>NC_134286.1:1863200-4263200 GCF_949628215.1 Phalacrocorax aristotelis | reverse complement strand
CTCTGCACTGTAAATCATACCAGCCATCGGCAGCAAACTGGATACCAGTTAGAGCCGTTAGACATCCCAAGGGCTTTATCATAGCTGAAAACACCAATGTGACTTCAGCTCTGTGGTGCATTGTATGTGCTTTAGCGGTGACAGGGCATGAGACAAAATTGCAACTTCATCAATTCAGTTTGTTTGTGCAGCAATATTTACAATGCAACTCATCAATTTTTTTTTTTCTCTCATTTGTTTCTGCTTATTCAAGAAAATTGCAGTCAACCCCCCCATAGGCAGGCTTTCTCCTATACAGCTGTTTGAGCTCTGACCCTCTGCCTGTTGGGCAGTGTCGTGGGGTTGGAGATCAAGAGATGCTGTTTTCCTGGGTCAAATCGTAGGACCGTAGCATCTGTTAGAGATAAACCACATCGGTCGGCTGAGAAACAAGAAAAATATTTCTGTTAGGAAGCCATTTCTGAGCACAGATAAAATAATGGTAAAGTTGATGCACCTGTACTAATTGCCTGCTGATATAATTATGCCACATCAGTAACTGTCCCAACCTCTGCCTTAAAATTTCTACCTCAATGGTCTCCTAAAGATTGTGTGGAAGTTTGTAGTGTATGGGTAAAAAACTTTGGTCCAAAAGAGTATGGCAAATTGTACCATATGTTGATGACTGCTGAGGTAGCACCAATGGCAGCAAATGATGTAGCAAACAAAGAAATAAGCAACTGAAATGTAAAATTATTTAATTTCATGGAGAGACTGCTGGCTTTTATCTAAATTGAAAGTTCATCTTGCCAATTCCTTTAGAACTTGGATGTCTTGAAACTGCCTGTTTTTAATAATTTTTTATTGCTAGTATTAACATAAACCTGCTATTTTTCTCAGACGGCGTTAGTTAAAATAACTTTTCACATTTGGGATTACAATCTAAGTTGCACATCATTAAACACAGGAGCTTCAGCACACAGCTGAAAGTGCTGTAGCTCTTTTGAGTTTTGTCCTTCCCTGCAGCCAGGATAATATGCAGATAAATGCCATTCTGATTCATATCAGGAAGAATTTGGGTTAGGATAGTTAGAATTCTCCTAGATTAGGACCATATATTTAGTGGAGTAATTCCACTGGAAAACAGAGGCTTCAACCAAACCGCAGGACCCCTGAGCACTGTAAAGTCCTTTATGCTGATATCAGCTGTGGACACATCGTGATTTCATGTCACAAAGAGGGGGAGGGGTAGATCTGAACACTCTCCCCAGTAAGCTGTTTTCCTTTGGAAACTGGATATTTATTTTTTTAATGGAGGAGGTTAATTATCAAATTATTTTGCAGGCTCACTGCAGCGCAGATTTTTCTTATGAGCATGTGTACTCCCTCAGTTGTTGATCTTTTGCTACTAGGAAGACAGTTTGTCGAAAGCTTCATGCATTCCTTTATTGGCATCTTGTGTCTACTCTAGCGTTTTATGCTCGCAATTTCCTTCATACAGATAATTAAGAAATGGGATATTCTCATGCACATAGAAAGTACTTTCTGTAATTTATGACTGTGTAAAAGTACAGTAAGATCTGGTCCAGATCTCCTTTGGCTGCACGATAGGACTATGTGATTCGTTTTTGTTTAACTGCTGAAGACAAACATTTAAAAATTTCACTATTATATAAATGCCTATTCCAGAGTCACTGTCTGTGGGATTTTGTTCCTGAGTTTTGGGGCTCGTTCCTAGTGAGCCTTTTCAAAATCCTGAATTCACTAAACAGACTGTAGAAGCAAAAATCAGCAAATCTTTCTTCTGATATTTGATGACCATTGGATTATACAGTGTAACTAGGGATTTTATCACAGTGACCTGTCAGTGTTAAAACTTGTACTGTAGTAGGAGTTTTCAATTTAAATAATTATTCTCTTCCTGATTCAGACTAATCTGAATATGAAACTTTACTAGAAACATTATAATGGCATGACTTAAGAACACTTATTTCCAAAGCATGAGACACTTCCTTAAAAATTGGAGCTCTAGAAATATCTAATCAGTCTGGAGAGCACACTGCCTGCACATCCGTGCGTGTTTTATTATAGTAGGTATATGTCTATATTCAGTGATGAAGTGAGTGGCTCAGACAAATCATTTAAATTAATGCCATCTTAAAACATCATCCTCCAGAAGAATTAACACTGTATTCATTTACATTATGTAATAGAGAATAATGACTAAGTGAAACATTTCAGGTAAAAAGATATAAGTATGTATATTACCATCTTAAAATTGACCTTTGTTCTGAAAATGCCAAATAGAGTGGGGGTTGCTTATCTCAAATACCCATATGCCATTTTTCTCTAATCATAAACAGTACTCGAGTTCACTTTTTACTCTCTGTTTGCATGTAAAGAAAAGCTGTCTTCTTACTATTCACAGATAGAAAGCTTTAAAGTAGATATTTTGAGATTACAAGTAACTCTTAAAAATTAGTTTAGAATTCATCAGACGTAAAGTCTGTATGCCATTCCTTTGTAACTCCCTTGATGACTACACAAAGTTAAGCAGATGCCATATAAGGCTAAGGAAATTACAAAAGCTGAATTAGAAAAATTGAGTCTTACTCTGTACCTATGGTTCATCTGTAACGAAATCAATTTCCATACACTAGTATCAATAGAGGTTTTTGACCGAACTAAAAGTATGATTAGAAAACACTAGGTTTAATACTGATGTAGCAAGCAGCAACTTCACAGAAACTGAAGAAATTAGACGTGATGCTCTTCATACCAGTGACAATTAGGACCCATAGTTATGATGTATTATAGCAGCCATAAGCCTATCCTTTCCTCTGGACCAGCGTGCTTAACCACTAATGCCCTGATTCAACCATTTCCTGCAGAAGAACAATGTATTCTTCTGCGTGGCAATATTATATGTGTCACAGTGAACATTGTATAAATAATTTTTTTAAAAAAATTAACATTAATTAATAATTAACATTTATTTTCCCTAAGACAAACAAAAAAATCAATACTAAGTCATTGTACATTGAAATTTACCATGCAAGCTGTGATATAATGTAAACTCTGAGCAATACTTCATTGTCTTGATTAACTCAGACTCCCAACGGTACAAGCAGCATTCTGCTGTCGTCACTGCTGTGCGTGATTTCTAATCCAACGTTTGTATTACATGATTATGTTGGAGGGAAATTAAAAGTCATGAAGGAGGAATGCAGCGAGGCTGACTACTTCTCGCTCAACTTTCTTGTAGCCAGTGATAATACTGTTAGAAAATTTAACAGCATCTTTCTAAAGAACAAAAGATGATGTGACCAAAAGGCATGATATAGCAGTGTCTGAAGCTGTCAAAATATGCAAAATGAAAAGTAATGACTAAACGCTGGACCTGAGCTTGTGGCATTTTTAGAAGGGACACACAAAAAAAACCCAAGCCAATGGGAAAAAAAATGTTGTTTTAAATCCAAACACGACTATTGCCAGATGAAACTAATTAAGTCCATGTTTCTTACTTCATTAGGCACCTTTCAGTAAGACTGTGATGGGAGAGATTGTTGGGAAGAAAACCTGCTTTACGCTACCCCCTTCACTGTTGTTGGCAAAAGTGAAACAAAGGGGACCTTGGGAGATACAAGTGTAAGAAAAACATTAATGTGAAGTGATTCCATCTGCAGTGAATGGAATGTTGAAAAGCCAGAAACAGTCTCAGTAGCAATTATCCTTGCCCCTATCGTTTTGAGCCTTGTAGCTAATCAGTACGGATATTGCTGTGAGATTTTTTAAGACCTCTTGATTCATGAAAACTTAAACCACTACCATAATACCTTAATACATGCTTGTCACTTCTTTTTGTACTTCATCAAAAGCAAAATGGCTATTCTTGAGCTTGCCACAACCATTTCATTTTTTGCATCTTTTTCTTTTCTACTTATCTGTTTAGATTTGATCTAAGCAATAACAAGACTTGTGTTTCACTTCAATGGGAAAACATGATAATCCACACTTCAGCTGAAGGCACCACTCTAAATTTCACTTCACTTTACATGACTTTTCCCCAGTAATGTAAAATTGTGTGGGCTTCTCCATAAATATCTCCTCACGTGATTCAGCTGATCTGCTGGATACCTCACTCAAAGTTAAACACTACTGCAGTGGAAAAAAATGTCTGATTCTTAACCTATTTAGCCAGTGTGCCCTGTTGAATGGGTACTGTAAGACTCTTTAGCAGCTCAGTCTCAAAGCTACTGTTGATTTTTCTTTCCGTCCAAATTAAGGAGAAAAGGAATGTTTATTACACTCTCAATTTATAGCTCAGCATTAACAGAGAATACAAAAAGGAAGTGATTAAAACTAAAATCACCTACTTACTTTGTGAGACTCTTCTTACTACTGACCTGTAGTTTTTTCACATGGGGATCCTCAGACTTCTTGGTTTTGTACTTTCCCTTTTAGCTTATAATTACAGAGTTGTCAGAAAAGGCCGTGAGAGAATGTGTATAAAGGTACGATCAGCCTCACAGAGAGAAGGCACACTTGAGGGGTAGACTGAAGTTTTCTGTTCTATAAGGTTTTGTTAGCTACATAATTTTATCTATGGTCAATCACCCCTCTTCTTAACTGTGTAAATATACCCTGAGAGTGTTTCTGTTACAGACGAAATCTTCTATGTGTTCATAGGTACAGATATCCTGATACCAAAGTATTCTCCAGCTAGTTGTTATCTTCCAGTTTTCTGTGTCAGAAAACATAACTCAACCCTAGGTCTAGAAAGGTATTAAAATAACTTAGCCTGCTGTATTCATATCTGGCTCAATTTGGATTTGCTTTGAAGTCAGTACAAAGAGTACAGCCTACACTGAATACCCTCCCGTAAATAGCAAAGGAATTGTTAATGTTAGACATTATGTAGACTAGTGTGCTTTATCTCCTGCTTTTATCCTTGGTCACTGACTTTCATTTTTATAATATCTGAGAAATATCTTAGTGTTCATTATTATAGGCATTTTTGCTCATGTCAGAAATTAACGTCCACTGAATGTCTAGTATTCTTCCGCAGAAAAGCAGGTTTTTGAGGCAGCAACTTACATTAATAGCTTCTCCAGAAAACCTCTGTTCATGAGTCCGTAGCATCTTTGTAAGATAGAAGGAGAATTGTCTTTACAATCTTTACAGATAGGCTATTAGGTCTACTTTTGTTTGACAGTGTCAAGTGTATTTAACACTATTTCTGACAATACGACTTAAGAAAACCTGTACGCTTGATGCTGTCGGTGTCTTGACGTTTCTCCTGGCAGATAATAGTGATAACTGCTCCAACAAGCCAGGGTCTGTGTCAACGTCAGCTCACTGTGATTGAATTGGAATAAAAACACGAAATCTAGATAAAAGTAGTATATGAAATAAAGAGAAAAAAAAGGCTGAAAAGTACAAGTGGAACCTATATGAACTGCAGAAGGCATTGTTTATAGCATTTTTATGACAGATTTTTTTCCTGGAGTGCCTCTACTATTCACTATTCTAGGCTGGAGGGAGGTAAAGTTGCCTTATAATGTGATCTTACGAAAAATAATAGAACAATTTTATCATGTTTATTCGATACAACTTTTGCTGCTGCTGTAACGTAACAATAACTAAATGAAAGTGAGTGGTTCCTAAGACCAACGGATTGCTGTTACCCTTTAAAAGTAAGGGGGCTGAGGTTTTAGACTGAGATGCAAGAATTAGCAGTTCTTGTTGATTGAACCTCCCCTCAGCAGGTAAGAAGGGTTTAACTTCTATTTTTAGAATCACAGTCTAATGTTTGGGTTGAAACTATACTTGCATAAAGGGGCTCTGGAGATTAGTTCTGGTTTTAGGATTAGGAGTAATATGGGGATAATGTGGAGGGCCATCAGGAGGTGTTCTCGTGTGTTTGAGCTTTGGATTGAGGTAATATGGGCTGGTAGTGCTCCTCATTAGGCTATTAGCTATCACAGCTAATCTTGACAGAAAACCCAAATCTTTCCTTAGATTTGTTTTCTGCCTCCTGAAGAAGGAATTAATTATTTAGGTTGCCTGCAATCTGGATTGTTTCAGTGAAAATATGCTACAAGAGATGCCCTAAGACTATTCACCAGGTCAGGTGGTCTCTCCATCCTTAGAAGTTTTCAAGACCCAACTGGATAAAATCCAGAGTGATCCGGGTTGATCTCACAGCTGACCATCCTTTGAGCAGGGATTGGTGGAGAGACGCCCTGAGATCCCTTCCAACCCAAATTGTCCTGTGAACCTATGAATCCTGGTAATGTGAAAAACTGGAAAGGGGTAATAACGTACTTAATGAGGATTTCAGTTGGAGAATAAGAAGGCTTTAAGTAGATTAATGTAAACACTTATCTGTTACCATTTAAATGTTTTAAAGTTGTCCTGAAAGCATTGATGCTCCCCTCTCTGGAAATTATTATGATTTTGCTTCACTTCTGGGAAGTTGCTCAGTTTCTCACAAAGTTTTCTCTTATGACTGTAGAAAACTCTATTAATTGTTAAATCTTTGTGTAATATCATAACATATATTCTACTGTGTTCCTACTGACCATGGTTCCACCAGCGAGGAGATCAAATGAGAGCTAATGAAATGTTTTAAGCGTAGGTCAGCATTCCCTGCTCACCTTTTGCTAGACACTGTCTGCTGAACACCGTTTTATTGAATAAAACTGATGTTCCCTCCAAATTCAATGTGAAATGTAATGTATTAAATTGAACAGGCAAAGCTGAAACTGTATTTATGTTGCTTCCGGGTCAGGACCCTTTTTTACTGGGGTCTTACCTTTCTATCTTGCCATGAGTGTACAGATCAGCTTAATATATTGCTAGTCTTTCCTCCAAATAATCTACATTAGGAATCGGTCTTGCATTTGAGAGAGAGTATTTGAGGTATAGGAAAACTGAAGACACCTCAGCAACAGTTTATAGAACAAAGAAGTAACAGCTGAGGAATTTAGGAGTCTAGAAATTAGAAATTTCATATTTCATCTATATTTTAAAATATGGTTATGATTGAAAGCTACTTATTAGAAAAGGTAAAAAATGGTGGGTTTTACCATCAGTTGATTTACAGAATGTCACAGCAGTAGCAGTAAAATGAAATAACAGCCTTTTCACTTAATGGCTTGGCACATGGGGGAAACAAAGGGCGTTTTAGGAACTGTAGAGATTTAAAAGAAAATAACTTGTGAAAAATTCAAAGATGAGGTATCAACCCGATGTATTGTTTAAAATATATAAGAAAATCCTTCCGGATTTCAGATGAAGAATAAAAGTTCAGTAGATTCCTAGTAAACCTATCAGAGCTTTATTGCTCTACTGAATGGGCCAAGCTTTCCTTCCAGTCCTGACTTCGTTGTTTTATTAATTGTGTTAAGTTCAGGTTCAAATTCACTGTAACACTAAGTGAAAAAGTATAAGGAAACTTTAAACAGCTAACTAGTAATCGAGCTACATATTGAATGAGGAAGTGAGAGACACATATGAGCTCTACTGCTTTGTGGTATCCCATGGGAGCTTCCTGCTGAGCAACTTTATTGGCGTATTGTAACACCAAGACACACGGAATTTCTTTTATAGATTAATTTGGGATCCTTTAAGTGAACAAAAAACCTCCAAATTAAGACAAAAAATTAGTCCTGACTTACAGCCATGTTCCTTTCTGGGCTTTTCCCACTGCCTCGTTGTGTTCTGATTGAACAGTCTGGCTCCTGCATGATCACAATGCCGTACCTTCCCAGGAAGCTGCCTTACACTGCTTGTAAATCCACTATGACAAGATATGTCAGGGGACTGAGTTGGCTGTACTGCTGGATGATTTTACTAGGTCAAGCATCTCAGACAGAAAGATCAAAAGTCCATCCTAAGCCACCGTACTAGCACATAGAAGCGGGGTGGTGGGGGTGGTGGTGGGGTGTGTGTGTAAGTAGTGGCATAGGAGGGAATTTCTGGCTTTACATGTAGTTTTCTGTAATCTTAATGAGCAGCTGGACAGACTGGAGGCAATCTTGTCTGAATGTCCTCTGCGAGACAGTCATCTCACAGACAAGCATTTCAATCTTTAAATATTTTTTACAAGGTATTGTGCTAAAAGATCTTTATCTATGTTTGGTCTAAAACTCTTGATACAAACAGTTCAGTGTTTACATATGTTTTGAGTTACACTACCTGTCCCACAAAAGAAGCGCAGAATTCTCCAGTGTATTGGACAGAACAGAGAGCTTTCTGCTGGAAGCTGTTGATGTGCTGGCCAAAATGACTGGCGGTTTTCATCACTCCAATTAAATCACTTTGTAGTAAGAATCACTTTCTCCCTCTTTCCTACCTAGCCTGAACCTATTTTGGTGGTGCTAAGACCCTAGTAATCTCTAACCTGTGGTCTCTTTCTTTTTCTTACTTTACCCTCTGCAATGTAAATAACATTATGGTTCACAAATAAGCAATACTAGCAAGTTTGGGTTCTACAGTTAATATTTGCTTAGATCAATATATATCCATTATAAACATAATTTCAAAGTGTAGAACACCATATTTTTTGTTCAGAGTATATCTTTATTCTCTTCTTTATCAGCAAGTATCTTTTTTGTTTATTTTTTGTATTTTGGATCGAATAAACAAAAGTCAAGTGCCTTTAACAGCACATTACAGGGTGCCTTCAATAGCACATCCATAGATAGACTTAACTTTTAGCTTTCTAAAAATGTTTTCTTAAAAAAAATATTTTCTGTTGGCTTTATTATTTTGTTGAGGAGGGTTTGAACTACAAAATCATTGTTAAATTGTAAGTAAAACTTTCAAGGCCTTAGAAGCTTAGTACTCAAAATACTGGTTCTTGGCATACTACGTGGTCCAACAAAAAATACTCCTAAAAGCTGCTTCCTGACCTTGCAGCAAACTCATAAGACCAGTTACATACCTATTACGTGACTGCACGTACACACATCCCCAAAATGTGATTCTGCACATATTTGCAGGTCCATCCTGCACAAGGGTTACCATTCACATAGCTGAATTCATGAATTGTTTCAATGCAATTTTGAAGTACCTTGCTTGCATAGACAGTGAGAATGCGCCCTCTTTGTAGGGGATCCAACAGTGCACCAAGAGTGGATGATGGTATGCAGTAACCCTCTGCCATTCCCCAAATTATAAACAAGGTCTCTCAAAACTGAGAGACTGAAATATTGCAACATTTGAAAAAGTAATTTTTTTTCAATAATTCAAATCCTATGTTTTCTAAATATCCAGAGCTGTTGCTCTCTGCAGAAGAAAAGGCAGCACACATATTCACACTCAACGGAGGCAGGTGTGTCTGTGACCATGGCAGACTGCAGGTGCCTTCCAGCTGTCACCTGCCTGGGCACTGGAGAGGTAAAGGCAGAATGCTGAACACTGTGGCAATAAAGCCTGCATGGAGCCAGTTATATGATGTGCTTTAGCAAGTCACATCTGCCCTAGACTCAAAAGAGTGGGCCAGAAATGCTGTCACCACAGCTGGTCTTTCTCCATCCGTTTTCACTATATATATGGCAAAGGCAAATCTTTTGCTCTATATAGATGAATACCTAAAATATGAACCCAAATGGATCAAAATTGAAGGTAATGTTTGAACAAATAGCCTCAGTCTGGAAACAGAGCTTTTTAATTACAAAGCTTTTGCTTTATCACTGTGGTCATGGCAGAAATGGGAAGAACCAACTTCCACCAAAGATGTAGAAGATGACTAAGGTAAAATTACAGAGATGATTTTGCCTGCATGAATGTATACATGCATCTCTATTTCTTCACATTCTGAAGCATTCTGCAATGGTATGACATGGACTCATAGAGCTTTCCTGAGCATCTGTGCTAAATGAACACTGTAAAAGAGGTTTCCCTAGCAACCCAAACCATATGTAATAGCTTAAAATAGCTTTTCTCCAACTCCTAGGATTTCTTAGTGGTTTGCTCACAATTTCCATTTAAATCAAGGTATATTCACCCAGTTCAAAAATGTTCTTCATTTTTCTCAACTACTATTAAAATGAACAAGCTTTGAAAATGCGCATTTCTTGCAAGAATGCCTCCCTTCCTCTTGACTTCTAATTTATCAGGTAAACTGAAGCATGGCTAATGGTGACTGTAGCTGTCCACTTTATCAAATGTATTCCCTTTACCTTTGCTCTTCAAAACACTTTATTGCAAGTATATTGGTGGTCTCTGCTGCTTCTTGTAAGAGAAAACTTCTATTTAAAGTAGTAGACATTGATTTGTGTGATATTATAATGAGAATATACGCTGTGCAAATAGATACTATTTTGCATCAATGATAATGTACAGGCATTCCGCTTTGCATTTTAGCAGCAGTTTGGAGGCAAATTAAAGTGCTTGAAAACATTGATCAGTTCTTATTGTGACCCTAGGCATCAAACGGTACCTTTAACATGAGCAACCGTGATACCAAGAGGCTAAGGGATTTCTCTGAGTTTATATAAGAAGCAGGCAACAAAACTGAGACGGAACCCATGAGTATTGATTTTCAGATCCTAAATGCAACTAGTCATTAAGGCATACATTTAAAAAGATAGAAACTGGCTGAGAGCACTTGAATTTGAGTAAATCAAACGTTAATACACAGGTAAGATACCTAGGTCCTTCTCCAAAGGTTTTCAAAATATACATTACAAAACCAAAGAAAGAACCAGGTATCAGACATTGCTTTCTTTTCCAGTAAATATGTTTGTTTAGCATAAACGGGTGTCAGCTGAGAAAACACTGAGGAAAGCGTTTAATTATATACTCTTCGTGTGCTGTTTCATTTCTAAATAAGGCAGCCTCGTGCAAGGGTAGCACACAGCATGAGAATACAGTACCTATTTCCTGACGAAACGTTTTTAAACTGTAGTATTTAGATAACATATTTCAACCTCAAATGAAGTAATGGCTACAAGGTAGGATGTTCCTTTAAATACTTTTACTTATCCTTCTTGTTACCTGGGAGCAGCAGACAGACTTCTAGTGAAATATCCTGTCTTATCATATAGAACGGAAACAGCTACCACAATGAAGCAAAAGATGTTTTATGCTAATAATTATTGGATGGGCATACTTGTTGGCAAGAGCCAGGCTCTAAGGTCTTGTTCTATCTATTTTAATTAGCTTTGAATTGAGTTTTGACTATTAAGGGTTTGCTTGGAAAAGGAGGGAAGTGGGTGGACTGGGAGATTTGTTGTCAGAGCTGTGTGGGAAGTTCTCCTGCCGGTGTATCTGGTGAGAGTCACCGAGTGGAGTCTGATTCCGCAGAGGAGGAAATTTTGTTATAGCTTTGTTTCAGAGATCATTTTTTAAAAGTTTATTTCCTATACTTACCTTAAGCTCTTTCTGTGAATCCCAACAGTACTTCAGCTTTATTTTTGTTTTCATTTAGCCTGCATACCTACAGGTGTGCCATGCACAAGTCATATTCTCTACCTTACCACCTGATACAGTCATTCTCTAAATATAGTATCTTTATTTTATTCTAGCAGAATGCAAGGAGCTAAACCAAATTGGTATATGTTGGGCTAACTTTGCTGTTTGACTATAATAAATCCCTTTATTTCTTTAAATGTGAAAGATTTTAGTAATGTTCCTCATTATAGTATTTCAAATAGCTCGAAGCAAACAATTCAGCCACAAAGCAATGGTGAAAATAAATTGTTCATTTCTTCTAGACTGCTGACTAGCTCTAACTTTCAGATCAAGCAAACTCTCTCCGCCTTTTCCAAGAATGCTTCAATAACCATATGATTTCCTGTTGATTTTACAATTACATATGCTCAGTATGTCTGTAAAAACTCTCTGCATTGGTCGCGTGTGTTTAATCATCTCCTTAACTTTTTCTGGAGACATTAAGAAGTGATTTTAAGAACAGTAATAACTTTTTAATAAGTAATTTAACAGCTGTCTTTGCTGAGAGCAAGCTGTACGGAGTGGAAATGAGAAGATAATTGAGTCATAAAGAAATTGTTTTGAAATGCATAGAATTGTCCTAGTTTCTTAAATTACTATAAAATGGTATTTTTTTTCCCTTGCCTGTAATTATTCATCTTTGAAGGCTATGCATGTTAAATACAAGCCTATAAAATATTGTGTGTTTTTAGTACGTCATATTATTTCTCATTATAGCCTTCTTGGTGTGAGACGAGGGGATGGGGTTAGACTTGATAACATCCAGAGGTCCTTTTCAGCTTAAATTATTCTATTATTCTATCTATGTAGAAAAAAATCTTTTGAATAAATGTCCACTCTTTCCAGAGGCTAATTATTGAATTAATTTCAAAATCCAAAGCTACTTCTTCATTTATTCTTTCATAAGTTTTAACTCACTTTAATTTTGCATACTTTTTTTCTTTTCAAGTTTCTCGTAAGATGCCATAGTAGAAGAAGAAAGTAGGAATAAAATCTGTTGATGATGCCTTTGAGACATATTGATTCTAATTTCTGTACCAAGAGCTCTTGCATGAGGCGACAGCAGTTGTTTAGTCAGAACGATTTCATCGGTCACTGTTAGTACATTTGCACATTTCCTGAAAAGTCCTGTCCCTCCTTGTGAATTAGCCACTTCCTGGAAAAAGGTAAATTTGCCCTTAGACTTTAATCCTGCATCAAATACCACTTACTGTAACCTCACAGATTTTCTATGCTTAGTGAACATGAGGTATCAAAGGAAAATTTTCTTGGTTACTCTCCCCTACCTTTTTTCAACCAGTTGTGACGGAATTTCAGTAAAATGCTATTTGAATTCAGCTTAATGTCACTAATTACTTCATGCGCTACATGTGCCTTTGTTCATAAGTAAGACTAAAGTAATCTCTTGGACCAGCAGATGATGGTTGCTGGATCATTGATGATCTCAGTGATGCCAAGGGGTATTCATCAACCATCATTGACTAGAATGTCACCCTCGCTCCCCTGCTGCTCTTCCACTGCACTAAAGCATTGAAAGGCCACATGAGCTGTTCAGGCATCACTTCTGGAAGATCAGCTACAATATCTTAAATAACCCGTTTCAAATGTCTCCAGTTTCAAATTCATATTTTGACCTTTAGTTAAAGGTCATCTTTAGAAAACAATTATCTTTTTGCATGTCCCTGAGGTAGGAATGAAGCGTTGTGGCTATCCATAGCAGACTGGCATAAAATCACCTTTATAAAATACACTGATGAATATAAAGTTATAAGTATTAAAGAAACTGCAACATTCTCCACAAGATAGAAACGTAATTCCTTTTTCTAGCTCTTACTTCTTGCTAAATTCTGCAGTGTAAATGTAATGTATTATTATTTCTAAGCACTTAAAATAAAATTTGGCAAGAATAACATTTCAAAATAAACTGAAGTGCTTCACTAATACGTTGTAGGATGCATTATGGAGAACAGAAAAGAAGGAGTTGTCATTTATATCTTGGACATGAGAATATTGTTTGACACTGTCTCATATGAGTACTAAGTTCAATCTGAAGTACTGTTTGGAATAAACTGTTATGGAATGGGTGCGAACCTGGTTTGAAATCGTACTTTTAAAGTAGCTATCAATGGTTCACTGATAAATAGGAAGCTAAATCAAACTGAGTTCCTAAGGAACTTTCCACTGAAGTTCCACTATGGCTTTTCCTAAATTTTCTAAATTATTTGGAGGGAGGAGGAAATAAAGAGAAAGCTTTCCTTGGAACTTTATTATGATTGAAGACCTTGCCAAGCTAAGAAGTGCTGCAAGTAAATTGGAGCATAGGATCAGAACTGAATATTAACTCAGGAAATTGGAGACATTATCTGATAAAAGTAAGATGGAATTTATTTGTGCAAAGTACTGTATTTAGGAAAAAATAACTACAAAAATGTACAGATGGTAAGAGAACAGGTCTTTGGTACAGGGTCAGGAGGCTCACATGAATCACAAGCCAGGCGTGAGCAATAGCACCCTGTTTCTGACAAAAAAAAATACCACTGAGCAGGGTATTCAAACAGTTTTTCAGTCAGAAGGACATGTAAGTCATCCTGCCCTCTGCACTCGAATTGTCAGGCTTTAACCAGAACATATCCAGATCTGGCCACAGTACTGCAAGTACAGACAGGCATGCTGGAGAAAGGAGAGCGATAAAAATGATTGCAGGTGTCCAGCATAGAACTTCTGAAAAATGATTGCAAGAATTGCAGCTCTTCAGGCTTACAGCAATTTTCCAATATGTAAACGAATGCTGTAAAGAACAGTGTGGGAATAAGAAGAACAAGGGGAACAAGATTAGGAAAAATGTCTTTAATGGAAGAGTGGAACAGGCTGCCCAGAGAGGTGGGGGAGTCACCATCCCCGGAGGTATTTAAAAGACTTGTATATGCGGCACTTCAGGGCATGGTTTAGGAGACATGGTAGTGTTGGGTTGACAGTTGGACTTGATGATCCTCGAGGTCTTTTCCAACCTTAATGATTCTATGATTGATATGCTATCTATATTCATGGGGGAAAGATCAAGGAAATAATGCGCTTAAATTGTACTACAGATAACCAAGGAAGCACCTAAATGTAGTCAATCCAACTTTGTCATAGAAGCATTGACATGCTGTCTGACTAGATGTCCAGTATTCTTTATTCTGTTTGCAAACCTTTTGTTTGTTAAAGTTGAGATTTTTGAAAGCTTTTTTTCAAAATGTTGGGACTTCAGTGAAAAAACTGGAGCAGTTATGTTTTTGTTTAAAAATAAAGGCTGCTGCTGAGTAAGATTAGGAATAATCATTCCTAAACTTTTGCCTTAAGCAGCAGAGATGGTTCATGAAATTGAATTCTCTCTCACGAGGGGATGTACTACTCTGAATGCAGTGCTTTATCACATCTGCAAAGGATACGTCGTCGTCCTTCCATTTACCAGATGCACTGTCATTCATTATCACTCGTTCTCATGAATCAGTGGTAAGACTCTGCTTATTGGGATACCCAGAACTGTACTCTTAATGTAAAAAATCCTTCCAATCTGGTCTTCTGTATTGAAAAATTAAGCAGACATCATTTCAGTGAGTATCTGTTACAAACTTTAGAGGACATGATGAATGTGTAGTGTAATTGCTCTCCCCAAAAAAGTGCTCAGCAGAAGGAAACATGACAGCATGTGTCCTTGATCTGTGCCACATTAGGTAACAAAAAAAAATGACATCGTATGTGCAAGAAATTGGGGTCAGGCACTGCATACTGATTTATTCATTTCCACCTGTTCAATATCTTCTGGGATACTGCAACAATTAAAGAGGTGCTTTTTCTTTGTGGTACCTTTATTTCACACTGGAATGTGAGCCAAGGCTGTTATCTTCTGATGGAAATAAAAATAGAACTCCAGGGAAAACCCTCATATAGAGGATAATATCCAAAATAGTCATCTGTATGTATGTGTATGTATGTACATGTCAGCGACAGTAAGGGAAACCGTCTGTTAGCTATTTCCATATGGCTGATAAAAAAAAAAAAAGACAATTAGATGAGCTTTCATGTGTTAAGTGAACTATCAAAATAACTGAACATCATAAATAGTCACCACAGAAAATTGCCTCAATTAAGATGATATTTCTCCCAAATATCTGTCTTTATGTATATCGGTACTGACTGCTTGGATTATGACATCAAAAGATTCTATTAAAGTTAATTGGAAGTGTATTTTGTCTCATATGGGAAATCAGAAAGCACATATCTTTAGCAAAACTAGGGTTTGTCAGCCAAACTAGAGTTTGTCAGCAATTTTTCAGCCATATAATTCCAAAAAATGCATAAGAGAAAAATGATGAATGGATGCTACATTCATTATTGAAATCTAACTGCCTTTGGGCAACTAGGAAAAGAGGTACACTCATACTTCACTAGCACACATGGTCTTCGGTAGTATACTTATAGACTTGTAATATATCTCCTAGCAATAGATAAGCTAATGCTCCTAGAATGCATAACTTGATGTGGCAATATACCATAATGTTAATAAATACCGGGCATAGTACTCATATTGAAAGGTCGATAGAGTCATGCCTGAGAGTCCAAACTTTATCACGAGAAGTAATCAGGGTAATCCAATACCACGGATTCTTATTAGGAGGTGGCCCTGCTTTTTCCGTTTGTGTGTGCACAAGTGAGTGCTCATGTGCTGCACACAAGAGCAAAGTTTTGTGTACTGTCAAAATTTGGCAGTTGAATCCTCTGAGTTTTCGCTGATGTCTCTGGACTACTGCCAGATCACTTTGAAAGGAATGGAACTGCTTCAGGGCCTCCCTCATGGAGGAGCCTGAACCTCAAAAGATTCCAGATAGCTAGAGGAGGTCAGAGATGGTCATCAACTAGCCAAAGTGCACAAAAATCCACAACCATGCCTTCTGAAGCAGAAGCAATTCACGGTTTATTTACTACGCGTTCTTTCACAGCTCACTTAAGCTCCTACTTACTTTAGCCAAACCTAAAATTTTTGGAGGTGTTTGCTCTTCATTTGCATGGCCATAATCTGTAGGTTTCTCTTTCTGACCACCCCAGTAATACCATAATATTTTATAGTGGGAAATACAGTGTAAAAATAAACAAAATAACTTGGTGTCTCTTCAGATTTTAGCTAGTTTATCTGTTTTTCACCTGTGACAAGGTCCCAATCCTCAGTCAAGGAGTAGCTGGTGAGAATCAGAGTAGGTCAATGAAACTTTTGTCGTCCACTGTTCAGCTTTTTTTGAAACCATAGCTTCAACTTCCATAAGTATCTTATAACAGGTCAAGGCCCATCATTTTTGGTGCTTCTAGAAGCCTGTTTGATACCTGTTGAGTACGTTCCCTCAGCAAGACTAGATAAGCCAGTCCCCAGGCACACTGGGAGGCTTTACTCTAACCTTGCGCCAATATCAATTTATTTATCTGTTTTGCACCTAGCATTTATTGGTAGGTCACATCTTAACTGGCTACTATTACTACAAATCTAATGAGGTTTGGTCACTTCAGCCCTCATTTTCTTTGTCATTTGTCATGGGATATCATTCAGGAACAAGCCTGTAAGTCAGAAGGGTTTCTGTAGGTCTTTCATTATTTAATTTGGGTACCAAATAACTGAGTACCAAAAAAGATCAAAGAAAGCAGAAACAAGTCTATTGATGATAGTATATTCAAAATGGAACTGTTGTTTTGAACTTTCTTGTTTACCTTTCCTCCTCAATAAACAAGCCTTGTTTCATCGAACCCCAGGGTGCTATGTCTGTATCACTGAAAGCATTAAGCCCTGAGGTTTGTACGGAGAGACATCTCAGGTTTTTCTGAAGTAATTGAGAACATTCTTTTCATGTTTCCAAAGCTTTTTCATAAGCAGCATTAAGCTGCTAGTAGAAATTGCTTTCATAGTCTGCTCAAGATTGAGGTATTGGCCTGATTGTCTATCCTTTTCTACTATTTTCAACATCCAAGTGACATGTAGCAGTGTCCTGCTTTAGTGTCCAGCGAAAAATGGGACTTCTGCAGGCAGCAGTAAACTCGCTGGATTAGAGACAGCCGCTCTGAAGACACGGTTCCTTTTATGGATTTGTATGAGATTGGGTTTGGTGTCCTCAGGTATGAATGCGAAAGAGCATATGGCTGCAATAATTGTACAGTTCGTTATGCAGTGGCTTTAATAGTGTAGGAAGATGGACGCAGGGGATCCTGCAAATGCTTGATTTTTCAAAAGCAGATCCCATTGGTTGCAATCAGTTGTGACTATTTGGAATTTCTAAAGATAAAGGAGGCCCAAAATTATTTAAAAGGATGATTTCAAAGGTATAAGACAAGGCTTTGTTTTGAAGAGATTAAATATACCCGGCAACCAGATGTAGATAGATATCGATACAAGGCTGCTTCTCTTTATTTCTTCTTCTCAGTATTTCATTTCTACCCAATCAATTAGCATATTAATTCATGTGTGGTCTGTGCTGGATGCTATAGGGGAAGAGAAGAGTGATTTACTTCATGATTTCTGTTGGTACATATTTAAGAAATCGGAGCTAGGTTTTGATATCTTTATTGATCTATTTTATTTTCTTGAAATAAAAATTTAATTATAGAGAAACTTATAGTCATGAATCAGTTTCTAAACAATTTCTTACAAATTCAGGCTCTCAAGGTGTATGTTAAGATAGGCTTTAACCTACAACATGCATAAAAAGCTTGTACTGATAACTTCACAGGAAATACACTTAGTTGAATATAACAATACTTTATAAGGTTTATACATTCACAAAACTTTTCTAAAAGCTGCAAATTTAAACAGCTCAAGAGGAGAACTTAGGTTTGAATGAATATGAAGGCACAAAACTTCACATCTTAGCAGAAAGTTTATATATAGCTGGAGAAAATGTCACATCTTATTTTAGAAGACAGTGGTTTATCTCCTTCCAAACCGAATTGATCATGCTTTCTTTACCTTCTTCTTCACCTGATATAGAATCTTATTTTGATTATTTAGTGTTCCTTATTTTTTCTTCTAATTAAGTTGACTTTCTTTCTAAGATATGCCTAGAATTACTTTTTTTTTTCCCCAGGAAATTTGTACTGTCATTCAAAATATAATACTAGGAGTATGGTTCTTACACATTACAAACTAGTACACTAGGAAACATTCAGAACTACCACATTCCTACCTCACTGATTTTATTCTGTAATGATTTTATGTAGTACATATACTAGTACTGTTTTCAAAACTACATTTTGGAATGCATTTTTTTTTTTCTATTCAGTCTGCAGATGTTCCCTACACCAGATGTACAACTTGAAAAACAAGAATTGCTAAAAAGACACAAACTGTCTACTTTGTTTTTACTGAGAGAAACTATAACTTAAAGTAAGATAGATTTCTATTTAAATACAATGTAAGAAACCTGAATTAGTCCCAAAGACTGATGGCAATCTCATCAAAAGGTGCAAATAATCACATTATAAATGTATAATTTGAGTCCAAGGTGGGGTAAAGGTGGGGTAAAATTGTTGCTGTGTAAGTTAATCATACTTACATTAATTTTGAAAAAAAAAATCATAAAAATTTAAAAGTCATGCTTAATCAAATAACTGGTACAATATTTTCTCCTCTGTATTAACATCTTAAAAATAGCTCTTCTGTTGTGCTTACTCCTTTAAGGTCTCATAGATGTAATGTTTTTTCACCTGACCTTGTAGAAAGTATTTGTCTCATAGGGTACTAAACAAGCTGTGAAAGTAATGTGATTTCATATAGACCTTTAAAAAAAGCTAGCAATGATGTTGCCTTTCTACTTAGTACAAGGTTAATTATACTTGTCAAGAAGGCAGCAAAAAAAAAGCAGTGAGAAATTTGACAGCCCGATGGCAACCACACAGGCTGCGCACCTCCAGCAGGTCCCATTTGTCAAAGTTGCATCCATTGATAAAGTCAGAATGAGGACAATATTTAAGAAGGCTCAATTTTCATTGTACTTAAACATCATAAATCAAGACAACAAAAAGTATGCTGTAAACTGTAATGGAGAAAATTTGACAAACTGGCAGATTTTATTTTTATGGGAGACTTATGAAATGATGTATCTTAAGCAAAGATCAAAATTTCATTACAATGTTCCTGTTCATTTTTTTAATGTGAATATGTTCCTATTCATTTGAGTGTGGGTGTGCACATATATAAAGCAAGACTAGTGCAGTAAGGAACTCTGCTTAAAAACAAAGACAGTTTTAGGGAATAACTTGGATAGAAGTATGGCTTTCTGAGTGCAGACTTTAAAACTCCTACCTCTCTGCAGATTCATCTGAATTTTCTTCTGTGATCATCTGCAACTCCTGTGTGGTTTTACTTGGATCTTCTTTGCCACAGTTTTCCTCTGTGCTTGTTTTGGGAATATCCTCATTTGATCGAAGCTGTTCTATGAGATTTTGTTGATGCCAGGTTTGAATAGATCGGTGGTGCACTGGGGTCGGACCTGGCACGGGTGCCAGTATATTGTGGTGGACAGGACTGCTGTTTTTCTTCAGCCCATTTCTGTCCCGAGAGTGGTTCTTCAACCTGTTCTGAACCGGTGTCCCTCTGTGCTCATATCCTTCCTGCTGATGGCAGCCCCCCGTGCCTGTGGAGCCTTGCGAGGGGTGACTGAACCACCTCCAGCGGAGCCTCAGGATCTGCTTCACGTCAAACTCTTTCTTTCCAGATACTGACATTTTTTTTGTCAGGAAAAAAAAAAACCAACCAAAAGCCTATTCTTTTAAAAAGGAAATGAATTCTTTGTTATCTCTTGTGTTTCAACTCCTCTTCTTAAGAAAAGGCAACAAAAGAACAAATACCGGTAGCTCTCTCCCTCTCTCTTCTGATTAATATACTGCAAGCTCTTCAAGCCGATGCTAAGCTGCTGCTAACTGTATAGGTGGGAATCCATACTGACAGGATGATGAGGTCAGACCTTAAACAAGTAAATCAGCTTAGCACAGGAAAGCAGCAACCATAACACTACCCAGCTGCTAGGCTTACACACTCACAGCACTATAGCACAGCTCTCTAATATATAACCTAGCCTCACATGATCCTAAGGGATCCTAAGCTGCAACTTAAGATGCAGGGAAGCACATACAAATAAAGTGACAAGACTTTCTATCTCATGAGGTTTTTCCATCAAGCCTGCTAATAAGCAATGCTGCATTTCACAGAAGATTTATAGAGAATTCTTTTATAGCCTTCTTGCAGATTTTTAGTAACGATTCACTGTGAAACTATCCTGCAGTTCATGTGTTTCCTTAAGGGGTTTGCATTTGTTTATCTTGCCGTGTAAAATTCCTACCAATGTCCTCAGTGTGGTAGCGCTTACCTAAAGGAAGGAGGCGGCATTTGAATATGTTGTGCAGAACTGTGTGTGTTTTCTCACCTACAGATAGATTTCTCAATATAATTACAGGGGTATGAGAACAGAGGGAGGGAGCTCATCAAAATCAGAGATGTGCTCCCTGAATGACTGTATCTGTGGAAAACACAGTTTCCTGGCTAAGTGCCTGTGTAAACACCCTTTGCCATCCTGCTCTTTATTTCTCACAGACGGTGAACGAGTGTGATTTTTTTTTAGAAAACACCTTTCTTTTGATAGTGTACTCTGTAACATGTTTTCAGCAAATTTACTAGATGACATATGTATTCTTTCCCATCCATCCATTAATAAGCAGGGCAGTGAGAACTGTTCCCTGTGTGTTTTGAAATAACATACACAGGATGTTTCACATGCAAATTGAAAACAATTAAGTGGACTCGATTTTTTTTCTTATGTTATATTCTCCACAGTTTGCTACTGTTGATCTTTACAACAATTAACAGTGTGCAGAAATAAAAAAAAGCTGCAATGCAGAACCAGTAAAACAGTATTCAGAACTAAAGGAAGGTACCCACTCCAATACATCTTCTCTTCAGACCCTCCCATGTTAACCTCCTTCTTCTCTGCCTGTGCTGTGATTTTTTCTTCCTTTTTTTCTAAGCTTTACTGACGGGATGTTGAACCCTCAAACACTAAAATCTGCTTTCTTTTCTTTTTTGGCTGCATATAATGCAAACAGAGAAATGTGAGGTAGGGTTTTGAAAAGAAAAAGCGAAATGAGAGGTTAGGACTGAGGAATCATCAACCTTTATGCTGGGCTGTCAAGCTCCTATCCTATTCATGGTATTCAAGCAAATGATATGCAGTAGCATGGACTGGATGCATGTGAGATAAATAACAGGACAAGTGAAGAACAGTAACACAGTTGAAAGGTATTATACTATTTCGATACACAGAGGGAAAGAAAAGACTTTGTACAAAAGAAAACCTATGAGACTGAGCTGGCCATAAAAGGCAGAAAGGAATTCGAGGAAAGCTATTTGACAGACCTCGCCAATGCACGTTTGTTGCTGTATAGAACACTGAGGCTGAGCTATTGCAATAAAATGTACGTTAACATGTGGTTTTGATAGTAAGGCAAATGTCTATGACAGACAGGACAAGAAAAATTTGATTGCAGATAAGAATCCTTTCTTATATGAAAAAAAAAACCTATTTGTGGGAGCTAAAACACAAGGCCCAGCAAGCCTTACTGCTGTGCTTTGGCATAATCGCTCCCATCGCTGACCCCATCCTCTGCTATGGGTTACTGTTCTCGCAGCAGTTGTCAGAACCCGCATGTGCCTTGGCTGCTTCAGTTAAAAGTCACATCCAGCAAAGGCTGGCTTACGCTCAGACACCAGGCTTGGGTCTCAGCAGCTCGGATGCCAGAGCCATTCTGTTCTGCCGCTGTTCTTCCCCACGCTGTGATTTGCACAACAGCAAAGGCTGCCACATTGTCACATACCGACATCCCAGACTGCAGCAGCTCCCCTAGGAAAGTAATACTCTATTTAACAATACTTCATTAAGACAAACTGTGTTCTGTAATATTTACTTGCGAATGAAATGAAAGAAGGATTTCTGTGTTAGAATATCAGCCTGTAAGTGTTCTTAAAGGAACATATTTTTAAAAGCTTCATTTTCTGTATTATAGGAAAGGATAGAAACTAGAAAACTTGCCCAACTTCTAAGATGTTACGTTATGAAGAAGGTATATAAAGATCTGTTTGTGAGCTCAATAAGGGATTTCAATTTAAATTTGTTGAGAATATAACCTAATAAGGAAGCTACTCCCAAAATTCAGGGATTTTAAAGAATTTATAGGGAATGAATGGATAAATGAAAATGCTGGCCATTGAATGAGAGAGATGATTTTATGTCCAGAAGCCAGTGTAAGATGTTTTAACACTTTAATTATTTATAACAATCTGAAATTTTCTGGGGACAGAAATTTTTCAGATATTTTTTCTTGTTTTCACAGCTATATAATATTAAAGTTAATGTTTCTTAACTTTTTCATTTCAGGCTACACACCTATGGATGTTCTTCTTTTCAATTTCATGAAAATAATGAGACTTAACAGTATCTATGTATTTTCCTCAGGATAGCCTATGTGGCAATCTGACATCTATTTTAAGGAGGGAGTCTCTATATACCAAGTTAATACAATAATTCATGATAAAATCTTGTAGAGGTGGACAGAGAGCATGGTTTCTCACTACTGTCTTAATCAGGACGTCAAGCTATCTCAGCAGTTCTGTCAGTTCCTCTTAGCAACAGCTCTGATACATTTAATCCGTATTTTTTCATCATGTCGCAAAGCTTCCCTTGGTTTCCTTCCCTTAAATCCCTTTTGCAGAAGTCATCCTTTACTCCAAGATATCATCAAAAGCATATTCCTTGAATTTTACTTGCGAATGTACAAACAGTACTTCTGTTTGTGAATTACTATGTTTCCTACTAACTCAGTAGATGTTTTGGCAGATACAAAGTGTATCTAGCTAAAATTAAAATAGTAATACTGGACATTTGCTGAAGAGACTGTCTTACTCAAAGTCAGCTTGAGTCAGCACAGAATATGTTCCAGGTAGGGCACCAGTAGATTATTTTTTGCACAGCTTGTTACCATTCCGGCTAAAATTTCAGCGCACTGTACTAGGACAGTATAAGTGATGTGATATCCAAAACTTTGGGCCTGAAACGATTAGAAGCAGGTACGTGGCATAAAGCTGCAGCGTCTTTATACAGATATATATGCCACATACCTGCTTTTAATCACTTAGATCTATCTCTGGTGAGAAAACTAAGTTCCCTTGTGACTGAATACAATGTTTAATTCTTCATGATTTCTTTATAAATCTCTGACATATTTTTAGGTGTATCTCTGACTGGGTTCAAACTTCTGAATGGGAAAAGATATAAGATGTTTCTGTTATTACTATTCCTAATTTAATATATTTGGTCTCATCTAGATAAATATCCACCATAACAGCATTGGCTTTTCCCCTCACTGTTGGAAATCTCCAAAGAACAGAATTTTCTAGGACTACAGCAAGTCTAGCCAGGGCCACTAAGAGGGTCAGGCATCTGGAGCATATGATGGGTGAGGCGAGGCTCCTAGAATATGATTTGTTTAACCTTATGAAGAAAAGCCTCAGGGGCGTCTTATCGCTGCCTTCAGGTACCTACTGGGAGAGTACAGAGCCAGGGGTGTCCAGCGATAGGGCTAGAGGCAACAGGCACACGTTGGTACACAAGAAAATCTGATCAAATATAAGAAAACTTTCTACCCATGAGAGCGATCAATCAGGTGGGAAGAGGTTGCAAAGAGATGCTGTGGCATCTCCTTCCTCAAAGTGAGATCCCGAATGGACTTGGCCCGGCGTAGCTGCTCTCACTGGACTTTTCTGGGGAAGGTGGTCACAGTAGATGGGCTCCAGAGGTCCCTTCCAAGCTGTTACTCTGTGACTGACATGCCAGGGTCTTTGAGATGTTTAGCTAATGGCTACAGTAGAGCCAAGTAAAACTAATGTGGTTGTCAGTTATGAAAGATACGTTTCTAGAAATCTCAGCTCGTTTGGTAGCAAAACAGCTAAGTACCACTACCTGCAGATGTGGGGGATCTCTAATTGTTCCTCCCATAGCAAGCTTGCTAGTAGTTTGAGGGAAAAGAAGTCTTTATTCTCTGAAAATCCACCATCCAATTCAACGGTTATGACCTTTTGAGGAAGATCTTTGATCAGGTTAGGAAATCGCACTACATATGATGGTAGACTGGCATCTAGCAGGAAATTGTGCACAATTTTAAAAGGTTTGTAAAAACATGTTGAACTTCCAGATAATTTGAAAGACTTGTATTAAGAGTCTAAATAGGTGTTTGTAATAGTTTTAAGATTACAAGCGTAAATATTTAATGACATTTGGATTAGAAAATTATAAAATTACTTTTGTCATAAACTACCTATAAGAAGAATTTGAGACTTTTCTTTCTGTCAGAAAACATGTTTTAAATGGGCTTGAAAAATGACTTTTAGCTACAGCTGCCTCCTGTGTTCATCTGCCACCAAAACACACCTTATAGAGAGGAGTTTTCTAATGCATTTCAAAATGTCCAGATTTTCTAGTTAATACCTTAGTAATATTCTTTTTTGAGAATTTAAGCAAGTGAAATACATTCATGCACTTACGTAATACTTATTCTCCTCTCAAAATGGACAGAGCAAATAATTTCTTATTCTTTTTCTGTATCCCTGAGCTGGTAGTACAGTGCATGTATGAAAAGCCTGTTAGAAAAAAATACCTCTCTGTTCCCACAAGCCTAGCAAAGGATAATAAAAAGGAATCATCTAAGCTTCTTGTAGAATAATTCAAGAAAGATACCATCTGAGGACTCTGAAGCCAGAAGTATTGCAAGGACTAGGTTACTAGCAAGATCCAATGAAGCAGACCTTGCTGGATGTGAGGCAGAGCAGGAAAAAAAAAAAAAAAAAAAGAAATTTTTTTATTATGTAAAAGGCAAGGACAGCTTTGGACCAGAGGTCTTCAGTGCCAAGCACACTGACCCAAATATGAAAAATCTGCAAATGCTGAATGAGACAATCAGAAAAGCAAGCTAGGCACAGAATGGTAAGGATGTTTTCTCATATTTTTCAAGATATCTGATGCCTATTCTGACATTACATTTTTTAGAAAGTCAAGGTAATTATAAGCTTGTACCACTACTGTGCACTCTATAGTGTTTGCAATTTGGGAAAACATTGTCAAGATCTGTATTTGTGCAGATTGTTGATAACTGAATAAAGTCCTATGTGAAAAAGCCCTCCACCCAAACTACAGGGTCTCCACAGTTTGTGTGCTCAGCCTGTGCGCTTAGGCCAGATAGAGAACAAAATGTTGAATATTTTTATTGCACTGTTTTGAAAATAGTGCTCCAACAGAACTCCCATTAGTCCATCCTTTATAAAAGAGATATTCCAGGAAACATCTGCGCAGCATAACACCAGCGTTAACAGAAGTCAAAGTTAAATGGAAAGGAACATGACAAAAACAAAAACAAATAGCTATTTTTAAAATCTGCAGGAAAGTTCAACTTTCTTTTAAAAGAAAACTTTGAATGCCAGCAAACGCAAATCAGTTTAAGACGATCAGTTACTTCAGATACTTCCTACTAAAGGAGGCAGTAGAGATGATCCACTTAAGGGAAAGTGTTGACACATTTAAATGCAATAGCTTCCTCATATAACTGGAAACTGTACTACAGATTGCAACCCACCTACAAAGCTGTATGCTGAAACTGGGAATAAAAATCACAGCATTTCTACAAGATCCAAGGAAAAAGAATGTGAGAAGCGAGGCTGGTGTAAGTCTGGTTAAGATCTGGCTAAACAGGAAGAACATTGACACCCTTAAAATGAAACCAGAATATTAGAGTGTAATAAAAAATAGCAAATATCCACTTTACAGCCAACAGGGAGGGATGTCCCATGAACAAGGACTTGAAAGCGATGACTCTAGTGCAGCAAAACTAAGCTCAAACACATGACTCGAAAAGAAACTCCTGTCACAGATCAAGAGCAAGGTGCAAAAGAATGGAAAAAATATGGATAGGTGCAAAGAAGTATAAAAATATTTTATACTGGTTTTTTAAGGTAATTTGTAAAATTTGAGATATTTTTCTTGATTTTTCAAACTGTTGTGCTCAAGAAAATCCAATTGTAACATTATTTCATTACCTGCTGGTAAAATCAAGGACCACAATACCGCATTGTTAAATGCAAGAGGTAGAAAAACTTCATAATAATTATTAATTTATTGAGAGTGTGGAATTTAGCCTTTTATCATGCTTCTTGTTCTGCTGTATACAAAAATATTAAATCAGTTGCCCAACCTAACAAGTCTTTTCAACCCATTTGCTCTCAGGTACTGAGGCAGATGAGAGAGAAAAGGTAATTGCCAAAAGATTTGAATAATGAAGAAAGGCAGCAATGGGTTAGGGCCAGGATTTTCCAAAATTATTACTTATTCTGGATGCTTTATTTGAGAGATCTGAGAAACACAAACATAGCACTTTCCGAAGCACAGTCATTTAAGTGGTATTGTGTTGAACAGTTAAATATACTGTTCAGTTTAGAAAACCTTCTCCCTTTAGATTTACTATGGACCAGATGACCTCCAGAAGTCCCATCCAACCTCATCCATCCTGTGATCCTTACCCTGTCCAACGCTAACAAGGCAAATGGTACTGTAGACACGCTGCCAGTTTGCAGCATCCATCATTTCAGTCTGCAGGTATGTGGTACAGCTGTAACACAGCCCTTCTGCAAACTCACTTCCCTTCTGCTGAAGCAGTGACTGTTCTAAATCTCTGCCAGCTGGTACGAGAGGTACGCTGGGGGAGGTTTTCCTCAGCTCCTTCCCTGGCTGCTTACGCAGTCTGCAGACTTTCTTCATGTAGCACATGTATAAACTTATGGAATTTTTATGAAGAGAAATTATATAGAACTACTGCTCTTAGAGAAAATCTGCCCTGATGAAGAGTAACACTCCCAACTATCAAGAAGGATTAGCAGAGCCAGAAAAAGGCAATCTGTAGTTTTGAGTGTACAAATGGTGCTTTGCATATTATTACATGTAGAGTAGAAAGCTAATGGGTGCATTTTGACTTTCTAAAAGCCCATTTCTAAGAAAGGATTTTTCCAAGTGGGTTAAACAAGAAACTTTTGTCTTAAAATAACTTTAAATATACTCAAGATGAAAAAAATTCTTATGAAATTTCCCAGGTGAAATTTCAAACTTGATATCGGTTTTCTTTTGAGAGTTGAAATTACATTTCTAGGAAATGCTTGTTCCTGCATGTATCAGAAACAGGTGTTTTACTGTATGACTTCATAAAAATGCCTATTGCTCTGTTTTCAATTTTCACTTATTATGAGCAAAACTTTGTAGTCTTCATAGGGCCTAGCCTGAATTTAATTATTCAAGGATATTGTTTGGCTGGTGAGGTCTTTGCTTTTAAATTCTGCCAGGTATTTAACTAAATTATACTATTTTACTGATCTTTGTTGAAGGGAAATATGGCTTAGACCTATTTACGACCTAAAATTGGAAAAACTATTCAAAACATAAGAATTATTGTCTATGCAGAATCAAAGCAACTGAATACAGAACTAATAATTGTATTTGTAATAGAAAATTCTTAAACTGGATTTCAGAAAAAAAAGAGAAGACATGAGGGGAAACTATTTTTTTACAATCAGTTTCCTATTGCTATGGTCATTTACCAACTGAGAACACAGTATAAAAACACACTATGACATATATGCTGTTACTGATCAATGGGAAACTCGGATGTAAATACGGCATCCACCATTTATGGCTTTAAGATCAACAACACTTCATAGTCACTTCATAGACAGTCAATATAAACCATATAGTTTAAAACTAATGTTCACAATGTTACTGTACCCTCAGCAAGCTCCTAAATTAAAAAAGAATGGCATCTTGATAATCGAGCTTTGTTGTTATTAGCATAAAGCTGTCACAAGTAACTGTGTGATACACTATGAAGTAACCACATAGCTACTGCAAATAATGGAAGGATAATCTCTCAAGGAACTGATGGGGTAGTAAAAGCCGTCATCAGTAATCCAACTTCAGGAGTGATACAGGGACATAGTCTCGCTTCTTTTTGGTCAGAGGTTTCCATAAAATTATTCTGTATCATTCTAATATAATCAATTTTATAGGTGTAAAAGACAATAAATAGGTCACATACAGAATTCTAAATCCTTTGTCCCAAAAGATTTCAAGCAAGTAGCTTTATTCATTTTAATCTCTCACTAATTGCTGCCTGTTTCCGCATAAATTCCAGCATCCATCTACTAGTAATAGGCTGCCTTCTGTAAGAAGTCAGTGTCTCAAAAGTTTGTCTCTTTAAGCTACAACACTTCTTTCTCAATCTGATTTCTTATTACAAATGTTACCACAAGTTTGACCTGCTTAATGTATTTTGTATAAGATGTCATAGCCTCTAAAATAAGCCAAACAAACACAACCCTCCCCGCTATTTAGTAGTTAATAAGCACCCGTAAAAGAAATGTGCTGACATCACTAAACTCTCCATACAACATGCCACATCTCTGTAGTGTGAGAGGACAGCAAGCTTTTGTTTTCAGTATAACTGATTTCATATTTTATATGTTGTTTTCTGGAAATGGCACAAAGTACTTGGAAAAATGCCTTGTGTTTTAGAAATGCAGGAAACATCCCTTTTCCCCTATTAGCTCCGAGTAGCACACTAACGCCACATCTCCTAGAAATAAGTGCAAAGTTGAATTCTAATGTTGAGTCAGAGTGGGTCTGTCGGGTTTGTTGGTTTTTTTTTATTTGGAGGTTGGTTTGTTTGCTTATTCTTGAAATATCCTACTAGCTCAAATACCCCGGAACAAATTATTTTCATTCTTCTCTCACTGGCACTTAATTATCTTCTGCAAAATTATTTTCTATTGACTTTAAAGTAAGGTAAGCCTTTTTATTCTAAGAAAACAGGTCCGAACAGGTCATTGGCAAGACGCATACGTGGATGAACTTGTTAGTCCCATGTTGCAGTAACGATGAACACTAGAACATTGAACACTAGGTAGGCAGCTATGATCTAAATATAGTTCGTCTTCATTATTGTTCATGTGAAAAAACATATATACTAACCAAGCAATTGGAAATGTTGCTCTATACTGTGAAATACAAACTGTTCTATGTTTAATTCCATTTTACTGAGAGATGACGTTCTCCTTTTTGATAGCAGAATTTCCAATGTACAAACGCAGTTATTACAAATAGAAACTAAAGCAAATGCAAGTGTGTGTGCATTGTTTCGGTACTAGATGCCACCAGCCTAACTCTGCATTGCTTCCTATGTGAATTGGCAAAGAACCTTTTTTTTTTTACTAATAATCTGAATCTAAAGGGAAAACAATTACTTACACAACATGATTGTGAAGGTGTGGTGTTGAGAGCTACAGAGATATTCTAAACAACACTATTCATAGTTTTTATGTAAATCTAACAGGCTATGTCACAGGAAAGCATATCCTTACCTTTTTCTGCTACAGTGTCATAGAATAATTCTGGTTGAAAGGGACCTCAGCAGCTCTCTGTCCCAAACTCCTGGTCAACACGAGGCCAGGCGTGAGGTCAGAGCAGGTTACTCAAGATTTATCTACTTTCATCTTGAAAACCTCTAGGATGAAGACGTCAGAACACTCTGGGAAACCTGGTCCAATCCTTGACTGTCCTAACAACGAAAAAGTTTTTCTTATAACAGGTCTGAATTTCCCTTGATTTAACTTATGCCCGCTGCCTGACATCCTTCCTCCTCCTACCATGGTCTGTGAAGAGCCTAGCTCAGTCTCCTTGATGACCTGCTTCTAGGCACCGGGAGGCTGCTGAAACTGTCTCCTCCAGGGTGAACAAGCCCTGTTCCCTCAGCCTTTACTCTCTGGGCAAGTGCTTCCGTCCCCACTGTCTGGATGACCCTCTGCTGAACTCACTTCAGTTTATCAGTATCTTTCTTGTGCTGTTGGGCTGGGGTGCAAACTTGGCATCATTCCATATGTGGTCTAATGAGTGCTGAGTAAAAGATCACTACTACTTACCTGGGAAGTAATAGAATGGTAGATGCAACTTTTAATTGCATTTATTACATGCAACAACTGTATCAGAACAAGCATTCTTAGCATACGATGACATATATTCCATACTGTAAAAGGGGCACGATAGTTATGTTCAGGTAGAAAATACTTGAATTTTTCTGCTTATTCACTGATAGTAACAACCCTTATTTATCCACAAATTATTATAATTGGATATTAAAGAGTACAGAAAGGATCTGGCATACCCTCAACAAAACCTAGTATTTAGATTTGACACTTGTCAGTAGAGGTCTGTATCATATGCCGTCTCAAAGCCTTGACAGAATAAGGACTTATGCCCAAGGTCAGTCTTCTCTGGTAAGTTTTTGAATGTGACTCTTGTTCATTGTCTCTTAAAAAGTAATAAATGCTGCCTTTAATTTCAAGAGAGGGAGGCCCTTGAGGCAGTTTTACTTGTGTGCACTGTAGGATGCAATTATTCTTAAATGTGTTTAGTTTTTAATCCCACAAACGTCTTCTGAGGTTCATGAAAGCTGCTGTATATGTCAATAATAATAAAAAATCCTTAGAACATGTGGCTATGCATCTCCTCCGAAGCACTGACATCAGAGGTTACAAAGCTCTTCGATTATTCATGAAAAATGACCTGCCTTGGGGCAGGTGTTTGGGAGGTCTGAGGCAGTCACTTCAAGTCTTTCTCCTTAATGACTACCTATCTAACTTCCAGTACACATACTGATTCGAACACAGGTGCACACTCAAGTTCACACAAGCTGGCTTGTTGTATCAAAAGGTGTGGAAACAGGCATTCTGGCATACCATCTGGTTTACCTTTACATTAACACAGGGAAGTATGCAATTTTTTACAAGTAAGGCAAATAAGTTTGAGGCTGTTGCAGTTGGGTTTTGTAGTATAATGATCCATCAACATTTTTTCTACCTTCAGTTTCCCTCCCACCTGTCACCAGTTTTCCCACCAGTTTTCCCAGATGTTTGATTTCTCCTTTGTGATGCCATAAGCACGCAAGGGACAGAATGTTTTTTTAAAATCATATGATTACAAGCATCAGAGTCAAAGTTTATCTGAGAAAGTGCTGTAAATCAATATCCTTGTCAGCAAACTCTCTCCCAGCATCCTAACTCCATCCTTTTGGTCATGCCACCTGTAAAAGTGCACAATAACTCAATTTTTACTTCGACAAAAAGCCATACAAGTCCACATGACAATATTATTGTTGTTCAGCCTGGCTGTAGCTGTTGTCAGCTGCCAAGGTGCCTTGAGGCTGCACTTGTACTCTGTGATACTAACCCAGAACATAAAAACACAAATACACATTTAAACCATCCAAGCCCTATCCTCCTCATGCAAAATCTTTGGTTCTCTCATGTTTGCAATTTTTAGAATAGACAGGCTCAGCATCTATATTTTGGTGTGTAAGAAATGTTAGTAAATGTTTTCATATTTTCTGGGGAAAAAAACTATAGATGTGTATATGAGTACTGTATCATAAGATGAAAACTGGAGAACTGATAGCAAAATATAGTATGTTCTATCTGCATTAATAATAAAAAGGTACTAAAAAACATAGTGATCAATTTTGCAAACAATAGCAAATTTCAGGGAGAGATGAATAACGTGAAACCTCCAGAAAGCACAGATTACTGAACATAACATCCAGTATTCTGAGGCAAAGCCTATTAATGACAGATTCCCAGAGGAACAGAGAAATACAGCCTGCTGAAAGAGAAACAGAAGAACAGAACCCAGCACATTAAACCTGATTATTTAGCATAAAATTGTTGAAAAATCCAGTTACAGATTAGGACAGGGGTATGATGGAGAACTGCATCTCTTGATTTAGTGTAGATTATGCTTTCTTAAATTTTTTCAGAACTTCATCAATAGTCTTATTTGATCCAACCTCTTATCTCTTAATCTTGAACATGAATTTCACTGTGACTTGTGCCATCCCTAACATCAGTGATGTGAGAGGACTTTCTGTAGGTGTGACAATCAGTTTCTGCGTTACAGGCTGTAGACAAGCAGTCCTTAAGACAAAAACTTAAATTCCATTTTAAATTTCCAGCTCAGTTTTGGGTGTTTGCGTAAGATGCAGAGAGCCTATCCTGCATGTCTGGAAGACAGCAACTCTACAGTCCTGTGCTGGTCAGCAGGAACTTCTGGTACTTCTGTGATAGTGTCAGGTAGCACAATTTCCTGAAAGGTGCATTGTTGAGCTGTAGAAATAGATGCAGAACAGACAGAAATACCCCATCATTGATGGATATATGTGTACTGATGAGATCTGGCAATGGGAGGTGGCCCTTTTCTCTTTGATTAAGGAAAATACTTGGAGCTTCATAGGTTAACTGTAGAAATTCTTGAGACAGCGAAGAGCGTGCTGTTTAATAAATTCTCATATTGCAAATACACTACCAGAGAGCTGTTCTAGAAGACTTTAAGCCTAGCGAGCCTCCCGAAATTAACATTCTGCTGAGATAAACTAGTAATATCTAAATAATACAGTTTAGCATTTGTCACAAATGAAAGATGCTCTTGGTTGATTATGTCAATTTAAAAGGCTGTTTATGACAAAACATTTTGAGGTCTCAATTTTAACATCAAGGGTCATAAGGTACTTTTACTTTGCTTTGGAACATATTTTAAGGTGCTCGATACAGTTGGAGTGACAGTGTTTGGCATTTTAGCTTACTGAGTTTCCTAAATTAATTGATTATACTGATTATACCTATTAGTGAGTAGCTGATGGCTTTATACTTTCTTGATCCAGTGAACATTTAGGAATACTAGATGCTATCACCATTTTAATGTAAAATACAATTGACTTTAAAGAACAAAGTCTGAATAGTGATGGTTTTAACGTGGAATTAATGATCACAGGAAAAAATATACCTAGCAAATTCCAGTGCTTTAAAATACAAGAGCCAGCTAACCATTTAAACGTACAGGAAAGGCTCTGACATGTCATTGCCTCTTAATCACTGTTAGGGTTGTTTTTTTTTTTAATGCTTTATTTCATAATTTTATGTTTCATGTTAATGAAAATGTTATGGGAGAAACCAGTGGGAAAAGAAAAGCTATTTGCCTCTCCTTATTTAATAACTCTGTCTTGCTGATCCATTTAGGTATTTTTTTCCCCTCTGAAATTGCTTTCTGCATGCTGGAACACACCTCATTGTTTTTCTGCCTGACACAGTCTAATCATTCTGGCTTGCAGACCTCTCACTTACCTAATAACAAGTGCATGTCACAGAAAAGACACTACTGTATGACTAGGACATATAGTCCTCTTGAAAATAACACATATTTTATCCTCTAAAGGAAACAATATAGAAATTCTAAAAAGCTCTTGTGTGATTCATATTATCTATATATTAGGATCTTTAATCACATTCTTTTCACAGATTTGGTAAAGTCCAAGAAGCTTTAATAAAAAGGTGAAGACTATTCTGCCTGGTTTTTATAGCACTATAAGAATTATTTTCTTTCTGCAACTACCTACAAAATTACAGTTGCCTTTTCACCTAGCTCTAAAGTGGAGAATTCTTTAAGTATCTTATTTTTGACAATATTTTGATTAACACTGCACAAAACTTATGTAACTTTTTTTTTACTTTTCTTTTACATTTTAGGTTTTATATATAATTATGTGCTTATAATACATTAGTATGAAGCATTATATGTTGAAGAAATATGTGAATTCTACCCTGGGTTTAGTTTTTTTTATTCCAGGAGTATCAATTAAGGCCTAGAGAAGGAAATCTTGTTTAAAAAAGCATAAAATATACAGCTAATAACCAAATTGATGACCAGAGTACATTTTAAATTCTTTGGCAGTATTCCTATAATTGATACTGAACTGGTGGTTCCAAGGTCTTCAGCACTTCTGGAAGGAAAGTTTAACTCATATAAGTCTTACTCTTACAATAGTTTACATCTGAAAATGGAGACAGATAAATTCACTTGCACAGAGAGACTTCTAATTTACATTTAAGGCTGTAAACATATAGTTTATATTGGTTAACTTATATTAATGTATCTGTTGCACTAACCCAAAAGTTTTGTACCGGGGGGGGGGTGGGGGGGAAGATAGTTCCTTTTTATAGCAAAGACTATAACGATATCTTTTCTATAACAGAAGCTTCTTAGGCAGTCTGTTGAGTACTCCTAATGATTTGAAGTAATGTGTTGCATATCATCTCTCCATTCTGAACACTCTTCCTTCCTTTAGAAACAAATAAGTTCCCAGTATCCTGTTAAGTAGTTTATTTCAGACAGTAAGCTTTTTTAAGTACATAATGCTTCTTGCCTTTTACTTGTCCTGTGCTGTGTGGTGGTAGACTCTCTGATGTTCTTTTCAACTGGATGAAGATTGCAGACTTTACTGAAGCACTTAAAGATGTATAGCTGAGCTTTGTATAGGTGGTAATGACACGTTTTCTTATCTAGTCCAGTTTTAGATATTTAAAATTTTAATCTATTAAATTTGGATTAATTGAGTTAATTTGAGAGTACAGAAGAATTATGATTCTCTGATAGTATGTAATTCCTGAGTATGGTTTTGTTTTTTTGTGTACATTGAACATATTCTGCAATTAATAACATATTTTAAACATCTGGATGATAGTTTTCCTCCTCCTTCAGTAAAGAATGTATAAATTCAAAACACTGCTTGCATCCTTCAGGAAAAACTGCCGTTTCTTGATGCTTTCTGGCTCTGTCTTGGTATCCAACTTGCCCTCACCATACGTTACCAACTAGGCTGGCTCTTTAGCAGGACTCCAGGTTTGCCCTTTTAGCTTTTATTCTGTGTCAGATTTCAACACTAGTCAATTCTCAAACCCCCTCAAGACTTTCAGGCCTTGCTGCTGGAGTCTGCCGGGCCCCTGCAGCTTGAAGCAGCCAACTGCACGGGGTAGGGATGGGGACCACTGACTGGCAGAGGCCTCTACTTCACCAGTCCGCCTGTGTTTTCGGTCTGAAAGAGCCTGAGGCGCTGAGGAACAGCCTGCGGGGACAGGCCCGAGCCATGGCACACCCGGCAGGGGAAGGCCCTGCAAAGCCCCGATGGCGCCGGGGAAGGGGGAGCTCTGTGGGGAGCCTGGGAGAGGCACAGAAAGAGAAACCTGGTGGGGAGGGTGAAAGGGATAACTTAGCCTTTATTCAGTCCCCAAAATAACTACAATAGTTGGAGCACAAAGCAGGGCAGGAGGGAAGGCCCTGCTGTGCAGTAACCCTGCAGAGAAGGAGAAGTGGCTCCCTGGCGCTCAGGTCGCTGTGAGCTCCTGTGACAGGAGTTGTCTAGAGGCACATAGTCGGAAAGGATTTTAGGCTGTTAACCATAAAAAGCATTCCCTATCAGGAGCCCAAACGTAGTAGAAATGCAGCAGCCCTGTTAGTTTTTTGCCCTTTGCAGCAGGTGTGTAATGGCCTTGCTCCCTCATCACAGGCAGCAAGGAAAAGAGTCTTCTCTAATCCTGCAAAAACATTTATCTATACCAAACATCATGTATTGCCAGCACGTAGTTAACTCATTAAGCTAGATGCACAAATCGGCTTTTGCAAGACTGAGAGCTAAACCGCAAAAGAACTGCATCCTTAACTATACATGTTAGTAGAAGCTCTGGGAAGGCTTTATCGTAGCAGATTGCCTCCTGAAAACCAAACTCCAAGCTCATTGCCAGGCTGTAGTTGAGCAGGACAAAGAAGTATATTTAGTACAAACACAGTATTTGAATTCTCAGCATGTAGGAACTAATAGTTTTACTTGGTGCTAAAATGATATTTAAAGATAGGCTTTACTTTGTGTCACTCTTTTATAGCTGTTCACAGAACACTTTGGAGACATTATTCACATGTGATACAGATATATGGCAGCAAAATATAAAAGTAAAGAGGAAATGAGGCAAAACTAATAGGTCTGTCCTAGTCTTTACAAATTTTAATTAGTGTTCATCAACTGCTGCTGATACTCAGCCCAGCCCAGGTTTTGTGAATTAGCACACAACACCCATGGAGAGATTCACAGTGCAGGACACAACCCAGCTGAGTCTCTCAGAAGGAGGGATGTGGGTTTGAAGGACAGAATTCAGAGACTTTTCAAACCATTGGACACAGTTTGTGTGGTACCCGAAGCCATCACCATGCAAACAGGCTCTGCCTAGTGGGAATGAGGCATTTTATAAATGCTCCGTGGGCCCTCCCGGGGGGCTGCAAGACACAGATTTGAAACCATTTCAGCCCAAGGATTAAAAAACATGCTTCAAAAAAAGAAATTAAAAAGAAATATCAGATTCTTTGTTGAAACCTGTTTAAAATACTCTGTCAGCAGTGTAAAATGATGTAAAATGGATCAGAGCTGCAATCTCAATTTTTAATGAGATAATCCGAAATGGGGAGATCTGAGGCACCCAGTCCAGGTCAGTGCAAAATTGTCCTTACATTATTTTCTCTTTAGCAAGCTTTAAAGTAATTGAAATAGATCATCCATTTCCCTGTAAAAGAGATAGCACTGAAGTAACATTTTCTATTCACAGGGCAGCTTTCTTTAACTGCAAACTAAACCCTTTTTTTTGTGTGCATGGTTGTCCTGTCATTCCTATAAAGAATTCAGTGCTGAATTCTATAGCATGATTAAAGCCTTTCCTTACTTTATTTTTTTTAGCTCAAGGCAGGTTTTTTTGGTCTTTATGTTCTCCATCTTCCTGATTCTCCTTCAAACCGGTTTTGATATTTTTTCCCATATTATTTACCCCTAGGCTGAACACACATTTCCCACCTCTTTAATTTAGCAGAGGAATAGGAACACGACTAGATGGAAATTCCTGTGTTGTGTTATGTAATCCACACAGTTCCATTAATAGCCTGACTAATACAAATAGTTCCATTTTGAGTTTGAGACAGTCTCCTGAACTGCTTGATTTTAAAGCAAATAAATGTAATATAAACACTTTTAAAGAAATTCCTTCTTCAGGAAATTATATGGCCCACCAGTATAGTCATTAAGTTTGGTCCATTCTTTTTCAGTTTTGTCAAAAACCTATTAGGTTTCAGTGGGTTCTCCTGAACCCATAAATCTTGCCAGACATCTTGTATTTCTTAATTAGGTAGCACGGTCTGTCAGTTTGCAGATGTTGTACAGTGATTTAAAATGTCAGGGATACATGGTTTCAAGTGATTATTTGTGCTATTGAAGCTGTGCTACAAAACTCTAAGTCTCAGACTCACTTCCTTGGCTAGTTTATGGTACAGCTCTCATTACTAACACAGTTGTGAAAAAAATTTTGGGTGGAGAGAAATAAGCTTACTATGTATTCAACAACTATAGGCTGTATCTTACTCTGTTTTATCAGCCATAAAAGGTAACAAGATCCTTCCCAACCTTCCTGTTATTTTTAAGAAGTATTTGGGGTAGATTTCAATTTCTGACTTGTCTCCTTGTACATGTACAAAATCAGGTCTGTGAGTTTGTGCAGCTACAGATAAGAAATAATTCGTTTCCTAATAAGCAAAAGCCATCTGTCTAAAAACATCAGGATTATTCTGACAAAAATGTCACAGTATTCGTCTAAGAGTTACAAGCATAATATGTACCAAGTATTTTTTTAGTGCTTTCAACCTAAGTCTCTAAGAACCTCTTCAGATATCTTTTCGGATGCCTTAGAAGAGTAATATGGTGTTGTCTTTGCTTTACCATATAAAAATTAAATTAAAGCAGGGACCAGAGAGCAGGTTGCCTCAATAATTAATTTTGCCTGACCATTGTCCATGTCCATATATGTGTATCATGCAGGAAAGAAGTACTCCGGGACAGATAACGTACGGACTACACCAAAAAGTATTCATGCTCCTGATCCATATTTACATGCCAGAGCCAATCCTTCTCCATTCTATTTCACTGGGTAACCAATAACTAGCAAGAATACATCCCTGAGTAGAAGGAAATCTCAAAAGAAAGTAATGCAATATTTCTGTCTCATCAGTATGTTTTCATCATAGCATTGGGTAGGTTGACTTTAGTGGAAGGGGTTTGGGGCACAGCATGTTTGACTTACTGGAAGATAATGCAGTGGACCAGAATAGATTAGTGTAATTGCTAAGCTACTTAAATTTTACTCTTGAAATAAGGTACTGATAGCTTTTCTTTGACTAGTATATATTTGCCTAATGCACTTCTGTATTTCAGAAAAACATGTTGCCAATTTGTCTGGGTAAATATCTCCCCTTCTGAAAAACACATGTTCAGTCATTTTTTAGTCACCTAGAAGAATGTAACGCAAGCTTGTCAGGCTGTGTAGGTGCTTTCGTAGATGGCTGATGACAATAGGAAACATGATTCTGTAAACACCCTCATTTAAAGTCAGTCTCAGCTGTGAAAATGCAGAAGCTCAAAAGATTTATGTGTTTTCATCAACTATTCAAATGATTCACGTAGATAACTAACTACATTAAGGATAGCTGTAGGGGTTCCGAGAGGTATTTTCACTGTCATGATCAGGACCATGAAGGTAAAGTAGGTATTATTTTGTGCTTGTTTTGAAAGAGAAAAAAGCTGATTTCTTGTTAAACTTGTAACATTGCATCTCCAAGGTTAGAAGATATTTGTTTCCTCTGACAAACATGCCTCTCTGCAGTACTAATACACTGTGTAGAACTCGTGTGTACTTGTAACAAAAAACCAATTATATACAATGTCAGTGAGACACTGACAACCAATTGCATCAGTAATGAGAGAATTTTCTAAAATGCCACCATTTTAGTTCTGTTATGGGATAAGACGGAGTTTATTTTGCTTTGAAAAGCTGTGAATGAAACTGCTAAAATTTCTACTGATCTCTTTTCTGGAACTGATTTTTAAAATTACACTGTGAGATCTTTTTTGCTTGAACTCCAGAATATATTTTGGGAGGTTTTAAGTCACTACTACTGTGATCTGAATCTATAAAGCCCTTGTGTGCTCAAAAACTTGCCGGAGCCAGTGAAACTTGTGGACACCAGTATGTCATTAGAATGTATTAGTATCTAAGGCTTTTACTAAGGTATTGATGACAGCATAATTTCTTAAAATTACTGCAGAAGAAATAATGTGAGTCTTAAAAAAGTTTTCTTTTGTATTGCTTGTGTGTGTGGAACATTATCCTTGAACTTTCCTCTAAAGATTCAAATTTTTTGCCATAACCTGTTAACAATAAACACATTTGCAGATGTGCAGACATATAGTTACAGGAAGTACAAATAAGACCCTGTGTAAAATGTAGCATAACAGAGAATCAGGGAGGTTTATGATTTAAGTAGTTTAAAAGATCTTTTTATACCTTATGGAAGAGATTCAGTTTGAGTTAGGAAAGTGCTTACTATAATGATGTGTGCACTTAGCGCAGAAATAAATTAAAGAAAGCAATTATTCTGCTTTTGGTCAATGTTATTTGTATAATAAGATATTTCAGCAAGATATTTCCTTAAAAATATTCTGTGAGTCAATCTGATTTACGTTTATGCATTAATTAGCACAACCTGTTGTGCTTTATGATTTTTGTCCCTGTTACTTTGCTTTTGCAGCAAACAGATCTCAATGATCTAATACTTTTGGACAAAGCTTTATATACCACAATTGTTAAATTCCTCATGCTTTGTAGGATTTCACCATTCACGTTGTGACTAAGTTGAATTTATTTGTAGTCCACTACATAACTTTGGTATCGTGATCTGATCTGCAGAGAAACTCTCTGGTGTGGTACAGAACCATCATATTCAGAAAGCAAAAAATAGGCAAGAAGAAATGCTGGATTCAGAACCCATATATTTTTGCTTTTGAGAAGCCTTCTGAATGAAGGAGAGCACACTTTTTGAAGACTTGTCATCACATTCATTTTGACTTGTGTTCCTCTTTTCGGAGAACACAAACTGCCTCCTTATCACAACTAAGGCATGATCCTGGTCTGTGCTGCAGAACAGCTCAAAGGTGCTACACAGGCATTTCATTTCTAGCACAAAAAAGCAAGATGTGCAAAGCAGACTGTGTATATTGAAATTCTGGTCTGCTCATGCCTTACCAGTTCATGTAGGGATTATTGCATTTTCTTGACAGCGAACACTTTGAGAAAATCCGTAGGCATAACCATCACTGAGAGGGATTTTGATGATGATGATGAAGATCTTTCTTATCTGAAGTGCCAGTGACTGTTAAACTACATCTCTTATTTTTAGCAGATTCTAAGTGTGGGCCCTTTTTGAAGACCAAGTGGAAAGAGATTGACATTCTTAAGAAAAAAAACCCTTACGTACTGTATCGCCTGTCATTCTTTCTCTCTTTAGGGTTTTTGAGTTATTGCAGACTGAGGTTTTTTTCATTGTGATGCAGTTTAAATATATATTTTCTGTTTGAGAACTTAGAGCCGGGAGATGGAAACCCAAATTCAAATGCTTTAACTGTTGGAATATAATGCTAGAATTGTGCCATCGGAGCAGTTTGTGAATGACGTTCAAGCCCTATTATAAACTTAACTCATTACTGCCTCACCTTCTGTATTAATAAAACCTGTTTGAGAGGTCTAGAGTTTTTCCACAGTCCTCTACATTCCATAAAATTAAGGCAACCGTTTCTACTGCTTTTTCAGAACTTCCAGGAAACTGAGAAATCAGTTATTTGGAAATATCTATTTCGAGTTGTGCTAAGGTTCGCAGGTGACTGTGCAGGGCAGTGGATAAAGGTGCTTTGAAAAGCCACAGTAAAAGAACTGCCTTTTACTCTGCTACTCTCCAAAGAAACAGCATTCCTATCTTCTACATGCTTTAATAGAATTATATAAATACTGCATGCTTGTTTTTAAGTCGGGCAAATTCCTGGTGGAAATATAGCATTTTAATATAAGAGAAGGCAACACTGTGGTCAGAAGAGCTGGAGTAACAGCACTGCAAGTAAATGACCGAGAAAGGACTGCCACCTTTTACGTGGGATGGATTTTTTTTTTTGAGAGGAATATGGTTGTGTGTTTGCTCTTTTTAATAAGAGCTTAGAGATTTTTTTGGAAAAGACCTTGGTTTGAGATCAGCTTTTAAACTTGAGCTCCAAAATTTGGCAGAGGCAGAAATGTTGCCATGGCAACCCATTATCTAACACTGCATTACTGAACCTCCTGCCAGTTCATCCACAGTTGAGAACTGAAGGCAACCTTACAGGGTATTATATGTTCTGTCCTGAAACAGTTCAGCAGGCCCTTCTAAAAATAGATGGTGATTTGAGAGTATGAACAGCTCTCTGGGAAAAAAAAGGAAGAAAAAAGTTTTCACTTTACAAAGGTGAATGAATAGATTCTACCACAGTAATGAATTTTCATCGTCTTGGTTAAACGATTGGGTGTTTTATAGTGAGTAGAGACGTTTCACAGACATTTTAAGTTAGAAGGATCATTATGCATTTTGTTCTAGAATAGGCTCTGAATTCAGGATGCTGTCATCTTCATTTCTCCTGCACTGAGAGTAGTGATCTGGCTGAGTCTGGAAGTGCTGTCCATAAGGAAGTGCAGTCAAGACTGGAACCCAGTTACAACACAGTTGTCCTCAGACCAGGTACTGCAGACCTTCAGCTCAGAGTAAAAGGAGGTCTTCAGGTTGGCTTCAGAGAAAACAGCCTAAACTGCAGCCTGCATTCCCAAATCTTCCTATGGATAAGACCAACACCACCTTATTACTCAAATGGAGGGGGATAATTTGTTCAACATTGAGAAATAATAGCAGAAGTAGTCCCACTGTGGTGTAAAACTAGCGCCGACCCCAGGGTAAGGCAGCAGTCCCGGCCTCAGCAGCCTGTTAGCTGAATCTCTTCTCGCAGCAGGAGATGCAGATCGTACAGCAGACCAGCCCCAGAGCTGGGACCGTCTCTCAGGGTGCCAGGCTGGGACGGAAGATACATGTGCCTTAAGGCTTGCATGCTGGCCACCCATTTCCTACTGCTTCTGAGCTACATTTATAAAATCTGGGCAGCTGATTTCAGTGAAGTATCCTCAGTCCAGACAAATTTTAACATCTACAGTCCTGAGGATCATCTGTTCTTTCTTACGTTCCTGTCACAATTAAGCACAGTTCCTTTCACCAAAAGAACCTAAAAAACGTAGATTTAGTTACATGACTTGTGCTCCTATCCTCAGGTTTCCAAATCCTAATGACTGCTTTATGTACGTATGTTTGTTCTTTGTATCTATTTTGGCATTCCACTTTCCAGACTTCTGTATTAACCCAAATACCTTGCTGCACCTCTCTATGATTGCTTCCTAAACAGTTTCTTTGTTTCAAAATGCTTGTACTGCGATACACTTGTCAAAATGTACACAGAAAGGAAGCCCCAACCAGAAATGCCTGTCAAATAATGCAAAACTGACAGTTTCATTCAAATTAATGATGACTGAAACGATTTGCTACAAGCATCAAAGCTTCCAATAACATTTTCTTGCTGGCAGCAAGAAAAAACTTTTTTCTTTTTTTTAGGTTTGGATGGGGTTTTTTTTCCACTCAGTTTTATAAAATGAACAAGGTTCGGTTCATATTTACACAAATTCTGTTGTTATTTATCTTGTGATCTACTCAATATTGGCACCATTTAATAGAAATACCACCCCTCTCATGCCATTAAGATTTTTATGGTTCATCTGTAATACAAGATTAAAAGACGAGTCACTTGGGTTACCAGTAAGATTCTACCTTTTTTTTTAATCATGTGACTTTTCTGTTCTATATCTAACAAGCTGAAATATTTATATATGGATAATGTATTTTGTATAATTTATATATACATTAATACATAATATACGTTACATAACATACCTTTTTATACATTTATATATACATATACAAATACCAATATTTTAAAGTAACTTTGTGGGTGATCTGTGTGTGGAGGAGTAGTTTTGATAATTTAAGTTTCAAACCTAGTACAAGATTAGTGCTTAAGGCTGAGAGAGTGCTACATTATGTATTTGAGATAGAAGCAGAAGATACAAACCCTGTGGATTTCTGGCAGAATTTCTGTTTGCCTACAGGTGCTGTTTACAAGAAATTGAAACAAAACATTAACCTTTGATGCAAAGGTGCAGCAGTAGTAGGAGAGATGGGAAATTTCATTGGATTTTGCACTTTTAAACACTTTTAAACAAAAGAAACATGAATTCTATCTGAATTTCATTCCCAAATTACTTCTGCTACTTGGAAGTTAAAAACTTTAGTGATGAGCACTCCTTGTTGGAATATTTTCTCTGAGTTATTGAGAAGCAGATGTGTTTAATGTAGCCTTAGTTTCATAGCCTTCATTCTGCAGGAAACACAAAATCTGACAAAAAAAAAAGAAGTTTAATGGTTTTTTTTTTCTGAAATTGTGATCTGGAAGATATCGTGAAAATAGAATTTTATATACATCTAAGGTGTAGAGCTATACCTTAGCTCTGCTTAAACAGTGCTAAGTAGGAGCTGAGCCACCTCTGCCACTGCAGGATTTTGAGCTTGCTGAAAGCTAAAGCAGCCTGAAAGCTGCTCTGGATTTGGCAAGCCACTCTTGGGTCCCAGCAGTCCGAGGAACGCTGCGACCATGCTGCAACATTTCTGCTGGAATTGAGGGGCCCGAGAGCAGCTGATTCAGAGCTGCTTACCTAATATCAAGGGAATCTCCAGCTAACCCAGTAAGGCTTCTTATGCTAAATAAAGCAGCTGAAATAGGAGCCAAGGGCTGGTGCGTTATAAATCGCATTGCTTAGATCAGGCTTTCTCCCAGATTTTTTTCCCTTTTTTTTAACAATTTTAAAAATCAGCTGTTTATTGCTGACTCACCCACCAACGACAATCTACCCTATCATAATTTGGTTTGTGTTTGTTAGGAAACTGGATCTATGGATCTTCATTCCTCCACTGGGCAGCTGGGGATCTACGGGAGAGCAACAAGCCTTAGTAAGCTTGTCTTCTCTTAGCCTCTCTTAACAGGGAGGTCTTTTGTATTAGCAAGGATTATCATATAGAATAATACATGGAAAAATAAATGGACTTAGTGTCCTATGGGACCCAGTGCAAGCCATCCAAAATCAGCAGTAAAATATATGAAACACATCAGCTATTTTATCCTTTAAAATTTACTAGTTAATATTCTAGAGCAGTTTCAATAGCTCTCGACCTTTACCCAGTGCACAACATGTGCTGTTTTGCCTGGGAGATTCATAGCTGTACAGCTTGAAGGGCATCTCAATAGTGGACAAAGAGCAAAGGTCTGTCTTTCTGCGTTGGGGATGAGCAAAACAATTTTAAAATGCCATCTCCTGTGTTAGATGGTGTCCTCCACACGATCACTCCCCATTTCCCCATTTCCATGTAATTGTGAAAGCAGTGCTGAGTTCTGGTATCCCGTGGACATGGACAGTTTTAGACACAGGAAAAGTCACCAGCTGCACGGAGGGTGACATTGCTTGGGACAGCAAAATAACCATGAAAGACGGCCTGTGAGAGCTCTGTAAAGCTGGGATTGCTACAGTCACTGTCTTTGCAAGCAGTTATGTTGCTGCCTCCAAGAGCTGGGGAACTTGCTGAAAGGCAGTAATTGCTTCTTACTTTGCACTGGGACTCTCTGGGCCTCATTTTTGGCTTCGAACACAGTTCCCATCCCTCACTAAACAGACCCCTGCTCCTCATCTTTGAAGCAATAAAACTGAATGTTGCATTTCACTGCTGAGGGGCTGGGCCAGCTCTGACACAGTGAAGATTTTCAGGTGCAATATCAGCTTTTGGAGGAGAGCAAGGTTGAGAAAACCTGTCCTTTTGCACACTAAGGCAGATGGAGTGTGTCTTGGTGTAATATTTGCATTTCTTTGTTTTAATAAAGTCATGTTTTAAAACAAATGCCCAAGAATATTTCAATTATTCTTGTAATTCTCATATTTATTCAGTACCTATAAGGAAAGCTCCTACTAAAGACAGGAGGTAATCTGTGTTTAATGTAGATTACTGCTGGGGTATGTTAGGTCTATATTTGTTGCATTTGTAATAAATTTTAATATTTAGCATTTGTTAACTTAGTTTGCCAGATTTTTAATGGTGCTACTACTAGTTAAGATGTTTTCCTGTCTTCAAAAATGATAAACGTTTCAATATTTGAAATAACTATACTGTTCATTTTGAGGCGTATGTTACTGCATATGGTTGTAGTTCTGTTTTTTTTGCATATATTGGTATTTTATTCTGAACCGGGGGGGGGATTGATGTTTACAGTCACTTTTTAAATTAATTTTAGCTCCGATTGTTAAGCCTTCTCCTCTGGGAGTAAGGGGAGGAATCCCAAGGAGGCGTAAGTGGAAACAAAGACATGAGAAGAAAGAAAGGAAGGTGGTGGCAACAATAGTATGCCTTCTTTTTAGCTCATTGAGTTAGTACAGCGTTAGAATCTTTTATATACTCCATATTCACTTTAAATGGTAGAAATACTGTATTTTCTCATTCACAAAATGAATTTTGAGTAATGAAATTTAGCCAATAAAAAACTGAACTTCCCCAGCTAAGACAATCTCTCATGTTGATATAAAGTTAAAGGATTGAGAACCTCTCAAATCCCATGAATCTTCAAAAGTTTTTCCTCACCAACAGAAAACTGGTGGAGAGATCTTAGATTTGTTTGTTTGTTGGTTTTCTTTTTGTTTGTTTTTAGAATCTTCCATTTCTGTGACTTGCTAATAAGGTTGATTCTATTTCTGTGTTTGAAAGGTATGGGTTTTTTTCCTTCCTAAATGAACAATATTTAACAAGCTCAGAAAGGAAACACAATAAGCTTCCCTAATGGTAAACAAGTATACACTGAATGAACTGGTTTTTTTTTTTCCTCTGGCTCCAGTATTTTGTCAGCTGCTAAATTCTGGTCATCAGAAGTAAACCATATGTTAACTGTGTCATATTTGACAATGATGATGTCTTACAGTCAAATTATGAGAACACTTAGCAATTTGTGTCATAAATATTTCCACCATATTTTCCAAGCAACCTGACATGGGATCACTGCTTTAAAGAGGAAGTGCTCTGTATTTAATTCCATAAGGAGTTTTCCTTTCTCATATCCCTCCAGAACAGAATTAAAATTTAAAACATGTACATTTAGCAAAAATATTTTGATGTCAACATGTCACTCAATATTCCTTGCCTCTTAACCATGAAATATTTTTTCCAAGTCACATCACTAGATAAAAAGGAAAATCTAATAGATAGCCTTTAACATTCAAAAAACAGATTTCAATTTTATTTTTGCAAGACATGTAAAATGAATAAGTTCCGTTTTCAGCAACTACATTTATATACTGCAGCAGAAAAGCTGTAGGTTTGTGGGTTTTTTTCTTTTCCAAATGCTGCCTGTTCAATCAAAGGAAGTCATTACTGAAGTTGATAAAGAGCGGGTATTAATACTAAGCGTGTCCATTTCATATTAAAGATATTATTCTGGCAGAAGAATATTTTCATCTCCAGATCACAGCAGAAGTAATTAAAATTCAAGGCATTAATTATACTTTAATTAAACCAAACCATATTTCATAGGATTGTTTTGGCAGTATGAGGAAGAAGTCTGTCTCCTCAACAGCTACTGAGGTGGTTATGACAAATTATAAAATCACTGAAGCCAAGTAGAATTGTTCCAGACAATTAAGTGCATCTGTGAAGGAATATATACAGTATGTAGGCATAGGGGGAAAAATACAGCAGTATTTTAAAGTTTTTCAGACATAGGCAGCCATTGTTTAAAATCCCAAATAATGACATTTGATCTCTTTCTCTCCATGCAGCTTAAAAAGTCCATTGTTTTTAGTTGGACCAGTGATACTACATTAACGTGTTAGGCATTAATGACATATCCATTGATCTGTTAATTTAGATTTCTCTAAATGACAGGGCTCAGTGTGTTTAAAAGCAGAGAACATGCTAAAACTTATGACACAAAATGCTTTGGAATTTAATAGAAATTATGTTATTCTTTGTGTTCATTGCTTGCTTTTTAAACATTTTTACATCCAGATGTGGACATGATCTAAAAGTCTTTGTGATTTTGTGATTAGAATTGAAATGCTAAGTTTCTTTATATTCTCAAAAATATTTTTTTCTATTTCTTTATAGGGATTTTTTCCAGAACGTAAGCAAGTTTAACTGCAAAGCTTTCTTATAACTATAAGCCAGGGCGCACAGCAGGCAGATGCCAATTTTCCTAAGTCTACTACCATGACACAGAGGATTGGTACAAAGTGACAGGTACGTGCTGCAAATAGGTGACAGATACTCGGTTGGTATGCAGCTTAGTGCTTCCCAAGTTGCTTCTAATCTCCATGTTTTAAGTCTACACTTTAGTGAGCAAGAAAGATAAATATATGAAGTGACTATCGGGATTTGTAGTCTCTTTGATTAGTTTTGGTCTTTATTTTTAGGAAAAAAAACCATACAAATAACAAAAGCCTAGGAAATAAAAGCCTTTCTAGTTATATCTGAAGCTCTTTCCTTTTGTGGTGGTGGTGGTTGGTATACAAGTAACAGTGGGCACAGTGAATGCACATAAATACAGGCTGCTGAGAACATTTAACCAGTAGCGCAGCATTTAGCATCTCTTCCACAGGCTTAATTAATTGTAGACAAGTCTTTGGAGCTGGTAGATATCTGAGTTCTATCTTTACTGAAATTTGTGAAGTGAATAATACTCATGGGGCTTCTCAAGAGGAATGTCTTTCTCTTGCATAGTAAAGAAATTAGATGATACCACAGCAAATGTTAAAATGGACAGGTTATACAAAACAGTGCTGATGTATGCAAAGCATTGGCAAGGCATTGGCCAAGTCATGCTTAGGTAGTGCGAAATCTGAGATGGAAGAATTTTTGTATTTAATTTTGGTAAACAGAAATAATTCACTATTTGAGTTAGCATGGAGCCTTTAGTGGTGTGTCTGGGACATTGCTTAGTTAGCTGGCTTTCTGTATGGTGACAATGAAGTTACTGAGCCCAGTTTGTTTTAAATGACTTTATTAGTCATGTGGATGATGCTTCCTGTAAGTTAGCTTTTCATGGTAAACAGAACTGTGGTGCTGCCAAAGGTATTTCGTAATGGATCGGCATGGATATTTTGGAAAAATCAAATTATGTTAAGGTGTATCAGCGACATATACCACTTAATATAACTCTGTGTAACGGTTTAAGTTACATCTGAACTTTACTGTTTAGTGCATGAGTGGGGTGGTCCAAGTTTGATCCGTATCAGGGATCCTCCTGTAGTTGCATTTTGAATAAATATCGTCAGTAAGTCATGCTAGGAAAAGGACATGTGGTTTAGCAGAGTGTGTGTTACAGCTCACTAAACACTTCCTGTTCTTAAAACTTCCAAGAAATTTCTAATTAACATTGGGTACAAGTTCATTATAACACTTGCATAATGTATGACAATGGCTGCAGAGGGATTTGAGCTCTGATGTTCAGTCATACAGAAGATTCCATATTATTTCTTTGTAGTTTTTCATAATAGTCTTAGTTATTTCCCAAGTTTCTCATACCTGAATGTACTTTATGAGTAAGTCTCACTCTGGTCAATGAAACTGAGCTTTTTATGTGGAAATTGCACAAGAGATGCAAATTGAAATTAAGTTTTGGAATCTGATCGGGTTTTTTTCTGTGATATTTGCATGAACCTACCGTGTTGTTAGAACTTTGATTCAGCCCTTTTGTATGATACATTAATTCTTAGTTTTAAAAAAATTTATTTTTATTTGGGAAAAGGAATCTATCAGCTGAGAAAAGTCAACATTTTTTTTTGCACATTCATCAGTTATATAGTCTGTTATGTTTTAAGTTTTCTGCAGCTATTCAACATGGAACCATCATTATATTTAAAAAAAAAACAAACCCACACACCTCCCAACTGCCGTTCCATCCCACTTTCCTTAGTTAGAGAACAGTTAGGGAACATTTCTTGCTGTTCTGTCTCATTTTTCTATGAAGAAGGCAATTCCCTGGAAGCTGTTATCAGCCTCATTTCAGATAAAGTCCATTCCGGTTAAATATTTTTTGGACTGCAAAGTGCACCTATCGTACAGGTGGAAGCGCTACCTGAGAGAGAGTTTTACCAGATGAGCTCTTTCATCATGCTGGTTAACATGTTAAACTGTTTTCTTGGATACATCATATAAAACTGTACATAATTAGTCACAGCCTTCAGTTGGTAATCAGCTGGAATTCTAATTCCTCCTATCCCCATGACTAGATTTGGTCTCACATACCTTCCAATTAAAACACTTCCACAACTGAAAATAATCAACGCTGGAGCAGAGAAAGTGCGTAACTGAAAAGTGTAATTCTCTGATTCAGTGGATCGGACACTTGCCTTGGAAGTGCTATGTGGGTTCCTACCCACTTTCCAAGAAGATGTACTTTATTACACGATCATAAGGCAAATGCAAAGAAGGTCCGCCTCCTCTCCAAGATAAGCACCGTGACTGCCGTAAGCCTTGCTTCTTTCTTTGTCCATTTAATGCACTGGACTGTGCATTGATCTAGCTGCAGGAAGGTTAGTGAAGTTTACCCCAGAGCACTTTGTAATCTGATGATTATAACATCTGATGATTATACACAGCCTTTTCCCAGGAAGATGGCTTTGTGTCAGGCTAAGAAGAGCACGGAATAGGTCATCACACCTCGGGGGAATACTTTAACCACTTAGTTTTGTATGAATAGCAGACACAAATACTGCTTTTCCTACACTGGTTTGCTTTTTAATGAGAATGTTTCTGGGCACAGTACCTACAAATATAGGTGTTATGTTTGGTGTGTTCCGAGTACCAGATTCTTCCTTCCCAGAGGACAGATTGAAAAAAAACCACCCAGTTTGAAAGTCCTGGTCTCTTTAGTATAATCAAAGCTATTTGGCTGCTCCAAAATATTAACGTTGTGTACAAATCAGTATTTTAAATTTGTAGGGAACTTCAGTTTTAAAACAGTAAATGGACTACACATAAATTTTCCTTATTCTTCCTAAATAATCGCTGCATAAAATGGACTCTCACCAGTAATAAAATTAAAGTGGTTTGTGGGGTTGTTTTCATTTATTGTGATAACTATACTTTTTTTGTCGTGTCCCTGTCTGCCCACCCCCCTACCCCCCCACCCCCCCCCCGGTGACATTCTTGCAGTAATCCCTGTACTGTATATACAATGAAAGCATCACAACTGCAAGAACATGTGCATAGGAATACCTTTTTTAAGACAACCTATTCTTGTATTTGCATAAAAAATGCAGGAAAAATTCTCATAGGCTCTGAAATATTACCAGTGAGAAAATAAAAATATACAGGATATTGGAATAGTTTGATTTTTAAGAGTTTTGAGCAACACTTTTTAATCATGAAGGCTAATTACAGGGCTGAACATTTAAGTCTATTTTGTGGCTTAGTACACTACTTACTAATATTCTTTCATATACTGCTTATCTGATGGCGATAGCTCCATGTTTATCCCCTTCTTTTAACAAACATTTTCTTTAATACTGCCTCTTGCACAATAGAAACAGACTTTTAAAATTGATTTAGCTATAGACTAGTTTTCTGGACAAGTTTTTCTGGACAAGTCCTTTTTTTTTTTTTTCCAAATCTTACATCTGCTATTTAAATTATATAAAGAATATAAAACTTTCCATGAAAGAAAATAGAATCATAAAATAGTTTAGGTTGAAAAGACCTTTAAGATCACCAAGTCCAACCCTTAACCCAGCACTGCCAAGCCCACCACTAAACCATGTCCCTAAGCACCCCGTCTATATTTCTTTTAAATACCATCAGGGACAGTGACTCAACTACTGCCCTGGGCAGCCTGTTCCAAGGCTTGACAACCCTTTTGGTGAAGACATTTTTCCCTACTCCAACCTAAACCTCCCCTGACGCAGCTTGAGGCCGTTTCCTCTCCTCCTGTCACTCGTGACCTGGGAGCAGAGACCAACCCCCCCCTCACTCCAGCCCCTCTCAGGCAGCTGCAGAGAGCGAGAAGGGCTCCCCTCAGCCTCCCCTTCTCCAGGCTAAACCCCCCCCAGCCCCCTCAGCCGCCCCCCAGCACACTTGTGCTCCAGACCCTGCCCCAGCTTTGTGAAATATTGAACTAAGGGTTAAAGGGCAATTCTCAAAAAGAAATGTAGAGAGAGGTGTGAGATGTTTAGCCACATGAGAATAGATAAAAGGCTATTTTAGAGTGAAAGCCTTTCCAGCACCTGCGCATGTAAGAGTGTATTAACAAGACTGCAATGCCTCTCTGGATATGACTGAGAAGGCTGTTTCTATTTAATTAGACAGGAAAATTGTGACACAGTCATGGTACATGCCTTAGAATAACAAGTGTTCAGCAAATTCCATTGAATGTTAGAGTTGTTGCAGAAGGAAAAACAAACATAAACTTGAAATAATTTATTTTATTTTAGAAAATAGCTTTTTTTTCCTTTTTATAGTGTATGGATTTTTTACTATTTCTTATATCATTTTTTTCAGTCACTTTTTTCCTTCTGGAACTGGTTGACTCCAGTTACATTGCTTTATGGCCAAAGAGAAAACTGCCTGTGAAGTTAGCAAAGCCTGTTAAATAAGCTGTCAAAACATGCACTGTTTCATACCTTAGAGCTCAGTAAGAAAGACAATTTTATACAATTTAAAAATAAAGTCTTTCAGTGTCACCTTGTTGGATGCCTGGAGATAGATTGTACATAGCTACTGTTCATTATGATGCATCTGTAGGCTATTCAATTTCAATAATAAATGGTGAAAGAAACATCACAGCCTTAGTAAAACTGGCATGATAAAAGGGAGGGGCTTTTTCAGGAACGTGTTTTAAATTAAAACGAAAAGATTATAAATGGGGTTTGTAGTGTTATAGTAGGATTTGGGTGGATACATGTCAGACAGCTTTCTCTATGATAGAGAATCCTGAGGTTCAGATAGGTGAGAAAATAGCAGTTTGAGTGACAACCTCATGTACTTCAGAGAAAGTATTTGACATGCTATCTTTGCATTTCTACCAAGGGATGTCTTCTGAAGTCTGACTACAACTAATTTTTTATTTGATGAGAATTTTATGTTAATTCAATTACATATGTAGACTGGATTTCATTTGCACACACGGTAGAGTGAGAACTGGCTAAAAGGTGCAAAAATTAAATACTGGCTGTAACCAGAATAAGTATATCTTATATTTCAGTAGGAATAGTTTTATCTTAATAAAGCTAGCAGTTCTGACCATCAGTTTTTTCTGTAAAATTAAACTATTAGCACCTAACCCTGTTCACATGAAAGTCAAAGGACAAACTGAGAATACAGGTGTCCTGGGTTCTTATTCACATATTTGATTCAAGGAAGTATGCTTGAATGCCTCCAAGCCAGAGAATATTACCAGGAGATGATCTATAAATGTGTTTCTAGATTAGTAATTCCTATGACCAAAGGAAACTTTGTTGGTAATCAAATACTAACAAAAGCATTAGCACTTAGAACTGTGCTAGTTGTACCAGTCCATATTTGCTGAAGCACTGATGACTACTGACACTTCAGAAATTACCTAATTATAAAGCAGTGATTCCTTGTAAAAGTTTTGACATTTTAAAATACAATTATACCATTTGGAGTAAAAATGTAAATGGTATTGTTTTCTTCAAAATAAAGGTTGGACTAGATGATGCTGGAGGTCCCTTCCAACCTGTGATTCTGTGAATCAGTGAAATGTTTAAATAGAAACTGATGTTAATTGTTATTTAGGAAAGATGCCTAACAAAGGAAAAATAAATCTTTCTGTTGGCTGTTTATAGAAATGTCAGTAGAGAGTAGGGACAAAGCTGGAAAAGAAATAATGAATGTTAACCCTGTAGCTATGGAGTGGATGGCAGCATGGCTTTCTAAAAGCCCAGAATAAAAACACTCCCAGTTGGATTTGTCTGTCTGGCTATTCTAAGATGCTCCCAAAATCGCTATGTAGTGAATTAATACAGCCTTTTGTCCCATACGTGGCATCATAGCACTGAAAACAACTAATTTTCTTTTTGTAGTCCTGAAAAGTATCTAGACACCAGTATTAAACATCATTAAAACATGTACTCAAATGTAGCACGTTTTTTCCAGAATAGTTTTCAAGGAAAGGCCTAAGTAGGCTTTAAAAAACAGCAGAATATTTATCTATTATTGCGTCTGAAGTAGCAAGAATTATTCTGTGCCTGATGAACAGCATTGAAAGTCTTATTTTATATCTATAAGCCAGAAAAGCCAAGCTGCAACTCTTCATTTCCCATGTTTCCTTATCTGTTGTTATCTAACATGCATCTCATTCTCTGGTCAGTTACTCATTTTAACCTTATATTAAGCACGCATGCAAGCACCAACAATTACGGAATCCACGTGTTTACAGCTCCTGCTGTCTGTTTCCAAGTGTCACATCTGGATATTTCCTGGTCTGCATATCCTCTTGTACGTAATAATAGAAAAAGTCTTACAGAGAACTAGGCCAGTCTATAACTAGAGTACAGGCATCCTGCTTATTAGTCAGTCCTCTGCTGCTTACCTGTCCTACGCTCTGCTCCCTATTGCACAGTTAGACTTCTTTTTTTCATACCTTATTGAGACCACCTAATTTCAGGGAAATACAGGTATATGTATTCATGTTTTTGTCAGAAATATTACTTCTAAAAATAGAATTAGTACACGCATGGATAAATTTGCTGTGTTTGGGAAGAAGGAAAATTATGACCGAAAATACATATGAGTTTTTTGATGGCTTCAGAAAACATGTTCTTGTTTACACAGTTTGCATAGATTCCTGAAAAACTTCTGACAAAGATCATCATCAAATGTTTTAAAGAAAACTATACAGCAATGGGACAAGAAAGAAGGTCTGTAAATGGATAAATAATTGGCTAAAATGAGAAACAAGAGGCAGGAGTAAAAGGTCATTTTTAACGTTGGGGGAAATTATTAGTAGTTATGTGGTGCTTTGTGCTTGGACCTTGCAGTCCAGCATATTCATATCAATTGGGAAGAGGATTTGAATTATAAATAGTTAACATTTCCTGATGATGCAGGATAGCTATCCTGCAGGATGCAGGATAGCAAAGTCAGGGCCTGACGGTGAAGCACTGTAGATTTCAACAACAAATCAGCAAAGCTCACTAACTGGGCAATAACATGGCAGGTGAGATTCAATACAGAGAAATGTTAAATTATGCACTGATGAAATTATGGGCTCCGGGTTGTGTGCTACTATCCAGAAGCAAGATCTTGGGTTATGATTATAGTCCCGTGAAAAGCTAAAATTACCAAAAAAGATGAAATCTATAATATTTATTAATAATAATACTAATTCCTAGATAATTAGGAATAATTTGAAAATAAATAGAGAAGAAAATATTATGCTATTCATGATTCACTTACTTCTTAGAATCATTGAATAGCTTGGGTTGGAAGGGACCTTTAAAAGTCATCTAGTCCCTGCAGTGAGCAGGGACATCTTCAACTAGACCAGGTTGCTCAGAGCCCCGTCCAGCCTGACTTTGCATGTTTCCAGGGATGAGCATCTACCACCTCTCGGGGCAACCAGGGCCAGTGTTTCACCACCCTCATAGTAAAAAATTTCTTCCTTACGTCCAATCTAAATCTACCCTCTTTTAGTTTAAAACCATTACCCCTTGTTGTATTGCAACAGGCCATAGTAAAATTCTTGTCTCCATCTTTCTTATAAGGCATGTTTTAGTACCGAAAGACTTCGGTAAGGTCTTCACAGAACCTTCTCTTCTCCTGGATGAACAACTCCAACTCTCTCAGCCCTTCTTCATAGCAGAGTTGTTCCAGCCCTCAGTTTATTTTTGTGGCCCTCCTGAATACTATGTGCTGGTCTGGTTCAGCACTACGGAAATTGGGCTTCAATATGAGAAGGAATTAGACGGTAGTACTCCTACCAAAGGGTGGTAGGGATGCTAAAAGTTAGCACAGGCTTAATGAGAGATTGGACAAGTTTGCAGAGAGAGAATCATTAGTATTACTAAATACAAGAGACCCTGTCTATCTGCGGGGGCGTTCAGCTGTATGCTTGCTCTGCTGGTGCATGCTTTCCTGATAGCTGCTTTTGGTCACTGTGAGAGGACACCTTTGGTCTCACCCACAGTGACCATATCCTCATGTTCTCACAGTGGCAGATCCTGCTGTGGAGTTGCTCACTAGTTTGAAGATAGACTTGAATAAAACAGGAACTCTAAAGCAGGCCAGTATAAGACAAACCAAAAATAGTGTAAGAACAGAAGTAAATGAGAAAGTCTTAATTTTGCTAATATCAGACTGAAAATTTTGGAGCAAAAGAGAAACTCAAGGAAGATTTCACTGTGCGGAGCTCCTGGTTAAACAATTTCTGTATAAGAAAAAAGGAACTTGTAGTTCTTCTGAGATCCCCGGGTGTAAGCCATGTACGTCTTATAAATACATAGTCTGGCAAAAAATAATCAGGTCAAGCATAAAGATCTATGCACAAGCTGGATAATACACACTAAAGCAACAAATGTGTCACGATTAAGATTTTTAAAAAACCAAAAACACACCAAAAAAAATACCCCCACAACATAGCAAAGGAAACGTCCAGGCTTTATTTTTTAAATCCTTCCCTCCTTTACTTCAGAAATATTCTTTATAATTCATTTTCTGGTTACACTGGCATTGTTCAAGTCAACAAAACCAAAGGAAACAGAAGGATGACAAACAAAATAGAGTACTAATGCAAGAATTCCTATTGGTTTTTACGACTTTCGGCTGAGTCCAAAGATTAATGCTGGAAGCACTGTTAAATGGTGTCAACTGGTAGAAAATTAATTATGAATGTACTTTTAGTGGACCATGTTAAACTTCAGCAGTTTTACTATAGAAGAAACAATATTGAAAATTATTATCATTATGGATGCCAACAAAAGAAAGATGGTTAAAGGACCTGAAAACATTACATGACTCTGAGATGTTCTGTGGGTTTGCCTAAGACAACGAGAGCGCCTTTTGTAGCTTTCCAGGAGTAGAAAGCCATTAATCCTCCATAGAGCTTAAAGCAGGTAAAATTTTACAGGCAGTATTTTTACTGTGAGCGTTTTTTAAGTTTAGGTTTTCATACCAAACTGTTTTCAGTTCCGAGCATCATCTGTAGTTTATCTGCTAGTCAGCCTTGGTCAAGCCCCTTAGGGTTAAGATTTTATTGATCTTCCTGGGGGATTTCCTGCACTACAGGGTAAATTGCTGTTTGAACAATAAATACTTTTAAAAAAATATTCCCTACAGTGAGGGAAGAGTGATTAAGACTAAAAAACTCAACAGCTATTGTTGGAATTTGTAAGCATTTGTTGCTATGGCTGTAATTAAAATCCTGATTCATAATCAAGCTCTTAGGCCAACTCATGCCATCCATAAAAAAACAAATGCCAATTTATTCCAGAAACATTGTCTTCAGCACATTTTGTTGTTTATCAAAACAAATACTGATGTCAATGCCGTGTTGATTTTGTTAATTATATTTCCACCAATATACCAGACAATATTCCTTCAGAATAATAATTGCTTTATGTAAAATAGAGAAGGGGTTTAGAAATAACTTTGCTGCTGCAAACCTTTAATTTGTTCCATTTCAACTGATTTCAGGATGATAATCCTAGTTACTATCATCATTACCAGATCCTTCAGAAGGGAAGTAAGTTTGTAGCTCATGTTTTGTGAGACTCGTATTTTCAAATTTTCATATGGACTCATTCAAGAAATACTTGAAGTTTCCAGTCATCACCAAATCTCATTCTTGCATTCAGGCTTTTAGCAGTCCTGGACTCGCAGAGCACATTCAGTCTTGCCTGTCACACCCTTTCCCATCCACCATGCACACATTTTTTTATTTTTTCCATACCAGGAGGGACAGGTGATACAAACATGCTCCAGAGAACAGTTGTTTTGCTCTTTAAGAAATAGTTTTTATTCACTGGGGTTTTCTGCAGGCTTCCATCTAGTAGGCTTATGGTCTGGCATTCATTTAGTCCGTTGAATTCCTAATGGTGAGGGGAGATTTTAATGGGTCCACTGTCGTGCCTGTTCCCAGACCAAAGTATTCCTACTTTGTTTATGTTAGAATTCAGAAGAAGATGTTGCATTTTCTGCCCTTGAACAGGTTATTTTCCGGGATTTTTGGGGGGATATTCCTGGCTGAATAAAATAATTTTGCCTTTATTACCATTCCTTCAATCTTGAGAGTACAAAGAAAAACAGGAGGAAGCATTGCCAATCCTGATAATAGTACTAACATCACTAATGATCCCAGAAATCCTGAAACCATCCTTGTTTGGGTCTTTAACTGTCAATGAAGACCTTTCTATTTAAGGATCTCTTGAACTGGAGGTTCCTGGAGCTCCTTTTTCAGCTCTGCCCACCTTCTGGCGTGGGAGCTGTTTGTTCTCTGAGGTTGAAGCTGACTGAAATAGTGGACAACTATCTTCTAGGGGGTGTAATGACTGAATGGTCCTGGGTTTTCAGCTGGTTCTCATAAAGGTCATTCTGCAGTATTTGTAGTACTGAAAATTTTCACAAAGTCATTAGGGCTTAAGCATAAAGTGTGGCACTAGCCCAGTATGTTCCAAAGGAAAAGACTAGAGGTGGACATTCCATTTTCAGATGGATAAAACAGAGGAAAAAAAATGGAAAAAAAAAATCTCTGCCTATTTTTAAATATTTGCAACAAGGAGGCAAACTACTCTTGGTTTCATTCCAGCGGCTGTTAAAAACAAACAGGTTTCAGCTATACTGTGCAATTCAATTGAACAAGCTGTAGATACTTTATCTTAATAACGGTACCCTGGTTTATAAACACAGTTTCTTGACGATTATGTGACTCTCTAAATAGGAAACACTGTGAGATCAACTTGGAGGTTTTTTCAAAACACGTAAAAATTATAATCTAGCTGATAATGTTTCTTTAAATAATACAAATGCCTTTAGAACAAGTACAGAAGCTTCCTTAGTTTCTAGAAGTAACTTCGTATTGTATTCTGAAAATATTTTTTTCCCCAAACTATTACAGTTGCATTACAAAAATCCTAATTCTCTGACGAGAAAGGAATAGCAGTCTGTTCTCATACGTTTTAGGTTAATCACTCCAAGTTCAAAGGTGTATAATGCTAGATGGATAATAAGTTGTAGAGAAGTTGTTGCCAGGTTTGTATTTTCCTTCAACAGAGTAATAATGTTTGTTGTATAAGGTTTGGCGGAAAATAACTCTTTCTAATGAAACTTTTTTTGTTTGAAGTGTCTATATGGCATAGTAATATAATCAGTTAAGAATAAGAAAAGATAAATCTACCAAGGTGCTGAGAACAAAATTGGAGGAAGTAGAAAATTCTTCAAAACAAGCTGTCAGGAAGCTGCTGCACAATCTTCTAGAGATAGTAAGCTTGTTTAACAATGACTTTAAAAAACACAAAGGTCTACTGAAGCATGAGACAGAGACTTCTGTTTGGTTTTTTAAAAATAGGCCAGGTTGGAGGAGGTACAGAAACCCTGACAGCTGACAGAAAAGCAGGAGCAGGTTTTAGGGTAAAAGATATCCAAGGACTGGGATGAGGCTTAGAAGTTTTTGTTGTATTGATGCTTAACATCCTTCGCCAAAGCAAGGGCGAGGGGACAGTCGGGTTCTGTTTACACCGTAAACACTGGAACAGCTGAAAGGCTGGATTTATTAGCTCAGCCATGAGCTGTTCAGAGCGCTTTGTGTTCAGCATATTGTGTTGTGAGTTCAGCAGAACAGAGCACATTAATTCTGTGTGATGATAATGAACTCTGAGGGCAGGGCACGAATGAGATGAGGGGAACCATGGGACACACTTAATGGTTTCATAAGCATGCTGCCATTTCCTGGGTCTGCATTATGTTTCACAAAGACATTAAAACAGGTTGTTTCCAAACAACGAGTTTTCTAAACTGAATAAATCTATTTAAACAGAAGCTAGCTCTTTTGCTGTTACACCATAATAATAATAATAACCCTACTGGTCCCTCTTAAAATACAGTTGTAACATTTATAAATCTATTGTGACTTAATGTTTCCCACAGCTTGAGGAGTACTGACAGTCAATTAAAAAGCTGAAGGAGAAATTAACTGTAGGAGCAGATGAACCAAACCGATGAAAGACGTGTAATTATTATTTCTTATCTAGGAAATACTGCTTCAAAGAAAATATATTTAAAAGAAGCATCACTGAGATGTTTACATGGAGGGAAAATTTATAGATTCCTTAAATGACTGACTTTTTTATTTCTTGTAACTTCAAATAAGGCCTCCAACTGTTTGATTCATCTTGGAAGCTAATGCTCCGTTAGTAATTCAGTAATGGATACCAGCAAAATTATTTTCAGTATCTATTTAAGCAATACAGAACTTAAATATCTCCCTTCTTCATGAAGACATTTCCAAACTCTAAATTATAACGCGGAAGTAAATTTCATATAGAATAGAATCCTTCTACTTCTGTCTTTTGTTGAATAAGGAAATATAACTACATTTTCCTCCTTTCTCAATTACTATCATTTTTTTCTGACTTTGGATGCATAAAGCCAAATACGTAAGGCAGTTCAAGGATTGTGCACTTTACCTTCCAGACCATAAGCACGTACTAAGACAAATTTTCAAAACTGTGAGATGAGATCCTTTACTGGTAAAACTTTATCAACATAATTACCTGAGTTTAATAACAACAGCTAAATTCTCAGTGGGAAGAACATATAGATAGAGAAACTTGTGTGTAAAATAATTGTAAACAGTGGAAAGCAGTGGAAGACCGGTTTAATTCCGCTTATACATACAGTTTGAAAAAAGTGATAGAACACCATTCTTTTAAATCACAAATTGCCATTCATTAATTGGAGCATCTGATAGGACGAAAGTGAAGGTGTGAGCAGAAACTCATGGATTAGTTACAGTTAAATCTTTTATTTAATGGATAGATGAGCACATGTTTATTTTACATACATTAGGCATGATTTTTAGTTTTGTAAGGTTACATACCCACTAAACGGGAGACGCGATTTGCCAAAATACTGCTTGTAAGAATGGCATTTCTACTAGCAGCCTAGTTAAATATGTTTTATATTACAAATAGCCTTAGTCCGGCTAAAAAGTTGATCATGGCTTTAAAAAAAAAATAAAAACCCAAACTATTTTAGGATGAGAGTAAGTATCCAAGAGCCAAGGATAATTGTTTGTAACTTGCTGTTAGAGCATTTAGTATCTTTAGTAGGTTACATTGTGGCTCATCTTCTGTATTTGATCTCACTTCTTGTAGGAGATTTTGTGCTACTAGGAACAGAAATGGCGAGAGGTGGTAGTTTTATTTCCTATGTTATCCATTTTACCATAATATCTTTGTGTAAGTCTTGAAAACGTTTGTGACCAAATAAATGAGCTCTTACACTACGAATAGAGATCTCAATTTGTGTACAGCTTTTCTAGTGCAGTAAAGTCAGAGTTCAAAAATTAATTACATAAAGTCAGTATATTGAACAAAAAATATCTGTCATCAAACTCTGTCAGAAATACTGCATTCATTTCCATGGCCACTATCTCAGACAACACTCCATAATGCATTAGGATTTAAAGGAACCCAGCTTTAAGCTTTTTGTGGTCATGTGCTTAGTATTTTTAGACAAATACTCAAGTTAGACTTCATAACTTAATTGCTGAAATAACTTATTTGAAGCATGACCTGAGTTTACCTCCATATATGAATTTTATATGAAAGGATTAACACTGGCCTTTGGAAAGCAATCCCCGTTCTCTTATTAAGACAGCATTCCTTTTCACAGGCAGCTTTGATCTGCTGTTCTCTAAAACCGTGCAGCTTTTTCTTTCTTTAATAGAGGTTTTGTGCTGGATATGTACTTAGGAAAGTCAGTGATACATACAAATTCTTGCTTCACTTTGACTGAGAGACTGTCATTCTTACAAGATGAATAAACAACCAAATATGAATAACTTAGAACAACTCAAAATAATAACAACTCAGAAAAACTGAATAAAAAAAGAATAATAAATGCTGTGCTCCAAACGGTAGAAGTATTGCTGTCAGGACAGAATAACCTTTCTGAAAAAGCACTGAAAACCATGTTTCAAAAAAAAGCCTCCAGACATATTCTAGGGTTATGTAGAATTACTTCTTATGAGGTTTCTACCTCCACTCTACTTTACAGTACTTCTTCATAACACTGTCGCACAGTTAGATACTCTTTGCCAATTGCTCTCATTGTCTCCATTTGCTTCAGTCATACCAAATGGTTCCCCATCATCAGGAGTTTGTAAAACTGTAAAGTGCAAAAAATATTAGGTTTCTGTCCCGGCTCTGTGCTCTTTCTCTACTCTGGAAGCTGCTTGTTCCCATTCAGGAGGAAAGGAGGGCAGGTTCTGCAGGACCGGTGCAGAGGATGAGCCAGGTAAGTGGAAAAAGGCAGTAAAATGAAAGCTGTTACGGTACTGCAGCCAGGCATGTCGAGGGAAGTGATGTCCTGCGTGATTTGGAACAACAAGGTTTTGAGCCAGTGGGGTGGAAAGGATTTTTGTAAAGTCTGAATGAAAAATAGTTAGTGGAACACTGAGAAAAAAGGAACTACTTTGACTAAATAGTTAGGGAAAAATGAAATAAATAGGTGTATCATCATGTTTTTCAGCTCCCAAAGCATTCAAATGTGTTTAACCTGAAGTCCCACTGTATAGTTATGTACGTAAAATGAAAAAGCATTTTATTGACTTACTAACGTGTGGATTACGTCAACATTCACACGTGGAATGTGGACAAATTTCTTATTTTTGAAAATACAGTTTTTCATTATACCTTCCAAAGTAAGAATGGAGATTAAAATAGGACCTGCTTGTATTTCAAGTTACTTGAAGAGGGTATCCTCACAAGTACAAAAGTTCTTAGCCATTGTAGATCATTTATCTGCTACACGTTATCTTACATGCTCTAAACCATTTTCTTTGACTACCACTAGCTCCCTGTCCCATGAACGATAGCATATGATTTGCTGCTTGTATTACATGAGTGGCTTTAATATACTCCTGGTATCTCTAGAGCCTTACTGTGTGTTATATCAGCTATTGGAATTGATAACAGGGTCACGTGTTCTTTTCCATTTTGATGTAGTGTAATACAAGCTGTTACACAAGTTTCTGGGTGTCAGGCTTTTTGATACAGTACATTATTTTGTAATTCTAATGATACTGATATAACCAAAATGAACTAAAGAAATGTTGACAGAATGAACAGTAGGCACAGGGGAAAAAAATAAGGTCAAAAATTGGAACCGAAAGAGAGTATTGGATTGTAACAGACAGGTTTTTAGTGCTTTTAAAAAAAATCATAAAAATAAAATACTTAAATCCCTTAAACTAAAAGCTGGGAGGAGTTGATGTTCCTTTGTACCTAACCATGTCAGACAATAAAGTCACACCAAATCCTGTTGTACCAGGTTGCCTGTGAGAATCATGAACTGTTTTACTCTCCCAAACACATGACCTGAGGGAGCTCAAAAAACAGGGAGAACATTTCAGTCTAGTAGAGATTTTAATCAGTCTTTTCAGCCCACATCTAAAATGTGATGTTGTCAAGCTATTTTCTAAAGTATTGATAAACCAGGATGCTGATATGTGTCTGAGGTAAGGCATAAAGGGATATAAGTCTTCATACCTCAGTCTCAACCGTGTGATACCTCATTGCTTTCCTCTGCAAGACTGAAAACCAGGTTGATTCTCTTTACAATTCTTATAAAAGTATAGAATCATTGAAACATTAAAGTTGGAAAAGACCTCTAGGATCATCAAGTCCAACCATCAACCCAATGCTACCATGTCTCCTAAACCATGCCCTGAAGCGCCAGGGCTACATGTCTTTCAACCAGCCCTAGGGATGGTGACTCCCCCACCTCTCTGGGCAGCCTGTGCCCAGAGATCCAATATCTAAACCTCCCCTGATGCAGCTTGAGGCCATTTCCAATAATTAAATAGAAAAAAAAAAATTACTTCAATCTTTGTAGAGAAAACATTCTTGTCCCTAATTTTGGTAAATATGTGCCAGCAATTATTAAAGGTTGCTAACTGAAAATCCAGTATGTCAGTATATATTGCAAAGTCACCTTTTTGCTGTTATTTTCAGATGTCTTTCTCTATCTTACTTTATTAAAATCTCATTCTAGCTATTATTTCATAGCCGACCCTGCTTCGATAGGAAGGTTGGGCCAGGTGGACTAGGACCTCTAGACAACCCTTCTAGCCTGACTTGTTCTATGATTTTTAGAATCATACACATGTAATTGCAAAGTTCCATGACATACACTGTGACAATTCAGGGCTGCCCTGAGAAACAGGACCTGCAGGTTGCTAGAGTTAATGGGGTTTATCGCTTTCTCAGGGGCTTTTGAATCCGCTCATTTATTAATATTGTTATTGTTTAACAGTAAAGTTTACAAAGAGCCTTAAAAATGCTGTAATCTTTAATCATCCTTTATCTGCTTATTTTATTTGTACTGAGACAGCAGTGGCCAACTTTAAATGGAGTTACAGAGTAAAATTAGCCCACTGCTCAGTCCAGAGAATGTCAGGTACATAAGAATTCCTAGAGTTTCAGCAAAACTTAGCAGACTGCCTTAAGATACTGAAATATTTTTGGTGCATCTTTTTCATGTTATTTATAGTACAGAGTTATTTGTAGTATTTGCTCCAGAGTGTTTGAGAGAAGGTGTTATGTTGGATTTGCATACAGAGAAAAATGACAGCGTCAGCCAGACTATCTGCTGCCATAACAGATGCACATATATATTCTTTGGTAAGAGGAAGTGAGAAGGATGCCAATTCTTCCATCCTATTGACCTTGTTCAGTGAGCCTGATCTAGATTATGTTATACCAATCATCATACACTTGGATCTGGTTGTAAACATAATATGACATACAGACTTTGATGGAGCTGATTTCCTCTTCTGGGTATTTATGCTTCAGTCTCTGGGCTAAATCTGGGGTCCTTTCTGTCTAAAAATTCTCTATGCTGATTATACAGTGTAGAGAGGAAAAAACCCAAAACTCCTCCAAGGGGTGGTGTTACTAGATATTATTATACCTTGGACATTTTCCATGTAATTTTTAGTATCTTCAGCTAATGGAAAAAAACTGACGCTGTCTTATTTTTTGACAAGATAATTATCCAGCATGTAGTAAACAAGGTTTTCTGTAAAGACTTCATAAATTCTTACGAGAAACAGAAAAAGACAATCCTCTTCCTTTTCTGAGCAAAACATTCAAATGGTGCATACTTTAGATTATGCATTTTTATTACTTGATATTGAAGTCAAATAATTAAATCCTGCTCATCTGGTTGTTTTGAAGACTCATTGAGTCAAACTTTTGAATATAGTTGCTGAACACATAGTTACCCTTGGGATTACTTTATCCTTGTATATTTTGTGGCAAAGTAGGTACTGCTGAACGGTGCAAACCAGGTGCTGCACAGTTTGGTCCAAAATGAAGTGATAGGATGCCATGACAACTTAGCACCAGCTAATACTTTTAAAAATATATTAGCTATACCATTATAGGACCACTACAGGATGATGCTTTCCAGGGCTATTTAGTACCAGTATAGGATAGCACCATATCGTAAAATTAGTATAACTGGGCATTTTTAAATAACTTTATATCACATATGTATATTTTATATTGAGATTACTCATGGCTGCTCTGCCCCGGGAGCAACTTGTTTCTTGTTCTCTAAAATGGACATCTGTGGATTGAGTTGTTTCACATATCCTGGGACCACTGCCTATTTTGACTTTCTGTATTTACAGAGACCATATTTGACTCCATACAGGTTTAAATTAATTATGTCTCACCAGAACAGATAGAGTGTTAAGTAGCCTCATTTTGCATGGCTGTAGTTGTGTTAACAGACATTTTCCAAATGGAAAATTGTCAGTTCCCCAAGATCTAGAGACACGTAGTTCCTCAGTTCTTGTTTTCCTGTCTCAGATTATGCTCATATGAATACAGAAGACTTATTAGATATGGTATTTGCAGGAATTGATACTTAAAGTGATGCATTATCTTGTTCAGATTTTAACAAAAATAGATAAATCTCTTTCCTAACTGGAGGACTAAAAAGCAATAAATAAATTGGCTGGTTTTGAGTAGATGGCACAATATATCTACCAACAATTAACAGTAGAAATAATGTACTGTTTCAAAATAAACAACCGGACTGGTGTTAAAATTGATGGATAACATTGTGGTTATCCATGCAGTATTTATAGGAAAAGTAAGCGAATTGCAAACTTCGTCATCCCTTTGATATTCCCAAACATATTCCCCAAACCTGATCCAATGGGGGTCAGCTCTACTGCGTAAGCGAATTATGCAAAATTAGTGCTTTTTAATGACACTACCAGCAAGGTAGTGTTTTTTTTAAAATGAACTCTCCAAGATAGATGTATCTGAATCTGATATCTCACTTACATGGGCAAATGAATAGTTAGCTTTCATCACTACCTACATAGCTTTAAGATACCCAGTGTTTTAAAAAAGACAGAACTACCTAATTATATATAAATGTCGTGAACCTTGGAGGTAACCGGATTTTTTTCTCATATATATAGCTTCTCCCTTTTTTAACTCCTTCCTCCTTGACAAGGCATTTGACTTATCTATTAATAAAAATAAAACGTCAAATATCCAGATTACTTCAGCATCCTTTTCATTTATTGATGTGGCGGAGCTATGATATATGCTGGCAAGAGGGACTGAGTCTATTCTTTAGAGCAGTTCTTGAGGCACTCCCCATGCTGCTCTCCGGGCATGCTTTGCTGCATCCTGCTTCCACATGGGAGGAAACCACACGGTGCCCTGCTCTATTGCGCACTCCGGTTCCTTTCAAAGGAACAGTTGGAAAATAAGCCAGTACTGTAATACTCCAGCCAGTCCTGGAGTGTGCGCAATGGGCAGTTTCAGGGCTTTGGGGCTCTCAATTCTGCTTTTGAGATGCCACCAGGATGGGCATCTGGGAGCCAGGGCTGCCGAGCTCACTGCAGAGTACCCTGCAAAATGGGTACGTACCCAGAGATCCGCCCGTACGACTCAGGGAACCCCTCACAGTCCTCCCAGTATTGCCAAGTGAAGCACGATGAATTACAGAAGTAAAAATTAAAAGCTACTTAGAACATCTTTAATGCCTTCAGATGTGATCATATCTCCCAACTAATTGGTGCAATTTCTTTGTCCTTTTCTCTTTCAACAAAACCAAACTTAAACTGCTTCTGAACTTAGGCCCTGCTCATCAGTTGCATTGTGGTCTCACTGTTTTACTGTCACATTTATCTGCATCAGCCATGGTCATTTTAGCATTCTTGATGTTATCAAGCTTTATGAATGAGATACTTTTAAACTGTTTTTTCCTCACTGAGGAGATGCTTTATAAAGATCCACTTCCTCTGTTCGTGTACAATAAATTAAAGCCGACTTCAGAAATGTTGTAAGCATTTAGGCATGCGAGTATACTATCTAGTTGAATCCCTCTTGATGAGGTCATTTATTTATCTATGTTATAAATTAAGGAAAAGGCAAGGAACACATGGTGCTGTAGTTTAAATCAGAAAGTAGTGTGAGGGAAAAGATATGAACAGTGAACAATGGGGACAGGAGAGCAGGTATACAAAGGCAAGCACCCAGTCGAGTGCAAGATTGCAATCGTGTTGATTATTTTCCTGGTATATTGCTTCTTTCTGGCTTGCAATTTTTTTGTATATTTTTGATAACAGACACTGTAGGACATATTCACTTTGCCTAGCTTTATGAGCCTTTCCAGTGCAATTCAGAAAAATGGGCCTAATTTAATTGCCCTAAATCACCCTCTGGAGGAGCCTCTCTTTTTCTGCCGAGGCATCTAGGCGGTTTTGTTTCATATTATTAGTATCTGGAATTAGACAGTGTGAATATTCCATATAATGTACTTCTCTCTCTTTCCCACTGTGTTTTCAGATAAGCCTGGAAAGCATCTGTCAAACTGTGGGCATTACTATAATTCCAGTAATATTTTGTTGAATAAGAACTCAAGGATACTGGAGTCCAAAAGATAATGCAACTCTAACTGCAGCAGCTATGATTCCTAACATTAATTTTTACCTTTCAGAAAGTTGGTTTGTTTTATTTTCATTGAAGTGGAGAATAAAAGAAATGGCTGAGGGAAGGGTTGTTAGTATACTCCCCTGTATAAGGACTTACTGTTCTGTTCATTTCACCAATGATATTATGATAGAAATATCAATAGCTAAATGTTAATAAGCATATATTTTGTCTTCACTCATACAAGAAGCTTTACTACCTGTAATTTAAATCATTAATGAGGTTGAATTTCTTTGGAAGTTGACCACAATCTACATGTTCTAAAATATACAATTGTAATTAAGACATTCTTAATATTTAGTGCCTGTATAGCCAGGCATTTCAGGGTTGAAAATGCAGGGTTCAACGCACAATCTTTTTCACTACCCACATACAAGTTTAGTGTTGCATATGAGGAGTATGTTTCCTCTTGTCTGCATCGGCTACCAAAAGGACTGCTCCACCTCTTGTCCGAACACTGGCAGGCACAGAGGTGACACCCTTCACAGAGGTGTACTCTGCCCTTTTATCTAGATAGACTCCTAAAAGCTTTCGGCTGAATCATTGGTGTGTCTCTGCAAGCTGTAAAAAGCAGCAAAGTCAACTGTTATAACATTTCTAAGATGTATTGTTTCCGTGATAAGCTCATGGTTTTCCTCTGAGTTATTCCAAAGGCTCAAATAATAAACATGCAAATGATATTTCAAGATAGGAACCAAATTAAGCTTTTTATCCTACCTTTAAGACGTTTGAATTGGAAGCAGCCAACTTTCAGATAATGGCACAATGCTGCAAAAGGATCTGGAGTTGTGGAAGGCTTTAAAATAAAAGAATTGCCACCACACAAGTATGTTTTCTCACATTTCAGTGACAGATTATTTCAGAGAACTCTCTAGCCCATTTCCTATTTCCTTTGCCCTTGGTCTGCTGAGTAATATTTGCATTTTTCCCTAAAACAGCATATCTCCTTTCTGGGTGGAAATTTCTGATAAATGTTTTCCGTTGAACTTCCTTCAGCATCTACATTAAACAACGCCTTTGCCAAGGATCATTTCCTGAGGTCTCTACTTTCTGCTTGCTGAACAACATGTAGCCTCAAGATTGTGTCCTGCCTGCCTACTACCACTTTGGGTTACTTAGGATTGCAGGAAATTTTCCAGTCTCTAAATAAAATTATTTCAGAAATCACTCCAGAAATTGTTACCTTACTGTTCTGTGGGGGCTAACTAATTTTAACTTTAATTTAATTTTAATTCAATTTTATTTTAATCTTTTAACTAATCCTATAATACTGAATGAAAAAATCAGTGGCATTTTTGGAACTAACAATGGAGATGCTTAAATTGGAAAGTGCTGAAACAAGATGATGTCAGAAAGAAAATGCCACTTAATTTTTATTGCATCCTTCCAGTTTAGTTGGAAGCATGTTCCATTAGGATAGAGTTATGTCAAAATTTATCCAACTAGCGTTGATCCCTTGAATACTATCTGAGCTGTATAGATTTCAGCATTAGCACTTGTGACTAAATTTCTCCCTGAGAATATGATGGCACTTTTCCCTCGCTTCCTATGTGGGGGCTGTAATAGTGGCATGCTGCGTAAAGTACAGTGGGGCGACGGGGGGCTTCAGAAGCTGAGGTATTTTTAATAGAAATGTGACAGAATCCTGGGTGTACCTCTGACTTTTTCATCTATTTACTTAAATATCTTCTGGATTAACATAGCCAGGTGAGAAAGGTAAATATAGCCATGAATTTCATTCCTGCTTTCTGCAAAGCATGTATCAGAAAAGAAAAGCAGCTAACTGTTGGTCAAGTTCAGGGTGCCAGATACCTTAGTTAAGTTATCGGGCACAAAAATGGACTATAAAATCTTATTGGAACTTACAATTGTTTTTTTCCTAAAATTGCATCCGAAAGCCTAGAGAGATGAGGAATTTTTCTTTTTATCTTTGGTTCTAAAGCTTCATGTGTAAACTGAATTTTGCAACAGAAAATTGCTGGAAGTCAGTATGGCTGGCTATATGGTCTGTCTCCTTCAATTTTCATTTCTTTAAATGTGGAGATCATTTAAATCTTTAGTTTTTTAAAGCAGGAGCCATTAGTGATGACAAAGAATGAAAGTTTCTGTAAATACTCTAAAAATAAAATTCTTAATCACATGTTACCCTGGAAAAGAATGAAGAATCCACCAGACACTTAGTTTCCTTACTTCCCGTTGCTTGGGCATCAAAATCAATAACATAAATACCTTCATATTTTTTCTGTTAAATTCCATAAATTATTTAGTTTTGAAATTGGGATTTAGATGTCTATAATCTGTTGATTTTTATTAAAATTTTTATTCTCCAGAAATCTGAAAATTTTGATTCTGCTTTCCTTCATTTGATATTGACCCTGACTTATGTTTAAGTCTCAAAGCAGAATAGGCTTTTATTAAGCTCTCACCTTTTGGGCGCTATATTTTTTGGTTATTTTTTAGTATAGTCTTTATGTTTGTTAGGAAAAAGTGAGTAAGCTTTTGGATTTTGACTTAAGAAATCCGTATCTGGATTGAACCCACATTCGCCTTTGAGAGAAAACCTTGAAGAAATGTTAAAATCTTGGTAGAACATGCAGCTTTCTGTCAGAAAAGCATTTGCACATTGCATTGCAGTTCAGAACATTACGATGACATATGTGTCTGGGGGAGTTAGTTTGCAGTTAGCAAAAGTGGAAAATTTCCTTGCACAGCTACTTACTCCTTTTATGGACCCTCTTAGCATGCACTGGTGAGCTTTGTAAAAGGTCACACAACCCTTTTGAAAGTGGAAAAAGATTCCTTGTAGCTGGTGTGTCCATCGAGCTGTGAGAAGGAATCAGTATAAAGTCAGGACTATTGTGCTGAGCTCTGTTGGCTTCCTGCAGATAAGCGTGGAGCTCTGCACCTTGTTGAGACAATCTGACTTCCTGACCCTGACGTGTGTCAGAGGCTGTACACTCAGGTTATGAGCACGCCAACCTCGGTGCCACCTAGCACGGGATCTCTCTGACTGCTATGGCGCTGGTATCAGTCCTGAGGTCGGGGCTATTGATGCCCTTGAATCAAACGATAATGTGCTCCAAAACAGTTGGCAGCACTAGGAGAAATTAGCAAGAAAAGTTACCTGACTTCCAAGTTTATAGATTAATTAGCATGAAAACTGTAGCCCAGCTTTTGCCATCATGACATTATACAGTAATTTATCCAGGAAAAAAATTATTTAGCCATGGGGCTTAGTGCACAGTACAACATGGCCCTGTGTAAACGGAAGAATCCAGTTTTGAAGTAAAATTACTAAATACCTTAGCAAATTTCTCCTGAAATCTTAAGGCTCCTTGAAATGATAGATTTACTACAAGATAGTTGCAAAGCTAAGAAATAACTATTCTTGGGAGTTACATCTGGACTGATTTTTTTGTAAATTAAGAATGTGCTTTGAGGATTGGGATAAAGTACATCATATAGTTTTATGTGTTTTATGCTGTGGTGTTGATAGGCAAATAGTACTTGAGGAGACCAGTAAAGATATTAAGATGAATCATAGTGAAGTTGTTTGATAACAGCTTCTATTTCTTTTACAGAATAATATTCAGCAATATACCACCACTTCCAGCCTACTAAACCCATTTTCTATTTAGGCTTATTGTCCACTGAGTCAAACTGCTTAATAACTTCGCATTTACAATATTTAAAATCTAGGTTTTTATGTGCACGTTTCAATGGCAGCTAATGATTCATTGGTGTTTTACTGTAAAAATCAAATTGGTAATTGAGCTACATTCATATAGGAATGAACTTTAAATTTAAAAAGCTGTTAAAGCAATCCTTTCAAGACTAATAAAAAATATTGCCTTTTAGGCTGACACATAGAAATTTGTTAGCTTAAATTTCTCTCCAAAACATACTTTATAAATAATACTAAGGTAGATCTTGACTGTTGTAATATTGACCAAAAAGGCTTATCTTGAAAAGTTATTTTTTTCTAAAAAAGAAGTAATGTCTTCAGAATAACCTTTTCTTCTTTTCCTAAATTTCTCTTCTGTTAATAACCATGATTTGCCTCCAGATGAATGCTAATCTCTGCTGTTAGATATGATTCTCCATATATTGCACAAGCATTGGACTGTCAGCAATGAATTTTACCATGAAACTTGCATCATTTTCCCCTAAAGAAAAATGTAAAATATATTTACTTTTAAATGGGGTCTATGTGTACATTTTTCATTGAAATGTGTTTTACAAAGAATTACACCTAGCGTAATGTATTTTAGCTCATACACTGAAGCACATATTCCCCCAAACTGTTGTGGCAACTGATAAAAAAACCTGTAGTGCTGGCTTACTAAGAATTATTTTTAAATCTCAGTAATTTATCTTGAAAGACTCCATAATCAATATTCTATAGCACTGTGAGCCTGCTGCTTTATTACCCTTTTTATTCAAGTGTAGAAAGATAAAGTATTGATTTTTGTTTGGTTTGTGTGCTGTAAAAACAAAGGAGAAATGTCATTTTTGAATACCAAGGTCATATGCCCATTGTTTTATTGATTTTAAATTAAATAAAAGGTATGTAAGGCAATAGTTGAAATTGCTTTGGGGAAAAAGAAATGCCATTGAAATAAAAAAAAGTCAAGCAATACCACTGAAAATAATTTATTGCAGGTTTATCTCTCCAGCTGAGTTTTCAAAAAATCTTTCGCCATTAGATTCAAAGTAGTGTAGTATAGATAATAGATACTGCACAAACTTTAGTGTCAGTACAGACTGACTCTATAAAAAGAGCAATACAGTTCTCTATTTTGGTGGTTCCCCTTCTTTTGGTGTTTTTTTAATGTTTCTTACAACTTACTTCTTTTGGATGTTGACTTTGACCTAGACACTGACAGTAAAAACAAGAAAGATGCTCCTGTTTCCTCTTCTTCACAGCATACCAGCTACATGTTCATCACTACTCATCTTTGGGTGCCTAAATGATTGTTTGAGCTTCTTAATTTATATCTTTTGTTATCTGTGCTACCAGTAGTTAGCTTTTTGTTGTTGTTGCTTACAGTCTTCAGAATACTTTTGGTCCTGAAAGTAGCAAGAAGCATTGCTATAATGTGATGATGATGTCACTGCCTTGTGGCTTATTTCACTAACAATCACCAGGGCTGCCAGTCCAATCAATAAAAGAGCTAATATGCAGACATGAGAGGTTGTTATATAGGAGCTTATGGCTACATTGTTAGAAAATATAACTATCCAGAGCTGAAAAATAAAGGCGGGGGGAACCTCATCAGACTATTGGATTTCATTGTTTTGGTTTGAAAACACATTACATTGTTATAATTTTGTTGTTCCCTTGGGTGAGTTCATGGTCTCCTATTTCCATGAGGTTTTTTTTTCTATTTACTTATCATAGTGTTTCGGATATGTGCTATTAATTGAAGTAAGTTATGAGACAGATTATGTCTGGAGAACATACAAAATTTCTGGTTTGCTGAGCAAACACAAGTGTGTATATGGTTTTAAATTTTTACTGAGCTGGGAATGCAGTGGTGTTTGTGTTATTTACACAAAGGAGCCATTTACTGATTTTAAAAATAGAAGTATCATTAAAGGGCACCTTGATGGTTAGCAAGCTTGAAAACCAAGGAGCGGTCAAATACTGTAATTCCCAATGGGTGATGTCTGATTTGTTCTCAAAAGCTTCTTCCAGTGGAAACTCCACAGTCTTTTCCATGACAGTTTTGTCTGTCTTTAACAGTATGTGTAGATGTGTAGACATGGCACTTTGGGATGTGGTTCAGGGGGATGGTGGTGTTGGGCTGACTGTTGGACTTGATGATCTTGGACGTCTTTTCCAACCTTAATGATTCTATGATAAAAATTTTTCTCAAGGGCTAAATAAATCTTTCTTACTGTAATTTAAGCCCATTATTTATTGGTCACCCTCTATGTATTGGCAGATTATTCCCTTTTTCTTCATGGAAGTGTTTGACACATAAAGATATCTTCTCTTTTTTTAGCCTAGAGTAAACCAGATTCTTGTAGTCTTTTTTTGTATGTGTTCCCCTCACTTGTGAGATACTGTAGTCCTCCATCAGTCTCACTGCTGACCTCTAGACACTCCCCATGTTCCTCCTGAAATGCAATATCCAAAATCACTCCTGCAAAAGCTTTACTGAGTAGGCTGGGAGAATTATTTTGTGTCTTGATTCTGTACCGGTGCCTTTCTACCTGAATACCCTGTTTATCCATCTTACAGCAATATGCTAAATGTGTTTTATATAACCTACACAAAAGGAGTTGGAACTGTATTTTAGATTCTCAGGTTGTGAGAACACAATACATTACGACTGGCTTCTGTAAGAAACAAACACTGAGATTTCATACTTTGTCTACCTCAATTTTTTCCCAGTATTAATAACTTATTTTAACATTTTTTATTTGCTAGTTAAAGCAATTTTTAATCATTCATAAAGACCATTTGTTTAAATACCTGGTGTCTTGTAGGATTAAGCTCTTGAACTTTTAACACAGAAGAAAGGAAGCCACCTGTTGATGGGCGAGAGAGAGTGGTGTGCTGGTATAAAAGCCCCATAGTAGGGACAGCTTCATAGCAGAGATAATGTACAGGAAGAAACTCCATATTTAAGCGTATTTTGAAGTAAATTTATTATAGCTGTGCTACAGGAACCACGGTGTTTGGTACGATCTTCAAGCACATGGGTGTACTGTGAGTTCTGCTCTCAGTAAATGAGATGTGGCATATATCTTCTGTGCAGTAGAGCTGAGCACTACTGCAAATCTGAAGTGCTCAGCAGTGAGGTGCAATCAGACCAGAACCTTTAAGAAGTGAGAAATATTTTTATAGACCCATAGTTTGAATTCATATTTTCTTCCCTTTCTCTTTAACTGTGCACTTCAGAAATGTAGCAATTTTAAAAGACTAGTGAGGAGTTTCTGTAATCCCAAAATACTGAGAATCTAGCCAGTAGTACTATGTAAGTGCTGTAAAACTTCAAGAATTAGAAACATGAGTGGAGATTCTAATACTTATTATATATAAATAGAGTTACATAGATATTGATATATACATACACTTACTTGCCTATATATATGTATGTATGAGGTAAGAACCTGCTGTAGAAATACTCAAATAAGCAGGTTTGAGAAGACAGGAAAAGTAATCACATACCTTTTCATTTCATTCTAGTTTTGCTGACCATATGCTTTCTGCCTAGCACATTCAGGTCACCTAATGAGGCTTTGAAACTGACTTACAAGTTGTTGTGTTCTTTCCCTACCTGGTGATCAAAAACTCGCTCTCTGTCAGCTGGGTAGAAATTAGCATCTGCCATCTGTCTTCAGTGTGATAGTTATCATCACACTGCTTATGCGGGGGGAAAAGATCCTGTGTATGTATTGGTAGATACAATTGGATTTCATTTCTCTCTAGCAGTGTGTGGGAAAAGGAGAACCCAAAAAGTATTAGGAATGTGAAAATTAGAGATCAAGATAGCCTGTGAATAGAGAAGAGCATTTATTTTTGATGTTCAAATTCTCTTTTTTTGAAACACTAAATGAAAATTTTATTATGGAAAATTATCAATACTCTGTCCTGTTATAAAATAATTCTCTGCAAACTGTTTTCTGTTACGTCCCATATGTTATTCTGATACATTTATAAACTTTTCTATCAACTTGGTATACTTAATTAAAAAATTATTTCACCAAAGGATTTTTTAACTCTAGGTAAATTTTTACATTTCCATCAAAACTGATAAAAATTATAATCATTTTACGCTGCCATCCTGATAATCACTTTCCTCTGCAAGGCCATGCAAGTGTAAGAATTTTTGAAGGAGAACTTGAGTTATTAAGACAACATAAGGGAATGGGTGAGAATTGCAGAGAGAAGGAAGGAAACTTGAAGACAGCCTGATGAGGAAGGAGATGAATTTTTAGGCAAAGGGCACAGTGAAAGTGTTGTGTAGTGTGCAGGGAAATGGCCTCGTGTCTTGTTATTATTATTATATCACTGTTACCTTCAGAAAAATGGGTGTGTTTATATCATCATTAATGAATAGGTTCAAAGGTAAGTCTGCCATCAGTTTTCTGTCTAATCACAGTAAGTTGCTGGATTGTGAATTTTGTCTATTAATGAAAAAGGCACACCCTCGAATGTAAGGGGTTTGCAGATTCCAGACTACCTTTTTATGTGTAAACAACCTAATTTATGAAACAGTAATAGTCATTATAAAACAAAATGCTTTTCCCTGAAGCTATTTGTGTCTCAAAACCATATCTGAGTGTTATTAGTACATATCAAAGAAATACAATCTGGTTAAATTTGTGGAGGGTGGAACGTGATTTACTTTTCAGTCCTGATGTAATGCCCTAGCTGCGTTATGGCCCATATTGTAGAATAGCATTTTACATGTAATAAATATCTTAGAAGACTGTAACGACCTGGGAGACAGGCAGCACAATAAGCTATCTTTTCTGAATTTGTGTTAGCAGAATTTTGTAACTTACAATATTTTTTTGAATAAATGTTCTAGAAGCATGGGGTTTTGTCATATTGCAGGGTGAATAAGGATTGGTTACAAAGGTTTTACCACTTACAAATAGACAGAAATAATATTCCGGGAGTTCACAGAATCTAAGAATAAAAAGCAGAAAGTTATAAAATACCAAGTTCCTGGAATGTGAAAAACTAACTGTTTCTACGACAGCCTGACTGGGTAAGCTGCCATGGCAACTATTGCAAAAGTTACATTCCCTGATAAAATTTCCCCTCAAATTAAAGATACATTGAGGAAGTGTGTGTTTCAGAACCGTACTTTCTAGATATATGTGTTTCAGTACCAGTCATCAACATGCTTCAATTCCAACATTATAAGATGCTTTATGAATTCAGACTTTTCTTCTGTGCTACTCCAGTTTGCCATTGTTTTCATAGGGTCAAATTCTGATGAACATCCTGTTTAATTCTAAGGAAGGCAATGGTGTAAATAAGGAAGAGACTTTTTAATGTTACTTTCTGATCCTGCCATAACATTATTTCCTATTTTACTGTCAGGTAACAACATACAATTTGTCTACCTGATTTTCTTACCTCTAATACTGACATAGCGTTATTTAGCAACTTGGGGACGGTGGTACCAGTCAGCCCAAATAACATGTAATCGAATGGTATTCTTAAAATGTCATGTAGCAGAGTAACCTTATACATCTTTTTCCTGGAAATGTATGAACACAAAGAGAGAATTTATTATTAGGTTTTAAACCTCCCTGCCTTGTGTCAGAAATATTGCTACTCTCTGTGTGATCTCACTAATTTTGGCACTATCTGGGAGTGTGTGCCTAAATGAAACCTTTGTGGGTTTTGATTCAAGGGCTGATTCATGGATGATTTTTAGTTTTTAACTGAAGGGGTCCCTCTGCTGGATCGTTTCATAATTCATTGCACAGGTTTGGGGGGAGCTGTTATGTTTGAAATATAAGTGCACAATGTTGAGCTTTTTCACAATGAGGCAAATTAATGTCTTCATATGATTTTACAATTTAGTTTTACAAAGACATTTCCAAATAAATGTTATGTGCTTTTTCTAATTATATTTTAATGATAAAATACAATATAAGGAAACTATTTAAAAAATTATAAGGAGGCTAATATCTCTCTTTTAAGTACTTATGCTTTTTTGGCCTTTTTAAAAAAAAATTCTGTATTGGAAGCAGAATTCTAAGATAAAAAATATTGCCTGAGTGAAGTAATGTCCCTGACTTCATTTAGAGCCTAATTCCATTTATGAGTTAGATTGCCTATAAATCTGTTAAAGATATTTAGAAGAGTAACACATGAAATTTTAATGTTTATCAATATTATTTATATTTTATTGAATATGAGAGATGTCTTCTAAATATGAATATCAGCACTGGGCTGGGATTTTGAAGGTGTAGGATCAGTTTTAGGTGGCTTTGATCAGAATTTCTGTAAAAAGCACTGAAACACCAGTAATAATCCTTGAAATGCATAGATCATGAGAATGATAATACTTCAATAACTGAGGATTTCCGTTGACTTCTTTAACTGTTCTGTAGTTTCCCACTACCATACTAAGAATTTGAGTGCAACTCCTTCTAATGGAACTGTTACCTTTGAAGCATGACTTATTGAAAAATCAGATTATGGAATTTTGAATGAATGGCATAGCAATTTCATATTGTGTATGATAAGTATTCAAGTTTACATTTTTTAATTATTATTTAACTCAGCAAATTGAGCCCTAATTGCTGTTCCTTATACATTTTGGCCAGTAATAAAAGCGCTACAGTTCTAAAAAATCATGTCCTGTTCTGGCTCAGTCCTCAGAGTTCATTGGGACAATCATAGGCTCTCCTTCTGTAAAAACTTATCTTCCTCCAAGCAGGTCCTCTAATCACCTCCCATTCAACACCACAGCCCATTATTTATAAACCTGCCAGTCTCTGATGGAGCATATGGAGCTGTGTGTGTTCATGGCACCTAATGCCTGGCTTCATCTCTGGGTCCTGCAGCTGTGGCTTTATAAAGTTTACTTGTCAGAATGACTGTCACTTTCTCAGCAAATGATCCCTCCCCAGCTATCACTCTTTTCTTTGGAGATTTGATGTACAGTATCAGGAGTGTGTCAGGTATATACAATTATATCATCCTCCTCTGATGAGAATACAGTGAACACATTCATCAGAGCTTGGGAGTCTCTTCAGACAAGCAATTGGCTCAGGTCAGAGGTGTTTTGAGTAGCAGTTCGGTCACATCAGGATGTACAGACTTTGTTATGTCCACAGTGCATGTGAGTTTCTCCTGAATAACCACGTAGAGATGATCACAGACATTTCCACCATCATATATTACTAAACTAATACGGGAAAGTTCATTCAAGTCTGCTGAGAAGCAACAAAGCTGTGAGTGTACAACATCCCCAGTGAAGCCTACTTCTAACCAATTCATGTATGAGAGAGTTGGAAGAGACAAGTGAGTGGTTTCAACAGGAAACCTTGTCCACGTGAGTAGACAGCTCCCACAAACACAGCCAGATGACAATAAGTTTTTTTGCTTCCAGGGATAAAAGAAAGTGTCACAGATCTTGCTAAAAACAGGGTTAGGAACCTCTGTGAGATGCCATTCTGGTCAAAGAGTTTTGAAAGATTTCTGTGTGCTTTTCCTTCGATTCTCTCTCTTTTGCAGATTGCCTGAAATGTGTAGAAAGTGAGGGTGCATGTGACTATTGATCAGTTTTGCTTCTCATCATCATTTTTGTTTTCCAGATCTGTGAGGATCCTGAACCAAGGACCAAAGTGTGCAGTGGCTTTACACAACTCTGGTGCCCAGACATTTTTCTCTCCATCCTGGATGACTGGTGTCTTAAAGCCCACTCATAAAAACACCCTTTTATCAAAAGGGTTTTTTAGATACAGCATACAGTGTTGTAGGTTTGTCCTTTATTCTCTTTATTCTTCCTGACCTTATTGTCCCAATTATTATTGACTCCAATCTGGATTAGGATAAACAAAGCCAAGAACTTGAAATAGGCTGTAGAACATCTCAGCTTCTGTGCTCTTTACCGGACTGTTCTCTGTGCTTACAGATAGCACCACAGTTGTCTTCTATGCTGCCAGACATTTCCCCGTTCTGTTTCTATAAAAATGCTGGCTGTAAAGCACCAAAATTTAAATCAGCCTCTTAGCTCTTCAAATTGCTAGAAAGGTGAAAGCAAAAATGGATTAACTCGGCAGCAGATCACAGGAGCTGTTTGAGTGGTTTAGATTATTCTGTTATCTACATGTTATTGTGTAAATAACCTCCCAGAGTTCCTGAAGATGCAGAAACCTCCCTTCCTCCTCGCCCACAACTCCAGTAGCTTTTTGATGGGCAAAACCCATCACCTTTATATGTTTCTATTTTGCCTTTCCTGTAAAACTAAATGTCAGAAGGCAGCTCAGGTTGGACAGAATTACCATTATACTGACTGGTATATGCCTTATCTTAGCTGTTTAGATCACCGGTCAGTTTTTTGCTATTTCCAGAGCTTTTACCTTGACAGCAAAGGAGGATTCTACATCCCAGCCTAGAAATGCTGCAAAATAACATGGCAAATAATCTGCTGGTTACTGTAGACCAGATGTTTCAAGATATAATTTTGCATGGATAATCTCCACTTTGAAATCACCATTACATCTGGTATCATAAATAAGTAATAGGAACCCAAACATAACACTTTTACTGCTCACTGTTTGGTTGGTTACGATTTCAATCAGGAAAGATGCTTTGAAGTCAGTTATACAACTCATTGTCAAAAATAAATCAGAGTAGACATGTAAACACTAATTACTACTTGGAGACTGTAATTTTCTTTGTGATTGGAAAAGAAAACCAAAATGCCATAGTGTTTAGGAAACAAAACCTACTTTGCCTCAGAATTCCCAGAAGAAAAGTGCCGATCTCTCTTTCTTTAATCTCCATCTTAAGTATTCGGTTCACGCTCTTTAAGTGTTTGTACCTGAATTTACTGGGCGGTGGGAACATATCAGAAGGAAGCAGCATTGATTGCACGGCAGAAGCTGAATGCCATTCTGTTAAGTCTCCTATGAGTTTACATTTAGAGCTGGATCATGAAAACTGGTTGACATTCATTAATATGTTCCTTTGAGATATCTGGCAAGACTCTGTGTGCGTATAAAGATTCCTCAGCACGGTTCAGTTATACTGGGTAGTGCTGCTCTTTGGGAGAAAAGTTGGCTAAACTAAAATACCTGCCATGTTACAGAGAACTTCTCCAAATGTACATTGCTTTACTCATCATTTGGTGTTCCTAGCAAAAAGGGGAACAGAAACTAAGGAAAACAGGTAAATATAGTAGATGCAGAGATAACATCTCCTCCAACGTGCGGTAGCAAACGCCTAGCTATTTATGGGAATAGGAAGCAGGCAAGGTAGGTAAATAGATGAAGCCCCGTGTTGGGTGCTTTCTATCATCTACCGCTTCCTTTATAAGTGGGTTGCTCTAGGGAAGAAACCATGGATCTTGTGCCTGATATGAAGTAGGAAATTGAGTATTGCCATTTGTTATTGAAGAAGGTAGGTGTTGTTGAGCACTGGAAGAATGCAGATGGAGAAAAGCTGCATCAGCAGATTATTTCTCTGCTGACACCCATGTGCAGAAGGGCTGGAGGGAGTGGGCCAAAGTCTTGGAGCGAAGCCTGGCTGAGTGTGGTAGGTTGACTTGACTGGTTTTCAGACCCCCACTCAGCTGCTCCCTTTTCCCCCCCTTCTCAAAAAGACAGGGGGAGAAAATATGATGAAAAAATCTTGTGGGTTGAGTGAAAGACGGGGAGATTGCTTACCAGTGACCACCATGGGCAAGCCAGACTTGACTTAGAGAAAATTTATTTATCACCAATTGAAATAGATTTGCTTAGTGTGGAACAAAGACAATGTAAAACTCACGTTCTTCTTGCACAAATACATACCACTTTTCCCAAGCTCAGCTCACACCTTCATTTCCAACTTTTCTACCTTCCCCCCACCCTCCAAGCAAGGCAGAGGAAACAGGCAGGGGCTGTGGTCAGTCTGTAAGAGTTCCCCTCTGCTGCTCCTTTCTCCTCACACCTTCCCCTTGTGCTAGAGCTCCTGTGAGGAAATACCCACCTGCTCTGACAAAGGGTCCTCTCTAGGCTGCAGTATGGTTATCTGCTGCCCCATGGTCTCTCCACCAGCTGCAGGGGAGTCTCTGCTCCAGGCCTGGAGCACCCCTCCTCCCTCTTTCTTCCCTGGCCTTACTGTTGCCAGGGCCATTTCTCCCACTTCCCCCCTCGCTCCTCACTGCTAGCAGTGTTTCATCCCTCCTCAGCCATGCTTCCCCAGCAGCGCCACCAGCCTGGCTCAGCTGTAGCCTGTGGTGGCACTGGCTGTGTCCAGCGTGGGGCAGCCCTAGCCTCTCCTCACACCTGCAGCCCTATCACTGGTCCAACACCTGCACCCAATTTTACCCTGATCCGGCCTCCTCAGGCTTTCCTGCCAGCAGCTGTGAAGGGTGGTGCTCCCCGGCTCTGCCAGGTGCTGGGGCTGCTGGGCAGCGTTCAGCTGAGGGGCAGGTGTGGGCTCAGCACTTAGGCTGAGCTGAATCTACTGGTGCTCCAGAGCCTGCTGGGGCTGTGTTGGGTACAGGTAGCTCTGGGAAGGAAACTTGCTGGTAAGCTATTAATCTTAGATGTTCATTAGTTTATTCTCTATATTAGAGTTTATTCTCTCACCCTTCTGCCTGCTGCTGATGTTAGTATTGGTTAAAATTTTGGTAACTTTAGGTTTTAGTAGCAAGTTTTGTCTGTGGGGCCTCAGAAAAGTAATTTATTTCCCCTGGGCTTCTCAGAAAATCTCTGAAATTTTAAAGGGAAGCATTAGACCTTTCACCATCATTGTTTCCGTAGCCAAGAACATGTAGCAGGGGCATTAAAAGTGGGGGAAGGGACAGAGATAAAAAATAGGTTTTTTTAGAGACTTATGATTCTCATTAGAATTTGCAGAACAGGTAATTACATAAGGACTGGAAAAGAATAACTAAGAAACGTGAACTCTGTTGTGTGGGTTTGTCTTTGATGTAACAACTTTTGTCCAATTAACTGAATTTAGAGAGGGCCCTCTGTTACTCTCCCGCTACTGTTATTTTCGCTTTAGTAACCACTTACTTTTAAAAGAAAAGCAAACTCTGAGAAAGGTAAATAGGTTTATATGTCTAAATCAATAAATTTAAGTATAATATTGGCATTTAGATTTAGGAAGTAATTCATAGTAAGTTTAGACTCGAGCTTTAAGTAATCTATAATAAGTTGACATTTATCTGCTGCTCTTGTAATTGAAAGTAGTGACGTTTTTCGTCAGGCACATCTATATTACGCAGGTGGAATGGATAGTTGTCATTTCCACCAGGGCAAATTTAGCAGAAAAAATGAGGCAGAAAAACTGTTTGTACGGAATCAAAGTTGTATCTGTTGTATAGACAATATTGCAAAGGATCAAATACTTCTGAGATCCAAAGACTTCTGTGGTCTCACTTCTGTTAGTTGCAGCATTTTACAAGTACCTGAAGATGTAAAAGAGCTGTTTAAAAACGTACAATACTTTGCTTGCATTAGAGTATTGTGTGTGATACTGTTGGGTTTCAGTAATGCACGGGATTTGATAAAGGGACTTTAACAATGGCTGCTCCATAGTTAATGATTATAGAGGGTGGAGTCTGCCCAAAAAATAAATTTCAGTTGAAAAGTTCAGACCAATTCATATGTACAATTGGTTCAGAAACTGCTTGAAAAGACAACTTTCTGTTAATGGGAAATTTTTAGGCACTTGAGCAAATTAAAGACTGCAGGTAATCACTGGCTGCAGGTAGCTAATTAGTACAATATTCTGCAGTTGTATTGGAAGCTGATTGAAGGTACATTCTTTAAGTTCCCTAATATGTTTTTGCCAATAAGTATATTACACCTATTTGAATTTCCTTGAAAGGAAGTCTTCTGTTAAAGACTGACATTTTCAAAAAGGGAGGGCAGAAGCACAGTAACAAGGTAAGGAAGTATGACATAAAAATATAATATTTCTCTCATGCTAGATTTGAAGTAGAAACAACAGAGATAGTAACACTGTAGGTGACAGGAATGGTGAAGAAGTGAACCAGTTGTGAATAGTCTGTAAGTGAGGAAACGTGATGGTCGGGATAGAAGGATACCTGTGAGCGAGCAGCGGCCCAGCCACAGAAGTGCAGGAGCTGTTGGAGGAACAGCAGAGCATAAGGGAGAGGCAAAATGAGAAACTGCCTTTTGTTTTGCAGAGCGGCCAAGTCCAGAGAGCTTCAGAGAAGGAGTTCAGGCTCGGAAGAACTGACTTTGTCAAATATTTACAGGTATGTCTTCGTAGCTGATGTTCTCCTCAGTACAGATATTCAGCTATTTGTAAAACACAGCTACTAGCAGAAACAAGAGACCATAGTAATCAAATAGCTCAGTGATTTTCCTTGGGTTTTTCAGTGGTTTGTTTTGTTTGGGTCTTTTTCCACTTCAAATTAGGCAAGAAAATTTACTGCAAAAATACAATTCAAAATATACAATGAACTACTGTGAGGAAATGAGCAGCTGACAGACATAGTTTACTGTGATTGAGAGGAAACATTTATCTGCTTGTGAGAAGAGCAGGTTTGTAGTCATATGTCTCAACAGAAGGAGAGCGATAGTGGAGTATCCCCCGAAGCAGGGGCATTGGAGCATTCTGAGGAAAAGGAGTATGGTCTTTCCCAGAGAAGTGAAGACTTGTTTTCTTGGCCATTTTACAGCCTGGGTTGAAAGTGATAGAGATGTTTTTGCACAGCTGAATGACAAATTAAACTCTGCAGGGCAAACAGGTTTTATGCAAGGCTATCTCAAATGCCTGTGTGTAGTTCTGGACACCAGTAGCACCAGGGCAGCTCAGTTCTAGAGGGACTTTTTCTCTCCTGCCCTGTGCTAAGCTGCAATAACACCACAAAGGCTATTCAGTCTGTACTGTACTATCTGGCACTCTGGAAAGCTTCACTGGCTGCATCTGTTGGTGGTTTTTGGTTTTTTTTTAAATTTTTTTTAATACATCTGACATGGTTCTGCAGGAGTCAGCCTTCTGAGGTTTAGGTTGCTTTCCAGCAGAGCTGTGCAGATGTTTGTGCAGCACTTTATACCTTGTTTTCTGAGATCCATGCTGCTGGGTATTTTCCCAACGCTCCACAGGATCTCTATTCTAGTGAAGAATTGATTCATTTAAGGATTCTGGGAGGGGCATAATATATTGTTTTATTTTACTTGGTTAGGCATTTAAAGATATCTCTAATTTTCAGAAAGATTAATCTAAAAGTCAGATGGAAATTTGCTAACTGAATGGCTACCTAGCAGTGACCTAGATCTGATGAAGAATTAGTACAGATGAATTTTAATTGTTGGATTAAAAATTGTAAAAGGTCAGCTAAAGAATAGTGTGGTGTCAGTGACTTATGGAAAGTGTTTGCTGCTAAGGTCAGCCTGTATTTCCATTATTAACAATCTAGAAAGTCTTTTCCCTGGAACCTCCTGACTGAGCATTGGCATGAGGATATAATGCTGGTGTAAATGGAGATGCTTTGATGTTGAGTGTGCTGGTCCAGTTAATTTGCATGGGCATAGTCCAGTGTGTTCAGCCTTTCATGTTGGACCAAAAGATGTTTTTGAGGCTCCCGTCTAACCACCTATTTAAAAAAAAAAAGGGGGGGATGACACATTAAATGTCTCAAGGTCATGCTGAAGGTTGATATCCTAGCAGATTTGCTAGTAATCCATTGCCATCAATATCTCAAACAAGTTTTTGTAAAAAACTAGAGCTCATGGTAAGAAGTGTTGCTAGTAGCCGTAAGAATTAAGTCAGCGTGCGTTTTGTCTTCGTATTATGTCTTACGCTACCTAGTATGACACAGCAAGATACAGAAAAAAAAGCTTTTTTAAAATTTGTCTTGATACCTGAAGAAATACATATACACACATTCAAACTTTTTCTGTTCTTGTCCATATTATATTCCACCACTAGAGGGTGGTGATATATTTTCAAGTTTTTCTTTTATTTTCTTTTAATATCTTTTTTTACTGTTTGAACTCCTGTTGAAACATATCAGTTTCTAAAAGACTGATTTGCACTGTACTGTACTTTCCATCTCCAGATTTTATAAGTGACAAGAATTTTTCCACTTTTGCTAATAGATTTTTCTTTCCTGTTCTCGTATATGTGAAATTGTGTATGTCAGGCATTTTGAAAGGTTTTGATTGGAGTTTGCTGGTGTGAGCACGTCAGTCTCTATTTTATGGCCATGACTTGTCAGGTTTGCACTGACTTGTGCTTCCACGGCAGAAGGTGTGGGAGAGTGCTTCAGGCTTAAATATAGATCAGCACTGTCATCAGTTTCCATTCCCCTCTTGAAAGGTAAACTATATTTTCAGAGCAGCAAAGACACATGCTGAAATAATGGTGAGGGTTTTCCTGAGTGTTGAGTGCGTGGTGAAGTGGCAGCAGACCCTATTCCACAGGAGAGACTGCTGTGCAGGAACTGCTGCTGATCCTGTCCACAGGCAGAAAGAAGGCACTGCCCTGCCTTGAGGCAAAGCGTCCCTTTTCTGGAAGACAGAGCCATCATGCCTTATTAAGTCTTGTTTGCTTTATGAAGTCTGGAAGTCCCCTGGTAGCCCCCAAATCACAGCAGCGTAGTTCCCATTGCTGTTTGCTTTGGCAGAATGTGTAAGTGCCCCTACACAAGACAGGTGAAGGGGAGACTGGTATTTTCAGCTTGTTTGCAGGCAGGCAAGCAGCACTCCGCAGGCTCACAGGTAAGAAATGCCTGCCACGATCGTGGTAGAGGGAAGAAAGAGGCCATCTCTGATGGTGTCAGATGTTTAAGGTTTCCATGATGAAAGTCTTTGGTGCTCTTACAAGGGCATTGGAAGTGATGGGTTGACATGGATAGGTATCAGCTCCCAGTACATGATTTTAAAAATAAGCTTTTTACATGCCACATTTCTATTGACAGTTTTGCTTAAGTGCAGTCTATCTTCTCTAATTACACTGTTCCTTGGACAGTAAAGAGGACCATGCTCTAACTCTGACTCAATCTGCTAAAGACCAGATGAAGTCGTGGGTCCCTTACATATGTGGTGCTCCTATCATACACGTATGCCACCAAAACCAGGAAGGTCAGTAGCCTTCAATGATGGGTACTCAGCAGTTCAGAGTATTGTTTCCAGGAAACCAAGCCCAATTAAGATATCTCAAGGTGGGCATACAAAAAGGGACACATCAAAAAATTGCATCAATAACCCCTTCCAAAAATCTACATTGCACCTAAACTTAGGTTCCTGTGTTTGTCTAAGTGTATTGATTGTCATTAAGTGTCAGAGGATTGATTTGGGAGTGTATCTTTAGGTAGTGATGTTCAATTTCTCTGGCCATTACTGCAGTGCTACCCAAGATGCCTGTAGCTGAGCTTAATGTCTTACTTTTAACTATTTTATAAAGGTAAGTAATAATACTAAATGAGAATGGAAAGGGAAACTAGTGCATGAATATCCCTGCAGTTTCTATTATTTCTTGTTTTCTATAATTATTACTATATTGGAAATGTATATGTATTACTATTGGAATAAAAATATCATTGACATATTCTGTGGAAACGTGACTCTACATGTAACAGATCATCCAGTACTATGTTACTACAAACGTCACAGGATATGTAGTATACAAGACCTAGTAGAAAGTATGTTCACAAAAATCTGGCTGTTTGGTGTACATGTACAACTTCCACTGATAGAGGTGCCTCACACTGTATAAATAAAAATAAAATTTTATAGACATTGTTCTTTGTGTATAATTTGTTGGTGGAGGTCAATAGCTACCTATTGACTTACAGCAGTGTTGTTGAATTTTGTTTCAACAGTACACAATGTTTGTATATTGTTTCACTGCTTTTAGGTTTTCTTTAAGTAGGAGACTGGGGATACATTTTATAACTGAAGTATGACATTCAATGAGAATGGTCAGCTCTGACTTATACTTTAGTGGTGACGTTCTTTCCCCTAGACATTGTGTTGACAGTGCTTCAGTCAGTCTTTTATTGACTGGGTTTTCAGTAACTCAAAGTAAAATTCAATAATAATGTCATTAAAGAAAACATATCGCAAACTACATGGTATTAGCATTTTACTTGTACCTTAGCTGAAAAAATATAGAAGTATGACATAATAGACAGTTTTAGCTCCAGTAATTGCAAGCTGTAAGGTACTGATTTTTCATTCTTCCTGGATCTTCTGTATTTGCATTTAATACCAATTATTCAAATAAGAGAACGTGTCCACTTCCACAAATATTAGACTTCTTAGATTGCGTATAAAATCTTGTACGCTGCTGAACAGTAATTTGGCTGTTGTAATAAGTTTACATCGAAGCAGTCTTGGATGAGAATGTTAATTGTAGGAAAAAGAATATGAAAAGGACTCGCATCTAAGAAAAAGCATTCTAGCATATATGTGTGATTAGTCTGCCTTACAGGTTGTAAGAATAAACACCTTCTGGTTCTTGGGCATGAGTTTACTGCCATTTCTGTGGCTTTTGGTAACTGGGTACGGAAGTAGAATATTCTTCCATTGTAAATTAAGTTACCCTTCTCTAACCTTCAGCTGCCAGAATTAGTTATTTGGCTTTGCACTTTCGTTTGTTGACTGACCAAATTCTCTTTTCTCAATGACTTCTGAATTATTTTGCAAAGCTTTTTTGACTGCTTTATCTCCCATTTCATTTCCTTTAATATCTACCCAGGCTGGAATCCATACAAAAATGACATTGTTGCTGTGACATATTACCTTATTATAGACATCAATAATTTCCAAAGATATTCCTACTCCAGTGATTGAAATTTCTAGGTTGATATCAACGGCACTTAAGAGATCTGGAAAAGTGACAGATTGTAAAGGCTGTACTTTAGCGATCTAATTCAGTGCCATCAGGATAGCAAATAACTCAGCAGTATAACCAGATAACTAATCTAACTGGCTTCTTCAACCCAAATTCACACACATGAGGCTACTAAATCTTATCCCACTATGTTCTCTAGAATGAAAAAGGAAAACAAAATAATGAAGATTAACACAAAAATAAGCATTAATTACAATGAAATGATTGCAATGAAATTTTTAGCTGAGTAAGGTTTTGCAGAGAAGGTAAAACAGTGCAATACAGCTTCAAAGTAAAATTAAACTCAAAGGTTTGGAGGCCTGGTTGTGCTGGCATAGTGTTCTCGCATCACCAGTTCTAAGAACCCTTAGAAGTTGGGCTGAATTACCTTCTAACTTTTTTTTCAGGTAGGAAAAAAAATACTGTAGGAACTGCTGCTTTATATTATTCAGAAATTAAAACCTTAGGTGCTGTTAAAAGTAGTGATTCATCACACTCTGACCAACTCAAAATCTGTGGTCTTACCTAGTAATTGCTAAGGATTCAAGCAATTACTTATCTTAGACAAGCAAATTTAAAGTCTTTAACCCTTCCCCCCCATATTAATTGCAGCACACCAGATTAAATGTGATATGGCTGCGTTCTCAATAACTGTTCCAAATCCAAGACAATTGTTAAATGCTCCATCATCTCTTCCTAATTTTTTGCTGCAGTCTCTTAATCTTTGAACTCCCAGCCACAGAATTGCTTCCTTATGAGCATAAAACCCACAACTGCTCAGATCAGTTTATTTGCCCACTTCACTGTCCCTGCAAATATTTTTTTGAATCCTCCTAGTATCTGATTTTTCATCATGAGAGGTTAAAAAATCATTTTTCGTACTATTACAAGGAGTTTCCTAATGTGGTCACTCCTTTTAACTGTGCCTTATCCATCTCTCCCTGTGGTGCCAGTCTTTCTAGCTCTGGGTTGTTCATTCCTCCAAGGAAAGTCTCTGTTCAACAAGGAAAATGTCTACACTTTCATGGCACATCTGTAAGCTCTACCCAACGTCCATACTACTGCCAACATTAAACAGACATGATCACGACCGCCACTTAGGAAGTTCTGATGAATCACTTGTTTTAATACTTGCAGCTATTCCTTAATAGCCAACCTCTACTCAAGAAATGACAGTAGAATGTCATGTCCAAACAATTAAGATTAACAAAGCTCAGCTTGCAGGGCTAAGCAGTTAATGCGTACATGCAAATAATTTAAGTCAAAATTTTAGGTTTTGGAAAGTGAATTCTTTATTTCCCAGAAGCCTCTTGATGTACTTCTAATTCTTTATTCTTTCACTGTTCAATTACAAAACTGAATTTGATGACCATAAAGTCAGTCCTTATCAGTCATTCCCCTAAATATTTAAATTCAGCAGTAAATGTCATTTTCCCTTATTATTGGAGATAGGGAGGTAATGAATTTTCAATAACTTGAAAGAATTCATAGATAATTTAAATTGCCCACTTCTGTGAATACCTGACCTAAAAATTAGCCTGTGCTTGTGCCAGTTAGACTGGGCAATGTTGTGTGTTCTTCAGTTCTGACACTTCATTATGTTGTCACGTTATGATATATACAATGGAAGAAGAAGCAATTTTAAAGCAAGGCTTAACTATATATGCTGTTCCACATTAACCCTTCTCTTTTCCCCTTATAACCGAAAGGCCACCTTTCAGTTACATAGGAACATTAGGATGTACAGGAAAGCTAATTTTCAAAGTGAAATACCTTAATTATTTTCCATGATGTCCTTTAGTCATACAGTCTGCACTTTCAGTGGACTGTTGTCTTCCTAACTTGATACCTTTATTTAAGAAAGCATTTTAGCAAACTGTTGCTCACTTACACACAGTGTATGTTGGAGAATTAAGAAACTCATGGCTATGTATGTGTGCTAAACTATAAGTATAATATTACAGGCAAGATTGTCCTTTTTAAACAGGATATTATAGTACTTCTGTGTCTATAAATACAACACATAAAGCTCCTTATTACCAAATGCTTTATTAACATCAGAATACAGACTTATGACATGATCTATGGTTGATTGATTTGCCTGAAAGCCACTTTAATACTGAGGAAGAAGATTATTCATCTCCAGAAAGAATGACAGCCAACAATAAATCATTTCCTCCATCTTCTTACATAGCAATGAAGTTAAGGCTATCAGATGATAGGAACCTAAATCAAAGCATGATCTGGTTTTTTTCTTTCCTTTTCTTTTTTTTAATAGGAAATGCATAAGATTGCTTTCGTATTTTTTGATCAACCTAATGCTACAAACAATCACTGCAGATACGATAAGCTATGGAAATATTTTGGTGATCCAATAGTTGAGATATTTATGGAATCATTTTATTCCTTTGTGCTTAATTGCTTTTGAATTTTCCACATGTGTATTTTTCCCTTCCTATACCAGCAACGCTTAGGTGTGATATCCCATAGAATTGCCAAGTAGGAAAGCTGCAGCACCAAGATGTTTTTCCAAGAACAACAAATATTAGGGATAAGTCAGGAGAGTCCCCTACTTTGCCTGTCCTCTGGAAGAAGTGTTCAAATGTGGATGAAATCCTGAATTTCAAAATTATTCACAAATTTTAAATCCTATATAAAGGCAGGAATACTCCATTTTGAATGTTTTTATATCTGGCTGGCCATGACTCTGGCAAACAGCAAAGGAACAAGAGCCAAGAGCAGACCAAGTTCCCTAACTGAATGGTGAGTTGCTGCTGGACCGTGAGCATCCCCTGTTCACGCACTATTGGAGTGGGGAAGCACAATGTGGATTATGAAAGATACAAACAGTAATACTGTTATCATTGTTTTAGTATTATCACACTCATTTCTCAAAAGGCATATTAAAAGTGATTTACTCTTACTGTTACCTGTTATTAAGTAGGCTGAAAGGTAGACTTCCTGGTATACATAGTAGTCTACTCAATTAAGCTAAGGCATGAAAGCCAACAGGCTTACCTTTGATAGCTGCCTCAGGGTGCCGTGCTGTAGGACTTCTAACAGGTAGCTTTTGGCACTTCCTTAAGTTTGTGAGTGCACATCTGTGCAAGCTTATATTACACCTGTAGCTTCTTCTTTGTATTTTATTAGCACTATTCAAGGTTTAGTGTATAAATGGAGAAAAGAGAGAACAAGAAAAGGATAGAAATTCACCCTAACAGGAAAATTGCCAAAGCAACGTGCCAGGTACCAATGTAGTTAACCAAACATAAAATTTCAGGCTTAATATGCACCAGCTTTTTTAATGTCAGGTAATATCCACCATTATTTCTATTTGCATCATTGTTTTCCGTACATGCTAATGAATTTGTGATTTTTCAAAAATATTTCAAATGATTAAGTAGGTAACTGAAGTAGAGGCAGAAATGTCATTCAATGTGTCAGAGTTAGCATGTGGTTGCAGCCAGTCCTTTATTCCAGTCTTATTTAGCAGTATTAACTATCTGTGTTTTCCTTGCGTTCTGGGTGTGCAGATTCATATGGTAAGGTACAGGGGGGTGTTTCAGTACTTGCAACTGAAATCACTGGGAGCTGTGTCTGAACAGACAGCACCCTTATAGTATGAATTACTGAAAAATTTTAACTGTTATGCCAACCAGAAAATCAGGATTAGCAAATATTTTTGCTCCCAATCCTCTTTTATCTCACCTTATTATTTAGTAATAGTAATAACAACACCTCTTGTCTAACAAGGTTTTGGAAAATAATAGAAACAGCATTTGTGAAGCACCTAAGTACCATGCTAATGACTGTGATCGAAAGCACTCAAGTAAATTAATAGCACTATCTGCAGAACAAAGTTTGAATACTGTGAAACAAGCATAATGCCTCAATTTGAATTGGAAGGACAGAATAATACACTGCATTGATACTTGTAAGTTTGGCATCATCCAGTCTGTGCTCTTACTGCTGCAAGAGTACTGGGGCAGGTGGAAAGAAAGTGGTATTTAGTCACACAAAAAAAACCCATAGACTTTTAGGAGTACCAAACCAGTCAAGCAAGCAGAGTCTTGCTACCTACTATTTTTTTAGAAAATATACGTAACAAATTTTTATACATAACTATATTGAGTTAAAGCTGAAAAAGTGGAAGCTTAAAAATTGTCTGCATATATTTTATTGATATAGGCAATACTTCTTGTTTGCCTGTGCGACTGGATAGTACTTTTCCTAAAATGTAAAGAAAAACCAAATATATGTAGACTAAACATAACAAAGTGATTTTTCAACAAAAATTCTGCCCTTTCACATCAAATTGGAAGTCTTTATTTGCAACTTTTTGAGACGTGACACTAAGAATAGGGTCATTTTCCAAACTGCTTCCAGTGGGGCTCTGTAAAACTATGTTGCATGGGTGCCTATATTTCTCCATATCATGAAAGATAGGGCAAAATATGATAGTAACTTCTATTTCTGAGAATGTGAGAAAAAAATTCTTAAATAAGGCGCCTGACAAACACAATTAAGTTGTTCTGTTCAGCTGTACAGCTTTTCATGAGTCCTTCGATACAACACTAAATAGTTTTTACTTTAATGCAGAAGAGTTTGCTGGGGAGGGGAGAGGAACCAATGCTATCCGTACCTAATTTGTGCATTTCTTGTCATAAGAAAGATACGATCATTGGGAGAAGGAGATCCAAGAAAAAATCTTGACACAAAATAAGAAAAAGTGCGTTAATTCAACTTTTTAACATTATGAATCTCTCAGTCATAAGTGCATACGCTTATTTTGTTAAAATTTAGATAAACTTGTGTTGCACTTACTGTTTACTCCATCTTTTGAGTTTAGGGCCAACAAATTTGTTCTTTGCTGCCCTGCAGGTTATGACGTGGACTTTGTCTGGGTTTTGGGGCAGGGTTGGGTGGTGGTGGTGTTTTTAGTTGTGTGTTTGACTTTTTTTAAAAAGGCATAAACATTTCTGGCAAAATTGTACCTTCCTTGTTTCTGCTTTTTTAAGTCTTTTCTCTTACTGTGGAGTTTAGGTAATCCAAAGAACTGGGGACTTCTTGGTAGTGTTATTGTTTTGGTTTTGTTTTTTAAAATTCCTCATTGGTTCTAGCATTCTGAAAGCTTTATTGAGGGTTTGATTTTTCTTACTTGACTGTTGCAATACCGCTTAGCATTGCCTTATCAAGTGCAACTAATTAACATCAAAGGGATATTGTTATTCATTATCGTTCTATGATCAGTCATGTATACCATATATGCTGAATTGGCTCTTTTGAATCTCATTCGTATGCTTACTTTAAGTTTCTTATAGATTGCCTTCCTCATTTGCACAGTAGTACAGAAGGTAATATGCATATGCATTTAAGTGGAAAATTACCTCTTCCGGAAGAACCATCAGACCTGTCTATTGGCACTTTCTGTAAAATACGTACACAAATATTTCTCTGCTAACAGGCAAAGCTTGCCTATGCTTCTTTATTTCCCTGCTCCCTCTTCACTTATTAGGTTCGTGATCAAAACCCAACCTGCAAATTTCTGCTAGATTTAATTTAGTCTCGTGGGGATCTGGCTTCTTTCTGTGTGTCATTATTGCTTATTGGGAACCCCTAGGTAGATACACGTGGATACCCAGGCCATTTTCTGTTACTCCACCATCACACACACTCTTCTGCTTCCATTCTGTCTGTGCAGAGTATGCCTTCCAGTTCCTGAAATGAGGAGGGAATTCCTTCAACGTTGCAGAAAATGCCTTGTCTCTGAAACTGCAACTCTAGGTTTTCAGTTTTGTTTGTCAGTATATCAAAATAGGTCTGTTCCAATGTTCTAGATTAGAGGAATTTTGATTCTCATAATTGAGATGGGAATATAAATCGTGCAGAAATGCACCATAATAATTCCCAAAAGTTAATGTATAATTTTACATTGGAAATAGCTTTCCTGCTATTTCATAGAGTCACACATATGCCTGTCTCATGACGTGTACAACTACCAACTGCAACCATAGAAGTTAGCTTAGCTTTTGGTTAGACATGATGTGAATATATGTGCACTTTTCCCTGGATTTCCAGCATATTCATATACTAGCTTCAATGTCTAATAGTTTCTTGGAAGTGTATTTACATGTTGTAGATATATTTATGTCTATATAAGAGATGTTCTGTGTGTGGTGGTTTGTTTTTGTTTTCTTTTTAATGCAAAGTATCTAAAATACAGTGAGGTGTCTGTGGCACAGCCCATAAAAATGGCACTTCTTTATTATAAAACTGAGATTGTGTTGCAAGAACTTGCAAGAATCGTATTTGTACTATGATGCAGATTTTGGGGAGTATCTGCTTCCTGTGAAAAACTATTTTTTGACAGTTAATTTGGTATCAAGTCAGGCAGAAACCGCGTGATTTAAAATAAAAAGAAAAAAGCTAAAAGGGAGTGTACTGTACATATATTAATGAGAACTTTCTAATTTTGCCTGAAAAAATGGAAAACTTTTTTAAAAAATAATTGCAGCATGCTTTACTTTCAGATACATGTAATAGAGACAGGTGCTAAAAGTACTTCTCTTAGATGTACCAAAATTAAAAACCAGTATCAAGGCTATCTAGAATTCCAGCAGCTTGTGTGTTCTGGAGATCTACTGTTCTGTGGAAACATTTGAGAACTTGTAAATATGGATCAAAAATAGCCGTGTGTTTATTTTTAAAATATTTAGAATCAGTTTATGAAAAAAAAACCCAAACCAAAAATAGGTGTGGGTGCACTAGTGATTTTCTTGATTCTAAGTAATTTCCAAAGAGAGTGAAAACAAGTCAGATTTTTTTTATACACTTCTGATCTAAACTTTTGAAAAAGCCAGATGTGTTAATGCATTAAGTCTAACGCCTGTACTATGTGGCCAGTCATTGAAGGTAGACTCGTAAACTGTGAAGAGTTACAGGTAGAACACTACATGCATATGTACATCAAAATTTTTGTAAATCTGTGAACAAATGAATCTTTTTGGTACTGCTCAGTTAGTTATGGGGGTTTTTGCATATCATTAACTCCAGTATCCTTTTATACTTACCCTGCTTCTCACTATTCCCTCCCCCCCCGGTGGTCTTGCCATATTTTGTCACATTAGAATGAACTGACTGTTCTTGCTGTTTGCCACCTCCTCCTCTTATTCAATTTCTGTTTGGAGTTGGATGACTTAACCTGACTCTGCCGATGTCTGTTAATCATATGAAAAATAGCAGAGTGTGGGCATCTTGATCCTCCCCTTTCCCATTTGGAGATCTTTTGGTACAGTTTACTTTTGCTATCTGATGTGGGCTTCTGGCATCATGGTGTTCAGTTCCTCTGGCAGTTACAGCTTGCCTTGGGCATTCCTTCCGTGCTGTCCACTGCATCCCACTGAAGCTGAACTTCTCATCTTCAGGGACGTACTTCACCCAGCTCAGAGTTAGGGGCTTTTTCTAGTGTGTTGGAGTTTAACCCCAGCAGGCAGCTGAGAACCACACAGCTGCTTGTTCGCTTCCCCCAGTGGGTTGGGGAGAGAATTGGAAACGTAAAAATAAGAAAACTTGTGGGTTGAGGTAAAGACAGTTTATCAGGCAGCGCAAAAGCCACGCACGCAAGCAAAGCAAGCCAAGGAATTCATCCACCCCTTCCCACGGGCAGGCGGGTGCTCAGCCATCCCCAGGAAAGCAGGGCTCCATCACATGTAACGGTGACTTGGGAAGGCAAACGGCATCACTCCAAACATCACCCCACCCCCAGCTTTATATGCTGAGCATGACGCGTATGGTGAGGAATATCCCTTTGGGCAGTTGGGGGTTAGTTCTCCCAGCCATGTCCCCTCCCAGGTACTTGTGCGCACACACACCCCCGCAGCCTACCTGCTGGCAGGTCAGTATGAGAAACAGAAAAGTCCTTTTCTTCCAGTTCCAGATACTGGATCAACTTGAATTTTCAGATCTTTTTCTTCTGGTTACATATATATACACACATATATATCACACCACAGTAGCATGTCAGCAACATTTACACCAAGTAGTCTCTGAGTATTCCCAGCTGAGAAGATTATATCGTTGATACCTCATTACCTCTGGGTGGATGATCCTCTCTGTAGCAGGTATATTAAAAGCCCAAACGATTTTTAAATTCTATGGATTTAATATGTTATCAATTTTAGATTTGGGAAGAGTGGTGATGTCTCCTCGTGTGACACACTCACCCCCTAAAACATATTCACTTATTCTCCATCTTGAGTAACAATTCTTTCATACTCTATTCCTCAGGTTTTTATAGAAAGAAAAAAAATCGCTTGCAAACTAAGTTATCATTCATGCATTCTAGGCAATTTTAACATAAGTTGAATATACAAAAAAAAATTGTGTAATTTAACTAGCAGTTTAACTCTCTTTAAGACATCATTTCTTCACTAAGTATTATTTAAGTGGACTTCAGTATGTAATGTCAACCTACACGGTCTGTATGTTGGGTTTGTTTGTTTTGGGGGGGGTTTGGTTGGTTGGTTTGTTTTAAAGCCCTGTATGTGTGTATAGTAAACCAGGATGTCTCTGAAGTAAAATGCTATGGAATAAGTTAAAAATTAATGCCAAGTCATGATTAATATTAAATTCGTATTCTTATTTTTCATATCAAATCTTCTTGCAAGTTGGTCACACACGCAAGTGTAATCACACGTGCTCTGGGAAAGCAGATGAACTAGAAACAACTTAGACTTTGATGCTTGTATGCCTGTTCCTTAGCCAAGCTGCATCCATGAGCCAAAAATAAACAAAGAGGAAATGGACAAGGAAAATAAATTCATAGCAAATTCAATACTTAGATTAAGAACCAGCATGAGGGTTGGATGGTCAGCTGTACTTGGATCAATAAAGTTATATAAAAGCCTGCAGGTGACTTGTGATATTCTTGTAGCTCTTCAGGAAAGGCACAGACATAAGGACTAGAGGGTCTACGATAACTTTTAATGTTTGCATGAATTCTACATTATTATACCTTGAAATGTTCCCTCTTGAAGGAATATGTACAGGTCAGGATGTAGAAGAGAGACACTTCCCTAAAGAGGAACAAAGGCTGGTGTGATGTTAGAAAGGCTCACGGAAAGAATGAACAAGCGCGACCCCAGGTCAATGTTTAGCCACCGTTTCCGTTACACTGAATAGTTTGTACGAACTTGGACAACAAAAATCGCGGAGTTGCGTGCCTACCTGGCGGTATGTGGGAAGAGGCGTAAGGGCTACAGATCAGGCTTTCTGCTAAATTCACATGGAGGTTGGTTTTATTGGACTTTCGGTAGCATAATCTGAAGAAACTCAGTAGGCAGTAGCTCATATTCAGATATTGATTAATATATAGCCAAACTTTCAAAGGACTAAGTTTCTACCCGGACATCTAAACACAATGGCTGATTGTCCAGTATCTCCCTATTTTCCCATCTTTTAAACAGCCTTAACCAAAGGTCTGGGCTTTGGATGCATACAAACCTTTTGAATACAGTGGGCTTTTTCAATTGGGTGTGGGTGTTTATATAAAGTCAGTGGTTGACTAAAAATACATGTTTTCAGTGGCTGGGGGCAAAGCATAATTTGAATTTTGTATTTCCTGTAATACTATAATTTCAATATTAATGAGCTAGATAAGGCCTGAAAGAATAAAGTACAGCTAAGTGTTACTCGCATTATGGGGATTTGCACTCATTTCTTGTCAGAGCTGCCCACCTTTGCCAAACCATCCCTTATAAATACTGAGACTTAATACAGCTTAGTCTAAAATTAACGGTTAGAAATGCTGAATAACATGAATATAATCTCTCTTTCTGGCTATTGTATCCTTTTGCAAAAAAGGTAGCATCCACTACTAAAATTGAAAGAAAAACTTGTTTGTCTATATTAGAAAATGTTTTTTTAAGAAAAATAAAAGTTGTGAAGAGTACGTAGTACCGTCTTCCTGTAAGTCAGGCCACATAATAGCATCTGGAGGTGGAAATAAAGATGCATGAAGAGGGAAAAAAGAAGTTCTTATTATTCAGTACAAATTTTACTTAATCATTTATATATTTAAATATGGGTCATTGGAACCTGCTTTTGAATGGTAATCGTTTACAAGAGCTGAGATATGAAACAAGCATGTGTGACAACTTTCATGTACTTACATACCCGGTTGCACATCACATAGACAGTTTTGCATTTAAGTCCACAACGCTATCATTACTACTAATTTAATAGCTTTCACTTTCACCACGTAGAGTTTCCAGTATTTTTGTTGAAATCATCAAGTTTAAATAATTTTTAATAGATCACAAAAATGTGGGCATTATAGACGCAAATACCTTTGTACTCAGTCAACTTACCGTCTATACAAGAAGTGTTGCTGCTTAATGTGGGGGAGGACAAAGTGAATCTCTTAAACATTGTAATTGTCATAAAAATCCTGTATTAAACATGGTGCCTATTTAGTCTCTTTTGTTTTTCCATAAGTTTGGAATAAGTCATCTTGTATTTTGCACTGACTGAAAAATGTAATTTGACACTTTTAAAATTAAAACCGTCATGGTATTTAAAGATGAACTTAAGCTCTACTAATTCTATTAAACTGTAGGCTGCCAATGAGTTATAAAGTCTAATTAATCATTTTGTCAGCTTTGCCTTCTGAAGCTAGTCAATATAAATTTGAATAAATAGGAAGCTGTTGACCCAGGCACCTCTGGATGTTCTGAATAAAGATGTGCCACTAGTAAAATACTCCAACTGCTACCTGTTTTGACTGCACATAGTATGCACAAATACAGCAGGGAATTATTCAGTGCTAATGTGCAGGCATGGTGGTAAAGTCTTAAATTAAATTATTTATTTGTGGTGATAAATAAAGGAATATGTGTAGTAATTTCTTATGGTGTGGGTTTTTTTAAGACTTAATGGTTTTGAGGATAAAAACTTTTTAGTCAAAGTTTGCTGCTGACACTGCAGTGTGACATGTCACATCAGGTTGCATCAATAGAGCCATGTTATGTAAAAGTAATGAAATGTGACTGATAGAACCCAAGATACTGTAACATACTGTAACATAATGTGTCAGCATTTCTTTAATGGAGCCTTTCAGGAATGCTTTTTGGTAAAATACCTTAAAAATTTAGTTACAAAAAGTGATAAGGAGGTATACAATATCTGTATTCAGTTGCTCCAAGGAACGCATGAAATAATCTAAATATTTTTCCAGTAATTTCATAAGATACATATCTGATCTGTGAAGTTACAATGAAGTATGCACATCATCCCAGATAATTCTGTAACCGTATTTTATGAAACTGATTTTGTGACCCTGCATGAGAATAAAAATGTTCCTGTTTGATACCCGGTTAAGTTGTCATGCCCATGTTATTGGAAGTTCTCTCTCTAGTAGAAAAATACTTGTATTTCCGTAATATATCCTAATGATCTGGAAAATCTCATTTTCATTAATAAAATAAAATCCAGGTTCCTAGAAATAAAATTCTTTACTTTTGTAGAGGTGCAATTGCATCCTTTCCTTAATATCTCACTAAGCTTTTGAACCTGAAAGCAGAATAGCATTGTGTGAAGGATGTGACATATAAAACACCATTGCCACGGCATCCTTCTTCTGAGGATGAAAGACAGTGAACTGTTTGTCTTCAGCAGATTAACAGGGAAGGTTGTTTTTGTTTGTCTGACTGGTCAAGGACAATTTACAGTTCAGTTACTCTGAAGGAAAGACTTGTTGATTTGAGAGCACTCCTATTATAGCTCCAGGTAGAGGATGATAGATTTAGCCGTCATCGTGATAAACTGCAGCCTATATGCTTGCAATACACAAAATAAATAAAACACTGGTAGATCTGTTTGGTTCAGCTACTTAACAGCGAGTGCTGGCATGTTGGTGTAGGCTGCTTCAGTGATGGTACCAAGGATTTAAATGTTCCCTTTAGTTCAAACATATCTTGGGTTTTTGGAGAATATTTATATTCTTGCTGGGGGGGGGGGGGGGGGGGGGGGGGAAGGAGGGGAAAAAAAAACCCTTTTCTCTGTAAAAATGACTTTTGAATCCCAGTGGGTCACAGGTAAATTTTATACTTCCTACAGAATAGTCCTACTTTTCTTTGCATCGTTAAACATTTGGTTTCTCCTTTTTTTTCCCTTATCTTTGAATTTCTGAGTCAAGAGTTTGTAAAAATCCAGTTCATCCCCTGCCCAAGGAAGACCGTTCTCTGTACAAAATCCTCTCTTGGAATGACAGCTGTGACAGAGCGCACAAACTGTCTTATGGGTTTAATCGATCTGTTAGTTCAGTTGCATATTATCTGCTGGGATATTACCCTTGATAGGCATTATCATTCCATTAGAGCAGTCTTGCCAATTTTTATTTATCATTTTTTAAAATATATATTCAAGATATATATATATATATAGCAACTCCTGTTCTATTTAGTAATGGGAATTGTTTGCTATGTCTCTAAGCTTTAACTAATAGCAATTTTCTGCTGTGTAACATTAATTTTTATTATTTTTCTTTTGGTGACACGAGATGAATCACTGCTAATAGTACTAATTCCACCATACTCTAGTTAATTTTACCACTCTACAAATTTATGTTTTTAAACTAAAATTCATACACCTAAGAACAACTATTAAAACTGTAGAAATCAATAAGAATTATATCTGCCCTGCACTTTCCTGCACATCTAATTCCATGCTCTCCTGTGCAGGGAGGCTGTATAGCCTGATCTTGATTTTTTTTTTTTCCCCCCCAATACGTTGTGGTGCAAATAACACCAATACTAGCATATATATTATGTCCAAAGCTCAAAATTTAACCTCCATTTTTTATTAAGACAGTTTTAAAAAACCAAACTGTCCAAGAAAGAACAAGGCCGTTAAAGTATGTGTTTGTATGTAAGACATGAATAATATGTGCTATAGGAAATGCCATCTGGAGAAAAGAACAAAGCCAAGTGACAGTACTGAATCTGTAGTTTGCAGTGCTCAGTGCCGCCCCCGAGAACCGAGTGCGTCTCTTTGGTCCATCTAGTGGTTACACCAAGAATGGATGAGAAATCAGTCCTTTTTTATTTTCATCTTGCAGTTCATGCAGCAAAGCTGAGATCTAGACTGAGAGATCATATGTTCAGCTTCTGTGCACTTTACTTCCAAAAGCAGTTACATAGTTTTCTGTTTTTCAAGACAGGTTTGGGATTGTTTTAAACACTCAGATTTGCAAAAACACTTCAGAAGTTAATTGTAGCACCTGAAAAGGGAGGTGAGATTCCCTCTGGATAAAGACTGCACAGATATCATGTTCTGTCCTTCCCATAGTGTGATTGTTATCCTTGAGACATGTTTTTGTCCATTTAAATACCATGAAATCACCTGCTGATTCAGGAAAAAATGGCTTTCTGAACTGAACCTTTGAAATATAGGGCACTGGCAATTCTACATTAAATACTCTGACGCCCAAAAGGCATGTGGCAGTCGCCTCTTCTGCCTCCAGAAAGGGGGTGAGAGCAGAAAATGAACGTTCTGCTTTATTCATACCTAAGGCTTGAATGGAACAGGTAACATTAATGTTAAAGGAAATACTACAGTGATGTCAGGTAGGCCTTTCAGTAAGGATGGACTGTTTGGTTTTTTTCTCTGATATCATTCTGTGCTTAATATTGGTGGTCATGAAATACTACTTTGTGAGTATTTTTCTTTGCTGTTGTGTGGACCCACATGGAAAAATACCTATTGCCTGTAGTATTAGTAACTATTTTAGGGAAAAGGAGGAAGGGATGATATTGCAAGTAAAAGTCAGTTTGCCAGTGAAGAGTAAAACCAGTGTAACTGTTGGCTGTTTTGTTTGGGTTTTTTTTTTTTTGAAGAAGCATTTATATATTGAAAAAAGCCAAATTAGGAAAGCACTAAGTCTATATAACAAATTAGTAATTATTAATCTGATAAAAATATAACAGTAGTAGGTAACGTTAGAGGAGATGTAAACGTTATCAATAGAACTTCAGTGCTGATAAGCTCGTTCCTGGAAGACAGAAGTGTGGCAACGGCTGTGGTTTCTGCAGATGATTTTGATGCCCTACATCATTCATTTAGTAGGTTGAGGACCTAACATTGCAGCATTCTTCATCAGCTAGTTGCTACTCCTTTCAAATCACAATTTTGTGTGGATGACACCTAAATTTTGAATGACACTCGCAAAATTAACTCTCCTTGGCTTTTTTTTAGGAAAACAGAGATGTGTAAAACTTACTATTGGACAGGTTGATTTACTTTTTTAACCTCTTCCTTATGTTTTACAACTGACTATTTCTCACTGAATTTGAGTTCTTGAAGAAGTTTTACTTGTCTGTGATCACAGTAAACTTAATTTGTTGCACGTGCACTTGCTCTGCACATCAGTATAGTAATTACTGAAACTACCAATTGAAAAAAAAAAACAACTACAAAACAATTAATAAAGTGCATGCTGTATTAAATAAGGTATTGAATTCTATATGACGCACAGGGCAGCAAACTCTAAAAATTGCCGAAGAGTCCAATAAACGAGGTAGATGGTTTTACTTGAAGGTATTGGGTCCACACAGGTCTGTGGAGAAACAGTCACAAGTTGCTTTGTATGAATGAATGAATGAGGTAGAGTTTTAAGCCTGCACGTACTTAATAAATACATTATTACTTGTTCTAAGAGTAATACAAGCAGAAAATAATGGAGAATCCAAAATGGGCTTATTCTTGTCCACTCCCTTGCTCCTTGTAGTAAAAATACATGTAGAGGAATTTTTAACTAAATTATACAGTTCACACTTCAACCGTTGCCTATCAGATATTCTTAATGAATTTCTTGATCAGTACAGCAAGCTTTAAAAACAGCTCTGAAGAATGGAAGTAGTGAATACACTTGAGGTAACCATGAGTAGGACTAGACGAGGACTGAGCCCCCCAGTCTCTCAGCATTTGAGCTGCCAACCACCAATGTAAGTGTCTGACTCCTGAAATAAATGTTCTGAGGTTTTTTTACTCAAATTTGAGTTTGACAAATTTGAGCATCAATTCCAAAACTTTCAAGTTGGTTTTTCCACTGTGAATTTTCTTTCATTTAATTAGGAAGTCATCTGAAAAATCAGGTGGTCCAAATAACATTTAAAATGGGGTAAGTTCTTTATGCTTGAGAGTCAAACCTTAAAATGTAACTCAACAGCAAATCGGTGTGTAGTTGGTGATGACCTAGGAGCTTTCTCACAGTTCAGCTGACGTTTAGAGAATTGCCATTGTTCAGTGAGATATTTTGGTTGCCCCTCCAAAAGCAAAACCTGTACGAATGACATGACTTGAGAATAAGGTGACTTGGCAACACCGATGTGATTTTAATGGAAGAATTAGCTAAAAATGCACATGCTGTACCAATTGCATGAAGAGATTGTAAATGCATTCTGGTTGTATATAATTTATTGCTTTTTCCTCTGTGATTAGAGAAAGCAAACAAGTCCATCTCTGCACTCAAGGAAATTAGGGAATCAATTTCATGGAAGGAACAATAACAAACAAACAGAAAGCCTCTATGCTAGTACAGGAATATTCACATTTACGAAGTTGTGCAGGTTAAGCAAAAAAGTTTCTTCTTTTCGTACCGTGATTTTTCATTTTGCACTACAGGCTTTTAGGGTTATTAAATGTCTAGATTTTAAAGTGTATTTCATCAACTGAAGCACTATATATGAGCCAAATTCTGGTCTCTGATACGCAAGCATCACTCTCACTGATTTCATTATGAACTTCTCATTTATATTCAAGATAGCAATGTTTGACTCTGCTGTGGTGGTTGTATAAGATGAAACAGCCACTGGAATTCTAAATGTTTCAAAATAATTTTAATGTGCAGAGTCGCTGAAAAACTCTTCGTCCCAAAGGAAAAAAAAATCACAAATATTAGGTAACCAAGACAATCCATACACTTCAAAAAAGGGAGCCAAAAGCCTCCATAGGGCACAACATGTTCTGAATGAGACCTGCAAATTGTCGGGAGAAAATAGAACTCAAAGCAAACCTCTCAAGTCTATGACCCATATTTCTGCCATGCCAAGTTCAGCCATGAATAACTTGAGGTGTGTGTGCTGAAGTGTGCCCTACGAGGTCGTGGAGTTCCAGTCACCTTCATAGAACAGCAGGGAAAATAGTCTGTAAGCAAATGGCTGAATGAAATTAAGTTGTTGGTCTGGAGGAAAGGAAGCAGAAGAAACCAGCCATGAATTACTGGGCGTCGTCTAACGTCTGGCTTAATTATCCCAAGCCCTTCCCACCCTTTTGGTGATGCCAATCCCTAAATTATCTGTAGATCTCATTGCTCTCCTTTACTTTATCCACACCTTGAGATGAAGTGCTTAAACTAGACCCAGCATTTCAGCTCAAGCCCTTTCAATACTGACAAAGAAGACTCTATGCTTGCTCAGGACATGTTATTGTGTCTACAACAGAGCAAGAGATGCAGCAATTGGCCTTTTCTAGAAGAGAGCACTTTGCTGATGCACGGCTTGGGATCTCCTATAACCTGTGGATGTTCTCTGAGGAGCAGTTATCAGTTTGTTCCCAGATTGGTATTTAGCTACATAACCGTTTCTATTTAGGTGTAAAATCTTAGTTGCTTACTGCATTGGAGGGGAGGACTCGGATAACTTTCCCAGGTTTTCAGGATTTTAAATTCCAGGCCTCTCTTTCTATATACTTGTGGGCACCTCCCAGCTTTTTGTCATTTGCAGATGAAGTAAGCTTTTCCTGTACTTCGTTGCAGTTTTGTGTTCTTTGTGCATGGTTTTTCTCAGACTAGAGGAAAATATATTAGCATATTTTGAAGAAAAATTATAAGAAAACATCCTGGTTTCATTTTTTTTCTTCACACTTGAAGTTTTCAAATGGACAGTTTAAAAAAACGAATAAATGCCACAAGCAGTATGTGGTCATCTCTTTAAATCTTCTTTATTGCTACAGTTCCCTCCATGCTGACTGTCACAGGTTTGATAATATTTATATGAAATTCTAATTATCATTCAGCATAGCTATCAGGAGTGCAAAAAGAAGTAATTGCAATTGGGTCTGTGAGCCTGTGACGTTCTTGGTTAAAGCAAGCAAACAAAGAAAGCAGCAGCGTAAGAAGAGAAGCTAAACAAACAAAACAAAGGAAGTGGAGGCCTTACAAAATAAATAGGCAAAAAAGCATCAGCAGATAGCTGGATACAGATCTTACCTCATCTGGTTTCATGCAAATGATGCGGTGCCACGATTTATTCAGGCCTAATGTAATTCCTGAGTTGTCCGAAGCAAATGAGGTTGTACAACCAGCCAACCTGGAATCAGACGACAAAAATTAAATACAAGGAAAAGATTTTTAGTGCTTATCTGTTGCAAATACAGAAAGAGAACAAAAAGTCTATTTTTACAAATAGATTTCTTTTTTGCAATAGAAATAACTAGGATTTTTTAATTATTGTCACATGATATCAGTTTATTAAGCGTCGGTCTCCACTCTTCTGAAGGCAAATAATGCTACCTGTAAATACACAACAGAGTTTTGATCCGTGACGTAGAAGAGTGTTTTTCCAGATGAAATCATAACTTTATTTGTCTAAATACCCTAAACTGCTATTGCAAGTAGTTAAAAATAAATGTATGTTCCCATATTTATTTAAATTTTCATTTTTGTTCCTCAGCAATGAGGACACTATGACACTGAATGTAAACTTTATTCTCAGTAACTGTGTTTTCCTTATACCCCCAAAATTTACAAAGAGTTGGTCTTTGGATTTTGGGGTGGGTATTTTTCTTTTTTTTTTTTTTTTTTTGTTGGATTTGGGTTTTTTTAACTTTGAAATTATGTTTTATGTCCACTAGGGAGCAGCAAATGACATGAAGATGTTCCCATTACTTGGTCTCTAATCCAACTGAAAGTAACAGTGTAGAAGCTGGATGAAGAGTTCTTTCATTCAATAAATTGGCAGGTTTCAAATGCATTTGCTTTCAATTTCTGTTTGAATGGTTGATTTTTGAAAACATCATAGTAGCCTTATCTCTTTTTCTATTTTTAGCTATGGTCCTTTCAATTCCCCCTGTATAAGTGGCCTTCAGTGGATAAAATGGGTTTTCTTTCACATCAACCTGCTGACAAGGGTTAACGATGGGCCTGAATGCTTAAACTTGCCTCAGATGGAGGCTCAGTATGATTTCTCTTTTGCTACATTTTTCCTTTTTAAATAGGATCTTTGTTATGAAAGCACCTTGAATTAAGGGCTATATCCATGTACTGAGAGTATTTAAAATTTCATTTTATACATTATTCAATTCCTTATCGCCCTATTGTCTTTGTACCCTCAAGAAAATGAAGTTTTGTTAGAGTGAACTAAAAACAAATATGCCACACTTACGATTTTTGGTCCAGTTAAAGGCTAAACACATGCAGAGGATATGAGGAGAATGAATACACGCAAATAAAAAGAGCAAGCATCTGGGATGGCGCAGTTTCTTCTGGACTAACAGGCTAAAACTTAGGAAAAAATTAAGCTTCTTTTTTTTTGTGGCTGGCAGCTGCTAAACCGTGGAATCATTTTGCAATAAAAGTGATGGATGCTCTTTTTTTGGAGTCATTTAAGAGTGGACAGAGAAAAGCTCTAAACAATATACTGCAGAAAATAATCTTGAAGTGACAGCAAGAGAGGCGCAATCACTATATTTCTTGCTCTGATCTTTTCCCTCTTCTGTCACTTAACTGGAATATGTAAATGATCGGTACTAAAAATAGGAGATTAATTTCTGGCCTGTGAGAAAGATGGGTGTGGGATCATCTTTGGGGGTTTTGGGGACTGTCGGCTGGTTTTGGGAGCGCTCGAAAGAGGCGTTTGCTACTGGGTTGAGAACTGTAGTGTAGCTTGAGCCCAAGCGTAGTGAACGCAGGATACTGAGGGACCAGTGGCGCTTTAGGGACAGCAGTACCCTGCGCACAACCACCGTCACCCGCGGGCAGCATCCTGCAGGGATGAGGGGATGAGAGACACTGTACTCTCTGCTATCTGGCGGTTCTTCTTCCTGAGTGTCTTTGTATTTCTGAATAATGCTATTAATGCTATTATGTTCTGAAACATTGGTGTTTGGCTTAAGTCAAGTCTTCAGGTGATTTCTTGGGTTGAGAAAAACATACCTTTGCAGAAATAACAATGACACGTTTATAAAACTGGTGTTCTTTTACGCCTTTACGTTTGCAGTGGGTATTTCTGGATGTTAAAATATACCTCTGAAAACTACCTACCTTTCACATTTCCAGAAGAACATGAAATGGTATTTTTGAAAGAGAATTTTTGTCTTTCATCAAATATCTAAGGATAAAAAAACTCACCTCACAATAACTTTGGAAGCTGGTTGCTTTTAATTCTTTGTGGACTGGAAAAACACCGTGGAAGGCATGTTTTGAGTATCAGCACTTCAGAGGTGACGCACCTAGTCCATGAGGCAGCACTGATGGCATATTTTGTCCTGTCTCTCTGGTACATTAGGCAGCCCTAAGGCAATTGAAAGGCCTGTTAGGATCTCATCCACCTAACCTTCCCGCTTCTGCTTCTTTCTCATGTCTGTCATACGCACAGGAAATTCAGGTCATTTAAATGTTTCCAAAGCAATTCAAAATCTCCTCATTCTACCCATTTCTACCCTGCTTATATGCTGCTACTTTGACTTAACTGGAGTCGATGTGTTTAAAATTGTTGAACATATGGCAAGAGATATATGTAGATATATATTTTTGTTTCTGAGTAATGTGCTGCCCACCAAAATGAACCTGATGGAGTAGTGAATGTGCACCCAGTTTTACGACGTGTGCAGAAAGGGATCATGGCTTGGAGACTATCAGCTGAAGTCCACTGGGAACATCTTAATCAGCCAGATCGAATCCAGCCTGTAGCATCACCTCCCTTAATGGCAAAGCTCCTTTCAGCTTCAGCCTTAACAGCTGGGCACTCTGCTTTCTTCTTCAGAAGGGCTGTATACAGCTGACGTGAACCCACAAGTGATAACTTCACAGATTTGGCTCTGATAAGTATCATACAATGTACAGTTCCTCAGTTACCTCTGCCTTGGAGTTTATATGGCTCTCGTGTGGAAAGAGAGGCTGTGCTGCAGAGTTACTGCTTCGTCTGTTGTGACAGTTGTTTATTTCTATAGAGACTGGGGAAAGAAAGAGCTTGATGGAAAATGTGTGTTGTGGATGAAAAAATAAGTAATGAGAAGCTACTGAAAGTATTGTCAGCTGATTCTTTTCTCTACCAAAAGGAAAAATAGACACTTAAATTTATCAGTTTTCATATGCCACGCATGAAAGTGATTGGGATAATTTACATTCACACTTATTTTGATAGACAGTGAATAGATGGATAGTGAATTCAACTTTTTATCACTAGCCATCTGTATCCAAAAGCAGGAGCGTTAGGAGGATGGCAAGTGACTCTGTTTTGGGACGCAGTTATAATTCAGTAGAAAGGTAAATACATGGAAAACACCTGAAAGCTGACCATAAGCTGTGGATATATTAAAATTGCAGTGAATAGAAACTATTGAATTCCATTGAATTATTTATGGAGTTCCAGGACGTAAGATTTCTGTCATTCTGTTGACTGTGTTATAATTAGAATAACTCTGGCATCAACTTCAAGTTGCATGCAAACCAAAAATAAATAAGATCAATCGTAAGTTCACGATATTGAGTGAAAGAGCTGAAGTATGATGAGTTCCTAAAACACGGGGGGGGGGGAGAAGCTTCAGCCACTCTGTTAAGACAGCATGTTGAAGCTGTTGGAGTTTTTCACTGACACAATAGTACAGATTTCATAAAATATTTAAATATTTTATGCTGCTTCCTTGTAAATCTATCATGGAATCATCAGTGACTATTCTGGACTAATTTACAGATTTGTCAGTGCCTCCGAGTAGCCTTAATAACTACGCTGCTAACTCTGATGATCATTAAAAGCAGTCTCTGTTCACAGATACCTCTTCATAAACAGTAGTGACCTGTTGTGGTCTACTGGAGCATACTCTGCAACTAAGGGTAGAATTTTGCCCCAGCACGTCTAGTAAAAGTAGCCTTCCACTACTATTTTTTTTAAATGAACTTTCTGAGTGTCTTTAAGTGCATGAAATAATCCTGTAGGAAGTTTTGTTAACACATACCTCTGGCCTTGAGAATTTGGATGGATTTTTTTATCCCTCTTAAGCAGTCATCAGTTTTCCTGCGACCGTTCTCTGTGTTTTTCAGGATTACTTAGTGTCAGCGGACTTCCATTCTTTTTATTTGCTTTCCGAAGTAGAACTTCTAGTAGATATAAATTACTCTATAACTAATCGACCTTGCGTATTTTCTCAGCATTCTTTCCATCATTTGTTTTCTTTGCATTTGTTTTAATCTTGCCTGTTAGAAATAATATAGTGATTTAATGATCTAGGATGTGCAGCATTGTTTGTGCCACCAAAAGGTAATGTCTGTCCAAATGTGGAAGCAGGATGAGACCCTTGTTGGGAGCGGTTGCTTTGTGCCTCATTTTATGTGAGGCTGTTCCCTTGAACAACAACAAAAAAAGTTTGAAAAAGAATTTGTGATGCACACCAGCGAACCACAGCTCAGTTCTTTGTTTGCACCATGTAATTTGTTACTTCTTGTTTCACATTCTAAGACATAGAAAGCACTGAGACCTTAAATGGAGATTTTTCTTTCTTTAGAAGTGCTTTATTTTGCACCAGTTCCATTCAGAGACCCCAGTGACATGCACACGGTATGGTATGACCGTGCTGTGAGTACTTACTTATATGAACTCAATATTTTTGTACCCGTAATGAACATCTGGTGACAAGACGCTCAGAGCAACAACAACAAAAAAGAAAGGGGGGGAAAGAAGAGTAGAAGGAAAAGCAAAAGGCAGTAAAATCTTTTGCATGCCTGCTACTTTTATGGCTTAAAATTTTTTTTCCTTCAATCAGTGCATCTAGGGAAACTTTTTTTTGATGTAACAATCAATTTTTAACGAGGAAAAAAGTCTGAACTCATAAATATTGTATGTATTAATTGTGAAGCTTAATGGAACATTTTGTGTTTCTGAACAACTCGTTTACATAATTAAAATCTCCTTTGATCTGTGAGTAAATGATTTAATCTTAATGCTCATTAGGCTAAATGGGTCTTCTATTCAATTGTATCAAGATGGTATGGAAAATTCTCAGACCTTTAGAAAATATTTGTTAGTTGTTAGGTAAACACAGAAACCTATCTGTGAACAAATATCTTTTATCTCTACAAAAGAATTTGAGTCTAAAACTAATTCGGATTAAAGCTTTTTCCCCTCCCCTGCCTATTTTATCTGACACTCTGCTTTCAAGAGCAGTTCACTGAAATATTGGGGGGGGGGGTTGTTGTTCAATTTATATTCGTTACCTAATTTACTACAAAACCAATTTAGTCCTTGAAAATAAAACATGACATAAAAAAATGTAGGATAGGTGCAGCTCCAACAGAAATAAGAATCTGTGTAACTATAGATCACTTAAGGGAGGCGGGTATTTTCTTGTGGGTCTTGCTCAGAAATCCCTCTGGATATGGCAAAGCTCAGGAACATCTAGGAAGTATGTGACAAGATTTTAATATTTTTTTAGGATTTATATAACAACTGTAATACCATGTAATACCTTGACAGTATTTATTTGCTAAAGGTTATCACCTTTAAGCGTTCAAGATGGACAGGATCCTTCCAGGTTTTTCTCTCTCAAATGCTAAGAAAGCTCTCACTCAATATAAGGTGCTGCAAAGCTAGCATGTAACTTCAGGCAAAGTTGATAAGCTCCTCTAACGAACCTGGTTCCTTATGCCCTAATCCAAACAAAGCAAGCTTACCAATTGGACAGCAGTGTCACAATATTCTTTTTTTTCCCCCTCAAAAATTCTAGACCAAATAATTTATTTTGAAAATAATCTTTTTTCAATAGCCCATCTGTAATTTTTTTTTAAAGCCACTTTTCATTCCCACAGGGAGCTTTTTTCTTTTTCAAAAAGGTAAGAATTTTAATTAGCTCAGGTGGTGCAATAAACACAAACATCTGTGTCCCTTTATTAAAGGCTTTTCTCAGTCCCTTCCCTCTCTCAAGAACAAATGTATAGCACAAAAATACTCCAGAGTCACCTTGCCGAGAACTCCAAGTGACTGGTGTCCGTAGCCACTGCGGCACTGTGTCAGAGCAGCCTTTCTCCACAGCACCAGACCACAGAGGATGTCTCAGAATATCGTAAAAAAGCAAAGCAAGCACACAGACACTCCAGCCTTTTCCCCAGAGACACGTCTAGCAATCTGCAGTTTAGGGACATCTTGAGCCAGAAGGTTGTATCCATATTTAATTTCTCTTGCAAGTGTTACCTTCCATGAAGTAATCCATGGAAGACACATTAATTGTGCTATTACACAGATGCAAAAGCAGTCAGGATGAAATACACTTTTTCACACTATATTTAAATATTGAAAATTATTTTAAAAATATTTCCTACGTTATAATTTTGTTTTTGGCTAGTATGGCTTGAGCTGCTCAAATGCTTGTTTTATATATTTAAAAAAAAAAAAAAATGGTCAGAGCTTCATTTGGAAGTCGTCTTTACAACGCTGTAGTCTTAAATTACAATTGCCGGTTTCCAAAGGTCACTTTATATGAAGGTGAAATTTTGGTTTTATGATGCTAACTCTCAGACTTTAAGAAACAAGTAAAAACTTTCTTGGTTATAATGTTCAGTTCATTGAACTGTTACTGAGCTAAATTCTGCTCGGTGGTATTTAATCTGGATTATTTTATGCTGAAATTTCAGATGAATTACTATATTTTCATTCTAGAAAATGTGACATATCATTAAACTGGTATAATATCATTCAAATTATTTCACATTTTTGAAAATATTGGCTACGGTTCAGTCTAGATAAAAGGAAAATACCCATTACTTCAGTGGAACCTCCACTTGTGTAAATAATGAAGGCTCAGGCTTAAAGGCTGAAGGGTTGGTTGGTTTTGGGATGTGTTTTTTAATCAGAACAAAAATTATCCCTCTAATATCGGCTTCAGCTGAAGGAAACAGGTTTTTAGCTGTGCCGAGTGTTGAGAATTTACACAGCAAAGTGCAAACATCCAAGAAAACACATCTCTGTCCTCAAAAGGATTGGTCTAATATATGTGCAAACAGAGTATGAAATGTGCATTTGGCATGGTTTGGTTTGCCACTGCGACGACAATATGTAACGTTTTCAGAGTCACCTAAGGGATTTGGTCTCCTAAGTACTCGGTTTAGAAGAGAGTACCAGTAATCTGTATTGATGGTCTGCAGTAGTCAGTGCTGCTTTCTGTTTGACATAACTTAATGCATATTTTAGCTATTACTTTTAAATTTGAAACAGACAAAGCTATTTTAATGTGGAAAATAAATGTGAAAGAATTTTTTTTCCTCTTTCATGTTTCTGAAGCTTGAATAAGCATTTCCTCTCTCGCTCATTTTAGCTACTGATAATAATGTGAAAAAACTGCAAGAATATCCCTTAAATCATTGTGTGAACTATGGGGTGCATTTCTCATTCCAGCAATAGGAATACAAAAATAACCACAAAATAGAGATGAAGTACACTTACCCCAAGTTACTGCCTATGATTTACATGCATGGGTTCATAATAAGATAATATGATAAGCATTTAACTTTGAGGAAAAAAAACTAAAGAATTTGATCTCTATTAGACCGATCAAGTTTGGGGGAAGAAAAAAAAAATGTTTGAAAAAGGCTTTTCAGCAATATTCTTATCAGTTCCTGATTTCTGTGTAAATGAGCAGTGTCCCGGGGGTTTTTTATTAGAATTATTTTTGTTTGTCAGGGGGTTTTGTAATAAGACATCTGGGTGACAACATCTTTTTGAATTCGACATCGGAGTTTAGATTTCTTCTCATATATGTGTGTATTGTGCAGTCTCCATTTCAGATGTCAAGTTACAGCACATCTTCCATAAAACCAGCCTAATGCTATTGCTACAAAAAAAATTACAAAAGTAACACACAAACATTTACACCCACCCTACTAAAACAGTATCTTTGTGCACTTTCATCATGGAGAGATGATTCTTGAGAGTAGTTGGGCTGAAATCTTATGGCCAAATTGAAATATACTTAAGACCTTTAATGCCTAATAAGTTGTGAATTTTTGTAATGCTGTATTAATACAGTATCAGTGAATTTTTACTTCTAGCAATTTTTTTTTTTTCCAAATTTTATTCCTTTCTTTAGTCTCAATGAAAAGTTGTCTTAAAATCAAAGGTACTTAGTAAAAAATATTCTGAGTGAAGTTCCATTCAAGCACACTGTATAGATGGAACATTTGTGGAGCCTAGATTATAGAAAGGTGTGTTTCAGAAATATTTTAATGTATTTTCCGTCAAAATATATCGCCTGAACTGAAGTAATTGTATTTGTAAAGAATTTTAAGTATTTTCACTATCTTGTTGATTTTTTTAGTTCCCTAAATTCCTTGAGCAACCCTACTACGTGATGGATGGTTGTCAGAATAATAGCTTTCTTTATTGAAAATCATATGGAAGATACGCATGCATGTTATTTCTGTACACCAGATGTTGGATTCGATTCCTTACATAGACAAAGAGCAAATAAGAAATTTTCATTTCTGAACCACTGTCTGCTGACCAAGCTATAGAGCCAGAAGTAGCTGGGGGGGGGGAGGAAGAGGAAAAAAGTATGTGCAAATTATTATCCAACAGCAAAAGAAAAGACAGCCAGAGAAAATCATCCAGTCTTGCAAAATAGCTGACTCTTCCCCATTTAACAAAAAAGAAATATGTAAGAATGGTCAAATATGATTTGATATAAAAGAATAGGTAGAAGGTAAGAAACTGAGCTGCTTCAAAGGCTATAGTCAGAGTGCCTTGTATGTAAGCATCAAGATCAAAGACGTTCTTTGCCAAATCAGAGGAATTCTTGCAGTGAAACGCTTACTTCCTGGAGCATGGGGCTAAACTTTTTTGCACCGGGAAAACATTTTTATAGGAGAATATAATAACAAATATAATTTTTATACTCTTTTATAAGCAGTCCTGTGAATACTTGATCTTTGGGGGTCTAAGGCCAGGATTTTTCCCTGAAGACCAGAAGAACAAAGTGGCCCTTTATGTAAGAGCACTGGTCCATTCAGGATGAAACTAAATATCCCAGGGAAGAGTGTCAGCAAGCTGGCTAGTAGTCACAGTAAAACTAGTAAAAGTAGCAGTGAAATACCTTTTATGTGCCTTCGCAATTAGTGTTCCGAGAGGGTGAGACACATTTCCTTAGTTAAAAGTAACTTGGTCATCGTACCGTTTGTCACAAAAATTTCCGGTTTCCCTCCAGATTTTCTTATTTCAGAACAGGTTTGTTATTGGCAACAGAACATCGTGTTATGGTAGGGTACTTTACAAAATTAGTCCAATGTTCATAATGAGACTAGAGCGAGCCCAGACTGATACTTCTACAGAATATTTTCCCACCTGTCGGGCAGTTTGCCCTCCAAAGGGTACTCAGATTTCCCTTTTTTTGATTAACCTTTCATTGATTTCTCTTCCACAAACTTGCTCAAGCTCTTCAACGAACCGCGTGAAGTTGTTTCGCTCCAATCGTGAGATTTTTGCATCTAATAGCACAGCGTAACTTATAAATCGGTCCCACCTGCTGTACCCAGCAAGTGGAGACCTCAGTAGCCATTCCCACACGCAGAGCAAAACCCGACTCCAGCGTCCCTGGTTGCTTCTCTTCTGCGTGAACTTCCTCTGACAGAGAACTGATTGACCTGCATGCATACCAGAGCCTGACTGTCAGAACTCGATTGTGCCAAGATCAAATTTTCATAGCACGTGCCCAGATTCCTGGTCTGAATTACTCCAAAAATGTAATGCTGGCCTTGTTTTTCTAACATAGCATTAGAATTTTTCGTCATATTATATATTGCTATTTGCATTAAAGTACAAATTCTGATTAATGATATAAGTAGTTTAATTGTTGAAATTTAATCTACTGCTCATTGAAAGAGCTAAAGCACAATGAAATTGCTCAGTTTCAAGCTGCTACCAAAAGGACATTGTAATTTAGTATTAGGAAATATTAGTTTCCAGTCATTGTTTGTTGACATAACTTTTTAATGGTAAACTTTGGACTGAAGTTATGGAGCAGGTGATCAGTATAGCAACTGGTAAATAGTAGAGAAGGAATGTTTTTACTTGCTACTCATCATTCCTCAAGTATATTGGAGATCTAACAAGATACTCTAGATGCTCTTACCTCAGTAGACCTACGTAAGGTACCTGCTAGGCTGATGTCCTGCTACGTCATCTAATAGCCAGAGAAAACCCTTAAATTGGCTCCTGAAGTCACGCAAATTCTTAAATATTCCTACACTATATCCTTTCCTGCTTGCATCCTACAAGGTCTGTCCTTTCACCAGTCCAGTCATCCCTCATTTTCCTCTAATCACTTCTGTAAGCTTATTTTGTCAGATAGAAAAGGGTCTTTTAAACCTTAAAATAGTATTACACTCTCACTTCAGGATTCAGAATCGTAATAGCATTCTGCAGTAATTTAGTGGCTCCTAATATACAACAATTAGCGGTCAAACTGTGCTGGTACACTGCATTGTTGGCCAGCTTTTTGTCCCTGGTAAACAGCTCAGTAATTAGGATTTTGTGGTTCACAATAAGTCCCAGGTTTTATTTACACATTTTGATGCTGATGTTTCTTCCTTTGGTTATAAACATATGTGAAATGGAAGTGTGGCATTACAGGTGCAAAATTGAAACAGAAAATGAAATAAAATTTCCGAAGTCTGCAGCGTCAGGTGTCAAGCCCTGGCTCAACTACAGGAGGTCTTGACTCCCAGCTTTGTGGTGAAACCACAGGCAGCCTCACAACCCAATTTTTCATTATAAACCACGTTTGGAAGTTGTTGGAAGTGCAGACGACAATTTTACAATCGGTGAAGCTTCCTCTATGCGCTGATACTTCAAAACTGATCAAATATATACATAAAAGTTTTCTTTTATTATTTCATGAGCTGCATTTTAGTCTGGAGACTGTAGTATTTCTATTGTTTTATTATGGAAAAGAATAATTTTTCTTTGCGTTTGTTTTTCATATTGCTACAGCAAGATGACATTTCTGAAGCTCTTTAAACACCCAGGTATTTGAATTTCAAAGTCTCTTGTCTTTTTCAAACTACCAAGGACGCAAAAAAAATCTGAATATAACAGTTTCCTGAAATGGAACTGCATATTTTTCTAAAGCATAGCACACCATTAAATGAACTTGCAGTATTTTTGGGATATTATGATGAAATATGGACTATTTCAGATAAATTACTGACACATTGACAACTGATACACTGAATTTCAGATTACTTTTAAATATACAACTATTTCGAATCCATAAAGGCAGGGATTATGATGGATAAATAGCTTTAGTTGACACTATCATCATAGGTTGCTCCAATTACCTCTTCTAATAATTCATTCTTTTACACACGATGCCTCAGACTACATATATGTATACATGCCTATCATTCAACTTGGCCAGTAAGGTTCATTTCTCACGTATGGACGAAAAGACAGGAATTAGATTACAAAATGGTAGTTTCTAGGAAATGTTCTACTAATATGAGAATCCTGTAAAAGTAGAAGTGACAATTCACAAAATAACTGGTGATAATTTTCCATAAATGAATGGAATGTGCTAAGAAACTTCAGGAACACACTGGAAGAAAACTGGATGTTTTGCAGGATTTGTAGCAAAATTAAATTAACATTTTTAGCTAGTGGTGGGTGTTGTTTTAAAACACGTGACAGATCAAAGGCATAATGATCAAGCATTTGGGTTTTTCCCTTTTTAAAAAAAAATTAGTCACGGCAACACAACTTCTTTTTCAAGCAAGCGTGCGAGGGGATAGTCTGCTGTGGGTCCTTGGCATAGAGCGAGAATCCTGGAAACATATTCAAAACATGCGACATAATGTTCCTGCAGCCTCTGTTTCACTGGTCAAAAGCCAGTGCCATGTTTGTAACGACAAAGAAAGCCTTTCCCTTTGATACTGGAATATCTACTCCTTTAGCCCGATCAGTGCGTTCCACACAGGCACTTTGTGTAACACAGCTGTCAGCGGCGGCAGACAGATGAATCACCTTGACACTTTCACTTTACTACAGCACCTAAATCAAATGCATCTGTAAGGGTAGTCTATAAACTATGCATCACCTCCTTGGGAGAGATGGAGAGTGAGTGATGCAGATGACACTGACGTTTCCTTCACAAGAAAAAGGAACCCAGGTAGACAATGTTTAAACCAACGTGTGGATGAGACTTCAGTGAAGTTTTGTTCTGGACTGCTCCCAGGATTCCTGACTGCTGACTAGCTGTCCTTCTCTAGAAAATCTATCAGCCAGGTTTCTGTTTCCCTTCTTTTGTTTCCCCTCTTAATGATTAAATAAGACTTCATTATAACAGCTAATCTGTAAATTAATTCCATTCAATACCTACCATTTTACTTAAATCAGAAAAAGGAGCAAAGGGGAAGAACATCAATATTTTAACAAGAGTAGAGTACAGAAATTTCATAAATACATGACCCATCGGTACATAACAAATCCCCACAGAGTATATTATGTTGTACAGCTTTACAATTTAAATAATTGACTAAAAGAGCATTCCTAAAATAAAACAACCTTGCTTAGAGGATTCCAGAAGCAGAGATTGAATAAAAATAAAATTTGACTACAAGCCACTTGATTTAAAAAGCAGATTTCTATTCAGACACGTTGAATCCTAGTCTAGGTTTGCAGACTAAGATTAAGTCTGTGCAAATTAATATTCTTTTAGCTGTGAAGAATTTTAACATTAGGATCTGTATGGGAGAACAGTTATATCAAATATGTGTTTAACTGTCTTTAAAGAACTGCTTTAAATCTTAGGAAGTTGCCTCATCTAAATCAAAAATATTTTGTCACTTGGAGTTCTACTGATTCTGTTTAGGAAAATCTTTTTACAGGACACCAGGTAGACTACAGTTTTTTGTTTAATTTGTACTAGCCAGTGGAGAGTCACTTCTTTGTACTTGTCAAACGGTTGAAAGAAACCCATTACTATTTTCCTAGATTCACAGGAGCCTTTACACGATAAAAAATGAAACACCTTTCAAAATTGAAACTTTGAAGCTTTTAACTAGTAAAAGGTATCTATGGCTGTTCAGTGGGAAATTTGAATTTTTAAAGAAATTAAGTTTCATATTTTTGTTTCATCAGAATTCTTCAGATCGGGCTATAATTCTTTCTCTCTAATGTTTTATCCCTAGAACAACAGAACCAAACCAGAACTACCGATGCAAAACAAGACAATACACTGTTCCCTAATCATCTTTAACGAAATAGACCTAGGAAATTTTGATAGTCTGTATCAGAAAACTTTCGAAGCTCACAGTTCATCCCTTAGGGGGAACAGTGCTGTCTGATGGCTCATGAGGAAAAACCTATGTAGTGTGTTCATGGTAAATATGTTTGATTGAAAACAAAAGATTGGAATCACAATGAATTTTCATGGACTCCACAATTTGATATTCTGTTTCCAGTATCAAAGGCATTTAGCTGCAAGGAATAATGCACTGGAAAATTAGTATAGCACTCAAAATATTGAACGGATTAGTAAAAATTCTTATTATATGCTGTAGCATTTTTCACCTCTTAGTAAGGGTCTGTTAGAAAGACAGACTTACTGGTTGTCATAGTACTTTACATAAAGAGAATAGACTTCCTTTGAAAACCGATAGAGGTGCAGTTTAAAGGTCTTGTATTGATTTAAAGGTTTTGCACTTATCCCTAATGGTTGCTACCGAGGTGTGCTTACTTCAGTGCTGTGTCTTGGCATGCTCATCACAGCACAATGTCTGTGGGTCCAGGTTTGCTCTTAGCCAGCTAACCACGACGAGCAGGCATGAAAATGACTGAGAATTAGCCCACAGCCAAGGCGAGGGACAGTGAGTGGGGTGGGGGTTAGGTGGCCTTATTTTATCTCTGCATTGATTAAGTCTTTTCGTCAATGTTATTGACGTAGCAGTAGGTAGAGTCTCTTTTTACTGTACAGTCTCTTTTTAGTTCTTTGAGGTCACATGAAGAAGAAAAATCAGCTTCACAGGTGCATGCTATTAGACACACAAAGCACTTGTTAACAGAAAATACGAGATAGCTCACATTTATCAAAATTATCCCTGACATTTCCTTTTGCTCAGCTGAAAACAATATCTGAGCTCCCTGAGCAACATGTAAGGTGTGAGCTGGGAGGAAAAAAAAAACCCAACCATGCTTATTTTCTTTTTCTTTTTTTTTTTTTTTTAAATAAAGGACACCCAAAGGAATATGTGGTGAATAAGCAGTGTTTCTGGTAAACACCAGAGTTGTCCAACGAGCCATATTTTACAAGTGTTTATTATAACAAAGTAGATTTTAAAATTCTCTATATTTCTAATATATTGATAGCTAAGGACTCTCATACCTCTGAAAACATGAAAATTGTCATCCTGGACAATGCTGAAAACTACCGTTCTATTATTCGCAGAGCAGAAATCACGCCACAAGCAAGGGAAATACAAACATGGCCATTATTCTCCCATCTGTGGCTATCAGCCTTGTGGCAAAAGAGACTACTTTTAGGTATGAACAATCCAACTTCAGTCAATTAGTGGTCCATGTACTAAGACTGCAAATAAAGGTGCATTTTAGCGACAGTTACGCTGATTGTTTTGTCTGTTAATTATTTACTGAAACCTCAGTCTGAAAAAGACTTTTTCCTCCCTTGAGACTGCTATTGTGATGCTAATAAGTATCTGCACGTACTTCATGTGTTAATTATATGCTGTCACTACAAAATTCAACTTGGATAGCTCATTCTCAAAATGATGTTTATCAATAAATAAAATATAGTAGCTAAAACAAAAGAAGGTTTGATTGCAAAGAAAGAGAAGACAGGCTTTAAAAATAAGTCGTTTAGTAATTGCATGATGTATTAAGGCTAATAAATCTGCTTAATTGTCACATTTGCTTTAAATTAATAATTTATATCAACATTTGGAGCGGGCAGATATGATGAATAATTTTATGTTGCAATAATCCTGGTAAGTGGCACTTTGAACATTTTAAAAAACAATTAATTGCAAGTCTTGGCTGCTTTTACACATTTCTGGTAGTAACTGAGCAAACACAGGTGAGAAAATTTCACAGAAACCAATAGGCATCACAGAGCTTAAATCCAGTAAAACTCTTCCAGTGTATTCATTGCAGTAATAAGGAAGATAAGTTAATAATATGACAGGTTGTGTCTGTTGCTATGGCGAAGTAATTCAAACATCTGAACATGTCATCAACACAAACTGTTAATCTGGAGAACTTTACCACCTGTAGGCTTCGTGCATCCTGGTGACCCAGGTCCGTGGTGCTGGAGGAAAGCTGCTCCATCTGACACCGGTGCATCTTTTTAGGCTGCTTGAAGTCACTATGCTCCTTCAGCTGTAGCGCTGCCCCGTTATACCTAAATCTCTTGTCATTCTCCCCTCATTCTCATCCTCTCACCACCAACATGGTGCAGATATTTTTTTTTTAATGTTTACATGTCATTTAACATAAAGTAAATGCAATACTTTTAAAATAGTAATTTGTTTTTTCACAGGTTTACTTGAAGCTTGTTTTGAATGATTTGTATGTTACTGTGCTTCCTTCGTGCTGGCCTACTGAAACTCATGGCTCTTCTGCTAAATGGCCTGACTCTTCTTCTGCTCTTCCCCTCCTCCTCCACCTCACTTTACATCTTAATGGTGTACATCTGTTACTGGACAGATTGCACAAGATGAACATAAGGCACTCTTTTCCAGGGTCAGCTAAATTGCAAGCTAGGTCCACTTAGGCTATTGAAATGTATGTTCAAAATTCCAGAAATTCTACTAATGACAGATATCTCTGTCATATTATGCTGCATAATAATTATACTTATGCAGGCCTGTGTGAGGGCAGAATAAAAACATTGTTTCGGCGTCAGCTATATATTTGTGTGCATTAGTAATATGTGTAATAATATCAAAGGTTCTTTTTCCTGTGATCTCAAAAATTGAGTTTTTCAAATTTTAATATTCAAATGTAGTTTACTTTAGAATAACAAACGTGAAGTTTGGGGATATTTGGAAACAGCAGTTTTGTTTGGGGAGTGTATGTTTTAAAGTTTTACTCCAAAATGCTCCGGCCATGTTTAAAAAGTCAACACGTATTAACAGTTAGGAAAAGATACAAAAGCCCTGGGGTACCTCTTGGCCCATGTTGCTGTTCTTTGTATACGTGTGTTTTCTAGGAAATTTTTTTTTTTTTACTGTGGGATTAGTGTACAGTAACAAGGCACTGTTTCATCTCGATTCTGTACATTTTGGAGTTGGACAGGGAACTGTCGCAACACATGGCTTTCAACTGAGTTGATTGTAGACATATTGTCTGTCAGTCAAAACTACAATATTGTAATTAGAGCAGGCCCTGTCTCTCCATACGTGCTTCAGATGGCAATGAAATAACCTCAGAAATGAGCTATGTGGATGCTACTGTTCACTCTATAATAGTATGCTACAGCATTGTTCGAAGGTTACATCCTACTGTACTGTAAATTTTAACTAATTCACAGTTGGAATTACTGAAAAAAAATCATATTTTATTCTGTAATTATTGGACAACCTTCATATTTTGGAAAGCTAAAAGAAATCACAGGTATAATGTTTCTCAGTAACAATATATTGAATTCATGTCCATGGGTTGGAGAAGCCTGAGGTGCTGAAGAAAGCAAAGCCCCTCTCCGTTTGTCTCCAGATCTTGCTCCAACTGACTTAGTTAGTAGGTCGCTCTACATTAAATGGGGTGTGTTACTGGTGCTGCTGAAAAATAGATCTTTGTACGATAGTTGCTAGAAGTCCATAGCATAAAGCTTAAACAGATCTATTCCAAACATGAAGCAGACATGAAGGAGGGATATTCAGAATTGTCAAGAGAGTAGAATAAATACGTAAGAGAAAAGAATTGTCTGGATGCCCCAGGGAAGCAACTTTTTTTTAGGGAAGAGAGGGAATTCTGATATCACGAAATGAAGCTCTCTGAGGCTGGATTATAGACGTTACCTGGTTTATTCACCATTAGCTGATTTGTTACAAATGTCCAAACAGTCCCCCACGTCCTTTACTTAGGCACAGGCACCGAGGAGGTGGATTTGCCATGCGCTGGCTGCTACAGCCCCGGTAAGGTGGGATGCTCTGCCTGGACAGAGGAGGTCACCTTCCCTGGGCTGCTGTAGGCTTCCCAAGAGCAGCAAGGCTGTGCGCAGTGCAGGGTGAGCGTAGCACGCAGCCGGGAAGTGTGCAAATACACAGCCAGGCTTTGGTGGTGACAGAGAGGTTTTGTGGGTGTTGCTGCAACATGACAGCAGATTCACTTCCAGATTCTGCCTGACTCTGGGTCCTGTGACAAGAATGATGGAAGGGAGAGGTTTGGTTTGAATAAGGGTACCTTACTTAAATAATTGGTGCTTGACCAAGACAAAGTGAGACTATAACAGTAGTGTTGTGCTAGTACAGCTGATGCTGGTGATGGCCTCATTCATTTGCCTAAAACTTACAGAGAAGTGCTTAGGCTGACTGTTTACTGGGTCCTGTATTCACCTGATAAAGAGCCGGTGGGGAGCCAAGGAGTTCCAGAAAAGACACAAAAAATACTATAAAAGCACAAGCTTGAGAAATTGTAATGGATTAAAAAAACCCAACCAACCAAACAAAAACAACCCAGCTCGCACTGGGCCATGTTAACTACTTCAGGTCTGTGAGGAGCCTGAGTGCAGGTCATGGACATGGTCAGTGGCATTGCTAACGAGTGTGTCTTCTGTTGTCTGTGATTTACAGGAAAGTTATCTGAAAAGTAGCGCCATATGGAATGACACGCTCTTTAAAATTCTAAAAGTTAACAATTCAGTCTTCTGTAAATACTGAGCCTGGTGGGGATTTCTCAAGTGATGTGCGCCATAGAAAATACCCATGTTTATTTTTCTGCTCTGAGTTACTTTATATAAATCAGACCGGGATTTACTGGTAGAGGACATCAGAGCAGGAGGTACCAAGGAGAGAAAAAGTTGCCTCATTCATTGTCAACACAGCTAGCCATTTACAAAGTCTTCCCCCAAAACAACTCCATCCCCACCCGACCAGCGCTGCACCCACCCCTGCAATCCAAAGGCATTGTTAATATTTTTTTTAAAAATCCTTAGATGATGCTTATGTTTTGGTAGTACTGGGTTCTGCATCTCTACATTCATTATGTAAGGACTGAAACCTTAATTTAATACCTCTGTAATAAAATCCCTTTTCCTCTGTGTTTCCTACGGTAGGGCAGAGCTAGGGCAAGGCCTCCATCAAACACTGCAAGGGAAAGAGAATAATTCTTTCTTTATAAACAAAGGTAGTAGTTTCAAAGGGGTTTTTAGGCAGTCAATAAGATTATTTTTTCTGATATTTCTGAAAACAGAAAAGTGCTTAAGGACTTCTTGTTTTCATTTTAATATACTTATTAATCTTAAAATCTTAAGTTTTTCTTGGCCTGATAATTGACTCAGAAATCCAGCTTCTGACAACTATTTCTTTCTTAGTGAGGGAGAATCCTGAGCCATTTTTAGTCATTAGTAATGCATGAATAGGGTTCTTTAGCCCTGCACTTACAAAAGAGATGTCACCTCTGGTACTCTAAAAGTATATTTGAAATCAGAAAATAAAACCGTGTAGTCTCCCAGTACGTTGTGGTGGTGAAGCAGGTGGTAGGTGATGATGAGAAAATCTCCATCCTAGCAAAAGCCTAAGCTTCCATATTTGTTTTCTGGAGATATCTGCCTGCATGCTTTAATGTATTTAGCTATCTAAAAATGTGCTTTTGCACTAAAGAATGAAACACTGCCTCCCAAGCCTAGCTCTGCACGTCAATGTCCACAGCAAAAAGCATCTGCTGCTGAATTGCCTATTAACTTCCGATCCCTGTGGTAATTTACTCTTGAAGTGATAAGGACCAGTTTTGGCCCTTATCAGTTGTCCTAATTGTTCCAGCCTCGTGGAGGACCAAGTTTCAGTGCCTGTTCAAGCCGCCTCTTTTGCTGCTTTGCCAGGATTAACCCCTGGTAATTCCCTACCAGCACAGTCAGAGGAGGTCACAAACAGAGCAGACACTGCCACTGATACTAGAACAGCCGCAGCTCTCCGCAAGGGCGTTTTCCCATTCTTTTCGGTGTTGCCAAATGACCGTTTGTAATTCTCTCCCTCTGTAATACCCTTCAGGAGGCTGCCCACTAACTCTTGGTGGGGGTTTATGACTTTTTTTTTCCCCCCGTTTGATAAACATTGATTTGTTGTCTTGTTTCTCATGGAGCTTGAAATTACCACTGGTAATACCATCGCGGTGCAGGAAATGCTCATATATACACCTTGGTAGTACAACTCCATTACCACCCGGGGACAGCGTTCATTATTTTGTTAGTAATGCTGAGGGTAAAAACTGAGAGAGGGGGGAATAATCCTTGCAAATGTCTTAGAAGTAAGATTTTCATCATCAATTGTGTAATTAAAATAGGATATTTGTAGTTTTCTCTCCAAAATTCATAGTTAGCTTAAGTGTTTCTGGCTTACTTGAAATCATTTCTTTCATCTTAATCTATCCATTAATTTTTGTTCAAGGTCAAAATGCAGGGGTGCTTCTCAATCTCAGTGTAGATATTAGCGTAACCTTGCTTCAGTTTTGAAGTTGACAAGAATTTAACTGTTTTTTTACGGTACCTTTTTTCTTGCGCAACTATTTTCTCAGCTCCCTCCAACTGGCCTTTATGTGATGGTTTTAGACATAACGGCTTAAGTTAGAGTTGCCTTTCTTCAGAGATTTGAAAATGTGCACAGATCCTGATCAACATAAATTAGCATGGCTATGCCTTCTGTTATCAGTTATTTCAACTATATGAAACAATCTGTTTCTGTTTTAACATAAAATAAGATGGTGTACACGTTTACAATACATATCACCACCAGACATAAGCAGGAATACCTGTTGAAGGGCCCTGTGAGTAAAGACAGCCTGTTAAGGATCTCTTTATGCATGAGAGGAATGTCCATATAGTCACTGTGTTTGCAGGAACGTGCGTTACTGGTTTGGAATACAAAACAATATTTCTGCATTGTGACATAGCCCTTTTTTTTCCTTTTTTTCCTGAGGGAAAAAGGTTGAAGTGGTGATATCATGTCATTATAATCCACAGGAATTTTGACAATAATTCAAGGGATTCATGATAAGGCTTACACTGCTATCGACACAAATGAAAAGGTAGCAGCAGCCAAGAAGTATGTATGTGGCTACATTGGTATTCTCTGTCCCTTTTCTTTATAGAAGTCTTGGGAAAGGAGGTTGCTGCCACTATTATTAATCTTTATCTCGTGTTGGCACTTAGCTATCAGAATGCCTCTGACATTTGATGGGGTCTGGAACAAATTCTTTTGTTGTAATAGAATTTTTATGTCTCTGTCTAGTCAAGGAAAGAAAGCAGGAATTTTGTGAGCACAGAGTAAATATAAAACAGAACTTTTATTTTTCTCCAAACTTTATTTTGCTTTTATTTTTTCTTTATAGCTAAAGGATGTCAGCAGCTCAGAGCACACCTTTCCATCAATATTCTTCACTCACTGTTTGAAATCTTTACTTCTACCCGTGATTCACAGTTGTTACTCCATGAGGCAGCATGTCACTGCTCGCTGACTGCTTAACAACTTAGGTGTTAAGAAGTGAGGTATAGAAGAAGTCGTACTTCCTTAAGATATCCCAAGTTGTAAAATACACAGATTATGATACTATTGAATGCTTATGCATAATGTCTGCACTTAGTATATGTAATCTTGCCTCGTTACTCCCTAAAGAACGATGCCAGGTCACAGGCATGGGAAACAGTATTGCTAAAATGCAAGGTAAGTGGAGCAGAACGTGTGTGTGTTTTGATCATTGATGTGCTTTTATAATTCATAGTATTGGCCGGGCAATCCCTTCTGAATGCGCTCTGTCTCTTGCCTTGTCTTCTGCTGCAGTGAAGCCAAGGTGCCACAGAATGCACATACAAGGCTTTCTGCTTTCCTCGAGACGCTGCCCCTGCAGGCGGGAAACAAGGATGTGGGAGCAGAGGGAGTAGTTTCATTTGCTCCTTTTTCAAACCCAAGCGTAGTTAAACACAAGGGAAGGAACCCTGAGGGGCTTCACAATAACTGAATGCAAGACTAGGAGAATGATGGACAAATACACGTAGCTACAAGATTAAGGGGGAAATGTTAAGTCCTGTCTTTTGTCAGAGTACTTTGTCTTGTGTCGGGAAAGAGGTACGAGTGTGGTGGGCACAAGCTTCTGAAAATTAGACCTTGCATGTGCAAGGAAAACACACAGGTTCTCTCTCCTGGGTCATCTGCTTTGTACTCACCAGAAACAGCATGTCTCTCGTCGCTAAATAGGTTGGTTTACATCAATAGGCTCAACAGCCTATGTTGTAAGGTCTTCTAAGGCAGATGTATATAATGATTTAAGGAATTAGTTAAGGCCCTGCAGAATGGGCCAGAATAATGGAGGGAGACAAGAATCTGCCTTCGCTGCTCCACCAGCCTGTACTAATGTTGGGGCGAACCCAGTTCAGCTCCCTCGCCTAGACCGGTCTGTAAATGGGCCCATTTCTGACACGTGCTGGGGAAATGCCACGTGGAAATCACTGGGTAAGCCCAAGGGATAACAGTTTGTGGGGAAAATAGTTGGGTACATAGGACTGGAAAACTGCTAAAGCTTCTGGTAGAATTAGGAAAATAAGAGGAGTAGAAGTAAAGGTAGACCATAACTGTACTGTGAGTAGAACAGAATCCTGTCCAGAGTAATAAAGATACATGTTGTTGCTATAATTTGAGTCAGGGTATGGATTCCTAAGCAAAAAGGAGTGTGCATGGAGCTGTATGCTTGTGTGTTTCTGTCTAGATGTAAGAGATTATGTTGATTGTTTGTTGGAGTTGGGTTTTTTGTTTTTTAATTTTCCATATAGGAGAGCTGTTGCTCGTACCTGAGCTCTGATGGTGAGTGCACTGAATGATCTTCACGTTTAATTTTTTTTCCTTACTCCATTTATTTTTATACCAGGCCCCAGTGGAGGCACCTGGAATATTACAGTTAAAGGCAGCCACAAAAATTTGATTATGTTTAACAAATCATTGCTATGCAGTAACAAGGTAAATTGGGTCCATAGACATAATTTTCCTAGCATTTAGGAAATCTGTTGATAGAGCAAAACACAAAAGAATAATCTGCAAGGTCTGTAATTTTGATACTTTATAGTAGCTGAGGTATGTGAATAGATAAATTATCTTCTGAGACATCAAAGACAGAGGTATTTGTGAGTGGGTAGTGGCTTGGGAAAGAGGAAAGTGATTAGTGGAGTGCTACAGGAGATCAGTATTAGGACCAATTTTGTTCATTTTATAAACCAATGGTCTGGAAAAAAGAAAAGACCATGAGACAAGGGGTAGCACACGCTTTGGTTTCTGTGTTGCGGAGGAGTGGCAGGCCATGAAAAGCAGGAGGTCATGCAACCAAATCCAGAAATATTTATACAAGATGTACAGACAGATAAGCAGCTATCGTTTTAGTTAAGAGTATTTAGGTAAGAGTGTGGAAAGAGGCTAAGGAAAAGCAAGGAAATAAGGATGCACAAAAAGGCTGATGGAGGATGTCGTATCACTAGGCAGTGTGGGCTAAGGGAAATATTTAAAATAATTTTAGTAATTTTTAGTGTGTATGACTTGGGTTTAATTTCACTTGTTCAGTGAGGAACAGTTATTTAACATTCCATGGGTATAAAAGCATATGTAAAAAGTTGATTGAAATATTTTCCTAAAATACAGTATCTTCAACTTCCAAGCTGATTTCCATAAACGGAGCCTGGGAAAATGGATAAGGAGTCCATAAAGAGATTCAGGCCTTGTGGCTCATGGGATTGTAACATTGCCTGGAGTCACCAGCCAGAACTAATACAAAAGCCCGACCTCTGTTCTGTTGAACTAACTGTTCAAGCAACTAGATATTCTGGGTTTGCTGAGCTGTTGAGAAGTGCGTGTTTTCTTGTAATTGCCCAAACAATGGTAAAATTGTTTCTGTGCCCAAGTCTACTTGACTGTGGTAAGTTCCTAGGCAGAGAATTTCTTTTCCATGCTGTACAATAAAGGTAAACTCAACCAGTGTATTTTTTTTTTAAGGCTTCATGCAGGCAGGGCAAAGTTAAGGATCCGTTAATGCTTGCTGGGGAAAGCAGCCTGTACCGTTCACTTCAGAAGCACGAAGACACTTCAGCTGGATCTTGTAATGGCACTCCTGAAGGGTACTTGCACTTGCCAAACGTTTGCAGAATGGAAATTGCTTTACAGGTCGCTTCCATAATGAATATTGCATTTTCACTTTAAATCAGGGACTAATATCTTTCAGTTATTATGGTGTTGAACAATTTTTAGTATATGCCATACAAAAATTATACATAGCTACGCATAACAGACTTGCAGACTAAGAGGTATATATGCATTGTTTGTGAATGTCTAAGGGCATGTCTAAGGAAAAGTTATAGAATCGTACTTGTCATATTCAAAGGAAATACACTCGGTGTGTTCCCTGCGTCTTTACTAAACAGCATATTTTGAAGTTCTGGAGCTAACCTAATGCTACAGACTTTATTTAAAAGAGAAGATGAATTGCATGTAACATCTCAGAAGTAATTAGAAGGAAAATCCTTAGTAGTTATGACAACTGCTGTCTTGTACAAAATCACGGCAGCGTGCAGATCATGTTACAAAAGAGACAGGAGAGAAGGAACGGTTCTAAAGGCCATACGTGGTGTAAAATACTGAAATATGGATAAAGGTAATAATATGGATAACAGTAGTGGAATAACTCAAAAATAAGTATTTCTGTATAGAGAACAAAAATAGAAGTGAGGTCATGTTGTGTTCAAAAAAATGTGTAGTCATGGCACTTTGGGGCATGTTTTAGGAACCATGGGAGTGTTGGTTTGACAGTTGGACTTGATGATCCTAGATGTCTTTTCCAATCTTAAAGTGTCCAGAGGAGGGCTATGAAGGCTTTAGAGGGGAAGCTGTATGAGGAGCAGCTAAAGTCCCTTGGTTTTTTCAGCCTTGAGAAGAGGAGGGTAAGGGCAGCCCTCATGGCGCTCTGCAGCTCCCTCCCAGGGGGAGGAGGAGGGGCAGGGCTGGTCTCTGCTCTCTGGTGCCCAACGCCAGGCCCCGAGGGAATGGCAGGGAGATGTGCCGGGGGAGGGTTAGGCTGGGCATTAGGGAAAGGTTCTTCCCCCAGAGGGTGGTGGAGCCCTGGCACAGGCTCCCCAGGGAGGCATCACGGCACCAGCCTGGCGATATTCAAGCAGCCCTTGGACACGGCCCTCAGAGACACGGTGTGAATTTGGGGTGTCCTGTGCAGGGACAGGAGTTGGACTGATGGACGTTGTGGGTCCTTCCAGCTCAGGACATGCTATGAGTCTATGATTAAAGATTCTGTAATTTTATTATGAAGGGGAAAAAGGCTCAGTGAGAACCATCTTTCTGCATAGAAATTCCCCATTTTAACAGTCCAAAACATCCCTGACGTGCTCTTCGGCTGAGGAACAAGGGCAGACCTGCGGCACCCGCCGTTTCTTGGCCGCGGCCGGGTGCTCAGCCCAACCCTGGGCTGGCCCAGCAACGCGAGGCGGCGGCAGCGGCAGGGCCGCGGGGGGCCCCCGGTACCCCGGCCCCCGCCGAGCTTCCCCCGCGGATCCCCCCCCCGCGCCGCCAGGTGGCGCCGCGGGCCCGGGCAGGGCGGGCCGGGGTCCGGCCGTGCGGGTCCCGGCGCGGGGGGGATGGCGGCGGCGCGGCGGCCCGCCCGGGGCTGGGAGCGGCGGGCCTTGCGGCGCCTCGCCGGCGAGCGGGGCCGCGGGGGGGATGGCAGCCCGTGTTCTACAAGGAGTGCGCTCTCGTCGCCGAAAGCGGGGCGCCCCGCGCGTCCCCTCAATACCGTGTCCAGTGAAGCCGCGCCGCGGGCCCCCCCGCGGCCTGCGCCGGGCCCCAGCCTCCCGCCCGCGCCTCGCTGGCCCCGCCAGGGGTGCCGTGAGGTGAACGATAACATACGCTCGGAAAACTAACTCAATGCCTTATTAATTCTGAAATTCCACCGGTCAGTTTACAAAAGGGCTTAAGGAGGTTCCAGTCCCCAAAACGCGTTGTCAGTGACACCGGCGATGGCCAAAAGCGGGGCAATGCCTCTACGGCACTTGCTGCCATTAACTAACAGGCTGTCGTTAGGGAAACATTAAACTTCAAACTCACAACATTTCTTCGCTGCAATAACATCATCTACAAGCCACCGCTGTAATATTTTGCTTTAATCTATGCAAGAGTTTATAATAACTGAAATTTAGTTTAGAAAACAAGCTCTAAGCCAAGCACCCTGATAAGAAACTACCATACTACTTGAGGAGATAAAATAATACTAACACTGTTGAAATAAGGACAATTTATACAGAAATCTCTTCCTGGAAATTAAGTAATTCATCAATTAGTCCATGTTTTTCCATTTTTATAAGTTTTTCCCCAAAAGCTTTACTTTTGCCTTAGAAAGAATTATTTATCTTGGGTAAGCAATGGGGATGGGCAATTTGCTCTTATCAGGCTGCTACTAGCACGGAGTCCCTTTCTCTCATTTGCTCTGCCTTTGATTTTTTTCTAATATATTAAACATTTGCATAATTTGCTCAAAATGCTTATTTCAACACAGGCAGTTTTTTATTTATAAGCTTGAGGTGTGTATTGATGCCTGGAAAGATTGCAGTTTGATCCTTGTCATAAGAAAACTCAAACAAGAAAATTAATCTTGTGCTTTAGAGAATATTGGAAATTTGATCCCGAGAATTACTGCTCATTCAGTTGTGTGAATTCCTTTTTAAATCAGTATGAAGAAAAAAATGCCTTAATTATTAACATAGTTAAGGTTTTTAGGAAATGAGAAAATTATTAGCTTAGACTTGCTTTATGTGCCATGTCTCTCATACTGTATAAACATGAATCTGTAGAACTAAATGGGAATAAATGAAGTAGCCATAGTCTGTGAGTTCCAGTGCCAATGTTCAAAGCCTCCACAATTTACTTCTCTTAATGTGTGTTACTGAATATTGACTGGTAATTAAGAGTGCATCTTCTTGCAGGTTAGAATGTCATGATGATTCATTTCATCTTTGTCCAAATAATGGTGCATTTTGGCTTTGGTGATATCTGGCTTCCAAGACCAAGAAATGCCTTTCCTAGTGGATGGATGTTTTATGTGAGACTGGAGTGTCTCTCCTTGTGTTATAGAAATCTGGAGTTATGTAGTATTATCAAAGAAAAACAGAAAAGTATATATTTCCCAAAGAGGCATATAAAGGTTTGTAATTGTTTTCATCTTTTTTTATATTTCTTCTTCACCTTTTCAGGGCTATAAACTGTGACGGCCTTCTTTCAGCAAAGGTTGAAGGGATCTGAGTCATTTTTAAAGTGTTTTATTTCTTATTTCCTATCGGAGCAGGGAATCAAATGGGGCTGGTTTAGGAATATTTTTCCTGGCGGCATTCATTGCCTTTGGACTCCCCCTGAGGTGAGTGGGCTTGATGAATTGAAGAATGGGGTCCTAGACCTGTATGACTGCAGGCAATGAGAATCCTGATTACCCCGATTATATGTATGAGTGGATTCAGCAGGGAGCAGGGATCTCTTGAAGGGGGAAGTTAAGCTATACAGTGTCTCTAGTTGAAATATATAGTGTCTTAACTATATAATTTTGTACAGGTATTTCTCAGCTTGAGCAACATATAGCATGTTTAATATCTGCTTTTAGAAAGACTTTAAGTTCACCCCTGGGAATAGGCCTTTAGGAGCGTGTGAAACAACATTCTGCAAGTTTCAGACACAGAGAGATGCATATCCATGGCAGTTGTTGCATAGTTTGTGCAAGGCTAGGTGAGGCAATATTAATATGAAATTTTTTTTTTGAAAGGAGAACCCATTGTACTAGACTACAGGCAAACTTCATTGTAGAAGGTTATACTAAATATTTTACAATACACAGTGAAACTTGTGTCAAGAAAAGGTATCCTTCCTGAGTGACCTCTGTTAACTCATGAACTGCTAATGCAAGTATTTTGGTTCAGTTATGCTGAACTCACGTTTACCTTTTTTGGTGCTTTCACTGTTGTCACCCTTTCTCTGCTGGCTTTGAGGACATGCTGCGTACACTGTTGTGATTTTTATATTCCGTGCCTTCTCTTTTCTCAAGGCACCTTTCCTACTGCTGACATGCCCAGTCTTGCTGTATGGCCAGTCTGCCCATTAGCCTGGCTCAGCACTAGGACTGCTTGGGAAGCAGACCAGGATCCTGTTTCTAGACTTCTTGATCCAAAGTCATGTTCTCCACCCTTTCTTGAAAATGTTTGGTAGCTGAAGCTGTAAATTACAGCAGTGGCAGATAGATGTACAGGATCTCATCTTCTTCTCTGTTCCCACCATCCTTCCTCCCCCTAAATATGGGAGCTCCAGTAATGTCCACCTCGTGCCAGGTACCCGTACAACAAGGGAACACCTTTCTGGCCATTTTAGGTCCCCTCTGAAATTCTGAGCACTCTTACCAGCTTGGAGAGGCAAAGAATCCACGGCCAATTTGAGAAGGTGACCTTCGTTTTCCTTTTCACATATTGGTCTTATTTTTTCTCATATATTTCCATTTTAGGATGGGCAGGAAAATAAAAGCTGTCTACTCGTATGTTCAGATTTTGCTAAAAGAAGAGTGTTCCACTGGGGGACAATTACTAAAATATAGAAATTCTTTGAGAGAGAAATGTTCTGGTGTTTATAAGTACCTGAATAAATATCTTTGTAATGGATTATCCATGAAAGTATCCAAGATATGAAAGTGGCAGGATTTCACAGCAGTTCTTTCAAGTTAGATGTGTTTGCATTCATTATTTGAGTAACCTGAGGTGTTATGTATGCAAGTAACAAGACAAATGTAATTTGACCCACTTTTTCCAATCTTTATTGTGTTGATGCCTGCCAATTTACTTAGTTTGGGTTTTGCTCAATTTTAATATGTACAATGTGGTTTGTTTTAATTTGCTATAATCTATAACTTGCAGATGAATTATTTTATTTGTCCCTGTGAAATAAAGCAGGAAAGTGTATTTTGACAAATAAAGCCTGTGAGCTAAAGCCATACAGTACCGATGGACATGTGTTTATCTGGCAAGGTACGTGTGCTTCTTTTCCTGGTATCTTACAAAGCATTGGGCAAAACACAACAGTTACTGATTTCAAGAAAAACCCCAACAGTTTGCATGCCCCTGCTTTCATACCCAGCTTGAGATATCTGGAGCTGTGTCTTTGGTTTGTCATATATTCGCAGCCCCGCAGATTAAAATAGGATTTCAGGATGCGGAAGTCAAGTTTGGTTTAAAATCAGTTGGCAGCTGTTTTCTTTGTTGTCTTTGCTACTTCCTTTTTCCCTGTTCTAAATCATAATTTGTGTACTATGAGGCCAACACTGTTAAGAGTGCTGGTTTAGACATCTTTATTAGCTAGAAAATGCTATCGATTTTGCTTTTCTTTAAAATGTCTAGTACTCTGCGTTCAGGTTTCTCATTGACAATGAGATCTATATACTCTGCAGTGTTGCAACGTAAGAGCTTGGTAAAACAATTGTTTTGTAACTGCAGCAAGAACTGTGGAAAATTAAATGTTTATTACAGAGTGAGGCAATACTATTATTCATATTGCAGTCATATGAGGCAATACAGTCTTCTGATTTTGATGAAGACTTATGGAGTCTAAAAATAACTCATCCCCAGTACAGAAAAATATGTGAAAATATACAGACTATCCCTTAAATCCACAGCATTAAGTTAAATTAATAGAAGAACTTGTACAGTACGTGATTGAATCCATGAGGGATATAGTGTGATATTGTATATTTGCCTAAAAGCTCACTCTGACAGCAAAAACAATGTACCACAGTATGTTTCTTTCTTATCTAATGGAAAGAATAACACGCAGAGGCTCAATTCTTGTAATGAAAACCCCCACATTAATTTTATTTTTTGATGTGTCATTGTAATTCAAGAGATGTTTTTAATCTCAGGATTGCTAGGGCACAATAAACCATTTAAAAAGTATTTGGCAAAGATCCCTGTGCTTAGCAACAGCTCCTTTCATTTAAAACTGTTTTTTGAACCAAGCTATTCAAAGCTTTGTTCCACTTATTAAAATAAAGTATCTTACTTCAAACAAGTATTTCAGAGAATATAATCAAGAGGACAGCATTCAAATACAATGTACAGAAAACATAAAAGGTAGCAGCATGAAAAACTCAAATACTTTGTTTCCTTGTTTTTCATTAAGAAAAACTATATAAAATATACTCATGGGTTTATTATTTTTTGTGCCATTATAGGATATTTAATACTCCATTTCTTCCCATGTTCTGAAATTCATTACTAGATTTAAAGTAAAATTAGCTGTGAAGTATTTTAGTGAATGAGATATTGCATTAAAGTGGTGTATTTTCTAGTCATCTGGGTGATATAAAACAGCAACAGAGAAGCTAAATATAGAATAATGTCTATTCATTTTAGTGCTGGCTTTGTACTCTTATATGAACTAAGCGTTAATACGTTGCACAGTACAACTGTGAAAGCTCCTCTTTCCAATGAGGTGTGCTTGTTCAGCTTTGTTGTGGAAGTTCAGTGTATTTCAGATTTTTGTGAATATCATTTTCACTTTGTTTTAGTTCTACCTTCATTTTGTTTGCTTTTTGTGTCCAAAGCATAGCCAAGATGAAGAATGGTTCATTCTTCAGTGGTTCCTATTTCACCTCCATACCTCAGAAAATAAGGAAGGATGCATCACGCAAGCATCCTTTTCTGTGAAGGGGATCCAAAGTACTATTTTATAGGATGCCAGGTGCTTTTCAGAAAGTCCTAAGAGTCCTCTGTTCTCTCTGAAGTTAAAAGAGATTGAGATGAGTGTTAGAGAGGGCTGAGCATAAAGAATAATTCTGTTTTGAGCAAGATTTTGCTATTTTAAAATCCGGTTTTGTTTAGAAATGAGAACCCCAGACTTGAAAATTCCCAGTCAAGAGAAGGGCCTGGATCTGTAACTCTGGCTGTAGCCCTGACCCGCTTCCTCAGGCTGTGGTTCCTCAGGTTACAAACACGGCCAGCAAAGCTTCTGCCCTGCCACATGGGTTCACAGGGAACCATCGTGGCCATCCTAGATGGAACTGATAAAATGCTGATGCTCCACCAGAGGTTTGGGGATAAATAACCTGGAAAGGAGTTTTGAATAATGGTAAGTCTGTATAAATAATGCTGTATAACTTTTTCAGGATGGCTGTGACTGTAACATCAGTGCAATTTTGAATCTCACATTGTGTGGGCAGAAAAATGGTTATTTCCAAGATGTTAAAAAGCTAATCTATTCTGTTAAGTTTTTGTATCTTGCATAGATATAGCTTCTTTCTTTTTTTCTTTTAATTTTACAAACCAAGTTGGGAGCCTTGACATTTATTGGGCCCCCATATTTTTCATTTATATTCTCTCTAGTCTTCACCATCTGTTATGACAGTAAATAAGTTTCAAATAAGCCATATCTTCCTCAGCATGAGTTGCTTTTTCTGCAAAAAAAAAAAAATTGAAGTTGCAGTTGGATGTGATATTTGAAGTCACAGCTTGTCTTCAAATATTTAGTAGCGTATTCCTGTGCCAAGGGATATCAATCTGCCATTCGCCTTGCTTACAGTATAATAAAGATTATCCATTCCCTTCTTTCATAGATATGTCAAGTCTTTTAATTACTATAGTTCAGGTAGTAGCTCTTTCTACAGGCTTTTTCCATTTTGCTTTGACTTAATATGGTTTCTTCTTATCTTTTTGCACCTTAAATTCCAAAGGGAGGATATAGGGTCTGACTTTGGTGGATGAAGTGGGATCTTCCCTTACAAGTAAACTCCTTGGCTACAACCACAGCTACTTCTGTTCTTTTAAACTTCATTAGTGGTCGGTGGGTATTTCAGATGTCTGTACCCAACCTTAAGAAGCTTGGCAGAGAATTTTTTTCCTTATACTATATGTAGGCACGGGGGTAAATTTGAGGAGCTAAATACAGTTTATTTTTTGTCTTTATATTTTTATTTTATGCCACAGAAGTACACTCCAGGGAGAAGGGATGTGACTCGGAAGTCAACTTGGTACAGGCATGCCGATTTGCTTCCAGATCTTTCCAAATGTGTCTGTTTCCTTGATTATGAATATTGTGTCACATGGAGGCGTTTTCTTTGTCCTTCGAGGACTGTGGTGTAAATCACAGGTGGTTTTTATTGATTGTCTACCTATCTGCAACAAATGTTTACTTGAAAGCTTCCCGAAATAGCTCCTTTAACAAGGAAATGCCCCAAACTGGAAGTATTTCTAGAACAGTAAACGATAATGTTTCTTGTGGACTGTGTTTCTTACATTCTTTTAAACTGTTCAACAGGTAACCTCTAGCCCATGAGCTTCCCAGGCGCATTAGCAGGTATCCCATGATAAATCCGTAGTCGTATAATTGCTCCTTCTCCCTTCCATCGCTAACACGGAGTAGTCTGTTGTTCCAACCATCCCCATACCAAAGTCTCTTTTTTGCATCCTCCTTTGATACTTCTGAAGGCAGTAAATATATTTACTAGGTAAACTTTAAAATCTGCTTCTTTCATCGGTACCAACCGGTACTTTCAGAATGGCATCAAAGAGGATGTTATGATTGAGCATCAGCTCTGCAAAACAAGAGGAGCTGAGGTTGACTGCAGTGTGATTTATGTGAAAGACTCGGGCAACTTCTGCAATGGCTCAGCATTTATTATGCAAAGGTACTTTTGAGTAAAGAAAGGTTTTATAGCATGAAAATAAAGTCCATGTTATAGTCAAAACTGATGCACAATTAAGATTAACCCTTTTGTTTGTAAGAGGATTTCATTATCATTTTGATATTCATGAGCTTCTTACTATAACAATAAAGCTTTTATTTTTATGTGAGCAATTGTTTTTCCTTTTCACCTGTAAATAGAGTAATTGCACTTTTTTATGATTTTCCAGTATTAGATTAATTTTATAGCATGTTCTGAAATTTCATTCTCTTTTAGCATCAATCTTTGTTTTCTTTTTATTACAGAATTATACTTACAAATAACATCATTTCATAACAATAAACGTAAAAATGTAATGCAATGTAGCAGTTACCGGTTTATAGAGTAAACATTTCATTTGAAAGAAAATTCCACTAGCTTATGCTATTATTTCACAAAAGTGGCAAGGTCAGAAACTCTGAGGGTTAATAACAAAGCCATTTATATCCTAAGAAGGGGGGACAAATATTCAGGGATCAGTGACTACACTTGTGAGAGAACATAGAAAGAGGATATCTTGTCTGCAGTTTACCTTTTTTGGAGAAGGGGTCTTGCGTAAACCGCTGATTTTCAGTTTAGAGTTAGTGTACAATGTAGAGTAAATTGTATCAAAGCCAAATGATATTCCACAGAATTCAATTTCTTTCACCTTACATTGCTGGGTGCCAGGTATTTCAAAAGAATTAAAAATCTCCCCACTCTACTTTTGCAGACCAAGCACGCTTCTAGATGGTGTAGAAAGATGACAAATATGAAGCCAGATGATTAGTGCAAGGCAGGAGCTGTTTAAGAAAAATATTCTTTCCTTCGAAAAAGAATTAGGACAATTTTCAAAGGTGCAGAATGGAATTTGTGGTCGAAGCATGAAAAGAAGAAATAGCGATCCAGAGATTCACAAGGAATTTGGAGTAGGGAAGGGTTTTGCCTTGGCTGAGGGCATCTGTGTGATCTGATCACTTTCCAAATGCTCTGCTCACCTAATATGGATTTGCTTACTGTAAAACACTGGGCTGGACCAGGACTTTTCCCTGGCTTTCTTTTACAGCAGTAGTAAAATGAAATTAGAAATATCTTGGAATTTTACCAATGTCAAAAGGACACTTGGAAAATGTTTTGGACTAAGAGGACAATTTTCTGACAGTTAAATGTAATTTTTATGTTGTATTTTTTCAATGTAAAAATGCACTTAAATTTATGTGCTGAAGAACTTCTAGAATGATACAGTCCTGAATCCTAAAGGAGGAGTTTTGTCTCACGGTAAGAGCAACTGTTTAAGAGTCAAGACACGGTTTTCAAGACCATTACACATCTCTGCACAATGCTGCTGTTTTCCCACGTGGAGTGGCTAGCCCTGAGGTCCCCGCCGCGTCCTGTAGATATGTGTCTCAAATGCTCAGCTTAAGCACTCCCATCTCCTAAGACAGCATTTAGTTTTTTGAAGACACTTCCTTAGAAACCCAAGGGTTGTTTGCAAGTCTAAGTCAGAACCTTCCAAGATTTTTGTAATTATGTTCTTAAGTCATATGCAGTAAAGAAATGCTATATTAAACAAAATTAGATGAATTTGCTTCACACTGCTTTTGCAAAGTAATGTTTGTTGAATCTTATCTCCTTATTACCAGTATTTACAAGTAATGTCTTTAATAACTAATAGTCAGAATAAATCTGACTATAATTACCAGCTCCGCTTTCCATTTCCTGTTCGTTTCTTGGCAATACATGTTGATTGTCAGGTTTTCAGTACTTTGACCTTTTCCAGTCCTCCTACCATTACTTGTCCTGAGAGGCTGTGAACAGTTAACCTGCTGGCAGATTATCAGGTGTGGGTAATTTGAAAAGGTCTAGCTCAATGAGTGCTTTCTGACCCGTTCTTTCTCTCTTCTAGGCTGAGATTTCGCCTCTGGTTAATGTTTGTGATAGTCATCTACATGATTGGCCTTTGTGTGAAGGTAGGCAGGCGAAGGTGTGTTGAAAACTTTAGATAATGCCACTGGATACTGAACTACCAAACCACGTTTTTCCTACTGCTGATGTGCCTACAGCATGACTTTTTGGTTTTTGCTTTAATAACTTTAATGTTTCTTGCGTCTGTGTCCTTCTGAGATTAATCCTGTGTTAGTCTTTTATGCTTTCCCTTAGCCGTCTGACCTCACTTCCACATTCTGTGTGCTTCTCTTTTCTATGAGAGATCAGCAAGTAATTCATATTTAGTGAATTAATCATTCGATCTGCCTGCTTAAAATCCATGGATTTTATTTTTCTGGTTTTCTTCCTTTTTTAAGGGTCTGAACTTTCTCATACCCTTTCAGCTTACTTTATACCAACCCATTCTCAGCAAGTTTCTCTCTACAAGCAATAAGAGCATTTCTTGTAGCTATCTCCTACAGTTGCAAAAGCTGTCATTGATGCTTTCTAAGAATTTGCAGGCCAATTTGTATTTTATTTCTTTTACAGCACATCCAAGTATGTGAAATCTGCCTGTTTTGGCAAACTCATTTTTAGTGATTCTACCAGTATCTCACAAAAAAGCCTCATCCATTTAATTTTCTTGATCTGGTACTCTGCAGTAGATAGTCATCATGACAAATGCATGTGTTCTTCATCGTCATATGTAATCTTGCTCTTTGTGTTGCTGATCTTGTAGCAAATATATAAAGTTTTTCTAACATAGAAAAATGATGCAAGAGAGACCTGTTCAGGCAAAACTCTAGAGTGCTATCCTTCAAAGTCGAGTTCTTGGGGGCTTAATTCAGCTGTAGGAGCAGAGAGGGCAACCTTATAATATTTGCCCTTTGAAATGCTATCTTTCAGAGGTGACCTTTAAGCTAACTTGGGAGCCTGACAACTCGGGTCCTCAGCACAAGATCCTTTTCACTGTCAACCTCTCTCTGTTGATACCTTCTCTGCCTTTGTTCAAAATAGTATCTCCTCCTGATTTTACCTGCCTTGCTTCATAGCTCTCTCCTAACTCATGCTATCATTCAAGTCAAGTAGAGTTAGTGGACTGTTCCCTTTCTTTTCCAGACAGTTCTTTGAGTTTATAATTCTGTTGTGTTCTTTACAGACCTTATTCTTTCTAGGCTAAATGTTATTCTCTCCAGTAGCAAAACCATTCAAGAACATGGTAGTACTATGGGAAGATTGGTAGTCCTGCAGCACTGCACCCTCATTTTGGAACTTCAGCAAGCATTAACCATGAAGTTAATCAGGAAAGAGCTCAAACACTCTCCTGACCTGGCAGGAGTAAAATAAGGATGTGACAGCATACAAAATTAGGGAAAACTATATTAAATCATATGGATGGTTTCCAAGAACAGAAGAAGTCCCCATGATTACCAAATCACCCATTGCTATCTTTAGCCATGACCATTGTGTAGGTTTGCTCATGCTTGTCCTGGCTGTGACTAATGCAGGTGTTTCTAATAGCAGCTTTTAAGAATTCATGCACCCGTTTACATAGTTCTGAACCAAAGTTAGGCATTTTAATAAATGAGCTGCAAAACTTAGAAGGTAGATTGATATAAATAAGGGTGAAAATTCAGAAAGACTTTGTAATATGTCAGATCTGCATTATGAATTTCAGTAGTTATTTTTAGTTTCTTTAAAAATCTTGAAAACTCTTCTGGGTTTGGTTCATCATAGTCACATCTACACGGTTTCTAAGGGCTATTTTATTAAAAACTCCTCTTGCTGAAGAAACCTGCTTGAGCCCACACCTTGACCCCTGAAGACGCTTCCATAGTGCATCAGATGTGTGCGCTGTATTGAGATGGAGTGGTCTAGGGCATAACGCCCATCCCTACAACTCTTGCAGCCTGCCTGCCAGAGCCCTTCGAGCACTGTTTCCCTTGATTCATCTGCACTGTTCAAAAGCCGTGACCTGAGATGTGTCCCTAGTTCATGGGAGCTTGTACATCTTTATCAACAAGACAATCACAGGCGGGAGGGCCTAAAAAGCCCTGGGGGATTTTCAGCTTTGACTTCTGCATTTCTCCACTGCATTACTGGGGCCTGTCAGCACTTTGTTCCTGCCTAGTCGGGCAGCTAACAGAATGCCACTGCTCCCCCTGTACTCCTCCATACTTCTCTCTATTGTAATGTGGTTTTGCCTTGTCAGTGTGGTTTTTATCTGTACAGCTGTGTCTTTGGTTGAATTCCATATGTTTGTTTTTTTCTAAATGACAGCAAAACTGGTATTTTGGTATTCCATATTACTTCCATATTACTGTGTCAATCACTGGAAGAGGACGTTGACACAGAATTCAGGGGTTTTTTTAAGTAAAACCAGGCTGGTTTTATTATTTTGTTGTGTACTCTTTTCTACTATTCCCATTGGGCTGGGAAAATTGAGATTTCATAGGCCTAATCTTCTCAGCTAATGTTATAAGCTAAAGCTAAGTAGCATTTGTTGGAAAACAAGTAGTTCATTTTGTGTTCAGCTCATTCTTCTGTTTGGCATAGATGTAACAGATACCATGCATGAATTGAAACTGGTCCTTTTTTTCACTGTATGGCTCAAGATCTCTTTAGACGATTGCTAGTTAACTGTATTTTAAACATTATGTTCTTTTTTTAATGAGAAGATAGGTACATTTTTGGCTCAGTTATCTATTGTTAAAATAGTGTCAAGTAATACAAAGAACAAATATGGGCGGGTTGTGCAAGATGGTATGAAGGGAAGAGATAACAAGGACCGAGAAATGGAGAATTTAAAAAAAAAAAGATTGGAACAGAAAGAACCCCTGGTTTGGCCAGGGATTAGGTCTCTGACCATCAGATATGAATTAATTTGTTAGATGGATTAAAGGCAATGTGAAGGCTGAAAGGCAAATGGATAAAGCCAGAACACTGTTCTCTGGAAGTTAATTACACTATTGTAACATGCTGGAGAAGGACAGCATGTTTATAAATGAAAAAGTAGTCGAGGGGTTGTAATCGGTAGTACTAGCAGTATTTAAAGAAAAGGAGTTACAACGTATGTGTTGTTACTGTTTTGGGAAGGAAAGAAAGCTGCTGGAGGAGGGGATTGCTGGGTGAGTGAGGCCGTGGACGAAGGCTGGAAGAAAGGGGCAGTTGCAGATTGACACATTCACAGTGACTAGATTCCCTGCAGGGTCAAAGGCCAATAAATAGGAAAGGAGAACACATGAAGAAATGGGTGCTGTCACTGGACTGTGGCAGACTCATGTTCGCAAAAATTGGCTGTTTTGCAGAGAATTTGAAGTGCTGAAGGGTTTGAATAATGTGTTATTACATAGAAGAGAAATGAGACACGATTTCTCTTTAGGAAATCCAGATGAAGAAAACAGAGATGCTAAGTACAAAGTGCAGGTGGTGTAGGCAAGACCACAAGCTTAGTGGAGGAGAGGAAAAACCTGATATTTGGATGTTCTTCACCTATGCTCCTGAATGCACAGGAACTCTGCACATTCTATGTATACCATTAATGAGCGTGAGTTTTGTATGATATATCCTTATTTGTAGCTTTATGAACTAAACTTCCTAGTCTTTTCAAATTCTCTTCAGGTAAGAATTTTTAAATGCTCCTAAAATCTTTTACATCATCTTTCTGAGACCATTGCTACACATAAGAGCAGAACTTTTTTTTATGAAATAGCATACGCCATTCAGCACTACAGTTTCATCTTTCTCCCACATCATTCTATAACTATTTATTTCTTCATTACACCTGTGCACTGAATACAGCTCTTTGGGTCTGCCTGGTGGGGAGTTTAATCCTCTTGATACAGCTGATACTGATTTAGAATTGTGTAAAGTCTATGAGTGGGATTTTCTTTTTCTTACAAAAATATTGTGATAACTAGCTAAAATAGGTTTTTGATACAAGTGTCGTTATATTTATATATGTAATGTATTTTATATAACACCAAACCTTGAAATAGTCTGTTCATTCTTTGCCTTGATGAACATTGACCGCTTACTTCTACCGAATGTTTCCAGCTCACTAGATAGCACTGATATTTTTTAAAAAACTTGCCCTCTCATTCATTATTATTTTCTTTAATAAATGCTGTTGAAAAACTAACAATTTTTTTAACAACCCTATGTAACTCTGATAATCCATACAACTTTCATAACAAGTAGTGAAAAAGCAATTAAATTTGTGAGTTTTTCATAAGAGTGCATTGCTCAGCAACAGGTATCTGAAAGATCTGACTTCATTCTTATACAAACAGATTTGGTAGTTACAGACCCCTGGTTATGGAAAGCTCCGATGTCTCTGCTCTTTCTCAAGCCCAGGGGCTGGAGTGGAAGCCACGAACTGCTGTGGAAACACGCTGTGGCGTACGGTTTTGGGTAGATTTTGTCCCCTGCAATCTGTATGGTGTTCCACACACGCAGCCAACTTACTTAACTGTTGCAAAGAACGTGGGGGGACTACACTTCCTGAACAAAGATTATTCTTCATGAGTAATTTTCCTGCCTGTCGTTTTTTGGATAAGAAGCAATTTTTAAAATGTGTTGTCAGAAATCCATCCCTTATGCAATAAAAAACTCAAAAGCTGTGCCTGATGACATACAAGATGTCCAGATCTGCATTGGCTCCTTCTCTGCAATCTGTTTACAAAAGTTTAAAAATGCAGCAGAATGAGTTGGTTTGTAAAGGTGCTTTTTGAATGCTAAATCATATCTGCAAAACCGAAACACTAACATTTGATTCGTTTCACTACACAGGAGTCTTCTGAAACAAGTTTTAATTTAAATTGAAACATAAGATTAACACAAATAGAACAGAAGAATAATTTACATATAGAGGCTATTTTTCCCTCTCTCAATGGAAAGAATTCTACAAATTGAGAAAATAATATATTTATTTGTGGTTTCTATGGTAGTGTATTATTTGCAAAAAAAAAAATTTAAAATTCCATGTGCAACTATTATTATCTTTTCCAGTAGTATTCATATTAAACTGTCATGTGGAATGTTTTATCTAATGAAAATACCTATCAAAAGACTTTTGAATTTACCAAAATATTAATTACTGATACATTTTGAATTTTAAAAATGCTTATTCCAGATATTTCAAAGTTTTATGTTGACCCTGAATGAGTAATCTTCTTTTTAGAGACGTGGCGTACCTCGTTTGCCATCGATTTAATGCGAGCTAAAAGGCTTAGCATATCTGAAAACTAATTCAATGATTTTATGCTTCTCTTGAGATCTCTGTAAGCCTGCAGGGAGTTGGAAGTTCCCAAATAACTGTTAGGAAATACTGCAAAAGAAATAACCTCTTCTGTCTCAGGTTTGCAGAAATTCCAATTAATAGAGTGTATAGAGTCTTATATATCCACTCCCTCTAACCTTTATTAAGTGTTTTAGTTTTGTTAGCATGGCTACAAATTTCTGGAACGATATGGGAGTTGAGCTCACTCCATTATTTTTAGTGTGTTTTAGTAGTTTCCCTTTGAAGAACGGCGCTCCTCATTTCCCTCCAACATCCTTCGTGGCTAACATTTGGGGACCAAAAGACCGTGCATCCACCAGGGTACATGGCACAGGGAACCTTGCAGGGTTAACTCCTTGAGATTTCTGAAGGAAACAGCTGCTGATGTGCTATGCTTGTTGCCTGTCATGCTGATTAATAGTGCGTTGGTATTTCCTTAAATGTCCCTCGCTGTCTGTGTTTTTGTGTAGTCACAGTTGGAATCAGAGCTCGCTCACGGCTTCTGTTTTCTGTTTGTCAGCACGGAGAGCCTCCTCTGCACCCAGTGCTCACGAGCTGCACCATACAAGTAAAATTATAATAATAAATCTGGTTACCTAGCAGTGTTAACCAATTACTAAATTTTTAAAAAAGATTTTAAGCGTGGACTGAAACAAGTTTTAAGAGTTCCTAAGGCTTTCTGTTCTGTTTCAATTTCTTGTCCAAAATGAGCATTTGCAGGCAAATTTTAAGCTTCCGAAAAATGCCTTTAGTTGCAGTGTATTCCAGCCAGCCCCTTCTGGTGGGCGAACTAGCGTCTGCACATGGGCTCTGCTCCTCTGCTCAGTTGTCCCCGAGTTCACGCTAGTGTTGCTTGGCTGCAGTCTGCAGCACTGTCATAGGGAAAACACGCTCTAAATTTCTCTCTCGTTATTTGTTAGATTTGTGTCCACATCTGAATCATAAAGGAAAATTCCTTTTCTTTATTATCTAAGTAGTAATGCAATTACTGGTCTGTGAGGGTTTGTTGTTTGTTGTTTTTTTCTTTTTATTTGGGATTTTTTAAAATGTTGCATGACACAGTGCTATTAGCATGTTCATGGAGTAATGATGATGAAAGAGGAAACTGCATTCCAGTGGCAGGTCACCTCGAGGTTAAAAGAGGAAAAAAATAAGCATTCTCTGTCTCAGTTGCCTACAGTGGAAGCGCTGGTACCTAAATGTTCACATCAAGCATTTTGTACTGAGTAGTAATCTAAAATATACCTGATACAAGGCATAGCCCAAAAAGTAAACAACAGGGTAAAATGCAAAATTATATACACAAAGATAAACTATATGTGGAGGTAAATAAGTTATAGACCATGGGCTATAGGCAAATATAAATCCTTCACCCTGCTTGATCCTTAAGGTTTATGTTATTACAACTGCCAATATTCACGTGCAACTGTCACAATTTTGTGAGCTTTATGATATCTGGACAAATTTCACAATAAATGACATACGAGTCAGTCATACATTTTTATTCTATAAGCAATTGCCATATATTTTCACCGTGGTCTTCCACAAGTGTATAAAAACTCTTAACACGGGGCCAACGCAGCACTGTGATACTGAGAAACATGATCTTTTTTCTTTTTTTAAGGTAGATAATGTTCCTAATGTTTCAGAGGAGCTGCCTAGAGAGTAATATCAGTATGAAATTATCATTTCTACATATCTGGCATTATATAATTTAATGCTGTCTTCTCTTGGCACACTTGGCAAAGAAAAGACTAATGGCAAAGGTTACCTGTGTGATCCACTCTATTGAAAAAAAACATTGCTATTTTGCTCCTTTAGCCCAGGATGCTTTTGCTAGTTTTTTGTGAACATTTTGTGAATGTCCACGCTTTTCCTTCTCATTAATGAAAATACTCAAAAAGCTAAAAACAATTACTTTAGTCTCATTAAGGTAGCTTTCAAGATCTAGACATGCGGACTGGATTAAGGAAGAATGTTTTTGTACCTCTGGACCGGTAGGGAAATGAGTTACACTTGACTGGGCACTAAAATGATCTTCGGAGAGCAGCGTTGGGCTGAAAATATAAAGATTATGAATAAAATTTCAGAGGAAAAAGAACCTCATTTCAGATGGTTTAGGTTTGATTTTGTCCACACAAGAAGAAACCTCCACTTTAAAGGTGAAATACCATTGAACGCTTTTCTGAATATGCAAAAGCTTGAATTCTCACAGATCTGATTCAGATTTGTCACAGGTTCTGATGGCTGTCTGAATCAAATTCCTCCAAAAATGCAGGTATGAACTTGAAAAAAGAGCTTCTACACAAAATGTGCAGGGTTTGGTGTTAGAAATGAGTTCAAGGAGCCTGTCTCTCAGCCCTCTATGGTTTTCCTCTCCATCTGGGCCTACAGGGGGCAGTTCCACTGATTCTGTAGAATTAGGCCTTTTTGAGTTGTTATTTATTTGATTAGTATGTATCTGACTGAAAAAATATGTATCGGCTAATTCTGTTTGATGAATGAGTACGGAAAGACTCCTGTGATTTTTTAATATACCTGGAATATCTGGTGCATCTGTATCCTCATGAATGAGAATATTCTAATTTTGAGGAAGATAAAATTTGTGGCTGCTTTATTTCTGTTTTATACAATATTACCTCCTCCAGAAGCAATATTACTAAAAAAAAAAAAGTAATTTAGCTGCACTAATATTTAGTTCTTTTCAGCCGTTTCATTTCTTAAACTAAAATTTAATTTCTTATAAGAAGAAATTTAAACAAGCTAAAATTGATATTTACAAAAATAACCACCCTGCTTAGATTAAAATCAGAGTTTCTCAATTTGCCTGTGGAAACATATTAATGTAATGGATTCTTTTCTGAATTGGATGACAGACAGATTGATGTGTCAACAGAGGAAAGAGTTATAACCATCAATGTGTCTCTCATTGCTTGACAGTGATTTACTGCTGCCCAACAAGTCTGTTAGCTTAACTTTCAAACGGAGTTATTCACGGAGTGCATGACGCTATGAGCATTTTTGCTGTGATGCGCAGACCAGTAACGTGGCCTCCCAAGGCTGCTCCAACAGAGCCGTCACACCCTGAAAGACATTATCAGACAGCCCCCCTGCTTTGCGGGGTGCCCCAAAGTCGCTGACTCACCATCACTCACAAGTGCAGTTCTTCTGTAGGAGAGGGTCTATAACTGAGTTGCTAGTTTGGGAGTTCGAAAGCAGCATCTTGTTTGGAACCTCAAAGCTGAAACCTCAAAAGGTTTTATGCTTCCTTTTTTTAAGGTAAGAGGCATTTTTTCATCTTAAATGGAAAATTCTGATGAATAACCAAATTCTGTAAAAACAGAAAATTACTAATACGTGCACTATCAAGGCATCTGTGATCTTGGCGACGTAGCATTTACACAGTATTTAACTAATGGGTAGCTCAAGATTTGAGATAGTGTTAGTACAATTTTAGAACTTACCTTCTAAATATAAATTCCTATGTTCTTAGATCCAAAAGTTTAGCTAAGGCAATGGAAAGCCTTGAGACCCTCAATCCTCACCGAATCAGCTGAGAAAATCCACTTCCTTTCAGCTGTTTCAGAGCCATAGCACTAATTTTTCCCTGTCTGGAAAAATCCCTGTCTGGATTTTCAGTGTTTATTGCAGCAGAATAATCTTGTTTACCCTTGATAACTGTTGTATTTCCAATTTTGAATGTGTGTACCTTTATTTATGATCTGATAAACCAATTTTGCTGTTGATTTTAATACAAAGAGAATCTGGTCCTTCGTAAATGATTAGCTTAATTATCCATTCACTCACCTTTGTCACTCTTACTGAAATCATTTGCAGGCAACGTAGGCTGCACTAAAAAGTAAAGATTGGAATCAGCGTAGCACTCGTCAGAGCAGGAAGGTGCTTGTCGTCATTCCTGGTGTAACAGAGAAATGGTGAAGTGCTATTTTTGAACTTCAAAAATTAATGGTGTTTAAATGTCTAAAATTTTGGAGAGAGAAAGGTGGTTTTCATCAGAACGGCCAAGGCTGCTTGTTTTTTCCTCTCTCATTTTGGTAGAAGTAATTTATGCAGATTAATATAATCATGCTCAGTATATTTTTCCTACTTAAAAGTTTTGTGTGTTTCTGCTTTGCTTTTTCTGAGCTAGACTTCAGCTAGATTTGACCAACCACCGCATTTTTTACATCACTTGGAAAACCATTCTGTCCTTGGGCCTTTTTTCAGTGATGTGGTAATTTTCATAGTAGTTTTCTGTAATCTGTGTTGGCATTAGCAAAGGACATTCTTATGCCCCTGACTTTCTTCACTTGAATACATGCTGATGATTATATTTCTGTCCAGAAGTAAACTTAATGATTCAATACATATACAGTAAATAGCAACTTAACTCTTATTTGCTATATTTTCATCTGCTGCCTTTTCTTGAAAACTCTTGCTGGTTTTTAACACACTAATTTGGTACTTGAACGAAGTACCTCAGGCCATCGTTTACGTGGCAGTGTTTTGCACATACAGCTGTCCAGCGATGCTGTATTGGTGTGTTTCATTCCTGTAGCGTGTTGTGTTACATTCAATTAGGCGTTAAGCAGTCCTTGTTGATTTCTCTGATCAGCAGCAGTTTGTAATTCTGACAGAGTTTAGCCTGAAGTTGGAATATCCATTGAATTTTCAGGGAGGGTAGGGATGTTGAATGTTTGTCATTAAAAGACCTTAAAAAATAGCAAAACAGTGTATTAAAATTATGCACACTTTAATAATGACTATTATTAGTAATTATTAAAATTTTTATACGTTTTTATATGGGGGAATTTTTTAAAATGTCCTCAGGACCCTTAGTTGCAGAGAAGAGTGTTAACCATGGCTGAAACTGTCATACATAGAAATGTCCTAGTGTTAGCTAAAGCCGACCTGATGTCAGCTTGCAAAAGTGAATAATACGGGAAGTCTCAGACACCAAGTTATTTCACGTTCAAGTTCTTAATTTCCTTGCAAAAGGTGACTGGTTTTGTCTGCTGAAAAATGAAAAGGCAAGGTGACGTATTGTGTTTGGACTTGCTCAACCACTTTCTGAGGAAGTATAAAGAGAAAGGAGCAAGCAAGCTTCACGCCATTGCACAAGGTCAGTCCACAAGCACGAACCAAGGACACTGGAATGTCTAAGATAACTCAGAACTGAGTGAAATGTACATCAGATTGCGTTTCATGGTCAACGTATTTAATCGGTCGTTCATTCGATGTTCTATATTTTCTACTCTTTGTATTCTCTCTATAGGCATTGCATAGCATGAGGAGCCGTATCAGTATTACTAGCATAGCATAAGAAAATACTACAGGCTAAAAAGTTGTTTGTTGTCAAAAGACCCAGAATCCATTACTATGACAAATAAAACATGGACTGAAGAAGAAATTGCAGTTTCCCTCGCACATAAATGATTCTATTGTAATTCAGCCATCCCATCTGTTAGAGCAAAATTGAAAGTTTACAATAGAGCATATGTGACTTAAGGAGTGTGTTTCTCCTTTAATGTGCCCGAGTGTTAGAAAAACAGTCATATTATGTTGTAGTTGTCATAGTAACTCCCAGGTTTTTTAATTAAATAAAATGTATTCTGTGAAAACTATTAAGTGATAGCATCATTTTCCAGATTAATGAAATTATTTTGGAAAAATATATACAATTTCAGGACACTGTAAAGATTCTCAAGCAGCTTTACGTGTCCGTTGAGTAACGTTTCAACTAAGCATTGGGAATTCCCTTCGGTAGCAGTTCATCTGTGTGATAGGTCCGGAATCATGCTGTATGTTGTAGTGACGTTACATGTTGTACCTCAAACCTTAATTTCATTTGCTGCCCTCAGAACATCATTTGTTCAGTGCCAGGGAACGGAGCAGTTGCATGTCTACTCAGGTCTAAAATCTGCTGGAATTTGTTTTTTCCTTTTTGCATAATTTGTGTTACGGCTGTTGGATTCCTCAGTCACAACACTTGAATACCTGACCTAGAGAAAACAAAAAAAAGTAATGCAGGGGTTTGTTTTTTTTTCTTACTAAGCTAGATCTTATGTGGGTTTTCCTTTTTTAATTATTGACTTACTCTGCAGTTAAAACTCAAGTGATAGTACCACATAAAACAATAATTGAAAATAGGAATTCCATTATTCTACATCCTTGACATGAGTTCTCAGACCTAAACATATTTCCAACACATTGTTCATTCAGTCGTGTTCCTTATGGTTCTGCTTACATGCCAGTTGATCATCTTCAGATTTATGTTATTTTTCTAAAATGTATTGAAGCAAGCAAAAGTTGCTGATCAGATTTGCTTGGAAGAAACATAACGTGTGGAAATCTCCCCACAAAACAGAATACATTTTGTCCATCTAGACATGTGTACAAAATTCTCTTTGGATAGCTTGTTTTCTGCAGAGCTAAATAATGTGGAACCTGTCAGCGCGGGCGGATTGAGTGCCAGTGTAAGCAACTCAGCGTCGTTCAGACTGCGCTCCCTTAGGTAGCCCTTACCCTGCTTACCGGCAGTGCGTGAGTGGGAGAGCCGGCCCTGCACGGACTGGCATTCCAGCAGGGGCACGGGTGTCGGGGGAACCTGAAATGATCCTGCAAGAGCACTGGCACGGTATGGGGCAACCCAGCAGTCAAGGATAAATTAGGCCTGGACGCCGTGAACCGTTTGTGCTGTATGTAGTGCTTTCTCACTGATCCACTTACATGTAACTTCAGTCTCTAGATGTGACCTTATAGAAAGTAGTTTGGGAAGAAGGGAGGGTTATTTTCCTTTTTTCCAACTGATTCTTTTATTAGGAGCATTTCTGACAAGAATCTTGAGGAGGCCCTGTTCCCAGTGGTAAAGACAATCTCTAAGCTGCGTTGGCCCAGATTAACTTTTCAAGTGGTGATCTGGGGTGTCTAAGTTAGGTGCTTAACTGTTGTAGGTGGTCTCTACAGTCAGTGAAGGAAGACAAACATCTCCAGGAGACCCTTTGAATAATAAAATTAGCAATCTAGATGTGCTCGTCTTTTCTACTGTCCTTAAAGGAACAGAAGATTCTAACTCAGTTGCTTCATTTAGAAGCAAAAATTAGTCTAAAACTAGGTAAGATGTACCCGGTCCCTTGTGTTTTAGTTTCGTGCATCTTTAGAACGGGAGTAACGCTCGGGTATGTTTCAGAAGTGATGCAGAACAAAATATATCAAAGTTTGTGCTATAGTTGTAACAGCTATGAAGTTAGGCCTAAGTGCTACTCCAATACCCTAAGTTTTCCTGTACTGTGTAACACAGCACTTCTAAAAATACTGAATTTCATAGATATTTATTGTCAAGCTCTTTTGGCTTAAACCTCTTAATTTTTTCCTCAAATCTTGTCCTTTTCCTCTCTCTACTTTCTGTAGACTTTAAAACTATTGCCTAGGGGCTTTTCAAGGAAAACAGACTTTTGTAATAAAATACCAGCAAAAAGGGTAAATTTTGGCATTAAATTAAAAGACAACGAATCACTTCTTTTTTTTTTGCTGTTAAATTAATTATCATCAAAGGTTTTATTAACACCAGATTTTTTTTTATCAGCAAAGTCAATAACAAAATTGGAAACCGGACAATTTTCTCCCATTATCAAAAAAGAAAACATTTTATGGCCCCTTTTTTCTCACTTTGTCCTTTCTAGAGGACTGACTATAACATGCAGAGTGGGATTCAAAAGTCCTCAAATCTCTTCCTGCCTTCTTTAAGTGGAGTTAAAAGATGTGATCTCAAAATACAATCTTTATGTTAGTCTGATTCTGTCTAAAAATCAGCTTCTCTACATCATTGATTCAGAATCATTGAGTTTAGGATGGCACGTTCATTTTAAATAAAATTGTTTTTTCAATTATTATCTAACAATTATCTTTCTATCTGCTAAACTTTCCTCAATGTTTAGGTGAAATTACTTTAAATAACCTTGTTTAGTTGAGTTCCAAACATTTGCTTGCTAAAATTACAGCTCAGCTTACCTTTACTGGAACATTTGGTCTGTTCAGTGTTTTAGCCATTTAATGAAAAAAAAAAAACCAAAACCAGAACCTCTTTTGATCGTTCTGCTTCTGTTATGAATGTCTATTGTCTCCTTTTTGGGGGTCATTTTGAAGATGAGAACTTCCGCACAAGTTATGGGAGTGAGTTACAAATCATCTGCCAGGTCTGAATCGCAGCGTAGGTTTATGTTACTAATACTATCCCGTGTAAGCAGAGAAACAACAGGTAGATTGAGGAAAAAGAGCAATAGTCATGTTTTAGTTTTCTGATTTTAATAATTAAAGGTCTTGATAAATTCCTGAAATGTGGGAACCAATAACTCTTGAAGATGTTGGCATATAGGTAGTTCAGAAGATTGAAATATTGGTATAATAACGTTTTCTTCCCCTGTCTTGATATGATCTTTGGTGCAGATCTGGATGTATCCAGCGATGTGTTTCGGGGTTGTTCTCTTTTTCGAAAGGGGGTTCAGTGGTCATAGTAAGGAGAGAGGTTTGCTTTGCACAGAGGGTCAGCACTGGTGGAGGGTACTTACCAAGCTTCTTAAAATGCCTTTGTGGGGGCGATACCTGGTGATATTTAACTGATTCATTGGGTTTAACTTCATGCTTCGAGATAACGTGGCAGCATTCATTATACAACTCAGGGTACACAAACAGTAAGATGGGGTGGAGCTGCCACCTTATTCATTGCACATGGACTGATGCAAGGGGTCCACAAGGTTTGTGGGCTATAATTATCCCTAGTAATTTAAGAATCCATTTACCTTCTGCGGATGGAGATACAGTTTAATCAAATACGGTGGTAAATCAGCCTTTATTAGGCACATTCTGTAGGCTATTATGTAGGTGTTAACATTTAAAATGCATCTGTATTAAAATTCTTCCCAGGTGAACAGGCACAGGTTGCAATTGTAAGAAAGAATTTTGCAGTAATGATCCACAAAGTGGTTTTTTCTTCATAAATTGTACTATTTTAAACAAAGACTCTTGGTACTTATAATCCAGGATTATGATTTCCTCGTACTGTGGTCACTCTGTCAACCAGATGGCTACGTTTGAAAATCAGTAGCTGCAGACTCATTTGATCAATGACTAACCAAAAAGCTAAAAATTTGCAGCAATGTGTTTTTCTATTAAGATGGCAGTTTCCAGATTTGCCCTTAATTACTTCAAGCGAAGGGATGCAACCCCAGATCCCTTTGGAAATCCTTGGTCATGTGTGAGTTTGAACTCCCTTTCCATTTCTCTTTGTAAGTGCTGAGCTCTAGGTTTGAAAACCTCTGCATTAATGTTATAATTCTCTTTGGGATTTAAAAGATAAATGCTTCATGGGATTTCTCTTCATTATCATTATTGGCATAGCACGCATATTAGCCATGTCACACTTCCACAGCAGCACCCGTTTTGGTCCATACAAAAAAGAGACATCTGCCGTAGGGTGGTAGTTCTATAGACTAGCAAGAAAGATACAATTGCTGAATTGGTGTTTATCGATTACTGTGTTAATCATACTAATTTTTGGTCAGCAGTTATCACTAAAAGCACGCTTGTCTAAGGCCTTTGTAGCCAAAGGTAAGAGTATCTGCTTAAAGACTGGGGAGGCACGGTGGTGATCTCAGACACCAGGCGTAGCTCTTTCATGGCAGCTACCGTTGCAGTTAACAGGATATTCCCACAATAAATTTCAAAAGCTGATATATGGGCATTTCTGCTCATTTTGTCTGGAATGTTAACTGTTGGGAATTTGATACCTTTCTGAGTTAGAATAGTTTTACTACCCATATTTTGAGGGTAGGGAATAGAAACATGCTTCGAGTCCTTTGAGGACGTCTGTAACGCAGCTCAGAGTTTAGTCTTGATGTTCCAGTTCCCAAGCCACTTCCCTCGTACCGGAATCAGCTTTTGGTTTTAAAAGTTATGCTGTCTAGTTTGGTGGGGACCATAGAGATACAACCAGGTCTGGTTTTACACTGGATTTTGAATGATTAAAAAAGAAAAAGTCTAATAGCTCATTTTTAAGACTGTTTTCTGAAGTTGCTTGGAAAAGCTGCATTTATTTGTTAACTCTGGGTGAGGGTCATGTTTGCCAGTGAAAAGCATGACACAAAAACTTTCAGCAACCATTCTAATTCTGCAGAATTGAACAGTGGTATTAAGTACTTTGTTTCAGAAGAGCTTAAATCTTTGCTTTTTGACTGCTGACTATTATGTGTTCGGGAGCAATAAAGCACCCAGTCCTGGCTTCTGTGAAATTTATAAGTGCTGCTTCTATAGATACTGTTCTTGAGAGCAGGAGATCTAGAGGTAGGAGCTTGGAAGTTAGGACTTAAGCTGGGACTTCTTTCCCCGCTTCTGTGGAATTTGAGAAGGCTTCTGTGTAAGAGCTGGAGGCTCTGCCAGTCCCTGTGCAGTCTGCATGTGGCGCAGGACCCTTCGACCTGTGAGGGTGAATCAGAATGGCTAAGACAGTACCATCCCCAAAATTTATAGATTCTACCAGAGCTTTAGTTTCCTTGTGAATTATTCAGTCTTTGGAGACGGGGTTACACCTATCTACATGAAGAGTAAACCTGGTCTGAAGGATATCAGCTTGCATTTATTGTGGACTTCTGTGTTTCGTGACTCAAAATAATATTTCATGTGCTCCGTTAGCCTCTGGTTATAGAAGAGGCACCAGTTTGGAGGTCAGATGAACTGGCTTGAGCTATTTCTGGTTCACTCGACATGAAAGACACAGGAAGTTCTAAATGGCAACCCACAGACACTATAATGGATGGGATCATACCTAGAGAAAAATGTGGAATGAAGAATAACAGCAGGTTTGAGAGGTGCATTTAATTTTCATATGATATATTTCAAATTAAATTATGAGTGCAATATGAGCAGGATTTTTCTCAAAAGCTAAAGGCTAATCATCAATGCGAGTAGATTTATCTATTACATACTGACTCTCTGCTCTCTAGCTGTATGGTAATTGTGAGTTTGGCTTACTCTTTAAATCTTGAGAAAATAATAGAAAGGGAAATAATGCCAGCTGGCCTTTTTGTTCCAAAGAATTAAAAAGAAAAGCAAAAGCAAACATTCGATGGTGCTGACAGTTGTTTGATTTCTGGGCAAAAAGCAGCATCTAATTTCCATTTATATGTCCCTCACAGGGATAATGTTTTCAAGCTTCTCCATACAAAAAGAGTCAAAATAGTTTCTCAGTTAATAAGTACCACTACTAGGCTTCTTGTGTGAAAATGAGAGCTTTTAATGTCCGTAATCTGGTGTCCTGCTAGAGTTTGCCCAGGGAGTGGAGCAGCAGTGCATTTGATGTTGCTACTTGAAAGGCAGGTGGCCATGTGGCCCAGGTGTTCTGAGTTAGCGTATACGGGCAATAAGATGCAAAATGTGCACAACTGGCTAATAAATACTTCACTCCTGCCATTCCTGAAATGAGGGAAAAGGGGTGTTCCAGTCAAGTCTTTCCTTTTTTATTGCTGATACTATCAGTGATAGTCCAAATAGAAATGGCAGGTATTTCCTAGATCGGCAGGTTCGCCTTTATGTGTTATCATCTGTAAGTGAATCAGTGATTTTTGAGTAAGAATAAATGTTAGAATTAATACCTTTATTGCATATGTTTATTTAAATTACCAACTTTTGTGTAGTTCAAACAGTTTTGTTCTTTAGAGGTAAATGGCCAATGTGAATATCCTCAGTCATCCTGAATGAATGAAACATTTACTGATCTTCATTATTGCTAGTTACAGGCACCAGCTAACATGGAAATAGCATTAGAGAGTGTCAAATGAGGGAGCTATGGATTCCATAAAATAAAGGGCGAGAAATGGAATTTAGTTCTTTCTGACAAGCTATCTAAGCTATGAATCTTAAGGTTCCTAAAAGATAATAATAATAAACAAAGCACTTAAGTCAAATAGCCAGCCATCACATTTATAAAACAGGCTATTTTTATCAGCTGCTAGCCTCTAAATAAAAAACACATTCGGTGGACAGTGCCGATTTTTCAAGAGTGTAATAAAAGAAGAATCTTCCATTAAAGTATTATTGAAATTTAAATGGTCCATCAAATAACTTACAGATCATACCTGCTGCGTGAGAACGTTGCATCCAATCCACTTACTCTACAGAGGTCCAGGTGTCTATGCCCACAGCTCCTACCGTTTCACCACAGGATGGTCCTGTCATTGGATGATTCCACGTATGACCTGCAAAGGTGTGCTGAAATATGCGTGCAGATCATAAAGGAGAAAAGGGTATATTCCCTGAAAGCATTAGCACGCTCAAGAAGAAAAATAAACCTGTTCCTTTTAATCAGGGAGTTTAATTCCAAACTCTGAGATACTGAAATAACCATTTGGAGGTCCTTAGGAAAATTCACAGGGGAAAAACCAATTCACTTGTTTCCCTTGGATTTCTCGTGACACAGAATCAAAAAAGATACATTTCATTTATTTTGTTTCATGCCAGAATTTAACAGATAATATCAACAGAAAAGATAATACTTTTAACAGTTACATATAATCATTGCAACAGGTAACAAGTACGGTTAGCATTGGGCTTTTCTTTCTTTTTCTAAATGCATAGAATTTTTAACTCTCTTTAAATACACAAAAGAAGTGAAATAAAAAAAGTAGATGGGGAGAAACTTTTCTAGAAGACCAGTAGGAAACCCTTTCCCGGCATTCAGAGGCTCTTAATTAAGTCAGTAGCAAAGCCTGTTTAATATGGTGGGAATGGATCAGGTTCATCCCTTGAGATTTGTTCCCCTTCCCACCTTTGCAACTGTTCCCAGCTCTATCTACCCTCATTTCATTGAACAAATAACATGGATAGAAGTAATCTAAATTCATTGAAAGATCATGGTAAAGAGAAATTTAAAGTACTGTTTTATAAATGACCAAGAACATGAAGTATAACATAGCAATATAGTGTGCTGCCATGACGGCATCTGAAAATTTAAAATAGCAATGGAAAAAAGAAAAAGTTGCTAGTGGGTGATTCATCCTGGCATGAGGTCTGAGAACTTTTCCTAATGTGTTTAAATTACAAGAAGCCGTGGCCGCTTCCTTTTTCTCAATTTGAAAAAATTCCCTCTCACATAGCAGTGGATTAACGTCGGCCTTCTTGGGGGTCACGGCGTAAGTTGTGTAAGGAGAGGGTGGGGGGAAAGCAGTGTTTTTCTGCAGCACCTGGAAAGCCAATTCCGGCAGTACAACTGAAAGCTAGCTGGTATTGTAAGGAATGGAAGTCACTCTGATCCTGTCTCCCGCCCTGTCTGAGAGTAAAGTGATTCTCAGGTGCTCTGTTTTGATTAACACAGTGGATTTTTTTCCCATTTTAATTAGTATTTATTGCAATTTTATTAGACACTATTGCCCATAAAAACTTGTGTTTAAAATCCAGAGATTTTACCTGCTAGACTCAAATTCCCTCCCTCTCCCATCCTTCAGCCCGTGGCGTAGGCTGGTTTAGGATCTTCTTTTGTATCTTGTAAAACACACCTTTCAGATGCCCCCATGTTATGTTACTGGTTCTGTGGAGGTTTTGGTTCTTCATAGCCTCCTAATGTATCTGCAGGATTTAGCGCTAAACAAATGGAATAAGTTTTTTTGTCAGTCTTCTAATTATTTCTTCCTTCAGATGAAACAGAAATCGAGCAAGCAGCAGATTAAGGTGTTTCTGGAGGTTCTGATTCTCTGCCATCGTGTCGGGAATGTTACGTGTGTGGGTTTTATGACAACAACAAAAAAAGGGCTGAATATGTGTCACTTTTTCTTTCATACTTCCTGAAAAAGCCTTTTTATATGACACTGGTGTAGTCCCGAAGAAAGCCTCTACCTACTGTCTCTAAAACTATTCCATTAGCAGTCGTTTCTCTGTGGCACAGTGTTTGTTGGAGGAGAGATAAGAAAGAAAAAGGGATTATTTTTTTTTTTAAAGATTGTTTATTGTGAAGGAAAAACAAAGCAGTAAAACAGAACACATAAAAAATGAAAATTGCTATATAGTTTAATGAATATTTTGTAAAAATCATTTTCTGTTCTCCTACAAATTCACGGCAGCAGCACTGCTGGCTGCTTGTACATGATTTACCATGTCAGATTATATTGCAGCAAGCAGACTATATACCCTTTGACCTTGAAGACTCCTACTATACTGCTATAAATTTTAGTTCCTTAAAAGCGGGGAGTGAAAAATGCCCTTTCATTTAGACAGTTACTGAGCTTAAATACCTAGCAAAATGAGATTTTGTTCTTTTTATTCTGCTTTGTGTTAGCAGATGATCTTTTGTCATTCTGAATTTATGTGGAAAAATATTTGGGATTTTTTGCACCTCTGTCTTGATGTGTATGTCTACAGCTAAATGTTATTTTCAGCACGAATATGTGGACCATGTTTGCAGAGCTTTTCCATGCCAGTGTTTGCTGAGCTGTGAAGAATGTGAAGTTCTCAGTGCAGCTTCTTTCAGAACCTGATTTTTTACTATTTCAGCTTCAGCTTTGTGACAAACGAATTGCTGTGTGACGAAAACCTGGAAAGATTCCTTGTGAAACACGGAAGCCTGATTTCTTGCAAATGTGTATCCTACATTCGCATTACATTCACAAAACAGAAGACCTGGAACCAGTTTCCCTCACGCCCAGTGCTTCTCCTTTGCCCACCCACCCACGAGATGGTGCCAGCAGGCTCCAACAGCCCCGAGCTACTGGCTGGAGAAGGCACCACCGTGCTGCGGTGGGCGAGCAGCTGACATGCGCTCACGGGCCGGCTAAAATAGACTGTTTGGTGAAACAGAACTGTAACGGTGGACTCTCAAGCTTTCCTTCTGTAGAGACAGTGGTTTTTCTGTCAAGCTGCCGATTCTCATTGTTCTTGAACTTTGTCTTTGAGACCTCTGCTGCTTGTTGAATTGAAGTTGGTGAGTGGATCCAACAGCCGTGATGTTGGGGGAAGGACTAGGTTGTTTCTAAAATAAGAAAAAATAATAAGAACATCTATAAAAATGCATTGTATTTAGTGAAACAGTGCATTTGTGATGTACCTGAAAGGAGCCTAGTAGGCAGTTCCCACATTTTTTTCCTATAGAAAATTATATTCTGGTCTCTAAAACATTCATACTTCCACATTCTAAAACCATACTTTGCAGAACCACATTCTGCCTAGAAGATGCCAGCATTTTATCCGTTAAACGCCTGTTTTATAAATACTCTGTTAAATAAAGGGTTCAGCATCATGGGGTTTTCATCTCCTGTTCTTTAATCTGATTCTTAAATTCTTCCATCTATTTAATTAAGCTTGCTCTGCTCTCAGCCTGTTTGATAACAGGCAGTTTAGGTTAATGTACACCTCATACGCTGATGAGCCAAAATTTCATGGCCACTTCATTTTGCTTTGTGGTAAAGATATTTAAGAGCCTCTTCAACTAAGAATAAAAATAAATAAATTATACATATCTCTATTGAGTGAGCTAAATCGTGCCCTAGAGCAAGCAGCGAAACTCCAGCTAGAGGAGTGCTGACTTTGATCCTCGGGGACAGATCCTGTGCAGAGGTGGTAGTGGGAAGAATTGTGCCATAATGTAGTAGTTGTGTCGTTAGTGTAAATTAATGTATTACTTTTGCAAAAGTGCACAGGATGTTTCCACAGCAGAGCGCATGTGAGAAAGGCAGCAACAGTTAAGCCGTTCAACTAATTTTCTCAATACTGAATTGGAGGAACCTTCTGTAAAGGAAAAAAGAAGCTTCAATTTCTATGTCACTTCTGCCACATTCAGGGTACCAAAACGAGGACCGGTTAATGGCAACTGAATGAAGTAACTTCTTGGAACTGAACCGTAATAACTGCATTATGTAATTACGATAATGTCCTTACATGACAATTGACCTGGATGGCACTGAAAGCTGTAAGCAGGAAGTTTCCATTCTTTATCCCATGAAGATGAAAAAATATAGGCTTTTTATTTTAGTAAGGCCTTGCATTTTATTAATAATATCTTAAACCATCCAAACTTTTGTATTCGGTATCAAAAGGATTATTAAAAACAAAACCAAGAATCAACAAAAATAAATTCTTAATTTGGAATTATTCTTTCAATAAAAATTACTAGAAAGAAAACTTTAAAATGAAAAACAGAACAAACTCAAACCAATCATAACAAATTATATTGAAATTATTATAAACAGTGAAAACACAAATATTAATATAGTTAAACCAATATTATTTTTGTGTGTAAAACTTTCATACGGTAAAGGTTAAAAAAAAAATAATAAATAAATGGGAATATTAAGGAAACAAAGGAGGATGAGTTTATAGCCTAGTGACACCACCTATGGAGGTGTCCATGATCCTAATACAGACTCAGAAGTTGATTTTTATTTTTTACTTTAAGCATTCATTCAGTGCAGCATAAAACAGTTAAGCAGTTCTAGTTTCAGAAATAGCAATGATAATCCAATAAAATACCTCATCGATTAAGATACAGACTCTCTCCTATTATTCCTTCTCTGGTTCATTGAATTTTAAATTATTTTCTCTGTGCTTTTATACCATGAAAGAAGGAGGAGAAAATACCTTTTCCCTTGCTCCCCTGTGGGTGGGCTCACAGGTGCCATTTCCAACCCTAACAAGCAAAGTGAATCTGGTCTCTTCTTTGATAAGTGGTCTGCCTAATACGCAAGAGGACATTCTTGCTAACACCAACAGCATCTTCACAAAGTTTTCATAGATGTCCTGGTTTCAGCTGGGGTAGAGTTAATTTTGTTCCTGGTAGCTGGTACAGTGCTGGGTTTTGGATTTAGGATGAGAACATTGTTGATGACACACTGCTGGTTTAGTTGTTGCTAAGTAGTGCTTACGCTAAAAGTCAAGGGCTTTTCAGCTTCCCGTGCTCTGCCAGTGAGAGGCTGGGAAGGGGGTACAGCCGGGGGAACTGACCCCAGCTGGCCAAAGGGATACTCCGTACCATATGATGTCGTGCCCTGTATATAAACTGGGGGAGTTGACCAGGGGCAGCGACCAGCTGGGCATCGGTCAGCAGGTGGTGAGCAATTGCATTGTGCATCACTTATTTTGTATATTCTTTTATGATCGTCGTTATTGTTGTTATTATTTTCCCTTCCTTTTCTTTCCGATTAAACTGTCTTTATCTCAACTCACGAATTTGACTTCCGCCCCCCCCCCGCCCAGTTCTCTCCCCCATCCCACTGCAGGGCAGGGGTGTGAGCAGGCGGCTCTGTGGTGCTTAAGCTGCCTGCCAGGTTAAACCACAACAATAGAATAAATCCTATTTAGCCCACTGAAGGGAAGGAGGTGAAGGGAGGAGGTTTGAGGCTGTGAATCCTGCACTGGAAGCATTTTCCTCACTGAAGAGCACTGCCCGGTAACTATAGGCAAGAACTTTTCCACTGAACTGGTAGAAAGAGCTCTAATTTTTTGTTACACCCTGAGTAAGCCTATCTTGATTAAAAAGATTCACACATGACCTGAGTTTAATCCACTGCTATCTCTATCAACCAATTCTATTTTTGCTTAATAAATATTAGGATAAAATATGCAAAGTGTTGTAATACTTACCAAGTGTTGTAATACTTACCAAGTATTGTAATGAAGTTCACTTAACAGAGAATCTTGCATACCATAAACTGCAGGAAAACAAAAAGTAAGACTTAGCTGTCACTTCTGTAACTGGCAGCTAAAAATACCTTTACCAATGTAATGGAGTTAGGGAACTCTCCTGGTTTTTAATTTACTTTCAATAATTCATTAGCATACACTTTAACCTTAATCGCCAGTCCCCACAGGATTCTTCTGCTGTGCCAAACCAGATTTCTCATAGGCAAAATTAATTTTCTACAAATAACTTCCCTATTTTTCCTAATTCAGGAGCAGCAGAAGGTAGCACAGCTTTGGTGATTTGATCTCGATACATAAGATTTCAGCACTTGTTTTAGCCGGCATTCTTGTGTATTGAATTTTCTTTTTTAGACTGCTAAATATTGGGTGTGACTTACAGGAGGATATGATTCATTTTGATGGAACAGCTTCTAGGTATCTGTATTGGTGCTTATTAATTACTTTAGCAGAAGTGTTTTGTTCCTTCAGTTCCTCTTGAGGATTAAATACCACATAACATATGTTAGATTTTGGCAATCTTATGTTTACAGAAGTTTAAAAAAAATATTTTGAGCAGTTGTGCATGAAATTATTTAATATCCCTCATGAGAGGAAATGCTAACAATGTTAAACCCAAATACAACTGCTTTCTATGAATACTCTTTTCATATCTCATGAGAAAGTGCTGAATGGAATATGAAATTTCCACACTTCTTTGAGCTCTGGAAAATTGAGCCAACAACGATACCTGAAAACAAATGTTAAGAGAGGAAAATGTAATGCTGAAAACAGTTGAAAAATAACACATATTGGCCCAGTTACAGTCCCTAAGTAGGAAAAAAGTAAATTCGTTTCCGAAGTACATTTAAGTTAAAATATTTAAGAGCCAGATCGTAGTACAGAAATCCAAATACATTGAGAATGTGGCAAGTTATTTTCTTAAATTTTCTTTATTTTCTTTAGTTTTATGTCATTATAGAGAAGATGACTGTAACAGAAGCTAATTGCTAAATTAAACTGAAATGGCCTCTGAAGGAGAATTAGGAATTGCGCTTCTCTATGTCTTCTCTCTCACAATTACTCTCTACAAGGAGCTGGAGCCACCCAGGCTTTGCACTTCCCTGGCAGTAAGGGGTGCCGCGCTTGTGCGGCGCCGTGACAAACTCACCTCACCAGGGGTCTCGTGCAGTGCTGGCCCTCATTCCCACCTTAATGGTCTCCTCATGATAGACAGCCACTACTCTTCCTTTGCCTTCCACAACTGGCTTAGTACCGTCTTCCTCTGGGGTGAGGCTTAAGGGAGTGGAGAAAAGAGAACTGTCTCCTTCTGTACCAAACTTTGGAATTGTACCTCATTTCTCAGGTTGTTCCTCTCACCGACTGTTACTTCCACTGCTGGTTTCAACAGGGGACAAACCCCTCTCTAAAAGCAGAAAACTGCTCCTGTCTCCCCTCTACTCCCACCCAGGTTCCTAGATACTTAGCTGGTCCCAGCATCCCCAAGACTGATGACTTCCCTTCCCAATATTCCTCAATAATTTGGAAAGTCTAATATACAGGTCAGTAATCTGCATCCTCCCTGCTAGCAACAGTTCACACCTGCTTAATTGCTTGGGTTTGATTTTATGCTTTCTGCTGCTGCATTTCAGGTGAGTTTGTAGTGTTTCCCTGCTCCCCTATTTCCTCCACCCAAAAAACCCCAAGCATGAGATATTTTTGGAGCCTACATTTTTCTGCATTTGTTTTTTCACAAAATCTTTTTACTTAGGAAGGCAATAATAATTTTGGGATGGTGTTTTCTGTTTTACGTATAACCAAAGATGGACATTACTTGTTATTGCCAGCTAAGATTCAGTTACTCATGTAAACCCAGTGGTGAACCTCTTGAGGAGGAGACTGCTTGACCATGGGCCTTCATGCTGTGACTTTAATTACATTTTCCGTAATCTGCCTCATTCGTTCCTATACACTGAGGTGGTTCAAAGCACACAGAGTAAACACTCACCTGTTTTACCCACAGACCTACCTAGGACTACGTTTTGGAGACTAGAATGGGACCGTGGACACAGAGCTTCAACATGGAATGAGAAAGAGCTTGGAGGTCCTTCACAGGAGAGATGGCCCTGTATGGTGAGCAACTGGTGGCAAATTGAACCAGGGTAGGTAAGAAAGTAAGTGAAAACATTCTACTTCTAAAGCTTCTTCTTGCCCTTCTTAAGAAACTCCCCTTTCCCATTCCTTTGTTCCTGTGTTTTCTCTGAGCAGCAAACTCGTCTACCGGCTCCCAAGTCTCTGCCCCCTTTATTCCACCCGATTACTTCTCTGTCACTGCCACAGGGGTGAATGGTGTCCATATGGCTTAAACCTGTAATGGACCTCTAGATGTCTATTTCTAAACTGTGTCATTACTGAGCCAAGCAGCGTATTTCAGTGAAAGCTAATCAAATGCACAATGTTACCGGTATCTGTAGCCCTGAATACTAAACCCATGCCTGGGCTTCTCAACAGGAAAGAGGGTTTCTAAAAACTGTTTTAACATAGAAAACAGTGGACTGTGTGTGTGGAAATCACTATTGGCAACCGTAGCACATTGATCTCCTGTTCTAAGCTGCCGATGTTACCTATAGGGTCTTAAGCAAAAAGGCAAAAGCGATGAATGCTTTTGACTTCACGTAGGACTGAAATGGCCTAAGTTAAATACTTCCCTATGGAAGAGTGACTGCTCAGTAGATTTTGACACTGTTTTGATCTGTCAGCATAAGTCCCTCAAAACCCAGATTCTTATGGTACGGCTAAGTCCCTTTGCATCTCTTCGTAGCTTTTTGTTACAGGAATAACAGTGTCAGATCTTTGAAGATCTGTAAATATGAAAGCTTAAATTGAAATCTTTATTTGGTTATATCCTAATATCTGCCTTTCAATAGCAGTGTTGTGTCTAGTTATATTATCATAGGGTAAAAGGATTAATTTCTACTCTTAGGTGACTCCATGTCAAAAATCTCTCTGAATACCCTGTGTTCTTTAATTCAAAATTGGAAAACCAAAGTTGCAGAAATCTGGCAATACTAGAGTGGACTTCTCTGTAGCTTCTGATATTAAACACTTAGGGCACAATGATCTGCTGTAGATTTTTTGTGTGATGTTTTCCAAAATCACTTCGGATCATTGTATGCGTTGTTTGTCATTACAATGTGACCACAAGGATTTGCAAGGATTTATTTAATTTGAATCCACAGAAGCCAGATGATTTTAAAAATTCCTGTAAAATGTAAAGTGTGTTCACTTTTTTTAGTACCTTTCCATTGACCTATTTCTTCTTATGAATCTGATCCTTTTTTACATGAGCACAACACTTCAGCTCTGTAGTCTCTCAAACAAATCTTTCGAGAGGAAAAAAGAAAATGGCAAAACCAAAGAATAATGTAACTTTACATTTTAAGCACACTTTCAGTCATTTAACACAAGAATTTAATTGTTCTGACTGTACAGCAAGACCTATGATAACATGAGTGATAAAATAAAATCATATTTTTATCTTATTGCTAAATAATTAGATCAAATTGTTACTGAAATCAAAACCAACATTAGACGTGGTACCCAAGAAGAAAATGGGTAACCAGATGTATCTCAAATTAAAGAAGTAACATATTCAGAAGTTGCAGTGCAAGGCAGAAGATACCCTACTAGTGGTTATTCTATGAACGAAGGACAGTGGCCGAGAACACGTGGGGGCTACATCGGCTTTCGTGAGGCCTCTCGGTGCGATGAGAATGAGAATGTCCCTGTTAGTGCCGACAGCTGCAGGGTCACGCTAAGCTTTGCAGGAGTTTTCCTGGGTGAACCTGCTGTCAGAAATAGGAGTCCCTTACTTCTGTGTCCTTTGCATCTTTTGGCAGTGTGGCTTGTAAGACTCACACTGGCTTGCTGTAAAGGGAAAGAACATTTCTTCCCCTAATCTCTCAGTGAGACTATATGAGTGTTCTTGAGTAAATATTGTCCTTTTTCTCTCTATACTGCACATATAACAGTTCCCTTGTGTTGTCTTCTGGTTTTTTGGAGTTATATAGCTGAGAGTGTTGGATTTCCTGTATATGAGCTTGGATGAGGTTATTTTCCAATTTAGGGTTTTTTGGCTTTTGTTCTTTGGCCTTCAGAAGGAAAATAATTTGTAGACAAACATGTGCACCTGGTGCTAAAACAATAGGTACTAACACATTTATAAAGAGGATGGAAATGGAACCCTCGTACACTAGGTTTCCAGGAAAGCACTCAGCCATGACTTGCTCTACGCCAACAAAATGACTGTTTTGTTTTGTTGTTTGCAGTCATGATGGTTGTTGAAAGCTTTTCCCTTTTTTGCACTGAGTTTAATTACAAACAGAACACACAAATCATATTACAGTTTTTAAATGCTGGTAGAGGCAAAGCTGACGACAGTCATGAACAAATAAAATTACTTTCTCCTAAGACAGTGTAAATTATATATTGGGGAAAAAAATAAAGGTGAAAGCCCCTTGTTTATTCTGCTATAAAGAGCAGTCTTCTGAAGTTATTTATCAAATAGACTAGTACTGTGGAAATAACTGAGAAAAAAGTATAATTCTGTGATTGGTACCATTATGCGTTTGTCAAAAAAACTTGAAGCATGTTACATTAGCACATGAACAGTCTAGCCACTGTAGTTGCAGACCTTTGACTTTTATGCATTGAAATAAAGTTCAAGGTGAATGTCATCCGACCACGTAATTTATTTTAGATATTCTGGATATGACATCTAATGTTTCACAGCAAAACTTGAATATTGATCTCATTTGTTTTCTGCATGTGCTTCTCTATTGTATCTATCTAACTTCAGCTGAAGTCTTGCTCAAAAGCTGAATGATGGTGAAACTCCGGTTGGGTGATTTAGAATATTTGCTTATGTTTTCATTTTTCCTTCTTGAGCTATAAAACAATTATTCTCAAAACATAATCAGAAATGGCTGGAAGAAAATACACAAAAAGGTATAAAAAACAACATGAGAGACATATGATGAGTGGGTGGGTTTTCTTCAGAGTCCATCTGTAAAACATTTTTTAAAAAAATTTGTTAGAGGGAAGGATTGGGTCTGAGATGTTCAGAGACGATAGTTAATGGAATAGTGACAATTTAGACCAACTGGGATAAGTTTCCAAGAGCTATGTATCAAAATCTCAAAAGATCAGTATGTAAGAAAGTACTAGCACCTTGAGCAAAATAAGTGAATAAATAGCAGGGAAGAAAAGATATAGGTAGAATTAATTACTTGATCCAATGAAGTATTTCGGCTTATATTTAGCTAAACTTAGTGGACCACTACATGGGTTCTTCTGAAAGGCAAATATGCCGGCTATTAAGAACATCCTGCAGTTCTAAATGGAATTTGTTCCTATATGTGAATAGGCTTCAAACTCCATGTGCCTATAACTCCATAACATATCCCTTCCCATTTTATTCTGCCACCACTTAAGTTTCAGAATTACTTGCCAACATAATAGTAATCAGTACTAAAAATATAACACTGTGAACACAGTTTGTATATTTTCTTCTTTATAGTTGAAACAGAATAAAGTGAAATGGGATTATGCTAAATATATGCTGAGAAAAAAATTTAAAAATGCTACTTATAAAGAGGTTCTTTTCAAACTCTAAGGCTTAATAAGACTATTTTACAGAGGCATAATATGTAAATTTGAAAGTTTTCTTCCTAAGCCTGCCGTGTTTTATCAGGTACCAGTAAATGAAAAGGTGTTTAAGGGGTTTTTAAGGAATATTCAGGTGTCTTCTAAAGCTGAAAATATCTTCCCAAATAGTCACCCATAGTAGACCTCCTGCAATTCTGTAGAAGTGAAATGCAGCTACTCTTGCTCCACCTGTCAGAGCTGGACTCTCATGTGTAGGTGTGACAGTGCTATTGGGATCTGTTGCTGAAATAATTTCTTAAGAGGGATGCATTGCTACTCTTCCTACGTGTCAAGAAGAGGCCCCCATTGCCTTAGCAGCCCTCAGTGAGGCTTCAGCCACTTACTGGGGTCAACATGGTAAGATTTGCGCCCTGTGGAAAAAAACTAGATGCTTTAAGAAAAACGAGGACTAGTGGAGTTTTAACAAGGGATGAAGAAGCCACAGTGAAGAAGAACAGATGTATGAAAGTTACAGAGCACTGAATTAGGAAGTAATTCTGTGTGAGAGACCCCAGGCAGAGGCGTAAAGTAGAGGAAGAGGAGAATGAAACACGTATTCTGGGATTTCTACCAGTTGAGAACAAAGAATAAGAAAGGGAAAAGCCGGAATAAAAACTTGAAAGGGATGTGCTAGTAGGAGGAGACCAGAGCTTCTGAAGGGCACAAGTCAGGGCAGAAATGCATTTCTGCATGATCAAGGGAGAAACAGGATGGTCAGTGAGAGGAAATGGATTTCAGCTGGGGTGAGGTCAGTGAGGGATCCAGCAAGTGTGAGTGGGGATTAATTTTGTTTGGCTGTGGGTAAACCAAATCAATTCATAAAGACTTGATTGTGGGTTGAATTGATGCTGATGGTGCATGCACTAAGTGGTGTTGAGATACAGAGGGAGATATTTGAATGCGTATGTCAACATGAGGGGTATTGACTTTGACTGTGGAGGACAAAGTGACTGAGAATTGATTTTTATTGTGGAAGGAAATTGATCCAGAGAGAAAGGGAAAATCAGTTTGATTTGTGTGTAAGGAAAGCTCAGACAATGGTAGAGGACTGATGACAGAAGAAATGGACTTTGAATTTGGTCATAACGTGATTTTGAACGTGGTATTTGTAGCAGTTGATAAGTGTTCTGCATGAGATGAGATTATATGTTCTGTTCTGTGAGATGGCACTAGTAAACTTCCAATCAGATCAGTAATTCATATCTGAGCCAACGGTATGAGTTTCTGGAAAGAACCATTAATCAACAATTTAAAAAACAAAACAACAATAAAAAAAAAAAAACAAAACAAAACACCAAACCCAGAAACACTAGAGTGCTAATATATAGACAATGAATATGTCTGAGAGCTGTTAGGACTAGAGTTTAGCTTTCTAGTAGTGGAATAACAAGTGGAATAATGGTTTTGTCTTGTACTCAATCAAGTCTGATAGAGTTCTGGCATAAAAATGAATAGGAACTGTATCTTGATTCATTTCAGCATGTTCACACTGTTAGTTATGATTGTGTTTAACAGTATGTATGTATACCCATTAAACATTGCTGTTCTTCTAAAGCATCTTGTGTGTTTGAGTGTGGAAGGCTATTTAGGTGAAGAAGTGATCCTCTTTCCATCTAAAGTGAGAACAGTGTGTGGTGGTTTATCTCACCAAGTGGAATGAAGATTTTAAAGAAGATTAACCAGAGGTCGTTAATTTCACAGGTAATTGTCTCTGAAAATCTTGATTCTGCTTCTGATTTATCATTACAATATGGACTGGCTGGGCTGTTTGAACTGTCTTGGTTTGTATCCAGGAAGCTTAAATGTTGATTGGGACAAAGCAGAAGTGGAACTGAAATGGGAAAACACATATGCCAATAGACCTATTCTTTGTTATCCTTTTAAACAATAATAAGAAAGCTGGTGTCCTCTACAGTCTAAGATATGCTGAGGTATATTTAACAGTTGGTGAAGTAGACTGTTGAAAAGTGACTCACTCAATTTGACAACTTATCAAATAACTCAGGTTTAGCTGAGATAAAACCATGCAACTGAGATTGGCCTTCAGGGAGGGTAGTTATGAACACCTGTAATATTTTATTCTGTAAAAGATCAGCAACTGATTAGCGACTTGTTGAGTCCAAATTTTCAAGTTTTAATTTATCTTTTTGCCTTTAAAAAGCTGGTATGCTGATTTATTTAACACTTCTGCTTGACATACCCAATCAACGGGAGGTCAGTTTTGTCAAGGCTGAAAATTTCAAAAAAAAAAAAAAAAAAAAAATTTAAGCAGGTTTACTACGCTGCCAGCCATCGTCTTGCTTTATATTTGACAGCCTTCACTGGCACCTGGCAGAGATCTTCTCTTCCTGCCATCAGAAATTATTTTAATGTATGAATTGGGCTGTAGGACTCACAGGTGGGATTGCTACATCCTTCTTCAAGGCAAGGAGGATGTGGAAAGCTACGGGCCTGGACTGCCTAACCTCAGGTCTGAAGAAGACTAGGGAGAAAGTCCTTATGAAAACCATTTTCAGGTATGAGATGGAAAAGGTGACTGGGGTAAGTCAGCATGGGTTGACCAGGAGCAAATCATACCTGACCAACCTGATTGCTTGCTTTCTGTGCTAAAATAACAGCCCCTCGGGACTGCCTCTGTTAATTACAGAATGTTTAGTCTGTTGGGGTTTTTTTGCTATTGAGTGAATATCAGTATTTCCTATTATTGAAGACAAATAGGTTTTAGTAACTATTTTATGAGCAGATTTCATGCTGGGCTTTTTATTATCAATATTTTTTCTCTATTTATTATTTTGGTGCTTAATTAATCCACCACAGAACTTTAATATTTTTTTGCTATTGCCTACCACCCATAGGTGTTCATTGAATTAAATATTCAGTAAAGGTAATATTTTATAAGTTAGCTACCTAATAGAGCATCCTTCAGTTTACGTGTGGAAAAATATACACATGTATTTAGCTTTGGACATGCGAATAGCTCAAACTCTTCGTGTTTTTAGCAAGGGAGTATATGAAGGAGCATGAGCAGGATCAGCATCCCTTCTTTGCCACTAAGCAATGATGCAGAAAGATTCTGTACATAAAGATTGTGGAAAGCTAGAATTCTGAAAGAGTTTATGAAACAAAAAAAATAATTCTGCTTCAGAACAAAATTATTTATCTCAAAGATTTTGCAGAAAGCACGGCAATCACACTATGTCATTTCAAAGACAAAATCTAGCTGGAATCCCAAGTATTAAAAAATATAGAGACAAAATATTTTTTAAAATGCAGCAATGAGTCATCTAGACAAATTATACTGTTTCTGTGCAGGTGGCTCATAAATACTGTCATTGTCAGATATTTTTCTGTCCTCCTTTTCAGTTTCTCTCACTAGTCTTGCTATTATTTTTGTCTGCCAGGATTACCTTAGTTTGTTCTCAGAGGGTTGGTTTGCCATAAATTATTTTTTAAAGTATAATGGCAAAAGTTGTAGGGAACTTTTAAATGCCTAAGTGCATGTTTACTGACTCAAAATCAAGAGGCTCACAATTTTAGTCAAGAGTCAAGAGTTCACCTGTTGGCAGATTAACTAGTTTGTCAGAGCATTACACTTATCTTTTAAGGGTTGAGTTCAACAGCAAATAAAGATACAAGTTAGTACATGCCAGTTCCAAGCTCAGGAAGCCTAAGAAGGGGCTCAGAACAGGCTATTTTTAAACAAAAAGAGATAAAGTTTAAGCAAGTATTATGAGAAAGGAAGTCATTCTTTTCATACAGGTTTTCTTTCATTAGGTAATATAGGGCATGTAACAGGAAATATATAGGATGTAATAAATCACAAAAAAGTCAGTATAAGAGTTTTCCCAGACCTTAGAAGTCTGTGGCTTACATAGTATTTTATAAATATTAGGTACTTAATTGTCTGTGTGAGAAGTAACAATTATTTATTGCCATTTCACATTTAGACTAAATTAGGAGCTGTGGCCAAAAACATCACTCCAGGGTTTATACAGTTGTGTCTAAATCCATGCTGATGCGTTTTAACCTATGCACATATCCATTTAAAAGGGGGTTTATCTCCTGCTTGACAATTCTTAATAACAGAATAGAACGCTCCTGTATCCCCTTTCCATCCATTAGTCAATATATCCCCAGCAACCAGCGATAACCCAGGAGCAAAAAGCATACTTAAGTTCTGTAAAATCTCCCACCTGAATTGCTGTAGCCAGGAAAAACAAATAGGCCCAAATACGTGTGGATACATATTTAAAACTGCTGAGCACCTGCAGCTTTATCAAAAGAGGTTGGATGTCAGCACTTAACAATTTAGCCCACCAAATTAAAAATATTAACCATGTGAATTTATAATGACTACAGTAATCTGTGTCAGGGCTGATGTTTTACTAGGAATCCGTCCTTGGTTTGGAATGTTTTTCATGCCATTACGAGGAGTTACTTTTGTGGCTGCTTGCCCCACGTGTTGCTCGGTGGGTTAGCTGGCCCTGGTGGGATCCAGCTGGCTTGTGCTGTTGGGGGTACGTTGGCTCTAGAGCCAGCAGCAGTCATCTGAGCAGCTGTGAGCTGCTTTGGGATCTTCCTCAGAGGCAAGAGAGATCAATCCTTATGGGTTTTTTTTAAGTCGTGGTTTTGAGTGAAGTGCATGCTACTTAGGCCAAATTCCTTGCACTTTTTCTGTTCCTGAGGCTTGTTCACACTCTGAAGGCTGTCATCCCAAGGAGTGTAGACAGAAAAAAAGCAGGGCTGATATTTTTCCAAGATGGGTGAATCCATAGCCTTTTATGTTTGTAGAGGGTAGCTGTGAGCTTGCATTCTTGTATCTGGTTCTCAAAGGGCATTAGTTCCTCATAAAAAATAATGACATTAAAAACACGGCCGGAGAGCCCGGTTCATACGCTTTTGTCCCAGTGCTGTCTTCCTTACTGTAACCCCCACCCCAGCGCTTGGGTTTCTCTCCTTCCTCAATCCTCCCTGGTCCACAGTGTCCTCACTCGTACCCCTTTGCTTTAAGCAGCAGAGCAGGACTCATCGGAACTACGCTTGTTTCTGAGCTCTTACATGCCCCAATTACCTGGTTAATTCTGGTTTAAGACCTTCCTGCTGTGGGGAAATTTGAGTTTCTTTCTGTCTCTCCATTTCATGACAGTTCTAGAGTAGTAATTCTCTCTGAAGTGGCTCATATTTAATTAAAATCAGGCAGTGACTTCAACCTCACCGTGGTCTGAAGGAGGGGAAAGGACAGACAGACATAATTACCAGATGGCATTTGTGAAACCAGGCTAAACCCCCGAGCAGAACATTGGTTAGTACTGGTGTAGAGTGAGAACGACTAGAAACAAGGTCAACTGAGCTTTGGATAGGAAGAAGATGGGCAGATGATGTGATATTTGATCAGAATAGCCTGAGACTGTCAAACTAAATACAGGACATATGGTTTTGGGTACAGAATTTTAGCGCCCTATATTTCATAAGAGTTGAATTCACTTTAAAAGATGTACTCTATTCAGATAAGTCCTGATAGGATACAGGCTTACAGAAATGCAGAATTGGAGGCTCATGCTGAAAGGATTTACAGAACTCTTACCTTTTTACTGTTGCTCAATATTATATGAGAAGTTTGTTTCAAAGTCATAGACCTGGGATTTTCCTGGAAATAAATCTGTAACAAAATCCTTTATTAACTGTTCACAGTTATTTAATATACTTGCTTTTCTGCATAAGGAGAGTATGTGCTGGATTGGGGGTTACTTTTCTGTACTGTTTTAAATTGAGCAGTTTGAGCATTTTAACAATGTTCCTACAGCTCTGTGACACCTTAATAATACTATTTAAAAGGTTTGAATTGTTATTTTTGATGCTGGGTCTAGAAACATGGATGTCTACCTCCCTCTCTGCCTCTCTCTATTTCTCTCTCTGTAAACATATCCCTAGTTTCCCAGCAGGTTCAAACACAGATGGCTGCCTTATTGCGACAGAAGCAAAAATGCTACATTAATGTTTAAAGAGATTAAAAATCCTCTTGGCAGCAGTGGCATATGTTACCAGTTAATTGTAGCACTGGAAGCTTCCCTGCTGTTTTAAAACATGGACTCATTTTACTTGCTTTCTGCAGAGCAGTATGAAATGTCAAATTTGTTGGTATAAGTTTTGAATCCAGTCTGACAAAAATGAGTCATAAAGACAATGTTGTTGTCCTATCTAACATAGTTTTTGAATCCAAATAATGTTCTACTACTATGCCAGCTCTGGCAGAAAGCTGGCTCCCTGCTCTAACCCAATGATCATGTGCATACTTTATGATTTCAACAGAGGGTGTTTGCATTTGGAAGGCAATTTTTAGCTTTTCACCTGCATTATTTCAGATTATTGTCATGTTGGCCAAAGCAGGCTGCTTGTTTAAATTACTTTTAGGCTGCCACGCTAGCTTTTTCTGGCACAACCTTCAGTTGGAAACAAAACAGTCAAACCCACCCTGTGAAAGCCTGCTAGCAATGAGCGTTTTTGTTGTGTTGAAGACATTTTTAACTGCCGTGGTCAGGTGATTAGCACACTGCTGGGTAACATCATTCTTTCCAGATCCCTGTTCGTGGATTAACAATTCTCAGTAGTGCGTTGCTGACACTGTGCAGCTACTCTGTGCTACTTTTTGACTGGGGAAAGAAATAGGAAAATTTTGTTGAAAAGCTGCAAACTTCTGTCATTACTTTAAATTCTGTTGCTATTTCTGGAGTTTCTCCAGTTCTCCCTAAATCAGGTAGCAGCTGTCACATCAGATATTCATTAGGATAAAACAAAGGATTCAGTCTTCCTAAATAGCCTTTAAACATCAAACACTATTAACAGAACACTTTTGCTTCAGAAAGGCTGATGATAAAACTTCATGTTACTACACTGAATGGTGTCGCATCACCCTTGTGTGCATTTTGACTAGAGCTGCACAGGCTTTATCAGGCTTAAGTATTCTGGAAAGTAATTGTGGCGTAAATATATTCTCATGTTGGAAAAGTAAACAAAACTTAGCATCACATATTGCCTGTGATCCTTTTTACTATTCGTTCTTTGCCATATGTGCACATTAGGTTTTACAGACAAGTAGATGTGATCTCTGCCCCTGAGGGGCTTACAGTCTAGATTAAATATCACATGGAGATGAGGCATTGTTGGTGGTATTCTCAGCAGGGAAGGCCAAAGGTATGGTAGGCATGAACTAGCCTTGCTTGTCTGAAAAACAGACCTCTCAAACCAAGGCTGAAACATGTCAATAGGAGAGGGAGCACAACTGCTCCTGGTTTCTTCAGAGGGCTTCAGACTGCACAGTACTGACCTGATAAGTGTTTCTAGCATTCATGTCTACATTTTGAAAAGTTTGCGCAAAGCCAGATGGTTTTGTGAATTTCTAAGGCATGCATTGCCTGTTAGGGCAGTCAGGGGATTTCCAGATTACACTGTAGTCGTGTTTACATCAGTATTACTTTTTGTAAAAACAACAGTGGTATGAAAATTAAATGTTGTTATATTTTTGGGGGAAAAAAAATTGCTTTTGAACAGAGCCCTGCAAATATCTAGTTTATTATATTTTGCAGGAAGTTTAATTATGTCAGTAATTGTTCAAGAAACTGCTTTTACTAGACACTGATTTATACTGGGTTATTTTAAGAGCAAGGTTCCAACTAACTTTAATAACATAACGTAAATGTATTACAAACAGTAGCTTGGTGAAAGCTTTCAAGTTACTGGTGACTGAGACACACAAATGATACTCAGAAAAGTAAAGAAACCATAGCAACTTGGTATTCCTTTCAACTTCTGCTTGGAAACCTTCAATTATAGGTGGCTGTCCAGTAAGACACTGAAAATAAATAGTAGGGAGGACCTTTGTACAATAAAACATGGAATTGTGTTCTATTGTTTGTCTGTTTTGGAAGCAGTAACTTAAGCAGCAGACTGATCCTGTGATTCATGACACCAAGGAATCTCCTAGCTGAGCTTGGGGTTCCCTTGTTACCCCTTGTAGTGTTAGTGGAGCACAGGTCAAAAACTTCACTTATGTAAAGCAGCACCCTGACACATCTGACTTAGAAAGTGGAAAGACAACTCATTAGAGATGAGGCAAGCGTCCTCGCTGGCTGCATACTCTCCCTCATTCTCTGCTGTCCTTTGTGGTGATGTCCTTAACCCATCACTTTTGAGGATTCTGATCAGTCTCGTTACTCTAACTTCATGGTTTCTTCTCCTATTATTTTTCCTATCCTGATTTGATTAGATCATAAATTCAGAATATAGACAGTGAAATGTATAGCTTAAGAAGTCTAATTAAAAGAGCAGCTTATTTGCTAACACAACAGAGATTTAAATTCCCCAGATGCCACACTATGTGGCATGTATGTGGCACTATAAGCCTATGTGGCTTATTGTTAACGCACCTATACAAGTCAATAGGGTAACGTAGTTACTAGAGGAAATTGTCTTTCCTAAGCATAAAAGGTTCTTTACCGAGACAATTTACAGTTACTTAAATTATATTTGTATGCTAATTAATACAAACCTTTCAGGATAGACTACCAGAAATGAGCAGGACTTTTCACTTAATTCTGAAGAGTGGGCCGCTTTGGGAAATGACAAGCCTTTGAGCTGGGGGTTGTCACCCACTACGTCTCTTGCTAATGGAAAAACTCAATCCAGTGGTAATACATTCTTGTTCAACTGAAACAGAATGTTTGTTCTAGATTACAAAGCGGAGATCATGTCTTTGAGCTATTTACAGTAAAGCGGCCACAGAAGAAACAGTAGTATTGACTAACTGCTAGGCATGAATAACAAATAAAATCTTCATATATGATTGGAATATTCTGAGGCGCTACATTAAGCCTTGTTTTCAACTTACAGTCAGCATTAGAATACACAAATTGTATATCATTGATCAAAGGGTTGCAGCCAAAAGTATTTTTGTAAAGGTTATTTTAGATAATACAGATACAAATTTTCTTGGCCCAAGCTGTAAACTACTTATTTCAACATTAAGTGCATATCAAGGCAGGCACTTCCATGTATCTTGTGACGTATCAATTTTTGGAAATAGTGTCAGGAACTCCAGCTTTTCCAAAAATGTGGGTAATAGTTTATAAAATATTAATCCGAGCAGAAATGCAGACTTCCTTTTCCCAGACATCCAAAGTCTGAAACATCAAGATATTATTTCGAGATGGATAAATCTGTCACAAGATAGGCTCCTACAGAGTATCTCTTTATGATGAAACATTAACATCCTGTCTGGCTTAGTTTAATTTTGTTATAACTGTTATGCTCTATTTGCAAATTTGAATCCCGTTGCACCTCCAAGATTATATTTTGGTGCTGCGTCCTATATGTCTTATGTCTTCACAGTTGCTACGGTTTTTTGCAGATGTCAGCGTAACTCCATTTTTAATTTTTAAAACATGAAAGGCTGAGAATCACAATAAAATTAACACAATGCATCATAATAAATATACTTAAATCTAAACCAAATCACTTTATTAAGAGAATCATACTGTTTTCTGTGGCATTACAAGGGTGCCCAGCATGGTGTGCATTAAAAGTGTTATCACGTACTGTGATGAGATGTAGATGTCCCAAGTTCTGCATATTATCTCTAACTTGGAAAACTCTACAGGCTTTCTGAGCATGTGTGTGGTGGTGTTGGTAGGAACCTCACTTACTATCCAGTAGGATTCTTAATGACGTTTTCTCACTCTGATACATCAATCAGTTGCTTTTTCTTCCTAATGATTCCTTCAGTGTTCTAGAATCCTGATGCAACCAAGTCAAGCCCCCTTTGGGAAGCTGCTTTTTTCTAAAGGAATCCAGCATATTTTTTATACTTGTCTTAGTGCCTTCGGGAAACTTCAGGTTCAGCCTCTGGGGCTTTTTTGCTCCCTGGGATCGGCACACTAGGGTACAGAATGCTTGTAGGATTGAGCCAATCAACACTTATTAGAAGACCAAACGCACTATGTAGCAGAATAATGAAAGCAACATTATCATCATTTATTTATTGTTAAGAATAGGCCCCTATGAATTATTTTTCTACAGGCAGACTGAAGAGGGAGATTGTCTTCTGATTGTGAGGGTACTTGAGATTTATCCGAATTTGAGCTAACCTACATTAAAAGCCACTTTTGTTCCACTACTTACTGATATTCTTTGTTAAAATGCTGAACACACAAAAATTTACAGAGGCAATTGGAAAACATTTTGTAATTTTCTGTGGTACAGCGATAGACATCACTCACGCTGTTTAAATTACTATTACTGGTGTCCTATTATTTGTTTACAGTTTTATTGAAGCAACAAGATGAATGCAGATGTAGCAGCAGCACTAATTCCTTGGGATTCACAGACATTCTAATTAAATTATTTTCTTACTTTGTTTTCTGCAAGGGAAGATTGTACTTGAAGACAAGAGTGGTTTTGTTCTCCTTTCTCCTATATGTGAACTTCTGATAATAGCATAAAAACATTAAAAAATTAGTCTTCAACTTTGAAGCTACAGTGAATCTGCTAAAGATGTAAACAAGCATATTTAAATAGTTACTTTGCATTATTCATGTAACGGGAAAAAGATTCACTCTGGGTAGACAATTACTGTGTATTAACATCTTGCCTTAGGGCAGTTGAAATGGTTTTTAATGAGGTGTTACCAATCCTGAATATCTTTCATTTGCCACTTGACCCAACAATTTATTTTATACTGGGACATCTTGACTTAAAATACTTGGCTTTATTATAGGGATTTCGTTAATCATATGCTATACTCAAACAGAATGCTTACTGGCATAAAAGGTGTTTATTAAATTAATCCATATTATTCTAAATAATAACTAGAACCCATAGAGTGGAGTTCATCAGAATTTCCTGAGTATTCAAATCCAGAGCCTAAGAATCGTCCTGCAAAATTAGTATTCAGGTCACGAAAACAACTAATGAGGCTTCAGACCTATAAAAGTCCACTCAAATAAACATCTGCCAGTGTTTTAGAGGATATCCTGGCCCTGGCATCAGCTATGACCTGAAGGGCAGAGCAATATGAACTTAACTAAGACAGTATTTCAGATGATTTGAGATCTAGAGACCATAGCAATAAAGAGAAGAAAAATGGTTCTTCCTCCAGCATGAAGACACAACTATCTGCTGCTCGGTCACGTAGCAGCAGGCTGAGTAGGGATGGGATTGCCAAAGTTACTTTGTTCAAATGGTATGGCTCAGGTACTTGCACTCTACTCTAACCAGCGTGATTGAGTGCTCTGCACCTGGTTGTACTTGGCAGATGAAATGATGTTTCTGAAAGCCATTGGCATAACAAGTCTGTCAGTGGCTATGGTGTGAATTTTCTACACTAACTACTCGTATGAACACTGATGATGTGGTAAGAGTGTTGATGTCAAAGTAGTGCCGGGCAGTAATTTTGTACAGTAACCGGAGCTTTCTGAATTCACACACTTATTTCACATAAACTTCATAGAAACAAACCCTAAGATTTAACATAGTATTGTGAGTTTGGAGCAGCGGACAAAATCGCTTTCATTGGGATTATGTCAGAACACCCCTCATACAGCTGGCCATCACGTGCATGACAAGAGTTTGTAAGCGTACTTGTAGTCAGCCCTTATATCTGCTCTTACCTCTGCTGATAGCTCCGCAGCACAGAGCAACGCTCGCAGCGAAGCTAGCCTGCGTGCTGGCGTAGGCAGCCACACCGACGCAGCGCTTTTCTCAGGCTGTTCTTAGTTTAGACACAGTTGAGGCATCTTTACATCCTTCCTTGCTGCCACGCTGGTATTGCCGTAGTGCCCCGGACACTGCTGTGGCGCCAGCCTGGAGCAAGGCCGTCAGCAGCTGTAAGTGGTGGTTCGGGGGTCCAGTAATAAGATCCTTGAGTCTTTCACCAGACCACAATACAGCTAGCTGCCTTTGGCCCAGAATCAGTAGCCTAGAAAGGGAAGAGAGACATAATGCAAATTAATTTATAAAGAAATTACAGTGATCAAGAATAAGAGGTTGACCACTGCTTCGTTTCTTGCTGGAACATATGGTGCACAAATATGATCCATCTTAGTGAGTGGGAGGGGATACAGGGTAAGAGGGAATCTTCCTGGCATATATACCAATACAATGCCAGTTACCCTGCTGGAGTCTCTTTCTCCCTGTATATGTAATCTATGTTGAATTAATTTGTAGTTGGCTGAATTTCAAACGTATCAGGTTTGTTTTCACGTATGTTGATGGGATTTTCTTTTGGATCAGTTTCTTATGTTAATTAGACCTCCATTTATGCTGCGTTGTAACGAGCTGTAGCAACTCTGGGTGTGCAAGCCTGGTGGGAAATTGGCTGGATTTGCACAATTTCAACTTTTGCAGTTGCCTGGTTTTGATAAACTATAGATTTTCCTGTTTCCCAAGTCATGGACAGTCTTAAGTAAGGCAATTAGTTCTTTTCTAATTTTTCAAAGGAAGGGGTTTTTTGTCGAGAAATATAAAGCCCAATGTATTAACTTGCGTTTTAAAGGAATGAAGGGTGTTTTTAGCTGGGAGACTTCTTGGTTCTTCAGATCTTCGGTGGCTAAGTTAAAAAGAGTAAATGGGATGGGGTTTTTTATGGCTATGTCTTCTAGTCAAGCCGCTACTTAGAGGGGATGTGCTAGATATCTAAAGTGGTCTATGTTTGAGTGAGAGTAATGCAAGCAAATCTTAAGCGCCTGTCTTTTCAGCAGAACAGAGACACTTCTTTTTTAAAAAAAATTAAAGGAATTTCCACATCAGCTGCTTTACTGATCTGTTCAATACCTGAAGACCATCTGATTTTTAAAAGCACTAATGACTGATATCTTGTGTTTGTTTTGTTGGGAGCCAAAGGATGCTTCATGCACTTGAAAATCAAGACAACTATTTGTATATCTTAACATGTTGTAGGACTATCCCTTCAGGTGGCTATTTTTTAAAAACTTCTATTTGAGTGTCCCTATGGAAGCAAGATATGTGAAAACTGATACACTCACAGATATTAAAAAGAGAAAGGCTTATAAAAACAAAATCTAAGTTTACTCAAATATAATATACATTTAACACAGAGATCACATATAAGTGTGTCTTTTCTGGAATTTAGTGGGAACTCTGCTTGTTTCTTTATTGCTCACTGATGAGTGGTTGAAGGTGAGCCCTCTTCCTTAGTGTTCCTGATATTCAGGTTGTGTGACTCAAACGCAGCGAAAGCAGTGGTCGGTGGACGTTTTTGGTTCAGAGCCATCTGACAGAAGGAGTATTGGACAATGAACTGCAGCTGGGAGGTGTCTGTAGCTTTATATAAACTTATAAGAACAGAGATGGATTCCTGTGAATTCTAAAGCAGCTACTGATAATTCCTCCCAAAAAGTTACTGTAGGGAGACAGAGAGCTCCTCTTCACATTCCCCACCACCAGGGGGTAGGGGGTCTTGGCTAGTCAGAACGGACAAGTTGTTTTTACTTCACAAAAAGGTAAAACTATTGCTAAAAAAAATTATTTTTTTTCAAGTATTGTATGTAGATGCCACAAGCTCTTTGGCAGTTCTGAGGTATAACGATAGGCTCAATCCAAATAGCTGAGGAAAAACATGTATATTTAAACTTTTCCTATCGCAAGTGCTGGCTAAGCACGACCTTTGCAGAGCAGATAGGCTTCCCGCATCTCTCTGCAACCAGAACCATAGTAACGGTTCCACATACCACACTCGGGCCATCAGCACGTGTGCATATGGTTTTGTTGGCAGAAACAGTCTTGCTCTGCCCGTGCTCCGAGCTCGGGGCTCAGCCGAGCAACACGAGCACAGTCGGTATGTTCTGAACCTCCGTGGTAACACTGGGCCCAAGCTAATACACCCTGGCTTTTAAAAGGCTGTATTAAGTCAGTTCAGCATTGTATTCAAAATGTTCAGAGGTTTTTCAGCCCTGTAGCTAAGTAGGGGCAGAGCAAGCCCGTTTCTGCCTGTGAAATGCCTTCTACTTACCATCTATTTAATGCAACCACCTCAGCTGAGTTTGGCACTTGAAAGCTTTTTTTCTTCGGGAGCCTGAGGCAGTAGCTGTAATTGCCAGCTCATAAGTAGCTTCTTCAAAATAAAACTTTATTCTTTCTGCCACACAACACAAGTGCTAATGGTGCAGAAGTTAAGAGCAATTGTCCATTTTTCCCCTTACAACTACCTTCATTTTCCCTTATAACAGTAAAAGTTTATGTTTATAAAGACAAGGTTCTTTCAAGTAACTAGCTTCCATTTCCTTTTGAAAACCAGAATCTTTTATCTCTCCAAATACTTTAGCATAGCAAAAATACTCAAATTACCTACTGAAATACCTTAAAATATTTAGTATTTTCCTGCTATGTTGTGGTGAAATTAAAAAGTAAATCTAGGAGATGTGGCTTAGACTATTCCCATTTCTTAAGTTTGCAATAAATATTCATCTTAACCTGAGGCATTGTTGTTAATATTCGAACTTGGGCTTCTCAGCTTTGCATACTTCCAGAGCACTTCTTTCCGATAAGGATGGACTCTTATTCTCAACAAATCCATGTACCACACAGAAATAAATTTTTATATGTATAATTATCAATAGGATAATTATGAACTTCACTTTCCAAACCATTTCTGTATTCAGTCATTATGGTCCAAATCTATCGCATTGGAACATGCCTAAAACTCCTCTTCCTCACCTAAGTGAAATTACCTGTGGAGTACAGATAGGCTTATAGAATTTCTCAAAGGTATTTGCAAGGCGTCATCACGTGTGACTACTGAACAGTTACAGTAGGATGAGAACTGTATCAGCATTGCCTACTACATAATCCGCAGTGGGAAGACTGTGTCTTGTATTCTGTTAAGCGTTGCAATGATCATGAAACAGGAGAAGGAGGACTGAAAGTGAGTTTCCCCCAGTAAAGAAAAAAAATAATAAAATGATATACAAAAGATTGATTTGTGGTAAATCTTGCTCGCTTTACCACAGTGAAAACTGTAGGCTGCACAGAGAATGAGCCCTGGGTAAATAATAAGCATTGGCCTTTAAGGGAGGATTTTGGGAGGCTGGGTGGTCAATGCAGTAGGAGCATTTGTTGGTTCTGGGAACCCAGCCAGCTTCAGACTGTGGTCACATACAAAGATGACTGAAATCCCAGTATTTCCTGAATTTAGTCCTTTTAGGAAATCAGACCCCCAATATATAATTGAATATGTCATTCCTTGGGGAAACAAAAAGCACCCTTGCCTACTATATCCAGCTCTTCAGCTCTGTGATTCTTGCAGTGTTTTAACTAAATTAATGTGAAATGGAGAAAATTTGCAGCATTTAGTTGAATGATTTAACTTCTAGAGCCGAAAAATAATCATTAATGCTCAGAAAGTGGTAAGAAGATCATAGCGTGAACTTTCTCGACAGAACTTGCTGCATACTCACAGTCAAGAATCCTGAAAACAGAAATGCGTAAAACGATTTGCAGTCGTGCATTACACCAGAATCCAAAGAAAAATAAAAAGAAAAAATCAGAGTAAGTGGTCATGTATATAAGTGAGCTTTACCATAACTAAATAGAACATTTAAGTACATTGGTTTAGTATACTTGTTTTGCTAAATGGACATACTAATGACTAGTGTCTTTTTGTGAAGAAAACCCTGAGCATGAAGTAAGAATTCAAAGAAAAAATTGAAAAGACTACTCTTGCCTGTCTGATTTCAAGGGATCTTACAGCTGGGTGTGAGGTACTATACAATTAAATCTCTTAAAATGTCTTATTCATTGCTTGCCTGCATTCTAATCCAATAATTTCTTAAACCACCTGACAAAGTATCAGTTTCTTTGCTATACGAACATGTATATGGCTGTGAGCACACATGTTCTGCTGCCCCATTCATAATCTACCCTGCCCGTAGCTGTTCTTACGCATCGTACTCCTCTGTCTGCTTTAATGATACAGTCCTAATGGGACAGGGTTGTTCCATACCTGCCTTTTAGGAGCATGGCTGAGCAGATGAGGAAAAGATGCTGTGTTATGAACACAGGAGCCACGTAATAGCCCTATGTCTATTCCTTTAAATAAATGTAGCTACAGATGTACCCCTGGTTTACCACATAGGGACAATAATCACTGGCATGGGACCATAGCACTGGCAGAGATTGGTCTTAATTGATGAGGTTTTTGCCAGATTGTTACAGGACTCTTGATTCTTCTCCTCCTGGCCTTTGCCATTTTCTTGCAGATTCAACAAGTTACTGAGCATCCCCGTCTCTAAACTGCTTGTGGTTGCTGGACACTGGCTGTGATCGCTGTGAGAACCTGGGTGCCCCAGCCATACGGTGCCTCACTGACTGCTGGTGGAGGCTGGGTTGTGAATCCTGTTTGTATCCTAGATCTGTAGCTTACTTCAGACCACACCTGTATGCATAAATTTCTCCTGCAAAAAAATAAACTGTTCGAGGATCCCTCACACAGAGGGAGCACAAGTACATGGATCTGAGAAAAAGCCAGGATAGTGCACACGTTTACTTGGCCACCAACTACCCCCGCCCAGGGAAGAGCAGAGACAACCCCATTTGCCTGAGGACATCAGGGGGACCAGCAATGTCTCACCTGTGTCAACTAAATCTTCATAACTTCCCAGCAGATGGGAGCAAGCTGTGGCCTACCACCATCCAGTCCGAGGGTCTGCTTGCTTTGTTCTTCCAAGGATAAACTGATGTATGTTTGAATAGGTGTCCTAGAAAGTACTTGTAAATGGACCATGATAGCTGGTTTTCTTACTACCAGTTCTAATTTAAGAACCTCCTAATAAAGGACTACTTCAAAAGGCTTTTTAAAATAATAATTGTAAACTTCATTGCGGGTGGGATTATACCTACAGAGCTGATTAATTGCAGAATCTGGTCTATAGATATTACTAAGGAAAAGAAGATGAGATAAATATATGTAGTATGTACTACGTATATAAAAGTATTTTGAAACAGAGTAGGCTGCAAACTACTGAAGGCTGATTTAAAACAGTTTGGCTACATTTACTTTGCCTGTCTTGCAAAGAGATTTTCATTTCATAATCACATATACTTTATCTAGTATACATTTGGGTTTTGTTTCAATGACATTGGATGAACACACAAAGGAACAGAATTAAAGTTTGAAAAAATCTAAATCTAGCATGTCTTACATTTCCAGTGTTTCTCTTGGCAACCTAAATATTATTTTAACTTATGGTGTGATTATATATTGGATCACATAGGGGAACTGCAGAACTCTGCCTGCTGAGCATCATTAAGTACTTTGGTGCTCGGTGGGAGTTTGTTCATTAGGAGGAGTGTGTTATGAATTTTACTCTGTGTGCATCTTTGTGAGAGAGAGGGAAGGAGAGCAAGGCAATGAGAAGGAAACGTAAGATAAATCATTTACACATACAAAATAACTAAACATCAGTACTCCTTTTTAAAAGAAGCAGAAAAGTAATGCACAGAAGAAAATAAGCATCAACATGAGGGCAATGAAAGAAGTCCCCTGAAACCTGTTGCTGCTACTGGTTGGAAACTTGCATTATTTTCTCAGATTTAATCTGCTTGGCAAAGACCCACCAGTCTGCTATATTTTGCCTTTTGGTTTATCATTTCATTTTAGGTATTTGGCTCATTTTTTAAAATCTTGAGACATATAAAGGTAAAATTGTATAATATAAATTACTTTAGTAAGCTACCCATTTTATAAATGAGTTCTACAAGCAAGGAAGAGAAGACTTAAACTGTAAAGACTTTAAATCACATGATTTTTTTTTTTCAGATTTTATAATCTTAAATCAAAAATATAAACAGCTGAGAATCATCTATAGAAGATTATGCCATTATTTCCCCTTATATGTCAGTTACTAGGTATCAAACACTATGGGGTCAGGGGTGGGGTGTTAAAGTTCCTGAAAAAGGGTATATTTTGTAAGATGTGCAAAACGTCTTTGATTTTTCACTATTTAAAACAAAAAAGCTAGAAAAGAATGACTGGCTTAAGTTTCTATTCACATTGGTTTTATTGTAATGTTTTGAAATTCTGTTGGCTTCTCTGATATATCTGTTTATTTATATCCATACGGATGTGGAGGAAAATCAGACTCGCTATTTTGCAAACGGTTTTTCAATACCAGTGCAGGATACCCACTCGGCAGTGGCATCGGTAAGGTTTTCAAACATGCTTATTTTAGCTTACTATGGTATGTACGTATCAGATAGTATTTTTGCCTTTCTATGTACATTAAAAACAAAGAATTATTGAAGGAGAAGAGAAACGTGAAAAATGGCTATTATCTGTTTCTTTAAATTATGCCTCTAAGTATTTTTTTCCTCTATGAAAGTAGCAAGAGCTTAAGCAACTCCTGCTGTCTTGTTGTTCGACATCCACTACTGCCCATCTGCCTATTGATTGGTAGGAAACTCCAAATGGGAATTTCATCTCATTAATCATGTCACATCACAGGGATTAGGACAAAAAAAATCCTTTATGCTTCACAGCAGCCATCTAATGCCCAGTAAGACAAGTGAATGAATATGATATGGATAGAATATCTTCCCGCTAATTAAAGGTCATCTGCTAAAAACTGTGAGTCAGACTTGCTCAGAATGTGCTATAATCGAAGCCTGCACATATTTAAGCTTTGCAAAAGGAAAGGAACACTAAATATATATTTATAATTCAAATGTTAGTGTAGCTCGAGAATAAAAACCATCCATTACAGAATGCTGTAGTGACAATACTTGCAGTAGTGGTTCTCCCTGAATAGTTATTTGCAAAACCCAGTTCCATTGATTGTTTTTTATTCCCCCTCACATCATCATTAATATCCATCCACATGGCATTTCCCCACTGATATGCTCTGTAATCCTCTTACAACACCACCAAAATTGGTGCTGTTCTACTCATAACCCACATAATCTGCATTATAAGATACTAGGATTTTTCTAAGCCTGTTTGGTACTGTAACGAGCAAGAAAAAGCAATTAAAATTGCTAAGATGTGACTGAGCAGGTGAGGTGAGCTTTCCTTACAGTTAGGGCACTGTGGCAGATGAGAGGGACACACACAGCCTTGGAAAAAAGCCAACTTATTAATGGAATTTGACCATGCAAAACTTGTTGAAATCCCTCTAGAACATCAAATGCCACATTATAATATCTTTACTCAGGTCCCTGCCATTCCCAGGAAATCTTCAATTCCCTTTTGAGAGTATGATTTTTTTTTTCAGTAATACTTTCCAAAGCGACATTTTTGGGATGTATTTTGGTTTGCATTTATGTTTTGCTTTGTCTCTGTAATGAAAGCTCTCAGCAGTTAAAAGCAGGTAGGTGGGTTCTGCTTTTTTTGTTGGAAAGAAACCCTCAGGGAATTAAGGTTTATTTTGACAGAACTAAACGCTTACTTTTTGCTTCTAAGTTAACAAACAATTCTGAAGTCACGGATATTTTGTCCCTGAAATAATTGCTTATGACATTGTGTTTAAAAATCTTACAGGTCATTTTAGTCATGCTAATGGCTTGAAATGAAGGTTGGACGATACCACAGATACAGCTGTAATTAAGCGACTCGCTAACGTGCTAAGGTAACCGAAGTAGTCTCTCCTCCTAGAACAAGCAGACTAATACTGCACACTGCCAGTGCAGAGACTGACAAGATACGGATATTCTTATGATTTAAATATTTGCATTTTGAAAGTGTATGAGCCTGCAATTCTTTTGCACTGTTTTCTAAGATTCTGGTAAATGATCCTGTCTGTTAATCTGTTAACCTGCATGTTAATCTGAAGAGAGAAGTTGCTTACCAGTGTTTATGATCTTCAGTTCTACAAAGACCATGACATTAGCAGAAAGATCTGAATTTTTCCAAAGACCTCCCTGCTTAGAGGACGTTCATGCTAAAGCCTATATTAAGAAATAAAAGCATCCATATTTTTGAAACTTCCAAATCTCTAGGTAAAAGGCAGAGGATGAATACAAATATTTGAGTACTAGCTGCATTCCTCTGCTGAGTAGACTTAAATACGTTTCACTTTTTTCCCAGACTTGTATAATTTAATAATGAAAACTATAGAGGTCAATGATTAAGTTACCCGTTTCTTGGCTATAGTTGAGTTGGCAGGCCATATCTTAACAGCTAGTATTTTTCGCCTACTGTTGAAATACTAGACTGTATTGCCTACATTTGTAGTAGAGGATGGTGTATTACTAGTCTATTGTGTCCATGCGCAGCTGTAGGGTTAAAAAAAAAAGACACCTCAAAAGAGCAACACCCCTCTCAGTGTTCTCAGTAGACTTCATAGCTGATATCATTATTGTAAGAAAATATCAAGGCAGATACCATAAATATCCAACTGTTAAAAGTACTTGAGTAGTCGGATGCATTATTGTAAAGCGCACAGTTACCAAATGTATGTTTATTTAAATGAAAGTAGAATGGCTCATGCTGAGTCAGCTCAGACAATAACATACTGGTGAATAGTTGTCCTGCTGCAGTGTTTGTGCATGCTAATTGACTAAACAACCTTGATTTATTTCAATATAGAAACAATCAATCTACCATGACATCTTCAGGTTCCAAAATGGACTGAGATGGTAATGACAACTTCTCTAATTTATGAAGTGATTTCTATTTGTTGTTTTCTTTTCCTCTGTAGACCTATATGTGTGCATGCATGTATATGCATGCTATTCCTCCTGTCTGAATCTAGGCTATATATAATGTATCATCACCACAGGTTCCACCAACACACTTGGATGTTTAACTCCACTAGAGACCTTTTTTGGGGAGCTATTAGAATAACCAGCAGTAAAAGTACACTTTCCCATTCTAGAGGGAAATGAAACCACCACTGCAATCAGAGCTACTGCACCTAACTGATACAGCTTATTCTACTGGTTTGGGGTGTCCTGGTTCCCCCCCCCCCCCCCCCCGATGTACCTCATCTATAGCACACTTCAGTCCCAGCTTTACTTACAGGCCATCCTGTACTGCCTCTTGTGCCAATCTGGAAGCCCCTCGCTAATGAATCCGTTTATCAGATCTCATTTCCTTGCAGCTGAGTAGCTCCAAGCCCTCACCTGACACCAGTCCTCTTTTATTTCAATCGAACAAGCTCCAGCCTCTCCTCTTTACCTAACTTCAATTTCCCTTCAATTCCCTTCAATTCCTGCTTTCCCTTTCTGTTCACATGCTGATTTTCTTTCTGTATTTATTCTGCTTCTTTTCACATGCAGGCCCAGATTTACCAGATTACTTAATCAAGTGCTTTCTGACCCTTCCTAATAGTCTGCTTTTCAACCCTCTGCATTTGTAGCAGATCAGGTGCCCTCTCCCATCAGAAACCATGGTTATGAGTAATAGGGTTGCTGATTCTAAAGGAGATTCCAAAGGACATCCAGGATCCCTGTGCTTTTCCTCTATAGCCGCTTCCACCCTGGCCTGGAGAAGCTAAAAGCCATGTTACACAAGGGATTATTCATAAATGCCAGCTTCTCAGAGATTTTCTGAGAATCAATAAGGATGTGCAGGGAAAATAATAATAATAAAAAAATGTAATTTATTTTTTTAAAGCTTTTTACGTCACATCTTTATACAGGTATACAGCATCATGTTAAATGTCCAAACTGGCTCAGAATGAGCTAATATGTCAATACAGCGTAGCGGAGAATTGCGTAGGATATTGCCAGTAGCTACTGAGCGCCCCGTTAAGGTGTCCTGGCAGGGCGAGGTGGTGCGGTGGGAGAGCAGGGACGTAACCACGCAGCAGGGATCATCCTCCGGTGCTCACGTGCTGTCATCTGCAGCCTTTCTGCTCTTCACAGCTGAGCCCAACTGGCTCCTAAAACAGGTCTTTGCAATGTAGTGTGTGATACAGGTGCATATCCTGGCAGGCTTTGAACTTTGATCTTACAAAGCTGTCAATGCTATTTACTTCCTTATATAGTGACAGGCAATCACCTCATGTCTGACAAGTACTGAGTAATCTACTCAACCTCTTGCCATTCAGAGGAAAGCTGACAAATCTTTCTTCTTGGCTATCACGTGTAACAACTTCGGTTACAAAGAACAGCGTTTTTCCTTCAGCCAGCAATCGTCGTATTTCCTATGACACTCAGCAAGCAAGTCAACCCATGTGTAGGAGCCCTTACAGTTCCAAGCGGCATAGTTCCCATTTTTCTTTTGAAACAATTATTTTACATTCATATTACAGTGAGAGAACAGCCATGAAATAGGTTTGGTACTTGAATGTTATAATTTGGTGCAGCATTCAGCAAAACAGATTTGAATGAGTTGTGAAGCACTTCTGTTACCTTTGCTACACATCGATGTGGTTGATTAGACAAAGCACCAAACCAGCTGCTTTGCTGTTAGGACAAAAAACATCTTGAATCTGCCCAGCAGGATAAGGGAAAAACACTTTATGTGTTGCTTACACTCCCATTTGCTCCTTGCTAAAAATATACTATGTGAACAGTTTTTAATCCATTTCATTTCTTAACATACGGATTGCATTTGGTGTTTATAACCCTTATAACCTGTTTTTGGTTAAAGGCATGCTATGCTGGTATGTGCCACTATATACCGTGCATAGTGGGACACCCGTAAGGCGTGTGGGCAAGGGCTGGGCAGCCCTCTGAGCTGTCCCGTGAACGTGTGAGTTGGGGAGGGACAGTGGCACCTGGCGAGAGCCTCGGGGAAGCACGGAGCGGAGCAGGCGTGTTGGTGCGCGAGTGCCTTGCGGGCCAGGTAGCCACTGGCTTCTACGTCTGCGTGTACCGGGAGCCTTGAGCGGGGAAAGGGATACGCATCCAGCAGGTGGATACGCATCCAGATGCCAGGACCTGGCTCGTCCCCTTGGCTCTCGCTCTGACGGCTGCAATATGCTGCCCTCGCTTACGGGCTCCTGCACCGTACACGGGTGGGGGTAGCTGCGCAACAACAACCTCCCAGGGAGCAGCAACGCACTGTAGCCGATCCTAATAAAGAAGGGTAACGAAAGCTTCTAGTGCCTGAAACGTGGGTTAGCAAAAGGAGAGGCATGCGGGTAGTTGAGCCATCTTTTGGTTTTCATACCTGCATTTTTCCAAGTTCACTCTGTTTTGAAAGAGGAAGAAAATAACTCGTGGGTTCCAATATTCTTTTTTTTTGATGCCTCTAAATGTGTACATGCGTCGGTGTTCAGAATTCTACTACCTGGCCTGTATTTCTTAGCTTTCTTCACATTAATACATAGTTTTGGTACTATTTTAAACAAGAACAATTCTCTTTCATTTAAATCACAGGAGAATTCAAAGAAGAAGGGGTGCTAGTGAGGTGGGAAAAATCCCTCCAGATACATGGTTCATGGCATATATTGATTTCTAGTGTTTTATGATAAGCAAAGGTTTAACCACCGTAATATGAAAATGACAATTGAAGAGGACATCTGGTGAGAATTCATTTATGCCTTTTTACATTTTTAACAACCTGGCTATTTTTACTCCTCTCATCCTCTCAAAGGGAGAACAATGTAATGAAGCATGGAGCTGGAACTAGGCCACACCTCAGCTGGAAAATGTCAAATTCTATTATGCCATCCTCAAAAGCATAAATCATAGCTGCACAGTTTTAAAGGTATAAGTGAGGGAGGGAACAATATAAAACATTTATCTGAATTCATGCAATGTATTTATAGTACAGAATGGTAAAGTATGTGTTGTTGTTTATGTAATGTAGAAATATACCAAATATTTGGAGGTTGAAATCTGTACTCCATAGTATCTTTTCTCTGCTGAGGAATCCCTGTGAACATTGTTCACTTTCTTGCATTTAATTTTTCTGGTTGTCAGCTAACAAACTAACCTGCTTAATGTCAGGAACTACTAGTTACTTTGTCACTTGAAACCCTTATTTTATATATGAAATATTATTAATGGTCTTAAGTTTAAAAAACGTACTTGACCAGTATAATATCCAGAGTTCCACATTTCAATTTTTTTATATTAGATTGTACCTTTCACACATGTTTCATTGGTTAAATTACATATGGGGAGGAAGTGCCTGTCTCTTTGGCAGCAGCAATACCATAGTTCATAACTATTCAAATAAATAAATAGCATTTACTAAGCACTTAGGAGGAGGATGGAAGACTCTTAAACTTGCTCACTCCCACTCTTTCTGTTTCCTTCAATTTTCCTTTTATTCCAAGAGGTTTAAATTATCTAAGTCTGACTATTCACAATGAGTTTGTCTGTCTGGGTATGTTCTATACCTCTCAATTCTATAACACAATTTTAAAAATGTTTTTAGTGTATGATGACATTCATCCACATGACTGGATTACCTTTGTGGGAACTGCTGATATGCTACAAGAGCATGTGGTTATATATCCCTAGGAGGTGGGGTTTTTTTGGTCTGCCATACAGCCCATAATAGATGAGGATCTTGGGCCAAGTATTTAAAATACAGGCTTGTACGATAAAAGGCTACTAGCCTCTCTGAACTCCTTCTTTTAGTCATGTTGCAAAATATATATTAGGCTGATTATAGCGATTATAGATTATGGTACATTTACTGTATAACAAATAGGCTACATTCATTATGTAAGTGGCTAAAAGGTGGCAGGGACCCAAACTCAATCTCACTGCTACCACCTGAAAGCTCTTATTGTACTAAAACAGTTATCGTACAAATCATGCTCTTTATTATCTAGTAAATATGTTCTTAATTTGAACGACAACTTCTATACTTCTGTAGTTTTTGAGATCCTGGTTAAAGCTATTCAGAGACGAATAAGTCTGTTGAAAACCATCTGTAAGAGCCATTAGCGGAACAGAATTGCGTGTATTTTCTGAGGCACATCTTGTTTTGTGCAGAGTATTCTATGTTACATGCAACGATCTTATCACAGCATCCTCAGGTATATGAACGACACCTCTGGTATATTATTTGTTCTTATGTCTTTTTGACCAGCGAAATCTTGTGCAGTTGAGCTTCTGTTTCAAGAAGAGGATTTATTTCTGAATTAGATTGGGGGTGGGGCGTCAGGATCTTGTCTAATGAATATCCATATTGTTGTGTGTATCTGTGATACATAAGAAATGGAAACTTGGAATAGTGCAGCCCAGTCTGTTGTGCTGTTCAGTTCCTAAAGGCATTTGTTCCCTTGGGCCTGGCTCAGTACGGCCAGTTTTTAATTGTTTAGTAGAAGCTAAACTGCCACTGTGTCAGAGGAACAGAGATGACAAGTACATCTCCTGCTTTGACCAACGTCCCTGGCATCACGGACCTGCACCAAGAAGTAGTCTGAAGATAAGGGACAAACCTTTGAATCTGATACAGATCTTATTTAAACCCAGATTAGAAAGCGGAGGACGGGGTGAGCCTGCTACTGAGCCTGTTTTGCTGAGGACATGCATCACAGTATTTAGCATCTGCGGGTGTTTTCCAGCTGCTGAAAGCGCCTGTGCCTGTATCACATTGCTGGAGGCCATCCAAGAAGTGACAGAGGTTTCTATTGTCGCATCAATAGATTCATTTGAAATTCTTAATCTTGTCTCTGAAGGTGAAAGCAGTGCAGACTGTTTCCCCAGAACTGTCTCGGATAATGTTTGGATGGGATGGGGCAAGAAGGCAAAGTGAATTTGCTCTCCTCGATGTACATATCAACTAGTACCTATTAATTAACTCTATGAACATTTAATTTTCTTCACTGAGAAGGCCACGTAGCTTTTTACTACTTTTTAGAGAAAGATCTTGAACCAGATAAAGTTAATGCTATTTAACTTCATTGTATATCATATGTTTCCAGCTGATATCTAGACAATGTTCCTGTGCAGTAGATGTTTTAGCGTTAGACATTTGAAATCTTATCTGCCATTCTGTACTCTTACTGATTTAATCTCCTTGGCTTTAAATAGTTTGTCCGAAGTCACTGCAGGATGGCTCAAAACGGGAGCACTCAGCTAAATTAGAAGACGGTTAAGGAGCTATTCTTAAGAGTTATTCTTAAGGGTTCTTAAGCTATTCTTAAAATTTTTAGAAGCTATTCTTAGGCTGAAAGTTGCCAAAGAGAAGTTGAAGATTTAAAGTTGAAGGCAAATGTTTAAGAATATTATGGTCTGTCATGTGCAGTATCGGCAGCAATTTCCTTTCCTTCCTGACCACTTCTTCACGCGTACAGCACGTATCCACTTTGGGTAGCACAGCTGCATGTGAGAGTCACTCTGTAAAACAAAGCAGGACTCAATCTAGCTTTAAAAAAATGCTGAGGAATTTAAAAAAAAAGAAGTTAGGGCAGTTCCCTGACAAAGCTGAGCCACCCCAGCTCTACCTCTGCAGCGGCTCAGGGCAGCAGAGGAAGACACTCTCAGCAGGTGCTTTGGAGGGTGGGAGCCTGAGCTGCCTTCAGCCTTCACTGTCTGCCGTGAAATCCAACCTGCCTGTGACAGGGAGCTCAGGCTGACAGAGGGTGCCTTTCCTCTGCCTCCAGGTATTCCTTAAAGGCTTAGGACAGGGCAGTGGTCCCTGTTGCTTACCATGGTGCTGGTGTCCATGCCTGCTTCTCAGGACACAGGAGGAGAGCACCCTGCAGAAGGTAACTTCTCAGCACGCTTCTTAGCCAGCTTCCAGCAGTCAGTAAAGTGTTAATGCTCAGTGTCTTTTGCTCAGCCCTAGATAGACATGCTACTGCTAATTTTCCGCTATCCTCTAACACTTGGTTTAGAACTCGGCAGAAACTGGGTTTTTTTAGTGTTTGAGTAGACATTTGGCAACTTGCGAAGTGTCAGATGAGTACTGGTGAATTTGAGAACTAGGGTGAACGTTTGTGTCAGGGAAGGAAAAAATCTTCACAGCAGAAAGCACGCTCTAACCTGAGACTGGAGGTACCTGAAATAAAGTAGCTTTAAACTAGTCTATTCCAATTACATTAAAAGCCAAATGCCTGCACTGCTGACACTTTACAGACTGGGGCAGCAAATATCGCAGTCTAGCTTCAAGGGACTAGCTGCACACTTGCGACTTAATCAGTATAAACCAAACACGGTAAAGTTTTAAACCGTGGCCTAAACGTAATATACCATGAGAGAATATGGCTGAAAACTCCGATCTGAAGGTGCCAGCAAGGCAGAGGGACCAGTGTCTAGGTTTCAGCAGAGCAGACTTCTCTGCTGGTCTGGAAGCTCCTGCTGTGGAGAGGAGCCACAGCCTCGTGTCCGCCCGGGTGTCCCATCTAACACCAAGGCTTTGCAAGTGAAAGGCGCGCGAGGCTCCTCCTGCGCTGCTTCCCAGGGTGGTCTCTGGAGCAGAGCCCCTGCTGCGGCGTGTTGTGCTGCAGAGAAAGGCACAGGTGCAAGTGCTCCTTTTTCGTGCTTTTTTTAACGCCATTGGGACATAGCCGTTTCCCTATAGATTCTCATCTACATGATAAAAGACTTGGTAAAGCTAAAATGCTATTCACTGGACTATTGTTATGGAATTTTCCTATTAGATTTATCACTGCTTCCATTAATTCCATTTAGCCTATTAATTTACCCTCTATTAATTTATCACGGCTTTCTGGGTTGGGTTTGGTTGGTTTTTTTTCCCCTGCCCTCATCTGCGAAGTGCTCAACGTTGACAGTGACAGAAACCTCACAGGAAGCATTGACAAGGTTTGAAAAATAATTCTGGAGCCCTTGTGTTGCTAAGGAAGTTTCATCAGTAGAACCAACGATTTGAGATTGTTTTCTCAGCAGTCCATGAGATAAATGAGAACTATTTCCAGATTCAGTAATTTTGAAATCTGAAGGAAAGATCTTATCAGTTTGCTGGCCACCCTGAATAGAATACATCAAGAAAGATTAATAGGAAACAGGGATACCTGTTTTCTTTTATAGCGAAAAACACCCTGCAAAAGTATTTTAAGTAGCTGGTTTTACCTGCTTCATTTTGCATTAAAGTCTAAGCATTATTTTATGTAACTGGTTTTTCATTATACACTGCTAGGATAAGCAAATTGTTTTATGAAAGGATAAATAGGTGAAATTTATTAAATCATAAAAGGAGACCCTGGATGAGGTCTGAAATGCTGGAATATTTAATGTATGCTTGGGTATCTTCCAAATCTTTCCCAGTGGATAAAGGAATCGCTTAGGAAAACTTTCTTTACACAATTTTAAGCTAAGATGCAGCTGTATTAGATGTTTTTCTAATTTCTTTTCTAAAAAGAAAAGAAATTTTTCTTTTCCAGCAGCTGCAAAATTTGACTATTTTGAGATTCATCATCCTCAAATATATGACAAATATATTTAACAGACTAATAAATACAAATAACATGAACCAAAAAGGCTATGTCTAAATACAAACAAACGTCAACCTTTGTTGAGGCTTTTCCCTATCTGTAGCAAACCTTGGTTACATTTATTAAATATGAGATGTTCCCCTTCCATAGGAGTAGGACTGGGATCATGGAGCAATAGTGGCAGGTGATATTTTACTATAGCTGCAGCATGCTCACACCATCCAAGGGGAATACATGACACATATCTGTGTAGCTCAATTTAATGTGCCTGATTAGACAAGCACAAATGCTCACGTGCAATGCATTTGCAGCATGCAGATATTTGTGTTACAGTACGCTACACGGTATATATTTGGAAGGCAATAGAAGTGTATGAAATCTTTTAAATAGATCATTAAAATGTGTAGAATGCTTTTTGAAGAGAAAAAAATCTGCATTTTTAAGAGCATCGGTTTGACTAAGCTACCACTAAACAAAAGCATATTTAGGTAATGATAGTTGTTGAATAATGACATCTGTTCTTCAATGAATTATAGCTTCAGTGAATTATATATACTTTTTATTAGAATTATAATCTTTGACTTTAACTTCGAATCTTGTATGTACACAATACTATCGGGCATAGTCCTATTGTAACAGTCATTAATCTGGTGTGTTATTCAGCATTTAGGGATTTTAAAAGTACATTTGACTGAGTTACAAATAAAACCTCTCCGGGTTAAAAGCGTTCCGTTTGTATCATGTGGATATGGCTTGAAGATTTCTGGTGAAGGAAGGAGGAAGCTATTTTTTCCTTTGCTAATAAAAATAGATCACATCTATTTTTGGACTCTGAACACAATCTACGTTTCTAATTCTCAGACAGTGACTATGAATACATTTCTGAAGTCTGAGCTTCAAAACATAAAGATACTGGCCAGCTCCTCAGCTGGAGTAAATCAGCATAACTCCTCTGCTCTTTGTGAAGCTGGCCTTATGCAAGATCCCGTATGCTTTTAGGCATTTCTGTTTCCTGATGCTTTGATTTTCCTTTGCTTTTTCTCGCCTCTCTGGAATAGTTTCAGACTATCAATCCACGAGCATCGGAGTTATTTTGGGGGCCAGCTCATTTGTTACTGACTTTTTTTCCCCCCGTGGGACAATATAATGCAGGGTCTAAGCATTGGTTTGCTTTTATATAGAATAGATAACCTGATCAAAGCACTCTGAACGTGCTCTATGCAAACAAATTCCTATAAATCACAGAGCAGGACTTAATCTGTGTCCTCCTTTAGCTTTTTTCCACTCCTATAGTGTAGGTGTGTTTTTCTCATACCAGTTTTTGTCATGTGGTACCTATTTCCATACTTAAACATGTGTGTTTTATTTCATATAAATGGACTTGCTGTATGAATTCTTATATATAAATTAGTCTACAGAAAACGAAATAGGAAGGTTACGATAATTAACATGACAGTAGATGGCTGTTTCCTCTTTTCAATCGCAAAAGAAATCTCCGAGTCCGCCATGTGTTGGAGCTGCAGCCGATCCTTGGCCAACTAATTTCAGTAACTCCTTCCTCTGTAAAAGTTATCTCGGTGTGTGAGCGCGTGTGCTCACATGCACGTGTGTATCTGGGAGTCAGTCACTTTCTTTAGGCACTGATATCACATCCTGTTATGAGGAGGCAGCAACTTCAATTCTGTCTTGATGCAAGAAATACATAATTTTGGAAAAGTTTGGATGATAGTCACCAACAGATTATCAGACAGGCCTAAAGGTATGCAGCCTGGCCAGGGGATTTGAAGGTTTTGATAAGTAAGTGCACCGGCCAGGGAGAAATCTACCCACACTATTACATTCTCACAAGAATTTGCCTTTTCTTCTGCAACAATAAGCTTAACTTTAAGTGAAGTTTAAGTACTGTTGTTAAAAGATTGTAGGACACCTTTCTTTTCTGAGGGTGCAGTTCTGTTTTATGAGTGTGCACCTTGGGGTACAGATAAATTTCTTACCATCCTCTTTTACTTCTCTTCCTAATCCTACATGCAACCTTTTAATTGGCTTGTTTGGGCTGGGGGGGGGAGTGGGGAGTGTCACCAGTTTTCTTTTTTGTCAGGTATTGTTATATAAAGAAAAATTAATATGAGGTAAAAAATAGATGCCTTTAAAAAGGTAACAATAAATCATTCAAAGTCCGTCAGTTTTCTGCACAGCCTGCTAGAACAGATTTAATGGATCTACATACAACAGAGCTTTTCTATATTGCTTAACTTTTCTCATCTGGCAGAGCATTGCATCATTTGGAACAAGCCCTGTATAGTGGGTAGACTTTCTCTACTGACGAGGTACTGATTTCTGACAAGGAGTTCTTCGGTTGTGCCGGAGTCCATGCGTATCTTCTCTATAAGTGTTTCTTGATGCATATTTTGAGACACAAAGCCTAAGAATACAGCACAGAATATGATAATACAGAATATAGAAAAGAAGCTGTTGATTACCATTTGTCTTTTTAGTCTCCTCTTTTCAGGAGAATGCCAAACCCAGACTTCAGCAGTCATACCCAACCGTATTATTCCTCATGACAGTATAAAATAGTGAGACAGTTTCACAGACTAGATTAAGAATCATAGTTTATATTGCTGCATAAAATAGCTAAAATTGTATAGAAATCTGTATTGTGGATCATAAGTTAATGTAAAAACTCCATGCTATTTTTTTTCCACTTTGTCTACTTAAGGTACCGGGCAAGTTGTTGCATGAATAAATATATTTTCTTCCTCTGAAACTGTGTAATATTAAATGCTGTGTTGTTGGCATAAAATATAAGTTGATCAGACAGACAAAGATTATTATTCTGACAACAGCATACACAAGGGTATCGTTGTACATTGAATTTCAGTGTGTAATATGGTATAAATCTTCATGAGAGACTCAACTTTTATTGGCTGCACAGAAGGTGCTTTTCCTTATTAAATACGGGAGATCGTCTCAGGGGATTTTTTTAAAAATATCTTTATCCATTTTTTTCATCTAGTCTCTGGGCCCTGGAAGGCTGAAAGAGACAGCTGGGTAAGCATTTCTCTTTCGAATGCTTGACTGTAGATACAGTCATGCTTTAGCACTTGAGACCCTGTAATGTTTTGCCTCAGCAGAACCCATCAGATCCCACACAAGCTCTACCTTTCCCGTTCCATAAACGGATGCTTCTGTGCCCTGTAGGGCAAAAAACCCTGTAGGACACACACACACAAAAAAAGCCTTAACTCTGTGAAATATTACCAATGAAACACTAGAATCACAGTGGTTTGGATTTTGCACTTCTGTCGTTTCTTGCTATCGCTGGCTATTGTCATCCTCTCATTACAACTGCTGAGGATTTTCAGGGCCTGGGGACACCAAAAAGTGCTCTCCCTTCTGGGCACTGCACTAAGTGAAGGGACAAGGGCACAGAGTAAGAGATCCTCTTCTTGAATTTAAACGGCATGCATTCTTTTCCTGGCCAATGCAGGTATATCAGCTCTTTATTGGACACACGTAATTAGGAGATTTTCGTCAGCTGGCTGTCAGGAGAGTTAGCCCACCCTCCTAAATCAGGAAGACCAAAGAGGCCATGGAACAAAAAGGCAATTTAAACTCACCGTTGGTTCCCAACCTGATTGTGGACCATAATCTTCTCTCCTTGGCTAAGCACTGCACGCAACTAAAATGAGCTCAGGAGGGAGAAACCCAAACCACGTAAATTTGTTTCCTTCAGCTCCTGCCCCTTCCTGACCCTTTTATGAGGCATGGCAATAATCCACAGCTTCTACATGGTGCACACATGGAGAGGTGGCCTTGCCACCGGAGTTCACCATTTCTTCAGGGAAACCTGTGTCTTCACTATTTGCCAGCTAAGATCGCTCTTAAACCTTATAGCAGCAACCGTATCTGTGACACGAAAGCTACGAGAAGCACTGGCACGTGAGTGAATACTCTTCACCAGTTCCCAGCACCAGGAGTTTTTGCTTCTATTGCTTCGCTTGTGGACCCTCACCAAACCAACACTTACCGTCTCATCTCTAGTGTGGGGAGAAGCCCAGCGCTAAGGGGCTGTGCTGCCGCTCAGCTGTGGCCCCTGCAAGGCTCTCGCTGTTCGCCGAGCACCTCGCCCACTCCTGGTGACATGGGCACGAGTCGCATGGAGGGAGCACGCAGAGAGGGCTTTGGGGGAAGAGGTACTGTCTCTCTGCAAGCTGTCGTATAGACAGTGAGCTAAATGAAACTCAAATGCCTTTCACTGAAAATAAAAGTCAAAGGGCTTGAAAAAAATCTCTTTAAGTGAGTGTTGTTCTCTACCTTCACTGTGAAGTTTGTGGTCCTCTTATTCGACTTCGCCGGCTCCAAGTCCAGAAAGACTTTTAGTGGTCCTGCTATTCTAAACGTGGGGCTTGTAATTACACGATCTGTCCATTGGGTCATTTTTGGTTTCCCTGTTGCAGCTTGCCATTTCCTAGTGCTTTTGTATGTTTGCACAGTTTTGTATCTCTGCACTTCATTACTTCCCAGAAAACGTAGGTTCTAATACAATATGAGTTTATACACATGCTTATGTTTTTTGGATAGACCAATTCAGACAAACAGGCCCCTTCATCTTACATACTTAAATGCTCATATAGGTGATAGTTTTAGAGACCATCTAAAATGTATGCGTTTGTTGTATGTAGATAAGAATAGTTTTCTAAGGTGGTCTACCTAGTCCAGCTTCACAAAGAATATTAGCAGCGCCGTGCCAACTAGTGAAGCACCTAGCTTTCAAGCTGAAGTTTAAAATTAGACACTGTCTGTGTGTGAATCCAGTATAAAATGCTTTTGTAACAGGAAGCGTGCTAAGCTGTTTGGCCAAGCTAACAGGAACTACTAGGGACAATAGTATACAAACCATAACTCCTTGCTCCAGTTAATACTGAATAAAATACCAAAGCATTCACTGAAATTGCCAGAGTAGACCCATCCCAGGTAAAAACCTTAGTTACTCAACTACAGAGCGATAGTTATGCTTATGTTGAGTCAGTGGAGACGTTAAAGAGTGCATTTTTATGGTATCTCACTTCCTCCACATTTATTAATCAGCTAACGTTATTAATCAGTTGGGAAGACCGCGGACACAGAGGTGTACTGCCTTTCGAACTGGTGAAATTACAGTCCTCTATAGACTTGTATATTGCAATAGACAAGTCACTTATTTAATCTTTCTTTAATCTCCCTGTCCCCATTTGTAAACGCGAATGAGGTGGATCTTTCACGTGATGGTCTCTGTTGACGCACAACCCACCTCCCTCCCCCTGCCTACTTTATATATGCATATATACATCTGTGCCCTATAACATCACTCCACAGAATGGGTAAGGTTATTGGGGATGAAGGCAGAGCTCAGATCTGATGTGTGTATCCTTTCTTTAGATCAGACAAATTCAGGGGTCATTACTAAATTACGAAACTTTGACATTTTTTCCCCCCAAATTTCTGTACTTCACTATGAAAAGTTGTCAGCTGTGATATTTCAGGCCCTTTTAGAGCCCATATGAAAAGAATGATTATTAAAACTTGGATTTACTCATTTTATTTTAAAGTTAATAGCATCAAAGTCTTCCCAGCTGCCCCAAATTATCCTTTTTTATCCTGGTTTGCTCTGTTTTAGCTTGATGCACATAAAATCTTAGACTATACCAGTGTACTAGTATTTTTTATACCAGTACCAACTATGAAAGCTGTATGCATCACCTTTACAGCATAAATAAAGACTCTGGAATTATTATGGTTAAAGTACACATTATTAGTGGTCTCTGTCTGCTACTGGATTGCGTATGATTATGCTGAGAGAGAATAGCTGCTCTGAGGACAAAATAACGCTTCTTTCACCATCCATAGGATCATGAAATTGCATGTATTATTTTTAAAATTAGCTATCACATGTAAAGTTGTATTACATATAGCTAAATAATAAAAGTAAGTGCATTTTTACGTGCTCTTCAAATGAGGTCACAGCGCTTATGGATTTCCCAGTGTTGCTTTGAGCTTATGAAATTCCAGGGGCAATCCATGGAGCAATGCTGAGAAATGTGGCACACGCGCGCGCACTCGTGGTCAATTTAAAAACCGTACTAAGCTTGAAGAGCTAATCACATTTACAGTTCATGAAGTACTTTTCACCTGTGTATGAACGCATATTGATGTGAGAAGAACGTTCCAATGAGGAAATGGTAAACTCTTCATCTATTAGTTTAAAGCGAATATGGCTTATTCACTGCTAATTTTAAGCTGCAGAAATATTAAACTATGTCAGCTCATATAGACCATGGGAAAAATATGTTTTGGTACATGGTTTCCACTGCCTAATTTCCCACTGTGTTCTCTAGTTAGAAGTGTGTAAATTTTTTTTTAAGCAGCAGAGTTAGAAGTAGCTATAAGATGTAGTATGTTTTGGTTTGCTCTATCTGCCTCTTGAAAACATTGTTTAAAAGTTGTTATAGTATTTCGATAGCATAGGGCTTATTTGTTTTTAGCTAATGTTTGTTTATTGTCTTAATTTTTCACTGGCTGTCCAACTGGCTCCATCCCAACGTCCGGGCAGAAATGATTCTGGAAGGAGATAATCTGCGTGGATTTCCAAGAAGAGTGCTGCAAGCACAAGGCAGGCACCGGCACACAGCAAGGAAAGGCTGACCTCTGAGCACCGCTTTCAATATTTTCCAGCTCTACTTGGTGCAACAGTGTCACAAACCGTATCACTTCACTTCTTAACAGAGCCTTTTCCTTCTTTACGCATTTTCTTCACTCCTTAGGCTGCCCATCCTCTTCAGCCTTTAGGGAAGTCAGTTTATGCCATTTCTTTGTTCTTTGCCAGTGCCTGTGTACATCAGTCCTAACAGTATTTGTCAACTTTCTTGAATTCACTTACAGTTTATTCATCGCTGGTTTCTTCTTGCAAAGTGTTTGTACTTCAGAGCTGCAAACCAGAGACGCAACTCTTTTTTCCGACTTTTCCACATGAACAAATAAATGACTGTGAAAAGGCTAAACTTTAATTTTACCTGTTTCTGGAAATTATAGCTACTGCAGCCCAAGAAGCTGTTTCAGTAACAGTACTCTCTTCTCTGAATTTTCATCCTCTGCTTGGATTTTCGCAAAACCATCCAATTAGTCTTCACAATATGCATTTGTTGTATTCTCTGTGCCCCGCGGGGAGGACACTATGGCCAGCAAAGTCATGAGAATTGGGGAGGTGGGGGTGGGCGGGGGGGGGGGGGCATTTCTTGTGTAAACACTGATCCAACTGGAACACTTCAAAAATTTGATCCGGGAGGAGAAATGATCATGGAGGCTGCTCTCCTTCAGGGTGTCTGTAACTCAGAATAATAGCTCTTGATTTATTAGCTGGTTATGTTTGGCATTCATCTTCTGAAGTTACTGCCAAAGGCATATAGGCAGAATAAAGTATAACACCACATTGATAAATATGTGTCATTTCCCCCTGCCTTCCCCAAGAATTGTATCAAATGGAAAGGCATAATTGGAATGTTAGTAAATATAATAGATCAGAATTTATTTTATTTTTTTCTCAGCTTGAACCTTTGTAACATTAGACTTCAACCTGGAGTGCCTGTCTTTCATGTCTGATTTACAAATCTTTCAAATGAAGAATGTACTCTGGAAACAAAATAAATGCTTAGTTGGCCATGATTTTTCAGTTATAAGAACTTACCAGATTAGGTAAGAGACAGATGAGAAAGCAAGCTGCGCCTGTGAAGCGAATGAGTTTGGCATCTCGTGGATGTGCGCCTTCCGTTGGCGTCATCCCACGGGTGGGATGGGGAGTCCCGTGAGGTCTCTTGTGTCTCTTCAGTTCCTCTCATGTTCCCTGTGCCACTACAATGTTCGTGGCTTCTAGCTTATTCTTACACCTGATCTACAAAATCTGAGCATGGGACAGCACAAAGAAAAAGAATGGCAGAGTTACTGTGCACAGCAATCACATCTCAAGGATAAATTTCAGATGGTAAAGGAATTAATAAAAAAACATTACTTTTGGTTTATAATTCAGCGTTCCCATTTTCCTCTAAGGGGCAAAAGACATAAGATGCGAATTTGATCTGCATTCTGCATTTTGTCTCTGAGTGAGCATCTTTGTGAACCACTCAGATCTAACAGAGGCATGGTTAATAGCTGGCAGATATGGACTGGAAGGCTTTTCTGCCTGTCTTCCACCATGCGTTAAATCATAGTGATGTGCCTTATTTTACCCTTTTGATTATAAAGTATATTAGAAACCAGAATTAAGACTGTCTTCAACTCTATTCAATTCATAATGCAATGTGTGATAAACTAGAGTTAAACAAGAGCAATTACTAAACAATTTTGCTAATTAAAAGATGGTTTGCCAAATATGTTACCTCATTTTTTTTCCCTTACTGTATTTTCCAAGAGCAATTAAGAAATGGCCATAAAGATTATTGGCTACTGTTGAGGAAGACTTAATGGAAAGAGCTGTGGTGGTTGCACCGAGATAACATGTACAAATAGAGATAGCAGAAGGTAAGAATGGCCATACCGTGTCAGACCGAAGGGCTGCCAATGGAAGGGTAGGATCAAGTATGCATCAAGGCTATACATTTCTGTGCCTAGAAATCCATGAGGATGTCCATGAGGATGTTTTAAGCCAAAGACTGTAGCTGTGTGGTTAATCACCCTAGACGGCTTTTGAGGTTTTGGTTTGGTTTTTTTTCTTGCCTGAATTTGTGGACTCACTCTTTGACCAGACGTGAGCCAACGCCCCAGCAGCAGCTCTCCAGCTGAGGTCCCACAGCACAAAGGACTGCTTCCTTCTCTTGCTTTACCCTGACACCTGATGCTTCACGTTGACAGCCCTCATTTCTTGTATTAAATGCTGAGTAGCCATTCTCTTGTCATTTTCTTTGTGGCATTAATTATTATATGGACCTCTGTTTTGTGAATTCTCAGTCATTTCTTTTCCATCTTGCAGAGTCTTGATTTGTTTAGCTGTTCCTTACACAGATTATTCAGTGCAACTTCAAGAACTTAACTTAGAAGTACATTTTTCTCATGCTAAATGATACTTGATTTGTAGTCATTAGTTTGTTCTTGTAGATTAACGTTTCATTACCAAGTAAGACACAACTGCAGAGTTACAAATATTTTATGACAATTTCCATTGTCTATTTCTATTTTATCCTCCGGCAATAATATCTCCAAATAAATTATTCCCATGCTTTTGACCTCATTTTTGTTTCACACATGGTCACTGATGTAGCTGGTATTTGAGCAGGAGGAAGGAATAGATGACCTCCTGAGACCTCGCCAACCTGAATTATTCTATGAGTCAATAAAAAGCTATTATAAGTGATTTTTTCCCAGTGGTATCGGAAACATATAAGCATAATTATAAACATGTAAACCTGCTCTTTAAAAGGCATGCAAAAGATACCATAGGTTATCCGCAAAGACAAACCTAGTGAATTTTCACGTGAGCATCCCTGTATATGGAACAAGCTCTCTAGCACAGCAAGCAGGATCCTGAACATTTCTGTGCTCCATTTAATCCTGCAGCCCGGCTGGCTGGAAGCAGCAGTCTGGTGGCCCAGCAGCATTATGTTCTAGGGCCACGGAGGAACCACGGAATGAGTTTCTGATGTCCTTTCCCCACCCCACCTCCCCCCAAAAGGATCTCAGGCTGATTTCTTTTTTTTTTCCTAGCTGGTGAAATGTGCTGATATTATTTGTGAAACAAGGAAGTGGTACAGCTTAGTTGTAGGTTTTATGTAAAAGCCTAAGCATCCATAGACAAAACAAAAAAGTGTATTATTTGTCTCCCTCTGGCCGTGTATAGTTCAAACAGATAACTGGGCCAGGATTTTAATATTCCTAACTATAAGGCCAAAAAAGTACTTGCCCTAAATCACACACCGTGTAAGAAGGAGCATGGACAGATCACATCACATCTGACTGAGCAAACAAATCAAGAGCACTGGGCTAGAGGAGAGGGTTGGGAGCAGTCCTGAAGAATGTGGTGAGGGAGGAGCAAGAAGAATAAACTTCTGGGAGCTGTGCTGTGTCGGTTATAGGTGGCTGTGAGGATCTTTTACTCCACTGATCTTTGGCTGGGCTGAAGATAGGGAACGAGTGGTAGTAAGGCATGAGGAAACTTGATTGCCAACACTACCGGGAGAAATACCCACGAAAAGCCAGACTCAGTGCGGGACGGGGTGAAAGGCAGACCAGATACGGAGCTGGGAAACTCAACGGACTATAAAAGCAACCAGGCAGTAGTGGGAGCCAGAAACAGCTCAAACCAACAGCAGGCGGCCACCATCGCCCTTGTTTTCCTGGAGTCATTTTATGGGCAAAAGCATGGGACGGTGATTTCCTTCAGGCCTTTTGGGAGGCAGAGCACGGAGGGTGAGGTTGCGCTGCTCTTCTGTCCTGCTCCTGCAGACATGCGACAGAGGATTTGCTCATAGCGACCCCAGAAGCTTTGGACTGAGGATCTGCAGTCCTACAGAGCCAACTGTATTCAGAGTTTCAGGGAAAGTTCTGGGTGTCAAATGCCTGATTTTGGTGAGAAAGGCCCTGACCTCCTCAGCATTAAGTAAGAAGAAAAGCAGTCTTAAGAGCAGAGGATTGTCTATGGTGCTTCCAAATGTCCAACAGCCGTTTATCACTGGGTTAGAGTTTATAAGAAATAAGTAGCAAGTTGTGCAAACTTCAGGTTTACTGCTCTGTTGGAAGTGAAATAAGTTTCAGGACTGAAAAGAATATTTTACAAACTCCCTCAAACATCAAACACTGGTGTCACCAGAGAACAAATGTCAATGCATTTGCATGTCCAGGAAAATGACTCCTGAAGTCTTTCCAACATTACTTCTAGCTCTACACAAATCAGGGAGATATATGCATATGCCCATGAATTGTTTAACTGTAGAAATGTCTTTTTTTTTCTGTATAGCAGATGCACGAAGGAAATGGGAATGTTTTATAACTTAGGCTTTTAAATAATAAATAAACGCCTTACATTCTCAGTTGGAGACGTCTTGATTTTTGCATACTGTGTAATACTGAAGTATACAAATATTTTTTAGAAATAATTAATTTTCCCTTTTTAAAAAGAATATAAAACCTCAAGAATATGATAAAACATCACAGTTAGTTTCTAAATGCTTTGCATCTTAATATGGTTGAAGTTAAGGCAGTAAGTAATTTCGCAGTTTTTCCCTTGAGCTGTGTAGTTCTTTTCATATGTAATTATTCTCTGAGTGCATTAGATAATGCTATGGTTCCCACAGCTGTATACACATCTATAAATCATTAATGAGGCAGTTAACTGAAACAAAACTATAAAAGATTTGCATTACCCGGCAGAACCCAGCCTTAATTGACTTCCAGTTATTTACAATTAATTTTTCCATTTGGAATAATGATTGCAAGCAACTTAGGTTTTTTTTTTTATTACTCAGGAATTAGATGCTGACTATTCATCAAAAGTTTTTACAGCAGGACCCTGTCAGTGGACAGTAATGAGCTTGAGGTAATCTTATTTTTACACGCACATATACACCTACACCTCCACACACGTTGGCAGAGGAGACGGCGGTGGGAGGAGGCACTTGTGGTAGAATGGGGACAGGAGTCAGCGCTAACTTTTTTGGTGCTTTTTACCACATATCTAAGTTTAACAACAATTACTTCCCTTTCTTTGTAGCATCTAGCTGAAAGGCAACGCAATGCGTCGAGCTGGCTACAGTTCTAGACAGACTAAACTGCATGCTTGAAGAGTGAGTAAATATTTATTTCTATCTTTCAAATATCTTACAAGAGAGAATCAAGGGAATAAATGATGCAAAGGCTGTCAAGTAAATATTAATCCATTATGCTATTTAAGAAATTAGTTTTCTAGAAATACAGCGCCCAAAGTAAATCCTCATTACCTTGTCATTGAGTGAGCCACAGACCTCGAGGCTCTGCATCAGACTCTGGACACACACAACTAGAGAAAGATCTGCTCTCTCCGACATAGACGCATAACTCTCATTGACATTAATGGGCTGTGGATGTATTCATCAGGAAGGGATGTCACATTCAAATTCCTAATAAAACTGAAGTCAAAAATAACCAGAGCCCATTTGCAGCAGCTGATGTTATCTTCATTATCTTTCAATCTTCAATTTTCACAATGCCTAAGCAGCTAGATCCCATCCGTAGTAACTACTGGGCAGTTCTCCCTTTCTAACTCACAGCTATAAAACAAGCAAAATCTTATGTATTTGGGGTGCACTATACTGGAACCACTATCACTGGAAATCAATCCTTCCCTGAGACTGAGCAAATGATACTTGTAATTATTTCCCCTTGCTACCCTTATTGGGTACAAGGCACATAAAATAAATGTTTGCGTTTGTGTCTTTCTCTCCCCCTCAGATAGAGCTGTCATGCTGAGGAAGTAAAATTACCTGTTTTTTTTTCTTGTTTCAGAATAAATAATTGTGTTGTCCTTTGACTTGTATTTAAGACTGTCTCTGTCCTCTCATGAGAATTGGCTAGTTACGCTGCGCCGAGCAAGGAACCAAAAGTAAAACCAGTGTCATGAACACAGGAAGAGGCAGTTGCAATGAGCATTAGGAGCTTTGATTTCCTTGGAAGTTGTGTAGACCGGAAGACATATGCTGGTAAATATGGGAGAGCTTAATTCTGAGTGATGGTAAAGCTAACAGCTGCTTTCTGCGCCTTATCAATAGGTGCCAGCGAAAGGCCACTATAATTGATCTAGAAAATGTGGGCCCGTGACAATCAAACACTTGTAACCTTGAAAATCTCGCAATCTAGTGCTGAAGTAATTTTTTTCCAGGTTATGTTCCGCTGGATTGTGTTACAATGTGTAATGTAAAATAACGTGACAAGACTAGACATGGGTCATTCAGTCTGTCAGTAATTCAGAGCTTGGCAAATTGGTCCTCCCTCTTCACCAGTCCATGAACTTCACAGATACTTAACTTGTTCATGCTACACTAGCTACCACATTATTTTAGCTGGAAAAGCTACTGTGATGTGTGAAATCTGAGAGGCTTTTCTTCTTGAAATTGGGCTGGTACCAGATGAGCAAACAGTGTTATTATTCTCATTAAGATATAACATCCTGTCAACACATAACATTGGCAATTGCATTTCAAATAATTGCATACTTGACAAATTGTATAGCATAATTTAGACTATCCTTTTACTATGTTCACGATCCTTCTTATTGGGCTTGGTTTCCTGGGTTAGGGAAGAGTCTTTTATTCCTTTTGTAAACTCAGAGCTCCATTAACTCTTTGTGCACATAGGTGATATTGCTGAAATAATAGATTTTTTTTTTTTTCCCACTGGCTGCAACTATTTTAATAATTCTAAACCCAAGAAGTCCACTACATTCCAGGAAGTATTAAATTGATCCACCCCTTCTTTCTTATCCAGAGTCTGAACAGAGTCTGTTACTGCCTGTCTTCAAAACAGTGCAAAAGAAATACTGTGGCTTTGGAGGTTCTTGAGGGTTTGCTTTGAAGAGGCCAAAAATAATTTCAGTGAAAACAGAACTTTAATTTGGTGAAAATGTCTGTTTATTTTAAAAACTGTTAACCATCAAAAATATGGCGTTTCCTTACCCGCTCTGTTATAACTCAAGAGCCTCAGTCCTGCAGTGTTTCTCATCACAATAGTAGACTTCTCATTTCTCTGCGACTCCTTCCAGTATTATGAGCGTGGCCTGGTTTTGATTTGGTTTCAGAACCAGCGTCTGTGAATTATAGACAACTGCTTTTCTCTTTTTCCTTTTTTTTTTCCAAGTTAGTCTGAGCTGAACGTAACAAATATTAGAAGAAATAAAGAATTACAATCTGGGTGTGGGGAATTCATTTTTTCCTTTGGAATGGAATCTCAGTATTAAACTACCAGGAAAAAAGCCATGAAAGGGATCAGTGGTTTTTCCACTGCTTTGCACATTGTAGAGTCATTTCAACATGTAATATAGGTGTCAAATGCTAATAAATCAGCTGTCAAATGCTATCAAATACTTATTTTGCACAGGTGTAAATGATTACATAAAATGCAAAGCACTGATCTGACATCAAAAATCTCTGAGTACCGTTTCTGTCGTCACCAGTTTTATAGAACTATTAAAAAAAAATCCAATAGGGAGTTTATTCCTTGTTATTTAAGCCACTAGGTTTTTCCTCTGTTTTCTTACTTTTTTGGGATGTGGTTCCCCCAACCCCTCACAGTTGGCACCAAGGGATAACATGCAACAATTTCTATGGAATTGCTTTGGACTGGTCTACAAAGAAAAATATGTTTCACAATAATGTTACGAATGATAAAGTGGGTTTTTTTCCTACCAAAACGTCTCTGTAAGTGCTCCAGCATCATCAACTGATGGCAGCACAGCTCTGGGAATAAACAGACTTTCAGCTAATGGCAGGGGAAACACGAAACAGGTATTTTTTCCTGATACAGAATGAACCATATGATTAACGTTAAATGCCAAATCCTACTGGTACTGGAGAGAATTAAAGTTTACTTTTCATTCCTTGTTTATTCTTTCTTCTCTTTTTAGCTAATTCATCTTGTTTCATTTAATACCAATGGTTTTTCCTTTGTATTTGGCCACTTTGATGGAAGAGGGTGGGATGCAATCTATTTTAGGCATGTGGCCTTTGGTAATAAGATTAAAGCTTCAGGCAAAGCCCAGATCCTAAAATGCAAACGAGGCAGGCGCTGCGTGCCTGTATTCAGCCCGCCGAAGGTAGGGGCCAACGTACCGTGACCCAACCGCTCCTTCGCCTCCCCAGCAGCACGAGCCGCTGGCCCATCCCGGACGGCAGCTGCACCCTGGTGCCGCGCGCGCATGCGACGGCGTGATGCTCAACTGCTTCAGGCGCGATGTTTACGTGAGGCTGTATGCTTCACTCTTAATAACCCAAATATAAGAGGTATTGTGTTGTAATGTTTATTATGAAGTAACTTTATTATAAAACCATGTCTTCACTTAACAATTCAAAATGACTATGTTTCTATCCGTTGTCTGATTTCAGACTTTCTTGTGAAAAATAAAGACGGCTGTCGCACTGTTGGCTGACCGAAGCACACCATGCGTAATTACAGCTGGGCCAAATTTGTACAGTTCAGGATGAACTTGCCTCTTCTCTGGCTGTTTCATCTCCACCATCCCTCTGACTGGCCAAAAATGTATTCTGGAATACTGGACACTTGCTCTGTTACCAGGAGCAGCAGGTACATGTATGGCCTAACCCATCCAAGATTGTTTTTAAAGGTTAAAAACCTTAAAACATAGTTTTAAAACCTTAAACATAGTGGCTGGCCCAGCTGTTGGCATAGAGCCGGACTGCTCTTAGAGGTAAGACCTGCAGTTAGTCGGGCCACAGAACAGAAACTGGGAAGCTAGGGCAGCACTCATGCCTTTGAGTGAGCATGAACTGGTGTGCAGTGAAAAGGATCCACTGGTCAGTGAATACACATTGCAATGTCATTTTTGAAAAAAGCAGTGCATAAGTTGTCAAACATGTGAAGCCAAATGTCTTTTTAAAAGGTTGTTTAGATATATAAAAATATCTAATTTGGTAAGTATCAGTTAGCATAAGAGAATTTTCATAATTCATCTATAAACTCATAATTTAAAAATACTTTTTTCTCCCCTTCCATCCCAGCTTCAAACCACTAAAGCAGCCCTTGTTTGCAGACAGAACTAAAGTAAAAAATGTTTATTAATAGTGATTATTTTTTTTTTCCTTCTAAGTGCCGAAACATCTGTAGCTTGCATAGCAAATGATGATAGCGCATCACAGACTCCCAGAATGGCGGGGGTTGGGAAGGGACCTCTGGAGCTCATCCCGTCCCACCCCCTGCTGGAGCAGGCACCCCCAGAGCAGGGGCACAGGGCCGCGTCCAGGCGGGGGGTGAATGTCTCCAGGGAAGGGACCCCACAGCCTCTCTGGGCAGCCCGTGCCCCTGCTCTGGCACCCGCACAGGGAAGCGGTTTCTCCTCATGTTCAGGTGGAACCTCCCGTGTTCCAGCTTGTGCCCGGTGCCCCTCGGCCTGTCCTTGGGCACTAATGAAAAGAGCCTCGTCCCATCATCCTGACACCCACCCTTTAGATATTTATAAGCATTGATGAGATCCCCCCTCAGTCTTGTCTTCTCCAGGCTGAACAATCCCAGGTCTCAGCCTTTCCTCGTAAGGGAGATGCTCCAGTTCCCTGATCAGCGTCGTAGCTCTCCGCTGGACATGACCTGGGGTGGGAAAAACCGTCTGTGAATTCCTTCCCCGCTCCCTCCCTCTCAGAGCAGGGCAGGCAGGCTGCTGTGGCGCGGCAGCAGGAAGCGCAGTGGGAAAGCGGGCAGGCTCTGTGCCGGTACCGCTGCCAGATCCTCAGCCCCGGGCCGGCGAGGGTGTGACTTGTCACCCATGTAGTTTAGGGCGAAGGCTGTGCACGTGTGTGCGCACACACACGGAGGAGCAGATGGGGAGAGCCGCTGAGGCCACGGAGAAAATTCGTAACCGTTCAGGTCAGCCCACATTTTGTCATGTTACCAAAAATATTCTGTAAATAAATATATTAATGAGCTGCTTACTTGTAGCTAGCAATTACTTAAACCAGCATTCAGCTTTTAATGCACAGCCATGCACTTCTAAAGGACAAGGTTCTCGCTGTGTATGACTATAGATCCAGATTTTTAAACCAAGATGGGTCGCTATTGATTGTTAGTTTATGATGATAGCAGTCCGCATGGCACAAGCTTCATAAAATTGCTGAAATACGTTGCCCCTTAACTTGCCTGCATTTGGCCAAGATCGCCTTGTGTCCAGCTAACACCAACTTTTTATTGGCATCATGACATTTCAAAGGCAATTTACAAACAAGGACATGCTTTGGAGGAAACCAGTGCTGTCACAGAGGGGCTGCGGGTGCCGCAACTCACCCTCGGCACTGCCACCCCCGCCTGCAAACACCCATTCCCCAGCTCAGCTTCCTGCAGCCCATACATGGCATCAAAATGGGTTTGCGGTGTCCCTCTGCTCCGCTGCTTTTAGGTGGTGCTGAGGAGATGGGCACAGCCAAAGCCCTGCTCTGCTCAGGTATTTTCATGGGGAAAAAATAAAACGAAGCAAAAAAAAAACCCCACAAACAAACAAACAAAAAACCCAAACCAAAACCCCAACGCCAAACCCACCCCAAAAGCCAAAAACCTGGACGAGGCGAGGTCCCTCCCGGGCTGCCAGCGCGGGCGCCAGCTGGGCCGTTGAGCTCCTGCCCCAGATGAGGAGGGGCGCAGTGACGGCTCTAGTTCCTACTGCCCGGCTCTCCCCCGCCCCAGGGCTGGAGGGTACGGGGCCTCCAAAGCGCTCCTCCTGAGAGCACGCTGCTGTTTAAAAGCCAAGCTGACCGTCTGTGCGTGTGTGTGCTAACTGTTGCCAAATGTGAAATTAGGTGAAATTAAAATAAAATGTGAAATTAAAAAAAAAAAACCCACCTCTACCTTGCCTGTGCTTGCCGTGCAGCAGCACCGGGCAGGCGTGCCATGGCGGGGCCGTGCAGCCGGCTGAACGCAGCACACGCTGGGCATGGACCCACAGAGGCCAGGGAAGGTTACGTTCCTGCTCTTTATAGCTTACTTTTATATATGAAAGACAATTAATTCTTCCCTTGGCCTTGTCTTCTCTGAGTAAACAAGCCCATGTCGGGCTGCCTCTGAATGACAAGATCAACAGAGACCTAGAAGATATGACATGAAAGCAATTTCCTCGGTTTCTTGCCTTTCGTGCTCAGTTGCAGTGCCCGGCACTAGACAGTCTGCACTGAGGCTTTTTACATTGCACACAGGTTAAAAAAGCCCTAATCCCACGCAGTGTCAGCCCTCTTCCCCGAATGTCCGTGCGTGGGGTGCGCGGAGGCCGTGCGCTGAGCCACAGGGCCGCCGCGCGTGGCTGCTGCGCCGGGCTCCGGGCGGGGGGCGGCTCCCCGGCTGGACGGGCACCAGCCCGCGTGCCAGGCGGCGCCAGCGGCGTAACGGGCCGGGTCGGTGTGACCCACAGCCAGGCCCCTGTGCAGGAGGGTGTCAGCGAGAGTAGTACTGAGATGATAGGAAGTAAAGGGACATATTAAAAAAAAAACCAAACCCTGAAATCTGCACTTTTGTAGGAACTATTCAATCACAATTGACCAAACCTGACGCTTGTTCTGGGTTTAATATGTTTCTCCAACAGAAAGTGTTAGTTACAAGTGTGCTGGTTAGGCTGGGCTGACACGCGAACAGCTCAGTGTCTTCGTTTGTCGATATTTATCAGGAGCTACCTAATAAGGACTCAGCAACAGATTCAGTCTCTGAAGTTTATCAGCTTCCCAGATCTCCTTTGCCACTCCTTTGGCATTTAAAACTATTCTGGGAAGGGCAAATTAGAAATCAATGCTGTGCTCATCAACCCAATAGCAACCTAGCCTTAAGAAATGTAGAGCGGCCACTGGGCGGGGGGAAGCTAAAATTGCCTTTCTGGAGATGAAAGAAAAATGCTGCCAGTTCAAAAGACTGAACTATTTAGTTACATCTTTCTAAAGCGCATGAGGTTGGGTAACTCGCGGCCGGGCACCCTTCAACACCTGCAAGTGGCAGGAGCAATACCAGCGGTCGGGCAAGCAGTCGGCAACACCGCAGTATCCCGCGGCCTGGATCAAGTCCTTTTTAAAAATATGATTTAGAACTAAGGTCCAACCCTGATTTCAGAGCATCCCGCTGGAACAGCAACTACAAGCAATACATAGTCCAAGGTAGAAGCTAAGCTCAGGTGCTGCAGTGTTTTACTCACAGATGCGCTTTTATTAAGCGTAGGCAAGCACCCCCCCATTCCTAACGCCCCTCTGTCTTTGGATCACCCAGTGTCTGATTGCTCAAGCGATGGCAGTGGGATTAATGCAGTTACTAGAATGCTTGCAAAAAAAAAAAATTAATATGGACTAACTAAACTGTGTTTGCACAGTGAAAGACTAGTCTGACGATTAAGCACCTGTAAACCAGAGGCCGGCATGTTTTCTGGAACTGACACCTGGTTAAGCTAGAAGATTTCTTTTAGGAACAAAAACCCCAGATGATTCTTTTCTGCGGCATTACAGAGCACCGGCTGAAGGTACACTTCGAAAGCTGGCAAAAGGCTGTTAAACAGAAAAAAAGTAGTGACAAAAATAAATGAAATGTTGACTGCTATATGTACAGCTACGGATGTATACAGCGTCATAGGAACCCTATTCCCCAGAGAGCTATTTAAAGCGGGTTTTTGTGATTTAATTCAGGGGGTGTGTGTAAACATAAGCATGTGTCTATATAACCATGAGTTAGTTAGTAAATAAACAGGCATTGTGCCTTTGACCCATGCATGAAAGTAAGGAGTGAACAGGTGACTACTTAATTCTGCTCGACTCAAACCAGCGTTCAGGCTCGTATTTTGAGAAAGGAATGCTTCACTTGCAGACTTCAGACTTTGGACCGTACAATAATTAGGAAAATGTTTAATACCAACCCACCCTCTTTATTTAAGTAACGTCTTCAAGTATTTTTATATAGTGCAAAATATCGTTCTGCATTAGTACAATAGCTATGGGAATTCACAGTCAAAAAAAAATCTTAAAAGATTTCCAAAGTCAAACAAAAAAATTTTTAATACTGTATTTTTAGCAAGAACATTTTAACAAAGAATGTGTACTTTAACTTAATATGGTACAACAGAGAAACCATACTTAAAAGTTTCCATTATCTAACACTCTACTGCATATTCATTTTTTTCATCTTAAAAGACCAAAAGCCAAGCTGAACTGAGCATAAAAAAAAGCATCAATTATAATCCTCATATTACGTCAGCTATTAGGGTTTAGCTCACACTTTTGAATCGGTCATCTAATGAAAGGACAATTTTTACATCATTCTTTTAAAAAATGTACACACATTTCTTTTTAAAACGTAATATATATCGAGTATCTGCTTCAGTAAACAAAGCTTAATTTATAAACACAATCGAAACAGCTCCATGTTGAACAGTTTCAGTGATAAACTGGACTTGTATGATGTACAGCCAGTGAGGACCTTTGTGGCTTAAAATCATTGTGCCATTGCTATACAGTAATAGCTACCTCCTTAGAAAAAAAAAAAGGGGGGGGGGGATTTAATTCCTGTATGTGCTTAAAAATACTAAAACTCCTTTCTATCTCCGGGGACCTAAAAATGATCTGTTGTAACAGGCTTGGTTTGGTATGGTAAGCTTGTAAAAAGTCTCAATATTTCTTAATGACAATACGGCAGTTTTCGATGCAGCAACAGTAAATTGCTCGAAATTGTCCTTCAAGTTTCATGCTACAAATCCTGTTCTTCACACAGTACTGAAGGCATCAAAGGTTGGAAGGGACGTTTTTCATGAACTATATAGTCTTCAAATAGTGATCATTATACATTTTTCAGCAATAGGTGTTTCCTTCAGTACATAATAGTGGGCTTGATGTATGTTCTGTTTTCTGGAGGGAAAAAAAAGAGACGGAAACAGGTCAATTACAGAGTTATACCCATTTTATAATTAATTGAAAGTTAGGTGGGTTTCCTTATTTGTTTGTGGACTTTTTTTCTCAAGCCAAGCTACCGGTGCCATAAGCTTCCATCGCACGCGTCCGTTTTACGCTGGGAAAGAGCCACCTGATGACAAAGCCCTGCACAGCCCCCGAGAGGTGACTGTCAGGCCCAGAAATGAGCCGCTCTCGGGGCACGGCCCGCCTTCTAACCCGGCGGTACACGCCTGGGCACTCAGCCGGGCTGGAAACCACCAGCCGCCTTCCTAACGCTGCCTGCCAGCCAGCATCTGCTGAGTAGAGACTACAAATATTTTTATGTTCATTTCCTTCCTTTATGACAGTTGCTTTTTAATTGAACACTCATTTTCCGTCGTATTTTCCAGAGGCCAGCCTGCGTTGTATTGCATGCCTCCGTACAATAGGCCGAGGAACGTGGCACCAGCTTTACACCACACTGTTATTACAGGCACAAAACCTTCTAGGGAACAGCGTGTTAAAACAAAATTGCATTGCATTTAAAAAAAAAGTAATAGAAGTCAAATCAATATCTGTTCTTGGGAAACTGTTCTTTCATTCATTCAGAAACCGCCACTTTTCTTCTGAAATTATTTTTCCTTATTTAGGGAAACAAGTAGAAAGCCACTTATTTCCTTCATGAAAGTATTCCTGGCTACAGTACCTATCAACTGTGCTTTTTCACATTGAGCCCAGAGAAAAAATAACTATTAAAATGCCCACAGAAACTAAAGCTAACAAGACTCCATATTCTTGTTCATTATACAATGAATCATGAATTCACCCAGCTAAACCCGCAAGTACTGATCTTGACGATGATAGCAAAATGATAATATTGAGAAGCATTTTGTATAACGTTGACATCCAGCCCATTACTGTTTTGCATATGCCAATACCGAACGCTCATAAGGAAGGAACAAGTATTGACCTGCTAACTGACACTGATCCTTGGAGCAATCGCAAAGTTTGCCACATTTCAATTTCAAAATGCATTTCAGCTATAATATGAGTGATTTATCATTTAGCAGTAGCTGTCAAAGCAACCTCCTAGATAAAACAAAAACATCTGGAACCATAAACAGAGGAGAGCAGTAGCTGAATTTTAATCCAAATCCGACATGTTCACTTCATTAGGAACAGGAAACAGCTAATTAGTAATTGAATGTTTCATGGTTTTAAGGAGGCTCAGACTCTCCAAACAGCGATGATTTAATATGTATTTTGGATGTAAACAAGAATAAAGATCGGAAGAGCCAGGGACGTAACATCTCCGGAGGAATGTTTGGGAGCATGGGAACCTCCGAGAGGTGAATAGAATTAGTTTCAGGCCTTTGGCTGATTAAAATTATTGTCTTAAACTTAGTGGGGCAACTAGTAAAGCCGGGGGGTGGGCGGTGGGTAAGCAAAAACACAAATATTGAACACTGTGGGTTTTGTTGGTTTTTTTTTTTTTCCCCCCCCTTTTTTCTCCTTCCAATTATTAGGACGTTGCACATGACTTCTTCCACAGCAGGCTGTAGGTGATCTAGCCGATACTAAGGTTGTACCACAAAAGGTAGCCAGGCAGAATCTGCAGCTCAGCGGGGCTGCCCTCAAAAGAAAAAATCATATGAGCAGCCTTCACAGGCAGTCCAAAAGGCTGGAATTCTGCCGGAGGGCGCTTCTCCTGGGCCAGTAACACACCGGTCCTGCACAGAAGCAGCCGAAGCGGCGCGCGTGCCGGCATCCACTGCCCACACCGCTGCTCTCTTGGAGGGCCTAGGCGCAGAGCCAGGCGAGCAAAGCTATCGTCCTGCCCAGCCCCCGGTACGGCGCGGGATCTACAGCCGGGCGTGCTGCGGTAGGCCACGTAACACCAATGGAGGTCAGCAGGACTGCGCTACATCGGTCACTGCTGAAATGGCCACTGGGCGTCAGCCGCATCTTTTGATCCACGTTTGATGCTTGATATTTGTACAAAGGCAGTAAGCCAGAGACCACATCTGCGCGCACGATTACGGTGCTGCATTTGGCTACGAGGACCCTGGCTGCTAAGAAGAGGGGAGGAATCCAGACATGCTTTCAAGGAAGAGTTGATTTACAAAAAAAAAGGCTCAGTAATATTGGTTTTTTTTTTTTAAATTATTGACATTTTTATTGTAGTTTAAAAAAATGCATTTCAAACTAAGGTAAGAGGTGGCCATTAAGGGCAATGCAGGCTGATGGACTGGCTATTTAAACTTTGAAAGTTTTCCGTTTTTTCCTTCCCATTCCCTTCACTTCTCAAGGGACGTTCAATGGCGGTATCTGGAATACCCGTAGGAGAGAAAGTAAATGCCAAAGCTCAAGCGCAGCGCAGCCACCCAGGAGATAGTATTGATCAGGTAAACAGAAAGTGCAGAGTTAAATATTTCCGTTTTTATAAAGCTCTCAATTACTCTCCAGAAATTAAAATACTGTTTTGGTGCTGTGCAATAAGCTTAACTCCATGGCATTAACAACGTCACACAGCAACCACCTATGAGGAATTAAAGCGTTAGGAGCGTCTGCGCTACCACTTGCACATGAAAGACAATGCGGTGTTGTCAAATTCGTCTTTTTGAAAAATATTCACCATCTCCTCAGTGTAGCTGACTGCAAGCTACATACCGCTTCATAGCATTTTACTGTGTTATATAGCAAAGATTTGAATAAATCTGTGTGCAGTAAATGTATTCTTTTATCAGGTTTATCCCTTAATCAAATATTCATTTATGTGGGCTTCATTCTATTAAAAAATGAAATTATACAAAGGTGAGCAAAAGCGTAGATTTACAGTAGTTTAAAGCCTAATCTCATGCTCTAGGGGTAATATTGACAATATAAAAACTGTATAAATGATATTCCCTAACACTAAAATATGCTTATGAGCCCCCTGTGCATGTTACACTGCTTTACAACCTACAGTGAAATGCATGACTGGCTTAATAAGCAAGACATTTAGAAATGATTTTTTTCCCCCTTCACAATGGATAAGACAAGTAAAGATCTCACGATGTCTCAGGGAGCCAGAGCCTACACTAATAATTGCAATTCCCCCTCGGGATGGTGGTGGCTTCCCCGAGTTGTTAGTCCAGGGTGTACATCCATCTCTTGCGCTCTCTTTTGGCAACGGTATCATCGTTTGTCTTTTTCTTTCAAGGTTTTAATGTGTGTATAAAGGACGAGTCCAAAAGCAGCAATTATCAACTGCATATTAAGTCCCTTTTTTTTTTTTTCCCTTCTTTTCTTTTTCAGCCTATTCAGCATCTCTGACTCTTCCGAATCCTCTGTGAGGCTGTTTGTAACACCTTTCTTTTAAGGTAGTAATTCAGCTGTATTTCCATAAAAGGACTTTAAAACAGAACTTCCACATGTACCCTCACAAGCCGCACAAAGCGGCGCGCCCCAGTAGCGCTGGTGCGCAGCCGCAGCCGAGGCGGGGAGCGCCACCGCCCGCCACGGCTACAGCGCAGACGGGAGGAGGAAGGCGGAGGAAGGCAACTTGGGATCTGCTACCTACTGAGACAACAAGGCTAAATTTGCTGCGTCAGTAAATTATTAATGCAATTTTAAAAATAAAACCCAGCACCATGTATCGCAGGCTATGGGTAGCAGAGATGAAATAATGAACTGAAAATCCCGCTTTGCCCGTTTTAGACAGAGGAGGAGTTGGGAGAGCTGCTAAAATAACGGGTGGAGCTGCGATGTGGCTGGTTGTGCGGACAGAGGAGCAGCCGGAGGGAAGGGGGCAGCCACGTGCCGGACCCACGCCCTCTCGGGGCTTTGCACAACTCCTGTGTGACGGGCTGAATCAAAGCCCCTTACGTGATGCTGTAAGCATGCCGGGCAGGAGCTGATCTCTCCAGCCGTCCTAGGGAACGTGAACCGAGTCAGCGTTTCAGTGAGACCAGAGCCAAGCTGAGCTTTGGATGCAGCGACACATGGAAAATACAGTGCCATAATACTAAATCTAACCTACAAGGCTGGGGCTAACGAGTTTGAATCAGTCTCTTCCTTTGGGGGTGTGTGCGGGGTGGGTGTGTTGGAACTCAGAGAACAGTTTGCATTAGCTTCTGCTGGGGATGAAATCCCAGGAAAAAACTTTCCCTAAACCTGTTGGCAAACAGGAGCGCTGACTGGCCTGGAAGGAGGCTGCATCCAGGCCCCTGCTAGTGGGGTAAGGACCGCAGCAATTACAGAAAACACAGAAAAGGATCATTCGCTACCATAGGAAAAAAAAGGAAAAAAAAAAAAAAAAAAGACCTGGTCTGCGGCCAGTTCTCGTGTTTTTGGGCTAGTCATTCAGCTGAATGGCAACCGTGAGTAAAACTGACCTCTTTGCCGGTTTGTTAGTTGTCCAGCAAAACTTTTCCTTTCCATTTATCTGTAATTATTTTCCAAACTGAGCAGTGAAAGAGAAAAAAAATAGCATGCCATGAGCAGGGCATGGTTTCCTCTAGACTCACAGGAGACCGTGGACAATAAACGCTGCTTCTGCGAGCAGCAGTACTAACGAAGTTGGTTTGCTTTCTTTTCATCTCTCGCTCTTTCATATCGCCTCTTTTCCACCCCTGCAGATGCGCAGTCTCTGATGTCTAACGCTGCCTGAGCCGACGAGCCTCCCTCCGGGGGAGCGGTACCAGCCCTCAGGCAGGACCGTGGCACCGGACCCTCCCGTGCTGCTCACGCGCGGAGGTGCCTCGTTTGGGGTTTCTTCCCCGCTTCTTTTGTGCTTAGGACTACCGAGTCGCCTCTGTCAAATATTTCCACATCCGCGTTACTAGACCTAAAAACTTGTACAGAAAATAGGATTTCCAATGAGTAACAATAGGCAAGGACAAGAGTCTGTTCACTGAATGCAAACTACGCAGGCACAGGATTGCCACTGTCAGTGAGGGTAGACAGGGAGATAACACAGTGGCTCCCGCTTAGGAAATATTCCAGCCTACTGACACTGAATTGTTGAATAAACGTTGTAGACCTTTGTAGGAATAGAACGGCACGGACCTCCACACTCAACAGTCTCCTGGGAGAACCTTTCCCCACCTTTTGTTTCCAGTAAATCACAAAATCTCAGCTTCCTCCCTCCTACGTGTCTCTGCGTGCTGACAGAGAGGTTCAGAAAACCACTGCGTACCTAAAGCAGAAACAACCCGAAGGTCGGCGATGCCGTTACTTTTGAAGCCCGCAGGCGAGCCACGCGTCACTCAGCGCCGCGACGCCGTGGCGAGTCGCTACCGAGGGCCCTTTTCTCGCCGCCAGCGGCGCGGGGCCGGTGCGCGCAGGGATGCGACAGGCCGGTGATCGCACGCAAACTGCGAATGGGTTTTTTAGAAGCTCTGCGATGTGACACAGCACAGAGTAACTGCAGAGGTTTAACGGTTCAGAGCATCCATAGCGGGACACACACTAGGGAGAGAGCACGGCTTGGACGGGAGGAAGAAGAAAAGGCCTAAGGCTCAAACGAAGAAGGTAACGAAGAACTCACAAGAAAAATATCGGGCCTCTGTTTAGTTTAATCTCAAGAGTTTCTAATCACAGGGTTCTGGTCTTTCCTTGCATAGAATTATAAGTATCTGAACATGTTTTTTTCAGTGAAAGCAAGACCAGGACAACAGCACTATAACTTCCAAGATGTTGAATTTTTTCTCTTGGAACTGTAGACCCCTCTGAAATTCCATGGCGTGGTTGGTTTCAGCGGATTGCAGCATTTGAAGGTATAACTGGATATAGTAACAAAGTTGTGAAGCCCCTCAGAAACACTACCCCTCTCTTATCTGCCCCCTTGCGCCCTGTTTACCATAGGCTGGATTTGAAAACTGACTGGCTATATCCGAATATTATATTGAAAAAATTATAGTCCAGTTTTCTAAATAATAAAAACCAAAATATGTTCCAAACTTCCACAGTCCTTCATCTGTGGCAGACAGATAAAAATCACAAGTTAGTCACAGTTAGAGTTTTCGTGCTAAATCTCTGCTAGGTTATTTCACAAACGAAAGCAGCAGCAGCCCCGGGTCACCCTCCTGTTGCAGGCACCGTGAAGCACACGCCCTCTGAACCTCAGGAAAGTCCATCTGCCTCTGCTGCCACCTCCTTCTTGAAATTTAGAGTCTCTTATTTTTTGCAAATTGTTATCATCGAGTATCATGGTAACATCTATTTTTAAAAATTTTAAGATAACATTGCTTTGCTGATTGTTCCAATATCCCCTAACAATGAAATATAGTAACACAAAAGTTAACTAAGGTATAAACATGCAAAAGGAGAAGTCTCCCTGCGATCATAAAATGATGTTATTTTCTGTTCAGCAGTTCATGTTACTGCTGTTCATGCTAATTAATTAAAGGAGCTGTTGCTGTAATGTGCAAACAGGGAATCTGAGAAACTGAGAGGGCTTTTAGGTCTCGGAGTGAAGTTAAGTCAATCTGGGCGCGGGCAATCAAATGTAATGAAATCACTTGTCAGTGCTAAGCTTGCAAAAACTGTGAAGTTTGACTAGGGAGTAAAAGGATTATAATTAGATTTCCAATAGGATAATAACTAAATGGCAGAAAGCAGTAAAGAGAAAATATTACTTTGTTAGCTAATGGTGCTGCTGTTCGGTTTTAGTTTTTATCAGCACACTTGTAGTTGTGCTAATTTAATTTGCTTTTATCAGCAAAAAAGCACTCCTCGAATGGTACTTGAATGTCATTTGCAAAAATCATTGATCTGAAGGTGCACTTAATGACACCCAGTATGTTTATTTTATGTGAAACGGAGATCGGTTGATAAAATGGTTGATGCACTGCCTTGCCGGCCCACAAGTGAGTTATGGAAGCAAGACCAGAAGGGTATCTCTGTGCATGCATCACCCTCTCCTGCACCACTCAACTACGCGGGGGGCTTCACCGCTACAGCAACTATTACTTTTCTATTTTGTCAGCTAAAAAGCTTCTCTCAGATCAAGCTATGCTGGACCAGAAGATCAGGTGTACGGAAGATGGAGGTGTTAGACTGTAAAGTTCAAAAAAGTTTTAAGCCTCGTCTGCACAAAATCTCCGTCCGATTAATATACAAAGCACAGAGAAAATGAGTCGACTAAACGGAAAAGATTTATCATGCAGATCAGAATCCCAGTGTATGAACAGCTTGTGTTAATAAAATCATTTTAAGAAACGAGCATAAAATATGATATGACTTAATCACTGTGAAAGGTGGCTGTGCAGTATTTTTGCAACTTCCCTTTAAACCCTCTTAAGGAGATACTGGCAGTGAAACTAATTGAATTTCAAAGGAAAGGCACCGTGTGAATGATAGATTTCTGTCCAGCAGAGCTATTGACAACAGCAAGAGAAAGGTCTGCATTGATGCTAACGCTTTTTTCTGTGCAATAGAGAGAGATTTTGCAAGCTTGGAAACAGCTTTGTACTAGGGACACGTGTTTCGACCCTTCCTCCTCCCAGGGCCCAAAAAACAAAGGCAGCAAATGAAGGGGGCAATGAGGGACTGCGCTCAAATTGTTAAAGACGCAGTGCAACAGTAGCTGTCAAGTGCAAAAATTGTAACCAAAGGAAAAGAGAATAAAAAGATATTACAGTATCAGCATAACTGAAAGTGAAAGAGATGGTGCTACAGGACAGAAACACTTTGAAATCTAAACAAGCTCTATAGAGAGCTTTTCAGGAGCCGTTTTATCAGCTGAGAGCGCTTGGTGGAAGAACTGGCTAAACTCATCACACATTTACATACGAACAGGATCACCACACTGCTACTGCCAGGGAAGTCAGCGAACGCTGTCACCCGTGGCTGTGGTGAAGCCAAGGGAGGCTTTGCCATCGAGGGTGTGTGGCAGGTTTACAACTCCCGTTGCACAGGTCATGTTCTGCTTTCGCACAGGGGCACCAAGCCCACGCATACTGAGCGCAGTGGTTACCCAGTTCTCCCCGTGTTCAGGCTTTTAGCCTGAACAAACACTTCATGATCCAAAGCCTGGTAAAACTAAAGAATAATGGAGTTGGGATCAGATTTTAAAAAAAAAAAAAAAAAAAAGAAAAAAACCCCTGAATTAGAAATCATAAAGTCACAAGGTTTTCTTGAATATCAATAGACTTGAGGAAGTGTAGGAAAGTTCTCTTAATTCCGTCTAGTAAGTAAACGGTTGTTGGAAGTGGCTATGTATCACTTCCCCCACAGATATTTATAACAATTTTTGATGGGAAGACACATTTGAGCCAACTGTAACTTTTTTCCTTCAATTGAAAATCGAAATTAACTTCCCTTTTTTTACTAGATTTTGTCCAGATGCACCTTTGACTCTCAGAAGCTTTTTGGAAGAGCCCTGAGCACTCATCTCGGCAGGTATCATGAATCGATCATGAATGCTAGGAAAAATTTGCTTGACAAATGTAAATACACGTGCCCCAAGTGCTTGTCTGATATTTTGACCATTTCTGGCAGTAACGATTTTCAAATCATAACAGTTAGAGCACAACTCTAATCACACGTGTACGCACACACGCACGCATTCTATGTGTACAGATACGCATTACAACAAAGCTGTGCTTCTCCTTCTTTGTAATACACAGCATATGAACCTAAAACCACAAAAAGAGACGGCAGTAAAAATATTTGAAAGCTTTCCTGTACAGATGACAGATGGACAACAGATGCATACCAGAGGTATGCAAAGTCAAGCCTGTAACAGTTCAGAAATGCTAGAAGTTATGTTTGCATCTATAACTGTACTGCAGTCCTCCTTCCATCTACACAGAAGGGGACTGTCTTTACTTACTTCAAGATGCGTTATTTTTTGCACATGACCGTTACATGATTCAGTAGAAAGGGTGGGAGAGCCCTAAGAAGCAGCAGTTATATTGAAACAGGCAGCTGTCTGCAGGCTGCTACGGTAGCCAGTGCAGGACTGAGTGGTGCGTAATGAATGTGGCACAGGATTGAGAAAAAGGCTGATTTTATAGAAAAATCAACAGCACAAAACTGAACTTTCTCCAAAGTCAGGGAATTTCTATGTTCAAATTGCTCAGACCAAAGTTTATCACAGGTGACTACGGATTTTCTGCATGCTTCAGATAGGCTTCCAGTGGTAATGGAAATAACCCTTAGGATGTCTCCACCTCAGCTCCCCTAAACGGTGATGACACAACTCCCTGACTTCACAGGCCTACAGCCCGAGTGCATTTGCTATTCTTTGGGAAGCACTCAGACCAGACGTGAATGATCTGTATTTACAGTCACTGAACAGTGGGGAAAATGGGGCACTGCATTACTGCTCATAACATGAACATGACTTCCCTTTTTCATGTATTTCTTGGAAAACACCTATGATCTTGATAGGAAGGTAAGGATCAGAGGTAAAATATTTAATAAAGATAAATAATATGTAACATCACTTTTAAACTAAGCTCATATATCTGATGGCTAAACATGAGTTTCCCACACCTCTATTTAAACAAATTTAACTTCTGGTCTTGTAAAGCACTGATCTTTCAAAGGTTTTCTATAATGAACAGGAAAACAAAATGAAGTTGCGCAATTTACTTTTATCTTAAAGCAGGAAAACAGAGACAAAAACTATTCTTGCATTTCATTTGATTTTTAATGTGGCTCACGACAAACATGCATGTGATGGGACGTGGTACATACTGCACCTTGCATTGCTGCACTGTCATGTTGGGTTCCGTTGTGTTCTATTTCCATATCTGGGATTCCAGCATCTGAAAGACGTGACACCGAAGATTAATGCATTCCCCTTTGTCCTTCACTCATGCATCTTTAGGAAAATATTTATAGCAAACTAGGGTGATCTCCAAGTTACATGGCCTTGCATAAAACATTTGGTCTTCATAGAATTGATTCAGCAGTAAAGCGTTTCCAAAATGTGCAAACATTACTGGTCTCACAGTGAATTATTTTTAATGTGCTTCACAGTTGTCTGACAATCAGGTAATAACCAACGCGTGATATTAATATGTCTGTAAAATTCTCTTGGAGAATGGGGGCATCTGACATACGAAAAACAAAAGTCGGAACCAAGCTGTGGTAGCACTGAACCGTGCTGACCCTCCTCACCATATACCTGTAAGGTACAGAACTAAAGCATGTAGGCAACGCCAGTCAACACGTTTGCGTACGTGTATGGATCAGCTTGTGCGACTGCATGTCACAGATACGGGCTGTGCAAACCGCACTTAAAGACTCCGCTCAGGGCATTGCAAGCATGTGTTATCACCCACACCAAAACTGCGTATGTGGTATCATGTGACACATCTCCATATTTCCGAGAGCAGCTTTCCAAAACGGACTGTGCTCTTTTTAACAAGTGGAGAAAGAGTCTCGTAACGATATGCACTTTTGAACTATTTAATTTCACACTGATAATACTTTGGTATGCACAGTCCTTCGGGGTGGGGGCGGGGGCTCAAACACCCCAGGGTGTTACGATAACAGATGCCATTATCCACCTTGTGCCGACAAGGATTAGCGTGAAGGGTATGTGATTTGAATCCATGGCACCTCAGATCCTGGAGAAACATCTGCTTGCCTTATAATACAGTACTTAGAAATTACAGCAAGAAAAAACCCCACACCTGAGAGGGGGCTGCGCATACAGTTTTGAAGTTTGGTCTGGAGAAGCCTGTTCCGGACTTTGTCAAACAGAGGATAAGCGCACCATCGCTTCCTCACATCACTTTAGTTGGAGTGCCAGTAGCTACCGCAGAGATGACGCTTTGCCGGTCACCCTACAGCCTGACTGGACTCGATGTCGAAGCAGGGCAACCCATTCAAGTGTCATCCATACCCAGAAGAGTAATATCAGTAGTACCTTAGCAATATATGTGTAAATGAAATATCTGTGATGTATGCATATATAGCCCTATAAATATATATGAGCGAATAAATAGTATTTTCATGTATACAATTTTTTCTTATAAAATTACAAGCGGCTGCTATTAGACAGGGTTTCCCTTATTCAGGTCCCTGTTTTGACAGAAAGTTCAGGGCACTGATCTATTAATCCAAAAAGGTTCTTCATTTTCAAACCTTTTAGAGTACGTGTTGTATATACCTGAAATGACAAAGTCATCTGTAACTAATAACAGCATCTGTTAAATGAGACAGACCGTCAGAGTTAAATTAAAAATATTCAGAATAGCCCTTCACATTTTGTTGTCATAAAATTGTACCTGCAATTAAATCGTGGATTAAGATGCTAATGAGCTACCTGATTTGCATATGCAATCAGATTAGCATGTAAATATCAGCTTCTTGCAGGCACTAACATATATATGACTACCTGAGCGTGCCTGCAAATCAAAACGTTAGCAGCCAGGCCCACAATAGCAGATGTAAAGGTCTGTTAATCACATTGCTGGCGTGTTGGTACCCTTTAATTTGCGGCTTCCAGAACTGCTGAGTGCTCCTAACTGTGGTGGGAGCAGCAGGTGCTTACCAGCAATGGCAGGATCTGGGTGAAGGACCTCACAGAACACCAGGACGTTAGGTTTTTTCCTGACATTCATCTCAAGGTGCTGGCTGTGTCTGTGGGATCTGATCTGGGCATTTTTCTGACCCAGTGGAGAAGGTGGAAAAGGTTTCTGCTGGCTCTGTTCACCCACTCTCCCTTGGGTCGCTGTCCCTTACCACGGTGCAACTGCAAGCTGTATATCCATGCCTGAATCACCACCACTCACTGTCAGTACATCAGAAAAGCCAGCCGGTTCCTGGTTACAGTGATATGCTGGACTATAAAACCCAGCAGATGAGAATGCCACTGAAAGATGTTGTGCTCGTACTTAAAGAGTTTATATCTCTCAGGTGCTCTAGATAAATCACGACTCGCAGTCCATTGCAGAGTGTTGCGATGGCAGTTCACGCAGACAGGCTTGCCCTAACTTTAAAAAACAGTTCGGGTAGCCCTCGCTAAGAACTCAAGGCAAGCTAAACTCATTATTTTTACTCAGCAGTTCAGGCAGTTTTTGCAGTCTGCTGACGTTATGATGGCTCAGTTGCTAGCGGTGCCCAAAGTAGGCAGCACAAAGTTAATGTAAAGACTACACGCCATGCAAACGCAGCAGAGACTGCATCTGATTCACGAGCCTCTGCAGAGACGTCGGGGTAGGGACTCACAGATTAAACCTTCACCTACAGAACCTGAAATTAATTAAAACTCAATGAGGTCCACTCTTAAAGATTCAAAACCAAAGCTATAAACTGGTCAGAACCACATTAAGCCGGAGAGGCCAATCCTCCCGCTACCCAAAACATAATCACCCTTTTTAGGAGACTAACTGACTTGCTTTTGTTTCACAAGACCATTGGGGAAGTATTCAAAGCCTAGTCAGCTCTGAAAGCTGATACATATTTAACAAACTGAATAGGTCCTGAGGCTGAGCAAACTTCAGCCAAACGGCTTTTAAAATGAAGCTCAGCAGTTCTAAAAATGAATCTGCTGGGAGAAGAGTTCAGAGAACCTTATAGGAACCAAATTTCACATTGTCTTAGCTGGCACTGTAACAGATTTCTCTGGTAATATATTCAGCATTTCTTGTCATGTCTGTGTAAACTGCTCTGTCTGTTTCTCTAGTTGCTAATTCATGACCCAGAGCACATGGCCTGAAATAGATTTTTAATTATTTCAGGAAAGGATTGTGGTTTTTTATTCTGGAATTTGCTTTGTGCATCATCTCACTTTTTTTTTTTTTCACTCAATTAAACATAATTTTAAGCTGACTGTGAAAGGCCAACTAAGACATTACCATTTAACATCCTGAGACCGTCACCTGATGTGGCCTGTTTAAGCGCCTGTTCCACTTGTTCTCTTCTCTTTGATTCAAATTCCAAAGCTTCCTGCAATTTTCTCTTTGCCTTTTTTTCTTTCTTCAAGCGTTTCTGAATTGTTGCTGAAATGTAAATATATTGTAAGAATGGCTGTTAAAGCACAATTAATACATAATGGAGACAGTGAAAGAGTTTATGTTCAATGTTCAAGGGCCCAGTTCTAGCTCAAAAACAAACAAAAAAAATCTGGCATGAATCTGTTATAAAAACACAAAAAACCCAAGCCATATCCTGGAGTGAAACAATGAACAATCTGAAAGGGCCTTAGATCTTGTTAAAGATCTTAAATCTTATTCTCACTCTGGAACAGTCCCATGGGTTTAAGTCTCCTGACCAGAACATAAGAGTCTCAGAGCCAGCCCGGTGGGTCACGTTACACAGACTTCACCAGTTTGGACTAAAGTCCAGCTAAAATTCTGCTGTTTGGTTGAGGAGATCATTGGCTTAAACTAATTTCTAGGAACAGTAGTAATGTAAATCCTCAAAATTAAATAAATCTCTCACCCTTCATTCTAAGCTTTTCCCTTAATGCTGAGAATTATATTGCACCCTCCTCCTCCAGTAGTTTTATCTGGAAAGATAATCCAAAAACACTGGTTATGCCTCCCCTGACCACTCCTCATGGATGGAGGAAGTCTCCTGAACATGTCAGAGACTCGGTTTTAGTTATGTTTTCTAACATTAAAAGGAAATGAGATTTATTTCTGCAGGCGAGCTGTCGGTGTGCAGTGCTGGCGAATCCGCAATGTCAGTAGCAATGGTGTACAGAGTGAAACCCCATGCAATCAGGTGGTGATTTTCTTGGTAAAAATGGGAGCAGCAGTTGGGGGAATTCTGAAACAGAATAGCTGAAATAACAAGAACCACTGCCCCAGAGAGGAGCCAGGTGTAAGGCTGTGGAGAAGCTGGGCTAACTGGGTGTGTACTCTAATGAAAGAGCATAGAGAAGGGGTAGGTACTGAGTAACATGAGTACTTTTGCACTTCATCACTAGGGGGAGAAAAAAGTGGAAAAGCCAAAGAAAGAAGAAACAAAAAAGCACTGGGTGTATATTGAGAATCTCTGACAGAAATTAAAAGGGAGCTTCCCAGGTACGAAGCGGGATGAAAGCAAGCTTATAACACTGGTGAGTAAATCAAGTACATCCTCTCGGTTAGCAATTTCTCCTTCTAACTGAAACACTCTATAAAACGCTGTTAGCAGCTGCCTGTTTGGACTTCGAATAGGTAACGATGCACTAATACACTGCTCCTCTACAGCTCTGCATGAGATCTCAACGCATTTCACGGTCATCTCATCTTCTCCCTTTTATAGATGCAAAGTGGAAACAGTGCCTTGACAAACATCATCCACAGGCCATTGGTACAGCCAGGTAAGATTTGGCAGAAAACAGAAGTATTCCTGATTAATCTCAGCCTTAAACCCAACTATAAATAAAGGTAAAACCATAACTAGAGAACTGTATAGTATTAATTGTAGCCAGATGATCAACGTCTTCATCAGGAACTGCTGACATTGGCTATGATTGTATTCCCTCACCTATATAAATTCAAGCAATAAAATGCACCTTTTAAGCCTTTTTCCTTTCAAACCCTGAATCTTTATCCCATAATTAACCTTATTTTTCACCAGCACCAGGTTACCATTACTTAGGCCAGAACTACATCTAAAATATCCACCTCTGCCAACAACGACCCTGTGCTCCTGCTGGCTAACAGACTGTCCTTATTATCCTTATTAAACTATCTTTAATGGGCTCTTACACTTGTTTTTTCACCAGCGCTGCAAGAAGACTCTCTTGCGTCTCTTCTTTGTATGACCTGCACCTCCTTCCCTGGTTTAAACTGCTTGGAGGGTCTCTGGAGCCCGCCCCCCCCCCCCCCCCCCCCCTTCTGCTCAGTGTATCCTGCAGCCAGAAAACGCTCTGCTCCTGGGCACAGCTTTTGCTCCAGGAAATCTGCCATCAGCTGGCACGTCTGACTGGCACGAGGAAGACTGGCTGCACCGGAGGCTGATGCCCACGTACTTTCTCGAACCAGTGGGAGAACGTTCTTAGCAAGCTCTGGAAGGGGTCAAAGACCATTTCCGCAGCATATCCCAGCTCATATGAAAGAGCTCCATTCCTACAACCCATTGCAGCTTGTGCAGAGGATGGAAGAATGCTTTTGCGTCGTGCTGATGCTGCTTCAGTTCACATGTGAAGTCAAATTCCACAGGGATTTCTTAATCCCATGGATTCTTTACAGAAACAAACAAATGGAGAAACAATGGCACTAGGAAACAGAGGTAACACTAATAGGCTAAAAAGAATTTGAGCTTGATCTTAAGTGCCCTTTTAAAATTACCATCTATTTTAGAGTCAAGTTTGCTAGTACATTCTGGCAAATGTTGCTCACCAGTATTGTTAAAATGGAAGTTGAATTTATGCAAGCAGTGTTTTGCAATCCCTTTTATTTATTTGCTTCTCCTCATATTAGATACCTGTGAATTTCAAATCACAAAATACTTTTATAAAAATTCACTAAAAAAATTTGGAAAGATTCTGGGAAAATCCACAGTATTTGCATAACAGTTTGTGACCACTTGTTCACCTGAATTCTTATTGATTTTTACAGATCTTTCCCAATTTGTGAATGCTGCAGTCAGGGGAAATAAGGAGGATACCATTACACAGGAAATCTCCGAGAGACTTAATAAATTATGAATGTCAAAATGTGATCTGTACAACATAACTTTGCAAAATTGAGCAACCCGTGTGAAAAAGCCCATCTTGGCTTTCTATAATAATAAAGAAGTGCATGTGGTGATGACCTGAAAGACAAACAATTCTGAGGATATCGATTATTGGTGAAATTCTCTTTTAAGCCAAAAGCCAACAAAGTCTGCGAATGGCTTAAGGTTTTTGTTGACTTAAATGCGGCTCGGGGGGTGCATAGCGTGCCATCTGCCTACATGGCGATAAGCCTGGTTTCACAGAAATACAGCAGTCCCACCCACACTTAGACCGGGGGGCTGCAACGTTTCCGAGTGCCCACTGCTATTTAACAACTTCAACAGTATTTACCGACCCTTCACAACTCACCTTCAAAGTGCCTGTCCTTGCTGCCTCTTACTGAGGCCTCGTGCTGCAGACAGCTCTGTTCTACACACCTAATTTCAATTCAAAGTGTGCAGGAAGATAGTACTTGGCACCTACATTTTTGGTCTTATCTAGTTTTATCTTTCTGATTTCATGGATGTAATCTAGAAGTAGCTTTTGGCACATAAAGTACTATTCCTTTCCTTTAGATGCAGATTTGAATTTTAAAAAGAACACTGCCTTCTTTGGAATATCTCAGTGAAAAATTCAGATTTACCAATTTAATTGCCTATTACTATCAAAAGCTTCTAAACAGTCATGGTCTTGTCTTAGAAGGCCCCATATGGGGAATGCTGTTGTATCTCACTCTCCCGATGGGAAAAAAAAATATCTAGGGTTATTTGCTTCAGATCTTGCACTTGGGTAGACAACTTCTAATGTGGGCCACAGAAGTAGTAAGGTAATGAAAAAAAATCAGCTAAATACCCCAAATTACAGACGAATATTTCTCACAGTAAGACTGATCTTCAATGCTGGGAGGATAATAGCAGAAAACAAAAGAAATTAAACTGTCAAATGAAGAAATCGGGCTGGGAATACACAGGCGGAGTGGTAATAATACATGTGAAAGCCATGAAACTGAATCAGCTTTGCTCCACAGAACCAGCCAAAACTCTCTGCGGCCAGTTGCCCTCCAGGAAATAATCCTTCAGTCACTGTTCTGTCTGCTTACAGAAAAGTGTGCTTCATTCTGGTTTTATTAAATTTAAATCTTTCATTACCAGTGCTAGTCCAGTGCTGCATTACACTGAAGTATGAATGTCAGTTAACTCCGAGTCCTCAATAGCTCCAGCTGGAAATGCCAAAGGGTTATACATTTAATAGATATCTAAACTCCATTTTTCATTCACTCACCTCTGCTTTGCAGCTCAGCTGTGAGTTGCCTTTCCAAGCTCTCTCTTAGTTCTCTCTCTCTACAAAGCTCCATCTTTAACTCTTTCTTTTCCTGCTGTATCTGCTTTTCCTGGACTCTCGCATTGTCCACAGCCACCTTCAGCAGGCCCTAAAACACACACAAACGTAAGATCTGAAAATACCAGTTTGTTTCAGCAGTGACAAAATTCATCCATTTGTTTCTTTTACACCCTCCAGGAAAACAGAAAAATTAAAAGCAGGAACCTATAGACCTGGAATGCAACTGGGCATCTGAGGTAGCTAAATGTTATATATGAGCAGTTTTGTGGCATGGAATCATTCAGCACAGCTTGTGCTAACTCATCCTACTGATGTGGTTTATTACAAACGGAGTGCCACATCATTGCTGACCTCGGTCAACTGCAGGGAGAAGCGAAGGAGGAATAATGAGACTGGTGAATTTTAATATGACTGTTATTGCCGACTATTCAGTCAAATAGACAACCCTTTCACGATCGACCATGCCAGAGAGTGGAAACCTAAGCATTACATTAAATAAAAGAAATCAGAATTTCAGATACAAAATAGTTTCTAAAACTTTTTAAAGAGATTGAAAAAGAAACACATTTTATCCATCATGACATAGCCTGGCCCTATAGAGAATAATTTACCTGAATGTTGGTTAATAGTGTTTCTACTGATGAAAGACCATCAGCAAAAAGAAATGGCGCCGGAAATCCAGGAGGCAAGGCCTGTCCAGCCAGTTGGACTTTATCTAAGGTTGGTTTCATTATTGGAATGGCAATTTGGACCTCTTCTGTAAAGATAGGTTTAAAAGCAACATCAGAAAGCATTGGAAATGTAGGTAAATGTAATTTCTAGAAACTAGCATCCTGTTTACCTGGAAGTCAAAATACAAGTGCATTAGTAAAAATGACATGGTTTCAGTCTTTGGGCAGCTGCGATTGTTCCTAAGGTAAGTTTGCAAAATAGTACAGACAATAATAAATATACTGAAGACTGTAACATACCTGGAACATAGACTATTATAGCTCAAATTCTAGAGAATTATAACAGTATTACGCAGTGCATTAAACCTGAACGACCTTTCTTCATTCTACCACGTTTGCCACTCTGATGTGCATTTTTTGCTGCTATAACCTTGATAAAATCCTAATCAAGACACGTATCACATCTCTTCACTCCTTTAACGTTATCCTCCCCATACTCAGCAGTAAATAATCTCCACTGAGTCACCCCCTTCTGCTTAGCTAGCGCCAACTCCACGCTGCCAGTGAAGTGCCAGCGCAGGTTTGCTTAACAAGTACCTTGCTACGGTCAGCCTTTCTAGTCACAGGCAGCAGCCAAACTGCTTTGCCGAGTTCTCTCTACCGGAGGTGTGAGAGAGCCGGGTGGCGCGGGAGGAGCGGGCGCGCGGGCACGGGGCCTCGCGCCTGCGGCTGGCCGCACCGCGCTAGACTCATGCGTCTCTTACAGATTGTAGAATCGGGACCCGGTAGCTTCCCCTTCACGCGCTGTTTCACATAGATCATGTTGTTACAGATCAAGCTGTGCACAGGCAGTGGAAACGTGTAGCCAGAAACAAACAATGACATTAGTAATTATTTTTCAAAAATCCTTCAAATTTTGTGATGAATCAGTATTACCACCGATGAGCTCATATTTTGGAACAGGATAATTGAGGTTTTAGAGTAGTAAATATATCTCGTTCTCTCAGATCCCTATGAGTATTTCTTCCCCATGTGTTCATTCTAAACATCAAGTTAATTGCTGAAAACCAGAGAATTAAAATCTGCTAGCAGTCTTTAAAGCCAAACTCTGTACATTTCTTTTTCTCTGAAATGTTAAAAAAATATTTTTGTGTAACATTGCAGGGAAAACCCGTCTATACATACTACATTCCTGCACTTGCAGAAATCACGAAGAATATCTTCTCAGCGACTGCATTTTAGTAAAGCTTGCAACTAACGTACTGGCCGTAAGTTCATGATGCACGTGTTTTCTAAGGGCAACTGCACAGCCAGCCCTGATAGTCTCATTTGTCAAGTGTCTTGGTCATATGGAAGCCACGATCTACATTTAGACCGTGCCATATTCAAAAGGCCCCCTTCTCCCACCTCTCATTAAAAAAACCCAACCCACTTCAGAAAGAATCTGACGACAACGATAAGCCACGGCGTCTCTACGGCAGTACTACTGCCTATGTGCTCCAAACTCCAGGAGCACATATAGAGCAGCAAGCACTTTTTGCTCTGTTTCTAAAACACACTGACTGACAACGAACCCCAAGCATTAGCAGTTTTAGAGTATTATTTGAAATCTGTTTAGGGAGTATTGTGTCCTCACTGTGCGAGCTCATTAAGCAGAACATCTTTATAATGATTCTTCCGAACTAGCAACAACAAAAGCCAGTAACCTCTGCGCATCTTCATGGCTATCATTTTAGGGCGGTGTTCATGTAATTTAAACGATCCTTTAAAAAAAAACAAACAACCCTGGATAACATACTCAGACCGCGGAGTTCGTGCTGTTTCAGACACACCATTTCTCATATTTAAATATACCACCGGCAGAGCTTTTAAAACAAAGTGATTAGTTGTTGTGTATGATGCCACACAGAAATAATACCTAAGCCACGGAGTCACAAAAGACTAAACAGAAATGGCATTTGAAGAAGAAAGTAACACATGAAGTATGCATAACAAAACCACAGCCTCTTTAAAATCTCTAGAAATCTCTACTATTCTACTATTTGGAGATGAAAGTAATAACACTAAATTGGCCGAAAGGAAAATTACTATTGACTGCGAAGACAGGTTGCATGGTCTATGGTTTGTAATGTTACTGTACAGCAGATTGAAGTTTCAAAATAGTATTACTCTTCTTTAAAGAGATAGACACAGCTAAATTAGGTGCTGCTTGCTGCAGTGAGGATCAAATGCAAAAAGAATCATATTTCATCAGACCTAGTCAGCACCAGGAAAATAAATAGAAATATAAGAGGTATGCAGGCAATGATTCATTTTGATAATCTGGCCCAAGAGAGACACATAGAGACAGCACACAGATCTAAGCTTCTACCAAAAGACAAATAGGACACAGAGGGTGGGAATTGGGATGACAGTGTAGCAGAGGTCACATCGATTTTCAGCAGCAGTTTTCACACAGATGAGATAACCCTGGACTCTATTTGGCCCATTGTTCATATCCTACCTGTCCCAGAAGCAATAAATTTCCAAGTCCCAGAAAAAGGGCAGTAAAGAAGAAGGATTCTACTTATGACTTCTTATGATTAAGTTTTTGTGCTAACCAAACATGCTTTGCAGACCAAGGTCACATTGCATGTTAAAGTCTGTAATAGCTGAAAACTAGAAGAAGCATATTATGTTTTAGTGTATATGGGTGGAAACTGTCAAACCATTCATCATCTTTTTTTTTTTTTCTGATTGAAATCACACTCTGCAAAGATGAATGATAAATGCATTAGAAATCTATTTCAATCTTGTAATAGGTCTTCACATCTGAATGGTGTCTACATCTTGCCCGTATTCTGAGTAAGTGCACAGTTAGGCAGAAATTTATTAGCCAGACTGGAGAAATCATAATTGGTAAAGTGATTAAACATGGCACGTGTTGGAAGCGCTTTTTGTGGATTGTTTCAAATGCATCTTTTAAACAGGAAAAAAAAAAAAAAAAAAGATGTTGATTTAAGCATTTTCATTTTAAAGAACACTAAAAATAAATGCTAAAAGCTGTAGTCACACATACAGTACAACAGAATACGCACGAAATAAAGCTAGGACAACTACAATCTAACCAAGGACACAAACAACCTTTCTATTTATTGAAGCAAAGTGGGAACTACTTTTATCGAGCTTGTTTGTTAAACCTGCCATGCTTTATAACAGCATTCAGGAACCCATTTAGAGTGCAGTCCTTTTATTTTAATTTCTAGCTGGCATCCAGATGAATAGACAAAAGCAAGAATTAAATTGCAGAGAAAAGAAATACACAGCAAACACTAACAGTGAATGGAATATTATCCCAGGAAAGTACACGGAAATCTGCTAGAAAGTTTCTTGTTCTTAATTCAATATACTGAAGGATTTCATCTTCTGCCTTCTGCCTAAGTTGCAGAAATAGAGACTGGAAAATGAAGCATCAACCTATGGACTAAACGCAGCCCTGGGAACACGAGTAATGCGAATTGCTCCCTGCATGATGGTGCACAGCCCAGACCAACAGGCAGTTTGTATTTGCCAGCTGGTCTATGTTCTTTCAGAAGGCATGTTTTTAAATCCATCATTCACATACCTGATACACCTGACACGTCACACCCCTCTCGAAACACGGTAGAACTATCAAAGCTACAGTTTACATATTGCCTAGATATAATCTACATATTGTTAGATATTGTTAGACCACCACGTTATTTCTTCACATACGCTTCGAAACTTTTTCTGTCTGGAGCTGGATAAGCATTATACGTAAACCTCACCTCAAATAGCTTATAGAATATAACTCATGCATGAAATAAATATGTGGCATATGGAGAAGAGAGTGACAATTTATATGAAATTTAGAGTTATTAATCTCCTAGTTACTAACCAAGACATTTGATCTCAAAGCCTTCAGCCAGCATTAATAAGACAGTTTTGAACACAGGTGGCAGCCGGGTCACTCCTTTTCCCTGCCTGTGGCATACAATTTAGAAACCTAAGGACTAAAATGGTTTACTGCAATTATAATTCTTTGAGCTTCATATCTGAGTGATAGGGATTACATTTAATGGTCCATAGTTACAAAAGAACAGCCTAGACATTCTAATGGACCTTTCTGACCTTTAATAAAATAAAACAGAGGATCTGCAACACCAGCGGAGTTGTATGTGCTACTCATCCCTGAAAACAAGCCGCTACATTTTTATCTGAAATAGCGTTATTTGCCCAAAATTCCTACAGAATCATCCAAACCAATACATCTTTATTGCGGCAAGGGGTCCCTTGACTTCCACTTGTATATCTACTTCACAACAACAGTCATAGGCAGTGGTGACCAGACATGGGTATTTTGAACAGAATTAGGGCCCAGATTCTAATTTCTGACTGCAAAAAGCAGTTTTCCAAGAAAGTGAGAGACTTCTTATTTTAATTTAAGCCTTGGCAACTTCTGAGTTGCTTAACTAGAAACTAGTAGAATTTTTTTTTCTTTCACAGTAAGGTAAGTATGAAAAACCTGTAATCTGAAGCATTGTTTATTTCAAATATTTTGTATCCGTAAGTCTGCAAGGACAGGGTTATCTGTCTTCAGTGTCTTATTAACTCTGAAAATCCTCCATAAACCTCTGCCTGCCTTTTTCTCCCTCACTCATTGCTTCTCTGCCAGGAGCTGAGCACTCATGTTCATCAGTGAGAGAAGAGATACCTCCTCCTAACCTGGCACCAATCAGACTTAGAAATTTACTGCTTTAACCTTGCGATTCAGGTGCCAAATTTAAAGTCACTGCTGTTTTTCTTAATTACAGTCCCTGAATGAACAGGGTCAATGAATGCAATTGGGGAGTAGCTGATTAATCCAGTGCACTAGCTTTAAATCAGGCTTTATTTCATTTTCACATGATTGATACCACTTGATAGCACACGAGCATTTTTCACTACTGAGCTTTGCCATAAAAAAACCTCACTTTAAAAATAGTATCTAATCATTATATATACATTTCCAGGCTGCCTTAAAAGCTTCTGGAAACTATCGCAGAACAGTAACATCAACTATGCTCTGCTTCGCGGTACCCACGTGCAAGCTGGTTCTCGCCTATGCGCTCTGAAATCGGTTGATTTTGTCCTGAAGAAGCGTTTAATAAAACCTTTTCATTTATTTCAACACAGGGGGAAGACGTAGATAGACCATGTCTGTTACATTTAGAGCAATGTGCTGGCTTAGGAAAAACAGAGTATTTGGGGTAGTAAAGAACGAGAAAGCAAACCGTGCAAGCAATGCATTCACCAGCTTTCCACAGACCTGTTCCCAGGAATGACGAAGGTGTGTTTTCCTGAAAGACGTGGTAAAGCAGGCACTTAGTGTTTGAACAGGACAAGGAGGCAAAAAGCAGAGAAATGAAAATTTCAGTAGAAAAGGCTGAAATTACAGTTTACAAATTGTCTTTATCTGTGCAGCCTTGATCAAGAGGTGTGTAATTATACAGCTCTGACATTTTCATCAATGTACTCTCATTAATAACACAGAAAATTATACCTATTTATAACTTCAACATATTTACAATGTACTCTGATGCTCACACAGCACTGACGGTAAAAACACCTGAAAATATTCTATTAATTCAAACCTTAAAAAAAAGGACCTGAGTTAGATGAGATACTAGGTTTGCAATAATAAAAAATGAAATCGAGAAGTACAGTAAATCACTAGCCAGACACCAGAGCTGAAGTGTTTCACCGCAAGTAACTTCAGTCTAAAATCCAATGCGTACAGATTAAGAAAAACAAATACAGCTGATGTCACCTGCTTAAATTCTGTTCATTAAGGAGAACCAGAGGTACAATTAAGGCTACTAATAAATATATAAAAAGCCTTCAGAAATGTTACGTTTATGTTCACAACAATTACTTAGAACTTATAGTTTGTCTCTGTTGTTATTATACCTGCTTTCTCCTACGAGCTGCTCCTCAGGCAGGTTTTGGTAATTTGGATTCCACAACATTTAAAGTTGTTTTGTGCTTTAAGTTGCTTCTTAATCTACGTAGAAGCTGAAGTACTATTGATGGATCGATAGTATCGATCGATCGATATCAAAGTACTACAATCAATCCACATCTTCCATACGGCAATTTAAAGTGACTAGTTACTTCCAGCTAGTAATAGTACCTTGTCACCCCTCACACCGACAGGAAGCATTATTTCTACTGACAACAGAGAAAAGAGAAAATGTGAACTATTCAATAAAAGGCTAGTAATAAAATTACTGTGGCGTGGAAGAAAGGACGAAAATGAAACAAAATAAACAAAATCCTCCTCAAGGCCATTATCAAGAGGTCATAAAATTTCTCTCAGCTAAGTCTCCTATTAACATTCACAAAGGTTTTTTTGTGGTGATTTTTAAGCATCACTGCAGTCTGACTGTTCTACTGAGATTTTAAACTGTCAGATGAGGATGGGTAGGAGGAACTTGCCAAAAAAAAAAAATTCTTCAATTTTCTTGGCGGATTCAGCTTTTCCCTATTAATGTTGAGATTATTTCTTCAACTATTTTATTGCAAATATTTATGACTCCATATGGAACAACAGATGTTGAAGGGAAGGGATAGCAGAAAAGACTTCATTTTCAGCAATTACCCTGCTACTTGTTGTCATACTGTAGGTGTTCTTAGTGCATCTATTTTACATACCACCCTGTCCTTTCACACACTGCAAAAATGTCAGTTTGGATAATTAATGTAATAACTTTAGTCCAAATCGTTTCCACTATATTCATTTATGAAAAAAAAAAAAAATAAATAGGACAACAGAAGGAAGAAATCAGGAAGGAAGGGGGAAGGTAGGAATTGCTTTCTCAGTCCTTCTGGAATATCTGATCAGGAGTCCGTTTCTTGCAAAGCTGCATTAGGTCCTTAATACGAAATCTTTCCCTCTTTTCCTTTGGGATGGATCCCAGTGACTGCCAACAGGAAGAGAAATCAGACAAGAAACAGAAAACCAAAGCTATTCAAGAAGCAACACGATAAACAGTAAAATCATTGCATAAGGAAGGTGGAGAAACACAGGCTGGGTGTGCTGAAGATAAATAGGAACAGGTTGATGGTGTTCAAGCCGAAGAAATGCCCGTTAACTGAACTGTCGGCCTACCGGCACCGGCGGCCAGCGCCGGCTGGGGGACGTCGGTCCCACCGCCCAGGCGGCGAGGTCCGCTCGCAGGCAGGATTGCGCCCGCCCCGCCACGTCCTCAGGCAGCACACGCACGCCGGCGCCCGGCCAACGCAGCCGCCATTAGTGAGGCATCACGTTCCCATTAATAAGCCGTGCTCCAGCACGCCCCCAACAGCGGAGCACGGGGGACCTGGGAAGGAGGGGCGGGGGAAGGGAAGTAACTCAGTCCCAGCACCACGCCGACTGCAGCTACGCGGCCTCTGGGCGGGAGGGAGCTCCCGGTTGGCGTCACTTGCCGAATGGGCAGAAGCTGGCAGCTGCCTGTAAAAGCCACCTACGCGGGTCTGTCTGAGGGGTGAGGCGCACCGCCATGGGCAAGCTCTGCTGACCCGTGTACGTCTGTGGATGCAGTACTCAAGAACCGACAAGCAAAACCGTGTACCCAAAAAAAGGCTGTCCGTACCTCCACAGTTGGGCAACCTCTTTCATGTCCCACACTGTAATAAAAATATACGGTGTACTTTTAAATAGTTTTCATCATCTACTCCCTTTATTGCAGTACTTGGTAGTATAACCAATAATTTGAAACAGGTCTCATTAGAAAGATTCCATTTTTTCCTATTCACAAAACCCACACAACTATATAAATACTTCCAGATAGCTGTGATCAGGGGGCCCAAATTTTCACCAGTATGGCACATATGCTTGTGTTCCCATTTTGCACCTGAAAACCTCCACCTGCCTGCTAAAGCTGCGAAGATGCCACCAGGAAAGGCTTTACTGAAGTTGCCTTCCTGGCCCAGGGAACTATTCGAGCGTCAGCTGTGAGTATGCTAGGTGCAACGTCTGTGCTCCTAATCTCAGGCAAAACCAGGCTGGAGTGAGGACACTCACTGCCTCCTGGGGTCCTGGCAGTAAATCTACGTCCTCTCTGGCCACAAGCAAATCTGAAGGACACAGAATTGAGCAATAAAGAATTATGTTATTCCTCAACATCAAAGCTTAGTGACCGCCCCCCAGAACTGACTGGTAGACACGGAGCCAGCTGCAGGGCTCTGGGTGCCATCAGAATAAGGTAAAGGAACTCAAAATCAGCAAGTATAAATATTTTTGTAATGTGTTTTGTCTTCTGTAGGGTTATACACAGTTAATACTATATAGAGATTATAAATAGTTACGTATTATATGATTTATGCTAACAGTAATTATGACACACAAGATAATTCATCTCTTACTATATTTTAAAATAGTACCAAACGAATACCAATATCATAACTGTTGAGTTCAATTTCTTAAAGTACGAGTATAACCAGCAGTTAAGTCCTCCAAATATTTGAAGCAGGCAGAGTACTCCATTTCCTGGATATTCCCGGATAATTATTCCTGCTTTATTAAGGTTTATTTTACAACTGTGTAAAATAGGTTATAAAGGACAATTCTGCTATTATGCCCTCCCCTGCTTAGGTTTAATAAATATTATATTCCATACCATCCATTAAAGCCAGGCAGTGGAGAAAATAGGAGTGGCAGTAATCTCCTCCACAGATGTAAAATACCTTTAATAAAATAAGGGTGTATAACAGTCAGGAACAAATTACTGAGGTCTGCTTTAATAAAATAGTACCCTTAAAGAAGTATTACTCTTAAGGTACTGACATTCCCACTGGTGATGCAGTGTATCCTTTCAAAGCAGTATAGCTTGTTAAAATGGCAAGATATCTTCTTGCAATAGAGTGTTTGTGTCCAGGCAGATACAAGGTTTGTATAGAATGCATCCAGGGAGCCATAAAACTGGTGGGAAACATATTTCTCCGTGGTATTTTAGTACTTTGAAAAATTCAATCACTGGGAAAAAATGTTTTGCTGTAAACATCTGAAGAGCCTTATAAAAGCAATGGCTTCCCACAGCACCTGCTTAAATAATTTTAAGAGGGAGTATGTCTTTGCTCATCTTCTAAAACTTGTAGAAAGCTTCTCCTATTAATTTCCCTGGTGCTGTCAGGCCAGGGCACTTTTAATCAGAAATAATTATGAGTGCAATTGGGGGATGTTCACTAGCAGGAGTTTTGCACTGTAGAAATAAGACAACTTTCAAAACTGATCGCTAGGAAAAAGACGATTGCCTTAACAGGAAAATATACCCATAAAGATGATCACCTTAAAAATTTCCTTCTGAATGAATTGTAAACTCTTGAGATGTCAACAAAGAAGTACTCTGCTTATATATCCTGGCCTTTGAATTCAGTTCGGCTACACATCGATTTTGTAAACCCTGATTATCGAGAAGTATGAGAAATTCATCCCTTTTTAATTCACCTTCTAACTGTTTTAATTCTACAGGTGAGTAGCAGTTCCGTGCTGCAGTGGTTACCAGTACGATTCCTGACACAGCCCTGTTGTAGACTTCCACAGAAAATGCCAACCTTGCAGCAGCTCCTCAGACGTTCCACGCTGCACACAGCGCGTCCTGGGGTCCCGCAGCCCGTCCTGGGGTCCCGCAGCCCAGCAGAGGGCCCCAGGCTGCGGCACACCCCTGCCTCCTGCCAGCCGGGCTCTTGCTGCAGCAACCAGGGTCCTGCACAAAACGAGACGTGCACCCATCTGCCAGCCCGGGGCTTAGCCAGCCCGCGGTGCGCTGCTGCACTCCTAAGTGCCGCCGTTTAGACAGCGCCGGTATCTCCTGCAGATATTAAAGGTTACAGAACTCAACCCTAATGCAACCAAGCCTCTCTCGGGCTAAGCAACACTCAGAATTTGGCTTATCCCAGTCCTCCGCCCCTCTTCAACTAAGAGGGCAAGTAACAGGCCCTCTGATAGAAACGTTGGCCTGGTGCATCGATATTACATCTTAGTGACAGAATGATTAGACTCACATATATCAGCATTACAGCAGCTCTCGGCGTGGAGAGCCGCATGTCCATAGCAACGTAGCACAACTCTTTGCCACCAAATAATTACATGAGGCTCCGGGGAAAGACAAGTTTCCCTGGCACACAGCCAGTCTATCGAAAGGGAAAACACTTTCTGACCCAAAAGGCAGCTGCGATCAGAGTATAAATGTAAGCTAACCAACAAGTAGTCCACCTCCACTATTTTGCAACCTAATAACTGCGAAGTCTACTGCTGTCACTTATCCTGAGCAATTTTAAAAGATCAAATACCGGGGAAAGGAAAGAAAGAGGAAAACTTTCCACGGAAAGCAGCAGCTATCTAACATCAACCTCCCATCTTCTTCCTTCGGACCAGCCTGAGCGTTGCGTGTGCCCGCTGGGGGGGCAGGGAGCTGGGCTGCCACGCGCCCCAGGCCTCCCACTGTACAGGCGTAGCCCCTCCTCCGTGACCACCTCCTTAGCGGTAACTCCCAACACGGGTATAAAAAGTGTTCAATTATTTAAACGACAAGAGGCTAATTCCAGGGTCCTGTGTTTTCCTCTAACAGGTTACTAGTACAGTGCAGGAGTACAGTTCCCAGCAACTGGTCAACAGGTTTCCTCTACTCTTCTCTCTGCCCAAGACCTCAAGCACCTGCGCCATCAACCTGAAACAGCAAGATGCATAAAGTTACGTTCTGCCACAGAATGCGGCATACAGCACAGTTGGGCAGGAAAGCCCTGTTGCTTAGGCTGATTTCATTAATAACAGCCTAATACCTGCTGAAGGCAAAACACAAAAGCTGGAGAACTAAGTAATGATTTTTTTTTTCTCCCCTCATAGCCACGTGTATGTATAATCCCATTTTTTTAGGGATTTAGCACTGCAAGCCAATCACTCCAGGAAAATTCTGAGAAACTTCATGAACCTTTTGCCTCTAAGTCACTGTAATTTATGGTAGACTTTAAGAATAAACAAAAAAAAGCCACTGATATCATCATTACTAAATAAAATCTAAACAGATTTTTGGATAAATCTCTTGGACTTACATGTTTCTCAACTAAACCAAAATACAAACCAAAACAAATTACACAGAAACCTAGTCCTCCAGACTTCTCACGCATTCACAACAGATTTCAAACAAGCCTTGGATGGAAAACCCAACTTCATGGACCTGCCACTTTCCATGGCTTCTAGACTGGGCAGCAGACACGGTGAAGCACCCCGGCGAGCTCTGCAGCTGGCTCCCACGGAACAACAGAGGGGGCAGAAAATGGCACCGCCTTAAGCACCCTCCACTGCAAACACAGAAGCTGAAACACCAACTGTGACCAAAACCAAAACTACCTTGCCCACCTTCAGTAAAAAAGTGAATAGCTAAAAACTATCAAGCAGTTGTCTGCGCATTTTCTTCTGAACGACAGAAATGAGGCTGGGCGCTCTACTGGTGCATCTGTCCGCCTAGTGGGGCTTCCACCAGGCCAGCTACGAGCATGCACTTACTGGCGTTTCTAAGTCACATTAAAAACTCTATAAGCACAAAATCCTTTAAAAATGTTTAGGTTTTGATTACTGCTACTGTGACTTGCGGCTTTTAGCAACCAAAGCATTTTCCTTTTAAAACTGGCTTACTCTCTTTGCGGGGCACATAATATTTTCCCTTTGGTTTATTCTACCTCCTTGCTTTGAAACTGTGCATGACTTGAGAGAGTAGCTGACATACCCATTCACGATAGTGCACAAAATGAAGCTTAATGAATCCCAAATGCAATGTACTTCATGTGCTAAAATCAATGTACATTGCCTGCTACAGTATCTCCCTGCGAAATTGAGGCATTTGCTCAGAAATTTCTATCTCAACAGGGTCTTTTCTTTTTTTGTAGCGCTTAACTGCCTTTTGTCTGCTCTTGTCTCCCTCCAGTGTTCCTCAGATGGCAATCTTTTATTCCTTGTGCAAACTCATTTGGAAAATGCTGGATGGGCTACAGCTGTGTACTGCTATGTTAAGGTCTAATACATGTCAAGCAGTGCTTTATACGCACTGAATAAACACAATGAAGCAATGTTTTAATTGATTATTAAAAAGGCAGGGTTCTAGGCTGAAAGTAGTATTTAAAATCAGATTTAATCAGCTAGTTTTGTAAATTTCTGAAAGGTATTGATGCTGTAGACACTGACATTAGAGCTCCAAAGTTTTCACAAAGGTTACCACAACCCATGGTGACGAAGCTAGTGACGAAGTTATTTCTGGGTGGTTTCTGCAAACATGCAAGTCTGTAGCAGGTGAGAAACAAGCAGTGCATCAAAATATTAATGAAGCATGAACCTTACCTGGAAAGGTATTTTCCCACAGGTCTTCTAAGAAATGAAATAAAATACATATTTTCAGGAGCCAGTCTCTGTTCAGGTACTGTGGAACCTTTGCAGCTCAGTCGTTCTCAGTAAAATATGGTCTTGCTTTTCTGATGTATGAAGTCTGGCTTTAAACTCTCTAGTAGTAAATACTGACTTAAAATCAATCTGCATTGCTTCTGACACAGGTATCTAAGTTGGATATACAGTCTAGAACCATAAAATCTCTTTATATGTTTCTTTTAAACTGGCAATTATTAGACTGAGCAACTAAATTTTTTTTTTCAAAGTCAGAATGTCAGAAATAATAATAATACAGAACATTAAGTAATTGGTAATCAAAATAATTGTGGAACCAGAAGAGGTGCCTCTGACCCTCCACAGGGCACTATTTGGGGAATCACAGATTTTTTTTTAAGGATTATTTGAAAGTTTGGGCCGTGATAAATCTGAAATTAAATCCATAGTCTAAATTCTTCTTTACACCAATAAATGTTCTCCACTGACCGTATTTCTCCATGACTCCCTAGGAGTCTATGTGAAAAACCGCACTGTGAAGCAACTACATTTTTTAAAATTTTTCCTTCAAACAAAAAAAATGCCAATGTGGTCCTGAAATTTAGGTTGCAAAAATGGGTAACTTCTCTTAAGTGGCAGAATGAAGAACCTTCATTAGCTTGAAGTACGTGGATTATCAATCAAATGAGAAATAAGCATGGAGCAGATGAAAATGGCAAACTGCTATAATTACAAACTAGGTTTTGTGCATGATTGTGTCTCAAGAATTGTTACAGGATGCTGTGAAAAGAAATCATTTGTATCCACAGTCCACAATAACATGGTCCATTACAATGATGTACTTTGGAGCAGAAATGCCATTTGTTATGTTTCACATTGTTTCTGTTCTATCCACTGAATCTATATTTAGTTTTATTTTTTAAAAAGGATGAATTCACTTCAGAGAACTGACAGCTTATAGGAATATTTTACTTTTGCTTGCAAGTACCAGGAAAAAAACCATGGCATAAAACTCAAGCTCCAAGTTCCCCACAATGCCTACTGAGAATAAATTCTATGTTTATTTGTATTTCATTTTCCTTGAACAACTGCCTTTCCCTTGGGTATTTATTAAAAGCATAAAAAGAATGAGCCAAATTCACTTCTCAATAACATCCATTCAGCATTGCTGAAGCTTGTAAAATTGCACTAGACTAGCCAAGGGGAAAATTTTACTCACTATTTAGTAAATATATACAATCTTTTTTTTCTGGTTGCAAAGATGTATTGTTCAATCTTCAAATTCTCTGTCTGCTCCTGCTTATCAAAGAAGAAAAAGCAGCTACTTTGTTATGAATCCATGACCTCAGATAGGAACAGATATGATGCATGTGCTCTATTCGCTCACTCAGCTGCGGGTTACTCGGGGCAGTCCCACACCACACATTTCCCATCGGACATGGGGAAGACTCGAGCAAAGTTTCCATCAGCTCCACTACAGAAAGAACTAGTTACATTTTCTTCCGCACTATTTGCCTGAAGATTCCCATAAATAATCTTATTTGACCTACATTCTAAAATCCACAGATTGAGGAAGTGCTAGTAGCATCATGGCTTAAAGTGAATTTGGCCACCGGGAAGGTCTGTTCTCAATGCGAGGATGGAGGAGCATTTCTGTGCTGCAAACAGCGCGTGACAGAGACATCTACTTTTGTAGCAACTAAACCAGCAAAATGCACAAAAAAAATGCAGTGAAACAGAACCTACCAGTCGGGCTCTGGCCACAGCTGAGACGGTTCACAACGCAGCAGCCAAGCTGTCTCCACACCGTGCCCCTCCCAACCTCCTGCACCAAGTTTCCATCAGGCTGGGCTGGGCTATCCAGGGTCGCTCTTCACCTACCAGTGCCGATCTCTCAAAGCTGTCTTGGTACCGTACAAAATGAAAAACCCCATTCCCGTTCCATAAGATTACTTCTCCCAGTGCAGTTGACCATCACCGTGGCTTTTGTACCATTTGATTATGTCTTTTTTAACAGAGCTTGCAGGAAAAGTCATTCGACGCTGACGTTGTAGCAAGCAGCTATGACTCCTAGATGGAGTGCGTGGCCAAGAGCAGGCGTGAGCGTTTCTTGCCCTCTACTCCCCAAGAGATTACTGTTTATAGCTAGTTAGTAGAAAAATGATGCCTTTAAGATCTAAGCCAATGTTTTCAGAAATATCATGGATTGTCTTTATTGCCAGCATAACAAACCCCCCAAAATATAATAGCAAGTAATGTGACCATTGCCCTTGGCAGCACCATTAAACTGGGCAGTGAACTACTTCAAATAGCTGCGAGTGTTAAACATTAGTTCTGCCTTAAGTAGGTTGATTTTAACAGTCAAATGTGCACTGCAGTCTATCTGAACATTAAAAGCACCTTTCAAACTTAATTTTACAGAAATGTTAACGACCAGAACAAACTATTGAAGGCAAAAAAGAAAAGCAATTATTTCAACAGATGAAAGGAAACAGTAAATTAACACTCTTGTTTTAAAAGGGGGCTCAGTAACTTATCTGCTTTAAGGAAATACCATTAACTGAAGGTACTATGGATATTTCACTTAACGTGTTTATGTTAGGGGTTTCTTTTCTCTTTGGGCCTTTAAAAATGAGGTTTGAGGCAAAAGGAGAGCTGTAAATCTTTAATCGAAATACAACAAGTTCCAGAAATGCTTTATCAAGATCACAGCAACAGAATTGGTTCCTAAATATCTATGTTATGTGTCATGTACACAGATGTACGTGCAGTGAGAGGAAGGAAAAAAAAAGGCAGAACAGAGCCTTCAACAGCGACAACCTTTATGCCCACAGAGGCCCCTAAAGACTAAAGAAAGGACAGAACTAGAATGACTCAGAAGTATTCCTAATATACCACCAGTGCCTACGTACATTAAAAAAAATAGGGACAGCTAAACTAATCCTATTATTGCATTAAAAATTATCTAGGGAGAAATTTGTCATAGCTTAGAAAATGTTAAACTGCTTGTTATAAAATACAAAACATACTAGCTTTTGTACATGAGCTATTATTCAGTGCAATTTTGAAAACCATTTAAAAACAGCCATTGGCTAGCAAGCAAGATTTTCTTACCATATGTGTTGTAATATGGAAGCAGATTGTAGACATTTCCAAAAGGAATTTTAGATACATATTTTAAAAATGTTTACAGCAAAAATTAGGTGATCATTATTTTTTTGTGGACATGCATTTTCCACACAATAAAAAAATGCACTGATATAAATGTGGGGTTTGAAAATAATTTATCCTGCATAATCAACATAGCTACATATGCTTCTCATTCCAAAATCACTCACTTGCAGACTTCAAATGATGAAATGGTAATTGTTCTCGTGACTTATACATGTCCACTTTGAAAATATGGCCAATGTAAGGTTTATTCAGCAAAGCTGCCTTGCTGATGAAAGTGGCTTTAATCTTGGCTTTTAATTAATAGTTTTTCATGAAAGATACTTTAGTGGATAAAGCTACAATATTGTATTGCATACACATCAGCTTGCACGTGTTTATGCATATTTCTATAGATACTTAATGCTGTATACACACAGAGAGATATTAATCTAAGATGTATATGACCAAAGAGGTAAGGGAAGAACTGCATTCAGAATTTAGCAATACTGAAGTAAACTGAGAATCGGAAGGTCAGGAAAAACTGATGATGTAGTCTCACAAAACACTGGCTTTGACAGTAAAGCCAATTTAAGTGGTTCCCACGCCCTATAGCACAGCCCATCGGCCCTTCCTGTGAAAATCTTTTAGATGCCTATTTTCAAGCTGCATCATACAAATACAGTCTCTTCACTAACACCTCTGGACGATACAGGGTTATTATTCTGGGAAGACATTTCCTTTCTTAAGGTATTTGGATGTGGAAACAGACACAATCAGGTTCATTCTTACACATTACTGAAGTCATGGCAGTTAATGTCATTTCACATAAAACCAGAAGTGTTAGTTGTTTAGGGCCCTTTTTTTGTTTGCCAGCTGAACAAAAGATATCATCTTGTCCAATTTAAAGAAGAAATTGCAGGGAAGTGCAGGAAAGTACACGCAGAGTGCCGCCTTTGATGGTAGGTGACATCTCAAGGCTTCACCCTGGTGACAGCTGGAGAACAGCCTACCTCAGTGCTACCCAGCAGGCTGGACGCAGGGGCTGGAAGCAACGTCACCAAGATAGAGACTTCCCAAAGCAGAAAGGTGAGTTTGATGGGAAGCCCCTGCATCAAGGCTATGTGAGGACAGCAGAGCTTCATTTGGGAGATGACCAGAATCACAGCACGGTTGAGGTTGGAAGGGACCTCTGGAGGTCATCTGGTCCAACACCCCGCTCAAGCAGCGCCACCGACAGCTGGCTGCCCAGGTCTGCCTGAAAAATCTGACCAAGTGGCAGAGAAGGTACGGTAGACTTCAAGCTCAGCACATTTAAAAGTGGTTAGAAAGAAATAAGGTATGACTGGAAGTGGGCTGGCAGTTAAGCAGATTAATGGCAAGAAGTTTACTCCACAAATTAACTCTCCCTTTAGCAGCCTCTTTGTTTGGGGGTATTAAGGGGACAATTCAAGGAATGCGCAATAGCTGAAGACAACCTCTCAATGCATGGTGGAAATCCATTAACCCTTGTATCAGACCCACTCAGAAACTGCCAGATATACTACCCAAATCAAGCTGCAGCCTGCCACCTCTGCCTCGATCGCACACATGTCGGATCAATCATTACTTGCTATTGAGTTGTGATAAATACCGTCACATTCAAGCCTTCAAACAGTAACTCCTACTTTTTCAAATAAACTATGACAGTACTGTTGCTATAAACACATCTGCATCGAATGTTAGGGTAAGAAGTAGTTGTGAGCCAGCAGTCTAAAATCAGAAGTTTTAGCTGCACACAGCAAGGTATACGCTTATTTAAAAATAAATGTGAAATTCAGTCTTCCACAAAAGAAGCAGTGTCATGAGAAAACTCGGGCTTTAAGTTTTGTAAACGCTGCGTTTTCAATATTAGACTGTCAGTCTTCATTCACTCTCTGACAAGGTTGTCAATCAAACAGCAATCTAGTTTTGTAAGACTTTAACCAAAGATCAAAGCAATGATACTGCTGAGTTCACATTACCTTCCCAGAGATAACTACTTGAACACTTTCATAGCGCTGCATCGATATTAACTTTGCACCATTCCTTCCAAGCAAATAAAACAGTACCAAGTTTGACAGCCCTTCTGGCTTCTGCTCTCAGCCCTGATCTAAACTGAATCCCAGTCCCCGTCCCCTCTACCCTCTTATAACTGCCACCTGGATATTGAAGTTGAGGATTGCAAGACTTGCATTCAGCTAAACCTCCGTCAATTAAAAAGAAAATGCAATGTGCTTTCTGTCTCCTTTGGGAAACACACTGAATGTCTTTTCCTCAATAACAATAGTTGGGCAATAAAAAGATGAGTGAGCAAAATGTGGTATATCATCGTTTTGCTTTTGACTTCAGCCCAATGGCAAATGAAAGGCATCCAAAATCAATTTCAAGAAGCTAATAAATTCAGTATGTGAAAGCAGTGAAAATATAACTTCTGCAGCCTCATCATCAAGCTGATTTGTAAGCAAAGCTGGGCCCAATTCCTGCACGCTGTGTCACCCATATTTTCAGTTTCATGCAGGCAATATACTACCTCTACAGAGTTTATATTCTAAGGCTAAACATATATATATCTCTCTATATATATCCTCTTTCCACAAACATATGTCCCGGTAATATCATAATAAAAATCTGAATGTACTATGCCCAGGAAATCGTGTCGATCACTATCAGTTACTTCCTCCAGTAACAGGGACAGAAAGGTGAAGGCTAATACTGCACGCAAGGGCATGCTTGAAGCAGAACGACTGCTTTCTGGAGCTCCACATAACTTTCAGAAGAGACCTCTTTATGGCAGCACAGGGAGGGGGCTGTTCGGGTTTTTATTTGCTTGTTAACTGACTGAGAGGCTTGCCAGACCATGCCCACCTAAAGGCAGGCTTCTAAAGGGAAATGAATTGACTGTAATTACAACATAATTTAAAGTACTCCTTGAGCAATGCTGAATACCTTCAATGTACAGCTTCTGATCTTACTAGGAAACAATACAGAGGGCTTCCGCTTACTCTAAGGAGTTACTTAAGATTTACTTGAGAAGAAAATTTGATCCACAGTTTCTACCATGACATAAGAAACCCTGACTCAGGGCCAAGTCCATCCAAATGGTTCGGTGGCAACTGCTTTTAAAAGCCAACTAGCCTTCACCAAGGGGCTTCGTACAAGACAGGATTCTGCAGTGCAGTGACAAATAAACTCCTTGACAAAGGGAAGGTGGCACAGATGTACCTCACCTAGCTTGCAAGGCCAGGACTAACGCTGCGAGAGCAGTGACGATACACCGCCTTTGCTTACACAGCACACTTGCACATGCAGCATGAAAAATTGCCAACAAACATCAAGCCAAGGCATGTAAACAGTCAGTTGCGCAGCAGGCCTGGGAACTGCAGGTCTGCATTGGGGAAAAAAAAATAATCAACATTTCTGAGAGCAGAATCTACGTGATGCCGTTTGGATTTGTTGTTGATCTGACCTAACTGAAGACAGCGATGGCACCGAAGGTCAATTACACTTATCTAACTTACTTGGAAGTCATTAACAGTGTTAATGTTTTCGTGGGGTATAGTACTTATTTAAAAATAATAAATCAATTTTTAAAAAGCCACCAAAACTGAACAGGTTTCTGACCTTGGAGATTTCTGTGTCAGTATATGAGTTCATTTGTTCCCTGTAGAAAAAAAAAACAACCATGAAGTGAAAGGAAAGAAGGCAGGCAGGCACGCTGGGGGCTGGATAGGGCTGGAATTGGCAGGGTAAAATGTGGATAGAGATCGTAACTGAAGAATGATGGTGTATATGGACCGGGGACATGTGCGAGTTTTAGAAAACAGCAGGTGGAGAAAACTGTGGAACAGAATGATATTTAAAGGGGTGAAGATAAACTAGGTGAGAACGGTAAAAGAATCGCACTCGGAGTGTAAAATACTGCTTTTGTCACTTAGTTCATACTGTGAATGTGTCCAGGTTTTTCCTTCCCAAGGCAGAAGCAATGGGAAATGCTGTTCTTTTTTATTCTATTTCTTCACCAGAGCATCATCCTCCTCAGATGGTGGCAGCTTTTGATAGCGCAGACTGTTATTATGGGGCCTGGGACAACTATCTCCTCACGCTGCAGAAAACACTACACTTATTTTTCATGTTAGAAATATCAGATCTTGTTTCTTCTATCTTTACTTCAGGATTTTACTGACCACATGAAAACAAGTGACTATAAAACCCAACTCAAATCTGAATTACCCTGTAAACCCCTCTTTCTTTCGTATCTGTTACATCTATTTTACCTGTTCTTCTCTAATGTGAAGCAAGAGGAAATAATAATTATTTTAGCCTCAAACACTGTTTCTCCAGTTGGAGACAGTCCGTGCCATGCCCGCTCTCCACACGTTCAGCTTTCTAAAACACCTCCAGCAAAACCAGAAAATGTGAGAGATTACGTTACTGATATTTCTGTAATACCAAACAAGCACAAGAGTACCTTTCAAACCTCCTTTGCAGACAAAGCCGGTTACAAAGTGTGTGTGTGCACATCCACAAGTCACCTTTTAAAGTAACAACTCTTCGGTGCATGTGTAGCCGAGTCACCCGGACATTCTAACACCGCTTTCATGCTCGTGTCTCCTTGCCGTTCCGCGCGACTGGCTGCACTGCTTTGCACACTCTGGTAGAAACCTGTGGGTCTGTGATCGTGCACTGGCTGGTGGTCTGGATTTCACCAGAATGCAAATGTAAGCAAAAGGCGTGTGAGCACATATGTTTGTATGCGAAACAGAAGTTAAGCTGTGAACGCAGTGCGTCACCCTGCAACAAGGAGCTGTGGCAGAAGCGAGTCCTGTCCACCCTAGCTGACCCACTCGTCACATCTCTGCAACCTTGCGTGCAAGCACAAGGGGGTACTGGATGAGCTGGGGTGATCTCTGTTCCGTGGGGACTCCTACACACCACACTTGCAAAGCACTCTCTCTCTCCATGTCCCAGAGCAGAGCAACATATAGCTAAGACTTGTTGCCTGCTAGATGCGTGGCGAAATACCAGTAACATTGCAAAAGTCCCTCTTAGTTGTTAACGTGGTTAAAGAGCACTACCTTAACAGTATCTGCTCACAAAACATACTTAAACCGCTTCTATTTCTGAGCACCCTTAATGCTATGGGGTGCTACTCCTTTGCAGACCTCTTGTCAGACTTTGCAAAGCGTGCAGTGATTTTACATATTTTGAAGTATGAATTACCTACACAGTCAGGCCTTCTTGCCCACAGGATTTGAAATGAATTTTCAGAATGAACGTTTAAGAAGGTAAACTTTTCTGCATTTCCTTTTTTCTTTGATAATTCCACAGAAAAGTAGTTTCTTCTAAACTCTGACAGCCTCTTCAAGTATTTGTAAAGACGGCACTTTTATCAAAACATTTAATAACCAGAATATACTTACGTCTAAAAATGCCTAACTGTATCCATAACTAAGTCTTCATTTAGTTAAAAAGTTTTGATATTATCTCTATTATTTATTCTTCAAAGGAGAATCGTAATTAGAAAAGTTCTGGAAATTTGCACTAATGAACCAGAAAAATCTACTATGAAGTACTGAATTCTATTAATTACCATGTAAGCAAATAAATACCAAATCTTAAAAATGTAAGTATACCTAGCTCCTTCTTATTACGATTTTGATAACAGTTTACTTAAAATTACTTACAGGTTATTCCTGTCTGTCTTTATAACAACTTGAGCTGAGAATTGTAATTTTGCCACAAATTTGAGCTTCTATCAATGAGTTTATATTCTACAAATACTGAAAAAGAGAAGCCACCTAAATACACAACAAAATTACATGCTGAAAAAAATCAAATAGAGAACAGGGAGAATAAAAAAATTGACAGAATGAGGCAGTGGTACAGAGAGGGGGGAAAAAAGTTAAGAGAATTCCCACCATACATTATTGCCACCACGTACACCAAGGTAAGGCTTAAGATAATCACTCAGACCTGATGCACAGGCTTAGAAGGACTATTCCCTCAAAATATGGATACACTAATTGCACAGGAGAAACAAACTCCAGCGGCAACCCTGGAGCGCAGCGCCAGGAGAAGGGTCGGCATGACACCATTTCTTCCCAGCCTCCACCGTGCTGCAGCAGATGAATGCTGGTCCAGCCCCAGCAGTACTCAAGGTTGTCTTAAGCGACTGATGGCCCTCAGACAGTCTCTCTTTTGGCCCAGGGCTGCCCGAGTCAAGTCACTGCAGACACACCTCTTATTCTCGAATACGTTTTCGGTGTCACAGCTGCCAAGATGAAAATGGCTGAGAGCTATAGGTGATTTTGCGCCACTGGGGAAATCCCTGCCTCTTCACACTGCCTTCTGTCCCATGGCATGCCACGCTGTCCCAGAGTGCAGCCATAAATATTTGAACTAGAGAACAAAACGTGGTTCACAGACTAAAACTGATTAATCATCTGTCCAACAAAACTGAGATGCATTCAGTGGAGTTCAAAACCCTCAAGTGCGGTCGGGATGACGCGAGATCTTGCTGCAGGTCGGTACTGCTGAAGCTTCACAGAAGCATGGAAGAGTGCTGGGATTTGAGTGTGACCCACAGGACACAGAGATTAGGGGGATTATCGGCCTAAAATTGGTGAGGTCTCATTCTAACTGCGAAACCACATCAATACCTTTTCTGGTTTTTGATCTTTATCAATTGGCACTTGAAAGGAAACCCCAAGCCCTTTTTCGTTTACATCTTTCTTCCCTCCCTCACATCCAGCATCTTTTATTGCTGTCCTCAAGAAATCTCTCTAAATCCAGGGGAAAAAGGATGCCATTAAAAATTGCCTTACTACAGTATGTGTTAACACCATTATATGAAATAATTGCTCCTTGGGAGATTCTAGACAGTCAATTAACCCCCAATTCACGACTCAAGTGGCAGAGCAGACACTCAATGAATAAAGGGTAGGGGTTCAATTCTCAATTAGGATGAAATTTTTTCCTTAATAGTTTAATCTTGTGGTCAATTAAATCCTCTACCATTGAATTAATTATTATATGAATTCTAGGCAACTTCTAATTTAAAGGTTAGTTATCGTGTACTACAACTGGACCAGAGTCCTGGACTTGTATTTTTCAAAGCTAAAAGCCTATCCTACCTTAAGTGGAAAAATATTCTTTTTTGAAAAAAAAGGCAAGGAAATGTCTTTACGTTGTGCTTTCCTGATCTGGGACACTTTAAATGGCTCCTGTATTTTTCTGCCAGAGATAAGACTGCAGTTATGTCATAGATCATTAGAACTAAGTTTACCGCTGCAGCACATATTCATATCACTAGTGACACTAAAAAGGATTTCTAAGCAGACTTTTAAGGATTAATCTCATCTGCAATTGCTGAGCTGTTTTCCTATATTGTTGGGCATAGCAGCTTGGAATAGTAGCTTACTTCTCCATCTGTTAGACATATAGAGACTATCAGTTTGTGAAGTACTTTCTTGGTACTCTTTTTGGTAGAATAAAGTCCTGGATTTCCTCGGGGAAGTAAAGGACATATGCTGATGCTCTATGGTTTCTGAGTTGCTGCAGAGATGAATCCTTCTTGGCCAGCTTTCTGTTGAGTAGGTGCTGGAATCATATAAAACAGCGACTTGCAAAAAAAAGTAAAACGGTGAGTTCCCCGGCCAAATCAGTGATCTATTTTCAACTAATTATTTTTCTTGCTCAAAATGAAGACAGTTTGCCTTTGAAAAGGCTGTCTATCATTAAAAAAGAAAACTATTGAAAGTTTTTGAAACAACTATAACAGATGTCATAGGAGTTGAAAGTACAATTAGAAAGCACAACGCCGCAGAAATAAAACTTCAAACAAAAGCGGAAGGAGTTCTTTGTGCACTTCAATAATTCAGAATTATTTAAGAACTGTTTTATAGATGCAAGTGGAGCTCTTTCTGCCTCTATATAAATTGAATGCGGTCTTCATAGGCAAACAAAAAGGGGACACAATCCTTTTAAATTATTTTTAGGATAATTGTTTCTGCAACAAACATCATTATTTATCAGTTCTGAAAAGAAGCCAACTGCTAACATTTGGAATGCACAAATCTTGGCACACAACATAGAAAATGGTAATCTCCCCCCTTTTCAAAACGAGTTTTGCATTTATTTTACACATTTGTCAAGTTCTTATCTCAAAGCCCATGCAGTGTTACCTATTTCTATCAGAAATAATTGTATTTTATTTCTAATCACCTTCCCATAGCTAATTTGGAAACTCAGGAAAGGAAACTTATTTCTACCAGATGCTGCTACCTTCCTGCTCGCTCACATATTACTATAAATTGACTCAACAACCTGGAAAACAAGGTTTAAGATGTATTATTTTGCCTTCTGTATTTCTTCTGTTATCTTTCTATTTAGATAAACAGTCTCATTTTAGTGATGAAAACATTCTAAACCTATGCTGCAGCTACCTATCAGTGGGATGCGTCCACACTACACAGCGCAGTGCCATGTAACAAGACGTGAGATAGCCTGCACGCTACGAGCAGTGTGGCACAGTAGCGAGCAGGCTCCCGCGGAGGCAGACCCCGTTCCTCATGTATTAACTCCTCCAGGAGAGCACCGTAGCGATGCACAACCACGCCGCGCTGCTGCGGCGCCTTTGCTAGCGGTAGTTTCTTTAGGGTCCGTGGTGCAGCGCAGGCTCAAGCGATGAACCCGCTTCTCTGAAGGGCGAGACATCAGCTGGCCAAATCACCTCCCTTAGTCTCCCGACTGCAGAACTGTGAAGGTATGAGTCAAATCTTTGAAACAGACACTTCAACTTTCCCCTTCCTTTATTAGATTTTTATGGGAGAGCTGGAATAGCCCATGGAGGAGGCTGAAGAGGAGGCTCTGAACCAGACGATCTCTTTGTTTCTCTGTATCTTTATTTCCACAGGTGAACTTTCTTAAGAAAGTAAATTATCTATTCTGTATTTGAAATTAACTGCACTGTTTTTCTCGGTTCCCTTTTGTTCTGGGGTAAAATCCCTGTAAACTAAAATGGGACTTTGATGGATAGGTCATTTCGTGTGTAGAGAGAGATGTTCCTTCTCAGATGAGAAGAAAGATATGGGAATAAGTAAGGGTCCTCGAGGCTGCAAACTTTCATAAGAGGAAATGGGAACAGATGTTTTCGTAGACTCAGAGAAGAAGAGAAACCAGTTCCTCAACAGCTTCACTTACATGTGGGAACATCAGAACACAATTTCACTGAAGCCAACCAGAACAAGAGAGGGGGGGCCCCAACCGAGCTGCTTCCCACAGCACGAGACACCATGGGCTGCCTTTGAGACAGGGGAACGCTGACATGAAAAATATTTAGGAAAAGCAGAAATTTCAGACTTTGAGACTTGAGCTGAAAAAAACCCACAAAAATTCTGTCAATTTGGCTAACACTAATGCAGAATGATAATCATACTTTTCAGATACTTGGGACGATTTAGCTTCAGCATTTTATGGGGTTGATTATATATGAGCTGCTAGTTGTATAAAATTAAAACTCCAGCCTGATTTATAATATATTTAATATATGCTATACAGGCTGTGATGTTTACAAAACACTAATCCTAAAGTAGGGTGTTGAAAATTATCTTGTACATTAGAGAGAATTCTTATTATGACTAAGACTAAAATCTAGAAGTGCTCAACTTATTTTCTGCTGAGATTTCAACAGGTATGTATACAGAGAGATTAGCAATGAACGTCCTTGAAACAATAAAACTGTCTCTCAGGAACTCATAGAATAATTTTCCAATATTGGTGGCTTTTTTTTTTTTTGTTTTTAAATATCAAAATCTTAGTACAAAGAAACAAAGGAATTATGGTACACTGGAATTATTATTACTGTTATTAACTGTTGCTATTTTAATTTTACACAAATATTATGCTTTCCTTAAAATACACCGGTTAAGAGAAAATTCAGTGAAAATATAGTCTTTTTTTTTTGTAGAGTAATTTCAAGGTCTCCTCTCCATCTCAATCCCTTCTGCCTGTAATGCCGTAGGCTAGATGACAATAGTGTCAAAAGTCAAACAGCAACTCTGGCGACTCCTCCTTTAATATGTGAATTTCTCCACACTTGCCTGGAGGGCACCTTCATTACAATCACTTTCTAGATTTTAAGACTAACAAAAAACAGGACAACAATAATAGAGGCCAATCTCCTAATTGGCAGCGCCTAAAATGTCTCCAAAGGTTACAGATGTACAAATAACATGTTATTTTCTGATCAATTCATGTTTTCTGACCTCTGTGACTAGACACGTGTACACACACCTATTCCATTTTCTGCTCCAGCTCAGCCATCCACCAGAGATGCTCCATCCTCCAACATATTCTACATCAATAAGGCATCTTCTACCATGCCAGACGAGGCACTCCACTGAACTGTCATTAAAAATTTTACAGTTACGTATCCCCTCACTGACAACACTCACACGAATATGCCATGGGACACGTCAGCAAATTCACACAGCCAAGTCTAGCGATCAAAATATTGCACAGCAGTCCAGGTGACAGATAAAATAGACATTCAAAACTAAATGATGTTTTACAGATTTTAACACCTGGAAGCAGAATTTTATTTCTTAAACTACTTGTTATAACCTGTCATCGTCTGTCAACTAGAAGAAAAAAATCTGCTTTGGAAACTACTGTCACATTGACTACAAAACAAAAAAGAAAATAAATCAGTTGATATTTCGAGAGCAACACGCAACGGCCAAGCACAGCCAAGGAAGCGTGCCTGGGGAATTCCTGATTGGAATTTCTAGCTTTGTACTCATTTGCCTTGAATTTCAGTCCTCTAATGGCTAAAAAGGTTAAAGTATAAGTGAGCCCATGTATGTGCAATACAACCTTTGGAGAAGATTATACATTTTTAACAGTTCTCATGATTAAGCATTACAAATATATCACATGGACAACATTTCAAAATGACTTAGGAGCCCAACTTCTGCTTTCAAAAGTGGCTTGATTACTTCGAGGACGATTTTCACAGGTATTCCTGCAAACTACAGTTACAGAAACAGGAGTGATACCTCAAAAACTCTCAGAAGTCTGATCCTTCAAGCTAAAGCTACAAAGACACTGTGTGTCCTAATGCTGGGCACAGATGTCTCGATGAGGCATTGATGAGATATCTGAGAAAACCAACAGCCGATCTCAGAGCTGCCTTTAGCCCTCTAAATTTATGCCCGAGGTCCCTCTGGCCACATGTATTTTGGCTGTGAAGCTTAACCTCGGTCCTATTTGAAGGATGTGAGACAGACCATAGGCCCAGGGACGACAGTACTCCCAGGCTGATGGTCTCATAGTCCCCAAATGGAGTGTGGCCACTTGTGAGACAAGAGTCGTGTTCTCAAACCATCAGACTATTGGTTTGGGATTATTTAGTAAAGGAGTATGGGGAGGGGAAAAAAGACACAAAGCAGCTCAGCAGTACAGCTGATAATTCAGCAGGCCAAGGGACCTAGTTAAGGAGCCTGTCCTTATGAATATTTAATCACTCAGATGAAGTGGAACAGCTTTAACAGCAGACAGCGTGATAGATGCAATGCAGAGACGCAGCAGCCTGAAAGAGGCTTAAGCCACTTAGGAGAGGAGATTCAATCTCCTGCTACAAACTGAGGAGTTTGCGGTACTTCCCAGAAGTACCCCTGTTACTAGGGTATCCCAAATACAGCAAGGCACAGATGTCTCTCCTTCCACCTTTTTTATCAATCCTAAGTACCTGCTACAAGGAGAATATTCATAGCTGGAAATCTTCAGCAAAGGTAAGCACTCGCGTCCCATCTGGTAGCAGGCACCAGCCTCCGAGTGCACCCGGCAGCCCCTCTTGTGGGCACTTCCCAGCACTGGCCATCTTGCTGAGATCGGTCCTGATCAAATGGTAACGTAAGAATTATTATGTCCTCCTTGTTATTCTCGTTCTGTTATTGCATCACTTACTGGGTTGTATAATGACTGTATAACGATAACCTCACAATCAGTCATCTAAGGTTTGTTTATCTTTTTGGCAAATAAAGTGCTCCTACAATTGAGAGGAAAAGCAAGGAGACATTTTAGAAACATGACAACTCTCCGATTATTTTGCACATTTTTCCCCACTAAATTAATTTATGGAGAATATATTGAATAATAACATGAATATGAAAAAAACTTGAATAAAGTCAAGAACAAAAAAAAAGTTTCCAGACATATTCCTATGTACGTGTGGTTTTCTGCGTGAGGACAGTAAGGTTTTAGGTAACATACATCATACACATTGCATTTACTTGCTGATTTTAAGCTATCTCACCCATGCATCTACTTGCTACTGTACTAATAAGAATCATTAAAAGAACATCACAACATTAATACTGAACTTATTCAAAAGTGCAGCGAGTTTCATGGAAAGAATTCAAAATGGGCCATTTTTCTTCAAAATAAAGTGCTTATTTTAAAATAGTTGATGTTATATTTATTTCTTATTATTGTGGCCTCCCACTTTTTCAGGTACAATGCTCAATTTCCAAAGTACAGCTGATAATATGAAAAAGCTACTAACAGAACTGTCCATTCCTAGAAATAAATATGGCTATAATAAACAAATGCCTAACACAGTAAACAGTGCCGTAGCGGTGCCCTCTGCCCCAGCAATCAAACATGAAATCTGATTTCCTTGAAATTACAGCCGGAGCTGGCTGTGGTGCGGACCTCCTTATGTGCTGCAGCCCCAGTGGCTTCTGAGTTCAGTAAATAGGTCACACCAGGTCTGCTAACAAGAGATCAAGTAACTTCATTGATGTAATCCAATGCAATGCCTGAAATATAACGGACAACACACTTCTTGCGATTTCACGACTCCCTACCTATTTCAAGAGGATAATCTTTTCCCAGCTCCAATCTGAGGTTAGTTCTCTACCTTATATATCCACTAAGGATTTATTCCTTTTTATTACCAGGAATATTTGTTCTAATACAGCATGTACACAAACACTTTGGAGATGCACATAAATGCATGGTTTTGTTCTCAGCCTTCCTGTCACCAGAGACCTCCGGGCAGCAAGTCCTCCTGAAGAAAGAGAAGAGAGCTCTTAGCCGCTCCCTTAATGTGACTTTTACACAGAAGGCAGACACACTCCATGGATCTTAAGATATTCAAAGGATCGAACTAGAAGAAAGTCCTGGATACATAGAAATGCTACAGAAAATACCAACCACCTGTGCTAGGTATGCTCCAAGGCTTCCCCATAACTCACGCTTTCCAACGGCCGCTGGCCCAGGAGCACAGCGTGCAGAGCATCCCCCTGCGAGCACTGCAGCTCCCTTGAGCTGCCCCCTCTCCTCCGGAAATTAGGTTATATAAAGCAAAGTCCACTGATGCTATAAAGGCTGGATTTGCTCTTTGAAAGCAGGAGCAGACATTGCTGTCACAATCAGAAGCATTTTTGGTCCCCTCTGTTCTTGACTGAAACAAAGGTTCTGGAGCCAGGGCCACAGATGTGACTGCATCACTCGGTGTTTCACTGATACGTCACATCCATCTATGGGCAACTGGACACACCCTAAAGCCGAGCTCACTGTCAGTAACCCCTAGAAAAGAAACCCATATTTTATGAAGTGCAGCTTCTATGAATTTCTTGAAGGTCTTCCTCAGACCCAAATATTGCAAAACTTTCAAAATCACCAATTAATATTTTTTGTTATTAATTGAAATGTTTATCCACTCACTTATTTTGGCTTAAATCAAATGCATGAAATATATAAAAAATGTCTTTTCTTAAGCTGACACCTGTACTGAAAGCAGAAATTGCTGGCTTCTAAGTAGTTTCCCAGTGCAGAAGTGTTTGATGGTAGCGTCTTGTCCTTGCTACAAACGACATGGTTTTTGAAGTAACGTATACTGTCTGTCCAAACAAAAATTTCAAGCAGTGACAGCCTAAGACTTACTGGATGAGATCAAACAGCGAAGCAGCTCTTCCTTCCCTACACGCGTGCATGGATGCGCACTTGGGCACACAAACGGACAAGCGCAATTTCTCAGGAGCAGGTTTGGTACTTACGGCTGGCTCAGAGCACAGGCAGGGGGAGGCTGAACCCCTGCCAGCACGTTCCCAGAGATCTCAAGGATTTCTGTAACATGAGAAAACCATTCAGCAGCCTCTCAGGATGCATTTTTTCCAGATCTTGCTGCTCGTAATGAGGACTGAAGGCAAACTTATTAAATAACTCATAGACATTAAGAATGTCACCAACTGCAGTTTTCAGGTTAATGACTTTGCATCAGAGGTATTACAAATTAGAGAATTCAAAGGGTGAGCTTTAGGACAAGGGCTAACTCTAAGGAAACGACTCCTGGGCCTAATCCAAAAGCTTCCTTAGGTCACTGGGTGCCAATCAGCAATTCTACTCCCCTTTTTATGCCTTTCACATCTGATGTAGCTCAATAATATGGACCTACCTAAAACTCAGTTCGTAGTATTGGAGGAGAGGTGGAAAAGGTAAACTCGGAAGAGACAACCTGACTTTGGAGAGTAGCTACCTCATTTCCATCTTATTTTGTTCTTATTTGCCAGTTGTATACCACAGACATACACAAGTGCAGTACCACAAAAATTTGGTCCAAAGCCTTTTCAGGAAAGAAAATTTCATTATTTCAGCACATTTATATAGACTTATAATTTGTAGTGTTTAGACTGCAATACATTAGTCACTAAAACCTCATAAATAAAACATATTAATAAATTATATACCAATGTAAGAAACTGTCCTAGTCCAGCTGCCAAGATAATTATGAAGCAGGTATTTTACTCTTCAGAAAAAAATGTGTTCTTAAAAATTATTCTGCAAATAAAGGTCTAATATAAACTTAATGTAAAACTTGGAATACTTCATTAATATCTCTTGCATAACTGCCCCTGTATTTGTAGGTGTTTGAGCAACGGTTAAACACACGATTGTAATGAGTCTAGACACTTTAAAACTTAAAGCCCTACCATTACTTTCTATTTACATACGTTATAAATCTAAGTGTTAATAAGAGTTTGACTTGGTTTCATGGGCTTGGGCTTTTTTTGATTGATTTGACTGACAAAAGATCACATCTACTCTTAGGCCACCACTATAACAGTTGTCAGTTCACTTGCAGCCTAATTTAACAACAAAAACAACTTGTGGAAAAAGCCTTTACTGAGAATAGAGCACTGTGCTTCTTATCTTTCCGTATTCTCAGAGGATAGAAAAATGTAAAAATAACTCTGAATTTTCCAGGGAACATTTGCACTCTGCATGTCACTTAAGGTTTTTAGAAAAAGAAACCCTTGGAACCTTTAAACCCATGCATTATTGCATCTGCTCCTTACGAGATGACCCCTGGGTGTCTAATATACGCACCTAGACACCAAAAGGAACACGACTTCACTTCGAATTTGGAGAGTTTATCATGTACCTCAAGAGGAAATTCATGAGCACATTCGTGAAGGAAACTTCTTTTTTTTCCTCCTTGTATCTTTAACATGCAAGTATTGATACGTCAAAGAAGCAGCATGGTGAACATTTGAAGTGTTGGCACCTATCGTACACGTTGTATACACGCTGCGTGTTACAGCTTCGTACTCTTAGCGCTCTTTCTTATTCCTTGCCCTCTCCATCTGCATGCTTTCAGATTAACTGGTGAAAAGTCCTCTCTCTGGAGGACACCCCCCACCACTGGGGCCTGTTGCTGTTTCAGGTGTTCTGCACCTGCTCGTTCTCCTCTCCTCACATCCTGAGTAACCCAGTCCTTTGGCAATGATTAATTTAAACAGCATAAAACCTCTTTTCCGCTAATGAAATACAATAAATAAATATAGATATTCTTTCATTACCATAGTCTCTGGCCATCTGAAAATATTTCACTTAGCTGACAGAAATGATGCAAAATTCCCATTTCCTTGAAGTAATAAAGGGAAAAGTGTTCTTTAATAAAGTGAAAAGGGATAGCTGCCAGATGCACAGTTTCGGAGACTACCGCCTACTGGAAACATGAGACATAGCCCTTGAGTGCAGACTTGTGCTCTGAAGGTGCAGACAACTGGGCTAAAGGAGGGTAGCATGGCCACCGAGCAGCTCTGGGAAATTCAGAGTAAATCACTGTCTCAACAAATGCAATCTTCATTTCTACTCAAAGTCTGCTTGAACAATGGTTAAGACTGGAGATACTGGTCATTTATGAACTCTTCCTACAAAATTTTGCTCTGGCTCCCTTAGGGTGAGTGCAGCTCCAGTGCCCCAAACAGCCAGGCGAACAGCCGGCCAAAGCACGCCGTGGCCCCGGGGCCCACACGTCCTGCTCGCCTCCCACTAAAGTGAGAGCGGAGGGGCGGGCTGGCGTCTGCCAGGGTCTCTCCGGGGCTCAGGGCATGTCACCAGTCCAGGAGGTACGGCACTTGCACGGTCCTGTCTGGAATAACAACCAGCCGGTATTAGCTGGGGGAGCGACCTTCCAAAATACCAGGCTTTGGCCAAACTCTGCTGCCATCACGAACATTCCCACTGATTTCACCACGTCACGAGTTGGGCCAGTGCCTTTTATTACTCCATCCTGTGTGAGGAGTTCGAAACATTTCTTGTCATGCAGTCAAACAGAATAATTGTACCAGCATTTACATCCAACTGGAAGGCATGGCCGACTTCTTTTCTGGCTCGTTTAACTTTCCTAATGCCAAAATTCATATGGAGGTTTCTATAAAGCCCATACAGTGCTGTGTCAAACACAATCCCTTCCCATAAAACAGAGATTTTCTTCCAAGATATATGCTGAAACAGATGAATTTAAAATTTAGTTTCTGTAAGTAATTGTGCAGGTAAAATATAACTGCTTAAAACCAGACATAGCAAGTAAGCACAATCAGGAAGAATTTGTGGTTAAGTTTCTGTAAACATCTGGGGCTATGATCCGTGGGGGATTTTCTAACTCTGTTTCCTTTCACTACTGATTTCAAAATAAAGTACAGATTACTCTTCATATGGTTTTCACTCACACCCTGACATGGATGCACAGGCAAAAAAAATCCTTGTGCACCATAATGGTTAAAGGCATTTGACAAAAATATAATAATGTATTTTCTATAAAATATAAAACTGCAGACCTATAAAGACATTGACTTTGTTGTCCTCTAATGTTAAGCCTGACCGTACTTCCTAAAAAGATGATGAAAGGATGTGGTGTAATTGAGATTTAATGGCATTTCTCCTTCAAAAAGCTTAGAGGTATGGTCTGTAACTGGGCTCTAACCCCTCTGTGCCGAGACAGCTGCTACTTCTGTAAAGTCTGCCCCACCAACAGATGCAAACAGCTCAACGTAACTGGAACACCCTCACATTAACTGTCTTTTAAAGAAAAACTGTTAAGTTACATTCTCTTCAGCCCTAATTACCTTGAAATTACTTTGATGAGAACAAAGTGGCACATTTTTGTCTGGTGCCGAGATCCCTTAAAATGGGACATGGAAAACAAAAATTGTGTATCCTGAGGGATATCGCAGTATTTGCCTATAATAATTACAATAACTTTTATTGGCTTTCATGCTAAGATTTCACAGAAGTAGTACTACTGCTAAATTTTAGTTACTTAATTTTCATTTGTTGCTACCTTAATTGTTGCACAGCGCTCATATTTGTAAAGTTCTATCAAGGTATATAACACAAAAACATGTTCAATATATGCCTTCAATAATTTCTTTGTTGTTTGAAAACTTCCAACTTACAGCAAAGCTGGCATTTTATGGCCTGCAGAGCTATAAATCATTTTTAAAATCATGATGATATTACTCAAAACAGATGTGAAAACATATGTTTGCCACGGTTGTATAAACCGCTTACTTGTCAAACTTAATAAATGTTGATACTTTTTTTTAACTACATTCCTTCTTAATAACTTTGAAAATCTTTTCCATGGCAAATATATTTCACCTTAGTAAAAGTAATGGCAGGTTTTGAAAAACAAAGCTTGTTCTGTATACAAATTACATGTATATTTTTTGCTGAGCAACCCAGGCCAGATCACACTCTTCAGTGACTGTCCACACCTGACCATGAAAAACATTCAACATATTTGAGGTGCACCAGAGCCCAAAATAATTATACACAACAGAATAATAATAGTATTAGGAACAAAGAATCTATATGGGAGTAAGACTAATCATTGAGGAAAAACACCACCTGTCTGGGGTGACAGAAAGGCCCAGCACACACAGGCTGGGGATTTTCAGAAGCAGAGTACTGACTCTGTCCTACTGGTGCAGTCCCCCAGTTAGTAGGTGCTTGTACCCTGTGAAACGGAGATTCCTCCAGGAACCATAATATAGCTCTGTCACACTGCCAGATGCAAAATCAGCTAGGAATTGTTTGATATACAATGTTGGTGGCTTTAAAATGTCAGCGTTTGTCTCATTACAGTGTTGTCAAAAGGTTTAGATTCTGGAGCCATAGGATAACTTGAAAATTACACCTTTACTCGACAAAAAGAAAAAATTTCTCATTCTCACATTTTCAGAGGAAAACTTGACTTGTGCAGACCAAGCAGAAAACCAGAAACATTATTCTATCTTTAAAGTGACAATTTTAAAATGTCTCATGATTTTGAAGCACTTTTTCTGATGCAGGTGAATCTCCGAATACTAAGTTCATCCTAAAAATATCATGTAAGTGCATGGAGAAGCAACACATGTATAAATACATATTTCCAGTATATAATCGAGCAAAGAGAATACTGCGCAAAAATGTAGACCAGGAAATGAATAAACCTATACAACTTGAATTACGGTACACAAAATGTTAGCATCAGATCTTTGTGATTTTGTACATGTTACAGGGAATGTTCAATGATCACAGAAGCCTGGGAATAGGGTTCACAGGTGGTGGGGTTTATATTATTTTCACGCTTTTTGGGATTTCTGAATTGACTTTTCTGATTCTTAAACTGTACCTTCCTTCACCTGTCCTGAGTGACAAGACTGCTACTACAAAAACGACATGACTTGCATCTTCAAAACTCATAGGGTATTGAATTGTTTCTCTGAAAAATGACTAAACATGTGGCAAGAAGCCATGCACAGTTCAACAAAATTAAAATCAACTACACTTTCAGATTCAGATTAAATACTCACCTACGTAACAACTACGGAAAAGTAATTTCTTTAGCCTTAGGAACGCGGGTATGGTTGATACTGTTTGGCCTCTGGTGTTGGTCCATCAATGCCAACAGGAGTCAATATGGAAGGATTTAAGCATGAGGATCCAGACAGAAAATTATCTCAGAATGCCACAAAAGGGCTCTTTTGGGGAAAATGAGGAAAGTGCTTAAATGCCTGGAGAAACCAGTGACTAGAAAACAGCTTCTTCTGCTTTCAGGAGGAGAGAGTTGAGTTTGAAAATATAGGAAGTAACTTTCAGGCTCTTCCTAGCTATAACTGGATCAGTCACAGATGTCTAAGGAATAGAGCTAATCATACAAAACCATTAATCTGCTCAAATAATTTTATATAATTCGGGAACCACCGGGCACATGGAGCCTCCAAATTTTCTTCAGTAGCTCATAAAATTGCCTATAACTTCCTTTTTAATTTTCTCAGAAAATATATTAAATACAGAGAGTGCAATCATTTATGCAGGCCTAAGGTATATGAGTTTGTCAGATTTTTACAGATAACCTAGAATCACCTCAATCAAAATATAAATCTATTTGTGTTTTATGATAAAACTTTCACATTTACAGTAGACTTTTAAGTACGTTTAGCTTATGTTGTCTCCTCTTTTGCTCATGTGCTGGTTTTGACTAGGATACAGTTGATTTCCTTCACAGTAGCCAGTACGGGGCTGTGTTTGGGATCTGTGCTGGAACCAGTGTGGATAACACAGGATTGTTTTCGTTCCTGCTGAGCAGGGCTTGCCCAGAGCCAAGGCCTTTCCTGCCCCTCACCCACCCCACCAGCGAGGGGCTGGGGGGGCACAAGGGGTTGGGAGGGGACACGGCGGGGACAGCTGACCCCAGGGATGTCCCGCACCACATGGCGTCACGCTCAGCACACAGAGCTGGGGGGAGAAGAGGGATGGGGGGGACATTTGGAGTGATGCCGTTTGCCTTCCCAAGTCACCGTTACACGTGATGGAGCCCTGCTCTCCTGGGGATGGCTGAGCCCCTGCCTGCCCATGGGAAGGGGTGAATGAATTCCTTGGCTTGCTTTGCTTGCGTGCACAGCTTTTGCTTTGCCTGATAAACTGTCTTTTTCTCAACCCACAGGTTTTCTCACTTTCCCAATTCTCTCCCCCACCCCACCGGGAGACAGTGAGCCAGTGGCTGGGTGGTGCTGAGTTGCTGGCTAGGGTTAAACCACGGCGGGTGACTTCCTTCTCTTTCTTTTCCTTCACATCTTTTTCACTCTGAAACCATAACAACTCCCTCAGTATATGCCTTTGCAGTATTTTTCCAATATTCATTTACCTTTAGCTTTCTTGTATTTAAATATATCCCATCTTCTTTTTTTTTTCCAGGCGCTCACTTTGTATGGTGCTTTCTGTATGTACTGCCAGAATAAACCTTTCGCCTATTACTGTTGTGGTTTTTTTTGTTATATTCGCAAGGAAACAAAATGGCTTTTTCTTCCTCGATGTGCAGCCACAGATGCTGCACGCTCTCTGTCACTACAACACTCCTCCAGGACTTACCTGCATACGCCAGCATATTCGCTTTTTCCAGTACCCAAGAGTCACTGCACGGAGAACTGAGCAGAGGTCGCACTCCCTGCCCACAGGACAACCACAATGGGCCAAAATCACTTCTTCCCTTGCTGCCTCTCACTTGTGAGGTAATGTAATATTATTAGACACAAAAAATGGCTCATTTCCCTCACCTACGTACCAGCATTAGAGTAGTCTGCACACACTTCCACTGGAGGCAGAGAAAAATACCATGTGACTAATCAAATATTTGCTAGGAACTTCATAAATAATTGAGTCAAAAGACCGGCAAAATATTAGCCCCATACTATATAAACAGAGAGAAGCAAAGACCTGATTGTTTACACTTCCTAAGGAGAACGCCATGTAAATTCACTGGATACATTATTCATTGCAATTACGCACTTAGCTCTCTTAAATTTATAATATTATGCCATTGCATATGCAGAATACTAAAAAAAGGACTAAAACACATAATAAGTGTAAGTAAATGCCTGAGATGGAAAACAGTGTGTAATTTTACCTTTCTCCTTTTGTATTTTTTTTAGGCTGGTCCCAGTTTCTTGATCAATGAGTTCTCCTTCCCTGCTGTTGGTCAGCATAGCTGAAAAAAAATCAGAGTGCACAGCTATATAACACTGTCAGTAAAAAAATGTCAGAAGAGAGGAAAATATTCGATTATATTTCCTCTTTGTCAATATTTTGTCATTTTAACATTTATTTATCAGTTCTAAAGCAATTGACCATTTTTGTTGTCCATAATCAACCATTTCACTGTCCCAGTTCAGCACTTAAGAGCCAAGTAAAATATGCAGCAGAAGCAAATTTGCTCAAGTTGATTAAACAAAGATACCAAGATAGAACCCAAATTACTACTGAGATGAATGTGATTTCTAATGAAATGTTCAAATTAACTAATTAGAGAAGTACTTCACAGAAATAATTTTTGGGAAAAATATATTTAAGGATTTAATTATTAGTTTACTATCTAAAAAGCAGCAAGCTTAATAAAAAATACAGATAGACAGATAGCAACCCAAACTGATAGGTGAGAGCGAAAAGCCAATACGCTGTAGTGCTGAAAGAAATTCTATACTTCAGGCCTGCAAGAACAGTGAGAGGTGTTAAGTTTATGATTTCAGGATACCTATCTTCTTTGTTCTTGTTTGATTAAAACATTTCCTTCCTGCAATTAACCAATTACAGAATTTCAAGTTATTCCAGTGAGGACGCTTGTTAAAAACTTCATTGCCATATTTTAGGGAGAGCCTTCTGTTCGCTTGTTTTTGAAATTGAAAAAGTAAAAAAATATATATTTATATAGATGCAAAAATGTATATTACTATCTTTACAACAGTAAGCATTAGACTTCAACACAGAGACATGTTTGGTTCAACTTAAATAAAACCTAGTTTTCTTTAAAAATCTTTCAGCACCTTCCTGGAGCCCAGAGGCTTGCAGTGTGTGCTACTACTATTAATAAAACAAGTTACAGTAGCTTTCAAAAGCTACGGCGAGGACAAAAGTCCCATTTTCACTGTTGCCACAGAAGATAAATTTTTTTATCCTGTATATTTCTAGCCCTAGTTTACATACGAAAAAGCTGAGGGGAATCTGCTTTCTAGTCTCTGCCCTGTGTGTGTGTATGCTTAGGCCAAGTAGTTCAGGTTGCGTTGACTACTCTGCGCAGAGCCAGCTGCGCTATGATGCAGTGCCGTGTGCTGCCGCAGGGACCAGAGTCAAAACCGCAAACTCCCAGCAAGTGGCTGAGCAGTTATTTGACGGGAGCGAAGTCTGCACTGACTTACATGGGCTGCGCTGTTTTTGGAGTTTAAATCTAGCTCAGCAATGCCTGCCTAGGCTCCAGTCACTGCGAAGACAACAGTGATGACATACGCTGACGTGAGGAGATGTTAATTGACTTGCCCTAGATCCCTCTTGGAGGCACCAGGAATAGGATCTAAACTTCCTCTAGCCTGAATTAGCATCTTAAATACAAGACTGATAACGCACAGGCTGCGAAAGCTGTGGCGGAGGGAGCAAAAAAATCAAAAAGCCCTCAGGCCTCGTGCTGATGAGGGCGTGTGTGGGCACGAGGAGGTTTTTGGAACGAAAAAGCCATCATACAATCTGTGACTTTTCTGACACACATATGAAGAAAAAGATCTCTTGCTATTTTTCAATACCAGGTGCCTTCAGAGGCACTTTCTTACTCCAGCATGCAAGAGGAGTTGGCTGTACCAGAGAATGGGTGGTATCTTCTGTGCACGGGTGGATACTGGCAGAGAATGAACCTGAGGGGCTGGGCCCTGTGGAGTTATGAACCTAATAAAGCAAACTTTAGCGATGAACTTCCTGTTTGTTTTTCTTTTTAGCAAGTGAGTGCTCTCCTGAGTTTCCCAGCAGAGAAATATTTGCCTCAACAAACTTCCAAAATTCTTGAGGTCAGTAACGGTGCAGGGGCGTGAGGCCGCGGAGCACTAACCAATTCTGTCTGGCGTGTTGTCCAGCTGGGACGGCGAGCTGGACACGCTGCTGCTCTGATGGGAGGAAGCGTGGCTCCCGGGCCGCTGACTGTCTTCTAGAGAAGGAGCTGGAGAAGGGCTGTCTTGAATCCTTTCCTTGAAACAGAAATAAAACAAGGTCTGTGCAATTTCATTCATGAACTTCACTGGAGTTCGATGAAAAAATGAAGTTGGCTAAAACAGCAATAACAAATGGACTTTCTGAGAAAAACGGTGGACAGAATTAACATCGAAAGAGCAGTATAGTCTTCCATAGCCAAAAAGAGTATAGCCTTCTGCATGCAATGTATCTGGGCACGGCTTGGTGTCGTGACATAGCATTTGCCACCTCATAGCATTTCCTTTTCTTTTTTTCTTGGTAACTTTTTATTTTCTAACTTTTTCACACGTGGGAACATAAAGAATGATCTTTCGTCTTCACAAACTACTTTTAATCTACAGATCCTAAATTTGACATATATGAATCTCATTTCAAATACACAATTCAGATTTGGACTAAACAGTCACTAAATGCAGTCAAATTTGTAAACTCATTAGAACTTGTACCTGAAAAAATTCCATCAGTATCTTCTCAGGGTAGCACCCAGACAAATTTTAAAAGCCGTGCCACGGGTAAGAACTTCGCTTTTGCATGAAGAGCACCACTGGCTAACAAAAATAACAATGTGCTTGCAAATTCTTAAGTGTACATTTGCACACAACTTTGATATAAACCTCTAATTTAAATATGCATAGTACTTTAGGTAAGGAGAATAAAAAGGATAAGAAATTATAAAAATTTAGCAAACCCAAATTCTGCAGTTCCATGTATCTATACTTGCAGACTGCCCAACGATGCCGTGGAGTTGTCATCAGTAAAAATCTTTAGAAAAAGGTTAAACCAGCATGGCATAAGTAATAATTCATCCTGTCTTGAGGAAGGCAAGAGATCATACGACCACTTGAGATCCCTTCCAACCTGGTGATTCCACATGTATAATTTTTCTGAACTAGTTCACAATTCCAGTACCCTTCAATTCCTGTTCCCAGGACCAACAAAACCCGAGAATCCTCTAAAAGGGACAGATCATGGCCTGAGATACTCCAGATATTCTTATCTTAAAATCCCTCCTATGTTTTAAATCCTCTATTAGAAGTTCTTGAAAGTGTCGTTCCAATGGCAAGCCACTAACAAGGAGATGCTTCAGTTTAGTTGCCCTCATCCCTGGCAATCATCTGTTCCCTGTGGAAACTCAGAACTGAAATATTACTGTCTTTTTTTAAAAAGGGAGATCCTCTTGCCCCCCCCTCATTAAAAAAACCCCCACAATTACAGTGTGAACTGGGGAAGCTGTCCCAAAGGAACTGGGCAATTTTGCTGCCTTTCTAACCTATTCTCAAAGATTTTTCATTAGGAGTACGCAATCTGGCTACTTGGTGGAAATTTACCATGTGCTTTCGAAAATAAACTCAATAGCATCTGAACTTTTTATGCAGTTTTTGCTAGACAGTATCCTAAATCAATAACATAGCTTTAGGAAGAGAATGGTAGATTCTAATAGTTTTTCCATTATAAATAGCTAGCATAATAGCTTCTGTTCATAACCTACTGAGGCAATTCATTAATAACACTGGCAGGAAGATCGACATTTTAAGAATATTCTGTTACCCATTAAAACCATCTCTCTAAATCACACTTGTCTTCTTATTTACAGATACCTTTGAGAATGATGCAAAGGGAACGGGAGATTGGATCCTCCCAGCAGCAAGGGGAGGTATTTGCCTATCCCCACCACACCAGCTGAAAATGTAGCATTGAACGTGTTTTTAATAGGAGTTACTGTACATTAAATAACAACTGAGCTTCAAAATCATGTAACAGATGTGTATCTATTACATAGCTGTTAATCCTCAATGGATATGTTTTCACTAATTATCTGTTATTTAATGAACATACAATAACTAATAAATCTTAAAGGGAGACTTTTAAATGCAGCATTTTTGAATGCTAATTAAAAATGTTTATCAAGTTTTAAGATATGAATCTAATATGTTGAGTCACAATTTCTTAACATTTTGAAAACTGAATGGTTTTAAACAAACAAATTTTCGATTTTTTGGGGGGAAAAAAGCCGAAGTCACTGATCATAAAGTCTCCTGTGTCTTCTTCATCTCAGTCTCCAAAAGAGTGTTTTAGGGGTTGCTGAGCTGAGCGGAAGAGTACGAGAGAGTCATGACTTACTCCGTGGATGGGTTGCTCATCAAGTTACTTTTTTAAAAAGTCACATTCTTACCTCAAGAAGAATTCTAAATAAATGATGAACGATACACATGCAATCCTGATCTTATAAATATTATGTGTTTTCTACCTTTGTGTAAATAGTAGCTTCCAAATAGGTTGCTGCTAACAGGCTACAACTCTGTAATTTTATTTGCCCGGATTTCAGTTTTGACACTCCTCTTTGGCACTATTTCCTCTCTTTTTACCACAGAGAGTACTCAATTTACAATTAAGATATCATTTTGAAATTATTACTTTTACAGAAGAGTACACAGTTTAAGTAAATTTCATTGTCTATTGCAACCCTGAAAATGAATAGCCAAGGAGAGGACATGCCAACTGTTCTGCAAAAAAACCTATGAACAAATATGACTATGAATTAACACTTAGATATCACACAAACAGCCATATATGTCATCTTAAATGGGAGTTATCTGAGTAATTCAAAAGCTGATGATTTGGAAAAGTATTCGAGCTCCTTCTGGTAACTGCATTTCCCGTTGTCTCTTGCTATAAAATAATCTCTGCTTCAAGTAATTTGACTTCAGACTCAGGGTCTTGGTTTGAAACGTTCAGGCAAAAATAAAATTGTCAAATAATAATGTCACTCTTAATCACACAGTGAATCACTTTCTAAGAAAATTAGTTGATTATGTCATCTAACATCTTACCAGTTACAAAAATTTACATATACAGGGAAGATACACTTTTCCCTATAAGCAACAAAGGAGCCAAGATTTTCTCTGTATCATAAGTACTACAAACGACAATAGAGCATCATCGTGTAAGACTGCATATGGATTGAGAAATTGTCTATTTTTAAATGTTTGTGTGGAAATGTAATGCTGATATTTCCACTACTAAAATGAATAACACTATGAACAGACTCTTTTTTCGCAAGTAAACAGATCCATTTTTCAGTCCTGTAATCAGTATGCATCTATTTAGCTACTTAACAGCAATGTGCTCTGGTTCATTAGGTAGCTACTGTTGTGTCTCAGCCTAGTTAAAATTTCACAGCAAGTTAATCTATTTTATTACAAATGAGAACACAAGTGATAATGTCCTCACCATTTTCCAAACAGAGGGTTAACAGTATTTGTAACAAATCAATGAGGGTATTTAAATAGGAAAATTGCAAATCTAAAACCCTAACATTTTTTTTATACATTGATGACTTCATTTTATTTGTCACCTATGTATTTTACAACCTTTTTACTTTTCACTTCCCACTTCCCCCCGCCTTGAAAATAGCGCAGCTCCCACCGGCACACTGCTGTGCAGCCTTGTTCTACAGCAGGTACGCTCACAGTAATGGAGAAGCATTTCTAAATGAAGTCATATTTTCTCCATTTGTATTTCTTCCTATTTAATAAATTTGCAAGATTCATATTCCAGGTTATAATGTAATGAATTATATATATAAAATTTACAGATTGTGAGATTTTTATGAAAAATGAAAACATTTCTCAAGATCTCACCTATTTATCTAACTATAGTACCTACTTTATCTTATCTTTTCTCTTCCCTTTACAGAGCTGTAACATAAATTCTCAAAAAAGACTTTCGCAGTATTTAATCCTTTTGAAGGGTAATATATTTCTGTCTCACTAAAGAACAGTGTCTTGCTTTGGCTCAGAAAATGTAGCTACAAAGCTTGACATTGTTAATTTTAGTTGTGATTTAGGTTAACGGCACTGAAGTCATCAACTCATCCAATTTCCAGATACATCCTTGATTTCACCTCAATACCCCTTTTCTATCCCCTGTGAGGTAGTATTCCACACAAATAAAACGACACACTACATAACGGTTTTACACTAGTTTTATTTGAAATATATATGAACAGCTTACCTATTTTTGACATAATCATCTTGACCTTAATTCCTTACCTCTGATTTTTTTTACAGTATTTTTTATAGTATTGATCTTCATTTTGTGTCAAGAGTTCAGAAAAATGATACTCCTGGATTTTCCATTTTCCTTTATTTTTCTTTATTCTTAGTTCCAATCTAGCTGTAATTAGTCTTCCAAATGTTAATCTATTAATGAGTTCCTAGAGGATTTAATGGCATTTCACTGCTGACAAGCAGGTTTTGGAAGTTTGTCTGAGTCCTGGATATTTTTATTCAGACATTTATCTTGATATTTCATATTTAATTGAGGTGCTGCTTCTGTACTCTACAGGGCTCTGCAGTGGCAGGAAAGCTGGAATTCACCTGACCCCACTAATGAAATGGAGAGGAAGGAAAAATGGGGATTCTCTTGCCTTAAACTCTAGTCTAGGCCTATCAACTACTATAAGAAGGATTCAGAGCTGATGTTGGAAAAACAGAGAGTTCACAGGCCCTGGCAAAATAAATTTTCCAACATTAATTTGCACTCTAGTTCCCCACTGCAGTGTTTATTGTGCCACACCTCCATCTCCCCGTGCTTGCCAAATCACCACCCACGTTCTCAAAATGGACTACACGGTTAAAAAAATCATCTAGCAACCAGCCTCATTTCTCTGGAGGGGCCTGTGAAGCCAGGAGCGGTCGAGCAGTAGGCTGGCTGCAGATCTCCACGCCTCCTATCCAAAACCACCACAATTTTGTGCCTGTGATATCGCTGCTCCCATGTCCCTGGCTGAATTCCACCCTCAGTAAGAGAGAATAAGACAAGTTAATGCAATTTCAGTTAGCAAAGAACTGAATTACTAACATTCCTTTTTCAGTTCATAGTAAGACACGTATTTCTTTCCAAGTGACCTCAGTTGATACTAATACTATTTGAATTCTAATAAAAAGTCCATTTTTAATAGTGTTCTAAAGTTCACAGTCCTTAACTAATGCATTATTGAGAAAAGCAATACATAACAGGCATTTAGGCTTTTCAGAGAAAAAGAATAGTCCCGACAGAGTAAGCAGGAGCTGTGCTAACTCTGATATGATGCTGGACAGTGGCTGACAAGAAATATCACGGTCCGAGTTACTGTTTCTAGGCAAGAGAACAGTGGTCGGGTTTATATTTTGAATCATCTCAGTCTGGAAATGAGCATACACAAAGAGTACGGATGACTTGTTGGTCTTCTGAGCTACTCATAGTATCTCCAATTGCTGTAAGAACTGGAGATGAACAAGGTAAACAGCTGGTCTAAAAACTAAGATAGGATCTGTATGTCTGAAAGCCAGCTGGATCCCATTCATCTTTTGCAGTGTATCGGGAAGTCATTCACTTAAAATATGTACTTTGACATTTAAAATGCATGTTTTTTCACTGTGTACATATAGTTGTTTCAGTTGTAGTCAGCTGGCAATTATTTTCCCACCAAATTTAAGAAATCATAAAAACTCTTCTACGTTTACTGATTTTTAATACCAGATGTTCACTTGCTAATTCCATTACCTTGTGACTACTTCCTATCAATTCATTAATTGCCAGCTGCTCAGCCAAACAGAAAACCGCAGCTAATCAGATGGTATTGGTAAACAGCCAAACAAGAGCTTCCTTCTTCACCATTCCTTAAATTAGCAATCACTGTGAAAACTAGGGCAACCTTCACTCATATATTAAGATTTTACCTCTGCATTTTACTTTGAAAGTATAACATTGACTAAAATGGGAAAGGATCTTGCAGTGGAAAATTTCTGCTCGTGCCCCTTCTATGAATTGTTTCACCCAGTGCTGCTACCGAATGAAAGAAAGGCACTCCCAGGACTAATGATGATAATGCTATATCTAATCTACGTTACAGCTATATTAGTTATTAAGTACAAATGCAAATGACTAAGACAATACTAAAAAGATCTGAGCCAGAACTAAAAGCCAGTATGCGCTTGGCCTAACAATATTCCCTTGCAAGCTTTGCAAAAAAGAGGTGTACTTGCTTCTTATGGTATTTTTTTTTCCCACTTGCAAGATTAAAATACGTATTCATGGCTTATTCTTTAACCTAGCAACTAGGTGTCTCGCTGTTAACAAGCAGGGCATTCTTGGCATTGCAGGGAGAAGGATACACCTCCCTTCAAAGAAGGAGAGATGAGAAAGATACTTAATGCAATTTGTAGGGACCTGAACATCTCCCAACATAGCAGTTTCTCTGTATCAGTGAAGAAGGTGATACATATTTGCACGCTCACTTCTCCTTTACTACAGACACAGCCACAAAAATTAGCCTTATAAGAAGCAAACTTAAACTACTTGGTCTCACACGTCACTCCCCTAACATATTCTAGTACCCATTTCAGCAATAACCTGCCAGCAATGAACATGTCCTATGAAACGGGACAGAATAAATCTAATAATGAGAAAAATAGTATACATTTTATGGAAGTTTTATTTTATAAATCTTGTAATGTTCTGAAAACAATTCAGAATGAATCAAATGCACAGAGAGATATGAAATTAAATGTTATAAATTCTGTAACGAGAAATGTTTTCATACTGAGAAGAATTGTTTCAGAGTATTCTGAGATGGCCACATTTTTCTGGCTGTCAGGTAAATATTATGAATGTGAGTTGTACAGCACACAGAAAATAGCACCTCTCAGCAATAATTACACAGCCCATCTGTATTCTCTTTAGGGAATTTAAAATCATGTCATATACATCCTTTACAAATGCTTTAACAATCCCACAAAATCAGGAGAGGAGCAGAACACAAAGAAAAGGAGACTCAAAAATCTGCACTGCATGTCTAGATCACACTGTGCAAATAATGCTTTGTTCTGTTTATCAGTAGGCCAAAATATTCAGACAGAAATTGTGTAGAGCTGATGTGAAGTACAAGATTTCAGTTTCCCTACCAAAACAAAACATTGCATTTCACCTAAAAAGTGTGGGGCCTCCCTCTTTTTTCTGGGTGTGGGGGTCGGGGGGAAGGAGGGGCGGGGATGGGTTTTGGTTTATTTCTAAAGTACATTGTGGGGAAAATTCTGAAAGAAATATGATTTCAAATACAAAAAAAAAGAGCTTTATTTTGCCTTTTTGTGTTTTTGAACAAAGCATTTCTATTATATTTTAACTTATTTTGCCTGGCTTTTCCAGCTGCATTCAAAAATTGTGCCATTTATTCCTAACTGCCACCTGGATAAGAGCAGAAGGAATAAGAGAAAAAAAGAGAAAAGTAGGAATACCGCAAGCACGGGGGAATGATGCTAGAAGAAAAATGGACAGCAGGAAACCAATTTGCAGAAATACTCCTACTCAGGAGAAGCACATCTCTCAGCGGCTCAGAGGAGGTTGTTAGAGAGCCAGAAGGAAAAGGAGAGAGAAGAACGAGAAGGAGGAGAGATGGAGGAGGAAGGGTGAGACATGAGCAACAGGAGCAAGGGAAGTGCAAGATATGTGGGGTGAACAGAAAAGAAGCAAGGAAAAACTGGGAGAAAAAGGTAAAAGAGCCTCTCAAATCTCTGGGATAAAATTCTACCTTACTACCCTGCTTTCGGTACGCTTTTGATATGGAACACAAGAGAGAGCAGCTTAAGGCCCCTGGTTTGGATTCAGTTCCCACAGTTTCAAGCCCACCCTAACCACAGCATCTCCCACCACCCTGTTTCAAAGGACATCTGGGAAAGTGGCCTTTCAGTGAATATACAAACACTCGCACAGTTACAGCTCCAGGAACTTGGCTCTTGCCAGCCCTCCTTATACTTTCCTAACCCCAAACCTCTCCCCCACCCCCTCCCTGCCTTTGGACTGAAGTTGTGTAAGATAATGTGGGTTTTAGTCACATAAGGCCCTTCTGGCTTAATCTGTATAAGCAGAGTCTTGATGATACTACCTTAACACTCCCGCTGCCTTTATGGCACATAGCTTGAGGATCCGCAGCTTGAGGCCTCGTTCCACGATGGACAGAGAGTTGTTATATGGGCATGGTCTGATTCTGAGGTTCGAAAGCACTGCCCGTGAACAGAAGAGCTATTGCCCTTTTTGCTGTGACACCTCTTAGTGTATTTGCTGTCCACGTTACGTGCTGTGAGGTCTTAACTCCTTTGGAGCCAACGTAATTTAAATGGTCTGTTAAAATTTAGGTGTGCTTTCAGCATTCTATTCAGTTAGTGTTCTCAGCACATGTCTGAGCAGCCCCTTTATGATAAACTGTATAATACACAGTGAATGCATATTAATAGTCATATTCATTACAGGTCCACCACAAAATAAAAATCTTAACATTATGTAGTTATTGCTCTTGAGTGGAGTTGTTCTATAAACTTCACTGAAAAATCCTTTCTCTTTTGTATGAAGAGCCCATCCCAACGTCGTTTCTGAAGACCTGAACATTTCATCACTGAGTAGATTTTTCTGAGTTTCAGGAGCAAAATTACTGGATGACAGTAAACTACGACATCAATTCACTACTGTTTCTATCCTACCCAACGATTCAAGAGTACTTCAGCTAAGTGCCACCCAGACTGGTCCTCAAGACCAGGCTGGCAAAGCATTCTTACACCTAGGCCCGTAACTGGATTGCGGAGTTCATCCAGCTGAAGAACAGCTCTGGGGAAAAAAAAAAAAACCAACAAAGAACTAACAGGAGAGTAGACACAAGAGGGAGAAGAGAGAGAGTGGTGAAGTCAGCGTTGCTGTCGAACTTTGTTTTTGCCATATGACACCCTCAATTATATGGATTCTTCAGAACCATTTGAGCCAAGTTTCAAACAAAGGAAGCTCTTTCAGCTGCACAGTAAATCCCTGAAAGACTGGATTTATTACAGAGACACTGTCAGAACCGTAGCTATAGCACTGCTAGTGGGTTCTGCTATAATCACATCAGATCATATTATAGACGGCTAAGAAGGTTTTGCGAGCCTGGCCATTGTGCCTGCCTAATTTATAGCGTTCCTGTCAGGAAGAAATCAAGTTTCATAGTTATGACATTTCTTTCTGGAGCACTAAATGTTAACTTTGCTGATCATGCATATCTTGGTAGAACAGCTTATTTCTAAATGGCAAACGTGATATAAAAAGCATAATGACTTCATTCAAAACCTTTATAAAGCAGCTGATTCTCACACCTATAGAAAACAGGCCAAGTGGTATTTTAGTCATCAGAGTATGGAAATAGACACACACTCAATATATTCGATTCATTTCTCCCTTTTTAAGTAATGTCATGATGCTAGAATTGCAGTCTATCTAAAACTAGTCATTTTTTGTACTTATTAAATGCACTTAAATAATGTCATATAATAAAAGTAATACTGCTGACAGACAACAGCAGCAGCTATGCTTTCCTTTTACATGTTTCGGTTGGTACAAGGATTTCATCTTAATTGATCGTCATTCAGAGCTGGATGATTGTACATAAGGGAAGGAAAGGATAAAAGGAGCCTCGCAATGTCTGTAATAAAATTCATCTACAGTTTCAGCACCCAGACAAACGAGAGAAAGATGCAGCATCACTTGACAGGTGAGAGTAACACAGCAATGGATGCACTTTACCTCTGTCACATTAGCTACTGGTCTATTTTCCTCTACATCATGTAGAGGAAATAATTCCCACTAGAGCGCTGGTGAGACCTACTGTTGCTGTGGAGATATTGTGTATCCTCTAGTGCAGGTGTTGGGGAAAAAATAGCTGTAAATGAGTAACCAGCATCAGCAAGGGCCTGCTAAAAAGCATCCTTAAACCTAACTGCTTACAAAAACTGTAGTTCATATTACAAAGAACTAGCATCGTTTATAAATACATATTTAATCTTCATTTGACATCCTGGTAGCATTTAAAACATAATCAAAGCTTATGCAGTCTACCTGCTGCTACAAATATTCCACTGCTGTATTTAAGTCATGGTTTTCTCAAGAGGTCTCTGAATAGGTGTAGAAAAGGTTACCAAGTGAAATGAATGGAACCTCAATTAATTTGTAACAATTCAGTGACTTGCATTAACTAATGGACAGCTGGACATCAGGGATATCATGCTTCCCCCGCCCAGTCAACAACTGGGCAGATACACTCATGATACAGAGAAGTTCTTATAGATCTTACTCCTGAATAGTCTCTACCTGGGGAACACTTCCCCTGAATTTTACCAGCCTCCCAGAATCCAAGAAAACAAAATATAAACAAAATTGAAGCATGAAGAACAACATTTGCCCTAATTTGGAAGTGGACTCTCAGTAGAGAAGGACAACCTGGGGCAATTTTGGAGATCCTCAGGGCCAGGAACAAGTTCAGAAGGAAAACAAACACCTCCAGAACCTCAGTAACAGAGAGATGTAACATTTTATGCTACTGTAATGTGACAAAAGAGATTTGCCTTCTTCCCTGAAAGGATGTTGGTACCAATAAGTACAAGTACGAATAACAAACATGGTTGCGCAATATGAGTTTCTTTCCCTGCTTGATGTAGAAACAAAATTTCCTGCAGCAGCAAGCTGGGACAATAGAGAGTACAACACAATCCGAACTAATTTATTCCCACAATAGCCCCGTAATATCGGCAACGGTAACTTTCTCAATTATAAAATACTGATATTTTGTAATTAAGATGTTTTACAATAAAGATACAAGAGATTAAGTTCGCCAAATCAGTGAAAGTTATTAGAACAAAGCAACTCAGAACTTTGGGACTCCAGAATTACAGGGATACATGAGTGTAAATAAGCACAAATATCAAGATAAAAAGACACGCGCTTTCCAGAACAGAGAGCTCTATAGACTCACATATTTAAAACCAAAGAAAAATGGACTAAAATAACTGCCTTTCAAAGTTGAGAAGATTTTGTTTTGTCAACACAAAACATGCACGTGCATGCAAATACACACAAAAGTTAGACTGATAAAAGCTTTCACTTTAGCTCAAGGAAAAGAGGACACACTGTGTTTTAGAGAATCCCTTAGGACCAGTCCTTCACAGGCACTGATCCTGTATCCTTCTACTTTGCAAATTTCTTGTCTCAACATTCTTCTTAGCATGTGGCAGGACTTTAGCTCTCAACACAGGTATGAAATTTTCCTTACAAGCTGCTTGGAAGAGACTATCAGAAGCCTTTCAAAAGTATAAATGCGTTTTATCCAGTTGGAAGGAAATTTAGGTTTGGCTACTAGAGACTATACACACTAAGGTACTTCTGATGATTTTCTCTGCTATTAACCTATTCTAGAATTGCACCGCACCAGAGTTCCCGTTATGTTCTTTTAAGTATAACATTAAGTTTGATTTTAAACAACATTTTAGAATAGCTTTTGAGCTTTAACAGATGCTTATTCCCCTAGCCTCTAGTGAGTCTTAGTAGCTGGTTTTAATTACATTGCAGATTTGTAGCTAGAGCAAAGCATCTTAACTTCTTGACTGTACTCGTGGGTATTTCCTCAAACTGAAACGCTATCGGGAAGAGCAGACCAGGTGTGCTGTAGGCAATCTAAGCTCAGTGCCTCTTCGTTATCTTCCTCAGGAAAGCCACTGTAAGTATTTTGGTTAGCCACAAAAAGCTAGTTTTTAGTAAGTCTCATAGATGACTCTTACCTTTATAACAGAGGCCCCTGCCCTGGAAAGAGGACTGTGCATTTGGGCTGCTGCAGCCATGTTAGCTATCGTATTGAGGTGGTTCATCTGGTTCATTGCCATTGCAACCGAAGCAGGAGGTAGGCTGACGGGAAGCAGAGGGTGGGGCATCATCATGAACGGCAGGTCTATCCCTAAAAGAGAGCATGGGCAGGTTATATGTGTCAGTCCCTCATTTTATATCTTAACACTTAGTTTTTAGAGTCTATATTCTAGCGGAACATTGACTAGTCGAACTTAACATTATTATGTGTTAATAATTTTGAAGTTACATAAGGAATAATTGTCTCTCTATTCCAGAAAAGGTTGTATCGTTTGTAGTAGGGAAAGAAACACACAGCTGTAAAGTAACACAATATTAGCAAAATGAATATGCAACGGTGCATAAGTTCAGTGATCTCTTTATTAAGATCAATAAAGAAAAAAATCACAAAACATGCAGATATTTGCACTTTTTGCCAATACATCAGACAAATATTTATTAACAATTTTATCCAACAACATGCTCCTACCAAATCTTTATACTATTATTAGTTCACATAGACAGCAATCAGAGACTAGATTTTTCTCTTAGGATTACTTCTTGAATACATGAAGCTGTAGGCTGGACTACAGACTACTGAAACATCTGCGAACTGGAACACATAACAAGAGGTTAAAGTTGTTGCCAGAGGTTTTAACACAAAAAAAGTCATTTTAAATTGTCTTCTGCTATGGATATAAAACAATTTAAGAAGGTACGAAATTCATTTGGACCAACTTGCAGATCTTGCCATTGCCGAAAAGGTGATGTTACTGCTAGCAAGAACTGGCTTCCCATGATTCATTACGATCTATTTCAACATGTGTATTACTTGGTGTATTTAGTAATGGCTACAATGGAAAGCAAGACCAAGACACCAATTCACTGAAAAAAATTGTTCCATGTTATTTTGCATTTATAAATTATTTAGAGAGACCACTTGAAGACAGCTACCTTTGGGCATCCAGAATTTTTTCAGAAAAAGTAGAATTCATTCTGCCAAACAAAATAGCTTATCATTTTTCTAAAAGAAATTTTAGATTAGAAATTCTCATTTAAAAATTCAGGTACAAGTAGTAAATAACATAACCATATAGCTAGTCATAACTGTGTGCTAATCACATTAATTACTTCTAAAAGTTTTTAAACTTTTGGCTCTATCTTAACTATTTTAAGAGAGAAGGTCAGTCACCATTTTGGTGTATGACAGAATCACCAATAAAGAATATCACTGACTGAGATAGCTTATGTTATTCCAAATGCAATTTGACTACAGCGATATAAAAACACCACTGCGCCCGCCACAAAAGGCAGAATTGTATATATTCTGAGCTCCCACACTATTTCTATTTAGCTTAAGTATTTCATGATCAACAACTGCGATGTCTTATGATTCACTATATCTTTTATATGATGATCCTCGCTAATATTAATTGTGATAGGTAATAAGCAAAGCCCACACACATCTCCCTTCACTTTAAACCACACCGACAGCCCCCGTCAGTGCTTACATCCATAAGCCTTTGTTCGCCGGCATATCTCCCTTAACAGCCCAATAATCTTTCCTCATACTCTATAGAGTTCCAAAACTCCCAGACACCATCTGGCCACATCGAGTTGTATGTCTACTTAAAGTCCAATTGACATGCAAACTAAATGCAAACTACAAACAGAATTTAACAGCACATCACCAGTTTTAAGACACAATCCGTCAAACATTTCAGAGGACTATGAAGAAAATATATCCTACACTTGCAAATCATTGGACATAATGTCTGACATTCAATAAACCCTTTAATAGCCTATAGACATTTGCCTACTACAAAATCTACTGGAAAATACCTTTAAAGTTTTCTTTAACTGCAAAGTACACAATAACCCTGTATGTGAAACATATACAGGTATTGAATTATGCAAGACTATAAAACGAGAAGGATACACTACAGTGAATTTGAGTCGTGATCTGGTGGTTCTTAACTACTGACACTTAACCCAAAATGCCCAGGTCCACACCTTCCCAGGAACAAAGGAGACCCATGTTGTAGGAGTGATTTGTTCTGGTCTGGGGCCCTACACAGGTAGCGAGGAACTGTGTGCTCCTAAAATTGTGCAAGGAGTCAGAAATGGCATTCATCCATTAAAACTAACAACAAAAATCAACTGTCAAAACTTTGAGGATGAAGAGCCTAAACAAACAACAACAATTGAGAAATGGTGATATTTTCATTCTTCATCCATCATCACCTGCTAGAATTAACTTTACTCCTCCACAATTTTTAAAACATTAATCCTGACCATCATCTGTGGTGGAATAACTTTTCCTTCCCTTCCCTTCCCTTCGTTCCCTCTTTGGGTGCAAAGGAGAACAGGAACTCCTGGCTTTCCACCTGCTCCCTTCCTAAGGGAAGGAAAAAAGGGAGCTTTAAGTTCCAAATCCAAACTCTGTCTGTGTCATTTTAGTCCAGTTGCATTGGACAGCTGGGTCCAGTGGATGACCTTGCCCACAGCTGACAGGTACAAGGCAAAACAAGGCAGAGGGGTTGCTTCTGCTTGCTTTTAACTAGACATTTTTTATTTCTTCCTCGTTCTCATATTTTTATTTGGTGTTCAGCATTTTCACCTGGCAGAGAATTTTCTCATATAGGTAAAATTTTAAGCAGCTTTATAGTTATTCTTCCTGTCATTCCAGGCCATGGAAATGTCAGTTAAGGACTGACAGTCCCTGCCCCAGCAGTGGGTGACTATTCAGAGAGGGCGGCTATATCCCAGTGGGTGGCTCGGACATGACGCACCAACGCAGCAGACAATGGGAGGCCTGACGCTCCTGTCACTCACGTGCCTCCCATCCATTTCCCCCACCTCCGGGAGGCTGGGAAGGAGAGCAAGCCCAGCCTCCAACAGGGCTCCCTGTACACGTTTTTCCCCAAGGAGCACAGTACGTACTGTTGGTGAGCAGGTGATTCTGCTGCAGAGGACTGAGTGGGTGCGCACTTCCAAGGCTCGACTGCCCTGACAGTGTGGGATGACCGATGCTGTGCTGTGATCCCGTTGTAATGGGAGACTGAAGCTTGTCTTTATCCCAGGAGGATTCACTCCCACCTGCAATACAGGGTACAAACAAACCATAGATGGCATATTCTTTACAAGACATTTTGCTTGGTTAGCAATGAGGTAATGCTCTTTACCACAGCTGAGCACCCAGCACAAACGCAGCACCAGAAACCTACAGGTTTTGTTTTTTTTTTAATAAATTAATAAAAATGCATCAGGAAAAAAATATTATTAGAAACTTTCAGCATCACCTACCTTTATAACACTCGTTTCTGGAAACAGGATAAGCTAAATGTTTAAGGATAAAATCATCCAAGTAAACATCAGTAACAATTAAGTAAATAAGGCAGAAAGGGAACATCTGAGACACTGAACGATGGTCTCCCGCTATCGCAGGGAATCAGGCCACCCAGTCCCTGCCAGAGACTAATCGGTGTCCATCCTCGGGCTCATCAGGTCTCTCACCACTGTTAATCTTACTGGAGAGTCACTCCGCTAGTCACTCCCTCCAATGCTCACTAGCATTCTAGCTTAAATTCATCTCCGAACAGGTTACAACAATTTATCCTGCTGCTAGGTTATCTTTGAGTTTAAACAGCTTTCCCTCCAGTGCTGGGTTTGATCCTGGGGATGTCCTCAGCGAAACACTTCACTTTGCTAGGTTAAACAAGCCAGGCATTAGGCTGGGCTTGAAAATCATCAGTATTCAGCAATTTAAAGAGTCCAGCTATCAATTACGTACAGTAATTACCGCCTACAACAAAACCACTGTATAGCAAACTAAGCACTCGTGTGTTTGGTGTAGAATATCTGTTTGGTCTTCTGAAGACAGGGTGTTCTGCAGCGATTTTACAGACTGCAGTTTTCTTCAGAATTACACTTAAACACTCAAATAACAACAAGTTCCTTTTAAACAGCAGTTAAGTAGACCGTGTTAGTGAATCCTGAAATATATCTGGTCTGCAAAATAAACCACCTTAAAAAACTCAGATTGAACATTTCTAGAGTAAAAAGATATTTTAACTACACTTCGTTTTCAGGTATACCCCACATTTTCAACTAGATTATAGATTGATATCAAAATATGTAACTACAGTATTGATTTGGTTTTGAATTTATGAACAAGAATTTCAATTAGAATAACTGAATAGATTACTGTGATGCAGCAGATAGAGGCAGCAAGCAAAAAACATTTTAATCGAATATGAAAGTAACAGAAAACTTCCATTCTTTATGACAACATTAGCTAATAAACATGATTAATAGGGCTAAATGAAAAAGTTTGAAAGATCAATGATTGAGAAAAAAGGAAATCACTCCATCATTTAGCACTGTGTCCAAGTATGAATTACCTTCCTATAAAAGATTTGTAATTTGTAAAATGATGAGTAATACATTGACAAAGAAAGATACACTAAATTATGTCATGTGATATAATATAACATGGCACAGTGCAGTAATCGGAGGAACTACTACGGTTAAGGCTGTGTCAGCATCTTTGTTATTTAATATACTGTATATCAGCTCTTTCAAATAACGTTTGACATACTTAGTATAGAAGTTGTTCGTTCTGACCATTGTGAAACAGAGGTGGTATTATTTGGTAAAGTACTTCTTAAGTTAAACGTGTAATTTAAAAAAGATTTTCTGAGGAAATGCTTAGCATTTGACTTTACCAAATGAGTTTTACTTTTCCCCATAAGCTTTTTCAATAACTTTAACACTTACACTTTGTTCTTCCTCCGAAAACACATGCCATGTACCTTAGCATGCAGTTTTGCTTAGAGATAGATTTTGTACGTGTAACTTCACGGATCAGGGCAGCAGCCATGAAAACTGTGCACAAGACACTTTGTCAGAGATTTTTGGATTAAAAGAAAAAACAGCACTCTTCACCTTGAAGTCTCCCTCACCCCGTTTGCTTCTCTCCAATACTTCCCACCCCAGGCACAGGTTGTCTAAACTCAGCCCATTTACTTATTTCTGGAAGTTTCTCTCATCTTTCCAAAGCCTTGTGCATCTACCCACCATGCTTCTGTGGCCCTGCAGCTGTGGTATCAGGGCACCCTACCAGCCCTCTGTGCCCACCTTTACAACTGTTGCACATTCCATAGGAAAGTGCAGTTATTCCTGTTTTACAGACGGAGAATTGCACTGCGCAGAGAAGTGACTCGCTTAAGGAAATACAGGAAACCTGCAATGGAACAGGAAACTGAATTTAAATTATGTCCTACAGTCCAAATCACGGAACCGGTTTGGACTCCAGATAAGGAGTCTAAAATTAAACAATGGTCCATACTACTGTGTACTGAGAGACGGACTTCAAGTAATTTCTTTTACGTATATATGAAACAAAAGGGGAAAAAATATATGAAAAAAGAAAGCAAACATACAACACTATGGGAAATGAGACAACAGAAAACAGCAACGGAACTTAGTTTACCTCTTGTATATGAAGGGACATGTAGTTTTTTATTCCTTTTAAATAAGAAAGATTAGTTTATACTAAAATATTAGTAACTTGATTCATAAGTGTCATAGGAATATTATTAGAGCACTCAGAAGTCTGTTGATTTGTCAAAATGCCAATACATCATTTATACACTTTACAAAAAGCTTTACATTTAACACTATTACCCACTACCCATATGACCTTCTCCCCAGCAGATAAAACCGAAGGACAAAAAGGTAATTTTTCCTTATCTTGTTTGCATTCTAGTCAATCTTGTCCAAGAACAGATTGTCCTCAGCATTAAAAAAGGGCAAGAGAGACAAGAAGCTCCATCTTCCAGAGCTCCTGACGCTTGTCGGAAGCAAGCAGAGAGTGCGGTTTCCTTAATGTAGCCACGCCGAAGCGGGGAGGAAAAGGCAGAGGAATTAGCTGGCCAGCCACCCCGAAAGACTGCAGACCGCTAAAAAGTCTGACCTGCTTCAACCACCCAGTTCAGGCCGCGCAGCAAACGTGTGGGGTACGCTTCTGCTTTCAGAGTTGCAGCTACAGGCACGTTGTGGATGAAAACAAAAAGGCCTGATTGTCTGCATTGTGCATAGTCGCCCCCACAGAAACGTAGCGCGTGTTTCAAAGGGCACAAAGGCAGACGCTACATGCATTTGGTAAGAGAAAGAGTTATTTACAATGTACTTCATTATTAAAGTCTGGTATTTGCCAGTCCTAACAGGTTATCTGGGAGAACTTATTTATCAGTGCATGAATTACACTTATGTTCAAACTAAGCAAAAGCAAACCTAACGTAACAAACCCCAGTCCATTCACTTCTAAATTAAAATGCAGCGAGAGGTAAGTGTTCCCTTAATGGCATTTTACAGCCCAGCGGCCAAATTCCGCATGTCTCTGCTCCCAAGTCCCTGTGAACAGGGAATTCAGATGAGTTCAGATGCACAGAGTTAAATCACAGGTAACACAAAGAGGGGAAATCAGCCTAAGCGAGACACGCACATGCTGTCCATGACATACACTGCACTCACAGATCCACTGCAAGGTTATTTACAATCACGTACATGTCTGTAAGCGAAGTGCCTCTGTTTAAGTTTTATTTTGTTTAGTTGAAGGAAATGCAAGTGATAAGCTCAGCTCCAATTTTCTGAAAATGCTGCTTCTCACCCATCTTCGATTTTGTAAGATAACGCTTAAAGCTACACGTTCTCAAGTCATAAACCTCCCTGCACATTTGTGTTCTTCAAAACAAAATCCAAAAAAATTTTTTTGGTGAAGATATACTTGTGGAGATTAAATTAGTGTCTTGTTTTAGGTATTGAAAGATCTCCAGAAAGTAATCAAAGTTCAATTTGGTGACAGTTTCTTTTCATTTGGTTTCAAATTCATTTTATCAGCCTTAAAACTGTCTGGTCGAGCTAAATGAAATCCACTCTGTCAGAGGTACCTTTGAATTGAACAACCACCCTGTTTCAATCTATGTCTGTCATTTTATTTTTTGTTGTGATACATTTCTGAAAAATTGAACTCAAATTGTTAAAAGCAATACCATCTTCACTGTCCAATTTTATTCTAAAATTATTTTTAAACACATTTTTCACCATGTTGGGTATATTAAGCGTAACATCAGCTGCAAAGAAAAAAGTATTCAGTGCGCTGCTATTTCACCACTGATAATTTCAAAGTATTTATCACCTCTAACTTCTTTTAAAAGTGTTCACCACGCACAAGGCCTTCAGAATTTTTTGACTTATCTAGAACCCCAGTCCTCCTAAAACAAGATGGGCCTACTTGCCAGCATTCCTAGCCCCGGTATTATCAGGTGTCCCAGACTATTTGCTTTTACCAATATCCTAATCTCACCTTGAGACTGGGAAAAACAGTCACTTCTTTGGCCTACACAGAATATCCTCTGCTGAAAACACTTCAGCCCACAACTTTTTGTCAGCTCTGTTCATGATATCAACATTTGTGTGTCCCAGGAAGAGAATATTTGGTAGCAAACAATTTTTGTCACGTTTGATAAACTGAGACTCTCACTACAGCCAGGATAGGAAGAGACCGCCCAGGTCATGTTCCAGGTGAACTGTCACTTTCCTGTCAGAAAAACATGGAACTGTTCTGGGGCACATTGTGACCCATTTAACCTCAAATTCTGTCCTTCATATTGGCAGCAGATTATTCTATTTATGGAGACCACGCAAGTGTGGACACTTTCTATGGTCCCTTATCACTCCCAAATAAACTTTCTTACTTTAAAATGGGAATGAAAATTTTAATCAGCCCCCAAAGCATGACACCCACCTGAAAATCTAAATAGAAGATTTGCAATCATTTAAAGCTTTAGTGCATTAATTTGTTTAGCTGTGTGTATTCCACTATATCAACTTCTGGATTGTACCCTACAAGAAAGCCATGAAAGTGTATAGGGTAAGATATTAAAACTCAAGAAATCCAGTGATGGCTTTACTGGGCTACTTCCAAAAACTTATCAAGTGGTTCAGCAGATGTAATTACTGCTTAGCCCTGCCAAAGCTTTCAAATGTGCCCATTAATTCAGCAATTCCCAATCTGTCCATCAGTCAGTCATACTTACAAAATATGTCTGTCACAACTTAGGTGAAGTAATCTGTTGATAATTATACAATAAGAAGGCATCTGAATCTGAATGTAATTTCTAAACTTTTTGAAAAGCTTTAATGACAGCAAAATCAAAGTTTATTTCACAATAACAGGATACTGAAGATAATTGGGAACGTGTCAGAATATTTGATGCCAATTTAATTAAGAACAACTAATTCCAGGAAGATACCTTTTCAGAAGCTAAAAGCAGAGATGTAATATTTATTTGGGAACCTAACCATCTCCCCCAAAATTCCTTCCCTTTAAAACGAACTGAGAAAAAGAAATAAGGTGGTAAATACAACGTGTTTTGAAGTTGCCAAATTATGATGGATGATTACAATGCTAAAGCATGATACCAGAAAAGCCCCCTTATCGTCAGTTACCTTGGAAAGTGAGACCGTCCTACAATGGGCCTTCCCAGTCAAAACTAAATCTCACCATTGAAATCAAGTGTGCGGTGTCACCAACTCTGAACAGTATAAAACCTGTTCTCTCCCCCTCTCTAGCAGCAGATTGGCTCGGTTATCCCTTCAAATGACATGCACAAAAATGCTGATGGCTACTAAAATACGGCAGAGTAATTTCTCCTACTTTCTAAGACCAGTGTAGAATGACTGGCTTCAGCAACCAAATCCTTTTAACAAAATGGTCTTCTGTGAAAATTTTCTTAAAACACGGATGGCCTTTTCCTCAAGTAACTAATGTTAAAAAATGGGAAAAAATGTTGCAAAACAAATAAAGAGATGTAGGAAAAGGAAAGACGACGCATTATGATTTAAGGGACTATTTTGATAAAAACACCAAGTGCTCAAAGTGGCACTATCTTCATTTAAGCTCAAAATACCAAACATATCTCAATGGGTCAGCTGATCCAACTTGTACCACACCAAAGCACCACACTGAAGTTAGATTTAGCAAGATGAGACATCATATTAAAGTTAGATACAAACTATTATAATAATTATTATTATATTATAACATTATATATATTATATATAACTATTATAATAATAATTTTCATAAAAATACACTAACATTCATAAGCACTTCTGAAAATAAGCCGCCTGTACCCATCCTCCTCTTTCCTGATTTAGTCATGCATAAATATTAATTAAAAAAAAAAGTTGCTTCTTGGCTCAGAAGGAATGTGACACACTGGAGAAAAGCTCTGATATTTAATAAATGAAGTCTTTGCTTCTTTGTTACCTGATAGTTAACCATGTGATAATGAAGGGGCTGAGTCGGGGGAAGCTTGTAATCTTCATATCAACAGTTAGGTGTTGATGGGCTTCCTAAGTGGAAATTAGTCCCAATATTTCAGGAGGGAGGGGCAATATAACTAAAGGAATAATAGCCCCCAGAATGATGGCACACAAACGGCTACAGTCCATCTAGCCTGATGGCTTGTCTCCAGCAAGGGCCAAATGCAATTCTTACCACAGAGTTTAAATACAGGGAAAATCTATAGCGAGAATTTCCCAGAATAGTCTCCAACAATTTATGTATTCGGAACTTCCTGAAACCGAGATATTTTCCTTTAATTTAATAACCTTTAATAGATTTTTCTTCCATTAAATTAAACGGATGTCAATTTTTTGCACCTACAATATCCTGTAGCAGAGTTCCACAGCTTGCCTTTGCACTGCACGAAAAGCTACCTCGTGTTATTTGCGGGTGTGCTGGGGGGTTAACTTGGCATTTGCTGCCTTCCTCTGATGTCTTCTAGTTCTTGTAGTGGATGAAATAATAAGTAATAAATCCCTATTCAGCTTCTTCTGTACAACCTGTAGTATTAGTCTTGGAATTCGTGCTAAAACGTAAACTTTCTTTTGGATCTATGTCAACGTCCGAAGCACATGCAACCCCTTTCCTGAGAGATAATAGATAACCTCTATTCTCTGTCACTCAAGGTAGCGTTGTAGGAAGCTCAGCAAGTCCGAGCTAGGGGGCAGACAATATAACTTTGCATTCTTATTGGAGAGTTGGGTTAGCGAGACCCCTACCCCGACAGCTTACAGAACGTGCTTCGGACAAAAGAGGGCTTGCATAAGTCTACACAGATCATTATTTCAACAGACATCATGTTGGTGAACTCAAGAGAGGACAACCTTTAAATGTTCAACGCTATTTTGAAAAGTAACCACAGGATTATGGTTCATTTTTGCATAGATGATCTGCTCCCTTCTGCACTCCAAGTGGTTATTGCTAACATTTTTAGTTATAAGTGTCTGAGTTCCTTGCTACTTATTTTTCTATATGAAAATAACAATACTGTACTAGAACATGAGATGTCTTCTGGTTTAGGACAATCAACAAAAAAAAAAACACCTACTTTCTACTGCAGGACCAAAGTCTGTCCTCAGAAACACGTGCATTTCACACAGAAAAATAAGGTCAAAATTTTGGTCTGTTGTGGTTTTATGGCTGTTGATGATGCACATGCCAGAAATAAAACAGCTTAACTTTCAGATCTTGAAATCTGAATAGAGTTTGTAGGGCTGGCTGCCAGAAAGGATAAAACATATATCCTTCTAAACTCAGCAACTGCAGCCAGCAAGCAAGGAACTAGGATTCATACTCCAGTGATGATAATCACTGACATTTTCACTGACCACAAAGCAAGTGCTTTTTCCTTTTTTTTTTTTTTTTTAGTTGCTTGATATTTTCCCATATTGAATAACTTACTGAAACAACCACTGAGATAACACGTACTGTCTATTTTTACAGTGACTGTAACTAGCCAGATAGTTTAGTTTGATTTTGAGAGTCTTTGAGAACAACTTGACATCCACAGCAGATAGGTAACACTAACGGTACCAAATCAGATCATTCAAGTTTCAACAATTTATCATTTATTATTTCTTTGAAATAATTACTATGAACAGTTCAAGTTACAGATTGTAATCTTCTGATTTAATTTGTAGTGACATAAATGAATTATGTATTTAAAATCTTTTCAAAAACCTCCTAATACTAAAAGAACTCTGTAATATAAAGTATGGCTTGAAAGAATTAAATACAGTCTGTGGCACTTCATACATACACATTTAGACAGTCTTCCAAACCCCTGCCAACTTGATGCATCTACACAGAACTCAATGACACTGGAGATTTTACTAGAGAATGAGAGGCTGCAAAAGGGATGCCGAACATCCTTTCATATTGAAGCTGAATGATATTGAAGCAGAAGCTCTCCAACGAGATTTACTGTCATAAGCTCCCCTTTCCATGAAGGATCAGTATGTGCCGACACTTGCACTTACACAGCTCCAACAAGTTGTGTCAGTATGGGCAACGTTGGCAAAGTAAATACTAATTCTGAAGACACACCATTTTTTTTTTTTTTTTATATCTGGCATTTGATTCCTTGCTCTAAGTTATTACTGACTTCCAAAAAATGTAGAACACTGCCAAAACTAGGAGAGCCTGTGAGTAAACCTAATTCACATAAAAGGTCAGCAGTGAAATCTACCGTGTTTCATTTAATGTCAATCTAAAAATACCATGCAAAAAAAATCTTGAACTATATTAGCAGCCAACTTGGTACTTCCTTTAAAAATCACTTTCATTTTTGCTCATAATAATAGCTGAATATATACCTACCACAGCACTTGGACATCTTACATGTTCAATCAATCTTTGATTTTCAGTATATGTTTCTCATTCTGCAAACCTAGCCATTAGGTGCTCTCATCTAATCTCTAGCGCAATTCTCCTCAATGAGTATCAGTGGGAGCTTTGCATTAGCCTCTCTAAGGAGGAGGATCAAAACCCTAAAAAAGACGAACAGTGACAAAGAAACTATTCAAGAAAATACATCCTAAATTTGTTACTGTGTAAAGGATATTCTCTACGTCTTCAAATTAATATTTCTTCCTAAGGTATAGAAAACCATAAATATAACAACTATCATCAGAACAAACATTATTAAAATGTTGATATTCATACCAGATAAAGCGAAAATATTTCCTAAGAAAAAGCGAGAGGCTTCAGCAACAAAATACAACAGCACAGTGCCAAGCTGAACTTAACGATGCTTGAGGTTTTGGACAGGATTCATTTCTGCTTGTGGTATAAGTATGCACCACCTTGATTATCATTTAAAAAAATATTGACAGCTTGCCTTCTCATACCAATGCCTAGTAACAAATTCCAAATGTTTTGTCACATTTCTTGTGAGCAATGCCATCTGCCAGAGGTGGCATTTCATGGCTGTTTACCCTGACTCCCTCCAAGAATTCATCTGCCACTATCTAATGCTGCCTGAATAAAGGGGATTAAGACTCTGATGCAACAGAGACTATTGATAATTTGGTATAATTGGGAAGAAATGAAGATAAATGAGGTTGAGGATGGAGAGGCAATTAGTTGAGCTGCCTGTACAGCTGTGTTCTCGGCCTAGCTCCCCTGGCCTTTTCTTTGGTGAGGTATGTGCAAATTAAACATAATGACAAATACACTCTTCCCAAAGCTCTTTAGTTTGGGAAGCTTGAAGATATGATTTTCACTTCTGAGATTCTAGGCAGTATTCAGTTTTTGTTGTGTTTTTTTTTTTTTAAAAAAAAAACAAACCAAAGAGAGTCATACGCAGTGTTGGGATTTTGAAAGAGCAATGCGCTTTGTAACAGCACACCTACGGCACAGTATCTGTTGTTTCAAAACACAGCTCTTCACTTGGCAGTGCTATATAGCCCCGGTGCTGGTTTTGTAGTTTTGACCGAAAGGATGAAGGGTTCTGCCTCCCTCAGCGCCACAGAGAGCCCCGATGGTTCCACAACTCCAGACATCTCTGATACCGATATTTGGTGTCTCATTCTGTAACTATCCTCTTATCCACGTAATCGGTCAAACAACCACCCCAGAGCATGACCCCCTGAAACATGGATTTTTTTAAAGTCTAGTCCCTCATTCTGCAGCTGGACCTCCATTCTTTTAATTGTGCTAGCTTTTAAAAGTACTGGTCAAAAGACCTTAAGTGAAATGTCTACAATACACATTTTATTCCACAAAATATCTTAGAAGTGATAGATTTTTAGTCATAAATATAATGCAAAGACAGTACCCAGATACGAGCCTTATTTCTAAGCTACACTATTCAGGTGAGGCCAAGTGATCAAGCTTCAATACTTTGAAAGGTATTTAAATCCAAAGTAAACATGGTCAGACTACAAACCTCCAAATTAGAAATCTGCAGTCTGATTTGTAGATATTCTTTCAAATATATTGAGATATGTTCATACACATATAACAATGTGCACATATATTGTTTAACATAAACATACAAAAAATACATTTGCCACAAGAAATACCACTGTATGTTTCACATAAGATTCTAACATAGCGTTTCATAAATGTCAAATAATATAAGATCCCATTTAGAAAAAAGCCAATATTTACAGAGGCAGCTTTGGTTTATAGTCATGTTTGCTTAAATACCCACCACACGTGAATTTTTTGCTTTCATATACAGGTGATTCTATCTGAACTGGGTCTTAGATAAAAGACTTCATAGAACTGCAGTTTCTCCTGCCCCCACATTGTCCTCAGCTATTTTAAAAAATTATTTTACTGATTACTTGAAAAACATTTCTTAGAAAAAGACAAAGCCTAGCTTCTACGCATGGAAGAGATTTTGGTGAATCTTGGAAGACAAATTTGAGAGTCTTAAAAATTTCATAAATTTATTTTGTAACGTGACTTTTCAACTTAGTTGCTCTGTATTGTAGATTACAGTTCTTTGTGGTGTTCTCAAAGCTGAAAATACTTGAAATTATGCCTTTTCAGACTCACAGAACTTTTGCAAAATACAATGCCTCCTCCTTATTTTTTGCATATGCAAAACCTTTCCCAATCTCAACACTGCCTTCTTCCCTGCTACCTAGAGGTCAACCAATATTTCAATTCAGATTTGCCTAATGTACCTTTTCATTTTGGATTAGACTTCTACGGAAGACTAAAAATAGTTCAGTCTCTCTGAGGCAAACATGCCAGGAGCAGAGAAAATTATGAATAGCTTATACTTAGGTTGAAATTTACCTTGGTTTGTCTTACTGAAGCTGAAAATTTGGCTGAGGTAACTGTCCCTTTACATAATTAAAGTTTTTAACATATAGTTCAGAGTAGCGATCTTTTGAACACTGCAGACTAATAAAATTGCATATATTACACCTCTGGTCTTTTACTGAAACCGTCTTCTCATTAACATTGTAAACAAGCAAAATTATCTGCTGCCCATTTTCTGGCTTGACACTTTATCAAGGTATTCCAAGTTAATCTTCAATCCTGCGACCGACCATGTACAGTGCACACAGTAAATCAGTCACACAGAGCGAAGCTTTGGCTTTCCACTGGTAACAAGTGCCCATGTCCTGGCTGGAGAGGCGGCAGCGGGTCCCTCCAGCTCTGCCCGGCTTTCTCCCACCTGCGCCACAGCTGTACACACTTCAACACTCATGCTGGCGGCCTCCTGGGATCACACAGGGTTGAGCTCTCTCAAACAAAGCCAAAATACACATCTCTGTGGTGCTCCTGATGTGTGTCAGCACTGCTGTGCTCAACAACACCCAGTCCAGCACTCGCCTTTTATTTTGCATTCGAGAAAACCGTTGCAAAGACTTGCCTGATCTCATCACACCTCAGCGTGCCTCTCCTTCAGCCACAGCGACGGCACGAGCTGCCGTGTGAAGAACAACTGCTGGCTGAGGGCCACGGGCTCTGGCCGGGCAGGAGGAAAAAGGGCAGAAAGAGCAGAAACCGCAACACAATGGAGAGCGCGAAACCTGGGACGTGACCCCCTTAGGCACAGGTAAAGGGAGAAAAAGGATCAAAACTGTTCTGTAACGTCAAGAGGTTACTGGACACTGAAAGGAGGGCAATTTCAAGAATACTTCCATAACCTAAAAGGTAGTAAAAGGCAGTTTCTGACTGAGCAAGACCAAAAACAAAGGAAAGGTGGGTGATAAAACAGAAATAAACACATGAAAAATTTACCCTGGCACGAATAGGACAAAGAGCTGAAAATGAAATATTCAGTTTTCTGTGTTTGCCTTGCCCTGTTTTCCCACTCCACCACTAAAACACTTGTGTAAGTCCCTCTCCTTTTTTCTCCGTTTCACACAGCCCTTCCTCAAAGGTAGGTGCTAATTCTCTTTACATCAAAATCCCGTCCCCAAATCATACAATGTGACAGACTCACAATGACTGCAAGGGATTAAGTGAAGCTGTTCCTGAGAAAAGACATTGTGTTTTTATAGACTCCCTTCTTGCTGTCTTCCAAATGCCTCTGCGGTTACAGCTGTAATACAAGGCTAAACAGGAGTTCTGCTCTACTTCTTCACACTTCTAAAACTCAGAGATATTCGATTTGAGTATAAAAGTTAAGTGTACAATAAACAACAGCTTTCTGACTGCTAGTGTTTTTTCTTTATTTATTTGCACCCTACTTTGAAAAGTTTGCTCATTTTCCTATGTTATAATGGTACCTACAGCAGTATGAGATAAGATTTCTAAAGATAAAATGGAAATAATTACAAAGGTAACTGATTTCTCAGAAGTGAACCTGGAAAGCAAAAAGAAGGAACTGAAGTATTTCTGCAGCTAGTACCTTAGCTTACTAAAATGTTATCACAACTATTCATCTGCCGTGCCTCAGGCAAGCTTTTTAACAGTGGGGTTGGACTGGTATATGTCTGAAAAACGAAACATTGGCAATAGCTGGTAGCGCTGCCAAAGGACCAGCTAAAAACTACAGAGGGTTCCTAACGGAGAAATGTTTTTCTGAATAAACGTTAGCCCAATCTCTAAAGTTGACTTGGAAGGATGTACTTTGTGGCTTACTACGGTGTTTGCATAAAAGAGCTGACACACAGCTGTAACTGATGGTCGAGGATAATAGCCACAGATTTCAACAGATTTTCAGAGATCCCTGGTATATGCTGGGAACAACAATATCAAAAGGTTCCTCTCTCCAGCACTGCTGGTGTCAAGGTTAATGAGCTAAAACTTGTTAAATTGATATTACCAAACTAATGACTTTTTTATAGTATACTGCGTGGATTTTAACAGACAGGATAATGTGGAATATTGCTAGTCTTAATTGAATTAGAAGTTATCGCATGTACACAATTAAGAGAACTAAAAATGGAGGAGCTGTGAGCGAATTGGCTGTCTAGACCATGCTATTGTCACCTACCTCACGTGCTGCCACACGTGCTCTTCAAATTTCACATTTAATGCCTGAATTCAGACCACATTCAACTGCAAACATATGGGGGAGAGAAAATACCACAATCTCCAAACACAGTCTACTGGCTATCAGTATCGTCCTAAGTTCCCTCTTCCCTGATTCACACACTGAATCAGAAAAAGCCATGTAAAACTACAGAGCCTCAGCTCTCGATGACTGTGCAAAAGATACGCTCAACAGCAGGATGAAGGGCAATTCCCGTCTTCCCAAACTGCCGTGACTCAGAGCCGTGCGACAGCTACAACCAACCACAGAGGAGTGAAGCAACACGCACCTTCTGCTAAGTATTTTTTTCCTATCAGTATCCCTCCCTGGCTGGGGAGTGGGAATACGGCTTTTTACCAGCTGCAAAATCTTCTGCTGCACGCTGGAGTTGCTCCTATCTACAGGGAAATTTTCTAAATTACGTGTGTTGTAGATGGGAGGATACTGAAAATACACATTTCCTGGAAAATGAAAGGAATCAGCCTCAATGAAAATCCCAGAACAAATCTGTAAGAGTAGGTTACAGCAGAACAGATCTGCAATTTCAAACTTTGAAATTTGAAATTATTAGAATAATATGAACATTATTTTAAAATATTTTTACATCTACCACACCATACATTAAGACAGAGGGGAAATAAATGCCTGGAGTCTAAATCCAAAATAGATGAACAAACAGCAGAAAAAAAGGATATTTAATGGATCATATTAAAAGGGAAGGAGCTTATGAAAAATAAATGGCATTTGTAGATGATTAAATTTTGAAGGTGAGATGTTGTGTAACTGCACCAACCATTTATTTCAGTGCCATAACTGCATCTAATAAATAAAATACTTTTTTTTAATTCGAAGTGAAGATTCAGTGCTATCTGATGACTTGGATTTTCCATTTATGTAGTACAGGGGCAGGGTTTGGGCTGTAATTATTCAAGGCAGTTTCAAAGAAAGAAGAGCTGTTTGTTAGTTAGAAAATGAGCATCAGTCACTAGCAGTAGGACAATGCAGATATTTCTTCTACAGACAGAATTGCAGAGTTTAAATTCATTAGACATTATCCTCCTAAATATAAGATACCTACACGTTTCATGCAAATGCCCTTCTGTTTATACAATATTTTTCTATCAAAGTTCAATCCTTCACTAACACAGAAATGTTATTTAACCTACAGTAAATTCCCAGATACATTTGGTATTTATGAAAAATGAAATTAAAAATCTTACCCATGCCAACTATTCTAGTGTTTTCTAAAGGACTTCCATCCCTGGAGCTAGGAGTTTACAGAGAAAGGGAATAAGGTTGGATTCAACTTCCAAAAATATAACTACTTTGTCAAAAATCAAGAAAAATACAGGAGGTACTGCAAATGAGGGGGAATATTCCTCAAGGATGAAATGTCAAAATCCCACTTGCATCACATTCTTAGAAGAAAACAGACCCATAGGAACCACAGGAATCTGCAAGACACTTCTTCCTCCTACCTTTCCAGTTTCCATCTGAAATACGAAAAAATAAATTACAATTTAACTAATATTATATGCATTATAGGAAAAGGGGAAAATGCAGCCTCTCGTGTCCCATGACATTAGTAACTGAATATACAGCTCTTGCAGAGGTACGCTGGAAGTTTCACTTGTCTCCATCCTTACAGTAGCGTAAGCATTTTCTTAAAAAGAAGAATCTACTCTCATTTTTATATTGTACAAATGTAGAACAGACACCCCCAACTCCCAATTTTCTAGGTTTTAAATATCAATATGTGCCTGATCTTAAAGGCAAGCTCAACATTTATGTCTTGTCTTGGTGATAAAGTTCATGAATATATAATGAGAGCAAACAACTCTGGTACTGATTAAATGTCAAAAAAGGTTTTATTGTCAAATATATTGTAAATACAGAAGATATACAACAAAGACCATTAATTGCAGATGGCTCTGCACAGCTTAAAAAATGCACATGATGTAAACAGGAAATGTTGATTTTTCAGTTTCAACTATCAATTTTACTTTACCTTCAGGATGTACCTCCAGTCAACTTTGAAAGACAGAATGAACTATGAAATGGCCAAACTCAACTGCATGGAATACTTCACGTTCAAGGGCAGTTGTTAGCAAGTTAGAGTCTATATCATAAGCACACACAGCAGAATTAACCAATCTGTCCAAAACTCTGGATCTTTTTTAGAATTTATCTACACCTTTGTGAACATTTAAGAGAGACATATTGTGAAAACTTGGCCAGGGCAGATGAAAGGCTGCAATAGCCATCCCCACAAATTCAGAACGTTGTCTGACTGCCTGTGTAGCAATACAGAATTGGAAAAAAAAAAACCAAAAAACAAACAAACAAAAAAAAAACCCCACCCAAACAAACGAAAAAGCAAAGCTCTAGAAAAACTATAGTGGAGTGCAGGTGAACAGAGGTCAGCAGTATCCTGCTTCCAGGAAATGTCAGGAGAATAAGAGCTTCACACGTTTATACAAGATAGCTGCATGTACGACTGGGAGAAATTCTTCCTCCTTATCTTGTTCTACACTGCTGCACTGAGCACTGTTACGGCCTCGACCGAAGCACGGCGTTGGGTTTGGGAAGCAGCAGGATATGAATCACCGGGAGAGGGGCCAGAGGAGCGCAGTGAGAACCGACCAGGGACCTAGAAAATCGTTGGTATGAGGCACGTTCAAAAGAGCAGGCTTGTTTAATGTAGGGAAGGGAAGACAGATAGGAGGCTCACTAATAGCCTTCAGTAGATAAAAGACATGTTCAGTAATAAAAGGGAATAAATTGTTCTCCATATCCACAGTGTACAGAACAAGAAGCAGCAAGGAAAGACTGTAACAAAGACAACTTAGGTCAAACATTAGGGAAAAAAAGCCATGATTAGTAAGCCTATAAAATGTCCAAAATTAAGCTGGACAACCACCAGTCAGACGTGATGCTGGTGGACTTCTTGCTTCCCTGAAAGCGTGGACAAGAAAACAAATCTGAAAGTGCTCTTTTCCTATGACCCTGAACACTGCAAACTGCAGTACAGAGCCCAGATCGAGAGGCAGTGCCAAACTGCAGGGCAAAACGGCCCGTCCGGACCCACCCTGCCAATGCTGAACTCCATCTACTACCTAAACCAGATCCGTAGGCTGCAACTTCATATACCACACTGCAGAGTACAGCCTAGAGTGTTTATCCACAACAGAGGATCATTATCCTACAGGATGGTCTCTTCTTCAGCTGCAGGAATGGTCCAGGTAAAGCCTTACCTACTCACCTCTTGAAGAAAACATCACAATTTGAGAAGATACTGCTATTCTAAAACCAGGAGGTGCATGCTTACTGTGCCTCCCAAGACAAAACACCTATCTGGAAAAACCAACACACAAACTGGCCGTCCTAACAGGTAACATAATATTGGTGATATTTCCAAGATAATAAACACATGAAGATAGCATTTGGAACATGTACTAAAAATCCACACATTTTCCCTTTAGATTATGGACAAATTAGTAGCTTCAGTTATATGATGCCAACAAGATTTTTTTCCTCCATGACTAAATGGACCAGGCTTTAATATTCTTTAGTGACCTTATTAATCTAAATTAAGCTTCTAAGAAATTAAGAATAAGAATTTCATTTGAGAAAGAGATGTCGCAGCCGTGGAAATTAAAGATTTATAACACACTCTGGTGGTAAAGGTACATTTACTCTTGGTCCGAGACAACATTGCTGGTCTTTCAAAACTGTGACTAGAAAGATTTGATAAATTCCTGCTCTTGTATACAGTTAGGGGTTGGGTTTTTTTAAAAGGAGCTAAAAACACAGACTACCCACCTGTATCTATTTTTAATTTGGTAATGACTGTACGTGCTAAAACTCTACCAAAATGTCACTCACAGATTTGGATTCCAGCTTTTTTTAAACAGAATATGGAGCAGAAAGCATAACCTGTTATGCAAAACTGTCAGGTGCTTACTTTTAAAATCACAGAAATAAATGCATAACCCTGATTTTCTTATGGATCGAAACTTTACTAAAGGAAAACAAAACTTGAATATAACTGTCCAGGACAGCCAAGGTATTCTATAAAAAGTAGTAAGGTTCTGATCGGTGTATGTCCTGTTTCCCCAGATAGTCCCTACTCCAGAACTAGGGGATGCCTCTTCGTGGGTGCAAGTAAAGACAGAATTACTTGAGACCACTGTAACTTCTGTCTCATGAAATTCACAGATCAGCTAGACATCTAAACAGCACCAACTGTTGCAAGTAGAACTGCTATTGAATGCAAAAATGTCAGTTCAGGGCACTCTGCAAAAATCTAGTAGTGAAACCTTAACTAAAAATCCACATTATTAAATTGTTTTTTTGGATTAATGTTACTCTTCTGAGCGGGAAAATATTCCAAATGATGGCACCACAAACACTTCTTACCTCAGACATAAATTAACTGTATGTTAGGGGACTTTTTAAAAAAATCTGATTAAAATTGTAATTCATGAGACTCCTGCTGTTGGCAGCTGTATCACTATCAATGACATCCTTTGGGGGACTCTCAGCATGTGGCCCGCATCAAAGGTAATATGCCAGTTTTCATCCTAACTTATATATGCCTTAACAAGAACAAGAATGTTCCAGACTTCAAAATTTAATTAAAACATTGAAGTACTTTCTGTTGTCAAAATATCATTCATGTGAGATTGGAGTTGACTCACTAGTATTAACAAAGGCAGCTATCACTAATACTTGCTTTTCCTAACATACTGGAATTCTTTACGTACTGGATTCCTTACATCCTTACATACTCAAGCGGGAAATTGAAACACATTGGTTAAGCACGCTAACACACTGTAGTGATTAAGCAAATATCTGTGCAAAATAATAGGCAGACAAGATTTTATTGAAATAGAATATATAAAAGGACCTCACTAAAAAAGAAAGTGATATTTGACGTATAGTCCTTTGCTATGCTTGTTCTTTGGTTGCACTATGGAAAATTTGCAAATCAAGATGAAACAAGCGGACTTCTTAGCATTTTTGGCATCCCTAATTTCCAGAGCTCATCTGATCACCAGTTGATGGTTGAGCTCCCAGGGCCACTTCTGCTTTTACCCAACAATGATTTAACATAAAATACAAAATGCATTTCAGAAAGGTAGACCTGGACCATGCCTTCTTCCTTCCCTTCCCCACTAAGCATAAAGACCAGAAAGGCAGAGGTGCCTGCAGATGCCTTCTCTACCCTACGCCTGCCTGCAGAGACAGCAGCTCTGCTTCCTACAGCACAGGACAGTACTATTCACACCATGTCCTTCAGCAGTTGCAGAAGCCTACTAGAATGGCTAAACTGGAATGATTTTTCCTTTTAAATTGCAGTGCATCTCCTCTGTCTCGGTCTTAATAAAAATTGATACCAGAATTCTTCAATTTGGCACATTTCTGGTAAGTATCACTCCCTACAATGCTACAGCAGGTCCTGTGCCTTGCAGAGAACCATGAGACCGCGTCTTAATGAGCTGTCTGCTTTCCTTCGGCAGGTTGATACTGACCACAAATATCTGCTGCTAACAAATGTGAAAAATATAACCAAGGAAAAAATGTAGCCTTGGCTCTACAGTGGCCAAAATGATTTATGACATCAAGACCTAGTGAAGAAGACTAATACTCTGAAGGGACTGTGTGCGCTCAGCCTGCGCTCACGTGTTCTGTGCCCACTCCTAATTACTTCATTTACGACTGTAAAAGTGTTTTAACAGACAAAATTGATTATTTTGAATAATCCTTCTGAAATATGATATGCATTTTAATTGTATGCACCCTGTCATTAATTAAAGTTCCCTATCTTCGTGCATTAATTCAAAGATTACATCAGTGACAAAGCAACAATTATAAGATGACTGTTTACTAAAATTAAAAATAAAGTTAAAAGGTTAATGTACTCTTATGATACACTTCAAGTAATGCTAAAATGTTTTCATTTGAGTTTTTACTAGACATTATTTTTTCTACACTTTAAAATCAATCTCTTTGTTCCAGGAACACATTTCCTGTCAATAAAATGAAAAATGATATAGATTTAGGAGGATAGTGGTCTCAGCGTAGCATCTCTCATATTATTATTCCAGTATCATCTGTTACAAAGTAAGACCAATTCCCACATCTAATTACAAACAGGATTTCAGAGTCATTAAACAAAATACATTTCCATTAGTGCTGCTGTAAGAAGATAGGGGAAAAAATGAAGATTAGTTCATGCTGCACCTCTGTTTTTCAAGCTTTGAAGATTTAGACCTCTGCACTCTGAGACTATAAATTTGTAAAGGATCTGAGAGGTGACAGACATGTGAAAGCTCTCAATTCTACGCAGTTTAGCCATACCATTTGAATTTTGTCATTAGTTTGTCTTTTGCTGCACTTAGTTCCGATAGTAGATACGGCAAGAATCTAGAGAGTTTGTTTATGATTATGCTGTGTGCACCCACAGGTACTTTATCTGGCGTTAGGAAGGGTTTGGTTTTTTTAATAGATCTGAATCTTGATTTTTCTACATCAAATTTGTTCCAGCAGAAGTTAAAAATCACTGTAAGGAATTCTGTCTTTTTTTAAATTTTATTTTCATAAAGTACTTTATGCTCTGGGAAAAAGGAACAGCAGTTCTTTGACTTCAAATAAGGTAACAGCCAAAATATACTGAGGAAGCAGATTGCGTGATATGCTTAACTGTTGAAATATAAACTTACAAGTATATATATTCTCCATTCATAAACATGTAGCAGCATCTAATTGTCATGAATCCATTTAAAATATACCCTTGAGAATTACCCACTCAAAAAGCATTCACACAAACCAGAGCTTAGACATTGAGTAAGAACTCTTCTAAAAAGAAGTCTATAGAAGATAATACCTAAATTTGCTTGATCTTTAAAATAGTTTACATCAGCTTATGACATTATATAAATCTCAATTAATTTCACCATAGGTAAGATAAGCAGCAAAAATCTGAAAAGAAAATTTTCCTCACAAAGAAAAAGATGCCTCAGACCTACAGAAAAAAATATAAAGAATTTAATTTTCAGCAGTTGTCTGAAGCTATAATTCCTTTATTAGCCTTAAAACTACAGCCAGAGCTCCTTCATTTTTCTCAGACCTGGGTGTCAGTCAATCCAAATACGTAAATACTAGCTGAGAAATCAACGTTTATGTGTGAACCATATACATTTACTATAAAGTATTTACATTCATATTTAAATTAATACTTTTTAAAAAGACAGTTGGAAGTACTCACATGCATTCAATATGCAACTGCTTAAGACTCTATCTAAAATGGGACTTCAAAATAGTTTGCAGATAAGAAACAAATTCACTCTTGTACTCCACTGGAACTGTGCTTCACTGAAGCATCCTAAAATTCTTTTTAATTTAGTTAAATCCTGCCCAGTGGTGGGGTAAACTATCCACTGATATTCACTCTCAAAAAAAACCCCGCGTTGCCAAAGAAATAGATATATGTGTATCTTGTTTCCAAGCTTCGCACACGGAGGCAGGGTTCTCCGGATAATTGAGAGGGCCCATGAAAGCCATCACCATTAGTAAGAAACAGAAGAGAATACAGCAGAGTACGAAAAAGGTACAACCGAACCAAACAAACAGCTTATCTCTTCCTGGCTAATGTTTGAGGTGCTGCATCATAGAAAAGGAAACAGCACATCAACTTTTTCCTCCAGAATATCAGTTGCTGGCTCCAGGAACACAGGCCTCACATTATCAGTAGGGAATTCATTACTCTGCATCATTCAGCAGCCATAGACATTTTCTAACAAGCGGCAATGGGTAAAGCTTTTTAAAGCCTCTCTGTTACGTGAATGTTTTAGTTCTTCACTGTTTTCACTGAAAAAGAAAGCTTACAATTTCTTAGATATGACTTGCAAGTGGGTTCAAGAAACTACGCCTCCACCACACCTATGTATGGAAGCACATCCTGAAAGCTACTGTGTTTCACCACTGCGTGAATGTTCTTCAAGTATTATGGCCTTGGGATAAACGCTCTTATGCAGAGCTTGTCATCACAGCCAGTCCTGCCTTCACTACCTAGAGGAGGCTCATTTGTACATCAGATTTCAGCACGCTGCTCCCTCGCCTGTGCGCTGTGAGTTAGCCCTGAAGAACCAATGCCTTCTCCGGGGACTTCAGAAGCTTTTTTTTTTGTTGTTGTTGTTCAGGTGCACACTGTAACACAGAATCATAGATTCATTAAGGCTGGAAAAGACTTCTAGGATCATCAAGTCCAACCATCAACCCAGTACCACTATGTCTCCTAAACCATGTCCCCAAGTGCCATGTCTACATGTTTTTTCAACCCCCCCCCAGGGACGGTGACTCCCCCACCTCTCTGGGCAGCCTGTGCCAGGGCCTGACCGCTCCTTCAGTGAAGACATTTTCCCTAATCTCCAACCCAAACCTCCCCTGGCGCAGCTTGAGGCCGTTTCCTCTCATCCTGTCACTGGTGACTTGGGAGAAAAGGCCAACCCCCCTCCACTATAACCTCCTCTCAGGTAGTTGTAAAGAGCAATAAGGTCTCCCCTCAGCCTCCCCTTCTCCAGAATAAACAACTCTAGTTCCCTCAACCTCTCCTCATAAGACCTGCTCTCCAGACCCAACATGTAATATGACAGTCCTATCGCAGCGTCCAACCTCCCACAGAGAAATGCATCCCAGACTGATGCGCTGAACAGGAGCCGTGAAGTGCTCTGAAGTCACTCCTGATCTCCAGGAGATCTCCTAAGCTGCATCTCTGCGTGACACCACCCATTCACTGCCTATCTCGCGGCCTGCTCCCATCAGCTGGGTAATATATGTCATTCCACGAACCATGCTTACAGTACAACATCATCTGAACGCTTGAGGAAAAAGACACATCAAAAACGTCATCCTCTTTCCTATCTGTCCTACCTATTCCGATGTGCAACCCATTTGTGGTTGATGGCTGTGGACTAGCAGCTCACCTCACCACTCGGCAAACTGGGAGATCCCCTTAGCCACTACGTGCCACTCAACTTCCAGCATGAAAAGCAAGCGTCCTCACACTCCCCAACACCAACACAGGTATATTCCTAAAGTAGCAGCACAGATATCTCAATTTTTAGGATGAAGAGTTTTAATATATCTGCGAGGGCTGGAGACAAACAAGCCTGGTTTTTGGATGAGATGGCACAGAAAACAAAATATATTAAATTCCCTCTTATTTCAAGACTATATGTGTTCCTCCTGGCAAAAGGACAATTAAAGAAAATGAAATGTATGCTTTGCTAGCTTTCCAACTGATTCTAAAAATATTAATAGTAGTGTTGACTGGTTATATTTTTAAAATGGCATGAATGTTTTGTGTTCTTTAAATAAAACTACCATCTTTGAAACAATAACTCTCTGCTCATGTAACACAAAAATACTTGCTTTAACAACAGGAAAAATGACTTCATGGAGTCTGCACAGCACTCAAGGATTAAAAAAATCCGTTCTCTGGTCTTGTCATTTTTACTCTTACAATAAAATAACAGCCTCGGCATCCTGCTTTTTAGAATAAAAGACCTACCTCTTTTGACTTTTCAAGCACTTGAAAATTTTAAAAGAGAAAAACTAAAAAAATGCTGACCGTGTAATAGCTGGGTATTCATGGTGGGTGGAGAACATGAAAGGTTACAATATGGATCTGTGCCTACGCGTTTCTTTTCAACTTGAGCAGCATCCTCCTGCTTCTGCTAACTCGGCAATCATACAGCTGACAGATTTCTGGGTTTTCTAAATAATGCATGGGATTTTCTTTTAACATGTCAGTGCAAAAGTATCAATTCTGCCCCTGTGTCGTTTGTGATGCTGATTTTCCTTGACAGCATTCCATTAAACCAATGAGTTTTTTCCCTCCTGATGGTTCCTTAAATATTCCTCCGAGTGATGTATTTGTGGTTTTTTAAACAGATTGTGAAGGATGTTTGCATTTATGAGAAAACTGCATGGCAGGTACTGAAGGGAAAAAAGGATAAAAAGATAACACTTTTTTTTTTTTCCCCCTATGAAGAGCTTTTTCTCTGATCCTCATATGCCAAACGCTGGGGTGTTTTTCCTTTCTTTTCTGCCTAACTTAGCTCCTTGTCTGGAAATTAAGCAACGAGACTCTACATACAGAATAACATTTTGACTTCCTAAGGAAATACCACTGAAACACTTAGTACTGTTTGATATCTCTCTTGGGAAAGCAAAACACATTTATTAAATCATGCATGCTAACTCCAAAAGCCAACAGAAGGAAATAACTGCTTTATTCTTTGCACTGAGGTTTTGTACAAACAGGTACTGTCACGGATTGCCATGCACTGATCCTTCTTTGCTTATGCAGCTGTGCAACACAGCATCCTTGAAGGAGGTTCAGGCGATACCACCAATACTGTATTTTGTAGCCTATCCTTCGCATTCCTGTTCCATCACAACTTTTACAAATTACCTGCTGCCATGCTATTAAAAAAAAAAGCTCTGATTTCAAATAAGTTTCAAATTTCCCTAGGCAATTATATGCTAATTTCCAGAATACACTTCACCTAATATTAGTATTGCACGATGATGAAACAGATGATCTTTATAAACACTTTTGTGCAACCAGAGAGGTTTTATTTTGTTTATCTTCTTTCTCTAGAACAACAAAATTGATTACGTGGCTGAGCTCTGAGAGATCCGCACAGGCATCCACCATACCTGGCTTCAGCTGGCAGCTTCAAACTCTTGATCTTAATCATTTTCTGAAGTGTGAAAGGCCACATCACTCCTGGCACATATTATCAGCCATGCATTACAGCATGACTTGCCCAAGCCACGGCAACCCTCCACACTCAGGGCAATCTCCAGATGTGTGCACTGAGTGCCATCTACAAACCATCTCATCTCCAAGGACTCACATGGAATAACCAAAAAGGAGGAACACGATTATGACAGACTTATGGTCACTGGGAATTTGAGATTTCAGAGGGATGTAGTATCTCCCACCCCCAAACACCTATGTCCCCAGCTATGCAGTTCTCTAAATTCAACCTTCTTTCCCAGATCCCACAAGAAGATGGAGACAGACACTAAGCCACAAGGAACAGCTAGCACAGATCGACTGGACTGTGGGGCCAGAGAACCCATAGTGCTAGATTAAATATGAGATTTTCAACTGCCAGAGAAGTTTGCTTCAACACTTCATATGATGAGTAGGAAGGTGCAAAAAATCTTTCTCTTCTGCAGAGAGAGTGGAAGGAGGACATTAATGTTCAAATGTGTAACAACATTCTTCACAGCACTGTGAACTAATGCATTCCTTGAATTGAAAAATACATGCAGGTTTTTGGGGGGTATAGTCTTCCACCCCCCCAGTTTCGGTATTGTCTCTTGCAGCATTTTTTTTAATAAGTTATTTAGAATACTCCAGTACTAAACACCACCATTGATGAAATTATTGTAATATCACAAAAAGGAAGTAGGTAGGACCTCATGGGTAAAGCATTCTAGCTGGACTAGAAGCAGGAAAAGAAGTGGCACATTTACTTCCCGCCAGTTCCTTAGACACACCTCTAAGATTCAGTTCCACACCCAAATTTCCTAGAGGACAATACAGGACCTGAGAAATTATAGTCAGTAATCCTGAGAGTTAGAGCTCAGATTTTAAACTGACAGCACCAATTCTGGCTTCACATACAGCAATTACTGAAACATTTCCATCACCATAGGTGCACGCACACAAAGAAACTACAGAAGTGACGTTCCAGGCATTACTAAAGCAGCGAGTCCAAAGCCATACTTCAACAGATACAGATGGGGATTGAAATGAATAGGACAAGACATCCTCACCACTTTTTTACTATACTAATGGCCTGTATATAATGAAAAACTTCCCAAAAATCTGGCATTAAAGATTCAGGACTTAATACTGATCAATTACTTTTTTAATTCAGAACAAACAACAGCAAAAGACACTATTCCACTCATCTATCACACTAAATAATGAGGAGGAAGGCACACATCCTAATGGGAAATATTTAGTGGCGTTGTATCTGACGCTCGTCAAAGGAAGTCAATGTGTAACACTGAGGTAAAAAACCAACACGCGTTATAGTTGTTTTTATTTTTTTTAAGTAAAACTGCAACCCTTCAAGTCTTTGTTACAGTAAAATGGGGAAAAAAATCAAAGGAAGCAAAAGGTCCTCTGCTCTGTAAAACTATATTTCTGATTTGACAGCTACAATTATAATCATTCAGACATCTATTTCCCACAAACTCTCCACAGCCATAACCTTTAGTGATTAATTATAAAGTTCCAGGAGCAATAGTACACAGACTAATTTCCTAAAACAATAAAAGAGAGAATTTCTCATTTGGAGCTAAATGAAACACGAACAGGTTGTTATTCATGCTGAAATCTAGATGCAGAGTCATGTTGCAGCCATTACAGAAGCTATTAAACACAACCTCAAATCAAAGAAACTGTAGGTCTCTCTCCTAAAATAAAATGTTTTTCTCACTTATGAGGCTTCTGACTCCTTTGCTGTTTCTTTTTACCTCTTCTTAGTAAAAAAAATTTCAAAATTCAATTTTCTTTCTCATTTCGCATCCCCATTTTGTTTTTAATAGTCGTTTAAACTGTAAGAGTCTAGAGCAAAACAAACATTTGGTAAAGGTTTCATACACACAGAATTATCATGGTGTTCTCTCCACAGTGAATTGAAGTTACAAAATGTATGTCAACTTCTAAACAAAATGCCCACTCTCTTCATGCCCTATCTCAGTCTCCAGTGAGTTTTCTATACTGAAGATTCGATAATTCCCGTTATTTTGTACAGTGAAATGTATAGTTAAGTTTTCCATTCCTGTCATTTTGGTTTTCCTTTTTGACACATCCTGCTGTACCTGCTTAATGTAAACCTTTACAGAATGATCCCCCAATAAAGAGAGAAGCCGTGCATTACAAAAATGATCCTAATACTGGCACTGCAGATACTAAAATGAGGACAAGTTGTGATTTTTAATACGAGTAGTAGTAGTTCTTTTTGTTAAGGACTTAGTTCTCTGTCTGCAAGCAACATTGCCACTCAACCCACTGAATTTGCTCTTGGCAATTTTACCGAATTAAGCGATGAAAAGGAGAAAGAATTGCAAAAAGATCTTTACATAACTGACACCATATCCTTATCCTTGGGCCCCACTGTAACTTCAGCTAAAGTCAGTGGGAACTTTTCCAAATATTTAAATTGGTACTGAGTCAGTTGTAGAACTCATTGAATTGCTAAACCACAGAGAACTTTCATTTAATATGCATACTCTTGACGTATTGTCGAAAGGCTGGTATGACAGTCCCCCATAAAACCTGCAGACGAGGTACCTAAAATAATAATATTAACGTACTGTAGGTTTTCCCCATAGGAAGTACACAGATTTTGCCATATCAGGTAACACATGAAACCACGAACATTCGAATTAACAAGCTTTTGTACAGCAGCTTTTAAAAGCCCTAATTCTAACCCGACATCTTTTCTGTATGAAGCTTCCTCGCTTTTCTCTAGGAATTCTATCTTCAGTCATATTTCTTAGCATTCAGTGAAAATTTCTAATTCATTTTGAACTACATGCAGACTGTAAGAGTTTCACAAGCTAAATCTGCTTTTTCAGTGCTTTTTTTCTGAATTCAATATGCACTAATTGATTAGGGTCTGGGAGGTGAATAAGAAATACATATCCTACAAAACAGAAAGCTGGGGAAGAGTTTAATGCATGAATTAGAAGCCAGATTTCTTCAATACAGATGAGTACACAAAATTAGCAAAAGGCAATACCACTTTTGGAAAGACTGCTTTGTGCATAATTTGTCATGAATTCAAAGTTACTCCTTTAGAAAATGAGTCTAAGACCTCCCAGCTGCTGCTTTATTGGTCTAATAAATTACCATTTTGATGGTACAATGCATATACACTATACACCATCCAAGCAGGCAAACTGTAAGAGCGGCTTCGCCTTTAGAGACGCATGTGTGCCTTCAGAGACGCGTGAACGCCGATGGGAGATGTGAATGCAATGAGGGATCAGACAACGCTGCTGTTCGTGAATTGATAATGAAAACAAAGGGCGCCTAAGTTTCCAAAATGGAAAGAGGGTATTGTAGGATTGTTTGTGGCAAAAAAACGTGAGTCCAAGTGAACCTGCCCTTATTGTAATAGGTATCTAGCAGCTTTCTGAGACAAAATACAGCTATCTTAGTTTTGGGTCTCCACGCTATCCAAATAAAACCTCTTTTATTCTCCTGAAAAGAATATTAGAAAAAACAAAGTTGATATCCTCTTCAAGGGACCCATTTCTGACTTAAACTTTGAACCCTGTCCTTGTGGAGCTGGGGCTCATGGAGCTTAGTTGAAAGTTTATACTAATATTTACAGCAGTATAGACCGAACACGTGGTCAGTGTCAGTACCTTCTACCCAAGGTTACTCCAGCCAGGTGGGCCATAACAAGCATTTATCCTGACTCTCCTTCATAGCTGTGGTTCGCAAGTATCCATTCAAGGAAAGAATAAACTGCAGAAAAGCCAGAAAGCTGGTGATTTAGCATTCCCTACTCTACCTTTCTCCAGTGAACTGTGGAACTCATGAGTTTCAACAAGCTGACGTTTTGGAAACTTTCCATCATTTACAGGAAAACTCTAGACTCACTGTATTATTGCCAATAGAGAAGTCTTTTGTTACTACAAATAGATGTACAATATATGCTGTCTGTATTCTAACATAATGGAAATAATCCTTCACCAATACTTTTCAAAAAATTAATGAAGATGGCTGTTACGAGGAAAACTGGAGGGATATTGGAGGAATGGGTGAAGTAATTTTGATTTGACACTGGCAGAGCAAAGCTTACAAAATAAAAGAGCACAAGAATTTGAGATAGATTTTTCATTTTGTTTCCCATGCACGAGAACAGCTGTTAAGAGCTCCCCTACAGCTCACATGCACAGTGTTAACTTACCTGCATTTGAATTGAGCTCTTCATTTTCTGATTCTGTTCCATTTTGACTTCCACTTCCATGAAGGCTGTTCATTGCCATAAGTTTCATTTTCTGTAACTTCATAGCCTCTGCCATGGCAGCTGCTGTCAGACCTGGAAAAATATAAATAAATAAAATCCAGTAACATACCAAACAATGCAGCACTGACAAATATGAAGAACAGAACAGTTCATTTCAGTGAGAACAAGTCACGTAAATTCTTAGTCCAGTTTTGTAATGTTGTTCTGAACACTACCTTTATTTTAAAGTCAAGTTATTTCAGTACACCATTCTAAGGATCTTTTTTTTTTTTCATTCTTTCGTGTTACTTTTCCTTTTTCTTTTTACATGTATAGCCTAAAGAAATATTTATTTAATGGTATCCCTTTTTATTATACTTCTTGAACATAATTTCCTGACACTTTGATCCTTTTGACACTTTGATCACTTTCTGCTTGAGTTACTTAGCTGCTACAAATCCAAGTACACTAGTAAAATACAGTATTCCTTAATTTCAACAGCTCAAAGCCAATTAACACGGAACAATCAGAGCTGTACTATTTTGTTATATATCCAAATATTATTTTGTCTTTTTATGAAGTCTGTTGGTTTGGATTAACATTACTGCTACTGGAAAATATTATATTGGAAACATTAGGAAAGGACAATATGGGTAATTACAAACTCGATCCCACCTTTAAGAGACCATTAAGACCAGCACAAACTTACAGAATTAAGGGGGTTTAGTGGTAGAAGATTTTCAAGTGACGAAAACCCAATTAATTTCTAATAGTAAAAGAGAAGAAGCAGAGTAGTGTCAGGCTACAGGTTTCCATCACTACCATTCTTTCTAATTATTATTTAGTTTCCCGATATCTTTTTTGTCATAAGAGTAAACTGTTAAAGTTTTACCATTTTGCCTTGGTCAGTAAGTGAGAGATCAGATTTTCTTCCAGGCAGTATCAAATTACTTCTACTCTGGGCAAGATGTGACTGAAAGTATATTATCTGAAGTTCATCTACCTTGCAGGAAAATACAGGGGATAAGGGCATGCAACCAAAAAGACCTCTACAGGTGTAATTGTTTATTCACTCAGTCATGGATTAAATGGGTTTACTGTCTGCCTCAGAAAACAGTATGGCTTGCTTTTGTCATTTGCTAAAAAGCAAGTGAAATGCTTTGTATCAGCTATCTTGTAACTGACTGTGCAATAGTTCCACAAAACCACTGAATGCCATTTATCAAAAAAACCATGTTTTTTTGTCGATGATGCATGTTGTATCAACCCACAAAGATATCACACATCAAAACAGAATTAAATAATCTGCTTCTGCAAAGTACTGCTTTACTGAGAGATTAGATACTGATTAAAGTGAAATAACGATTTTCACATCCTATATTGCCACACATCCATAAATTAAAATACTTGCTTTTAAAAGCTGCTATGAATGTGACGTTTCGATTAGCTCTGCTGCTCCTATAATAGGCTTCGCAGAAGTTCCCATTATTTTAATATGACTTAAGCAAGCAACAGACTCCAACTGCATGGAGGAGGGACATGTACTACCACACGTGGGTACAGCAATTCGGTTAACTTCAGCAGAGATGCTCCGGATGAATATCAGGAAGTTGGAGACGCCAGGTTACGAGATGGGAGTTACGCAAGCCCTTTTCTCTCCAGGCCGTCTGCCTTCCTCCTTCCATCCTGCCTAAGAGCCTCCCCACATTCACAAAACCAAACTCCAGTTACACATGCCTATATTCCCAACAAGTATTACCTACACTAATTAGACACTTCTTTTACTGTTTTGTCACTGATACCTGACAAGCTATATTGATTTCATTATTAATATACACTAAATAGAAACATATAAAAATAAATCCAGAAAACATCATGAGCAATCTTGACTTTTAGCTCACTTAACATAGTCCTCACTTCATACAGAAGATCATTATACTGTAACGGTACTCGCTTTTTATTTAAAAATATTTTTTTTTTCTAATACCCTTTAAAGTTCTGCAAATGCTACAGGTTTTTTTATCAAGCAGATATAAAATCCTGATGTTTAAGCTCCTGTTTTGACAAATCCTCTGGCTGACATCACTTACACTTAATCCATTAAAGAATACATCTTCAAAGATAAAACTGTTCACATGCTTTCTGGAGAAGATGAAATAGTCTATAAACTTCTCCACTTTTTTCCTAGGGAAAGGAAGTGGGATTGCTCTTTAAGTGAATTTCAGATCATTTTCAGGAAGTTCAAAAAAACAGCAGCAGCACAAGTCTTCTGAGGAATTTACTGTTTTCAAGATTTCCAGGCACCTGTGTGATTTGCCTGCATACCTGCACCCTTCCTCCTTATCCCAACCAATTCCAAGTTTTGAGGTACAGCCATCAGTAAAGCATTTTCAGAACTTGTACCCACTCACAGCCTCCTTTCACTTTATACTTCTAATCAATTTGCAAAGAATTCAAATTTATTTTAAAGCTCACAAATAATACAGAGTCCGAACATGGAGTTTTTTTATCATAACTTTTTATAATTTTTATGTACCTAAATACGTATAGATGAACCAATATCCCAGTAAATATTTTTCGTCTGGCTCAGTGTTCATAGAGGTTCTTGTACTGTAAGTCATAAAACTTTACTTTAAATATTCAAAAAAGTAAAGAAACTATTCATAAGGAGATAACCAGGGAATGGAAAGTCAATTCAGACCTTTACTAAAACATTCAGTTTAAAAACAAAACAAAGCATTATCCAGGGCAGTGTATATAAAAGAAAGACCGACCAAAACCACAAACCCACAAACTTCCACTGAACAGTTTTATCAGAGACATAATGAAGGCAGAAAGGGTACCGAGGAACAAACAGAAAAGAATAAACACAGTCCCAAAATCACCACGATGCCGCCTGCAGAAATTAAAGGTAATTATTGTCAGGCATTTTTGAGCTCCCTAACCAGACACAGCTGCCATAAGGACAAGAGCCAAAAAACAGTGATGTATCGGAAATCTATGCGGTGCCATCTGCCACACCAAAGTCACTCTACTTCAGCATTAAAAGTTTAAAGAGTAAAGCACAGTCCTAACGCAGAAAGCACTACAGCCTGAAGATCCTAAGCAGCCAGGCGTAAACTTGAAGCGCACATGGCCAATACTATCTCTAAGCTCAGTATCAGCAAAGTCTTTATACTCTCATTCACTTATTCCACAGTCTATACAATTTCTTACTTGAATTGTGACAGCAGTAAAAGCCCCAGAATCTGACTGTATGAGGCACTTAAAAAACAGCGTGCTAATTCTTCAGCATTTCTGAAAGCTAATAAATTTGTGGTTAAAGCAAATGGTTTCAGCAGTAAGGGTGTGCTACTGATTGAAATGATGGAAGAAAACGTACAGCAAATCACCCATTGGCATAATCTTCAATTAAGACTACTGCCGCGGCTAACGTTACTTGAAGCCACTATTTAACTATTAATAAAACTCCTGTCTATAATCGACTCAGCTCCGGCTAGCTGTGGCAAAGAGGGCTATTCTTCAACCGACTTATCTAAAGATCTACAAAGAACTGCAGAATCATTTCCATCCTCTCCGATGAATCATTATCAGCAGCAGAATCTCATGTAGAATACTTCACTTTGAAAAATTTACTTGAAAACTGCCGTAACGTATACATCTATCCCTCTACTTTCACCTTAAAAGAAAAAAAAGGATCACAAGGAAAAGCGACATGCTGCATTACATACTTCAAAGCTTCCGCTTTCTTCTCTCCATTTACACTTGAAATTTCCCTTCCTTCAGTTATCTTCTGCCAGCTGTGATTAATCACTAAACACCCAGGAAATAAACTACATACCCCTTATTATCAAACACGTACAACCGTTACAACGCTCACACCACCATCAAAAAAGCATGAGCCTCATTGCAATTGCAATGATTTGTTTTCAAAACTGCTAGGAGCCACGTGGCCGGTGGAGCTAGTCCTGCTCCCAGCAGCCCACCACCACCCACCAGCTGCCTTGGCTGAAAGACAGCAGCTCCTCAAAGAGTAGTAGGGATCTCTGAGACACGCACGTCAGCGCTAATGCAGACATCTCGGAGCCACGTCCCGGGTCAGCTCTCTATACATGAATCTTGATTACAACTGCATAACAGATTGGGATGGTGTGCGCTCAGGTACACCTGCATCGTGCATATGGCAAAACAACCGACTGCCATTAGTAATCTTCATTCCATAACTTCAGTTTTGTCAGGACACTGCGTACTCTCCCTTTGACAAGTCTGCATCACTCTGCCGTACAGCACACGAATTTAGCCCTGAAATAACCATTCAAGGACACACAAACCGGCACGCCTTGTGCTCAGGCTGCACTGAAGTAAAATTCTGCAATTGTGTTCTGAACCACAGTTAAAATATACCCAAGGGCCAAACACTTTCCAAATTAAGGTTTTTGATCCAAATTAGCACCGCACTCAGCTTACTCAACACGGCACGTTGCATTGCTCCGGGGCAGACCCACTGCCTGTGGGGTGCTGGAGAGGGAACAGACCCAAGTGCACTGTGGGGCTTGGCTGCTTCTGCGAGGGCTGGACCCGCTGATCACGTCCTCTGCTCCTACAGCCAGGGTACCCGCAGTACTGGAGAGGGTGTGAAGACCAGCGAGGTTTCTCCATCCCTTCTCTGCATCCTATTGAAGTTAGTGGTAAATTGTTTACTCCAATATCCCCTACGCAGAAAGACTACTGAAGATGATTCCTCTGTCAAGTCTCGGGAAGTATTTCAACAACAAAAAAAGCATGTTTACTGCTTGGCCCAAAGATCACAACTCCAAGGTCGTTTGTAGCGTATCCCCCTCAGGGGCAGCATCCCATTACAGGGCAGCGCTGAACCCTCCCAAGCCCCTGAGCACCAGGCGACAGGGGACAGTGTCTCTTGCCCCCAGCCAACACTACAATTTACTGACATGAGAAACCAAAACTCCACTGCATTCCCGCACTGAGGTACCATGGGTGTCTCGCATGCAGGTGAATCCCCCATGTTTAACTGATGTCCAGTCACTGAAAATTGGATTTTGACGGTGAACACAAGGACTCTGAGCATTTTAAGGTGACCCTGAGTATCTGCTAATCTTGTACCCTAGCTGCCGCTATTTTTTTCAGTTCCCTAATTAGTTACACTGTGCCCCTCCTTCATATTAGTTTGAAAGCTTTTCTGTCAAAACTGTGAACAAGTAAATTAACTAAAGGAGAACTATGAGTAATCAAATCTTGAGGTCTGTAATTAATTAAATGAAATGGTGAGTCAGTGAACTGAAGAATGGTCTTATATTAAAACAAAACATTTAATTAAATTAACAGTCAACACATTGCAATTAATAATATTCAAAAGGAAAAATGAAAACCAGCTTAGCCTTGCCATATTATTTCAGTCTAACAGTCAAGCATTGTGCATCGGCTTGTTTGTTATTTGCATTCAAAGCTGCTATGGGTCAAGTATGATGTGCTAAAACAGGAATAATGAAACATCTGGTAGTATGAAATGTTAATATGAGATACCATATTGCAAACAGTGAAAACAATTCTGAAACATCCAATAAATCAGGCCTTGGAAGACTGAAAAGGATGTGCTTTCTTTCCCATTTTCTTCAACAAGGAAATTAATAAAAATAAAGATATTTAACTTCACATTTTCAGAATGCCTGCAAGAATTTACTGATTAATTTAAACATACACATTAGAAAGTGGAGGCATTGCTGTAGCTGAAATGAATCATCCTTGTTTAGTGATAAACAGGTAAGTAAAACCCAGCTAAAACCACGAAGGACAGTGAAACCAAATTCTTAAATACGAACACTAAAACGGACCAAGTGTTAGAGCAGCTTGGAGACAGGTCCAGGCATGCAAGTCGTCTTATTGCAGATTTTTTCCCGTTTCTTTAAACTGACTCAACTAGAAACTGTAGGAAAGTTTTAGCTCTAGCGCATGTTCTGTTTTCAACAGCCGTTCAAAGATGTCCTGGCTACCATTTCGGATAGGTCATAATAATCCATCAACGTGAAACATTTGAGAGACTGTAAGGAAAGAACTTAGTGAGTAATCGGCCGCTGCAGGCAGAGGATGGGATTTCAGCGTAAGCGCCGTAGCACAAAGCTTTGTCATGGACTAAGCTGTGTGAGTATTCACCCCAGGCCCTGGGAGGACACTTTGGAGCCCAGGCTGAAATCCACGCTACGCCCATTTGACATCGCCAAGCTGAAATGTAGTCAATAGCTAAGAAATGTATTACAACAGTTGAGTTTTTCATCTGTTCTGATTTTCATCTGTTCGGATACCTGTAGCCAGTCGTTCTGATATTACAACCATATTTTAAAAATATGTTCTCTCCCATTTTGCAACAGGAAAGCACCCCCAAACAGCAAAAATTGATTTTTAGGGTAGAAAATTTTGAAGTATTTATACAGGATTTAATCTGCTACATGTTCAAAGTGAAAGAGAAAATAAAGACTAATTCTCTAAACACCTTCAGTTAATTAAACTTCATAGACTACTGAAGATCTTCCTCAGCAAAACATTTCAGACAATATTGAAAATTTTTGAGTGTCCTAACTTTTAAACATCACCACTTTAAAATGCCAAGAAACTATACTGTGACAAAAGAACCTTGAGGGAGGGGGAAAAAAACCCCAAACAAATATGCATATTTGTCAGGAATTGTGAGAAATTAGTCTTCCACAGAGAAGCTCCAGTCAGCTTGCGTCTGCAGTGAATCATCACACAGCCTTTACTTGAGAGACCTCATTCTTTGCCTTTGCGCAGCCTCTGAATATTCCCTACGTAGCTGCCACTTCTGGAGTGAATAGACAGGGACAGACCTACAGAAAGGTCTCTTCATCGTACAACCTTGCTTCCCCCAAAGGTCAATCGATTCTCTATCATCAGCCAAGCAGTTAGGCTGGGGGAGAAAACAGTATGTGAGAACGTAACTGAAAGACTTTGCCAAAAGCTCAAGGGATCAGAATCACAGTTGCACAAATGTTTCTGAATTTCTGACGGCTTGATTTTGCAATCCTAGTAATTTTTGTTTAATTAGGTGCTTGCTCACCTGATTTTAATTCTAAAATATAATTTCATGCAGAAGTTCACATGAGCATAAACGAGATTAAAACCTTCACACACTAAAACATCCCTGCTACTCCATGGAATAATTCACAGAAGTAACAGGTTCTCATTGCCTAATTTCACACATATTTAGACAGTAGCAAAGGTCCCAACACCTACGAGTTTGGGTGGTCACTTTAAAATATGGCGAGAGTTTGTTTTCCAGATGCTTTCATCCCATGTCTGCCTCTATTCTTTAGGCTTCTCACCCCAGTTATAACCTCTGTGTTTTGAATAGCCTAATCTTATCCTCCGTGATACCCACCTGAAAGACTGGAAATATTTTTAACATTAACATCTTCCATCAAGTCTCTGTACCTGAGGCATTTCATATCCTTGATCTGCATGAAGTTATGATGACCAAAGAACTACAAAGAGCACTGAGTTACATTAATTTTTTTCCCTTCCTTCTTACAGTGTGTCTCATGAGAATTGATTAATTTTGTGACATTTTCTCCTCTTTTTTACAATCTATGCCATGAGAATGATTTGTCAAGATTGTAATGCATAATACTTTTACTATGCTGCAATACTGTGACCTTTACCTTCTCCTGTGTATTTGATTGACCACCCCAGTTTTGATCTACAGGTTTCAGAAGATGGAAGAATACACAAGACAGACACGTCAGCCATCGAATTATTGTTGAAAAGATCACAATCACTTTATACCAAAAATTTGTATGTTGTTCTGTCCATACCTGATGCAATTTCAGTCATGCCATTGAAATTTTTCAACATAAAGTGAGAGCTCTTACACTATGTGGTATACTTTAAAAGTGTTTTCATACATCAAAAGAGTGACAAATTTATGCATTGGGACTCAGATTTCAGTAAGGATAAGACAAGTTAAACTTGCTTTAAGTTAAGCTTTAAACAAGTTCATAATCATCCAAATGCTAAAACTATCTGCTTATACTTTCATAATGCTGTTGTAGACTAAAAGTTACAATTCTCTGAGATAAGAATTTGAAAAAAAATCAAAAACTAAACCAAAACCATGCTAAATTACCTCCCTGAGAGCAACATATAAAATAAATTCCACTTATAGGGGAAAAAATGTTAGCTCCCAAGTACTAAATATTCAGAGGCCACAGGAAAGAATAAAAGGTGTTTTTCATCAGCCCCAAAAGGAAAATAGACCTTTGACACCGGCCTCACAGCCTGCAGAGCAGGAATGCTTCGTAACTTCAGTAATCCTTTCACTACCAGGACAAATTAGGATATTGGCATGTGCTGGCATGCAGCCACTATCGTCCAGCGATGTTGCCCAGGTGGGCGATCTCAGATTTACTTGAGCCAGATCCAAAACAACCTGGACTTCCCAACAGCCTGGAAAGCTCACACGTGGTCAGGGCCCTGCATGCACTAACAGGGCTCAATGGGTACCTTCTTCCCTTGTGCTTCAGAGCTCAGTGCATTTGCTTCTGATTGCAGAGCTTAAGTTATCCATTTTACAATACATCTGGGCTCATGGGAACCTAAAAGTATGTTATAAATACACTTAAACTTAATAGCCCTCATATTCACCACAGACATTCCATATCATCATAGAAGTTTGTCATGGTACACGTGCTGCCATCTGAAATTAGAATTATGTGTTGTTATTTTTTTCTCCAGGTGTATTCATTTCCCATTAAACCAAGTCCTGTGGGTTTAAAGCACTTGTCCATAAGTGGTAATGATGGGGAAAATAGCTGAAGTTTTTGGAGGTCCTTTCAGTTAAGTACCAAAAAGTCTGAAAGCTTATCTGTAGTTGGCATAAATCTCTTGAGTTTGTAAAATTAATTGGGCTGGAAGGTCTTCTGAGAATAAGGATATCTTTGTGACTTCCTACTTGTGATTGGAAAATACCAAATATTTTTTTTGTATGAGATGGCACAGCTCAGCCACGTCCCAGCTACCTCAAATCACAATTTGAAGAAACAGTGTATTTCAAGGGTTTTAACTGAATACTGAGTTCCGTAAACTCATTGTTCTACAGTATTTCAGATGAAACCTCACTATACTGTCAAAATCAGCATTGCTTAGAGACTGGATTGCTAAAATATTACCCCTGCTGCTGCTGACTTCAGCTGGACCAGCCTGACCCATGCTATGGGCCTTCGAGAACCGTACTGCGCAGAGCCCTTACCCATCCCCTCCTAGAACGTGAAGCATTAGAGGGGAGGAAGGGTCCTCCACTCTTTCCTCAGAACTGAAACCAAGCAAATAATGGTTTCACATTATTACTCACTAAGCTACAAAGAGCAGCAGTGAGCTCCCTCTTTACTCAAGACAGCAACTGCACTATAGAAACTTTGATTGCAAATGAACAGCAGAAATCCTGTGACCAAGGCTCCTCCGCTTGCACAGCTCTCTAGATTCATCCCCTGCATGGCGTTTCTTCCATGTAAGCAATTTTAAGACCTCTGCCAGAATACAAACTGAATGCTATGATAACACAGCTACCATTGCTCTTAGTTACTTAAGATCAAGAAATTTGTGGCCAGTTCATAAAACCCACAAAATTGTTATGTTTATCTGAAGCACGATAACCTAAGCGACGAAAAGAGGGAGCCCATGCACTCCTCTCCGAACGGCGTTTCATTAAAGCAACCTCAAAAGATGCAAGTTCAAAAGCAGCATCACTTCAGAACATAAATTCATGACATTTGACAGAAGATGTAGAACGTAGTGCAGAAACATGACTTAAGTTTTCTTGGAATAGCTGATTCATACTTTTCCCAAAAGAGTTTTCCAGTAATTGTTCAAAGTAAAATAAAATAACACATGGGGGAGCAAGGACTAGACTCTGGGTCTAGTCCCCTGAAACGAAGACTCGACCTACTGTTACATTACCATCTCTTTCTCTGTACACTTTTAGCATAACAAAACCTCTTGGTTTTGGTGGTGTTTTGTTTTTTTTGGTTTTTTTTTTTTTTTTTTAAATTTTCTAATTCAGGGAGTGGAAAAATGCATCCATCTCAGTTATAACCTGATGCTATTGATTATTTTAAGTAGAATACTGTGGTGAGTTGGCATTAGCGGTGTGACACGGGTTTGGACAGCCTTCATGCAACTTTCCAGCAAATTTCTGTCAGACAGTAACAACCACTGCTGCCCAAACACTTCCTCAGGTCGAAGCTGAGTTGCTGGATAGGTGAATTTCTAGTACTGCAAAGGGAAAAAGAGGAGGCAGCCCACAGCCTGCAGAAACCAGATTTAATGTCTAGCTATGTTTAGACCACAGGTAAAGAAACACGAAGAGCGGTATTTTCCTCTGGGGCATAAATTAATGACTATTGATTACACAACGCAGAGAGTGTACAGAACGTGATTACAGAGGAGTGTGTACCCTAACTTTTTATTTTTTTGAGTATTTTTCAGATCTGATTGTTCTGATCTCTCAAAGTTACCTTCATATAGTTTTATTGAAGCTTATTCATGCACATTTCCTTACACAAATATCACAGGAGAGAAATAATTTAGTCCCAATAGGTTAGTATCGTCTTTGTTTATGAAGTTATGCCAGAATGGCTATTTCCATTTTATGCTATGCAAGGTAAAGAATGTTTTTCACAGCTGAGACACTGACTGGAAGCTTATTTCCTTGTTCCAAGTGGCGAATAAAAATAACACATAGGAGAAGAACTGCACCATTTTTAAAATCTTAAAGGATGTGTCTCATTGGTCAAGCTGAATTAACTTGCAGCGTCCAAGCCAAATGCCAGCTCAAGAAGGAGAGGAATAATTTAGTCACTGAACTGAAACACTCAGTAATCTAAAATTATGCAAATATTCTCTTTGCCCTTGCAAATCTTCACAGATAAACTCTCCTGGTCTTTGCTCTCAGGTTTGCATCAGTATAGCAGTTTCATTTCTACTAAAACTATGGCAACAAACATTTTTAGCTTAGGTTTTGTGCAACTATTTCAGTAGTCAAAGTACATCCAGATCTTAAAATAGTTTCTCTCAATTTTTAATTCAAATTAATTAAATTTATTTCAAAAATAAAAACATATTTAACATAAATGAGGTCCAAGATGTACTGAAAATTTTTTCAAGCCAATTCAGAAAAACATTGCAGGTATCTATTCATCTTGCTTTTCCAGAAGTCTACATTATGTAGTAACCCCCTGCAAGGATTCCCTTTAAAATTATTATACTCTGCAGGCCTCAGCCTTTTCTCAATATTCCTATCGTACTTCTTGCAGATATCTTTTTCAAGCTGAGAGGTTTAAGTCTACTTTAAGGCTTTCTCCCACATTGATAGATTAAGTATTGTTATAAACTTACACAGGTAATATTCCAATGTATTTCCAGTAAGCATTTAACTCTGGTTTTAGAAGTTTAATATGTGATATATCTGTCAATTTAATTGTTTATTTAAAAGATGCTCTATTTCTTCTCTAGATATTGCTTTTAAATAAATCTTTTTCAGTATTTATCTGCTACATCCTTTAACTGAGATTTCCCTAACTGTGGTGCTACATTGATAAGAGTAGGTTTAATAGGAAAGTTATTGTGGACTAATTAATAATTGACCAGTTCACTATGTTAAATATAGATCCTAACTGTAATTTTATTCCTCTATATAGTTTTAGGAACCGGTATGTATTTTAAAAAGACCTGCTCACTTCACTTAAGCTGAGAAGTGAATCTAGGACGGTTAGGCTGCCCTAACAGGTAGGAACTTACAGATGACCAAGAAACATCTTCATAGTTCTATTCAGGAAATAAAGGATGTGATATCCACAATCCCATCTGTCCTATTTCTTTCAAAAAGCCACTAAACTTCTCATACTTGAGAAGAAAATTAACCTTTTTACTGGTTAATCACTAGGCAGCTTTGACTGGTGAAGAGAAAATTCTATTACAAATGAACAGTTACCTGTTATCAAATTACAAGGCGTTTTCATCAAAGGACCAAAAAATGCGGCACAGTGACCAGTTAACATGTTTCCACTGACCTGGGGGGATTTTTCCAGTTAACAGCTTCTGAATAATGCTTCCTTTTGATTCTTGTCTCTGACACAAAAATGATTGTCCCATTTAACCACTGTTCTATCACATACATCAGAGAATCCTATTTACTCACACACTACTGGAACGTTAAAACACAATAGTGTGATTGTCTCTGGAAGAAAATTTTAAAGATTGACTTTTTTTCGTTTTTGTAAAAAAGGGAGTAAGATCAAAAGCTAACTTTAATAGATGTTTGACTAAGGTCATACTCCTAGGAAATGGAACACTAAGATGAAAGAGAACAAATAGATTTGGCTTTTGATCTCAGCCAAATGCATTTGGCATTGTTTAGCTTTTATAAAATACTTCAACTTTAGGCCGTATCATGACTAAAATGAATTGGTTGAAGTCCTGAGGTTTCAATAGTTCAGTAAGACTTTAAAATGTACCAACATTTTAAAAAAACTTAAGTATTTGTTCAGATTTTTTTCTTACTGGAATGAACTCAGGTCAAGCCTGACTATGCTTGCTAATGCTAATTATGTAGAAACAATTTTAAGAATGTATTTTCCTGATCATAGACAAATGTAAGAGTTGTTATCCACTGGTGCTGTGAAATCAGGACCACTGGTATTCCCAGCAAGAAATTTTAGGGGAAGGTACAGAGCACTGAGAAAAGGTACTGGAATTATTCAAATAAAACAACGAACTGTGTCCCTAGCCAAGAGTGTGTATCAGATCCTTCTACCAGATTATTTCACAGTTCTAAGGATCCTAAAAAGTATTGTGGACATCCAAATTTGTAAATTAAAGAGTAGTAAGGGAGGAATGGATTACAATCTACAAACTATTACTTTCAAATTCTTCAGTAATAATGGTGTTTACTAACTGAAAACAGCTTGCTTAATTACGGAAAAAGATAAGATAACATTCATTAAAGCAATATGCTTATATTATTACTATCATTAGAAAAAATTAATTATCATTGGCTGTTAGAAGCACTGCAAAAAGTTATAAGCCACTTAGTAGGTTACACAGTCAAAATTTACAGAGGAGTTTCATAAACCCAGGTAGCCCAGCCCTCTGACAAACAGCAGAGATGGCAGGAAACATCCCAGCCCCAAGCTACAAACTGCCTTTTTAAAGTTCTGATAAGAATTAATGATTTATACCACAAAATACATTACAATAGAAAACACTATCTGTGTTACGCAAACATTTGGCCTTAGGAACTATACAGAAATTCTACACAAGGGAAGAACTTCCTGATCTTGCTTTTGAATTATCATGTTACAACAATTATAAAGAATTGATAAAGAGCTGAGAAATTCCTAAGGTATAAGGTCAGGTATTTATCATCATTAACGCAGACATATCTGACCACAAACCCTAAGAGTAACCTAGGGAAGGAAGAGGCGATTGCCCATATACTTCTCCACTCATCACAGTATCTTTCTTAAGGGCCACTTAAAACAAAAAGGCACAAGAAGCCTCAGCCATTTGCTCTCCAACATCTAGCCACAAATAAACCACACAAAGCAGTAATTCATTCCTTCCTTCTTTATACTGTTTATCTCTTAAAAAGGGAAAATATCGTAGGTTCACGCTCCCTTTTTTTTTAAACAAGGACATGATTTTTCACTCCTCTTTATATTATTACTTCGTGTACCAGTTTTCTGCTGCTGAGGCAATACACATGATTTCCTGAACCCACCTGGACACTGAAGATCTCTGCAGACCAGAAAACCCAATAAGCTTAGATCTGACTCTCTCAGGTACAGAACACCTGCACCCAGCAATATTTCAGCTGTGTCATTCTCAAATATTACAAATATGCACCTCCCTTTGTGCACCAAGCCTACCTTCAAGACCCTGACGTCTACCACAAATAAACCTTTTTGTTTCTCAGCACCTCAGTTATTTCTGTTCACTGTCACAGAAAGACTTACACCTTCAGCCAAACTGGAACCTCATAATACATATTCTACCCAACTGCAAATGCAAGCCGGTATTGATCTACGCTACGGCAAACCTGATGCTTAAAAATCCCTGCCTTAAAAACAGGAGGATTAAAACTGGAAAGAAAAAAAAAAAACCTAAAAGGACAGCCAATTTTTAAACCAACATAGAAAAGCTAGTCAGAGAAGTATTAAAATATCTGGTTTTCAAGGACAGAGAACATTAAAAATACATTGAGGATGCAAGGCATTGAAGCAAGCTGGATATTGGCTTAAGTGTAAACACATGCATTTTAGACAGAGTGAGGTTGTGTACTCGCCCCTTGTCTCTCTCTCTAGGCAACAGAGGAGTAGGATGCGAAAGAACCAGACGAGAAACAAAAAACGTGGGACAGTCACTGCTGGAGCCTCCCTGCCTGCTGCGTGCTACATGCTACCTGCTAACCCCCGATATTCCACGGAAACGCAGGAGCAGGAGGCAAAGGCACACACCGAGATTTACTGGACCTCTTGTCAGTTGATGGGAGCTGAATATAATCCCAAAGTTGACAGTAATTACATATGCACTTATACACACACACACCCCTGCACATCAGGTTTTTTTAACATAGATATATAAAAAAGCAAATATATGTGCTTTCATTCTCAACAGTTTCTGTTGATCAAACAACAGCACCCAACATGGAATCCATTCCCTGTTTCCCCACTTAGTTATATTTCTTCAGGCATTGAAAACTTCCTATTCTTCTAGAAGCTAAGATTATTCTCCCTTCTCTACCCTTAAGGCATTAAGCCTACAGAACTTGACTAGATAATTTCCTTTGTTTCAAGAGCTAGACACTTGCTATTCTGCAGCCCTTGTTTTTCTTGAAGGATACAGAACTTACAACAGTAATTATATACAGATTTAGTCATCACCACAATAGGTCTCGGTCTCATCCTTTTCACTGTCCAGCAGCGCAAATCTGCATCTTGCGTTTTATTCATTTCCTGGAGAAGTTATAAGCTATCTGCAGAGTAAACTATGGAATTTGTTGCTACTGGAATTTCTGAAGGAAGAAGCTCAAAATCAGAAAGGGCTTCTTGATATGGAATATATAGAAATTTGCTGAATGACAGAAAAAATTTAGAACAAAACCAATTAGTAGAATACTGTCAAATCTTTTAGATGTATGGTAAACACAGTTATCTCCTGAGTCTTCCACTGTTCTGCTGGTGGGCTCAAGTTCCAAAACACCCTGCCTCTTTAATAATGAAATAAACAAACTCTCCATAATCTTCTGTCTCTGGTTCTATGCAGGAATTTATTAAAAAAAACAGAGTGTATTTATGGATAAAAATGAACTACCAAATAAAATACAGACGAATATGAAGCAAAAATAAGCAAAATAGTGCTTGATTAATTTGGTCCTTAACAGGAATATAAAAGGACCAGCCTTATCTGTTGGAACATAGCATAAGACTGATTTATATTATGAACACTGAACTACTGAGATATATGCTTATATATCATGTTTTATAAGTGGCATCATGGGATCACACCATCTGGTATGGAGACATCAATAACTGCACCTTTTAAAAAATAACAGCCAGACACCAGAAATTATCACTATGAGGTTTTCCTTTGTTTTCTTTTTAAATATGGAAATTTTCCAAAGAAAAACAGCAGCACAGAAAGGTGCAGCGGAACTAAAGGCAGGCCTTGCCGGCACGGCGGCGCCTGGCGGGCGGCACAGGAGCCCTCCACGTTCGCACGCCAGCACGAGGCTTGCTGCCGGAGCGCAGACCCTGCACTGACAGCAAGGGCAGAGGAGTCCTGGCTGCTGTTTCACTTATGCTTGAGGCAAAACACTAGTCTGCTTAAAAGAATAATTTGCATTAGGTGACATCATAGACAAAAATACTTAATTAAAATAAAATGTTAACTAGCTCCATGATTAAAATATCCTACAGAACTGTTTTCTCCTAAATGATGTAAAAACCTAGGAGAACATATGCTGCCGTATTTTGTTTATTTATTGCTGGAAGAAATCCACAACACTGAAAAGATAACGCTCTCGCATTATATGCATGTCTAGACATAGATTGAATTTGATTTTCAGGATATTCCAAGACTCGACAGCTCTCAAGACCACAGAGATGAAATACGACTGCCTCCAATGAATTTCACTGCTCTTCTTAGGTGCTTAGCAATAACGCCTCTATAAACTAAACTCTTAATATCTGCGTTATGATGATGTATGTGTGACAAAAGCACGCACAAACTTTTTGCCACTTCTTCAGACGGTGAATGTGACGAAGCCTTCGAGCTCACAAACCTCTGGAATTAGGACTGAGTCACGCCTGCCTCGGAGGGGAAGGGCACCACTTCATCTAACGTCTGTGAAGCCCTTTCGGCCAAGCAGAGTGAGAAAGAGACAGCATACGTGCCAAATTCAGACGTAACTTTTGTTGCTACAAGCAAACCATAAAATATAATCTGTAACCACTTTAACATATGTCCCTGTTGTTATTTACTATGTTTAAGGTACCCCATTGGGGATTCACAGAGTGAGAAAGTTCTGATAACTAAATGTAGGCGCCTAACTTGGAAAAAAATTGCCCTGAAAAATTTAAACCATGGGTAAAGAGATATTCCTACATACGTACTAACAAATCTCGATTACGTTCTGTTACAGCTGTGATTGGTACCGAGATTTACTGAAGATAGCATGACTTGGATTTTGTCCAGAAGATTAAATATTTTTGTTCTTGAGCAAAAATATTTAGTCTCTAGTTATAAGTGCAGAAAACAAACTCTTTCCAGGAAATGAGTTATTTTTCCGTTCCTGAAAGAGCTCATAATATGATGAGCAGAACATCACCAATAATGAGATGAAATGGTATTGTAAACCACTGTAGAAATAACAAATCTATTCTGAATAATTCCCACCAGAAATCTTGGAAACTGGACAACCTACTGTCTGTTCTTACTTTATTTAGTCAAAACAGAAAAATGCGAGGGAGATCCGTACGACTGGATTTCAGTTGGCTTTACTCACAACTTCCCGTTGCACTCGCTCACAGATGACTAATTGTTGTCTTCCATTCTTGTCTTTCCTATTTGGCCAAACTGAACAGAAGGCAAAGATGTCTGCTGTCCCCTGACACATTAGTATTCATTATGGTGGAAAGCGAATGAGAACTATTTCATCTTCAGAGCGCTACCCTAAGACATTAACATCTAATAACAATATTAAAGTCACATTACAGGTCTTTAATCTGTGGCAATAATAATGCTGTCTAGTTTAATAAAAATACACATTCAAATAAATATTTTGGCTATCCACTTTTAGGAGTTTGCAAAGAAAATTATTACCAAGTTGAAGAGGCTTCAGGGTAGTTAGAGCTAAATTTTGAGAGCAGCACTGCTGCAGCTACAGCAACTTGCTTCCTTTTCCTTGCTTGCCCATACTCTCCTAGAGAGAAAGGAAAGCTACTTCATCAGGATTTCTCATCTTAATATTCTTCAAAAAGAAAACAAACACACACACAAGAAAAGCAGTCACGTATCTTGAAATCAGTAACTAAGTAAATAATCATAACGAACCATCGCTCAGGAATCCCGCACGCCTCCTGCAAGCGTTATCTGCGGCACAGCCAGCACATTGCTCACTCTCGAGATATTCCTTACCAAATTTTTGTTGGAATTCTACCAGAGGGACCAACTCCAAAAGAGAGATTTTCATGCCGCTCAGCAGACACATGATAATTGTTGTTTAACCAGGAAAGTAATCTTTGAAGGAGGAGTCTTTCATATCAAAGATTTCTGGCCAAAACAGACTGGCACTGAATATTTGTTACCAAATCATCTGGCACTATTAGAGGTACTCTGGATATGCTGACATGTTTCAGGATACAATTTACTGGTGAGTATATTTAAAAGTTTGAAAATAATCCTTACAGCTGTAAGAGCTGCCCTTTCGATTTGCTAAGGAGTTTGAAAATATACCACACTAAGTTCTTGCCTGCTTACATTTATAAAATCGAGTGTCAGCTTCAAAGTTTTGGGAGGTCTAAGAGTCAAAGATGAACGCGTTCATTTGCAATGCTGCAAGCGTTGCACTGGCGAATGAGATATTCATTAATTAACCTGTTTACCAAAGAAAGAAATAAAATAAGCGTATTTTTCCTGCTGGCTTCACAGAAGGTGCAATCAGCATTTTCAGATTGCAAGGTAGTCTGTGTTTGGTTTTGGCTGACTGATGCTATTCCCTTGCCAATAATGTGTTACTGCTTGCTCTTTTTTTCAGAAATTGCTAGATTGAAACAATTGAAAGACTTCTAAATAATATTCCAGCGCTCCCTTAACAGCACATGGAACACTCCGGAAATGGAATTCTCCTAATTTTATTTTATTTTATAAACTCTATGGCTCCTATTTACTCCTTTTTCCCCAGCTGCTCTCGTAGTATGCAGTGCTTAGATACAGCAGCAGATGACAAGCTAGATAATACCAATTACAAGTGACGGCAGATGAGGTGAGCTGGTACAGAGAGCAGTGTCTTTCATCTGAAATTTCTGCTCTTTATCTTTCTTGGAGAGATCATTGCGGTAGGCCTGGACTTGTGCATTTGATGAATGGGTCAGCAGCTAGGATCTGTATGAGCAAATGAATAAGATGCACATCTCATCCCTCAAACCATAATGAAAATCTTGGCGAGATTGGATTCCTGCATTGAGATGACCTAAGAATATGTTCCTGTTTTTTTACATATTACAATTTAGTTATCAAGTGACAGCATGAAGACGAACCAGCACCAACCACTCCTGAAAGCTGGGAAAGTAACTCATACATAGGTGGTGCTACTTGATGCAGATATTTAATATTAAATTAATAAAAAAATACATAACACAGTAGTAAGACAAACTTTTCTCATCATATATGTTCCAATCATCTTTTTGAGGAAACAAAATTGCTGACAAAAATGCTAAAAATGGAGTTTTATGGGCAGAAAAGCTATCTAAATTGCCAAAAGTTGCTCAGTCCTATAATTTTTAATTAGGATGTAATGAGACCACAGAATGAACCTACAAGAAATATCTGTATACATCTGGCAGTAAGGGACGATATTATCTATGCTTAAGTACCTGCACACATACCCAGACCTCTGTGTTGTCAGAAGTGAACACGTTTACCATAGGTAGGATGTCATTCCTCTAAACGGCACTCCTGCAAACTTTATACTAATTATAAATTTTAGTTATAGTCTCCAGTACACTCTTACCATTGGGAAAAAAACCCAAAACATACCCCACAAACCACGAAACTACACAAAAATATAGCAAAACCAGTTTAAAGTCCTTTGGATGAAGCAGCATTCCGCTGAAAAGACCAGATGTTTGTCCGAGGCAAAACAAACCCAGGCAACAAGCAAGGCTGGCCCAGACGAAGTGAGCGTGCCTCTGTGACGGCAGCCTCCGCACATGCACAAACCACCGCCAAACCTGGGCAGCAGCGCGGCACCGGGCTACGCCATCGCCTCCCCCTCTCCCCCGTTAGAGCCGTCTTTGGACTAACGAGTTAAATACCCTCTGAGCAGGAGAGTCTGACTTCCCATGGACGTTATTCTTCTCTTCATGCGAACCGGTCCCAGCGGAAAAGCACAGGTGTGAAACCAAACCTTGCACACGCCAGCCTGCACGCTCGAACCCTACCTACCCTGGAGTTACCCTGAACGATGCAGGGCTCCCCTTCACACCTTGGGAAAAGGACCAAGGTGGGTCTTAAAACCCTTGTTAAAGCTGCACGTAAGTTCCCCCCAAAAAAGCTTCTGTTTTCACAAAAAAAAGGGGTTCAGACATTCTTGGTCAGTTTTTCATAGAAGTTTACTACCTCCAAAAGCGGCTGGTTGATGATTTAGTGACATAAATTAAAAATTGTTCAAGGGAACCTTTCTTTACTCAACCCATGTCGAGTTTGCTCAAGCTTGTGTTTTCTCAGCAAGGCCATTAACTGATACAAATGATATTTATCAGGTAGGGATTCATTCCTTCATTCTCTCTTTCATGTTGGAAAAAGATTGAATTTTCTTTCAATTATTAAAAGCCAAGAATAATGATACCCTAAAAAAGGTGAAAAACTACAACAAAAATATATATCAGCTGTTACAGTCTGGACAATGAAATACAAAAATATGATGAAGAATATCCACAATCAGCACATAATTTATTGATTGCCCTTTTTCAAATGAAGGGCCATCAGCTAGTTTAAAAGTAAAATTATGTACTAAAATAACAGCAGAGAGAGATAAAAATTATGAGGGTCATGCAAGGGGAAAAAGATGTATTTTCAGCAAAGATTTTTAAATGAGATGGAGAGTCAATGAGGCAGAGAAATACAGGAATGCCCTTCTGTGCCAGAAAGAATTGCAGAAAAGCAGGTTCTTTTAGCATTAGTTGTGAAATGTTGAGTGGCAGCACGGGAAAGAACTAAAAAAGCAAAGCAGATACTCTTGAAATAAACTGCTGTAACCCTGCTTTTTAGAAGGTATATTAATTACATTAACATAACGGCAGTTGTCTGAAAGGCCAGAAACTGGGTAGAAGAAAATAAACTTGCTAAAAATGTGCTAACAAAAGCTATATGACTGTAAACATGAGTTTATATTTCTATATGACACAGGAATTGCATCACCTACTTCTCTCCTGAACACACGGCTCTGAATCCCTCCTTCCCGTGGCCAGCCCTCACCCCCGCCGCACTGCTCGCAGCCGTACCCCACGTCAGCTTCGGTTACCGACATCGCTGATGTAATCTCTCTCCCTGTGTCAGGGACCCGCACTTCCCCGTCACCAGGTACAGCTGTTACCAGCTCATCGAATTCAGGATCGAGTCGGGGGGAACAAGCAACAGGTGAAAGAAAAACGGCAAGCACTTGACCGCAGAGACAAAGTTCAATGAATTTGCGGCAACAGGCAGAAAGTTTATGCTAAACTGGAAAAAAAAAAGGTCAACTTTTAACAGCATAAGCAAACAAACACTGGGACAATTTACTAGGGCGTGGGAGGAATTCTCCATCACTTGAGTCTTTGAGCTAGGACTGGATGTGCTGCTAGATACTGATGGAGTTTAGTTAGAAGGTGCAGGCTTAACACGGGCATAGCTTGGTGTAATTTCATAACCCAGATTACACCAGCGGCCTAATCAGATTATCAGTGTGGTCTCCAACATGTTACTCATGCATGTAATCCAAGAGCAGTCCAGGTCCACAGGCTGCCACTTGCACTGCAAATTTACCCTCCTGAGTGTAAAATTTCACGTGGAAGGGTCAGAATCATTGCAAATGGTGAAATCCTTGCAGTAAGGCATAACTTCGTTTTTGTGTACCATGGATGTAAATGGGCTATTTGTACTCAGTAATTACGTGCACAGACAATTAATCTGTTTTTAAAATATTTTGGTGACATTTAAACTTCTTAAGAAAAATTATTCTAATGGTCTATTCTTTTCAGTTGCATTTGCCCACTCGAAATGTAGTTTGCAGTTACTGCAAAGGAGAGCTCACGTTACCAACCAGAGCAGCTCTACTGGTGCTAAACAGTTTATTTTAATCCATCAATCTGCAAATCACAGCGTTTCTGAAGTGGACGTACAGCTCCTTTGGCCACCTCCTCACAACAGGGACACACACACCGTGGGAGGGGCCTCCTCGTTCAGCTCTCCATTGTAAGAAACACATGGCAAGACCCCGAGTCTCTCCCACAAGCCTCAGCCCTCCAGAATTACACCCTACGCAAGTCCAGTTGAAGCGCTAAGTACTAATAAAGTATTAAATCTGTCAGAGTACTATACTCTCACAGAATGTTGTATTAATTTATATATAACCTTTCATAACAATAACCTTGCAGATATATTTGAAGAACAGGCAATGAGAATACCAAACTGTATTTTTTTAAAAGCACTTTTTGAATGTTTTTCCTCCGAATTGCCAAATGCAATTAAACAAAAAATACAAATTACTCAACTGTAAAATCATGTTTAAAACTAAGACTTTATCTGGCTATTAGAAAACCTCAGCCCAAGATGCGTCGCAGAGCCGTTCCCTAATCTTTGTAATTTAGGACTGATTTTTAATTCAGCCCAAGCTGCTGAGAACTGCTCTAAGTCTGCCCCAGCTCTGGTAGCACGGACACAATGCCTGCAGTGGAAGCACAGAGGACTCCGTTAGCGTGGCTGAGCAGCTGACGAGGTGTGCCAATTCATTTCTAGGCCTACCTAGTTTGAGGATCCACAGTGACTGGGCTTCAGTCCTTGACCTAGAGAATTCTAACCATCACTTCACTCAGACTAGAGATTTTGTGTATCAACAAAATACAGATTACGGATGACTTGTACACCAGCAGAAAAGAAATCCGTTACAGTCAAGAGTATTTATTTTGCTGGAGATTTGCTTAACAAAAAAAAAAAAAAAAGAAAAAATCCTTCCAAACTCAGAACTATAAATTAAATTTAAATTTGGTAGACGTTATTGCTGCTAAGTACATGAATAAATGAAGCGGTAGTGGGTAGCATAGTTTATGTGCAGTTTTGGTCAGACACTAACAGTTCCATCCTAAGAGTTCTTACCTTTGCTATCAGAAATAAATAAAAAACTATCACTTCATTTATTCAGTCTGCTACACTCTCCTATGTTTCTTTCACTTAACAGCTCCTGCTTTGTCTTATTTGATGGAAAAGCCTGAAAGAGAAACCTTAAAACAATAAATTGCCTTTAGATGAAGGAGAAATTCCAGCGCTGCAAGGAATATCACTGCACGGCTGAGGTTGGGAAGGACCTCTGAAGATCATGTAAGTCCAACCCCGCACTTCAAAAAAAGGCCACCTGGAGCTGATTGCCCAGGAGTGTCCAGGCAGGTTTTGAACACCCGCGAGGATGGACGCTCCACTCCGCTGAGTGCTCCAGTGTCCAACCAGCCTCGCAGTTTTACAAAAAGCCTCAGTGAAGGAGATCAAGTCACCCACCAAGGAAGAAGTGCGTACAACACAGTGGTATTTCCCAGCTCTCCTTGGGAAAACATTCCTTGCCCAAGAGCTGATGACTCAGTCAAACTAAAAATCAGGATCAAAAGGAGGGAAAACTTCCACCTGAAAAAAAACCTGATATTTTAAATAAGGAAGAACGGCATTTCCATAGGGAAAAAAAAAAAAAAAAAGGTGTATTGGCTTTGCTAACCTGAACTAGCAGAATAACAGTGGTATGCAGAGTATCCTACCAGACCTCAGACACCCTGAAAGCGTTAACTCAGTTCTAAACATCTGCCTGTCTCTGCAGTAACTCAAGAAAATTTGAATTTCTCAAAGAACACGTGGGAAAGAATATTGTATCTGTAACTGAGCTATCACTACGGTCACTGCCTTCACCTTTGTCACCAGCTCTGACGCCTTTATAAGGACATGAGTGCACAATCCTAGAGCCTTTGCTTTGTATTTTCAAAGTTAGCCTTTAAAGTTAATTCTTTCTCTGCTTAGAATAATTTAAGAAAACCCACAATTATAACATCAGATGTATTTGCTAGCAATTGCTATTCAATGGAGCATGGCCCAGCAGGCATTTTAATTCTGAGAAATCCATCAAAGCCCTACAAGGAAGTTATCTGAGTACATCGATATTGTAAACAAATGTTTTAGGTGACAGTGGAAAATCATATCCACTCACCCCTTGTTAATAACCGATGGGTTAAAATAATGCCATACATTGCTTTCAAGTATCAGTATGTATATGATTAAACCGGTCATTTATTTTCATGCACTCAAGTTAAATAGTGATTACAGTGTACTTACTTATCCTTAACATGACATCCTTGAATCAGTGACAACAGACAAATGCTAAGAACACATCACGCAAGCCAACCAGGGAGTCCACCTGATATTCTGAAACCAAGCTAACAAAACTGGCAATACTTAATAAGTTCAAGTTCCCTAGTGATGGACTGTCATGATTGCTCAAGAGCAAATCAAAAAAATTATCAGAAAATATTATCCTGGGATTAAACAAGAAAACTTCTAATGAAACATATTTTTCATATATTTGTATAGATGAGTGTTTGTATATATGTTTGTGCATATGCATGTGTGTATGCACATATATATGAATATATAAAATCTGACCCTTGACTTTAACCCCAAGAAAAGAGAAAAGGCAGGAAAACAGACTTCAGTATAGCTGAGGTCAAAAGCACCACACTGAATTTATGATCCCAGCATGATATTTCAGGTCAAGAGCTCCAAACTTTTTATGTCATTTGCAAAACAGAGAAACTAATAAAACTGCATCCACACTGGCTCACTCCGAAGTAGAAACAAGAAGCAGACCTGTTCGCAACTTGTATGCTATAGTCTCCCCAATGCATTTATCAGACAGAATGTTCTGCAGCGGAATAGCCTGGGTTTATGAAAAGCACACCTGGTTATTAGACCTAGGGACAGCAATTAGCCATGCTTCCTTCTGCTGAAATCGTACCTCCAGTCCGTTTAGCAACATACATGATTGTTGGAGTTTCAAGATTTCATGTTACATCTTTAATTGTGGGCATTTAGCAGACTGCCTCTTATTATTAAGATACTGCTGACTTTTATTGTCAATGTGGCCACAGGACAAGGCTAATAATTACTAGCACCAGAAGCAGCTTGTGGTTTTATATTACATTGAGGTAAATTACACTGGAATTAGAGTGGATTACTTTTATCAAATGGGGAATAAGCTGTTAATTAACTCCCCGCTGTAGCAATCTTTTTCTGAGCTTGCAACTGTTATTAGCTCTAGATTAAACTGTTGAATTAATTTCCCACTTACTTACTATTTCAAGAGTTTTTAATTTACCTGGCAGCAGTTTTAATGGGAAATTGTATTAGTGAGCATAAATTGTTTTTGGGAAGGGTAAACAGTTTGTGATAATGTTTATTAAGTCGTTTTGTTTGAGCAAAAATATAATTGCAGTTTTAATTAGTGCATGGTTGTTGGAGTATTAGGTTTGAGATTACATTATGGCATTCTGAGAAAACAATCACCCAGGTAATCCCAGCATTTATAACTGATAGCAAATCGAAAAGCTATGTCAACACCGCTCCGACTGTGTGCACACACACATGCGCGCACGCGCGTCCACGCTCGTATGCCCACGCACACATGCACAAGCATGGCTGGAAAAGTAACAGGGCAGTATGCTTAGGAAAGCCAACGTGTCGTCTCCCTTTGCAGTTCGGTGCAGGCACATGGAGCCGCGCGCTCTGTGTGTGCGGGCCTGGGTGTACAAACGCATGAGAGGAAGGTGTCAAAGCAGCAGCTTTATTTCTGTTCACTAAGTGGACTCATCTCTGACTTTTCTTATTTAAAACGTGAAAAGTTCGGATTTTTTAACAGGGCAAAACTTCCTTTAAATACACTGCGTTTTCTAGCCCTGCTACTGTTGTGTGCACGGCAAGCCTAAGAGATGGCACTAAATCATTAGAGGAAAATTTTTAAAAAGGTAAGAAAGCAAAACAATTAATCCACTATAATAAGTTGCTATAGATAATTTACTTTGTTACTTATTGAAAATATAGCAGCTCATTTACTATAGTTTGCTGTTTGCCAATGTTTGTAAAACCCTAGATGAGCTTCTTTAAAGATAATTGTAACATACTTTTGGGTAGCAATATATACAAACTATTTTCATTCTGTATTCTATGTATTGACTAAGATGAAGAAAACTCCAGTAGTTCGATATGCCCTAATACATCCTACTTGGCAGCAGCCGCTAGCCCAGACAACACGGCCTCGCGCTATATCTGCTTGCTCTGTGTAACGTCCCGAGAGCAAAGGGCGGCACAGGCAGGGCTGGGTGCCCACCCTCAGGAAACATCCAACCTCAAACACCCCTGCAAGTGAAACAAGGGCAACAGGACTGCCTTCGTACACCCAAACTGGAGAGAAGAGCCTGATTTTAAAAGAGCTTACCTCTATCTACTTTATCCTTCTCGGCTGCAGTGCTCGCAGCTGTGGAAGCTGGCACCCAGGTGCCCACCAGACCCGTTCCACACGGCCGTCAGGTGGGTCTGCCAGGCTCCTCCTGCACTAGCTGTCAAATTGTTCAACTCACCTGACTGAAAAGGGTTAAGGAAGGGTGTCCTGGGCAGCTAGGCCTGGAGCTAGGAGGGGACGGTTCCTCTCTGCAGGGGAGCAGTAATGAGGACAGAGCCATCAACAGCTAAGGAGCACACCTCCAAGTCAAGGCTGCATCAAGCCCCCAGGCTCTGAGTCTGTGAACCTTCCACAGCTCCTCCCAGCACGTAATGGAAGCTGCTGTGGCTTCTTATGGAAGACAGCAGTATGTAGGCAGTGAAATACAGACACGCTACCAACAAATATTCCGCAAATTGACTTAGGTGCTCAATTTTTTTTAAACTCCTAAAAAACGTATCTATTTTCTTATAAAATTTATAAAGTATGTAACAACTATACCAGAACCTCCCAGTTTAGGCAATGCAGATTCAGATATTTACATTCAGAAGGACATTCCTCAACTTAGCCGTACGACTGGGTCATCAAGACACGACCCCTTTTGGTTCTCACAGGCCTTCAAAGTGGCCCAAAGTCAAACGGTGTGGAAATCTGATAGTAACTAATGGGTATTGACATCATGTTTCATCATTTCCTGTAAACACAGGCCACTGCAGCAAAAATTACTTTACTTTGTGCGCCACGACCTCAATCGTTACTGATTTTCAGGAGCCTAATGGAAGTGAATTGAAATGCCAAGATGACAAGAGCAAAAAAAAGTTCCTTGCCCTCGTAAGGACAGCAAGCTCCGTGTTACAGGGCTTCTGTCTTTTTAGCTTGACATCTGAGATGGACAGCATTCATAGTCGTAAACATGCAGTAAACTGTTCTTAAATATTCAGTAACGTTCTTAACTGTTTCAGAAGACCCAGAATAATTTCAAAATGTAACTGCATGCAGAAGCTGTTTATAACATCACACACTAATGCAAAAGGAGTTCATGAGCATCAATTATTCGGTAGCTTTAAATATATATGTGTATTTATTTACAGAACACAATAAACACCAACAGGAAATAAAAAGTTTAGATAATTCTAATTGCCGTATAAATGTCTCAACTTTTATCTTGTAGTTTGGTTTAATGTAAGATTTGCGAATTGAAACCTTTTACATATGGATTCAGAAATCTTTTAAATGCTTTGAAAAATTGCCACTAAGCCACTTTAGGCCTTGCTGAGACCAAGAACATCAGGAATCAGTTTTAATTAATTCTAATATTTTTTAATTCACTATCATGAATAATAACAAGTTTTTGCTATAAACTGTTGTTCTATTTATATTAATAGACGCATATGAAAATCCATTGTTTATACAAGACTATCAGGGTTTTACTAAATGCTATCTTCTGCATTTGTTGCTATAGTCATTTACACTTTCAAATTGATGTTAGCTTTCCTGAAAATCATAAAACATTTGGAAGTTATAGGGTAACAAAACATGAGCAATACTTTATAACAACATTTTTCAACCATTAGAAACAATGACTGAGAGGTAACATCTTTGATTTCTATGTCCTCTAATTAATATTAGACTGGTTTGTGATTTCTATTACACCAAATGGACTGCAGCCATTTTCAACTTCAGAAAAAAGGCGGCACTTCTCAAGTCTGCCATCCATTAACAACTAAGATACACCAGGAAAAGTAAATATTTAAGCCACGATATTGGCTCAGAAATTGCAGGTCTGCTTCCAGCTCAGGGACCAGGAAAAAGCACTGAACAGCACTCTTGCTGTTTCAAGAAGCATTTGGTACCTTGCAGAGATGCAGGAAAGTAGCTCCTGTTCCGCAGCCTGCCTTCCTCTGCGGGTCCCAGCGACTGTTTGTCACAGCCTCGTTCCACCTTATCTCATGCCGTAAAGCACATAACATCTATGTGTATAACGACAAGAATTCATTACAGCAGTGTAAGAGATAGCACAAAACCCTAACAAGCGAATAGAATCTACCTCTTTCTGCAAACAGGACGGCTCGCCGCTCTCTGCACCCAGTGTTACAGCACAGGCCTCCCCTGCAGTGCACGTACCAGCGCAGCTGCGCATTGGTAACGCACCCCAAAGCAAGAACTAGCTTTTTACACACACACACAAAAAAAAAAAACAACCACCCACAAAACCCCCACCACCCACACCAACAAACAAAAAAACCCAACCCAAACCACCAAACCAAAGAAAATCCCCGCAAAGAAAAAACACGGAGCCATGAGCAACCTATTCCATTTGTGATCCACTTGAACCTGTAGATTCTTTTTTCCCATTCAGTCTCTCGGCCAGACAGATCCCACCCCACACCCCACAGTTATCTGCCCAACGCTAGAAGTGCCAGCAGCCGCTCCGTGTACGGCAGCGGCCCTCTGCCCTGCTGCTGCTGCTCCAGCCTCGCCACTACTGCCCTGGCTGCCGGTCCCCCGTATGACCAACGTAGTATTAAGTCCCTCCTTGGGAGGGGTCTGTAGGAACTAGACGGAGAAACCAATTCAGTGTAACAGCGACCTGGCTAAAAAACCCGAGTTATCTGGGTCAAGCCTGTAGCCTGTCTCTCCAGGTAGGCCTCCACGGACTGGTGCGACTCGCTGCCTGTAAGGCTGGAAAAAGCAGTTGCAGATAATAGTGCTTTACTGGCCAGATGACTATGATGCAGCAATAGATACGGGCGTTAGCAACTGTATTACAGCAATAAACACAGCTGTAAATCATATAACGCTAATTAACATTTGTTCTTGGGTTTTGTTTCTCTCCGTCAGCACTTTTTTCCTGTACTGTGTTCGAGGTGTGGTCAATGTTAGAAACCATTAAATTTTCTCGAAAAAGTCTACAATATGCTTTAATTCAAACCGAAACATTAAAATGTTCAACTGAAGTTTATTCAATTAATTTTAGTTCTCAATTTATAAAGATTTTACTATTCATGCAAAGGAAAATGAGAATTAAGATGCAATGTGCTGACGTTCTCTGCAGTTTTACAGCCTTTTTAATACAGAAGTAATTTTAAAAATAATAGGCTTAAAATAGTAAAAACCCCAAAACTAATAGTTTTGCTAAATTACCTTTTTATTACATGGTTTCAATTAGCATTCCCTCATCCTCCCACCCACCACACAGATTGTTCTCTCTTTTCTCTGAAGGAAATTATGAGATGATAGAAGTACAGAAGATACTTCAACCAAATGTTGGAACCTCAATTGAAAACACAAGTATACGGCATTCCCAGAATGATTTGTTGCAGCAAATTCTATAAAAGTTAACAGTTCTTAAAGATGTATGTAGCTTATGAAGCATGTTTCTTGCATATGGTAATAGAGATTATTCTACTAAACTCATCAGTTATTACATTTAATATGCACTATGCTAAAAATTACAAACAATAAAATGCTTTCAACCTGAATGTGGTTTTTTGTTTCTTTGAAGTCACTGGAAAGCTGCTGTGGTTTTAGTTAAGGTATTATTCTGTAGCATGAGGAAAATGTTACACTACAGGTGCAGAGAAGATTTAATCCACATGTTGCAAGGTTACATATGGATATAAACAATGATTAATCCTCGGTTCCCCTCAGTTTTGACTCTCACAGGTCAGAAGAAAAATGGCCTAATTCTGAAATTGTACCGTTCCCCTGTATTGTCAACGCCTTTTATTTCATCTGCAGAAGGTTTTGTGAGACAGACCCTAACTGACTACAATTTCATCATAATTTATAAAACTAAAGATAACAAATCAGTTAGAAATACCCATACTGAAATAAAGAGAAGAGGTCACTCCTGCAGACATTGAGCACAGCACCATAAAAACCACGCAGCCTTGTTTACACTGCCGTAACACCGCAGTGTAGACCAACCACAACTAGCCTTAGGTTAGCCAAATCAGGTATTCAAATATCTAAGTAACCAGTATCACAGAGACGAGACTCAAACCCTGTTCAAGAATGCTGTAAATACCTGAAAACAAATTTCAAGATGTTCTAATAAGACCAAATGTAATGCATGTTTGGGTATCTAAAGCATTAATTCTGTTCCCTGACTAATAAGCATAGCTTTTTATGGTTGAGGTTCTGTAGTGAAAGTTCACATTTGGAAACTCCAAATGCCTTCTCGATACCTTTTTTAATTATTCTCCTCTTAAAGGCAAGGCATAAATATTTTACTGTAACGAAAGCACCCTATTTGCAAAAAGCTATTATAAGCACACTGATACATAAAACTATAGAGCCTAAGAATTCCACAAAAAATTCTGTTTGTCACCTCCTGCTCCATATTCTCCTATTTTCTCTCAGACAGAAAGGGACAGTTATGCGAAAGAGTACTCGGAAAAAGCTAGCCTGTGACCACAGCATACGCAGAACTGGGAACCAATTTCAAAAACCAGCTTATAAGGGACTCAGTTCATGTAACTATTAAACATCTGTTTTGTTCTGGTTTTTAAGAAAAAAGGGCAACCTAATCAGAGCAAATACCTTAAAGCTTTCTTTGGAGAATTTCATATTTACCTATCAACAATATGTATCATTTATACAACCTTCGTATCTTATTCTCTACAATGCCATTCCTTTAAAAAGGTATTCGTCAAATACAAAACTGTCAGGCTACAGTAGATCTGTGTTAAAATCTACTTGACACCAGACTCATTGACCTGAATCTGCTCGACATACGTAGAACACAAGCAGGTTCAATTGCATTGTCCAGAATACAAACCCAAAGCTGTTAGATGACAGAGACTTAAATGTATTATTTTTTTTTTTTAAGGAACCGCATCGAATAGAGCTCTTTTGAGAGATTTATGGAAATCTGCAGAGTTCAGTTTAATGTGATGCTTCTTAGGTATGTACAAACACACATACAAATCAATGGAAATCTATTTATATCTTCCTATTAAGTTAGACAGTAATTTTATAGCTGTGTTTCTTAGGTCTAAAAGCTGCAACTTTTCGACAGCTGTATGAAACAACAGGAGAACACAGTTCAGAACCAGAGCCAAATACAGTCATTCATTCACATGAGATATAAATAGTAGTAAACACCTTGGATTTGACGAGTCTTGAGCTTTGCAAACTTTATCTGGGTTTCATCAGGAAAAAGCAAACTTCTTATATCTGGGAAAAAAGAACACTATTAAAAGCACATACATGTTACTAAAACTGATTTTCACCATTTAACAATGCAAACTTCTCTTTATTGCTAAGTAGGGAAAAAGTGACCATCAGCAACGTAAAAATCTTAAAAAAGGTTAACAAGCAACAAAGGTTCAAATATGTTTCGGTATGTTCATCCGTGCAAGCATATGAAGCACCCTGTGTGTGTAACATGGTCTCCACATGTGCTCAGCTGTTACGACTGTCTCCAGGTGGAAGTTTCAAGCGCAGCAACATTATGCGCAGAAACGTACGTTCTCCAAGGAGAGACCGCAAAGGTGCAGTGCCATAAGACTGCTTCCCTCCTCCGAGTGACAGCTGGGGACGGATCAGGATAACTAAGTAAGACTCCCTGTGACAGGTAATCACGATGTGGAGCCAATACGCCGCAAACTTAGCTCAGTGCTAGCCCTGTTGTGTCTGAGTCAGGTACGCTGTAAAATTTCAATGATGCCTTTAAATTCTAATGGTTTCAAGCTGCTGTAAACTTCTGCAGCAATCAAAAATAATCTGTCATGGGACTAAGGGGTATGAACATCATGTCATAGCCACTCTGCTGTTAGATTTATTGGAGGGTAAAGCATGTCATTTATGCATCAACTCACAGGAGAGAAAAAAAGCAATCCCTATGAAGTTAATCTAATAATAGACTGGAAAGCAATGATTACTGTTTCATGTGCAGTAGCTATTTGTAGCAATGGTTGGCCTAATTCAGCAGGCCTTGCCTGTCAGAGCTCTGGGATTAGCAAGTGTTTAGATGAAAATCTATCGGGAAACATCAAGAAATGGTTTAATGAGGAACAAAAGTCTTCATTGTTACATTTAATATTCACTGAAACTTTTCCATTTGCACCACTACATTTTTAAAAAGCTTACTGGAAGTGACATCCCAAATAGAATACAAATGTTGAGGGACTGTAACCTTAATTAATCTATGATAGCTCTCTACAGTTTCACCATAAAAGCCTGCTGTCACTATTCTTATGCAGGCAGAATGCCCTGAAAATGAGCGCAAGACTTTTTTAAAGGCATGACTAATAATCATGGCATCGCCATACTACAGACATTTTTTTGTCAACTAAATATTTCACCGGTATCAACTAATCAACCTCCTCACTCCCCACGTGGTATAATCCAACTGCTGGCATCATTTTAGAGGAGCGGAATCAAGAAGAAAAACATCTGATATTCAGAACCCAAACACAGAGCAAAACGGCACAGTGGGGACGGGACGCCAGAAGACACTGGGCAAGTCCCCAGACCGTTCCTGTGCCAGGAGCCGTGCACTTCCCTCTAGGAGGTGGTTTAAACATTGCTCCGTTCTTAAAACAAGTTATACAAAAAAAGATCTCAAATCCCTTAACTAGGTTCAAGTTCTAATGTTAAATAACCCTGGGGAAGAGGTTGCCTTTCATCTTCCTTCGACCATTAAGCAAAATTAAAACTAACCCAGGGAAGGTATTTCAATTCCCTTTTGCTTACAGATTTTGTTCATCATAGATCAGAATGAGTACCTCAACATGACAAAACCATGCATTCCTATCAAAAGGAAAAATCAGAACTTAATCTGAATAATACATACATTAATTCAATAAACACTTTAAAAAATGCAGTGGTGCAAATGGAAAAGTTTCAGCAAATATTAAATATAGCAGTGGTGACACTTATTCCTCATTAAACCGTTTCTTGTCGTTTCCTAATAGATTTTCTCTCCAATTCCCTCTCCGCTGGACTTTTCTCTCCAATTCTCTCCAATAAAGTTCTCAGCAAAGAACCAAAAAGAAATACAGAAAATAAGACACCGCAGTGCACTTTCACACGAATGTAAGAGACACACGAGGGAACACCTAGCCATACCGCAAGTTCTTGTTTTCCTAGGCACGCGGGCATTTCCACACCCTCTACCAGAAAATTACCTAAGCAATGAGCAGAACCCTCCTTCAGATAATAGTCAGCAACTATGAAAGATCTAGATTAAAATTTACTACAGCCCAGTTGTCCCCTCCTCACAGGATGTCATACAAGAGAGGAAACACCAGGGGCTCACAAATCAGACCGTGCATCGAGTCCCCGCGCCACCCGCCACAGTCCCCCTCCATGCTCTGTCCTTGTGACGCCACCAGCAAAACACCAACCCGCGTCTCACGAAGGACAGCTTTTACGGAAAGCCTTCTGAAATCGAGACGCGACCAGCTCTGCACTGTCCATAGTAACTACTGTCATGCCAAGGCCTTGTCCTGCCAAAGCTGCCACGAGTCCCTGAATTCCCCTTAACACAAATAACGCTGCAAAACATTATGTCTACGTGAATTTTGCTCAGCTTGTCTTATTTAACTGCATAAGTAACCTGGAATTTTAATTTTTTTCCAAGCGAGAGAGAAAGTAGAAGCATAATCACAAATATTTACACTAGAAATCCAGTTTTACTAAGATTTAACAAATTTATGCAGGGGAATGTGATCTAGGTGCTGGAAAAAAAGTTATCTAGGACTAGCAGAGATCTCATGCCTTTTCCTGTAAACACGCAGAAACAGGCAAACACAGACTACTTTATCAACAGCAAATCCTGACATGCTTAGAAGCCTGGACTGACAATATCAGTATCAACCTACTCTACCTTATAAATGTAACTCATGAATCTTCAGAGTCACAGTTAAACCAAAATTAACCAACACCACATACATGTTTCACCTCAGAACAAGTTAAATTTTTAGCTGGAATTTAACATAAAAACTAAGAGGAAGTTACTTATATGTTATTTCAACTTCTTGTTGAAGAAATCTGGCTACAAAAACACAGGCCAAAATCTAACATATCCAAATGACTAATTTTGATAACTGATTTTAGACACACAAAAGCAGCTTCTTTAAGTTTATAGAATAAAACTAAAGGCCTACATAAAGTAAAAAAAAAAAAAAAGAAAAAAAACCACAAGAAAACAATACTTCAAGATGTAGCTGAAACAATTTACTGTTTCTTGAGCACATTTTAGAACAGATGATGATAGCCCCTTAGCTGGTATTTTTAAAAAATCATTTCACCACTATATTTAACGGTCTTTCCAATTGCAACTGAACGGCATCCCACAAAATCCACTGCAAAATTTCCATTTGTTACTTCACAGGAGATGTAGAAAAAAACCCCAGATTTCGATGATGCAGAAGGTGCAAGTTTGAGTTATATTACTGACTGTCATCCACCAAAAATACATGTGACACGTGAGTGATAACATTAGATGTCACAGTTTGTCCGTTCTTTTAAAGACCAGTATGATCTTTTTGAGCTGGAAAGCAGGCAAACAGAAAAAACTAGCTCACTCCCAAGACCACCTAGCTCCTAAATTAGCAGAGCGGCTAATCATCTTAGCCTTTAAAAATATGCAGGTAATGAATCCCAAACCTAAGCAATATTTTACTATCTAGTAAACTACTTCAATCTCATTGTTATTTTTACTGTGTCACTACAGAAGTTCTAGAGAGATGTTACACAAATACACATTTGGAGAATCGCGGCTTTGAAGATCAGCATCTGAAAAGCAGAAAAATATCTGATGAATGATAGCAGAAACAGGTAAAAAAGAAGAGAAAGTAGCCCAGGAGATCAAAGGCCATCCTTTGATCGTACCTCATCTTGTATGATAAACCTACAAACTGCTCATCACTGCCTACTCACAAGCTAAAACCGCTCCCCGCCGAGCCATTAGACAGCGAGGTTTGCTGTTGTCAGCGCACAACTTGGTCCAGAGAACAAATCCCAGGACAGAATGGCGACAGCCAAAGAAGACTGGCCAGCACTGGCTTTCCACGCACAGGGCATGGCACGCACCCAAGCGTAGCCATAGGTCAGCTGCCTGACCATTATTCATCAAATTCCTGATCTGGATCCCTGGCAGCCATCCTTTGGATCCTGAGAGGTTGGTTGGAAGTTTCATGGACAAGATTTATCTCTCTCATCCAAACCCTTCCTAATCCTCCTCTTTTTGCAGGTGGTACAGACACTGCAGACATGAGCCCAGGAAACCTACCAGAAGCGATCCTATGATTTATTGCTTCTGATTTCTCTCTCTTTTGTATCACTCCTCCTCTTTATTGCCTGGAAATAAACACTAACTTGAAAGGAAAAGAAAAATGGTCACAGTCCAGTTTCTTGGACGGCTCTGCTTTTCAAATCAGAAGCACGTTGGAGGAGGATTTTGGTGTGGGCCACGATACTGAAATGGCTCAGCTAATTGAGGGCAACCTCAAGGTCAACACAAATGGTAGTGTAGACATAAAAGTCAAGGGCAAAAAAATAAAGAGGAAAGGCAGAGTAATATGATGCGCTGAAAAATGGAGATCAAGAGAGAGACATCAGGAAGGGAAGGGTATGTCCATGTCAGTGGGCAAAAACCCTACTCTCAGGATATTTTCCTACGCACAGTCGACACTGAAAACCTTCCATCAAGGAACACAAATTCTCAACAGGATTAGGACTCATCCTTAGCTCATATATAGGACTGATAAGCTACTGTAAAGAAATACGATCCGTAATTAAAATTTTTAATGAAGCAGTTCTAAAACAGGGAAGCCAAAACTTTTTATGGTACATTTCCTCAATGTTTAATAGTTTTGAAAAAAGAGATTCTGGTGACAAGTTTTCAGCAATCTAACCCAGCTGCAAACACAAAATAGCCTTCTGAAGCCTTATACAGACTAATCTAATACATTTCAGGAAAAAAAAAATTGAGATCAATATATCCATATGTCATACAAGACCTCACAGAACAATTTTATACTGGGAAATACCAAAAGCACTATCTAAATGGCAAAGCCCTCCAAATTGCCATTGAAAGATGGCAAGGCTTTCTGGGTCAGCTGAATTTGAATAATAGGGTGTTCTTAGCCCAAATAACCTATTGACTTCCATATATAACAAAATAGAGAGACTCTTTCAAGTGCCTCCTAGATTTAGCAGCTGTTGCTCTGACACTGTCAGCAATGCATCCATCTTAATCACAGTATGATCCTTTCAACTTTTCTTTCTGAGGCTCTGCTCACTTCCTTCCATCCTTCAAGTCCCTCATCTGCCCAAGATGTATGTTGGCTCAAAGCACTGTGTGAATATGAATTAAAACAATGGATCTGGTTTCTCCTGAATTACGCCTCTTTGTTTTAGCATATGATACATACACTTCTACATATTTTTGTCCTTCTACATACAGAAACCCTATATTTAGATGCCTATGGGAGGTGCCTTCTGGCTACTTTTGTTTTTCCATTCTGATGTACTCTGCTGCAGCAACTCCCCTGTAACTTCCCTTGCCCATCACCACAGGCATTTTACTTTTTATTCTCATTATTCTTTTTGATTTTTCTTTGCTTGAAATAAGAGGCTCCATATGTTTTGTTCTTCTTTTATTGGAAAATGTTAATGCCGTGTACCAGAGGGCACAGTCAAATGAGGGACTGCCATTTGGACAGAACTGTATACCGAAGTATTGCCTAGGGTATATCACCTGTATGAGTGCTTTAAGCAGATCCCAGCTTTGTTTCTGCCAAAATTTAACGCAATATTTTAATGTGGAAAACAACATTCAATGCTTTCCAAGGGAATATTTGTTCCGTCAAACTCTTTCAAACTAAGTGGTACTTAATGGCCTACAACTCATTGCAGAAATGTTTCTAGTTCTTAAAAATGTGACCCATCTGAATCGTATCTGTTTTTCAAAGAAAGCTCAACCATATGCATTTCTACTTAATTTTAAAACATATTCAAACTCTTCTCCTCATTTCAGTTCCCAACCGAAAAACTGAAATATTACTTTAACTGCCTAGGTCATAACAGAGTTGGGAGTGCCTTAAAAGGAGAGCAGTCCTCATATTTCACCAGTAAAGCATGAGAAGGCTGCACATCTGAAACAGCTTTAGTATACTGGGCAATTCACATTCACTAAGTGGATTAGCTGAAATAAGCATAATAAATGGAAGAGAATAAAATAAAAAACAATTTCACACTAAGTGAAGGCTTGACTTATAGGAAGTGGCAGCTCTGAAGGCCCAAGGCATAGAATTAGTTTTGCCACTCGATAATTTGACTGATTCACTCGAGTGGCCAGAAGAGGACATTTTCTGCCTGATTTCAGTGTAATCAAGTCACCTGCTCTGCGATTGCCAGGGCCAAGTCGACCGCACTCTGCTGCACCCCGCCTGCGTGCCCTGAGTAGCAAGAGCAGTGGTTTCTGCATATGTGTGCAGAACTACTGAGCTGTTAACCATCGTGAGGTTTAGCTACATCTGCCCATTAGTGTATTTTCATTTGGAACCACGTATGCAATACAAAAATAATCTGTTCCATTAACTCCTTTATTTACATTAAGTTTGGGGCTACCAACAGGATGTTCTCTCAGTTGTTACGCACACCAGCAAAGAGCTTACGCATTACTTTTACTGACAGACTTACTCTGCAAATGCATAAAGAAAGTAATTCCAAGAGACTGAAAACATAACTTTTTCTGTCTTAATTAGAAGTCACCATGAAATTCTTTATAAACAATTACAGCATGATTTTTTAAAATGCTTTAAATATAATTGTCCCCCCTTGTATATATTTTATATAAAATATACATGCAAAGATTTGGGAATGCATATGAACAACTTGCATGACACAACATCAGTTTTATTCCTGCTTTGCTGGACTGGGGTCAGACAGATAAATGCAGTATCTGTGCTCATCTTTAACCGCATGACCATTTTCACTGGTTATTATTTACACCTAACCTTTCAAAGTAATTATTGCATTACTGCATGTTAAAAGAACAGAATCTTATATTACCGTTGAAAAGAATATTTTCTTCCCTGGATGCAGACATTAGATTGAGACTGTCCCAGTCAGCAGAGATAATCCACTTAGAAATATCATTATTACCAAAGCACACTCAACCGATATGCAAATGTGAAAAACAGTAACTAAGCATTTTGTTTTTTACAATTGTGCAATGGTAAAAACAAACATATAATGTGTATCAAAAGGATTTAACATTTTATAGCCAATTTTCTACTTGACATATGTTCCTGCATGATTCATCCACATTTTTCAGAAGCAAAGCCCATGATCTGGCAAACTAAATCTGTAAAATGAAAAGGTGACCTTGCTTAATTTAATAAGTCTGTGTAGAAATACTCTTTCAACATGTTAAAGAATTACAAAAAGGTTATCATAGCTCGCTTTCATGGGAGACTACTCTACCTTTTCCAGCTCATTTCTCAGGCTTTTACTGTATTTCATTAGATTACATAAAAACAATGTAGATCATTATATTTTAATAAAGGCTTTCCTTTCCTAATAAAAGGTCTGTCATTTACATTCAGGCATGTATTATCTGAACTGCTTCTCCTTCTGAAGTAAAGCTTTTCACATTCAAGTCAGAGGAGATTGGTAGCTCTAGGAATTATTTTTCTTTGCAAAGGATTTTCAGGATGAATTCCGTTTCTAGACTGAATCCTCCAGAACTCTGGTCCTACATTTATCTTTGAAATAGGTACAATGCCATACCAGCAACGCCCGTCACTATCAGCATGCCTCTCTGCAAACTGAAGAGGTCTCTCTCCTCAGCAAAAAGGATGGCGTATAACACCATACTCATTAAGTCAGCTTGTTTTTGTTTACACCAATTAACGTTGACTGTGATAAAATAGTTTATACAATACAAATACATTTCCAGTGAAATCTTAATATGGTCCCAGTCACTTAATGAGAACGATCAGACAATGACATCTATTTTAGTTACGCTAGCTTCAAAATAAAAATGTGCACCTCTTCAAAATACTCAGTAAGAGATGTTTCCTTTTCATCATGCATCCTAATTTGTTGCCAGCACTTGCCATCACGTTTTATTACTTGGGAAGGGCTGAAAGAAGAGCACATTCTTCTTGCGCAGGAGGAAGCACCAACCGCGGCCGCTGTACTTTCTACGTAGCAAAGGTCTGCTCCTTGGGAGACCAGCTATACAAGCAGCTTCTCCAGAAAGGACAGCGAGGCAGCCTTCACTGCTGAACTTGCTCCTCTCAATTTTATGCACGCACATGAAAAATATGGAAAAAATCTCTCCCAGATTAGCAGGGCAGTTTTTCACTACTTTACATAGACTGACTCAAATTGCCCCCTCCTCATTGCACACAGCATCCTTTCCCTAGTTTGAAAATAGTTACCCTCTTGTTTTCAGCATAGCAAGCTCTCCCCTCTGCAAAACCAACGCAAAGGCCAATCCAGAAATCAGCAGCAAGAAATGAAAAATTTCTACTATTTGTTACCGCTGCCTCAACTCCAGGAAAAATATTTCCAGGAGAATGGAGAACTAGAACCAGTGTTTTGCAAATCACCATCCTCAGACAAGCAGGATTTCCCTCTACCACCTTGGACTCCAAGCACAAGCCACTCCCACCACTCTGAGCTGCTCAGTGTGGCAAAAAAAGAACGAACAACTCTCGTCTTTCAGGTGACTTCCCAATCAGCAATCATTTGGTTGAAATTTTTCCCAACTTTTTTTTCAAAAAATGCGCTGCTTTTTCTCACAAACCCTAGTTCACACAAGACAGCAGAAGAATGAAGGCCACTAGGATAATCAAAAGGGAGTGTTGGTTTGACGTAGGCACTTACTGAATTCACAATTTTGCAAAAGAATCCTTATAGAACGTGTTCTCCAAAGCACTATAGTAAGTAGCAAAATACTTACATTTAAGCAAATGATTAATCCAATCCAAATCAATGGAACTGTTTGCCTAATCTTAACATACATAAAAAAATACAGTATTTCATGTATTTAGGACTCCAGGTCTGTATGACAAGGACCAAAGCACAACTACTGTTAAATTACATTAGAAGTACTTAATACATGACCAGCATTGTAACTATGGAAATACTTGGATTTACGTATAGTACATACTTACTTTTTGATCCAGTGAGATTTATTCCCTATTTTTTCTTAACAACTTGCAGCAATGTTGTTATATCAAGAATTTTGCCAAAATACAGCCCTACACAGCTTTCCTGTAGGAAACCATAGTACTCAAATTTAATATAGATCTGAATGCTGCTTTTTAAGGGAATATTACTTATGTAAATGCAGTAGATTTTAGCATTGCAAATATATGATGGATCAACATTTTTCTGCAACCAGAGATGTATTATCCAGCCAGCTACAGTTTTATCTCTTTAAACAGTTATAGACAGTTACCTCTCATAGTCATAGGAATAAGAATTTAAGTGTGTGCAGGTATCTTGAGCTTAACAGGTCTTCTGAAATACTGCTGGATAAATCTGAAGCAGAGCAGAGGTATCAGTGAGGAGCTACGCTTCTTGTCTCTGACGTTGCATGCCATAATATTCCAATTTCTATTGTTAGCATAAAATATGCTGCTTGTAAAATGGAGAATCATGAATAGGCCTTATGTCACCCAAGGTACCAGCCCAGAATCTGAAGATGCTTGATTTGCCTACCAGAAGATTATCACCCTGCAGTGCATTTGATGAGCCTTGTAACCAGCTAAATCAATAAGCCATTCTCCATTAGCACAAATGTAAGAATTCTTCAATGACAATATAACTTCAGTGCATCCAAAAACCAGCTTCCCATATTACAATGCAAGACTGTACAATATGCAGCCAGTCTGGGATTCTTACGCAAACACTCTTAAGGCATTTAAATACACTTGCTGTGATATTGGTTAAAGGTACCAAATGGGAAGCATTTCAGACTATTTGTTCAACTTTATCATGTTATTGTAAAGGAAAATAAATCCTAACAAAAACTATTTATTTACAATAGTGTTGTTATCACTGAAACAGTCCTCCATAAAAGGGGGCTGAAGATAAACCTTTCGTACCTCCTGATACTATTTTTCACTTTAAGGCACTTCTTAAAGACTTGAAAGAGCTAAAACAGTTTCAAAGTCAGTTGAAGATGCAACAGAGAGAAGCAGACAGATATTATCATCATCATAGACCTCACCGCCCTCAGACACCAGGCTAACAGAAAAGCTAGTAGGAAAAAATGTCACAGATTATAAAAACAGACAGATGAAAACTTACTGACTCTGTTAACTCTGTGATACTTGGGCCAACTTTTTCAAATGGTTCCCTTCCATCTGCAAATCAAGATAAAACCTGCCCGGAGTGTCAGGACAATATAGTCTTAATTCGCTCAGTGTGACCGCTTCAGCTGAACTTCCCCATCTCAAAAGATGTAGGAACTCAGCAGGATCAAATTTTTAAGAAAATTTGTGCAAATGCTTAAAAATTAAAGTATATTACTGAGTTTCACACTTCTCGGACAATAATCAGTACCCGAGGCTTTGTGTAAATTTAATTTACAACAAGGTTAACCATTCAGTAAATTCTCAACAGCTTTAACTATTCATTTGTCACAACATAACATCCCACCCAGATACATCAGACACCAAAAATGGACCCCTACGGAAAGACAGTATTAAAAGAGAAAAGGAAAGAGAGGAACCGAGTCACTCATAGCCACCATGTGCAGTTTTTAGATTATCAGAACTCTACTGAATGGCTGTATTTTAAAGAGTAATGATATGATCCCGCATTTCTCATTCACTCAAATTCATGCTCCCTTCAGCATCGAAATTTGCTGGCATGAGATGGGGTGGTACTCAATCATGCAGCATACATGGTCTTTAATTTTAAAATCCAGTTAAATAGAAGATCTAATATCATTTTTTATCTAAGAACATTTCATGATAAAATAAAAGAGTGAGCATGTAACTTATTTGTCAGCTTCACTGTGTGGTGGACAACTTTCCTATGTTACTCACGCGAGCTTTCATTTCCCAAAGCTATATGCATTCATTATGACAGTAAAAATGAAGAGTTGCTAAAGAGACGTATGCATTTTTATTATTGTTTGAAAAAATAGATCTTTCTACAGTCCTTTGAGCTTCTGAGTGTGTGATTTGTATAAAATATTTCTCATTTTGGGGACACACCAGATGGAGTGCAGGGCACTGTGGGATATGCCATTTATCACAATGACAGTGCGTAGGTAGCACTGATCCTCTCACCACAGGGGGAAGCTAGAGCTGCAAATGTGGAGCAGCATTAAAAGCCCAACGAGTGGAGTTTGGCAACACTTGTACTACTCATTAACTTAATCATATTAATTTATTAGCCATATATATCACAGTAATTCACTACTGAATTGTCACCAAGAACAATTTATAAACTGTTAACGTTCCCCATAGGCAGAGGAATGTTGTGGCATCCTTAATCAGTATGTTTGCCTTTGATTAAAAATAATAATTTCTACCAAGCCAGGTAATGCCAACAATGACAAAGTCATGCATATGTTTGTAATTATAACTGGAACTTTAAAATGACATCTATGAGAACTGGGGGAAGAACAAAAAAAAAAAGGATAATCGTAAACAGTGAAATGAGCCACAGAAATAGGATGTAAACATACAAAAATGTTCAGTGAAGCATGCTGGGAAAGGAAAGGGTTCCCTTAACGCTACAGTCGTCTGCTCCCTGCTCTCAGAGGCTCCAGGACTCCTGCCAGCAGCTGCCAGCCACAGCGGCCCTACATCAAACACCCCAAGAGGTGAAACCAGTCAATACATGTTCTGTAAAGTGACCCTGAGTGAATGCTTATTCTTCAAATAACAGCTCTTTCTTGGAATACAGACAATTACAATACAGAGAGGCAAACTTTCAGAGCCTGGTTTTGGCAATCCCAGTCTCTGAACCAAGACTACACATGGGAGCAGATTCGGTGCCTCCAGCCCCGCTCCGTGCAGGAACGTCTTTGCTGCTCCTGCGGCTCCGCTCTTCCGACCCTCAGCACATCTCAGTTCCTCAGCCAGGAGAGGCTCGTGCGCACCGGCGCAGCATCGCTCTCAGATGGGAATAAGGAGATGATCCACAGGGTCGACGGCACCAGGGAGTTCCCGCCAGCAGCTCTGCACATCAGCAGGGCTGTGCTGGCTGACCGTGTGCCCACCTTGATAAACAGCACCTGGACAAAGACCTTGAAAGCCTCTAGTCTCATTCATTTCTCTAACAAGGATATACAGAATTAAAGTGCCTAAAAACTGCAGCAAATACTGTTTTATTCTCCCTTTTCTGCAGAAAGATTAAGCGGTCGCTGATATCACTGCTGAATTGAAGTAACACATGAAGTTACACTCCTGTGAGCTACTCTATTTGAGTACCATAATGCTGTGACTTGGTATACCTATTAAAATATTAATTTTACTAAAATATTAATTGCATGAAATTATTCGGTTCACAACAGCTTCTCTTAACTATTAGTAACACAAAACTGTACTGAAAAAGTATTCATACCTGTAGAAACAGGTCAATGTTTGAATTATTACATTCTTAAAAACTCTAGACAAACAGTTAATGAGATAGTGCCTATTTTAACTGTCTGTTTATGAAATTAAAAAGGATCACTTCAAGGGCAGTGAAACTAATGTAGGTGATAATGAAAACAGCACTTTGTCTTACACATCTGTCTAACCACTGAAATTCTGAATCCTCCCACCTCACATCCAGCAAAGGCCACCAAAGTTGAGCATCCATTTGAAAACTCCTGGTTTTCCTTTTCTAACACACAACTGCCCATCAGTCGGGCTTAATCCCATCTCCTGCGCCGACCACTCGGCAGCCCTCAGCCCTCAATCCTCACAGCAACCTATCTGCTGACCTATACTGCACACACCCGGCCAACGTACACCATATTAGGCCTGCCAGGCTGCCCACAGCTCCGGACAGCAAATCTCAGAAATATAAAATGGCAATTAAACAGGCTTGCGTCCATCTCCGTGGCACCCAGCCTCACCAGCACCCTGTCAGCTTCAGCTGCAGGATTCCCAGCCCGCGTGCAGTCAGATGCCCATCCTACCACTTGAAAAAAAAGCGCCCCACAAGGCAGGTTTGTGCCCTGTACCGCAATCTAACAAAGTTCTAGTGGCAGGATGATTTTCTTCATGAGCTACCTTCTCCAATACCTTGAAAACAAGATGGAGCAGCCCCCAAAACACTTTTACTGAAATAATAGTAGCCATTCTACAAACTGGATAGAGAAAAATTGCAATGAGGACTTCATATAGTGATTTTCTAACCTATCTGAGACAACTAAATGAAGGGTAGGAGGACGAAGTTGGCACGGACAACTATCAAAAGATCCAACTACTCTTTGAGCTTCATTCCATATCAACAGTTTTCTGAACTACTGGATTAAATCACGTAATGGATTTCATCATCTCTCCACAAAGCAAATACTGTTTCAGACCCTAAAGCTTCCTTGAAAATCTATTCCATAAGTAAGTCCCACTGTCTTGTTAAGAAACATTGATGACAGAGACTTGTACATTAATAGGAGATAAAGCCTTTTTTTGTTAATGTCACTTCATCACGCTGCATTGTTTGAAGAACTGAGCCTTTGATGACCATCCCTCTGTGACAGACAGGATTTTCCCTCTGCCCTCACAGCAGGCAAGGGCACCACGCTGATTTCCACATTTCCTACATGAATACAAGAAGAAAAACACTTTCTTCTAAGTTAACGTAAAATGGACAGTACTCAAATATCAGCCCTTGAAGGATGCAGTTTGGGCATGGTTATTGTGCTGTTTACACAAGCCCTTCCCGGTGGCATGCATCCCAGACACACCACCTCATCTCTCTCAAACACAGCAGCTCTAGCCACCCTGCTGCTCTAGTCTCATCCTAACTCAGATGTTCCCATTCCCCAAAGGTGGAAGGTACCTACAAACATTTAAAAAGGTCAAAGCCTTCACTTATAGCTCCTTCACAAATTACTTACGTATAAGAGTAGTTGTAGTCCTCTTTGCCAAGAAGTAAAAAAATACACTCTGCACTGGGAAATAGTGTATGCCTAATTTAACTACCTGTTTATTATGTGAAAATGACCATGTAAACTGATCTGACACAAACCAAATGGGTGATGAAAATAACAGCACATTTCAAGGAGTGGAAACACAGATGGCTCGCTCAAGTCTACAGGAAGTTACTAATCATCACTCTGTAATACCCTCTACAGACAGAGCTGTGAGCTCTGCAGCCAGAACAGCAGCTTCTTGAGACCTACCCATCTAACCACCAGCAAGCCTGGGCGCAAACTCCTTCACTTTAACTTGACAGAAGACTAAAGAGGAGATAAAACTGAAAAACGCAATGGATGGATGAATCGTGCTGCATTTGCTGATGTGGAGTCTGCTACTAAAATGAGCTTATCTGAAGAAGAAAACAACTCAGGTGCTAAGTTGGACACATTAGAAAATGAGGTAGCCACAGAAGAAGAATGTGATTTTTTTTCCTTTAAGAACAACGTAGGCAGATTACCATAGCTGTCTGCGTATCTGTGCTGTAGGAAGAACAGACAAGACCAGACACAGGGATTATCAGGCAGTAGACAAGAAGACATCCAAAAGAAATCCTTCAGGCGATTACACTGCAGTTCAAGGAAGCAGGTAACCAAAGAAGCCACCAAGATGTGAAGAGTTGTTCTTGCCTCCCTATCAGCATCTGCTCTACTGGAAGGGATGGATCCAGCCCTTCCATGCTGCAAACTCTCCTCGGCCTCTGCCCCAGCCCCGGTCCCGCTCCCCTCCCAGAGCCGCCCGCAACACCGCGGGGATGGAGGGCGCGCTCTGAGCGGAGCGCCCCACCAAGCCGGCAGGTCACCGGGCGGGGGCAGCCGGGGGCGGCAAACAGCTTTGGTTTTACATACAAATTCCATGGACCAAAACTGTCAGAACCAGAGCAAATTATATGCAAGTGAGGTCATAAATAACCAAATTAAAACTTAGCCAGTAGATGACAGGTTAATATCCTTGCAACTTTTATCCCAGTCTATTATCCACCACTCAGAAGTCTGGAAGAAAAACCTCTATTCTGTGAGCAGTGTTAAAATGTGTTTAGTTCTTCGTTCAGCCAAAAGGAAAGAATCCAATTGCAAAAGGGTTGAAAGCAACCCAGAGCAAAGCAGTCAGTAATTAAGTGTAAATAGGTATAAATAAAGCTAATGGAGGCTTCATATCCCGAGTGCTCCATCAAGTTTACAACAGCTCAAGTCCCCGTTGAGTTTACAAGTGGCTCTTTTGGCACCTTTCCTTACTCAGCTATTCCCCCAACGTTTACGCGGTTCTTTCTTTATGAACAAGACAAAACAACTCAAAAACTTCAGGAGCTCTGATTCCTGAGTGACAAGACTACAGAGGCCATCAGCGTGGAGCTGCCCCGCTGTGGGCTGGCGGCAGGGCTGCTTCATCCGCGGGCACCTGTCTCATCCAGGGCCCTCAACGATGCTGCGATGTTCTGGAAATGTGCATTTTCTCCCGCCTACGAGCTGCTCGCAAAACCCCCTTTCAGCTCCTTGAGGCACACTGTCTGCGGCTTCTGGCGCTTGGACACGCAGAGGTTTGCACAGGAAGCTCGCAGGGTCAGAAAGGCAGCCACCCTGAGCCTCGGCTGAAAGACGGCCCCCTGGGGCCAACCCCCTCATGCAACCCTCTGCGTGTTAAATAAAGTGGTCTGTACCCCACTCACCACTTCAGACTCCAACCAACTTACAACAGTCTAGAAATTCGACTTAAATTTTTTTTTACTCAAACTCTGTGATACTCAAAATATCTGAGACACACAGAATGCGTCTACGATACAATTTTACTGTGCATACTTAGCACACTGCACCCTGAAATATTTCCCAATTTGAAGCAATACGGTAGTCTGCATAATTCGATGTCCTATTCGCAAACACACACAGGGTGGAAAATTAATATGTAATATTCTGGATTTCTGACAAGACATTTTCCACGCAAGGTGGCTCTTGTGCTCTCCTGTCTATTGGTAATAACAAAATTCCTGAGTTGAGAATGTGACAGAGATACTAAAATAACCCCTCATTTAATAACTGCTCATAAGAGTAAAAACGCAGTTCTTGATCCCTGCCACATATATGAACAGTACGGGAAGTTGCACTAGCTCGACTGTGGCACCCGGCTCCAGCAAAATGCTTGCATACTTTATTAACTACTTCATTTAAGGTTACTGTGACTATTGCTTATGGATGTTCATTCCCTCTTCCACAGTGATAAAGGTTATTGGTTTTCTGTGAAGTCCTCGCGACATTTGGAGTAGCAGGAGAAGGTAAAGATCTCAGCTATGTTAATCCCCTGAACACTGACACCCGCCAAGGCACCCAGCTGCAGTGCAATCGGTTCTGCAAGCAGAGTAATCTGCAAGATCAAGACAGAAGTCACGATACTCCTATCAATCATTTCTTTAAATTTGGCTTTTCTTCTAAGATGTTCTGGGACTTTATATTCTGCTAAACATTTTACTAAGTTCGGTTACTGTGGAAATACAATATATTTAGGCTGGACTTTGACAGTAATCCTAAAACTGCTAAGCCTATTGAATATTTAAACAATTACTTTTATGAATATAGTATGTTAATTAGTATGTATATGTAATGTATAGTCTGTATTACCAAAATAAACTTACCTTTAGCGCATGTCAATTAATAACAAATTAACACACTCATCAGGATAGCACAAGATTTAATTTAAACTCTATTAATAAATTAATGAAGTGCAATAAAATACTATGCATTAAATTATGTTTAGGGCTTGTTTATAATTCCACATATTTTCATGCTCCTTTTTTCATATTATGACATTGAATGCAGATTACTAAAGTACAATGCACTGTGGCAATGCGGACTTATCTGCTTTTCAAGTGTTTCTTCTATAACTCGTACAAGCATTTCTCTATCTTTCTAGCATACATTAATGATGTTACAATACAAAACGCATTAGCCACGCTGTTCATATCCCATGAGAACTAAAATACACATGTATTTGAAAGGAAGAAATGCATGCTACAGGGCTCTCTGAGACAATAGTTCATTTTCTCAGTTTTTTGTCTTCTACTAAAATAACACATTTAATGGAATTTCCTGTAAGGAAATTACAATTAATAAAGAACTAAATTACAAATCCATTAGATTTCAGTCACTGCAGCAACAAAACAGAGTTTTCATGAACACTCAAAAAATCCAATAATGTAACCTCTGGTAAAGCTTGAAAAAGCCCTGAAGGACAAGGCAGTTAGATCAATATTAGTTTATTTTAACTGCTGTGCAGTATGAAGAGATGAGGCTGATCATCTGATGGATTTTATTACCTGTTGGAGAGATAAGTCCTGGTGATAAGAGGCCTGGAACTCCATGGGGCAGAAGACGTGCATTTTCTTGTATCGCAACTCCTAGTGAACGCTTGGGGGGTCTTCCTGGTCGTGAGCTGATGAAATAAGAGGATAAATGAAAACGCATTTTCTTTTTGAAATATTTCCTTACTACACATGGTATTGATTTGTATAAAATATATGAACCATCAATGACACACAAAAATATATTAGAAATTCTTGCCTAGGAAAAAAGAAAAATAAGTTGTTTAAACATACAAGAACCATATAGGTTTCAAATGAACTAATGCTGAACTGCCAAACAGCGCCTATAGTTAAAACAATCATGAGCTCAAAGTCACATCAATGACTAGAAAGCTAAGATTTTTTTTTTTTAATCTGCACACGACCAAAAAGAAATCAATCCATATTTCTAGCCCTATTGTACCATTAGCTTGCTAACTAATATCTTTTTTCTAAATATTGTCTGTAAAACAGAGTTCAAGAAATTCACATGCACGTGTAAATCACACAGTGTCTTGAAAATGCAACTAGATGCCTTACTCGGCGCACAAGCCGTGGTTTATACGGGTTGTGGATTAACGATGCAATGACGACAGGGATGCCAGAGCTATTCAGGCTGGGTACACCAGGATTTATTAGCCCCGAGCCTGTGCTGGATGAACACAGCTGCCCTGCTTCCAGCCGCCTCTACGAACCAGCTCAGGGCTGACCAGGCTGCTTCCAGAAGGCACGTCTACATGCACCTCTACTACCCAGGCACTAGTCAAGCTTTTCCGTTATCCGGGGCTTCCATGACCTTACAGGTGGCTACTGGAGAGGGGTCACAGCAGTAACTGCTCCGAAGTCTACACCACACACCTGCACCACAGAAAACTAGAACTTCTGCTGCCTAAAGGTGAGAAGTTGAAACCTTGGACGCAACATCATCGTAAACCTTACCTTCTGAATCATGGCAGATAACTGCCTACTTCTGAAGATGCAGCAATGATTTAGCACTGAGCTTTTCCGAAACTGACTACTTACCTTTACAAACAAACCGGTGTTTTTAATTATTACAGATAGGTTAAACCTAAGACCATTAGCCCAACCTGCCAAAAATCTCACCAGCCCTTAACCACCTTACTAATTCTGACTGCAGTTTTTAATGCAAAATGTTAAAAGTCTGTTCATAGACGTGTTGCATTTAACGGTTGTTTTTCAACTACTATGTTTATCCCTTACATCAGTGTGTGTACATGAAGTCATCCTACACAGGCACAACCTGCCATCTATAATACAGAGATTTACAGACAAAAAAACCCACTTGAATCAACTCTTCCCCAAGCCAGCTTATAAAAATGCAGCCTCCTCATGTTTGGAGAAGTATTGCTGCTTCTCTTTGGTCAAAACGAATTTTACTCTGTTGAATAATAGAGCTTTTGACAAAATATAGCGAAACATTGTATAAAAACACTAAGCTGCAACAATGAATGAGGTTTGAATAGAAAGCATTTCCAAAATGACTTCTAGTTCACAAAGAAATTTAACTTAAACTTCACTCTATCAACTTACAGTGGCAAAGCCCTCCATCAATGTAAGACAAACTCTGCGTTTAAATGAAGACAACTTCCAGCAACACTGCACAGAGGTACCATTAACCTGTTCATTTTTCACAGTGTGCTAGTGTTATTTTGTTTTACTGTACATCAAAGTAGCACAAAATCATTTTTTTGGTTTATTATTTTATCTCTATAAAACTATTCCCCTCTCCCACCGCTTTTTAGCTTCGGGTTTGTCCATTTTGTTTTTCATTTTTTTCAGTACTTTCTCATTTTTCTTTTTTATGCTTTAGGTTGTTTACCATACTATGATGGCTATGTAGTAAAGCCTACAACAAGAGTCCAGACTGACTCAGCTGTAATAAAGTAAACCTAAAATCAGAGTATTTGAGTCTCACAGGAAGTCAGATGCACACGTGCATTCTCTATTAAAATCACCTGCTGAAATGATCCACTGCACAAGAATACTGACTAACAGTATTAGGCTGGTATGTGGGGGTTTTAAACAAAAAAGAATTGTTGCTCTTTTGATTTACAGAAGTCTGCGCTTACCCACGTGCATGTGTAAGTGCTTAGTTGGCAATTAGTGTCTCAAAAAAAGATTACAAAACACTAGAATTAGCAGCCTTCTCCAACAGATGATCATCTTCAACAAAACTACAAAATATTCTCAAGCTCAAATACTAACAAATCTTTTGCATAAAATTCCATATGTTGATAGCAATCTAAGCAAAACATTTCAACAATTAAACAAACCGTTTGCAGAGATTTTATGAAGAGACATTTTATGTATGATTTGGGTTTCAGACGGAGAGGAGGGAAGGCAGTGGGGCATCACTCCTGGTTATGCAGTTTTTGCAAAGACAGCAGTTTATTTCGATGACTCCGAGTAGCGAACTCGTAGCCCACAGCTTTACCAGATCACAAGTTCACACCAAAACTTACTCAGCTCCCTTTCAGAGTCCCACAGACTGCATTTATATCCTGCCTACCTACACAAGGGAACACACAGCTCTGTTTTCTCTGGGTTTCGGTGTCTTTGGGATTGTGGTCCTTCTGGGGAAGGGCTTTGATAGACTCTGAAAAAAAAAAAAGCATACTTCTAACCTACTCATACCCTTTTAGTGAGTATTACTAAAACACAGTAACTACTAGGGGCCATATTCTGGTCTTATACAGCTGTAGCCATAGTAATTTGAATGGAATTGTTCCCAGATGAACCTGCTCAAATAAAATCCAAGTCCTTTATCTCTAATTTAATGTTAGCTTTCAAATGAAAAACTCAAGGCTGGACGCTACTTATGGCCGACTGACTGTCATTCATACAACACCTGCGAAAGAACCATTTGGGCCTTTAATACTGTGTTCCATAGTTTATGTATGAACACCATCAATGTCTGGTTCTGACCCAAAGCACCGAAGGGAAGAGCTACCCAGCACTTCGACACGCTGCTGCCAAGCCCGCAGCAGAGACCTCGCGCTTCCAGCCAGCTTGCCCGGAGATGCCCAGAGACCGCGTCTCCTATGGTGAACCAAGATCTGCTTGGAGGGCACCAGAACTCGCACAGAAAGCACCTCGGTAGCGTATCTGAATCCAAACGCTTCCAGTCCCATTTCGGCCAGAAACAGATTTTCTGGAATTTTTGTTTGAACATGAGACCAGAAATCTCATACAGACAGGGCATGAATGTTTGCTCTAAATCTTATTTTTTAATAAGACATACACAAAGGAAACAAAAACATTTGTAGATTCAAAATTTTTACGTTATTTACTTTAAGGTGCGAACATGCTGCTGTCAGGGCTAGGACTGGCATCACCAAGCCACAAAATCTCAATGCTCCCAGTACCTAGTATGCTTCCTATTGGCTTATGAAGTCTGGAATTTCAATGGATTTCACATATACTATTTAAAACCTATCTAACCCTCACAATTCAGAGAAAACTGCTAATACATGCCTTGAACAGAAATCATAAGGTAAGCAGAATTATCATTTGGGGAGAGTAAGACATAATTTGTGATTATGTAAGTATTAGTATATAACTGCTAATAGCATTACCATATAAACATTAACTTTATTTAATATTATTTCTCCTAACCTTTTGTCACCCTGCTCTTTTATCGCATTTCCTCCTTCACCTTTTCCTTTGTCTCATTCAACAAAGATACATATTCTAGAAGCGCAGAAAAACCTTTTCCTCATTGGTAACAAAGGAAGCATCAACAGGAATGATCAGCTTCAAACAATTTTAAATACATTTCTTTGAGAGTCTAAAGTCTCTACATAAATTTTACATTTGCTATTAACAGGTCTTTGTGAATGGCAAATGACTCAATTCTAAATGAGCTGTTACTTCAGTTAGGCAGTGCTAGTTTATAGATATTTTTTAAAAACATTTTTAAGTACAAGAGTTACTGTCACAAGCGAAGACCACGGAGGCTAAAACAGAAGTACAATACCATTTCTCATTGATAAATTTAGGAATCTTATTTTTTTTACTAAAAAAAAAATGCAAATAAATTGGCCAGCTCAAACTCTATACCAATTAAAATTCTATTAGTATCTCTCAAAACCAAAACCATTTAAATAGCCCTTGGGTCATCAATTACTTGAAAGGGAAGATGACTGGAGGTTTTGCTTTTTACCTGTGTTTACACGACGGTTACATGGTCATTCTTGCCGTCCTCTCCACCCTACCCCCACAAAATTGCTAACTCTGCAAGAGGAAAATAAACTAATCCAAATGTTGTTCATTTTTGGATTTTGTTTGGAATTAAATTTGTCAGAGACTAAATTACATTTTAAGTGATGTATTTGACAGTTAAAATTTATATGGTGAAACACTGAGAAATCGTTCATTAATGTCTGTTCTTTATTTTCCACTCCTGTTGAGAGCTAATTTTATTATTTTTCCTCTCAAAGTTTTATATATTCCCTAGACATCCCAAGGATTTTTAATTTGAATCAAAACATAGAATAAGACTATTTCTGTGATATTTTTAAAATTACTGATCATCTCCACCTTTTATAACTCTATTTTACACTCATTATAGACAACAATATTTCATAAAATCCACAAATTCATCAACGCTTTCTAAAATGTAATCAATCAGTGGAAACATACAGCACATCACTGTTGATGTATGATAGTGCTCTACTTTTGTGCTTTTAAATATAGAAGATTTACTAGAATCAGAAGTGAATTTGCATATTAATCAAGACAAATAAACATGTGGTGATTTAACTAGGAAACTGTTATTTGGATGACAATTTAATCAGCACAGGTTGAAAGGTCCATCACTGCAGCATCCTGTTTCTGCTAAAATATTGATTGCGTTACTGATTTCAGTAATGCTTTATTTTACAGGGCACAAATAACCATGTAATTACTCTTTAATTGAATGGTAATTGCTTGCTGGCAATTATTTGTTAAGTTTTGGGGTTTAATTACTAGGTTATTTGTGTTTTGTGAAATAAAATGTTATGTATTAGCAGCCCAAAATATTTTCTGTATGAATGGTCTGTCAAAACTAGGAAAGTAAGTTATGATGGTATGAGTTTGACAAATAACACTATAACACTAAAACTATTATTAAAAGGATTAGATGAATTTTTGAATGCTTTCCCTTTACAAAATTAACATTAGATGTAACATTTGTAAGATAAATGGAGGAATACTGCACCACAGAAGCATGATTTCCTCTGGGGTCTAGTCCACCATTTAGCATAATTTATCCTGATGTTTTGCTTTTCATTCTTGGGGCTTCTTTAGAGGAACTGAAATAGTATCCTATCCTCCTGAGGGCAAAGAATAAACCAAGTAGAAATATATTTCAACAGTACTTCATATTTCTGCAACTGAAGTGGATTACCACCAGCACATTATCTTAGCAGCCTATAAACTTTGTAGGCTTGGCAGTTAGCTAGATAACACGGGAAAGCATTATGTCTTGCCGTGTCAATGAGGTATGACACATTCTGTGATATATTTATTCCAAGTTGTGATAGATGAGGTACCTGATACTTTGATCGTTAAGATTTGAATTTTACTTCTATACTTTTCATTTTTGTCATCAACTATTTATGAATTGGCAATAGACAGTCTAGCAAGGGCTGCTCATTTTGTTTTTTTCAAAAGATATCCAGTTAATAAATTAATTATTGATTCCATGAGGCTTGAGCTATTTGGTATAAAAATATGCCAGACCTGTGATTTAGGAAGCTCTCATATGTATCACAGATTTCTTCCACAGCAACATATTTTATTAGACTTAAAGGAGAAATATAGAAGTACTATATGACATGTTGTGTAAATTGCTCTGATAATAGTGGCAGTAACTGGTGCGAGTGCTCAGAAGTAAATAACAAACAAACAAACCCAACCACAAAAACCCACAATCTTAGTTGCCTTCCTGAAACTGGAACAGGAACCACAAATTAAAATTTTGCTCTCCTCAGAGATCACGAAACACCTCCTAGCGATTGCAAGAGCCACTCTTTGAAACCTTCACCAATAAACATAACATCTTGATAATCTGAGTTAAAATTATTTCCTTTTATTACCCTAAGATTTTTAGTTACAGCGTGGATTTAAAATAATCTCCTTGCTTTGGCATTTATTACAACATTTCAAAGATGCCAATGGTAGTTAAACTCTGCTTGACCTTTCAGTGTTTAAGAAGAGAAGCAAACTCTGACCTCGCAGCAACCTGATTCTGTCTCCTCTCAGTGCTGGCAAACTGATCACTTGTCTAACCATTGCAGGACATTGGATCACCAGCCACATCAAAGGCAACAAGAGCCAATTCAGCAGGAGAAAAGTCATCCATGCAAAATGGGCAATTAACATTAATCATACATGAAGTTGGTTGAGCTGATAACTAGAACCTGGTCCCTATAGCAACTCTCAGAGTGCCCACACTGGCACAAGGAGAGCCACAGCTCATCTTCCACAGGCTCAGCACGCTCCCTTCTCACTTCAGCAGACAGAAGGAAATTGTGGAGAAAAGCCCTGACACTCCTGAACAAAATCTTCCCACTCAATTCTCCGGGGTTGTTCAGTGAGAAAGATCCTCAACATCAGCCTCAGTGAAAACGTCAGTGGAAGTTTGTTCCTAAAGCATCTCAAATGTGAACTTTTTTCCTGTCATTAGGAATTGGTGTTACTGTTAGAAGACTCCTTAATACCACTGAATTGTTCAGAGGTGGACTAAAGTGGAATATTACATCTACAACAACTTCACCATTAGGAGTGGGAAGTAGCACGTTATCATTGTGTTCATCCTAAAAATCACGGATTAATGGAAGCCCAATATAGATCTGAATAATATCACATATATGTCCCTTATCAAGAACTTGGTTAGTTCAGAAACCTCCCCGCTGACCCAAGCTGTGCACACAAACGACAGCAAGCGACAATTGCACTGGCTGACCCCCGTCTATACGGCCACTGTTTCCCTGCTAACACACAGTCTTCGGGTATCCCAGCCCACAGCCCACAGATGGTTTCTCATGCACAGATGTCACAACTGGGTCCAGCTCCAAACTCTAGGCTGGTAAAGCGGGCTGCCTCGGGGCAGATATACTGCCAAGTACTCCTGACCTGGAAGAATCTCTTTCTTCCGTGCCAGGAGCACTTTAGCTCCTGTGGTCTCCACTCCATTTGGCTTCTACCAGTGCAGTCAACAGTGACATGGAAGAGCTGGAAACATGATTCACCAAGGTCACCATACAGTTACTCTCCTGAAATTACTGCAGTGAGTTTTGGTCTGTAGGGGATGAAGGCCTCTCAGCCACACAACTACCCACCCTCTGCCTAATCTTTTCCTTAATTTTCACACCAATCCTGTTCCCACCCCACCCAGTCCATTTCCTCCAATCTCTCTCTCCCGTATTTGACCATTGGCAAACTTTATGAACATTTCTAATTTTCCGCTCTTGACCCATCCATCGCATCAGTTCTGTCTTTCAGACCCTAGCTACCTTTCATTGCTTCCCTCCCATCCTCCACCTCCTGCCAAATTCCCAGTTCTCCTCTGGTCCTGGTGTCATCTCTACATTTTTTTGGGAGCTCCCCACCCCAGTGAGGGCAGCTCCAATGCTAATTCCAGCTATTACTTTCATACTCTTACTACGACTTTTTACATCTCCTAACAAGAAGGGGGGATGCCTGAGCATTGAAGCTGGGATGGCCACCTGCCAAATGCTTCTGCCTCCTCCTTCACCTCCATCCCCTGGGAATGGTGTGGGGTGGCTGACAGAATGAGGAAAGCAGGTCTCTGAGCAACCCTGCCCACTCCTGTCCCAGGGGTTGGCAGAACAGGCAGGTGCTGGAGCAGAGAGCATTTGGCACACCACCAGCAGCGGCGGCTAAAATCCTCCCCAAGTCTTAACCTTCTGGACTTAGTGCCATAATCACCTTTAGCAACAGCCCAAGTCATATCGCTCATACAGATACCCAAGAATAAAACCCAGCAGAAATAAACCAAACCACATATCTAGCTGGAAATTGGTTTTTGCCAAATACATCACTTGCACAGTTATCCCAATGCTTTATAGCAACATATATGAGCAAAACCATCAGTCAGGCTCTTCAGAGCAGGAGGCAACAGCAAAATTCAAGAGCAGCAGCACTAGCATTTGGGGTGTCAGTATTGCTGGGTTCACTCATGGCTTCACAAAGCTGAAAGAGGCCTCAGGTGGTCACCTGCTCTCTCTACCTCTGCCCCAAGGCAGGATCAAATATACTCAAATCATTCCTGACAAATGTTAGTCTAGCCTGCCTCTGAAAACACTCGATGCTGGAGATTTCACAACATCCCTAGGCAAATCCACACCAATGCTTAGGCTAGCCTTCCTATCAGGAAAGGTTTGTAGGAGATGGGGGGCTGACATCTAACCTAGTTCTCCTCCATTTCCTTTAAACAAGCTACTTTTTGCCATTTACTCAGCAGACATGGAAAACCACTTATATTTTCCTGCTTTACAGACACTCTTTGTGTTTTTTGAAAACTCCTCATATTTTGCTTTTGCGAGGTTTTCAAACATACAGATGGAATTTATGATTAGTGTTTATATCCATGATCTTCAGACTCCCTGGACATGTGCTATAAATAGCAAAAGTACATTCCTTATCCCCAGCTTACAGGTAGAAATAGCGTAAACTTGACCCTCTAGTTTTTTCTTACACTGCATATGTCCTTACCGAACCGAATCCTATTTAAGACAAGCTTTCCATTTTGTCAATATCATTTTGCAACCTAATGCCATTCTCCAGTGTGCGTGAAACCCCTACCACCTTGATACTGTCTTTAAATTTAATGAGCATTTTATTCTTTTATGCCATCAACCAAGCAATTACTGAAGTCCCTGAACCAAACCGAAAGCAGCCCCCATTCTCAGGACGTGCTTCCAGTTCGATCTGAACTGACAGTAAGTTAGTTCAGCATGGGTTTCCAGCACGTTTTTTTCCTAAACTTGCATTTTCACATGGACCATATTTTTCTAGTTTGCTTAAAAGACAGTCATGTGACACCTCGTTAAAAAAGCTGCTCCTCTTCTCAGAATTTCTACATATATAACATTCCACAAACTGCACAAGACTTACAGACAACCTTGCCAGCAGTACTACTCTTGCCAGACATACATACGGGGCGAAGACACCGAAGAGCAGCAAGCTGGCTCCCCTGGATAACAAGCCGGGGAGTCAGGCAAGCCAAGTCCCTTTACCCTGCACACTCCTCAAGTGGCCACCTGAAGATCATCTGGGGAGCAGAGAAACCCTCTATTCTATCGCTTGCTAAATTATGCCTGTATTTTTATTTTCTAGATGTCAGCTATGCCTTGTATCTCCTGGGAGCACTGGCTCCCCCGGCAAGCCAGAGACAGCCGCCTGCCTGGGGAGAGGAGAGGCAACGCACTGCACTTTACTACCCCTTTTTTAGCCCACAGCAAATTCCTCGTTTCCACATTTTCCACAACTGAGTCCAAGTATATCTCCAATTATTAATACCAGCGTTGACATCTTCTCGATAAAGATTCATTAAATTTTTCCTTTGTCAAAGAAAGAAAGGTAATGGAATGGACAATTTAAGGGTTGACTACTCACCTGACAGAAAGTATAACTGTGAAGCTATTTTATACTTCATTTACTTGACCTAGTTATAGTACTTCTAACCCCAAATGTTCACAAATCATGACCCTGAAATCATGAGAATAAATAAAATTCGAATGCTTTTGTAGTTCCATTTTGCACGTTTTTATTTGGCTTTTAATTTTCTAATCCCTAAGTTTCAAAAAAATCACACTTCTAAGCTTTTCTTCTCCAGAAAGGGCCAGGAGAGACTGAAGAGTGCTATTGGGGTTTTTTTCTTTCCCCCCAAAGTTTCACAACTGAATGCTGAGATTCTCCAATTAGTTGATATGTAAATTTAGAAGCTTCTCAAAAAAAAAAAAAACCACCCCCCCCCCACAAAAAACCACAACAAACATGAACAAGCACAAAGAACTATGAGAAGTGCAAAAGTAGAAGTCTCCTTCCACAGTAACTGTGATGGAGACTTATCACTAGGAGTCTAGTCTACTACTAGGTCTAGCTACTGTATGAGACGGGGGGGCATTTCTCTGCATACAACATAAAGAGGACTTCAGACACCACAACAGAATTAAACACATATTTTATTCTAAAAAAATAAATGTGGATCTGATCCACTAAAACATCCTCAAAGCAGCTATCTGGAAAAATATTGAAGCAGTATAGAACGAAATTATCTCATTTATACTGAAATTTATTTTTTGCAAAACATTCTTGTCTCAATATGTCCCAATTCAGCCTTTCTAACTTAAAAAAAAAAAAGATCACGAATTCAGGACTACTTGCTTTCAACTGTGCAAAAAGATAACACAGAATTTAAATGAGTATCTATAAGTTTCTTAAACAGACATATTAAAAAGCCCTGCCAGAGTACTATCTTAAAAACCTAACATTGTTGAAGAGTCAATACCAGATAATATTCCTGTAGAACTATTCCATTCATAGACACGTCTTACAGATTTGCCCCCACCAAAGTCTACAGGACCTTTTAGTTATTTACTGATTAGGTTGTTTATTTAAAACTTGGGTTTGGGACTAGAGTCAGAAGAATGAGCTGAATTCCTAGTATTCTAGGTTACTGGAGTCTAGTTGCAATAGAGAACGAGTGATTGGTTCTTACTTAAGAAAGTTTAACTGCTTATTTTCCAAAGTCAGCTTTTCAAAGTAAGTTTCAAACAAAAAAAAATGGGTTTTGGTTCATTGAGATTTAAAACTTTAAAACTTAAATAACTCTGAATTACTTACAACTGTGCCTGCAGATATAGAAGTGCCTCAACATTCCTGCTGTTAATTTTTTCCTGTCAAATAACACTTGTCACAGGAAAAAGGTGAATAAATCACCAAATTTCAGAATTGTGGCGATTCACAGCTGCAGACACGATGCAAGGCCCACCTCTGTAACACATTGCACCAGCTCCGTTTAAGGGTACGTCAGTAATGAAATTGAAAGCCCGACTACAGCCCGTGTACATATACACACACTAATTTAATAGAACTACATTAAATTAGTAACTGTTGCGGTGAAGATGCAGTGGCACGGATAAAATACAGTTCATTTAGCAACTTGAGATCATACCCAGTGGGACAAAGTTCCTGCTGCTGTGTCCTTACTGCTATTGTTACCTACTCTACCTAAATCAAACCTAGCAGGAGGGGACCTGCCGGTGCTGGAATCCTGCCACTAACTACATACCCAGACTGCAAATTTAAATTACAGATTTGTTGTCAAAACAATGCTCACCCAAGATGTCCAGCTAAACCAAATGTGAAAGTGCCAGAGATACTGCCAAGTGTATACAACGAGCCTCGCAAATCTCGGCTCAGCTACTCAGATAGCTCTACCCGGGTTTTGAACCCAGTGAACGCTGCGAACCACTGGGGATTACAGGCAATATTATGTAATCTGCACTCTAGCTATTTTTTAATTTCCTAAAATACCTGACTATTCAGTCTGTAGAAGAAAGCCACTGAAAACGTTTTTAGCATTATTCCACCTGTACGTGGAAGCACAGCACTGACGTAAACAGAAGCCAAGGCACCGGGGTCGGCATGGGAACAACCACAGCTCTGCTCCGAGCAGCCTACAGCTGATGCCGGCGAAGACATAGACAGAATAAAGATTTTATATGAGCATGCCCATAATGGCTCACTGTCCTCAAAGAGCCACGGAAAGTGTCAGTAATTCTCTTTCAGGAAGCCTCAAACCCAGCATACGGACAACCGCACAGGACCACGGAGATCTGTTACCTGCTGCTGTTCACTGCAAGTCTTCTCAGAGCCTGACAGGCTTCCTTCCCTGACTGACAGCTTGATTTCGGGGCTGTCAGCAGGCCCTGCCCTGGGCTGGAGGGTATCGCTCAGCCCAGCCATCACTCCTCGAAAACACAGGTCCCCAAACCAGGACTGCGGGACTGAATCATGGACTGCCTTGGGATAAGGAACGTGTGAGGACCATATGGTGGCAGTCAACAGTCTCAATCTTGCCTCCGAAGAAAATACTTAGATGAGAAAGTTACCAGCATCAAATCTTCAGGATTTGTCCCAAAGAAAAAAAAAAAGCGCATAGAACTGAAAATTGAATGCGAAAGGGCAGGAGGAAACTCACTTTCATTAATGTAGCTGAACATCACATATATCGCAGTGCACAGTCCAACCTAGTGCAAAGATATGCCATTACACTGAGGAGCTATAAATCTGCTTTCCTCCAAGTTAATTTAGCACTGATTTTTTCAAGCACTATTTCATAGTTTTCACATACATACTTCTACAAATATTTGCATGGATGCTTCCCAAGCAGGGAATCACCATCTATTACAAATACTCTTGATATGTCATACGCATCTGAATTATACTAGATCCTTACCAGTTCTACTTTCGACCGGTATCTGAATTCAATGCCAATTTAGGGGAACATTATTACAAGTATAGGTTTTTTAAATACTGCTGTTTTGCACTGAGCTGTATCTCAATGATTCAATTCAATGCAACTTGTAAAAAATGTGACTGTTTAAGCCTATTATCTATGGACAGAAACCTAATAGCAAGCACTTGATGTATTTACAGCACCAGGTATCACACAACCCACAGGAGATGATAGCTAATTCTTAACAGTGGTATATTGTAGTGTGGCTGTGTAATATTTTCATAGCAATTCAACTTTGACGCAATAGGAAAACTACTCTGGCTTTAACTGCTTTTAATCTCTGCATTACAAGTTTCAGTGTTTTCACAATTTTGCAAAGATTCTTCCAAGTCAGAAAATAGAAATTAATCTTTCAAAGAATAATAAATGAAAGAACATAGAGACAGTCCTCTGTATCGCCCTTGTCCATGTTGAAAGGAAGAATTGTTCATGGCAATCAAAAAGAGCCTCTATGATCAGGTGATTGTATCCCGAAGTAAACATCAGAGGGTTAACCTTTGCAACCGAGAAAATACCCTTTAGTTAGCTGCTGGTCCTGGAACAGCATGAAGTGAAACAGGTGGTCTAAGTAAGTAGCTACATTGCTTTACCTTTACCCTTCCAGATTTTGTGACCATTAGTATTCAATTCGCTAGCTACAGAGATAGAGAAGGTTATTATTTCTACCGCAAAAGTACAAACCAAAAAGGACTTTTAAACAACAGAACACAAACTTTTATGACCATGAAAATATAAAAAGGGCAGAAGCAAAATTTTCAAAATTCACATGAAACTCATCTTTGAAACCTTCTTGTGATCATAAGATGCTAATACGAACAGGACTGTCCGCTGAGCCCCATTTAAACAACCCTGCTCACCCTAGCCCTACCTGTCAGTAAAAGTCTCCCTGCACAAAGGGAGATGACTGATTGGGATGACCCCAGAACCGACCCCGCACTGGAAACCGACGTCCTTCCTGCGTGTGAGGACACTAAGTGCCACTCCTTCCGTTCGACATTGAACTGTCCACAGCTTCTGGAAATACAAGCGCTTAGCGAGGACTCCAAGGGGAAGCTACCAAATACAGTAAGTACCTGCACACATCTGAAGAAGAATCCCTGCGATGGTGTGAACTCGTGGGGGTGCTCTCAGCACCCCGCTACCCCTCCTCTAGAGCCTTGACATGCCTCCAGGCCGTGTTCTGGTAGATAGCTCTGTGGCATCAAGGATCAATACCAGTGTAAGTCCAGTGTAAGTCTGATTTTCCAGCTAAATCCTAGCCATGATTGTGTTTTTTAGAGATTTAAAACGACCCCTCTCCTGTGAGCTAAAAGATGTTCCTTCCCAAGTATACAATCCAGATTTGGGCTCACACTTTCCTATAAGCTAGAGCATAGCTTTGGGAAGGCCATCCAGTTTTCATTTTCAAGTCCTTAAGCAATGGATTATCCACTGCATTTCTTAATTTTTTTTTGCAATAATCAATCCTGCAACAGTTATTTTTTTTTCTACTATTAAAAAAAAAGTGAACCTTCATCGCTGGTACTGTCAAGTTGTTTTTGAGCCACTGCGTATTTTCTTGTCTTTTCCCCCTACTTTGAAGCATGCACTCAGACATTTTCTCCATGTGCATGGAGTTACAGACTGAACAAACAACATCTTAATATTTTTGGCAGTAAATCAGAAGACAATGCTTCTGAGGCCTTTCCCTATGTATTGGCCTTATGCGCCCAGGTTCTGGTAGCAGGGGGGCCGCAGGGGCCTCTGTGAGGAGAGGCGGGGGTGACCCGTGCCGGACACTCCCACCGGCTCCACAACAGACCCACCGCAGGGCACAGCCGGGCCCACAGGGAAAGACAGCAGCACCTCTGTGGAAACTGATCTCCCTGTCCTTATCCTGACCCACAACGGGTGGCACGCAAGAGATGGTCCTCTGGGACACGGCAAGCTAGTCATCAGTTAATAAGCAAAGGATAGAGATTTAGTGCAAGAACGTTAGAAAGCCTTAATTTTCAGTATAAACATACAAAAGCAAACCAACCAACCCTGTGCCCTATTTTTTCTTTTTTTTTCAAAAGCTTTCTTATTGAAAAAAAAGTGAGATGAAGATAAATGCTAAACAGTAAGTTCTGCAGCTTGGCCAACAAATATTCACATCAATTCTTCTGGAAGTGACCTAAAAATTGACACCAAGGTACATGGTGTTGCCGCTGCTTGTACCAAGGAGGGATATTAAAACATATAGCACTGAAATAAACCTTTAAAAAAAATAAATCACTCTAAAGAGAATAATTGTATTCATCTTAAAAAATTTCATGTAACTGAATTAAGGAAAGTACTTGTAATGATTCTTTCTAGACATTAAAGTTAGCAATATTGTTACGAAGGAGTAAATGCCTCAACAGTATACAATAAAAGGGCAGCCCTTGTAAGGAGTAGCAGGGTATTTGAGAAACGCTGTGATGGTTGGTAGGTATCACCTCCCTGAGTTTCCTGGCCTCAGAGATCCCGACTTTAGTAACAGGCTTAGAAACAGAGCTTAAATCATAACAGTTCTTGAAGTTAAATCATCTCCAAAAGAGATCAGGGATCTTGCCTTCCAAGGTGATTTTGAATCTGCCCAGGCCCTGATTGAAATGACATGCTAATAACTTTAATTTGCATCTGAGGTGAAACCTGGGTCTATTTGTACCATTTATCTCAATAGTGCCACATGGCTTCTGAAAAAGGTGAGAATCTTCTCAGAGCATCACATCAGGGCCGTCACTACTATGAACAGCTTCATGGGTCACCAAAGGGAGCTGAAACTGGAGAAGAGGCAGGAGAGAAGCTTCTGGTTACACAAGAGATGTACAATTTAATTGTCCTCTCTGTTACCTCAGTATAAAACTAGAGTAGCAATATCAGTTCTGCTAAGCAAGATTTACCCAGCAGTAATCCTAGAAACTTGCCATATTTTGTGCACACATATGCACACACAGAGGCACACAAAAACTTTACCTGATTAAATCTCTTTATAATAGCAGGTGATTGAAATGATTATGTAAACAAACCATACTGCACTCTGATTCTGAACTGGCCAACCTCAGAGTTGATTGTAGGTGAAGGGAGTATGTTTCAATGTGAATCTGTAACTCAGCTGGCTACCAAAAACATGGATTCAATAAAGACACCGCTTTCATGGCATCTGATTCCTCCCTGACCTCTCCCTGCTGCAGTCTGTGAGCAGCAGGTCTCACTCCCTTCCGTAAGTGATTACAGCATCGCTCTCTTTCCCTTCTTGGTAATATTCCTCCTGCTCCATCAGTAACATTTACCCTTTCCCTCCCAGATGGCCTAACGGATACATATTTAATCCAAGTGAAAATAATTATTCTCAACTCAGTTAGCTTCAAATACCACTTATTTTTTTCTGACTTTCAGAAGTACTTTTCTGACCAAAAGCCTGTTTGCTTTTCTATCAGCAGCTTCCCAGAGAGAAAAGCTCACCCACGAACCTTCCTCACCACAGTTACAACTGGTTCACCACAGAGAAACAGAATGTTGTTTTTGCCTTTTTTAACATCATCTAGACTCTGTCATATATGAGGAAAAAATCTGGAAGCACCAAACTACAGGAAAAGCCAAAATCAGTTCAAGGCACTGAAAAGTGGCATGAGTTATTCACAAGTTCAGGGATTTCCTGAAATAAAGTATTTCCTAGATTAGATACAATGGTTTATCAGACAAGTCCTACGTGCGGTTGGTTTTCTTTAAAAAGATCTCCCTTCAGGCTGAAAGGTTTGTCTCTCCCCAAAAGTACGTGGTATGAATTGCTTACTAGCATCCACTTCTGCTTCCCTCACTTTGAACAATCAACATTCTCCTTGGCTTTCAGAAGACAGAAAACGTAAGGTGTGTGCTGGTTTGTACAGCAAGAGACGGCATAAGTACAGTCCTGCTCCTACCGCGGGCAAATGCAGCCTTGCCAATGGCTTCAGCAGAGTCGCGATCGTACATCACATGCACAATTCACTGCTCCTAGGAAAGATGGTTTTTTAAAAGCTGTTGAAAAAGACTAAAAGAATTCAAGTAAAAGAGTGTTTGTAACCAGATTTCCTGGAGATAAATGAAAGACATACGTTTCCATGGCTGCCAGCCTACTAAATTTTGCAAGCATAAATATTTACCTAGGACTAGGGGGTGGGGAAATCAGGAAGAAAACCACCATCTAGACCCTTCAAAGTTTAAATACTGTAACACAGAGGTCATTATTTATAAATAGAAACAGAGAACATCTTTTCTATGTATATTTCTATCATGCTTTTCATCTACTCCATATGCCTTCTATTATTACCATTCTTACACCAGAAAATAATTTCTATGTCACTTGCTCACACTGTATGCATTAATTTTCTTCAGGCTTTCTTGTGGTTATGATTTCCTGCTTTGCTGAAGTGGCTTTGTTTCTTTCTCAGCAGGCTATCCATTTTAAAACAACAGTTGCTCAACAAATAAAAAAAATATATTCTAAAATTAAATTAGTTTTATCCTCATTTAGTTTTATCTTCATTTATTTTTATCAGAGTTAAATACAAGTGACACATTTCCCCTAAAAAAGAAAGAAACACTTAATGCTTCCCAGCCTGCAAAGCAAACTAAGTACATTTTTTCTTTTCTAATAAGACATATTTATTTTTATGATTGGAAACATGAAAGAAAAAGTAAAGTATAAATAAAGCCTCTTTTGTATTCTTATGTTGTAATCACTGCTGTGGCCAGTGTTTTAACATCAACAAAAGAGGATTATCTGGTCCAGAGCCAAATTCATTTAAATCCTGTCTTGCTACACTTGAAATCATTAAAAGAACCCTTTTCTCTTTCAGTGCAAGTGGGATCATGCTCTAACACTGTAATCATTTATCCTGCTAAGCAGAGTAAGTCTGCAATCCTCTACCACTGGACCAGTCTGAGATACATGGATTTTATACAACAGAGAGGCAGATGAATACAACTATTATTTAATCGACTTCAAAACCAAAGAGAAAGGCATTTTTGCAGAAGGTGACAGTTCTGACATGTGCTACACCTTGTGTTGATGCTGCGTGTTTGCTAAGTACCGGTTCCAGAGTTCCGAGGCTTGTTTTCCCCTTGATCCTCCAACGTGCTTATTAACTAACTCCAGCAAACTACAGAAATAAAAAAGAAGTGGGGAAGCATGTAGACAGTATATTAAGTCTGAATTCTTGTCAGATTTCTTGCTAAAAACAAGTGCCAATTATTAGGGCTCCAAAAGCTCCTCTACATTCTCTTTCTCCATGGTCTATAACAGACCATCCTCTGTGAATGGCAGGAATTTGCTGTTCTAGCATTGTCTTCCTTTCCATCGTGTCTTTAAAGAAAAAGCTTGCGTACTACCGCTCAGGCATGAGAATTCTTTCCAGAAGCAATGGGCTTTATATTCTTCACCCACTTTTTGAAGAAAAAATTACAAAACTCCCCCCATATTGAATATATTAATTCTGTTTAGGGAAGGGCATTTTCCTGAAGGTCTCATGGGGTAACTATGTTGCCAAACAGCAGATACAGGATTCTTCAATGCATTTAAATCAGGTGGACACAGATGCGGGACTGCATCTTTCATAGCCAAACTGGCAGAAGAACAAGTACCAAGGCAGTCAAAGATCCAGGGCCCGCTGCATGTTGGGACTGTGCAGCCATTTATCTCAGAATTATTCTGTAGGGGTGTGACAAATTAGAACTGTTGAGAACTTGCCCCACTTTTTAGGCTACCGCCATGCAAGAAGAGAAGAGAAACACTGGTAAGCAACAAAAATGGCTGTGTAAAGCAACATACTGAATCCTGCCACACAGCTTAGGAACACTGCAGACCCGCATTCGTTTGCATGAAACGTTCAGGTATCAGCTACCCGTGTAACTCCACTGAAGATAACAGTGAACTTGTACTGACCCTCTGGAAATTCAATACATGATAGTGCAACTCGAGGAGTTGCATATCTGTTATCTAGGAATAACTCATCATAAATAGCGACAGCGCTGCTGTAAGCAACTTATCCTGGTACACAGTCCTGCGCCAAGGGGCTAGGAAGGCACAACAGGGAGGTGACCAAAAGGAAAGGCCAAGCTCAGTACCTCCAAGAGCTGTGAATTCTTCACTGTTGATACCTGGCCTTTACAGAAAGATTACGCGCAGAGGAGCAAAGAATCTGACTTCAGACTACCCACCATGTTCTTCTGATATGGAAACGTACGATACCGAAGCTACATATAGCAAGACATTATGATGAGAATCTTCCTGACCAACACACACAGAAGAAAACAGACACATTCACTGTACAAAGTGTTTCTGATACACCATGCGCTATGCATCTCTCCAGCATCACAGATGACAGCAATATCTGTTAGATATTTACCACCTTTTTAAACTGCCAACAGTCCTCAAACCTAAGTGGTGAGCAGCACAGCTGTGTCATTTATCCCTGCTGCAAATAAATAATAGTGGTAATAACAATAATCTAGTATACAGTAATTTCATCTGTAAAGTTCAAAGTATTTTCTGGAGCTCAGTGTCATCATAGACAGAGAAATAGAGATCTACAAGGGGGAATCACCCTGAACTGTGGGTAGGAATTGTAATCCTGAATCCCCAGCGTCCGCCTCTTACAGTCGTGAAATCCAGCTGATCCTGGCTACGATACTTGTACTGGCACTAGTTACGATGCTCCCACATGAGCTCGGATCCCTCACACAGTCCAAAACCATTCTGCAAAGCTAGGTACTTTTTAGAAGCATTTACAGATGGGTGAACTGCACTGCCCAGGGAGCACCCTCTTGTACTGCTCTGTGGGGTAACTGGTGGTAAGTTTACAAAACCCTACACAGGAAAAAGAAAATGATTTGTAAGTATGCAGGCTAAATTTAAAAAGGAAATAGGTTTTGAAAAAAGTTTGCAGGATATAGGAAATGAAAAAATGTTTTCATTCAGTTTCCTGTTTAGATGTATGGATAGATTTGACTTCAAATAGATGAGCCACACAGAAGTTCAGTTTATAAGGGTCAGATGGTAACAGTTTCTGTTTAATCCTTTATTTACATGAACTTACAGGAAAATTAATGATTTTAAACAGGCATCAAAGCGAGGCTGGTTTTTGCATTTCTCTAACTTTGCTTAAGGAACAATTGTTTCCTTTATCTGTCTTCCAGAAAGTCAGTGATTGTGTTTAACTTAAAATACTCATTTAGCCCTCAGGCACAGCATGTTATGAGTTGTTTTTTGATGAACATTAGCCCCTTAAGAGTGCAAACTCTCTGACAGCTCTCACACTCTTGCGCTTACCTGAGCATTTCACAAAGCCGTTCTTCACAACTGCACACGTTATAATTTACGCATTAAACCAGCAGGTTTTCACCTTAGGTCTGTTGCCAAGAATAATCTTTCAAAACTCTTATCTTTTTGTAAGAACATAATTATAAATGTGCAATTAACAGCCACAGAAAGGTCTTAAGAAAATTCTTAGTGTAATATTGCCTATTTTAATACCTCAAGCCAGATGGTGGTTTAAAGAAAGTGATTTCAAGAAAAAAAATAAGAAGTCACATTTTCAGTCTGGAATGATATGTCAAGTATAAAATTTGAGATATTAAAGTGAGATTGTTACAGGTCTGGCTAACTACCAGAAGTGCTCTTAATTTTTTTGTTTTGCTGTTGGACAGACAAAGGAGTTGTGAACATCATTACTGATACACATCAGTACAAAAGCATGGAGACGCCACATGCAAAAGGAACTATTTGTTGCATTTTTTCCACGAACCGAGCCCATCCAGTGACTGATTTTCCCCAAGGATGAATAACATGCTCATTTTTGTCTTTTGTTACGACTTGAATTCGTACAGTCTAATCCTGGAGTCTTTTCCTCTAAAAATACAGGTGCTTCCCTTTTACTAATTAAACATGAGTACTGTGTAATTGCTGACATTCTTAAATTGATGTAATCACCTTGGACTAAATGGCTGACAGAATTTCCAGCTTTGCTTTATTCCAGATAACATTAAGATATTTTTTAAAGCTGTAGAGAAATTATGTAAAATGACCCTCCCATTTGAAAACAAACGAGCTGCATTATTTTAGACCCAGGCCATAGTGCTATAGACTATCTGCTTGGAACTAATTAACTTAGGAGAATTATCAAATATACCACCCAATAAACTGACTGATTTGACAATAAACAACTGCTTAACTGAATTCCACAGTGATGGTCATCTGTACCACTTTTGTTCACGTAACTTACCATGTCCCACTATTACCAATTTCTATGATTTTAGATGTACATTTCTTTCCTTGAAATTTAAGAGTTTTAGGGTTGGGGGGTGGGGGGTGTTAAATAAATTCAGAAGAGAAGCAATAGACTTCTTTCCTCAGTGTTACTAGAAAAAAGAAAGTAAGGTAGTATCAGCAACTATATGAAACAAAAATCAGACTAGCCCTATTTCAAGGAATGGATAAAGATAAATAGAGATGGACGAAGAATATCAGTACAGTTTTTGACCAGCTGCCACAGTGCAAGTTCTCCCACATCTCAGGCATTAGAGATACTGTTCTGCATTAGGAACAGCAGCAACTAGTACTCTGCATGCAAACAATTAGCCTTCAGAACGCAATAGATTGGTATTCTTTAAGAATACTGGCTTCTTCAGTATTCATGAAGAAAATATCAAATTAAAGAAATAACAAAGAAACATAATGAACCACAGAACTGTCATCTGTAAGTGACCACAGTGGCTCTGTGGTTCACCAGGGACTCCGACTTATCCTCTCCTCAAATAGGTGTCCAAAAGCTAAGACCAAGACATGAGGGCCTTCTCCAGGTTCAATGCAACAGCAGGTTTTTATCCTGTTTCCAATACCACACATACGTGGATTAAAGTCAAAGATAACTTCACAGAAAGCACTGACAGAGCCTTTAACTATACGCTATGGCACATACCAAAGTATGTAGGAATAGGAAGCATTTCTGGAACACACATACACAAACAGCATCTGGAACAGAAACATGATGACCACTCCTTGCACCACCACTACAGTTCTGTGGGGTATTAAAGCGCATTTTCTTACGTAATAATATTAAAATTTATTGAAGGTGGAAAGCAGTGTTCCTCATCAAGAGCTACTGGGATTGTCTTTTAAAGCCTGTACTACAGAGGCACTTAAATAACTACCAAGAGAAAAGTTCACCCTGCAGTGCAACTGAAATCACGAGGGGACAGCTTCAAATCTGCTGCAGCAATCCATAGAAGTATACCCATCATATTAGTGCAAAAATTTACCACTGCAGAAGGAATTGTTTCTAAAATGATTTTTAAACTAATTATTTTCTTTTTTATTGAAGACAAACAAGCAAAACCTGAGTTCAAGCAATGTAATTAGTTTTCAGGCCAATGAGTTCTTTTCCCTTATTTTTAAAACAGCTTTTATTGAAAAAATACTTTGAAGGAGTCCAGATAAAGTAGCATGAACATCTTTTCTATGGTAGTGTCCAGTTTAGGTAGGTCTAGGTAATCACTGACCTGGAGAGATAACTTCTGCTTTTGATAAAGAGTTAAATAACTATAAACAAAATGATCTCAGGTTGATGACAGCACACAGTTGTATTGCCATTAGGCACACTAAAATTTTTCCAGAAGACACCTGCAGAATTAATTGATATATGGGGAAAAAAAGAAGATGCAATACATTTAGACTGTAATTTAAAAAGAAAAATCAACTAATAGAGTGCCTTGCTCTAATAAAAGATTAGTATGGATGTGAGCACTCATGGACTGAAACAGAACAAACGACAGTATGGAGAGGAGCTACCTTGAAGATTCAGCAATGAATTGATTTGGCTCTAACTTGATCTAATATCTTCATAAACATTCTAAAAGGAAAGCAGAAAAGATTAAACAAAACCTCACAGAAAAGATTACATTGACAGGAAAAGGAAAACATTACAAAAACCTTTAGTGAGATCTAAACAAATAAAAGCAGCTTAAAAGTGAATTCAGTTTTTAAAAAAAAGCAAAATTAATGAAGTGTGAAAAATAAAGAAAAATGTAGCTCTCAAAGAGGCAACATCTGTAACGTTAATATGCTGAGAAATATTTAGGTGTTATAAAAGACTGCAAATTAGGCAGATGTGATAAAACAAGGAAAATATCCAACTCTGTGCTGGGCTGCATGCCTAGAAACATCATCTCAGAAAAGGAAGAAATTGCCCTAACTCATCTGCTCCTGCACAGCTATACCTGGAACTGCATGTGTATTTCTAAGCAACATAATTACGAGAAAGATATTACCAAGCTAGAGGGAATTGATAACACAGTCAAAATGATTAAGTCGTAAGAACGTGCTGATTTAAAATGAAAGATTAAGATTTACATTAGAATCATAGAATCGTTTAGGATGGGAAAGACCTTTAAGATCATCAAGTCCAACCCTTAACCCAGCACTGCCAAGCCCACCACTAAACCAAGTCTGTAAGCACCACATCCACATGTCTTTTAAATATCTCCAGGGGTGGTGACTCAACCACTTCCCTGAGCAGCCTGTTCCAAGGCTTGACAACCCTTTCAGGAAAAACCTTTTCCCTCATATCCAATCTAAAGCTCCCCTGGTGAAGCTTGAGGCTGTTTCCTCTCATCCCGTCCCTTGTTGCTTGGGAGACCAACACCACCACCACCACCCCACTCCAGCCCCTCTCAGGCAGCTGCAGAGAGCGAGAAGGGCTCCCCTCAGCCCCCTCTTCTCCAGGCTAAACCCCCCCAGCTCCCTCAGCTGCCCCCCAGCACACTTGTGCTCCAGACCCTGCCCCAGCCCCGCTGCCCTTCTCTGGACACGCTCCAGCACCTCAAGGTCCTGCTTATCCCGAGGGGCCCAAACCTGAGCCCAGCATTCGAGGTGGGGCCTCCCCAGGGCCGAGCACAGGGGCCCCATCCCTGCCCGGCTCCTGCTGGCCACCCCAGTGCTGACACAAGCCCGGGGGCTGGTGGCCTCCTTGGCCACCTGGGCACTGCTGGCTCATGCCCAGCCGGCTGTCAGTCAGCACCCCCAGGGCCTTCTCCGCCGGGCACTTCCCAGCCCCTCTGCCCCAGGCCTGGAGCGTTGCCTGGGGTTGGTGTGACCCAAGGGCAGGACCTGGCACTTGGCCTCGTTGAACTTCATACAGTTGATCTCGGCCCATCGATCCAGCCTGTCCAGGTGCCCCTGCAGAGCCTTCCTACCCTTGAGCGCATCGACACTCCTGCCCAATTTGGTGTCATCTGCAAACTCACTGAGGGCATGCTCGATCCCCTCATCCAGATAATTGATAAAGATATTAAACAAGGCTGGCCCCAACACTGAGCCCTGGGGAACCCCGCTCGTGACCGGCTCCCAGCTGGATTTAGCTCCGTTCAGCACAACTCTCTGGGCTCGGCCAGCCAGCCAGGTCTATAACCAGCAAAGAGTCCACCCGTCCAAGCCATGAGCAGACAGCTTCGTTAGCAGAATGCTGTGGGAAATGGTGTCAAAGGCTTTGTTAAAGCCCAGACAGACAACATCCACAGCCCTTCCCTCACCTACCAGGTGGGTCACCTGGTCATAGAAGATGATCAGGCTGGTCAGGCAGAACCTGCCTTTCATGAAGTCATGCTGGCTGGGCCTGATCCCCTGGTTGTCCTGTACGTGACGCGTGAGCTCACTCAAGATGAGCCGCTCCATAACCTTCCCCAGTACTGAGGTCAGGCTGACAGGTCTGTAGTTCCCCAGATCCTCCTTCTGGCCCTTCTTGTAGATGGGCATCACATCAGCAAGCCTCCAGTCGTCTGGGACCTCCCCCATTAAACAGGACTGTTGATAAGTGATGGAAAGCAGCTTTGCAAGCACTTCTGGCGGCTCCCCTCAGTACCCTTCAGTGGATCCCATCTGGCCCCATAGACTTGTGAGTGTCTAAGTGCTGTAGTAGGTCACTACCCCTTCCCCTTCAATTATGGGGCTCCATTCTGCTCTCTGTCCCTGTCTTCCAGCTCAGGGGGCTGGGTACCGGGAGAGCAACTGCTCTGGCTATTAAGAACTAAGGCAAAGGCAGCATTAAGTACCTCAGCCTTTGCCTCATCCTTTGTCACTATGTTTCTCCCTGCATCCAATACAGCATGGAGAGTCCCTTAGCCCTCCTTTTGCTGCTAATGTATTTAGAGAAACATTTTTTGTTGTCTTTTATGGTAGTAGCCAGATTAAGTTCTAGTTGGGCTTTGGCCCTTCTAATCTTCCCCCTGCACAACCTCACGACATCCTTGTAGTCCCTCGTGAGTTGCCCAACCCTTCTTCCAAAGATCATAAACTCTCCCTTTTTTCCTAGGTTCCAGCCAAAGCTCTCTGTTCAGCCAGGACGGTTGTCTTCCCCGCCAGCTCGCCCTTCAGCGCTTGGGCATGGTCTGTGCTGTGCCTTTAAGGCTTCCTTCTGTGTGTTGTATTCATTACTGTATTACATAGTCATTACTGTGTTCTATGTGGTAAATAGCAAATGTGAAAGGAAAGTTCAAAATAAAACAACACATCCAAGCAGATCTTGACAATTTTTTTTTCACTGATCCAACGGCACTGTAGAGATCAACAATTACCACTTTAAAATCAGAAATGGCGTAAAGGCACAGAATACCCCAAATCCCTGCAGGCCACCTGTGGGGCAGAGTTGGGAGAGTTAAATGAACAGGTTATGGTTTCACCGCCCTGATTATACAACTTTGAAAGACAGCCTTTACAGAGATCTCACCACTCCACACTTCTGGCCATTATTTCAGAATACCCAAAAAGATATTTTAGATTTAAAACATGTATAGTACAGAGATTTGCACCAGATGCATTAGTTTGTAATGATGTGTGAAAAATCCAGTTTTCCTTCTGAGAACAGCGATGCTACAACACTTTCAGTCTCCTCCTTCATTATTGCTCACTGCTGCTTCTTAGATTTAATTGTACAGCTTTTCCTTAAGCAAATATTAATGACAGAATAAATTCCTCAGCTAACTGAAAAGATTATTTTCCAGTGATACTGAAAAGAAAACAGTTATTCTAAAGCATTATTCTACCATGACTAACCGACATTAAAAGAAGTATAAAGTACATAACTTGATTCTTTTTCAAATACATCAGATGCCATTTATTTTCAAATCACATAAAATCTGTCTGGGATGAAATTCTGCTTAGGTTGCACTGTTGTAATCTCACAGGAAAACGTACAAGAATATTTTTTTCAGTAATTCACTGTAAGCCCAATTTTGGGGGGGGAATCTCAAAAGTTCGGTGCTTGGTAAGCATGTTCTCATTGTGTTTATTTACTCATTGATTTTTATTGTCATTGGATGTAGAGATTTCCTAGGAAAAAGGAAAAGAGAAAAACTATGAAGACTTGGAAATTTTTTCTCATATTTTCATTTCTTAAAACATGCTTTCCTGAAGAAGTGGAATGGACTTCTCTTTTAATATTGCATTATTTCTCTGGAGTATGCTCATTTTTAACTTTCTAATAGTGATAATAGTGATTTTGCATAGTGTAAAAATTATTTTCAAGTCGGTTACAAATAGAGGTTGAGTATGATCACACACTTCAGAAAGCATATCCCTCCCGTTGTGGACCAAATGCTGCTATCCCGACCAATCCCTACTACAGTACAGTTTGGTAGCAACGTTATCATTCACCTGAACAAGACTGACCCTCTAAAATGCTGTAACCCTCAAAGCTCCTGGGAGCAACAGACAGGAATTCTCTTTGCAGGTCTGTGCACCAAGTAAGAACTCCAGGATTACCCTTGTGTGCATTTCTTAATGGAATTAAACTTTGGACCATCATAAATTATTCAAATAGAACTAATTGTTATACATGCATACCACCTTATAAATTGATGCTGAGATTGAATGAGTTAAATATATTAGACCTCAGTTTCTTTAAGTCTTTGAAAGAAACGAGCACTTGTGCCTGCACTCATTTTACGATAAGCTTTATCAACACACTCTATTAGTATCAGAAGAAGAAAAAGGAGCTTCTGAGAATGATTAAAAAGGCAAATCAAAACTGGATAGCAATTCTAACTTTACAGCCAAAAAAATACACAATTGATGACTGATGTGCACACTTAAGTCTAGAAATTTTTTGCCATATATTCTTAACATTTGCGTTTTTTAATAAAGACATTCAGACCTATCATATTGTACAGGAGCCTAAAATCTGTAGCAATTATGAGGATCCAACTGAGGGTTTCACAAAGGAGCAGCCCCTTACCAAAACTGATTCCAAACTAAGATGATACTGGGCAAAACTGAAGTGAGAGAATCAACACAGAGGTGTTCAGAAATCAAATGCACTGACCTTTTCAATACATTTGAATTTTACCTTCATCTTTAACAATTATATATTTACATTTTCCATCATTAGCCCTTTCTATGGTTTAGGGTTATTTTCAACTTGACTTTTTCAACCGCGTGATTTAAAACAGCTCTTGAGCTTCAGCAACATAAAACTAAAAATGTTCAGAAATAAATTTAATTCAGTACCACACTCTTATCTATACAGCTATTTTTATTGGAATTTTATTTTCTAAGGTTTAAAGGCTGGAGTTTTAAATGCCGGCATAATTACAGGAAACATTAATCTATTAGGAACAGGTCAACAAAATTAAATAACGCAGTAATAAAATATCTAGTTAACATTATCCATCAGTGTCCAAATGTAGAAGATTTAACGATGTACAGAAGAGACTTCACCTTCAGATATTCCGCCCAGATCCCACCATTTAAGGGAGATACTGTGAAATACAGAAGGCCCAGAAGGGTGCAAGAGGCTGTAGGGCAGCGGGGGGAAGGTGACAACTCTCACAAACCTCTGCCTAGAAACACAGGGTTTTTTTTTTTTTAAATTATTAAAACAGTTTAAACTTAGTGGGTTGCACCACTTAATGAGATTATTTCTCAAACATTTGGCAACTTCTTCCAAGCAGACTTGTGGTCCTCTACTAGGGCAATGTTTTTTGTCAGCCTGTTTTTTTTAACAGGAGAGATTTCTATTTGATACCAGAAATGTTTCCTTGTTGAACCTCAGGACTCCCTCTCACTGTTGTATGTAGCCTACAACCCGATTTCAAGAAATTTAGTCCTTAGTCTCCATAATAAAAAAGCAGAATATCTAGAGATTTTGTTTACCTCATGGCATTAAAAAAATACTATAATTACAGCAACTGTAAGCTGCTTCTTTCATCTGTTATCATGGTTTATGCAACAGCCAATACTTTTAGATAGTAAGCTCTAATACTGATAACTAAACATCTTTCTAACCGTCATACACAAAACACAGGAACTAAATTAAAACAGTTGACCAAAGGCTGTGGTTAAGTACTTGCACCAAACAAAAAATGAAAAATGCAGCATGCTTGCGTATAGTACTGAATTGACACGAGTGACCTATTTTGCAATTGTATAACATTAGGAGGGAAAATTAAAATTAAGACTACTAAACCCGCAGTTATTTCCAACCAAAATCGTTATAATACAAGACTCAAAACATATTTTCTTCCACATTAACGTTTCTAATCAACATCTACCCCAAATGATCAGTATTTCACCAGCTATTTGTCTGTGGGATATCCCCCCCCAAACTCTCTGCTCTTGGCCTCGCATCCACCACACAGCCACAAGCCTATCCTCCCATTGTTGGGAAGTTTCTCATCCCACCTGCCTTCCCTGGACTAGTATTATGGTATCAAAGAGGCAAAGAAAGAAAGAGAAAGATGACCTAGAACACAGGAAGAAATAAAGCTCCTGCCCTTTCCTTTAGCTGCTTCTGCCTGGATGAGAAGCATCACCAGCAACACCTTCACGCCACCCCAGAAAAACTCTGTGAGAGGAGCTGAGGGAGAGAGCTTTGCTCTTCCCCTGCATCAGGAGTGATGGCCTGCACAAAAGGTAGGGCAGGCGGCCAATTTAAAAACAGTTCCCCAGAAAAAGAGATCCGGAACTTCTGGTGTCACTGCAAGGATCCAAGTCAGTGGGTGTGAGCAGGGGGCAAAATGCAAATGGAAATACTACAGATGAATACGTAAAGGGCATCATCATCTAGGTGAGTACATAAGGGGCACTGACTTAGTGAATGTATTTAAATTCTTTGCTAAATTACACTAAAAATCAATACCTACTTTACTTGAAATTAAGATCCTTTTTCTTTCTTCTTTTTTTGCGTGTTTATAGATGAGATGTAGTATCAAGGTTTGTTTGAATTTGAGAAGTGTAACAGAGCTCAAGAAATTTCTCTGCTGTGATCAACCATAATTTCATGTCCTGCATATGAAAAACCACTGACCGCCCATGGCACACAGCAGGAACCTTCTTGTCGTACCCTGCCCTCTGCAACGCCATCGGGCCTCACTAGCACTATGTGGTTAATAGCATTTTTAATGAACATGTTTACTTCCGGAATGTGTCACGGTACCATGAAAAACAAAAAGAACATTTTTGACATTTTGCTAAACAGTTTTAATCATGAATACCTAAATTTTCGTCTGTTTTGAGCAGTGTTTTGGGACAAGATTCTACAAATTCTCACTGACATATGTTATTTACCACGGCCTTGCTTAAAATGAAAGGTCTTTATGAAGGGGTAACAGAAAAAAAACGAAAAGGTATCATTTTAGACAGTCGATCAAGCTAGACGTAGCAGTTATTTTGCTTAGCTTGATTGCCTCTTTTCAAAAGAATTTTAGGACCATAGCACTACTCAGTTCTAACTATGACTTTTGTATATATTGACATTCCATGCACAAGTCGTCTTGTCTTCTTACACCCGCTTCCCATCACAACAGTTTTGCTGAATCTCGGTCCAACAAAACACCGAAAGAGGTACTTAACTAATGCCACCCGTAGTTCTGCTGAGTCCAGTCAAACTGCTCCTGCTTGCTTCAACTTCAGCAACTGCTGAAGTCATGTGCTGGGTCCAGGGCAGGATAACCTGCCCCTTCTAGCATCAAGGAAATTAGGTGCCCGCTATTTATACTCCAGTACCTCAAAGTGCTCTACACATGTAGATAATCTCCTGCGGCTGCCACCAAGTGGCTGAGGCAGCCATGCTGGGATTTAGCTTTAAGGTTGTGCCCGAACAGAAACAATCAATTCATCGCATTCAGGATAACAATTCAAGCTACTGTAACAGTTAAAATGCAAATACTTGTTTTTAGCAGTGTAAGGTACTTCTTGAACATGAAATATTAAATTAAACATTTATACCGGCTTTAACTCAGACACTTACTCATTTTAAACATAAAGGAACAAGTGAACTAGTTGCACTAATTATTTCAATTCAAACAAATTTCATGGCACTTTTGTTTGATTATTGTTACGTTTATCTAACATAATCCCTAAAAATACGTGCATCGACATATATAGCTTTTGTTCAATGACAATTCATTTAAAAAACAGTAAATAGTATGTTTAAAATTAGGATTTTGTCCCCTCCTAAACTCTCATAAAGTCAGCAGCCAAAAAACTGAGTAAGTCAGGGTGCCTTTGAAGATATTTAATTAAAATCTAATCCCACATTCTTAAAGGCTCACATAAATTAAGCTGTCATTCAGGAGATTTATGCGTTCACATTTGCATATTACATACAATTCATCAATTACTCATGTTTGAAAGCAATGCCGTTCTCAGGGAGCGGGACTGCCAACAGGCGCACTGAGACACACCGCCTGCACCCGCGGGTACCTTGGAGAAAGCCACTTCCATATGGCTGATCTTCTTCTGCCGCCACACACCGCCCCGAGCACACTCACACATACCCGACTGGAACATGATGGATTCTTTTCAGCTCAATCTGTCAGCTAAAGCTGAACATTTTGGGGAGTCTTCAAGAAACCAGATCAGAGAATCAACGTTCTTCATATCAGAGGGAAGCGTCACAGAACACCCACAAAGCCACCCGATTCTGCTGGAGGAAGCCAAGCCCCTCTCCTGGATTTTGTCGAATATTAACGCATTCAGACCTCGGAAATTTTCCCAATAATTTTCTGGAGCTTTTAAAAATATTCTTAGATAAGCCTGGCTCATATATATGTGTGAAACATTTTAAAAGCATCATTACCATTTCCAGCTAAATCAGAATGCATTTGTAACTGCTTTATACTCTAATACCAGTATTTGTATGAACCGGTACCAGCACAAGAGCAGAGCAGGCGTGCCTAAGTGCACAAACACGCATCTGACCACGTTCCCTTATCCCTGCAGCTACTTTCTCATTCATGTCTACACATCACAGCCCAATACCATTTTCCTTACTCATACACCTGCAGTCATACGACGACAGGTTGGCCATAGCTTTAATAAAGAATTCCTCAGAGAGACTATGAGAATATGACCTATGTGCAAATGAGAGGCTCAGAAACTATAAGGGAAAAAAAAAAAAAAAAAAATCAAACCCAATACTAACTTACATACCCTGCTTCTAATCAGTTTTGTACTTTTTTTTTTTTTAGGCTTAGTCCATGATCATTAAGCATCTAACATTGGGAACACAGTGTAGTTTATACCTTGAAAATTAATCTGTGAAAAAAATTTCTTCCCTTCATACAAGACTTCTTTATAAAAACAATTGGCTAAATATATGTGGTTTTGATTAGATTCATTTTTTTAAATGGTTTGCCATAGTGGTGGGTGAAGTCTCAATAAACCCTCCATTCCGCATGTGTTTTGACCAGTCAGTCTCACATTGCTGTGTAGATCAGACGGCCTCTGGAACAAACTTCCCTGTCAGCCACTTGGTAACGATTTCCTGTACATCCAACGTCCACAGCAGTGACTTCAGGTAAGAGCAACAGCAAAATACAATGCCCCTCCTTTGGCTGTTCTTTTTTCCTATAAATGCCTTTTTTGTTTGTTTGTTTGAATTAACACAAACATCGATTACAAACCTACCAACGGACAAAACTGCCAAGAGAAGACAGCATTTTGTAAGGTCCTCACACGGCCCTGGCAACTAAGCACTGACACGCAACACATCTGCTAACCCAGCCTCAGACCTTTTTGAGTCAACACTGATAACTGCACCAAGTAAAACACGTGAAACCACTCAACTTCATTAACTGCAGCCTCAACTGGGTCTTAAATTCAAATCTCAAAAGGTGAAAGGGTAATGCAATAACCACTTGTTACTCTGTCTTGTTACCAAGCCACTGTTCATCTCTTACAATAAATGGAGCAAAAACTCAGTGACTGTATTGCTCTTACGTTATTAAAACTAGCCTATTTTTTATCTTCTTCCACCAAATGCTTTATAAAATTAAAGTTGGTTTGCACCTATTAGCTTCTATTAAAGCAACTGCATAAAATATAAATGCATAATAATTTGTATCTTAAAATTTTTTGATAGTTTGCATAAAATGAATTAACGGAACAAAGGATAAATACCACAGCTGATGTTAGCACCAACTTCTCGATGACTGAGTGATGAGAAGTGACTTCGTTTTATTACACCTCTGAAACACCTCTGCTGAAGAGTTAAGACATACTGAGGCAAACATGGAGCTGGATGCTGTCCATTTATTAATTTTCCTTAAATTTAAAAAAACCACTTTCGCATGCTTTCAGCATTTTTCACAAGCATTAAATTCACTTTTACAATGCAAAGATATCCCTCTTCAGAATTTCATATGCCCTACATACTGAGCTATGCATCTGTTTCAAAGGAGACCCAGAAAAGAAAAAGAAAATGCAGTTTTTTCCTTTTTCATAGACCCAGATGCTCTATTACTTTTAGGAGGTTAATGTACTTAATTTTCACAGTGTCGGTTCCTGCCTCTCCAGGAGATCTTTTGACAACTGAAGAATCAGTGGGAATGTTAAAATCAGAAGAAAGCAACCGTGACACAACGGATTGGGGGAAGAGATTTTCAAGTTCAACAGCCTTGATTTAACTTTCTTTTAACTCTCTCTTAACTTGAGTTTTAGAGAAACTGTTGGGTGGGAAGGGAAGGAAAAGTAATTGTTTCAGCATCAGTCATCACCTCCAGATTATAAACATTACATCCCAGAAAAAAAAAAAATCTACACATAGTACTGGTGTAATAGACTGGGAAAAAAACATGAGATGCTATACACAGTACAACAGATGTTTTTAAAGTAACCAGTTTAAATAAGCACAAACCTATGAAATCTCCCACTTGTGACGCACGGGAGGTTTGGAGCCCATTCACCACGTGTCTGCCTCCCACCGCCTTCTCGGATGCCTTCCGCACCCCACACCCTGCATCCTCACCAACCCATTCATTTCAGTAAGTTACATCACTACTCTCTTGACTGACTGGCACTTTAACAGTGTTTTATAAACAGAATATATAATAATGGTGTTTCACTCTGGGCGGGGCATTTATCCGTGCTTGTTATGTGATGGCTTGTCACAACACGTGAGCGGCACAGTCACTCACACTGTGTGCAATGACGCCCTCCCCTACCCCTCCAGAAAGCCTTATTTTACATGGGATATTCATATACAGCTCTCTGGCTTACATAATAGCTGCCCTTAGCAGAAAAACTAAAGAATATGGAATAAGAGAAGTATTTTTCTAACCAATTGGCATTATTTATAACAAAGTGTGATTATATGCACTGCGTGTAAGATAAAACATATTCTAAAATGAGCCTGTAAGATGACCAATATCCAGAGGCTACAAATACACTGGAGGCAAAATCAGCCTTAAAAGCTACATGACTTTATGCATTAATTGAATTAATAATATTGACAGGCCTGAAAGCCTCCCTTATCTTGCTGTTGTACAGTTCATGGCAAAAAATTTCAAGAACATCTGTCCCACAGTAGCTACTAAATAATTCGTTTATTTTAATTAAAGTTTGACATAGTTTATAGAGCTGGCATCCACTGGCTTTTGTGCGCGCGCGCATACGGGAAGCTGGCAGACAGCTCCATTCGTCTTGCCCAAAGTAATAAAACTTTGTGAATCGTGCGGACGGTTTACCAGGAGAGAACCTAAAAAATTGTGGCTCTCCAATGATGTTAAAGATGAAAACCGGGGCGAAAGGTCACTGCCCGGCACCCCTCAGTTTGCCTCGGCAGGCAACAGCATTTGAAATCACCTGAGCTCGGCAAACATGCCGGGCACTCTGTCCTTCTGCCCGCTAGACATCTTCAGCTCGGACCTGCCTCGCTCCCGAGCGCCCCGGCCCAACCGCGCTCGCCAGCAGCACTGACTTTGTCACTACGAAGCAGATTCATCCTCGCTTTCCCATGTCTCCAAAGCGTTCACGTCTTCCCTTTTTCTTAACCAAAAATAATGGATTTACGGGAAATTCGCCCTTTGTTCATTAACTCCAGTGAAGGTACCACCCGTGCTGTGGGCTGCCCTATCTAGTCACTAAAGAGCAGACAGTTTAATCTGATGTTTCACAAAAAGTCGGTATCACCCTGATTAGCTTAACAATACCTGTTTGCTTAAATTCTTGCAAGAAGCTGTATTATGAGCAAATGGCACTGACTGTTTCTCCTTCATCAAATATGTCCACGCGTCACAGGCCTCTGGGAATTGATTTTTCTCCACATGAAGTTATGCAGTGTTAAAAGAGGGGGGAGAAAGTCATTTAAGCACTCATTAGATTGGAAGGTGACACCTACAAACATCTGGCTTCAAAAGAGAAAGTCAAAACTCTTCTAAATTAATAGCTTTCCATACATTAATGCACCTTCCATTTTTACTATAGTTTAACGTTTATAAAGTTTTTAGAATTTAAATAATGTTAAACCACATCTACAGTTTCCTTCTGATAGTTCAAACAGACAGATGGCTCAAGCCATAACTTCAACTCAGAAGACAGCTCCTCTGGTTCCTGAAGTACATCATCCTGGAGCTTCTGTCACGAAAAGCTTTGCTGGTTTTCACCTTCACTATCTCTCTCTCAGGAAAAAAAAATATGCAACTAACGGCCAACCCCCATGGGTACCCTTCAAAGTAAGTCTTCCAAACTGAGACGTCCAAACTACTTGTCACTACATTATGTGTGCCTTTTACATCAACAATAACAATTTGTAGAAACGTGTGTCATTTTACCTGGATGACCGTGACAAGCAAGTACATCATTTGTAGGTATTTCAATCTTCTCTACATTCTAACAAATTACATTTTACATTTTAATTTTCATTTTTCAATTAAAGACTAAAGTCTAAGCCAGCTATAGATTTCCACTGAGATTTTGAACTGGCTGGCTGCCAGTTCAAGCCATAAGTATCCATTTCTGCTGAGGAAAAACACTACAGAGTCATTTTTAGAACAATTTCTACATTTTTAGTGTTTAATGTATGCAAAGGATGTGATGTACAAAGTAATCAGAAGACAGTAGAACTACGCATCAGACTTTCACAGCTATCCATTCATTTTACTTATTCCTTTAGCTGAGAAAAGTAAAGAAATTGATCTTTATTATCTTGGAAGATTACTGACTACCAGCTCGATAGAATTAACAGAAACTACGTGCAATAGGAAGCTACAGCTCAAGTGGGATTTTAGAGATCAAATTCCCTTTTTCCTTTACAGAAAGGTTAAGCTTTCAGGATTGGGCACACATCCACACTTTTAAAAAAAAAAAAAAGAAAAAGAGAAAAAACCATCAGAATTCCCACCATTTACCTGGGCTGGAAGTAGTAGAAATATATATATGGTCAAACACCAAACAACAGTGCTGCTTCAGCCGCACGTAGCACACTTCAGCTTTTTCCCAAATTACCCAAGGAAGAATGAAACGCACATCAGACACGCAGGAGGCAAGTGGGGCAGCAAATGCTTATAAAAGTCCATGTCTAAATACAAATACAATGTTTTCAGTGCACTCGAATACATGGGTGCTGTACAATGATAGCCCTTGACTCATTTCTAATTGTGCAACTTTCTGACCTATGTTCGTCCCACACGCACTGCAACTGTGCGCTGCAGTAAACACAGAGCTTTCCTGGTAACGGCTACCACAATCAGGGCTAACTAAAACCTGCAGTCAAAAGCAGGGTTATTACCAGAAGAATAAGAAAGCTTGAAGCACTTGCTATTACCACGTGTGTGTGTATACATATCTGCATATAAAATCAGGTAGCAAAACCTTCCTTAAATCTCTACACCACTACTTTAAAGTCCAAGGAGCCACAGAAGCAAGCGGAACTACCCATATACTGAAGACATTTCAAAGCAGAACATTCTTTTGATTTTCTTTCTGCTTCCACCATTTCCTCTTCCGCAGACTAGCAAAACTCCTACTATTGGAAAACATGTAGGGGATGTTTGTTTTTCTTTTTGTATTTGAACTTGTGTCAGAAGTGAATTTGTAACAGAGATTCTTGGACTTTCACCGAAAAACACTACGAGCACATATGATGCTCACAGTCAGGAAATGTAGTACCAAGGAACAAATGGGGGAAAACAGTATTATTTTATCCTGGTCGCCTACAGGCCTCAGTTTCTTTGCTTTTCTATTAACAGCTCAGAATTCTCTGTGCTGTGAGAGCACAGAAAACTGTAACTGCCAATTAATTTAATGATATTTGCATATTCATTACCATGGTTATAAGAAACAACCATACTCTCATTGTGCAAGTGAGATACAGGGATCCAACTGGCGTGGGAGAGGCGTTCATCTGGCAGACTGGGATTGGGAAGAAAGGCAGAAGAGTGAGGGAAGCTGAATAATTATAACTAACTGTGCAACACCAAGGCTCCTTTGATTGCCTCTTCAAACTTCCTAAAAAATACACAATCTATATTTACCTAGAAATTATTTGTTACATAATCCTTTCTACTTTGATTATTGCTTTATGCCTTTTTAATCACAAGTGACCACTTAATAATACTAGCATGGACTTACAAACGCTCCACTTCTTAACTTCCAGCTAGTTACTGTATTCTTAATGATAACCACATCCTAGACTATTATCTAATTATGATTTTAAAAAATTAACTCACAAACGTAGGTTAGTCTGAAATGAAGAGTTTACAACTTAACTAAGATACCCCGCGTTTCTTACCGTTCGCTAACCATTTATCTGCCACAAGCACGTTTACTTGAACTAAAGCAATCTTCCGTTTAAATTAAAGTTTATGCAGAAAATTAAAGTTTATGCAGACACATGCACACAGAATGAAATTACGGTCCAGAATTTCTTCCAAAAGCACCCAAGTATCTTTTAAAAATCATTTAAGTGCACCTGAAGTAATACCTTTCAAAACAGGGCACTGTGTTCGACACATCAGTATAATCAGCATAAGTGCTTCTTGTTACCTGAATAAAGGCTACTTGACGCTCGCGCTTGTGATGTTCACGTTACTTTTCATAATAGCACACAACCTCATTGCTACCTTAGAAATGCAAAAGATGCCCCATCCACCCTATGCTGACATGTCATGAGGCACTGTTGCAGTACATTGTAAATAGCTAATACTCCACCTCTAATATATTCATTTTAAATGTACACAATACGTGATCTATGTATCTACACATTTGCTCTGAAAATCTAAAATGTTTCATAGGGAATGAAAAAAAATAAATAAGGCCCGGAACAGCTGAATCAGATCACAGGGAATATTGGCTAATTTGACTACAGCTTCCGTGCTATGCTTAGTTCTTCTGTAGCATCTGAAAAGGCATTAGCATGCAGTATTTGATTTTTGTTCTCTCCTTCAGTTTCATTTTGTGTCTCCCATTTTAGATATTAAATTTTTCAATCATCTTCCTTTGATGTCATCTTAGTTTAATTTAAAAGCATTACAAACATGTCTGATTTACAAGATTTTTATCACCGTAGTATCTTACCACCTCATCATAGCAATTTGCAAAGGCTTTTGTCCAAGCAGATACCAGAATGGATTATATTTTCACCTTCAGGTTTCCCCCCCCCACCCCACCCCCTTTCTTTAACAATGTGTTTGTGGGCTGTTGTACCTTGTCGTTGGTTACTGCGGGAAGGTCTTGGCAAACAGGCAAGTTTTGCAATACTATAAAAACCAACAGGCTTGGGCTCAGACTCTCCTTGGCTGTTGACCAAAAATGTTTTTATCTCCAGCTCTCATGAACTTCCTTTGGAGCACACTGAGCAGCATTGCTCTTGAGGATTACAGCTGTTTTGGTTGGTTATGAATGAAGAGGGAGACCCTGTCTGGGTCCTAAGATGTTAGGTGGCTTGCACTAAACCGGGCCAAGAAGCAAACTGGGAACTGCATGTACACATACACACATAAGCTTATAATTAATTAGTGAAACATAGTTTTTCCTTTAAATTCTGGTGGCTGATCACACCTGCCATAAAGAACATATAGAACCAGACATCTGGTGCAAATCTGATGGCAGAGCCCCAAGACTGTTTTATAGACATCTACATTGAAGAGAAGTGACCGCACTGCTCCCAGAGAAGCTCGGTACGTAGAGTTTTGGGGCAAGACAAAGCATCCACTGGTGCACTGTGCATACTGCACAGCCAGAAGCGGCTGGGCCACAGCTGTGGGTCTTCCACTGCCTCCACACAGGACCTGTAAACAGCCCAGTGGTACCTTGGTACCTACGCCAAAACAGGTAAAACAGCTCAAGAACTAAGGGTCACCATCTGACGCAGACATTTGTACCTCTGACCAACAGACATTCTGCAACATCTCTTCATATTTCTTATCAGAGGTAAAATAACAAGCAATAAAATTTCTTGTTGCAAACTCAGAATATTATCTGTGTCTAAGCAGCCACCAAAACCACAAAGGACTAAAAATTGCAGGGCATATGATTCTACAGCATATGATGTTACGTGTTGCAAAGTCATGCACAATGAAAGAGGAGCCATTGAAGGCCGGTGAGCCTCACGAGCTACCATGTACAGCCCCAGGGCATTCAGAGGGCTCTAAAGAGCCCCAAAAGTCACTGATTTCCTTGATCCCATGGATCCTGGCAAAAGATAAGTCAGGAATGAAGGAGATCAAAAAGATGAGCCCAAAAATTAGTTTCTCAGATGGGTTCCATTATAATCTTTCCATATTTTTTTTTTAGACTAGCTGTACAAGAACCAGAAGCATGGCATTGATATAGAGTTAAAAGGTTAGCATCTCAACGAAACTTTTGGTGACAATGCACAGGTACCATTAGATTTGTTTTCCTATGATAAGCATCCTTCAGAGAAGTTGTAGGTTGAGGAAACCTCAATTTGTTTCCAGCTCTTCTGGTAACAGGAGTTGCTTGAATAAAGCTCGTTTGTTCACACACTGGTCAATTTAATATTGCTTTTTTATCCAAATTAGTATTATTCTTCTGAAAAGCAAAACTGGATTTCTTCTTTTTTAATAGGTGAGAAACTATTATCCACTGTAAAAGAAGCTAACAGTGCAAGCACAGTATGTCAAGACAAATTTTGATCCTCCTCAATTTGTGGCATGACGTCCAAGAAAAATCATATAATACTTCTATGAATTTGTAATTTCATCCCAGAAAGTAAAGAATAAGATAAACATTTTATGTTTGTTTTTCACTTTCACAGCAACATCATCCTTACTTGCTTCTAGATGGTCACATTTTGCTGACATTTACAAACATTTCATGTTGATCTTACATGGGTCACATCAATCATCTATACAGTTTCAATGACACTTTGTTAAATAAACTGTCATGAAAGATTTATAGAGAATTTGATAAAAGTAAAGAAGATGTAGTTTAGCTTTTAAAGATGCATTACCCCTTTTCTGAGGTGTAATATCAGTTCTAAAATACCATTAAGTTTTTCTGGCAGGAGATGAAGTGAGAAAATAAAATGTACTCTTTCATCAGCACTCGCTTATTTGCATCTCTTGTGTTCCTACAAAACGCCGTGAGAACAGATCACCTGCAGCGCTCCTGGGAGGGAAGGGGAACCTCACTCCCATTTTGCATGTTCTGTTTGTCTCTACTAATGCTTGGAAGAAGCCATTAATGTTCATAATACATTATTTGAGCAAAAATGACCTCCAGATTAAAACAAAACAAAGCTCTACTTCAGATTAACATCTTTTTGAAGGTAAGCTGATACTCCCAAATTCCCTACCCCAAAATAGGGAACGCAGACAAGCAATACACTTGCATTAAATGTCCTTCTTTAGATAAATCAGCTGATTACAAAACAACCCACTAAATGTGGCCTACAGCACGTTCATTAAGATGTATTTTAATTTTCAGAATTTACTGTCTGATATCAATTTAATATTTGAGAGCAGCTAACAACTGTCTCCCTGTTGGGAAGGGCCTTAATCATACTCAGTTCACTAATAAGAATCAAAATTTGAAATAACTCTTTTCTTTGGTTTTCTACCATTGACTTATCTAGTTACAAAAGCAATTATTTGTTACACCTTTCAGTTATCTGCAAAGTCAGCTACGGCTGCTACTCTGCGGTTCAGCTCTTTACAAAACACTAGCAAGGAAGACAACATGGAAAGATTTTCTCCATTACACCATTTAGTCTTGAAAGACTATAAGTGATTAATTAACACTTCCGGAAAAAATAACAAGACATCTTTCACCTCTATTAAAGACCATAAATTTTTTGCAGCCAAGAGGATAGCATGAAATACTCCTAAAAAACCCACTGTACTTACAGAGTCTAATGCCTAATGACCAGACCATCAGGTTTTGCATTCTCCCTCTACAAGACCTCCTGTTACCTTCATGTAGTTACCCCCTCTCATCTCACACAGAAGGTCAAAAAGCAGTCGATAAACCCACTGTTCAAGGCAAATAATTCAAGAAACCAAATATTATTTCAGCAGTGAAAGTTTCTTCTCAAGAAACAGAATTATAAAATTATATTGGATTACCTACAGGAAATCTAATGACCAAAGAAAATCAGGTGTGATCAAAAGAAAGATATGACCAAAAGAAGATAGGACCAAAGATCCAACCAAGCAGATGTAGCCAAAAGAAAGCAGATGTAGGTGCAATGGTGTAAGGCACTCAATAAAAAGCCCTGGCAAATCCATCTCCCACTAGTCTGTGAGAATAATTTCCATGACTATAACAACAGTTACGTTGAAAGTTTTCTACAATGTTTTTCTCCACCTTCCTATTTCTGTATCAGTAACATAAATACAAAATACATCACACAATTTTACATCTAGCTGGACACCAAAGAGCCCACTTAATTTATCTTATGATTATGATCTTACTATCTGTGGTCCTGAGACCTTTGGTATCTTTAACACCTGTCTCGGAATAAAAAGATGAAATTGCGTTCCCAGCTACCACCCCAGGACTGACCTCGTACAAACCAACGTTCTCGGTTCCTCTATTTCTTCAGTTCGTTATGTCCTCCATGGGCCACACTGCGTCACCCCTCAATGCCAGGCGACTGACTGGGTTTGCAGGTTGCACATCATCTTTCACATCACCAACAGGGTCCTTCTGTTGTCTGATACAAAGGCCCTCGGTTCATCTCTGCAGTCTTTACGAGGAACGGAACGGCACCTTGGTATCTGGGCTACGTGAATTTGTTTTTCAAAAAGAAACAGGGAAGAGACACACTATATCTGCTGAAAGTGTTGTATGGAGAACTAGCTGTGAGATGCTTACTTGCATCAATCATAGCTAAAACCTCCGGCAGGTTCACAACACCCAAAACAACTGCTCTTTGTATGGGAACATTATGGATCTGACTTCTACATCATTTGCTGAACGGACTTTATTCACAGTAATAGCTTACTCAGGGTGAATTTGAATCAGCAGCTTTAAAAAAAAAAAAAAAGCCTAATCTGCAGCCATAATCTCGACAATAAGTGGCATCTCAACAACGTTAATTTGTAGATGTTCTAACTACTGTATTATAACTGTGTTTCTAGATACTGTGAATTAAAAATAAAAGAAAAAATGCCTAGGAGTTTAAAGGCAGCAATTTACTCAGTTATTCAACTCATCTGTCAAATATATTACTGAGTGGTAAATGAATAAATATTGGATTTCAATTGCTATGACTAGAAATAAATGGCTAGCCGTTCTCCAAGCAGCAGCACCGTGAGCTACAGGCTTTCAGTGTAGGCTTATTTAAAGAAAAAGCAGTAATTAAAGTAATTCCTATATTCTGAAAAAAGTCGGTTTCTGATTTGACATATTACATAGCTAAAACATAATTGCCTCTCCTTTACCGCACGTCATCTGGTCTTCAGAAAAACCCCAGACTAACATAGTGAATCCATTCCTCCTGGATATCGATGAGATCCTAACTGTCAAACGCTCGTGGTCCAAAGGCACACTCCATTTTGAAATTACTATGCCAAATAGTTTTTTTTCAGAATATTTTAAAATTACATGCATTCAAAACTGGTAGAACTAAATGCATTTAAATATTTAGATCATATAGTAACGATTCCTTACTATCTTAAGATAACAAATTATATGCTGCATAAGAGCTTTATGATTGTTTTCTGGAAATGAGTTGAGCCAAACTCATGACTATTATTGATTAGTTTGAAAGATATTAGCTACCAGAGAACTACTGACGATATGATTATGAGAAGATGACGTGAGCGCCCAACATTTTTCATGGTCCTGCAACCCTCCCAGTGTAATTTCTTACTGAAAAGCACTGAAATACATTGACAGATAAGGAGAAATTAGTGTCTCCTGCCATGACAATATGCTTCTAATCTGTTTTGCTGAAGTTTCACTCAGATTCACAAGAACTTTAAAAAATTGTCACGTGCTCTGAAACAGGGAAAGCAGGCAAATGACTCACATTTTAATGAGGCTCAAAGTCGCAGTGTAAGTGGAGGAGCGTCCTCAACCTCACAGGACGGAATTAAAACGTCTATCTCCATGTAACAGACACGGTGGATATGCTTTAAACCATCCTCATGTGAAGTGACTTCATTAGAAAGTGTTGTTGTAAAGCAGCAGACAGTATTAGATCAAAAAAGCAACTGCCTCTTCTTCATTATGGTAACAAAGATGATTAATAGTAATTGGACTCATTTGATTCCAAAGCCTTAGCTGCTAACCAAAGGCAGCGGTCACAGCCAAGGCTCTGCTTCCCGAAACAGGCTTCCTACCCTAATGCACGAGAACTCACTCCTTTTATAATTTTAAGTTACCTAAAGATTCATTAACTGTTTTGCCACAAGCCCCAACTTTGATTATCTAACTGTCCCTGGATGCCTCCTTTTTTTGTTGTGGTTGGGGGTTTTTTGTTTTGTTTTCTTTTCTTTTTTTCAAACAATCCCCTGGCCCATGACTTAAACATAACTTAAGTTTTTATGAAGTCCTCCCAGGAACACTAAAGACATGCATAGTCTTCAAGATTGTTTTTACAACACCAACAATTTAACTAAGATTTCTGCACATCGCAGATTTCTCTGTGTGCTCTGGTGGGGCCTAGCACATGAAAAATGACCTAAACAGGTTGAACTCTTGCATGTTGTCAACTACCTATGTTCAGGCTGATACTCACAGCGCACGCATAGAAGGTGGCTGAAATCATCCCTTGGTTGAGCAAACCACAGCCAAGAGGGAATGCTAACAACAAAGTGCATCTTTCAGCCCAAATGCATCATTTCAGGTTAGAGCTGGATGTTAAATACCCTGGTGATGCAGATATCCAGCACTGGGTTGCTTCTTCTTCTATAACCTTATGGTCAAGATGATCAGTGACCTCTTAGTTTGACACTTTAGATTTTCCCAGTCTTTATCAATGTGTGTTACAGGCTGTTGAGAGAACTACATAACAGGATTAACTAATGGCAATAACCCTCTTTTGTCAGAGAGGATTACTGTCATTCAGCACTAGGGGAAACCGAAAACCAGGAGTTCCTTTTGTGGTATTTATTTAATATTCTACTCTGTAATCTGTTTGCAACAGTATTAGTGCAAAATGTCATGGGAAGATGTAAACACTCACCAGATTCCTTTTTGTACCTACAAACAAACCAAATGAAAAACAAAAAACAGTTTGTTTCCTGTCGCTCAAACCGTTCCAAGATCCTGATGCTCTATGTTATTTAACGTTTTCAGCTGACTTTGGGGACATTGTAGACTGCTCTGATGAGGCATGTTCTAGTGTCAGCCAACAGTTTATCCCTGGCACGCTTGTCAATCAAAATAAAACTAACAGACGGCTTTCTTTGTTTCAAATGAGCTTTGCCTGGTCATTAAAATTCACTTTTTATTACAAAAACTACCATTTGGAGAGAGCAAATTGAAATGTTTGAGGTTCCTACTGAATCAACTTCTACTGAGGTTGAGTGTTGCAAAAGAATTTTGAAAATATAAGGAACGTATTATTTCATTGTCTGCGTGCTACCTGTTATTGGTCTCACTATAGCACGCTGACTACACAATGGTCATTTCATATTAAAGCCCGTAACGAACGTTTTGGCAACAGGCACCAGTGAGGCCCCACCTCGAATGCTGGGCTCAGGTTTGGGCCCCTCGGGACAAGAAGGGCCTTGAGGGGCTGGAGCGTGTCCAGAGAAGGGCAGCGGGGCTGGGGCAGGGTCTGGAGCACAAGTGTGCTGGGGGGCGGCTGGGGGAGCTGGGGGGGTTTAGCCTGGAGAAGAGGGGGCTGAGGGGAGCCCTTCTCGCTCTCTGCAGCTGCCTGAGAGGGGCTGGAGTGAGGGGGGGGCTGGTCTCTGCTCCCAAGTCACCAGGGACAGGACGAGAGGAAACGGCCTCAAGCTGCGCCAGGGGAGGTTTGGGTTGGAGATGAGGGAAAATGTCTTCACCATAAGTGTTGTCAAGGAAGCAGTTGAGTCACCAGCCCTGAGGGTAGCTGTGGTGCCTAGAGACTTGGTTTAGTGGTGGGCTTGGCAGTGCTGGGTTAACTGTTGGACTTGATCTTAAAGGTCTTTTCCAACCTAAACAATTCTATGATTCCATTAGTGTTTTCAACAGCAGTATATGAAATCCTAGAAAATTAATTTTTTCCTAACACTGAGCAGCAGGAGTCAAGGTGTATCTCTCTAGACAACGTAAAAATACAGTAGTTACCAAGTGTCCCCTTTTTAGAAAACACTGAGTTTCCCATTCTAAATATTGGGGAAATCATACTCTATTAGATTAAGTTTGGAAACTTATGCCAAAATCATATAACTCAATAGAAAATTACATCTAGAATATATACTCCTGGCAAAATAAAGTGCTTCCAGCAACACCAACTTTATTTTGGGGAGATAAATCAAGAAGCTACTCAAAGATATCCTGACAAAAGTCATGGCTTCCAACCAGCCCTTGTGAAACAGAATGCAGCACGATGATTTGTAATGATGTACAAATCATGTAAAGGAAGCCACTATTTTATCTGAAGTTCCCACATGAGTAAGAGTACAGACCGCTGCAAATAACAGATTTCCTTTTCCTTTTTAATAAAAGTATATTAAAAACCCCTAACAAATAAGGTTTCAAAATCATTATCTTTCTTCTCTACAGGGAAGTTGTGCATATAGCCTCTAATTATGTCAATTATGAACACGTGGGATTTTAGTTATTATAAACACACTTTCCTTTCACTGACAGTGATTCAAATCCCATCCTACAGATTGATTTGCAGCCCTTCCTTTTGTTGACAAGCACAACCCTCCGCAACTGCCCTTGGAATAAGATAGCAAAATGAAAATGAGAATCTCCTCTCTTTTCATCTTTGACAGACTATAAACACAGAATGTACCCAATATTAAAAAAATAACTGAAATAGTCTAAGATACCTTCCTGGGCAACACAGTGTTTTAAGCTAAAAATATTGGCTGTAATTTGGAGGAAGATAAGATAGGAAATAAATGTCCAAAACTTAGCCCAGATGCTTGAACATGAACTATAATCCTTAGGTCACAACTTAATCCTACATAACTGATAGCATTTGCAGATGGGAAAGCAGAAGCCTGGACAAATTACCCAGTAATTTTAACGCAAGTATCCTGCCTTTCTCAGAAGTTGTTCAATAACAACTCCTTTTTGTCGTATCTCTGCAAATAGTAAAATCTGGGTACAAACCCAACACGCTACCCTGTCTTAATCACTGTTGCTACTACTCCCTCCTTTGCACTGCAGAAAGTCATACTCATTTTTGTCCAAATAGTAACATTTATGAACTGTAACATTTGGCACATAAGGAAAAATGCAGTTTGGCTGCTAGAATTCATAATTTTGGAAAGGAAATTATTAGAATTAATTACTGGTTCAGTTAGACACACACAATATTTGTGTCACACAAGAGGGAAAGCACACCTGATGGACTCACCAAGCTCTACAACTGGCAGGCATCTATACCAAACACGCAGTGCTAAGCTCCTTTGATGAAGATTGACCTAGCAAAAAACCTGGCCCTTAAACTTCAATCTATACCCAGTCATCCCCTAGGGATAAAAACCTGTCATATTAAAGGAAGAATAACTTGTCGTTTGATGTTATTAAAAATCTTTATTAAGTGGAATGACTCCTCTAGAGTATTTGGCAACCCAGTTAGTCAAGAATAACAGAACTTACGTATTCTTAAAAAGACACATTGTTTTAGCACTTTGATTAAGGTGCATTTTCCGAATAAAACTCCCAGAAAGAGCAAATATGCCCGTTTTTCCCAAGATGCTATTTAACACAGGAAGTGTTCACACACCTTGTACTGGACAGTGAAACCCAAAACGTGTCAGGAAGATGGGGTCCCTCTTATTCCTTTTTCTCTCCCCACCCCACATTGGTAAAGGCAAATTAAAGATACACAGTGCAGTTTTGTGAGATCATGAACCCCATGTCCTTAGGGTTAGAGGAATAAAGTGCCGTTCTGACAACCAGAGTTACAACAGACGTAAGGAGCTAGACTGTGATGACAGAATATAATAGCCTCATTGTTACAGAGGGTAAAGCATCAGAAAATAAGATAACAGTACTTTCATTTCAACTTATTGCTACATATTTAAGTACTACAGAAGCAGATTTCCATACTAGTTAACTAGTAAAGGTAACATGAGTTTTGAGAAAGTATCTGAAATTAGTGTTTTATTACTTGCTGTTTTCAACATGAACCATTCTACAGTCTTGATGGCTGGAATATTTATTTTGATACCACCCAGCACAGCTTTCCTGTGTTCATACCACCACAGAACCACTGACTTGGATTCAGCGTATGATAAAGTGACCATCTACACAACTGTGGTGCTCCCAGTTTTCTCCCTGCATTTGATTTTAACAGGGTACTGATAAATGCTCTCCCAAGTACAATTTTCAAACCCGTTTTGCATCTGTCCTTACTTATTTCACCTAGACTGCCTTTTCCACAGTATCTGAGAGACTATCAGAAACCTTCCTAAAGTGAAGGCACATGACATCTACTGCTTCACCTTTGTCCTCTATGGACTGTCATTCTTTTTGTAAAAGAAATTGGATTAGTTTGACATAATTTGCTCTTGACAAATCCATGTTGTCTGTTATCTCCTGGGTACTCACAAACCGTTTATTAGTCGCAGTATTTTTTTCAGTTGATCTGAAGTTGTGGAGTGTATAATTTCCAAGCATTTCCTACTCTTTTGTTCTTTCTGCTCTCCTGATACCTCAATCATCCCCACAAGACTCTTCAAAGTTAACCATTAATCACTCCAACATCTCATCCACCATTTCTTAACTACATTATATCAGACCCAGCTGATTTGAAAACATCTAACCTAAATAAGCTTTGTCACACTGCTTTCCTTTCTCAAGTTTAGATCTTGCACTTTTGTCACCACTAATTGTGTTAGACATCTAACTGCAGGTGACCTGAAGGCATTAAAGTCTTCGATCTTCCCAGGGCCATCTGTTGCTACCTTTCCCTTCACATCGCAGCACATCCACCCTTGCTTTTCTCTTCACAAGATGGAAATGTAGAATGATTTCATCTTACTCCAGAAGGCGGCTGCTGATTGCACCCCGCTTTGTTCTTTGGCCTTTCTGATACTGTCCCCACATGCTCATGCTATTCTGCTCTAACCCAACTGCCTTTACTCCTCTCCCTCTTTGGCGTACTGCTTCTAAGACTGTCATAGAAAGATTCCAAATTTAGCAAACCTGACCTCTTTCTAGAGTTGCTATTCATTTGCATTTATGCCTATATTAATTTTTTTTAAAGGAGTGGCAAGGCTTCTTGAAAATTTTACCCTTCTACTCCCCATTCCAATACATCAGTCTGCATTATTTTAAGGCACTCTTTTCTCTATATATTATTTCTTCTACTCATCATATGGCTCATAAACTCTATCGTTTCATAGCCACTCTTACCTGATTTTCATTACACTTTGACATTCTCAACTAGTTCTTTCTTGGTTACAACTGAGTTTAAAATAAAACCAAAACATAAACTGTCTTCTAAAGCTGCCTTCTCTATCTTAGAGATATATATATATATATTAAAAAAAAGCTTCTACAAAGCATTCCAGTACATACTAGTTGTACCTCTGGACTGGAAAAATTTCTCATTACCACCAAGTCCCGTGCTTTGGACAATTCCACCTCAATCCGCATGGGTCCCTCCTGCTTTGGTGGCCTTTAGGAGCAGGCTACCCCCACAACCGGTGCTCTTCTCCCATGCCATCTCCCTCCATAGCCTGGACCTCTGAGCAAGCGCACATGCCCTGTTTTATAAGGCAACATTTCTTTCTTCTTTAGTTCCTTTTGCCTCCTGAACAAGCTGTATCCTTTACAGTAACACCCCAGCTATGTGAATTATCTGATCTACTCTCTTTCATAACAATCATAAATCATGATCATATACTAAAATTTTTTTTGTTCTTCCTGTTTATTTCCCTGTACTACTTAGATTCAACACAACTCTAAGGTGATCTGGAACCAACCCACCAGCCTGTTTCGTATACCTACTTTAAGACACATTAACAGTAACTTCCCACCTCTGGTTTTTAAAGGCTTGACCAGTTGTGGCTGTCTACATTAACCTCCAAGCTTTTGCCATCCCACTCTAACTCTAATTTACCATCTTTGTGACTATATTAGCAAGCTAATACGAGAACACGCACATCAACTTCTTCAGGATGGGCATTCTAGGGAACGCATTTATTCATTTCTGGTATTAACGTTTCCACTTGTTCAGAGCAACAGGTTAGAAGAGGAAGAAGCCAGCGAAATGAAAAAGTAGTTCCTAAATCATCCTGTCACAGGAGAGCTCCTGATCCGCTAACTGATGTTGGTAAGTACAGTCACCGTTTCTGGCATAAATAATTGGTAACAGACTGGACACAGTCTTACTCTACCTGAGAAATACAACAAAACCCAGTGGATTCAAATGTACGACTACCTTACCTACAGTGTGTTAAAATTTCCAAATGCAATGTTATAACTAAATATGCAAAGGCAGCGTTACCTTTTCTTACCTTGTTTCTCAAAGCCTGAACCCTCTTCCTTCCCTCAGCGCCCCCGTTCCCTTTCATATACCATTACTACTGCAGGTTGCTATCAGGCCATTTTTACTTCCAGCCGTACGTTTCCAAAGAAGCAAGTCTAGGAAGTTTTATATGGCTTTCTTTCACGGCACAAAATGACATAATACAATATTGATCCAGGAACACTGCTGCTGTCATGCAGCTGACACTGTGATATAGTAGTAAAAGTCATTAAGGGTGTACCAGAAATTGTGTGGCAGCATGTCTGCAATGCAGCTGCAAAAGAACTGATGCAGCAATATATATACACACAGAGGATATCTGTGTATATACATACACAGAGTCAGAGAACATATCTAAAGAGTTATACTGATTACAATGCATTATGATATTAATGTCAATGATCACAATTCTTCACTTTTTTTTTTAATGTTTCTTATTTTGTTTATGACCATTTTGTTGAGTTATCAACATACTGCAGAGTTCTGTTTAAGAGGAGTTAGGAGTTTGTCTTCTTCAAGTTGTGTTTCATTACAGCCATTCAACCAGGGAGCTTCTTGTCTCTAATGATTTACTTTTTTTTAGGCCATGCCAAACCTGTATTTGGTTAAATTTGGAACATTACTTTTACCTAAATAAAGAACAGAATAAAGAGACCAAATGTTATGCTGCAAGTTTTTTTTTCCTCTGGTGTTACATATATTTCCTTAAAAAATGAGTTTATTCTGCATCACCTTATCAAAAAATGACAGCACCTACCTACAAATTCACTAAAAAACACCCAGGACTACTTATTAAAATTAATATTTTCTCATCCATAGAGCTTTAACTTGAAACACAAATTATTTCATTTGTGAAGCAATAATGCTATACTACAAAATATTACTACCGTAACCAAACCAGACATTAAACATTTGTAAGCTCCAATAATATACCCTGGGCAGGCTTGGTTGCAGAATCCCTTATAAAAATCACATAAACACAAAATGTTGATAAGACCTCGTTGAACCATTCTGAAGAAATAGGCAAGAGAAAAATACTGTCATTTGCTATTATAATCATAGCATTTTCTTTATATATAGTCTTTTAACACTCCCAGGTATGATAACACTGACTACTATAGAGCAGGAATAGATTTGGGTCTGGGGCACCTTTGCAACATCCATTTTTGGAAAAGCTGTCAAACTTTGAAAATCCGTGTTCTCTCATACTTAATTGGGATTAGACAAACTGAACTTTCCTTTTATTAACGTCCTTTCCCCATTCCCAGTATTACACATGTGATAATTAGCACCATCAACACTCTAAATTTGTACAACAAAGCGAACTGGGGGCTCAGCTCAAACTGGTTTAAATTCCTGCCCAAATCTCCTCTCCTAAATTCCTGCCTAGATCAACAGTAACACCACATCCCACTGTCACTTTAATATTGCCTTCCCCTTTTTCTCCAAATCTATTCTGGCTTCCCAGCATTAACCTTGGTAGCTCCTCCCTGCCTGAAACATAGTTTGCAGAAAAAATAGAACATTTCAAGACACTGGGGAATTATCTCCTACCCCCGCCAATCCCTTCACGCAAGAGGAAGCAAGAGTTGTGTTCACGGTAAGCAGTTGAAGGAAGAAGCGTAGGGCTAAAGCCAACAGTGGCAAGGATCCTGAGGAGACGGTTGTGCAGACAGACTGGGGACAAAGAAATGCATCCTGGAAAGGAACCACCCAGAATTACTAGAAAATAAGCTTATGATCCGGGGTGGGAGCAGATCCTAGTTTCAGGATCACTGGAGCACAGAGAAGTGAGACAAGATCTTACCGGGCAAGAGAACTAGGGCTTGGAAGGCAAGTCTGAAGACAACAGATGAATGATGAGGGCATATGAAAGAAGCTAAGAACAAGTGTTGGAGCAGAGGAGGGCAGAAAAGCCTGTCACGTGAGCTGTGGAAGACTGGCATAAAATTTGTACTCGCTAAAGGTACTCTCCAAAGACAAGTGCAGCTCAATATTTCCACTGCAACAAGCGTCAATGAAAAGCATTGCCAAAGGCGTCCACCTCTTTCCAACACTGGCTCACACAGATGACGGCAGCACGTTGTGGCTACAGATATTCCATCCGTCCCTATCGTAGGTCTGGGCAGGCCAGTAACTGTAAGATCCTTATGGGCGACGCTAGATGCAGATTACAGAAGTTCTGGGGGTTTTGACTGAGTTTAAGAATCTCAAACAATCACACGTACACACAGTAATGTTAAAGGACCATTACTGAGACAACACTAGCACCCCAAAATTACATCATTTCAGAATTCAGGTTGCTTATGCAACTTCAGTTCTGCTGTCCTAGTATAGCCCTCAATTACTCCCTCCCCCAGCCACCCACCCTGAAGGACCACAACCCCTCTGACCTACACTGAGACTGTGCTGTGGGTACGGGCAGCTGGTGAGTAGTTTGGCTTTGCCTTACTGCTTTGTATAAAGATAAGCAAATGTATGAGCATTTAAAGGATCATTTCGTAACTCCTTCATTGGTAAAATGCACGTGGATATATACAGCCTTGAAAATATAATGCATCGTTAAACATAAGATAGATGGGGCAAGGAGTTAAGAGGAAGAAGTCTGGCACAAAGTGGTGCAACAGATGTTGGATTAAGTTTCTTGAAGAACCTTGTTTCAGAAAACATCTTTAAAAATGCTCATTTGGAAGTATAATTCATAGTAACATTTTAAAGTAAGATTGAGAGAAGTTTAAAAAAAGTCATCACCATTTTTGTACATTCTGTGATGCCGCTTCAGCTCAAGCTCTGTCCCCTCGCTCACCCCCGTGGCATCGGCAGGATAGCGGGGAGTGGGATGGAGTGAGCGAGAAGGCTTGTGAAATCTTTATTACAGCTCTGTTGTAAACCACCAGAAGACAAAGTAGACAGTTCCAACTAGGAACAGCTGTTATTTTCCAATTAAAAATCACAAGACCAAAATATTAATTTATTAAGCAAGTGTTCAGTTTGAGCAGCCACAACTACATTTCCTAGCAATATATTCTCTTTTTTAAGAGAGGCTGTCAGGATGTCTCTGGCATAAATAATTTAACGTGACAAAACAGTTTATTGTCTGCTGCTGATATGCAAACAACTCTGTTCCATATTGTGAAATACTGTCTCAATATGAAATTAACTGTAAAGGATGTTCGTTTGGGGGAAAAAACAAAATTTGTTGACATTTTTCCAAATGTTTTACCTAGTAAAGAATTAGCTGTGTTAGACTTTGAGAAAGATTATCTTCTGCTATCATAGAAGCAAGTTAATAAAGTGACAATAACAAACTGATGTATCTGTCAAAGTTTATAGATAAGGATGTCAAGCTATAGGTTATCAGCCTACAGTACTGACACTGTTCATATATCACAGCCCCCCAACACACTCTGTCAGCATTGTTTATTTTCAGTCAGGAGTTAAATAATGACCATGTACTAAAAATGCCTTTGGGGAACTGCTTTGTCTTACACACGGTTCACCTGTTTACTTCAGAGTAAGTTTTGAGTTGCTTTTGTTTAATTTTCTGTTTGAACAGCTGGTATTTATCAACTTCAAATGGACTTCAGGTCAATACACTGCAAAAAATTTTACTGCAATTTCTACACTTGCTGCACACACACAGCTTGTAAAATGCTAATGAGAACACCTCCGCACAGAGCCCCGTTTCAGAGGAAGGCAGAAAATGCCCACAATACTCCTGAAACTACATCAACGCTGAACAAGGAAAAGAACGAACGAAGTAGAAGTGTTTATTTAAAGGGTCCAGCAATAGAAATCATAACCACTGTGTACTGAGCACCGTAGATAGCAGCCTTTTTTACTTCCCATTCTTACCCTGTGCATTTTCTTTAGAGCATTCAAACCTGGTTATCTGTAAAAAGGTAGGAGACGTTATGGGGTTGCCTGTCTGTTGTTTTGGAATAGTCAATAGGCAGAGAAAGAGAAGAGAAGCAAGTTCTGCTGCAGTTAGAGGTGAGGATGCAAAGAAGACACAGCCGTGGCAGGGCATACCTAAAGAAATCTCTGGGTTTCTTCTCACATATATAAACATATAAATAAATTTATGCTATTTAAAATATTCCATAAGAAGTTATGAAAAGAGTTGACTTAAACAATGGAAAACTGTATCAAACTGTGAACAGACAAATAACTGCCTAGACATAACCAGTAACAACACAGAGGGTTTCCATCTATTTATTCTTTTTTTCTCTACATACCAGGCAAGGTGACCGAAAGATATTATTCTACCAGAAATCACTTTCTGCAACTGACAGCTCTAATTGTCACATTTGACAAAGTAAAAAAGAATGGGAAAGATCATGAATTCTTAATTCAAACAAGTTTCTATTACTTTTTTTGGAACCATTGTCTGAGTATGGATCTTAAGACATGGGCTGAGAATTAACATATTACTCTAAGAATGTTTTTTCTAATTAGTGGATTTTTCCTCCTACTACAATACCTTTTAAAAAAAGAGAAGTGAAATTAAAAGGGCACATTCTGAATCACCATTTATTAATGGCAGGGAGAGGGGAAGGAACTACGGGGAGGAAAAAAAACCAAACCACTTTAAGCAGAAGTTGCTAATACCATTTCTTCTCCCTCAACATTAAATTTGCCTGTCTAGGTAACAAATTCAGGGACTCGAGTTTTACAGAGTTATGCAGAACTGCAGTTTGAGGGGTTTTGTGCCTGCCAAGCCTGTACAAAGAACAAATAATATGACCTGTGGACTTGAAGACACTAATACTACTTCACCTGATACCTCTCAGTACCGCATGACCTTCAACTGAGACTCCAGACCCTAATTTTCCTCAACTTGATTTTATCAGTTATAAAAGGCAGTAATCTGAAGGACTAGAAACTTCTTTTTAAAGCACTAGTTTCTCATGAAGAACACTGTAGATGTAACAAACCTTGAGACCTCTAAACACACATTTGTAAATAAAAACTTTTCTTTTGCAGTCATTGAAATTACCATCCAAATAAAACATCATTTATTCTACAATGGTCGGTTTAACTTAGACACCAGTAGGCAAAAAATGGGCTGATTTATGTAACCGATACTTTCAAATACAACTATTAGACAAAGGACTCTGAAAAGCCAAGTATAGAGCAAAGAGGTGTGTGTCCCAGCTTCCACTCCAACTTGAGTAGTGAATAAAAATTATCTATTTTCTTAAAAAGGTTTTGATCGAAGCCACCCTACTTCAGTCACAATATACCTAGCTTTTACAAAAGGTACTTCAGCCCCTTAATCTGTAGGACAACTGTGAAAATCCCTGCAACATTTGCAAACCTTATTAAATAAGGCCGAATGGAGTAAGACACTGGAAGACCTCCTGAGCTTCGTGCTGGAAACTTTTTCACAGGAGCCCAAGCCTATTGTATACGAGGAACCAGGGGGTGCCAAAGGAGTTGGTTGCTATGGTGGCATCTCATAAATCATCAATTATTGTCTGTTATTATGAAGGTGACAGCCTCATAAAGAGATTTGCATTTTCGGCTAATTTTAAGATTTTTTTTCTGCAGACATCATTTGCTTTGTAAAAGAAATGTCATGACAACCATAGAACACTTAAGCTTGTTATCGGGTAGTCAGGCATCCGCTTGGCCCCCGTCAGTTTGGCATTTGAGCATCGTAGCCTCTTTTGCATTACTGAGTAGTTTATCTTTACAGTTCATAAATATATTTCTAAATGCGGGGACGGCATAATAGGAGAGCGCGGGGAAAGCGATGGAGGGCTCCTGGTTGCCACGGCAACCTAAACTGATCAATTCCCTGTCACTGTTTTAAAAGAGGCACCACTCTCCTGTGGCCCCCAATACTAATTACAAATGCAGGCCCTTCGCTAGCATGTTCAGCTTACAGATTAAAGCAGTTCATGCCTAATTTATCATTTAACATGTCCTCCCACATTTGTAGTGCCGTACGGAATGAATAACAACTTCACTTGTTTACAGCGTTTTCAACTTAATTTCACTAATTAGTTTTGCAGTTGCAGGAATTTGAGAGGCCTGCTGCCTCTCGGCGAAGCCGGGCGCGGGCCGGGTCGCCAGCGCTGCTCTCCCCACGCTGACACCGGGCTTGGGCCCCCCTCCGAGCGCAGATGATCAATACATTACATATTTATATCTGCCTTTTTTCAAAAATATTTTTTAAGCAACTGGGAGGATATTTTTAATCAGAACAGAAAGGAAATTATGGGAAAACTGCTGTAGTTTTGTAGTAGAATAATTCATTTTGTTCTGTGCAAGGTCTGAGACAAAAATGCTGCGCGTTTCCCTGCAAAATGGACCCAAGTGACGATGCTCCAGTGGCCACTGACACTGCCCTTCCAGTCAAACTTCTACAGCTTCGTTTAAGGAACATGACCACCTTTTATCCATACTGAACTTTAAATGTGTGTGCTTCAACAGTGTTTACCACGTCCCAAGCACCCACCGCTCAAACAGTTCTTTCAAATCTTTGTGACCAGCACTTGCGGATGGCTGGGAAAACCCCTTCCCACTCTCTGCCATCTCTAACAATCCAGGTTAGAGTGTGAAATCTCTACAAGGAAAACCAGAACTTGTTGGACCGAAAATGCTCTCGGCCACAACAGCAGTAACTACTGAGACATCTAGGAAAACAAACCTGCTTAAGGCAACCAGCAATGATGAAAGCCACGATCCGGCATCCTAATATCGGGAACATTCTCTGACCTTTCTGCTCCAAAGAACAATATGTATAGCCTGCATATTCCAAAACACTCTGCAATTTCAACAGAACCTTTAAGATTCATCTCTGGCGATACGAAGAGTTTCATGTTGGAGCACTGCCGCCCCCCGGGAGCGGGAAGGGAGTTTTGGTTCCTTGGTAATATTTGCACTATGGCAGTCACAAAGAAGATCATTTGACAGCCTCTGCCCCAGGCAGCTCCTCCCTGTCATCAGTTTTACAAAAGGGCTCCTTCCCAGAACTCCTGTTAATCAACAAAAATTATACATCCAAAGAAAGTTAAAACCCTTTAGTGGGTCTCGGGGGGCTTGGTGAGAGGGAGCGAGGAAGCGCTTCCAACTGCTGCTCAGCCCAGCAGCTGCAGCCTCGGCACTCCTGGGGCCCCCGATCCGGCCCGACAGTCTGTGCTCACAGGTGCTCCGCGCTCGCCAGCACCAGCTCACAGGCTGTGCAGCAGGATTTCTGCATTACCACAGCGTCAAGGTTACAGCTCCAGTGCCCTGATTTCAAAGGGAAATATGGTCAGCTTGAAGCAAGGAAAACTAATCTGCGCACAAGCAGCCGTCGAGCAGGAGCGCCCGGCGAACAACACACGGGCTGCAATAGCTGTTTACGCAAAGGTGGGTTTTGATGAAACGTTGCTTCTGCCTCCTCCACAGCATTTTAGCCTCGTTTCAGATAGTGAAGTGGCAGCCCCAAATCATCCTGTTCTGCCAACAGAGCCAAAAGAGAGAGCGCATGGACGCATAAATGAGTACCCAGCACAGCAGAGGCGATTGCTGCTAATAGAGGAAGTTTAAAGGAAACAAATAAACCGGTAACAGCAAAACTTTTCTCATGTATTATCTGCATTCTCTGTGATTTGCATTTGTTTGGTCTTCCATTATTTAGCTCCTAATACCCCAAGTGAATACTATAGGGCAAGGAGAGGCCTTTGGCAACCAGCAGCACTAAGCACGACTTAATTTTACCAAAATAATCTGAGAACAGCAAGTCCACATTGTTTTTCCTGATCAGAGATTTAGCACTTTAAACACACACACACACACACACACACGAGACAGATATCTTGAGAATGATTACATACTAGCCTGTCTCCACGGCTATGTGTTAATACTAACACCCCAACCTCTCCACATCAGAACAACTGCTAATGGTTTCAGTTCTCCTATATCCATTTCATTCTTCAAAATTTTGATTTATTTTTCCTGGAAGTATACACAAACAGTATAGAGGATTTGATGCTTTGTATTACCACAGAAATACTTTTTGGAAATTTGGACAGAGGCAGTTAGGAGCACAAAACTAAAGGGGCGCGTGTCACCTTGAAAGGACAACAGGCTGGGCTTCGGCAAGGGGGAAGCAGAACGTTCTGCACAACAAAGCTCAACCTGTGCTCCTTTTGGCATTACTGCTTCAGAAATAGATGCCCTCCCGGACAACTGCAGGAGACTTCAGCAGGGTACTGTCTTGTCTTCCCCCCAGACTTTTGATTCCCAGGATGCGCACCACTTTCAAGGAACATCTTTCAAAGGCCGCTGTAATACAGCAAAACTTGAACGTAGGTCACGCAATGACAGTTTGCACTCTCCTTCCACAGAGCATCCTTGATGCTAACATCCATTTTTACAAATCCTTACAAATAAACAGAGAGTATCTTTTCCCATCCTCTCCACAAATAAGACCAATTCCATTAAAGGCAACTGCACGCTGCTGTAAGGAAAGGGAAAATCAGAGCAGAAGCTTTTTTGTGCCAGCACAAGGCAACGCCTATTGGCTCACTCACTACTCAAGTGCTTCTGCTTGTTTGTACACAAATATCACACACCAGCAGCACGTGCTACTGCTTTAACGTCCAGCGTTCTCACACATTCTTTTAAGTTTCGTTAAGTACTGGCTTTCAGTACCCAGAGAACCAAACCTTAGACATCAGGTAAACTTGAAGTACATACTCAGTTATTTTGAAAAGCAGTTACCACGTGCAAGCACATAATCTAATCCCTCTCAGGATTAACAATTCTGTCTGCTACTCTCTGTAAGACGCAAATTCAAAATTTACCTTTCAAACAGAATTAAATCACACTGGGTTATTCACCTATGCTTTTGAATCCATCTATCACTGCTGGCCACTCACCACAGAGGCACACAGTCCAGGCAGGTTCTGGAAAACTCTGGGCTCCCCGGTAATAAAGGGAAAACACCCATCAACTGTACTCTGGTTTTGTTTAAATGGCATTCTTTCAGCCACTAGTCTGATTCTTAGGACAAATGTGTTTAAACCACGCAGTACACTGTGCGCTACTATTAAGTGTTACTGAAATAAAAACAACCTATATTAAGAATAATCACTCCATTTTTATAAGATGGTGACATAGTGCTCAGAAGGGAACATGCCAAATACTTCGGTTCTTTGTGAAGCACAATAATTGCTCATGATTTGCCTTTTATGATTATATACTCATTCAAGATCTCCCTGCTTATTCTGGTTGAGTACATAAAGCTGGTGCACCAAGTATCAGCAAAAAGGTAGGATCATTTGAAAACTTAAGGAACAAACTGTTCCAGTGTCGCAGCATTTAACACTCCTCCTCTCTGCTTAACGGTATGTTTGCCATGACATGGTGTGTTTTTATTACCATCTCATTCCTATCATTCCTGTTATTTAATGAACTTTAGCCTTCATCAGCTGCAGAAACCCTTGGCCCAGACTATACCCACTAGATTAATTGAGATGCTGGTAGTCACTTGAGTTTTGTTTTGCCTGTCAAACTATACATTTTAAAGGAAAATCTTAGCAATGCAACACACCAAGTACCTACATTAACCACAGAATTTCTCCTGACCCTCTCTAAATCTGTTTGCTTTCAGTTCAAGATAACTAGAAGATCCCTGAGAGTTAATACAGTACCTTCAGGTTATTAAATGTAACATGCAGAACATTACATTATTATGCTACACATGGCGAAGGAATTTTAGTATTCACAGGATTATGGTAATTAAGTCTTCCTTCACTTTGGGTGATGTGACACTTGCTTGACTATAATGTCACTCCACTTAAAGTCTGTGTAAACAACATTATCTTAGTCACTCTGCATTACATTTCCAACTGTGAGCAAAATTACAAGGTCAAAGTGGACAAGAATGTAGGTAATCCCAAGGAAACATCATGTAAATGACTAGCTCAAGGTTCAAGCTGGGTTTTCAAGGGTGGTAAAAGCCTCATGTACTACACCAATATTTTATTATTGTTCCATAGAAGGCATCACTAGCAAATGCATTTCTATTTGTAGGGACGTTTAGTTGGTCAGATCATCACAAACTTTCTTTTCTAAGTAAGGGCACAGTTGGAAAAGATACGCAAGGAGTGAGAGATGATTTGGTACAAAAACCTATATAAAACCAGCAGAATATTAATTGAATCTGTAAGTGACAGATGCAAACACACAAATATATATTTCAGTGACATCATTAACATAACACAATAAAATCTTCATTAAACTGTCAGGCAGGTGGGAGAAATACTGACTGATTCTTAAGACCAATTTTTTAAATTCACTGAGTTGAATTTGCTTTACCTTTGAATATCAAATAGGAAGGCATTTACAGTCTTTTTTTATGATTTTAATTGTCACACAAACATGCAACTGAACCTCTTTTCCCCTAACAACTGTAAGATAAACTCCGTGCACACAGGCATCTCTCAGTCTATACATAGTTCAAAATGAATACTGCTAAAGGACAAAATGGTACATCATGTGGCATCGCCAGCTAAGCTGCTGTTAGTGAAGTCACCAGCTACAGCGGCAGTCTTGGACACCAACACTTGTCTACGTCTCAGCCACCAAAGACAGGACACTTTTTGGTCTTGAACTGAACCAAAAAAACAGCACAGGTGAGCAAGTTGAAATCCTACAATTAGCAGATAATCACTTACAAGTTTATTAGCTCTGCAGGTTTGGAAATGCACCAGTTAACACCTTTTTCAGTAACATAAAACTGACTGAACAGTCTTGTTAGCAGTTAGAAATTGCCTGAGTTGCCCAAACACTGTAAATCCACAAAAGCATTCAAGCCTACATACTCGGAGGCCTAACAAATCGGGTCGGGCTGGGATTTAGCTAGCCATATCAGTAATGAGGCTTTAATAATTCCTGGGAATTCCACCCACAGAGAAGTGGTACCCAGAGAAATGTCACTGACACACCAGATCCTCAGAAATGTCATTTCAGTCATCTCTTCCTTAAACAGTAGCTGTGGGAAATTTAATTAATGACAAAACTACACTGCTCCAAGTTCTCTCAGGTAGGAATTATGCTCAGAAGTTCACTGCTAGAAACAGGCTTTTGCCAAAAACAGGAGTAAAATCCATCCACGTCAACTTTCAACTTACTACTGTTAAGGATGTGGGTTGTCAGCAAGAGCCACGACCCTGCTCCTGGCTTGCTCCTCATTTTATGCTGCAGAGTCGCTAGTTTGGGTAGGAGCATGAGGCAGTTCACCATCTGATCAGTGGCCATCCAGCCCGCATTCTTCTTCCACAGGTCAAATAACAAACATCTTCATTTTTCAACAGCAAACCAAGGAAGAAACTGTAACACTGTTAGCTGTTTATATTTATAAGCTGCACATTTAAACTAAAACATGTGTTAATAGCCATTAGTCCCTTAAACCTAAATTGTCCTTCATGGTAAGACTACTTCTAATATAATCAACCTTTAATCTACAGTGTATAATCAACAGGCATAACCTGTGACAGATTAACAGTTAAGGTTAAAAAAATACATAAAAATCTTTTTCACTTGATACCACCTTCTATGCTGCAAGATGTAGGAATTTGGCTCTTATCTTTCTTCTTTGCTGATGTTATATTAGGATGGCCACACAGTCAAGGCAGGGTTTGCATTCTGCTCTCAAAGCACCAACTTGTGCACTTACCTGGTTGCTCCTGGAGAAAGTTACAACGGAGCCGGCACAAAACTGCCTTCAGTAAATTCATCTTCAAAGCCCTTCAGGCCGATAAGACCTGGGGACTGCCTCCCTATCAAACCCACGTTAAAAGAGTGTAACTCAGCTATACCACTGATTATACAGTATGAGTTATTTGTAGCTTTTTAGAAGTTGATTGTAACCACAGATAATGGAAAATAGAGTCTTCAAAGTTATGAGCCAAAAGTATGCAGCCTGTGACTATGGCCAAAATCAGGGTTCAATGCTCAGCGCGAAGGAAAGAGGTGTTTCCTAGGTGGGACCATTTGGAGACCTACAAACAGAAAAGGATGTGCAAATACTGCGGGCAGCAGATCTGTGCTTTCTGTGCATTACTGTGCACTTCACCAGCAATGTATCGCTACCCTGGAAAAAACACTGCAATGTAACATGTAGATTCTCATGAAATAGGACATACAGGTATGAATACGAGAGTAATGTTGTTTAAAGTGAATTTCATATAATTCAGTCGTTTTAGCCCATTGTCATAGTCGGTTATAACCAGTAGATCATTTCATATTTGAAATGTTTCAGTATTCACTTACTAATCATACTTTTCATTTATGTTGCATGCTAATGATACTTCTTACATACACCATAACATAGTCTTACTACAGGATTAAACAGAAAAACAAATAAAAACTATGTGCATATAATATTTCTAATATAAACAGGCAAAATATCACCGAGATCAGTGACTTGGTGTCTACTTTGGCAGGAGCTGAATTTGGCCTAATGACTTATGGTTCTGATTTAGCTAAGGTTCCTCGTCATGTATGACTTTGACTTCTTCAGTATGTTTTCCTTGAAAAGTAAAGGTTTTCTGTATGAGATTGGAATTTAATTGTTTCCTTTTTAGACAAATATGCTTTTGGATGGATGCTGATGGAAAGGGCAATCGGATGTCAAAAGGGCAGCAGTACAGTGAGATTATGTGCTGAGGTCTAGGGCAGGACAGGCAAACAAGGGGGGATCTCAGATCACTTCAGCAGATCCTTATAAATAAAATCTCAGATAACAGACTTTGTTTATTCTGCAAAAATGCATATCGGCAGGTCAAATGAACTTCTGTTATGTTAACTACTTATGTTACCTTCTTATTAACAAATATGCCTGAGAGCATAACAGAACTCTCATCTGTGAGCATCTGGAATGCAAGTGGGGGAGAAAAAGAGTTTAAGTAATTAGGAAAGGGATGTCCTGCATCTAGAAGGAATGAACTGTCCTCTTGCCATTGCAGGGCGGGGGGAGGGAATAAATAAACTGCAACAGGAGAGAGCTCATGCGGTAGCAAGTCAATGATGCTATTATCTCATGGCACAGAAACCAGAGAACAAACTCCCAGTGCTAAGGACGAGAAGAACACTCTGCTTTACAGAATGCTGCTGCGTTGTTGAATTAGACATCACACGTTTCACTTTCCAAAACACTTAGCAGGCTATTTAAAATGAAAAACATTTGAAAACTCTTTAGAATTGAGAATCATCACTGTGACACTTCTTCTGTACCCCTTAACAAAGCACCCCCAAACAGGATCATTAAAATTATTACTAAATAAAGCTGACAAAGAAAAACACATTAAAATTTTTGATTCATTCACCAAACCTCCCCTCAAAAATCGTATCAGTTGTCATCCCCCACCGCCCACCTGGTACAAACATGAATAGGTAAAGGGCTAGCAGGTAAAGATTCCTTTGAAAAAAGTCAAAGCAAAACGTTCATTTCGCACTGAGTAGATGCACTCTCATGTATTTCAATGCCCTACCAAAATTATTAGTTTTGGAAGAAAATTTGGCAAACACTGCTGTGACAGGTTACCTTCTTTAACCAGATAACAGTCTTGGGGGAAAAAAAAAAACAACAAACCGACCATCCATATACATACACCCACCCACATGCTAAAGCCAAAAATGCTACTGAACAGAAGCTCTCTATACAGAGTTATCCCCCTCCAGACGCTGCAAAATGAAGATGAAATTTCACACAGCAGCTGTTAATCCCACCGCTCCTCGCACTGCTCAGATGGACGGGGTAGGCCCTGTGGGGAGGGCCACTCTGGCTGTGCTCTGCTAGCCCTGGAAATCGCTGGCTGCGGGCAGCCCCACGGGGGCACCTGAAGTGCCTTGAGACTGCTCCACCAGCCCACCCCGGCATCAGGGCAGAACCAGTCCCAGAAGCAGGGAGCCACAGTAACTCTTTCGCACAGTGTTCCCAACTGGGACATAATTACAACAGAAATCAGCCAAGATGATCCATATATTCTGTTTCAGGGCACATGTTTATTACACACTGCACATTCTCCAGCTTGCACATGCTTCAAACAAAAACAAAGTAATACCTTTAACGGCAAAACCAGTATTTTCTCAAAATATTTTCTTCTAACATATTACTTCCTCTTGCAGCAGTAATAAGTTGAAGGGTAGACATCAATTTGTGATCTCGGTAGCATGCTGGAACATTCCCCTTCCTCTGTATTACATGAAAAGTATAACTAAGATGTGTTAAAAGACTTCAAGGTGACCAAATCACGCAGCACTGATGAACAGACATAAACTGGAAGCATCTGAAGAACATGCGAGTCCTACCAGGATTATCCTCCTCTACATTGTCTACCCAAATAGAAACCCACTCTTGTGGCATTTACTCTCTGCATTTCCAAAGGTTTAAGATATTTAAAGATTCATTGATTGCAATGCTAAACCCCTAACAATGGGAACATTCCCTCGTTACTAGAATTGTTCAAAATTCATTCATTTACAGCAAGAACATTCCGGTAGGAATAGCTGGGAGTCTAAGTAACTTCTCCTTTTTGAAAAGCTTCAGAGGTCCAAAGCCCTTCAAACCTAACAACAGTTCCTTCCACCCTTTACAGTTACCCTGACACCACCACCCAGGAGCTCACTGTTTCTTGAAGAACTTCATTTTTTGGACACTTCCTTCCTCTGTATTTTACTCTTGCTTAAGTGAGGTGGAGAATCACCAACATCACACTTCAATTTTTTAATAATGTTCTTTTCAATTTTATTATGGTTATGTCAAAAATCACTAAATTTACTTTGGTTTCAGATAAGCTTGAAAAGATTTTTATGTAACACTTGACGCAATAGACACTACAAAAAAAATTGGAAGAAACACAGTAAATCCAAGCTTACTTTTTACTTGACAAGTGTCACCCAATGCCAAGTCATGCCTCTTGGTGCATGAAACTAACGGAGTATCATTTTACCTGCAGTGTGTTTACAGCAGCTCAGTCGACAAAAAAGAAAAAACAAAAAAACAAAAAAACAAAAAAAAAAAAAAAAAAACCACACAAAAAAACAACCACAAAACACAACCAACCACCAAACCAGAAACCCACAACTTTTACCTTGTGAGAATATATTGGTCTTTTAGCTCACTTTAATGTTGAGTGACGATGTGTGAAGAGATGCCTCTTTCAAAACCCACTGGCATTTCCATTTTGCTTTTATCGTGCCTTTTAAGAGGCATTCTGTACAGGCTGCAGTGCATTTAGTACTGGTTCCACACTTCACCAAAGCAGCTTCCCCAGAGATTTGCACATCAGTTATTCCAAACATCTGGGGGGGGACGGGGCAGATTTGAGCATTTAGCAGCAGAAACTCATATAATATGAGACTAGCACAACAAGCCGCTAATTACCCAGAGATGAGCTCGTTATCCATCATGGCAGGCATACAACATGCCATCTTAATGTGTTTCAGAGGACACGGTGCCTGAATTCCCCCTGAACTGACTGCGCGTACGTATGGCTATCCAAACAGCAAAATGCTAGATATTTTGAAAACACAAGGTTAGAAATTTATTCACTTTTAGTTGAAATAATACATTTTTCGAAACCAGCAAGTTTCATAAAACATTCTCATTTAAACAAAATTTGGGAGCAGGTTTCAAAGGTACTTGAAGAAAAAAATTTATTTTTTGTACTTTACTCCATCCTCTGCATTTAAGTAATATTTTTCCACATTCCTCCCCTGCCCCCCAAAGAGCTTCTGTTCTAGAAGAAAAGAAAATAGAAGGAAAACAGAAAACTATTCAAAGTTTGGAGTGGTCTACATTTTAAATAAAATAATAATTTACAAAACTTTTTCAGTATGCTGTAATACTGAACTACACCTCTTCTGTACTATCAGTTTCTGAATTATTCGGGGACTACGTTCTGCCAATTCATCTATGCAAGTCCAAGTTTGAGTCAGCTCCATCTATTTGATTCTTCCACATGTAGCGCATCCCTAGTGGTTACCTAATGAAAGTGATGTTGAGCTAAAATCACTGCCGAACACAATTGGTTTTAATGGGAAAGTTCAGTGGGTTTGAATAATCCTTTTTAATGTTTTTTTTACCTCATCCATTTCTGATGTAGGCCATTGCGAAAGTTATTAGCGTTAAGCCTGTTAAACTCCTTTTCATGACTTTCCAGTTTATGGTCCTCAAGAGTACTGGAAAAAAAAAAAAAAATATGTGCGTGTGCATGTTGGAAGTTGGAAGATACAGGACGCTGAGCTTTGTGCTTGCCCTTCAGCAAAGAGTTCCACAGATCAGCTACCCAGCATGTAAAAAACAAAGTACAGTCCCGTTTTGCTTGCATAAAGCACATGCTAAATGCACTTTAGGAGCAAAATATCAACTTACTCTGCTTTGTAAGAAGAGAATATTAACACGTAACACCACTTCTCTGAAAAAACAAACGAAAATGGCAAGTGCAGAAAGGTCAAGAGGACTGACAATAAGCCTGCAGGCCAGAGTATACTGGGTCAGCAATCTCCGAAGACTTAAATACTAGAACAGTAATAAATCTGCAAGCTATTCTCCATCGTATATTATAGCAATTAACAATGTCTTTCAAAAAAGACAATTAAAAACAAGTTGTATTCTTAAGATAATGCCATTTTTCCGTGCTTCCTTAATCTAAAATTATACTGAGCAAATTTTACTTGAAGGGCATAAGCAAGGCTGAAAGAAAGAGTCTGCAGCGAGTGAAACAGCCTCGTCCACTCAGGGGACCAAAGTAAAAATCCACATTCATTATTCAGGCTGTTACACAAATCAATTCAGATCTTTAAGATGACAAAGTGTATTCTTCCGCTGTTTCTAAGTTTCTAACCATTGCTTTCTTGAATTTACTAGCTTTGTCTTCAGGTGCTTTATGAGTGTTCACAAATTCTTCGTGTTTCTCTTGGAAGCAGATTTCATAGCCCCAAGTATACATGATAATACTTTGGACTACAGACAGACGTAACAAACTCATCAATAACCCAAGCACACCTTTCTACCCTTCATGTTCCATAACACGGGCTGCAAATAATTGCTTATAAGCAGCTTGATATCATTTACAGAACATTATATAATGAATTCAACAGTTTGAACAGCACTGGAGAGTGTTTACTGACTTCCCTGTGTATTTTAACAGGTAGCTTTCTTCATTTCAGATTGTAAAAACTGTCACATTTCTTGGAAATCCACTTCCACTCTAAGAATTCACAACTAAATCCTGTGACTTGCAGTGTGTTCTCGCGGGGGGGTGGGGGGAAACACACACACAAAAACATACTTTTTAAAAATGTTAATACACACCCTTCCCAGTCATGTAAGCTTGGTTAAAGCAACCCTAGAAAGATATCACTTTTCTGATGTTTCAACCTTCCTTTCCAGAAGAATACAGGAAGCAAAAGAATTTAAAACTGCAAATATTTCCATTTCTTTGCTTTAGAATTGCTGCGGTTTGCCTTCATCATGTTAAAAGCACATTTTAGAACAGCTTAGGTATCTTCTGCTTTTTCTCATAGGGTACTTCGATACTTAAAGGGAAAACACATACATGCTGACAATTAGATGAGCTACATTTATACTTCTGCTTGTAATACACTCTATGGCTACTGATAACACAAAGTTGCTAATGTACTCCTACAAGAAAGCCAAAATTGATGTGAGAGGAATTTGATGGGTCTTAATGCAAATAATACTCTTAGACCCAGCCTGTAAAGGCTTCAAAAAGCTTAATGATTTTCTCAGATGTGCTGCAACAACAAAGAATCTCATGGTTCAGTGTCAAATGTCTGCTAGAAGCCAATGTTCATCACAACTAGAATGACTTGTTCATCATAGATTCCATCAATAATTGTTTCAGTATGTGAATGTGATCAATGTAGCTCTCATCAAATATAAATCAAGCTATGTATTTTCTAATGGGACCTTCAGCATTCTCATGGATCCTATTCAACAGTAAGACTCAATCAATACACGAGCTCAAGTGACCAGACATCTTTCTCAAAATGGTAGTTATTTACAAATACAAAACAATAAACATCTTAACATTCTTAGCATAAAACATTTAAATAATGTGACCACATACTGAAAGAGGCAAATAAGAAAGCTACTGTGCAGCACTAGATCACATTAGAACTGCGTTTAAAAGCTGCCCGATTTAAACTCAATGAACACATTTAAATTATTATATCTAAACAGTGATGTCAGTTGCAAAAACCCCATTAGGTCAAGAGTACAAGAAACAACATTTATCAAAGATAAAGGGAAATACCAAGTGTATCCACTTAGAGCTCTTTGTTTCCTAGAAAAGTGATTTTATTTCTACAAGTTAATGGCAAAGTTGAGTAGATTCAGTTCTTTTGTTGGTGTCACTGGCTAGGCAAAGCCTACCAACCTACATAAGAGATACTGCTGCTGCTTATCTCCCTTTTATCAGCTTCTTATTTTTACCAACTACTTTAAAACACGATTCTTGGATAATGTGTCACAGACAGATGCAGACTGACCTGGGCATTTTAGCACAAAGACTGTTCATTTTGGTAAACCACAAAGCATGCTTCTGCATGTGAAAAACTGAAGTTCAAACTCACAAGCTAGATCTTTAAATAACAAACATGAGGCCATAAATGCATCTTATTTCCTTGGGTATTTTTGGCTTCAAAGAGTCAGGCATCCTTGATTTTACCAGCCTGGCTTTTTATGCTAATCTCTTCAGTGACTAAATAAAGCAAAAATATTGTATAATTAGACAAAATATTTCTTAAATAGTATAATTTTAAAATTTATACAGTTATACCATCTCTTTTTAAGAGCCTGCTCACATGTGTAATTAGTTTTAAATTTAATGCTATATTTTGGTAATTCCAGAACAGTTTTAGGCTACGATAGCGCTACAAAGCTTCCCCCAGATTTGGTTCCTTTCCCACTGCTATTTCAGAGGAAGAAAATCTGCTGGTAGACAGATACAGCAATAGGTGTGTAGAGTGCGGCCTTTCTCCTGAGGAGCGAGTGGCGGGACCCGGCCACCCAGAGGAACCTCTCTCTACCTTCAGAGCTCTGAGAAACAAATCCTGAAAGATTTCCTGAAAAGTTATACCACGGTCTCCGCCAAAGACAGCAAATCAACTACTGAGCTTCAGTCATACGTTTACAAAAGCTGCATTCTCTCAGCCCAAGCACTGAACAGAGTTGGCTAGCGGCAGACGCGGTCTTCTCTATTAGCCTTAAAATGGTGATGGATCAAGCGTTCAATACTTCCAGGGAACCTTCTATATCCTACTGGAAGGAAAACAGCTCTATTCTTGTTCTTACTATATGTAAAAAAAAATATATACTTTAAGACCCCCAGCAAGTTTTTGGCCCATCCCCAACGTTTGTGTATACTTCAAAAAGGCTGACCAGCATTACAACCTGCGGCACACCCAGAAGAATCCTTGCAACCCTCTCCAGTGATGATCAGAAAGACTGCTTGAATATTTGAGAGCAAGTTCAGACTCTCTCAGATTTTATCCCCCACATTCATTTATTAACACATTTTTACAGTCTTTCCAAATCAGCTTTGGTCATTCTAAAAGTGAAAGGGAAGCCAGCTTTCTTTGTGCCTGTTAGACCTTGTCCTTGAAAGAGAAAGGCTAAAGGAACAAATGCACAGACATTGCTGAGGTACTTGCCCCTCAACTGACATATAGCCTTCCTTTTATAATAATTTCTGATATAAAAGAAATAGAGTTATATATTGATATATAATTCAGGTGATTTTATATTTTTCAATTAAATGCCTTTCAACCTTTGCTCTTTAAAGGTTATAGAAATTCATGATTTTAGCCTCTCTTCAGAGTTCCTATCTTTAGTCATAAGGTCAATCAAATTCCCCTTTTCAAATGTTACATCTTTAAAGAATATGGTAACCAGAAGAAAAACAATATCCTAAGTGAGGTCAGAAGATTTCATAACCTTTACACATATTCCTTACATTCTGATTCCATTACTGGCTATCATACCCTTCTCCTTCCTATTTCTCCCCCTCTCCATGTTTCATGTGTGTTTCCAGCTAGTTCACTGACGTCTCTGTAGTTTAAAATTATAAATAGAACCAATGCACTTCACTTCTTTTGAGGCTGCTACTTTGCTGTAACAACTTGCAGAAGAATCTGCAGGCCTGCCTTTCTTTCCCTTCTCTATAAATACCGCTAACGAAATACCACACCGTTTGACGTTGCAAAGCTATCTGAAGTTTACTTTTAGAAGGGATTACACTAAAACAAACTCAAACTAGCATGAGTTAGATTTGCAACTGTTTCCAAGTTGCATATATCAAATTCAGGTTTTCAAAAGAGCCACGTTTATTAAAATAAAACCTGCACCACTAAAATGTGACCATTCATTTGAAGAAATCCAATCAAGAAACCAAACAAAACAAACCACAAACAGAAACTACTGCAAAGCTGTTCTGCCACTTCTCTATTTAGATGAAGATGCATCCAACTGCCAGAAACAACAGAAATTCCTTAGCAAGGAAAAAGGAATTTTAAAAGTAATTTTCAAAATTTCATACTGCTGCAAAAAAATACAACAGAAAACTAGATAGCAGATACATTTCATATAATTTGAACAGAAGAACACACCTGTAAAGGCAAATTTAACTAACTTTCTTTCCTCTTCTTCTGACTTCAGTTCAATTGGAGCTAAACTGGTAGGTGCTCAAAATTGTTGAAAGAAGTACAGGCACCAGTGTACAGCCTAAGCAATTTATATACAACCAAGTCCCACTCATGTGCAAAAGGGAAAAGTTCATCTGATTGTATATAACTGCATATAACTTGGAGCAATTCAGATTCGTCTGGAAGATTTTGATTTTAAAGCAGGACTAAAGGGTTAGTGCTGGTTGAGGGTTTTGGCTACCTCAAAGCAATGACTCACCAGCTATGCCGTTTAAGACGACATCTCTCCCACTAGGGCTTTCTGAGGAACAGAAGCATTGCTCCAAATGGTCCCTCCCCTATCACTGATGTCTAAATTTCTAATCTGGTTAACATATTTTGCTGTCAGGGTTAAGATAAACCATCTGGACAATTTTGCTACAAATTCTTTCTTGGCTTAAATGTAGTTTTTGTTGTAATTTGCTTCATTTCCTCCTAATATAACAACAGAACGTTGCTTGTGTGGACACACTCCGGTGACCTGACAGACCTTCCTATCAACTTTGAAATGTCTCACCACATACTCTTTCTCTACTTCAACACCACCAGTTTCTTCTTTATCTTCTTATAAAAGTGTGATATTGAAACTAGCTGCTACAAAATGCCAATTCCATCAATGTCCTGAAATTGATAATGAATTATTTTTGACTTCCTTCATTTTAGAAGACTATCGTTTGGCTTTCCAGCCACCACCTCAGAGTAGCTGGGCACTCCGAGTTTTACTTCTCCTGCTGTAATTCTTCAGTGTCTCTTATTTCTGCTACAGCAATTCAGATATACTCTTACAGACTATGATTCAGTGGCTTCAGCAAACATTCATTCTTATTTTTCACGCATGTGATCATACAAGAATTTGTATCTGTTTTACCTATTCTAACCACATATTCTACCAGTACAAACAGAACCACAAATGCACAGCCCATCTTTCAACACACTCGTTAGCTATTTCTTACCAGCAAATGTACGGACCTCCTGAAACCCCACTGTATGTTTAACTTGGTGTTCAGACATTAAAGCTGAGACATGATAACAGGGAAAGCCAGGTTTGATATTGCCCCCATTTTTCTTCTTCTTTTTCTTTTAAATACTTTGCTCAATTCAGCATCTCCCGCTTCTAAGACTGCTGCTGCCACAGTTTGTCATTCGCTGCTAGTTTCACTAACTGCATTGCTGGTTCTATTTCTCAGGTGGTCTTTTAATTTTACACTGAATGAGTTTATATTCTTCATGATTAAGTAAAAAAAAGTCCTTTTTGTCAAGCAGCTCAATAAGTAAAACTTAATAATTTCTAAGTGATGTATTCCTCTAAATATATCCTAATGTACACAAGCCGCTCAAGTTCTGACATCAGTCATGCATTATTCTGCTCTGTCAAGCATCAGTTTAGAGTTTAAAACATTACACCCTAACTCCAATTTCTCTTGCGCTTCTCCCTCGGTTAGTTATGGCTCCCTTTTTCTGAAAAGCCATTTGTTGCAGGAAACGTCAACACTTTTCAGATTATTCCTGTTCGTCAGGTGAGCGTAAGATGCCACAGAAGCGGCCAGACTGGAGACTAAACAGAAAACACCGGAGAAGCAGCTGCAGTACACGTGCCTAAACGAGACAGCGGTGAGCTGCCTCAGCGCCAAGCTTCGGAGCGAGCGCCGCCAAAGCGCTCAGCTCGCTCGGCACCTGTGGTCGCTCACGCAAACACGCAGCCCCAAAAATGCTAATTGTGGTAACGCGCTCGGGGACAGAAAGGGAAGAGGATGGAATTTTTATTCCATGGTTCTCCTAAATTCTTTTTCTTTCTTTCTGGAGATTTCAATTGCGATTGTTGCTCTTTGTGTCTAATAATGTCTTTTATGTGGTATTTGCTGCTAACCTGCCTCGCACTGCTTAGGCATGCCTTCTTTTCGTTTTTGTTAGCGAAGTATTTCTGTGATTCCTTAAATGAATTTTCCTAACTAACTACTTAAAATGCTACCATTTTCTCCTTGAAAGCAACTTGTTCAAGGAAGCCAAAGGAATATCAAGGAAGTATTGAGGGGGGTGGGGGAGAATAATCAGGCTTTTTCACAAATCACAACTTCTCTGTCCATTTCTGTGCCCTTGGTCAGAGCCATGGTATTTCATGATCTATACCAGATAAAACTGAAAGGGCAATTAATAGCAGTGTCACCAAAAGGGTAAGATGCCCTCCCTTAAATTCCGCTTATCACTGATGGCAGCAGCAGTGCCATGGCAAGGGGTGGCCGTTGCTCCCAGACGGGACAGACATCTCCCAGCAACTCCTGCCTTTCTGAGAAAGGCTTTTACAGGTTTTCTTACTTTCAACATATAAAGTAAGGCACAACTTGAAGACATCATCCGCAGTTAAAAATGTACAGAGATTATTTTTAACCATAAAACAAAAAATATAGGGGTTCCTTCACGCCTGGCATCCCATTCGCTGATAGCACATCCAAACGCAGTGAACTCCCTCTGGTATTTCAGAAGATTCACACAGCGGTGTCTGTGCTGTTTTTGCTATTCTTCACTAAAAATACTTCCCAGAACAGAGTTGAGCTTTAAATTGGAAGGGAGACAATGCCCATAGAAAACAAACAGTATCTTATACATATCCATATGTAGGATTAGAGTTGTATAAACTCCACCGGTTTGTTCCCTTGAAAGGTTGGTTTCACCCCATCCCCCTTGTTCCCTGCTGGCAGGTGCCAAGGCTGGGAGGGGACCGCTGGGAGGGGACCTCTGGGCTCACGCTGGTTTGTCACCTATGTGGATGTATTAAGAAAATACAGACAGGACTGAGCCTAACGATGCACTGCTCTTCCCAACAACTCTTTGGTGAACGTTCACTATGGCAGGAACTTGACTAGATTTTGCCTTTGATGTATAAACTCACAATTTCGTAAACAAAAACATCTGTGTCCAGACAGATAAACACAGACCACCGCTTGCCAACACAAGCATCAGCAAGGACTGGATATTTACACATTTGTATAATCACTGGAATTGTACTTTATGAAATCACTTCTGTTTGAATTTTGTCTTCTTCCAATCCCACACAACAAAATTCAGCAAGCTTATTTATACAGGAAGCAAGAGCAGTGCTGAGCATTTCTGAATCACTCCCTTCTCCTGGGCTTTAAGGTGGCCCAATTAAAATCTATTCACACACAGGGTCATGCAAAGACAATACAGATGGTAGGACACTGGGTCTTTTTAAAAGCAAATTAATCAATAAATCAAATCACCTTGAATGTTTTGAGTTGGTTGTTTTGTTGTGGGGCTGCAGCTTTTTTCCTTCCAAACTGTTAAAACTGAACTCTCGGACCAAGAGGGAGGGGGAAAAAAGAAAATTTAAAAAAAAAAGAAAGCTCTGCTCCTTGCATTTAAATGTTTGGCTAACTAGAGATTGAAATTCACCTTTTTCCCCATAATTGCTAGGCAAATCAGATTTCCTTCTAAAATGCAAATTCATTCCATAATATAAAAATGAATACATAGAGGCAGAAAGGTTTACATGTCATACGGCAATTTTCCTAAATGGCTCACACTTTAACTTGTTTTCTTTTTTCATATCTTAGCCATGACAAAAGATTTAATGGCCATCATTACTCAGATGTTTTGTCAGCATACCATGATGAATGCACTCTTTCTGTGCGTTATTCAGAGTTACCTCACAAGATTTCTCTCTGTGTTACATTAACAACACCCTTCATAGTTAACTATTTGATCTATCACACATTTGACTAATGTTACCCATTAGAGTTCTGTGTAAAGACTTCTTGAATTAAGAAAGGTAGTTCTTAAAATTAAATATATCCTTGCCTCTTAAAAATGTATTTGCTTTAATTACTAATATACATTAAACAGAATCAATCCATTAGCGTAGATATCCCATCAGCTGAGAGTACGTGTAAGGAGAACGTATTATCTATTAATTATAACCACTTACCTGACCTGCGGAGATGGCACTACCTCCTCTCTCAAAAGTCTCTTCTAGGGAATGTAAGAAAGAACTGGCAACAGAAACAAGACAAAGAGCCAACATCCTTCCACCCGGCTCCAGGACAGCGGGATGCACAAGGACAAGCTGCACGATTGCGTCCCAGGAGGCAGGTAAGACATAGGAAAGCTTTAGCTCTGACAGTCTCCCAAATCCAAACTTACGCCATCCCAACTTGAAAGGGCATGGATGGGATAATGGGAATCATCAGGTACCATCGACCCCATCCCCTGTAATATCCTCCCCTCTCCTTTTGCACACCACTTTGCAAAAAGGAACTGGAAGAGCTGCAGCAGGCAGCAGTAACCCACAGAGTGGGTTAAGCACTGAGAGCAAATCATCAGGTGCTCCACAGCCTCCAAATACACCTTCTCCAGCTGCTACCAGGCTGTCTCCAACTCCGTCCTTTGCAGCACAGTCACCTACCCTCACCAAAACCCTTCCGTTGCCCTCTCTCTTGCATCTTTCCTTTCCGGGTCTCCTACCTCTCATTTGCAACTCTCACCTCTTACATCCTAATCCCAGGCATTAATGGGGGAAAGGGCATTACCACCACCAGCCATTACCTTGTTCACTCTACTTGTAGCCTTGCTCCCCCCATCATCCCTTATCCCATACATTTAGTTTGCAAGCTCCTCAGGGCCGAGAGTTTCTGATTCATCAGTGTTTGCACGCTGCACGGTGCAATGAATCACTGCTGCGCTATATATAAATACAGCAGGGTCAGGCAGTAAAGGATTGCGTACTAGGAAAGCTCAAAGACTGAATCCGAATGAATTAATACAAGAACAATAATGAAGCATTGAGCATCACTGTCAGAGGCAAAGCACACTTGGCAGAACAGGACATGGCTACATCAGTAGCACTGAATGAAAAAGGTGAATTTTTACATGCCAGAACTCAGCACCTACTACATTTTCTTATTAAAATATTCATTTTTGCTTAACAACTTAGGCTACTGATAGAAATTAGAACATGCTTTGGACACCCATTCAAGTAATGATTAACTTTTCAAGTAAACTCCCCGTTGACTGCGGGAAATCAATATGGATTTTTAATGGCACCTATAAATCTTGCCGTATTTGACATAACTTGCAAACAAATAGAAACAATCTTCAAGAAACTATTTTGTTTGATTACAAAGTCTGTAAAATAGACAAATAATGACTATCTAGTCATCTTCACCATTATGCACTTTACTTCCTTGGAAGCATCAACAATACCAATAAATTATTTAGAATTTATTTTTTTAAAGGTTTTGGGTTTGGAGGGTGGGGTGGGGTGTTCAGTTTTACAGAACTTAGATAACGGATCTCAAACAAGCTGTTCTTTCTATTCCAATAAGTTATTGAAGACTGTTTTATTTCTTTCCACCAGTGTTTGTGGTCATGATATTTTTTATAAAGGGCCTTCAGAATTTAGTATTAATTGAACTGAACCTGTATAAAAACATCTGAAATAATACCAAAAAAATTATAGTATTTCGAAAACAGCATTTTTCATAATTTGATATGTCTCATAACTTTACAGAGAGCTACTTCAAGCAATTGATTCTTAGCTTAAGTTGAATTCTCCTTTAAAAACATGACTTTAGTTGCAGTTAACAGTTTACTTGCACAGTGAGTAATAAGGGGAAAAAAAGATAAACGCAAATGTAGTGTTAACATTCCCTAGAAAGCTCCTCAATACATGATTTATTTTACATTATCTGTAATTAAAGATTACAGCACAGAAGCACTGGCCATCTATGTTTCCTCCTGTCCAAAGTGTTTATTTTCCCCTTCTGTCCGTTGGGAATTATTTGCACAATTAAATCTCACCGAGATCAGCATAAATTGCTTGTACAAATGCCACAAGCTAGAGACGAGATCTGAAAAACACAGCTCATTATATCTGGAAAAAAAAAAATATTTGACTGTTTTTATATAGAGGTGAGGGCATCAGTCATCCCATACGACCGAAAACAAGGGCGCACACAATGTATTGCACTATCACGGAGACAGGAACAAAGGCAGCAAATTAGACCTATTCCAGACCATCACTTAATGAGGTAAATTCCTTCAATGCTGCAAATAAAGTAAAACATTCTATTTACAAGTATTAATGTTATTATTAGACTAGAGGCAAAACTAGATATACCAAAGTTTTAGTGTATTGCTTACAGCATTATCAATGGTTTACTCCATTGAAGAGTCTGTATTCCAGTTTTAAAAGCACAGGAATTATTCAGGACTTCAAATTTTGCAGGCAGACCCCATTTTTACCAACAATCCTTACAAAGAAGTGTGGTAGGACATAAATCCTTTCCGGTTCACCATCTGAAAGCAATCAATGGCATGGTGCAGAACACGCACGTTTTAGCAGAGAATGAATCCTTTCACATTTTTATTTTGAACCGTGATGTAGAGTCCTGCAGCAGAAATGTGAGGCATTTCCCATAGGGGATCAATTAAGTAATTACATAATGACTAGCTGTAGCGTAAGAAAAACTCTGCCTGTATTTTTATTATAAGGGGACAGGCTGAAGCGGAAGCGGGGAAAAAAACTGCTCTCTGCCACACTTCGATGTATGTGACAAACTGGATTAATTTACAGACGTCGACATCCATTTCAAACCGCACCTCAAAGCCAGAAGTCCATTTTCAAAAGGAGACAGCTGTCTGTAGCCACATCCCAAAGAAACCTGCCTGTCATAAACACCACCCCACAGCCCAGCAACCGAAAAAGCCACTTCAGAGTAGAGAGATCTGGGTAAGTTTTGTCAGAAGAAAGGAGAAATAAAAATAACCATTTCTTGCTTGCAGAATCTGTACACCAATGCACACCATTACTTTGCACAACCAAAAATGTTTATCCTGAGCACAGACACAATGCCTGCTCCTTTTACAGTCCCTGAACTTATTTCTGAGCTGCATTATTCTTACTGAAGATTTTGCCTTCTGTACAGTAAAAAAAGTTGAGTGTAAAATGCTACCAAAACCCGAATAAATCCACTTGTTGACAAGGTTTAGACCTACGGATCTCTGCACTGTAAACCCCATCCAGGGCTTCTGCCCTTCTCTCTCTGGGAAAGGGGTGCAGCTCCCAAGTAGGGAAAGGTCAGCAGGGCTAAGGGGAGATCCATTTTCAAGAGTTTCCCTTCCTAACCTCTTTACAAACACTTCAGAAGCAAGGCAGCATCCAGTTGTCTGCGTAGATCAGCACTGAGAGGAAGAGGACAAGCAGTTTCTCCCACACTCCTGAGTACGTTAATGTAAACAGTACCTAGGAGCAAATCAAGGAGCATTCACTGTATTTGAGGAAAATCAAATGCAGAGGTTCCCGCAATCGTCACAGGATCTGCAGGGTTTGACCGAATTTCTGCCCACGGTAGAGCTGCGCCCATGAGAGCCTGCACCGCAGCTCACGGCCTGATCCTGAACTGAATTCCCTGCCTTGGCCTATCAGCCATTCATCTGTCTGCAGTTCATTTATAACTAAACTTAGCACAGGAAAAGGACACTTCAAAGAAACTATACAAAGTATTGTGAAACACTTTAAGAGGTTTAGGGCATTCAAGGAAGAATAATTCTAACCTACTAAAGAGAAACAGCATTTTGACCTAAATGTGCTTTGTTCAGCTGTCATTTATTTTGCCAACTGTGCTATCTCAACATATACAAGAAATTATATTTATCTCCTCTGCCCACTTCACATTTCTATAGAGTTCGACAGGCTTGTAATTAACAGCCTCACAAAGAGGGTCAGCTCATGAAATTAAGCAGCAGAAAATGAAGAGAAGTGAGGAGGTTTGTTTGAAAGAAAAATACCTATCTGAAGCACAGCATGGTTTATACAGCTTAGTGCATACTTGTTGCAATCTAAAAAAATACTGCAGCCATGAAATCTATGATGAGAATGCTTCATATGAAAACCACCACAGGATTAAGTTCAAGAAAGGAATTTCTCATGCAAACTTTGCACTCTAATCTGAACTTTTACTGTAAGCATTCACTTCCAGTTCAATTATATTTGAGGGGATATTTAGCCAGATACTCTGGAAAATTTGACTTGCTCTTGTCTACTTTAGGAATTAGAGGAGACCAGAGATCACAGCTGTCTGGAACAAGATTATGTTTGTAAAGTACAAAAATATTAAAGATGGGAATACTTTTAAAACAAACAAACATAAAAATCTCAAAGCAAACACAGATATCTTTCATCTTATTAAGAAAACACATGACTATTTCCTTTTTCATTCTGTAGGCAAGAGTCTTATTCAATTGTATTAAAAAACTCCTCACAAAATCAGCTAGAAATTCGTGTGGAAGAAGAAAGCCTAACAATTTTGTAAGCATACATTGTGCAGCAAAGAATGTTCAGTGAATAAATGATGCCGTGGCAAAATAAAATGCACCGGTTCCTGCATGGCGAGTTCTTGAAAGAATTCCAAGATTAAAGGAACATAAAAAATGAATTACCCTTTTTCACCTCTCAAGAGAGTAATCCTACAGGTCAGCTTTGAGGTACATCTGAAACAAATGGTAAACTGTTTGGTAAACAGTAGGATTTTTCAGCAGCCCATTTTGAAGGAATCATGGGAAAGTTTAGATCTAATCACAGCGTAAAGATGAGTTCAAACTAAGGTTGGTTCTTTTTTAGACATCCTGCCTAAGAAGCACACAGCATGGAAAAAACAGGGGCTCCAGGGGACCCACTCGTATTAGTGTCCTACTGTCTTTGGTTTTACTTTTATAAAGTATCTTTTTCTCTTAATTTCATTTTTTTGGAACAACTTACACAGACTGTTTATAGTCTAATCGCAAATTAGTTCAAGTAAGACACTAGTGTCTCACTCCAGTCACTTCATCAAAGGGGGGAGGGAAGAAGCTGAATGTACCAGAAAACTTAAAAAGCTTTTATAGTTTCCAAGAGCCTCTAGTTTGTGCTGAGAAGGGGTTTTGTCGCTGCCGCCCTGACCCCACCAGGAAAGAGGCAGATGGTGGTACCAAAGCTGTTACCAGCACAGCCACAGCCAGCACTGGCAAAATACCTCCCACTGCTTCTGCTCATTACCAGCACTTGATAAACAATTCAGACCGAAACACATTGCTTATGCACTTAGTGGAGCGGTTTTCCCTGCAGTCCTACAAATGCAATAATTGGGAATTTTCAGGACTTAAAACCTGGCAGAGCCTGGGAAACACCCGCTCCTCCCCACACCCTGCGCTAGGTTTGGGATGTGAAACAAACCCACAGAGAAGTTCCCTTCTTCTCCCCCCCTTATTAACAGGAGATATGGGACCCTTGAGGGAGCTGTGACTGCATCAGCGGAGGGACTGCTTCACTCCCAGCACTGACGGAAAACATCCCACCTATGCTTAAAACAAAAACGCTGCAACTCTCAGCTGTAGAAACAGCATTTGTATTTATCTGAAAAGGGATGGCAAGCCTTTTAATTATTAAACCAATTGCATTTAGCAGATGGTCAAAGAAAAGTACTTTTAAAAAGTTGCCCAGAGGGTTATAAAAACGAACAAGCTAAAACAGCTGCCAGCTGGTGCGTGAAATCAATAATGAGAAAACGAGTCCTACTGTATCTTTGTGCTCATTGTCTGGCCAAAGACAGCGAGGACAAGGGAAGGGGAACATCACAACCCGGGTGAATGGATTACGTGTATCTAATTAGGGAAAGACAAACATCTGAAGTTAGGCTGTAACGAGAGAGACCGTGCGAGCGCGTCCCTGCGCCGTGGATGCTGGGGAGGGCTAGGGAGGCTGCGACGAGTCCTAAATGCACGCCTTGTTGTTGCGCTGGCTGATTCATCACTTGTTTCAAAAGCCTGGGAAAATTCAAAGTGCGTTTAAGCAGCACAAGCTCTCTGAGGGCAAAGAAAGCCAAGATAGGTGAACATATGAAGTGTTTCAATGATTTTCTTCAATTGGTATACATCCTACAAAGTAAAAAAAAAAAAAAAAAAAAGGGCACAAAATGAGTCAACTAAAAAGTCGGGAAAACTTTTCAGTAATCACTATAAAGTGTGGCTAAATGTATAAACTGATGTTAAATCTCAGTCTTCCAAGAACAGCAACCTGGCTATCACTGATTATTATTTTCCAAACTGCACTTCAGGCTCTGTGTTCAGAACAGAAGTTTTTAAGCCATGGGCCTCTCAGCAACTTTAAAATAATATTAGATTTCCACAATAAGATGGTAAGGCCTCAAGCAAAAATCTAGAAGATAATAAACGTTACTAAAAAGGTGAAAATCAGACCAATTTTAAAGATTACTTTTGTTTTATTTAAATAATAAAAACCCAAAAAACATTTACCATAGGTACCTGACTACCTCGTACGTAAAGACAACACAGTTTTTTTGGCAGGAGATTTATCAGCCAAAAACCTTATTCCATGGCCCAAGTCTTGCCCTAAATCAGCTGAAACCATCACTTTGGTTCAGCAACCATTAGGGTTGGTTTTCGGGTTTGTTTGGTTTTGCTTCAGGGTGGGGGAGTGGGTGTTGTTTTTTTTTTTTTTAAGGTTCACCCTCAAGAATGATAGGTTATTTGATGAAGAAGGAGATGGAAGAGGGAAGCAGTCACATGCAAAAGTAAACAAAACAGAGCTGAGAATAGCACATGAAGTAAAATTTCAGCTGCAGATGAGCGAGGTACCGCAGTAGCAGTATGCTTGAAAGAGAACACCCTGTCAGTTGAAGACTTAAGTATATCAAATCACAGAATCTCACTGACTTGTCACAGTGTTTTTCCAGTGAAGGTCCATTGATAAAAAGAGAGAAAACCAGATGAAAAAGGTAGAATAAATTATTAATTGTTGCTCAAGACCGCAGAGATAACTAAACACAAAAGCATTCCAAATGTTATTTTTAGCATATAAATAGTACATTCTGTTTTAAATTATATCAGCTGTTTTCTTTATCAGATTTTTATCTTAAGATGGAAACAGTACACGTCGCTCCAGCTCTCATCAACTGCTATGTTTTGTAGAATTTTATCTTAGCAAGAGAATAGCTCTCTGTGCTTGAACTCACATCAGCTGTTTTTCTAGTTACTATTGACACGACATATTGAAAACTTTTCTCAGGCACACAAAGACCCTGCGTCCCTATTAATGCATGGAAGTGATACTTCCTGGGGACATCCGGATATAGACGACGCAATTAGCATTAGACTATTTGGTTTATGCAATGGAATGCTGCTTTTCGCAAATTAAAAATTGGCTTTACTCCCATTCATGTGGCGGACAAGCATTTGCAAACCAGCTACGATACGTGCAGGTTCGTAGTGGTCTTGCACGAACTGAGTAAATATGATGTACAATTATATCCAACCTGACACATATTTAATTAAAAAGAAGAGGGATGGCTTCTTTGATGTTCCTGGAACTGGATTTTTCATTGTCACCATACTTTGACTTGTGTTTTTTAAAAAAACACCTAGATTTGTAAACAAGGTTTATTTTCAGAAGCTCAATTTACCTTCTGTTATCACCTAAATTCTGCATAAATAAAGTACCACCGTCATTTTTCTTTTCTGCTGTTCAGCAAGGCTTACTTTCAATCACACAATATATAAAATGTAGATTGCTAGCACTGAGCATTAATTTTGTCTGTTCGTTTATTTAGGAATCCTGAAATAAGCTCCTGAAACATTGCTTACAGCAGAACTGTAAACTAAAAGGCACTGGAATAATAAAGATAAGGCTGTCCCATTTAGAAAGGGAAATTTCTACATTCTTGGGTAAACAGACTGCTCTCATAAATCGAGCAATGCCTTTTAGTACTGTCAATGTGACTTGAGTCTAGATGGCCCATTGTGTTCCCTAAGAAACTTACTTAAAATATTTACTGTAGAATTGTTTTAGCAAGAATGACAAATAAATTTAACTCTTTTTAACAAAATATTTTGTTAAAAAGTATGCTTTTCATGAAGTTCCTTTTAATATCTGAATAAACACATGACTTGTAAGGCAACTGAACTACAGCTTCCAGGCTCTGTATTTAAGCATGTGTACAGAGATTACAAAGACACACAGATATTGGTCTTGTTTGTACTCTGAAACTATGACGTTCACAGGAATCATTTTCTCTTAATCAACATCTGCAACATGCAACTCCCCATCATATTCTAATGACAGAGCCACACAATGTTCTGCCCTTGGTGAGCCTAACTATATGCACTGGTCCTGGTCAAAAACTTCCATGAAAAAAGCTGGTGATAATTGTGCTCTCTTCTTTAATTGCATATCCAAAAAATCACCCATTTGACACTCATTCTTGACTGGAGGATCTAAGAAAATAGCAGGAAAAGTTATGTCAAAGAAGGGAGGAAAAAAGAACAGACGCCCCCCCCACCCCCGTTGTTTGCAGGCTGTGCTTCTGAGGGTGTTACAGAACACACGCAAGCAGCAGCAAACAGAAGCAGAGTTGCAGGAATAAGATGAATGTAAGGAAGGAATGGAGAAAAGTACTGACCCAAGCAGTGAAAAGCAATAGCAAAGATCACACGATCATTTTAAGTCAGCTTCAGTTGTAGGTATAGGTCTATCTAACTTAAAAACATTCCCCCCCCCCACCAGCTGACAGATGTTTGATGACCAATGAAAAAATCATCAGTGGTGTCAGTCCAGCCCAGAGTGAACAGAACAACCCATCAGAAGTACTTGAGCCATGACTAGCACGCTGCTTGGCAGACTCATTAGAGATTAAACATTGCGGAGGCAGAACAAAAAAATCCATTCTTAGCCCTGGAGTGGTTCACAGCGTATCTGGAGTATGGGCAGAACACAGTTGCTCAGGTGTGTTTTGCAGAGGCTGGGGCCTGCAGCCTACAGGTGTGCCAATTCCACTCTCACAATCAGTAAATTCAGTTTTACAGAAAAAACGAGTTTACAGTAAACCTTCAAACCTAGTTATTAGGATGAGAAACACTGAATACACAAGACCAGTCTCTGAAAAACTGTATTATCTAAAAAAAATTTACTGATCACTATTATGCTTTTTTCTTAGCCTCCAACAAACATTTCTTTAAATGTTTTCTTCTTAACCAGTTAACTCCTAATCAGGCTACTCAATTGGCTCAAAAACACATTAAATTAGTCTTAAATGAATCTGCATCACTTAAGACTTGATAGTCATCATCCCTTCCATTTTTATTACACAAAACCAAGCACTTTTGTATTTGTGCAAAAAAATTTTTGTGTTAGATAAAGAAACTCGTAACTTCAGTAACAAATTACCTTTATTTAGCTATGCTAATTGTATTTAAAACTCATTATCCATTTAGGTTGTTTTACAATATAAAATGCTGCTTCCGAAGTGAATAAAAATATTGGTTTGTTTGTTTGGTTGGTTTTTAAATTAATTCCTAAAATTACATCAGCCTTATTAGAAAAAAGAGGTCTTATAAATGGGAAATCCACCACAGTTTGTAACGGCATAATATGTTACAGTTGTCATGGAGTAATAGTAAAAGGATGCTGATGAGCAATGATTTTTTTTTAACTCCTTCTCAGAAGCATTCACAGAAATGAACTTGTATATAAACAACCCGCTTTCTAATGAACAACTCTTCTGCGCTGTAATTACAAAAATACAAACAACTTGACATGAACGCAATGACCTCTATCACGCTCAGTTCAGTAGTAGCCACCCTCTATGTAATTTCTTAAAGACAAATATAGGCAGTTATAGAAATACATAGCGAATACCAGCCAAAAGCACAGACAAAAAAGCATCATAAGACAACACTAGAAATTAGGAATGTTTATCAATAGCTTAAAATTTTTCAATAGTTACAATTATGAAATATTTATCCTAGAAGCACTGTAATTTGAGAAATTCAGAGATGAATTGCACCTAAATCAAATACATTATAAGTGCACAGTTAAAGTATCTGAGCAACCGTAACTGTCCCCCACCAGAAGGATTTCACAGAATCACAGAATCCCAGGTTGGAAGGGACCTCAGGGATCATCATCTAGTCCAACCTTTCTAGGCAGAGCACAGTCTAGACAAGATGGCCCAGCACCCTGTCCAGCCGACTCTTAAAGGTGTCCAACGTGGCCGAGCCAACCCCTTCCCTGGGGAGATTATTCCAGTGGTGACTGTCCTCACTGTGAAACACTTCCCTCTCGTGTCCAGTCGGAATCTCCCCAAGAGCAACTTGTGTCCGTTCCCCCTTGTCCTCTCCATAGGACCCCGTGTAAAAAGGGAGTCCTCAGGGAACATCACGCAACATCCACGCATTTCACAGATGCGATGAACTTTATGATACTGGCATAAGTTTTTTTTTAAAAAATGTATTAAGTATTGGGCCCATCGTGGCAGACCCAAAAGCTTGCCTTTACTATCATAACTTGTCCAAATCTCTTTAAGGAGTTCAGAAGGGCTTAAAGGCTTAAGAGGTGGGAAACTGGGGTGGATTTTTGGAAATACCTGCTGTTGGATTAAGTCTTTTCTTCACAAAGCCAAGACTGAACAGCATCATATAAATACTGTCTCTCTAGGTTCAACAGGTGCAGATTGGTTTTCTTTGAAAATCCAAGCCTACCTGTGGCAGCTTTGGACTTCTGACTCAAACCTGCACTGACAAGTAAAGACCAAAACTCTTCCCATAGTACTCTGACAACTTTCCAGAGCTATTGTGAAACCATGAGGAATTCAATCCAACCCCATGTCACAATCCCTGCAGCTCTTGTAACTGGCACTCAACATTACTCTCCAGTTGCAGAAAAGACAATTGTTTGATAATACACGGGAACAAGGGGCAAGCATAAGAGGTCTTGTTCCCTTCCCAAGCACTAGAACCAAGAACACTGGCTCCGAGTCGGCAGGGAAACAGAGCAACAACAGCTTGTTTTGGAAGGGTATGCTGTATAGAAGACAGCGTAGGAGAGCCAGACAGGAAGGAGCTGCCCACGCAAACAGGGAAGTCGAGCTGAAGCTAAATACACCACCCAGCAGGCCCTGGGACTAGCACGCAGCTAGCTCTGAGTAATTTTCACCTTGACGTGAGTTCATGTTCCACAGCGTAACAGCTCCTACGTCTGCCCACAGAGCAGCCCTTGGAAAAGGATGTGCCTGATGTCTTGTTCCAGGTGACACCTAAACACAGATGATGCTACCTCTGTGTGAAATCCAGACTGCCCCTCCAAATTGTGAAAGGTAGCATGGTAAAAAATTGCACCTCTGCTTCTCCAAGTTCTCCATGGCTCCACTTCAAAAAAATCAACTTCCTGGAGGTTTTTCAAAGATTAAGTTTCTTTCAAACAGTAAATTTCCAAAAGGCATTATGCCTGCAAGAAAGTCCAAAGCTAAGATAATGTTATTTTGTTCTTCAAGAAGGAATTTCATGGAAGGTAAGAGCTAAAACCAGGAAGGCCAAGAAGAGTAACAAAATAGTATTAACTATCACCCCTATGTTAGTGATCCCAATTTGACAAGGCCATGCAGAAGTCAGCAACAACTAGACCAGGTTTTGGTTTTAGCATCAGTGATTTAACATTGTTATTTAAAACCTTTCTAAAACTGGGCTTCTTGCTAGGTCTCAGAAGAGGCAACTTGCCTGAGACTACGTGCATGATCTTTCAAACCGATTTTCCTATATTATTATTTTATAATACTGAAATTCAAGCATTTGGCTTGCTTTTTATGACTTTTCTATCACAGTAACACACGTAGTATAGCTCTACTGAAAACTAGCTTACTAGGCCTTTCATGCAAAGTTATGACATTAAAACCAGTGAATGGAGGTCCATGCTCCATGATGAACTCCATGATGAATCAGTACACTTTGAAAATAAACTGAACATTTCAGCTGAAGGTTTCTACCACTCACAGCGTGGATCTGTTGTTCTTGCTGCAGCACTGAATGGGATCTCTACTCCCTGTTTTCCCTATCCAGCTATTTCAGATACTTCCAAACCTTGAAATCTTTCCTTCATATAAATGCTCTACAAATGTATGCACATAATTTACACCTGTTCATAGTTTAACAGTTTCCAATTTGTTAATTTCAGGCATTCACTTTTGAACAGAATTCAACATGTAAATGTATGGGAGCTGCTTCCATTAATGAGCTCGAGGAACTTTTACAATACTGACAGCATTAGGGAGAACAATAGACAGAAAGACCAAACTAATTCCTCTAACATGGAGTTAACCACCTCCTTTGTCCCCTTACCCTCTTGAAAAATTTATGTCTATACTAGTGTAGTGGTTTTTTTTCCCCTTAAATGCTACTCAGATTAGGTGCAACAATTTCTACGTAATTTACTAATTTCTGTCCAGAAAGAGCATCCAAAGTCCTTGTATAAAGTGGAACTTGGAGGACACTGGAAGATACATTTTAAGTCACGTGAATTGTGAAAGCGAACAAGTGTGCCTTTAAACACAGTTAAGTTCCCAGGTGTCACCTCCATTTTATTATTACTTGGTTTACCGACACTAGACTGCCAGATTGCACCCTCTAAATACCTGCCCAAAGGAGGACAAACTACAATTCAAAATACAGACTTCCTCTAATCAGGGTCAAGTTTCTGATTCACAGCCTATGATACTGTTCTTTATGTAGTGTCTTTCACATAGAAGTAAAAAACACAATGAAGTACTGCAAAACTTGTTTTAGAGAAGTTGTATCCCACTCTACAGCAGGGGTAACAGGTAAGAAATTAGTATGCCAGGAGCTCAAGGCTACTGTGATTACACACCTTCCAACACCCAGGTAAATCATTTAATGATACATGAAAGATCTATCCCTATCTTGGGCTGTTACCAAAACTGGACATTAATTAGGCTTTACTCACTTGATAACCTTGTCTACCTAAAATATTCTTGTCTCCAATAAAAACTGCTGACACTCAGAACTAAATAAGATGGATCAGGAGTTTTCACATAGGAATCCAGGATAGTATAAATAATGTAAAAACCCCACTGCATGAGATGCACGGCCACATTTCATTTTCTGATTTCTTGTAACCTCTATTACTAGGTAGTTTGCTCAGTAAAAATCAAGACCTTTCACCCAGGTACTACAAGAACTCTTTACGTCTATACACTTGAACAATAAGCACGACACTAATCCTGGCTACTCCCACAAAGGAGAGTCGCTTTCTCTGTACTTTGAGAACCACAAGCTAAGGGGAGGCAGCCAAGAACCCTTCTGAGCCCACAGGTCTCACATGTATCACCAAGCTACAAATATTTTCCATGCACAGGGTTCAAGCAGCAGTTCTTAATAAAAAGCCGCATAACCAATCGCATCCTAATGGGATGTCCAAACTCCACTGCTGTTGATGGGCTATCATCACATGAAAGTCCTGTAACAGGAACTAAAACGACATGATGGCTTGCCATTGTCCTTGAAACCTGCCTCCTCTTCTGTTCTTCTTTGTAAGCAGGCCGCTCACACAGCCACACACAGCCCTCTATCCATCTACCACTGCATTCAGAGCTCACCAATACTCATATGCAGCAAGGTCAGAATTTTTTTTTTTTTTTTAAACATTCTTTGATTAATGCTGAGAGCTGCAGCATGTTTAGACAGGGTCATGACCCCAGGCATCCATTTAATCAAATTTCTCTGCTGCTTGTCCCAGTGGAGCCATCGCAACAAGAAACTCTCTCAATGAAAAAAAAAAAAAAAAAAAAAAAGAAAAAGAAAAGGAAAAAAATGCACACTTCACATCTCACATTGTTTACACGCTGTTAAGTAATTATTTCACTCTTCGACCCCCACTGGCCATCAACAGACAAGTCACCTCCTTGGAGATTCTGAAAAGCTTATTCAGCTGTATATAATTCATTTTGTCTCTTTCCTGCATTGTGAAGCTAACTGCTTAGCTTAAAGACTTCTTTGTGAATACTTAAGTACATGGTGTCCATGCTAATGATCTCACTAATTATAAGCGTATTTATCATATACAAAGTGTTCTCAGCCATTCTTTCCTACAGCCATCCTACTTCAGCTACACCATGCCAGCAGTTTCTCACCACATATTTACCCAAACAAATTGGCACCACTCACACCCCCCCGGTACCTTTCTGTGAAATTCTGTCATTACCTGAGTGACCAAGCAAGTTGCTCAATATTTGCTCAGGAGTTTTCAATAACACTCTGATCTTTTATGCAGCTCTTCTCCAGGGCAAAGTGCAAAAATGAGCCAGGCAGGTAATAAAGAATTACAGTTTGCCTTTATCTAATAGCTCCATCAGTCAGAGTAATAGAGTTGGATAAAATGGTAACCTATTCACCCAGTTCTTCTTAATTGCTACCCTAGAACGCAAAAAGAAAAGTAGGGGCAAGACAAAAGTTTATTTCTAATTGCAGTTCAGAAATTAGAGGTGAATGACTTGAAAGCTAAGCAAAAGCATATAATATCCCCATCTTTAAGTCAAATGTAAACTGAGTGGAGACTGCATTGCAACGACAAAACAAGAAGTCTGGGGACAAGGGAGAGGGGAAGCAGTGTTGATTTGGCAAAACGAAAAGCGATTATTTTACATTCTGGTTTCCTTTTTTTTGTGTCTTCTTCCTTCCAGAAATAAAGATATTCACATTATTTGGTACAGTATTTTTGCTTCACTATGAGAAAGATGGTGATTGCAGTTTGATTCTTACCACAGTGTCTCAACATCTCTAAAAATGAAAGCTCAAAATGGAACACAAGGTGTTACGCTTCACATTCAGGAATTAAGGCTTTAGGTTTTGTTTTTTCCTGGCTTGTGTGTGATTTCACCAGTATTTGTTTCACCAGCCCCATACTCCCCCTGCAGAAGCCAAGCATATCTCCATTATCTGCAGAGAGTCCTTGCTGATGAGTTCTACATCCTTTCAGTGTGCTCCAAGGACTAGACTTCTCACCCTATCATCCAAGCTTGTTTACTAAATAAAGGACTGCCTGGATCAAAGGGGAAAGGAAGCAAGGGAGATGAAACAAACACAATAAGAAAGCAAAATGAACGGGGATCCTGGAAGATTATGATCAGATGGATAAGAACATAGGTAAAAAGGATAAAATAAGTCACAATTAGAACAATGGTTATATACTAACCAGTGAGAATAAAACAAGGGAATTTTTGTTGAGGTTTTTCCCCCATTACAAAGGAAGCAATATAGTAAAAGAATTGCAAAAGTAGATTTATTTGAAACTCTTTTTGTAGAAGGTTCCTCCCCACCCCGAACCTCGTAGGGAAAAGTCTACCTCATCTAAAGCTGACTCACGTGAGCGCACCACCAGCAATGTCAGGAACACATCAGCTTCAGCCAGCAGGAGCACAGGCAGAGTGGAGACACAAAAACAAGCTTACATGCAAGAAGGACAGCAGCAAAAATAAGTAACTTTCTACTTTTTAATAGACACAGGGGAAGTTTTGTTTTTTTTTTTTTTTTAAAGGTGGCCAGCATAGAGCCAAGTGTCCCTAGTAAGTCTAAAAATCTGCATAACAGGCCATAATTTGTGCATCTTTTAGTCCCTTGTATAACCGTTCACACATGCCTAGACTCAGCGTGAGGCTACCATGTAACTTCAAGCAAACCAGAAGCAGTGATGTATCAAAATTTTGTAGTTTCTCTGTAGAGACATAAGCATTAAAGCAATGAGGTACTCCAAGTAACAGCCCAGGCATGGCACCATGTAAGACATGAGATTCCAACCTTCAAAGACACATGGTCTTAAATTCTGAGTTTTGTGCTTGATTTTGTTTAAATTCAAACATAGAAGAGACATAAATATATACACACACTATAAACCAAGATCAGTAAAATCTTACAAGTGTTTTAAAAAGCAGAAAACCAGCACAGGAAGAAGGCACACTGCACAATATACACTATAAACATTTGCAAAACATCTGAATTTGTGATAAGGATTGAGTGTAACTCCCATTGACTTCAGAAGCCTGATAAAACTATTGACAGAAACAACCAGTTTCTCCCCTACAATGGAATGCTTCTATTAAATGTAGATTTAAATATCGGCAACAGAACGTCAAGTCTTCCATATGTTTCTAGATAAATAGTCCTGAGCAAGGATAATTTCTTCACCATTTTGAATTAGAATGTTTAAAGCAAGTGGCAAATATATTTTCTGAAAGCAAATTCCACAATTAAAATGAAAACACACTCTTATGAAGGCCTCAAAAGTTGTGTTGTACAGAAAAAGCAGGTGGGAGTAAAAAAGTAAAATATCACTGAATGCTGATACACACATCTGACCTTTGATTTCTTCAGAGATTACAAAGATATGATTACTGAAATTTGGGTGAAGCTTTCTGTTTATCTGCCTTTGACATGCTCTCTCTTACAAAACATTCTGAGTACTCTTGCAATGTCACTTTCAACTGCTAACTGCTGTTCTTGTGAAATGGAAGAATGCAATAATAGGCCTGTATAAAACCAGCAAAACATCACCTTCCTTTTAAAAAAAAAAAAACTAAACGACAATAATGCAACTAATCATACTTTAAACATGAACAAGATTCTCCCCGCTCAGTTGGCTACTGAATGTGCTATGCAGAGGGATCTGGATGGAAGTCAGGTCATGGCTCACCCCGCACAAGATGGGAACGGTGCTGCTTGCGGGAAGCACTCGGCGGCAGCAGCCACTGAATCTGCCATATTCCTCATGTGATCACTGTACCCATGGAGAACTGATGCAAAAAAAGCCCAACCAAACCAAGAACAATCCACACACCAAAACACACTACCGAACCAGACTGTAATGGTTTACATCAATTTTTTATGGCTGTGATTCAATGTAAAGTAATGAAATACGAGGCTCAGCCTGTTCGTTCCAGGTGGAGATCTGCTTTCACATATTTCATTATTATATGGGATTTTCTGTATTCCCAGTTAAGGACAGGCATCTTTTGCAATCTATGACACCCTGCAGACAAAAATATCCCCTACAGGGGACTCTAACAGAGCACATGGGCTCTTGCCAACTTCAGGCTAAGCTATAACAACCAAAAACTCCAAAACCTTCTCGTGCAAACCGAAGGCCTTTACCTGTACGGACGATGGTAAAGGTAGGGCTTAACATCTGCCACCACAGACATCAAGGCCATGGAGAACTATTAGGAATACCTAGGCCAGTTGAACAATGGAGTCTTAGAATATCACCTAAAAAATATGATCATGTCTATTGACTGCAGTCCCTTCAGATACAAATATGTCTCAGTACATTCAACACACTTCTCTTATGACATTATCTATTTCTATATATATACATTTGCAACTATCATTACGCTGTTAATGTATGAAGTATTAATACCTGAAATATGCGTACACACTGGTATGTACAAAAAGACCTGAAATCTCTATCATATCACTGCACAGAAGATGCCACACAACTACTACTTCTATTTGGTAGTTATTGCACTATCAGCTATTGCTGAATTAAAATTCTGTGAGAATGATCCAAACATCTTGGCCTTGGATTAGCCACCTAAGTGACCTTCATTATTTTCCTTGACACAGGTTCAGAAACTATTAGGTAGTTCTTCCATTCAAAACCAGTTATCTTGGCATTATCTGTACCAGCATCCTCTACTTCAACTAACAGTGCACTACTGCTCAGATTTTTTTCTAGCTGCCATTCATGTATTTTCAAGAGCATCCATTTCTGCAGCAGTAACTTCTGCAGCACAGCGTAACCGAAAAGGAGATAAAAGCTAAGTCCACTTTCACTTGAGACACAAACAGCCAAAGCAAGACATGGCACATCACCTAACTACCCCAGAGAAGTGCAGCTGAGTAGTCTGATTTCACTGGGCATGAAAGGTATTTGCTACTAATCCACGCACAGATTTCTTACCAACAGTGGATACCTCCAAATACAAAGTGGATATCGACCCTTCACACTGTAAAAGGTGCTGTGGGGTTTTTTTTGTTTGGGTTTTTTAATTAGATTAATATCAGCCATCTCACTAATATTTACCATTTACATTTCTTTTGAACCCAGATAATCTTTCAAGTAAAAAGACCTTTCACATTTAACTTTTGTTGGAATAGGAAACCATCACTGATGCAAACTCAGTTTAGGAATAATGGATGATTTAAAAACAAAACACACCACACACCTTTCCCCTTAAGGTCACAAATTACTCATTGCTAGAGAGAAACATTCTCAACTGAATTAATTATTTGATGTTCATCAGTGTCTCCAGAGAATTACTGACACACACGAACAATAAAACAGCAATCATCTTATATAAACTGTACCTGAACTGTTGAAATACATAAGGCTCATGCAAATAGATTAATAAATTAATGAAACATTAGTTTTTTAACTTTTATTTTCCTTTCATTTTATTGAACTGAATATTATGGAATTTACCAGCTTATGTACTACTTACAACTCATCTAAGAATTTGACATTAAACTGTTTGGTTTCTTTCACATTATCTGATTCAATAATTGCTTTCACTAATACTTAAGTAATTTATTCTTCTTACTCTGAAAACCTATTCATGAGAAAGTGTTCAGGTAGGGAAAAGGCAACACAATTTAAGAAGCAGATGCGTCATAAAATACACAAAAACCATGCTGCACTAATTTTAAGTAGTATTAGAAGCTTATTATTTGGTTCATTTTTTTTTGTTTGCCTTTTTTTTGGCCTGGGGTTTTTGTTTGTTTGTTTAGGGGGGTAGCATTGGTATTTTAAGCAAAGCTCAAAAAAAAAAAACCACACCAAAAACCACCTTTATTCTTTCCATATGACAGTCAATAATTAATTTCTGTCCAAGTATTATAATACAGTTGTTGGACTCTCCCCTTTTCAGAAAGGACAGGGTAACACCTACAAATAAAACATGAAAACATGTTCTGTCACAGCAAAAGCTGTCTCCTATGGGCAACTTACATACTCCTCATGTATAATATATTACCCCTTTCAGAAGAAAAGAAATTGTTTTCAAAAAGAAAATTCAAAACTCAAAAGTGTAGACTACTACATACGATTTACAGGCTGCTTGCAAATACATGAAAAACTAAACAATTCGTTATTCTCTGACCACTGCCGTATCACATGCGTGCTTGGTGTTGGAAAATCTCAAACTCTCAGCACTAAGGGGCAAGCCACTTCTTCCCCACACACAGATGGTGATCTTTCTTAAGCGTACCCAAGAGGTGACACAGCATACAAGGCATAAAGGGAATGGCACAGGACAGATGCCACCAAACAAAATGGTCTGCTCAAAACACAAAATGGGAAGAAAGAAACGAAGATTTTGTGTCTGGAGCAGAATTAGCTTTCATACAGGCGACATGTTTATTGCACAGCTTCTCTCTTATTAGGTACTGCTTAACAGCAAAATTGGTATAACATACTGGAGGTAACGTTATTACTAAGATTATGTTCTCAACCGCTTTTATGAAGATAGCAATATTATCATACGGCCAATATTTTGCATCCCTGCAAATTACTAATGATTTAAACAAAAGTTTCCCACATCTGGTGTTTGCTTCCATCTTAAGTTAGTGATGGAAGTAGGGGAAAACAAGTTATTTCTCCCATATTAATAAAATGTAAGCCTTTTACTGGAAAGCTTTAACATCTCCATACACTGAAATATGGGTTGAACCATTCCATGAAACTTGATTTTTGAGTCATGGAAATACATTCACTCCTCTTCTGCAAGTTCACCTAAATGAAATCAAGTTATTTAAGCTTTTGAGTAAATTTGATGTTGCATATGCTAATTATATATCTAAATTATCAAAATTGTCTATGTGATAAAAATGCAGTTTGTATTTTCCTTGCTAGGTTACATAAATTTTAAATTATTAAAAAAATTAAAACAAAAATAAACAAAAAACCCCCACAAACCAAGCAAACCCAAGTTACAGTTGTCTTTCCAGGGAGTCCTGTAGAACAAGCAGTCTGGGGAACAAAAGCAGATTTCAACCTCGCATCATGGGACACTGGTAGTGCCTCATCTGCCATTTCTTCTCAAGGAGGTTCCAAAGGAACCCAAATCAAAGGAAGACGCAGTATTTCAGGACATCTCTTGGGATTACAGTGCCTCACTGTGACTATACTGTAAGCTTCTACTTACTTTTTGTGTAAGGTATATTTATGTATTCACTGAGATGGAAATAATTTGAAGAGCAGAATAACTGTAGGGCTCTCACCCTAAAGCTGCAATACAAAATTAAAGATAAAAATTGAAGTGAAGACTGGGCAAAACAAAGTAAAAATTTTTAACTGCACAGATGGACAATGAAAATAATTTGAAAGCCATTCATGGCTCAAGAGAAGTTGCATAAACGGCCGTAAATACAACACCATTAACATACACGCACACAAGTTTAGCTCTCCATACCGAAGGACTATAGTAATATATTCTCTTTATTTACCGAATTATTTTTGTAAATAACCTGGTCCTTACTGTCCTTACTCTTGTTTTTAGAGACGTCCTCCCTCTAGGTCTCACAGACAATCTTTTCATCTTTTTATCTCTCTGCTATTGATCTCTGACTATAAAATATGTTTTCATCAACACAGAGGAACAAAACCAAAATCCTATTACAATCTTGCATTGAACAGCATTCAACAAGTTGCTTCTCACCAGCTTAAGCTCTCGCACAGTCCACAGCTGCACTGGCCCGAACACGCGTACCCATGGAGTTAGAAATGACAGCAACAGGTCCAGCTCTCGTGGGACAAAAAAAAAAAATACAAAAAAGAGACCTGCAAGAAAACCCAAAAAAACCACCCAGTTTTCCAGCACCTAAAAAAGATAATCAATCACTTGGCTGTACAGTGTGCTTAGGATACTGTTCCCTAACAGCACTGATGAAGCTATGGGGGGGAAGAACATAAATCTGGACCACAAGCAGAAAGAAACGAGGGGAGGGGGGAACTGAAGCAAGATCTAACCCAATTCAGATTGATCAAAGACCAACTGTAGGTCATGAAAGCGGGTAGCGTTTTCACACTCTGCTGGAAAAAGAAAATAAAACAAGGAAAGAGACCAGAGACAAAGAGGTGTGCAGAGCTTAATCCACAAAAAACACAAGTTGGAGCTTAAAACACTTTGAAACAAATACTGCATGTCAGGACAATGCTTTTCTCAGCATTCAGGAAAAGATGAAAGGCATTAGAGTCGACATCGCTTCAGAATTGTTCACAACAACCAGCAAGGTAGTTATGAAATCACAGGCTAAGTAAGAAGTGAGCCAACAGCTCAGATGAACTAACTCTTCAGAAGACCAAAGGACGAAAAGCACTTGTCCCCACTGGAAGCAAACGAGAACACCAGACATATATTGATTTTAAGCTGACAGAGATACGTCAGAATTATGCCAGAAAAAGCTGCATTAGCATAGGAAGAAAAAATACTGCCAATGGATAAATGGGTGAAACTCTGTGCTTACCATGGTAATTTTATAACTGCTAAAGGTATACACAAACAAAATGTACAGGTGACTATCAAATTGGAAGGTAGCTAAGTTGTCTCAGCATCAGGGGAATTCCATGACACTGAAATAAAACCAGCAATATCTTGAGCCCATCATTCTTTGGTCCTGTCCATAGGCAATTTAGCCCACTCTAAGACAAAGCTTTAAAGAAGATGGAATTTTTAAAACATCATGAAATCCCCTATTCATAGTGGGATATGAACATTCATTGCCTGTTGGAAACTGAGAGCACCCAGTTCATGGGGTTGAATTGCGGCTCTTGTATCAGCAGAAAATTTGACTTCACTGTAAGTAAAAATGAGAAAACTGCTGTTCCATTCTCAGCAGGAAGCGTAACGGTACTATGGACCGTCCCTTTTCCATACTGATCTCCAGCGTACACTTAAACTTGAGTCTTCCTGTGTTTTAAGTTTCTTTATAAGAACTGAGGAGCAATAGTTTAAGGGTTCATGTCTAATACATCCAGGTTTTTTATCCAATATTACATCAGAAAAGACACGTTATATTTCCTTTAGGGATATGGCTAAAAATGAATCCTAACATTTACCTGTATTTGAGCGTCAAATTCTGCAATTTCACGACTTTTTTTTTTAATCTGTAAAAATAAGAAACAAGTCATGCCTGAAAGTCTCAATTTACAGCAGTTATTCTAACTGCTTAGGCTTTCAGAAGCCATTGCATGCTTGTACTGCATTACGAAAATTTAATATAGCATGAGATATGCAGATAAAATATGAATTCCAGCCATGTAACAAAAATGCCGTTGACAACATGTATATTATGCAATTATGACTGTCATTTTATTACTGTTATTAATTTATTAGTATAATTGCAATTTTTTTCAATGTCATAATGTGATAATAAAGGACTTGTCATTACTACGTTAACCTCGGAACATCTCTGACCTCAGGGGAGGTAGCTGTACGCTTTCAGTCCAAAATGAGCTGTCAGTTACCACAACGAGATTTTGATGACTACATTATCTTGTAATTAAATGTCTCAACAAACTTCTCCTTTTGATTGACAGGTAGTTAAGACTATCTTTGACCACAGGGCAGTTTCTTTATTTTTCAAGAATAATTTTTCAGCAATGAAGAAGAAAGACAAGAGTTTAAAAATTAAAGTGTTTTGAACTATATATTAATCTATATTTGGTACTTCTAAGATAGTAAAAATTCTGCCGAATTACATTACCCTCTGCCCAAGCTACTGCATTTAAGTGACAACTTTGATTGATTAAAGGAGTTTATGCTGTTCTTTATTAGCATTTAGGTCTTTGAAGAAAGAAATTGTTTTGATTCTACATTTTTTCCCCTTTCATGTTCATTTTCTATTTGCAAGATAATAAAAATGCTTAGAATCAATACTTGTAACGACAATGAGATCCCATCGGTAAGAATGCTTAAGGACATATTCATAAGGGTCCATTTCTGCTGGTTTGGACCATCTAGCGGAAGATTCACAGAAGTCAACAGAAACCCCATTCATACCAGGTTTAAAAGAACAGGCAACATCAATTATCATTATCTGATCACACATTACCTTAAACATCATTTTTTGACATGGCAAAGCCTCAGTGAAACTGAGGCTTGAGGGGCATCAGTGCCAAAAAGATCCCAAAAAGATACCAAGGTGAGAAGTGAGACAACACACAGAGCAGCAACCCTAGCCTCTTCACCAAAGACAAGCTTTTTCTGAAGACAGGAAGGTGGAACCACCTTTCAACCAGTCCTCCAAAAGGGGAGGCACTGGTAAGTTGTCACCTACAGCTTTGCCCTCCAGTGGAGCCGTGCAATAGGACAGACCAATCAATCTAACTGGATCCTCCCTATTCTGGCAAACTTTGCTGTAGCTCAGGAGGACAAAGGAAGCAAAATAAGAATTATAGGTGGCCAAATCCACTTTCACCCTCACTTTGAACGGGATCTTATGCCCAACCAGTCTAAGTTTTGATGATCAACAATAACAAAAGATAGCCTTTCCAAAAATTAATTTTTCAAGAATAATACAAGCCTCATACATCAAACCAAATTTCAGTAAAACGTAAAGTCCTTCGAAATGCAGAAAATAGTATCAAATAGTGAAATCTAATGGTAATAAAGTAAAACAAGGGCTTTCCACAGCAAGTTAAAGGTCACACAGATTTGGTACACCTGAAGCATGTCTTAAACACGGCTTGTAGCCACACAATTTCTTCCCCATTTGTGCTACAGTTAATACCAAATTATTCAGCAGGACTGGGCAGCATTTAAGAAGTCTTCAGTAGTCATATGTAATTGTCACTTAAACTGTAAAGCCTGTGGTTTAATCTTTCAGGAAGAATCCAATGAGTCAGAAGTTGAGACAATAACATATGGTCACAAGCACAAACAGAAAGTTGCACTTATCTGCTGATACACTCTTTGGTTTCAGTATTTCCTAATTTCCCTCTATGGGTAGGCTGTTGCAATCTTATCAGAGACTTATGTTACCAATGTTCAGAGTTTTTTCACAGATTTCACAGTATGTGGTGCTTTATAGAAGTTCTCACTCTAAGAGTCATGTATATGAATGGAAACCCAACTTCCATTCAAAGAAAAAAAAAAAGCAAAAAACAACCCATGGAAGGCTGAAAACAAATAAAACGTTAACATTGAATTTTATGAAATGTGTGCATTTTAAAAACTGTGTTATCTGCTGATACCCAACTCTTCTTAACCTCCCCATCCCTCACATTTCCTCATTTCAGCAACACATCTTCCTACAGACTGTTGGACCAAACCCCAGGAGTTGTAGACAGATAATGAGGGCATTTAATAAATGGCACAATGAAAAGCCAGGAAAAAAGCTGATAGTAGAAAAGTGTCGCCCAGCACGTTAGTCATTTATACAGAGTAAGCTTCCGAAGTTTTAGACTGGACATGTAACTCCTCTGAACTGTTCACAATAACGGTAATGGCTACACTCCCTTCTGTTTTGGGGTTGAATTTCGTTTGCCATGAGGACAACTGGTTTTCTCAAAATGTGTTTCATACTTCAAAATTTATATTTTAAAGTGTTTTAACTTTACAAATACCTGTTCTTGCAGAAATAATATTAAATAGCTATGCTTGCACAAGGGAAACCGTTACTTATCAAACACTGTAGTTGCAATTATTTTGCTACTAACTACCTATCAGCATGGCTGAGAGCTTAGCCTAAGAAGTGAAAAGCTTTGACAAAAGAAAATGAGAGGTTACGTTGACAAGTAGAAGAGGAACTTTCCAAATTCATAACACATCAGGATGAAATTACACTAGATAGAAAAATAACATAATTTGGAATTAAACTGGAGCAATAAGAACATTAAGGGGTTATTTTTACCTGGCCAGTAAGGCAAATGCAATTTATCAGTACGCTGTCTAATTTTATGGTTGGGATGAAGTTGAGATGTCTTACACTCTACTTTGTTCAACCAATGAAACAACATAAGAGATAAAGTATAGAAATAATTCTACAATAAAGTCGTTAAAAATGAATAGCAAACTATTTTGAAATTTATTTCACTTTAGCTCTAGAAAAATGAAAAATTCCTCTCTCCAAAATGAAAAATTCCTCTCTCCAAAATGAAAAATTCCTCTCTCCAAAATGAAAAATTCCTCTCTCCAAAATGAAAAATTCCTCTCTCCAAAATGAAAAATTCCTCTCTCCAAAATGAAAAATTCCTCTCTCCAAAATGAAAAATTCCTCTCAGTTTAGTTTTAGAAAATAGAAATCGGGAACACAAAAGCTACCTTCACATATGTGAATATGACAGGAATTCAGAATAGCAGATACACAGACCTTATTTCAAATTACTTATGCTGAAACGTACCACCAGTTGAAAGATGTTATTGCACTTCCTCAGGAGTAGGCAAAATGATTCCAACAGAGTTGAAGTAGCCCATAGAGTTTCATACACGATTTACACAGATGCAAAAAAAAAGCAATGGCTGCTACAACTAATAGACAGCACCTGAGTTCCAAGGTAGTGCAGGCTATTGGTAGTTGAAGTTCAGGGTACCGTCACCACAATTTTTTCACGAGTCTATTGTTGTGTCAAGCATTAAAGTCTTAAATTTTATTAACAATGAAACTACCAGTTCCTATGACAATAAGTCACCAAACACGGTGCGGGAATGCGTAGTAGCACAGACGTTATTACACTGAACATTCTCCCTAAATCTCAAAATTCTGACTACTAGACTTGGTTCAGTCAGTCTCTATTTGAGAAAACAGTTACACTGTTGATAAACAGATCAGCTTTTTCATTTGTATTAAGAAGCAAGCAAGCTTGCTATAAAAATAACAATATGAAAAAAGATCCAATGTATTTTATACTTATTATAAATTGTAATGTGTCTATACATATATACACATATATATCTGTATAAAAACATAAAGCTGTTAATTCTAGACCAGCTACAGGTCAAACTGAACCTCCTGATAGAGGCTATATTAAAGCTGCAGCAGATAACTTTTGTGGAACAACTCAGAACTCAGAAATACTATTAAAATAGATTGTCTGAAAAATAATAGTTTAAGTTTTATGTAAGAATTCCTCACTGTGTGCATATTCTAAATACCAAAATGAAATTAAAAATATTGAAAATATCTAGGATCGTGTGCCTCAACTTACATTCCGAAACAAAGTTTAAGAGTATTCCATTTCCTAATTACATTTTAAGATACTATTGATTCCAAATATATTTTAAAGCCCCTTAAACTTGCAGAAAAGTCTAAAGCCCGATGTTACATTATTTGCTTATATAAAAGGCTAAAAGATAAAATAAATAGCTACAACATAAGATTCTTTATTCTGCCCCCCTGGCGATCTCAAGCTGACCTTTGCAGATCATATTCTCGGGAATACTGCTAGAATATTTGCAAAGCCAAATATCTCATTTAGTCTCACTATACCCTACTGTGCGGGTTTGAAGTGCTCTGTAAGAGGATTACTTCCAGCCTTCAAAATATTTTTAGTGAAGAAGAGGACTCGGCATTGTTTACAGTGTGGCATGTTTGTATTCCTCCCGTGACTGGGAAGCTGGGAAGAAGAGTGTATTGAGGAAATTTGCCTTTGAATATTGAGACCAAGCACTGTCACTGCAGTCCCACAGATACCTCAAAGAGCTACTGATGCTTTCAGTGATTGCTGCTTATTAGTTCAAATTAGTGAAAATTATTTTATCGTAAATACATTTCAGTGTAGCCAGCATGCAAGGGACAGGGGCTTCATGTGAAAAAGACTGGAAGCTTTGTTCCCCATTAAAGCTCTGATGCACCAAATTCAGATGTTCGGTTTTGTACTTATTTCCATCCAGTCTGAGAACAGTGTTTCAGTTATTCAAGACTGTATCAGTCAACAGGCATGATACTATGAGCTGCCTCTGTCTAGAATATGTTTCCTTCATTTAGGAAAGTGCAGTAATTCATCAGTGATTTAACCTATAGACATTTGAAGGTTGGAGAGCACCTCAGAGGGGCTGTTGACCTTCAGCAACTGAAAGAATTGAAGCTCCAGCCTTAGTCAATATATATTTATCTTTCTGTTGGGACTATTACAACTGTTCAAGTAATGCTGACCTTGAAACTTCTGCACACGATGCACTAGAATAATGATCCCTGAAGGAAGAGTATAAAAATACCTAAATAGGATATCTAAATCCAAAATGCACATAAAGATAAAAGAAAGCATTTCAAAGTGTGAAGTCACTTAAGAAGAGGTAATATTAGTGAGGCTCTTATTAATTATAATTTGAATAACATTGCTAAATACCATAATTACACATTTCTAAATATTTTAATGATAGGATATAATTTATGTCAAAGACCTTGTTTGTTTCATTGTGAAATCTTTGCCTATTTGTAATTAATTTCATGTCTGACTGACAGCCCTGTAAATTGAAATCATCTACATCTTGAACTTGCTCTCCACAACTGCAAGAGCACAAAGCCTGTACGCTACTCCTTGTGCTTTTTTTAACTTTGCCGAAGACAGAAAATCACAAGAAATAAAACAGTTTCACGTAACGTCACTGTTTCTTGTTCCCTCACATTCAATGCACATTTTTCACTCAAACTTGAGATTCAAGCAGCAGGCAGAACCAATTCCATTAATCAAAAATATTGCGGTATTAGAGGTACTAATAAAATTAATATTTCCTCCATTGTACCACTTGTAAAACAGTCCCCTCGCAGCACCAATCTCGCACGCATTTCCCCAGACCTGCTGGGCACTGCTGCTTGGCTACACCTGCCTATCCAGGGACTGCAGCAAGGTGAGGAGCGCAGAGGAGAGGCAGCCTCCCTGGGCCCTCTCCTTTTCTAACACCCCATAGCTGGCAGGGACAGTCACAAAGTCTTTTCCAAGCAAAACCCATTCACAGAGGTGATTTCTCAGAACAGAAAACAAAAACTCTTCTTAGAGGTGGCTGGAGCGAAGACAAAGATCATCAACGAAGCTACCATGAAGATAAGGACCCAGTTTTGGGCATGGAACATACTGACTTAAGGACCATATCCACTCTTAATACAACCATACTCTGTGTGTAAGATTATACCAAAAAAATATAACCAAAAGAAAAATACACCCCACGTCTTTAAGTTGGCTGTTTGACTTCTCGTCAGCCCACCTCTGACTTCACAACACGAACGCAAAAATCCCTCAATTCAAACTGTGGTTTGCATAATGCTCTTTGATACACGCTGTCCGTAAATCACCTACCTGAGCTATTTATAGGCTTCAGTTAAAAGTATTACTGTTAAAAAATTCACAGCAAGGATAGTTTGTCAGATTTTTCCATCCACAATTCTCATTGCACGGTCTCCATTCTCTTTTCTGGAGAGCACAGAGCATTACCACAGTGCCAATCAGTGGCAGCAGACAGAGTCATCGGTGCACAAGGGAGACCCAAAAACACTATTATCAAACAATTTGTTTGCTTACTGGCACAGGGTCGTTCTCATGCCCTCCCTTTGGATTTTTCCTCTCACTTCAAGAGACTCACTAACTACTTGAAGAAAGCCATCTCTCTTGTATACTTGTTAACACAGAGTAACTTGTTCTCTAGCACAAATGTGACTTGAATCCGCTACTAAATGCGTAAAATAAACAAGTCTACATCTTACAAATGGTTTTCCAGTCTTACTACAGATTTCATAACTGTCAGATTTCTAGTTGTCTAGAATTTTCTATTTTCTAAAAGTTTTACAAAAATACTACTTCATCTAATCATCTTTCCTGTACTGCCAACACATTCTGAAGCAAAATTCTGAAAATCTCCACATATTTATGATTTTAAGTATGAAACTGAAGCAGCCTAGTACTAGCCACAATATAGGGCTAGCAGTTGACATTCTACAGTACCAACAGAAAACACAGAAGTTGAGAACTTGTACAGATTTTTTCCATTGGTGAGCTGAAACACCCATACAACCCCCTTGAGACCTATAAAGATACTGTAGTTTTATGTCCTTTCTTTTACCTCAGAAAGTTATAAAAAAAGAAAAAAATTAAGATAAAACCCAGAGAACACATTACACATGCATGTATACCACCTACAGAACAAAAAAACATGAATTAGCTGGGTTTATCTAAAGAGTCCTGAATACATGAAGCCTGAATCAACAGAATTAGCATTATTATTTCTAAATGATCTGATGAGGTCTTGTTATTCAAGAGCAAGAAGAAAATTCATGCTCTAACTCCTACTCTAATTCAGATTTTGAGGTGTGGTGGTTTTTTTGTGTGGTTTTTGTTTGTTGGTTGGTTGGTTCTTTTGTTTGGTGTTATTTTTTTTAATATGCCCCCAACACTTGCAGCTGCCAGGGTGCCACAGGGGTAAAAAATTGCTATGAAGTAGCAGTTTTGAGCCTTTTTGGAGCCAGGTCCCACTTGTGAAAAATATTTCTGGTTGAAAGAAACTTCCAGCACAGGCAGCAAACTCTTCTTTAACTGAAGGTCACCCACCAAAAACCTATCTAAACACTGTTGTGGGATGCCTGGAATAGGAATAGGGGCTCGCCTCAGAGGGGCTGGGAGGGCTGCACATCACACACGCATGTCGGGAAGTATGCTGAGGAGTCTGCAGTAGGGAAGGAGATCTTTGTAACCAAGGGGGCATGTCTCTCTTCACTTTATAAATCATTTCAGACATATAGCATTGCTCTGTCAAAAATCAGGAAAGGTCTGCTGTTTTATTAGTCTCATTAGAGGTGATATTCATCTGTTAGGAGGAGGTTAAATACCTACAAGGGAGAATGACTGGTGTAACAGCTCCACCACCCACCATCCTCTAGCAGGTAGCCCGCTGCCTGACCCGAAGCCCTTTAGACCTGCTCCCTCGGTCCTCAAACCCTGCACGTTCACGGGGAAACAACAGCATTCCGCCCGGCAGCACACCCCGACTGCTGCCCAGCGTCCTCCTACAGGAGGTCCTGAGACACCAGCGGGCCTTCAGCTCTAGCACCGCGTTGCTGATGTCAGAAACAACAAAATCATGGTTTCCTCACATCTACTCAGTATTTAACATGCACATGGACATTAAGGAATAGTGATTACCAAAATTCCATTGAGGATGGTAGCGCCACACAGACACCCCCGCAGAGAGCAACTAACAGCAATGACATAAAAGAATTTCTATTCAGGGCATTTTATTTGGACTCAGGAGCATCAGTAACATTTTATTTTGCCTGATATTATCCCAGATGCTGTTGTGTCTCAAATTTATTTATGCATTTCCCATTGGAATACAGGATTCTGTATGAAAATCTGATCTAAGCAAGTACCTCTTTTCCTACGGCAGCTAGTAAAAGGCTACTTTGAAAGAAGAAAAAAAAGTAAAAATTGCACCTATGCAAAGCAATTCGATGCACCATACAGGGTTTTATTTTATCCATATATTGCATAATAAAATGAAGTTTCACAACATTTACTGCTATATTAACTCTCTTGCATGATGTCCACTAGATTAAGGCTGCAATAGGAATTTTTTTTTTTTTTTTTTAAAGAGAAACCTGCTGGGTTTGAAAAAAAATGAGGCTCAGCTGGGGATACAAAAACTTCGGTATCAAACCTGTTTAGTGAATTAGTCACTCATGTCTGAAGACTGTTTGGTACAACGAGGGTAAAGAGCTTTGGACACCTTCTGCCCAACAGCATCATCATAAATTTTGCCTCCAGGAGACCACGCTACTCTGAAATCCAGAGAAAGATACACACAGGCACTGCTTTATAGAAGGATATCCTCCCAGGCAGCCTGGGGAGACCTACTTCAAAGTCACCTTTTTCTGACACAGAATTAAGATTAGACTGACTTAGCAGTATGCCACGGAGATCAGCAGACCTGGATGCACAAGGAGACGAAATTTGACAGATTCTGTCCAGCTTTTTCCAAATTTACATGAACAGCACCAGTGCCAGCCTAGGACTGTTGCAGGCAGTGTCAGAAGAGAAACCAACAAGACGACAGCTCTTTGAGCATTATTGGCATTGTACGATTAAGTATGAATTAAGCTTCTTCTTCCAGGTAAGGAAATCACTGCCACTCAGACTACAGGAAGACTTCTTGAATATTTGCCTTCTCTGAGGAGACAAAAATGATTTCTTGATGCCACCTTTGGAAAATATCAAACTAGCTTCCCAAAAATCATATAGCATATTCTCAAAAGATGACCAGCATTGGTTAAGCCAGGTCGTAAGTGCTACATGTTTCTTCCAGATGTGTTCTAATCACTGCCCATTTTATACATAATTTAAATCATAAGTGAACAATACAGAAGGTCCCTTAAAAGTTGTGAATAACAATCTTATGTAGCCTGCAGAATATCTTGGGTTTGTCCCATCCTTTATTTTAGCTTGGGTAGCAGAGGAAGATAAAGTTTAATGGGTACTATTATTTAGCTGCTCAAAATTCAAGGTCACCAGGACATGAAGGGCCAGGAAAAAACCTGCTGATTAAATAAACAAGTACAACTAAAATTGTTTATGTATTTCTTTTATTACATATGCAGTTATATTAGAGCTTAATGCAAAATGTTGACTCAGAAGAGCTAAACATAATCAAAAGCTACCTCATATTCAGCCAGCAAATACTTTTTGATACTATTCAAAGAAAGCCTCAAGCCTTGCTAATTTGATGATGTTTTACTCCCTCTATATTTTTAGCTAGTGGCATAGAAAGGTGGCATAGGTGGGGCAGGAAGTTACACTTCACCCATTTTAATTTCTCAACAATAACAATTAAACCTGTACCAACATATAAACTATGTTACACTAAATTCATGAACCAAAAAAAGGTGACGATGAAGATTAATCACCACATACAGGCCTGTCAAATTGCTCTAACTCTATGGGATGACCAGTTTATTATGCAGAAATGGCTACAACAGATGAAGTGTACAGGGTTAGACACCAAGTGCTTCTCGGTCAGCAAGTCTGTCAGTATTCAGGGACATTTCTCTAACCAAACAATGAAGCAAGTAGTAGCACAGAATTTTAGCCATCTTTTCATGAAATATACCACAAGAGTTACTTGAAGTGCAGTTGCTAAGGGATTCATTATTTCTGACGAGGTTTAGGACCAACTGTGGATGGAGATGACCACTCGATCTTTTTCCACCTTTGGTACAGTTCCAGAGGGCTGGTCCTGAAACACACCCTCCTGCCCCGTCTTCCAAGCTGGACAGAACAGACACTGAAGCCAAACCTCCTGAAGCACACCAACTTTGAGAGATATGGTTTTTCCCTAAACACATTCCATGTAGCTCAGAAGTCTGTGGAAGAGTAGCTTCATAAAAAATAACACCACCACGTGGTCATATAACTAGTGCATGAAAAGGGTCATATTCCCAAAATCTGGCATTTGCCCAATTACTAAGAGCTTTACTTTCCAACCTTAATATTATGTTACTGGAGATAATTTTTTTTAATTGGGGAAGATGGAATATTATCTCTGTTGAACTCCAAATGGCTCTGGAACATAATGTTTTAAACAAACTTCCAACCAACATTGTACAGATGGTACAGCCTCTCCACCTTTATTACAACAAATAAAAATGATGTACAGTATACCAAGGAGTTATTCAGCAAGCAATTCCCAGGGATCACCTTTACTGCAAGGTACTGAAAGATATCCAGAACTCTATTACATTGGAGGTTTACTCAGGAGCAACAACATGGTAGATACAACAACTCACAGTTGTTATGGAAAAGATCAGGCTGTAAATAGATGTACGTTAGCTCTGCGCACAGCATGTCAAGGAAAACAGCTTGTGACCAATATTTCCTATAAAGGATTTTGATGTTGCTAAAATTGGTACCGCTACCATCACATCAAGCTAACATAAAAATTCAGGTTTTGACAAGCACCAAAAAAAAAAAAGACAAAGACATGTGACACCTACCACCCTTCCCTCCCGATGCCTAGCTTACATGGCAGTCGTTCCTATTTACTTCTACTGCTAATTACACCCACTTACCAAGCTACAGACACAGTATATCAGGTACATCACAAACTATCACCGGTGGCCTCCCCTCGAATCCCCTGGCACCTCCCACTCCACATTCTCCTCCCACAAACCCAGTAAATCCCTCCTTTTTATACTCTTCAGTAGTATTTACCCCCAGCCTTCCAGCACTTTGAAGCCTCCTATTCTTCTCCACTTATAAGTTTAATGGTAAGGATCAAAACAATAAACAAACCAGTAATGATCTATATGGAGCCATGTCAAATGGAAAAATAAAACTTCTTTAAATTATTTTCTTATATTCTCACCAATGTACAGGAACAGCCAGACACATCTATCTTTAACAAGTCTCTGAAGTTTCTCAGTTAAAACAATGACCGGAGGATAAAGAGTACTGTACAAAACTCTAGGGAATCTAATTTTTGGAGCAGAAACAGGCTCTGTATCTCACCGATCAATCTCTATAGCTGTTTTAGTTCAAAAACATTTTTTTAAATAGCCAAAACAGGGTGGACTTTTCTCCTTCACAATACGTCTATTTTAAAAACTGGTTTTGTAGGCAGATGGAACAAGTTGTCTCCTGTAGGCTCCAGTAGAGAGTGAGAAAGTCAAGGTTATACTGACACATTATGGTAGAAGAACACTCTTATCAGGAAATATTATTTGGGTCTTTCATAAAACTATAATGCCTGTTTTTGGCATATACAACATCCCTCTCCTCAAGAAAGAAACAGGGAAAAAAAGCAGTACTTCAACTAAAATCAGTGTTCAAGAAACATACAGAACTGGCATCCACAATTAATCTATGCGGTTCTACTTTATGTATGTCACATATCTTAAGACTTCCATTCTTGGTTGCTTTACAGAGAAACATTTGGAGAGGGGAGAGGAGGGGGAATAAAAAGAAAACACATATTTGCAAATGCCCCTTCAGTGCCTCCTGGGAATCACAGGCAGCCTCCGAATGGGCACCCGAGCGCCACGATTTCTCCTCAGTCTAGAGCAGCTACATCATGCCAGCGGCATATTCAGAGTTCCCGCCACCACACGTGTTTGAGCCAAGAGACTCCAGCTCCGAGGAGAACACCATTATTCTGCAAGAAGGCTACAGAAATTCAAACACAGTTTTTCAGTGGTTTTGTTTTTCAAGGCAAATCTTCTTCCACAGAAAACAGGAAATTGTCACAAGAAGCGCACTCACTTATCTAAATCCTAAATGTTCCAGTAAAAAGTAAATTATGGATTCCTGTTACCTCATGCTAGAAAACAATCCTTCAGCCCACAAGGACTAGGAACTTCACATAACAATGTATGCAATGATAAACACGCAACGTGTGTCACTGTCCCAAATATAACCTGTCATACCTAACATACAGAAAAAATAAAACAAAATAAGCAGTTTCTTGGCCATAAATACATCTACATTTTGTCACCTGGGTGGAAAATGTCATGCTGAACAGACACAAATCTGTTTCGTCAATATACGAGAAAAACACACATGCAAACTTTGATCACAGAAAAACAGCAATGCTTGTACTGTAAGAAACAAGTCTATGAACATTTAATCATTCTTCCTTAGGCTTTATCATATCCACACTTTCAAGAGTTCAGACAAATATTTCTTTCAGCTAATCCTCTACTAGTCAGACATTTCTTAAAAACACGAGCAAAGCACGAAGGATGACAGCTGGCCCACCAAGACTGATTTTGCAAACTACACTGGAGACCGCTTTCTGGATGCGAGACGAACCAAAGCACCTCGTGCCTTTCGCGGTCCCACAGTGGGGCCCGATGTGGCCGGCGTGTGACCGATACCCCTACATCCTAACACTCGTCCATGGCCCAACACCTCAAACAGAACATCTCTGAAAGTCTCCCCAAAGACAGCTGTGCCGCTATACAGCATCACACAGAATTTGTGCTGCTTCTGCCATGATCAGGGTTGGTAGAAATCCATCTAAAAGCCAATGAGATCTGACATTCTTAATGGACCCTTTGGAACAAGATTTACTAGTGCCAAGTAAGCTTCTGATTTAATCTTTTCATTTTGCTGTCTCAGGAATCAAGGAGAAGAAAAAATGATTAAGATGTTCTCTGGAATCAGGCATTCTCGGGAACCACCACCCTTTTCAAATTGTGACCCTGGAAGATGGCCACACTGTCCACTTCACCAGTTCTGACTAGTTTGACCAGTGTGAATCCCCATCAGACCAGCTTTATGCTCCCGAGCCCGTTTTTTCCTCACGTACAAGGTAGGAAACAGCAGACAGTCAAGTCATCTCTGACATTGTTTTCTGCTCTGGCACAGTGCCGTTTCCCTAACTGCCTTGCTGCCTTCTGCCTCCAGCAAACGCAGACTTCTGCATCTCAGAAGAGGCAAAAACTATGTAGTTTTGAGTCAGAAATTATTTTTTTAAGCTAAGGCAAGGCTTTACCTACTGTTTTGGTTTTCTGTGTGTTTTGGGATTGGGGTTCTTTTTTTGCTGGTGTTCTGGTTCTTCGGAGTTTTTTTGGTTCTGCGGGTTTGGGTTGTTTTGGGGGGTTTTGTTTTGTTTTGTTTTTAATTGCCTCCTCTATTAAATGCAAAAAATTCTGCAATGTGTACAGTTATTAGCATGCAAGTTTTGTCCTTCGCTTAAATAATAAAAACACAGTAGGTGATGTAAAAACCTGTTCCCAGAACAGCACCTTTCACTTCTTTTTCTCTCCTCCTTAGTTTTTTTCCCTTCAGAAATACGGTGTTCAATATAACAACACATCACTAAGAAAGAAGAGCAAGAAAATGAAAAGAAGTGGGAATGTGAAAAGAGTATGGCTCCACATCCATTAACTTACAAATAGTTTCAACTCTATGACTACCTTGATTCAGAAATAGAAACTGCAGCTGGTAGACTACCAGAAAATAATTTTCCCCAGTCATTTTGATCTTTTTATAAACAAAGGATCCAAGCAGAACCCTTTGACCCTGCCTGATATAAGAAGCAGGGATAAATTGGTTTTAAATTAATATTTCTAGAATTCTACTCATACCTCCTTCCCTAATTTTATGGCATTTAAAATACCAACAAAAAACTGCACCCATCCCAGAAGTGATCTTACAACATATGTTTTCTTTCTTCCTAATAGATGATAAATCCATTACTGGTTTTCTCCAAACTTAGAAACGCTGTATTAAGATCATTCATAGATAAGATCAATTGGTTATATATAATTCTGTCCAACTGGGAATACCAGAGGTTGATTTTCACTTCTTAATGTGAATTTATGAAAACACTCAAATTCTAGGCTTCCCTTACCTTCTAGCGTTGAGTCTGAACAAGCAGCATCCATCCCCTCAGCCTGCCCCCTCCTGCCCATGGCCACAGCCCGTGGTGATGGGCCCAGTAACTCCTGGCCAGGAAAGACCACCACAGTAACACCATAAAGAGGACTTCCTCCCCTGAGCTGCCTGGGACCTTGTGCTTGTGCTCAGGCTGTAAGGAGGAGCAAGATCTCTACGGAAGGAAGTTTTCAAGGAAAAGGAAAAAAAAAAAAAAAATTAACAACATGGCCTCGCTGCCTACTGATGCCTAGTAGGCTACGCACTGTAGAGATAGCAACTGCATTACCAAAGGGGGAGAGTTTTGCTAAACTGGGGTCAACAAGGCCCTAGATCCAGCCTATACAGCTTCCTGCTTTAGGTACGTAGACAGAAATTAAAATTCCTAAACCCTATACTCTTTGTAAGACTCTTCTCATGGCCTCTGCTTTATCATTTAAAAACAATACAGAGCTCATAACAGATTCACTTATTTTATTCCTGACCATTCAATTATTTATATAGTTTAAACAGGACACTTTTCAATATATTTTCCTCTCATATTATTTTTGAAGCTATTTCACATAAGTGAGATATGGTCTCTTTTAAAAATACTGGCTCTTTAGGTGTTAACCACAAGTAGTAAATCCACTTTGTCAAATTGCCCCATTTATAATATTTAATCTTCCTTCTGTAATCAGGAGAGCTGAAGTACACATTCAGAGTTGCCTTCCTTTGACACAGTTCTTTTATTACTGTCTCTTTTCCTCACATAATGTCCCACAGCAGCTGTGCCATTATGATGATGCTCTTTTTTTTTTTAAACAGCCTCTCTAGCGCAAATAATTAAAACATGTATTTACCTTCCATCGCTTGGCTGAGACTAAGTGCACATTTTGGGGGGAGGGGGGCAGTTGTTTGTTTCTTTTTATTTTATTTCTGAGCAGTGACATATTGATGTTTCGGATAATAAATCATTCCAATTTGTTCATCCCTGCCAACAATGGTTTTAATCTTCATTTACGACTTGCAAAGTCCGTTTTGTTGGAAGCGTTTGATAAAATACTCAATTACCATTTTTTTTGCACTGCAGTTCAACTGCTGTGCTGATAAAAGGCTCCAGCTCAGAAGATAAACTGCAAATAATTCCTGAAGAACAAATGTCAGAGGCAGTTTACAATGAATGGGATTTTTTTTTTGAGCAGATTATTCTCCCACCAAAGTGACAGGGCAGCTCAATATTTATTTTGTTGAGAATGTCATTTAAATATTGTTTGACACCTGCTCCCTGCAGTCAGCTACTCAGCACATTACACTTTCAAGGGGTTTAGAAGTGAGGTCCCAGCTCTCTGCATCTACTAACATATTTCAGGGACTCAGTTTTAAAAGCAAAAATGGCTGCTTCACTACACATTTTGCAACTCTTTCCAGGTGAGTAAATGGAAGTAATATCAAAATGCGCGTGCTCGCACACTTCTGCATATTTAAGTCAACATACAAATTCACAGAACAGATGTGTGAGCAACAGCGTGGACCTAAGCAAGACTGACTTACTTGCCTCTATGCAGCAGTTTTGACATTTAATCCAAAAAAATTAATTTCAGAGTTTGGTTTTTCCCCCCCCGCTTTCACTTGTGTTCAAAGAAGAGAAGGTATCCCGAGGTTTCCTGAGAATCTTCCCCCACGGGTATACTCTAGATGGCACTGCTCAGTGACTGAAGACAACTCACACTGCTACAATTCCTTGCAGCAAAATGGGATTCTTCCCCCCACAAAATTTTGAAGTTAAAATGGTTTGGTTATTTACTCCACCACCTAGTTATCTCAAAATAAAAGGATCATTCATACATTACTGTCATCTAATCAGTAATTCTTTCAGTCCTTTAAAGATCAAAGCACTCTTCCAAAAACAATCTACCGAAAACCATGTGAACTGCGTACGACGGCGCAGGGAGGACGGCACAGCAGGGCCCAACAGAAGAAAGCCAAGGCTGTACCTAGAACATTCCCAGGGAAAAGGTCCCCATCTCATCAAAAAGCAACTCCTAATGCGCCATTTATCTTAATGAATTGAAGGAGTAATTACATCTTTTGTTTCAGGTTCTTAATCTGTTTTCAACTACCCTGTTTCATTTGTTTCAGTTATGATTATTTTTTTTTTTTTAAATCCATGCTAAATCACTGCTTACCTGCAGGGATTCAGAAAACGCGCTGAAGGTGGAGCCTCCCCCTTTTAGCACAAAAGGCTTGGAAGAAGAGGCGCACCGGCAGGATTTACACACACAGTACTGTAAGGGAAGAGGAACTAAGCACAGGCCTAAAATCAGAGATATATTCTAATTCAACACTGCTTGAAGTGTATCGAGTCCATTTAAAGGCCATAATCTGCTAAATTAGGTCAAAGATACATCTTCACTTCAGAGACCTTTATACTCTCTCTCAACTGCCAGCAAGGAAAATGATACTAAACCAAAAATATGCTTTAAGTTAGTACATTCATTAAATCAAATACACGTGTTTGAGCCTAAGTAGTTATAAGCCTAACTACATTTATAAAGTACTTCCTCTACCAATTTATATATCCATGTATCTATAATACGCAAATATAAAATAGGAGCGTGTAGAGAATTTTCTGAAGTTCTCATCTCACCTGTGAATACTTTGCTCTTCTCTTCAATAACACAGACAAAATTAGAACTTAGGGATAAAAAAATAAGTTTTTCTAAATAAAAATAATGCTCATTAAACTCATTTTTTGAATTATGAAAAATACTGGAGCTGCATGGCAATAAATGAAGAGAGCTATTGCACATGTTTTGACCTCAAGAAGTAGATATCTAGACTTGAGGCAGCCAACAATGAGCTTATACTCAATTTTAAGCGCACATGCACTTAAGTCTGAAAAACAGTCAGTCTCGGGACACAAGCAGTACGACCCCTAGAATGAGATGGTGAGTAATCTCCTGGCTTCCAGGGTTAATAGAATTGGGCACAAACTATTATATAATAATAATATGCATTATTATAGAGACAAGATGGAGTATCAAACTCCTCAGTGTACATGTATGTGCACATGTACACATGTACACGTATCTATATACACATGCTTTAGAAGCTATTATTGCTTTTCACTAGCCTCTCAGAAGGTATTGAGATTAATGAATCACTGGGTTTCAAAACCTCTTCTTTTTCCTCTTTTCTTTCTATGGCTCAATACAGACATCATTACTTCTCCACCAGTACAGCGAGTCTGTTCGTCATGCCTGAAACCACTACAGCACAGAGATTAAATACAATCTATATCCACATAAATCATTGAATAAATGAATCATGAAATTAATATGTAAATTGTGTGTTTAACCTCTATTTATACAGCACTGTCTGTCACCATGTAGTAAATCTAAAACTAATTGCAAATTCACAACTCTGCAAAAAGAACACCATGGTAAAAGCTTGACATATTTATTAACTAAATGTTGAACTACATTGAGTAAGTAATTAACAGTCATGCCAGAACAGGGAGAGGAAATTATATTTAAGCACAGATGTCACCTGTATGAAATGGCTAAAACTATTTTAGATTAGATTTTGATATTAATCAAAGAATACTCCTATTTAATTTCTGACAGACAAATCTGTTTCCATTTATTCATGATTCCATTAAACACTCCCTTTTTAAACCTGAATGTCATGTCCATTCTCAGTCTGCTATGTTCCTTTTAATGTGTCTTTTAAAAGAAAACGTGAAGAAGAAAAGACTCAAAAGGTAAGGTTAAATGGTAATAAAATCTTCCTACAGTCTAGACAAGGCCTCCTCAATAGACCAGGAAAATAATTTTATATTAGGTTAAATTCTGTGACTAAGGTCTTTAGATACAGTATTTTTAAGGCTTATGTTCAATTCCTTACGTATCAACTTCCTATGTATTTCCAGTCCTTTCTGATAAACAAAAAGCACCTCCAATTGGAGGATCAGGGAAGCTCTCTAGCTGCCAGCATCAACGCAGAGATCTTTTCTGAGTTTAGATTTGTTCTAAAATCGGAACATATTTAAAAGACAACCAAAATAGATGTTATATTAACACACATGCATAAACGTGTGTCTATAGCTTCCAATAAGTAGTCGGTAAGGTACTAACAAAGAACAAAAGAGAAGGGAGGCGGTTTCCCTTCAGGTAGGTAAGATAGATATATTGATTCCATGGCACAAGGTAAACAACGCTGATCAGGAGTACCTGCTGCTGCCAAATGCATGCTTTATTGTGGAATTTATAATATTAACCCTTGTTTCTTGAAATCCTCACCTGTTGAAACTAAGCAATTCCATAGGGATCAACAAAAATACAGGATGTTATATTTGTCTGCAAAATCTGGCTGGCTGTATTTCATCTGCCCTCCTTACTTTACCTTCAACAGGTCAGTATAGGTTGTCTACGTATACTATTCCCATGCAGGATATGAGTACAAAACAGGTTCATAACGGTGGAAAAATGAACCCTTGTTGAATATTAGAACAGCAAAATGAAATTGATTATATAATAAAGATGTACTTTAAACCACAGCAACTGGCCCGCCGGGCAAACCTGCTTTCTTAACAGGCACTATAAATCTGAGAAATACACCGAGTAAATTCCAGCGGATTAAAATGGAATATGCACACTGCAAGGGAAGCAGGGCAGGAAAAGGGTGAGAACCTGAAAGAGCCAAGACTGATGAGAAAGCTCACACAGAATTTTATGCACTTCTGTTTGCAGGCTTCCAGTAAAGATAAACTCAGGTAAGCAGATAAGTTGTACTTCCTATGGAATTTATAGACTTAAGCTGTCCCCTCATGGCAAATTTATTTTGTACACAGCACTCCACACACCATGCCTGATGAAGCTACGTGAGCCTTAGTATACCCATTTCACAACCAGCGAATCAGAGGCACAAAAAGATTAGGTGATTTGTCCAAGGTCACAACACGAGTCATTTACTGGGCCAGCAATGAGACTCCAGTTCCTCCACTCCTAGTTCTGGCAACTAGACCATGATGCCTTTAACTGTATTACAGCAAACTACTCCTCGTGTCATCAATCTCAGATCCAAAAGCACTTTAAATCACTCGAGGATTATGACATTTTTACGGGAGGACAACATTTCATTACTAACCTGAAAACTTGGGGGGAAGAGCCAGAAAACCTCCCAAAGGTGGTGAGAAAAGAACCGTGCAGAAGGCAGGCTGATGAGATGCAACAGAGGCTGGCAAACTGAGAAGTGAATAAAACAGTCCAGTTCTGCTTTATTTCCAAAGTATTTGAACAACCACCAGCTGTTTGTAAACCTCAGAAGTTACATTAACATTTGTAAAACAATTGTCTAAGAAGACAACACAGGAAAACTGCTGTTTACTATTCACTATTCCTTATCCACTAACCCATCTGTCATCTCCAGTTTTAGCAGTTTTAGGCACACAGAGAAGAGAAGTAACAGCCTATGGCTTAAGTCCTACAGACAAAAGAAGGAGCAGTGGCCAGAAAACAGAGCGGACAGCATGCAGACAACGTAGAAACTGTAAGTTTGAACCAATTATTGGAATGCTTCTGAATGATAAGTCAATTGGTGTAATCAAGTACCACCTTCCAAAGTCAAGTCTTCTAAACTAGGAGATCCATGTATTTTCACAGCAGATTATTTCATTGTATGCAACATAGCATATAGAATACAAGAGAACTGCAGGAAAACAACAAGCACACACTCCCAGTCACCAATAATAAGTCATTCCTACAGGGTTTTTTGGGGACTTTATTTTGTCTGGGGTTTTTTTTTTTTTTGAGAAACTATACAAATCATGACATCATCTACTGCAAAACGCAGGAGCAACATACTTCAGTGTAGTTACTCCTTGAAACAGGAAAAAAGGGAACAAGGGAGAAGGAGGTTCCTCTCCTCTTCATGGGAACCTCTGGGGCTCTTCCTCTCCCATGAAGAATTTGAACTATGTACATTATCAAATAATTAAATATGGATAATCAAGAGCAAGAGTAATTGAAATATTGTAATGAGATCTCTAAAAGCTGTTTGACATGGTTCTGGGCACCCTGCTATAGGTGACCCTGCTTGAGCAGAGGTTTGGACAAGATCATCTCCAGAGGTCCTCGCTAACACCAACCATTCCATGACTCAGTTTTTTCCATTCCCTACTCTTACATTCATCAGCTGGATGGATTTGAGGAACCTTTTCCAGTTCACTCTGACTAAACTGCAAGTGCTTGGATCCCCTTAAAACCAGGCTTGTTACCTCATTAGCATACCATGCAACCTCAGCCACAAGAATCACATCTTGCTTGTGAAAGCATGGCCTCACCTCACCCTGCGGGGACGCTGTCCAATCGGCATCAAGTTGTCCTTTATTTCAGTACAACTTGGACACTTCTTCCTCTCTTTTCCAGGTAGAAACGACGAGGCGAGATAAACAACTCAGTGCTAACACTCTCATGTTCATCAGGCTTAGCTTGTTCTTCTCTACTGAACAGATAGAAGGAAAAACCACCACCCGCTGCAAACAAAGGTCACCGAGGGCCGTAACCACTAGTCTGGAGGCAGAAGATTGTGTATGTGCAACGCCTGACACACCGAGCATCCCACTGGGCACAGAAGGGATTCAATGATTACTCATAATAAAGTCAGAACATACAGATTATACAAACAAAAAGACAAAGTACAGTGTAAAAACAAATATGTAGGACAATAAATACAAATAAAGAAAACGTCAAGGGAGGAACAAGTGACAAGGGGTACAAGAATCTGAAACAGCAGGCGAGACAAAGGTAATGCAGTCGATTAAGAGACCAAAACAGAAGAGATGGCATACACAGTTCAGAGAAGGCAGAAACACTTTTAAGTAGTGGAGAAAAACCAATAAGGAAACATATCTGAAAACATTTAAGAAGATGGATAAAAGTAGTTCAGGCTGAGTTACAACCATTTTAACAGAGTGCTCCAAGCTCTTTCAGAGGCTTTCCACTGCCTTCGCTGTGGAACAGGTCATCTGTTACCGACTGTAAGCTGACAGCAAGTCACCAACACAAGCAGAACATAAAAAGCCAAATATAATTCTAGGTAATAGGAATTATCTAGATAAAATAAGATTGGAGCTTCCTGTAATGACACAAGTATTAATGCCTTTGTTCAGGACACTGGAAAGACCCTACCTGGAATAGCTTTATTCACCTGAGTTATAACAGGAAGCAGATGCTTTCTCTCACTTGTCTACACCACTACTTCTTCTCAGTCTCTATTACAGTCTTTTTCTTTTAATCAACTATATTATTTTGTCTGACCTAGTGTTTCAGATTTAGCAGAAGTGAATTCTTTGCCTTATAACTTAGTAATTTTCATCCCATTTCTATTACTCCAGTCCTTCATGTCACCGAGTTGTCTTTTTTTGTTCTCCTCTATATTGACAATATCTTCTTACATTTGTCATCAGCAAACTGCGTTACCACACTCCCACTCTTCGGGCCAGGGCAATCATTAAAAATATTTAACAAGATCAGCCACAAAACAATCCTTGAAAACTCAATCAGTAACCTTCCTTAAGCCTGATGATTTCAAATTACATTTTATATCCCTAAAGCATTTTCCTCATTTTTACCAAACTCTCCAGGAATTTCCTATACTACATGCTCTACGGAAGTCCAGATAGCAGAGGCAGCCTTTCCTGTGTCTGGAAAACCAGCCATCTCTTCAAACATAGCTATCAAGTCAGCTTAGCATGATCTACCCATGGAAAACCACATTACATTGGATCTAGCCATCCACCTTTCAGCCTGGTGTAAATTACATTTAACAACAAATTTTATTTCAAGTTTCCCTTGCCAGTTCAATAAATTATTACATCTAAATTTCCACGTTTCTCCTATGAAATCTAAACTGACAAGCTACCTAAGCTTAACCAAAGCTCATACAAATTTGCCAAAATAAATTAATTTATGTTTGTGTATCTATATTTAGGAATAATAAGGATCCAAAATACTTCCCTTAGTAGTGTGACAAACACCTAGCCGTTCACCAGACTTGCCTCCATTTCTCAGAAGAAACAACCACGAGCATTATTTTCAGGACTCCCAAAACGTTTTGAACAAACTCAGAAAGGTTTAAAGCAAACTCTGTTGTAATGCTTCTTCATACCAAATATAAGATGAAACTAAGCTACGCAACAGCAGGGGGAGAACAAAAAAAAAGAAAGAAGTTTGCTTGCATTCGGAGCTAGCTTTCATAGGCAGTGCTTATGTGCCATGGGCTAATCCTGGATTTCTCAAAGACATCCAAGCAGACAAGCAAGTCCCTGGTGTGTGCTGCAGTACCATTTTTTTACTGCTCTTGGGCCCTCTCTGGAAACCACTGCTCAGGGGCTTCCCTTCTGGGGGCAGGAGGGACCGGACAACTGCAACTCGCTTGCCTCTGATCGCCGTCTTAAGGCAATGAACAAGATCCTTCCTCAACTTTTCACTGCTGCATAGGTGGCAGCTCCCTGAGCTGTCAGCACCTCGGACCCCACTTCCCACACAGAAATTTAGAGCAGTCCATCACTGGTGCTCCTAGATTAAAAGCACCGAGGAAGGGAGAAGGGAGATGCCATCAAGCAGCTTGTTTCCTTCCATGCGTAGGGAGAAGATTGGCACAGTGCTGTTTTTCAAATCGCTAATGGGTCTGATACTGTTTCCACAAGAGATTTATGTTAAAAAGATAACTTTCCTCACTTTTCGTTTTCATTTCTGTTCCTTTCTCTACCCGACATTTCATTCTAGGAAGGAGAAAGAGCTGCTCATTTCTGCGGCAGGAAAGAACAATCTTAGATTTATAACGTGTGAGGAACCCATCACCGTGATAGAGCAATCTTTCCACCAGACATCTCTCCATTACTGAAGCTGATGCCTCCCTGCCCTGATGCCACTTCTGGACTGATCTGTCAGCCCCAACAGGGGGGCTAACAGCACCGCCAGCTCGCACATGCATTTTTCATCTTTATCTCAGCAAGCTCTGTAGTTCTTCTTAAACAAACTCTTCACTTGCAGTTTCACCGTTGGTTTAATTTTTTTAAAAACAAACACATTTGGATGAAACTGCACATTTTCAACAGTGCATCTTATGTGACTTTATTTTCCATCTTATTTTATGATGAAGTTATTTTAGTTTTTATGAAAGGAAATAATGGGTAAAGATGAAGGCTTCATTCCACTGTGCTGACAACATACTGGTTGGAGAAATGGTGCAGTTAATAATGTAAACTCGATGTATGTAAGCACAGCTGGTTGGGGAGCATCTTTTCAGTAGCACTAATTTATACTCTGCCTTTATTTTGTGTTTTGGTTTATGATTTTCATTAGCCACTAGAATGAGCTCTTTTAATTGCTTTGTGCCAAACTGCTTAAAAGAAAAAAACTAAACCATGTGACCTTTATTACTTTATTAGACTTTTGCTACATTATTAGATTCAAAAATCGACACTCAACCTTAAATGTTGTCAGGTACCTCCAGGGCTCCAAAGGAACAGGAAAAAGGGGAGGGGAAATCTCAAATCCTCCACAGTATGTGCTCATTAGCCATTTTCAAATCCTGTATCACACTAGCTTCTTCCATTGACTTAGTTTACTTTTTGCATCTTAATTCAAGGTTTTATGTACAAAATACTTATTACTACCACTATTAAATGTCAATTCCTTTTTTCCTTGCCCTCCCAGCACTCCCCATGTATATGAATATATAAATTCATTATATATTTATGTATCTAAAAAGGCTGAGGCAGTACAAGGAAGAAAAAAATGGCAGAAGAGTGGGAGATGCCTTCGAGAGTCATATATTAAATACACAGTTCCTGCATTCCTGAACACACGCTATACAAATATAGTATTTGCCTCTTCCGTCAAAGCTGCTTTAGAAGTCTTATTTGCTAGAACTACTTAGATGTTAAGTTTGCATCTCAGACTTCTACAACAGGCTTTCAGAAATTTTTGTATTTTATCAAAAGCAGCCATCAAAAAAAATGTATAAGCTCTTCTTTTTGTTGAAATCAACACATAGACCTTCTGAAAGACAATTAAGGAAGCATGGGAACCTACTGGGGCTAGAAAAACTGAAATAATCATTGCAGAATTAGAAATATATAATTAAACTGGGGGGAAAAAAAGGGTTCCACCTGCAAATAGTGATTTTCCATTAAAAAGAATAAGACTAACACCACTGAAAATAGGCCTCACTTTCAACAAGTATCTTCACAACACTTTTCATCCTACAGGTACCCAACAGGATGTCCTAAAATCATAATCACTTTTTCTTTTCCTTAACTAAAGGGAGTGGTGGCAACCTGGGACATTTCCAAGTCAGTTTTCCATAAACAAAACAGCACAAATTTCTAAAAACAACGTCTGGGACTATCTCTATTCCTATGCACCTCAAACTTACTTTCTGGAACTGGTTTTCAACACAACACCTAAGAAAAGGCCAGAGTATCATCACGGGAAGCTCACCTGAGAAATGCTCAGCCATTGGCAAATCCACGTCACCATCACTGGCAAACTCCCACTGCGTGGTCAAAGCAGAACTTGCGAATCTGCCCTTTGCTGAAACTCAGTAGAAACACACTCCCAGCTTCAGCACAGAGAAGCAAGTTAATCACCTGCTTTAAAGGTAGGCTGCTCTTTATATTATCGCTGAAGTAAACTGACAGCCATTAGGCTTTTGCAGTGACAATGTTACTATCAATGTTGCAGCCTCAGGTGTTAATGCTTCATCTACCTTTAAAAGCAAATGTAATAACCCAGTAAGATCAATATTCCAAGTTCCTTATTCTGTGTTAAATTACTGTGAATGCATTCCATTAGAGAGTGTCATCAGTGACACTAACCCTAGTCTAAAAATATTAATGCCAAACAGTACATTGCAGTTGTTCTTACTTAAGAACTATCAAACTCCTACGATACGTACAGACCAACCATAAGGACACATCAGGAAAGTACTTTGTCACAACTGTTCTTATTTGTGCAAAATTCAACAATACAAGAGCTGAAAAGCCCGAATGGCTCAGGACAGTGAAGACAGAAAACAGCCCTTCACCTCCAAGTTACTGCTTTACAGACCAGACAACAGCTGGGCAAGCAACCTCAGGGACGCACGCAGCAACATCCCAGCCTTTTTTGTTTCTGAACAAAGGACAATTGTACAAGGATCCAAAGTATAGGAAGAAAAAAAAAAGGCAAAAGAAATTGAGACCCTAATCCATGTACTACTTTCATTTTTTCCCCCCAAGGATTTTCCTTAATTGAAATTCAAGTATCAGGTGTTGCCCAGAGCTACACAACTGTGGTATACCACCATACCGCTTGCTTGATAGTCTGTAGGAAGCTTTTATTTATATTTCTTTTTCAAAAAGCACACAAGTATGAGATGGCTCCAGTTTTCCACCACCAGCTCTTCAGAACACCAGCAGTGGCTTTCAGCTGCAATGAAAACCCGTAGACAACCATCCAGTACAATGGGTCAAATGTCCTTCACTTACGAAGAATTAGGCTAGGAACCCCAGAAACCTAACTGGTGAGCTACTGTTCTGATTTCCACTACCCCTCAGTATTTGTCACGTCTTCCCAAAGTCATAGTTAAGCCTCATAACACACACGCTAGTACTGCATTCTTCCCATAGCTAAATAATCTTAACAGGGTTTGCATGTGCGGGGGGGCTTTTTTTTATAAAGAATAAGGCAAATCTTTTCTTATAGGGAGAAAAAAAAAAAGGGCACATTTTAATATAACAATCTATTTCGCAGCCAACTCAACTAAATTCTGCAAGGAAAACATTTAGTCAGTATTAAAAAGCAGAAAGCACCTTATATTTTGATTAATTTGATACTCACGTATTATGCATAAAGCCACTCATTCGTTTTGCCCTGCAAACTATTCTTATGCAATAACAGATACAATCAGAGCCAAGCAGTGAAGAATTTTAAAGTAAACACAATCCCAGTGTAACATGTTCGTTATGGAAATATACTAGCAGTCAGTAAAAAATGGGCCATTTCATATGGATGTAATAAATATTTTCGTTGACACACTTCTACTGTTCCTTCAAAGTTTTAAATGCATAACTATAAAATATATTAATATTTTAGACATTTAAAAAGCTTCCTAAGTAAGAGAAAGAACCCTAGTATTCAGCAATGGCAACAAGTGTTCGCGCAGACTTCCTACCAACCGAACACAAAGCCAACCCCTCATTTTGGAGTCTGATACTTCCTATTGATGGTAAAGAATCTGCAAACGAATGCCTTACATATTAACTTATTAGGAAAGGAAACAACTACAAAGTAAGTCTTCTCCAATAATAGACGGGCAGTGCCAAATAGCAATTCCACAGCAAGCCACTGGGTAGGAATTAATCCATCTCCTGAATCTGATGGATGAACTTCCTTAGCACCATAAAAATATGACTGCTGCTTCCTATCAGAAGTGGCACAGCAGCTTCACGCTTGCAAACACTCAGGTTACAACTAAGATTCCTGCTTCCACTCCCCAAATTACTCTTTTAAGGAAACTCTAATGCCTATCATACTAGCTACTGATAGAATTGGACAGGTCATCCTAACGCAGTCTTTGCTCGCCAGTGGGAGTTCATTAGCAACTGAAGTATACGAAGTGGGGCACACCTCAGCTCCCATGTGCCTTCCCGGTCATACGTGCCCCATCTGCTCTCACTTCTCTGCACCCCAAATTTGACTTGGGAGTTTTATCTTTCTTCAGTAGGCTTCCTTTAGCAAAAGGCAAGGCGGCGGGTATTGGTGCTGGCTAGCTCTCCTAATATGACTGTACTTGCACACTCTGGGGATGAATAAGCACTCTGTGATGCCACCCATCAGGCCAGTCTCTCAGGACAACTCTCACAACACTGACGGGCAGATCTAGACAGCGTAACCCAGCAGCACACTGCATCCTTCAGCATGGCTGTCCACCCACAATGGACTAAGAGCTATCAAGTACCAGACGCCCTGCAGCCCCACACCACAACTTAGTAGATCTCTCCCACCCACCTTTTTTTTTTTTGTTTTTTTTTTTGAGTCACACAATAGTTTTATGGAAACTGCAGTGACTGCAGTGTAATTGTATAAATACCCAAGGCAGCTTTACTCCAGCCAGTGCAGGCAGCAGCCTAAGAATACCAGGAGGAAGCTTGATGAAGTGTAACATGTCTTGTTCTTCACAGGTTTTGCAGCCCTGAGCAACGAACTCTCGTAGGTCAGCTGCTGCAAGGGGCCTATCTAGCTAGTTTAAAGGTAGATTAGCTGCAGCTACATTTCACTGGAGATAGACACAGTAACGATTAAATACACAAATACTGAAGAAAAAGCCTTTAGGAAAAATGCTTTTAGTGTGAGAAAAAAAGGTGAGGAAAGTAGAAGCCCCCAACTCTGCTGAGCAACCTCAAAAGCCAAGGGAAGGATGGTGCCCCCCTACTCCAGTGCAGCAGCTCAGCTCCAGCAGGATCCACGAAGGTTGGCTCAGGCGTTTGCAAACGCTGGGAGAAACCAGAGCCCACAGGCACCTCGCCAGCCCTGTGACAGGTCAGCTGGATGTGGCCAGGTTTACAGCCTCTGGCTCCGCAAGGACAACCGCTGGAGAAGAGAGGTCCCTTTGGAGCAGAGACAAAGCAGTGCGTGTTCTGGGGCCGACAAGGAGGGCTGTGAAGCATCAGAGGTCCCGGCGTGTCAGGGAAAGCTGGGGAAAGAGCTGGATGCAGCATTGCCAATTTCTCATGGAGACTTAACTACAAAAAGGCTTGAGCCCTACTGCTTATTAAAAGCCTGAAAAATGAGGTTCCCAGACTCTGGGCTTGGCTTAATTGAGTGGCAATAAACCCAGTACTGTTAATAAACTTTTTTGTTTGGAAAGCAACCAAGTTCTGTACTCTTCGCCCCCTAAAAACCTTTCTCTTTATTTAACTCGTAGTATTCTAAATTATCTTCAATTTTAGTTTATATTCTTATGCTAATGTTTTAACTCCCCCCAAAAAAATTAAAGCCAAACAAAAGCCCCCAGCCCTCTCACATAACATGAACTAAATACCAGCAAACATCCAGTTTCACATTATGGAGCCTAAGGCCTTTGCACATATACTAACTTTAATAAATGCATTATGTTTCTTTTTGGGGACTAAATATGCTTACAGTAGCATTCACATATATATGCGCACGCACACACAGTCAAAAATGATCTCATGCTTTCAAGAAAATTTCTGATCCTTCTTTACCAGTATTTTTGCAAATACTGCCTTTGTGAAAAATGTATAAGAGTAATGAAATTCCTGGCTGAGGCTTTAATCTCTAGTCACTTCTATAACAGAGGGGTGGATCAGAGAGTATAATTTGCTGTTATCATACCGCTCATCTCCTGTGTTGACAATAGAAATCCTCCTGTTAGTTTTTCTTAGACAAACGTGACCCCAACCTGATACGACACTTTATTTTTTCAGCTGTGTAACAACAGTCTTAAACCAGGTGCTTTCTAAGCTGCATTATCCCATTTTGGGAAAGTTTTGTGTTGCTATCGGCAAGCTAACACACAGAAGGAAAAAATTTTTTGTTTGGCTACATTTGTAGGTTTATAGATGAAATCCTATACACCAGCTTCTTAACATCTTCACATTTTCCTATTAATAAAAATAGTTGACTACTTCATGTTTTTCATACTTTTATCCAAAATTCTTAAGTATGGATCTTCAGGCTTTTAAGGAAATTTTGGTAACATTCAAGTATAAATTGAAAGCATTAAAGTGTTCAAAATATTTGTTTTCCTTTTTTAAAAAATTGAAAATTTGTGGGTTTTGGTAAGAAACTTTTTTTTTCTTGGTTTTATGCCTGCATATTCATCAGTCTAAAACAATTTTAGGTCCCAGCCTCTTTGGTATTGTGTTTTAGTACTTGCTAGCACTAGAATTTTGCACCATAGCCCTCGATTTATAGCCCTCATTTAGCCATCATGCTATTCAAAACCCCGACTTTAAATATCCGCCACACAGATATGAGTAACAAAAAGAGACAGAGTATAGCTATTGTGCCTTCAAAGAAAAGCAATAAACCATTCTGCTTGCTCTCCTTCATGTTCTTTAATTCATTTCATTTCATTTTAACTACCCAGAACAATTTCACCAGCCATTAGCCTGGAATGAAACCTTACAAAGGCTGATTGTTGTTATAAAGATGGGTCCCAGCCTTCCCTCCCCCTCCTTTTCATAAGTTTTAGGACAAATAGGCTACTTCATAGCTAGAGCTTTGTTTTTTAAAAAGAGAATTCTTGCAAAACAAAGGACAGACAAACTGCTTCACATCCACATTAAAAGGACTCCAAAACAACATCCACACTGAGCTGGTCTGGCTCAGAGCCCTAAACCGAGACCCCGTCAGGAGGGAAGGGACAACAAAGGAAGAACCTCTCCGGCTATTTTCTCCTCGAGGTGTACCAGAGTCCACCCCATACACAAACACTGGTGTCCCGGCCCTCAAATCTTTTGGAAGGGGCAGGGGGGGAGCAACAAACGCTGAACTGCACTACAGCCAACTCTAAACACGAAAAAATTCAAAGCATCAATTTTATGAGCACATTTTCATATTTTGCAGAAATAAACCTTCATGAGCGTCACTTCTGACAGCCTACACCATGGAAAAAAACTGCAGGTTTTTTCTTCACTGCATCCATGTTTGGAAAAAAAAAAAAATCTTAGAAGGAAAAAAAAATACAGAGAGACATGCTATTTTCCAATCTCAAAAGAACTGTACACCTTACCTGGAAAGCTATGAAAAAATAGATTAATTCTAAAAAAAGTGCTTAAACGTTCGATTCTGCCTTTTCTAACAAGCTACTGGCATTTCATCAGGCCTGGACAGTCTATCTGTTCACCATTTAGGCCCTGAACTTGTAACAACTATGCCTCAATTTAGAAGGCATGTATATGTAGCAACATCCCCAACAAAACGTTCACAGTCCTGTCCAATTCAGATGTATTTTTGATCCTACCCAACAAGCAGATCAGAGAAATCTTTTCCAACAAAGTGTCAACAAACTGTCTGCACAGACAACTCCCTCCTCGGTTTGGGTATTATGTGGTTTGTATTATTTTTATTCCTTGGTTAAGTGTCACACTTGTCAAAAGAGTGAACACCACTTTTCCATAGTAACACAGTTTTGTGATGGAAGTTGCGAAACCTTCAAGACTTACAGATATTTCCACAAATACCCAGTATCTGCTCAAACATTAACACCACGAGCTCATAAATCAAAAGGAATGGATTTCTGTGTTTTCTTTTCCAGAAAGATATCAAAACTGCTCCTGAAATTTGGACTTTTTTTTTCTTCTTCCAAAAACAAAGCTTAACTATTCAACCGGTATTTCTTTCATCATACCACAAGGGGAAAAAATGACTTAAGAAATTCAAAGTTACAATGCAAGCCAAAAATGACTTTTCATGTAGTGACAAAAAACTTGGAACATGAGATTATGTTGAGTGTGAGAGTGTCTATAAACAGAGCTGCTTTATTCCATCTGAGCTGTTATTGGCAATGCCAATAATCAGAGTATTTTAAAGATGATCTCTGCAAAACTGCATGCTTTACTGCTCGCTTCTAAATTATGTAAATGAGCACCACATTAAATTATATAATAATTTTAGAGGTATGCTTGGTAAAATAGACTAATAAATCCTAACACAATTAAAAATCATTTTTATGTGACAAACTTCTGGAAATCTACCAGAAGAAAAACAAAATATACATTCCCCCATTTGTCTCAACTACATACCTTTTACAGATTCTCTGAACAGAGTTAAAGAAACTCTAACCCCGCTACACCATACATTTGTGTTCAGTTACTGTGCTTCTTCCATGTTCTCCCCTCTGAATTTGAACATTATTCATTTCGAACTAAACTGGATTTGCTTAAATATGGATTTCTAGGATATCTCACTAGGCTGGGATGCGCACTACAATGGCATTAGTGATGCCTGATAGTGCAAGTACACATGCTGAATCCATGCCGGTTTAGATGAAGTCCGCTACGTACACAGCACCTGCGAATAAATGCAAGCTTCACATGGAAAAATAACAGATCATAATGGCAAGCAGACATCCATCATCTTCTACAGTTAGTTTCTTTATGTCCCCTCAACACTAAGTTAACATCACTAAGGCATGGCTTTTTTGTTTGTTTGTTTTAAATACAGAGACATCTGCAGGTGTAAGAGATCTTGCACACCTTCTACCACCACCAATAATCAATACAGCAACCAGAAAGACCCCCAACTGCAAGCCTCTGCCTCTGTGGAAGGTACATGAACACCATCTCCATAACAATTAAAAACAGAGGTCTCATACAAGTAAGAGGAGAACAGGAGAACTAGAGGAGGACTGCAAAGTCAAGAAAATGCTTACCTTTGATGTCAACAGAAGCAAGAAGGCAGCTCCAACCCGAGTGCAGATGTACCACAAACAGCTTCTCTGTTCTCGTACAGAGCCACATCTGATGAAATCCAGTTTTTTGTACAAGTACTGGTTACTGATTTAGTTTATATGGAACTGGCTCTATTCTGCCTATATAGTACTATAATTACTTGCTGTATTTAAGAAGTCAGCATCTGCAACAGAAGCATGCACTGCTTCTCAGTCTGAGATCAAGAAGCTGTGAACACTGCAACCCAGATCCTCTTCCTACACTTGGCAAGGTCACTATTCCCTTCAGAGGATAAAAGTCTGATCTTTTAAGGATGAAGGAACTATAACAGAGTATTTCACACTCAACATTGTATTCACCCTGATAAAAAATTTTACTAAGCAGAATACATCTACTTTTATTAACTGTGCAAATAAAAATATTTTGAAATTTCTACAAAACACCTACCCATTGAGCAATAAAACACTACAGAACATCAGGTACTGCCAGAAAGCAAGCAGCACTCCTGTATCCTTTCCAACTACACCATTCACGAAAGTTACCAGCCATCTTGACAAAAACAGTTTAGGCAACAGACAACATGAGCCATATTTGCTCCATTCTACACACCCGTTGGTTTGGTAAACCACCGACTTCAAAGTCACACCAGAACTAGCGTTAAATATGACTGAAAGGACAGTTCAGCTTCTCCTTTTGGACCACGTTCAGAGCACATGGCACCTTTCAGCTATTACCACACTGAATTAGAACGTTTGTGCCTAATTATTATACTGCCGTATGATCGACTGGCTAACACTCCAAGATTAATTATGACTTTTGAAAGGCAATACTGCTATACACATTTCTAAATGAACACTCAGTCCTTTACCTGACGTTTATTTAAAGACGGACTTTCTACCTCTCTCTACTTGATGTCTTGCAGCCACCCTGCTCCATACTGCAACATCATTAGATATCACAATTAAGCAGAATCAGTACTTCTCATTCTAACTACCTAAACTCTCACCACTCTCAATGGGAGAAAATGCTGTTTGCTTCCAGCTTCACAGTTCTCATAACTGAGAACTGTTAAGCTGAAATGCCATTCTACCCCACAGGACAACGGGATCACCAGGAGTAACTCTGCCCTCAAACAGCCTGGCTGTGTACATTTAAACAACACTGTGCAACCCAACAGATACTAACAATTAAATACATTTTAACATCTCTAGCTTCAACACACTTTACATGTCTTAATTTCTGTTCCAAGACTTCAATGTTAATTACGACAAATGCAGTAACTCACTGGCGGCCGTATGAACTGGCTGAGGCAGAGGCAGGTCCATAATCTGTCTTGCACTGGGCAAGACCTCAGCATTTGTGAGCTAAGCATTCAAAAACTGCAAATCCTTTTTCTTCTTTAGATTGCTTTAGAGGTGTGTGTGTATATATATATGATTGCATATGAACATTAGAAAAATCATTAACAAAACACAATGTAATGCATGTTCAAGTCAAATAGTAAAACATTTAAAACAATTATTATAATTCATAATTGAACCTCTATGTCCATTTACAGGCTCTCTTCAAGTAAGGTATTGCTACTGGGGCATTAACATTCCAAATTATTTTGATTATCTGCCTGACAGGCCCTCTGCTGCGCCTGGTACAGCTGGCACGTTGGCATGCAGTAACAGCAGAGGGCAATTCGAATATGTAAGTTCACATATTGTTACATGTCTCTGCACAGCCTAGTAAATAGAGGACTCACTATATATATACACATACATACATACACACACACCCCTACACCTAGGAAGGTCAGCCTACAAAGAAAAGCAGGTTTAGCATTTTAACATATAGTACTTTTTGCAGAAAAAAAAATTGGGAGTTTTACTTCCTCAGAAGTCAATCTCTGCAATGCAGAACGCCACACTCCATCAGAGGGCTGGCAGGAAATTTTAGTGGCAAGCAGCAACATGTGGGTGTCTCAGCATCACCCAAACTCCACCAAAGATGAAAAAAAAAAGAGTACTCATTAAAAACACAGCCCGAGTCAGATCTGAGTTTGTACTTCTCGCAAAGACAGCTGCCTGTTGCACCCCACCAAGCAGCCTGGAATTCACAAGTTTCGCTCTCCTTACTGACAGCATCAGTAAATCCAGACAATGAAGCTGAAGGTATTAAAAGCTAATCACAAAGTGGCCACACAGGGATGAAAGGGGAATTAAGGCACCAACTCCCTTATACCAACAGCTTGGATCACAGGTATTGACGCAGGGCAAAAACAGCTTTTACAGAAGCGCGTGGAATTAGGCAAAATCTTGGCTACTTTACAATGCCAACTTCATAACAGAAATTATTTTCATGCACACAACTATCACAGACCTTTGCCTATGACAGCAAGAAGACATTCAGGAACAGCCTGTAACCTTAAAATAAGAACTACATTAATTATCCATGAGGAAAAGGGAAAGTTTAAAAAAAACTGGTCTAAACAAGCAGAGTTTCTATACAACAGCTTATTTGTCCCTTCCATCCTTGCTGCTTACAGTGACACAAAACACAGATTGGCACTCGAGGAAAGCAGCAATAAGGAATGTGTCTTCTGGAGCATTGTTTCCAAGTTCAGCCTAGTCCCACAGAAGCTGTAAAAACTTCAAAGACTGCTAAATCTGTTGTATTTATTCCGCATGTTAAGATACTACATAAGAAGTGCTTTTTAAAAAAAAAAAACAAACATGAAGTTTTTATAAAGAGCTTTACAATTGCTTGGCATTTGAGATGCAGACGTCTCATTGCAATCAATAACAAAATTCAGCTGAACTCAGCAGGGGCAGGTCCCCCGCCAGACCAAAATTCATGCTTGTAATCACTGTACGTAAATGTCCAAATCCTTGCTGGGAACCATACAAGAGATATCCCTTAACTTTATCAATATCAGGAAGTCCCAAACAATAGAGTTTGACTTGCTTAGAAGATAATTAGGACATTTTACAGGCCTGTGCTTCCCTGCCAAGTCATCAATCTTCACCACCACGTTTACCCCTGCGTCCCAGGGTAACTGCATGGACGGTGAACAGAATCAAACCACACTGACTCCAGAACACACAAAGCTCATTACTCTCATGGCCTTCATAAAGATAACATTTTCATAACACAGAGTTCAACGGGAACTTTACAGCAAATCTGGGGACATGATTCCACCTCTGGAGCCTGCACCTAGCTTGTTATCTAATGTCAAGATTGCTTTGCAAAACATATTAGAAATTCAGGCAACTCCCATTACTTTCAATGCACCTGTCAGTGACCACAGTTCCTTGCTGCTGTTATACCTGGCAAAGCAACCCCTTCACACGAATACAGTCAATACTTCTAACTGAAGAAGATAAAGAAGTGTACTGTCATTTGCTTCAAGGATGCTTTCCAAAGGTCTGAGGCCATTCTTCATACGTACAGGCTGAATGACACTCAAAACAGGGACAAGTGAAATACAGGCCAGCTTTATTCAATAGTAATATTAAAATAGAAGCGGGGGAGGAACAACGACACAGACACAACACCCACACACATATTGGGAAACTGAAATGGGACCCGAAATATTGCAGGCTTAATGCTGTATTAACCCTGTGCTAAACTACTAATGATATCTACAAGCATTAACAATTACTGAGAAACTATGGTGTAAACAGCAGCATAATATACCTGATATATCTTTCTCGGTGAATAAATAAACGAAATAAAACCCACCACCTCTCCTATGACCCTGCACTGTCCAAGTTAACTATTTAAGCTGTTGCATAAGCCTACCATCTGGGATTTCCACTGGTAAATATGCTAGCACATTTTAATGCATGAAGTAGTCTCTGAACAAACCAAACCAAGACCCACAAAAAAGCTGAAGAGAGATTTCTGCTTTTGTTGTTACTTAAGCAAATATTCAGTTTTACAGGTGCTGAAGTATACTTAATTGGTTTAAAACACACACTGGTTTTATAAAAATTACCCAAAACCAGTAAATCTGTAAAATGGAACATTATTTAATACTGTAACTTCAGTTTGCTTAATTGCAATATTTAAGTCATGAGTAGATCAAAAATTGTCAGGTGTGTTTAACTGAAATACTATCCCTAGAGCTAAACACTGTGTTTTTTATAAGATATATGTTATTCATGAGTAACTAACTGTTCCCTTTCCATGGAAAAACCCACAGAAAAAACAAGGGGGTAAGGTGAGAGTAAGGGAGCAAACCTACAGTAAGGGGAGGTGGGAAAGGGGAGGTGTTCACTTAAAGGGGTTTGGGGCTTTTGCTGGATTTGTTTTGGCAGTTTTTGTTCTGCATTCCAATCGAGTGATGTGAGGGGGGTCTTTTTGTTTGGTTGGTTTTTTCCCTAGTATTCCTAGTAAAAATAAAAATAAAAAGTAAAAATAAAAAGAAGGAACCTTCTTTCTCTGTCTTCGTTCTACTTAATTCTCCTCACCTTTCCTCCACCTCCATTTCTAACGTGGTTTTGTTTAATAGGAAAAGTTAAAACAAAATTAAAGTCAGTCCAAAAAAGACTGAAAACCAAACAAAAGTGCTTTTTGAAAATACGTATTTCATGGTTTTTTTAAAAAAATGAAAACCCCTCATAATATTAGATGCAATTTCATTATTTGCAGGGCTGATAATGCTTTATTCCAGCCCACTCTATTACCTGGCAATCTTCCTTTGGGTAGGACTATATGGCTCACTAAGAGGGATACTTTGCTGCAGAGAAGTTTTGGAACCCCACCCAGCATTAGCTGCCTATCAGTTCACAGCACAGGCTTCAGCTACTTCCCCATTTCTTCCCTTCGCCTCAGAAAATTCCGATTAACTGGCATTATGTTGCTGAAGGGTTTCCTTACCCTTGGATCAAAACAGACATTCTGTCTGACTGACACCACGTATTCTATTAGCTGGTGATTCCCCGCTTCAATAAATGAAAATAACATTTAAGTAGTTTGAATAGACTTGGTGTAAATGGGCCAAATGAATAAAGGTGTTTGGTTAGATAAAACCAAAAAGTCTCTTCATTTCCAGATACTATATTGAATGTAAACACTAAATTGACAGGTTTGCCCATATCAAAAAATTGTTGACAGTAAAGCAGTAAAAAGAAAGTTTCTGGATACCACTTTTGTTGTGAAGCTCACAAAAGGAAAACAAAAAAAGGCCCAGTATCTACCCCTCCCTGGACTACTCTAAGGTTATCATATATCCTCATTGAAAAACCATCTACAAAATGTTGAGTCCAAACGGTTTCCTATTTAGCTTTTAATATTTACTTAAAAGCAAATAGTATCTGCGAACTGGAAAACATCTACAGTACCTGCGCACAGTTTTGACAGTAACTACTTTGATTTATCCTGAAGTTCATATGATGCAATATGCAAGTGCAGTACAGAATTAGGAGCGTAATCACAGAAGTGAACACTAAAATTCCCACTGCATGTAAAGATCAAAAAGAAAAGTATATAGTATGGGAGAAAATAAGTATATAAAAATAGGAATGTCAGTAACATTCTGCCCAACAAAAGGGTCACCTGATGAAAACCTCAGACAAAATGCTGGCTAAAGTGATTAAAACAATGTTTACCTTAAAAAAACCAAACAAACCCACAAACACACACACTAAAAACCCACAAAATAAAACCAACCCCCAAAAACCGAAACCCCGCCAAGCCAACCCCAAAAACGTAAACATACCCCTTTGATTCCTCTTCCCCCCCCCCCCAAGTTTTTTCCCCCTTGGTGGCCAGTAAGGAAAATCAGAACAATAGAAGTAACACATACTGGATGAGCTATGTAGCTGAAAAGCTGAGCAAGCCAGTAATATACACTCGGATAATTTGACTTTGTTATTGCCTTAAGATCTCTACCACAAAAGTTCTACGCAATATATTCTTGCTAGCAACGATCTGCACCAAAATTAGTCTCTCTCCAGTAGCAAGCGTAGCATACATGACAATCTCGATGAAAGAGGCAATTAACAACTGCTACAAAAAATAATTACATATAAAGATGGTTTGAAAGACAATACTCTATCTAAAATGACCTCGCCGTATTCATAGCACTGATAAACAGTTTTCCTTTAAAAAAATGCCGCTTTTTTTATTCATCAAAAGAGAAAAGCCCCAAGGTCACCTGTCAATAACAGAACAAACCCTCAGTAAATCACAGTGCTTCACAAATAAATTCCTCATCAGTAATTAAAACCAGGCCTCTCTGGCCCTGTGTTATCAGCTCATCAAATTCATTGCTCATCTAGAATAACAGATCCACATCTGCAGTCATTACAGCATGCCAGATAAATCAATCCTCTCAATGATGCTTTGAGCCATCTCTGCTCCCTTTTAACCAGCCCGATATTTATTTCCCCCTGACACTTCTGACATTCTATTTACTGTAGGCAAATGGAACTCATACGGCACCTTGTAATGGCTTTACCAAACCCCATTGTGGGGCATATCTTCGAAGACTGATGGTCGCAATAAACAAGGTTTTATGGTGTAAGTGTGAGCTTCCAACTTCTTTTTTTCCAGGAATTTGACTTCTGCAGTGAAGAAGGTTTATTACACTTGATTGCAGGTGGAAAAAGCTATATCCACTTAAGAGACCTGTCAGCTAAAAGCAAGCAGAAAACTTCTGAAATCATATTATTTTTGTAATTTTATTTTCGAATTGATAACAATACAGAATAAAGCATCTCCCCATCAGGGCTTGGAAAGCAAGCCCACAGTTTATCATTCCACCTCCACCCGCCCTCCCACCAAATCAAACACAGGTCTCCTCTGGTAAACTTCAGAAAAGGTACAACAACAATACATGATCACCCCATACATACAAGTACATACCAAACCCTTCCCAGTATTGTTGTTTACATTCATATTTTAAGTATGCGTGTTTAAGTATTACCATATGCAGGCAATTGCCTTTACTGTGGTATCTGAGACCAGTGAGAAGTCACGGGTTTCTTAAATTTACTGCAGAAATCAAAATTTTTCACTGTTTGGTGCATTCTCCGATAACAAGTGTTAGGCTTCAAAATAAGAACATAAATTGTTTCCTCCAGAGTGAAACAAACAGCTCAAAAATTACTTTTCAGCATAAATGTGGATTGTTTGTACACTATCACAGCTGCTCTATTTAAGGAAATTGAGTGAAAATCTGTTTAAATGAAAAGAAAAACAATTTCTAAAATCTAAAGGAGTCTCCCAGAACATAACGTACGCGTTAACGGCTCTGAGAATTTCAGCAGTTTCTAGAACTTAAGCAGATACAACCATTCTTATGTGAAGGTGGTGTGCTTATATGTACATATGTACATTTATACAGCATATGCCTAAAAGCATATGCTACCCATCCAGTAACTTAACTTTTCTACTAGAAAACCATAGTTTCTCTGCTACAAAGAGAATTATACTAGGTATAATTTGACTACCAAGCCAAATTTCTAGTGTAGGAGAGAAGCCAGTGAAGACAGGCAACCCGGCTCCCGAAACTGAAGCTTACCCCAGTGAGCCAACAGTAATGCAACTGGATCTGCGTCGCTCTACACAAACCACCCTTAAGAACGAGCAGTGCCCCACATCACGCCTGTAATTATGCACGGCTCAAAAGTGACTTGCATTCAATTACTGTCACAGTGTTAGCGGATCTCTCCTTTAGCATAAATTAAAATTTGATTCTTGCGCGTCAACAATGCCTCGCTCACAGTAACATGAGAAGTCTGTAAAGTCCTTTTTCGCAACAAAAATAAAGTTAAAGCTTATAGGAGGCTATGAATTCTCAGATCCTCTTTTGAACACTGATTCAAAAGTGACAGGATATAGTCTTTTCCTTAATGAAAAATCTATATTTATCACTCTACTGTTCTTGTGTACTGATCCTACTGCTCTCTGAGGCCAAAGTTTGAATATATTGGATTTTGAAATAATAGCCCAAGGCTCTGAGATGCTGGGTCATGATACATAAATGATGAGAGGGTTGTTCCCTATTTCTGTGCTTCTCACCACAAAAAGAAAACACAAATTCCAGGCTGAAAATCTACAGCAGTCTACATGATCTGCAGAGTGCAAATTAGGTAGGGGTATTCACAGAACTACAAACAATAAAAACAGCATCTACTGAGAAAGATGACCTGCCTATTCTAGAAATGAACCAGTAATTTGTTGCTTTAATATCATTAAGTAAAAGCCTATTTTTACCTAACCATATATGTGGCAAGGTCAATTCGTTTGGCTTTCCATCTTAATCCCAATTGAGTTCACACATAATAAAGAATGAAAATATTTGAAAACACTAATTCAAGAGAAAGATTCAGGGCTCAATTTACTCATCTGTTACTTCACACTTAAATTCTTAGGTATAGAAGAGGGTGAAAAATAAGAAAGCCCCAGCTATAGTCTGTTAGTACCAGAAGAATAGAGAGGTAAACAACTTCTTGTTTCAGTGGGGTTTGGTTGGGGTTTCTTGTTCGGTTGGTTGGTTTGGGGTTGGTTGTTTTTTTTTTTTGTTGGGGTTTTTTTACTTACAGTAAAACTTAAACAAGTTTTACTTAAAACAACTTAAAACAAAACTTATGCAAACACAAGGTGGGGAATCTGGAAAGCATTTTTTTACCCTCATCCTATAACAACATAGAGTTGCTATTATATAGATTTCTGTGAAGTTTCACCTTCTGCACTGCTGTATTTTCAGCGTATCAGCAAGAGTTGCCTCTCTAGATTTTCTTTCCTGGATGTGTCAAACCTTCATTTGACCCTGAGTGACTCTGGCTTAAGTTTTCAAAAACCAGCCATTAGAACACATCTTGCCCCAATACCCAAGAGAATTTCATGTGAACCTGGGGATATCTGATCTGCAGGCTTTTTGTCAAGTACCTGAAAATTAAGATTCGAGATTCATAAACTACTTCAGCAGCTTAATGTACAGTGCCCAGCGAGAATTAACACCTCAGGGAAATCCTGAGATTACCGCAGCAGGAAGTGCCATAGAAATGCAAAGAAAACATTGTTATGCTTAATGAACATTCTTTTTAAAAACTGTTTAATTTATGAATTCTCCATATATAGCATAAACATCTATATATAAAAAACAAAAATATAAAAATAATTTATCATGCAACAACCCATGCCACACCATTTTGTCTAGGCATACTATGTTCCTAGGAATTTTTACAGATAAAAAGAATTCTTTTATTACCAGAATCAAATGCAACCTTGGTTCTGCAAATCTTAAGATACTTCCGTTAGCTGCATTCCACAGCATCAAGCAAGATTGATTCTGCATTGATTCAAGCAAAACAAAATCACTACCTCCTGCCGGGCACAGCACCTTCTTACAAGGTTTCTAACCAAGAATCAAACCAGCTCATGCTTGATTAGCTCTGGGTTGACAACCAAACACAATGATACAAGGTTGTTCAGTCTACATAAATGCCTTCTGTACACCCTTCCCACTAGTCTTCCAGGACAGTTGCTCTACTCAAAGGAGTTTTGGAAAGTATTCCTTGCATATTACATATATTCCATATACATTTTACACTGATAAAATTTGTAAGGAATACATAAGGATATCTACCACGTAGCTAAAGAAAGATGTCTTATTCTCTCCAACTGTCTTCAGTAAAATAAATTATCTGAAATTTATTTTTTTAAAATGTAATGGAGAAAAGAATCAGTCCATTCTTAAAAATTGATTTCAAGTCTCAACTGGGTCTTGAGTAACTCTCCATCTACAAAAGACTCCATTATGGAGAATGTACATTACTTTTCTGGATTACTGTGTGTATTATATATTATACAGATACAAACACACACTGGTTGTTCTGGGGTTTGGGGGGTTGGGTTTGGTTGGGGTTTTTTTTTGAGGGGGAGTTGTTTATTTGGGGTTTGTTTTAATTAACTCATTTACCCTAGGTTAATATATTATCCGGCTGAAGGAGAATTTTTCAGTGTTGGCAGGTAACAAAAAAGATCACGATCACGTTGTCAATGCTCCCAGAGACAGCTTTGCTCCCATTCTTTTAAACTTTTCCTACAGTATCACCCAAGGCATTCACTTTTTCCTCTTCATGCCTGTTTTACATAATTCACACGTGCATTATCTGCCTAAAAGTGATTTTTTTTAATAATGCAAAAATTGATTTCACTTGCCATTGCTAATCCTGCAACCGTGTCTGTTCAGATAAAATTGAAAATTCACTGACTTATCACTGACTGTCTACTTTCATTTCTAAATAACACCTTACAAGTTAAAAAAATCAGTAAAACCAAGGTTTACAGAGCCCTTCCCTGCATGGCTACCCAAACCCACTTACCAGCTCTCTGTACCGCTCTGGCCCATATTACAGCCATAATACTCTCTCCTCAAGCCACAAGAGGATGTAAAGCACTGAAGGCGGCTGGAGGAGGAAACCATGATCCCTAACTGCTACCATCCCCTCTCTGCCAGCCTCCAGAACCCTGACCACCCGGTGTGTTTCTAACCCGGGACACCCAGCATTCCAGCTCTCCTTCGCTGCCCAGCGGGTGCTTCCGAGTCTCCAGATATCAGAAGACAAGAGCAAAAACCTTGAATTACAAGTTTTTTGTTCCAGTCATTGCTTACTTCTCCCTCAGTATTTCTTACATGTTGTTCTATTCCATCCTGCTTCACCAGGAACAAGGAGAAAATACCACACACTAGTTCACCGGGGAATTTCTCTTGTCAGATGCATTTGCTAGAGTAAATGGGAACTGGTCTTGCCCTTCCCCACTCTCCTTCCTCCTTTTTGCTACTATCTTCTTGTGCCACTATATTGATCAGTTTTAGAGTATTTCCAGAATACAGAGGTTCCTTTTTTCCTATGGTTGTCTACACTGACAAATTTGATGTACTTACAAAACCAGTTCAAAACGTTAAATTGCCACTTGCAAGCCATGCAGTTATGCCTGTCTGCAGTTTAATTCTTCACTTCCTTTTCCTACAGCCTTTGTAAATGGAGGGATTTAATTTATCATTTTCAAGCTTTTATTACTAATCAGACTCCTGGTTTCATTTTAACTTCCAGATTGCAAAGCAGACTAGAAATGTTTTTCTAATTAAAAAGGATCTTGGGACCAGTGTTCCAATCATCCCAACACACTCTGACCTGGGCTAAGTACAGCTGCTAGCATCAGGGCCTTAAAAGACAGTGTTCAGGTTCTCTCTGCCATAAACTGTGAAAGTAAATACTGCCTATGGAGAGTTCTGAAATAGTTTTCTACATGAAGAAGAGTTATTTGAGTCACTGTAAAACACTGGACTTGGAACAGCCTCATTATTTTTAGTAGCTTACTATCACTTATGTGATTAAGGACAGCATTAAGTGTTAAAGTATTTATTGAAGTTACTAAGAAGCTAAAGGATTGTTTCTTGGACATGCATTAATGCCAGTCTCAATGGAGTATTTAGAAAGGAGGTATTTCTGACTATTCTAATTTGAGATCATTTGGAAAACAGATAGCAGTACCTTTATACAGTAAAAAATAACTTAAACCAAACTGGGTCCTTAACATTTGGGACCACAGGTCAAATACTTCCTTCTACAGACAAGTCCCTCCATCTTGTTGTGGTCCACTGAAGTGCATCATTCGCACTAATCTGATCTTAAATCCAGAAGCAGCAACTGGAATCTTCCTCTATGTATACACAGTGAATTTAACCTACCACTTGCAGTGGAATACATTCTCAAAAGGGCAATCAGAATGGTTTCTTGGGTCTACTGAGCGGAGTGATCCATAAGGACCTATATGGTTAGCAAAAGAGAGTTGAACGTCAGAACAAACTGGGGTTGGTTTTCCTCTAAAAACAATACAAAGCATCATAGTTATTATTTTTTTCTGAAGGAGGGAGGGAAGGGAAGACAGGAAGGAAGAGGGAAACAGAGGAGAAGAGAAGGAAATTAATGGAAATCCCCAAACCTTTACTCACCAGAGGGCACTACACTGTATCCTCAAAGGTGATCAAAGCTCCGGCTCCTGAAGGGCTTCACCGCTCCTTTACAGTGGCTCTACACCCATACCATTCCTGTGCTGCCTTTATTTTCATCCACCTCTAAAAACACACCACTCCGATTTATTTTAAGACTGAAAGTACTATGTCCCATTATATAATAATGAGATGTCATTAATAAACCCAGTATTACATTCTCCACTACACAGCAAAGGACACATCTAAGAAAACCTGTATTCCCAACCTATGGTGATTTGGCCTCTTAAAAGCAGTTAGGTCTCATTTCACCCACACCCTGTCTTAAATCCACCTTTAAGTTTTATAACTTAAGATACCAAAAACCTTGCTAGTCTTCTACTGATATTACTACTTTTTTTTCAGGTGGAATCAGTGAAATTAATTCCTGCTATTGATAACTGATATGTCACAGCTGATTGATCTTAAAACTTACATCACTTTCATTCAAAGAAATTTGATCCCATTAAAGCCAAATAGCAGCTGTGGCCAGGAGGACAAATGCTGTTACTAAAAAACACAAGAGAAAGCAAATTAAATGCAGGATTCAAAGTCAGTTATGAGAGCTGACATCACATATTTCACAACAGAACAAGTATTTATCAGTTACTGAGCAACTCCATCTAAATTAGCCAAGCCTTACAACTTTATTCATTTATGAACCAATGCCTTGAACAAAAAGGACTGCATATGTCGTTAAGTATAATGCTTATCTTCCAACAAATTAAACAGGTGAACATGACTAGTTTAGCTCATTTTCCTCTGTCACAATTTTAATTCTGCCACATGTCAGATGATAAATGGGACTGTCTAATATTTGAGGATGACCTGCTGGGTATCTACAATGTTCACAGACAGTGTCACAGTTTGTAAGTCAGAGTGGTTTTGCAAAGACTTACAGATTAATTAGGTCTCCAATCACCAAACACTAACACATAGCCAGTCTTCTTGAAGGAAGTGATACTACTCACATACTTTAAAAATAAAGTCAGTGGATTGCTAGATTAGTAGCATCCAGAGCAACTTACCACGTACGTGCACAAATGCACAAAGGAATTCCCCACTCTCCATGACCTTCTCTCTGTGGGCTTCTGGTGTTCAGTGAATTTCCCATCTAATAGATTTCCTACATTTCTGTGGGGTTTGTTCTTATTTGCTACATTTCAGTACAATTACCTTACTTCACAATTTCAAGTGCTGTTCCTAAGTCCCTCCAAAGTTTTCACCAGTACTTCACAATTAATAACCAGAAGCAATTCAGAGGATGTAGCTCCTCAAAGAAGCAAAAATGCACCTCTCCTCCCTCCTCTTTTGGCTGAAGACAGCTGATAGCAGATGTACAGAGAACAAGAACTTGGTAAGCGCTCGTTAACACCTCTGTGCACTGAGTAACTGGAAATTTTTGATCAGAAGTAGTAGCTCTGTGCAACAGCCTCTCAGAGAATTTTCTGGCACTCATTTGTCTAGCCTGCCAAACCCATTTAAGCATTCACAGCATCCTGTTGTAAAGAGTTTTGAGTTTACTGTATTTGAAGAACCACATGCTTTTATTTGGTTTAACATCAGTTAGTTTCACCTGTCCTCTAATTCTTAACTTTAGCAGAAGCAGTGGACAATGACTCCCTATTCACCTCCTCCATACCATTTGTGATTTGACACAGCTTTATACCACCCTTCATCATGCAATATAGGAGCTGTTCTTCAACCATCATCCTCATCATTCTTCTATTTTTCCCCTTTCTGATTTTTTTTCTGTGCCCTTTGGCAGATAGATGGAAGGGGACCAGAACTGCACCACACTCAAGCTCAAAGCGCACCTTGCATCTACACGGTCACATACCGCTGTTCTGTTTCTTATACACCCTTCCAAATAATTCCTAGCAGTCACTTGGCTTTGACTGCTCCATGTTAAGAAATGCTAAAACATATAATGTATATCCTTGCTAACTAGATAATTATGCAGATACATAGTTTTACAGGCAGGCTGCCTATACGGGTTCAGAGACACAGGGACAGGAGTGTGATCTCAAAGGTAGAGAGACAACATCCTGTTGCAATACATCTAATACCAGTATTTTCTGAATAAAAGTACATAAAGAGCCCTCAGGCAATCTGCTTCTATTTAAATGGCTCTGAAATTGATGTGCCCCATTTCTACTTCATCCTCTTTACTGGCAGAGGGTTGGAAGGTTTACCAACCAATTAAATAGAAGACACATGTAGTGGCATGCTTCATAAACATGAATACAATTTAAGCACTCACACTACCCCCCAAATAATCACTCTGTCCACTGCCCAAGTTAGATATTAATATTAATTACAAACAAGGGTTTGTAAATACCAAAGTCTAAAGTACATGCAAAACCAGAATGATTCCTAGAAAGGTATTAACCCGTATGTCTGTACAGCCTTGAAATTCCAACTTCTCTTTCTTATGCTTCACTAATTATTTTAATGACTGCTTATTTCTCCTGACTCTTAAAAAGATGCAGAATATGACCACGAGAGATTAATCTGGCAAAATATATACTCAAAGGGTAACCTAGGTACAACCTCTACATGCACATCCTCCCAGTGTTCCCGCTGTTTTTTCCCCCTCTACTTTCCTCAACACCTTTTCATACAGCTGCAATTTGAAAACCATTTCATATTCCAGCTTGAACAACAGTGAGTCACAGACAGCTAATCACAGGTCCACAGTAAATAAAGTTAACTAATGTTTGCAAGTCATTAAAAGCATATGTTCATCAATTTCTGGAAAACAGAGATCAAAGATTATAACTTTTAAAAAGCAGTAGAGCTATGGACATATATGAATATATGATCATACAGATACACTTCGCATGTCATCCCACACTCATTCGCTATCAGGTTCTGAAAAAGACATTAAGAAGCATGCATCCAACTGCTGCAGAAAGCATGACAGACTATTGCTTTCATTATATCAAACCAGAGTTTCACCCATACGGGTGAAGACAGATGGGTCACAGTATTTTTGTGAAGCCAAGGAAATCTGATGAACATAGCGTTGCACTGTATTACCTATGATTCCATAAACTGTGCATCACATACTTACTGTATACAGACAGTCTGGAGCCATGAATATTTACGTGTTCTACAATTTCTCAACATTTGCCAAAACCTCTTTTCAGTGACAGAATTATGTGTTTCTTCAAAAATATTCAATTACCCCACCCACAATAAGACCACAGAAGGGAATACATTTGGATTTCTAGACTAAACTAATTTGAAATTAGTGGACAAATCAATACCCTACTCAAGACCATTTCTCTCTAAGAATTCTCATTGCTCCTAAAAGTTGCAGTTGGCTTAGACCTTACCATTGATAGGGGATCCTGCTTTAAGATCGTGCTAGTGAAGCTGCATACTAGTTTAATGTTTTGTGTAATAAAGTATTTTAATTTACTATATAACTCAAACTTGATTACTATTAAAATAGCCTTTACCTTAACTGCTGTAAAGATTATTATATCTACTTAACTGTTACAAATAGGGGCTCCATTAGCATGAGAGATATTAGCAGCTATTGAATAATTTTTTAAGTGCATAAATCCCAAGGACAACTGAAAGATCTTTTAATCAGTGATTCTATTAAAACATTTCTTTGGAGGAACTTACAATCATAAAGGTAAGACCGTACATCCCACACAGGTGAAGAATAACCTCCTCAAAAGGAGTAAACATTCCAGGACATACAAACAGTGCACAAAATAAATCCCTTTTACAGGCTCATGAATTTATGTAGCAGCTTCCCTGTTCCCCTAAACAGTCACTGGAAAACTGTTGCCTACAGTAAGACTACCCATCGTCTCATTAACATTTGGAATCACTCCATAGAACAAAAACAAAAAAGTAATGCAAGATGTGAACAGAGGAAAACCAAGCCGTTCAATGGACTCTCCCTCAAAACATTCATCACTCATGCAAACTGAATGCCCAGTTCAGGTGCCCCATTTTTCAGCACCAATATAGTTTCAGATGGGTTATTCCATGTACCAGGTTATTATAAAACAAAACAAAAAAAAAAAACACGAAAGAAGGAAAAAAGTAGCAGGTATTAACTCTTCTCCCTTTACTTGGGTATGAACTTTTGTTCATAAAGTACAAGACCAATTAGTAATTCTAGTAACTGGAAGTCATTCATCTCAACTTTTCTAAACATGCCACACATGGGCATTAGTTTTAAGAACATGCAGAGAGATCAAGATCAGCTAAAAATCTCTCACATATAAGAGACTTCACAGTTTGATGAAGCATTACTGTGGGGTATTGTGTGAAGAAAGGCTGCTAGATTTTTTTAGCGACTATTATGTATCTCAGCATAGAGAATTAGACGTTCTAAGTAAGCCCGATCCTTAACCCACCAAGAGGAGGACCTCAGGGAATGTCCTTAAATGACTTAATACTTTCTGAGCACAAACACACACACACAAAAAAAATAAAAAAAAAATAAAAAAAAAAATCACAAGAGGGCTCCACTACTGTATCTATCAATTGTGAAATCTTACAAGAGTTTTTTCAAGTTCAAATTATTGGAATATCAACAACTTAATCCATAAAATGATTTGAGATCTACCATCTGGTGTCACATATCATTACTCAGTGGAAACTGCCCAGTACAGAGATACAAAAAACATCCAAACGAGCAACTGGATAAAAGAGAGACCTGAGCACATACAGACACCAAAAAACACAAGATACCTGAACCCTTACTGCAGACCACCTTCTTCCAATTTGCCTAAACATGACAGTTGGTAAATACAGACTACACGTTACAGAAGTTTTTAGATTCCTCATTGACGCTAAAACCTTCAAGTAGTACTTTCCATCAGATGCAATGAGGTACCTCAGCAGATAGCCATCTCAGGTGTCCTGACCTCAGTACTACAGTCCTGCCACACTGAAACGCCTCAGCGAAAAGCCATCAGGGTTAGGAAATTCAACCACATGAAGAATGGTAGCTGGATGCAGCCACTGCTCTCTCCATTGGCCTCTCATACAGTATCAGCAAAAGTACAAGGCCTCTATTTTTAGTTCTACTGTGGGGCTTATCTGGGTGCAGCAAATCTAAAAGGAAAAAATAGAGAAGTCTAGAATTATTTGCTCCGTAAATATCATAGAATCTCCTACTCTACAAGGAAAACCATTCTGCTCAAAGCCTTCATTGCAATTTAAACCCTCAATGAATCCCAGAACCTTTTAATCCAATGACAAATCCTTTCTTCTTTTTGAGTCCCCTATAATTCTGACAAATTAGACTTAGGCTTTGTGTACTGAAATGACTTGTACAAGTGTTTAGTACAAATATTTTGTGTACGAGTTCTTCAGCAAGATCTTCTGGTCTTGCCTTTTAGAAGAATTTTGGGGTAATAATGACGAACATACATGTCAAGATAGATGTGAACTGATATAGTTCAATCGAATTACTGGAAGGTACAGAAGGAAATGCAGCCTCCCCATCCATGCAGTGTTTAAAGCATTCCACCATCAATTTACATCTGTGTCAGACAAACGAAAGCAGTGTCAGAATTCGCATTCTTTATTTTGAAGCATCCAAAACCAACACAGAACAGCCAGATTATCTACTACAGTCAGCAACTTGTTTTCAAACTTAATTTGTGTGATGTTTTTCCTTTTTAAATCCCTATGACACACACCTAATCACGAACAAAGATTATTTTGACACCATTGCTTTCAGCTTCTCAGTATTCCTGTGGGATACCTACCTTCATAAAGCAGTGCTTCCCACCTCCCTGGAGAAGTTAAACTTTTCTCAGATGATATCAGTAAACCCCTATGCACGTACATATGTATATGCATACATGCACATAAGTACAAGCCATAGATACAGGCAGGGAAGGTGAGGTTCCTTAATGGATAAGGCAGATGTTGCAAGCAACATGTCCCTCAAACTTTTCAAAACTGATGTCAAATAGTAAACCTTTTCCCATCATTTCATATACTTACTTCTAAAAGGCAAGAGCTGACTGATTGAAGGCATTTACCGGATCTGTAGAAAACACAGCTGGATTTATCTGGTCTGAAAGATTGGTCTGTACCTGCTTTTAGGGAATGTGGACCTACTGGTTACCTACATAGTATCCTATGAATTCATGCACTCATGCATAAATACTCTCTCATATAAATTAAGCAATACATTCTCACGTAGGAATACAAGAAATGTCAGTTAGTCTCTAGAATAGTCTTATTTTATTGGTATACCATCTCTTACTCATGTCACTAAGTACATCAATAATGAGTGAAGGGAAAACAAAAGTAATCTGGTATCGAACTCTGTGTTATAGAAGAGCTGGTTTGTTGTGCCTTTAGCAACAGTAATAACACACTGATAGTTTGCACCCGCCACGGGAAGCGCCTTAAGCTGGAGGATCTGCTTATAAAGGCATGACTTACAAAAAACCCCCAGAATTTGCTTACAAAACAGAAAACAGGACTGTAAGCTCTTGGGAAGGTCAAGGCATGATTTTTTTGTATACATATGCTTAAAAAATAAATTTATGATCACCTACGCATCTAAACTTAAGCAAAGCCTCACTCATAATTCAAAGGGAAACTCCTGAAAGACAGGACATTACCAGAGAGATGGCCGTTCTCTATAGTTGGGCACTTGCACTTTTGTATTAAAAGGCAAAGTGGTGGGATTTTTTGTTTTTGTTTTTTTTTTTTTTTTTTTTTTGTTGGGGGTTTGTTTGGTTTTGATTGTTTTTTTTTTAAACCAGCAGTTAAGTATTCAAAGAGAGATACATGAATGGAAGTATCTGACAGGCACTTTCAAACAAAAACAATCTACAAATATATATATTCTGTCTTTCAAACTACACTACTAGTAGAGGCAAATACAGATATTTTCACCACCTTCACTACCAGTTCTCATAGACAAGTGACTGAATTCTTTAGCCTTAGTAATTTAATTTAAAGTTAATATGGAAAATTATGAGCAAAGATTGGACTGAAGGATTATCTTCTTATGAAAAAGATCACTAAAGCAAGAGAGAAATAGCACAACAAGCCTTTATTATTGCTTTTTGAACAAATACACAGATTTATCTTGTGCCGCTATAGTACCTTCAGCAGCTTCATTGTCAGGTCCCATTTTCTGCTCCCACCATTCTCCCCTTCTCCTGATTCAAAACCATCCCTTTAACACATCATTCCTAATTAGATGATTAGTGCTTGGAAGGGCAGGAGATAAGTCATTTGCATAATTTAATCATAAAAAGAAGTTAAAGATACAGATTTTGCTGTTCGTTTGTACAATTATCTTCACCGGCCTGGGGGGCTGAGATATTAATGTGATTAAACAGTATTTCTGCAAACAGGCAACTGTGTGTCCTCTATTAAAGCAGAGCTGGAGGCAAATGAAAAATTAATTTTAGAAGACAATCAATTTTATTCTACATGACTGTAATAAATAACAGCCCATCTGCAGACAAGTCATTAGGCCCTGGGAGGCTACATGTGTCACAAAGTCTAAATGACATACAAGGCCAAATTTTCCACCAAAACCAAAATGAGTAATAAACAGTCCACCAACTGCCATTGCCTTTCAGAAAGTGCATAGGATTTCCAAGAAATCCTGTTTCCCAGGTGCATGTGTAAAGTACTAATTGCTGACCACGCTTTAAGCTTGTAGAGTATTCAGAAATACAGGTACACGGTAGTTTCACCTTCATCACGTTCGCAGTCTCAGCTTGAGAAAGGTTGAAGTTTTCCCACCTATATTGGTGAACACCAGTAACTAACAATCCCTTGTATTTTGCGAGGCTGCTGCTGCTTTGAAACACAGAATCAGTAGGCCTTGAACAGAGCTAAAGTTTCTTAGACACTGCTTTTCCCAATACTCTACTGAAATAATTTTCAGTTGAACAGTTGCAAAAGAACAAAATGATTTTAACATGTGCAAGAACTTGAATCAACAGCAACAACAAAAAAAAGACTTTTCTGAATTCTACGTGCAAGAATAAATCAAGAGTTGACTAAATAGCCATGATGCTACCTATAATACTGTAAACTTTAAACATGTACATATTAAGTACATAATAATTATCAGTTTCCTACTTTTTATGCTGTTTAGGTGCATATCTTTTTCCACTACTCCTTACATGCAGTCACCTCCACTCAGAAGATTAAATCCCCCTCCCTTGATGAAAAAATGATCAAGATAGAGCATAATCATATTTCATATATATGAGATTAAGTAAGGATTTCACATATCAGCAGTGCACAGCATATACACAGTTACAACTGTATGGTAGTGACTCTACAGAAAATATTGTCTTTTAATCACCATTGGTAAATACTTCCCAGAATGGGAAAAGTGAAAATTCCTACACAAGCTTGCACAAACACCCTGTAATCCCCTATTCTTGGCAAGGGTTCACCATGCAATACAAGCACACATTTTTTGACTACTTCTAGCCTGTGTAGTGCCTTTCATCAGAGGGATTCAAATACACTGAGATTCTTTACCCGAATGTTTTGGGGATCCCCTATGTACCTTCTGTACATTTATTGATTATATCTCAATATTCTCTATGTTATATGAGTATATGGACTTACAAGAGTAATGCAAATCTATCCAAATATGTGATTAGCTAAATAGGTAACTGATTTCCAATGAATCCTTTCAATATTCCACTTAGAAATTTGGACAAAGTGTTTCCTTGTGTGGACCAAAGTGACTTACAGATTAGTTCATGGATATGCATTTAAGTTTTGATTGCTTTCTGTGCTCCTGATCCAAAACCACTAAAATCAATTGAAAGACACTGGTTCTGCAACAGTTCCATTGCAAAGTTTCATCTGCAATGAGGTCAAAAGAACTAAGGAATCTCCTCCTTCACACGAGATCCAATGCCTTCCCATTCATTCAGTCCCCTCTATAGTGCTGCATAGGAAGCGTATGGCCAAATATTAACACATTCTTTATCTGAGTTGTTAACACTTAAAATACCTTCAGTGTTAAATCTCCTCTACTTTTTTCTTTCTACCCCATGACTCTGCTGGGTCAGTTTCTGACCACCATATAAGACTCAACAGCATCACTTCAAGATACACAATAAATCGAATAGAAAGACTATCTGCTCTGAAAAAAAGGCATTTGAAGCCAGTGTTTCAGTATAGGGCATTATGAAAAATCAACAGTGGAAAAAGGCAGTTTCCAATTTTGCCCACAGTCATGTAACAGAACTAAGCAATCATCCTAAGCACTTAAATAAAAATATCCTTTGCCCACTTACTGTCTGTAGATTTGTTTACTATTACTCCAATTCTCACAGCACTAGACATCAAAGGGAATTAATCTGGAAACAATGTGACATCATCAGATAAACTATTTTGGGTGCGTAAGATGGTAAAAAAAGCACTTCTAATCAGAAAGCAGAAAAATGAACAGCAGCATCAAAAAAACCTACCAAAACAAACAACTTCCCACAAAACAGGTGCTTAGAGAAGGGGAAAAAAAAACAGCTTACAAGGCCAGAGGATCTACTCAACCCCTATATCAAAATAGGATCAAAAATATCTTAAGGAACATTAAACTTGAAAGACACTTTTAAAACTTGAAAGACAACTCAATGACCATTCAACACAACAAGTGAAGCCTGCAATTGTTGACTGCAATGGAATGCTATTTGCGGACTTCGCTATTGTGTTGTTATTGTCAATGACAGATCAATCTAGACCATGGGGGGAAGGACGAGGCTGTGTAGTCACACAGCCCCAAGCACCTGAAGGTGTCAAAGAGAAATTCCAGGGCAGCAGAGGACAGGGGTGGGGAGGGGGAAATTATAATCACAGAATAGGCACAGCAAGAAATTCTACAAGACATTCAGCATACTCTGCATGCAGCGTACAGATCATCGGCGCTCTCGCAGCAATTCTAACCCGCTCTGGTCATACCAGCCTACTGCACACAACGCACAGCAACTGCAACCTTTCTTGGACTCCCTTGCCTGACTGTGCAGGTGCTGAAGGACTGAATTGTTCAAGTGTACTATCTGCAGTCCAGGCCTTCTAACACCCAGGAATCCCAGACAAACATACCGCATCCGCCAACTCAGCCTCCCTGTTCCTCCTTTCTTCTCCCTGTAAATCAATAACCAACTCCTACTAAGGGCTTACGCTTTGTGAGACAACTTCACTGTGAGCCAGCAGCAGGTGGGCATTAGATGGGGTATGTGATGTTCTTTCGTCTTTCCTTTCTCCCCCTCAGAAAGCAGACAGGATGGAGCACCTATTACTACCCAACACCGGCAGCACCGTAACTTATAAGTAACCTCATCTCCTTCTGAAATCATCCACCCATCTCAGAACCGTGAGGCACTCAGAGGATGGCTACATTCACATAACTTTTGTAACGTGCAGGTAGAAGCCAACCAGCATAAGCAAGGTTCCTACCTTTGTTTGGCTGGCAAACTTTAGAGAAATAGTTACGCAGAAACAGACAAACTGCTGTAGGATAGGAGAAGCCAATGCAAGATCTATCAAAATACACTTACAGATGCAATAAAAGACCAAAATCATTCAGACCATAATACAACACGTTATTTAAATCAAATGCAGTGCTGGTAGAGTAAGTCCCTAACCTAGCAGGCTTACACGCCAGGCATGCGTGGCATGCCTGGCAGGGCTGAGCATCTCTGTTGCTATCAGCTAAGTTTGGGAAAAAACAACAAAAACATAGAGCTTATACTATCATAAACTTCCATGAATGGATAAAAAAGTTCTTACACAGAGTTTCTACCTGGATCCGAGTACACCAGCCTAAGAACTCAGTCCCTCAGCTCATCTTCATTGGGACAGCACAAGTTCTTAAAACGTATTTAAGCGTCGACTGCCATACTCCAAACTACTCCACAACTGTCACTGCATTACTCAGCGAAGATCCTGCAATAAAGATATCTCAAATATTTTTTTTCTTTTGTATCCAAACCAGTATGAATACAGATTCTCCCAGTATAATAAAGGGTTAAATTTTTCAGTCAGTAAGACTAAAAGCTAAAATTGTAAACCTTTAAGGATTAATAATAAGATGGAACAAATTTGAAGAAAGCACAGTAAGATAGGCAAGATATGTGAATAATCAAAAACCCCTCTATCTTATCATGCAAGAGAAAAGTATTTCATGAAATTGCAAGACTGAGTTCCAGCAAGAAGAAACAGATCTGAACCAAAAATCAGTTGTGCAACAAGTAAGGCAACTTATAAGAACAGAATAGAAAGAAGTGACAGTGATTATGGTGCTGATCCGAGACAAGAAATCTTAGTTCTAGTGTACGATAGCAGTTAATTAACCTTCCCAAGCACTTCTGGCTATGAGAGCGAGCAAGGTTTGCAGCACATTACAGTGATCATTCTGGCCAAACCTTTTCCGAGGGCTCCTTCTAAAAGACGTGCCACGGCCAGGGAAGCCGAGAGCAACGCACCACCCCTTCCCCGCAGGTACAGCCCGGAGTCAGAGCGCCGCACACTGCTGTGCCGCACACGCGTGTAAGGCAGCAGGGGAGCAAGTGGTACGGCATATTTAGCAAGTCTCGCAACAAGAGCATGAAGTGCACTGACAGATCACTTTGTTCTGGATCTTAGTTCTCTGCAAAACAGTCAGAACAACCTTGTAGCAGGAAAAAATAATTTCTTAATGATGAGACACTCAAGGCATTTTGAGAACTCGCCTATCTATACATGAAGTGCCATATAAAACACCAAATAAAGACTTAGAAGCCTACAAAAAAAATCCTCCACAGACCTACAAATACATATTTCACTAACAAACTCATGCAACTGGGAAAACACAATGCTGAGTTCACTACCTTAGATCCCATTTCAGCATTCATGTTCTGCTGTTTTCTAACTGCCAACATTTTACTACATTGTCCTGTTTGGGTTTTTTGTTGTTGGTTTTGGGGTTGTTTTTTTTTGGGGGGGTGGGGGGGTGTTTGGCTGTTTTGGGGTGGTTTTTTTTTTCCAACATGTATTTTAAGCCTCCTTGGAAAGACTTGACATTTTTTCCTACTTCTATTTTTCAGTATTATCTCAGAACCTTTTTAGACAGTCGTCCTCCTTCAGCACACAATGACATTTAAAAGTCTGAGGACAAGAAGGGGCAGCTCCAGAGACCTGCTGCAGTGAAGCGAGGTGCCTTCATCAACTCTGCGAAAAACAACAGGGATCATGTTTCACAGACACTGGACACTTTCTGATTAACTGGTATAAAAACAGTCTATTAGATATCACGTAAAACTTGTACTAGGCAAAAGCAGCTGTTACATGTGCAAGAAAACGCTTAATGCATAATATTTTAAATGTGCTGATTAGAAGTTCTAAATGAAACTCACAATATTTTTTCTTTAAACTAGCTCCATCTTCTTAATTAGCAATTCTTAAATTACTCTAACATACAAGTAACTAAATCCCCCTACTGGCACTACGGCTGTGCTAAGAGCTTTCTTACAGACACTTTGGGGTTTTTTTAAATTACAAATATTCCTCCTTGGCTAGCAGTGGGGAATAAGACAAGTCAGCTGATCAGCACACACATATAGGATTTCAGGAAATCATCTGAGACAGAGAAGGCACAATCTGAAAATGACACAGCTGCTCCACAGAGGGTTGTTACAACTCACCCTCTGCTCGGGTAAGGCAATGGCAAAGCGTCCGTATTTGCCTGAGTGACTTGTTGGGGGCAGCAACCACACCAGTGGCTGGCCGTGACATCTGTTCATGGCATCACCAACTTCCACATAAACCAGTCATCCCAATGAATGCCAATCAACTCTTTCTTCCACAGCTCACTTACTACTTCTCTCTGTAAACTGGTTGCCCAGAGAGGCTGAGAGTCTCCATTTTGGAAATATTCAAAACCAGGCTGGACCCAGTTCTCTAGCCGACCCTGCTTAAACTGATGAGTCAGACCAGATGATCTCAAGAGGACCTTGCCAACCTCAACAATTCTGTGATTCCGTGAAACACGTTAGAGTTGGAACTCTATGGTTACACATACGGTATAAAACAGTTTCAATTAACTTTATTCTAAAAGTATTCTAATTCCACTATCCATACCAGTTTGGAAACGGGAGAGAAAAACAACTCAATACTCTGTTGACTGGTAGTACCATGAGGGTACTCCAAGCTAAGAGTTCCCTTGCCACAAATTGGACAGAAATGAAATTACATGCTGAGAATGTTACTTACATGGCTATGAAAAATACAAAAAATTTAAGACCTCTAGTAAGGACACCAAGAGAGCTCATATAGCCATACAAAGTCCATTTTGGAAATTTAGCCTGTGTCCATACCAAATGCAATTTAAATTAAATTTCTGGATTATTCCAAAGCCTCTCTCTTCATAAATATGTCTGCAAAACTTTCAAAAAAATCTAAGTTAATTTCCACTGTTTGGAAGATAGGCTTTAGAATAATCCAGAAATTGAGTATAAATTGCTTTTTATGTGTATGTGTGTATGTTATACCACTCAATGTGTGTACATATACAAATATGGGATTTATGTAAGTAATATATAAAATCTAACTTTTACTTTTACTTACAGGGTAGCCTGTGGTTTCTGATATGAAAATTGTGATCACAGGAGACTATGGCTGGGAACAACAGTGATGAAGGCTAAGAACAGTGAATGCAAAACAACGCAGAAAAACAGTATTGAGATTCTGTCAACTAAAAATCAGAGTCACCTCTGTTCAACACACTAATAGGACCTGAAGGGGTTCATCTCAGCAGAAACAAACAAAAAGTAGAGGTGGCATTCAAAAGAATAAGCACAACCTTCTGGCATGAAGAACATTTCTGCTTCTTAGCAGAGCAAACCCTTAACAGGCCGGCCTACAAGCTGGTGAGATGTATCAGGTTGAGTCTTGACTAGAGTAACTGAAAGCAGTGCGCTGGTGATGCAAAACATGACATATTTCAGTATCTTCTAGTCAAACAGACTAGACTGCACATACTTTTAGACCAAATAAAACAGTTAACATGTTGATTCTAAAACTATACTTTTCACCCATCCAAAAAGTAATTTTTCCTTTGCTTTTCCCTATTTAACCACCAAGTATTCAAGCAAAGTAATCTGTTTTATAGGAGGAGTGTAATAAAAAAAAGAAAATATCCCAAATCATTACAGGAAACGAACTCAAAATTCTACGCCTACCCTACACTTCACATCACACACAACTACAGCAAGCGTTGAGGGCAACTGAACTTGTGAATTGAAGCGGAAGAAGATTTCAAAATATTTAATATTTTCACCGGATTCGCTGATATGATACACATCACAGAAGCTACCTAGCTAAAAAAAAGAACAGAAAACCAGTTGAATTGCTGGGGGAAAATTTGAAGGAACGTAAATTAAGGATCTTTTCAATACTTACATTCCTATTGTATATAATAAAATACATTTCATTGCAATACTTTGGTGTCTGTGTGCCAAATCCTTAGCTAATACTGTCACTAGAAACCTTCAATTAATGACAACATGAATGGAGCTTTATGTAGCATAGATAATAGAACATATGCATAATACAGCTAGATACCTCAAATTTTACACATTACTAGTAAAAAGCCCATTAATAAAGAGTAATCCAATAAAAGCACTGTTTGTGATGGCATTACCATACTTTTTAGTGTAAGTAAAAAGAGTCTCCCTCCTAAATAACTACTAAATGCTTCGGGTTCTAACATATTGCTGCAAGCTATAATGGTTATAACTGTTAATCCAATACACCTTTTATACAAACCCATAAACACATGAGTGGAAAAATAGCACAGATGTTCATCTCTAATGCAATTTCCATTCAATTTCCTAAGTGCAGTCCCTGTGTGCAAACTAGCTTAACGTTATGTTTAGCTTGCAAATTCTTTTAATAAATAATGAATGCAATAAAACTGGTAGATCAATGGCAAGCTGAGAAATCATAAAAAAAAGCCTTTTGCGCTCATGCTGTTGCCGATCTCAAACTTTAATCCAGCGACAGATCGATACTACTTTTTCTTTTTAACCCATCACATAAATAGCAGATAGACTAGATGTAGGTTAAATGCTGTTACCAGATATCAATTTCCAGAAACTTGATAAGATCAGACAAAACTGCAATCGAACATTTTATTCCTTAACATATACACAACAATATACACTGCCAAACATTACACTTGAAGGCACTGTTCAGTAATGAAGCGAACACTATTCATTTGGTTCGGTTCTTGCACATATTTTTGGGGAAGCGGTATTTGTAACTGAGTCAAGAAAGACTCTGACACAATATATTTTAATGAGCAAAATGCACTTAGCAGGTCAAGATGTACTGATGAGGAAATATAATCTCCCCACGCTTGCTAGTGACAAACTTTATACACGCACACAAAACAACATAGCTGTGCTACCAAAACAGAAGCAAACAAATTCATGTTTTATAGGATTTGTATATCGGAACCTTCTGGGTCAGGTATCAAAGTACATAAGTTAATAGGTATCGGTGTTTCTTACAGGTTGAACAACAGGGGGAGAGGGGAAACTCTAAGTCACTCTGGATAACCATGCTTTACCAAGAGGGGACGAAGATCAAAAGCACGTAGCCTCAAGGGACAGCTCTAATATCAAGCAGGATAAATCTAAATCACAAAGAATCATTACTAGCTAATGTACCCGTGCTTGGTAATGCATGTTTAATCATAACAGACAAAAATCTTGCCTTAGCTTACACTGAAGGAACACGTCACAGATGGCAGGAACTCTAAAGTATCCTCATCATGTTTGGGTTTGCTATTAGTATTGTTTATCTAAACAAACACTGAAATGCTTCATTTCCATACACCTACAGGGGTTTACTACACTGATAATGACATGAAGAACTTATAAAAGAAACTAGATGGGAACTTTCTAGGTATTTTTAAGTAACTTCAGAAAATCTGAAATAAACATTTCTGGAACAGGCACAGAAAATAGTAAAAATCCTACGTCCAGCAAGAACAAGACCAGACCCAAAAGCATAGCGCCTGTCTGAAAATGTCACATACGCCTAATTCTTTTAAATGCAGGTTTAAGGAAGTACGTCCCACCTTTGACGAGAAGGGTTCAGATCCTAGAAATATTTCTAAGTTCTTTGCCCTTGTTCTGGCAAACTTCGACTGGCATGAAACGGAGGCTCACCTCAGCAAAGTCAAAACAGAGACCTTACAGCCCAGATTTCAACACCTTTTTAATACTGATACTGACAAACAGCTCTTACACAGGGCAATTCCAGCCTGCAAGCAATGAAATAAACATCTTTAAAACATCTCAGAATGCTCATTTTAAATGTTTTCTGCAAAATTACCGAACTAGGTAGATACTAGTTTCTCACTGGAAGGCCACCGCCATACAACAAAACATTCTTTTCTAATTCAGTGATTTTTGCTGTGCTCCTCGGTTCTGCCCAAGTTGATTTTCACCTGCCTTTAGAACAAATGTGTGCACACAAACAGAGGCTGCGTGTCCAACCATAGCCCCAGTGTGAGAATAATTTCCCATTAGTGAGCTGGTCACTTCTGGAAGCTTTCTAAGTATAATGCTATTGCCACACATTGATATATTGGTGAAAGAAAGGCAAATATAACAATGCTAAAGCTCCAACTCATTTGAATAAACTGTGAATTTCTATTACATATATTGTTTCCTTTATCAAATTGGAACTACTGGAGCAAGAATACCAAGAATGCCAACATAAATCTAGATCTGTTACAGCCAGTTTCTCCAATTTATTCTCAGAAGCCTTAATGACAAAAAGTCAAAGTTCTCTTTGGGGGAGAGATTAGGCAAAGGAACATTCGCGATAATTTTTAACACTAAAATAAACCGTCACAGAGAAAGAGATCAGGTTTAACAAAATGACTGAAGCAAATCACAAAATACTATTTTATCTTCTAAAGAAAAACAAGGAAGACCACAAGTGGTTTAATAAAGACCAAAGAATAAAAGCCAACAAAAACTGTGCGTAGCCTACTTGGGAAATAGATCTTCATTATTCATGGCAGAGTACTTCGTACAATCCTTTCCAGAATTTAAAACTGTTCCACAAAGACACATTCCAACCTCTTACGATTTGTGTTCCACAGGTTCTGTCCAAGATAATGGATACCAGACTACACAGATCAGAAATTAACGGTGACCAACAACTTTTCTAACCTATCTGGCACTAAATGGTAAGTGGTAACAGAAACATAATATACAAGCTCTCCTATTTTACATCTAACTGATGTTGAATCCAGACACATTTACCCTTAAAATAAAATTATTAGTATTAAAAAAAGAAAGAGAAAAAGCCTTACTTCAGCCTGTAATCAATTTGGACACAATGATATTCTATTTATAGCTACACTTTTAACATGATCTAGTCTTATATTATTTATTTGGATCATTCCTATTACAATGAAATATTCATGTTGAGAAAGTGGTTACTCTATTAAGGAGCTATCCTATGTTTAGATTTTAATATTGATCTCCACTATTTTAGAATAATTAATCTTTCTGTACGGAACTGTATTTGTCTGACTTTGTATTACAATATGATCAGAAGTTTAGCATCTTCCCCACAGTGATGTCATGATTAAATTTATATTTTGACCTATTCCTAAAGGCAATTTAGTTATTCCAACAGAAGGGGGAAAAGGGGATACCGCCACTTTAAAAGCTTCAATCTCTTTGACATTGCTGGCAGTGTATGGGAACATTAATGCATCTGTCATGATAACAAGCTAAGAATAACATCTAGACATCAAACCGAGCAGAGAATCCATCTGAAGTGATTCATTCAGATCTGTCTCATTGATTTATTAAACACAGGGCAACATCTGCAGCCTCACAGAGCCGCTTGGCAAAATTAATGCAAGATCAATTCAAATGGAAAAAAGTGCAAAAGAGATAAATCAAAACACAATTTGCATGCAGTTCCACAATCAGGCTTATTGGGTGCAAATGCTCAATTTCCCTCCCAAAGCAAATGAGTTTAAATGTTGTTTTATCTTTGTAGAATTGTGTGATTTGAAGTGACAGTGAAGAGTTCTGCAGGTTGAAATGGTGAAAAGAAAAAAAGGAGAAGAAATGCTTGCAAAGACCTTTTGAATATGCAACAAGAATATCATTAATACCTAATTGTTAAGCTTTTTTGTCTTTGCTACAAAAACAGAATTTTTCAGTTGTAGAAGTCTCAGTAGAAAATTACATATGTATTATGCATATACACATGCAGGAAACATACAAATACTCCATTTTGGAGGAGAAGCATGTTATACTTCAAACCGGGAGCTCTATTGCCCTGAAAAAAGAAGGGAATTTTAATCAAGGCTTCGCCAGATTATATACGCTTCTGGTGAAAATATTCAAGTATTTTAGCAGTTTTGAACAAGCACAGACTTTCAAGATGTCCAAAAAGAAAGAGGGATTTTTCCAGAAGTATCATTAATCTGTTCAGAAAGTGGAAAAATTCCTCTCTGCATCTCCAGCAGAATCTACTATGCCAGTGATCTCTCTCGAGAATGTTTTAAGTGAGTCTCCTATCCAAGGAAGGAAAGGAAACTGAGAAATCTAGCATTGTTTTTATTTGAACATGCTACCACCTCCAAAATTCACAAGTTTGGCCAAGTCTGAATGCATACTGAACATTTACTTAGTCGAAGGAGTTTATATCATCAGATGTCCACATTTAAAATCAATATACAAGGAAGCTCTGTGCAGTGCTACAAGACTGGATTGCTTCAATTGTAATCTTAACATCATTCTCTTAAAAGAGAACATTGCTGACTATAGGGTAGCCTTTAACAGACAACATGACTAGACCCTCATTATCTCATAAAATAAAATGTCTGCATTTGCTGCTTAAATTCATGCCTAAAGCCTTTTATTGTTTGTGAATGGCCAAAGTAATACAAAATATTGGCTTAACTGGATACTTTAAATTATAAACAGTAGCCATGTACTGAAATGCTGTTGTCTGGGAAGTATTCTTACTATTCACTGAATACTCCAGGACAACACTATGCTTTTTCAGTAGCCAACAGCATCCGTCAAATACAGAAACCCTGCATAATAGGTTACGATCATACTCATATAATCCTAATTTTAAGGACTGATATATTTACCAGCATAAAAATACTTTCACTACAGTTTTACATTTGTTTTTTAAATAAAACCTTATTATAGTTTCCTACTTTAAGTAAACATTATGCTTTACTACTAAAATTAAGCACATGGCCATAATGTAAGTAATCTTCTAACGTATCACAAATTAGTAACTAAATTTTGTATATATGTTGTAGTCGCTATTCACCTGAAGATGCTACCTGTCATGAAATGAACGGTTAGTTTCATTTTACAAATGTCGCTTCCAAGTTAGATTACATGATGATGGCTAACGACAATCAAAGTTAGGAACACTTTTGTTTACACGTGAATGAAAGTTATACACCTACTGTTTAAAAAAAGAAATCGAAAGGTCAAAGATGCTAGATTACATACACAGAATATAAACATACAAAAAAACCTTTCACTTACAGGTATATTTCTCTGCAGCTCTTACGAGCTCTGTAGACAAGCTCAACAAAAAAAAATACAACAGAGTAAGCAGGAAAAGTAGTTCTCTTTTTTCAATTATATATAATTGGTGTTTGTATTCCAATTAAAAAAATTTTTAAAAGTGTACACTAACGTAAGAGATTGTTAGTTGACTCTTAAAAGTCAACTAACACTGACAACAATGACAGCCAGCATTTCCTACTGCTTTTTTTCTGGCAGCTCTTGAGTTTAATGCAGTACTTCTACAGTATTCAAATGTATAGATGTGTCTCTATAAATTAAAAAAAACATATACTACAAAAGCACAATATTCAAAGCTGAAAGTAATGCTGGAGTCACACAGTGGAACAATACAAATCGAAAGGTTTGCTTCTAAAAGATCACATTTTTCCAAGACTACGCTTCCCAGGTACAGAACCTAAATCCCGTACGTGTAGCTGCAACAGTTCCATCACATTTTATTTGGTTGGTACCATGCACTGCAGTGTTTCCCAGGTCACTTCACAGCAAACCAAAATCAGATCACTTGTGTATTTAGCTATTTTTACCCAACATTCTCCCCCATTAAGTATGGGTTGTTCAAGGAAAGAAGTAATCCTTAAATAAAATGATGTATTAAGCATTCGATCAGCATGATGGAATACAATTAACATTGTTAAGTTAGAATACTTGAGAAAAGTTTCCTATGTGCTGATAACACTTATCGTGCATTACACCTGAAACCACGAATGCAAAACACATTGACATCAGTAGGTTATTTGAACCAGTGGCGTTTTCAAGAGGTATAAACAAAGGCTGAGCAACGCTTCCATAAATGAGAAGCATTTTAGGAAAGGTAAAGGGATCTGCTATTCCTGAACAGGCAAAAATACACAGTGCCCTCCTAACTAGGCTGGGAGAGCTTGTGCTTACGCACGTGTTGAATGTACTGAGTGGAGAGCTTTGACTCCATCCATATATGCTTCTGCCCTATTAAATCCTCCCTCAATGGTGCTCCCGCCATATCTTCAGTCGTGGACCAGCTCTTCGCTCCACTAACTGCTCCTTTCAGACCCTCTCAGAGCATCACTTGGCTCCTCACTTACAGCTCCCCCAGCCTCCCTTCTCAGCTGCTCCTCGCATTACTTATTCCCTTTTCCTATCACAGCCATAAGTCTTTGTCAAAGGAACAAAAAAAAGTCACGAAATACAAGTTCTAAACGTTTAACGCTTCAGCATTTCTTGATCTTAAATCGTTGGTTGTTAGAGAGCAGAAATCATCAGACTGCATCTAAAGGCTGCACCATCAGATCAGATCCCGCATTTCCCTAAGGAAAAACTTCGGCAGAGTCACAGAAATTGAGAAGACGTATTTCTTGAACGGTCACCTTTCACACCGGTCGAGTTTCCGAAACATTTCGGAGAGGCATTTACATGTTATATGTGTCCCTTAGTAATCTGAAATTAATTTTATTCAAATACACTTGTCTCAGACCTTACTTATAACACCATCCTTTTAATAAGGCATAGTTGTGATGTCACGACATAGAAACAGGCAGTGGGAGAAGGTGTTATAGAAAAAACACGAAAAAGCACATGCTTCAAATAAACAGATGTAGGAATTAGGTGCGAGCATCTCTAAAATGTCACCTTTAACATAAAATAATTTCAAAGAAAACAAATACTGCTATTCAAGAACGGGCGTCCGGTCTGCTCCTGCTGCAGCTCACAGCAGCGAGAACAGGATCAGGCCCCGAATTAGCGCGTGCTTGAGGTGCTCGTAAAAAAAAAAAAAAAAAGAAAACAAAACCCCACCCAACACGTTCGGTGCTCAGCAGTTAGAAACAGCGACTGGAAAAAAAAAAACAAAACCCAAAATTACTAAAGATTTGCATGCTGCAGGTCAGCTATCGCGCTCAGAGCTCTCCGGAACAACCTCTGCAAAGAAAGTTTCCTGCAGGCAGCACGCCGAGATGCAAACCCTCCCGCAGAGCTGCAAACCCTCCCGCAGAGCCGCCTCGCCAGGAAGCGTCACCTCCGAGCACCCCGTCCTGCACCCTACCCGCTGCACTGCCTACCGCCACCGAGCCCCCGGAGGATGCGGGGCGGGGGGAGACCGTTATCATTTCCAAAGGCAGCAGCCCTGAGGTCACAAACCAGGATTATAACCCCAAAGTAGGAAGGTGCCGGCAGCGATCTCCCACGACCACGAGCCGCGCTGGGCTCCGCGATTTAAGCGGGGCAGGGCAGGGGCTGGGACCGCACCGAACCTCTTCATTGCGTGACGTAAAATTATTCCGGATCGACACCGAGCAACAGTTTGCCCGTCAGCAGCCCAGCCGGCCCCGGCGGGAGCGGGGAATCCCGAGGGGAAGCGGAGCTTTCGGCGGAAGGAGAATAACGGGGAGAACTTTCAGGGGTTTCGCGGGTGGTTTTTTGAGGGGGTGTGTGCGGCAGCGCTCAGCCCGCCCGGCCAGGGGAAAAGTTTGGAGCCCGGGCCGGGGAGTCGCCCCGCTGCCGGCGGCCGCGGCCACAGCGGGGGCTGCGGGAGCCCCGCAAAGTTTGCCGTGTCGGCACGGCCGCCCTGCTCACCCACCCCACCCCACCCCGCCGGCAGCACCGCACCGCAGCCCACGCACACCGCCCCCCCCCACGCACAGCGGGATGCCGTGGGGAGGGGAGGGGAGCGGGATGGGACCCGCCGCCCCCACCGCACCGCGCCGCACGCCGGGCACGGCTCCCCAGCGGCCGGAGACCGAGCAAAGTTTCTCGGCTCACCTCGCGTTGGTGCAGTCGTTGTACAAAGTTTCGAAGTCCTTCCTGGTGATGAGCTTGCAGCGGTTGACGCCGGGCTGGATGGCCCCCAGCCCCCGCAGGATGCGGACCTGCTCCACCGTGCACACCACGGGCGATATATCCAGCCGCTTCAGCTTGGTGTAGACCGTGTGCAGCCCCCCCACCAGGTGCTTGAGGAAGAGATCAAAGACCTGCGGCAGGCAGATCAGCTCCTGCCCCTCCACGAGGAACGAGGCCACCTTCACCCCGTGCAGGTCGACCATCTTACACTCGTTGCCGCCGCCGCCCCCGCCGCCGCCCGCGCCGGCCCCGCCGCTGCCGGCGGAGAGGAAACTGTTGACGAGGCTGTTGGTGAGGCGCGGGGACTCGGCGGGGCTGGAGTACAGCGGGTCCGCCCGGAACAAGCCCGCCGAGCCCCCCGCGCCGCCGCTGGAAGTTGCGGCGATGACGGGCGGCGCGGAGACAGCCATGGCCAGCCCGGCTAACCCCGCCGCGGCTCGCCTCAGCCCGGCTCGGCTCAGCCCCGCGCGCGCACTCTCCCCGCGCTCTTTGCGGTACTACTAAAAACAGCGCCGCGCGCCCGCCCTCCCACACGCCGCGGCCGCCGCCAGCCCCGCGCCCAGACCCCTCCCCAACGCCGCCGGGGCGGAAGAATGACAGCGCCCTCCAGCCAATGCGCCCCGCCCGCCTCCAGCGCGGCCTCGGCGAGTGGCTGGCGGGCGGCGGGGCGGGGCGGGGCGGCGGCGTCCGCAGCACCTGGGCGGCGGGGCGGGAGGCGTGAGGCGGACGGGCGGGGTCGGTACTGCCGCCGGCCGTGTGAGGGAGTGAGGGGAGTGCGCCTGCTTCGCGCCTCTCCCCGGCTACCCAAAACTCCCTCTCCGCGCCGCGGGGCAGGAAAGTTTTGGTGGGCTCTCCCCGGGCCGTGAGGAGATCCCGCGGGTGCGGCCCGGCGCTCTGATAGAGAGGAGGGCAAGGCGGGGGCCGGCCCCCTTTCCCAGGTAGTTTTAGCCCCCTTTGCAGGTAGTTCCAGCGGTCGCTACGCTGTGGTACGTTCATGAACGCCAAAACACCTGTACCCTGCCACAGCTGAAAGAAAGTGAGAGGGGCGGTGAGAGAAGGCAGCAGTGCAAACCCCTGCTAGGTCAATAACACATCCGACTTGTGGAAGACGTGGAAGTTGGTGATCAGTCACGGGAGGCAAAGCCTGTTCTCAGGAGGTCTTGCGTGTAATTGCTTGAAATTTCCAGGTGCAAGGGCGGCATCAATTGTGTTTTAGGTAAACGGCATCGGTCCTCTCCTCATGCCCAACTGTAAGGCAGCCTCCAGAAGCACCATATGGCACCTCGTTTAGTTGCATAGAAGTAAAACCCAGCAGTCCTGGGAACCAGATGGATCCTAGGTCTCCTTCACCTGAACCAGGTCAGTTGATACTGCTAACCTTTATCCATCCCTTCTTCTTGAACAAGTGGACCTGAAAAGATGGTCAGACAAATTTCATATAAAGGAGTTGAGTCTGACATATACGTATGCAGCAGCAGCTGCTTCTTACCTTCTCCCACTACTTACATTGCACCTCTTTTCCAAGCCTCTTCCCATTTTTCCTTTGCATTGACATCCTTCTTTCCTGTTTATTTTCACTTTTCAATCTTCTTTTATCTTCTTAGTCCTTTAACTTCTTCCCCCCTCTTTTTTTAAGCTTACTCCTAAAGCATTCAGTAAACAAAGCAAGCAGAAAAGTATAAACCAAACTTTTCAAGTGGATACCAAACAAGCAATGCCAACAGAGCACTTCAGCTATTTCCACAATCGCACTTCTTGTGTATGCCACCTTCTCCTTCCTTTTGTTAAGCTTGCTTATTTAGGTGCCCTTTTTGCAAAGTTCAATATTTTTGCATTATGGCTAATCCCATTTTAGATGAGGGGCGATGACTGTATGCTAACTAACTTGCTATATTTGTTAACTTATGATCTACATTGTTCTCTGGAGGAATCTTGCTTTCTCTCCGTTGATTGGATATGTGTTCTGAGAAGACTAGCCACTTGTTTTAGGCCCCTAGCCTAGCTGCCTAAAACCAAGGCAGAATTTTCACGTAAGCTTGGTTTAAATTAATACCTTTCAGTAAGAATGCTCACATTTCCTAAACTAGTTCATGCATCTTTCTAGGATCAGAACCTTAGACTGGAAGCTCTGCGGAGCAGGGGCTATTTACTTTGGCAAAGAGTTTAGTACAATTGAGCCCTGAACTCAACTGAAATTTTTACATACTGGAAATGATAGAAATAACAAATAACTGACTTCAAACAGAAAGTTTTGGGTGTTAATTTACTGGATGTAATTGCTATTAGGAGATTTAATAAACCAGATTTAGCATTTCTCATTGGGTTTGCCCTTTTAAAGACATTTTTTTGCTTTGAGATTAATGTGACACTCAAATTCCACTGTGAGAATTCTTTTTCCTTTTTGACTTTAATGTCTTCCATAAGCTAAACATATTTCTAAATAAGACTGAATTTTTGCAAGGCCAGAGGAAGCCTTGCGCATCAGCACCCAGCAAGTTGGAGTGGCATGAAGCAATATAAAATCATAAAGGCTGTAGTAAAAACAGTACCCTTGAGAGGTGACCGTCCATGGAGAGAAGAACTGCTCTTAAACCAAGAAAATGTTCAAGGTTTGCGAATTAATACCAGGCAGCTGTCCAGTTCAGCTAAGCATATACAAATCAACTATATCAATTAATATCATTATTTCTCTGTAATTTTATTTGAGCCAAGGCAAAGTTACTAAAGCCTAACAATTATATGGTAATACCTTGTCACTTATAAAGTATCTGGTTGGTTTAAATTAATGGAGTCCAGCAGTATGTAATTTGTATGTGTACAAACTAGTGAGCCTCCCTATAGCTGAAATAAGGATTTTATAATATTTATTTAACATTAAAGTTTGAAGAGTTTTGCTTATTTTAGACTGGTGTGCAAAATACTGTTTTCTTAACGCTGTCAGCTATAGAAATATTGGTGTGTTGTATATTAAAAATTGGCCATGTTTGTGTGGCAAAATGTTAAGCAAAAGTTGAGTTATATTTGTTTGATTTTGGTTTTATCATTACTACATATGCCCCATCAGAGTGAAAACTGAAAGACATGACACAGGAGGAGAGGAAAGCCCCAGTCATTCCAGATAGGACCAGTCACCAGCTTTCTGGAAATTATTTACTGCCAGCTGGCATAAATGTGGCTACTGGCTCCCAGGGATCCTATAGAGAAAATGATGGGTGACACAATTGACTAGGAGGAGATGATGATAAAAAATAATGACAGCTTTTTAAGTGAAACAGTAGGGAATTAATTAAAAATAAATATTTTTGTTTCTATAAGACTGGAAAGCTCAATAGTGGTGTTTGTATTTTATTTCGGTCTACTGTAGCCAAACATGAGGCAGGATGATAAAAAAAGGAATTCCATAGATATTGCGATGTAAAGATTCCCAGTGACATTTTTTTTCAGTATAAATAAATTTTTCTATAGACTTGATATCAGCATGTCCAATGTGAGTAGGTTGTAGGAAAAAATGCTAGTTTTTAGTGAACAACTTGGATCTTCACTAAAATAAATGTGAGGCATAAATATGAACATAGACTTATGAGGGTCAGAGGTAACTGTGGGCCCAAAACAAAGGATGAAAAAATAACTGAAAGATGCATTTACAATGCACCCTAGTCGTAACAAAATGGAACACCATGTTTTGCTGAATTCCAGCCGGGCTCAAGTCCTAGGGACAACGATATTCTCCCAGTCCTTAACAAAAAATTTACTTGGGGCCCAGTCTAAAGCTCTTAACTTACCCTAGTGGTCTTTGAGGTTATATCATCAGGATGCAAACCACTGGTACTGCTAACTCTGAGTAAAGGCTTGAAAAGGAAGAAAAAGCATTATTAATTTTTTGCTAGTTTAGTGTTTAATGCCTTGGTTTACTTGGGAAAGGGTAACTGATTATACTAACAAATGTAGGCCACTGATGTGAGAAAAAGAAGAGACTGAAATTAGAATGTCATTCTTCTTGCCCACATTCTTCTAGACGCACTAGTACTTGACACTTGCATTCCATTTCTTTCTGACATTTCAGTAGAGGTTTTTTTTGGAATTGTGGATTAAAACTTCCCACCTAAACATCAAGGATTTTAAATAAAACTGATGAATCTAAATGTCTAAGTATCAATAGAAAAATGATCCCTTCTGTTATGTAATTAAATGTATTGTATTAATGTGTGCATAATGCAGAATCAATAAATAATGAATTACCACTGATTGTAATTGAATGTTTTCATAATTTTATTGTCAGCCATGATAAATAATCAGTACATTTATATTGCATTAAATTAATTAGTGTGTCATTTCTATTACATACATCAGCAGTGAAGTAATGCAGTGACATCTGTTTCTAATGTTTTAAAGATGTGGTATTCCTTATTAAGTAGAAGGAAGAGTTATTAGAGGTATTTCCTGTGATTGGCAGTTATACTGGTACAGTCAGAGAGATCAAATAAAGGAACTTGCACTCTTGGCAAACACTTCATTTCAACCCCTAATGGCAGTGAGTAACACTGAGTGGAGTGAATTTTGCTTCTTCAGGCTTTCAGAAAATCCTACCCCCCTTTCTACAGAAAGCAAGAGTAGATCTTCTCTCCCTAATACAGCCAGGGAAGTTTCTAACGTGCAAAATAATTAACACTCTACGGAAGAAGTGAGCATCCACATCCATTTCTATATCCATTTTTCTGCCGCAGCCCTCTGCATGTACAAAGGAATTCCCCTGCTAGGTGCTCATTAAGAAGTCACAGACTAAGCCTTTTTTGGCTGGGATGTTCTTACGTGGAAGTATCTGGACTATTGGGTCTATAATCTTTGCTTGGAAATCATACTAATTTGGCATATGTCAGCACTTTGATACTACTCATACTGATGTACTTGACTTGCAAAGAAACAGGCAATTGAGTAGATGTTGCAAACATGGGAATTGAAAAGTGAAAGAGAAGAATAGGAGGAATAAATGGAGGGGAACGTATAGCAAATAAACATGAATCACACTGTGCTGGAAAGAGGGTTATTTCTGAAATGACTCTAGGTATTATAATTTGGGTGATCACCTGGGAGCAGGGTGACGTGAAATAAAAGACACTGAGCAACAATAATTGTGGGCTACAGTGGAGGTCCGGGATTCTTAGTTAACACTGTCCTTTCCAAGACAGTTATGGACATCCTTAACTGTTCTGTACCAGTACGTCATCTTTAAAAAGAACCATTGGAAAGTCTAGTGTTAGGGCTTATTTTACTGGAGTTCTTCATCCATGAAATGGCTTTCATTTTAATCTTAAATTTTACATACTATAAATGTACATCATATTTAAGCAAAATTAAAACAATTCAGAATTATTTTATTCTTTTCAGGCCAAGTCTCACAAATTGCTTTCAACCAATCACTGACTACTTTGTGCAAGTTTGAGAGAGTGGTCTCTGGAGCAACCATGTGCATACAGCGATTTGTCCACACTTTGTGCCGAGTACCTGGCAAACTCTGGACTCACTTTGGACTGCCTGCCTGGGCGTGACTGACAGCTGGCTAGCTCTCTGCAATGCTTAGACATTGAATTCTCTGAATGCTCTACCATCATGTTCCATCCACCTGTGAGTCTGCACCTGTAGGCTTCCTCGCTGCCCAAGAGGTTAGTGTGATTTTGAGCCTACTCTTTGGACAGTCCTCAACAGCCACAGCCTTCGAGGCAAGCTCTCTAGATGACAGAATCTGCACTGAACTTAACAGTTCAAGCTTTACTTGAGGCATGAAGGACTTGACTATTTACTGCAGGAACCTGAGAAAATTAAAGCACAAAAATGCTCTATCAAACAAGGTCCCGTCTACTTTTGCTATTCATTAAAATTCACTTGACTGTTATAACAGAAGAGGTGTGCCCTTCGATGCTTCGATGCTTCTTCTTCGAAGACACCATCACTTTCTGCCTAAATGATGTGTAAATACCTTTCTCCTTGAAGCGAGGAGTACTCTTAAGATCATTCCAATGAAACAGATGACCACAAGATGTATTTGTTGCTAATGATTCGCTACTTTAATCTGGATTTTGATTTTGATTAAGGATAGAGTGCAGTGAAATTGCAAAGCCAGGACCTTAGTATAATAAGGCTATTATTACATGAGATACAATCATCATTAAGGTTCAATATTGTTTGCACCTTTTCTTCTTCAGGAAGAAAAATTAATACTATTACATGTGTATTGAAGTTGAAACACACTTTATAGCAAACAACTATGTACATGATACTATGTACTCAAATACATTCAGTAAGTCATTATACCTGAACGCTTGTTAATATCCCCAGAGGAACAAGATTAACCTCAGCTCTCACTCTCTATATTTGCAGGTCAGCTAAAGAAAGCAAAAGTTTTCCTGTACTGTCTGTTTGAGAATCTCAGCCCTAATCTGGAGGTACCACCATCTAGTGGGATAAGAAGGTATTTAATTTTTCTTTATATTTGTTTAGTATTTTTAAACATGGACATTACATTCTACTTAAAGCAACAATAAAAAAGGAATAATTTTATTTTTTTATTTAAACGTATAAGGCTCGTGTGGACCATTCATTAATCCTCATATCTTCTATTTAACTGCAAAGCATTTTCAAATAAAAATCTTAAGAGTCATTTCCATGAAAATAGGTTTTCATAAACAGAATTTTATCTATAAGAAACCAATTTACAGTTATCCAGACTCGGTCAAAAGTGTAATTGATTTATTGAATGAATATTTTTAGTATTTTATTGAATCTACTTTGTGGAAATCCAATTGGCAGAATTATTAATATTGTGAAAGTAATTATCTTGAGCTCCTCTTTAAAACCAATATGTGGTTTTGACAGTAAAGATACGTAGCTGCAGTTTTCCATACAGCCATTAAGTACGCAGCATTTGGTTGTAAGTGTACACCAACCATTAAGTCCCATCAAAAACAAATTCAAACCTGAATGCAAAGCATTTGTTTTACCTTGGCTCTAAGAGTGACCATTCGTTGTACTTTGCCTGTACTGATACATGGATTGCTACCAGTTCTTATTTGGTTTTCTTTTTATGCACTTAACAATTGGAAAGGTTAATGGCAGGGTTTTTGTATGGGGGCAGGAGAGACATAAGGATGAGCAGTGTGTATTGATTTGTTTGGTTGTTTTTTTTCTTACCGGAGAATGCATGCATCTGCAGCTGTTATCCTAAGATGCCTCCTTGTGTTCAGGTCTCATTGATCTTGTTACAGCATTTCACACATACAGGGATAATTGATGTACATCATTCAGCAGTACATACCTTTCATAAACATGAGAGTAAATATTAAGAAATTACCATATTTTAAAATTCCATAGCTAATTTGATACTTTTATACCTAAAACAGTAATGAAATAACAAAGATTTAAATACTTCATGGCACAGATAATATTTTAGTATTCAGAATTTGGGCCTGCTTCTGTTTCCATGGAAGTGAATGGTATTTTTGCCTCAGATACTACTAGACATTTCAGTGCCTTACTATCTTCAAATTATAGACATCTTATTGACAGAAATTGGCATCAATGGGTATTCTACATTGTACATCAATTTTTATGATGCTGTGTTTTAAAATACATTTCTTCTGAAAGCCATAGAGTAATATCAATCTGTGCAGCCATTTCATATTGAAATCAATCTGGAGTTCTCAGAAAAATCAATGGAACTGGACCAAACTGGTTGAGGCAGTACATGCTATTTTGACCCTTTGATCCCTAATCCACACTCCTGAGAAGGTTAGAGACATTTCATTTAGAATGCAAATTAAAAACTTTGTAAATGCTTTCAGTTGGAATACTGTTTCCCGTTTATAAAGTCCAGGATGTTTGCCTCTCACTCCCATAGAAGAACAAAACTCCTAAACAGCTCTTTAGAAGACAGCCTAGGATGTTTAGGGAAGTTAAGGTCAGCAATCTGTACAACTCCCAACTCCTGATTTCACATAGACGTTGCAAAAGCCCTTCCCTCAGAATTCTCATCTGTTTTTCAACTCCTGAAGGAGTCCTGAAGCCTTACTCCCACTGTCTGCTAGTTATTGGTCATACTTTTTCACACCTCTGAAGGAGGTTGAAAGAAAATATAAGGAACCTAATGCTTTTTTTGAATAAAAGTAACTACTTCATGAAACAATCTGAAGTATATTCTATAGCTCTTTATAGGAAGCAGAGGGAAGGCCTCATCGAGGACTCATTCATTCCCTATTGTTAAAGAAGTGTGACCCAGAGAGTCTGAATCCATCATAGAATTGAGTCTCTCTGCATCTCAGTCAAAGGAATACAGAGTGGGATCAGAATCAAATATTTAAGAGTAGGTTTTGGTTTTAACCTGGCCAATCTTCGGTGTCTCAAAATCACTCTCATTATGTTCTGTGGGTTTTTGGATAAAGTGAAAAACAGCCACGTGAAGAATAAGAGAGTCTTTCTTCATCTTCAGGAGCTGTTATTGACTTTCTCTACTTTTTTTCCTCTTTCTTACTTCCACGTCAAGGTTGATGTGACTTACATTTATAACCTACAAAGAAATATGTGGTCTTACATAAAACTGGCTTTATATTCTTTAACTTCATTGACTTTCTGATGGAATTATTGGTGACTTGTGGAGGCATAAGGATGATCAGGCCACAAGTTAAAAGTACAGGTTGAAACACCTGTGATCATTATTATTTAATGCATAACCCTCCTGGAGTTTGAGTTTTTATAAATTCTCCTCACCCATATTTATAACACTGAAGCCTTTCAGTACGCTATGAGATCACTACCAATATCTTTCATTTGCGTTATGATGCAGTGAATTTTGGGATGTTTTGCACTGGGGAAGACTGTAAAGTAAATACATTTCTTCAGAATTTTCTTCTAAAGGAATGTGTTACCATTTGATTAAATTAAACCCATGATTATTTTAAATACACTATGACAAGATCTTCTGGTTGTTTTCTTTTTCACAAAGTCTGTGAATATGGAACGGAGCATAGTTTAATATAGATTTTGTAATTTAAATAATTTGTTTTCTAAAATGTAAATGTAATGTAGAATATAATTTTAAATACAAAAAATATTTTTGGACTGTGAGTTCTTTTATATTTTAGATATTGTTTAATCACCAAGTAAGGATATAAACAAAAGAATGAAAGAAAACCGTTGAGAATCAAAAAAAAGTTTTTGCTTAGAAGCGATAGAGCAAGAAGGAGCTTCAGACACCAATATTCATTGCTATTTTAATAATTAAAGTTGATTGAACATATTGTTGTCACTTCAGTGCATGAAGTTATCCAGGAACTCTGGGTTTGCTAGGTATTCTCTATTAAGAGAAACTTATTTGAATCTAGTATCTTGTAGTGCAATCCTTTTGCATATAACGCATGGGTGAAAAATTCTAATTGCTGGACACAGCAAGGAAACAGAAGGCTCTCAAAACTTCAGAGTCTGTCTTGTGGCCAGAAGTGTTACGTATCTGTGCTGCAACTCATCAGTTGTCAGTGTTTCTAATAGCAAGCAATTCAGGGAAATCCTTACAATAGGTTATCTCTTACTCAGCCCATATCTTAGACAGTGGCACCTATTCTGTGATTATTTACAGCTCAAAGCATGTTTTTTTAAAAGTTGCTAGTGTCTTTCTGTGTAGTGGGACGAATCTACTTCTATTCATCCCAAGGAAGTAAGAAAGAAGACTCTGTAATTCAATTTAACAAAGACAAATAAGACTTCTGCTAAAATATATCTTCCCTATTCCTATTTAGGGAATTCCTTGTCATGCAGGAAACCATCTGAAAACAGGCTATCAGGAAACTCTGCCATCTGCAAGACTTCAGGGAGCAATTGTTTTCACGAGTCACAGTAACCCTGGTCAGAAACAAGATTTTAACACTTGGCTTACTAGTCCTTACGGAAGAGGCTACTCATGCTAGCCATTACATAATAGAAGACTGAAAAGCATTGTTTTGGAGTTCAGTTTTGCTGACTTAAATCTTTCTTCTTCTTCCACATAACAGTACTCTCTTGACATTAAAGTACTCTTTGGCGTTATTTAATATTGCATCCAATTTCATTGTTTACTTATAGCCTTTTAAGACCACCCGAGAAAGATGTGCACAGTACATAAACAATTATATAATGGAGGCTTAAGTTCCTGATAATAAAGATGTATCCGCCACTCTACACTTCATGCCTCGTACCAAACAGCATAAAGTGAAATGCTAGCTTTCCGGCTTGCACTTTTCCACAGGGCTAACAACTACAGGGGTGTAGGACAATGGAGAATCACATCATTGATCTACTTTCTGCTAGGGATATAAGTTTTACTTCAGAAGCGTTTTTTTCTCTTCATGTTAACAATAGTATCTATTAAAAGTTTAGAGAGTAAAGGAACCAAATAAAATGAATTAACACTAAAGATTAAGTTATGGGAAAACCAAGTCCTGTTTTTCTAAGATGCCAGGTATCAAGAATTCTACCTATCACACCACCTATGATGATCCCTCTGTGGCAAAATGCATGCTTTTCATAGTAATTTCAAAGTTATCAGGGAAATAGGAATTATAAAACTTTTATTTATTTTGCTATGCACAGTATAACGCCTTTGTAGTCTTGATTGCTCATCTCTTCTGTTTTGGTGTGATATAGACTCAGTAACAAAGAAACTGCTTTCACCAACAGATTTTGAGGATCTGAACTCTTTGTGATTGTCAATGGTGATAAACTCACACAATATGGATTTACTAGTAGAACGCTTGCTTTTTACTGTAGCAACAATAACGTGGAACACATAATTAAATAACAGCTGTATCAAAATATGGAAAATATTGAAATAAAAAAAATTATTAGTAGCTTTGAAAATATGTTTAGGACCACAATGTCTACATGCAGGTCTAATTTATTAACGGACTTTTTGAATGATATCTTCATCTGAATGCACTACCACTTAAGTTAGTTCACCTACTAATTTGTATGTAAATGTCACTGTTTAACAGCCCTTACCTGGTCAAACAGTCCAGACTTAGGCAGAGCCTTACTATTTGGAATCTCTTTCTTAAGAACATTTTGAAGTGCCATCACACACTATCTGTGTATCAGTTCTTCTTTACAGTTTGATTAGATTTTATTGAAAAAATAAAAGGTACATATGTAATACTTCTATATTTGACTTCTTTTGAAACATTTTTCCACCTTTTAAAAAGATTACAATAGCTTCCATGAAAAGTTCAGACTGAAAAAAGCAAATGAAAAACCCCAAGCACTAAAGCACAAACCAGAAAAGAATTGCACTGACATGTGAAATGTGTTAAAATTCTTCTTTGAATCAGTCATTTAGACATACAAAGATAATGATGATGATTATGATGACAATAATTATAATCAACTAAAATTTAAATTCATCCATTTTCTTCTATGCAAATACCAATTATATTTCTTTTCTTCAAAATGAATGTGACCATTTTAAGTAGTTATTCTTGCAAATCTTCCTAATAATCTGCCTCAACATTTACAACGGCAGAGAATTCTTCTGAAGTGGGGAAAAAATGCTCTCTTCTGGCTTAACCAAAGGGTCGATATAAGGGGCCACATCAGCTACATAGAATTAATATTCACATAGCTGCCTCAGACTGTGAGGAGCTATGGCCTATCCTTTCCTTTTGTTTACTTAATCAAACAGAGGAGGCAGTGCCACTCATAAGGTGCTAGGTAGACACAAAAAAAAGGGGAGTGAAATAATTTTCCCATTAGTTCTCCATTAGAGTTTCTGAGTCACTTTAGGCACACAGCAGAAGTAAAGTTTAATGGTTCCAAGTCTTCCTCCCTTCCCTTAGACAGTCTGCGATGCAAAATTGCCCTGAGAAAGATGGTTGTAGTTCCAGGAATAGTCGGATGTTGGGGAACAATGAGCAATTCTGCTCTTGGAGAAATGACCTTATCAAAGAACAGTATTGTATGATGTAAACATCTGCTAAGACTGACAACCACCCAGCCTAGACGTTACCCTAAAAGAGAGGATGCCAAGACTGGAACACACAAAAAAAAGTCTTCTATTTAGTACTCTGCATTGTGATTTGTTAGATTCAAACCTAAAATTCTTGCTCAGACTGCAACCAGATTTGACCTTCTATTGTTTTCATGTTATACATGATTTATGTTCTAAGAATGCATGAACTGGAGAACACCCTATTGTCAAGGCAATGGTGTTGAAATTCAAGTTTCAGGTATGCTAGAATGTTCAATTGCATCGTCCCCTGAAAACAGATTGAAATGCAAACATTTTTTAAATAACATTAAATGCTTCTATATAGGTGACCCACATAATGTTTACAGTAGGAACGTTTTTTTACTAGACATATACAGTTTAATTAAAGTTTAATAAGTACAATATGGATGTCTATTTTCTGCACAAGAAAAGCTAGCATTTAAATGGAGTGTACAATGTTTGGATTAATGAAAAATAGATGTTAAATCATAAGTGTCCTTTCTGAATTCTCAGAAGCATCACTACATATAGTCTGGCACCACCTTACAACTTTTGAAAGAAAAACAAGACCTATTCTCATCTCTGTGAGGCATCCTGCACGTAATCTCATTTCAGATGTCTTAAAAATTTCAGCGGACCACTCTTGCTACCCTGTGACTTTAAAGTTCTAAACAGAATATTTTAAATACAAAACCTTTTTTAACTGTAACACTGTGAGGGAAATGCTTGGTAAGGAGGCCTTTCCTGTATATGGCTTTAGTAAATGCACTTACTAAAACTAAGAGGTGATCACACATATTCCTTTTCCTTATGAACAAGACTGATGGCTGTAGAAGCTGATGGCTTTCTTTTTCATCACAGCCCTTTTAACACTAAAATTTCTCCCAAAATCACCCTTCTACAAGTGACAGATATTTTCATACATGCCCTTTCAGAGGGAGATAGAGGGTCTGGCAGCTCCTCCACTGGCTGTATGTACCGGCTCAGATAATGTTAGTAAGTTTTCACCGCTGCAGCTGCAAAGCCTGAACTAAATCTTTGCTCTTAATGCAGAGCTCTAAGTGGAGCACTGACAGACCCAGCACATTGGAACTGAGGCAAATTCAACCTCAAACACAGACTTTCTCAAAGTGAAAATAATGTTCACTTCATTTTTATTCCTCTACTCACACAATTTCAAATGTAGTCGTTACACTTCATTTCATTTTCTTAACTTATCACTGATAGCTTTCTTTACCTAGAAATCGGTCCCCCACTGTTATTCACTCCTAACTTTTAGATCTCTCTTGGATACAGTTTCACGTTTGAGTCCTTGATGATAAGTGTGTCCTCACAGGAATCTGAGCTTGCAAGAACTCATTTCATCTGAGGCCTTTATAGTCTTTTGTTTATGGTTTCTCTGGTGACGTCTAGGTAAAAATACTGCATATGAGACACATCAATTCACTTAGCTTTATGGACTACTTTAAACCCTTTTAATTATACGATAATATTTATGGTGAGTTTCCTAAGGGAGCTTTATCAGTTTGGGAACTTAAAGTCTTGCTTTATCCTCTCTTTCCTTTTCAGCCATGTGTCATTTATGATTGCCAAGACTGGAGAATGACATGTTTAAAAAAAATATTCAAGAATCTTGCACTTGACATTCTCCTCAAATAAGGAACTACAGCCTTCCACTCTGTGGTTGGCTGGGGCTTTTTGCTTCATGTGCCATATTATCCAGCTCCCAGACTGGTTGCTCTTTTTTTCAGTATTTGAATGGGCACAGTTTTAAATATGTATATACAGTGAAATGAGATAACTACTCCTATCTCATGTTTAAAGCAAAACGCATTTCACCTATAAGGGTAATTATTGTTTGTTAATAAGTCAGAAAAGACCATGATGTAGAGGCTGAACTTCGCATGGTAAAATTTCTGTTGACTGTAATGAAGTAGGAGTATTCCCTAATGGCTAAAGAATCTGTATTTATAAATTGGCAACAAGTCAAAAGAGGTGAATAAAAGAAAGCCAATATAGAAAAGAACAGGAATATTTCCAGAGAAAAGAGGTTAGTTTCTTACATAAGCTACAGTCTCCAGATGTGTTGGAAAAGGCATATTTTCCCTAAACCCTGAGAACACAAGTCTGAAAACCTTACTATGCAGTAAAAAAAAATGCTTCAAGTAAAATTGCAAATGAAATCAGGCAGCAACTGAATACCACCAGACACACTCGTCCATATTTACTAATCTTGATTTATTGCACAACTTCATATAGAAGTTCTATATATGTCCAATCAGTTTCTTTTGTCTGTTCTTTACTGGCATAATTTCCAAGAAATTTAGACATTGGAATAGACAAGCAATGGAATTGCCAGGACACAAAGAATTAAACTCTGCTTTGTAACATCCTGTTTTATAATGGTATAATTTCAGTAATTCTTCCCAATTTATATTAATGTTATTGAGACCAAATTTTATTCTAACAGCGTCATTTTCAGCAGATAAGAAACAGAAGACACTGGTTATTAAAAGAATATTTTAAAAATGCCAAGTTATCACTTAGAACATGTAATTAAGCTATACAAACATACTTTGATGCATATACAAAATCCATATATTCTATGAGAGTTTATAATTTAAATCCTTACTGGCATGGGTGAGGTTCACTTGTGAATGTCTGAGTACGTTGGAGCTCTGTGGCTGGCTTTCATGTATAACTTATCCTGCATTAGTCCATAGCATTTCTAGATACCCTATTTGGCTCTGGTATCAGCGTCTTCACTGATGCTAGGCAGGAGCTGCCTGCTGCCTCCCTGTCTGCTGTGTGGATATTCCACACTTCAAAATCATCTTGCCATCAGCACAGGAAAGCATTTGCTCAGGTAACTGACTTGGCCATCTTATTGACCAATCTGGAATTTGGGAGTTCTAATACTTTGGAGAACCATTTAAATTGTCATTTACAGGCCAATGCCACGATGATGGTAAGTTGCATATTCTTTTATTCATTTGAATAGGACAGACTGGTAATCCACATACAGTGTAAGGTCTGAAATAAAAGTGTTAAAAACTGATGTGCAGACTTCTGCCAGAAATACCGCTGTGTCTTCTCAAGGACCTCTTAGATACAGTGAAGAACACATTTCAATCCACTGGAGAAGTGAAGGAAATTTCTGAAAAAGATCACATTCCTTTAAAAATTTCTAGCACAAACTCCTGATTTTTTTTTTCTGAACATGTACAAACAAGTTTTAGTCTTTTGCTTAAGTATGTTGATGTTACTTCTGTTTCAAAAACAAGTTACACCATTCTGTCTCTATCTTAGTAGTCCCAAAAAGTACACTTTTTTAATCAAGAAAAAAAAGATGGAGAATGAAAATTAGGAAGGTAAAAGGCTGCTTTACAAACATGCCTCACTGCTTCCAAACACCCCCTTCTATAAAAGAAGATGCAGCAATAATAATTCATGTACTATACCAAATTATTTTAGCCACTGATACAGAGCACTGAGAGAAGTAATCTAACCACATAAAAAACTAAACTGACAGCATATATTGCATATAATGCACTAATAACATGGGTTTATGTCAAGGTAAATCAAGATACAGTCTGATTCTACTATTGGTAGTTCTCCAGGTCTCCAACTCCTAAAGTAAGTTTTCCTCTACGTGTCTCTAAGAGACAAGCAATAAAAACTGCAGTATATTAGTCATCATCCTAGGTTCATCAGCTATTTTAAGCATTAAAGATTAGCCTGTAGCATAAAAAATAACTGAACTTTTGGGCTACTGCAAAGACTCCACAGAGTCCACTCCACAAAGACTACCACTTCATCCTCCACATCTGTAGTTTTGGGAAACCTGTAAAACTCATAGGCAATCCTTAATGAAGCTGTCGTGGACCTACTTAGGCTGGGCAGAGCAGCCTGATCAAAGCTATGATCCTGTTTTTTTCTCCTCTGTGCTCACTTTATACAAGAAAGTTTTGACTGCAATGAGAAAGCACTACAGAATTTTTGCAGAACGTCATTAATTAACGATTGGAAAAACAGACTTCTTGCCTTGCATGCTTACAGAAGCAGAGTGAAATGTAGTTCTCTTTCCCCATCTCTCTAAACAGTCCTACAGTTTGCTCACATCTTAGTAATCAAAAGGGCAACTTCAAAAGTAGTTTCAGTGCTCTTTATGTAGAGAATGTGGATTTAATTACTCCGGGTTTTTAAAGTATGTTTAGTTGACTGATCTACCAAGGCCAAGATTACTGTATCAAAGGAGTATTCATACCATCCATGGGAATTAGGTGTCTACATATGATTGAGAATTGGCAGTTTAGGGTCTAATGCCACTAATAAAACACAAGTAATGTGTTTTATGGGCATGACTGGGACTGACCACCGCAAGCCATGACAGGAAGAAAGAAAAGTTCAGATAGCGGTCACAAAGAAGTTAGAATAAAGGTGTATCAGAATTTAGAAGAAATTTGGAAACAGATTTTTTTTTCCAAACATGCTTGAATGTAAAGTGGCTGTTTCTGTAGTTAATGAACAATCTAGTATGTGCACACTTGAGTGAGTGACAGTTGCATAACAGCAAACTCTATACGACAACCATGCATAACTTCAGCAACACACAAACATTTTCTTGCTGCCTGAACTAATGAGCCATTTAGTTGGGATAAATCAGGTTATTCAATAGATGTTTCAAGCAGCTAATAGGCCCAATCCGGCTGCTGATCTTTATGCAAACTGGTACTCAAGGAGAATTAAATTCTGTATCCATTGAGTGAATAATAGAATGAGTAATGAGATTTCACATGTGAAGTCACTGCAGGATAAAGATAATCTGTATTATTTAAAAAAAAATCTTAGTGAATTAAAAGTATTTGTCATTTTTTATTTTAACCATTTGATCAAATGATCTGAGACTAGATCTTGAGATAACTAGAAACTCCATAATTCCGATGATTATTCTTCCTGGTTTTCTCTACGGCCTTGGGTTTGAGTGTTTGTATGTGGGAAAATAAAAACACTTACATAGTTTATGGGGTTTTGCTAAGATTACTGTATTTCTAAACAATATTTTGGTAAAGTATTTTGATATTAACTACAGACTTTAAAGTGAGAAAGGAAGTTCCATGAATATGTGAAAATCCCAAACTGAACCTGTCAAGCAAACCCCCCTGATTTTACGAGAGATGTTCTTCTTGAAAGCAAAGCAGGAGAAGCTGCTTGCAGAAAAAAAATTTTTAGAACTGCTAAATGTGGAATCTTAAATCGATCTTTGCATGTGTCTTTCTGAACTGTTACTGCTAAAAAATCCCGTATGAATCCTTTGCAATACAGAGGATTGTGAATTATTTAATAAAACATAGAAAAAAAAATTTATTTGATACACTTGGTTAAAAAATACATTTAGTCTTGCCAACATGCATTCTTGAATGCATTTTGGCAATTCTAATTGATGAGACCTAGTTTAAGAAAATATAGTGAAATTCTGCAATCAGGCCACAAGATGTGCAGTTTAATTATGTTGGTGTGCATTTCTATTTGTTTCTAATGTAGAGGATCTAGTGGTAAAATGAATGCCCATTTTGTGGTCTGTTATGCAGAAAATGTTTAATCCAGTGTTTGATTTACTCTGTTAAATCTTCTTTATTGAATGTGCTTATTCATCCATGCAGAATTGGGTATGCTGCTTTCTGTTACTATGACATTGCAATTAAATAGCTAAAGGGAAAAACATGGTAAGACATTTTCTCAAGGTCCATGAAATTCTCGTAAAAATTATTCATACTTACATATTTTACTTCTACATTTCCTGATATTAAAACTTTAAAGTACAGAGAAAAATGTTTATGTTGTATGGGGCTGACAAACCTTGCAGTTAAAGATCCTGAATAATCATTTTTGTCAAATAAATAGTACTAAGAAGAATTTCTGGTCCAGTGGATAATGGCTGTCATCATGAAATAGGGTTGCACTGATTGGATCTTATGAATGAAGCTAGCTGGAACTCACAGAACCAAACAAAGCATTTTGTGGTGGGATAAATACTTAAGCACTTGAGAAACAGTGAGACATTGACAGTGAAATAGTTCTGTTCTGGTGCAGTCCTAGAATCATACTAAACAATAACAAAAGGTTTTCACAGTGAAATTATATTTTTATGAGCATGCCCTCCCTCAGTAAGAAAAGGATGCGCAAGGAGAATTTGTCCTATCTGATCTAACCAACAGAGTGATGCTTTGTTCCTCAAAGACATTTAGGTCAGGACGATCCAGCATTTTGAGAATTCCAGAGCTAAATTTCTGTTGTTACAGGTTAAGAAGTAGAAATGGCACCTTCATTAACAGAGTTGCACTATGGAAGCTGCAGAATAGATTTTTTTTAAAAATGTCTGTGGGACTGTTGAAAGCATAAATATAAGGAACATAAGATTGGATCTTACTACTGTTATACCTGAATCCATAACTACTAATTTTCTCTGTTACATATTTCTGAGCATGGTAATCAAGTACCGATGCTTATATTTGTTGTTCTTGCATTGTTTGGTGTTTCCTGCTGGACTCTTTTCTGTGCTGTACTTTGTTTTAGCATGTCTGGCAGTACTGGGGGTAAGGTGGTGTCTGGTTTCTATTAGTCGCTTTATACTATTTTCGCTATTCTTTTGCTATGTGAACAAGCAGCTTGTAATAAGGTGTTAACAGGCTGCTAGCTGGTTTATTGTTATTGTTGATTTAAGGTGCTAAGACTTTAATATAATCATACACAATGAATAATATTAAAAGATTAGTTTAAAGCCATATAAGCCATTAAATGCAAAATAAAACGCAAAACTTTCTAGAAGTTTCCAGCACATTCTGGCACAGCCAGTCTTTGCTAGGTTGCCTACATTGCTGTATCTGGCTTTTTCAAATATGTGTTTTTATTCTTGCTGTTCTTTTACTCTGCCTGGTAATACAGGAGAGGCAACTCTGAAACAGTAGATTCTACGTTTTTCACCCCTAATTTCCCCTTCATTTCTTTGTAAGGTAAAGGAAGCAGCAGAGCAGGACTGAAGTATGACTTAAGGTTTCAGAGGAAAATAAAGAAGGAGTTAATAGTAATTGATGGGTTGAGTAAAATAGAGAGTTTTTTAATGCGGAGAACGAATTACCATCCAACATGTAATATGGCTGTTAATTAACAAAGGAAGACATTAAATTAATGATTAGGAATAGGTGAACTAATACTCTTTATTTTAAAATCTGTCTTCAACATGGTGGATAAAGGAAAGAAATTACCACAACTGGGGAGTAAGGGGACTTTTTAAAAATTATACGAGAAATATTTTCTTGGATATATTAATAAAGTGCAGTGATCAATGAGACTGAACGAATAATAGGAGTACTTTTGGAAACACTGCATATTCAGGGGGAAATAAAAATGAACTCTACTGTGTGTTACTGAAGAACTGGTCATCCAAGAAACTTCGGTGGAATCGACACATAAATTGTACAAGAAAATGGGTGTTTGCATTGAAGTATTTTGCATTTTGAGTAAGCAGGAGGAACGCAATCATGTTGTATTTCAGAAATTTACTGGTTGATGCTAGGAGTTCATCTGCATTCACCGCTGTTTCCCACAATATTCCTGTATCCTAGTTCAGGGCTTGTTCTCTGATTCAGCAGAAAACTAGACGGATAAGAAACTGGGTGGGTCATCAGACTGAGAGAGTGGTTGATGGGTCTGGCCGGCTGCTGGTGAGAAGCAAGTGCAAACGGGGTCCATCCTCCTGCTTAACACGTGGTGACCCGCCGGAGGTGCTGAGCTCCGCATACAGCATGTACCCCATTGCCAGAGCCATGATACCACCTGCTCGCCAGCCGCCCCTCGGAGGGACTGAGCCGGGCTGGAGGGGGGGCCAGCAGGGACCTCGGGGAACCGGGCAAGGGCAGGGCCAAAGCCTGGCACACGGAAGGGAGTGAGCGGCCATGGCCGGCCGCAGGCCATGGGGCAAGACCCAGAGCATGCTGTTCTTCACTCAAGTGTTTTGCAAAGAGCCAACCAGAACAGAAGCAGTCTGGAGTTTCCCCGCACCCTTTACGGGAAGGCTGTAAAGAGAGACCTCTGTGGGCCCGCAGTGAGAGCGAAGCTTCCACGGGCGCGAAGCCACCGCCCCGCCCTGCGCGGCAGGACTACATCTCCCGGCAGCCCCCGCGCGCGGCGGCCGGAAGTCTCTGCCGGTGGCGCCCGCCATTTCCTGCAGCGCCGGCCAGGTGACGGTGTCCCTCCCAAGATGGCGGACAACCTGCCCTCCGAGTTCGATGTGGTGGTGATAGGGACCGGTAGGAGGGGATGGGATGGCGGCAGGGGGAGGCAGCGTCCCGGGAGGGGGTGGGTGGGGGGTGTCAACGTGCCGGTGCTCGAGAGGGGGCAGCGGGGAGGCGCGGGGCAGAGCTGGCGGCTGAGGGCAGCTGGGTGGGCAGCGCTGCGCCAGCGTCCCGGGACTGGCGGGTCGCTCTCGGGTTGCTACTAAGTGTCAAGATTTGCTTAGAAATAGAGGTGTGAGGGAGGTAGGCGTGGTGCGGGGCTATAGCTGGGAGGGGGATCTCTGAGACCCCCGTCCCTGTGAGCCGGTAGCCGGTCAGGTACTGCTGCCCCTGCACACCTCAGGTCAAGCGCTCCTTTGGTCCTTCACAGAGCGTGGTCTGACTCTGCCGCCCATGGCAGCCCTTTTGCTGAAATACCTTCCTGCTGGTCGAGTTCTGAAGAGCTAAACTCCATGTTGTTGCAGTGTATGTGGTATATGCTGAAAAAAATATAAATTTTAAATTGTATCCTGTAATACAGGAACTTCTATCTCTTAAAACTTTCGTCTGATCTCTATGCCTGCTTACAAATAACCCAAAACTTAACCCTTCCCCTCCCCGGTCCCCCTCATTAAAGCGTATTTCTCAGTATATGAATAGATGTAGAGTTGCATGGTTGCACATATTGGAGATTTCACTCTGTACTTTCTCTATCCTGCACAACTTCATTCTGTTTCCTGTTCTGGTGAATAATGACAGAGATCTTAAATGTCTCTGAAACATTCCACAACGCTGTAACGCCCAGACAAATTCTAAAATATTCCTTCAGAAGTAAGATACTTGTTTCTTGTGTATGATAATAATGTTTCATTTAATAGATTTTTGTTTTGTAGAACCCAGTGACTGTGGCCTGGGTTAAACTGGTCTTGATAAGACCCCTGCCTTAATTTCAGCATTATCTTTGGTTTTAAAATGTTGGAAATGCATTACTGTTTGTAGGTCCCAAATTTACACTCAAATTTTGTTTGCATTTATGAAGGGCTCCCACAGTCAGCCCAGGATGTTAATTGGAACACGTAAAGGAAGACATTTCTAAATGTTGCTGTTTTCCGTGTGAAATCAGGACCTATGTTTGTGGAGTTCATTGATCTGTCAAATTGTGTCCTTCAGATTTAAGACTAGTTTTCTAGCAATTTGGAATAGAATGAGTGAGTTTTTTAATGTAATTACTGTTTTCAGTGTTTATCAGAAAAAAGTAATCCCCTTTCAGTGTACATATAGCTGCTCAAAGGATTTCTGATTTAATTCTGGAGTTCGTGAGAGATTATAAAACCATATTGTTCCCGCTGTTGATCATAACTCTACTAAAAATGCAAAATTAAGGTTCTTGAGCAAATTAGGAGATCCCTTTTGTGTTCTTAACCCAGTCATATGGTGTGGAAGGCCTAGTAATGAATCTGATGTTTTTGTATGCGTTCAGATTTGTGAATACTTTGTATGAGAAGAATGGTAAACAATGAAATGCTGAAGTACCAAACTAAACCAGTGAAATATTGAAAAGTGCATAACTTCTGTGACTTCTGAGGATAATTCATTCTTTACTGCCACAAGAAAAATAGTATCTGTGTAGATGATGCAGTGATGTAGAAAATTAAAGGAAACACAGAGTTTTATAAAATTGATGTTAGGCTATTTAGGACTTCTAGCTACTGAGGAAACTAGAAGGTGAAAATAGTAATAGTAGCAGTACCTATTCTAGCTACTAAGCAGCTAGTGAAGGTGTTACCTCTTTAGAAGAGCTGACTATAAAACTCACATAAGTAAGACTTGGTCTTTTCATGATTCCCAGTGCTTCCAAAATGTTTCTTCCAGAGATTTTGCAATTTCTGATTAAGGTAGAACGTAATCCAGCTTGCTCTGGCAATCCTTGTGCTGAGGGTCTCAGATGCACAGAGTGCGGGCTAAGGGAATCGCCCCGGCAGTGGCAGCCTACTCTTGTGTGCACTTTCATGGCCCACGATATTTTGTGCTTGCTGGATACGTGTGTTAAATGATACCAGGCGGCTCACTGCGGAGGAGTGGTGGTTGGTGGTAGGGTGTCACAGACAGTTGAGATAGCACACCTAGGCGTGCACAATTAGAAGAGTTCACCTGAAACTGGCAGTTCACCAGCAAGGCGCTTCTGGCTGAACTGTCTGTGCCACTGAGAGCTGATCATGCGACGCCCACCAAATGTGGTCTTCCCTGCTTCAGAATGATCTTGTAATATTAGAGCTTTGATATTGGGGCAAGGAAATTCTTTGAAGTAAATTTTACCTCTGAAGTATTGCTGTATTTGGTGGTAGTGGTGTGGATTTGCATTAAAGGATGCGGTTTTGCCCACCTGTAGAGAGTACTGGTGTAACTATTTTCAGTATTTTCAGAATTCTGCATTTTAAGAATTATTTTGTCTTTCCTTTGCATTCCTTTTTACTAAGAACATACATAAATGGTGACTGTTGACTGACTTTTAAAAATCTGTATTGAAGTACTTCATATGGGAGATTATTCAAAGTAAAACTTTCATCTGTCTTATCTTTTGGGAAATTACTCCTGAGGGAATATCTTAGCCTTGTCTTTAACCCTTAGTTTTCTAATGCTATAATCAGTGCTGAGTGTACCTGTGGATATTTAATTGTCATATTGTAATAACTACAGTGTTTGTGCTAATGATCTTTTTAACTGCATAGTAGTAATTGCATTCTTTTCTGCATGTGTGGCCTTTTTCTGGTTTTATAATTTGTGCAAGGCTTAATTTTAGTAATTAGATTGAGTGGTAACATTAAATTGGAATTTGTTTTTATTTCAGGCTCATTTAACTGTTTCCCTGTAGTAAGCTTAATGAAAATGGAAGCTTACACAGAAGTAAATTCACTTGTTGAAGAAACTGCTTTTCTTTAAGCGAGGTTAAACATTTTCTTACACAGGCAAGTGTAGAGCAAGATGGATGCATAGTACAAAAATACTAGTCCTGGTGGGTTCAGCAGCAAAAATTTCACTACTGTCATGGAATTTATATCCATAGTTCTAAAGGAAACTAGATTATTGTATGACATAAAATTGGTGGGTGTATCTTGAGGCTTTTGATGACAACCCAGTATGAGAATTAAAGCTGTTATGATATTTTTCTTTGTTCTACCCCTTTTCTGTCACAGCACTGAAGTCACTCTTTCCTTCCTCCCCTCTCAGGCCTCTCATATCCCTACTTCCCTGCTTTTGGAATATAGTACTGTAGTCAAGTTACCCACTAACCAAAGAGGAATGGATTTATTGGATGATTCTCTGCCAAAGCAGATATTATGCAATATCATTGATCCTCAAAGCAGTCCTGGTATTTTGGAAAGTCTGTTCTTTGGAAAATTATATTCAGTGATTTTTTTTGTCTAAAAGCCTGTAGGATCTAGGTTTGGAGGGCTGATTTAAGTGCTTGCTTCAGGAATTCAAGGTGGGCATTGGTCATGTTCATGTAAATTAGTTAATTCATGATCAGCTTTTGTGGGGTCAACTTTTAAATTAGTGCAGCCATTAAAATGGTAGTACCTTTATAGTGAGAGGGAACACTATGAGTTCTTTGATAAATATTTATCTCAGAAACCAGGCATCTAGTTGAGAGCGACACACAGAGCTTTTGTCTTTATGCAGCTGTCAAATAGGAAAATTCAGGGGCAAAACATTCAGCAATATTGAATTTATGGCAGAAACCACTGTAAGTACAAAGGTTTGCAATGTGGCTGTGCATATTTATAAGTGGTGTGGATAAGGATTCAGGGTCATCCTTACCTTTGAACTTCTTCAGTTGATTGGATTATATTCAGTCTTAACTTTTTAAACTTGTTTCTGATACTCCAGAAGGCCTGTATTAACCGCTGGTAAAGTTGTAGAATAAAGGATATGGCTCTTTAAAAGGTGGTTGTATTCACAAGTTTGTCTGCCAATAATTCTAATTTTTTTCTATAAAGGAGTTATTCTTTATAAAAGCAGTCACAGTAAATTTTCTAGTTCTATGCAATTTTCTTTCCATTCTGGTTTTCAGTGGTTATAAATAACACATGAAATGACTTTCAAGGTAGAAAGCAGGAATCCATTTTGAAATATTCTATAAAATAAAGAGTGATTTATGGTTTCATATGATTTTGGCTGAAAGCACTCGGGCTTTGCCAGGTCATCAAAGTCCTGTCAGGAGAATCTATTATTTATTGTTCGATATGCTGGGAGTGGTTTAAGTACTTTATGTTTATCTTATGTAAGTATAGTGTTAGGAAAAATCACTTTCCGATATTAATACAATTTTTTAAATTTTCCATGAAAAACTAACTTAAATGTTATAGATGTGAATTATGAAGTTAACACTGAAGATTGATTTTAAAAAAAAAAAATTGAAAAATGAATAATTCCTAATGTTTTTATTGTTGCAGAATAATTTTAGGGTGTGCCTAAAATGTTTCATATTACATCTTCTGGGCTGATATTTTGGTTATGTTATCTTACGTAAGTACACGGTCTTCAGTTTACATCAGTAGCTATTACAACAAAAGCTAGATGGAAAACCAGCTGAAGATGGATTTTTTTTTTTTTTATGTTAGTGTCATTGTGGACTAATACAGTGGCACTGGCTTGTAATGTTGATGTCTGATAGGAGGAAATAGACCTATATTATTATTTGTAAGTCATTACCTGTCCATGTAAATATCAAACAAAATGAACACTGACTCAGCAGTTTTCTCCTCACCCCCCTTTTGTTTTTTTTTTAAATATTCTCCAAGTGTAAACACACCTTCATCTGATTGAATTTTTTTTAACCTAATTAAAATTGAGGGGTTGTTTTGTGGCATGCTTTCTAGTCTGAATTTTTTTTTGTGTAGCACGGGTGCTCTGACAGCCACCTTGGAGGCTTGGACTCCCACTGATATCTCAGATAGGATTCTTTCCCAGATACTGTGAAATTTCCATAACTGCACTTGTAAGAGCACTGATTACTTTTTGAATATTGTGTTGTCCTTCTCAGCTTGTTAGTGTTCTTCAGGTTTTACAGATTATGTTGCTGATCTTACAAAATAAGAGACACTAGTATACCTGTGATCCTACTGTGAAAAACATAGTAGGTCATCTGCCTATCAAGGTGAAAAACTCCTTTAGAAAAAGTCTTAGCAAGGTACTTTGAAATTCTAGTCTGAATCAGCAGTAATCAAAAAGACGTTTGTCTGTCTCCAGTAGAAAATGTCATTCCACTGTTTGGAGAATGGTCATAAAGTGGGTAATTCAATCCTTCTGCAAGAGCTCATCTCTTTGTACGTCACTGTGCACTGAGGTTGCTCTAGAGCCAGCCCAAGCATTTTATAAGAGCCTCTGTTGGTACGCCGATAATTATGTGGAATTACTAATGTAGGAGAAGAAACATTTTGCTTTTTAAATCTCCTTTTATGGATTGTTTAAAAATGTATAAGGAGCATGGAGAGCAAGCTATCTTCCTGCAGGGAGGCAGAAAAGGAAGTGAAAGTAATAGAAGGCTTGAGTAAAAATGAAACTTAATGTGTGTCTAACTATACAGGTCTTTTAATAGATGTGCTTTGCTTGTTCTTTATCTGCTGCTATTGGTTGTAAACCAAAGATTAGCACATACCACAGCTATGAGTCTGAGAAGTCTATTTACAAACCCGCTTTATTCAATACAACTTTATTTTTTTCTTTAAGACATAAAGAATCATCTGGATTTTAGTTGTCATCTTCCTTAATAGATATGATTTAAGGGGATGTACTGATATAGATAATATTTGTTTATGTAAAAGTACACAAATTTGATATCTCTTTGAAAGTTACCATTCTACTGGAAGGTAGCCCTCTAATAGTGAAAAGTAAAGCTGCTGTTCCTTTCCAGTTAACAGAATTACTCACATCTGTCACAGAAGTAATCTGCTTTCACCTGTAGTTCAAAAAGTGTTCTGCCAAATTTGGTGCTAGTTTTTAAATCTATTACCTTGATTCAGTGTCTTAGACATTCTATGAGTGAAATGTTTAGGTACAGTAGAACTTTGCCACACAATGTGACTCATCCAGCGATACAATTTTTATATAAATGTTTAATAGGCTAAACTTGTGTTGTATTGATGACGTTGTCTAGATCTCATGGATGTTCATTTTCCTGGGCTGTAATGACTAGCAGACAAATTCAGAAAGTGCATTCTTTTACTGATTTCCCCCCACTTCCTCTTCAGAGAACATGGCTTGGATTGAGCATGATTTTTAGCAATAAAATAAATTTTTTATTTGGAGCATAAGTGTCTGCTTGTGTTCCTTTTCTAAATAACACTTATTTGTACCAACTGTGAGAATACATGTTTTTCATTGCCATGTTCCTCTGGTGGTACACAGATAACTATATGGAAGTACTAATGTCAGAGAAGAAACTTTTTAGTTGTGGCTCCTTCCTTGACCAGTTATGATTTCTTTCTTGTCTTAGTGGGTTGTCGTTTCTATGCCACTACCATATTCTGTAATGCAGAAATAATTTCTGATAGTATTCTGCAATACAAGCATGTAGTAAAATGAATCAAACCTATTATCAATTTTAATTAGCTAGCTTTAACTTAAAATATTATATAAAATAAATATTTCAGCTTTGTTTGCAATTGAATTATAAAATGCCTTTTAAGTTCTATATCCACCAGTAACATACCATGAAGATTGTAGTGAGCTTCTCCAGATGAGATGCTCTCCTCTTCTTAGAAATTTGGATACAAACAAAATTTATTGCAGTTGGTCAATTGTCTGCTTCTAGAAGATTGTTTTGAAATTGTCTGTGTTCCAGCATTTTAAATACATTTCGCTTCAACATTTTATATTATGAAAAAGCCACTTTTGATTTATTTAGTAGATACAGTGAAGCAAATTAAACATTTAAACCTTTTCAAGAAGAAGCTTATGTAATTCAGTAAAAGCTTATCAGCTGGCTGACGGGAAATAGTTTACAGTGACCCACTCAGGAACCAAAATGCTTCCACACATACAAAGCTGTTTAGTCTATAAACTGCTTGGGGCAGTGAATGTATCCATTTAAAGTCACTTGAAGAGGCAGTGCATCACTATAGCATTATGTATAGCTGCTAATCAGAGGACAGGATGTGTAAGCCTGAAATTAATTTGTCATTACACAGAGGTGAATTATAACTTTAAATTATTTTGTAAAGATTTTAACATCAGTTGGCTTTTAAAGCTGAAGAAAAGAGTTTTCTAGCTTAGCAGTTATTGCTAATTTTAATTTTGCTGTGTTGAAACTAAAAGTAGAAAGGGAATCTTGATAACTGTACATAATGTGTAGCTAATTCCTCTAATTCTTGCTAATGCACTTGTAAAACATGTTATTAATGAAAATGAAAGTATGGCTGATTTTGCTTCATAGGGAAGGTCTGAAAATTGATGTAATGGGCATTATCTTGGTCAGAGGTTGCTGGAAACAACCAGATGTAGACTTCAAGGTCAGCTTGCAGCAGCCACATCTGCAAGATTTATTGAGAGTAGTCTGCCTCTGACATATCCAAGAAGGCTATAATAGAGATAATGCTTAGACAGCTGGCATTGAAAACTAGTGCTATCAAAAGTGGACTGTATTCTTCATCATAAGATGGTCGTGAACCTAGTGTTTATACTGTTTGCTTGCTGGGGTACTTCATTCTGGTGCTGCAACTGTTTCTGATGCAGTCCTGGAATCTCTTGCAGCAGTTTCCGATGCATTATGCAGATAGCAGAGAAACAGATAAGTTTGTAGGACTAACTTCAGTTTCTACATGCTGAAGTGAGCTATGCCACCATGTTTGTTAGTCTAATTAGAGAAAGCCTGTTGCAATTTAATCTGCTTGCCATATCTTTTCCCAGTGTCTTTCCAACAGGGTGCAAGAAGCCCAAACACAGAAGAGCAAGTATCTAGTCAGCACTCTTCCTGGACCAGTACTGGAAAGACTTAGAAATTGATTCATTTTGACTTTGCACTTATATTTCAATGAGGCAGTCTCATGGATTCATGAGAATGCATCAGTTTTCTGGATAGGTGTCAAGAAGTACCTATGAAATTCTACCTATCAGAACATGTTAGTGACCCAGCGATCACTAATGAGTAAAATCCCTGATTTTATTCTTATTTTTTATATCTGTCTGCAGATGTAATGTCCTACTTCATTGACATTTTAAATTAATGTTTCCTTGAGAAAGCCAAAGAGGCTAATTTGCCTAATACTGCGTCTGATAAACGGAGGTTAGTAAGTGGAGAATGAAGGCAACAGCTTTAAGGAATGACGATATAGATTTCGAATGGTACTAAGCAGTCCTCCTTCATGAAGGAAAACTCTTTGTCTTTGTTTTTCCTGGTGAGAGAAATGAGGTGCAAGACAATTCAACATAATGCAAATATTTCACGTGTAAGCATTCTAAAGGGGGATGTGAAAGGGCCAGGAAGCGCAGAAAGTGTTTATGCTTCTTGATAACAAGCACTGCTATTTCTGAATTGATTCTGCCTCAAATATGAAGAACTCCTGAGTCAGCGTATTAAATTGATACAGAAATTGTATGGACTCCTTATTCGTCTACATTAATCCTTTTTATGCTGCCAGATGTTTATGTATAACGTACTGAAGTCTGGATCTGTTGCTGCTTTCTTGTGGTTGGATCATACAATTCCTATTTGGACTTCTTATTTCCTGCTAATACCATTGGAAATCTAAAAATTGTCTGGATTTGGAACCTTATTTGAGACAATGTTCTTCTGCAGTAGCCCTTTTCATTTCAGATACAATTAAATAAGATGTGCGCAGTGTTTCACAGTAACTAATATGCATAATAACTTACTAGGAAAATATTGGTTACTATTAATTATACCAGAAGGCAGATCTCTTGATGATTCGTTAATTTGATTACTGATTTCAAAAGCAGTCCAATCTTAGAATTGTTTTTTAATAATTTAAAAGGAAACGTAGAATCTCATTTAGATCTTGCTGTTCTTTGATCCAAGTTATTGGATCCAAATCATTACTCTACTGCCTGTTCAAAAACGTTAAATGTCAGGAGTGACACAGGTTATAGCGCTGAGTCCTTCATCCCTTAAGCTGGCAAAACAGAAGCTGACTGTTGCCTAAGAGGGATGAGTGGCAGGAAGTGTTAGAATAATCCTTCATGAGAAGAACAACTTAACACGAGATACCCAGCTTTATTTACTCATTAGGCATAAGTGAAACTTCAGAGTCAATATTAGAGACATAGCCCTTCCCCTGCAATCACTTGAATTCTGTATTAAATCACCTTCAAACCAAACGGTGAGCGAGAAGTTTTGGAGTCTGCCCTGCCCTGTAACTACCGTCTGAACGCATTTCAAAATTTTAATATTTTACCCAGCTTAGAGTTTTTGGCAAATGAAAGTTAGAGTTGGAAGTATTTAAAATAGGAACAATTTTTAAAAATAATATATTTCTTCGTTTTTGAATCATTTGAAGGGGACCTGTTTTGCACAACTATGTCAGCATCCTGCAGGAGATAGTTCAGCTTGGCATGCTATCATTGAATAAATCCCTACCATTTCTTTAAGGAGGCTTTTCCAGGTTAATTGTTTTTTCTTAGGTAGAGAGGGGCTCTCTCTGACTGTATTATAAGGGCCTGTTTACCACAGCCTTCTTTCTTGGAAAAGGCTTTTGTAAAGTAACCATCATGCAGTCCAGACCCCATTTAGGAGTAACTTGCATTTGACAAAGCTACCTGTTTTCCGTGTGGTTTTATACCTGTTGGAGAAGAGAATTCAGAAACTGGTACCAAGGCACAGTCTTATTTCTTTGGTTTACCGAGGCTTTGTCACATAAGAATAAATGGCGTCCTGTTCCATCAAGTTGTTCTAAGAGCCTCTCCAAAACCTAAAATGCATGGGACTTACCTTTCTTACACTTTCTCATTTTGTTGCCACGGGGTACCTGGGGGGCCACAGTACCTTGGAAGCAAAGGGTTGGTGAAGAAAATTGATGCCAGCTTTCAAGAGCAAGGAAGCTAATTCAGGGAACAATTTCATCCAAGGTTAATGGAAGAACAGACCTCCAACACAGTATCAATTGGATCAAGCTTAAAGCAATCAGTTATGCCCTAGTAGCTATAACTTCAGTCCTGGTCAGCCAGGCAGCACCGGTGATGTTTTACAACACTTTCTCAGTGGCTTTTATCAATAAGGAAGGAGAAACAATTTTCTCAATTCTGTTTCCAGAGTAATATTCTCTGTACCCAAATGAGGGAAAGGAAACCTTTTCAGGAACTACAAACAAAATAGTAGTTGTAGATGCTATTCCAGCTAGTTTATAGACAGAGAGAAATGAAACACATATAACACTTTCGAGGCCAGCTGAATGTGGAGTTGCTTTCACATAATAAGGCTGTGTGCAACCAGGATCTTGTGACAGTCCTGAAGTGCATGCTACAGTTATGTATTTTCTCCTGTCTCTGTTCAGAGTGGTCTGTGTTTTGAGTCCTTACTTTAAAAATTTCAACTCTGTTGGCCTTCTTAGGCTGTAAAACAAATGTCCCAGGAACTGATACAATTGTTCTATCCCTCTTTCTACCCCCAGAGATTAATTCCTTGATAAGTCTTCACTTGCTGGGGAAGGTCAGAAATGCAAAACTATTGTAATTTTTTCTGTTTCATCAATTCAAAGAGCTATTTTCTTTTTTTTAATCCATCAAAATACTAAGTGTTAAATGGAAGATTTGCGGGGATGTTGTAGCTATTTTCCTGAAAAATTTGTCATGCCTGTCTAAAACCTCCTTCCTTGTATTGATACAAACATTTGTACTTTTGGACGTCAGCTCTACCATGGAACTGGTCTGCTGAAACCTGACCACCTACTTCATGTGGGTTGAGGTCAGGAATGGCTGAAGATAAGGATAAAGAGGTTGGACCCCTTTATTTTGATGGTTGTGTTTGCCTTTACTGGCTTAAAGAGTTCATGAAAACTATGGTCTCGTGTATCTTAAGTCCCGCAGGGTGTTTTCTAGACTAGACTACGTTTCCATTCTAGAATTAATAAAGACTAGCTCAATCATTTAAAATTACTTGTTCCTACTCTGTGAGTGCTAAATTGTACTTAATATCCCATTGAAGTCTAACAGCTTCTTACTCTAGGTAAGTGAAAACTGATACCTTGCAAGTAGTAAATAGTTGTCCAGTAACCTTTAACATATTGCGTTATATGTTTTAAATGTATCATCAGATTGGGAACATGCTGACCTTTTATTCAGTTGCGAAGGCAGTGTTCTCTCTAAAGAAATAGCCAACTGCAGGCCTGAAATTCTCATGAAGATGCTTGGAGTGAAGATAGCCAAAGAAGTTTGTGCTCTACCACACCTGCTTTTTCCACTTTAAGTTCTGATTCTCTTCAGTTGTACTAGTACAGCTGCTTCTGGCGCTGCGCTGTAAATCAGATCAGTGAACCACTCCTTTCACTTTGTTTAATCACATCCCTTAATTGAATATGTAGCTTAAGTGTCTCCTAGTACCAGTCCCTTAGAATTTTAATTGCTTTTACTGAATTACCTGCTTAAACAGCCAATAGATCATTTAAAATATTTCAGCACAGCTAGTGTCGTACAGCCTTTTAGGTAGCTTCCTATCAGAAGAAAGCCTTCTTTTCTGAGTCAGAAATCTAAGTCATCTAATTGTGCATGTAAAAATCTGGTGAGTGGGAGTCGAAGTTGGAGAACAGCCTAGTTTGTTTATTAAACCTCCAATTGGTATCATGTGCCATTCCAAGTAGGTATTGCTGGTAGAGAAATAACACTAGCCTTTTTTTTTTTTTAACTACATATCTTTTCTAAATATAAAGAAAACATACTGATTTGGCAGAGCGTAATTGCATGACATGGGAGCCTTTGATAGGGATACTACTTTAGGGACAACCATCGCAGATTCATTCTGTCCCTAACACTACTCTTAAATGTGAAGTGAAAGTACACCTGCACTGTCAGTTTAGCTTTTGTGTTTACACTGAGGTCTCAGTCTGCATGCAGAATATGGAGTGTGCTCCTGGGCACTCTTTCGGAGCAAACCAATTAGTTCAGTTGGAAACAAAGTCCAAATACAGTTCTGAGACCTGTTCACACTAGAGGTTTTTGCCAACAGGTGATATGGAGGAGGCAGCACCGTGTGAGACTCTGTCATACACAGTTGTATGAACCCAACAGGTTCATACCCTCACGCTTTCCAGTACATCCTTGGACAATATACCAGTATTTTCCATAAATGTCTTAATTTTAAAACACCACTTTGATGGGTTATTACACAGTCTTCATATTACAGCATACATTTTGAAGTAATAGAAATGCCCTCAGATAATACCTGTCTGTACTGGGAGGGATACAGTTACAGAGCATCTCATTAAAATTTGTGCTGGCAAATGCTCAATCTGTTTATGATAGCAAGGTGTCTAGAGAAGACACTGGTGACAAGCTTTAACTCAGAGATGGTAGTGTTTGCAAGGGACATCAGCCATGCAACTATTTAAAAAAAAAACCCAAAGTGTTAAATTCAAGAGGGTCATAGGGAAATGCTAATGAACACAAAATAGTGTTCATTGTTTTAGTAGCATGAGAGTATTAAAAAATTCAGCGACTCACATTTGAATTTCCTTTTGTTTGAATTACCTGTTTCTGCCCAAGTTCTAACTTTATTTAATTTTTGAATATATCTTGGCATACTAAGTTTTAAAAATTACATGTGTCCTTTCAGGTTTGCCTGAATCTATTATTGCAGCAGCATGTGCCAGAAGTGGCCAGAGTGTTCTTCATGTTGATTCGTAAGTTATGCCAATAATTTTCCTTTCTAAGAGCTAAACTGGCTAGAAGTGTTCTGTATCTGTGTCAGTGTGCCCTTCAGGACTTGTGTTTTGTGTTCATCTGGCATCAAGTAATCTTGCGCTTCTGTCTCAATCTTATTTTTGGGGTATTTTTCCATCAATAGAACATGCAATTTTTGCATGCTAGCTCACTAATTTGGAACATAAGGGATGTGGTCAAGGATGCTGTTGGTGGCTCCTTCTTTTGTACAGACAGGAATGGTTACAGTGCCCTTCATTATCATTCCTGGCAGTAATTCCCCATTCTGGTTTTGTGAGAATTTTTACTTGAACCATTATCATTTAATGACAAAATATTTTACTGGTATCTCATTTGTATCCATTCTCAATGCCTAGAGAAGTTAACACAAGTATTTTTGCATTTTAATTGTTATCAGAATGAAGACAAATTAAATCTGGCTGATAAAGCAGGAGACCAACATAGCACTCTTTGTTTGCTGTCTTCTCTCTATCTCCTGCCAAATCAGTCTGAAGGAAGAGTACAGAATACCACTGAAATCAGTTGATTCAAAAAGTACTCGTGTTGCACTTTGAAATAGAAGGATGTGCTGAAGCACTTGGAGTGGCACATTTCATTGCATCCTTTTAAGAGATTAACATTTTGTTTTACTTCTTTTTATTAATTAGCCGAAGTTGTTTTTTTTAATAAATGGTGTAACTATATGCTTTGATGCATGCTGATTTTTAATAAAAATCTGGATCTTTGAACCATGTCTTTTGTACACCTGTTATTTAGTAACATGACTCAAGCCTAAAGCTCTCGTTTCTGAGGCAAGTTTGAGATCAAATGCTGGAGCCTCAGCTAACCAAGATGAACTTTTAGAATACCTCTCTCTCCCATCTGCCACTTCAAAATTCTAATTTTCTCATAACTCTCTTGAGATGATCGATCATTACTAAGCAGCTTTTGAGGCTGCTTTACTCTGTGTGTTGTTCTGGAAGGTAACAAGTTGAATGTATGTCATGAGATTTCTGTGCTAGACACCTGCACTGTGTCAGCTGTAGTTCATTATGTGAGATCAAGGTATGATTATACAGATTTTTTGATTTTTAAATTATTTTTGGGGTTTTTTTTTGGCAGCACTTCCACCAATATTGGCTGTAGCTGCCTCCTGACCCCTTGCTAGTTTTTCAGTCCCATTCTCAGTGCAGTTATGCAACTTCCTGGGCTAATACGGTTTTGGGAGAGACTCTTAAGCAAGAAGCAAGGACTACCTAAGCAGTGCTGCTGCTGCTAAACATTGTCATAGCCTAAAATGCATAATAATTTCCTAAGGTTAAACAAATTTCTGCAGTTCAGCTGTGGTATTATTTGCGCATGCAACCTAAGTGGATAATTTGGTAAAATTTGACCTAAAGAGTGTGTGTGTGAAATACCTTACTTGTTTAACTGTAAAATCATAACTCTGTTAATAACCAGTAGAAGTCTATGTGGAGACTAGTTTCAGGCAATCTGCTGCCTCTTCTTTAGCTGATACCTGCTGGATTTCAGCAGAGAAGTGTGATGCGGAGTTTTGAAGGGACGGTAGCAGCAAGAGTGCTGTGAGATTAGGTGCTCAGATTGTTAGTAATTGTTCACCAAAAATTACAAGGTTGGCATAGCATTTTATACCATTTCTTTGAGCTCTCCCCTTTCTATGAAAATTCTTGTGGTATACACCTGTGTTCAGCACCTAGGTTTAGAGTCTTTTCCCAGAGACAGTATACATGTTTTCCATTTTTCTTGTGTCTTGTACCAAGAGCTTAAAAAGGATATGCTTTCTGATGTTCATTTTCTCTGAACATCATCAGTTCAAGATATAACTTCTGTAATCTCTTTTGCCTACAGCCCTTCAAAGGACCTATTAATCTTTCATACATTTAGTTCTAATTTGAAATCATACACAATTTCAAAATTTGCAAAATTGGCTCACTAACTTGGTTGCATGAGATATGATTTGCAGTCGCTCAGTTTGCTGCTATACTGCTCACAAAGTCTCTGGCTTCCTGTCTTGGACTGGAGTGAGGGCAGCCAATGCACTTCGGAGTCAGTAGTTTTTATCAAGCGGAGGGCATTTGGATTAAGAATTAATGAGTCTAGAATGGCTTACTCTCAGAACCTATGGAAAACTCCCCAAAACTGTAAGGAAAAAAGTCCTTAAATGGGCTAATATTCTAGCATTTTACATCACAGTGGGATGGTACACACTAAGGCGGTACTTGATGCTCAATATTTTATGTAACTAATGATTCAGTTGAAACAAAGCTCTTCATATTGTAGTAAGTTGAAAGAAATACGTAGCTACATAGTAGTGAAATACTGGAAAATGCATTAGGTATTCTGCTGTAGTGGCAAAAAACGCTTAGATGCAGGTCAAGCAGATATTGCTGAAGTTACTATAAATATATAACCATAGCATAATATATAAGGATATGTTAATTTCAAACATTTTGGTACAGTAATTCTTATTTTGGCTATTAGAATGCTAACCAAAATATGAAAACCCTTATTTTAGAGTGAACAGATACAGAATGAATGAAATAGTTATTTTTTTATTTTAAGCTTAATGCATATATTAGCGGTAGACTACTTAGATTTTGTTAAATTAACCACTTCTGTTATTTCAATTTTTCATATTCATTGGCAATCAAAGTCTGTAATAATATTTAGCCACTGGAACATCGATTTCTTTTATCCATGCCTATTTTTAGCTATGATGAAGAGCCTTCCAGAAGACTCACAGAAGCAGGCAATTAGCAGTGTGGAATACAGATTTTGTTTATTACTGTTTTCACTTAAATATGCTCATTTACATTCACACATGCTTTTGTTTTTATGATGAAAATGAAGGCTTCCACATTTGATTCTGTTCTCCTATGGAGTTATTTTCCAGCTCTAGCACGAGCTCAGGTCAGGTGAATGTGTTCCTAACTAAGGTGTTCTTCACATATTAATAGTTGCCATTTTAATGGGCGTATGTTCTCACTGAATCACAGCCTAGAATCCATATCTTGGAAAAAAAACCTGAGGAATGTTTATACTGTACAACCCCTTCCCTATAAATAGGGAAGCATTTTAAGCCATCTGCTTTTTGTGTTTAAGTTAGTACTCCTGGGGGGGGGGGGGGAAGCCTACCAAAACCAACAGAAAACCCCCACCCTGATGCCTTTTGAATTTTAAGTGAAAAGTTAAGTCTTAGAAAGCTTGCCAGAGATTCATCTGAATTAAAACATTTTCATTTTATCTACTCTATGTCTAGTTTAATATACTCATTTCCAGCTGAATTTTCAAATTTCATTTTACTGAGTTAACAATATAGTTGAAAATTAATCCACAAAAATCTGTTAATATTCCCAGTATAACTTTTTAACAATATATGTTGTTCCCTTCTTGAAGGATCATAAGTTTAAAATTTTTTTCAGAGTATAAGAAAATAAGATTTGGGCTTACTGTAATACTTCTTTGCGTTAGGTGTGCGACTTTGATTAATCTTTTGTTCTCTAAAAAGGCCTGAGTTAAGTTAGGCACAAGGTAGGGAAAACATCTATGGATGAAGTCTTTGTTTATAGTTTGCTTGGACTCATTACCTTGTGTACATAATTTTATTACTTCTAATCTCCAGCCATGTTTGCATTTATCATAATATACTACACAGGTGATTATGGAAGATAGTTTTGCAGTGGCATATTATGAAATACTAAGTTCTAAGTTTGATTTATAAACATTGTCCAAGCATTGCCATCAACAGTAGCTAATCTTATTCAAAATAGTCACTTCACTGCAGTGTTGCCATAAATTCCTGTAGACGGATTTTAAACTAAAGTTAGCTTCTGCCAAATAGTAATTGAAGGAGCTCTATATCTCTGTGCCAGCTATCTGTCTCAATAAACATAAAATCTGTGGTTCTTTTCAGAAAGCTACATTTACTGTAGACATTAATGAGCTGTTGACATGTGAAATTTCAAGGATGTTTGTTAAGTGATTTAGAAAAGTAATTTGCAATTTAAAATGTGGAGATTGGCACTTAGTTTAAACTTGAAATTGCTGAAGAAAGGTAGATGAAGTCTAAAAGTTCATTACTTGAAGTGAGTATACTTTCCATACATTGTTAGTACACATAGGACTTTCTCCTGATGGCTTCCTATGTTTCCTGCTTTTGGTCTTTGCTTATATGCTGCTTATAATTATATATATATATAGGTACGTACTAGTTTGGTTACTGAGGATGGGGCAATTAGAGGTGACGTATGTTTAGCTACATTCTGTATTTCACTTTCAGCATCTAGACTACAGCATTTGGAGACTGGTTTCATTGTTTACATCCTTCCACGTTGACTTACTATCTTTCCATGTAGAGTTTAATTCAAAGGCAAAAGAATGTCGAGATGCAGGATTCTAACTCCTCTTTTGTGTCCAGTTTGCTCTGTCTACTTCTCCTGTCTTGCTTCTTGACACCTCTTATCTTTCTTATTTTTTTGACCTTACTTTGCCTGTAGAGTAAGTACTTAAGCGTTCCTTGTGTCCAAAAATCTGTTTTATCTGAGCATCCAAAAAAATGCTGGGCACCCTCCCTGTACCCACCCCCAACATACCTGCTTTTGTAGTTTGTTCCATTTCTTGTTAGACAATCTGTCTCACTTCTTTCAGAACTTGTAAAATATATAATGTAATACAATCTGTGTCTTCATATAGCCTTCTTTTTGATCTTTAACTTCTGTGAAGTGAGGTAGCTGTATAAGTACAGCAACCAGAGAGGGAAAAGGTTGCTTCTCAAAGCAGGCCAATTTCTTGCAAGAAAAATAGTGGAATTATTTAACTTTCAGTAAGGAAACTTAAGCAAATATTCTTAATTCTGGTACCTTTAGGATATGATCTCATAGCAAAGGTATTAGAGAGTGAAACGTGTTCTCAGCTGGTCCATGATGATTACCTTTGCTCATGTTCATATCCCAGGATATAATGTAATGTAGTACAAGTGAGTGCCACTGTCACCCTTTTATTGAGCTGAAGGATTTGAAGAGCTGTTTGTGTTAAATGCTAAGCAAGGAAGCTTAGTCTGCTTCTCATCCTCCAAAACACCATTACTGTGCCAGAATGGGAATTTTTAATACATCTGACTGTGTAATTAATGTAATGAAACTTTATGGCTTTGAAACATAAGTCATTTTGTGTTCAGATCCTTAAAATTGATGTGGCAGTAACTTCTTTTGCAAAAGACAGCTACTCTGACGGTTCGAGACTTCTTTCTGAAAGATCAAATGCAGGAGACGCACGTACAGACAGCTCTTGGGAGCAATCGTGAGGCATCAGCAGCTTTGCTTCAGACATCACCAGCTTTGACTGTTACACCATGGATGTTACGACCTGGCATTGAGAAGGGCAGTCTACGTACCAGGCGTAGTCCATTAAATACTTTTTACTTATGTTTTACTTGTGTATCTTGTGCTTTCAAAAGTGCTCAGTTTCTCAAATTGCAGTCTTCAAAAGGACATGTTAGGTATTCCCTTAGTTCAGATTCCAAGAATGTTAATTAGTTGGAAACAATTTGCAGTTTCAGTTTTCTGGACTGGCATTTGCTTTCAAAGCATTTGAAGGAAAAAATGGTGCTGGTAACTGAGAGAAAAATCAAACTAACGCAGGAGAAGAGAGAATTAAGCTTTTTGCAGAGGTAAAACTATGCTTGAGTTACATTTCCAAAACTTTGCAAAAATGGCTTCAGCAATTCTGCCATTAGTGCTGAACTACAGATTCAAGATTTGAAAAATGTTGAACTAAAACCAGAAGTATTTTAATTCATATGAAAATCCAGGTAATACAGGAGAAGTTTTGAGCAAATACGAGCTAGGAAAAAATGTATGGTAGAAAAAGAAAACATCTGTGCACTAACTTGGTAGAAAATTAATTTTTAACTCTGCTGTTACACCCTCAAAATGTTTCATGTTCTTACTTAGAGGATAATTGAATTATAACCCTAAAAAAGGGAGACAATATCCATCTTTGTAGTTTGCTAATATAGCAAGAGAAGAGAGGAGCTTAGTCCTTGAGATTTTGGGACATTATTTTAGCTCTAATTAGTCTTTGATCTTGACCATTACTTTAAAGAATTCCTGGGTTCATCTTCAGGGCATTTAAAACAAAAATATTTGGTTACAAAGGACTCCTAATTGTAAAACCATTAGTCAGCTCTTTTCAGAATTCCTCTTCAAGATTTTCACTAAAAACTGTGCTCATTATATCAGTAATCATGTCTGGTCTATCTCCCTTATGTAGTGTTTTCAGATGAAAAAATTAAGCAATCCTGATTCATCATGTAATGCAGGGTAAACTAGTTAAAATTCCAAGGGAAAAAACCTGGAAGTTGATGCTTCAAGAGAAGATTAATGTTTGTGGTGGTATAACATAACTTGGGAAAGGTGCTTAGATGCCAGGGGAAAGGAGGGACAGCTGCGATTCATTTTCCATTTGAGAAAGGCCATACAGCCTTCTCAAAACTGATTGAGCTTCAGAACAGCATTATAGAGTGCTTTGTTGAAAAGATTGATTCACATCAGCGGTGGTTAAAAAGAAAAGCAATTTCAAAGGAAAACCCACCTGATGAACAGAGGAATGTTTACATCAAAGATGTCTGACAGCTCACAAATAAGCTTTGTAACTTTCGGTGAAAATAGCATATTAATTCATTTTACTGAAAGTTTTAATTTTAAATAGTCTAAATATGCATCAATTTATATTGTTATAGATTCAAGAAACCCACTCCTAATTTTAGACAGGTGTTTTCTGCGATTTCTGTGATCAATGGCCTTGCTTGCCCTGACAGCCAGATTGTATTCCATATTCAAGGGAACTTTCTAGTAAAGCAGCAGATTCCCTTAAAAATAAATCTTCATGGATGTGTCTCTTGGAAATCCCAGAAGTGGCAGATAATATATGGACATTGAACTTTTTATCCAGTGGAATCTTAAGAAGCAGCAAGAAATAAACCTGCACCATCGACAGCTAAAACAAAGGTGGAGGTTATCATTGCGTGCAACTATCAGTTACTGTTTTACAATTTGAAATCCGACAGAATTAGGCATTTAATATATTCAATCCTCATTGCTTTGTATTTTATATGATACCAAATAGTAGTGCTTTTTAAGCCTCACCCATGTCATTCACATCATGAGGTAAGCGTGAACTCCTTTTTACAGGTGACTGGAATTTCTGCTTGGTAACAGATCTGCAGATGGAGCTCTTCTGCTCAGAGTAACCCAATTGCAGGGTAGACTATGTGCATTCTCTTAAAGTATAGGTCCAGTCCTCCCGGTTTGTTGCCTTAAACACCATGTTCTGTTGTTAAAGGCACCTTTATTTGGTGAATGCTGGATTCTGTTGTCTTTGAAAAAGATGTCCTGTTTATGTTCTTCACTGTTGCCTTCATATGCTAAGTAAGCAACACGGTATAGAGTATCACCCTCTGGTGCTGTAAAGGGGCTGACACTCTTAATGAAGTCTTTGTCAGTGCAGATAAGCCTTGTCAAAAATAGCCCATCTTAAACAGTAGAATCAAACCTGAATTTAATTTTTCACTTTTATCACACTTATCTCTACAATTTCAAAGTGGAGGATGTTATGATAAGATTTTAAGTTCGTTTGATTTAGCAGTCTTCACATTAATCTGTCAAATGCAAACCCCATCTTTCTCCCTAAATGTTTGGGGGGTGTGTGCGTGTTTTTGTTGTGGTTTTTTTTTTTTTTTAAAGCATATGTAATAACATTAGATATCAATTCCAGAGGGTATTTTTGGTATCTTTCACGCTTCTGAAGTGCCAGCATACAGTGTCAGAAAACAGAGTTAAATCCTGAAATGACTTTTTTTATTTTACAAAAACTAGTCATTTTTAAAATCGTTAATTGCTCTATTATTTTTCCTATCAGAGTTGTTTAAGATGTGGTGTGCATGATAACAAAAACTAATTAATCCAACTGATATTTAGAAAAATACTGATAGAAAAATCAAGGGAGAGCAGGTACTTTCTTTGATTAACAATGAGCTATTAATTTTCTGTGATTTGGAAGATGTAAATTAATATTTTTCAAGGAAGAAGATGCTAAATATAAACTGGAAAGTAGTCAGGGAGGTACAATCATTTTGTACAAATCAGTTCCTTTGGCTCCACCTACAGTATATGCAGAATTTTGCCAGAGCATCTTAACAGTCTATAATAAGCATAATCTCTTTTCTAAGCAGTAGATAAATAGTAGAGTGAGCTTTCCTTTATTTGACATAATGGATACCAGAGATGTGGTTTTTAGTGTCTGGACCCAATTTGAGTTTACTTAACCCTCCTTTGCATAGCCACCTCATGAAGCACTGTGAGTTCAGAAGTGCCATGCAGTGCAATTATGTTAACTTCCAAATCAGCTTCAGTCAGAAGCGGTGTAGCTATGTGCATGTGACAAAGCCATTAGGTCCTGCCACAGCCTGAAACTGCCAAGTATGGTACAGATGCAGAAAACTTGAACTGGCTTTTCTGAGAACTCATTTGAAACTGGCAGGCTCATTGGCTTGGCTCCACACTAAGAAAAGATGTCTGTAGTGATGTGCATGTTTGAGTTAGAGGTGTAGAGTCAGTCTTGGCCAAGAAGCAGTGTTATCTATATTTTCCTTTTAGTCATACCATTCCATGTGCTTTTCTCAGCTTTATTAATTTTACCCTCTAAATAATTTGATTCTGGTCTATAGTCTGTTCGGTCAGAGATTCATACAAATCAGTGAAAATGGAAATTTTACATCTCATTAACAGATGTGAATTATTATACCTGTTTTTATGTTCTGCATCTGTAAAATCTGTCATGGAAATTATTTTGAACATCTCAAACTTGATTGTATTTTGTTTAAAGCTGAAAAGCTATGTTTTATCTGTCCATCAAGTTTCATTGTTGTTTTTTATTTGCAGGAGGAATTACTATGGTGGAAACTGGGCCAGCTTCAGTTTTTCAGGATTATTGTCCTGGATTAAAGAAAATCAGGTAAAAATTTCCCAAATGACGTCTTTTAATGTTCTTTAATGTCAAGTCTTTGTTGTTTGCATAATTTGTTACACAGCAAATTACCACAATGCTCTTTCTTTTTGGTAATCTGACAGATCAAAGAGGTTTCTACTTTCCAGCTTTACTGGTTAAGACTTAACTGTCTGGCCTAACATTTTAAGATTCTGATATGCCTGGTTTATTAATATTATTATCTGAGACCAGTCAGTCAAGTGATCAGTCATACTTTTTGGGTTCTTGAAATTATGTAGAAGCAACTACCCTATTGTTTAGTTTCCTTTCCCAGTACCTTCTGTAAATGATAATCTGGTCTTTTCCATTTCCTGTTTGATTATTTTCTACCCTAATGTTTCAGTCCCTTTTGTTTTTCTTGTGTGCTTTTGGCTGATGCTTCTTAACTGTGAGAAAGGTGACTATTGGATCCTTCCATTGAATTGTGCTGTTACTGGGACAAAAAGATCAATGTTGATAGTGTATTTTTCAATGACCAAAGTTAATCTAATTCATGACAGTCCACTAGAAATCTTTTGAAGAGGATATTTACTTAGGAGATTGAGCACTTGGACTATATTAGCAAATGGATGTTCGTATTATTTACTGAAGCCTTATGAGCCTCTTGGTCCGTAGAAGATGGAACTTTTTCAGCTCAGTCTCATGCATGCCTACTTATTACGTGGTGCTACCTTCTGGCATAACCAGTGGAGTTGCTCAGTGTCAGAACCTAATATTCTCAGGGTTCTGTTAGATGATTTAGAGATTCCAGTGTGGACAGATTAATATAATAACCAAGTCACTGTATTTTTTTCATATGGTCTTCATTCAAAGAGTTTTTTTCTCAAAATTTGGAACTAACGTGGCTGTAGCAAACCCGTCTTTTAGTAGATTGTATTCAAAGTTATATTCAACTCTCTACTAAAACTTGTATTTCGTTTAACATTGCATTTTCAGATTACTAGAGCTAGTAATGTAGTGCAAATGTTGGCATGCTATAATAAAGTAACCAGCTCTGACTATTTTAACTAAAAAAATCTGAATAGGGAAAATATAAAGACACTTCAATATAAGATGGTACATCAATTTATTTGGGACTATAGGTGTTTATAGTTCAAGAGCAGCTAGCACAGTATAAAATGTAATTTTTATAATTGTTCTTCATAAGCAAAAGACAGATACCACTGATGAATGTGAAGACTGGAGAAAACTGATCCTTGAGAATGAAGAAGTTATTCCTCTTAGCAAGAAGGATAAAACTATTCAACATGTAGAAGATTTCTGTTTTGGCGAGTAAGTATAAATACAGAAATATACAAATAATTTTAGCTGCCCAGAGATAAATAATCCTATTGTGTTTTTGGCTTCAAGCATTTTACCATGCTATCATATTGCATGTTGTCTCAAAAAGTAAGCACGAGCTCTAAAACATTCCTATAGTCCTTGTGCTTTTGCTGAAATCACTTGCACTTCATTGAAGGTCTGGTCCTTCTTAAATGGCCTGATCTAGATGCAGTATAATTTGTTACCCAACTTTGTGAGTTGGTAATTTACTTCTGAGTAGAAAACAGAAGTATTGTGTTAGTAGTAGGTAGTTATGCACTGCCATCCATTAAATTTTTCCATTCTTAATTTCACTAAAAGCTGCTATTCTCATAGCAAAAATATAAATTCCCAAGTGCATTTAAAATGAAATAAGTACACAAGAATAGGAACGCAAATGGACAGTAGCACTGTAACTGTAAAATATTTAATTGTGCTAAAATGATAACGTAATATTTGCCCTTTGTCATTTTTATAGTCAGTGGATTTAATTTGCTCATTAAACACTGCTTACCCATGATGCTTTAGAAGGAATTGCATGGTCAGAGACTCCTGGTAATATACTAACAGTTAGCCTTTTTGGTCTGTCACCTTCTTTCTGTTCTTGAAGTAAGGTAACTCAGCTCTTACTTTACATACAACTTGCAGAAAATACATGCTTAGTTAGAAATACACACCTTTAATGAATATTTGTTGCCTAAGCATGTGAAGAATAGTATACCTTCATACTATGATACCTACCATCTTAGGACTGAGTATGTGGTAAATGTCTTTTAGTTAGATATTTGTAGAGTTATGTCTGCATTAGCAGAGGTTAAGAATACAAATTTCTTTTTTTTGTTTTTAAATGCAAGTATATATATATTTCTATATATATACACAAATATATATGTATGATATACGCATCGGATACAAACATATATATTTGTTATATGTAAGTCATGCAGAAGGTAAGCTTCTCACTATGTCATATTATTGAAAATCAAGGAACATCTAAAAGTAACCTTGTGAAGCAGTAATGTTGAATAGCCCGTAAGCATAGTAATAATGAATGGAAATTGTAAGGGCCTCAACTGAAAACTGAACTATTTCTTTGTATTTGTTCATCAGTTTTATCTTTTGGATTTTGCACTGAACTGAACACTATTCTGAATTCCTGAAAGGTTCTTAGGGATAGTTATGTAAGTTTAACCTTGAATCCCATAGATAAGATCATGGGTAGCTGAATGAAATGTTGACAGATATTCATATAGAAGCATGTATTTCTTTCTGTAAACATCATGGGGGGAGGGGAGGGAAGGGTGACTTATACTAATACAGTCTGAAGGTCACAGACTCAGAATATTCCAGAGTTCTATATTGCACAGTAGTGGCTGCTTGACTCTATTGCAGGTAAAATTATATGCTTGTTTTAAAGCAATATAACTTGAATACTGTAACTGTAATCCTGTTGCCATAATAAATACTGTTCAGGAGCAGCATTAAATCAGATTAAAAGTTTCGTAGGCTCTTAACTTTGCATATGATTTTCCTAAGATGTGATCCTTACTGATGGCTGGCTCAAAAATGAGTCCCCTAGCACGAAGATTTCACACTTTGTAGAAGTGAGCATTACACTTGAGTCGGCACAAAATAGAAGATTGTACTCTTAAGCATTTGACTTAGCCTGGCAGTACAATGCTGTCTCTCAATTACCACCAAAAAAACCCAACCCCAAACCCCATAAGGAAGAATGGTAAGACTAATAAGCATAGGAAAGAAAAAGTTTTCCAAAATAGTTTAAAACTTTGAGAGAGTCAGTTATTGTGTTTCTGACAATTTACAGGTTCTGGCTAGATTCTGTTGTTTTTGCTTAACTTTTATAACTCCTATGAAGTTACCATTAAACATTTATTTTGAAAGAATAAACAGCTGGGTAGCAGTATAATATACACAGTGCAAATCTGAAATGAATGGCCTTAGAACAAAGTGCATCCATCAAAGGAAAAGAATATTGTGTCTACAACAAGCTGTATTGAAAAAAGGCAAATGGCTGAAAAATAAATAGTGAACACCTGTGCTGAATAAATTAACCAGCTGGTTGGCAATTTTTCATTTGACCTATCTGAAGGGGTTGCTGTTACAAGGCATTAATAAGACACATTCATTTTAAGATATTCCTTTGTTAGTACCATTAATTGATGAATGGTGGAAGATAATATTCCAAATTTACACAACAATTTGTCTGCAGATGTATTATTTTTTTCTGAATTAGGAGAAGAATTGTCTGTACAGAAGTTCAATTTGACTGATTTTTATAGACAGTTCTTACATTATTCAGGGATATTTGTTCCTATAGGAAGGATGTCATGAATTTAGATTATATACAGTTTTTAGGCTTTCATTATAAAATGGGTAGAGCTGCAAATCATGCAGATTTACGTATTCATTAATGGGAATTGAATGGAGATGTAAAATATGTAAATATGACATTTCTGTTACACTGCTTTTTCAGAGTGGTATAGAAGAAAAGATAATGTATTGTGAATCAAAATTTTATTTTGATTTAAAAAATAATAAGTATGTTTAAACTGAGATTGAACTGTACGCTGAGGTTGGGATAAGGTAGAAAGAAAAAATTCCTCTGAATTTTTGTGTTACAAAAAGCTGTAGGATGGATTAAATAAAAGCTCCATTCTTAGTTATTGCATTAATGGCAGCAGCTCTTGCAGTTTTCACAAACATCTTTTTCCAAATTCCTGAAAAAGAAAAATCCAAACAGCAGTCTCAAAATCAACTGACTTTCATTTGCTCTTTTTTAAGAAGAGATTACTTTTTTAAAAAAAATTCAACAAAATACTTTTCTTTCATATTTTATAGTTATTTAACACTTGTAATGTGAAGCAAAAAGACATAATTAATGTACAGAAACAGACTTCTTTCATTAGTGCTTCCTTATAGCAGTTTCTGTATCTCCCAGGGCAATATTTTACTCTGTTCATGAATAAGTGCTTCCTGGTGGCTGTGCACAGGCTGACAGACGTACACCAAACTCCTATTTTCATGAGCCCATATGAGGTCCCCGAGTTTGTAAGTGAGGAGCAACGTTTAAAGGATACAGGGTTTTTGTTCCCTTGTTTAACAGAAATCTTGCCCCCTGCTTCCATCTGTAAGGCTACAGATGTGTGAGGGAGCATTTTTATGTGTACTGAATAATTCCTTACTGTTCAGTGAATTTTAACTGTCCTGTTAGTTATTGAAATTTTGTGCTGTACGTTTGCAGGTCACCTTTAAAATCATAGTTCATTAGTTTTCAGCCAAGATTAAATTGTTTATTCAGTGCATTAATGTCTTGTGGTATAAAGATAAAAAGATAGTGTGAAATTATTGCTGAACTCCTTTCACTTACAATGACATTGATTTGATTCATCTCAGCTGGTAGTACAAACTAAAATTCTAAGTTCAAAAGTACTGGTTTCTGAGGTAGCTGTCATTGAAGTGCAATATAAAAAGAGTAGATGAGATTAAAATTCCTCTTTTAAAGCAGACCTCCACTTTTAAAGAATTGTGTCATGAAAAGGAAGTGGACTATGCAGAGTAAATGTTGTGTGGTAATGCCCCTCCTTTTGACTGGCTGCCTTCATCTGCTGTGCACAAATTTCTAACGTGCATAAAAATAACATTGCTACCTGAGGGAACTTTTGTTCTGTATGGCTGTTACTTGAACAACTAATTAGAATGCAAGGGCAGAGATGAAAAAGCAATCTGAAAGTTTTGCTTAAACTCCAGGTCAAAATTGCATGCTTCTCTTACGGCCTTGCTATAATAGATACAAAGGAGTCTTGGTTGCATAAATCACTTCTGTTTTATTCAGTGATTTTGGTTTTTAAAATATCTGAGCTTAATGACTTTAATGCATTTTTGCATTTCGATTTTAAAGGTTGGATTTTTTTAATCTATAGGAAGAACGTAATCAAATTGCTTTACTATTTCTCCTTTAAAATATTGGATTTCTTTTGTTTATATAGCTGTGTATTGTGTTTCACCGTGAGAGTTTTGACTTTCATTTTAAGCTTATTCCATCTTTTGAGTCTGTGTAAAATAAGAACCCAAATTTTTGGTGTGGGTTGGTTTGTTGTTGTTTTTTTTTTCCCCTTCTCAGTAAAAATACTCCACTTGAATTATAGCTTTGCAGTCAAAGAACCATAATTCTTTAGTGGGTGGTATACCTGATTTGGCCAGGATAAAGAAATTCTAATGTTTTTCATAGAAACGCTTGAGGTTTCCATTCTGGCACTGACTCAAAACTTTAAACAAGCTTTTAAGACTCTTTAAAAGACTTTTCCCCCCCTTCTTCTCCTTGTGTTTTTAATCAGTCAGGATTCAGCTGAAGATGTTGAAGAAGCTGGTGCATTGCCAAAGCTGCCTGTCTTTGGAGCCTCTGGTGCTGAGGGGGTTGCTCAGGAATCGGAAAAAGAGTGCCCACCAACGGAGAGCGCCTTACCGCAGGCGGAGAGCTGGGAACCAGAAAAGGCTACAGGCACTGAGCCAGCAAGTGCAACGGAAGGGAATGACACAGAAATAACCTCTGAGAATGAAAGTTCTCATAGTACGACATTAAGCGAGTCTGCTCCAGAATCGGGAAAAACTGCAGCTGCACCCTCAGAAATTTCTGCCCAAGAACCAAAGAAAATCACGTATTACCAAATTGTTAGAGAAGGCAGAAGGTTTAATATTGATTTAGTTTCCAAGGTAGGAACTCAATGACTCTCTTCATATAAGTACGTTTACTTTTCTTAAAATGCTGTAATTTAAAAAAATCTTTAATGTTGCTGAGGGCTGACACAGTACCTTTGGGGCAAAAAAGACACTCTTGAGAAGTAAACAAGAATTAGTACCCTTAAAACAAACAAGAACTATTTCATACATGCTCTTCAGTGTTTGTTTATAACCAGAGAGACCATAAAGCATAGCTCAGAAATATGTCCATATAAGTAAATTAAAGTAATATCCGCAAAATTGCTCTTTCTAAATAGTACCATTAAGACTATATTTTTAAACAAGGACAAACAATCTCTATGCAGGTCTTTGTTGTTTTTAAAATGAAAAATAATTTTCCTGTTGGAGTGCTTCCTGGGTTTTAGATTTTCCTGTGAAACTCTCCTTATTGTCCCTCTATACTAGTTTTGGTTCTCTGGTGACTAAAGCACTGAACTGGAATATATCTTATTGGAAAGAAAAAATAATTACAGTTAATCCATAACATACAAGCTTACTAAAATGAGTTGTTGTACTGAATTCCTACTAGTGTGCGTTTTACTTAAAGGAGAAATTATTAGTCTGACACATGTCATACTATTTCAACTCTAAAGTCTGCCTTTTAGGTACTTCACAGTATATGGATATGGCCTTGCAAATTCAAGTTAAATGGAAGTTTTTATTCTGTGCTTTGGACTATATGTGTGCTCTGCAATGGGAAGTTTTTTCAAAGTTGAATGATAATTTTCCATATTGTGCATGAAAAGATTTTTCAAACTTCTGGAAACCAGAAGAAAACACTTTCTTCAGTAATCTATTAAATTCCTTGTGGACACCCTACCAAATGCATTATTTCAGATTTTGTCTTGGTGTTCCAAATGTAGATACCTCTTTCATGCATCACAGGAGTGACATCATGGAAACAACAGTAGGTGTATAGTGGTTAAGCAGATAATACTATTTAGTATCCTTTTTATACTGCTTCTGTGCCACTGTGTTACGTGGTGTTAAAGGCAGTGAATTCCAGAAATTCTGACAGAAGAGTAGTCCTCAAAGCAAGAGTAGTAATTTACGTTGTTTTCTCTCTGGCACTGGGACACAGACTTTCTCGTAGTGTCCTTGTTCCAGTAAACTTCTATATTGAAAACTCCTGTGGGATTGTGCAAATTCTGTTACTCGGGGCCACAAGTCTTGAAGCGTGTTTAAACTTACCTCTGATGCTTTTCAGTTCAGACATACATCTTCTGTTAATAGTAACATTTCTGTCCTTTCAGTATTTCTTAATATATTTATTAATTAATATATTTACAGAAAGAGTAAAGGTAGACAGAGTATAAATTAATATAAAAGATATGACAAAACTTTAACTGGGGATTTGAGGAATTTACATTTAGAAAATCATTTCAGGTAATTTAAGAAACAACTAGTGATGATTTACACAGACAGCATCATGTACTTTATTGATATTGGGGGAAATGAAGGTTGTAAAATACAGTGCTCAAGGGTATATAGCATACAATGCAAAGAAATTATCCAAGATGACAATAAGAAAAATTGTCTTAAGCTGTGACTTTCAGACTAATAAAACTAAATGAGCAGTAGGCTGACACCTTCTGCCTTTCTCTCCTGTGGACTGCTTTGTCTCCTCCATTTGTGCAGTCACTTCAGTTCGTTTACTACGTCTTGATATTCCTTTATTCAGATTTTTACTTCACTGTGTCTGCTTGTAAATAGTTAAAGAAAACACCTTACAGATGAATACTGTTGGTATCACTGTTTTCTTTTAGTGTGAGTGCTTTCTCTTTATTCACAATTTTCTTTTTTTTCTTCTCTGTGCAGTTGCTTTACTCCCGAGGTCTGTTAATTGACCTGCTGATTAAGTCGAACGTTAGCAGATACGCAGAGTTTAAAAATGCGACGCGAATTCTTGCCTTTCGAGAAGGAAAAGTAGAACAGGTATAGTAAAATAATGTATTGAATATGTTTAATCTCATCTTTTGAAGTCAAGAAGGTTGAAATTGGTTTCTTCAGAGTTTTGTAACAATAAGCTTGTGCTTTTCATCAAGATCTTGATTTTTATTTCATTTCTGGAATGAAAAGGGGTTTCTGTGGCTTACAGAATCACAGAATGCCAGGTTGGAAGGGACCTCAGGGATCATCTAGTCCAGCCTTTCTGGGAAGAGCACAGTTGAGACAAGATGGCCCAGCACCCTGTCCAGCCGACTCTTAAAGGTGTCCAACGTGGCCGAGTCAACCCCTTCCCTGGGGAGATTATTCCAATGGTGACTGTCCTCTGTGAAAAATTTCCCTCTCGTGTCCAGTCGGAATCTCCCCAAGAGCAACTTGTGTCCATCCCCCCTTGTCCTCTCCATGGGACTCCATGTAAAAAGGGAGTCTCCATCTTCTTTGTAGCTACCCCTTAAGTACGGGTACACAGTGATGAGTTTCCCTCTGAGCCTCCTTTTCTCAAGGCTGAACAAACCCAGTTCTCCCAGCCTGTCCTCTATGGCAGCTTCCCAGTCCTCTGATCATCTTGGTGGCCCTTCTGGACCCCTTCCAGCCTGTCTACATCCTTTTTGTATAGCGGGGACTAGAACTGCACACAGTACTCCAGGTGTGGCCTGACAAGCGCTGAGTAGAGCAGGATGATGACTTCTTTCTCTCTCCTGGCGATGCCCTTTTTGATGCAAAAAAAAAAAAAAAAAGGTTGGGGTGGTTTGGGCAAAACCTGAGCTTACCGACGAGGATGGGATTCGAACCCACGCGTGCAGAGCACAATGGATTAGCAGTCCATCGCCTTAACCACTCGGCCACCTCGTCCACCATATGAATATTAACAAAAAAAACCAAAACCCAAACCTAAATTTACTGCAGTCCAGTAAATTATTGATGTAAATCTTTGCCTCATGTAAAATATTTAGACTGTGATCAACTTTGCGGTTGATTCTTAAAGATTCACAGGTTGTAGGATTTCAGATTCCTAGTGTACACTTGATTTCTCTCTGCTACTTACAGGGGAAGTCATTGGTTGATAATGGCAACAGGAGATTTTGGCACAGTTAATTAATACAAACTCTTTTGATTAACTCTGCATTCAGAGATGCAAGTGAAATTGAAGGGAAATGAAAAGGGGAAGAGACTTAAAGATTCTAAATTATTTTTATTGTGGAAAATTGGTAACTATTATAATAGAAAATAAGGGAAAGAAGTAGACAATAGAAAATAGTAATAGAAAATAGTAATTTAAAATATTTGTTAGGTAATCAACCTATAGTGTTGTTTGATGCTTTTCCTACCCAGAGTATGGAAAGTATCTGAAATTATTAAAAATTGTTTTCCAGGTACCTTGTTCTAGAGCAGATGTCTTCAACAGCAGACAGCTCGCTATGGTGGAAAAGAGAATGCTAATGAAATTTTTGACATTTTGTTTGGACTATGAACAACACCCTGATGAATATCAAGGTAGTGTTTCATTGAACAGTGTACACTCTCTTCTTATGAGTTCATTCAGTTATGCACAATTTTGATAGCTCTCCTGTGTTTTCACACAATTTATTTTTATAGATTCATTTCCAAAGCATGCTTTGACCTTTTCATGACCTTTTCCCTTCAATGTTAAATTCTTCTACTTAAGCACTTGCTCTTCTAGTTCCCATGTCATTTATTATTTACATTTTTCTTTAACAGCAAAATTATATATTACAGCAAGGTTGCAAAACCTTTTTTAGCGTTTTTAGGTGTTTCCTCCCCCCTCCCAGGGATATTTTTAATATGGTGGGATGTACCTGATTTTTCTTTTCGGGTTTTTTTTTGATAATATGTAGATCTTCACAGTATGTTGCCGCAAAATCAGAAATGGAGAAGCTGGAATTTTCTAACTTCGAAAGTAAATGTAATTTAATACCTTATAGTTGCAGAGGGCAAGTTCAAAGTGCCTTTATCAACTGATGGCTTATTTAGAGGAGAGAAAATCTGAATAGATTTAAGCCATAATGTGCGAAGAATAATGAGCATCAGGTCAAAGAGGAAGATCGGCTAACGGAAGGTGATGGAAACCCACTCTCTGCATTGGGTTTGTGCACCTCAGGGTACAAAAAATGATGTTCTCAGTTCTTGGCACCTAAAAGTAAACCAAGGAGAAAAAAAAAAAAAAAAAAACACAAAAAAAAAAACTGTCAAAAAGAAATAATGAGGAAAGAGGAATAGTTAAACTATTGATGTATGTTTCAGACTGAAGCATGCGTTTGCTTTTGTAGCTTGTTGGTAGCTTGGCTAGGCAGTATTTTTGAAAGAATCTAGTGTTAAAAAGAAGATATTGTTAAGATACTGGTATTGGTTTGATTACTTGAACCAGACCCTTACATTAGGTAAAACATTAGAGAAAGTTATTTTAAACATATGCAAGAAACAATTGGTTGATATTGAAAATGATGTGGTAAGATTAGGGGAAAGAGTCTGTGATGAACTCCAGAAAATCCTGAAGGGGGAAAAACTCATTAGAGTGAGGTGGTTTATAGATTACAGGTAGTTTCAGGTTTGCTGCTGATGGAAGAAATGAAGGTGCTCAGAGTGAGAATATAGGTGGTATTTAGAAAACTAATTAAGTAAGGAAAGGAGATGCCACATCAGTTTTAAATTAATTCATTGATTCATGTACCTAAATGAAATTTAAATTATTTTACTTCCAGAGGCAGTTAAACAGATTTTGTTCCTACATTTTAAAATAGCCTGGAAAGTAATATGGAATATTTTGAGCCAGATTACACTGATGTAAAGACTCCAGAAATTTAAAATTGCTCTTGGTGAGATCATTACATTCGTGGGAAGGCAGACTTTTAATTGGGAGAGTTCATGATAGTGAAGAATTTTTTTAAAGCTTTTCTCTGTAAAATTTGGAATTATGTAGGACGTTTGAAGTGAGGAAAAACTTGCGAATTTTTGTAGAATGATAAAACAAAAAAACCCAGTCATTTTGTGAGCTGCTGCATGGCTGTACGAAGGGTAGTAAGATACATTTGTGATAAAACAGTGGTTGAATGTTAAACAGAATCTATAGCTTGATAATACTATTCGCAGCATTGATGGGGGTGTTTCTGAATTTACCTATGACTGAAATAAGCATAAGAGCAGATTTCTGAATAGTATGAAAGTATGTTATTACTCAAATACAATCTTTTCCTGGAGAAAAAAAAAAATCTTAGTTATTAAGATAACTATAGTTTTTCAGAGGTGTATCACTGACATGCAACACTTGAGTTACACATCTCCTGAAAGTCTTGTGTTTGAATTTTAAAATGGGTCAGCAATAGTATTAATTTAAAGGAGAGATACGCTTCCTCATCCCTGTTGTCTTTGTGTCTTATCCATACTTGTTTGTTGCAAGCAAGTCATTCATTTGAAATAAATATTGCGGCCTCTCGTCTTTGGATTAAGACACTGTGAATGGCTTTGCTGTGCATAAATATATACTCTAACTGTGTCAGTGTAGATTCAGCAGTACTCTTCCTGAACCAGTGCCCTTCAGGGATAATATTTTGAGTAATTTACAGGAGCATCGTCCCAAGGCACCTCAATGGATTTCTGCCCACAGTTTCTCACTTTTCTCACATGGTTGAGGAATGGGTTTAGATCAAGTCAGTGATAACAAATAGATGAAGCCATATTCAGAGGCCACTTTCTAGACTGTTGCAGACTCGGACAATGGGTTTGCATTATTTTTAAATATTTCAATGGAGTGTTATTTCTGTCTTCTGAGAGAACTCACTTTCAGCAAATCGTTTGTTGAAAGACTCAATTGCTTTTGTTTATTTGCATACAATAGTACTTGTTTAAGTTGATACATATGAGAAAATAAATACGTTATACCCTTTATGTAAATTTACTTTTTCCTCAGACTATGAGAACAGTACATTTGCTCAGTTCTTAAGAACACGGAAGTTAACGCCCAGCTTGCAGCACTTCATTCTTCACTCTATTGCAATGGTGTCAGAGGCTGATTGCAGCACTCTTGAAGGTCTTCAGGCAACAAAAAAATTTCTTCAGTGCCTTGGCCGCTATGGCAATACACCTTTTTTGTTTCCTCTATATGGTCAAGGAGAGATTCCACAGTGTTTCTGCAGGTAAGCATCACTCTTCTACCTATCTTCAAAAAAGGCAATCCTTTGTAACCTAACACTAATAGATATAATTCAATAGGAATCATCCTGTTAACAATTTCGTGTTGGTTTTATTTGCTTTACATTTTCATTGGCTACTAAATTACTCTTTCCTTCCCACCCCCACCCCCCCCCCCCCGCCAAAAAAAGGGTGGGGAAAAATGTTGGAAATTATGCCTCTCTGATACTTTGAAACAATTTTCATTGTATTATAAGTGCAACTAGTAATAGCTGGCTGTTTTGGGTGGCTGCCTGTGGTAATAAGTACTAGGAAATGAGAAAGAGATAATTTAACTCATAGGTGGCGATCCCTCTTCAAAACTGACAGAGGAAATTTGGAGCTGTGTCTGTCCAAAAGGATGACTGTGTGTTTTGGTGGGTTGAGAAAATTTGTGTTTTAGTCTTCCTGAAGTCACAGGAAGATATATGTTTTCAATTTGTGTTACTAATTAATGCTGAGAGTGCGTCTGCCATTCATAGATTGATATTTAATAATGAACTGGGTTTTTCTGAACGAAGCAAAGTTGTGCCACATGTTCAGTTTATTATGAAATTTTAAAAAATATATAATTCTTTCACCTGTGTTACATCAGACTTAGATAGCCAGGGCAGCCGATGTGAAATAATCTTATTCTCTTGGCGTCATTTGGTAGACCTGTATAGACCACAAGCTTCCATCTATGACCTGCAGCAGAAAAGATGTTGTGAAGCCCCATTACACTGAGCCATATACAGACTGCACTTTTACATTCTTAACATCTTAAACAGTAGCCATATGTTCTCCACTACTTGAGCCCTAGAAAGTAATTAAAATAAAAAACCCCTCTTGATTCCAGGATGAAACAACATCCACTTGAGCCCCTTTACTTGAACTGTGGGCAACGGTAATGTAGTCTTTATCGTGACTCCTGAGGTGTGCTAGTTCTAGCAGAGGAGTTGTTGATGGATGCTTTTGGGGACCATCAAGAATACATGTGCAGAGGGTGGGCGGTTTTAATTTTCAGTTGTTTCCAACAGTTCAACTGGCTTTTAAAAGGCTGAGGGCTTTTTTTAATCTTTTCTTTTGCTGGCAAGCAGCCCTTCCATCTGCTTTATGTGGGTTTTAAATGTAATAACCTGTAGGTCTGAAGTAAACATTAGCTCTATTTAAAAAAGCAATATTGCTTGGTGAGGCCATTTTGTTGTCTGAGTGATATATTTGTATATCATTCATTTAAGTATCAGTGCAAAGTCTTACCTGCTTTGTTCTGTGTTGGTGGACAAGTCCTGCTTTTTACATAAGTGCTACTATTAAGAAATTCTGGTTTACAGCACACTGTTGGACGTTTCCTTCCAGTCTAGTCTGTATGATAGATTCTCTTTTTCTTCTCTATAACGGTACATAAATTACTGCTAGAAGAGTGGCCTTAGCAGCTTGAGCCTATTTGGCAGTATATAGGATGGATGCAGTTATTTGTTGATAGAAACATTCAGGAATACTTATCGTAGTTTGTGGAAGGTATCTCCAAAGTAGCTGCTTGGCACCAGCAGCTGCCCGTATTGTGCAAGGTCGTCTTTGGCCTTAGCAACTAATGAAGGCCACGTGGAATTGTCTGTGTGATGTACGAACGTAGATTACCCAACATTTCCATTAAGTCCTTAGACAACTAAGCATTGTTCTGTACTCCTTTGAAAAGAAATGTTATTTAGTAACTTCATCTTTTGTCAATAGTCTTTCATCTGTAATTTAAACTGTATTTGTATGGAGATTTAAAAAAAATGCGGACTTACATAATTAAGTGCTCAGACTATTTGTGAAAAAGAATTGGTTTAGGTAAGTGCTCTGGATACGGTCGTGCAATAGAACTAGTGTTTGTAGATATTACAGATGTCTTTCTGTATTTATAGGAATTCGTGTGGGAGTACAGATCTGTATGTGACCAATGGATTAATAAATCAAAATATTATCAGAGCCATTATAGCAGTGCAAGTTTTGCAATTAGACCTTCTTTGGCTTCAAATACCTGGGAAAAAAAAGCAAATTTAATAATTAAAATTGAAATTAGAATTGTAGTTATTTTTTCCACTGTAGGTTCTTCTCAATATAATTTTTCTTGAAAGCCCTTTGGTGTTACTTTAATATCCAGCACACGCAATTTTCTGATCTGTAACAGCAGTATATTTAAAGTGTTAGCAACAGTGGTGTCTAGAAGTATTATCAATATTTTAATCAGAAAAACATTCTGTGATCACAAGAATTCTTCAGATGGCTTGAGCTTTATCTTTTTGCCCATTGATTGCTGCATTTTAAGGTTGGGGTTTGTTTGTTTTGTTTTGGGGTTTTCTTGTTAAATTGTAAGTCTTACAATAAGGACTGTTTTAATAGTTGAAGCAGATTACTCTGTCAAACTAAGAAGTAATTATACTTTTAAGAAGCTTATATTACAAATATTCTAATACAAAGGAAAGTCTAAATGTCTTAGTTTTTAAGTGAACAATTTAGGAGGCAATCATAATATTTTTTTTTGAGATTAATCACAGTTTTTATGTGTGGTCTGCCTTGCATATTATGTCTTGCTAAAACAGAGCAGTATCTGAAGAATACTATTTTCAGACTGTATAGTATAGTGGTAATGCCACAACCTATACATCATACCCTACAGTTTTTATCACCAGGTTATCAGCGTAAGGTGTCACCTGTTCTGTGATTTCTAACCACCGTTCTGTATTCTGTTTTAATGTAAACCTCTTAAGCGTTTCTTGCAGCCAGTTACACTGTGTGTTCTCATCAAGGCTACTGTTATAAATGGTGTGCATGCATATTTATGTGAATGAGTCAAAGACATTTGTAAGTCACATCCTTGCATTCTAAATGAATTCTGCATAAACAGTACAACGTTTTATAACTACTGACGACACTTGAGTGAGTAAAAGCGGTGTTAGTTCTTTATTGGTTTAAACAGGTATGGTTTAGGAGAGAAAATTAAACTTTTATATCACTGTAATGTACCTCCCAATATGTTGAGGTACAGATGTGAGATCTCTGTCTCCATAAATTGGGTTCGTGGTACAAAGAAGGTCATTGGAAGCCTCATGCTCTTCCGAGCTGACAAGCAGCAAAACTTTACTGGCCTGTATAACAGCTTCCTTTGGTTCAAACTTCTTGGTATAAAACTGCTACATCTCTTCCTTTCTAACAAAGTATTAGTAGTATTATGCTTTGTAAAAATAAATGTAGTAATATCTCATTCTTGAGGAAAATCAAAGCAAGCCTTTGCATTTGATATGGTAAACATAAGACATCAAAACTTCAGTATGTATGGTAGCTGGGGAAATCAACGTACGTTTTGCTGTTTGTTAACATATTTGTTGCAAATCTGTAACACAGCTTTCATTTCTTGAAAAAATGTCACTAAAGTAAAACTGTAATTGGACATACATCACTCTAAACTGTAAAATCTCAGTGATAAAACATTTAGAATATTTAGTGTGATTTTGAGGAGTTTTTCTGTTTCTAGAAAACATTAGGAAATACCCAAAATATTTTCTGATCCAGGAGGTTGATGTTAAAATTGTGATCTTCCAAATTTTCCTTTGTAACTGAGGGGAGAAAAAGGTATTTGACTTAAAAATCAAAAATAGTTGTCAAATATGAAGACATACTTGATTTTGCATGTTGTACAAAATTCCTCTTCTGTAACTTGAATCTCCTTTCTTTCCTTACAGTTCTTCAGATGCCAAAACTTTTTGAGTTTGTTACGGTTTTGAGTGTTTGGAAGTGCTATTTTACAAATACTGTTTCATATAGTTCACCTTTACAGTACACCTCAGTGAAATATGCCTCTTTATTATCAGATTTCCTTTGAGAGGGAGTCTTTCTGGAAGCTTTCAGTTGTGATTCCCTTCACCCATGACCAGTGTTATTTAATGAATGGCAGCTGAGAAGTCGGCTGTAGGTCGTGGCCCTCACTTCCGTGATTTTTCTAAGTGCTTCCTTTGTGAACACATTGAATTTTGGGGGAGGTGGTGCATAGTTTTCCTTCAGTTTGGTTCCAGATTCTTTTTTCTGGACTCTTGCAAATGTGAACATCCAAATGGAAAAAAGACTTTTTGAGAAGTAGTCGTGCAGTTTTTTCCCATTTGAAGTTCTAGAGGGAGTTGAAGACTGCACATCATCTGTCACCTCATAAAGGTTCTGGGGGGTGGCACATGGTGTCTGTCGTCTCTTTGTTAAGAGTCATCCCAGAACTGACAGATGTGGTCGTGGTAATTGGTGCTGAGGTGATAGAATGTCTTTGGCTGCTTTGCCGTAGGAATTAGTGATTCACTGACTTTTATAGGTAGTCAGTTAATGACTTGCATTGCCTATAAATAGGCTTTGAACCTTTACATTGTGTATGCATTTGGTGGGCAATGTAACATTTTTTTAGTAGTTGTTACAGGATCTAGCTGCAATTAGTAATCGTTGTGTCAGTGCCAGTGACAGTAGTAATTTTGTGATGGAGGAAAGATCTGATTAAGACGGTTCATCTCTTTCAATCCCTATATTTACAAGAAGATTAAGAGTCCAGGCTGAGATATGATGGATTTTGTGATTGATTTGGAAGGTTCCTGTATATATTTCAAAAATGAATGATCAGTTTTTACCCTTACATTTGAGCTATTATCTGCTACAAATGTCGAATCTTCTGAGGTAGTCTCAGGTACTTTAACATTTCCAATTATGTCCCTGTTACAGCCTCTAGGAAGGTTTTAGTGTTCTGAAATCAAGACCAGGCTTTAGGAAATCTGACTGTAATAAGCACTTAGAATTGAGATATTAAAAATTTAGTGTAACATCTTTTTCATTCTAATCCATAAATGAGTATCATGTTCCTACACATAAGCAAAATGCATAACTTTTCTGTATGTTAATTGTATGATTTGTCATATTGATGAAAAACTCAAACAATGTTCTAAAGACAAACTTGCTATATTTGTCTTCACTTTGTTGACGGATGCAAAATGGGCAAGCATAGTTAGTATGAGTGTTTGTAGGATCAGTTGTTTGTTTTTACCTCTAAGGAGAAACTCTTTCTTGGGATAAACATCAGGGAAGTGAAATAATCCATCATTCTGAGACCTGTTCACTAGTGATGGATGGATAGATTGGTAAAGTAACTCAATAATCTTCATTTTTTTCAGGTTATTCACAGATCAGTGAGCATTGTCGTTAATAAAGCTATGGAATGCTTTTGTGTCCTTGCCCACATTATTTCTCGGAATGTGACAGGGAAAGACTTTTAATTTGGAAATAACCTTTGTTGTGAAATGCATTCTAAGTGTATGAAACTTTGAAAATACCTTCCCATTTTAGATTTTATCTTCTCAGTGAGATGTTTGTCAGTTCTTTGTTTCAAAAAATTATTTAGAAATATGAGAGCTTTTCTGCTCCTTATAATTTCACTGACTAGAAATACAGTGTTCTTCAGAAGTTTATACCTCGTGAAGGCCTTCAACTATTAGAATATATCACAAGATGTTCTGAATCATATTAATGTTGTCAAAGTATATAGATTTCAGATCCCTAACTAGGCATGGGAAAGTTTTCAGTCAAGAAATTGTTTTACAGGGATTAGAATATACCCTGTGGTATAGGAACAAGAAATGTAACATTCCATATTTAAAAAGGCTGAAAATAACTTCTATTGTCCTACTGTCTATCCTTGATCATTCTTGCTGCATTTTACAAACATATTTGGAACTTAAAAGCTCAAAATGCAAATGCTATAATGACATGATATTTCAGTAATTATTTGCTTTAATAATGAAGACAATGGTAATATGAAGGAAATATATCTGATAGGTTATTTGGTATTAACTCTTAACAAGTAAATTACCCTCTGCTCGTGTGGGGATGTGCAGATTCTGTTTTATATCTTCTTCCTGAGAAACAGGACTCAGACATACGAATATGTTACAGCATCAGAAGATCTATGGAAGTGACATGAATGTTTATTATTGGAGCAAATCTGGGATGTAACGCAAATGTAGTTTAGCAGAGTCCTTTTTCATTAAACTAGAAGACAGAGAAGGGGTAGCTTCCAAAACATTACTAAATTAGTAAAATAATCCTTGAATTTAATTGAGGGTTAAGATAACTTGAACTTTTATGTCTTTTCTGGAGGCAGAGAGCACGTAAATGGATTTTATAGATAAGCTAATGCTTAGTGACTGGTTTCTAGCTTTGTGTGTCTGCCCTACGGTCCTGATCTCCCAAGCTCCTCTTTGAGGGCAGAACTGTTGTATAATTGCCGCTGAAGGACCTTGTGCAAGGAACAGATTCTTACAAGGTCAATCGAACTTAGAGCCAGGCAGGTCTCATACTTCTACCTTCTGTAGAGCTTAGTTTTCAGAGTGTGTTTATACTTAACTACTATCCCAGTAGTACAGGAACCGCTGAGATTTTTTTCCATTCTCTGGAACTACTTGTTTTACACCTAGCCTCAAATTCTTTACCTCAAATTTTGAATTTTGGCTGAGAAGGCAGTAGCCTTATATTTCATCATATCAGCCCTCATCTTTCAACAGCATTTGGACTTACTTTGCAGTTTCTGGAAGCACAATGAATTTATTTTGAAACAGAACTTATTAATATCCCTTTTTACTTCAACAAGTGACAGTACTTTTCCCTTAATAGTTTTATGGAACCTTTTCTGGCTGTACTCTTACCCAGATAAATTTTCATAACTCTTTATGACTTGTAACTGTGTGCTAAAATCTTAATCGTTTTCACTCCTCCTGAGATTTTCTTGTAAATAACTTAGGTTGATTTGGTAAACTTTAAAGTAAATTTTTCATTCTTTCTAAATACTTTATTTAAGAAGGCTAAATCCCAGACTGTTTATTTAAAAAAAACCCCAACGTACCAACCAAACACCCACCCCATCCCACCCCTATGCTGGAAAGAGCAATTGTGTTCAAGAGCGCAGATCTAAAGTTTGACAGAAATCTCATTATTTTTTTAATTTACTTGATCAAGAGACCTGTTATCATGGAGTAGTCATCAAGAGTTTATGGTCAAACTTGGGTTTTTCTTTTCTCATAAGTACTGGGACATCTACTTTTTGCACAGATATTTTTTCACCCTCTTAAGTGTTTCAAGTTTTAAGGTGTCACATTCAATTTGTTTTCTCATAAGACAAGAAATTAGATTAAATCTTACATAAAAGACTTTGCTTTCAAAATCCTTGGGTGGGTTGTACACTTGCTTGCAAATTGCACATCTAATCCATTAAATATTACTTCTACGAATAGTAAGGATATAGCAGAAAAGAGAATATCACGTCTGCCAAATCGGTAGCTCTGTGCAGTAGACCAGCCTACGTAACACTTCCAGGCAAGCAGAGGCTGAACTGGCCACGCTGATGTAGTCTGTACGCGGGTGGTGTTGAATCAAAACTCTTCAAATCCGAAGTGCAGCACTGGCTGTGAACAGAAGTAGACTTTTGCTTCCGAAATGACTTAAAGCTAAGCAGCTGCTAGTCCAAAGTAAACTTTTGTAAAATACCATGCACATATGCGTTAGCAGCTTTGCCTACAATTATGTTATTTGTGCACCTTCAATATTTCTTATATGAGGTTTTTTGTTCTGTGGTTATTTTAGATGTGGAAGATAGCGAGTTAGTTTCATAGTGGAAGGCTTGTAGAAGAGGATAGCTAGCAAGTGTACATAATTACAGAAAACTTTTGTGGCTTTAATGACTTTCAAGTGAATTATTATATAAACTGGTCTCATTTATTTATATTAGGAATTTATTAACGGATACAACTAAGCTTATTTTCCACCACTCTTAGACTCTCTAAACAGCTCTTCTACAAGAGTCATTAGGAACGTAGCTCTTACATTAGTACTAAGCTCGCCATTAGTGCAGTTGCTTAAATTACTAACAGTTTGATAACTGGAAACAGAGCTCATACATGGTCTTATTTTTGTCAACAGAAGTTTCTCAGGTGTTAGAAACAGCTTAATAAATCTACACTTACATGAAGCAAAACTGGCAGTCTAGGAATATAAAAATGTATGATTAACTAAGATTTTTATTGTAATGTCTTCTAACAGATGAGTTTTGGAAAACAGAATTGGAATCTTGAGCCCATAAAAGGCAGCATTGACTTGCCAAACCCCTAAACTTGCACATCACGTAATAGGAACTAAAATGTTAAAACTCCTGAAATAGTTGCACGTCAGTGCAGATTTGGCCATTCAGATATCACGAACAGTAAGGATTAATCCTTGCCAGACTCATCTCATGAGATAGACTTAAATTATCCCTGTTTTGTAATTATGGAAAAAAGTGCACAGAGGGCCTAATGCGTCTTAGGGTAAGTGATAAGTAGGTATATTACTCAAATTCTTGAGTTTTGTGCTCTAAACAAAATCAAGGACACCAGGTTGTTTTTTTTATCTTGTTACCTATTTTACTGTCAAATACTATATGCTCTCCTACAGCTCTTCATGGTATGTGAATGTATATTTCTACATATTACAGTCTAAATCCCATACAATAAAAAGGAGCGATTTCTTAGTTTCAAAAGGAAACTTGGTTTTTCAACCCTAGAAAAAATATGAAATTTGCTATAAAATGACATTTGACTGTGCTACTTTTTTTTCCCCCAACCCCTCTATCATCTGTGGCATTTCCTCCCTCAGCTGTCACTATTCCTGCCTGCTGTGTCTTTCTCCATGAAAAGAGTTTGCTGAAACTGAAATGAGCAGAAGACCTTGTTTCCCGCCCCCAGCCCCGTGTTTTGATTGGGAGCTTTGCCATTACAGCATCTCCTTCTATAGCATTTCCCAGTCACAGCACTAGGATTTCCTTGTTTTACCATGCTAGGACAGAAGTGAACATGTGGTGAAAGCAATTATCTTGCTATATGAGTACAAGCATAAAATTTGTGGTTCCTACAAAATATTTTTTGGAAGTTAACTAACTGCTGGTTGATAACTATGCAGGAACTTTCTAACAGTTTTAAAACTGTCATTTTGCTAATTGGATTTATAAACTGGGCAGTTCCTATAATCTTGCAGGACGTTTTTTAAATTTTGCAGGAATGCTGAACGTAGCTTCCAGGAAAAAGTCAAAATATTTGACTCTTCGTTTACTTCCTTAAGAATTTATTGCCACATATGGTCCTTTCCAATAGCTGTCCAAATGCCAGAACAATTCTGCTTGGCTTTGGTGATTATCTTCATTATTTCTATGGTGCTGTTTTTTTGTATTTTTTTTCCTTCTTCATCCGGGTTGGTACACATACTGAGATTTGACTTTTTTGTGGAAACTCTGTGTTGGGAAAATTAACTATTTTTTAAACTGTAGCCATTTTATTGATTTGATTTGTCTGCATTCTACTTTTTAATGTTTTTAGAACACAAAGCAATTATATGTTGTAGAAATGCTGAAGTTCTAGGGGCTTTTCATTAAACACATAATTTAACGTAAGAACCAGGTCACAGCTTGCTCTGTGTGTAAAAATAAATTGAAAGAGGACAATTCATTAATTCAGCACTTGGCATGTTTTCCTTTGATCTTTCTCCAAAGCTTGCTGTGCTGTACATGCAGTATTCATCTGTAAGGAGGGAAGCAAATAGTTTTTGCTGTAGAAGACTGTACAGTTGGGGAGAAAAATATTCAATATTTTAAGTAATGACTCTGTGCATTTTAAAATATAGAAGACAAACTATATGCTGGAAATAAAAACTACTTTTTTGGTATGAAACAATGTGATATGGTTTCCCAGTTCTTTTATGTGGTTTCAGAATGAAACTATGAGTAAGCCTGTAATTTAAGAGTGTTTATGGTATCTCTCTGTTGAAAATCAAGATGTCAGATGGAGAGACATTCTATTTTTGTTCAATTAATATCGGAGAGCATTACATCAAAGCAGTAAACTCCTCTTGTAGCAACAGATGCAGCAACCCTGAAGCCTATTTTCTCTCTTGTTACATTAGTGTTTAATTAAAGAAAACAACTAGTTGGAGGCAGTTACTTTCTGTGAAATGTAATGAAGATTTATTTTGTAAGTGACCTTCACTATATTAGCTGAATCAGTAATCAGTAAAATTAATAGAATAATCAAATTATATACAAACTCATAAATCATTACGAGTATGCTGTCAAAAATTCAGCGTTTAATATGTCCTATTGTTTCACAGCTGTATTAAAAATTGCAACTGCTGATTCCTGCCTTGATGAGGACTGAAATGGCATTTAAAGGCTGTGTATGATGGAGGGCTACCAGGCCAAAAATTTTCACAACTGTTAATTTAGCTGCAGTATGATTTGATGTCACCAGGGCAAAGTTGAAGCTGAGTACAGTGTTGTTGCTGTCTTTCAGCAAAACTTGAATTATTGGTGTAGGCAGTCGCCAGTTAATTAGAGTAATATCAGTTTAAATGTCTGTCATTTAGGGTTAATGGTATCAAAGAGTTGCCTTGTACTTGAAGTACAGTCAAATCATCTTGAATAGCCCACTGTATGAAAGTAATGTTAGCACAATGATTTTACTTTGTCATAAATTATTGGAATGCCATTTAGTTTAATATTTCAATTTCTATATTTAAATAATTTTGGCAAGTTCTTCCTAATCATATAATTTTTCATGCTAGGGTGTTTTAATAGGTTTTTTTGGCTCTTTGTAATTGTTTAACACAACACAATCAAAATTCCTTTCAATTTTCAGTAGTTCTCTACTGGCCTACTATGAAAACAGGTCATGCCCCCTTCCACTGGATAGCAGGCTACTCTTGAAAATAAGTAATTCACATTTTTGCGCAGCCAAGCGGCAACATTCTTTCAAAGCGCGGTAGAAAAATAAAGTGCATATATCAAAAAGCCCTTGACTGTGGTTGAAGTCAAAGGAAAAAATTACTGTTTTTATCAAAAGAATCTTAGTTATAGTTAGGTTAATAGTGCTATTTTTTTACACGCATATGAAATAAATTCATCTGAGTTGGTTTGAAAGATCCTAATACATGTTTTGTCAGGCAAGAAGCCATTGATTGCAGCATTAGAGATAATAAGCCTATAGCTCAAGGCTCTATAATTCTTCAGTGGATGTTTAACCTTTGTGTCATCTTCAAGAATCTCCAGACAACCAAGGCTGGGATTCAACATTGTGTATGTTCTCCCTGCTTTTGCATGGGTAGAAGGGGTATTTCTAGGGAACCAGATCTTCTGATTCAGCCAGTAGTAAGTGATATTGCTGACATTTCCTTAGACTGTTACCTCTTGGAGTATAGCTCAGAAGAGATGTGAGTTGGTAACACACTTCAGCCATTTGCCGTGCTGTGTCATTTATGCAGTTTAAAAGGTATTGTGGTACTGCCTTTGAATTGTCCAATCTGACCTCTGACTGCCAATATAGATTCCATTTTAGGAAGCTGGGTTCGCAAAATGAAAGTTTTCAAGTTCATAACCTATGAACAGATACCTAAAGTTCTTTAACTTCAAAAAAACAAAACCAAAATAAAACAAAACCCAAACAAACAAACAAGAAAACCACCCAAACCCAAAACAAAAAACCACCCAACAAACACCAACCAGGAAAATGCTGCTATCATCCCAGAAATATGGGAGAACTGAGAAGCCTACCTTTCTCATCCAAGGTGTTTGCTTTGGCCAGTCTGATGCCTAGCTAATGCTAGGCAGGTATTAGAAATGTAGTCACACTAATCTGTTAAATTACAGGGTAAACTCTACCAAAAGATAAATAGAATTATACATTCTTATTTTAAATACAATAGCTAGGCAGGCTTTGTTCATGAAGTGGTAGGTGTAACCTCTGACTTTTATGCTCTCCCAGTTTCAGCTCTGTCCTGTCTGTGAGCTGAACATGAAATGGTTGGGTCATACTAAGCCTCAGCCGAGAAACAGGAACTGAGAAAATGCACAGAATCCTTCTCCGGAATGGTAAATGGAAGAGTGTGTCATTGTCTTCAATGTGCTACAGACTGTTTCATGATTTACTTGTAAGAGGCTATTTACTTCTGAAAAATAGGGATCATGTGAAGAACACAGGTGTATTTAACTTGTAGGGCAAAGGAAGAATTGTCAAATGTCACTGATATCAGTTGTCTCTGATAGAGTGGTTCTCTCTGAAAAAAGGATCTGCAGTGTCTATGTCAATATGCAAATTGTTTCTCTGTTCTTTCTCTTCAGCATACACGAGAGGAGGTCAGTGATAGCTGATTGATCTAAAAGAATCGCTGGAGATTCTTAATAAAAAAAAATAAAATTGAAGATTCCCAAGATAGATCAGACATTGCAAACAGTCCAAACCTGAAATTGTAAGGGATCAGACACACCTCCTCTATTTTTTTCTTTACCTTTTTCCACTGAGTAATTTCCATGCTGACTGGAAATTATAAAGAGAAATATTATTTCTTTTTTAATATAATTTGAAAAATATTTTTTTAAATGTTACTACTGGTTTACCTTTTGTCACACCAAGTTCTAGAGAAATTAATCCTCTGCATTTTGTATTATTGTTTTAGAAAGAATGCCCCTGAAATAATCCACTGTAAGCAAAAAACTGACTGAAGTTTATCTTTATTCACAGTCAATAATGAAGCTTTGTTCTTGAGAATCTCTAACATACATCCTGTTTCTGTAAGATCATGAATTTCTCTGCATTACAGTGCTGTCTCACAGAAAGCTTAAAGAATCTCAGTTGTTTATACTTGCTTGACAGAATTTTGAAGAATGTGGGCTTATTAAAATCTTTCAAGAGCTAGAATAAAAAAAAAAATTAAAACTAGTGAAATCACAGTCATTTCAGTATTAATGTGGGTCCAGGAAAAAATTTAGGTATCACTTACGGAAATTAAACTTGCGTTTTTTGTGAATTAACTTACCTTGTGTCACATCAGATCAACAGAAAAGTAATCCCTAGAGATGATGCCTGGCTTTTGCCAGATTTAGGAAGTTTGGATGTGGGGGTTAATCTGGGATCATGTTTATCACCAGCCCAACTGAACTTTTACTGTGCAGCTTTATGGGAGAGTGGTCTCAGACTTTGTGCATAAGACAGATTTATCTGGTGAAGAGTTTTAGTCAGAGATATCTTCAAGGGGGTGATAAAACAGCCTGGCTAGTGATGAAATTTTACAGTGGGCTGACTTCACATGGAGTCCCGCATATTTAAATGTCATAATCTAGTTTCTTTAAATTCTGAGTCTCCTAAGAGTTTGAAAACAGATGAGTTGTGATATTGGCTTAATGTTTGGGTAGCATAATTTTCTTTAAGTATTGGGTTTCGTTTGTAAGTGGGAGACTGCTAAATAGCTTAGTGTGCTCTATCTTTTGAAAAACTGACCTGTGAAGCTGGTTCCTTTTTTCATGTAGGCAATTTTTCTATCGTCAGTCCATGCACAGGATATCTTAAGCAACTATATCGTAACACGGGCAGACCCTGGAGGAATCACTGTTTGTAACAGATTGTCTTTAGATTGTAAGGAGTCTTCCTTCTGTTGGGGCACTTCTCAGTGCCTGTAGTCAATGAAGTTCCCATAGTACATTTTGTAAGATTAGATAACTTCTGAATCATACTTGGAGTTCTAGTAGGAAGTTGGTATGGTCATCGTGCATTCTTACCTTTTTATTCTATACCACATGCAATGGTCAGAATATCAGTAGATACGCTGTGTATCTCCAGCAAATAGGTGCTTTTCCATCCTGAACGACTGAAGATGGTAGCAGAGAATGAGCGCTCAAGCTAATGTAACAATTTAAAGGATCGAGATAAATGCTAATACAAAAAACAGTTACTAATGTATCCTTTACAAAAGCTATGTGACATGCTTTAGTTTGATTGGGTTTTGATTGTCTGATTCAGAGATTAAGATGTGTTATTAAAAATGTACTACAGTGTGCACAGTACTTCGCCTTGCTTATGACACGCCCTCACATTCCTCACATTGATTACAATTAGTTGTGATAGGAGTAACCTTTGTGGGTCTTTTTTTTTTTTTTTCTAATATGTTCCTAGGATGTGTGCTGTATTTGGTGGTGTCTATTGTCTTCGCCATTCTGTGCAGTGCCTTGTAGTGGACAAAGAATCTGGACGGTAAGTGTAATATAAGTAACCTTCTGTTTATATACAAAATACAGATGAAAAATGTGTTAAGTCAATTTTAAAAAAATGATTCTTCAAAGATCCTCGTTGGTATTAATAACACATCAACCTTGATTAAAAGTAATTTGTGTATAGGTCCTCCAGAACAAGGAAAGTGGGTCTAGAATATAGAAACTAAATTAATTTCCCTGTGATATTACTACAGCTCCTGATCACCCAAGCTTGGAAGACAAATCATTTCAGCTGCCGGGGGGCTGGTGATGAGTGATGTTAGTTTTCCTTGTGGCCTTACCTACTCTAATTGATTTTCATCAGATGACAACAAAGCCCTCTGTTATTGCATTTTTAAAAATGGAGCTCACCTAAAGACTCATCAGATTAATCTTTGCTGATAATGCATGTCACTCTAAGAGAAAAGACTTTAATGAGTTTTTAGGTAGATTGTTGTCATAAACTATGCTGCCCTCTTATCCTAGGATAAATTCTTTTACAATATCAGGCCTGTGGGCAAGTTTAAAGTTGAGCTAAGAAAAATCGACCCACAGTTTTTTCCATAGTGGCATTTTTCACACCTCTCTGAATTGTCGTGGTTTCTGTTATATGTGTTCTATCAGTTGTTATTCTAACTGCAGGCTTTGGCTCTCCTAAGAGTGTGTTTTCAGCTTAGTTTCTGTAATTGAAAAGTTCAAAATGTTCTGTAGAAAATTTTGAAAATTAAACTAGAAAATACCTAGTAAGATTTTATTAGGGAAGTTAGTAGTTAAATCATCGGTGTAATGTGTTTACTTTCCAGTTGCACTGCACATTTGATTCTCTGAGCATGCTACTTGTAGCTAGATTTGTCATGACATGGTCAAGTAGCATCTGTTCTTCCTGAAATTCCATAAACAACAACTTTTAGCTTTCTGCCAGTTCCTTAAGGTTCTGAAGTTCTTTGCATAGTTTTAGATTTGAAGATGCAAATGTGATGGTATTTCATCATGTGTGTTGTTTCTTAAGTGCATGATTCACATGCAAATGAAATTATGTCCCTTTCATAAACCGTAGGGTTTTTTAACAGTAATATTTGAACTTTTACTACAGGGTGCTTTATTCTCCAATAAGGTTTAAATAGTTAACTTGCTCTTTCTGAGGGACAAAACTCCTAGTTGTTAGCAACTTCCAAACACCACTCTGTGGAGATCTTAACTGTTCAGTGGTGCTGGTTGTCCCAGTTTCCAAGTTGTTTTGCACATTCTGAAGACCTTTGAAGTAAATGTTTTCTTTGTTAAGGTTATATGTATTCTAAAAGAAGTGGAGTGTTGCTTTTCCTTTAACCTGCTTTTATGTTTTGGGTGTAATAAGTTCCTCAGGGTTCCAGATAGGTTTCAAGTGTCCTTTTTAGTCTATGAGGCTGCTTTAGTAGTGCGTTTATGCCACCTTCACTTAAAACTGAAGGGTAGATTTCTGAGGTGCAGAATTACTGAAATATTTTTACCAGACTTCCATTATTCCAAAAACATTGGTATTTTAATAATGGTATGATCTGAAGCTGAAGATGCAACACCACATCACATTCAGCTTCCCAAGTCTAGTCACCTGCCTTTTCCTCAGAGCTGCCTGATGCTGTTGTCTCTTTTTAAGTCTCCCATAGTTTGAAAGCAGGTATTGTAACAAGTAGCATTTCTACATGAAAATAAAAGTAAACAAAACAGTATAGAAGATCAGGGAAGTGTCAGACTTCTTTGAGATGATGAAAATAATGAAGCCTAGAATAAAATGTGGATTTTTAAAGAGTATTTTCTGCAATGAAAATGATCTTAGAATGTTCTCTCCCCCTAATAATTTTAAGAAGTTTCAAACATCCTCTTCACCATAGCAAAAATGTTTCTCAAAAGCTAGGTTTCTTTGAACCAGGTGTATGTTTTTATTCAGTTATATTATTTTCTCTTTATTTTCTTTTCTCTCATCTGAATGCAATACCGCTCTTACTTGCTAAGTCTTTTCCTTAGAGCCTTCCTTAGCAAGCTATCCAGCTTGTTCCTAAGATCCTCACTACTTCCTTCACTTTCTTCTTCTTTCTTCATGTTATCTTTCTTTACTGTGTATTCTCCTCCTGCACCAGCTCTTATTTTCTCTTGACTTTGGGCTTCGATGTTTTGCCTAATAAAAATCAGCCATCAAATTGTTAATGAGGATATTTATGAGTTACTGAGCTTTTGAGTCAACAGGCCATTAATAGTAATTGGTAATAGCCAAACCCATACCTCGCTGTCACTACAGCTGTCTCTGTAGTTTCAGAGGCAGCTTACCTTGGTTACAAATAGGTTAAACTCACAACAGTAGAAATTTAGTAAAATTGTGCAGTATTCATTACTATTTTATAGGCGTCTTCCGTAGGCTTCCAGACTTTATCAAGATCTTAGTGCCGTTATTTTTTCACTATTTTTAGTATTCTTGCTTTAGTACATGTAAGGAAAATCTATACTTATAGCTACAGCCTTGGTTTTCTTGTCAGACTTTTTGCTGGTAGTTCAGAGTTTAATCTGAAGTCCCTAAATATCACCAAATTTCATTCCAACTCCTTTCTAGACTTGGCTAACCTTCTTTTTCTTGTGCTGGAGAGAATAACCCATTCAATATCTAGTTGAACTGCCTTTTTACTTTTTTACTACCCATAACTGTATACACAGAGAACAGAAGATTTAATCCCCAACTATGCAATTATTTTTATGATGTTACTATAGCCCTTTTTGTAGTTCAAGAAAATAAGATTCAGGGAAGACAGTGTGAAGCACAGAAACTTTTAGGCATAACTATTTTAAGGTTTTAGCAATCCACTTGAAAATCTCTACTTTTTACATGCTGTATCAGATTAGGTTTGCTGCTTTAATACGTATGCAGAATATCCTGAGTTCTTGACAGAACTCTGATGCTTTATTAGAAAATAAAACCCACATCGTATTCCTTAGGTTGAGGCAAAAAGCACACTGAATGTATGTATGATAAATATTTTTCTTTCTGTTGTTTGTTTTCTCGATGTTTACTGTAGGTCACTTTTTGGGTACATATGATAAAATTTGAAGTATCTTAAATTACATGAATTGCATTACGTGGATTGCATTAATAATAATGGTAGGCATTTTATGTTGATCACACTTTACATATGTTTTCAATTACTTAATTCTGTCTCAAAAATGGAAAAGATATGATGAATGGAAATTTATATGTCTGTAATAAAAAAGTATAGCAAACACATAGTAATTTACATATCTCTCTTGAAATATTGCATACTGGCTTTGTCAGTGCTGGTAAGTCCATTTCAAGGATGTCGCCCTTAGTCCATTAGTTTGGATAATGAGCCCTATAAAGTACATTTATAACTCGTGGCACTGCAAGGAGATGGATTCTAATTTTCATCCTTTTATCTAGACACATTGAAAGAAGGTCAATGGAGGGTTCTGTATGATTCATTGTCCCAACACATATCAGATGACAGAGACCTGATAATGTCAGTGCATAAGTGTTTTCCATATTTGGAAGCAGTACTTGAAAGAAATTTTCTCAGCATCATTCTTTGAAGTAAAGTGGAGGCTGAAATTAAAAGTGCTATCTCTTTTTCTGTTTAAAACCTTATCAAACGTGTGACCTGATAGCTATTCCTAAACAAAGGAGAGGAAACAAAACTTAGCAAGAAAATAAAAAAGTGTGTAGTTGCTTTTGCTGGCTTTGAGTGATGCAACATGACATTTAATCAACCTTTCCCCTTCTATAACGTTTAGGGGGGTGGTAGGGGAAATTGTTTCATAAACAATAAGAAAGGTTATAATTAGAAATGAACAGTAGCAGCTCGACTTACTTGTTTATTTGCAGTATTAAAATGAGCACTGGAGAATGAAATCAGGGTAATGTTAAGAAAAAACTTCGTAAAGTTGCAAGTGAAGCACATGTTGAATAGAATGTGATTGAAGCTGTATGAAGAATACTACATGTTTAAACCATGCTTAGACTTTTAAGTAACTGTTTTCAAGTTACCTGTTGAATTTGAATCTAGGTATATATAAAGTATTGAGATCCCTATGATATCAGCATTAGAAGTTGGTGTTATAAAAACATGTTTAGTTGTCATTAACCTCTTATGTTTGTAAATAAGCCTTGTGTGCACCCTTTTGCAATTCTCATTTCAGACTGCAGAAGCAACTGGTTTACTAAATAAAGGTAGTGGTGGCTGATGGCTGTTACTTATTTAGGTTTAGTTCTCTAATTTTATAGATCATTTTGATCACAGAAACTAATGAATAACTTGAAGTTACAGAAATGCTGTTTATTTGTGAGGCATAACTTGCATGTCAGATATTTACTGATGCAGGACTAATGTGCCACTATAGTAAAACACATTTAAATCTGTAAGGGATCTATCTCTGTTAGGCCACCTTTTGTTTCTTTTAATGTTTTCAAGTGCACATATGCGCATGTGTGTGTGTAAATGCGTGTGAGAGAATTTACTTGTTCGAATCCTGTATATATTAAGTAAACTGAAACATTGAGATGCTGATTCAGAAGAATTTCATTTTTAAAAAAATAAGGTAACTTTCATACACCCAGCCAAAGTTAAGTAAAGCTGATTTACTTTATTTATTTCTACAGTCAGTGTTCTGATAGTGTAGAAAACCTTAAAATCTTGCTTTAGAAATCAGTCCTGAGTCTTAAAGTTCCTTAGGATATGGAAATAAGCTATAAGGAAAGAAATTTTAGTGCACATATGTTGTTTGCGCTTTAGAGAGGGAAAGCATTTGTAAAGTCACGAGCTCTTTAAACCTGTACAGGTTTCTAAAATTGTTTGCAATGTCTCAATTTGAGGAAAATATGTGCAGTTGAACAGGACATAGATCGTGGCCCATAGGAATGAGCAGGAGATGTTGTTTTTAGTTAGTGTCTGTATGCAGCCTCCTTTTTATTTCTCTCATATGTATGCTTTGGCTTCATGTATGTCATATGTAAGTCTGAGGTTCTTTCATAAAGATTTTCCCCCTTTAAAATCTGAAATTTGTATCCTGTTTTCATTTAAGCTCTCTAAATTGCTTCTTCATATGGTTTGCATTTCTGTCCCATGTATAGGAGTGTTAGTCTGTTGTGTTACACTTGACTCTCGAAAATTTCTATAGCCAAGTCCCAACTTGTAATTACTCTCATTTTATTTTGACCTGCTTGCATTCAGATTTTTTTATGGGGGTCTTGGTTGGTTCCCCCTCCCTTTTTTTTTTTTTTACTTTTTTTTTTCCAAGTATTGCCTGAGGCAGATAAATACATGTTTGTGTTAGAATTTGTATATATTTGAAGACAAACAGTATCTATCAAGAACTTTGTGTTGCTCTTAAATCAGTGTGACTTAGTTAATCCTTCTGTGTGCAACTTAGAGATAAATGGTGTATTCAGTCACAAATCTAGAAACTCAGAAATGTTCTTTTGGAGCAGTCTAATACAATCATTTCGCAGGGATTTTTCCTTATGTCTCAAGTTAATTTGTCAAATATTATTGTCAAAATAAACTTGTCTTTGGTAAAAGTTGCTGACTGGGGAAAAATAACACTTCAATAGGGTAGCACCTACAAAATTATTCACAGTATTACTTTTCCATGTATCATGAGGTAAGAATGTATGCCATTTTCACGTGCAATCAAATGCCAGTGTTATTAGCTTATATTTAGCATATACCAGGTAGAATGTATAACTCTAGGATTTAGTTATCCATTTCAGTTGAGTTGTTTTAGGGTTCACATGTTAAAGAAATGTGTATCTAACTTACCTGAAAGATATAAACGATGTGCTACATAACTCAATTTTGAAAAGTTAGGCATGATTCTGTTACCTTATACCTAAATTTCTTATTTTGGCTCAATTCTTTTTTTAACAGATGCAAAGCTATTGTGGATCATTTTGGACAAAGAATAAGTGCTAACTATTTCATTGTGGAAGATAGTTACCTTTCAGAGATCATGTGTAGAAATGTGCGCTACAGGTATGTAGTGAAACAGTAAACATAGTAAATTGTGTCAAATAATAGTGTATAAAGTACGCTGCAAGTTAAGCTTAATAGGTTCTTGTCTCCTGTTTTATCTTTGCAGTACAGCTTAGTTCTGTGTATAGTTTTTATCTTCTATATATTTGAGGGCATACTCTATACTTTCTATGTGCAGATTCCTCTTTTCCTTATAAAAAAACCCCAATAGCTCTAAGTGCATTAGGGATTTCAAATTTATTTAAAAGTATTTGGAAGGTGGACTTGCCTATTGCTGCTTTCACTTTAACTTTGTTCAGGTTTAGAAAAGTATTAAGTAATTGTTTTCGCTGATTTTTGTTGTTCTTGCCAAAAGCATTGGACATATACTGCCTTTGTCTTCAAAATATTGCAGATGAGATAAGCCAAACTGTAGTAATAGGTGCAGTGCAGAAATAATCATAGGCAATGGAGGATTAGAAATCTCCATTCAGGAGCTCCGCTCTAGTGTATTTCCCCTTAATCCAAAGTGTCCTATGCTATTTGGAACGTAAAAAGTCCTGTAACACGCTGCTACTAATCTCGATCAAATAAACAAAATAATTTTTTAAAAATCAGTAGGATATTCAAGCCATTTTATATAATGGCATTGGATCATTATTCGTCATCTATTTTGGTCATGAAAAATACTTCGTTAATGTTCCAGATGTGTCCCTACTTTAGCAACAGGCAAAATATCCCACTAACAATCATATTAATAAAGATTATATGTTTAATAGTCTTTCCACAGTATTATGTTTAGATTGGTATAGCCAAAACTATGAATCCAAATTGCTATTTTTTATGTTTTTGTGAAATGTCATAATTGTTTGATTTAATTGTAGGCAGATCTCCAGAGCAGTGCTCATTACAGATCAGTCTGTACTAAACACAGATGCAGAGCAGCAGGTATCTATCAATTTTGTATCACTTGTCTCTTTATGAATGTATTTATTAATATTTAGCTGTTGGGAGGGGTTAATTCATGCTTTTGTTTCTGCTTGAATCAGCTTTTTAATCATCTCTCTGCCGATAGGTGTTTAATTTTTTAGTCTCTGTAAAACTATTAGGAATTTTATTTTGTTTTAATTCAAGGACTTGAGTTTTGCCACTTGGTTGGCACTATATTAATTAAACAGAGTTTCTAAGCTGCTGTCTTATAAGGTAGTTAATTTTGCTTGCTTTCCAATAAACTGTTACCCTTAGTATGCTGTTACCTATTAATTATTTATCTTGTCTAAACTTTGTTCAAAATTCTTTTGTTGTTTTTTTTTCTTAACATTCACTTTTACTGGTCAAAGTCCTTACTGTACAGTTTCAGATCCTTTCAATTATTCTGCTTCATCTGCCCTTGCAGCCTTTAATTTTAAAGGAGATTAATGTGTGTTAAGTGTTTCTTGTGTATGCTTCCTGTATTCTTACAGGTTAAATAGGATCTACAAAATAGAAACATATATGATAGAGAAGTCTGTTCTTCCTAAGTCATGCTACTACCAGTCCTGCATAAAAGTACTCCAGTCATTCTCACGTAACAGTGCTCTGCCCAGTGTTCAGAAACAATTTTACAGTCTCTTCCCAACAGAGTTTCTAAACTCTCATCGTTTTGGAAGGGGCTGTGATAAGAGGTTCTCTTTCTGTTTCATTCCTAACAAAGGTGGTCTTACTAACTTTGGTAGAAATTCTTGAATGCTCAAATCCTGCAGGATTGATTGCACAAATTGTTACTAATAAGCCAGAAAACAAAATTGCATAAATGTCTGCAGTTATTTTTCACCTTCACTCAGAATTGTGTTGGTTGCGTCATCATCCATGTTACTCTGTGCTTCACATAAGTTGTTCTTTCTGCTTGATAGGTTTCCATTTTGACAGTGCCTCCAGTGGATCTAGGAAAACCAGCAGTTTGCATCATTGAGTTGTGTTCCTCAACCATGACGTGTATGAAGGACACTTGTAAGTACACGGTATATGAAATCTTAACTATATTTTTTTGCTTTGACTCTATCAACTCTGAAACAAGATTTAAAATATGTGTGTATTGTTCCTCTGCAGCACAATGATCAGGCTGTTACCTGAGAAAACAGCGTGTACTAGGTTACTGTTACCAGCAGACAAGAGTAGTAGTCCGTTGTCTTCATTCTATAGCAGTTGTGTGCTGTTTCATATGGCTTAGGAATCATACTACAAGATTCTTGTTGCATTCATTTTTTTAAAATTTACATGTGGTAATTATTTATTTAAAGTTTTGTTGTTATTTTAAAGGTAATAATGTATATTATTCTTTATTTCCAAATGGGTCAAACATCAAATGTCCCTTTTAACACTTATGTGATTTAGAAGCTTGATAGTTGTAGTCTTGTTAGTACTGGGACAATAGTCTGTTTACTGTACAGTAATTATAAAATAGCACCAAAAAAGAGCTTTTTGTTATGACTGCTGTTTTGTTTTTTTTTTTTTAATAAAAAAAGTACTAGAGTTCCACATTTTGTTTGTTATGCAAGAGTTTTAAGACACCTGAAGATTTAGTAGAATGGCAGATAAGGTTAGTGGAGAGCTCTAGCAGACTGTTGCTTCTCCACTGTAATTAGCTAAGATTGCACAGTCTTCAAGTCAAAATATTAAGATTTTTTTTTTTCAAACTTAGAAATAACATTTCTAATAAAATTCTAACAAAATTTCATGCCAAGAATTTCTCTTACCACTATAATTGAAGGGCCAAAACCCACCTGAAATATTTTGTCAAATAATTTTGGAAAAAACTTGTCAGCAAAAGAGCGGGATCATGGTTAACATGGCTGCATGTTTGGGTTTGGGTTTTTTTTCCTTCAGACTACCTTTAAAATTCAAGAGTATCTTTATGCCATGGGACTCTGTGGCCTCATAAAAAATGCTACAGATGCTTGTTTTCGTAAGGATAGGTTCTCAGTACAAGCATCAGGTATATTTCAGTATGATGTCTAGGAGAATATTTTGGAGCATCTGTTCCTGTTTCTGCTGCAGTTTCAGCTTTTTCCCTAATCAGCATATACAGAACAATTAATAGGTAGGTTAATAGACTTATTTTCGCTTACACAATAATGAATTTTTCCTTTAGTAGATTAAAAGAAAATTCTAAAGCACGTGAATCTTACTGGTAGTTTGTTGTTTGTTCGGCTTTTTTTGAAAACGGACTACCTTAGCTGAACTATTAAATCGAAGTACCTGAAGTACACTATGGTTGGGGGCTTTTCATCTTCTGGAAGTTTTGGTGGAGGTGAGGCTATGTCCCATTATGAGATTTGGAGGGAAGGAGTTGCATCATGATACGTTTGCGGTAAAGTTACAAAAATTCTTTTAAGACCTTTTTTTATTGTCATCAACTGCATTAGATTCTGTGATTCCAAAAACATCTGAGAGATGACCTTTCTGGAAGGGATGCCCCAGTATTTCCATTAACAGTTTTCTATGTACAGAGCTTTATGACTGGTATTTTATGTGAACTTGAAATAGATGAGCAACAAAATGTTTTTATCGGGTATTTATTTTTCTTTCCAAATTCTTCTTCTGAATTTGGTTAAATCGATTAGCAGCTTGGGACACTATGGAAGATAAACAGAATTAGAGGTTGTTTTTTTTTTTACCAAATGCTTTTTTTTTTTTTTTACCAAAAAAATAAGTATCTGTAATAATAACCAGATTATTTTACTGTTACCTAGGCTTGAACTCAGTTCTTTGCATATGAAAGGAGAGCAAACTAAATGATTACGTCATTCAAAGTTTTATTTCCTACTTAATTAACGAAAAAACCCCCCAGCACTGTAATTAAGAACTTAGTGCTATAAAGCATATTGTTAATATTTACCCTTCAAATAGCTGTTCTACTTTAAGGATTCACAAAATACATATTGCAGGAAATTAAATTAAAGAAGGATTGATGTTCAAGTAGATATAAATTATTAGTTCCATGAGAGTTTCTGGGGTGCTGAAAAATTAAGGTTTCTGTTAATTACTTTTTCCCATAAATTCTTTCAGTGTCTGAAGAGAAGGTGCTACATTCCTTAATGAAATTTTTCTTCATGTATTGAAATAATATAGTTGTATTTTAGGTATAGCTGAGTCCTAGTTATGGGACATATTTCATAATTTTTTAAAAAACCTTTACATCATTATCTGTAAATGGGTTTTAACCTGACTGATTTCTCCTTCAAACAATTATTTAAGATAAGTATACAAATACATCTACTCTTTGATCACACTGCATAAATGACAGGCACATAATCTGTATTGCCAGTTGAGTGGAACCAAACTCCTTCACTTGCCCTAAAAATTGAGACCGTAATGATGAAATCATGAACTAAACTCATCGTTCTTCTTGCTAGAAGAATTACTTGAAGACAAATGTTGGCAACCACTGTAACTAATGCAGTTATACCTGAGTAAATCAAATATAATCAAAATACGTACTGATGACTGTGACTCATAGCTATAACCTTAAAGATAATAAAGATTTTATAGAAAGTATATTATGTGAACTTTAGTGATTTGTAGCTGGTTTTTTCTGAGGAAAGAAAAGATTGTATTAGTGTTTAGGGTTGCAAACAGTTAAGGTTACAGGGAGACTTTTATTATCACCACCTGTTTTCTTTTACTTTTTTCCCCGTACATATTCATTTTAGACATAAGGTTTGGTTTTGGTGAAGAAAAAAAAAGAGTATTAATGTTTGAATATAATCTCTGTGTGTGCAATCTGAAAGAAGAGGAGCATGAAGGGTTAAATTTCTGGTCCTTCTGGAGTCAGTGTCAAACTTTGTGTGGCATAACTGTGGCCAGGAAATCATTCAAGATACACGTGATGTACTGGTAAATAATGACACAAATATAGCTAGACTTCAGAGTGAAAGAGAAAAACGTCACAGCTATGCACTGCTGTTAAATTGATCAGAAATGTACAGTAATGAAGAAAAAGTTAATCAGCTTCAACATTGTACGAAGGTATGTTAAACTTCATGAGTCTCTGACAGATAATTGTCTGCTGATAAGTTTCCAGACAACTGTTCAGTAGCAAATGAGTCCGTTCGGGTGGTCTCATAAAAAGCTCTAAGATGAGGCTTTTAAATATCTGAATGAATGGATGTAAAATCAGATGGGAGAACAGCAGAGTAGCTAGTTCTGTATCTGGATGGAGACCAACGGAACAGAAAAGAGGTCAAGAGCTGCATCTTTTCTAAGGAGTCAATAACTTCACTAGTTTGCAAAAGAGAACAAATAAAGGAATAGTATGTTCTATGAGAAATCTATTTAGCAACTTTATTTTCATGAAAACAAGTACATTAGCAAGAAATCTAAGTATCAGATCTCCATTTTTCAAGCAAAACTGAATTTTCTCAAATACAAAATTAGATTTAGTGACATTGATTTGTCCATGCTGTAAGGTGAATTTTGATTAATTACACAGTTCCACAAATGTGTTCTTGTGGTCAAAAATCTTTTCATGTCATCTCTTTCCAGTATGGGTTTGCTGTACTCTGCTATTTGTTTCTGATGTGTACAGGGCACCTCTTGAAATCAAATACTTGAAATCCTTACTGGCCCGCCTAACCTAATTTCACCCACACCCAAACCCAAAACTTGGTTCTCCCATCCTATAAGAAGGTGGATGCATAAAATGTTGTAGAGCTTTTTTGTTACGTTGTACCAAGGGATTGCATGTGTCATAACCAACGTTGCAGAACAGTTCTCTGATAGTCAGCAGTGCCTATCTTTAAATTCTCTCTAGTTTGTCAAAACACGACAGTGTTCCCCACTGCTCTCCATTCTCTGTGTGGTTGGAGAGAAATATTTAACTGCCAGCCCATTTGAACATGCATCTATTCACTTCATCTCCTATTTACTGTTTAGTAAAATAAAAGAAATTGAAGTCTTGCTCAAACTTTTTAGTTCAGTGGAGAAAGATAGTTTCCTACTTACTCCTGTACAGCCAGGCTTAAACTGTGAGTAGGCAAATTTCCAAATTCCCACTCAGTCCCAATTTAGCTCTTAAAGGAGAGTACTGATGAAAGTGATATTTGTGGGCTTAGTATGTTGTTGAACTATTCAACTGCTAACACTGATAGAATGTTCTTGGGGTTCTACAGGTCATTAACAGCAAATATGCCGTGTAATACAGATTCTTGCTGCTGCTTTTCTGGGTACCAATAGACACCTTTTCATAGACTGACACTCTGTCTGCACTGCTGATGTTGTTAAGTTACACTTCCATCTTACCAAGATACATGGAAGAGAGAGATAATTATGAGATGTATTAAGAAAATTTCTCTGTGGTGTATATATACTGTATTTCCATAACACAATACTTCCCTGGGTTAAAGGAAGTGATTTATATGAGCAGTGATTTCTAAAAGTCTGCTGTGCCTTTTAAAAATTGTAAATGATATTTATATATCTGTGAATTCATGATTGTAATTAGTTTGTGTTCTCTTTTAACAGATCTAGTCCATTTAACCTGTCCATCAACTAAAACTGCTAGGGAAGACTTAGAGCCTGTGGTACAGAAGTTATTCAATTTGAATACAGAAACAGGTAAGAATAAATAAATGAAGTATTAAGAGATTATTTTGCGAAAATATAATTTACCCTTGTAAGTAAAGTATCTGTTACCGAACATCTGAATCTGTCATCAGAGTCAGCATATGGTGAGCTGCTATTTAGATATCAGCCTCTCAAAGTAAAGGAATCTATTTTGAGAGTGAGATTGATTAGACAGATGTCAGGTTTTTTGTATTTCATGGTCTAATGTTCCAAGTCTTCTTCAGCTGTGGTTTAACTTCAGTATACAAGGACCATGGCTATAAGTGTCTAGGACTTTTTAAATTGTATATGCTTTCTTTTTCATGGAAACACATTTGCTTCTCAGCATGTCTTTCAAAGGTGGAGTAGTGGAATTAAGTATTTCTGAATCTGTTTTTTCACACTCTCCTGTTTTTAGTGATTTCTTTCACTTGGGTATCCCTAACAATACTTATCAAAACCCCAAAAGTTGGTGATCTCTCTTTCTCCTTCAGCTGCCAGTTGTGCTCAGTGTTATAAACTTCTTTATTTTCTTTTGCCTTCTCTTATTCGAAGACTGTTATTCATCCTCCTGTTGTCTTCTTCAGGTGCTGCCTTGTTTGCTGTTTTTAGTTAAAATTCTCTGGATTCTGCTTTAAGCAGTGGAAGCATAAAGTTGTTACACACCACAGTGTTGTCAGGAAGATAGATTTTCAGTAATTTCCAATAATGAACTATTTGGCCCTAAATGCAAGGGAACGTTGCCAGCTACTTTGATGAACTTTGACCTCAAGATGGACAGTTTCACAGTCCCAGAGGAAAGTAGCTGTTGACAAAGCAGTTGTTGCCTAGAAAGAAACTGTCCGTGAGATACTTTGAGCTAGTACCACAGAAGTCTTTGATATTTAATCCCAAGATCTTGCATTTAATCATATTTTTGGTAGATGCTCACAGAATAGGTACTGTGCACACAGAAGATGCTGTGGTGTTCTGACCCTGGGAAAGCATTTTTAAATATAGTGTGCTTATACTTAAATACAGTATATCATAGTCGTTCTATGAGAAAACACTAGTTAGCTGTCAGTGGAAGTGTGCATGTTCGTATATACACAAGTTAGGAAGTGTGGAATTATTTTATAATATTGATAATTGGTTTGCTTATAATATTTGCGCGTATGCTTTATTAATAAGGCATAACATGAATTCAGGTAGAATTTTCTCCCTTTAATAAAATAAATGCAGTCTTTTATGTGTGCAATCTGTCTTTTTTCCTCTCAGTGCTCTGTAGCCAAGAACAGTGTTTCATGAAGGGTTGAGTTCAGCTTTCCACAATTTTGTTTTTCTGTGTTCTTTTCCGTTTTTACATTCCCCCCCCCACCAACGAAAAAGAAATATCTTACTGTTTTTACTGGACAACAAATTGCTTTTATTAGGAAATAAAGTATTAAATAATTCGCATTTTCTTTCTTTTTTTTTTTGCCTACAGAAAAGGCATCTTTGATGTCCCAAAGATGTAGATTTTTTACTAGGCTTGTAGTACAAGAGCCTTTACAAAACAAATATACAGAATGCAACTAGGGTTTGTAAATAGAAAACTTTATTAGACTGGAGAGTGACAAACACTTTTTATGTTGATATTTGTCAATTTAAAGCCCACTGATTTCCAACTTTTAATATTTAACATGTGCCTTAAATTTTCAAGGCAGTACCATGTGTTTTGAAGGCTCAATTGGTGAAGAAAAGATTAGCCTGCAGTTCAGTGTCTTCTAATCATTTGAGGGGGGTAGCATTAATCTTAATGTTAAAAGTGATCCAGTTTTGAAATGATATATTGTTTAGAACCTGACTGAAATTCTTCTGTAGAAACTCTGTGATCATAGGGGTCCTCAGGTGCACTGAGGCACTGAAAAGCTAGTTTTCACTGACACATAGGCCTTTTTATCATCAGGATGAGGTAGTGGTCGTATTTTAATTAAAATGTCAGAACAAATACTGTTGGAGTTATTGAAAATGAATCACCAGATAAAGTGAGCACTGGGCCATGGCAGGTCAAAGAGGCAAAGTCACCTGGAGAAGAGGACTCCATTCATTTTCCTGCCTAAATGAGGAAGAAGTAACTTTTATGAGCAATGTGAACTTTTAAATATATTAAAGAGCATCTTGCCCTGTATTAAGGCTCAGACTTTCACAGGCTGATGAATTTAATTTAGATTTCAAACTGATCAGTATGGTTAGCACCTATTTTTTTAAAAATATTTGACAGTTATAAAAAGATACTGAAGGAATAGCATAGATTTATCTCTTTTTTTCTAATTCAACTGCTTTAAAATACTGTTTTGAATGCCGTTGTTATCTAGAAATTTCTTTCTCGGAAAGAAGTAAATCTCACAAGGTCTTTTACAAGCTTCATTTATTTTAGAGGAGGTAAAATACCAAAAAGGGGACAGGAAATACACCAAACAAATAGTATCTATTAAGTTAAGAATCTATGTTGTGTATTCCTCCATTGCATTCTGCACTGTTAAAAAGTGACCTTCATCTTCCCAGAGGTTTTTCTGCTTGTGTGCAGAGGGGTTATATGAATGTGCAAAGTTAACTGCAAGAAGGTACAGGTAATGAACACACAAGATGTAGTTTATGATCATTTTGTATTCATAATGAGTATTGTAGCACAGTACAAATCCTCAGTTAACGTAGATTAGTATAAATTAATCATTTATTTTCATTTAGCAGTATTTCGCCAGTTTAGAGATTCTACACACCGTATAACACACACCTCAAATAGAGTACTTCTGGGTTTTGGTAATGCTTTACCTGCAGTTACTTTTGGGGGGAGGTATTCTTTGTGAATTTTTCTTCAAAATTTATTTTATTTAAACCATGAGGATTAGTTACTCTCCTTAGACTGGCATGAGGATGCTTAATCTTAAAGCACACAGAGGTCTGTTATGAGAAGAGTTCCCATACAAAGACAAAATATTAAGGGGGGGGGGCGGGCGCGGGGAGAGAAGTATACATCAAAAATATCTTTGCATATGTGCAAAGTTGGCACAGCCCATGGAGGACTTGTTCAGACCGTCATATGCTCATGGAGTTTATCCAGAGTAAACTAGATAACGTGAAGTGGAAAGGCATTATATTTAGACCAAGCTTCTTGGTTGTATGTTTTTAGGTGATAATTGGTTCTTGTGTGGGTTAGTGCATACTGAATAGGTAGAGTTTACATACCTATGGTGGTAAAGGAAAAGTAAAGTATGATGAAAGACTGCCTCAGACAAGAATGGAAAGTAAAGTTAATTGGCTTTTTAAAGGAAAAAAACCAACTTTATCACAGTAATTCCATGTTAATAAACTGACTTCTAGTATGCTGGATTCCATCTTGCCCTTATTACACATGAACATTGATTACTGGAAACACCTTTTTTTCTTTTCAGAAACTCACAATGAAGAACTGGAAAAACCTAGAGTCCTCTGGGCAGTCTACTTCAACATGAGAGATTCTTCAGGAGTTGACAAAAATTCATATGATGGCTTACCTTCAAATGTTTATGTCTGTTCTGGACCAGACTCTGCTTTAGGAAATGACTGTGCTGTCAAACAGGTTGGACAGATCAATTATTTTGGTTGCAGAAATTTAATTTTAAAGACCTAAGGAAGTCCAATACAGTCGACTTTTGTTCTGGGTTAATCTGCTTTATGCTAGGGAATTAGTATTAATAGAGCTATAAAACCTCACAGCTAAACATATATAAAAAAAAAAAAATCTTACTTAATGAGCAAAGTGAATGTCAGTGGGATTGAGAACAGAGGAAACTTGTTACTATATCAACTGACCTTTTCGCATTAGGAGTAGCAGATAGTTAATCTGAACAGGTAGAGGGAACCTAGAAGGCAGCAGTACCTGAAGATGATGATCTTGGTAGAATAGTTACTTGCTTTAATACTGTGGAAAGGAAAAACTGTCAAATAATTCAGAAAAATAGGTGATAAGTCCCCAAAATATATAGTCTTTCGCTTGTAAGGTTAAGGAGGAGGTATAGTAGTAGAGAAGCAGTACAAATCAAAGGTCAGGAAAGCCTATCTACAGTTCAAGCTGGAACGATCATCAAGGTAGTTGAATACCTGCAGGACACAGTCACAAACCTAAAACCTATTGGGAAAACACCCCAGCATTATTATTAATCTCATACATTAAGCTATCTGTCTCAGTTTACCTTCTCTTTGCCTTAATGTCATCATATTAAAAAATCATGGTGTAATTGTGTCTCTGAAGGAATTGAGGGCAATGTCGTTCTATCTGTGACCTGAGATAGTATTTGGCACCAAATCACACTGTGTTCTGATTTCAGTTCTCAGTATTTGGGTGCCTACATATCTAGTTCCTACCAAGTACAATCCTGAACCGAGAACCACTTGCAACTTGCCTATTAGTAGTAATACCATACCAGTACTCAATTTAAGACAAACTACTAGTGCTTTGAATTTGGAGATGAAGACTGAAAGCTCCCTAAAGAAAACTAGGTAGATGGAGAGATCGTGAAATAGTCACCTTCTGTGTCAGCAATAGGCAGAATACACAGGGACACCAGATCTTCAAGGGTAGGTACATAGAAATTCACAAAGAACTTCATATCATACCTCTCCTTGTGCCTTGTGCACTACTACTGTGCAGGAGACAAGAACACCATGCGATTATGTAGGTTACAGCTTGATCAACGAAAGACAACTACAGGAATGCGTCTCCTTTGCTCTTCCATTCAGAGATCCACCTTGATAAGGAATGTGTAAGTTTTTAGACAAATGCAGTCCCTGTGGTGTCAGGGTGCTTTCAGAGCTAATGTGAGAACACTTCTACATCTTTGTAGGATTATCTGGTGCTAGTAATTTTTAGATCTGTTTAATAGCCATCTTCAGAGAATGTGCATGCTGTCTTCTAACCAGTTGCATGATTTTTTATGACTAAGTCATAAACCTTTTAAAAATAAGAATTTTGAAGTGGAAAGGCTGACACAGCCTCAATTGTAGCATCAGAATGGTATTATTAAGGGTTAATAGTACCCTTCATTGTGCTTCACAAGGCAACCATTTGCCTCCCAAGAGAGTAAAGAACTGTAAAGACAAAAAATAATGCAAGACAATTATTATGGTAGCAGTTTAAAATTGTAAATGAGTTCTTTTCTAAATGGCATTTTTTTAACTGTTGTTTAAAACAGTGCAAGTTAAAAGATGCTTAAGTACACTTAAACCCGCCTATTTCTAATTCTGCTAGCCCCCTTTTGTGGCATTCAGCTTTGTCTTACTACCGTAAGAGCTCTTTTTCTTACCAATGAGTAATGGTATAATAGATCAAGTTGTGTTTAAATATTCTAGGTGCTGTAGGTAACCTTTGTGTTAAATGTGGTGACCATCAGTGAGATAGATGTTAAGCAAGAAGATCTCAGAGGAGAAACAACCAAGAGCCTAAAACACTGCCTTTCAGAAGAGTAGGTAGAGGCTACATTTTTTGGAACCTATTTTAAATTTTGAAACTACTGGTCACTAGAGTGAAAAATATTTCAGTGTAAACATGGCCATAATTAAAAGTCGAAAGGGTAAATGAAAGTGAGGAGCATGTCAGAACAAAGTGAAGAACAGGCTGAAGATAAAGCAGGACTCACAGTTAGAATACACCCTTCCTATGTAGCATGCAGGTACCTTCTGGACAAGTGGAGGAGGGAAATATATGTAAGTTGGTGTGCCTTCTGCCCCCAAATCACTTCCATCTTCCTAACAATGGGATGGAAGTCTCCTAACACAAAATATTACAAAAAAAAAAAAAAAAAGGATCAGCACACTTTAAAAAAGAACACACAAATAACCACTGTGCGTATTAGTCTTGGAGATGGCTTGCAAAGCTGAATCTAATTTCTCTAATCAGTTGTGTTTACTGTTTTAATGATACTTCCCATGATTTATTTTTCATTACCATTAGTATTACTAACTTCTATATGTTGTGCTGTTTGATTGTATTAGAAGGCAAGACACTGCAGCTTTTACAGACGATTATCCATCTACAGCTCAGTATACAAATGACGTCATTCTTGTTTTATTTTAATTTATTTTTAAATTCCAAGTATAATACTGAATTCATTTTGATGTCTGCATTTACTTGCCCTGAGGCTAAATAAAATGTAAAGTGCTATTTATGATTCCTTCAAATTCTATACGCATGGGCCGTGTAAAGCATCTGACTTCCAGTTTTCTGTGTTTTCACTGCTACAACCTGACGTGAATTATCACGTTCTTTAGTGTGTTCCCTCAAGTATTTCAGATGTACGGGGCATCTTCATGTTCGTAAGAGGAAGCATTAAAATTGTCATGCCAGTATTTGTCTATAACTTGTTACTTTTTTTGTCTATATCTGGAAGGATTTCAGAGTTATTCAAGTGTGTTGTATTTCAAACTACTGTTAGTTTGGTGGCGTTCTCTGTAACAGTTGCTGTGAAAGCCAATACAGCTTGCCTGCATGCCATCAAGGTGTGTAGCTGGGATATGGTAAAACAGGAACAAAACATAGTTTTATTTAACTTCAAACAGTTATTAGAGTATGCAGGTGCTTTACATGCTTCTGTCTTAACGCTTAATTCCAACCTACCCACTTGAAAGCTGGTACACTTTACTAAATATTGAAGGAACTATTTACTAAATTAGTTACGATAAGTATCAAAGTGTTATAATGAAGGAGCTGCTAATATTATTGGTTATTCAGCATGACTTCAGCTGGATAAGGTTAGCTTAAAAAACTGGTAGACCTGAAAGCACTCTATACCATTAAATTGTTCAATTATAATCAATGTCATCATGTCCTACATAACATACTGAGGATTTCTTTCCGTGTTGAGCCTTATAATCCTTTGACCATTTTTGAAGTGGATATTTGCTGACTAGCTGGAGACTGAATAATTGTTGAGAACTACATAGGAAATGTTTGTCTGCTCTAGTTTGTCATATATTTAGTGTAAAATATGACAACTTTCTTCAATATTCTATTAAATATAATAATTTAAGTATATTTTTGGAGTTTCAAGGACAAGTGCAGGCTTGAAATAAAAAATCTTTCTCTTACTTTCAAAAATTTAGTTTTGTAAACTTTTTGTAGGATATTTGTACTCCCTTGCCCCCTAGGAGTACTAGGCAAGGTTTTCAAATTACAAAACCATGGGGTTGAAGTAGAGAATAGAATTTTTTTGTATATTCTTTCATATTCAAACCCCGCCTAGACATGGTCCTGTGCCCCCTGCTCTAGGTGTACCTGCTCAAGCAGGGGGTTGGACAAGATGATCTCCAGAGGTCCCTTCCAGCCCTTACCGGTCTGTGATACTAATGTAAATAGATGTAAACAGTTTTAAATGGGTATGGAAGAGTGAAATTTAGGAAGCAGAATGAAAAATTAAATTGAACTGAGAGTAGACAGGGTCATTTAAGCAGTTAATAATGGAGTCCTACAGCCACGTGCTGGTGATACAAATCCACAGCAGGTGGGCAGTGAAGTTTATCACAGAAAGCTGTTTGGTACATGCTCAATGATGTATTAATCTGAAAACAATTCCCGCTTGTCCAGGAATCCGCATCATGTAATCAGCCTTTGCAGTTGGCATTAACTGACCCTACTGTCAGCTTTTTCAGTGCAGTGTCTGGTGAATATAAAGATTAAATGCATTCTTGCCTATGTGGGAGCTCTCATCACAGGTCGTCTTTAGGGCATAGTTTACTGAATAGACAAAATTGAGACGCAGTATTCCTTTTGCCTTTTTAGAAGCCCAAAACATAACTGTGATCTGCATGAGTTGTCTCCGTTTGCCTTAGAAGCTTAAGGACTTCAGAAAAAAAAACCTTTATAGAAATGTGAAGTGCATGTTGATTCAGTAAATAAATTCCTGAGTGTCTTTAGCTTTATAAGCTTATAGATAGGTTATTTGCACAAGAACATGTAAAACTGTTTAACAGTAGTTAACAAAGTTACTTGCGTTCTTCTGGTTTTTTAAAGGATTTTTGGCCTCCTTTGTTTTTATAAAGTGTCTGGTTCTCAAGAATTCTAAGATGGTATTATTTTGGTTCTTTTTCTCCCAGGTTGTGTAGTTGTATTCTGCATGTTGTAGTAACAACTACCCTGATGTTACCTAGAACACGTTTCTTTTTAACATCTTTCATTGCAGTGGTCAAAAACCTTGACCTTTTGTATGTACTTAATTTCTAAACCTCAATGGCATGAGGAGTAAGTGGCATTGTGAATTAAATCCCTGAGCTATATGTTAAAGAGTAACTGTCTTTATCTAAATGAAAGTTGCTTATACAACTTTCTCTTCAGAAAGGCACAATTTTGCACGTAGTTGTACGCAGATAATACATTAAAATGATAGCCATGTTTTCTGAATATATTATAAATGTCTACAAATATGCATATATTTTCAATTATAATATTCCATTGGATTAGAATAGGTCTCATCCGAGCTGTTTAGAGCTGTTCAGAAAAACAGAAATGGAAATTATTTTTGTAATTCTTAAATTTAAGAAGGAAACGCGTATAGATGTGATGTAAGCTGTACATACGAACAGTTTCCTGGGTTTGCTTGTTATGTGAAGTGGATTATTGTCTCTGGAAAGAGGCAAGATCTTTCCCACACTTCGCATTTGACTGAAGCTAGGGATATTTTGATAGAGGAAAAGATAATTTTGCTTGCAAAAAATCATCTTAGTGGGTCTCAATACAATGTAGAATGACCAGCACTTTTTAAAAAGCCCTATGCTCTGACTTTTATAGTAGAACGATGTAAAAGGATAGATTGCTTTTTCTTTTTTGAGGACTGCAAGAAGGAATGTATTTCCCATGTGTGTACAATACTGTCAAAGTTTTAAATCGCTATTGATTTGAAAGAACAGAGAGTAATCTTAAATATCTGTAAAATATTGCTGCAAGGTATTACATTTCATGGTGAAGTTTATTTTATGCTTTTTTTTTCTGAATAGGCTGAGACTATTTTCCAAGAAATGTTTCCTACAGAGGAATTTTGCCCACCACCACCGAATCCAGAAGATATTATATATGATGAAGATGAGATTGTGCCAGAAGAGTCTGGATTCAGCAATTCACCAGATACAAAACCTGAACCCTCAGCTGAGGAAAGCAGTAATGGAGGTAGTATTGCTGTTAAGAAAGAAGATAATGAAGAATGAATTAGCTGTGTTCTTTTAGTAGAAGAGGAGGTTGACCCAAACTAAAATGTAAGGGAGGAAGGGTAAGAAAAAGAGGTTTAAAAAATCATAGCTGTATTATTTGCGATTGCCTTATTGTCCTTAGCTTGAATAATCTTTCTTTGTCAGATAGTTTCATTGATAGCTGAGACATTTCTAAATAGTCATAGCTTCACCAGATCCAGGGGTATTTGTAGCTAAATAAAAAACATAGAACAAAGCATTTGAAGTTAAAATGCTAAAATAGGATTCATGATTTGTTGAGAGAATTTGGTTTTGTTTTACATCTTGGAAGGAATCCTCCATCGTTTAAACAGGCAACAAGTCGAAACCAATCAAAAGAAAAGTGCAAGCTTGCTTACCAGTTAGAGGATGATCTTCTGATACAACGCATCACAGTTCCACTAAAAATCATTGGATCTGTGCTAATTATACAGTTGAAGGTGAGCTTCACAGACTGTCCTTCAAAGTGGGTTTATGGCTGGAACTTAAAGGCATCAATATTCACAGTTTTGGAGTGGCTTTAGAATGTATAACAGATGTCGTGTTTAATGTGTATAATGAAAATTTCTTGTATGGCTTTGAAACTGATGCTGTCATTTAGAAATAAATATAATCCAGTAGATGTTCCTCACATGAAACTCTACTACATTCAATTTTTTTTTTTAATACGATATAATAGATCACAAATTTTCACTAGTGACTTGATTTACTGCAGTCAGGAAAACAGCACAATTTAAACTTAATGCTAGTTTCCCAACAAAACTTAAAATCATTAACGGAGCATACCTGTTGTTAGTTTCCCTGGATTTGTTGCAGTGTTTGGGCATTTAATAAGCCAGTAGTTAATTTTTTGAAGTATGGTGTCTGAGAAGTTTAGGTGATCATTAACTGAGGGTTTTTTTATGGTGGGGAGAAGGTTCAACTGGTAATTCCAAAGGTTTATATTGATCCTGGTTAATAGGATTAAAAATAGTGCGATAGCTGTAAATTACGCGTTTTGTAATGATAAATCGTAAAGCGTTTATATAATAAGATTTATTGAAGTATTTATAAGCCTAGTTTGTATGAAAAATTACAAAATGAGAAAGCTGTTGTAAATGACCGTGATAACCTTGCACTTCTTCTGAACAATGCTTGAAATTAGATATTCAGATGATGAAAAATATTTAGCATTTACTTAAAGATTGACCTTAAAATGTACACCCAGTAGATCCGTAGTATATCTAAATACAGTGATCAGTGAATTTTGATGAGTCAGGGTTTAAAATTCTACATTAACTTAGATATAGTTCTAGCAGTGCTTAAATAGTGTACATAAATAAAAAATGCCATTGAATAGTGAGTATTCAGCACTGCCTGAACTTGACATATCCAGGGTTTTGTACAGTTCCGCAGTGCATGGGCCTGCCTTTAAAATGGTGTTATGCCATAAAGGTTTATTTATTTATTTTTATACAGCACAACTGGAACAGTTAACTTCACTTTGTCTTGCACCATAATACATTGTCCAATTTGCATTTCACGGACTGGTTTGTTAGTGTTTACATTCCCTGTTTATTGGATAGGTACCATTGTGTGTATAATCCCAAAGTCCTCAAAAATATGTGGTTGAAATGTTTACAGTGTTAAACAATGGTTATCTTTGGATGCTTGTGATTGAGCAGTTATTTATATATAGTAATAAGCAGGCTGCCTCTTCATTTAGCTGTAATTCTTACTTGTATTGGAAAGCATGAGTGTATTAATTGTATTTAACATCTACAGCTCTGTAAAAGAACTAAGTGGAGGACCTAGTTCCTGTTTGTCTTTCAATAATAGGGATCATAGTTGAATTTTTCATCTTCTATGTTTACAAGGAAATAATTTGATGAAAATTAAAGGTTTGCTTGCAAGTGCATTTTAGTGTGTTTTCTTTCAATTACACAAGAAAAGCAGTTCATTTGTTAGCTGAGCTGAGATTTCCTGATAATTCTGTTGTCTACTTTCATCATGTCGACATCTGTAATAAGATGGAAGTTTATGTGGGTGACTGTGTTTGTATCAGTTAGCAAGTTTATATAAAGTACCATCTTAGTGCTTCGTGTCCATGTAAAGCAAAGTTTGGAAATACTGCAAATTTGATTTTAGATAAGAGGGAATAATCTGAAAGTTGTAGGCTATGACTTTACACTACATTGATTGCTTAAAAACTGTTTTCATGTCTCGTGGGTATGGTGAATGGAAACATAAAATGTTTTTCCTATGGTACTTGAGTACCCAATAGCTCACTTGCAATAGCAGTAGATAAGAGTGTTGATCTTTGTATTTTACAGAAGTCATGCACTGAACTGCTTTTTGTTCTTGCTTTAAATGATTTAAGCATACAAAGTGAGGGTTAGGCTTATTTGAAGTAGTTTTTAAGGCTTGTCATACAGGATGTATTCAAAAGATAACATGACTTTTTAAAAACTGGCAATTTATCTGTAGGATTATTAATAAATCAAGTTAAAGAAAGATAAGGTTAATTGAATTTTTAAACAAGTAGCTGTATTATCCTTCAAGCACCTTGGAGCTCATACAATATTCACACCTTTTTTTTCTTTCCAAAGGAGTGCTTTGATATGTTTGAATTCCTTTTTTAATGAGTACTTTCTTTTTAACGTGGTTAATTGGATTAACCCTTAATATTCAGTCAATTTTATGCCATTTTCCCCTCTGCTGTTGTATTGCCTTATCTGTATGACTGCAATTAGGTAGGTACTGTTCCTTTGGAAGTATTCTCAGCCATGAAGCTGCTACGTCTGCTTTTTCTGGTGATGATGATGCTTAGGGCCATTTGACAGGTAATCATTAGAACTCAGATCATTGCAGACTATGGGGTCTTTTCTCCTATCATTGCAGAGGGATTTATGTAGGTAACTCCTATTAATGCTAATGAGACTTGCATGTGTAAATCCTCCTTGCATCAATGGGAAAATTGACCCCTGGAAAAAAAAAAAGAATCTCCATGTTAGACTTGCTGATTCAGAAACGTCCAGGCACTGACAGCTCCTGTGTGGAAATGTGATGGAGCATGTGCTTTGTACCATTTCACTGAAATACTCTGAAGAGGACTTGGGGAATTTTTAGGGGTTTTATCTTTTATATTTTATTTTGTACTTTCCATACACTTCCAAATTCTCTAACGATTCTTTTTATGTAGCTGATATCGATTCTACTTGCTGTACTCAGGAGGTTGCATGGCTCCTTTTGCTCTGGTTCTCATTGTTTTTAGGGCCTTCTCTCTCCCCTCCAAATCTCTTTACATCAGCAATGTGAATTGCAACAGCTTAATTTCAAGAAGAATTTGCTACTAATGTACAGGTTAATGACAAGTCAGAAGTATTAAACTACTGTTTTCACACAATAAGAGACTAGGTCACTTAAAATCTATAATCTCAACTGTTGAAAGGATAAAATCAATTTCCTCAACACTCTTCCAGGCTTGGAGTGGGAAAACATATGAACCACCACTTGAGTGGTGGAAAGAAGAAAGGAGAGACACAGAGATGGAAGCAGCTAAAGCAGGATTGCTGTAGCGGGAGGAGGAGGATAAAATGGGGCTGTTTGTCATGACCTTCAAGGTCCAGGACCAACGAGTTTTGCACTTACATTTCCCTTTCTGCTATTTGAGATTTCTACACAATTTCTAACATTTTATGGGCTCTGGGGAAAAATATGTATGTGCTAATTGGAGTGAGGCAACAACAATTAACCAAGAATGGATAACTTATAAATGGAGTAATAACCAGCACATGCACTGGGGACTTTGCAGTACAGATGAAAATACTGGGGGTTTTTTGTTCACCTGTGGACATGTCTGTCCGTTCTTTATTGTTTATTTTATTGCTCAGTTACTACTGTGGATCTTTCATATAATCCTCTGCAGTACATTTTAGGTTTTTACTTATCTGACGATTTTATATCAGTAGCAAATTTTATCACCCCTTTTCTTAACATAATTTGTGAAATTATTCAGCAGCTCAGGTTTGAGATGATTCCTACTTCTTTGCTAGCTGTCAGTCAGTAGTTTCCTTCTACCTCTGATGGTTAGGTGTTTTTGAAGAGTCTTTTTGAAGGATCTTGTCAGAAGTTTCAGGGAAGGCTAGCATCACTATAATCTGCATATTCCGTACAGATCCATCAAATTAGACTCCTCAAAAGCTGTTGTAAATTTCTGAGGCATAGCTTTCCTCTCTGTAAGCTTTGTTAACTCTTCCCCAATATTATGCTTGTTCATATCTAGTAATTCTTTCTTTATGACAGTTTCTATCAATTTGCCTGCTACGGATATTAGATTTTATTCAGTGGTAACCATAAAGCAACTCCCTTGAAAAACAAAAAACTCTCCCTTAAGGAAGAGTTCCAAGTTCTCCCATTAAAGAGTGAAAATTATGGTGTCAGAACTACCCTAAACTGCTCCAGAATGCTCTCTTAGCTTTTCTGCCATAATGAATGTTCTCTTCACCCATTAATTAACAGTACACTCTGCAGATTCTGGTGGGTTATCTGCCCTTTTTCATTTTTCCTTAGGATTCTGTGACTGCAGTTAATGCAGTTGCTAATTTTCCAATTAAGGAAGCTAGTTACTGAGATCACATCATGAAACTTGATTTGTGTGTGTATACAATTCTTAACAGAGTTTTTTTTTTCAAATACTATTAATTAGCTATGTGTGTATATACATATTATGGCAAAATTATTCACTCATAAAAGTTTATCATTTAAACTTTTGCAGAAATCAAGCGCTATAAAATGTCCAAAAGTTAGATTTATCTGCTGTTACCAAAACTGGCAAAAATAAGCGGGAGAGTTGTGGTGGCAGGGCAGTTGCTTGCATTCCTTGGGTAAGTAATGCAAAATATCTTTGGTAAGTTGTAGAAGTAGTTGACACACTGGAAGTTCGAGACAGTGATATAAAATATTCACTTATAGCAACCCACTTTAATAGTAAGATTGCTTCAATAAACCAGACGGAAGTCTTTACTTAGGTGTGTATGATTTCAAGAATGACTTTTTTAATGTGATAAAAAGTTACTATAGAAGGATACGTTCAGCTGTAGAGGTAAGTAGTACGAAATGGTCAGCCATGTGGCATTCATGTCGTTAGCTTTGTACCTAGCAAAAAAATTACTTCTGGTGGAAGCAGAGCTTATTAGCAATTCCACCGTCATGTTTATTTACAGGCTGCCAGGTGCTGTTTAAAAGAGTGACTGGTTCCTCAAAATCTGAATGGGGAGCCAGGCAGGAATGTTGTAAATTCGATGACATTTGAGATTTAGAAAGTTGACAGTGAAGTATCAGGAAGATGCACCTGTTGACTTCATGGGAGTTCTGATCAGAGGAGACTTTAATAGAAAATACTCTTCCTGTCACAATTCTAACAGACAATATATTTTACACTACTTGCATACATTGACAAAAAAGATGGAAGGTATCCACCTAAGTGTATATCAAGCCCCAAATGTATTGGAGTAAACAGTGGTTGCGTAGACAATGGTTGACTCCCAGTGTATATAATGCTGCTTAAGTGGCAGTTCTACATAGGTGTCTTCTCAATCTTAGGGAAAAGCTTCGCTGAGAGTGTTGCGAGTTTCATAACTGGCTAGTATATGGACCTCAATAGTATACTTCTTCACCTGATTTTAGTTTTCCTGTTACGCATCAGAATTTTTTTCCTCCGAAAGATTTAAGCATCAAGTAGAACTAAAATACTTTCTTAGTGACAGTCTGATCTTTTGATCGCCCTAAGAGGCATGGTGCAAGGAAGTTGTGCTGTTACTACAGATAATGCTGATTTTTAGGAAATCTCAGAACACCCACATTTTTAGATACAGATTTTCAGGACCTCATACTTCCTTCTGAAGTGCCACCCCATAATTTGTAATATCTTTGGGTGTCTGGAGAAGGCTTTAGTGCTGTTCCTCCATTCTGTGTGGTTAAGACTTCAGTAAGTGGGGCATGCCAAAGGCTATGGACACTCCATTTGTCTTCTCAGACAGAAGTTTCTCTTCCGAGGTATTGCTGCATGATAGCAGTCACCACTGATGTCTAACAAATGTGGCTTCGGCTTCGATAGCTGCTTTTTTGCTGCTTCAACCTCAGGAAGCTTGTTCTTTAGTTGGGTATTGGTAGCTTTATCTCATTCCTTTTCTTTTTCTCTGAGCATGGAGCTGGATTAAGAAATGCTTCTCCTTTGGAAGTGATTGTTGTGTCAATCCTGAAGCTGTTAAGTTAGTAAATCATATTAGCACAATGATAAAACGTGTGGATGATGTTGTGCTAGACTGCAGTTCATCGATACCTCAAGGCCTAGTTCGCAAGCCATATAACCAGTGTGGTATTTGTTGGCAAGCAGGTGTTCTGTACCTGAGCTGAATGTCCAGACAGAGGAGCAAGTTTTTTTTACTACTGGCTGACATCATACAAGAAACTTGAGTCTAGAAAAGGATAGCTTACAGGAGTCTTCTCTCATAAATAAATAAAAAAATAATTGCAAATCCAAACACTCCTGTGCTGTGTTTTAGACTCTGAGTACATGGGAAACTTCGTAATAGCCAGTGTGGAATTCTGACTCTATTCTGTTTCAAACCCAAGCATATTTCTGGAGCTCACCCGAGGGAAAGCCTTTTAATCATGATGAGAGACCAGCTGTCAGAGCAATGTAATGAAATATTTCTCTGCTCTGGGAACTTTTCAGCAGCGTGAAAGTCACTGCAAGTCACGGTTGAGTCCTTTGTTGTGAATAAATTATCCAGTGAATTTAGCCTTTTTTCCTGTTCAAAAATTTGTGTATGCCCTAGTTAAGTACCTTCGGGGAATAATGTTTAGACTATAGATTATTCAGAGAGAATCCACTATATGATTCTTAAAGCAACTTATTAGCTAAGTCATGTGGCATTTTCCTGCTCCATATTTGGATGCTGAAATAATACATAAAACTTAATTTTTAAAATGGTATGTTAATTATGACATCATACATTTTTAAGACAAAAAACCCCACTTTTATGAAAAACAACAAAAACATTATTTACCATTAAGGAAGCCATCATAAAATAACTGATTTTGGTGATACTTGTACACGATGCTTGCATTTTGTTTCCATAGAAGTTTTAAGCCAGGAAACCTTAGATTACTTTCCAGACTCCCAGTCTGAATCTAAAATGAAAAAGCAAGCATGGTGAAAGCTAATAGCCCTCTCAGTTACATTTTAAGGACATACTCATCTCTGCTAAGATATCACTTGAAGTGCATACTACATAGAGTATACAGTTAAAAATTTGGTTTGTATCAGATCTCTTCAATTGGCCCATTCCAGCATCATCTCTGAAGTGATGTCTGAAAGTGCATGCAAGTGTACAAATGTAATGAAGAGGGGCAAAGCAGTACTCAAATGAAGGGTAACAACAAGCAGTAGATAACGTATCAACTTGGGATTCAAGAGAAATGGGTATATTTTTTTGACTCTGGCACTGGCTTCCTCAATGAACTTGATTGAGTCATTTCCCTTTAATGTCATATTAAAAGGATGTAAAATGGTGACAGATATTTTCTGAAGCCTTTTGAGAGGTCAATAAAATATAAAAGTAGTATAGGTATTTGAGAAAGAAAATGAACAGTGTTAACGATAACTGTGAAAATGAATAGCAGTAATACTTAACTAGAGGTGCAAATGATTTTCTGAGAAGAAAAAATCAAATATAGCTATTATAACGTGATTGGGATAGCAGATGTTTTATTAGCGAAGTCTCTGACATTTTCTGTGTTTCACAAGTAAGGTTTCACCAATCAGCACAAACTCTCTGTTTACCACTTAATAAAAATAACATAACATTAACTTTTTTTAAAAAAAAATCTTTTTCTGATTAAGCATATTTTGCTGGCAGATTGTAATGCATATTGCTTCATTGTTTAATTAGGACGTAATGCTAATGTCATTAACATTCTATGTGATAATTCAGTAGGTTGCCTATTTATAGACATAGCGAAAGTCATACTTTTTTTTTTAGTAAGGTGCTTTTGACTGGGCTATTAAATTAAAAATAACGTTCAAGTTACTCTAAACTGATGTTAGCTTTCAGTGGCTTTGTCCGTGGTCCAGTGAATCTGAAAAATACTGCTACATGCACTAGAAGTAGGGGGGTTTAATTATTACTATTTTTTTTAATAGAGCCTAACTCATCCTTCCCTTTGAGAAAGAAGATATAGATCAAATTAAGTAGGAATCTCAGAAAAACTAAGCTCTGAAGTTTGAAATACTATCCTTGAAGACTATTTGGAGTTACAACACTGAATTTAAGTAATCAGAATCTTATCCAAATTCTATTTTCTGGTACTGCTTATAAATCAGGTAATTAGGCAGCACTTCACCTTTCAGTTTATTACCACAAATATGGGTGTGTGCTTTTTTTGTAATTGTAAAGTGCAAAATAACTGCTGAATTTTGTACTCCATGTCGTCTCTTTAGTATGGTCAATGAATTCTATGGATTTCTTTCTACATGGCCTTTTCCTGAGCATTTTTAATATCTTATTTGCATAAATGACCTCCTTTTCTAGAAAGGTTTTTAAATAAAAGCTGTGGGATACCTGTAACAAAAATGAGTAAGAACAAAAATGTGAATGAAGTACACTTCAAGGAACTCCTAGAATTGTGTTGTGGCCCTATTTTGGATAGTATTTCACCTGATGTCCTTTTGTACTTAACTGATAAATACACTATATGCACGGTGATCATACTGTGCATGTCCCAGTTCAATTAAACAGGTGTTTTCACTGTGTGCTCTGCGGTTTTTAATCTTTGAGTCAAACGGGATCAAGGAGGGTTAGTGGTACCAGGCTAATGAATAATACTTGAATAATAAGTGGGAAGTAGTAGAAGGTAAGGAAAATATATTTATGTACTGCCTGTTCCCTACCTCTGTTAAGTACACATGGGCTGTTCTTGGTGGTGGGAATAAAATTTGGTGAGAGGTAATAAAATAGTTTGTACTTCATGGGCTCAGAGGACTTGCGGGGAGGCAGTGGTGTCCTCCCCACAAGGCTGATGGTGGACGCTCACCAGGTGGGGCTGAAGGCCACTGCCGGCCGCTGTGGCCTGTCTACTCTCTGGCCTGGGCTGTGGCACCAGCAGCAGGAGGCCTGGGCTGGGGCGCCTCAGCCGCGAGGGAGGAGAGCCCTTGCGCGGTGGGAACGGGTATGTCTGGAGGCAGCGCTGAGGAAGGGGTTCTGCATGTGTCTGCTCCCTGCTCCTCTCAGCTGCTGTGCTGAAGGACTTGGCACTACTCTCCCATCTATCTTGCATTCGTGATGCCTCTTCGCTCCACTACATACTCAGTTACTCCAGAGGGAGAAGTAATCCCCTTCTTCCTAGGTGGTTACGCTTGAACTTGTCACTTCCTTCTTGAGAAAATACAAACAAGTAAACTAGATTTGTGGTGTGGTGCAATGCAGGATGGCACAAGTGACAGCCTGGGGTTTTTGGGTGGCTCCTCTGAATCTCTTGAAGCTTTGCAGTCGATAAATAATGGTTTCTCTGACCAAGGATGGTTGCTGCCAAGTGCAGAGTGCTGTGACGGCACCTCAGCGTTCAGCCTGTACTCACTGTTTTCAGCTCCTGTGAAGCTGAGGTGATGAACCACTGTTGACCAGCTCGACCTGCCCAGGGAAAACTAAATGCAACTCTGCATGTAAATTTGGGAATTTTGTGGATTTTTAGAGGCATTTGAGGTAAGTTTTGAGTTTCTTCTAGGCTCTTCTGTGGCTGTCAGCCTTGGTGATTTTGGAAAGACGACTAAGAACAAAACAAGCTAAGAAGACTTCTTCAGACTTGACTGGGGTCTCCGCAACGCTGAGCTGAGAGAGGCTTCCTTCAGGAAAGCTCGTGCTGTGCTGCTCTCTGAAGCAGCATTCTTGTCAGTATTGAGTCTGGTTGGTGTTATAGATGCTATGGTAGCTTCACACTGCAGGGCTTAAACCTATTCTTACTGAAATCAATGGATATTTTTCTTAAAAAGCCACTTGGAAAGGTTTTTAAAGGATTATTGGAATTTTTGGATTACCACAGATGAATTCATTCTGTTTCACTGAATTGAATTACAGCATCGTATCTGTTGCTAGTATATTAATAAAATGTATGAAGCCAGCCTTAAAATGTAGTTCCTTTGTGAACAGACTTTTTTTTTTTAAAGAATAAGCAGGAAGGATTTTTCAGAGATGCGTATTTTTCTCAGAGTAATGTTGCATACAGACTGAAGATTGCTTCTTCTATTGAATTGCATAATGAAAAATCAATCAGTTTAATGGTTGACAAACTTTGACATTCAAATAAAAATGTAGCTGGTATTTTCATAAAGGCCTGTAGGCAAAACTAGATTCAGTGACTTTAATTTATGCAGTAGTAAATGTCTGCCAAAACATTGTACAAATGACTGTATAATGAGGCAATAATAACTATGTGGAACGGAAGGAAAGCAAACAGAGGCCAAATTTCTCAGTTTTTACAGATTATAAAATTTCGCAAAGCCTTTCAATGTAAAATGTGTTTCTACAGCATCCTTCTCAGCAACACATTCTGTTTTGAAAGCAACTGCTCAAAATCATCAAAACACATTTATCAGGAACTGCTGCGCAGTATCAGATTACAGTGTTTAGTTCTTCTGCTGGTTCAGCCTTCTACCCTGGCTGCGTTTACTTCTTGACCGCGTCTCATCTTACTGTATACTCTGCAAAAACTAGCTAAATAAAAAAGACATGTTCATACCAGTTCTATTATATTTTTCATGTGCCTGTGAGCAAAAAAGAGGGTAAGAAGTCCTTCTGTGAAGGAGAAAAAGAAAACAGCAAAAGGCTTGACAAGCTGCTGGGTTTGCATGTGTGTTGGTTGTTCTGACTGTTTGGGGTTTGTTATTTTCTTTGATTCAGAGGGGAAAGAAATCCCAGTAAGGGAAGAGGACACCTTTGTTCCTCATTCATTTCTCCTTTTAATGAATGTTTGAACACAGAGGAAGAGCAAAGGGAGTGCTGAGCCGTGCTACCGCTTTCAGCCTCTAGGTACTGCCATCCTAGAGGCAGCAGACTGGCTTAATAAATCCCATTAGACTCCCTTCTTGCTCATGCGTTGTCTAGCTACAAGCTTTTCAGTATCACTTAGTCCAATATTTTCAGCCTTCCTCCAGTCACCTTTACTTTGCTTTTTCCTTGCCTTATTCCTACGTGCTTCTTGGAAATTTCCCTTCCCAGTCCTAGGGTACGCTTCAAGGAGCAACTGGATGACCTCTAGTTGTATAAAAAGGTCTCAAACTGGGAAATTGAGGGGCACAAAAGATTGAATTAGACAATTGGTGTCTCGGAGGTCCTGACTTCAACTGAGATTTAATAGAACTGAAGTAGAACACCTTTAACAACAAAAAAAAATTATTTTCCACTCATACCCTTTGATTTCAAAGCATGGCTGGCTGTTATCAGGCTCTTGCTCACATCCATGGTAGTGTGCTTTGGCTGTGACCATGTGTCGCTTGCTGGGCTCTTTGGTCACAGAGTTTTTGAGTGCTTCATTAATGTCAATAGCAAGTTTTGCCTTGCTTTCCTCTTCATAGCACTGTTAACTACTTGAATCTTCTAAGCTTTGCACAACTTTCAACTCCATTCCATTCCTAGAAGCTCTGCGTGGCTTTGTTAATTCCTTTTACTGTAATTACACCAGCTTGATCTAATTTGCCCTGTTTTTGATTTTCCTTTCATGCATTATCCTAAGCTTGTAAGTCAGTTTTAAAAGGGTATTCAAAGATTACTAAATTTTTTTAGTAAAATCATGTGTCTGAATCAAGATATTAACTAAACTAGATGTAACTTTTATTGCATTGTCTAACAGGAACAAAGAAATATTGTGCTCCTCCTGTGCTGCATTCCAGCCCTCACAGGGTAACGTAGCCGCTTTACAGCCACCTGCCCTCGCTGCTTTAGTTGTCGCATGCCTCTTGTCCATTTGACTTGTGTTGAGTTCTTCAAGTCCTTGTGACTATGTCTCTATTTCAGTAATGTCTAATAAACGTCTTGGTGCTATATTAAATAATGCGCCAGGTGTCTCACACATTTTCAGTGGTTAACTGTGTGTTTTGCCACTTCTTTTCTTGAAGGAAATAATCCTTTTCATTTTTGTTTTGGGAAGTTCAGGAGAGTAGTCCGTTTTCATTCTATGGCATTAATGATAGTTATGATTCTTTTCCACCTTTATCATTCTTCTGATTTTTGTGTCGACATGATGACTGATTTGTAGTATCTCTATTTTATAACTGAAAAAAACAAATTGAAGAAGTTAGTTGATTTCCCTATGGCCAGAGGAGGAACAAATGGTACAGCCCAGATTAAAGCATTGTTCCCATTTTTTCCTTCTAGCTAAAATTATAGAAGTAAATTACTCTATACCTTTTATTTCTATAGTAATTTATGTGGTGATCTCCTAGCATTTCTTGATCAAGGAGAAGTCTGTAGTATGTTTTATTCAAGAGCTTTGCATTACCACTGATGTTAATGCCTAGATGGAAGCTGGTATGGTAAATGCCTGTTCCCAAGTGTAAAAAGTTGGGTTGGTGGGGGTTTTTTGTTGTTGTTGTTTAAATACAACCAACTGTAGTATTTATTTGTACTGACATATCTTACAAATATTTACTTCTTTTTAGGGGGAAAATGTTATGCCATGTTTACACTTTGGAAAAGCTGTGGCAAGGGCAGAAATAAAGCCACGGCTCTAAGTGGTGTGTTGAGTGTGCAAACGGGTGCTCCGTTCTTTTGCCATAGGGTTCTGCAGCTTTTCAGCTCTGTCTTTTAAGCAGCAGCTGGTAGGAGTGTGAGCTACTGAAAAGAAGGTAAAGCCTGTTAGCTGTCCTGGTAGCGATCGTAAGCAAGGGAGCATGTACATACTCGGGTATTTTTTTCCCTCTCATAGATGTGAATGAACTCTCAAGGCATAGGGAGTTTGGTACTGAAAAGCTTAAACAATTACTTGTGAAGATGCAACTTTTTCTTAGTGTTTGGGAGATTTATGTTTCCTATTGACACTTTGCAGCACGAAAGGAGCATGCATGTTGCATTTAAAGAGTAAGACAGTGTTTGATATTTACTGTGAAATGAAAATGTGCATTAAAATCTCTAAAAGAAAATGCAAACTTGAGGAGGCAGTAGCTGATTGACATCCATGGAAGTCATTTTTCTTTCACGATTCTGGCATTTCATGCATTGCTAAATGTCATCCACAGCTATCTGTTGTACGTGTCACTAAGCAGTACAGCATGACAGCTGCTCTTCACCCTTCCATAGCATCAGTTCATTCAGTAATAAGCTTCCATGTGTTTTTATTTGTTGCCTCTTTCCTAACAGTTCAAAATAAAAATAGTGATTACCATTGATACTGAATTCTCCCCGGTGCCAAGGCCTTGAGGAAGCAGCCCTACGCGCTTAGTTAGTTATTCACAGTAGGTCTTCTCTTCCTTCTTGGTGTGGCGCTATAACATACGTGAAGGTCCTACAAGCACATAGTGCGTTCTCAGCACGACCACGTCATGTAGGCTTCAGCATGCAAGCACTGCCGTTCTGAACATTACTTACTTGTCTAGCTAACATTAACAATCATTTTTAAAATGTTTTTGTTGTTGATGGGTAATACTGTATTCTGTACATCATATCTTCAGAATGGATGTATGGATAGGAGTGCTGGCTTCATATTCTGAAGTTCACCTTTTTCACTTGTGGTTTGTAGTTTGGAGTGTATATAACAAGTGCAGGTGGAATTGAGTTTTTAGCTAAGCCCTCTTAGATATGGTAATTGTTATGTGACTGGTTTTAGGAGAAAATATATTTATTCATTTTATGTCAAGATACATGGCAAAATCATGCACTCCTTACTGAAATCTCTTTACAAGTCATTGCTGTAACAGCGTATTTTTTAAATGATTGTATGCATTTGGAATCTTTTATGATTCTACCACTGTGGTATATTTAAAAAAATCTTTAAAAGTTATTACTGATGTTACTTAGTAATGCATAAGCATAACTTTGATATATTTGGTTATCTTGCTAACCCTGCCAGTAATTGGCTTTATTATTTTTTATAATGAATATAGCTATAGTAAGCGCAGTAATCTAATTTGTAAAAAACATAAAATACAAGGTTTTTTTCCAAAGTTCTAATTTAGAATTAGATGCCTGACTTCAGTCAGAGAAGAGGCTGGTATCAAATGCTTGCTTCTGCCTTTGAAAACTTACCCCTAAAACTATTCTGGCAAATGAAATGATATGCATAGTATATGTTCTTGCTTTTTTTAATTGACTCAGAGCCGCTCAGTTGCGGTAGATGTGCTACTGCAGGCAGCTGCTGGAAAAAATCTTTTAGATCTAATGATAGAGGCCTGTGATTTTTGAGCCAGGAGGACTGAATTCTGTCACTTCACAGCTCTGAAGTTTGGTGTACCTTGATTTTCAGACTCCTGCATCTTGGAAATTGTATGTGGTACAGATTTGGCTTAGGTAATTCTTTGAAATATGACTTTTATCCTAAACTATAAGGGAACCAATATCCACAGAATATGGAAATGTCAATCAAAAAGGCTTAACTTCTTAAATGTGTTGATTTGCATAGTTATATAATTTACACTAAATATCAAGCACTGTATGAGGTACTTAATAAACTAAGAAATGAGATTGATACTGCTCATCTACAAAATGAGTCTGTTTCACGAAAGGTATGCAAAAGACCACTGAACTGAGACTGCTGCTGGCTTTCAATTCATGCAATGCCCAATACACCAGCAAAAAAGCAGTGGGTATTTCAGATGCTAGATGAGTAATTAACATTTATTTCTCCTTACAGTGATGTAGCTCTAGGTGTACTCAGTAAGCTTTGTGTAATGTCAGGCAATGATTATTTACGTGAAAAATTAGACATAGTGGGTTTTTTGCACACTGCCATCTTTTTTGTTCATTGCCAAAACGTAAACTTACCATTTAAAAGCAGTCTCACAGGGTAATTACGGTGAAAAGGAAGACTGAGAAACACTGAGCTACGCGATGACAAAGAAAGTGTGTTTAGAGCCAGTTGACCTGCTGAAATAGGAGTTGCATCAAGTAGGGTTCTTCAGTTTCTAAACCAGTTGCTCATTAGATATTGTATCATTTGATTTTCATATGAAAAAACAGATCCCAATTACACTTTCACTCTAGTGGGCTCTTAGGTGAAGCTTGCCTGTAAAAAAATTTATTTAAACATACTTTAATGCCATAAAAACCAGAGACTTGCCAGGGAAGGTATCCTGCTTAAAAACACCTCTGAAACTTTATGCAAGAAGATATATTTGGCCCTTTGAGTCTGAGTTAAAATGAACAGGTTCTGAACTATTACGTTTTTCTAAACTTGGCTTCAATTTTCGCAAGCCGTCTTAGATTGCTCTGTAGGTAGTGTTGAAGCTGGAGCTTTGTAGCTAAATAACCATCAGCACACTATTATGTGGATATATCGCAAGTAATTAAAAATGAAGCAACAAAACTTTCCCACTTCTTCCTGACTAAAGCATGCTTTCTCAGCAATAGAACTAAAACAGTTTGCTAACCTCCAGCACTTGTGTCAGCAGCAAAATTGAAAGTATTTTTTGTCACCTGCACTGCTGTCAGCAGAAAAAAAAATAGAAAGTAGAGGAACATAATTTCAGCAGTAACATAAGTATCAGAATGATTTACCTGTCTGTTCTGCTTCACTTTCATCTCAGCTTTCAGGGCTTCATTCATCAATCTTTTATTTACACACACATATCTCATTTTTACACAATTTCTTTCTCCCTGACCAGATGGCTGCGTTGTCTGCTCGGTGTTCATCAAAGAGAATGAGAAAATACACGGATGCGTAGTGTCATCTGCGTAGGATTTGGCTAACTCTATTTTTCAGCAGCAATTTTGTATGTATTCCGATAATGAAAAAGAACACTTAGACATTTCAGAACACCACCACAAAATTCTCAAACTTGAATGTATTGCTTATTTTTATCTATATGAAAATACTGTCTCTCAGTCTATGCACCAGGTTTGTTTCATCACACACAGCCATTTAAGTGGCAGTAGTTTAGTAGGATTAATATAAAACTGAAAGCTGGTCAAAAAAAGAAAGGTGCATCTTAAATAAAATGAGGAAATCTTTTAATACTATTTTTTTTAAAATGCTAATATTCATTTGAATTGCATATACAAGTGCTGGAGTAGTTCAATTTACGTTTCGTCTATAGTACATTTTGTCTGTACACAGTTCTGGCTTTAGAACAAGCTTAGTGAATTTGATTCCAGTGAGCTTTTCTTGAAATGTGTAGAACTTTTTAGGAAGAAGTTTGCTCTATTTTTAAAAAGCTTTCAAATCTTACTCTTACTGTAACTTTTTGGAAATTATTCTCACCTAATTTCACATAACCTGTCTTGTCTGCAGTATTTCTTTTTTTTTTTGTTGCATTCTTAGTTTTTTAAGTCCTGTTCAGATATAAACTTAGCTTATAGAATTTAGCTTTATTGTGATGCGTTCATTTTTGTACCTTGTTTGAAATGGAATAGATATGCAGCACAAAAATAATTAGTGACTATATTTCCAATTTTATGAGTCCCATCATTGTAAATTATATATTTTCTAAGTGTTTATTTGCTCTTTTTCTACCAGACTATTTCTGGGGTTTTTTTATGGTATTGTTTTTGATTGGTTTGGAATTACTTAAAGGATAATTAACTTGAGTTACTTGAGTAATCCCAGGCAAAGAATGGAAAAGAAAAAGTTTAAAAGGAATTCCATTCCTTTTGACAGTCAGCACTGTATTATAGATGACAAGTATCATTAGATGCATTTTATATCATTCTTCAAGATTGATGTTCATAAAAGTATTTTTACAGTTGTAATATATATTTTAGAGGCAAGTTGTTGGCTTTGCTAGAACACAACAAATTATCAGAGTATTATGAATAGAACAGATGTAAAATGGATTTTAATCAGCTGAGAGACCTCACAAAGGAGCTAACAATAGGAAATCGCCTTTGAAAGGCAGTATTTCTAGCAGGGTAGAAAAGTATTATGTTCTTCAATATTCTTATCAATAATGTAACATAAATATTGTACTACCATTCAGAACATTTGCCACTGACAAAATGATTATGGCTTAATAAGCATTGACAAGGACAGAGCCATTATGCATAGTAATAGAGCTTGTAATGGTAAGCATCGGCCATTACAATAAACTACACATTAATGCTGCTGTAGTCAAATGTATTCTTGTAGAACAGGGAAACTAGGCTATAACTACAGAATGGACGCTATGTCCAGGAAGGAAGTGACTTTGAAAAGGCTTTAAAAGTAATGCTGGTAAATGACTCAACAGAAACTCCCAGCAAATGCTATGTTATATAGCATAAATTTGATAATAATGTAATATTTACTGTGTACACTGCTGAGGCTAGTATGTTCTCATTTTTGATTCTGCAGTGTCTTCTCATTAATTCTAGTATTCAAACTGTAAACAATGTTGAAGAACTTACAGAACATCGAGAAGCGCTTCAGATGTGAACCAGGCTAGAGAAACACCTGTGAATTAGAGACTTCAAAGTTGGAATGCTGAGCTATTGAAAAAGAACTTTACAGGATAACTGTTAGCATACAAACAACTTCATTGGATCAAGGGTGGTGTACTAAAGTCTCTTCAGCGCAAACACAGCAAGGCCTAGAACCTCAAGCAAAGTAAATTCATAACTGAAAACTGTGAAACAAGCAACCAGAGAAAGCGATGGCTTTTCTTTCCTCAGACAAAGTCTGTATTGCCTTACTGTAAAGTATGGGAGCCCATACAAGTCATATAAAAACTTGCTGGAATTAAAGACCAAGATCCTATGGCTGTGACACAGAAATCAGAATAGCTCATTTTAAATAAATTTCTGCCCTTGAAGGTAAAAATATTTGGTAATTTCTGAATATTATTGCTCTGATTAGAGATATGTTTTAACTTATTGGGTAACTTACTGAAAAGGTGCGCTGAAAAACGGGTGGAGAAAAATAGCGCCTCAAAACAGCAGTCTCTCAGGAGAAATTGGAGGAGTTGAAGGGAAAATGCCCAAACTATTTGCTGTGGTGATTTACCCTCTTTTACAACAACCTACAAAACTGTTTTTGCTTAGACTGGGAAAGAGCTGATGGACATAAAAGAGTGCAAGAAACTGAGCTGAATTGAAAGAGATTTTCTGTTAAATGAGAAACAGCAGTCACTGAAGTGAAGCTAAACTGAAACATAGCTCTCTCCTCTCCTTTTATTCTTTCCACTGAGATTGCCTAAAGAAGCAAGCTGTGCTTAAACTGGAGCATAAGAAAAATATGCATTTAGATCATTTATTGTTTTAATATTTTTAGTTTTATATCTGCTGCTAAAGGTGACTTTTGGCTCTGAGGATTACCATGTCATTTTATACCACTTAATACAGATTTCCAGAGGAAAAAAGTACAAGTGCTGAAATGTAGTCAGACTTGACGCTGGATACATACAAAATTATGGCTCAGGGCTGAAACTTAGAGAGAAACACAAAATTCTCTGAATATGAAACGACGGGCAAGTAGAGACTGCAGTTGGCCGGTGTCAGTTACTCCATTTTGTTTTCAATTCCTCCGTACTCTTTTAGTCTTTTTGACTGAAAACATAATGCTAGAACTGAAGATGCTTAGGTTGTCTTTTCTGTGCAAGTACTTTAAAGTTCACAATTCAAGAAAAACAATGACTGCAGCTTTAGTTGTAAATAGTCACAAGGTCTATCTGTTGCATTTATTTTAACTATGTCTATTGTTTCACATTATTTCCATGGAAGGAATGCTAAAAAATTAATCTGTTTAAAAAACAAACCCAAACCACTAGGTTTTTTTGTAATCAGTGCTGGAGGATTGAATTTTTTTTTTCCTACGTCTGCTAAAACTGGATAGTAGTTGTAAGTTGTTACATTTCTGAGTAAAGGTATAAGACTTTTAAACATTCTAAAAGGCTCTTTCTACCAGTTGAGATATAATAGACTACTTTGGAGTCCTCCTTTCTCCACTGTATGTAGAGAACACTGCCATCTGGAGAAAAAAAGGGAGAGAATTATATTACACCTGATGGCAGCAAACAACTAAAAATTCAGAGTTCAGAAGCACTAAGTGACACAGGACACATTTTCTTGGGGCAATCTAATAGGCTGTGAGGACAGCAGGGCATCACTTACACAAGGGCAGGACAACTGTGATTTTGTTGATGGAGTGTCCTCAGCAGGGCATCTCAGGTTTCAGGAATGGCCCATGCTAACAATAACCGTCTTTCTGAGGCTGTGAACTGCCCTGAAAATGAATACGAGCCCTTGCAGCATAGAAATGAGGAACTTCAATTTCTGCTGAATCATTTTTCTATGTCTTGGAAGAGAATAGCCATGATAGATGCTATGCGGTGAAAGAACAGGAGCTTCTGGAGTTCCATGCATATCAACAAGTTCCAAAACTACTATCCCTCCATCTTTATTATGATATAAAAGCTATCAAAATCCAAATACCTCCTCTCCCACCTCCTTTCAACATTAGGGAGTTTAACACATAGCATAGTTTGTTAGTTTGATAGTATTGCTGTAGTACTGTTGTTAGTACCCGTCTGTGGGATGATGCAAGCTTGCGAACCTCATAAATAGGGCTGATATCCCCATTTGTGAGGACAGAAAACTCAACAAGGAGGTTGTGACCTGCCCAAAATCGCACAAGATTTCAGTATCTTAGGTACCAGAGGCTGGCTTAGTCCGCAGATTTACCGCTGCATAGCCCATAAAATCAAGAGTTTTCAACTTAAGGAAAAAACTTCAAGTAAAGCTGGTCGTGGGGGGGAAAACATTAAGTAAATTTTCCGGATGGTAGTTGTAGCTCGGTTCTAACCAGTCAAGGCAGAGGACGTGATACTCCTCTGAAACTGTCCGCTCAGTGTTGCTGCTATGCCCAGTGGCCACTCAGAAAGAGAAATGTAAAGCTTGGGAAACAAAAACCAAAGACATCCTTTTGCTAAAGTAAGGCTTTACTAGTTATGAAGTTCACCTAAGTCTCAGCTCAGAAATGCCCTTACTTCCCAAAGCATTTTGGAAAAACAGAAAAGTTGTGAGGAGACAGTGAAATAATCAGCTGTATGGAGCAGGTTCCTTACAAGGATAGACTGAATAGACCAGAACTCTACAGCTTGCAGAAGATGTGCACGCAGGGCGGCCTAGCAGACAGCCTGTAGCATCATGAATGGTTTGGAGAAATTGTTTTGAAAACAACATGTAGTTATTTTTCATAACACAAGAGATAACAGCGTGCCAAGGCGTTATCAGGCGTGAACGAGGTTAGCGTCTGTAAATGCTGAGTGAGTTTGTTGGGGAGGTTCAGTTGACTTTTTTTTTCTTCCGGAAAAGTAGTGTCCCCCAGAGAAGTGGAATCATTTTAAGGGTCTGCTCAGGAGAATGTGAGTAGGCAATCAGTTTTAAGCTGTTTTTAGTTCTTTCATTCTGTCTTTACCAGTAGAATTTTAAAGCTGTTAGCAATGTAGATACATTTTTTTTTTTCCTTCCTCTGTGAGTGGTAAGAATGTTAGTGTATTGGATCTGGATCATAAACTCAGATTCTGCGTTTCTTATGTAAGGGTGGTTTGTTTTTTTTAAGAAGTTTTCGTTCAGTTTACAGAAGGCATTTTCTAAACCTTTCAGGTTAGATCTACTTCTAAGGACATAGGACATACACCATTTAGGACTGATAGCTAGCTAATCGTTTTGTTCTATTTTCAAGTCTTCTTTATGACAGCTACAGTATCCTTAAGTAGTAATTCAGAGAAATGAAAAATTCCACCACAAGAATATTTAATTGCTGTAAGTACCTGCTAACTATTAATCTCTGCTTGCGTACAGTAATATAATAAATTTGGTATGGATATACTGATTACCAGACAAATTACTTATGAACAGTGCTTTTCCAGTAGACTCAAACATACGGCTGCTATTACTGTATTAAACTGAGCAATGAAATGATTTGTTCTGGCGTTGAGTTGTCAAATGTCAGAGAAGTCACATAGCCTTCCACGTAAGCAAAAGCTCTTTCTGTGCTCCAGTCACTACAGGATTAGGGTAATTTTTCAGGGAAATTTTAGATTTAATGACATCTACACAGAAGATTAAAACTTTGTTTGATTCAGATTACCATCTTTTTTAAAGTAAGCGTGAGTGGATGAAGGAATGTTGAAAGCTGTGGCTTATAAAAAGATGGAATATGTCTGTCTTGAAACTGCCATGTATGAGGTGTAAGGACTGCTCTCAGGGCGCGATGGAAACGTGTTAGATCAGGTTTTAAGCTATCTTACCCTACCCTCACTTCTTTGACCTTAAAGATAGCTCTAAAAGAGAGCATGTTTTCTGATTACCTTAAAGGTAAAATAAATAATTTTGTGTTAGGCAGAGCATTATCAGACCACACTGGGAGGCAGAATGAAAAGAAGGCTAGAAATAGGGAGGGGAGAATGTGCAGTGATATAGCTGCTGGTTTTTTTTTTTTTAAACAAACAAACAAAAAGCCACTGAGGAGACAAACTGCTAGTAGATAACTGTTGTCATTCTTGATTATGTGAATCTTTCATGTATTGTAGTATCCTGTTGTCAGTCACAGCTGATATCAGATGCTTCCATACTGAAATCTGCAGAGGTGCTTTTCTGGGGCTTAGTAAATACTTTTAAGACGGATTATCTTTAGCATCAAGATCTACGTTAGAAGCACAGCTTCTCTGAAACTCTTAGTTGGGGAGCTATCGCTCCTCTGAGCTACCAAGATGCTGATCACCCAGAGTAGAATTTGTGTGGAGACAACACTTCAGAGAAACACTTTCTATTAAGTGATTACAGGGTTTTTGTTAAAAGGATGTCTTATAAGCATCTTCTAACAAAATACTTATCTTGAAGAGATGTAGATTTTTTGGGTTGGGGAAAAAACCTTAATAAAAATGAATTGGTACAATTGCAGATGTTAGCAATTTTTATAGAGATCCTTGTTTCTTGTGCTATCTGTTTGCAATGCATTTCACAGATTAATTACAGTTCAGTTTTGTTTAAGAAGAGTGAGGCATTTTTAGCTTTAATATTCTTCCTTTCAATTTTCTGTCTCTGTTACGAGAGTAAACAGAAGCACTCAATTTACCTTCTTAAATGTTCACTATTTTATCTCTTTATCATGTCTTCTCTTACTCATCTCGACTTTAAAGAAAAATGTCCTATTTTTCATTCTCATATTTCTTTGTAGCTTTGATCATTTCTGTTGCTCTTCTCTAGAGCCCTTTGGCCTGTTCTGTACATTTTTTTAAAAAAAAGTATGACCAGAACTGAAGACAGTAATTGAGGGAGGAAGCTGTTTTGCTCATTTATAAGATAGACTCATAATAACATACCTTTGCTAGCAAAATAAACTTGCTTGACTGAAGAAAAAAAAATCTTTAAAATTCCCAAACCCGCTTTGTAAGCACTCAATTTAGTGTTCTTCTAAAGATTTATAATACTGAGTTTGCCCAAACTTTGGCCTTGCGCTTTTTTTTTCTTTGCTGCTCCATATCTGTTTAGATTAGGATTTTCCAAGGATTTAAAGGACTTTATGGTACCTTTCTCCCATTGAATTTCAAAGTCCACTAGACCCCTTTGAATAGCTTATTCTTACTGAAAGACATTTTCCTATTATTTATCTATGTATGTTTAAAGAGCTCCTTAGATTTGACAGCAATAATATAAACACGTATTTCTTTTAAGGATTCATTCAGGGTTTGGGCTCCTACCTATATGTATGTATGGATATGTATTTTAATTCCAATCCATTGCTTTTACGTAGAAGAATTTATTTTAATTTTAATATTGAAGATTGTGAACACCGATTTTAAGTGTGCAAGCGTGGTAGTTGTGTCTAGAAGAATTACCTAAACCTCCATGTGAATACAGAACATTTTTCACACTTATTTTTTATATCGTGACCTACAAATATATTTTGTATTTCTTACTCAGGTAAGTGTCGTGAAAGTATACTTACATGTTCCTGTTGTGTTTTATACTGCTTTATAGTTCTTGTCTTCTCCTGTCAAAGGAAGATATAAGGTGCTGTATCTAGGGAAAAGAACTCCCTTCTTTTCTTTTTCTTATTCATTAAAAAAATCAGATTATTTGGTAATGCTGATGATGTTCATTGTTTTGGCTCACCTGGATAAGAAATAAGTGTGAAATGCCCCAAAATATTGTGTCCAAGTGACCTGGTAGAGGAAAAAAGGGATTTCTGATTAAAAACCAAGACCAGTTAGGTATGCAAGACTGCATCTAATTTATGCATGCAGTTGCCATGACTATGTATGTGCATTGGATAATTGCTAGCACAAATGACTACTGGCATTTGCACACACATTTATCCAATTAGTATGTGCAATCAAAGTAATTTCATGCGCAAATTAGCTGCACAATTGTGCATGCCTTCTGCACATGTAATTGTATGCCTAATTGGTCTGAAAGTCTTGTTCACAATGTGTGTCTTGATTTTATTGCAATGTAACATAAAAAACAGGTTTATTTTCAGAAATGCACATTTTGCATAACGCTAGCATTTAGAAATAACTCCAAACTCTTTTTACTAGATTTCACAAAATAAACATTTCTCTCTGTGCTACCTGTAGGCAATGTGAGCTTGCATTCCATAAATTATGTTGAAAATTTATCTTGCCTTGATTTTTAATAATGGTAGCCTTAATAAATCCTAAAAATTACTCTATCCTTTATGTAGAAATAAGGCCACAAAACTGCAGCATTTTTGTTCCTTATATATGCTACGTATAACATTAAAAATAATACTTCATTATGAATGCTTGCATGCAAAAGATGTTAAAAATATTGCCACAGTTTTATATTCTAGGAAAATGCATTAAGTACTCTATTTAATGCATAGAAGCATGAAAGCCCGATAGAAAAAAAATACTGGAATCAGTGAAGTAATAATTTCATTTGATGTAATTATTGCACATTTGATCATATGTTTGAACCAGTGCTTCTTTAAAAGTAAGTTTGTTTTATAATCATGTTTACTGAAATAAATTTAAAATCTTGATAACAAGGCAACCAAAGGGCTTAAGAAGAAAGCCATATTTTTCTTCAAAATGGTAAATTTTGACCAGGCTGTGTAATCTAAGCAGCTACCGTAGAGAAACTTCCTGAACATCTATAATATACCTAATATTTTAATATCTCTAATTCATTTAATCGTAGAAGTTTTGGCACTGCTTTTAATGCTTCAGATAATGTGGTACAGTATTTTCTATGTTTTCTCAACTTGCATCCAGTGAGAGGTAGGCATAGGAAAAGAGATTATAGATGGTGGCTTGGAAAATGTTAAAAAATAGCACAGAGATATTGGCTGCCTTTGAATTTCCCTGGATTATTTTTGAAATGTTTTCCTTGGTCTGGCAGTCCTAAAAGTGGTTTTCCAAAACTAGCCAGGGTATGAAAGAAAGGTAAAATAAGGGAGGAGTGGATATACTTGCTTTTCCAAAAAGAAGAGCTCTTAGTTAAGCATACGGTATCAAGGAGAGGCAATAGGTCATCAGGCACTTATTGGCAGATAAGGGAAGCTGATAGGAATCTTCGGGGCTTTCCAATATGAAAGAGCTTTTCTTATCTACCTTTGATGTGCCCTAACTGTAAGGCCATTCTGGTGATAAAAGTGCAGAGAGATGTTTCTTGCTATTTTGTTAAAAGACACTGTTTATGCCACTCTCACACTGTTCAGTGTAATTCTGATAGCATGGCAAAATTCCTGAGCCGTTCTCCGGGTGGTCAGTCTACCACGGCAGCCCTGGCAGCGTGCGGGAAGCCAGCGCCTCTTGGAGAAAGGCAGAACCCAGTTGTTGACTAAACCCCTCTAGCTACGAGAAGGAGAAAGCGTCTGCAGCAGTGCTGGCCAGACGAGGACCCCTCCCGTGGTTCCAGTAGCCAGCCTCCTGGCTGCCTAACCGCTAAGCCAGTGAGTTACTGTTTGAGAGGGTGGGACATGCAACACCCACAGGACGCGCTGCATGTGACAGAGAACATGCCATAACTTTGTCTTTGGCTGTGCTTTAATGCAAGACTATTCAGGTATCCCCCTTTAGCATTTGCACCAACAGGTTAAAGTTATCTTTTGCTGCTTCCAGCATAGCTAAGCTAAGTGATATGACTGCTGATGTACATCAACCTGGCATTTTCAGAGTCAAATCTTGATAAGGATGCTTTGTTTGAAGGCATTTATTCATGCTGTTGTTTTTAATGAAATGAAAGAACTAATTTAAAAAATCCGACGTATTAGAAAGCTAAGTTGCAGAGTTCAGTGTTTGTTATTTGGGGAATGTTTGTATAAGCATTGTTTATTTTCGTCTGTTAATACATGATATGTAAAGATAACAGTCTTGTAGCAGGGGGCCTCTTCAGTCTGTGTGCGGGGAGGTGGTTTTCAGAGAGTGACAGACGTTTATGCTGTGAGTTTCCTGTCTGTGAGAACAGTCCTGTATTTACACTGGAAGTGGCCAGTGCACTAACCAAAAAAACCAAACCCCAAACAACCTCAGAGGACCGTAAGTGAAGTTGGTCACGTCCTCTCCTTATAACAGGTTTTTCCTAGAGAACCCAGCGAATGTTTAATCTTGGCAGGTCGTCACCTAGGAAAAGAGCAGTCAATTTGGGATGCACCGTACTAGATTTTTTAGGTCTGCAACTGAACTTAGTAAGAGTTGTGAATCCTTGCTTCTCTTGGGAAGGAGGCAAATGTAAACGTGATTCCCATTTCCGCGTTTCCAGCAGTTCATTGTGTTTTGGGACGTATCTCTCTGTCTCAGTTTATTTGTCAAATGGGATTCATAATGTAATTTTATGTTCTGGGAGAACTGGGCATATAAAGGCATATAAAGTGTAAGGCAGAGCTGCCTTACACTGACACCTGCCGGGAAGGGCGCCGGGGGCGGCCGGGCTGGGCTGCGCCTCGGGCGTCACCGTCCCCAGCTTTTGGGGCTGCCCTGGGTTTCTCCAAATACATGCCAGAAGTGTAGCTGAATCCAAATTCGCTTGAATTATCGCTTGTATGAGCAAGAAATACAACGCAGTTTGTACGAGTGGTGCTTCTGGAAGGGATTGTGAGAAAAAGCACAAATTTGAGTGACATAAGTTAAAAACGCAGCAACAGAAAATCTAACTCCATGCAAACTCAGGTTAAACAGCATGCTACAGGTTTATCACTGTCTTTTATACCACTTAGTATATCTTTTAATATTATTTTCTGTGTTTACTTTCATTTAATTTAGTGTATTAAAGTGATTAAGCACAACCTGCGAATGGTACGTTTGAAATAGTTGGTAGAGGATGAAGAACTTAATTTTACACTGAAATTTGTGACTGTGCTTTTATGGTTGGTTTGGGGTTTTTTTGTTTGTTCGTTTTAAAGGCAAAAGTAAATGAGTAAAAAATTGTAGTGACTTGGGCTTTAATGAGCTATTAAGTGAGTTAGATGTAACATACCAAAAAGGGTTTAGATGTTATTTGGCTGGCCACTGTAGATAGGCTGATTATTTTTTTTTTTTCTCTAACAGTGTTTCAAATAAATTTGCAGTAGTTTAGGTAACTCATTGAAAGACCAAGCATAGATTAGAATAAAATTTCCCTTTGATATTCGTAGGTAAGACAGTTGAAAAACACTCAGTGCATATACCTACCTCTTGCAGAAACAACAGTAAACATCTGATGATGAAATGAGTTCCATAATCTGTTAACTGAAGGGACTAAAGTATAAGTGGATTTTTGAAACAAAAATAACAAAACGACATTAGGTCACATAATACCAAGAAAGGTTCTCTGCTGCACTATGGGCCACAAGTAGTAAGTGCACTGTACTAAATGTACCCTCTATAATATCTCCATGGAAAAGCTTAGTAGCAAACACAAATTGTTGAAATGAAGTAATTTAAGGCTAACAGAGTAAGAAGTAGTTTGACCAAACACAAAGAATATTGAAAATTACTCTCTAACTTTTAAAATTCTAAATAATCAGATTCAAAAGGGCAGCTAGTGGCATGAGAAGATAACTGAGGGCAAAATTTTGGTTTATTCTTTAATAGGAATTGTCTTGAATATTTAAAGTATATGAACAAGAGAGCTCTGCATTATGAAACAGCAATGACTATTACATAGCCATGGTATCAAAGCAAGAAAATTGAACCACTGAACTGTACGTGTCTTTTTGCCCCTCTGTGCAGCGCTAGGCTTGCTGTGCCCCTTCCACAATATCCTGTTTCCCAGCGCCCTCCCATCCCGACACGCTAAACAGCCTGCAGTAGCTCCTCACTCTGCTCTTTGAGTTCCTCACAAATTAAAGCTAAGGTGTACCAGGAATTCAAAGTATTTTTACGTGTTAAGAGTCTCTTTGCTTCCTTTAAGGATGATGAACATATCCCTATATGCTTCACTTACAAAGCAAAGACCCCAAAAACAGCAGACAAGTATTGTAGTTTTAACTTCTCATGGGCCACATCTTGATTTTAAGTTATTCATGCTCTGTAATGCCGCTGCTTACAACATGTAGTTAAAGTTTAGCTGCTGAAATTCTGTTCTCAATCACTTTTTAACAAACATGTAAAGCAGGAATCCTCCCAGTTATCCAGAGGTGAAGTTTTGCTTATTTGGAGCAGACGGTTATGACGAGAGCTGCCTGTATCACTGCTGATCGTGTGTCTTTAAATGAGTTATCTCCTACCCCTGAAGGTGCAAAGCAAATCCTATTTCTTTTTGCTTGGTTTTTAAAATTGTTTTGGGAATGCTTAGCACAGCGAAAAGCAGCCTGCTTGCACTTGTAGAACTGAGAGCATTTTAATACTATGCTTTCATTTGACCAAAATCTGTTCTTTTGGAATCCACTAGTTAGCAGAATAACTGGGTGATTGCAGATACTGCAGCTGATGAATGTGTGAGTTGCCTCTGGGCATGTTGGATAAAAATCTCATTTAAGAAACCAGAACCCTGCATATGTAGCACTTAAACGTTTTCAAAACTGTTTTCTGACAGACAACGAGATAGCACATGCTTATATCCTAAGTAGGAAGCTTGCTCTTATCATAGCTCATGCACAAGATTTTACTTTGCAGATTGTGAATTCTAAACGTTTAAAGCCTAATCATAACATCTTAAAAAAAGAGACGACTCACACTGATACCGAAGAATGGTTCTGTTACAAGTAGGTACTGGAGTTTTTATTAGAGTATATAACCAGTGTGGAGGGAAGCAGACCCTTACTTCTGATATTTCTTTTTTCACACTGAATCATAAGATAAAATGCACTTTCAAACGTGACAGATTATAAGGTACACAATCCTAGTTGCAGGAAAGACTAATCATTAATTTGTACCATAGGTGTTTATGTGTCTTACACTTTTGTCTTTTATTGCATGAACTTACTGCAGTTTGTTGAAACATGCCGCATCCTTTTTTAGGAAAGCAGACGCAACGTTCAGGGACTATTACAGTTAGGCCCAACTTTCGTCGTAGACAAAGATGGGTATAGACAAGCATAATAAAATTCCAATTGATCTCAGATTTGATTTGGAAAGATATCCAAAGCGTGTGGATGTTTTATTCAGATTTTTTTTTTCTAAATTAGCTTTTGTGGTTAATTTCTAATTCAGCTGAATCAATGGGCAAATTTCCCATGGATTTAGAATCACACAGAAAATATTTTGTGAGCGGAACTCAGAAACATCGTTGTGCCACTGTAACTGCTTACGGCGCGTCCATGTGGTAAGCACTGTGGTGCTGGTCACCTCAGCTTAAGAAAGATGTAGCAGGACCAGAAAAGAGCCAGAGAACAACACGGACCAACAGCGGTACGAATGGCTTCTGTATGAGGGCAGCCTGGGAGACAGAGGACAGAAGGGGGATATGATAATGGTTGATATAATGAAGAAGGGTTTGAAAGTAAATGCAGGATGATAATTGCTGGTTTGCTTAAGCAAAAAAAGCAGTTAATTATCAGCGTGATGCTTTAAAACAAGTAAAAGGAAGTACGTTTTTGCAAATTTGCAAAACTTTTAGGATTAAAAGGAACAAAAGAGTTTGGGGAAAATTAACAAAGCCAGAATTGCTCAGTTGCTATTAGATACAATGGTCTAGATGAAATCTCGGTCCCAGACTCCTGGTTATCAGAAGCTAGGGCAGAGTACCTGAGGAAAGACCACCCTGTCTAACCTGATCCGTACACTCTTTCCCTAAGGATTTGCTACTAGACATTATGAAGACAGGATACTCGGATAGATGCAGTATGGCACTTCTCTGATGCCCTTATTTCACTGATGATGCTAGTTCCTGAGGTTTAATTCTTGGAGCTTGGAATATAGTTTTCATGGGCTTGGGATGCAGATGGCTTGCGGACCTTAAGATCCAAAGCCCAAACAGTCAGAATAGAAATACGTGCAATTTTTTTAGTACCTAAGAAAATTGGAACGACCTATCGCTGACGTACTAATACAAGCTGAACATGGGCTGTTTCACCTGAGGTTCTCATACACAGATGACACTGTGTTGCTAGATCTGTTCTATCCAAATACAAGAGGCATATGCCCTTCAGTATGCCTTTTGGTTGTTTTCTTCCCTTCTTCCTTCTCAGATTATACTCTTCCCTTTGAATATGGTTTACAATCTCCTCTTTTTCGCTCAGCTGGAGGTTACTATATTTAGTGTTTTCTTTTTTTAAAAAAAAAGTGTCACATGAAAAATACAGTTTTGTGCTTCTCTTGAATGTACCTCTACTTTCAGCTTTTGATCTAAAAGTACTTAAGCAGCATTTTTTTTTTTATAAGAAAGGAACAGTAGAGGGAGGTGTTCTCTAACTTTCTTACTATCAACTGTTCTGAATTATGTAATGGAAATCAGTTTTACCATGTGATTTGAATGATATCTGACATTGCGCTTTAAAAACTTTGTGTTTGAAAACAGAGATTGAAAGACCGTTAAAAGTGTCCAAGATACTTAGCATATGCCCCGGGACTAAATCTGAATGTATTTACTCAGACATTTTGAAGGCTTTATATATATATATATACACACATTTGAAAGGAGACAGTTCTGGTTCCATAAATACAAAAAATCACACCAAGGTTGACTTTGAGAGATACATTTTAATGAAACTGACTTTGGTGTGTTTTCTAAATTTTGAGTCTCTAGAAAAAAAAATGTGATCACTGTGACTATTTTAAATGTACTTTTGAAGTTTTTTTTAACCATAATTCCAAATTTTGGTCTCCTTGTAGCCTCGCGGGGCCAGTTTCTGTACACTTGTCATATATCTCAGGATGTATTGAGCTGCAATTCTTTCCCCTCCTTATTACTGTCCTTCTCTGCTTCCTTTTTCTTTCACTGCCCCAGCAACCCAGTGCATCCTTTCCCCCCCCCGATCGTGCCCACACTCTGTTTTCTCCTGCAGTCTCCCTGCATTAATCTGAACATAGCTTTCTCCTTTGGACACGCTTACTTCAGGGCTCGCAGTCTCATTCTGTCTCGCCCATCCTGTCCCTGCCTTCTGTGCCGTGGTGGTCATCTGCTGTCCTCTGTTGTACGCCGTTTCCCACAGATGAGGGCCCTCAATTTGATACAGCCTCTTATCAACTGCTTCCATATTCAGATTCGTGTTTCTCTCTACTACCTCCTTGCCGTATTTCCTAACAACAGGTTTGCTTTCATTGAACCTTGCGGGAAACGGCATCACATTGTTGCAAGGTGTGTGGTCTCAATCCCAACAAAAATAGGAGGGCAGAGTCCGGCCATCCTGAGTGAAATGTTCACATTAAAACTGTAATAGTTTGTGATAAGTTAAATATTTACACTGAGGCTGGTGATGAAAGTGTAAGTGTCTGCCTGCCTTGCGTAATCAGAAACATACATTTGGATTAGTTTTTTTTCTGAGTGTCAGTTAAGTGGATGAAAATAGGTTTTGTCATAACAAACATATGGATTCCTTCCCAGCTATTTCCAAAAGGGTTCTTGTGCAACCTCTCGGTAACCTCATTTGTAAAATGGGGGAACAATACCTGCTGCCTTCGTATGGTTTTGCTCAATAATTGGGTCTTTGAAGCATGGTCGTTTGGCTTCCATCCCAGTGCACCTGTCCCTTGGTGAAAGGGTGTTTGATGGGGCTGTTTGTCTCTGTCTCTCAAATTGCTGATACGTTGGTCAGACACTTTCCCAGCTGGGGAGCCATATGTCGCAATTGCTTATCTTCGGTGGCTTTGATTAGGCATTTTTCTTTCAATTAAATGAAAATTGTCAGATTTTAAACAGAAGTATTAAGAGTGTCCGTCTGTAGATAAAAGGTGAAGTCTGTAGGAGCTGTGAAGTAAGCAAGCAGCTGAAATTCACCAGAACGGGTAAAAAATTGGAGACCCAGCAGTATTTCTGAGAAGTATAACTTTTGATAATAGCATGACATAACATACCTGTAACGAGTACTATAAGGGAATTGTATAGATTAATGAATTATTACCTTTGGTTTTTGCTTTTTCAGAAGATAGATACAAACTGTTTGTTAACCTTGTTTATTCTTCAAGCTATGAGCTGTTTTATATGCAAATTATAGTGTCACATTTATTTTCAAGTGTCTGTTCTTTCCTTTACAGGTGTTTTTACACAAAGATGTTTGGACATGTTCTCCCATTAATTTTGGGGTATGAAGGTATGAAAACTGTTGGTACATGGATGCCATTCATCTCTGTAAATTGATAGTGAAAAATATAAAATAGCTTTTTTCCCCCAGTCTTTGGCCACATTTTTATATTATTCCTGCTGTGTTGTTCTCAGTGTGGGAGTACTGTTGAGTGCAAATACCTGAAGCAATCTTCCACCACTTTTCAAAAGAGGAAAAAGAGAGAAAAAGGTTTAGATTAAAGCATTTTGCAGCATGGACATCATAAAGATATATGCAACTTTTACTTAATCAGCAGAAAGTATATATAGGCACCTTTTATAGAAAAGTGTCTATTGCTTGCTGGGGTTATTTCTGGTAACATTAGTGAAAAATCAATGGTCAACCATGCTAAGAGGGAATGCTTATGACTTTAGAAAGGACATTACATTATTTTGACTTTTAAAAACCAGCAGAGAAATGTCCATAATGTGGTTGGTGACAGGTGAAGAGGATTATTAAAGGGCAAGAATATATTTTCATAGAATTTTTAGGTGCAGTTATTTAATTTTGGATTGTATTTATCGTATCTACTTGATACAAGTCATGTAATTGCATTATACAGATACACCTTTATACACAATTTTTATTTGCATCTGGAAGGAAAATGTGATTAGGGAAAATAATTTCAGATCAGCTACTTTTGCATTTCTTCCTGGCACGTAAGTGGCATTTGACTAGTGTGGAAAATCTGATAATGAACATAGCAGCATCAAAGTTTGAATTAAAAATCCACCCCCTAGAATGAGTAGCAGGGCTTAAATGATGGAAACCAAGCTGCCGGGGTTTATCTGGTATGTCGTACGGTAAACTTATTTTTAATTTCTATGATATTTCTCTGGAATCTAAAAGTTGTTTGGTTTCTTACAAGAAAAGCTATCAAGAACTGAGTTTTAACTGTGTCTTTCCCTAGTCCGTGATAAATTGGACTTTATTTGTTGAAGTTGCATTCAGTGCACTTCATTTTAGAAGATTTAATGAGGACCTTCATAGTACTGTCATGAACAAATGCTTACTGGCCAGCTAGTAAGTAAAGGCTTCTTCATCTCACAATTTGGTTAAGGAGGAAAAAGATCTTGGATCTGAGTGTGGCATACTAGTGCAGTCCCGTTTGGACACCAGAATCATAAAATCTGCATGGAAGAAGCAGCTTCAGTCATTCAGCTTGTGGCAACAGTTGGTGCTTATCCTGTTGGCTGTGCCTGCATGTGGTAAATTGCTTCAGGTGGAATTATTACCCAGTCTCACTCCAAGAAGGCAAATTCATAACCTGACTAACAAAGAGCACTGGACCAGAAAACTCTGTGCAGTTCAAAATAATAAAGAAAGAGATATTAAAAATATCCCAAACATTGGATGTGTAGGAACTCTGGAACCTGGGGCCCGGCGTATGTTTGTTCCACATGTCTGTCGGATCTGAATGTGTTTTGTAGGACATGTCAGTAGGACACGTCATTTAAGTGTTGATTTTGGGGGTATAAACATTTGAAAGTGAACAGGCTTGCCACTTGCTGAAGTATGTTTGAATGACAGCTGTTCTGTTTTCCTAAATTTCAACAAGAAAACTAGCTTGAAGTTTTCAGAAGCTAGATCTGTCAGCTTTTTGATACAAAGGAAATTTGGAAGGGATGGAGCATGGACAGAAGTGGGGGTGGAAACACAGTTGTAGAACAAAAATCAGAAATAAATACGGATTTACTCTGCACTTCAATTTACATTCTTGCCATATTTTAGAACCCAAAGCAGAACGGAGGTACTTTAAGGCCACTGCTCGTAAAAAATATTTTTAAAAGGCTGTGGGAGTACGTAATCGACCTTCCTCACTACATCCAGTGAAGGTCAGAGGCAATGCAGAACTGAGAATGCAAGGCAAAGATCACACAGCTGTGGCTGTGCATCCTCAACAGGGGGACCAAGCTAGAACCTATCCTGTGTCCTGCACTTGCATCAGTTTCTTGCGTGTATATGGGTGATGGTAATCCTCACCATTCTCAAAACTCTCAGTGTCTGGTGCATGGTTGGAAATTAATAATGCTTTCGGTGTCATATCTTTGGTTCTGCAACTGCTGCTAATGAAGTTCTCTGTGTGCAGATTTTATTTAAATTCTACTTTTCTTTTGATCTTGCTGTTAGTATTTGAAGTTGACTGATATTTATCACTGTTCTCACTGCCTGCCCTAGTTTCCCTGGTGCATACCCCATGGCCCTCTTGCTTAATGCTGAACTGGCAAAGATGCTGGCAAATGTATCATAGACAAGCTGATGAAGTCAGACTAATGACTTAGGCTGGGTTCTGAACTTAAAGCTTTTGCCATTTTGGTTGAGGTATTTTTTTTGTTTTGATTTTCTCTGGGAGGGGTAAGGGATGTTACACCCAACAAAACCTCTTTGTATGGAAGCAGCTACTAAGCTAGCATAGCTAGTCTGGCAAACCTCGCTTAATATTTGGTGAGCATTCAGTGATACATCATGGAGGCCTTAAGCAAATCAAATGAGTATTTCAGTTCATGGTTTTCAGTGTATTTCTCCTACTGTTAGATTACTCATTTTAAAAGTGGCTGTATTTTACTGTCAGTATCATTTTAAAAGAAATAGCGCTTACTTCAGTATAAATGAAAGGGAAGTGTTGCCGTAAGACAAATTTGTGATGAGTGTTCTTCTGTTGGTACAGATGGCATCTGTGTATTTTTATCACTATAAATCCCTCACAGTTGGAGTCATACTTAGTCCAATATCTTGCTTTGTGTTTATTAAAATAATCACAGTTTTAGATACGATACTAATCACTCAGTTCTTCTGAAACATTTGGATTGGTAGATCAAAAAGCATATTTATTTTGAGAAAGCAAGTGATACAATTATTTTCTACATATTTATAAATATAAAAATAATAAACAAACTGTATTGCAAAGCAATAAACTGAAATATTGATTTGTAAGCCTTATTTTTCTCATACAATGTATCACAAGTGTATGACTGATAAAGTGGGATTTCAAATAGTACAAGTAAATGCACTGGGGAGAGTTACCTCCATTTAAATACAAGCTATATTTTTATATTTTTTCCCCAAAGTCCCAGTCTGTCAGTAAGATTCCTCAAAAAGACTTGAATTTGTTTTTTATACTGTGATGACTATGATTGCATTCCAGCTCTGAACTGCTAATGGTCCACAGCTGCACTAGCTTAGAGGGGAAGACAGAAAGATTTTGAAGACTAGGTTTTCAGCTAGAAGACAGCTACTTGGATCTAACAGACTTGGATCAAGCTACCTCTTTATTTCCCTTCTTCTGGGGATTGCTGATGACTTGTTTGTCTGTTGACATAACCAAAGCAGTTTACAGACTCGCTTGCATTTCATAGGTTACGTCTGCTCCAGAGATGCCCATTCTCAGATGAGGAGTGCCCTGTCTGCTCTTCCAGCGCCTGAGCCAAACCCCACAAGCACACAATGGGAGAGCAGAGCCGTGAGTGCCTACATGCTGCTACTCTTTCCTGTATCTGGTGAGTTTGTCTAGCTTTTACTAAATACCTACATAACATGGACTATGAACCCCTGAAAACGACGTTGGCGGCGTTCCACGCAGCGTAGCAATGAGCGGTAGGCTGTGCTCCCCTTCGTCTTTGCAAAATGGTAAGGAAGGAGCAGGTCCGCTCCAAGCTTTCCAAACTATGAGCTACAGCCCCAAGGAAAACAAAACGAATAATTTCTTCGTTCTCTCAAATGAAAACCAGTTGCCCCCTGCCTTCCACAGGACGTGTGAGGGAAGTGGGCCTGTGTGTACAAAAGACGTGATGCCAGCCGGTTATATAACCTATGTGACCTGATCAAGAGAGACGCGTTCTTACTCAGTTATTGGTTTTTTTTCATAATTAATGCAGTTTCCCTGTTCTGAACCTCAACAGTTACCCAGTTAAATTAACTTTTAAAGAATGGTATTCAAACTATGAAATATTTAAATTCAACTAAGATGTAGCCAGATAATTTTGCACCGGTAACATTTATTGAAAACTATAAGAAAATGCATGTTTCTATAGGCAGACACACCCGACCTAACCAGTTTCAAATTTGTACACACTTGCATTAGCAAATTGTAGCTTGCTTTGCTCAACTGAAGTATGAGTCATAAAGATATCAAAGAAAATAACATCCAAAATTCCACTTTAAGAGTAACACATAATTATAAAATTGGTTGACTCAAATGAACAGTCTTCTTCATAAGCAGAATTATCTTGAATGACCTTCTATCTAAATATGCCTTTACACAAGGGGCCAACACTTGCTTTCCCTGTTCATGTGAACCCTCCAAGCACGTCAGCAGAATTATTCAAAGGGCAGGGTTAGAGAGCCAGGATAGCTTCAGCGCTGCTGAGCTACTTGTGTGTAAGAACGTGGGAGGGGGGCTTTTCTGTTTCTTTCTTTGTACCTGTAGTACATGTAACAAATGTACTTTAGTGTTAAATACTCTGGATATACCAGGAGAACATGACATTTGTATTCATGGTATAAAATGTAATTGGAAGGAGTTTCCTATCTTCACTCGATCGGTAAAATTCAGTTGCCTCTGTAATAGAGAAGGGATAAATTTTCACTTACATTGTGCTGATGGGAGTAATTCCATTAACTTCAGGGCAGTTACTCAGTATTTGCTGCCATGTAACTGAGTTCTGAATGTGCCCCCTCAGGTTTGAAAACACAGAAAACAGTTGTGAGATCACACCACAGACGACTGCAATGGGGAGAAATGGATATTTCAGAAAATAATTTGCCTAATCTATTTATAAATTCATATTTATGCATACATACATTTCTATTTACATATTCACATATCATAGAAAAAGGGACATCAAAAGTCATAGAATTCAAGCCACTGTTGACAAGCTGGGATCAGCTTTGCCTAGAGCATGTTATGTAAGAAACGATAGTTTACTATTAGGACTACCTGAAATGAAATTCTGTGCTTTGTAATAACGTGCAGGTGGTAGATATAAATGTTTTACCTCGAGTAACCTAAAATTCGTAACAGAACTTGAGAGAAAAAAGGATCATCCCACATACACACATTTTCCTATCAGCTAAGAATCTCCGCTGTTTTACCGTTTTAATGATGGATCTATCATGCTTACCAGCCGGCAGGCTCAAATAATGGGGTTTTTGGTAGAAATGGCATATTACACTTTACATATTGAGCTGTTACTGGTGTTTAGAACAAACCTAGATATATTAACTATACAGTATTACCCATGTTCATAAACAGAAATTCATGTAACTAAGAGATAATTGGATATATTGTAATTACGTAACATTCTCTAGTGAAAACACATGCATTATACTTTCTATATTGGTTCAAATGCCGTTAATATTAAAATGCAAGACAGACATCCTTCAAAAGGACACCATGCAGTTGTACAAAACTCTCTAATTTTTAAAAATTAGTTATAAGATGGAGTTATTTTCCTGACTGAAGCATCATGTCACTTTTTGTATTGTAACAACCTGCACAGAAATTGGAAGGAGAGCTGGAGCCATAGGAGCACAGAGCTGAGGTACTACCGTGCGATTCTTTTGGGATTTCTCTCTGGAAGACTAAATTTCAAACATGTCTTGTAATGCCTGTATAATCACGGTTACCTCAGTAAGGTACTTCGCCAGTGTATTTCTTTACTTTCTCCTTCTTCCACTTCATCAGTCAGTACAGGATAACAGCTTGCATTAACTTATTGTATAATCTTTAATAATGTCGTGATGTAATAGTATTAGATGTCCCAGAAAACACTATGGGAACTCCATATGAAAATACTGTATAATTATTTCTTGCACTTGATTATAAGTGTGTGGAGCAAGTCTAAATAAAAAAAAATTGTATTTAATTCACACACCAAAAAAAGGTTACTGAAGTAACAAATTAGAAATTGTCAGATATGAGAGAGCATAAGTTTTCCCCCCACATCTGCAGTGAATTGATAAGACAGATCATACAATCTCTCTACCCATTTTTTAAGATTGCTGTTGCAAGGTTTCTGCCATCTGTAACTCTTTTTAGTGAGACCAGCTGTTCTTGTGTTATTTTGACCACATCCATTTTATAATTGCAAAATTAATCTTTTAGGTTTGGATTTGATCCAAAATAAAATTTGTAAAGCAAAAATAAAATTACAAACTGCGACACCAGACCCTACCCTGCTTGTCCCTCTCCACTCTGAATTCAGTGGCTCTTACACCTTGTCTTCTGGTTTCACTCATCTGGAAATGTGAGTGCATATACAAAAATACCATCAGAACCACTTTTTAACTGTGATGTTGCGGTGTATATATAGCAGCAGGTTATACAATAACATGCTAAAAAAAGTTCATTAGATACCATTGGAGCAAGGCTTTACAAATGTCTTAGACATCACAAAGGAGAGAGATATTTCATATATGGGATAAAAAGTCTTCATAAGTATTACAGTGATTTAAAAATTCTTCTTGATAACTTGTTGGCTTGAATGAAAGCCTGAGGTAAAAAGGATGCACGAACAGAAAATTGTTGGCATGTATTTACAATTCTTACCAAGAAAATAGTTGTTTAGATATTTGTTGTCAGAAAAGTATAACATACCGGGTATGAAATGGTATTAAAGTCTATGTGGGAAGTACATCAAAGTAATTCTTCTAGTAATTAAACTTTCATATACTCCATTATTCTGCTTAACTAAAATGTTATTTCTATAAAGTTTTTTCTCCCTACAGGTAATATGTACTAGAGACAGCCCTATTTATTTAACTTGACACAGTACTTCAAAACCTACAATAATCTGTTGTTTGCTAGGATTATAACCAGATTTTACTATTTCTATTTGCATACATAGGCTCAACTGCTTGAACACCGTGACTCACTCCATTGGTAGGTGAGTACCGTCTTTCTTCCTACATCTTGTTTGTGGTTTTTGGCAAGTATTTTCAAAAGCAAATGCCTGATGTATAACTAAGTGGCCAAATCTTCAGACGTAGTGGTTTGAAATCCATACTGCATTAGGGAGTATTCAGTAGTTTTGACTGTCATATTACTGGCTTGGAATATTATATAGCTACCACCTTTTCTACTGAAGCTCAAAAATGTAACCTGTGTTCATTTAATTTCTTTGACATTAGCTACTGAAGAAAGGGAATGTATCAGATTGAATAGTTAATCCAGGGACTGGTTTATGTTTTTGATAATGCAACTTGTTCTGCAGTGGCTATGGACAGGTTACAACACGCCTATAATTATATATCATATAAACACATTACAGCAGTAGTTTCTATAGGCACAGTTCCAGGAACAATCTGGGTTTGTTCTAAATAACAAATATAACACCATTGCAAAGTGTGGGAAACAACACGTAACATCCAGTAAAACACTGATGCTGGTAGGACTGTCGTTTGGCTGTTACGCACAAAAGAATACAAGAAAAAATTAATTACTTGGAGATTGTTAGGAAGGGGTTGGAGGTAACTGTTTTGCCAAATTAGTAGTCTTGAAGATAAGACCAAGTTCACTAGAAGATTCCTTCCTGTCACTGTTTGGCAAGAATATATGAAAGGGAGGTTGATCATCAGCTGTTCTTTAAAATAATTGAAAAAGCCTTTTTTTTTTTTTTTTTTGAAAAGCACCTCCTTCCCACCAGTCACTATTCTGTGCCTAACTGCCAGCTGCTGAACTAGTTGTTGTTTCAAGTATATCAAAGGGGATGATGGACATGTATGTATAATATGCAGAAGCGTTGTTGGTTGGTTACGTGGACCAAGCTGGGAGACACTTGCAGCTCTTTGTGACTGTGTTCCTTCTTTTATTCTGAGAGTGAATTTTCTCTTGGAATTCAGACGTTAGCTTATGTTATATCTCTGCATTCAAAAACAACAACAAAAAAAATGATGGTTTCTTCAAATGATTCTTCTTTGTTACTGTTTTTATCCTTATGAAATCTGGTTGGAACATAACGGATACCTTTCTTTTCCAAGAACTCTTCACAATAGTCTAAGAAGGATTTCCTAACCGGTAATAAGAATATCACTGGTGGGTTTTGTGCTTGTTGGAAGTGGCTCACTGGAAAACAAACATACAAAACCTCACAACAACAGAAATACACTTCAAATAACCAGCTATTACAGAGGCTGTAACCAAGTGACAATACTCAAGGAAAAGAATGTATCATCCCGTCCGCTTTATCATAACAGGAACAGCACTTGTCACTTGTGGCTGTAGTTTAAGTGTAGCTCTAGTGGACTGTGCTAACCCTTTTCTGAGCCATATGGCTCAGGAAGAGCTTGAAAGCTTCCAGCATGGTGTCAGTGCTTGATTGCCCATAAAGCCACTTAAGGGCAGATACAAAACCTGCAGTAGGAACTACTGAGGTCCATCGACTCATCCTTTCTTTTTCCACCCCATGTATTACAAAATCTGCACTTTTGCTTTTTAGAACACGAATTATGGGAAAACTGATCAAATGTATTAATTTACTTCCCTGTATTTTTTTTATTGTTGTACTGTTTTACTGAAAATATCTGAGGGATAAGGTTTAAGACATCCATTTATTAAAGGAGAGTTTATTTTATAATTACTGTACTATAGAAGAAAGGAATGTATATATCTAATCCAGTTTCCTATGCAGGAAAGGGAAATGGTATAAAAATTGGACAAGTCAAGATTCTTATTCTGGGTCTGCAGCTACAATATGATGCTTTGGGATGAATCATTTAACATCCCTTTGCTTAGTCTGGCTCCTGTAATATGGTAGAAAATGACAATTTTTCATGAATGTGTACTGACTAAAAAGAAAAAAATTATTTTACATCTTTATAAGGATATATAGAGGCAATACAATGGCAGAGTATAGTCTTTGTTTTGTTTAATGAGTAGGAACTGTGGGATTCTTTGCAAAGTTTCCCTTTAAAGAAAGAAATTTTTCAGAATAAGTTCTAAGAAAATATTTTGGACAGTACTTACAGTCTAGAACACCTTGGCTATAACAACTTTTAGAAACATTGGGCATGTGATCTTGGCTTGCTCTCACAACAACTTTGGTGATGATGCTTATCATCCTTATTACTATTATTATTTTTATATAGCTGATTAAATGTCATAACACTTGGAAATTAATGTTCTATTTAATTACAATAGAAGGACAGCTGTTAGGTGTAGCGATGACTGACTTTGAAGTTTAACTCCACCCTACAAAGCACCTTCTTCCTGATTTATACCCATAATTCTCTCTGAAAAATGCTTGCACAAGATGGATGTGTATTGCCATCCATTCAAAACAACACCAAAGTTACAAATCAAAACTCTTTGAATCTGAGTCACAGTGAAATTGCCTAGTCAGTTATCTTTCCCAATGCAGTGGGCTAAGATGATTCTGAAATACTTATATTTCTGCTCTAGTCTACAATGAAAGTTACATAGCATGGTCCATTCTAGTGTTATCAGATTATAAACATTTAAATTATGAAACTAAATTACATCAAAATATTTCATTAAAATTAGCCAGACCACTTATGTGCTGTATTAGTTTATTTTGTAAATTTTCTGTATTTTCTATATAAAAACTTTTGGGGTGATTTCTGCAAGCTCACTTTCCCTTTGTGCTATATTTTGCTCAGCCATCAGCCCAATCAGTAGTGACGAAGCCACTTCAAATTCGAGTTTTTAAATTTTGTTAATATTTTAAGGATCTCAGAACCAGGTAACTTCCATAAACCATAATACAAAGCTGCTCTGAATGACAGTAAGTAAGGTGCAGGACATAAAAGGTAAAGCATAATTTGTAAAGTTTAGGAAAAAAGTTGAAGATTCTCAACATTGTATTTTATTGTTTGTCTTCAAATGCTACACAAACAGTGTGAAAACTGTCATAATTACAATGATGATGTAAGTTTGAGTTACTGTATAAGACTCTCTTAGCACACACATGACATTTGGAGGTAATGAACTCAGCATTCTGCAACAAACTCTCAATTCATGTGAAAGAATTTATAAAAGTAATCATGGCACCATGCTGACCTTTATTTTCTATATCAAAGTTTTCAATATTAAATATGAAATGAAATGTCATCCTCGCTCCCATTTTGAAGACAGCAAGTTGGAATAAAGCACTTCGCACTAATACGGCGATGGGCTCTTGCTGGTTTTTTATAACAAATGATGATAGTTCCTGGTGTTACAGTCCCTTGTAGGTGGCTCCCAGCAAAGGGAAGTGTTGCTCCCAGTGAAGGGAAGGGTCATTCCCAGCAAAGGGAAGGATCACTCCCAGCAGGAAGGTAACATCACCTGTAACCAGATAACCTATCCCCATGCAATCAGTTCCCAAACAGCCTGTCTGGCTTGAGGGAGGTTCATAACTCCTTGAGCAAACCCCAGCAGCTTCCAGGCTACATGCAGAGTTTTGGGGATTCTTCTAAGTAGTTTTGCAACCCCTGACTAACTGTGAATGAGTGTGCTTGGTTTGCCCAAAGAGTGATAGCCTACCAAGACAGCTGCTTTCTCCTTTCGGTACTCTTCTGGCTATTTCTAGAGAGTCTCCATTTTGTTTTGTTTTGTGTGGTTTGGTTTTTCTTTTTAAAGCAGATATTTCATTGAGATTAACAACTTTGTAATCTTACATTCTTTAACTTGTGAAAGGGAAAGGAAATAGCATTTTTCTCTCTGTTTCACCATAAACAGTTCTAGAAATAACAGTCTTAAGTGGCAGCAAGGGAAATTTAAGCTAAACTTGAGGAAAATACTCTGATGACAGCAGTTAAGCACTGGAATAGATTGTCTACAGAGGTTATGTTGTTGCTAGAAAGAGACCAACAAACTTTAAGAAGCATTTAGGTATAGCTGATCCTGCCTTGGCAAAAGCAAATGTTTGAATGATCTGTCAAGGTCCACCTTCCTTTGTCGCTGAATCAAGAAAAGAAACAAAGTGTGCCTCAATCCTCTTCAGCCTCAGCAGAGGCTGACTTAATTTTCTTTCCTTTCCTTGTCAAGGCAGAATTTATGACCCTGATATGCTTTTACTCTGTTGGTTTATTGGTTTATTACCTATTTGGTTTGTGTGGCTTGGAGAAGCAGGTTTTGCAACTGTATGCAGCAAAGATAATCATGGTGCTTTGTAGTTCTCTTTCACTTTTCTTCTAAGACTGACAAAGGATCTTTACAATATGAATGAAATTATAACAGTCATTCTTACAGGCTTGAACTGTCATATCCATAAAAAATATACTCACATATGTAAGTCCACACAGAAATGTAACAGGAACAGAGACAAGTTTTGCATCCTCAAAATCCTGTCCCTCAAAACTGATTAGTTGGGAGGGAAAAAAACCAAACTGTTGGCTCTAGGAAGCTATACTGCATTTTTCCCTTAAAGTCTATGTCACAGGCAAATTCAGAGCTTGCCGTTACAACTCTGGAATTCCTACCTGGTAAGCCAGGACAGTTCTTCCAGGTGGAAAGAGGTTTAATTCACTGGGATGGGGGAATGGCAGTTAAGCTCATTTGACAGAGAGCGCTCTCTCATGTCCGAAATTCTAGAATGAAATTCTTTGCATGTGTTTATGCATTCGGTGAAATCAGAGGTCTTTGTACTGTGTTTACTGAACAGCTTTGATGAGATATAAATACCAGCACATTCTGGTAAGTTTCTAACAAACAGAATGGTCTGCTCAATCCCAATATGGTCCTGTGTTAGAGCAGATTGGATAGTACACTTCAACGATGGGAAATGCATTTCAATTTTATCCAATGGCGTGTACGGTTTATAAATTTAGATATGTTGTGGGTGTATAGGAGCTGATTGTATAGCATTATTCATTATGTGCCTTATATCAACTTTTGGCTCCCGTTCTGTTCAATGATTGCACATTAGCATTCTTCTTGATCTTTGGTGCGCGAAGCTTCCCGCAGAACTGGTTTGAACCAGTCACTCCTGCTTAAAGAATATGCTTTCTTCTGCTCCTGTCGTTAGAAAAACTTATTATTGATAGTTGATGATTTTCCAGTACTCTTCCCAGTTCATAAAACTACAGACTGGATGCTCAGGGACCAGTCATATCTCTGAAACAGCATGGTAGGTGGGAGAGATAGGGGACTGATGGATCATTTATGAAAGGCTCCTGATGATTACCTTCTACTTTGGCCACAGGTAGAAGGTTCTTCTGTGTCTTTCTGGCTGATCGGTTGGCTTATCAGCTGATTTGCAATTAAAATAATAAGGCAGTTATTAAGGCAAGAGTTCTGGAAGCGATAGTCTAAATTGCACTGACCACAGAACTAGTAGTTTGTGAAGCAGTAGCTTGTGGGGGAGAACACAGTTATTCTCCCTCTTCACTCTCACTGTCTGCAAAGCACATCCCTCTTTCTACTACGCTGAGTTTAGTTTAGCCACATGCTCTTTGGTGTAGAATGCTTTCATTCCACTTCGTGGATAATCTTCCTTAGAGACAGAGAAGTTGGGCTGCTGAGAATGGGGGAACATCTTTTCTGATGCAGTTAAGATGATCATTATTATTATGGCTATGAGGTGAGAATTTTATCAGTAGCTTTAATGGCTGATAAGAATAGCTGATAAATGAACAAAGGCAGACATAGTAGAGACCATGCACTCAGACAAAGACCTAGTGTCTGAAACTTACCACCTCCTACTTATCCTTCTGTTTTTACTTTAGGAAAAAAAATCAATATTCTAATTTTAAAATAATAAATCTTGTTCTTCAGATGGTATAAATTAGCATGGAAGACCAGAATCTCCCTTGCAAAGGAAGTAAAATTTCTCAGGTTGATTGCCTTCAATAGCCTCTCAAGTAAGGACTGCCCTCATTACTGGTATTACAAAATATCTTATGTTGCCTTTAAGACTTTATGAAAACAGAGTAGTCTTAAACCAGACTCCTTTAAGTTTTAAAGCCCTTTTAATTTGGCTTAAAGCCTGTACCTGTTTATGACTGAAGATTCTAGCTTGTTCCCTGGTCTAACAGCAACAGAAAGTGTGGAACTGACTGCACTGAAAAATATTCTAAGATACTTGTATCAATTCATGTAGGTCACTGACTGAAGTGACTAAATGTGAGTGAAGATGTTGCTACTAACGTCAGCTGCCTTAAGCTTTGGGCCACGCACACCCCTTTGGATACGTAGTCGCTTCTTTCAGTGCTGTTCAGCATGCCAGTATTGAAGGAACAACCTGACACTTCATCCAACAGACATCGCTTAACACGTGGTTAATAAATTGCCTGTGTAGCAGATAAATTGATATGGGAAAGTTATGTCTTTCTGAATAGTGAAAATGCACTTCAGGCAGAATGGAATGACTGTTTCACACAATACATTCTAGAAGCTGTTAATTTTAGAGAAGCTTGTACGAAGGGCTTATGTTATTCCATTGTTACAGGACAAAAGAAACTGAGTGTTAAAGCAGATTCTTCAGACCTTAACTAATGCAGCAATATTACATATCACGCATAGGCTTGTTTAATGTGTGTGCGTGTAGGTATGCTTGCTTTTTAGTACATGTACTTCTGACAAGTTATGCAAGTAAAGACTTTTCTTGACAAATATATTAATGCACAAATGAAAATTGTTGTAAAAGAACAAGCACGTGTGAACCAGACAGCAGAAAGCAGAGCGGGAAAGCTGAAGTATGACCTATCTGTGAATAAGTTAAAGTAGAAAACAGAATCTGGTAATACCCAAACGCATCTCTGTAAAATGGAAAAATGTTTGAGGAAAAGTAAATAACCTGATATAAACATAAAAGCACCACCTAAGGTAGATTGAAATCACAGCATGAATTTTTTGTATCGTGCACATGTAAACTCATGTACCTATGTAAATCACCAGTATTCCCACCACAGGGAACCTCTTCAGAGTCTACTTGCTTAGAATAACCAATATCCAGAAATGACAGGAAACTACTAATTTGTTAAACTTCTTTAAATGAAGAAAGAGAAGGCAGCTGGTGAAAGCCAAGACTCTCTAATCTTTCACTGCTCGATGGACTTTGTTCTTACTCTGTAGCCTTACATGGAATATGTGTGTAAAACGACCTACCTTGGAGGAAGGTGTAAAGTATAACATCATTCATATGATGATAGGTTGTTTTAAAACATCATTTACAACCCAGCTAAATGTGGTTGTCTAGAAGGAGGTGTTTGGGGAAGGTTGCACTTACAGAATTAAAATTGTCATTATTTTGTAGGACCTCTTTGAATCTCTGATCCGGAAGGAAATTTACAGAAGTCAAGACAAGAGTAATCCCCTTGAGAGGTTAAAACTAGAAGATGCTCTCTGCGTCAGAGTTACAGTACTTACCAAAGTGGTGAGTTGTATGTTACCCTACCGTGAACCCACACGGTGCCTGAAATATTGTTAAAATCAAAGAAGTTTGACAGTCCAGTATGATCTTTCAAATTCTGAAGCTAGTGCTCCTCTCAGAGAGTTAGAAGTAGAAGCAGCTCTGCTAGCTGACAGCACAGGAGAACAGCATTCTCTGTCAGGAATGCGGGGTTCGCTTGCCTGATGCACATTTCTGACGCACCGATCATTAATTTTTCCTCTTTCAGCTTTCATTGTCACAGGCTCGTACTGTACGTAAATAAGGGTGAGATACTGAAGTTAGAAAGAGTTACAGGATTAATGTTTGTGCTTCCTAAAGCCCATTCTGAACACTGGGTGCATTTTACTGGCTCGGGGCAGTGAGTAAAACTACTAGTGCTAGCAGTAGTGCCTAGTAAAACTACTAGCAGCATGGCATAGGGTTACCTCTGCCTTGGCACAATTAGTTCTGGTATTCTGGTTTGGGTAGAGGGGCAGAACAGATTGGCCAGCTGCTACATTTGCAGTTGGTATGAGTAAAGCAAGTCTGAGAATAGACAGGTAGTGGAACTGGGTCAAAACAAAATGCCTTCCTCAAGAAAGCCCAGCAGTTGTGGTTTTGAAATGCAATCTTTCTAATCATGAAATGAAAATTAAAATACACACGTAAGTGAAATGTTTTGATTTTTACTTTTTTCCAACTTTAAATATAAATAAAGAGTAGTTATAAAACTAAGCATAACAACACACACAGTCCCTATCAGCACAAAAATCTTACTTTTTGAAGAATACAGATAAGTTAAAACTCATCAGGTGTCTTGTGGGCTTAAAAAAAAAATAAAGAAAGAAATGTTGCCCTTCAGTGAACTCCAATACACACCACAAATCATACAACACAATCAGAAAACCAAATATTTATTGCTTTACATAAGGCTCATATCTGAATTCTTTCTTGTGCTAGATAAAGTCTTTACTGCAAAAAGGTTTTAAAAGATAACAAAAACTTTTATGCTTAAATGGGTTATAAAAGCCATAAAGCCTTCCATGAAATGAAAGCGCTCATAAACAACATATCAAGTCCTACTTAAAAGAAGTGTTTCATGTTGTTTACGCTGCCAAGTTGCTGATCGTGCATAAAGTTGTTCCCTTAATAATGAGCTGGTTCAAGGAACGCCCATCATCCAAAAATGTGTTACCTTGTAGGAGATCTACATTTTAATCGGCTGATGAAACAGATGTGGGAGGATTGCCATGAGCTCTGTTTCTGAAATCAGAGAGAAGCAACTACAGATCTATTGCGGGGGGGGCGGGGGGAAGCCATGAAGTTGGTTTCTCGCTTTCTACCTGACCAGTAAGAGACAAATTAGAAATGTAAGCTTCCTCAGAAAAGAAATGCCCAATTCAAGGGCTCAAATGGAATAATATTTTTAAATGAAATTCTGCACAATGTTGTACTTCAGCAAAAACAATTGTTTGCTAAATTCATCCGTGACCTGGAAACGTTTCCATGTTACATAAAGACAAAACAGCATGAACTCTGTACTCACAGAAATAGTTGCAATTTCAGGTATAAATTAGAGGAATATAAGAAAATTTAGGTGACTCCAAGGGAGAGGAACTGCGGGGGTGGGGAACCCCTAAATTTCATGACAGAAAGGTAGGTCTTATAACCCCTAACTGTTTAAACATATTTAACCAAATAATAGGGTATAAAAGAGGCTACATAGGTCACAGTATGGAGACCACGTATTTCAGTTAGCTTCTTGGGGTACTAGAACAGTGTGGCCACAGCAGCGCGGAGCAGGTTAAATTGACCCTATTCCAGTTTCTGTGACCAGATTGCCTGAGCTATTTAGACATTATGTTTTAATCTATGTGTAGCTATGACACACATTGACCAAAGAACTCTATTAATTACACTTCTTATTTTAAATGCCTATCATCCTTCATACTTGGCCATACAAATTTTATAGCAGTTGAATAATGTGGAGCTGAAATTAAGTATATCTTAAACCATTCCTCCTTCTTGCTAGGTTAGTGGGTGGAAAAATAGCCTATAAAATCTATAGTTTATTTTATTTACAAATGTTAAGAACTTATTCCCTTGCTTTTAGTAGTTTTGTCCAATTTTAAATTTTTTAGACAAATTCTAAACACTTCTCTGTGTGATTTGCTTAATGATTGCAGATTTTCTTTAAAGACAGACCAGCTGTTTCTATGACACATTTTTAGTCAAGTACAAGTAAAAGCAAAGATAAATAAGCACCCAAATCCCTGTCTTGCTCTCCCTAAAAATCCAAGGTACCAACATTTATAAGTATGTCACAATCGCAGCTGCTTTATCTCCTTTAATAAGGAGGACTGTTCCTTAGGCAGTCTGTCCAGGAGAGGGAAATGCAAATTGCTGCTTTGGAATGGAACTCATTTCCTGCTCTTTGGTCATAATGAATGTGATGTCTTGCCTTGGCGTGAAACTTAAAAGTACCTAGCTCCTCAGATCGGCTGTTCCTTACTGTGTTCCACATGACTGCAGGCCCTTTTCCTTTATCAGTTTTCTTAGAGCATCACTGAACTATAAATTAGAACTGGCAGCGTAATATAGATAACACTGACAGCTGCTCAGAGGACTTTTGCAGGATCATGAAGACAGGAAAGTTTAGCACCCTCTTTTGCTATTTATTTTGTACTAAGCCTTATCATTGGACAGAATTCTGTATTTAGCATACAATGGTATATTCTTAAGTTATTTTTTGCAGTCGATATTTGGTAAATGATGACTGGTATGGTTCCATTAAAATGAGGCATTCGCTCTTTAGCATGCTGAATAAGGGCTTTAATGGATAGGAGGAAAGTTGCTCAACGTGTTTTTGTTTGATCACCGACCTCATGCATAGTATTAATTATCTGAAACAAAGTAAATTGACTGTTTAATAACCTCAACAATTCAAACAGGAAAATGGTTAGAACAAAAGAGTGACTTCTGCTTAAGGGTAAGGACAGTACTGTATTATTTCGCTTCATAGAATGAAACACAATCTTTTGAGCTTTGAGTTTTGTTGAAGATACTGATGGCCGTCACAAAAACAGGGTCCTTATAAAACAAAGTCATTTTATTCTGTTTTGTCACTCCGTGTACTGTTGTTATACTACAATACAAAGATAATTTTTCCCCTCAGCTGGTGTGGCTAAAGTAGGAGGAGTGTATTCGCATGTTCCTTGACAATTTTAGGTTATAAATCATCCTAGCTATTAATCATTAGATGCAATTTTTAACTTTACATGTTTTTGGTATATTCCAAGGATTTTTATTTCTTTTTGAAATGTATAAACTTCAACTGATCTCACAAGTTATAACAAGAAACATATTAATGGGATAAGAGAGCTCTGCTTCAAACTTGCAATAGTCACTTTATGGTCTGACCATTAGTTAATGCCAGCATGGTAAATGATAGTCTTTAAAACATACCCTAAACCCTGTTTAACCCTTTCTGCTTGCTGAACTTTCTGACCACTGAACACTGTAATGTATGAAGGCAATTAAAATTCTGGAATAAGGTAAGAAGCATTGCGGACCCAATCTTGCTAGCTATTTATTGCAAGATACCTTGTTAAAATACATTTCTAAATAAAATAATACAGCAGATGAAAAGTCATTGTGGATGAGTATACAGTAATGCTTATATGGAACATATGAAATGGGCTCTGAGCAGCCTGGTACTGCTCTATTGCCAGGTGGTCGTGACAGGTAACTCCAAGAAAACATCAGCTTAGTGGCAGTCAAAAAAAGCAAATCCAACATTAGAAGCTATGAGGAAAATAACAGAGGACAAAAAAATAAACATCATCGCATCATTGTATAAAGCCATGATTCTTCCACATCTGGCATACTGTGCAGTGATCTGTTAGAACTGGAGAAGGGTCATGAACAGGCATTAATAACCTACGGCATGGAATAACATCTCAGTGAAGAAGGTTGAATACGACTGGTTTCTTCTAGCCTAGAAGAGAGAGAACTTAATGGAGAAGTGATGAAATTGGACAGAAGAACTAGGGCCTGTTGAAATAGGAGTCAGAACCAAAAGGAGGTTCTTCTTGCAGCAATAGCGGATCTGCTGAAGTTCTGGAGGGCTTTGTGGCTGCAAGTTTACATCAGTTCAGGGCATGTACTGAGCAAGGCCGTGTACGTGAGATCGGAGGTTACTGGTGGAAAAAACACATCCTTATGAAATACCCAGAGTTGAAAATGGTTGGTGAGTGGGAGAGTGGCAAGAGAGAAATGCTTCACTGGCTTGTCCTCTTCAGACCCTTTTTGGAATATGCTGATGGTTCTTTAGCATCTGCTACTGCTTGAGACCTCTTGATTAAAATGTAAATAGCCAACTAGTGCTGTCCTAAAACATCAAGGTATTTCCTAAGAGTGCTTTTTTTTTTTTTCTTGTGGGAAATAAGAGTATGTTGTGACTGCAGAAGTACAAACGAGAAGGGCAGTACAAAGAACCACCTGTCATCCCTTCTCTCAGTATTCTCTAACCTGAAATTGCTGTGGAAATGTGGCAGATGGGGCTCCAGGTGCCACAGAGCCAGTGCTCCCTCTATACTAGCCAGGATTTCGTTTTTCCCCCGTCAGACCTGTGCTCAATACTCCTGTGTTGTCTCCCCTTCCCCACTTCCCTAGCAGCTCCCCTGTAACGGCCTCTACCCCAGTGTGTGTTTGCACGACAGGTACACGCAAATGTATGCGTGTTCAAGCAGGAGATCTGTGATCCTGGTGTTCTGGAGGTTTCTGTATGCAGAGCATCTGTAGTTGTTTAATGAAAGAGAGGAATTAGAGGACAGAAGATACTCTGCATCCAGGTAAGCCCTATTTTACTACGCAGTGCACCTGCTTTGCAGTCAAAGATCAAATTTTTGTTTTCCCAGGTGTCAGGCTGTCACCTGTGTTTGCAAAAGAGTAGATTTAAAGTCATTGCTTAGAAGCATTTCCGTTCTTCACCCTCTGCCCGACCAGCCACTTCTCCATCCTTATTCATATTATAATCAGGCTGATTTATTTCTTCCATCCAATTCATTCTGTCTCTGTACTTCCAGTAAAGTATTACTCTGCATTCTGCCTGATGACAAATATTACATACATATCCATACAGGATTAAGGGAAAAAAGGCAGCTGAGAAGCAAAAGCTTTAGAAAAAAACTAAGACAACATTCAAATCAGAAAGTGGTTTGCTCGTAGTTTCATAAAAGGCAAGGTCATGAAGTCTGACCTGCATAAAATAGGCTGTGAGCACCACCATGTAATCTTTGCCATAAACATAACTTCTGATCAAACAGAGCTGGTCTTTTAAGAAAGCAATGACCTCTTTGCGGTTTAGACAGTGAGTTCTAGACACTTGCCATCTTGTCTGAAAGTACCTTGCTGCTTCTTTATATGCAATTAATGGTGTGAAGCTGTTGCTGGTTAAACAAGAGCTCTGTGGCCAGGTTGTCCTGGCCATCTGGAGCGAGGAGAGAGGTGCCTTCCTGCCTAGATTGCTTTCTCTGCCAAGCGTCACACTATCGGCACAGTCTGATCCAGGTAGCCCACGGTTACGAGGTTAATAGGAACAAAGTGGCCGCACTGGGCTGTCCGGATCAGTGTTTGCAGATGGGCACCTTCCACCAAACCTCAAGTGCATTATGGCTCTTCCTTCAAAGGGAGGATTAGAAAACCAAAGCCTCTCCTTATAAGCTAGTTCTGACTTTCCCTTCAATCTCTAAAGCTTTCCTTTCAGCTGAAAGCAGATTTTTATCTCTGCCTCATCAAGTTGCTTATGGGGTGCAGCTGCCTGCCAGTTTCCTGGCTCCTTAACCCTCTTCCCGAACCCCTTCAGTCAGTTTCCGAACCCCATGTGACAAATAGTTTCAAGACTTCATGTGTAGACACAAGAATACAACACTTTTTGTTGTGGTTTCCCAAGTGAGTATTTTTCTCTCTGATTTTATATCAAAACACAGTTTTATTGCTCCTAGCCACAGCTGTCCCAGCAAGAGCTCACACTGATCAGGCAGAGAATGTGGTATCGTTCTTGGGTTTGGATGTATATAAAACTTTGGTCACATTAAAATTCAAGTGCTTTGTTTGAGGCTCTTTTCATTAACTGGTACAGATCACCATGCATATATTACATACTGTTACTATTTATGACTCCAATAATCCTTGCCGCATCTACAAAGTTTTCTGGAAATTATTTGGTATTTCCATTACAATAGGATGACTTATGGCTTGCTTTCTGCTGACCCTTGTAAGAAATCTCCCAACACTCGTCATTGAAGAGGGCAGCATCCTGCATGCTCGTGAGATTCCTGAGCTGGCTAACCAACAGCGTTTTCTGTATTTTCAATGACAGCACTTCTTTTCCCCCCCCAAGGAGTATTACTGTAGTTTCTGTAGTTTCCTCCTGAAGCATAGAACAGTTTCTTATGGTTTGTGTAAAACAGAGACTGGGCTGTTGTAACCATATTTTATTGCTGTGCAAGAGACTGTCTTTTTAAAATTTTTTTTGTGAGAAGCCATCAATAGCTTTTCTGAGCTGGTGAACAAAGAGTGAGGTTTTAAGAGAACACAGGTTTTCTTTGCATATAGTTCTTTGAAACCAGTGGGATAGAACTTACCTCAAATGCTTTTTATATACACTTATATGTAAACTAGATGTCAGATTGGGTTTACTGCCTGAAGGAAAAGTGAAACTTTTTATATTTGATGAGCATGACTCCAGATGTCACAGCACCTTCAAATGCTGCATTGTTGTAGGACCTCATCCTAAAATCCATACCTTCCCCGCTGCCTGTTGAACAGATTTGGAAAGCGCTTTTTAATTTCTGAATCAGAGCTTTCAGTGAAGGGCCATTGTAACGCCACGAAGAACAGCACAGCCAGTGTTGCTCCATGACATCAAAGGTGTTTTGCCATAACACGGTACTACAGAAAACACTTTTTGTTCTGTGTGACTGTACCATGTAACCTGAAAGCATATAAGTATGTAGGGGAAACAAATTGACAAAATTAAGAATCTAAGGTTTATTAAGGGTAATATTTATTACACAAGAGTCTACAATTATGTTATTGCTACATTACCTTGCAGAACAAAGTTAAGTTCTGAGTTAGGGCTTGCCTGATGCAGGCAAAGGAACCCAGACCAAAATATGCTGGATTGAGAAATTAACTGGAGTTCATGTTCTCTATGGAGTGAGATTTTGGTTAAGTAACTTAACTCCCTCCATCACAGCTAAGCGCTGTATGGCAGCCCAGCCGCCAACGGTCAGTCTGGTTACCTACGGTTGCCCATCCTCTGCGCTGCAGGAACGCACACGTTTAGAAAACTGCTGCTACAGGCAGAGCTTTTTGGCATGGGGGAGAAGGTGATGTCTCCTGCAGACACAAAGGTTCATAACCTCCTGCAAAAAGTGTTTGAGGCATTTAACTGAGTAACAGATAGGTATGTACATACGCTCCCCCTACACACGTTGTAAATAGACTAATAGCAAAGGGCTTTATTTAAGAGCATTGTCCTTTATTTTTCTCTACTTTTTCCATTAGTGAGAGCTTTTGACGGCGCTCTATCACAAGCCCGGACCGGAGGGCGGTGTCTGCTCCTGGCAGAAGTGCTTCGCCACGGCCGGGCCCGAAGGGGAGAGAAAGATGCATCTGCTACAAACCAAGCCTGGGGCCTGCGTCCCGAGGTCCGGGGGGCTCCCGGCGCGGCCCCGCGCCCTGCCAGCGGCGGGCCCGCTCCCGGCTGGCTGCCCGCCCGCGGCGGGGGCGGCGGCCGTGGGGCTCAGCCACCCCGAGGTGTGTCCTGCCCTAGGCGCGGCCCGCTCGCAGGTACTAATCGCCGCCCAGCCCCGGCTCCTTTCTGCATTTGCCGCCCCGCTCCCCCCGGAGCCGGCGCAGCCGGAGCGCGGCCGGGATGCAGGGGGGCCAGCAGCAGCTGCAGCCCCCCACGCTGCCCCCGCACCTCCAGCAGCAGCACCAGCAGCACCACTACTACCGCCGCCAGCAGCACTACAGCACGCTGCCCGCCGCCCGGCGGCCCCTCTCCTGCCCGGAGCCGCTGCCCCGGCCGCTGCCCTGCCGGGAGCCGCCGCCCTGCCCGGCGCCGCTGCCCCGGCCGCTGCCTTGCTGGGAGCCGCCGCCCTGCCCGGACCCCCCTCCGCCACCGCCGCCGTGCCCCCCGCCGTGCCGAGAGCCACCGCCCTGCCCGGAGCCGCTGCCCCGGCCCCTGCCCTGCTTCGAGCCCGCGCCCCACCACCAGCAGCAGCAGGAAAGCAGCGTGCCGTTCGACCGGGTGCGGACCTACGGCCCCGGCTGCCGGCGGGTGAGCACGTCCTGCTCCTCCCGGGCGGCCTCGCCGCTGGAGTGCTCGCACGGTTACCAGCAAGTCATCTCTGGCTGCGACCCGCCGCAACAGGTACGGCGGGAGGCGCCGCCGGGTCTCCTGCCCGCCTCCCCTCCGCCTCGCGGCCCTGCCCGCGGCGCTGCCCCGCTCCCTCCCGGGCTAAGGCGGCGTCGAAGGCAAAGGCCGCCCCGGGGTGCAAAAGCGGCACCGGGCCGTCAGCCAGAGGCCCTGGTGCCGGCGGGCAGCCTGCGGCTCTGCTCCTGCCCGGTGGAGAGATGGGTCGGGTCGGGACGGGCTCCGCGGCGGTGCGCAGAGCCCCGGCCCGCGGCCCTTCACCGCCCGCCCGCCTGCCTGTGCCCGTGCCCGGGAGGTTTCCCTTTGAAAAAGTCGTTTTACCTCAAGTCGAGCGGGGAGACCCGTCCGTCCCCCTGACGGGCTTCAGCAACGCCCGCCCGGGAGCAAACACAGCTCTTCCCTCTCGGCCCGGCCGGGGCTGCTCACACCGCCCCGCCGCTGCCCCTCATGAGGGGCCCGGCCAGGCCGCCCGCCGCGGGCCGCCGACAGCGGAACGAATGGTCATTACACCGCCCCGGGGCTGTCCCTTCGGCGGCGGCCGCGCTGCCGAACTCGTAACTTTACCCCCCCCCCCCTTGCCGTGGCGGGTGGGTTGGCAGCCCGCAGGAGGGAGGGCGGCCCGCCGCGGGGCAGGGCAGTGCGGGAGGGAGCTCTCCTTCCACATGGGCAGCTACCGCCATAACCCCCGCCTCAGCCGAGCGGGGAAAGCCTCCTACCTCAGTACCCCTTTTAATGTAGGAATCGTGAAACGAATTTCCCTTCAAACGTCTCCGTTTCATTTGATTTTGACTGGATCGGTCAAACCTCTCTTCGTTTCCTATTTGGCAACCGCAATTTGCAATTTTTTCCCCAAACGTTAAATACCTCATTCTATTGCAGTATTTTTGCCTGTTTTGTCAATGGAACAGTAAAACTCCAGTGGGAGCGCGAGCCAGGCGCTGCCGCTTCCCCACCGGTGGGACGTACGCAAAACCACTCTCCTGCTTACCTGGTGCTGCTCCTATAAATATAATATAAGGTGTGCGTGTTTAATAGTTCTAAATCGGTGATGCTGTTTACACGTGTGCGATAGCAGGAAGGGAAGTCGCAGAGTTCATTTAGCTTTGCTTGAAAAGCCTTTGCAATGTAGTTCAGCAGGTTGGCTGCCGTGTGTGGATTCTGGGAATGGCTTGAAGGAACTGATGGAATTTAATGTAACTTTTTAACATCTCTGATTAACATCTTAGCTCAATCTTAAAAACAGAACTAGAAACCAATGACTTAAGAACAGCCTTGACTAGAAAACAGAAAAGGAGATAAGAATTTATTTTTAAACCATTTTTTTCTCTTACACTTCGGACTGTCATTAACATCAAGCAGGGTTGGTATCGTCAATATAGGAATGTTAGTTTTGAGTTGAACTCTTATGTAGTTTTCTTTCCTGTGGTGTAAAAATAATTAATGGTGAAAAAGAATAGAGATTAAGACCAAAATGAACTCTGATCTCCTTTCAAAGCCAGACTTGCACAGTTTGAGGGCTGCCTTCCTCTGCAGGGTGGCTTCCAAGCGTTCTGGACCGTGAGCTGCTTCGCTGGCGGTGTTACATGGCTTGGGAATGACAGGCACGTTCCCGCTGTACCAAAGCTGTTAATCCCTCTTTTGCAAGATGTGGGGCAGGAGTGTAAACACCAGTCTCTCACCTCCCAGATAAGTGATCTGCGCAACTAGGCTAGATGATAGTCTGAATTGAGTTCAATTAATTACATATTCATTAGAATAAATACTTCAGTCCCAGGCTTCCCCTACTCAGATAAGTACGTGAACAATTTGATTATAGGCTCAAACGCTGTCTTTGCTCTACGAAGTATGTTTGATTTTCAACATCTGTTTTAGTCACTGAATCCATTAAGTTGTGCTGATGAAATAATTTCTTGCTAAAGTGTTTTGCTGGATTTGACTTAAAAGACAAAAGAGGGTGTAGTTCAAATCAGGCTTTGTGTTGTGGGTTGCAGTTTTAATGGTGGAGAGGGAAGGTGCTTAATAAGGATTATTAGGAAGTTATTAAAGAAGAAAATGGTAACAAACAAGGAAGTCAGCTGGGAGTGGACAGAAATTGCATGCTTGGTGCTGAATGGGAGTTGTCAGAAGTGCTGGGAAGAGTGTAGGAAGTTTCTAAGGAGTTGCAAGGTGGAGAAGTACAGATCTTGTTTTGGTTCAGTTGCCGTTTGAGCAGATCACGCATAGCTGCATAAACTGAATAACGTAATGATATCTAACTTGCATAGGTGTGTTAACACTAGAATTTTCAGTTAGTGGCAGCCTAGAGCTGTAGTTTAAGCTTCTTACTGTTGATAAGGCAAAGGGCTACCTTTGCGCAATATTTTACTTCTGCAGAGCTTTTGTAGATAAATGATAAAAAACCCCTACATCATTGTTGGTACACTGTCTTATTACGTAGTTGCAGGCTTGGTGTGTTCTGTTGTGTGTTTGTGCATTTTTAACAAGCTAGAGGGAGGGAAAATTTGAAACAGGTGTGTGCATATACTATACGTGATCTTATTTTTTTTTATAGATTGGGATTCAGTCTTCTTTTTTAGTCTAGCTTTGTTTTATCCTTGATGTAGAAGCCAAATGCTACTCGCCGCCATGGCAAGCTTCATCTGGAGTAATCCATGGCAAATTTTGCTCTCACCTGCTTGATGTAAAGGAAGAATATTGTTTAGAATAAATTCTCTTCCATTGTGGCTTACACATATGAACCCTTTCACTGTGGTAATGAAAAAACACTATATGAAATGGCACACACAAGAGGTCTGCTGTCAGTGCAGAGGCAAAATCCTGAAAGCCTTTGTAGGAGTTTTCTATCCGTGTGAGGAATCTCGTGAGTAAGACCCTTTCATGGCTGGTCTGGGTTTTGTGAAGTGCTCAGGGCTTTTGCCTCCCGCTGTGAAAATGGTATAATGTTAACCAGTTTGTAAGGTTACTCTGTATTGTTTGAAACAGCCCTCAGACCTCGCTTGCCATTTCCGTATTTCAGCTGCCAAACGTAACTCTCAAATGCTGGTTAGATGACTGGATTGTTTGTAATGAACAAGACAATATGTTATGGATAAAAGGTTTGTTTAGATTAAATTCTCATCTTAATCTCTGGTTTGTCTGAAGTGAAGGGAAACCTGTTGAAATAAAAGTTAGTGTACTGATTAGCTTTTCATAAAATTTGCACACAGAAACTGGATAAATCAAATGCTTACTTTAAAATCTTATTTCAAGATCTTAAAGACTAGCTAACACTGTCAGGATGATTTTTGCATATGCTGTTTGAAGCTGTCCTTATAAACATAGACCTGGAACCACTGATCAGAAACCCCAAACCTGGTCACCCTGCTGAAATCCACAACAGCACTGGGCTCTCCCCGTTACGATCCCACCCTTCCCTTCCTTCTCCCAGTTACAAAAAGTTGCATCTCCGAAGCCATGTAGGAGATAAGAGAGTAGCCTGAGCTGTGCCCCTTGGGAATGATGGAAAACCTGTAATAACCCGAGGTCGCCTTCCATCACAGCGTCCCTCCTACAGCACGCCCGCCCTGCCGAGGGAACAGCTCGGAGGCCCTGGGGAAGGCATCTCCTTGTGCAGAGCAAGGAACGGCCTTTGGGTAGTTCGGGCTGGTGCAGAGTCACAGGCTTTCTGGTCGCCTCCCTGCCTGTGCGGGTCCAGCCTGCCTGGCTGGTATGGGAGGGAGGGCAGGCAAATCCGTGTTTCTGATGGGGCGAGGGAAACGCATCTGCATCAAAGTTCTGCGGAAATGAAAGAGTTTGGGTAGCTTAAAAATAAGCATAATTTTATCCAAGCAAAACATTCTTAGATTCTATATTATATTCCACATATGATTAGACTGTTCTTTTGAATTTTATAAAAGTATATTTCAACTGAAAATGGTCTAGACTTCTGAGTTCTGAACGTACTCCTCTGAGAACACATAGGTAACTAGATAAAATATTTTTACACGTTATCCTCTCTAAAGTAGACAGTGTGAGTTCCATATTCCACGGCCCTGTGGCAGCGTGATTTAGTTCAGGTGGGTTTGTCCAACTTTCCAGTAAACTGAAAAACGTGCTTTTAATTTCGTGCACAATGCACATCTTGCTTTCCTGTGCCGCACAATGGTAGTCAACTCTGAATTTGAACAATTACTGCTCTCCCGTGGTACTCATATTGTAGCACCAGAGTGCTCCGGGACAGACAGCCAGTGCTGCCAGGCTCAGCCCGGAGCTGCCTCGCCTGGGTCGGAGGAGGCCCTGGGAGTCAGGGGTGTGCCTGCTGTGAAACTGGCGAGGAGGAAATAGCAGTGGACATTCATTTTTTTTAAGTATTTAACATTTAGTTCAAATTCTGTCAGTGTCAGAGCAATGTAGGAGTTGGGCTGTATGTTCTAGACCTCCATATTGTCTCTTTGGTGTTACATCCTGATACAGAGAGTTCTGTTGGTGTTGGTGGGTTCCCTTCCCTGACGGACCTACCTCAAGTGCACAGTGTGTGGGGGGAGGAGGAGGAAGCAGCTTTCAAAGTTTTCTGCAGCAGTCATGATTTTGAGATTTCTTAATTACTATGATTGCTGCTAAAACAGTTTCTTTTCTACCTTGATTTCTTTTCGTGCTGCTGTTATGATTCACTCTTGGGAGATTTGGAAAACCGCTTCAGGCTTCGTAAACGTACGCAACAGTTCACAGCTGGAAATCTGACCTACTTCAGAGCTGTTCTTAGCCAGTTAACAATGTCTCCGAGACTGAACTGCAGCAATATAAGCTTCCCAAGCACTGCCCACGGGTTAAGGGAAGAAATGATTTGTTATGAAAATTGGAAATTTGTGTTGTGAGAAAGACTAAATAGTATGCTGTGAATTAACAAATTGCCGAATTCTTAGATTAGGTTCTGTGGGAATGTTGCTTACTTGGGTAAAGAACTGGACGTAGGGACTTCAAGCTGTGTGTAGTTTGTTATAACTGGTCGTGGTCCACAAAATGGAAGGCAGTGTCTGGAATTGTTTGTAGACAAAGCTGGGGAAAAAAAGTGGAAGAATCTATCTGAAAATGAACAAAACTGCAGCCACTTATGGCTTCTCTAATTTAAAAAGGCCTATTTAGTTTTTCATTCAAGAATGTGCAAATGTGCCACATGGGCATCTTCTTCATAGGTGTCAATTATGGAGTTTTTTGAAATATTTGCCACCGCTTGCCGCATTGGATAGTCACCTGATGTGGTTGTCAGCAGTTCCTCTGCACCTTTCGTTTTGGTGTTTAAGCAAAATAGACATTTTTTTCTCTTGGTGAAACAAGAAGTTGTTTAGCTGTACATCCATTTACACCAGCTGACCTTGATATGTAACATGAAAGACCACCGTGAGTGAAAGACCGTGCCTGTGGCACAGGGACGTGTGGTCCTTGCAGACCTAGTCCAGTGTGTCAGCTTTGGTTTGTTTCCTGTTCTGTTGGCACTTACAGAAAACAGGGATTAATTCCCTCAGAGCTGCAAAGAGGCGATTGAGAAAAAACCACCTTTTAAAACTGAGAGTCTGGGTTGCGTACTGCCGCGCTGTATGCGGGTTGTTTCCTTCGGGGTGGAAAGGCCCTGGCTTTAAAACACTTCCAGGTGAGTTCACCCAGTGGATCTCAACATGTTTATAGCTGATGACCATATTCAGATTAAATTGGGAATCCATGTAAGCCTGAGCTCTAAGAATTAAAAGGTTTTAGAGATGGAAGTCCAGTAATCGCTGAAACATTATTTTTTTCCTTGCAGGGTACTCTTCGAAGGATTATTATCGAGAATGCTGATCAGGTAGGAAAACTGTTGAGTGCTTGAGTTCTGCTTGCGTAACTCTTCCTCCCTAATTATCCTGATTCGGTAAAGTGCTCAGCTGTCTCCATCAGGGGATGTTAAATATTTTGGAATCATGTGGCTCTTACTTCTAATTGTGAGAGATGAAATTATTAGGGATTGAAAATACTACAGGATCGTCAGTCAGGCTTCCCACCTCTCCGCAGTTCAGTCTCTGTTAATAAGCTTCAACAGTATCGCTAATGGAAATGAATTTCCAACTGTTTCTGCTGTGCGTATTTCAAATGATGTCTCGCTGGAAGAGTTGTCACTGTGTTTCCAAATGGACGTATAACGCAAATGTTCCTATCTTAAAGACCTGCCTCTTAAGTGATTGTGTCTTCAAATTACATTTTTTTAGTCAAAATTACCCTAATTCTGAATTTGCTGTTTGACAACGTTTATGAATGTTTTTCTTAAAATGTTTTACAGGAACAGTTATCCCCATTTCTTAGAGGGGCGAATTTCTGTCCTGGAAATAATGTCATCTATGAAAAGACAATAAGAAAATATGAGCTATTAAATCCCCAACAAGTAAGTCGGTTGTTTATATTACCTCTTGCAAAAGAAAATTGAGATGGTAGCAGAAAAGTAATGTTCCTGGGTTGGTTTTGGTTCTTTCTGGTTGGGAACTACTGCCAACATGAGAACTGCTGTGTTGAGGTATAGGACACATTCTCAAAGTAAATGAAACAATTTCTGTAAGCAAGGAGAGCAGAAGTTGGAATGTTTGCTGTATTTTTAGTAAGAATTTATTACTTCAGGCTAATAATGAAAACTGCTGTTGTATCTCCAGCACTGTCAATCTTTGAATACTGACTGAGAATTAGTTTCTTTCAGTAGCTCCACAGCAGAATAACCAATACAAATTTTTACACGTTAAAAGGCAAATTTTAGCACTTCTTTTATTTTTTTTTTCCTCTCTCTTTTGTGAAAAAATGTATTTGGTGAAGCTGTCTGAAATTTTATCTTAGAATTGGTGTTTTGTCAATAGCAAAAATCCTTTTTTATTGCTCTGAAATAGTTATTTTCAACAGGAAAAATGTTGAAATTAAAACTGTTTCAGAGTGATTATTCTTATCTGTTTGGGTTGGTTGTTGGTTTGGTTTTTTTGGTTCTGTTTTGTGTGTTTATTTTTTTAACTGAAGTTTTCATTCCATTCCTGATTTTCAATAGATAAAGTAGGTGTGATATCCACACCCTAAAGTGGAAAGCAAAAGAATTTGAGCTAATGATGAATAATAGCTTCTTTCTTCCCATTGAAGAATAAAGTGTGGAGTCTAGTCCTGGAAACCATATCCTGCTTCTGTTTTTTTGTTACCCAGGGAATATCTAGATTTGTGGCATATCAGGAGTGTAGTTTTGAAGAAAATTTCCCAGTCTCCTACTGCACAGCACTCTTCGATTAGTGCTGCACCGTGGTCTTGGACCATGCAGGCTACATGCCTTTTAGATGAAATCAAAATCTGTTGAAAGAGTGCATTCGAAACCCAATGTGAAACCCCAGATCCGTAGAATGTCAGTGTTGGGTCCTCACTCTGCTCCTCTTGTGCCGCTGCAGAATGCGATGTACTGCAGCCTCCGTGTTCTGATTTTGGTGCAGAATCAGATATTATTTTAAGCTTTTAAATGTAACTGCACTGTGAATTTTAAATCAAAATTACCCAGAGCCTAGGATGGGCATGTATACACTTCTACATAGAATACAAAATATCTATTTTTGGAAGGAAACTTGTAGAAGTCACAATCTAGAGAAACAATTAAGTTTGCTGAAATCAGTAACTTCCAGTGTTTTGTCTGGAACGTAAACTAGTTTTGAGTTTATTGTTTTGGTGGGTGGTTTTATGAGTAGCACTTTTCTTGATTTAAAAAGAAGACGCGTGTCCCTTATATATTGTACACTCTGAATCTGGAATTGCTGAAAGCATTTTTAGAGGAAAATGTCTCGAGCCTTTTCCTGTACTAAATTTTTTTCTAACTGAAATGGTGAAACCTCAGTTTAACTGGAGCTCTTTTTATCTCTAAAATACTTAACGGAACAGGATATGCACATGTTTAAAATTAAATAACAGAGGTCCCTGTGGCCTATGTTAAGAGTAACACCATAATAAAACATGCAACTCAGTTAGGAAAGGTGTATTTTCTGTGCTTTTTGTTTGCTGCTCCTCAAATTTGGGAATTCCAGCCTTGAAGTATGAAAGTGTGAGCCAAACTCATCCAATTAGGGAAAAAAAAAGCAATCTTATTTATTAGGATTATTAAAATATCTGAAACTGCCATCAGTCTCTCCATGCAAAACCACATTTCTTTCAGTTATATATTCATACTAAGCTTCTGTCTCATTAAGACGTGTCCAGCAGCTTAAGAAAGTTCACTCGTTTCCAGGAGAAACAGTATCAGTTTTCCCGCCAGTGTCAGAGTCCCCAGCAAGCCGACCAGTGCCATGTTGTCCAGCCCTGCCAGCACGCTGAGCCGGCCCAAGTCACTCACCAGTGCCAGCAGACACAGACCGGTAGCCCCTGTGAAATAATTCCAGTCTCTGTGAGCGATGACTGCAGAGGAAATACCGTGAGGAGGGTGACAGTTCAAACCTGTGAACCGGTAAGAATCGTTTGCTGAATGTTCTACTGTTCATGAGGTATTTTTGTTTTGTACGCAGAGTACAGAACTTCACAGATACATAAAGTTGCTAATCCCCAGGCTCAGAAGCTTGTGTTCGAACTCATAGTAGGGTCACTGAGCACCCTATGCCCGAGGTAAGCAAACAGCAGAGCTTGTGTGTCTGTTGCACGCAGTGATGGCAGACATTGCCTGGAACTGTCCAAGACTTCGTCACATGCTGTTAAGAAAAAAAAAAAAAAAAAAAGCTGTTTTAGGTGTTGTATCATGTTTCTTGTTGGCACAGAGCTGCGCTTAATTGTACTGACTGATCATAATTCTCTTGTGCCTTGAATATGTTAAGTCTTGCTGGTTTGTTTGGTTTTTTTCCTTATCTGCGAGTGTGACCCACTGACTGAGTCAGGTTTCCCCTGTCAGTCTTTGTACAACAAAGCTGGAGTAATCAATGTCAGGCTTATGCCTCTGGTTTTGGAGAAGAGACACGTTACTTTACAAACTGGACGTACATTGATTCAGGATTGCTTTCTATCCAAACTGATCAATAAGGATTTCAAATATACTTCAATTTGATGGAATTCTTTGACATAGATTCACTGGAAGCACAAAACTAGCTTCCTTTGCCCTGTTTTACAGCAGCTGGTAAATTCTGGAGTTTCTGAGGGCTGCAGGAGGCTTCCTGTACATGTGCACTGTTGGGGAGGAGGGGCTGTTGCCATCCTTCCTATGCACCTATTCAATATATCGGTGGCAAGACAGACATACCTGGTGACTTCCATGTTAGACCTGTGTGGGATCCATAGTCAGATACTCCCACAAACCAACTCAAGTACGCTCAGTTGGGGTTGCTGATGAAATTCTTTTGTTGTGCACATACGTAGACCTTTGAACTGTGGCAACACAAACACCGTTTCTGCAGTGGGCAGTCTCTCATCTGGCTGATGTTATCTGGGTGTTGCCCACAGGCATTTCGTCCACTACAGCTACGGAAGCATGTATATTAATGAAGGATTTCCTAATTCTCAACACTTTCCATATTAGAATAATGATGGTGACATTGCTATAGAAGGCAATACTTTGCATATTTCTTGTTGATGTAAAGGAAGTAATTTATTTCTGTGCAGTTTGCCAAAAACCAGAATACACGGATGTCTCAGTACCGAGGAGAACAACAGTGTGAACAAATTACAAATTAGTAAGAGCAAACAAAACCAGATCCATCATACCTGTAGGATTTTCATGCTCAGCTTTCATCCCGAAGAAGTGAACTCAATTATGATCTTCTCGCGTTCCTTCTGCTAGGTGAATTGCTCTCAGGGAAAGAACGACCAGCTGGACTGCCGCTACTTCGGTGAGCTCCTTGCTGAACTGAACCGCAAGACCAGTGACTTGTACAGTTGTTTACTGCAGCATGTGGAAAAGATAGGAGGAAGGTATTGACATTGTATCTGTTCTGTCATTTGGGAATCCCAGAAATCCTAGCACTGGCAGTGGGAGGACAGTAGTGTTTGCAAGTTGGGATGTTCCACCTCCCCCCCGCTCCGACAACTAGAATTCACTGTGTATTTTACACATTCATCTAATTTGCTGAGTAACTGATGGCATAAAAATGCCGTAAGCCAAGTAATTTATTGAATGTGAAGCTTTTTCAAATTGTTCAGACTAATACACAGTAAGAATTATGTATCCCACGCCTGTTTGCACACAGAGCAAACAAGTACACAGCATGCTCTGACATTTATTGAACGACACCATTCTGTTGTTATGTCCTGAAGAAACAACCCAAATGTCCAAGTTGCCATTTCCATTGTTCTGTCACATTGTTATTCTATGTTGTGGATTAAAAGATGGCCACCATCAGGTATAAAGCTTGGTATCTACATGCAAATTTGTTAAGCATGTATTCTGCAGTGTCCTACAGATTGTCTTTGAAAAGGAATGCAGAATCACAGCAGCCAGTAACCTGAGCCTTCCCAGTGTTCTTACCCTTCCCTCACCATCGCTGTGACTTCATCCTTCCCCCCCCCTCGCTCCCAGTCTCGTTTGGTGCTTTCCAGGTTCACTGACATTAGAAAAGTGGTCCCACAGCAGGGGAAAAGGGGAATTTAAGCATCACAACCTGACACTGCAAGGTAAACACTGCAGCACGTCAATACACTGCAGCGTAGTTCTGGGTAAACCATTACCCAGCCAATTAAGAATGTAATTGGGTTGAGCAAACAGATTGGGATAAGTGCTCAAAGAGACGGAGATAGTTAGCCTGCGTTAACTGTACTGCTATTAGTATTCCACTCTCCTATCTTTACATGGAATCATATTTAAAAAATCGTGTTGCCTGGCACCTTAAAAGGAAGGTAACAGCTCTTAATCTAATAAAGAACCTTCCTTGCTCCATCTTTCAAAGATAATCTTTTTATAGTTGCGAACGTGGGCATGAATTCTTAACATTCTCAACAAAGTTTCTGTTAACCGGTCCCTTGGATTTTGTCTGTTTTACAGAAACCACGACATCGAATTTACATGTCAGGTAAGCATCAGGCATGCTCTCAGCAAGCTGTTCTGTGACGTGTAGTGCTAGTAACAGTGGTGTGGATCTTCAAGAAAATTAAGCCAAGCCAGTTTAAGTGAAGGATGCTGGCCTTAGTTAATGATTCCTGCTTGTTAAAAACATTTAGAGCCTGAAAGCTACTGCTAGGCATGTATTTGCAAATGTGATAATATTGAAAGGAAACATTGATAATTTGCATTATTCCAGTATGAGAGTCAAATTTGTGAAGTCTTTCCTGTTGTGCCAATAGTGGTTTCATTGTAAAACAAACGTAGGCAGCTGCATGTACTTTCGCTCTGCCTTTCTTGCAAAGGATCTTTCACTCTTGCCAGTAAAGCTGCTGTTCAGCAACATTTGCTGCTGCCACGCGCTGCAGGAAGTGCAGAATCCTGCCCCTCTCAGAAAGGAGAGGGACGCAAGCTGACAGAACAGACTTCCTACGTCTACAGAAAGCTCACTTTTGTGATTTGGGCCATGACAGAATCGTCAGCACCTCTGTTATTTTACAGGCATCGTGTATACGGCAGAAGTATTTGTCTAGGATTGAATTGCGTGAAGCAATGCCACAGGCTCCCTGGCAGTACCTCCTGTGACGCACTGGTCATCCTTAGTTTATTGAGTCTGTTCTTTGTTTAGAAACATGAGATTTGCTCATATCATAAACTGCAGGGAGTTCTGTTTTAGCGTCAGCTGGTATTTTCTTGAGAGAGGATTGTTTTGAATACTGCTTTTAAAATAAATGTTGAACTCAAGGATTTGAATACATGCTTCATGTATCACTTCATCTCAGTTTTTATATGCCACACATATATGAGGCTTTGGAAACTTTCTGGATACACTTTGATCTGTTTTCATTCTTGCCTTGTACTAGACATGTTTTTCATAGCAGACCCGTGTAATTAATGAAGAAACCACATTACGATCTACCAGGCAAAATTCTTAATCAAGATGTCTCCGCTTTCCTTCCTTTGCTTAGTCTGAAGATATTGAAGATCTAATTCCCAAAGGACTGTCTGAGGCAACAAAGCAGCAGATTCGTTATCTCCTCCAGGTATGTGAGCGGGCTGGAGGGGATGTGTGGCAGCCTCTCCTAACTTGAAACAGTGGAAGGTGGCTTACACGCACCAGGGGGGTTTGTACGTAACATAACTTGACTCTCTTCTGCTTATTCCGTTTTTTCTGGTATAAAAGGGTACGGAATCATTCAGGTGGCTCCAGGTGACGTGTTGTGGCAGTTGGTTCCACAGACTACTTGTGTATTTTGAACTGAGCTTTACTGGTGCTTTCTTGCAGTTTCACTGGAAACCATCTTGGCTTTTGATCAGTTATAGGAGGACGCAGACCCTTCATTGTATATTAATGCTTTACTTTAAAAGCTAAAGGCAAACAGTAAGTCCTTTACTGAACACTGAGTTGGTTATCGATTGCCAACTACATATAATGCTTGTAACTGAGTCTCACCTTTTACAAACATTCTGGTTAAAAGCCTCTAACGTTAGCACTAAGTTCTGAAGCGTGTTTGCGCCGTTATGTTAACAAAACATAACCATTTCTGATTTGGTTCCGTTTATAGAGGCTCTTGTGTTTCTTCTGTCTTGCTCTTTAGCTACCTAACGATCTCAACCTGCTTTTTCCAGCCACAGGGGTTTGGCTGTAAGGAAATCAGACACGAATACAAGGTTCTGGTAACTGTTGGTCATTTTGTTGCTTCCCAGCACTGTAAGAGTCTGCAGTGTGTTTTTTAGAGAAACGCTTGACCTCTTTGTGAAGTGTTTTGAAGATGGCCGATTGGAATTGGCCCCTGCCTTTGGTAAAACATAAAAACCAGTGCTGCAGCATGAATCCCACTGTCGACTCCAGAACCATCTGACATGTAGGTTATGTTACAACAGGATCCAAAACAGCCTGTGTTGCTCAGCAGGCCCGTCTGGATCTGGTCTCCTGGAGGTTGGGTGAGGTGATCCTACCCAGCAGTTGTGGCTTCGCATCACTTCCTGGTAAAAGCCACATTTCAGGGAAGTTGTGAATGAGCAACCTGGTCTGACTCCACAGCTTTAAGCAGGAAGGCTGGATGAGGTGACCTCCCAAGCCCCTTCCAACCCAAATTATTCTGAGTCTTCTACAATGGGACAGACACTGACACCAAAATACTTCATGACCTTGTGTTAGAGCCCTGTCCCAGGAAGCTCTTCAGCTTCCCTCTGTGAAAGAGCTGAATCACCTGTTTTCTGTAAGTCCAGCTCGTTTTACAGTCTCACAGCTATGCTTAAAAAGAAACGCAGCTAATATGTCTTTTGGGGAACTGGATTTTGTCAGTGTACACACAGAGCACACGCGCAGACTACAGCCCCCTCAGGCCGCTCGGACAGTTGTGTGGTGCGTTCTTACATCCAAGAAGGCCTCTGAGCTAGCTGTCAAACTGCTCAGGCAAAGACTGGCCAGGGTATGCCCAGGGGCTCCAGTCTAAAAGCATGGAAAATTTCACTGTGGAAGGACATGGCACTTCCGGAATTTAGCAACCTCTAGCACTAAGTGATTGCTAAGTGGGGATGTACTTAGTATTTTTGTAGTCTAAATTCACCCAGTTTGACTTTGTTCCTTTTAATCTAATCTTACACTAGATTTCACAATAAAGCCAACACAACTGTAAGTCAAAACTTGAATTCCACTTTAATTTAAAAAACCCCAAACAAACAGGTGAGATGATACAGTAGAAATGTTATTTTTGAAGCCTCGGTCAGGTAACAGCACCAGTGGGGATAAAAAATACAAGGGCTATTCATCATATTGACAGAGATCGCAATGGCTTTCTTCAGTTTGAATGGTCAACAAAATTAAGAGAAAGTATCAGAGGAAGAGAGACGGGAAGATTTAATTTTTGTCCAGATAGTAAAAATACATCATCTTTTGCATAGAATATTCAGCCCTTCTGGATGAGTCAAAGAGGCGAGGAATTATTTTGTGAGTTGTGTTCTTTCAAAATCAGTGTTTCTTCTGTCATATATTAGAAATGTGTCATGAAATGCAATAATCTGTGCTTTAACATGAAGCAATACACAGCTGTTAACGTGCACTAAAAGAAAAAAGAGAACGGTGTTAGGCTATTGTGCACTACTGACTTTTTCATCCAGTAGACACTGTTAATCTTTGGATCTTTCCTTTTAAAGGCCAGAGTTGGTTGTATGGCTTTTTTTTTAATTTAAAATTTTAAAAATTTTTTAATTAAATTCTCTTGCCCTTGGGCTGAAAGCGGGCTTTGCCAGATCTCAAAGATGATGACTCATTCCTCTGTGGCTTCTCAGGTAGGGTACTTATTTCTTTAAATCGGTGTAAGTCACAAAGCTCTGGACACTCAAAAAATGATCATGCAGTATTAACACATTTTTCCTTTTATTGGTGTACAAAGGCAGTTCTTTACTCTCCTGTTCCTTCCATTTTAAAAATGTTATCCTAGGTTACCAGGCAGCCATTAAAAAGCCGTGTGATGGGCAGAACCAACTGCATGAACACGTGTATCTTTGTCGAACCTGTGGGCACCGCAAAGAACGCCATGCGGTAGTTCTAACAGAAGTTACTTTCAGCTGCGTGGCAGCTCGCTGGGCCTTGCCCAGCGCACTGTAAACAAAGCGCACTAATTAAGCCGAAGTAGCCATTTTCCTTTTTTCCCTTCCTAGATGAGAGTGACGTCAGATAAATCTTTGAGACTTGTGCTTTCCACTTTCAAAAATTTACGTGAAGAACTTTGCCATTTGCAGGATGACTTGGGGGTAAGCCATGTTTTGTTCACGTCCCATGACCTCATCCACTTGTTTCTAGCTGTCAGCAGGGTCTGTTATGATGAAATTTAAATCATGGAGTCCAGGTGCTTCGATAGAAGTGGCTGGTTTATTAAAGGACTTGCAAGGCTCACACAGTAGGTGAGGGTAGATTTCCTTCTAGCAGTGGTCTTCAAGTGTTCAATTGAAGCCTAAAATAACCCCAAATACTTGCAAAGGCAGGAGAGACCCTGCTGAGTGAAATTTGATTATACAAGGCATACAGCTAGGTGTAAATGTACGGAACTGTGTTTTTTCTTTTAACGTGGACAAGACGCGCACACAGCCGCCTACTTAGTAGGGCTGTTCCAGGAATCGGGAGGCCTTGGTTCCATTCACCCAGACAAAGCTGTCGTTCCTGGGGAAGCCGTTGTCAGCTGGTGCTTTAACAAGGGCAGCGGTGCTCCGGGGCAGGGCAGCCCCGCTTGGGAGCGGGGGCTCCGCCGCTGCCGGTAACTGTTGTCAGGAAAGCAGGATCATTCCCCACGCCAGCCCCGGTACTTGGCGCCACTGGAAACATCGCAGCATTCTCTTGAAAAGCGCGAAGTTTAGGGAGGGGAGAGGGAGTTTTAACTGTCATCTTTATGCTAGAACAAGGAGTCTGTGCGGTGAAGTGGCCTTTGTTCTGTTTTTTTATTGTTGGCTTCTGTTTAATAACTACAAATTACTCTTTCTGGGACAGACTGACAGAGCAGCATCCAGGATCCCAGTGCATACCGCACAACACAAAGCCACAGGCTCTACAGCAATGGGCACCTGTGTGCTATGTAGTTAAAAAAGACATAGTTTCAAGACAATGGAGTATTTTCTCAGTTCTAAAACATCACAATTACTCAGTATGTTGCACTTTGAATATGGGAAAAATTGCAGCTATTGACTGTAAACACTTTTGTCTTACAGAAGTTAGAAACTGACTGTGTCTTACTTAAGAAGGATTTGGCTTTTAAAGATTCTCAAGTAAAAGAATATGAAACTATGTTGACTTCTCTGAGAGAGAATAATCGTCAGCAGCAGGTAAATCTAAAAATGTATTTTCAGTGTAATTACAGTCAGCCAAAAACTAGCCTGTATGCTGACTTTTGAGTATTCTGAGTAACTGCCGCCTGGGATACGTTTGTGCATGCGAGTGACCCTGTCACGTCCTTACGGACCACCACGCATTCATTCCACTTCTGTGCTTTCCAGCAAGGACTCAGAGAGAGTACTGCAAAATGTCGCTCTCTGGAAGAACAGCTCCTCTCCCTTCGGCTCACCGAGGGAGAAAAGGACTGTCAGCTGAAGGAACTGGAGTACTGCAAGCGTACCTTGGAGCAAGAGATCCAGAGCCTCAGGCTGCAGGTTAACAGGCTCCCTTCTTCTGGGTTCAGCAGCTGTTACTCACAGATACAGCTGCAGTAACGCATGAAAATTAATGATGAAAAGTCCCTTTTAAAATAAAAAATCATTTCATTTTCTGTAGGCCTGCTCTAATCCAACACTACAGACCACCACAGATGAACTCTCCAGCCGTTACGTAGAGATGATCAATAACTTGAGAGAGGATAAAGATCGCGAGATCCGCAGCCTTAGGGTAAGTTGATGAACTTTGCTCGTGTGTATTCGTCGCCTTGTACGACGGCAGGTAAATAGCTGCTTTTGTAATTAAGGAAGAGGAAGGATCTACCATATGTACCTTTTAGATATATTTTGGTTCTGCAGTTACAGTATCCTTAGATGCTAATGCTGACTCAGAAACCCTCGTGGTAGAACATAAAACTGTGATTTAAAAAAACCACAATAGAAATTAGGGATTACCCAGATTAGCAGCCTTTCCTAAAGGGCTATTTGGTGTGTCCGGATAAAGTAAGAAACTAGCCAAAAGCCACCCAACACAACATAAAGTCCCAGCCAAAACTACAAACAGGAAATACCTCTCATTTACAGCACTGTAGTAATATTTTACACCCTGGAAATGAATTCAACTTCAGTGTTGTATGAGCTTTATTGAGTTCTGAACATGTTACATGGGACTGAATTCTACCAGCATCAATTAACACTTTCTGAATTTACTGTGCAGCTCAACATTCGTACTTGAAAATCGTCGGGTTTTGTGCATGTCCATGTATGCATCTACGTCCATAGCAGTTTTTGCGTTACACTAATTCAAATCTTACTGTTTGTAATTTCATTAAAAAAATACATCCGGAGTCCCCGGTACGTACTGCGGGGTCACCTGCACGGAGCCCCAAAGAGCTAAATATTCTTTAACCTGTGTTTTACAGTCTCAGTTATGCCAATTCCAGCAAGATATATCAAAGAGAGAAGGAAGTAACAGTGACTTGCAAATAAGGTTACATGAACTGATGTCGATGCTGGAGGAGAAAGATGCTCTTATTAAACAGCAGCAAGAGGTAAAATAGTACAATTTATTGCTCTTCTAAGGATTTTTCTGTTTAAGCCTCTACGTACTGTGAAGGTGGAAACTTCCTAGGAAGTCACTTGTACTCTCCTGGTTCAGGAGTCAGCGTTAGGGTTTTTAACTGAATGCTATTCCTCTGCCAGCCTCTGGAAGGACACTTTGCTCTTTGAGAGGAATTTCTGGAAGTATTTTGTTGTTACTTTAGTGAACTACTGCTTCAGAAAACATTATTTCATTTGAATTTTTACTTTTGGTTTTCTCAGGACCTCTTCAGATTGAAGCATGAGAAATTATCAGGCAGTCAGTCCCCTGGTGTAACAGCTATCATCACAAAGAAGTAACGTAGTTATTCACCTTTCTTAAAAATACATCCTCTTGATTTTCCCTTGTATAGTCTCTATTAACCAAGTTCTTGCCTTCTGGAAATGTCTTAACACTACCTGCTCAACTTCGAGGGGAGAAAGTCGAGAGAGGTTTTTCTATCTGGGGAGGACTGACTCCTAAGCACTGTAATAGCAATGGAGGGGTGGCCAGCATGGGCAAGTGACATTGAAATGACTGTATGAGCTTTCTAGTTACTAGTGAAACTGTCTGGGGATTACTGACTGGCAGGACTGTGTGGCAAGAGCAGTTAGTGATGTGGACACGGGTCCGCAGAGTTCAGCTCACAGGTTCGCACCTCTCTTTAATACAGGTACAGGAATCAGTACCCTATTCTGGGTCTCCTGTCCGATGACTACAAGGCTACATCACCTGTCAATAAATCACAAACCATTGTAATTGAGAGGACCGGGGAGATATGGAAACACGTAAGTTCACCTAGAGATCGACTACACAGGCTCTGAAATTCCTAAAAGCGTTCAATTTAACTTCAGAGGCAGTAATAGCCAAAACTGATATCTGAGAGGAAGCCAGAGTGTTAATTGAACTTGGCTGCAAAAAGCAAAGTGACTGATTAAAGTCAAGGAATTGTACTGTCTGTTGCGAGGAGGCAGTAATTGTTGGGTGGAGGATAAACAAAACAGCCTTTCATTATTCTCTGACACACAAGTACCTTGAAAAAAAGAAGAGGCGTTGCTCGAACGCCAGCCTCTGCCCCCCCGCACATGGCAGTCTTCCGGGCATCGCTGTACAGGGGAGTTAGGTTGGTAGGAACAGTTTCCGTGCTGTGCTCTCAGGAGACGGAGCGTTTTGGGTGGGCAGTATTCCTCTGAATCACCACTATTAATGCCAAACTAGTACTACAACATACTGAGCACCCCGTCCCTGAAACTTCCATTGAGCCAGGGCAGTGACTAACCCCGGAAACGCAGAAGAGAGGTGATTTTCAAGGTGTGATTCAAAGTCAAAATAGAAAATAGGACTGGAGAAGCTATTTATGTTACAGGGCACAAGGTAACGTTGCCAAGTCTGAACACAAGCTACAGGCGTGAGAAAGACCAGCATGGCCAGTCCACAGCCGTGTGTTCGGGGCAACGGAGTCTGAGGGCACTGGCTGCAGGCAGAGGGTGGCAGAGCCACACACTTGCAATGCAAGTGTCACCAGAGTAGCTTTGTGGGGGGGACAGTGCCAGGAAAAGGAGCAGCCTGGGTAGACAAAGGGTAAAGCAATGGCATGTTCTAAAAGGATACGTTACCTGGAGTAGGATTAAGAAAACAAAAGGTAGAGGTCACTGGCAAGCAGCAGCGGTTCGTTACTGATCTCAGCCTCATCCAGTTCCATGGCAGCCTAGTGAAATGTCAAGGAATTTAAACAGTAATAAAGAAATTAGACAAAGAAAGCCCAACCCCCCTCCCTTCTAGCTTACTTGGAAAGTCAGTCATGCTCTCCATTATAAAAAAACAGAAGAGATCAGTATCATGAAATAATGAGAACTGTTTGCATTTTAAGTCTCCCAAGCTCTCCCTCAATCATTAGTGCAAGTTTCAGCTGAAACAAAATAACTTTGCTGCAAGATAACCTTGGTAGGTGTGAAAGGTGCCAGTTTCACCTTTACGTCAAGCTCCCAAGTACGGTTTCTGTGTCCATGTACCATCAGCCAGATCTTTATATCTGCCCTCATGACTGGATAGTGACGCTGACAGCCCTTCATGCTCAGGCCTTTGGGATACTCGCATGAAAGTACCTAAATGTTCCTTTTAACGCTGATCCTAGTTATAGTAGAGAAAACGCTCAGGGTAGAAGTTTTGTAATACCTACTATTTAGGTAGCTGGTAACGTCCTGCTCTTAGGAAAACCAAGTACAAAAAAAAGCCACTGTCCTTGGTTTGTCTTCACTGGAGATGCGAATCACGCCAGTGCTGACAGCTGCCCCTTGCTGAGCAAAGGCATTTACAGCTTTGTGATATGGCTTTGACCAGCCGCTGCGAGCGCCGACGCGCTGAGCGTCTGTGAAGGAGCAGAGGCTCACTGGCCACCTGAGACACTTCACAAGTCAGGCTGGTAGAGAAAACAAATATATAATTAAGCAAGGCATGCTTTATAGACCAGTTTGGTTTTATACACAGAAATAAGTTTGTGTGTTTTTCTTCTAACAAGCTCCTTGTTTCTTTCAGGAGTGAAAGAAATCCCTAAGCCACTAGAGCTGCTCAAAGGAGTTCACCACGACTAAAACTGCTTTACTTTCTGCTATTTTGCATCAGAAAAAGGTTCAGTCTGATAGTGAGAAAGGCTGGGAACACACTAAGGACATGGAAGCACAAAGATAATGGAAAACTGTCTCATCCTCACTGTGAAGAACTCGGTTACCTGTGTTCACGGTCTGCCACTAACATCTGCGTACAAACGTTACTTGTACTGCTCACGCGCTCACGTCTCGCTCAGAGGAGAGCGGCAGGCCATGCTTCCGTGGGCTTCTGGTTTCCGCCAGGCCTGAAGCAACCTAAGGGACAAAGGAAGACGTGTGAAACCTTTTTCTCTTTGTACTGTTAGCCCTATTCTTCTGTCCACTCACGCTGAGAACGATACCAAGTTAAGCCCCAGGCACACGGCGCGGCTGGTTTCAGTGCAGACCGATTCACAGATGGACGTTTTACCTCCTGCTGCCCATTGATGGTGAAGTGAACCCCAGAAACAACTTCAAAAATACCTCACTGAGAAAAGCTTACCTTGCACCTGCCTATGCCGGGAAGGTAAAACACGAAGGGAAATTACTTCACTTTCTCCGGATACACGACTCCTCAAACTTGGCTACTGAACAGGCAACCGCCAGTTACCTGGTTCAGTAAAATGACGCTCATTTTAAAGAATGTTGTTGACCTCAGAGTTGATGTATTGTCAGGTGAACCTCTATAAGCCCCCAAACCAGCCGTAAGTATGTATTTGCTGTGCTTGAAAATGTCAACATCTTGGTATATTTTTATATAGAAAAACTTCGTATGAAACTAGATCATAGACTAAATTTCACCATCAGACCAACCTTCCACTTTCAATTTTTGCTCCCCGTAGGACCACAGAACTTCTAAGTGATTTGGTATTAACCATTAAGTGGTTGTCTAAGCAACACAGTGCAGGGAATGATAGGGGAAATGTTTAACTATGCGGTCAGAAGGCACTAGCTCGCTATCCCGGGTTCTTGCTTCGCTTTGTTTCTGCAGGCACGTATTTCTATTCACAAATAATATATATCATCAACAATGTTTAATGGTGAAAGAACGCTATAGCCTATGTGTAACTACGAAATAAATCTAAGTGTAACTTTCTGAATGATGTCTATCTGTACTGGAAACCTCTCGTGTCCGCGTGGCTGGCTAGAGGGGGTTGTTTTAGGTGGTGCAATACTGCCTTTTTTTTAGACAACTCGGTACTCTAAATGAATCTTTACAAGTGAAGGAGTAGCGTCAGGTCCCTCTTCTTGCTACTGCTGCCAGTCCCCCGCTCAGCTAATGGTGGGACGTCAGCGATGAACTCACGCTCTTTGTACCTGGGAGAAAGAGCAGTGGGTAACACGCGCTTGCTGCTCTGCCCCTTGCGCGTGCCCGGCCCGAGGCAGGCCTGCAGCTTTGGGAGCCCAGTAAGAGTTTGCACCATGAAATGACCCTCCCTTCAGCCTAGCTCTACAGAAAGAGGTTTTAGTTAGTTAAAAATTAAATATCCACTATCACTTCAGCCTAGCTCTACAGAAAGAGGATTTAGTTAAGAATTAAACATCCTTGTCTGCATGAGGAGTCAGTGGGTCAAGGCACATCAATAATCAGATTCTAAATAACCCCGGTTCTGTACAGCAGTTGGACAGGAGGTATGTATACACAAAGGGTTAACATACTAATGCCACAGAATAGCGCCTAAGTGTAGTCCATCCCAAGAAGTAATTTTAGTTACACTGTCATCTAATGACTTTTCACCTTTGGTGACCTGAGCGCTAACAAGAAATAACTGCCGACAACGAGCAGGTTTGTTTAATGCCCCCACACTGTTACCTGCGCGTACGTGTGCCGTTATCCCCATTGAAGGAGCCACAAAGGAACGTGCTGGCTCACCGTGGTCTTTGCCGTGAGCTCTGCTGGGCTTGACTAGTGGGAAGCATCACGCCAACAGCTCGGAGGAAGCTACGAGCAGCAGAAACACGCATTGCTAAAGGACCTACTTACCGTGCGCTCATTTCGGCCGCTGCAAGGGCCGCACAGTGTACGTGCTCACCGCTCCAGCCAGTAACCCTGACCGGTGTTTCTGTACCGGTGCCTTCAGGCCATAGCGCAGTGCCAGCGGTCGCGGCCCTTAAAGGACAGCCTCGAGCAGGCACGGCAGAGCTGGTGGGCACGGAGGTACCATTTCATGGCAAAGGCTGCGATTAGGCAAACAATGCTTTGCACATACAGCTGGCGTTAGGAGACATTTGAAAGCTTCGCAAATTTTAAAAAAAAAAACAAAACCTTCTCAAAACACATTGTTCCCCGTACGTGCAGAGGCAGGTAACACACCCCCACCATTTAAAAAAAGCCTGGTTTGCCGAGCAGGAGCGCCGGCTGTCACTACCGCAAGGGCCAGCCTCCCCAAGGTTTGCTGGAGTATTTTATGGCTGCCGTACGCTGCAAGTGCTACAGAGCTGATGGGCGTAACAACACATTTTATTCAGGTAACATAAAGCAATAAATACTTGTCAAAAAGCAGAATTAGACTAGTAGAAAAGCACAATGGGCATATTTGGGGCTGGTTTTGGTCTCAAACCACATTTATTTAAAAAAGCAAATGTATTTTTTTATAATAAAAGGACATGTTATTTGCTGTGGTCTCAGCTATTTCTTCTTTCTGGTGAACTGATATTGATTTCCCTAACATTATTTCTGCTGGAATTTACAGAAACACATTTTTCTCATTTACTCACCTCTCTAAACACCTAGTGATAAACAGCGCACTATAGATGAGAGGTAACTTTTCTCCTCAATTTCAGGTAGGTCCACTAAGACTTGTACATTTTTCAGGAACAAGTTAGAAAAACCAAAGACAGCCTTTACTTCATGTATTTACAACACATACAATATATTTACAGATATACATGTATGTATATTTACAATATACATACTGCCCTGTCAGACTGTCTTTATCAATAGTGTTATTAACCCCTCGCTGCAGGCAGAGTTTCTTGTTCTTACACTGAAGAGCAGGAGAAAATTGTCTGGGTTCCACTACTGCCTTTTCCACACAACTCAGTACGCAACAGGGAACAGTTCCTCCACCTCAGCTGTCAAATAAAAGCCAAACAGAGCCCTGCTTTGGAAGTTACTGACACCTCTAACATTCTGTCTGAAGAGTCGACACAGACTTTGGCTACTACATCAACGTCACTTACCCTGGCAGTACTCTGCTGGTGTTCTTCCCTGGTTTCTCTCTCAATTTCATTAGCTTTAATTGTAGGCGTTTGAAACCTGAAGGAAGAAAAATACAGATGATCAAGAGGTGAATAGCTTGTAACCACTCCTGGCTTTTAGGAGTTCTGTCATTCAAATAAACAGATCTGACATTTTATAGCAACCCCTCCACGTGACCGTGAAACTCGCCGCTTGCTCGAGCCACTGTGCCCTGTCTGTACGTCGCGCGCAGCGCCACCGGAGCAGGGGCAGGAGGAACCCGGACACGGCCAGGAGGAGCTGTGCCGCCCCGCGGTGCGCTCCCAGGCAGCGACCGAGCAGCCTCGCAGCACACGCCGCCTCTCCTCCTCCTGCTACGGTGGAGCGGCATCCCATCACAAATGCCAGGAACGGTAACGCGCCCTATTAGCGCTGCGGTGGGGAGAGACCTGTAATAATTTGACCGAAGCAAGGACTGTTTTCAACAGAACAGCTCAAATTCCCTGCTGAAAATGTGGCAGAAGGCAAGGCATACATAAAACTTTACTAAGGACAGCAGGTGTGCGTGAAAGACGATCATGCCTACAGAACAGTACCTTCAGAAGAACAGAGAACACGCAATGTCACCTCAGCAATGGGAGCTATTGTTCGGGTTTTCAGGACAAGTAATAAAATACAATTCCACCAACCGTCATCATTCAACATTTAAGTCAAGACACCTGCAAGGCTTACAGGTGGTAGCATCTGTCTCTCACTTGCTTCCTACCACCACTTGGGAACTCCTCTGCTTTGAAAATGAATAAGCAGGACCTGCCTGCAGAGCACCTGATCCCATCCTAAAGGCTTCACCAGTCTGGTAACAGAAGGCGGTTTGCTGCCAGCTCGGGAGGGAGCCAGGCAGGGCAGAGGGATGGGCTACACAGAGCAGGGACCTGTGGAAGCACCGAGATACAAATTTAACACTGATTTAACATGAGGCATTTCTAAAACCACGGTCCCTCCATGGTAACAACACAACAGCCATCATAAATTCCCTTAAATATTTACTGGGAAAGTGCACTGCAAAGAATGTAGGAACTGTGCCTCGAACTGCAGAGGATTCAGGTGGAATTCTATTCTTGCATTTGAGAAGACTTAAAATGCCACTTCCTAATAAAATCTTATGTCAAGAATACCAGCCAACCGCTGGCTTTAAAACCGAACTTCAGTTCCTGGGGAAACATGGTTGTAGGAAAAAGAGGGGGAAAAAAAAAAAGGTTCTACCTGAGACTTATCTCCTGTTGGATGAATACATACATAAGGTATGTATCAAAAGATCTTAAATTACTCAAACTGCACAAAGTAAGAGCACTGCATACAATAGCACTTCCTCTGCGGTTTCTCTTTGTCTAGCAGGCACATTCCTTTATTTTCCCTTCCCTAATCCCAACTCCTGCACCCCTTCCTCCACAGCCCCAGCGTCACGCCTGCCGCGCACTGCACGGCCTTTGCTTGGCGATTCCTTCCTCCTTCCATCCTTCACGATATTCCTTTTGATTTTGAAACCACCAGGGCCCTCCTGACACCTTCATCCCACTCCTTGCCTATCCACCATCCGGCTTCAACAGACAGAAGAAGCTTCGACATCCACAGCTATACAGAAAGACGCCACTTCTGGAAGAAGGTGCAGAGGCATTGGTGTGAATTTCAAACTACAGAACAATACGTGAGTCCGGCCTCAGTCATAAACCCCTAAGCAGCACTGGAGAGAACCAGCAAAGGGACAAGTAGGAGCACACACTCACCCAGAGGTATCATAAAATTCAGTAGCTTAAAACCGCTGCTCAGGCAAAAAGTCTGACAAAATGATATATTTTTTTAACTCTTTGAAATTCAACAACATACGGGTAGCAATCCATTAACCTTAACACTGTGCGGGTTAAATCTCAAGGCTCTTCCTCTCTTTGACAGCCCTTGTTTCCATTCTTTTCTTCTCAGCTGGGTTTCACTGTCCATCCGCTGCCAAGAGAAGAAGAGACAAACAATTAATACAAAGACAGCAATGTTCAAAACGCTAACGCAGTAAGCCAACCAAAGGAAGGCGGTAACTCATCTTGAGGCTTCGCTGCAGACACGGCTGCCTGTTACCGTCCTGCTAAGTCCGACCAGGCGGCTTCTCCAGCGAGTGTCGCAACGAGCGGGGCTCACACACAGCACACCGCACCAGTCTGCACAAGCCCTACCTGCTGCCCCGTGTTTCTACCTTGGTTGATAATAACCAACTACAGCATGTTTTTTCCAACCACTATCCCCTCCCTCACATCTTGAAAAACGTGTTCCTCACGGCTTGTCTTGTTCCGAAAGGTGTAACTTTCCCTTTTCCTCCTAATTAAAAAGAAATCCCATCGGGTGGACCTACAGATTGTTAAACTTCAACATCAATTTCAACTTCCATATTACAAAGTTACAGAACTTACTCATTCTATAACGATGAAGCTGTAAATGAATTAAACTTTTATCCAGCAGCCACCATATACTTTCTGCTATCATTAAACATGCACAAAAAACTTTTGTGCTCTTTATGGTATGTAGTTTTAGGGCAAAAAACCCTAGATGTAACAGAAAATCTAAGTAGTGGAACTGATGCCCCACAGCGTGCCACACTCTTAAGAAAAGTAGATACCACTCACGGAGTCTGAACTAAACAACAATCTTACACTGAACGACTGCTCATCACAGAAAGAATTAACCCACCTACATAACTGTAAACTATCAGATACGTAAAGGTCAAAGCTTTTCACTGCACCCCTTGGAAGAAACACTGTTATCCTCAAACATACACTGTAAAATGTGAATGCTAACATAGTTCACGGCTAAATACCAAGTATGAATAATAAAAGGTATCAAAACATGACCCGAATGCAACGTTAAAAGCATTATGTCCAGATTTCATACCGCTGCCTAAAGCGCTGGCTCTCCAGAAGTTTAACCTCTGTCATTTCCAGCCCCACATCCTGTTCCGTACCCCATGAACTGCGAGGGACTCTTAGGTAACGGGGGATTAAGTCTTTCTACAAAGTTGGCTACAGAAAATGTTTAAAATGCTTGAGTACCTGATTATTCCGCCCATCTGTGAGGTGGAAAATGAGCCAGCACGGACGTGTGCTCTGTCACAGAGTCAGAATGATCATCTTCAGTCTGCTACGAAGAAACTCCTTCAGTCCATGCATTCAATATAATGTTCAGGAATAAAGCATTAAAATTGTCAAACCCCACAACTTTTAAGATTTTTGAATGCTACGGCCTCGGACTGCTGGGCATACAAAAAAAAGTAGCATAAACTGAAAGCATGAACAGGTTCACGTCTGCATCATTTCTGGGTTTTAGTACAAAACCTGCGAGTTCACTGGCTAAAAGCGCGTTGGAAATCCCTGACGAAGAGTTCATTTAATATCACACTCCCGAAGTTTTTAATCTATTACTGATTACGTAATTCAAGTATGCTAAAAAGAGAGGGAAATTAAGCTAGCAGTGTATTTAGTACTTCATTTTGCAAGCTGTTCCTGTGACACAGATAAAAAGACAAAACCTACCTGGCTTCTCCCAAAATATGTGAGAAGTTTTATGTTCTCTTTACTTAAAGTAAAAAATTTCAAAGGAACGTCAGTATCACATTCGATCATTATTTGAGAAATAAGCACAAACACATCACCTGTAACTTTTAAGGGTTAGTCAGGTAAAGCCCCAGTACTCTCCCCTCGACAGTCTGATAAATATACCTCAGGTAACCTGTTTTCTTGAAATTTCACTACTTGTTAGTTAGTGAATAACGTAATTAAAAATATTCGGCAAATTTACACAGAATGAGACTTTCCTAAACACCATAAATGAAAAGCAAACTCCAAAAAATTTGGAGTGCAAGAGATGCGTTTTATTGTATGCCCGTTACGATGAGTAACACATTTAGAAATAATAATCCCACATAACAGTGACAATCTTATTTTACAGCGTGTACATCATTTTTTTTACAGCCACATAAAACACGTATTTTTCCTAAGAGATTTCCCAAATTTAACTTTCTGAAGTTTAGAAATATAAAAAAAATTTATTCTCAAGGAACTGATTCTCATCTGGTGCAAAAACAAAATATGAACATTATCTGAAACACAAAGCCACAATATAGCATGAAGTTACAATTCATCATGTGAACAGCTGTGTGCAAACATGAAGCAACTAAAAAAGTAAAAAATACACATTATATGCATAACATTTATGAACAGGTTTTTCATTAAATAGCCCTAGACCAGCTCGTTATATTAAGCGCCATTTGATCTGCAGCATGCTAACACAAAGCATTGTTTAAAGGGATGCATATTTTAAATGTATACACTGTAAACTGAAGATCCACCTCCAAACTCTAGTGGCAGCATATTTTTCTGGTTAAATACTGCATATATACTTTCTTACAGATTGAAAATGCATGTTTATAGTATGGTATAGGTTTTTTTTTAAGAATTGATTAAAAGGTGCAATTTTATGTCTATGTTGAAAATTTCCTATGAGGAGGTAGGACAATTATAGTCATACCTGTTAAGAACACTGCCCTAAAGAACTCCTAAGCCCTCTGAATTTTAATTAAAAAAAAAAAAACAACACCCTACCTTTTTCAACTTTGTTTTTAATATTCTTTTTAGAGAAGATTTTAAAGTAGCGTGAAAAAAAATCAGTGTTGAGTCACAACACTATGAGCTGCATCCATTTTATCCTTAAAAAAAAGAAAGGTCAAATTCAACGTTAATTTTGTTATATGTGCCATACTGAACAACATTCAACTGGAGTTTCAGATAAAAAAGGGAAATTATATACATACACATCTTTAACCCTAGCACCAGAACACCACCTCTGAGATCATAACATAATGCTATATTTTAAACATCGTATCCTGCAATAAAATAGGTTAGCAGCTTTGAAAACCTTTAAAAAATTACTTGTTGGACCTAAACTAACAACGGAAACGAAAGTTTCCCAATGAAATGTTTTTAAAAAACAACAAACAAAAAGACAAAAAAAGGACAACCCCCCAAATTTGACCAGTTCTGGAATTTAATTTCCAGGCACGAACATTATGCTCAAGCGACTGACTAATACTCTCCTTTCAAACTGCACAAGAAGTTAGACTCAGTTGCCTTTGCAAACAATTTGTAAATAACCCCACCGTGTATCTGAACTGTTTTCATATTGGAGACAAATGCTGTTACTGACAAAACGGTTGACACAATCATCTTCGTTTTGTCTTCTATAGCTTAACAATGCGTAATGCTATTGATTTGAAGACATTCATCCATCTTTCTGCAAATTTCAGACATTCATCCATCCTTCTGCATTCTATAGTGCTCTTTAGGTTCTGATAAGCAACAATCATAGGGCTATGAGATCCCCTGTCAACCCTAATACTTTTAAGACTTTTAATACAAAGAATGTAAAGTTATGATTTAATATCAAGCTTTGAAACCAGGAGAAACAGTTCATGAGATTTTTTTTTTTCCCCAATTAGCATATCACAGTTTCTAAATTGCTTCCTTCTCGAGGTCATACATTACATTATGGCCTCTTTGTGGTGCCTCATTATATGCTGATTTTTTTCAGAGGGTCTACGGAATCCCTTTTTGCAATACTCACACCTATGGGGATAGTCTTTCGTGTGTATTGATATTACGTGTCGCTTAAAGCCTGACGCATCCGTAGTGCTATATTCACAATACTGGCATTGATAAACTTTTCTTCCGCTGTGGGTCTTCATGTGCTTCTTAAGTTCATTTTGCTGCCTAAATCCTCTTTTACATCTTTTGCATTTAAAAGGCAGGTCCTTGGTGTGAACTGAGAGGATATGCCCGCTAAGTACAAAAGGATCTGATGTTTTAAAGTCACAGTGTCTACACTGATGTATCTTTTTACCTTTATGGGTCTCGCTATGCTTTTTGAGCTCAGACGGACGATGGAAGCCTTTTTCACATACCTCGCATTTGTGGGGAAAATCCTTTGTGTGAACTGAAATTATGTGTCGCTTCAGGTCACTGGAATTGGTGCTCTTATGGTCACAATGGGGACACTGATGAGTCTTATGCCCTTGAAATAATTCTGTGTGCTGCTGCAGTTCTTTTTCATCTGTAAACGCCTGGGGACAGTGCTCGCATTTAAACGGCAGATCGGTCCCATGTTTGGTTTTGATGTGGGTTTTCAGATTGGACTGATCAGCACACCTGAAGACACAGTGCTGACACTGGTATGGCTTTTCCCCAGTGTGGGTCCTCATATGCTTTTTCAGCTCTGACGGATGACGGAATCCCTTCCCACACTCCACGCACACATGAGGGAAGTTCTTACTGTGAACTGCAAGCAGATGTCTATTGAGTAGTCCCTGCTCTGCAGTTTCATAGTCACAATATTTGCACTTGTGTAGCTTAGGCTCCTTGTCCCTCAGTATTAGTTTATTAGAACTCAACGGGCTTGCTTCTCTGTATCTTCTTGTATATTCTGTAAACTCATGCGTTTTATCAACTTTATTTATAAGTTTATGGCTTTCCAGATGATTGTGGAAACTTACTTTTTTGTTTGTTGTAAAGTCACAGTCTGTACACTGGTATTTCTTCTTAATCATATGATCTGGATGATTCTTCATATGCCTTTTCAAGAATCCTCTGGATTTAAATTTTTTCCCACAAATATGACAAGGGTAAACTGTTAAGGGCTGTCCATCAGGACCTATTATAACAGCTGTTTTTAAACAAACAAAAACAAGTTATGAAGGAAACACATTTACTGATCAAGTAGCTTTAAATCAGCCAACTGCTGTTCAGATTCATGCACTTACACTTGCAGCAGACAGAGAATGGTTCAGTAGTTTAAAAACAACCAATCCACAGCACCTATAGCTTATATAGTTTTGTTTTAGAAACTGCTCAAAGAGATCCGTAATATCATACGTGCAGTGAATATGTCCACGATTATGTTTTAAATAGCTTGCAAAATTCAAAGGAATTGCATCGGCCCTAAGCGTACTGACTTCGAACAGCAAAAACTATTACATTTTCTATGCACAGAACTGGAGGGGGGAAGGACACAGGAAATATGCAAATCATCATTTATATTTTTTAATTCTGCGTTGGCTTAAAAAAAAAAAAAAAAAAAGGAATAGCAGAGGAGTAAGTGCCACTCCATGACAATACGCATAACCATACAGTGTTTACCTGTTTGCCATTGCCTGGCCTCTCCTCTCCTCCTTTTCTTGGTTTTTTGTTTTAGCACTCTATTAGTGCTAATGCTATCACAAATCTGCAGGTATTGTGTTGCATTACCGTTTTTGTTTTCTAATCGTGTATCCAAGTTATTTCCTAGAAACAAAAATTAGACACCATAAAAAACCTTAAACAACTTCCTTCTTTGGGACTGATGACTGGAATTGCACAGCAGCATATCTACATTTTAAAAAAATATTGCCCGTTCCCCTACAATGAACATACGTAAAAAAGAAGAGCGCCGATATAAAGCACTATCTATCTTTCCTGGCAAAAGTCAAGAACGTAATTGTTTAAAGCTTGATTAATTTTCAAGTATAGTCCTTGATTTCTCACACTTGTTAAGACATTAATCCCTTATGGATTATGCCGGTTGTTTCCTTCTATTTAACTTGGTTTTACTTCGTAACAACTGCATTATCTCCTTTCTGACTACAAAACTGTATTAAAACACCTGGCAGATCCTCCCAACTTCCCCACCCTCTCAGAAGACCTACAACCTATCCAGAATTGTCTTCACTTCAAAATAGTACAGAAAGACTGTGGAGTCCTTCAATATGTACTTTATGGATAATGTTTTGCATTCACCGATTAGGAGAACTGACACATAAATGTGCACATTTTCAAAGACAGCAAATTAGTTTTAATGCTGTACCAAGCACAGCTACATGTTCTTACCTGCCGCTTGACCATCTTCGTATCTTCTGGGTAGCCTTCTTTCATCTCCTGCAGAAAATGGTATTTCAGTCATTATAAATTTGAACTCTTTTTAAAGACGACGGCTTTGAAACTCTGATAATGAGGAAACTAACTTAGCTAATAACTAACAGCTTAACTCCACCCAAACCGAGATGTGCAGTTTGCGATCAATTCAGTGTTTTGTAATTACGAGCCCTAGGAAATAAACTCACATCTTTGTGAATGGTTAATATCCACTAAAGCGGCGTTTGCATGCTTACCATGCTGACTGCCTTTCCTGCTTTTCATAATTAATATCCTTGTTGCTGCACATTTTTAGCCTCATCTATAACCTCAGATACTAATCCAGAAACAAGGTTATCTGAAATCCACAATTTGCTCTTCAGACCGAAACACTTTATCTTTCTGGAGTAGAACTAGGCAGATGAGCAGAGCTGTACCTTACCAGCCACTCAGCGCTCATCTGTATGAGGCACTACACAGTTCTGGGAAATGGAGAAGTAATACCTTAAGAGTATATTCCCCATTTTGGACTGAAACTGCTCACTGCTACGTGCCAAGGCTCTGTGGCTCTAAACCACTTTATCAGCCCAACTACTGCGCTCAGAAATATTACACCAAGAGTTTTAGCTGACTAACTTGCTTACTTAATCATAACATAAACCACGGATGACCTGATACCCTCTTAATTACATTTAACATGCCGAAATTTGAGAAAAAGAGTATGAAATAAAAGAATATTCAGAATTTGCAATGAATCCTGGTAAGACACCTCTACTATTTGAAGCATGGCCACAGAGAACAGATTATCTTTTTTCTTTTTGTTTCTAACCTGAACGATTAACAGGCTTAAAACAGGAACATAAACTGGAATTATTAGGAACATGTTTACACATCTATTCGTGTTATTCCCTTTTTAAAGTTATTTCCCTTTCCTCCTAGCTGATGTAAAATACTTAAGGCTATTCTTGTTTTTGCAAGATCCTCAACAGCCACCTTAAACAACCATTAAAAGCCACGTGTTCTGTTCCTCTGAGCTGGAATCAAGAATGGTGTAAAAATTCTCCTAACAGCTTTCTGTTCTACCTCATAAAACTCAACATGCAGCAATCCATTCATTATACGCAAGACAACCAACTACTAAAGGAAAAAACCCACCATTGTAAAAAGGGAATTGTTTTCTCCATGTTGAACTGCAAACAAACTAAGGACCTTACGTGTGAAAGGTCATGAATGATGTCAAAATCTTTCACATCATTTAATCAACTCCACTAACTGACACTGCTAAAAGTTCAGAAGGAGCTGTTTCCAAACCCCTAGGACAAGGTGAGAAATAATCACATTTGCACAGAGATTCTGGAAGCTGGATTAGGGAGAAAATAACGGAAGGGATTTTCAGAATATAAGCATACAGATTCCTACCGTAAGCAGCAGCCCAAGCAACAGGGACAAAAGTTTTATTCACGCCAGAGTCTTCAAGCTGCGTGTCTGGAAGTGATGTAGCTTCTTCTTCACCTACAATAACTTCCATGTAAACTTCATCTGCTATTTCAGCACAGCCTGGATTAAACGAAAAGAACAAATCTTTAATTTCATTCTGCTCATCCTAACTTTTCCTTCATTTAATTTGCTCTCACTCTGATTGTTATCCGTTATAAATTACTTTTCTTCCTTTGGCATTTAGAACTACCCCTTCACTTAGGGGATCATTGTTTATTCAGACATTCCTTAAAGACAGAAAACACACATCAATAAATACAAATCCAAAATAAATACCAACATAAATTCAAATATACAAACTTATAAACTTGTAACTGATGACATTTATTTGCCACTTTGCCATAAAGCTGATGAAACAAGGCAATTCACAGTAGGAAAACAGAAAAAATGAGAAATTTGACTAACCTCATTAACTTCATCCATGGACATGTTAAATTTAATATAAATAATGAAATGATTGCAAACAGTATGCACAAAGTGCATTTATCCACATCACTTTAAAATAATTATAGCCTGCTCTTTATTTTTAGGGAAGATGAGCTTAGTTTCCTACTACTTCAGGCTGAAGAATCCTTCAGAAAAATTAAAAAAGTCCTTGAGAATGATGTTTATATTGTTGTGCAAAACAGCATGAGAAACAAAAATGTTTCTTATTATGCTTACTAATATCTTCATCTTCCTGAGAAGAGTCCTTAACAGCCATGTAAACCATTTTTTCTCGCTGCATTCTACCAACACCTCCTTGTTCGATTACTCCAGCTACAGAATGTCCATTGTGAAAGTCGCTCTCTGTGACAATTTCTGTCCCACCTTTAACAAAAAGAAGTTAAACACATTAAGTAAAGGTAAGAAAAGCCACTATTACAATTAATTTCAGATTTAAGTATGTTTTTCTTATTTACAACAAAGCTATTTCGTAAAACTCCAATTAAATGTTTTGACATCCATGTCTGTCATAAAATCATGCAAGTTTGATACTTTGGGGCAGATAATAAAAATTTCTCAGTGTCTCCTGATAAATTCAAGACTGAGCAACCACTACCCAAGAAGGATCAAGAGCCTTTTGTGCACACTAGCAGTGAACTCAGGTGTGACTGGAAACATACACCTGCCCATGACCTCCAAAAAAATGACTGTAATTCCAACCTTGCTCAGGACACAGCCTTTAAATTCTCTCTTGAGATGTGAAATCCTCATCCCTCTTCCTCTCCCAAAATCCCATTTACTCACTTTGCAGACACAGATCCTTAGGCAATTTTTCCTACAAAGATTCGAATGCGTATGTCCCAGGCCCACCACGCGGGACTGTGTAGTGACTTACACTGGGGTCACACTTCCCAAACCACGAGAGAGCAATTATCACTGCTAATTATTTCAACAATAAGAACACTCTCCAGAGACACAGACTAGCAGGGACGTAAGGTGCCACATCGAATCCCTGGAGACGACTCAATCGGAAGAGTGACGGCTGGAAAGAAGGAAGTGAGAACAACTGCCCACACGGTCCCACTCCGGGTGACTAACAAGCCCACTGACTTACTTGAGCAGAGGCAAAAGAACAAGTTCCAACTGGAACTTGATATTGATTCTTGAGTCTGAGAGAGGTGGCAGATAAATATTGATGCTTAGTCTTCCATGCATCTCAGGGACTGAGCAATGGGTAGAGAAGCTGCAGATTATGGCCGAACAAACTAACACCTGCCATCCCAAGAGTCCTGTTCGCTACTACGAGTGGTCTTGAGGGAAAATGCTCAGCTAGGTGGTTGAGTCCAAATCAAATACATTGATCCATCACTCCTTGTGGTTTGTAAATGGGAGACTTTGCCAAACGTCCTTGCCACCCAAGTCCTTTTTTAAAATTTTTGCCAGAAGTGGCTTTGCTGGGACGTTTATCCAAGTAACGAGACTACAATGCAAAAGACTGACCTGTGAGAACAGCCCTCCACCTCACCCCCGTGTACAAACAGATCAAGAGAGCACTGCTAATGGGTAAGCCTGAATCTTTGATATTCGTTGTGAAGACTGTCATCTCAGTTTCTGTACCCCTTAATGCTGAGCAGCAAATGCACATGATCAACACTATCAGCTCTTTCAAAGGGGAAGGACCAATAATGAATGGGGTAATTTGCCAGGACTACCTCCTGGCTATACCAGAAGCACTGAGAGTAGCTCAGGAGAACATCCCTGCTGTAAATTAGTTTTCAGCCATAAAAGATTCCAATTCTTCCTGCTGCTGCATTAGCAGTCTGTCCCTCGAGACTGACAACCTATCCCCAGAGGAAGAAACTATATCTCAAGAACAGGGCCTGGCAATTCATGTAGGAAGTGGCAGATGAAACAGATGTCACAAAAGATAAGGGATGTTAAGATGCTGCTTCTCTAGGTCCTTTCCTCATGGTCTCAGAAAGCACATGGTCTTCACCACCTCTTTCTCATACTTGGAAGGAATTGAGAATCAAATACTGAAAATCCCAGGGCCTTACAGAAGTACTCACTAACCTTGCAGCTCAATCAGATACCGTCTGTTCCAAATAGGACAGTAAAATATGTTAAGCTACTGTGGCAACCTTGTGAAGGACTTGATTAACAAGCTCCAAAATCTACACTGTATCATGCTGCACAAGCTAGCAGTCTGATCATCCCTGAACAATCCTCTCCTGCTGTTAATTTGAGCTGAAAAGATTACTTGTTTCTCAGAGAGGAAAAATAAAAGGCATCATACAGCTGAAAATTTCCTGAAGCAGCAGTTCAGGCTACTTGAAAAACAGCACCAGGATTGTTACTAACTGGAGGACGTTGTTGATCTAACCCACAGTTCTGTCTAAGGTTTGAGATTTTCACAGCACAGCCAGGCCAATGCTATCAGTCTATGAGGGATGATCTCCCTTCCCACTCCAGGAAGAACAGAGTCAGGCTGATTCGCCCTGTGAACGGCTCTGGGGCTCCTGGCCAGATCCGTTCCAGTGAGGCAGAGTTTCAGTACCTAAATGCAAGGGGTAAAGTGGAAAGAGTCAGGGGTTTCAGCTCTGAGAACAACTGTAAGGGGGACTCTGCTTTTACCAGTTACAAATAACAGAACACGGGTTAGCTGTACTTCTACTTGCAAAGCACCTGGAAGTGCTGGATCTGTCCTTTGCAAAAGAGAACTGCAGAGCAATTCTGAGTTTCTTGGTTAGGTTTGGAAATGACTGGCTGCCTAAAGCCCCAGCAATCTTCCCCTCCCTCTGCGCCAAGGCCACCAAAGACTGTTCTATGACAGGGATCCACTCTGGAGGCTTTTCCACCCTGACACGCAGTCTTGCAACATCAGAGAAAAGCAGCAGCTGAGAAACAGCTGTAGACACCCAAGCACTTCTACATTTGGGCTTTGGTTGCCTGAAAATAAATACTGCTAATCGAAAAAGAACTTGAGACTAATACACACCCAGTATTTACTGCATATGTACAGCCTCCACAAATGTCACATTCTACAAACATTCCAGTTAGTGGATTACATGAAATTAAGAACAACAAACAAAAAGACCCAGAAACGCTTCATACTGTTGGAAGAATACACAGAATTTAAAAGGTACCTATTTCGACATCATCTTCAGCTTCAGCTTTAAATATGTACACTTTGATAACTTCTGAACCAAAACCATCATCTTTGGCAACATCATCGTTTGTCACCTCGGTACTGATTTTCAAGGGAGTGCTTCCTATATGGTCCAGTTTTTCTCCAACATCATCCACTGTAAAGAAAAGAGAATAATAATGAGGTTCAAACACATTTTTTAACAAAGTAATCAGTAGCATGATTTTCTCCACTATTACCCCCACGCATAGTAAAGGTTTGTATTCATAAATGGCCTTTACAAAACAGTTCATCTCAAGACACTTAGAAGAGATTCCAGAAGTTCAGTACTCTCTTTATTGCAACTCAGGAAACACGGCAAGAATTACAGAATGAGGAACACAAGAGGGAGCTTGCCATCAATGAGAATGTGCTAACTGGTTATGTCTGAAACTATTACACTTAGAAAGCAAAAATATATCAATAAGCAAAATTAAACATCTATCAAAAAATGTTAAAAATTAACCCAGAATTCAGTCTAAAAGCCCCGAGAAGTTTCACTATGCTAAGACAGCAGTGACTAAAATTTAGTAGCTGAAACTCTTACGAAGAGTGATGACTGAGTATATTCCCAGTGAAAGAAGCATGCATCAAAAATTTGAGTACATCTTCACCTTAAATTAAGATTTTATCCACTTTATCACTTGAAAACATATAAATTCATGTATAATATACAGCTGATTAAAAGATGCAGTGAAAATAAACCCAAATACTGCTATGTGAAACTGACTTATTCTTTATGTGTGCAACTTAGTCACTCTAATTATTTGGTCTATATATTCAAAATGCTCATTTTATTTATGCAACAAAAATTACATCCAAACTATTAGAAGTGGGGAAGTAACAGTATTTTGGTAAAAAGGGTATTCACGTAAGATATACATATATACACCCCAAATTGCCAATAAGGAGGTCACTGAACTAAGCGTCTCTCTGACATACGTATTGCCAACACTTCTCTCAGTGGATAAAATTAGCTCCTGCGCAGATGGTCAACACAAAACTGTGCAATACTTAACACCCACTGAAGTCCTCTAAACAGAGAAGAATTCCACAATATGCAAACATCTGAATTTAATATGATCCAGGGAAGCTGCGATTTACTGCATACATAACATTAAAGATGTGCATACTAGGTTAAAAAAAGTCGTTAATATTAAAGTGAGAGTAGTGTTTCGTGACTAAGAATAGAGCCTGCCCAATGCGGACACTGAGGGCTCTGAGGAAAGGCTGGCTGACCTCGGGATGGCTGCGGTGGTTCCCAATCCCCCTCTAAGTTGCCTGCCCCCCATGCGGGGATGACTGCTCTTGAAGAGCTGCCTTTAGCTACTGCAGGCTACAGCCTGGCGTACTGAGGTAAACTGGAGTTAGTTTAAGCTTTTCTTAATACTCCAGGCAGTCACGCGAGGTGGTTCAGGACCTGCCAGAAAAGGAGCAGATGCAGCAGGGCGGGAATCCACCACAGCAATCCCAGACTAAGCTCTTCCCACTCATGGACAGGATTCCACAGACACACCTATCCAGCTAACACTGTTTTCATCCCTGCATCGAGGAACCTTATTTCCAGTTCACAAATCTTGGACTGCATCAAAAGAGTACAGCAGTTACTGAGGTCAGATATAATGTAGGTAAGTACAAGTAAGTATTTGACTTCATTTTAGAACCTCTGAAAATTATGCATTTTGATGAAAATTAAACAGAAAACATTAAAAAATGCTATGCTCTAGCTGTTTCTTTTTGTAAATAAGAGATTAATTGCATTGCTGAAAAAATATCAAACTTCAGTAGAAAAAAAATTAAAATTTCCTCAGGAAAAGCTTTTTGGTTTTAATTCAAATCACTCTACAACTCTATTAAAATTGATGCCAACAACATCAACCTTCATCAGTTAAAATCTGACATGTACTGCATGGCATTTGTGTTACCTTGCAGGACAATGAAAACAGTAATAAGAGTATGAACACCACACCAGAGAACTTGGCACCTCCCTCTGACACTTAACTTTACTGGCACCAGGTTATTCGTACATCTTTACATCCAGTGTGGGAGTGCCACTGCATCTGCTAACTGAAATTTATTACGCTGCCAGAACAGAGTTGTTAGAAGAGGGGATTGCGCATCCTCTGCTAGCAGGAAATGGGAAGATGCGAAGAGACACTTATCTTGGGAAAAGTATTTCCATACATCATGCAGCTACTACTTTCAAATTTATTAAAGACCATTTTCTCTTCTGCATGGCTTTCAACACTTACACAAGTTTCTTATCTAAATCCTTCAAAATGATACATATGTTTAATTTCAGTACAATGAACACTTCTGCACGTATGAGTCTTTGAAGCACTGGGGGTAACCAACAGTACAAGGTGGGAGTGACTGTATATACAGCTATATGACTAGACATGCTGCCAAAAAGCAGAAAGAATATTTAATGGCTGGGTGGAAGAACTAATTGTAAGCTGTTGCTGTAATTTTAGAATTGGTAGGTGGCAGTAAAGTTATTTTCAAATCTGCAAGTCAAGCAACATCAACTTTTTTTAAACTCACAAATTCTATAAACATAATGCATTATCAGTTTAACATAGAAAATAAGTATTTCAGTACTGGAAGATTATTTAACAACAGCAACTTCCTACTGAACCGTGGAGTAATCGCACATACGTGATAGGAAGTTTTCTTTACATCAAAAATTTCCAACTATTAAACTAATATTGGGTGACAATGACTGTACACCACTATGCATCTGGGTGAAATAACATAAATAAAAACCCACATGATTTTAGGGTTGCCTTACCAGGACATCAATTGCAATACAACAAAGATTACATAAAGAAAAAAAATGAGGACTTCTACAATTTTCATCAGAATATTTTCAGCTAAAAATATAAAGTGAAATATAGCTCGTATGCTCACAGCTGTGTTTTACCATTTCAAGTAAAGCCCCCAAATCTTCAATATCCTTTAAAAAATATTGAGCCCTGCCTTAGAGGGGCAACTTACAACATTACTTTTAAAATTAGTGGTTACTCCCACAGCACCAACCATCCTGTGCATTTTCAAAGATGTTCAATCTCTACAATTTAAGCAAAAGTAATGGAAACGTATTGGGAAGCCTGTGTATTATCCAGGGCCTCTGGAATCACTTCTCAAAAAAAGCAAAAGTGTAATGTAACAAAATTTGAAAAATGTAAACCGGACTGAGAAAACAATACTGATACAGACTGTCATTTGCGAGATGTTGCCTTTTGTTTGAAATACCTCAACAACAAAAGAAACTGAATCGGCAACTCCTATTGCTTAAATTGCTGTTCCTACATGCAGTAAATGTCATCGTTTCAATCTATTTTTTAAACACATTTAGGTAAGGGGAAAACAGTCAACACAGCAGGACACCTAATCTTTGTCAAGTTCCAAAATATTAGGACTTCTTGAAAAAACAGATCGTGAAAATATTCTATTGTTTGAGTAATACAACTTGAGTCACCGACTGCTAAATTATCTGACGACTTTTCCCAGCGATAGTTCTCAGGAACAGGAATGCTTACTTTATGTCAATGGAATATGAAAGTGTCTTCCAGATCTGACTCATCCACCAGAAGCACTACATATTATTATCTGGTCACTTAAAATTAACTGAAAAAACACAACAGAGAACCTTTATAAATATATGCTGAATCCTCCTGAACAAGCAAGGTTTAAAGGAAAACTCAGCACACTTCTGATTTTAAACTTACCTCGCTTCGCTGTTTTCAGGTGTGTGATGTCCAGATTCACCGTGGATTGCCAGCTCCCAATTCATGTGATGCCTCAGCATGCACTATGCTGGTGATATCACACCCACCACAGGAGCCCGTAGGGATAACATCAGGGCAAGATAAGTCCCGTGGTTTTACAATTTTTCATATTTTTCTTATGTCTGATATACTTATTTTATATCCCGTAGGTTACAATATAGGAGTATTAATATTAAAATGTTTAGCAAATTATGTCACACTGTATTGTAATACACTAGAAAGGAGGTGGTGGTGGAACAGTACCTTACCCCTAAAGGCCAGCTCCAGTGTTGTTCTTTGGTGGGTATGAGGTCACCAGCATAGTGCATGCAGGGCCAACACACGGATCGGGAGCTGGCAATCCGCTGTGGGTCTGAATATCGCAAACCTGAAAAACAAAAAAGGGCACGCTTTAAGCTACACGTGTTCTACCTCCTTCCTGGCAACATGGGATGTGCTGTTCACAATTTTCCCATCTCGGTATGAGATGGATTGGGTTCATGATTACACCATATGCATTTGTTTTGCATTCATTTCCTTTTTAACACACCCCTTTTAAACAGGTATTCTGGAGATTTAAAACAAGGGATTGAGCATATCCCATGGCATACGTTGTGAACGTATAGAAAAAAAGATTTTTCAGTCTTACACTTCTAAGGCTGATTTAAAAAAGCTAAATTCATCTGCACTGAGACAGCAGAGTGGTGATAATCTTGTGAACATTTCCAGTTACAAAACCACACGCAGGCAGTTTACAGAACTATCAAGACAAACTTTTCCAAATAGTATTTACACAGAGATGTAATTACCAATAGTGCACAGAATACCTACATGGGAATGTTGTCTTAAAATGGTAAAAAAATCACCTTTCAGTATATTTAAACTGTAATGTCCCCCAAAAGAATAAGTTAAAATTCCCCTCAGCTCAGCTTCACACCCTAAAATGTAGGATTTTAATAAGTTCCCAAAATGTGTTCCACAGAACAGCTGGTGGTATTCCCTGAGGGCGTATCTGTAATTTTACGTAAAGTCCCTCCTCTTTAGATGCTAAATATCATTAAAAGGCAGCTAAGAAGTATTCTGTGATTATTTAAAACTATCATTTTCATGTGATTTACATTATAAAAAGTTCAACAGTCCTATACACACACACCAAAAGAAATAGCGCAAAATTAACTTTCTACAGCATTTACTGAACATTTAATTTCACAATTTAAAAAATTTAAGTAAATATAAAGGGTTTTAAACTGCTTGATTAACCGAGGCATTTATCTATCCTACACAACAGATTATCCTCATAAACATAACAAATTCAAGGGTAATTTAAGATACATTAAAAAAAAACCCCAAATGAAAAATTGCATAAGATTGATTTTTGCTGAGAGAAAAAAATCAATAGCAGGTACCTAGTTGGGTCAAGCTGGCATGCGCAGCATAATGCAGCCTCAAAACTCAGCAGAGGCAAGAGACTGCCTTAAATTTATCTAAAATGATTACTTAAAACAAACTTCTAGATCAATAACGTAGCTTCCAACTGTGGTTATTCAGGCATATTATGATTATACATATTTATAAATCTGATTCACTTAGAACTAGGTCTCATACTGGCTTCCAAACATTGCAAAAGCCATCAGTGGGCTTGAGGACACCTATCAGACACAACTGGGGTCATCAGGTAACTCTTTCTGAAAGTCCCAGGGACTCTGGGCTATGCGCAGCGATCACCATTATCAATCACGCTTATCTATCTTAGAAGGAATTCCAAAGATGACTTTACTTACAATTACAAAGGTGCAGTTGGAAATACCGCAGTTACAGAATACAACTCATCGTAAGTACTCTGTCAGAAAGGAGGAATTTTTTCAGTGAAACAACTGACTGTAAAAATGCTGTTCCTTTATTTACAAACACACACAAATTGTTCTGCTGTAGGTCTACTTTGCTTTTAGACTGAGGTTTTTTTGGTTCTTTTTCCAAAAAACCCTTTTTGACTTCTGTAAGTGACATACGGCATTACAAGTCATGACAGAATGATAAAAAAAATCATTGCTGTCCATCCTATACTGAACAAAAAATAAATACCAAAAAATATACTGCATAAGGGACATAAATGCTATGAAATATTGAAATAATTATCATCACTAATCAGTCATGTCCTCTGTCTTGAGATTTTTGATAAACGCAGCTTGCTGTGAACAGATTGACACTTTGACACACTTGGCATTGCCTTTTTTCTAACATATTGCTTCTGACTAAATAAAATCTGTTTTGACCTTCTCACATTTCAATAATTTGGAGAAGTCACAAATCTAAAATGAACTATCATACATTGTATCAAATTTGCGTAACAATAAAAACTGGTATCTTTCGTGTAATTTAACCACTGGAGAAGCATAATACACCTAAGGTCCTTTCAGTGGCTCTCACTCAGAAGCAGTGCAAGACCATACAGTTTCCTCAAAGAGTCGGATGCTTTGTGGAAACTGAAACGGGCAGCCACTTTCCAGTGTTACAGAGACAATCCATTAATGCATGCAACACCTCATGTCAAGTTCAGTCCAGAGAGGCACAACATACCACAAAATGCCTATTATAATTTTTAATACAGATAAACAAACAATATCTTGTTGACATGTAAGAGAAAACTTTACGAGTGAGATATCTTAAAAACCTATTTCTTTTCTGGATTCTGCTGATTAAACCCAACACATTATTTTGAACCAAATCTACGTAGCATGGTAATATACCTGTGTCTTTAAAAAGACCAAAAAGCACTATACTGAAAATATGTAGAATGTTTAACTTTCCAATGTGTTTGTCTTAATTTTCAGGAATATCTAGTTTCAAAAACACAAACATACACGCTCATTCACTCAACAGCATGAATGTTATTCTCCTTCTTGCTGTATCAGCGATAACAGATTTTTCGCCAAGAAAAGCCAAATCCAGACACCAAGAATTAACTGGCCAACAGACTATTATTTGGGAGCTCCAGAACAGAACGCAGCAGGAGTCCAGCTGCGGTAACTTCTCCCCACTATGGCACTTCTACTTCAGATTATTTCCTGTGCATATCTACCTTTGTTTAACTTACAAGATATCATTAAGTAGTCTTCAGATGTACTCTTGCCATCATCATCATCTTCTGTTTTTATAGTCACTGTGGAGCCAGGAACAGTACCAGCTGCTTGAATGACTGCTTCAGAATCTGAGTTCGTTACAAGAACTTCTTCTGAAACCATTGTAGGCGAGTTGGCTCCTGAGACAGAGTCTTGCACCACGTGCTCCAAATGTCCATCAGGACCCGTAACAAGGTCAGCCACAAAAACCTGATCGGGAACTCGAACGGTTTCCGTTATTAGATCAGAAGTCAAAACATGATCACTGGTATCTAAAGCTTCTTCAATAGCAACATCAGCCTCCAAAACAGAATCGGGAACAATTACACCTTCTGTTACAACATCAGTTTCAGTGATGATGTCAGGTCCCTGGACAACTTCAGCTGCTAAGCCATGATCAAGAGTTATTCCATCATCGGTAACAACATCAGAAACTAGGACAGCTTCGGGGACTGATACAACAATATGGTCTCCATCAATATGAGCAGTGCCAGCCATTCCAGCCACTATGAAACAATTACGAACGAGGAGAAAAACGTTAAAATTATTGCATTAGCAATTAGTTTATCTAAGGAATGGAACGATGGTACAGATAAATTAAATGCAGACATACAAATCTGTTACTTTTCAACAATCCACATTTTACATTTCACCCAACAAAGACTATCCAAAGCACCCTGTGTTCTTTAAATTAAGAAAAACAAAACATGCCACTTCTTTAAGACATCATGTGGAGTTTGCCCCAAATTTAGGTTTTACAATGCTGTTACATTAAAAAAGATAGGCCAGTTTGTGATTTCATCTTTTTTTTAAATTCCAGTCAGAAAACGTTTGATTACAGTAGCAATTTGAACCTTCGCAGCATTCTTGCATGATATTGAAGTGTGGTAACAATATGTTAACTGCTATTACGATAGAAGGACTCTTATCCTTTAGAATGCATGGGCCTTGATAAAAATAAATACTCAGCTGCACGCAATATTTACAGTACAACTTCCAACGACCTGCCACGTTGCAAGGAATGGCTAGAAGTAGAAACCTGCTTTTCATTAAGACTTGACTGGCTGGTCATATTTGCAGACTGCTTTTCTATACATAAAGAAGAATGCACAGTGAATTATTTTAACACACCCATAAATAGCAGTTTTAATCTTAATTAATAAAACACTCAAGAAAATGGTTCTTATCAGAACGGAAAAAAATAATTATTCAGCATTGTACTGCAAATGCAATTATTTTGGTGCACTCTGAGGGACATTAATTCACGTTAGAACAAAGACATGGTCCTTCCCAATACTTCAGAAGGTAATCTGTCATAATGCAGAAATGGAGACCCACAAATAAAAGAGTGGAAATTTCTTGCTGTCCTTTCTCTAAACGGTCAAAATTGCCGAGGTTATTCAGCACTGCCACCAAAAGAAACAGTATTCATTTAAAAAAAAAATCAATTTAGAAACAAGTCTTTTTACACCAGTACAGTCCCAGGACTGATGTTCTTGACAGAAGACTTCTAAGCACATGTGAACATGCAGATTTAGCTAAACCTGTAAATTGCTGCCTGTGTAATAAGCTACCTGTTGTCACACAGAGACATTATTTCCCACCACATTTACTGAAATACCCTGAAGGAGAACTGGAGACAGTAACCAAGGTAAGCGCACCAAAGCTCGGATGTTGTTTACATCCTCTACTGGACGTTATTTACATCCCCTGTATGATGGAGACGTAACCACTAGTCAATGTGAATTACAAGCACAGGCACCACAAAATCACTGAACTCCAGATAACATTTTCTGTCTTATCTAGAGCACTTTGGGCCATGGACTTAACTCCCCCCCCTTTACTCCAATATTTTGGAATAAGTGACTATTTCAAGATCAGCAACCAAAGCATACAAAGACATATCATACACCATCTTAAAATTTGAATTTTCTCAAGAAAAGTCATGCAAGTAGCATTATTAGTCAACTCTGCATCTTCATATAATTTATAAACGTATAGCAAAAACCTGAAAAAGACTTGATTATAGTAATTATTTTTAATAGTTAAAATGTTTACCAAAATCCTGCATAATCATAGTGTGAGGCATTTTGGATTCTTGCGTTTGCAATCCAAGACTTCCACCACCCGGATCCATATTCAGCTAAGTTCATTCACAAATAACTGCAATAAAAGCAAAATCAGAATTTATGTTGAACAGTGTTACGATGTTGATTAGCTTTACTGGATTAATGTGTCACACTGACAAACACAGAGAAGTATTCACCCAAAACTTCAAGACAAACGCATGTGGTACTTCATACAATTCATTTTGCCTTATTCTTTTGTATTCATATTTTTTTGACCTAAAACCCCGAAAATGTTTTCATCCGTAAGTAGCCCTACAGTAATCAAAAGAATTACACATGTGAGTGAAACCAAACAAGTCAGTAATTCTTGGTCAGGATTTAAAATTTTTTTATGTAAGCCTCTGGTTACTGCTTGGCCTAGAACAGTTCTGTTTCTATTCTGTAGAATTTACCTGGGAAGTGTTTTCCAGTTACCCTCAGCATGCAGAGCTACAGACTTCAACTCTATTTCCAGGAGCAGCAAGGACAAGGAATGTCTAAATCTTCAACTTCCCCACTGCAAACTGAACACTAGAATATTTTTGCAGTTTTATGAGACTCTCTCCATAGGGCATGAGCTCGCTGACAGCAAACCTCTCACCTGCAATACAGCAGCAGCACCAGGCCAGCATAACAGAACCATCTAACACATGTTGGTAAGTGGCTGAACCTAGTTGCAAGTAACATCTTCTCTAGAAGCAGAAACTTTGGCGTGAAGGAAGCTAACTTTTCCTTAAACAAGCTGTAGCTAACTGGAGCTGCACTGAAGAAAGCTGAGAATTGTATTGGGAGCATCAATTTTTCAGGTTCTTTCACAATTTTCTACCAGATATTTCAAAACAAATTTTCGTGTGCAAATTTAATTGAACATTATGCTCCATGTAGGTAAGTTTTAAAAAAACTGCATAGCGCACTAAATTTATGAGAACAGAAGCTGATTTTCTCTTCCAGCAGCTGTGTATGAACCCCGCTATATCATTAAAAAAGTCTGACAAAAGCAAATTTAATCAGCCCTGAGCTAGATTTGCATGCACAGTGCAGAACTGCCCATTATAACAGGCAACAGCTAAGCATCAGAAAGGCCAACTCATCTCAACGTCCCCATTGCTGTGATACTGACTGAAGAAACGACAGGGCTCAACAGACTTCTGCGCTAACACCTCTATTTACCATTCCGGTGCTAGAACTGTATTATCCATATTGGTTGACGTTTTATTTCAGAACTGTCAGGTTTTTCTGGAAATCTTATCTTCCAACACTGTCCCTTCTGTGCTGCCTCATTTCTGCTGCCAGGGAAAAGCCGGTCCTATGCAGCTATCTGCAATATCCCTCTTACAGAAAACCAATCCTTTCATGCTTCTGAGAGAACAGACCTGCCATCAATTTGTGAACTCCCCACTGTTATCCTTCACCGTTACACCTTTAGCTTGATTTTCTTTCGTTTTGTTTTTGACAATTGCTTTGTCGCTTTAGCTCTTCTAATTCCGCTTTATGCTTAGGGGCTTCTGTTTCCTGATTTCTCTTTTGTCAGACTTGCCTGTTTTTCTCCATCTTTTAAAATTACACCAGTTCCTCAAACCTTGCCACACAACCTGGCCAGTTTTACTCTGAGTTTTACTTCTGAGATTCTCACATTCATTAAAATGCAATTCCAATTACATCCAAGAATTTTCACACACGAAGAGTAAATGTTGAGCTTCTCACTAAACGCAGCTTTATCAAGATCTGTTTCTGGTATCATATCTGTCTTGTAGATGCTGAATCTCTTTCGTAAGGTACAGCTACACAAACTTGCTTTCAGAGAAAGAGAACACATGCGATATTTATTTATTTCTTTGACTGTTTCCATAAAATGTGAGCAAGGCTTTCACAGGTGAAAAATTTATAGCTTAAAAACCCTCTGTTACACGAGACTAAAATCTTGTACTTTCCTGCTCTCTCATATCCAAAAATCAGGAACAAGTGACAGCACCACATAGAAAACAAAGAGTTTTAGTTGTGGGAAATGAACACAGAATAAGATCTCAAGTCAGAACTACCTGGAACTGGGTGGGGTGCAGAGACAAACAGGGAAGTATAAATGCTTTTAAGAGCAAGTCTCAGAAATATGGTACTTCTACTGTTGCAGTACCGACCTTGATTTTGCTCTTCTGGATCTCATGAAAAGTTGACCCCTATCCTACCGCAAGAGTTTAAGTCTGCACATGTAAATCCCAAGCATGACAGGAACTTCCAGTACTTTGTGGTACAATATCTTTGACAACCCTCCTGCAATGAAATACACCACAACAGAGTTAAGAGCGAACATAGTCAAGTAAGTCGAATAATAAAATACGCCAAACTCTAAGAATAAACGGCTTAAGTGCCTGAAATCTCTGAGATACATCTAAGCCAGACTCAAGGGACCCAGAAAGAGCCAGGACCTAATGCAACTCACACTATCACACTAATCCAGAAGTAAACTAAACCTTGCAGTAGACATGACATTTATTTCTCTTAAAACATGAAGCTCTATCAGTAACAGGCACTGGAGTCCAGGGTAAAAGACCCTAAAAACTGAACCGACCACAGCATCTTAATGCTAGTTACTATGTTCACTGCAATGTTTGCGGCTCACCGGAACTGACAGCGCTGGATCCTTGGTACCAAACCAAGCCGCCATCGAGACGGAAGATGCTGGCACCCTGTCAGCGCCGAGGGCCACGCTGCACGGGGTTACCCACAGAATCAGGCCTTCTCCACTGCGCCAGGCGCCAGGCTCGGTCTGCACGTGGAAGCTGATGCTCCAGGTGTCATCCGAGCAAAGCACAAAGCCACCAAGGTGAGATGAGGTGAAAAGTCAATTTTGGTGCTATGTTGCTTTGCCTCCTTTTTTATGATTGTGTTAAATGCCTTCCCTTCAGCAGGTGATGCAGAATGCCTGCTCTGTGCAGGCCAAGGTGGCACACATGTGCCAGGTGAGTACAATTTTGTCTTTGGCGTTTTTTAATATGAAAAATACAAAATAGAGTAACCAGAGAAAGAAGTAGTATGTGGAAAACACAATCCATGCTTACTGCATCTTCATTTTCAGGGAAGGAATTGAGCAGAGATTATTCCTTCTTCTATACTCTTGAAATCCTCAAGCAAAGGAAGCAGCATGCAGTCCGCAATGATGGCACTTTCAAGAAAAAGTCACCGATCCACCCCGAGGACGTTTCAATTTAACTGAGAATACAAAAGAATTCGTATCACCTAGTGTCACTATCACCCTTTCAACAGTTTCTCCCTCTATTATCTGCTCAAACCCACTTGTCTCAAGTTGTCTTTGAAATCAACAATACTAATTCTTGGGGCAACAACAACATAACATTCTTCTTGCAGAGCTACAAGAATTCCGTAATGCAATTTCGCGATGGTGCCATAACAGAGTAAGCTAGTTCCACAGACCAGCTAGTATCACAAAAACGCAAGTCAAATTATTGACGAGGAAAGCAGACAAAGATTTAGCTAACCAATTCCAACCACGCAAATTTCAATGTAGTTTTATGTTTTAGCTCCAAAATCAAATTCTTTCACTACTCTAAGAATCACAAAGCAACCTCAGAACCTTAATGCAATGCTCCGTCACTCCTAAATTATTGTTGCAGCCATCTGAAACTCTTAAGGCAGCTAATGAATACTTGCTAAAACAAAATAAGACACAGCTCCAGACCATAAATGGCTAATTTAATATAGCAATTTCAGAATTAATGCAATACTCTACAATTTCCTGACCACAGCCTTTAAGCTCAGATAATCCTTCTTTTTTAATGTAAACAGATACAAAAAGTGATCTTAAATCATACAAATCTGAGATTACAGGAAAAATATGCTAGGCTTTTCTTCCTTCTTAATAAGCAATTTATTTTCAGATTATATAATTAGATGCCCAAATAAAAGTATATTATATATTGTGCTACACAGAAAATTCAATATAAAGTAAGACTGCAGTTTAATTTAAATTAAAACCTCTGTAAGGAAGGGAAATTATCACTAGAAGGAGTATCTTCCCAGTAGCTAACAGGACTATAAAAATTACCAAAGCTATGGGATGGCACCCTCTGTGCATGTAGTACTATGAATACCTTAAATTTCCACTCAAAACAGAGGTGGATGATGATACACTAGCCATGAACATGCTGAAAGTGTACCTTGGTTGATGCAGCTGGTATCCAGCCATTCCTTAAACATACTCTTCTAAATCCTCAGGGCAGAGTTGCCTCAACTATGCCATCAGATATATTTTTTTTTAACTTTTGCGTCTTAAAGGAATGCAGTGACAGCAGGAAAAGCCCTGACTGTTGATGCTGGAACACTTAACAACAGATAAGGCCTACAATTTTGCTACAACCGGATACTTTTGCTCATAGATTTCAGCAGTGCAGATGACTTAGTTTCACACACTACATAGGCCTGCAAATCTTATTATTTGAAACAGCAAAAAATGTAGTACAGTGACTAGCTGTGGCTCTTCACAGCTTCCGTCTGTAGTACGCCATGCTATATACCCACACAATCATACAAGAACTGGTCCAACCATATGTTTGAAAAAAGGACAGAGAAATGAGGCAGAAGGCCGTAATTCTGTACGCTGCCATACCTCTCCTGCCTCTATTAAGATCTCAAGTTTTTCCTCTCAGTTCTCCTTCCCCTCTGTGTATTTAGAAGAAAATACCGTGAAAATGCTTTATGAGCATCAGCCAATAAAATAATATCACTTTACAATGTTTTATTAATATTTTCATTCCTTTTTTTTTGATTACAGCATGCTATCTTGCACCAGGAATAAGTGCATTACCATCAGCCCCCTAAATGAAGAATTTCATGAAACCTAAACTGAGTCTCCCAGAGCAGTGTAACAAGGCTAGATTTTTAAAACCTGTATCTGATATTGGTTTGCTTTTTCAAAAAATACAGTTCTCCTTAATAGCTTCAGGAGCAGGTTGATTTTAACCTATTTCAGTTCTTTGTGTCAAAGCTCTTCCTTAGACGGGACTCAGCTGAGACCAGCCAACTAATTTTAGATTAAAAAAAAGGGGTAACCTCTCTGTCTACAGCCAGGAACACTACTGTAAATTACTACCATAAATGGTGTTTTTTAAAATCAAAGATAATGGTTGGCAGTTCGGGACTACCTAAGAACACATAATACTACACATTGTAAGTACACATACTCAACTGAAAGACTGGTAAAGGCCCAGGCCCTTATAAACATTGCTCTTAGCATACACATTGATTTATTCTTAGCTTACTCTTCCCAAAAAACCATGGTAGAATAACCAATAATATTTTAATTTCCTTTGAGAAAGATTTCAGAAAACACCCTAAATTGAGAGATCTGCAGCAAAGTATTATAAGGAGGAGGGAAAAAAATAAATGCCTCAGCAATTCCACCCTTCCCAGGGAAAAAAAAAAGGGTGTCATTCTTGTACCCAGAGGTATGATGAAGCTTCCAACCAGTACGCTGGCTTACAGGCACTGTCGCCGTGTTTAGAGTTTTTATAACATAAAAAAATTTTTCTACAAAATGCCAATGACAACTTCATAAATCTAGATAAATAAGGAGTATTTAGTACATTTTTGTTAAGTCCTAAACGGCGTGGTCCTGCAAATGCTGACTGTCTCCCCAGTTTACATGTACAATTATTCCCAGTATGTTCAGGTGATGGATTTTCACATCAAGTGCATTTGCATGGTCGGCCCTTACACACTCCTTTCAGATAACGAATTTTTTCTAAAAAATGTTTAAGTCTCATTTACATAAAATAAAACACAACATCACACTTTGTCAGGTGTTTTCGGATATTCGTAACCTGCGTATGACATTGCAGTTAAAAGGGCCAAGCTCAGATACAGAGCAACGCACCACAATAAAATAAGTCATATGTAGTTGAAAAATCCAAGCCAGATGTTTTCTAATTGTCTCTTAACGTTCAAGTTCAAGAAAAACACAAGAGAATTATCCTCCCCTGAAGACAGCTCAGGGTTCTGCAGTTTTTCTCCCCTAATTTTTAATGCAGCAACCAACAGAGACGCAACGTGAAACATCCTGCTTACGCAGAAATCTTGAGCAGCAGAGCCCAATTCGCAAAATAAATAAGGCGTGGGTTAATGCAAGCCCTTCGGAGCAAAAAAAAAAAAAAAAAGACTGGGTATGAAAAATGGAGATATCCTTTTAAAAGTCCTTTATTGCGTTCACCTGTAAAACATCCTGAAAACTTAAAGACTCCAAATCCATTTAAAATGAGAAAGACGAATTACCAGTGGAGATTTTTGTCTTGCTGCCTGAAACGCGCTTAAAGGTTCTTAAACAGATCAATGAAACGCACGGATTTACATCGAACGCGCGACATCCGCGGCAGGAGCAAAACTTCCCGTGACAAAACCCACGGGCAGAGAAGGGCGGCCGCTGCCGGGGCCGGCGACCGGCGCCGCGGAGGGGCGGGGGGGGGGCAGCGCGGAGGGACGGGCGGCGGGGGCTGCGCGGCTGCGGAGGAGCGCGGCGCGGGCCGGGGCCCCCCGCGCGTGCTCGCGGAGCGGGCGCGCCGCCGGGCGGCGGGAGCGCGGAGGCGGGGCGGGCCCGCGATGCTCGGCCGGGCAGCCCCGGCCTTCCCCCGCCCGCAGCCGCGGAGCGCTGGGCTCGGCCGTAGGGCGGCGGGCCCGGGGGCCCCGTCCTCGCGGGGCTGGGCGGAGGGAGGGAGGGAGGGAGGGGTGGGAGCGCGGAAACAAAGGAGCCCGCCGCGGGCGCGGGGCCGCCGCCAGGCCCCAGCCCCGCGGCCCGGGTGTCCCGCGGGCGGCCGGGGGAGGCGGGGATAACCCCCGTCCCGGCACGGCGGCCCGCGGAGCCGCAGCCTTCCCCCCGCCCCGCCGACCGACATCTTGTTTTCCGCCATTTTCTGGCCGCCCGAAAAGGCCCCCTCAGCCGCGGGGCCAGCACGGCGCGGCGGCGGCCAAGGCTCTCCGACCCTCCGAGGGGCGGCCGCGGCCCGCCCCGGCGGTGCCGGCAGGCCTCGGGAGCGGCCTGCGGCGCGGCCCGGCCGCCCCTATTGTCCCCATCCCCGCCCCGCCGGCCCGGCCCCGCCGCCTCAGCTCACCTGTGCGGGCTGCCCGCGCCGCGGGCCGGGGCCTGGGCCCGGGGAGGGGCCGGGGCCGCAGGACTCGCCGCCGCCGCCGCCGCCGGGGCCTGGGCATTCGGGTCCGTCGGGGCCGGGCCTGCACCAATCACAGGCTGGGCCGGGCGGCGGGGCGCGAGCGCGCGCGGCCTGCTCCCCTCCCCTCCCCCCCCCCCGCTGCCGCCGCCGCCGGCCTTGCGGCGGCCGCCGCACGTCACTGCGCGCTGAGCGAGCGCGCGCACCCGCCGCGGCGGGCCCGGCCCGGCCCCGGGGCTCGCTCCGCTCCGCTCCCCTCAGCGCCGCTCCTGCCGCCCGCCTCGGGAAGGAAGGAGCGAGGGGCGCAGCCGTGGGTCCCCGCGCACAAAGGGCGGCGGGCGGGAGCTGCAGGCGCGGAGGAGGGAGCGCCCCGCCGCTCTCGGCGGGCTCAGGGAACCCCGAGCGCCCCCCGACACCCCGTTACCGGGGCAGGGCCCCGCAGCGCCTTCCCGCAGGCAAGGCCCAGCGAGGGGCCCTGGCTTTGACGTACAGGGGGGTGCTGCAGGGGACGCAGCCGGGAAAGCCGTGGCTGAACAAAGGCCAGGTCCACCCTCGGTGCCGGGTCCTGTGCTGAGCTGCAAAGGGGTTCTGCGTATATATGGGCGCTTGGGGGAGAACGCAAAAGCGCATCCAAATGGAAAAGGTTTCAAGAAAGGTTACTGGAAATGCCAAATAATAGAATCGTTAGGGTTGGAAAAGACCTTTAGGATAAAGTCCAACCATCAAGCCAACACTACCATGTCTTCTAAACCATGTCCCCAAGTGCCACAGCTACACATTTTAAAATACCCCCCCCAGGGACGGTGACTCCCCCACCTCTCTGGGCAGCCTGTGCCAGGGCCTGACCGCTCCTTCAGTGAAGACATTTTCCCTCATCTCCAACCCAAACCTCCCCTGGCGCAGCTTGAGGCCATTTCCTCTCGTCCTGTCACTGGTAACTTGGGAGCAGAGACCAGCCCCCCCCTCACTCCAGCCCCTCTCAGGCAGCTGCAGAGAGCGAGAAGGGCTCCCCTCAGCCCCCTCTTCTCCAGGCTAAACCCCCCCAGCTCCCTCAGCCGCCCCCCAGCACACTTGTGCTCCAGACCCTGCCCCAGCCCCGCTGCCCTTCTCTGGACACGCTCCAGCACCTCAAGGCCCTTCTTGTCCCGAGGGGCCCAAACCTGAGCCCAGCATTCGAGGTGGGGCCTCCCCAGGGCCGAGCACAGGGGCCCCATCCCTGCCTGGCTCCTGCTGGCCACACCAGTGCTGACACAAGCAAATGAAGGGGTACAGCATCACTGTCCTCCCATCCACCTTCAATTCCCTAAGAAAGACAGAAGACACCTTGGCGAGGCAGCCGTAACTCCCTTTGCTTCATTACTGAACAGTACTATGACAGTAAAGACACGGGTTTTGGTAGTTAAAATATGTGCTTGCCGGCATTGCCAGTCTCAAGAATACCATTAACAAAAAGAAAACCCCAACACTGAGAGTAAACGGGAAGAAACTGCTGGCACGCATCACAGTATTTTCCTGACAGTTTTTTTTCCATCGTTCTGGATGTGTCTGTGAATACGAGCATCTCCACCCAAGTAGTTCCCTTCATAAGACATTGGTAGGTCCAGCGAAAAAGAACAAAAAAAGAAAAGAAAAAAAATCTTCTAAAGAATTAGCACGATTCTTAGTAACCACATCACTAAAATTGTGCAATGCCTAAAAATGGCATATACTTACAAGAGCAAATATGCAAAAACCTGGGCTGGAGAAGCCCGTAAGGTCTGTTCTCTGATTTAACTAAATGAGTGGTAACTGCTAATTTTTGTAAACCTGCTTTAGGCTAAGAGCATTTTTAGCATACAAACACCTCTGGGGTTCAGGAACTGACCTGTTGAAACTGGTGCCCAAGCTGTGTTGAACAGATCATAGTGCTGCAGTGGTCAAACTTCAAACACCATTAGGGACACACAAGCAGTTTTTTTCTTCAGTTAAGTCATAAAAAGTTTCTATTATACAGATAGCTCAGAAATGAATCTTTGTTTTACAAAGTTTAATTTTGCTCCTGGACAGCGGGTTTCAGTTGCCTGAATGTCTAACAGGATGCCCAAAATGGATATGGCAGGCATAAAGACCTAGAGAAGACTCTACCTCTTGTAAAACAGCAGCACGACATCAGATCGGATGCCACAGAGCATCAAGAATGGCATAAAGCACCTGTATTCAGGTACCAAAACCACGCAAGTAAATCTCATTTTGCGCTATATAAATTGTGGTTAAATACAGAGTTAAGAGTTTTTCTTCTGGAATTCTTAAACGAGTCTTACTCCTGGACTTTCACCTCCTTAGTGTAGAACTTGGAGATGTCTCCTACATTTGACCCTCCTTGCCTCTTTTAAGGGGTAAGCAATAGAAACGTGGGGTAAAGCTGTTCATAACACGCCACACACCAAAGTAAATATAATATTAAGAATATTCTAGTCATTTTTTTTCAGCTCTAGCAAAAGATCAATATTCTAATGAGAAAATAGTTTCAAACTGATCAATGCACTTAAGCAATGAGAGGAAAAATACCTGAAAAAGGTGTTCACGAAACTGAACACTTAGGGAAACAGCTGAGAGAGAATCTCACAAGGTGATACACTCAGAAAAGCAGAACTACAGAGAGCTTGATTATCCCTTTCTTCAATAAAATTCCATCTCTGCTGGATTCTGTCTTCTCCAGTAATATCAAGGGAAATCTCAAAAGTAAACCGAACATAAAATAGCAACAAGCAACAACAAGGCTATTGCCAACAGTGTGACACAACATTCAACATCAGGCCCAACATGCAAATTTGCAGTGAGGCAGTGATTACGGGGGGGGGGCGGGAAGTCAATCCACAGCGCTGGTCAGAAGCACAGGATGGAACAAACCCACCAAGACACCATGACCACAGGAATCCAAATATCAAAAAGCGCAGCAGTGAATTGCGAAGAACGCACAAAAGCCAAAACACTGCTCTGTGTATCAATATAAACTGTTTATACTTGACGGGGAAGTAGCACATCATACCCACGAAACCTAGCAGATGAGCAAAATTGCTTCTTACCCTTTAGTTCAGAACACAAAGATTTCAAAGAATTACAGAGCTTCTCTGTTCTCCAGGTAAGAGGCAAACAACAAAAGCACGATGCTTGGCAGATGGCATATTCAAAAGGGTGCTCCTTAATATTATTATTGTCGTTAGAAGTGATACCAGAGTATTTCAAGCAGCTTCTTCACAGTTTTCTTTGACGTACAACTACTGCCTGATGTTAATGCCAATGACCTGACCACGAATGGTTAAGTGTATTAGGAGCAGTGCCGATCAACGTGGCTGATGTCCTGCAACTCTTTATCTGCCTGAGAGAGACTAAACAGCAGAGAGCAAAAGTCTGATGAGGAAAGCTTCATTCTCTGTGAAACTTTATTAATTTCAATTTAAACAGCATGTGTGCATACCTTCCAGATAGCTCTTCCCTTGCCAGCACTGTGTATATTTGACAGGATTGCCTTATCTCTCTCTCCTATTCCTTCTCAAGGGAGTGGTGGAATATGAGAATGAATACTCTCAAATTCTGTGATCACTTTCAGGTTAGTAAACAGAGCTAGAGGTCAACAACGAGCAGAGTTTGTTAAATTATGGCACTACTGGAGGCTAAAAAGTGACAGGGAAAAAAAAAAGCAATTCACTAACAAAATTCACTGACACATTAGGATCTGACTCTCTGGGCTCAAAATGGTTTAAACTGTTAGTCTAGGATCTAACCAGATGTGTTAACACTGTTTCTGTATGTTTCTGAAGGTAACAGAGAGAGAACCATTTTCAGCTCTCATATTTCTGATAGAAATTGAAAAAACAACTGGATGACAGCAGGGTGCTTTTACTGAACCCATGCCTGTTGAAAGAACAGAGGGCGAGACAAGTAAAAGGAGTGGCATTCTTCCATGCTTCATCCTCTGGTGATGCCAGAACTAGGTGCTTCTTCAAGCTGGCCGTGCAGATGTTACTAACAGGAACGTCTGGCTTCTCTGCTTTCATCCGCAACAAGATTCTTAACACTGATCTGTACAAGCGTTGTTCTAGGCTGTCTGCAGTCTCAGGAGACACTACTGTGGGTTTGCAAGCAGTCCACAGTCAGAAATTCTTTGGATTCTTTTTAATGCCTTGGATTTCAACTATCCATTGGAAATTCCTCTGCCAGCATTAGACGATTTAACAGTTGGCAGATCTGCCCTCAATATGTGCTAGGTCTAGACTTAAATGCCCACAGGTATATTGCAGCAGTAGAGGTAAAAAAAAACAGTGAAACTTACCCACTTTGGGTATTCGTTACGCTGGGGGAGAAACAAAAACAAAACAAAAAACCCCAACCAACCAACCAAAAAAACCCCAAACAAAATAAAAAAGGCAATTGTGGCTGAAGATCTGAGAATACCAGCTAGGATGGCAGCTACATTACAGAGCTGGCTTTGGAGCCACCCTTCCTTTTTTCCCCAGCAGAAAGCTGTACCTATTCACTAAATACTTGCAAGGACCATGAAGCAAAATGAAGGCGTCCAAATAGGTTTTTGGCTTCTCTACTAATGTACTTGCATAGCAAAGGCAACACAGTCTGGGCAGTAACAGAGTTGTGGAGAGCACGGAACGTGCCAGGATGCAGTTAAGGCGCAGAGCTGTTACAAGGAGAGCAATCTGATTCATACAAAAGAGATGCCAGTATTTTCACCTTTCTAAAAAGCTTAAGATTCCAGTTTTGTCTTCTAGTTTCACATACTACCTAATACTAAGGGAAATAATCATTTAATGTAAATGTTAAAATAATGCGCTTGAGACTTTTTTGGAAAATGGAAAAATATATCCAGGACTTCAGTATCTTTATTTTGTTAGTGGCAAGTTAGTCCATTTTCCATAGCTTCATTTATTTTCATTATTTACAAAACAAGTTATGAAGAAAGCCACTGCCTTGTTAAAGGCAAACCATTTCAGCTGTTAGGGTCAGCAACATGACAAAGGAAGACAAAGCGAACAAGAAACAAGGGACAGTGGAATGGGTGCATAAGCTGAGGCACTTACATTAGTCAATAATTCAGTTATTTGATGCATCTTGGGGTAGTGGGAAGCTGAGTGCCCTGGTTATGTTCATACAAGCGCCAGTGCGACTAAGCGGCTACGCTTGAGGACAGAGCCTTCCCTTCTGCCTAATTCTGCATGTCACTGGTGTAACACAAATAGAGATTGTTACTGTACAGTTCAAAACTGTATGTAATTTGTTGCTTTCTTTAAATATTGGCTCTTAAAGGGGAAAAACAAAGCAATGTCAGTCCGGGCACAACAGGCTCTACGTGCTACAGTGCCCTGAAGAAGCTTCATAATTGTAGTTAAGAGATATTCGTGGTCCTACTAACAGTATTAGATTTGGAACCACAGCTCACCAGCACACGGAGGGAGGTCATGCCACAGAGTGGAGCACACATCACAAATAAATGGCTGAGACAAACGGCCACCGAGAAACAAAAACTGCACCCGGCAAAAGCCATCTTTGACAAGCCTTCCCGAGGAATATGAAAACATGCAACCCCTGACCCCCCTTTCCCTTAAGCCATCCTGGGAAGCAAACAAGGAAGAGTAATGATCAGCATGCTTATTTGTCGTGTCTCATGCTGAAATTTGAGAAGACTTTTTCCTTTCTTATGTGTTTCTTCTGAGGAAGGCCAGCTTTTTGTGATGGGTATTGCTTGTCAGTTACGCACAGGACATACAGTTATTCACAAAAGAACCATGTCCTGAAGGTGTGCAACGATTCTAGCAATATTTAGAAGCAGCCATGTAAACTGTAAAATCGGGTATTCACAAAAAGTTGGGTTGTCATCAATCACACAGTAAAATTGGATGCTACTACCATGTTTTGTTCTGTAATTATCTCCTACACCTTTTCTTTGCAATAACTTTTACTGCTTTCTAATAGTTACAGCTATTTCCTCTACGTCCCAGCCCACAAGGTCTTACTGATCTCTCAAGCAATTGGACCATCCAGTGATCATGCAGCATTCCAAGACATTCCAGATGTAGGGAACACTGGTACTTAATATTTCTGTAAATAGATTAGAATTAAATCAGTAGCATGACATAACACTCCCCAGAATGTGTGGTATTAAAACAATCCGTATCTAATCAAACTACATTCAGACATTAATAAAAGAAATACATAAATGTATGTGCTGCTTCTGAACATGTGCTCACCAACAGCTTTGGGACACGATTTTAAATGAAAAACTAGCTGAACATATTAAGATTTTGTCTATGCAAACCGAAACAGGTTTTGAAATAGGTAAAAATATTTCAGCATGGCTGGCAGGCAAACAGCAACAGCAGAACATTTTGTTGCTATTGAGGTGTTGGGTTTTTTTGTGGTTCTTTGTTGTTGTTTTGTTAAAAAAAAAAGCCCAAGCAAACAACTGAACAAAGTTTCTGCGGCCTAAAAAGGAGGGCCAAAGAAATCACAGGACTATTGTGGAAGACAAACCATGGCCAGACATGGCCACTTATGTTTCTCTTGACCCTGCGGCGATCCTTTGCAAGTAACCATTGACCAAAACTACTACTCTGAAAGGAAAAAAACCTGTATTTTCTTTCCTTCATCATTTTTCCACTGAGTTAACAGCAAACAATTATGAATGCAGGGCTAAAATACACATGCACGCACACACACTTCTTGGAATACTTACAAAATTTTTCTACCCGTAAAACTATTTTTGTAGATATTACCTGATACGGGGGTGGGGGGGAGGGCACCTCAGACGGGTAAATTAGGTTGCAGACTCTGATATAATGCACGACTGGCAACAGATTTACTTGTAGTATAAAATACAGAGGTAATATTCTCACCTTAATTTGGGACAGTCAAAGGACATCACAGCTCCTTTTTATTTAATTACTATTCCACTTACACTAAAGGCCCCACCTTTTAAATATTTTTCTGCAGTTGAAACATACGCCTTTCTGAACCGTGAGTCGTCTTTTTGTGACATGTTAACATCTTTCTTGTTACAATAAACTTTACCCATTTTGTCTTTTTTAAACTCCATTGTGAAGAGAAATTCCTGGTTTTTACTGACAATTTATACCAATTATTGGCACCTCCTGTACAGAAATAACCCCAAAGGCTTATTTACATAAACCAACTGTAACCACAAGTACTGATCTAACACGATCTAGGCCAGGACATTGGTAGTTGACTAGTGCATTCAGCGGTTTTGATGAGGCCGATTTTTTAGGCACAGAAAGGTCTCACGGTAAATAAAATCATTTGGTTGATGGTGGGGGACACACGCACCTGCTAGAACACTTATTTACACAAATGATTTCATAAATTCTGGAATAAATAATTTAATTTCACTCTACATCATACTACTTGTACATAAAACATAATAGCAACTTTCCATGAAGCTTTAATAAGTTTGAATTATGAAGTTGTGGAGGGAGGGGAACAAGAATCCCAGAGTCCCAAAGGAAAGGTGCTTTGTAAGAGGAAAGTACTAACACAACTGTTAACAGTCATACTTTTCACACTTCAGTGGAAATCTGGTGGTATCATTATTCAGGAGAGAGTTTGGAAAACTATAATTTTTAAAAGTTTACATTGTCAGTAAATGTTACAAGACAGTTGTTACATGACAGCTAGCACTCTCATATCACCATTGCAGAAGTTTTCAGCATGGCTGGAAACCGATAGCTTGATCTTCCCCAGTATTCCAGTGAAATCACAAGACATGCTGGCATAAAAAAGCAGTATTGGTGAGATGGGCACAGAGCTTTTAGGCATTTATTTTTTCATGTCAGCCACATAAATTCCCTTCACTGTACAGTAAGTTACAACATAGAATTCCAGTAATTCCTCTGCCAGAGCTGCAGGGATCTCTCTATACTGACTGCAGTGTCTGTTCCTGAGGGGCTGTCTTGGGTAGCCATCCCTCAGTTTGGTCAAACCCCTGTTTATGTGAGTTGTAGCATCTAAGTGTAAAGGACTCAGAAAATGATTGAAACATTGCAAAATTTATCCAGTCTAGAATGGAATTAGCAGGAGTCTAATATTCCTGAAGAAGACACCTGTAGAGTAAAAGGTTGTTTTAGGCTTTTTATTAGCTCACATCTTTACTTAGTGACATAAATACCACCAATTTGAACTGTGATAACTTGTACAGAGTACCAAGAGAGAAGGTTATGTAGTATATATGCATAGGTATGTTATTAATACATACCTGATACTGCCTCCCCTCTGCATAACCTGCATAAGGTAAATTATTGCTTGGATAGCCAAATTTCTTGTATTGAGGTCACTGGTTAGAAAAATGCTCTCTTGCTGGATTTGGTCTCTTTAATGGCCAAGGATGCATGGGACTACGCAAAAGAGAAAAAAAGGAGGTAATTAAAAATATGTGTAACAATATAGTGCAAATTACATGACGTATAAAACTGAAATATAAAAATCATAAAGCTCACTACTGCATGCATGACATTGAGGCAATAACATCAAGACATCTAAATGTTCTGTCTTAAGTTCATTTTGCTGTTAAACTCTCACCCTACAAACACAGGTAAAAGTGAGTTTGAAGAAGCAATGTATTCTTTGAGGTTTTTTTTTTTCTTCACTGTTACCCTGAACAGTGCCATAATATCTGATTTTCTATATTCCTCTGATTATGTATACCTTCAACATTTTCAGTGTTTATGTGTAAAAAAAATCAGACCTTCCTGATGGACTGAACTCTCAAAGCTCCAGTCTGTTTCTGCACCAGACCCCTGTTATTTACAAGGAAAATATTCTACTATCCTTTAGTTGCCTCATGGTAAACAAATTCTCTGCAGAAGTGGCAGGTAGGAGCTGCAACAGTTGGCTGGTGTTAGTGAGGAAGATTCAAGTTAGGAAGCACACCTAAGGAAACTGCGTTTCTGAAAAGTAATTGTCATGGTTTTAGCTGGGATAGAGTGAAGAAAATTAACTAAAATCATGACAGTAACAAAAATGAATACATTTGTACTTATTAGAGGAAAACCATACCCACCTTTGGATAAATCAGTATTTTAGGATTTAGCTTCAGAAACAAGAGAAATACACACTGACTTCTTTTTGGTGATACATTAGGAGAACAGACTAAGTCTTAGCAAGCTGATAAATTTAGTCCTGTGTGCTAGTTCCCATTTAGTAATAATGTACAAAATAGTCCCAGAATTGTTGCAGCGATGCTGTTAGAATTATGCAAGGTAGAGGAGAATAAAGAAAAAAACCCCAGAAAAATAACCTCTTTCTATTAAAGACTCAAGCCACAAAAGGTATGTGAACAATCCAGTCAAAAGCTTAGCCACTTACTGGATCTTTGCCAGTTGTCGGGCCACTGGCAAAGCTACAAAGTAATTCTTAGTCTCCAAACCAAAGTATAAAGTGAAAATGAGAAAAAAAGACAGCAAACCAGCAGCGTATCTGTAACTCTCTGACTGACTTGGGGTTGGGACATCATCAAAATCTGCTCAGTACAGCTTTCAGAATTTGTCCAGCCCAGACATCCTATGCATAGAGGGTCAGGTGCTTACACAGAGTGAAATGACAACAAATAACAAACAGGCCACCTGGTACAGTCTGTTAGCGGTTGTCTCTGGTGGAAAAAAAAAAAATGTATAAACCCATTTATCAGTTACAAAATATATTGTTTGTTACAGACACATTTTCAAATGTATAAATTCAATTTATCTACAAGACTCAGTAGAAGAAAAATGTTTATGTATTTGGATGATGCAGAAAACGTACTTCTAGGATGTAACAGAGAAACACCCACCCAGGTGAGTCTCTGCACAATTAAGTAAAACAGGTATTAAGGGTCTGACCAAGGCCTAGAAGTTTTGTTGAGTCTTTTAAGATTAAACATTTCAGAAAGAGGCCGCTCCATAAATAACAGTGGATTTACCTCTGATTTATGCAAAACTGAGTAAAAAATTAAAAGTAAATACAGTGATCAAGAGTTAAGATCCATTGAATATTGTCATTTGAAGACTGGCTGCTGTCTTGCCAGATATATTGTGCTTGAGGAAGGAGGAAAACTTAATGAAGAAACAAAATAAATATTCTAGATTGTTCATAAAACTAATAAGTGACATCCATTTGCTAAAGGTATCCTTGTTTAAAAATAATGACCTGAAGTTATTTTCAAGACAAGGTACCCTGAGGAGAGAAGCAGGGTTTGGGGTCGTTCATCTGCAAAAGCTGATGCTCTCAGATGCAGATTTCCGCTTCCTCCCCTGCCTCTCTGACAGCTTTGGTGAGGGCTCTGCAGGCTGCAGCGCGATGTGTGCAGGAGCCTGCCTGGTTGGCACGAAAACAAAAGCTCAGACAATTAACAACGGGCTTTTTACAAGCTCATGTTTTCACGACCACCCCATCTAGCAGGGAGATGAGGCAGGCAAAAACATCCCACGGACTGCCTCTGGGCTGCAACTTGTGGTCTGGAGCGTGACAAAGTACTAAATACAGCAGCCCTTACCCAAAGCAGTTCCTTTTACAGTAGGTTTTCTTCCCTAACAAAGTGGGGACCTTGAAAATTATAGCACCAGTTGTACAAAATTCAGAACTAGTTAAAAATTAAACAGCACCATCTCCTGGTGAAGGTAGGCTCATGCCTCATTTTCGCCCCCCACAGCATTTCCAAGATATTACTACCTCACAAATATATTTAACAGGTATACATTATTAAATGTATTGGACTAGATTATTTCCTTTCTTTTCTCAGACAGCCTATAATGTCTTCTTCTCAGACACTATACACTTCTTATATATGCAAAATAACCACTTAAAGTACCAAATAAGGAAATGAACCCCCCCGATATATTCCCTTCCACATTTCTTTGTATTTATTTCCCGCTCTTTTCTTGCGACACCCACTAGTTCAAGCGATGATCTCTACTATGAAGAACATCTTGTCTAATGGAGAAAATTGGCATGGCTGAGGGTTAGCCTAGTCGAAAAGGCAGAGTCTGGTTACCTTCATAATCCTGTAAATGACCCCGTCTACCTCACAGGAATGGTGCAGAGGTCCCAGGGAAATATTCCGTCACAAGGGTGACGCAGATAATTTAATTTCAGATCTTATTTAAGGCACTTACTCAGGAAACGGTTAAACATTCTAGCCCCAAACCTAACTCAGTTGGAGGCAGTGAATTTTAAACAAATACGGCTAGAATTCTGCCAACAATGCTTATGCTATGTACTACAAGCAGTGATGTACCGTCATGCATAGATTACGCAGCTGAGAGATGACAAAGATAAACAATACATTTGGTACAGCCATATCCTTCTAATCACCTACAGTGACTCCCCCCAGCCTCCAAAAATGTCATCTCTCACAACATTGAAAGGAAAGAAGGGTCGCATTATTGCAATTTAACTTGTTCCATGAATTTTCATTCCACTTCCCATTGAATAAAATGCATTTGAAACAAACATGTCTAACTCTCACAAAGTTTTAGTCTTGGACTCTGGGCTTGCAGAACTGTTTATTGTGATGCTTATTCACACAGAGTCAGATTCTCAGCAAGTACCACCTGGTTTGTCTTAATTGATTTATGCAGTTACACTGCTCTGCACCAGCTGGTGACCACATACATCTTTGTTACAAAAATAAGCCTGATTTCTTGTCTCTAAAGTAAACACGATAGATCAAATCTTTACTAGGCCTCTCTACTCGTACTTTGACACATCTTGTAATTGCAAAACTTACTTTTGTGCATATACAAATAGAATATAGACTGACTGAGTCAGGCCACCTAACACTGAGAACAGCCAGTAATGGAAGCATAAGGAAGAAATATGTAAACCGTGTAAATAACTTGAAGTACTATCAATACAACAACATTATTAATTGACTGAGCTGGAGTGGAGCCTGTGGCTGCATTTGCAGCAGCAAAGAAAGTGGACTAATACAAGTGGGACCCCTCATTGACACTTTATGAACTTCAGAAGGGTTTGCTTCTTGGCCTATGTCTAGCTTGGCCTGGGCACTGAATGTTCATCAGAGACTGAAGCGTATATTCTAGTTACTTTAATCTGAAGGGGAATCGGTTTGTGCACTCTCAGCCGTGAACCGCAGCACAGTCAGTGGAACAACCAGGAAGTTACCCACCTGAAAGCACACATCCAACCTGAACACCTCCGCCTCCCTGAATACATGTCTGATTTTTAAAAAACTAATTTACACTGTGAGTGCATACTGCTGGATTATGCATTTTATCAAAAAGGACTTTTTCTTTTCTTTTAAAAAACTTCTGCCTGGTTTCATCTGACATTGCCTAGTACTTACAATAAAAGCAGGGAATAGTAATTTCTCACACAACCTCTCCTCGTACAGAAATCAGTACTGATGACCCTGAAACACTAGATTACCACATTGCTTGCTGAGATGGGGGCTCAAAATTACATACAATAGTCAAAATGTAAGCATAGTTAAGATTTGTGCAGTGGTATTATAATGTTCCTCTTATCGTTTTCAGTTTCTTCCTAAAATCCTTAGCAAAACAAACTTTTTCAGAACACGTTACTCTAGACGCCCTGAGTTCTAATTTCTCATTTAGAGATGACTGCCATATACGCAAGCTTAAAACTGCTTTTCTACACATGTCGATTTGCATTTATAAACAATAAATTTCATTTGTCATTTTCTTGTCCCGTTAATCATTATTATATACTCCTCCTGTACTTCTTCATAGTAAGGCTTATTTTTGACTACTCTGAGTACGACAGCATCATCACCAAAATGTGGCACCTTACTGGCACTGCCTTTTACCTGTTCTTACACAAACACTACACAAATCCTCATGGAACCTTGCGGAAACACTCATACGAGCATATGTCAGTCCTTCCTCTGCTGAAGTATAACCAGCAAACAGTGAAATGAAACTGTAGGCATGGCTCCTCAGCAGCCTGAACCGGCTGAAGTCTGGACAGTATACCAAACTCTCCCCCTCTGGCTGTGTACGTGCGCCCCTTTCCTTGCATGGGCACTCATACCAGTAACAGCATTCTGCGGCCTAGTTCACAAACTGATCAGGCTGGAACTATCTCAGCCGGCAGCCAGAACAGCACAGCGATGATAACAAGGGAAAAGGATGTTGTAGCATGTGACTTGAGCTTACATCCAAACTATCCTTTTTAACGCTGGTCTTCCAATTGGCCTAAAATGAAATATTTATTTGAACGTCCTTTTAAAATAATCCCTAATTCTTTGTTTGAGATTCACTTCATCCTTGATGAAGAGTTTCACCTTCTCACATACATTTAGGTGATCTTTGAAATCAAATACTGGGCAAATAGAAGGAAGATTTTAAAATCAGGTTACCTTTAATTTTACCAGATGACCTTTTTTTGCTATTCATATATCCTCCTGTTGAATCACAAAATCCCATCTGACTTCCACTTGAATTAGGAACATGGGATATGCCCCACATGCCAACATCTCTTACCCCTGGCAATTGCTGATCAATGTGCCCCGAGTTACCAGCCGTTGCAGCAGTAAATGCAGTAACCCAGCATTTAAAGTTGTGCTTCATGGTATGGAGGATTTGTCTGGTTCCTGGTTGGGGGAACAATGTGATTTAGAGCATTAGCAATACTTTTGAGAGACTTGACAAATCTTTTTGCACTACAGATTGATTCAACGGCCAGATCATAGGTTTAGATGTACTGTGGCAATCACTATGTGAGAGCTATGTATTATTAACATTTTTCAGTGGCAGAGGAAGTACCAGTGGTACTCACTAATGGGGGTCAGGGAAAGAGGAAAAAAAACATACTGTCTATGTACTTGGGACAGGTATCCATCGAGGGTGGGGTGGGTGTGGGAAGATAAGAGTGTGGAAAGGAAAAAGCAGCTCCAATTGCCAATGCCTAGGACCAAAGAACGAGAGAAATCAGGTTTAATGGCCAAGATTCTTGTCAATGTTTATTGGTCTTTTTTTGTGGAAGGAAAGCCAACCCTTAATAGCAAATAGATCAGCAAGACAGATTTGGTAGTCTTGAGCTAAAGTAGCAAATGTACTTTCAATCTTTAAAGCTTGCCTGGTGAGCCTTAGAGAAGAGAAGCAGTGCCTTAGAGCGAAGTTCTGCATGCAGCAGTAAAATGCTGAATAACTGTTAAAGTGCTCTTGTAAGATGATTTGATTTAGTTTTAAATTGTGTAAACAGTATTTTGGCAGAGGATGCTATATGGCAAGCTTGTTGATTTAAATATCCAGAGGTTAAAAATTAATCAGAATGCCAGACTACTTTTGCTTTACTTCCATTTTGATTAAAAAACCCTTTTAACTGCACCCAGAGCAAGTTACCCAGCTTTTTTACATTTACAGTGTAAATGTACACAGTAAAATATTACAACAACTATGATAACCAGTGCTACTGCAGGAAGAATAATTACAAAACCAAATCTAGAGTGTTCCAAAGGTGGTTACATTTGGGACCCATGTACCAATACCATTATATTAATTTAATAATAAATAATACAAAAAAATTAAAGTATTTTGCTATATAATTACTTACTATTGAATACTGCAGGGGTCAAGAGATTAAATATTTTTCCTGGTTACCTAAAGTTGTCACTTATCTTAGTAATACATATCTTCTTCTAAATTTGATGCCAGGGTCTGGGTCAGCCAAGTCCAAGTTAGTATTCCAGCAAGTCCAAGATAATAAACTTTGTTGAGAATTGGATATATTACCGACGTCATGGTATGATTCAGGTCAAAGATCTTTTCACCAGGCTCTAAGCATGGCAAAGCTTCTGAATTTCCAGAGCAGACTACGCAGGTAAAACTGAAATGTCACAGTGCTGTCTATCATGCTGATACTGATGCACCTTCTATGGAAAAGCAGCAACACAACCCACAGTAGACAGACAGGATATGTCTCCTCTGCTTAAAAGAGGAGTCTTAAAAGAGTAAGTTACTCTTAAAAGAGTAAGACTTCTAATCAGATAAGAATATTGCTTTTTCAAAAAACTAAGTTACTTTAATTAATTCAGGGCTTCTTCCCCCCCCCCCCCCAAGCATTATTTCCTCCTCTGATACAAAGGATACCAGTAGAACGGAACATCCCCAGCCATTCTCATGATGGGAAGGTTCTTTTGCTAGGGATCATGCAACATTTGTTGATGCAAACATCCTGGATTTGGGAAACCTTTTCTGAAAGTCTGACCTTGATCTCCACTACTGAAAACATTCTTTTCCTACTGCAATTTATATGCAATATTTGTATTGATGTGGATATAATTTATAATACATAGTTTCAAGAATGTAGCATTTGATTTCTTTGGAGTTGTGCTAACATTCGGACAGCATACACAGTTATCGAATGTGGTATATTGGCTACACCTGGAGGCTAGCGCATGTTCACAAAAACCAGACTGGGTCACAGAGAAACTATTGCCTTGAATCTACCAGGTAATCAGAGGAGCTTCATAATACTGTCCTGGTATTTTCTGTCTGATTTCCTGTCAGGTCTAAGGGTCAAGCTATATGTAGAAAACAAATATGCTAGATAAGGGAACAAGCCTTTCTACTCAGCTGACTAGATTTTTTTTTAAAAAAAGGAAAAAACCAACTACATAACAGAGAACAGGATATTTAGATGTCTGATTTTTTTTAACTCTAAAGAAATTTTGATCAATCTGGGAAAAAAATTACCTTGTCAATACACACCATAATTCAGTTCTGAAGTAAAATATCTGAGACAATAGTGAGCATGTGAAAATTGAGGATCACAGTGATTACCTAAATTATGAATTACATGGCCTGCACATATTCTGAAAAAGAAAATGCTGCACTCAGCTCCCAGATCTGATGCTTTGTAGCAGAGTTACGAGCTTATGCAGATCGTGGATGAAGATCAACATCTGCTTTCATGGATCACACTGCAGGGTCTGAAGTTAGTTAATCATTAATATATTTGACAAGCTGCATTTACATAGCGTATATTTAAACAAACCAACCCCACATCCTACCTGCAAAAAGGTTTTTCTTTTTATACGTTGACAAGAAATATTGGCAGGACAGAAGCTGTCTGTTATCAACCAGGCAGGCCTTAATGTCCTTAACTCCAATGCAGTGGGCTGTAAATGAAAACAAAACAAATATTTATTTAATGCAATTACAGAGTAACATACTGTTAGTGGGCTGTATTTCTATTTACATCAGAAATTTAAGCTTCATATGACATTTTGTAAATGATACTAAATCTTACTTTCCAAGGCCTTGCCCCTTCAAAATTTTGAAATTTGAAAAATTCATGTTTACCTGCTTATATTACTTTACTCTGAATTTGTACCCATCTTCCAGTTAGCCAGTAAATTGTACGGCTTACATTATTATGATTTCTATCACATCATTTAAGTGTGGTTGTATCTGAATTCTACTATTTATCATCCCTGCGTTGTTGGCAAAGGCTAAAAAACCAAAAGCATGAAACCCACTAGAGACTCAAAGCTTCCAATTATAATCCAAGTGAAAACCTTTTTGTGTGTTTTGCATTGGGATCATTCTTTATTTTGGTCTACAAAAGGATTTGTTTTGCAATAATATCAGTTCTCTTCCATCTCTTTTGTTGAGTAAACACTGTGGGCTGTAAATTATGTTCCAGAAGTTGAGCACTTACAGTACTTCCCAGGCATACAGCTGCCTAAAAATAAATTCCTCGACAGCAACCTTAATCAGACATCGAAAGTCACCACCATGTTTGGCACTCAAACCCTGCAATTCTTTGCTACCTGTTTCCTTCCTGTGTAGGACTCGGACTGAACGCCGTACTCATCGTTCATACCAGCAAGCTGCAAGCTGATGCAGAGGATCTGGTGCAAAGCCACTGAAGCCTATGATTTACAGAGATGTACCTGAAATCTTGACCTATCACATATAACCAAACAAGCAATTGCAAGATGCCACTGGAGACGTGGAGAGAGAATATTAAAACCAGGACTGTACATTGCAAGGCCAAGCACATTTATGATACTCAAAAACCCCCAAAACCACCAACACAGCTGTGCTGGTGTTGTCTGGGGTGGAGTCAATTTTCTTCACAGGAACTAGTACCGGGGTACGTTTTGGATTTGTGCTGCAAACAGTGTTGATAACATAGGGGTGTTTCTGTTCCTGCTGAGCAGGGCTTGCCCAGAGCCAAGGCCTTTTCTGCCTCTCACAGCAGCCCACCAGCAAGCAGGCTGGGGGTGCACAAGGAGTTGGGGCTGACCCCAGGGATGTCCCACACCACATGGCGTCATGCTCAGCACATAGAGCTGGGGGGAGAAGGAGGAAGGGCGGGACGTTCGGAGTGACAGTATTTGCCTTCCCAAGTCACCGTTACATGTGATGGAGCCCTGCTTTCCTGGGGATGGCTGAGCACCCGCCTGCCCATGGGAAGGGGTGAATGAATTCCTTGGCTTGCTTTGCTTGCGTGCGCGGCTTTTGCTTTGCCTGTTTAAACTGTCTTTTTCTCAACCCACAGGTATTCTCACTTTTACTCTTCCGATTCTCTCCCCCACCCCACTGGGGGGAATGAGTGAGCTGCTGTGTGGGGTTAAACCACAACAGAGCTGAGTATAATTTCGCATACCTTTTCATAATGAGAAGATAAGCTTTTAGAATTAAGCCAGAAAGTCAGAAGTGGAAGAGATCTCTGAGAAGACCCTTCTGAGCCTATGTGGCAACTGACAGGAAGGCAGTAGCATCAGAGCATCTTGCTCTGTATTGTTATTGTAAGGGGGCTTTTGCACCATGAACAGGTAGATGAGCAAACTTGTGACTAATGTATTATTAGTTAGAGAATCTGTGCTATGAACAGCTTTTATGTCAAAAAAAGATGGAAGCCTCCTTCTTCCCCACTGTCCAAGACATTCTAATCCAACATAACTGTTAATCAAAGATAAATCTAGATTACTACACAGCTATCAAGGCTTACATTCATACAAATCTATTTACATACATTGTATTCCTTTCTCTCAAGAGGGCATCAGCATTGAAGCATACTTCAAGACAACCTAAATATAGATTGTATGTTATGACTATAAAGTACAGAACAATGAAAAATGCCTAGTAGCATTTGGCATCTGATTATCTGGGAGATAAAAGCAGCACCAGTGTTTTTTAGTTACCCATATAATCAGTAACAGAATTACCATTCTTTTAGCAATGTTACAAAAAATACTGAGAGAGTAGAAAATACCTAGCTGTGATTCTGTTGGAGAGGTAGCATGTGCCCTTTGATATTAACGCTGTAATATTCCTTGTCATTAAGGAACACACTGCTGAGCCCTTCATAGTACTGTAGTCTATCTAAATGCAAAGTTATCCTTAAAGTGGTGACTTTTTTTCACAATTTAAAGGCTACAGTAGCATTAAAAAAAATAATCCTCAAATCACAGACCAAAACTCTATTAGAAAAGTAGTAACTGCAGCTAGTTTACATCACCATCAGGTTAGTGATAGCTAATTACCAGTAACTGGTAGCTACCAAGTAAAGAAACAGTGATAATAAAATAAATAAATCAGATCAATCTGTAGGAAATCTACCCATAAAAAAAAATTTCTGACCAACACTCTATACTCTTAACAGAATCAGAGACAATTCCATATAACTTAGCTTCTCATTTAAAATAAGCTTTTTATCAATACATTCTGGCTGTCATAGTCTTAATTACTGATATTTTTCTTCCTGTTGATCTCAAAAATTTTTTCTAAAAATACTATAAAAAGAATTTTTAATTTTTTAAAATCCATATACCGAACATTCATTCCTACTGAAAAAGAACACAGCCACCTTACTCATTTAAAATGCTTCCTTTTGATATTGACAGATTGACTCAAAATGGTTTAAAACCACCAGAATACCAGGTATTTAAGTTGTAATTCACAGGTTTGCAATCCTTTTCATGTATAGAAGTACAGAACAACAGGTAAAAGCAAAAGCATTTTGTCTTGCATACCTAAGTCTGTGTGAAACATCACCATACTCTTGGCAGCACAGAACTCAAGAACCACGAAAAGCTCCATAACAGCACACACAGGTAAGCAGTTGTCACACAAAGGTCTTAACATTGTCATTGTTTTCCCATTATTTAAAAATAAACACTACCTAAACCATAAGTATTTCCTCAGAAGCAATACCCTTGGGACTGCAGTACCACAGCAGCACTACCATAGGTAAACCAGGCATTTGATAGAACCACCCCTTACCTGACAAGCTACAAAGCAAAACCACAACCATGTCTTATGGTCTAAAGATTCTTTTTCACTCAGTGAATCGCTGGCCGCGAACAGAGTGAAAAGCAAGATTTTAGGAATGGGCATCCTGAAGCCGATTGTGGTGAGAGACTGCTTCTTCCAGATTTTGCTAGCAGCAGAATGCACTCTCCTCCCTGCTGTTATTTGCTGTAGCAAGTCAAGGCTTATGGATTTTGAGCTCGTCTGACACCATCCTTCTCTATAAAGAATTACTAATTAACTTGTAACAGATACAAGTTCCTAATAACTTCTCCATCATATTTTCTTTCATGACAAGTGGGTAGTTCCATAAAAATGTCTCATTAATCTTGCTATTTCTGAATTTTTGAATACATATGCGAAGTATTCCTTTAACAATCTAAGTTTCAACACACTGAGGAATCTGTCACAAGCATTTTTCTGTTATCCTTTTAGGGTTATGTTACCTTTTGAAGATAAATTTTGAATGTATTTGAAGATAAAGTTCCTTGAACATACATTGTTTTTAAAGATATGTCAAAGACATGGATCAAGAATATAAAAATGTGATTAAAAGGTTATTATCAGGCTTGTCTTAAGACATTTCTGCTCCTAGAACAAATGAAGTCTTGCTGCAATAATTATTGCCGCTCTGATTGCTAGGCACAGCTGCAGCACATAGTATGTTACCGACAACTCTTCCTTCAACCCCTGGTCTGTTGGATTACAAAACATGGTTGGAATCTTTTTGAATTTTTCATGATTTCCTAACTTCCAATCTCATGATTTTACCCAAACTTCTCCCACAGTTTGGCATGAAATCACACACATTCTTCCTCATCATTGCCATATGTACTTATGCATTCTCAAATCAGATTCTAAAAAGTTAGAACTAAAATTTCTGTACTGACTAGACATGAATTCTTACACTGTCCCAATTTCTCTGAGTCTGTTTTCTGATTGCAAACACAGAATTACACTGAGATATATTTCAGTCCAAACTGCAGTTTTATTTAGATATTTTTATCTGCATGTATAAAGGTAAAAAACTGCCTGCTCCCCACAAATAATTGCACCAGATTCTGGTCCCAGTCACAACAGCTCAATTTACCACAGCTGGAACTGAAACAAAATCTTACTTCATAGCATGCTTTTCCACCCAGGATTAAAAAATAATTTAATGGCAAAAGATCTAAATACCTACTTTAATGAATATTCCTTATTATCTTTTGGAGGAGGTAATGTGTAAGTAAACGCTAAGTGAAGGCTTTTATCAAGGAGGATAAGGAGTTCAGTATACTCTGACACCAAGCCAGAACATTTGTTCATATCTCAGAGAAATAAATATTTCAAATCATAGTTGAAACCAAGACTACTACTTGCAACTTAATGATAATTCTTATTAGGATTTTGCTAGTGACCCAACTGGGTGCTGTTTCCTTTGTGATACCTAAACACAGCACAAATGAAAAAGTTCTAGTTTTCTTTCAGATGTATTTTTTTAAAATAAAAAATTCCCCAAGGCAAGTAGGGAAGGAACGATCAGAGCCAGACGGAGTAGCTTTGATAGGCCAAACACCAAAAAAGTTCCAAGTTTCATTTTAAGAGTATACCTTCTGTATATATATATCCATCTGGAAAGAAAAGGGATAGAAGGAAAAATCTGACTGCATAAAATGGGGAGATGAACCTTGGGTAAAAACAGCCAGATAGGAAAACAAAAACAAACATTCTGAAGACTAGGAAGGACTGCTTCACTAGACCACAGTTCAGAAAAGAGACTAAACTGTGCTCGGAGGTCTTTTTCTTCATTACATCACGAGAGGAGAATGCGAAGGGAATGAGAAAGTCCATACCCCCAGTGACATCCCAGAGGTTTATCTACCTGGAAGTTTGATTCTCTGCTGGCAGCATTTTCTTCCAAGCCTGGCTTTGATATTTGCACCATGAGCTGTTTTCAAATTTGCCCAGCACTGCCTCAGGACTGTCTTGAAATTCTGTGTCTCATCAGAGAACGACAGGGCAGCAGACATCGTAGACAGGGATGCGACATCTTTTCCCATGATATTGTCTTCCCTAGATCACTTTTTAAAGGCTTACTGGACTCTTCCCTGTTCACCATTACCAAAGTGAACATCTATCCCAGCTACTGCTGAAGTATTTTTGTTGTCATTTATACCGTTAAAACAATCCACGATGTCAGTTAGGAACGCAATATGCGCTCACAGCTCCCACACAGCCATCCGCGGCTTCTTTTTGTACTGCCAATTTATTTCCCTTTTTTACCTACCCCAGTAACAGCTGGTGTCTGTTTCCTCCATGAGCCCCTCACACTGTTGATTCCCACCTTTCCTCCTGGAGTGTCCTCCTCTCTGTGGTCTGTAACGCTTTTGATCCTCTCAAGTTATTTTTTTTTTCTTCCAGAAGTGCCAAGAATCCAAGTGCAAATAACTGTATCAGGGAAAAATAAGCAAATAAAATGTGGAGAGTTATCAAAACATAAGCATATGATTTAAATGCCATCCTAAACACTCTCAGACTACTCCAGTGCAGCCTTCCTCTATCAATATTAGAAAGCTGTGTCTCGGCAATCTCTTAAATAGAAAAACATTTATCTCAACCCATAAAATGCTGTTTCTAATGTGTAAATACTGGAATGACTTAAGATGGCTAAATTAAAAAAAAGGAAATCTCCTGACATTCACAGTAATTCAACTTCTCTTACCTCTGAAACCCATGATTTTCTGACCTATACATTGCAACAATCTTCTAAAAGGTAATGAAAGCTCTATTAATTTGAGATTTTTGAATGGAAAAAACCACAAAACACACTAGAACGTGTAACACAGGAAATTGTACTCAGCTGGCAGGATAAAGACTGTTTTGCTGACCTATACCACATTTTGAACTTTGGTTTCTACGGCTTCACATGCAGCTTGCATAGTACAAACTGCAGATCAAGATACATAAACACAGTCCAGTGAACAAAATATTTGGTGTTAGAACTGAATGGTTTACTTCAAAGTATACCCATACTTTACACTACTCTGGGTTTTAGTTGACAATGCTGCTATTTGTACAAGATGCCTATATGTAAGTTCTAGATCACTGACTATGTAGTCGTACACAGACTGTGAATAGGGTATTTGTGAGTAACTTGGTATAACAGTAGAGAAAACATCCTGGCTTTGTAGCAACAGCTGTTTTCTGCATCAACACGTACTGGCTATTCTGTTTCCTGGGACTTCAAAAAGATGAAATTATAAAGGGATTCTCCTGTCCCTCTCCTTGGAAGTTCTTTCCACCGATGTACTACATGCAGCCACCTGTCCACAGTAAAGGGTTTTGTAATTTAAACTCACCAAATTGTGCTGAGCTCTTATTTTGGTCTTGGTTCAGTCAAGAATGATTGACTTAAAACCTGCTTTACTCAAACTCATCTTAACAAGCATTATCAATGACAATATACAGTAGTGATAGCTTATTGTTTATAAAATAGTTCACAGTAGAAACCTCATTGCACAGGAAAGATTCCAAATGCACACCAGTGGCGTCAGAGGATTATATCAAGAACCCACTGATTGCCTCAATTAATCAAACTTAACCCCTTTTAAGTATTACTTAATATTGATTTGGTCAATGAAGAAAAAAATAAAGAAGAGAAAAATTGTGAGGACATCCTTATTCCATTACAAACATTACTGATGAACACCAAATAAGTATCAGTGAACGTGTACAATAACTCCTTCATTTTACAAATGAACTACATCTACCTAGAGAGCCAAACTCCTCCAGGGAAGGGGGAGTTTGACAAGTACACCTAGAGAGAAATGTATTTCTCCAGTTACTCTACCCTGTGTTCACCTGTAATAGCTCTGAAGTAGTACCAAATATGAGGAAAATCCACACGAAGGGAATGGGCACACTAACGTTACAGCCTTAGATCAGTCAACAGGAAACACAAAGCAGCAAGTGGCATGACAGCAGCATTTGTTTGCTGTTCATCATCTCTTCTGGGCTGCAAGGGATGTATTTGTTAGGGCTTTTCCCCCTAAAATGTCTGTTTTTTCAATTTCAGAGTTGATCTGCCCTCAAGACATCCCACATAGGACTCAATTTTATAGACTCACATTGCTGAATTGTTTTTCCAATAAACTTGCATATCTGCTTTTGTATCTGTGGATGACTGGCATCACAGTTTTTCCATTTACCTAACTCCCATAAAGAAAATTCCTGCTACCTTTCTACTCCTTACAGAACTGTTATTTTTCTAAGTGTTGACACAAGCCTATTCCTCCATACCAATGACTTCAGAAACTGCAGGACTAAGGAAAAAGAGAGTAGGAGGGAGAAACAGACATCTGAACACCAAATCTCTATTACTTAATCTCTTTCATTATTGAAATATTTTCTATTATTTATTTCCTGGGCAACTTCTATAAAGCTATGAATAAATTAGACATCAAGAGTTTGGTAACTCAAGTTACCAGACATCAAGATGTCAAGTTTGGTTCACACTGTGAAGTGAACATTGAAAGTGTTTTAACAGTCATAAATATACTCTGATGAGCAGGAAGCCTTTAAACACAGGAGGAATGTGGTAGAGCACAGGAGGAATATAAGCTCAGAAGACTCCGTCTGGGTGGGGAAAGTAGCCTCAGCTGCTACGTGTTCTCTGACCATCAGCCTGAGCCAAGTTACAAATGAAAGAAAGGGAAAGAAGGATTTCTCCACCCCTTGGTTTGGGACTGAATGTAGCCTCAGAAAGGTGTGCAAGGCATGCTGGTCCTGACGCTAACAGGGATGAGACAGGAGCTAAGACAGAATCCTGTAATCGTATGCATCTACCATTAAGTTTTGTTAACTTTTCTCTTTTGCAATTGTGTTTCCTTTCTGAGAAAAAAAGTAGAAAACATCCCTCTAGCAACTAGAACTGTGACCGTAGCACGCCCCCAAACTGTCATCTTGCCTTTTTTTTATTTAAAAACTCTTTTAAAAATTCTCGACATTCACTGCACAAGACCCTGAGTATGTGATGGCCTTTATGTGAATGATTCATCATCCTGAAGAACCAGAGGAGAAGAAATGGGGACACACCCAAAGTCTGTGAAAGATTAATTGCACTGAAGTTCAAGTTAGCACTAGCTTTGTTTTTAGGAAATATCTCGGTAACTGATAAAAATCCCCACATAGATTTCTTCATCTGACAGGAGCTAGTAGCTTATGAAAACATGCCAAATGCAGTTATGTTAACAGCAAAAGGTAAACTTTAACCTTTACTGTTCAAAGGATAAAGACCTGTAAAAACCAATACCTAGCAATTCTTTAAAGAGTACTACTTTGGCTGAAATCCCAACAGCACTTAATTTTACAGCAGAGGGTAAGACCAGTTCTTAGCCCTGCCAGAAGATTGCTTTACAAGAGACCCCAGAATCACACCCACAAGAACAGAAAAATTAACATATACCTCAGTTAAAAAAATACTGCTTGATCCTTCTTCAGATATAACGCAGTAGTGTGAAGTACCAGTGCTTTGTTCTTCCAGTTGACATGGATTTCCCCTCGGGTTCCAGCTCACAGCTGCTGAATGCCAGTACTTCAGGTTGCGTGAATCACACACCACCTTTACCTAGGGCTTTTAAGTTTGATTGAGACAAAGATGCAGAAATGTCATTTGCAGTTTTCACTTGGGCAAGTTGTTCAAATGAAACTGATTACAAACCCCCAACTATTGACTTTTTCTTACATGCTGGTATTTTACTGAATGCAACAGGTTTGGACTAGGCCTCAAGGAAGGGCTGCAGAGGCCATCAGTAGGTTTTTACCTACTTAGGTGACAACACATTAAACCAATGCCAATAGGCCTAAACAGCTGTTAGTTGTGGATTTCACAGCATGCCCATTTCTTTTTCATATTGTCTTAGTTTCTGGAACACAGCAAAATCAAGTGGAAAGTTATGCACTCTACACCTACCATCTAGGTAGGCTACATCTAGACTAATTTTATTTCCTCAAATAGAGGGCTATAACTACAGCAAAGTTACTGACCAAAATTAATGGTGGAAGTTGGTCGACTGCTCATTAGCTTTAATCTTAATTTCAGGTCTGCTTCAAGATGGCTTTGGAGAATACTCTTTGTACTACTGTTGTATTGCAGAGGCTCCAAGGGAGGCACAAACAGAAAGCAACCTATTTCTCAAATACTGGTATTAGGACTGTGACAAATCAAGAACAAAAATTTACCAACACTTAAAACCATGATAGCCTCAGTTTAGACCTATTATCTGATCACAGCAAGGCAAACACATGGACTTACTTTTGATCATTTCAGTAAATGCAACCTCCTACAGCCCGTAAATGAAAGGGCAAAAACTAACTGCACCTTGAATAGTGGTGTTCTGACGCTGCCCTGCAGTAAACTAGAAATCCCAAATGCATGTCCCTTTCAACACTGTCGAGTCAGCGATGAAAATTCTATTTCCCTTCTCCTCTACAACTTGTTAGTATGTACCAGTATACTGATTTTTGCAACACAAAATAGAGCTGGCCATTAGACCTGAAAACGTAAAGTTTATTCAAATAAGAAAATTACTGTGACAACAAGATTTTCAAACTTTTAGATTTCCTTACGCTTCATATTTCAGTTTGGTTTGTACACTTGCTCTGGCCTACAAGAACAGCGTATCAATACTGCAGTAATACAAATACTATGAAAACTTCCAGAATAGTTTTGGTTAGTCTTTCTTGACTGTAGCTTACCATGAGCACATACCTGCGTTTGCTTTTTATGATTTAAAATAAAAACTACACACAACCTAGTGCATGCTAATGCTCCCTTTTAAAGACTATAGGCTTTGTAGGACCCCACTTCCTTTTCAGATTTAAAATACATTTTCTGTATTTTAATGCTATTCAGAAATACTCCAAACTTTCACTACAACACAGCTATACTGATGCGTTAAAAAATCTGTACAATATTTCCTAAGTTATTCAAGAATTATAAGGATAATCTGCCATTAAAATACTAGAGCACTAAACACTAGAATACTAAAACAACACTTATTCACACGCATTTTTTCTTCTTTTAAGTAGGTACACAGGAGGTTACACCATGTATTACATTATTTATGACTCTTGGATTCACAAATTACTTTACCTGGAAGATTATCATGGAGCCATACTGAGGTAAAGATATTTGCCATCTGCCTCATTCTTTTAACAAAACAATAGGCGTCATTCTTCCAGTATGGGTAAAAGCCTTCTTTTTATCAAGTTCTGAGCTGCAGCATTCTTTACAAGAAATTACAAGAAAATGGAAGCACTTCTCAAAATTTAAGACAGATAAATAGCTGAATACTAAGCATTAATATGCTCTGCATATTACTTTTGTGATTCCTTCCAGGAATGTATGTTTCAGTACTTCAGAGGTGAAGATTTTGCCCCCCAACATTAGTGAAACAGGTGTGACTTAGTCATATTTACCAGTTAACTTTAAAAATGTACTTTAGAGACAAGGAATTGACAATTTGCCCTACAGATGAGAAAACATACAGAAGTTAAGCTTAATTTTTAAAAAGTATCTTATCACCCTTTATTTTCTGGTGCTTCACAACAATATGACAAAATAAAGTATTACAATCAGTTTTATGTAAATAAAAAAATGAGTATCAACATGTTCCAAATTTCTATATAATGAATACAGTCAATCAGAAATAAAAAACCATGCATTAAATTAAAAATATTTCTGTATTATAAAAATCATCATGTGACCCAGTGCTTCAAGATGTTGGATTTTTCAAAAATATATAACATATAATATAAAAATTACAGTATACATTCTTACTTCTATTATGTTACTGCATTATGAAAGAAATTATATTGAACTTTCAGGTCAAGCTTTAAGTTTAAGTGACTATTAATGATACATTTATGAGGCATTTCAAAGTGTTTCACTATAAATTAATAAAACCATGTCCTATAATGCAACTCTTCCTGTGTACTTATGTTAATTTTTCATTGTTTAACAGGTTTGCATACTGGGTCTGAAATCTTGGAGAGACTAGGTCAGGCACATATATTTAAAATGAGAACTCACAAGCACAGCCTAATGTAGATTTGACTTGCTTTTTTTAAAGCCATTGCATAGCACCTTTACTATAAATTATTAATACAGAGATGTGGCTGAAGTTCCTTGTAGTTATCTGGAACAAGTAATCTGTAGAGTATCATATAAAACATGGAGCTTCAGATGTCTGAAGACAGTGGGCACCTTTTCAGATTTAACAAAGAAACACCTCACAAAATGGCAGCTGAGTAATAAGGATTCACAGTCACCACTCCGATATTTGTACAAAGGCAGATTAGTAACCTGATTTGGGCTGCCTTCATTTCAGTAAATACATTCCAACCTTCTCTAAAATAACCTGCACCTTTTTTGGTACCTCTAGAAATTTCTCTTATCATGTGCCTTACACGGGTGGACAAGACGATGACTGATGCCAACAGAAGTGCATATTATCAAAGAACTGTTATACTGCATCATATTCCAGGTTTTACTAAATAATTTCTTCCACTACTACTAAATCTATTCTCCAGGACAGAGGAACACCAACTGAGAGACTGTTCGTGGTCTTTCTGAAAGCAAAACACATCCAGACAGGATGCAAAACTTTTCATACTTTTTCTGTCCCATTTTCTTTGGCTGCAGATAGGGAAACAGTTCTCTTACAGCTATATTTGTTCCAGTGCTGAAACCCAAGCCTCTAATTTTAGTCCCAGCTCTTCAATTCTGTCAGGGTATTAAACAAAAACTGTTGATAAAACACAAACAACAAAAAAATTACCCTCTCTTGTAGAGAGGAACGAGACAAAGAAATCTCAACTGACCAAAAAACTAAACTAAAAAGTGACAGTAGCAGACAAACCCTGTACCGGAATAAACCTGCGCTGGCTCGCTCCTCTTGTCCACCAGGAAGTGACACAGCACAGGTACCATACTGTTCATTCATCAAAGTGGGCAGGAGCAATAATTTTAAAGTTATGTCCCAGAAAATATATCCAAGATTTCTGGATGGCAATTCAGATACGAGAGGCATACTTCTATTACAGTTTTGCCCTAAGGAGTAATCTGAGGCTAAAATACAGCCCAGGGACAGCTTTGTGTATCATGTTCATTTACAGCATTGACTTCTTGTAAAATCAGGGGTTGTAATACAAACAGCTTGCATGAAACATTTAAACCTTGACTGGCTATCCACCAAAGAGTCCAAGGTACCTTTTGTAGACCAGACACCTTCATTTGTATCATGAGACTTGACTGATAATGCCCCTGAAGTACAAAAGGGACCAGACTAACTTTTGGCACTGCCAGTAGAAGTCAGTCTTGTAAGGCCTACTCTTCCCTGAAAAGGGCAGACCTGCTTGTTCCTTAACGTTCCTTAACAGCTAGCCAAGGTAGCTGTAGAGCTCCCTGCTCCCAGAAGACTCATTCCTGTGCATAGTTTCCCACTGTGTACTGAAAAATGTCATCACAGTAAACCCCTACAAATTCCATGCAAACCTGCATCACCTTACCTTTCTTGCTTACTTGTTGCAGCAGCATATCATTCAAAAGACCTAAGTCAGAATTTATATAGAATCTAGGAGTAGAGCAGATGGTTTTTCCTTTATGTTTTTTTCTATCCAGAATCTGATCAAAGGGCCAGACAGGGAGATAGATAATACAATTTCTGCCATCCAGTCTTGCACTTGAAAATGATCATTTCTTCACCATGTCACTTCCTGCCTTATGTCTTCAACTCTTTCCCTGGGAATGGTATATGAAGCCCAGCATCTAATTTTTCTACACCTCTCTCTGTGATGGAACACTAAATGTGACTTGTCCTCTGTGAAGGCTCTGTGAAGATTGATTTAATATCCTCTGACTGCTGCCTGAATTCTGACAGTTTCCTGGGCCTTAAGAGATGATTAAAGAAACAAAACACATCAAATTCTGTCAGCTGTCCCAAGCAAGTTTAACTAATAGAATTATTCTTCTTTAAACTTTACATTTACTGACTTCACCTCCCACTGGACTCTATATAACAGTCCAACACTCTGCCTGAAATTTGGATTCCAAAATATGAACACTTATCTGTTTCTGAACCATCATAAGCCTTACTTATTCTTTTGCTCATTCATCATTTGTGCCTTCTGCACATTCCATTGTGCAATATCTCCTCAAAACTTCTACTAGTCGCACAGTGACACTGGAGTACTGTTTGCCTGTACTTCACTAGTCATTTGCCTTTGCATTAGCAGCCTTAGAAGAAGGAATCGGGTTGTGAAATCTCTTCTTATGGAGAACAGGGTCAAATATCCCTTCATATCCCAGTGCTGAGAATACATTCCTGTGAAGCAGCATTTCTTTTCAGGTTTAAGTCTTCCAACCAAGCTATCTGTTTGTTTAGTTTGTTCTTGCTTCCCCCCTCAACTTTACAACAAAGCACATATTTTCATTAATTGAAAGGTAACAAAATTCAGCAGAATGAAGGACAAACTACCAGCACAGCATCCTTTTACAGTTTGTATATTAGGGGAGTGCCACAGTAGATACAGATTACCTCTAGGCTGATTATTATTGTGTACTGATAACAAGTTGCACTTTGTTCAAAGACGACCACCAGATCTATTCCAACCCTTATAAGAGTGTTTTGAAGAGAAATGGAGGACGAACAGAAGTAGAGTGATATACACAATGATAAAAGCAGTGTTTGAAATTTTAATCCTAGGAAACTTAATCCATTTCTAATTTCATTCTTATGGAAAGAGAGAGAATTTTACAGAAATCCTACCAGGATCAATGGGTATTGCACACAAACTTCTCAGGAGAGAAGTGGCTGCCTATTGCTTCTGCATTTTTAATATTTGTCAGCACTTTAAACCTTAAAACTACAGGTTTCCACATTACTAATGCATTCTGTATAAATTCAAACAGTTTCACGGATTAAGCAATTTGCATACAGTTCTTCAAAGTATTAGAAGTAGGTGAGAACTAATGCATAGTCTCTAAAGGATGTTTTAGAGATGAGTTGTGTGGTCTTTTCCCAGCTTGAGTGTATTTATATGTCACAAGAAGCATGCTGGACAAGAACTTGTTGTTCACGTCTTTCAAAAAGATGAACGGAAACAACAAATGACTTGGCAATGAAAAAAATAATGACTTGTTTATACAAGCATTAAAGATAACACTGTTGGTATGATGTAACACCCGACTTTCTAAGGTTACTCAGACCACTATGAAGTTGCAATTCATTCCAGCGCTGAGAGAAAAAACGACCAAGAAGCTTCTGCAAACGCCATCCATCACATTCTTTAGATCAACGAACATCTGAGCCGAGTATAGAGGTATGCTTACGTTTTCAAATATTCTTTGCGAAGTGACATTTATTAACAAGCTTGGCACAGAGAAACCTCACTGTGAGAGGACACTGACAAATCTCATTTTCTCAGTGTCCCACTCATGACACTGACAATGAGTGAATTCTCACTGTTTATAAGTAGTGAGAAACAAAATAGTCACTAAAGAGAATCATGTAGGTCAATAATACAGATTGGGATATAAGAAAAATACCTGATTAAAGTATACCTCACAGAGCATGTATTGTAAGGATTATTCCTTCCCTTCTTCCCTCCCCCTTATTTGTAATACTTTGCAAAGATTTGTAAGCAGATTTGTCTTAGCTTCTAGTACTGTACATATCCACATCTTCTGGGCTGGACTGACCATGGTCCATAAGTTTTGGATCAGGCTTAAATTTTGGTGCCTTCACTGTTCCTGTTAGAGATAAAGAAATTTAATTAAAAATAGATATATATTTGAGCTGTAGAAAAAAACCTGATTGACCCATTGAGTTACCATATTACCAAATAGATTGATCAAATCATGTATGTTCTTGTTAAAATGGTGTAAGTGATACAAGACAATGAAGGTGTGTTGTAATCATTAGCATACAGCAGTGGATGGACAGCAGGTCTTCCTCCTACTCTCTACACTTTAATACTACTTCCAGAACACAGCAGGGCGAGAGAAGAAATAGTGATGCTTTTGCCCTACACACGGAAAGGAAGGGAAAGTTTGGCAGGTGGAAAAAAAATCTTCAGGGTTTCTCCCCCCACTACTCCCAGGAGCACAGCCATCTCCCAAAACCAACTGAATCAGGATCTTCCCTGAAGCTGCTGCCAGATGGTAAAAATTCCAAGCTAAGACAAACACGCTTACCTAGCTTCACTTCATGACTTCCAGAAAACAGTGAACTAAGTTTACTAAAACATTGAGCCCTCACACTCATCCCGAATGACAAGGCACAAAGACTGATGTATTTAATGATACTGTAATTCCAGAGAATCTAAGGGAGTATAAAGGCAGGTTTTCTAGGACTGTGCCTCCTACTACTAGTCTGCTTCTTTTCCTGCTACATCAGTTGGTTTAATAAAGGGTGCTACATTCTGCTGAAAGCTTTGCCCTGTTTGGACTAGGGAAAATGAACATCTCTGCCAAAACAGATAAATTTAGGGCATGGAAATTTTTGGCTGCATTAGGGACATGAACAAATTCCACCCATGAAAGCAATGACGGAAGACATCTATATACATGAAACCATTACAGACAGTCTGGCCTGAAGCGAATGTAAAAACAGATTAAAGCATTCCACATAACTAAATCAGAAAAAATACAGGTGCAAAGCAAAGAAAGATGTGAATGTCTACTATAGTGAAAATAATGGGGAGAAGAATTTTAAAACCCCAAATATGTTCTGCTTGCTTTCCAGAAAAAAAAAACCCAAACCCAAAAGTCCTGGTAAAGAACACAGTAAAAAGAAGTAAGCAAGTTTAAGCAACGAGTAAAATTCGGAAATTGTCCCTACAAAGTATAACAATATTTTAAAACAAATTTAGTTCTCCTTTAATAGGTAATTCCACTTTTGCTCTTAGCAATGGGCCTCTCAAAATATTTGTAGGTTAAATATGCTGTTGTATGATCTAGTCGATTATCTCAACCACATCTCAAGAAGCACAAAGAACATCACTGCAAAAAAACCTAGCAAAATAAAATCCAATGCTTCATTCATCAAGTATGCATTCCTCTCGTACCAATATCTGAAGACACAGAACCAGTACAGAGAGATGAGCAATCATTCAAATTAGCTGTTTTCACAGAATTCCAGCAGTAGTCCTTTAAATTACACTTACGGTATTCTGACAGCAGAAGGATAACTTAAAGCAGGTATTTAACAGAAGTACTTGATGATACCATCTCATTGCTAACAATATGGGATATGGTCCACACCATATGGGATGAAAGAAAACGTTATTGAGAAAGAACAACAAGTTTATAAGAATTCTCATACTGTGACAGGGTCCACAGTGAGAAAATTATCACCTCCTTGAGGCTCTGAAGAATATATTAAATGACATTGTGTACATATATTCTCAAGAATATATGACAGTCTGCTCCATTTTAGAGCAAAGGTAATCACAAAATTAAGTCAAGTAACTCAGAATTAGCCTTGGATTTGCAAGTTGCCCTGAGATTACGCTTGGGATTTTTAGTTCACCTGATGAAGGCACTGGATGTTTATTACTCCAAGACTCTACTGGAGAAGATTCTGTTCTGTTAAACAATCTTGACTCAATAGCAGACTCAGGTTTAGTACTAGAAATTTCTTTCTTCTTATCTTCTTGCATAACTGCTTTTGACTCTTGCTGCAGCTGTGAACCAAACATTAATTACAAAATATGCTTAATACCTTATTGCAAAATAAAGCTTTCAAGTCTGAAAGCTTATCTTTTTCACATATGACATCATACAACAATATTCAACTAGTAATCTTAAAGTCAGCTGCATGCAAGAGACACAGCTGGAAAAAATAAAATGCATGGAAGAATCCTACAGTCCAGATAAAATGACTTCAAATTCACATGTAAGGAAGTTTATTTTGTCACGAGTGTATACTTAAGTCTGATACTGTGCTTTTACCCCTGTCCCTTAAACTAATTCATGAGGAAGACACTTAATTTACAGATGAGGAACGTACAGTCTTACACAACACTGAAATAGCATTTAGTTTTTACAGGACACTTATGTATTAGGTTTGCATGGCAAGGTTTTTGTAGCAGGGGTGCTGCATGGGCGGCTTCTGTAAAAAGCTGCTGAAAGCTTCCCCTATGTCTGACAGAGCCAAGAAGGACATGCTGCAGGCCAAGGCTGAGCCCATCAGCGATGGTGGTAGTACCTCTGGCATAACATATCTAAGAACATGGGTGGTGGTGGGGGAACCCTGTGCAATTGCAGCCAGAAAGAGGAGTGAGAACGTGTGAGAGAAACAACCCTGCTGACACCAAGGTCAGTGGAGAAGGAAGGGGAGAGGTGCTCCAGGTGCTGGAGCAGAGTTTCCCCTGGAGCCCGTGGTGAAGACCATGGTGAGGCAGGCTGTGCCCCTGCAGCCCGTGCCCCTGCAGCCCATGGAGGTTAGCGGTGGAGCAGATATCCACCTGCAGCCCGTGGAAGCCCTCATGCCCGAAGGTGGATACCCAACACAGGCTGTGGGAAGCCCACACTGGAGCAGGCTCCTGGCAGGACCTGTGGCTCCATGGAAAGAGGAGCACACACCGGAGCAGGTTTGCTGGTAGTACTGGTGACCCTGCAGGAGACCCATGCTGGAGCAGATCATGAAGAACTGTAGCCTGTGGGAAGGACCATGCTGGAAAAGTTCATGGAGGACTGTCTCCTGTGGGAGCAACCCCATTCTGTAGCAGGAGGAAGGAGTGGCAGAGACAGTGTGTGATGAACTGACCACAACCCCCATTCACTGTCCCCCTGTGCTGCTCGGGGAGGAGGTAGAGAAATCAGGAGTAAAGTAGAGCCCAGCAAGAAGGGAGGGGTGGGGGGAAGGTGTTTAAGATTTGGTTTTATCACTTATTACCCTACTCTGATTTTGATTGGTAATAAATTATCTTCCCCAAATTGAGTCTGTTTTGCCCAAGATGGTAATTGCTGAGTTATCTCTCCCTGTCCTTATCTCAGCCTTTGAGCTTTTTGTTGTATTTTTCTCCTGCTGTCCAGCTGAGGAGGGGGAGTGACAGAGCGGCTTGGTGGGCACCTGGCATCCAACCAGGGTCATTGTACCACAATTTACTACCCTTAGTTAAAAGAAGATGGAAAGGTATATCATGGTACCACCCTAGTAATGAAAAATAGTGTATTGTTTTTGGAACCGGCTTCACTCAGGGGAAAAAAAAATAAAGCTAACAGAAACTGTCTTTACCATATCAATTCTTGTTTCTGTACCATTTTCATTACCTTTACCTGAATCTCATTTTCAAAATTCAGAATTCCATGTGCGCTCCTTAGTGGAAACAAAAGGTGAGGACCGCATACAAATGACGACCATAAATTTAAAGCAAAATACTAACTTAATATGACTGAGAAACCCTGATTTTCTTTAAAAAGAGCAAAAGATCACTGTGCAAAGCTGAAATTTTACTCAGGGAAGTACTATTTTTGTCAGGGGTTTAAGTTTCCACTGGAGAAAAACCCTTTCGAGTTGCAGAAACAACATCATGTTTAATTCTGGGATGCACTAACCCAAATTCCATATGTAATTTACAGGAGGTTAATATTGCCCTCTACCAGTGCTGGCAAGGCTTCAGCTGGTTTACTATGGCCTATTTTGACCACCTCACTTAAACCCAATAACACAAACCACGCACAAAACCCCCTAAAAACAGAAATAGGAGAGAAACTAGAGAAAGCTCAGAGGAGAACAAGAATTACAGAAGAGTTAGAAAGTCTGCTCTATAAGAAAAGGTTATACTAGGGAGAAGATAATGTGAAAAACCATGATAAATCTTCCATATGTAAAAGGTCAATATAAAGAGGTTACTGACCATTTATTCACTATGGCTGCCATGAGGACAGGACAAGAAAAAAAACAATCAGACACAGACAATTTATATCACAGGGTAATTAAAACAGACTACCTGGAAGGGTTATGGAATTTCTTTCACTGATATGTTTATGATTAAGGTAGTCATACCTACTGTAATTCTGCGGGTGTCTGTTTTAAATTCAGTGGTCTGCTTAGGACCAGAGCTTGAATCAGAATGGATTACTTTTGTCAGGATCAGAAGTGAGCTGTAAGAGAAACTGTCTTCTCTTGCTCGTCTTGCATGTACTGTGAGATTACATAGGGGATGTCAGTAACTATTGGTCTGACGGGTATTACAAATATGGCATTAATGAAGTTACAAAAATATCAGAGGGGTTTTTGTGCCTCACCTAAAGCCATTACTGATCTTACACAGTATCAGCAGAATAGTACTTGACCTTCTAATTTACTTCTTCCTCCCTCTGAATTTATGAGTTACAGTCATTACTTCAGAAAGCCTACCTTGTTGACATCTTCCTTTTTTGCCCATAGTGATCGCATAGCTTCATAGGTTTGATGGCTTGCAGAAAACAACTTTTTCCCTGCTACCTAGTTTTTTTAGAAAAGCGTAATTTAAACAACAGCTTTAGAAATACTAAGATACGCAGACCATTCAAATGAAATGCATCTTACTAGCACGAGAACATGCTTGACCCCATGCTAAGACACTCCAATCATATACTTTTCAAAATCTAGTGCGTAGTTCTCTTACACCAAGCAAACCCCAAATTGTGTTTAAATGCTACTAGAAATCTGCAGGTAGCATTCACCTGCCACATCCACCTACTCAAAACCTGATCAGCAAACAGTGTTTTGGCCACGTGAGCGCAGGAGACTGGAACAGCAGTATTAAAGGATCCAAATTGGTCTCACTATGTTAGAAATGACCAAAGACAGTAACACAAATGGAAAAAGCTGCAAAAGATAACCCAGCCAGAGTTAGCAAGCAGCGCTTTGCTTTATAAATGACCAAATCCTTCAGTCTATTTTTGAAAAGTAATTTTATAATACTGCAGTAACTATGGAGTACTTTTACAAACACTCTGTAGAAACAGAATACTTCACAGCTGCAACTACAAAAAACTGTGCAAAAGGTGATACATAATCTAAGTAGACAGAAGAAAAGGATTTAGCTTCCTGACCTAGGTCATAACATACAGAGCAGCATTCCTACTCATTTCTCCATCTTCTAACCCTGACACTTGCCTTATGATAGTAAGCCGAGAAATCCCACTGCCTCTTGAGAAACTATAATCCTCATTGATTTGCACGTAAGAAAGAAACAACATACCAGTTTAGCAATATAAGATTTCCCAAAGATTTTAACCACAGTATAGGTCTTTGCAGTATCTTCCTAAGTACTCTAGAAGTATAAAAATACCAAACACAAACACCCTACTAAAATTAGTAACTGATTAGTATCAGCTGATTCATCATGATGGAAAGTTAGAGATTCAATAGCAGGTTTTTCAATCAGATTTCAGGATAACGTTCCATAAATCTCTGTCCAAACTTAAATCTGATCATTTAACTAAAAGACTGGTAAGTCCTAGAACCTCAACTAACTAAACTAAATTTACCTGTCCCATCAATTTAACACAGAAGTACAGTTTTGAAACTACAAACACAAAGCTCATCAAGGAACCGTGAAGCATCCTTCTGAAGCAGCATGTTTTTTTTTTAAACAGGGAAACACTGGAATACTAGAGAGAACGAAGAGATATACAGCCTTTATACCCTGCTTTTTACTGCACTTTTTGTGTAGGAAAGTACTGTGCGCAAACAGTTCTTGCATACAAAATATTAAGTGTAGTTCTGCTGTTCTACATAAACAGCTAAGACATTCTAATCAGGTAGCCAATTGCAAAATGACAGTAACTGGAACACAAGGAATTCTAACAAGAGATGCAATTATACAGTATCTCAAATCGCTCATCTATCAAGTTTGGCAAGGCTTTATTTTTTATTTACTTTTATTTCAGCAAGCTAAAATAGCTTCATTTGAGAAATTAGGATTAAAAACTGAGAGGCTATGCAACTGCATTTTTAAAATTCAGTGATTTTATTAATTTTTTTATAGCTCTGCAATTAGAACCTGTGATGCATTATATCTTTTAATGAAGATGCATGTGAATTCCGACTCCTAGTCCCATAACACTTAATTCAAGTGAGATGAAAATGCTATGTCTAAATTCACTGTTATTTCAATATTAAAATACAGGTAGACTTACCTTAGCAACTACCACTGACTGAGCTGGGTAACAAACAGAAATTCCTAAAGTAGTAAGTCCCAATGGATAAGCCATTTTCTTCAATCTAGAACCTGCATAAAGCCAAATATTTCAAATAATTAGACACTAATGAAATGCAAAGCTAAGCAGTTGTATCAATTAAATGCAATTGTTTAACCCCTAATCATTGCTTACATCAAACTTATCCCCATAATGGCTGGAGGAGCGAACACAGAGCGTGATTACAGTTTAGTACAGTCACATTTGCAGGAGACACTGGTATTCTGAACATCGGTTTCTTGAATAAGAAATAATCCCAAACTAGATTTTCCAATATTGTGAAAAATGAGAAGAATGTCTGTGTCATTTAGGAGCTGCTGTGGTTCTTCACTAGCTCCATGAGCACTCTCCCGAGGACACAGACTGCAGAATTTGGAGCAGCCAGGAGTCTGGGAACTGGGGCCTCTTTGTTCGAACATGAACGGCTGGGCCAGGCTGAGGTTCCTGATTGTGACAGGGGGCCCTGACGACAGATTCTCAAGCCCAAGTCTTTTTTTTTTTTTTTTAAAAAAATCTCTCCTCCAAAAAGTAACAGGGATACAAGAAGGCGGCTTTTACTGATCTGCCAACATTCTGATTAACCCATTTGCTATGTGAAATATTCAGATGGACACACACTCAGGTATTACAGATTAACATTTTCCGAAAAATATCTTCTAGCAGTTTAAGTGTTATTCAGATTATCCTTTTGGCTTCAAAGCTGCTGAAATCATGCCTTCTGCTGTGTATTCTCTTGTACCTGTGCAGCCAAACACCAACATTCTTTAGCTTCTTCCCTCTAAATTCCCTTAGTTTTCACTATATTCAGTAACTTTACCCATTAATGTCTCCAATTTCCTCCCACACACACATTGTTTCTGAAAACCAATAATGAACTCACTCAAGTATCCTACTTTGAACTTCTGTTGATTCCACCATTAAACTACTACATGCTACAGACTCAACACACCAGTAATCAAAATAAGCACAAAATCCCTACCTTTTCTTGCCAGCACTATGCCAGCTAAGCCTGATACTGTAATTACACCAACTTTGGGAAGAAATTCTGGTGGTGGATTCTTCAGGTAAACATAAGCATCTTAGAATAAAAAAAAAAAGTATAACAATTCAATATTAATATTTTTATTTTATTTCCCACTTGAGAAATGAACACAGAAGTAAAATTACAACTATCCAAAACTGAACAGAGTCCAAGAGTGGATTTTTGTTAAGGAATGAAAATGCCTTATTTTTCAGGTGCACACTCTGCAGTCTGTGTTAGAACCAGGACCACAGTCCTCAAAACACAGCATCAAAGTCAACAATTTTTCTCCTTTAGTACTGTTTTGTATTTTGTAAAATATTAGTCCTTAATAAAGGAAAAAGGAAAGCATAGTTTTAAGTTTTGATTTAACTGTGAGTTAATATAGATTAAATGAGAAAACACATATTTTGGAATCTCCCACTGGACTATTTTTAAGGAAAATAACTTTTATCTATAGTTTCTGATATTGAACTTGAATGCAAATACTGTTTGTTAACTTGTCCTTGACTTAAGAAGCCATTTTTATAATTAAGACAGCTTGTGGAATTTCTATCACTGGAGATGTTCAAGACCTGCCTGGACAGGCATCTAAGCAACCTTCTTTGGCCCTGCTTTAAGCAGGTGACTGGAGTAGATGAACTCTGGAGGTGCCCCTACAGAGAGATCTATGGATCTATAGAGATTCCAGCTTCAATGATTCTGTGATACTATAATTTTAAGGACAATGCTAAACTCAAAGAAAGGAGAAATACTGTTTAATTGGTCATGTCTCTCATTTGAGATCAGCAATGAAACTCCATAGTCAATTAACAGTGGTCCCAGGTTTCCCCTCTCCCACACCTGCAGAAAGCATTCCAGTTCCCCTTCCACCCTTCCCTGTTCCTCCCCCTGTAACTAGAATTTGCTGCTTCAACCATCTTTCTAAGCAGCAAGGAGAAACAGAAAATGCTCAATTCACAAATATGTGACTTGCCTACCTTTTCCAAATTGAACTGAATCCATTATTCCATTTTTAACAAAGACAAAAGCATCCTACAAAAAAAAAAAACCCAACAAAAAGAAAAGTAATGTAAAAATCTTTGCAAAAGTAGACGTTCTCAGTACAAAACTACTGGGTTGATACATAAGGCTAAACAATGAGAAAACTGTAAGGTAGCAAATCATGTGGACACCAACTGTATAACATAAGAAAATTCAATTATAAAATACAATCTCCTCTTCCCTAGAGAGACTTACCCAGTAAAAATGATTTTGTCTTTTAGCTTGTAAGAATGGCACTTGGTTTCACTAAAGATAAGCAACACTGATTTGGTCTAAGATGTGTGCTCAACTAGTTTGCATTACTCCCTTCACATCAGTCAATTTATTTAATTACGCGTTTTTCCTTTATCCAGAAAAAAACCCTTCTACTAGCCTATTATTAGTGTCATTGTCCTCAAATTGCTAAGCAAATTGAGTAAATGCACGTTCTTTAAGAGATTAATGAAAACGGACATCATCTTTAGTTACTTCACCGAAATCACTTGCTTGCAGTAATGTACATTTGGCACCACCAGAGGTCACTGCCGGTCAATAGCTGGAAAAACTCACTTGAATACTGGTGAGCAGAAGTTTGATACAGATTTATAACTAATTTCAGTTATGCAGTCACAGACAAAATTTCCACAGACCAACGGAATCAAAATTTACAGGAAATACTGAAAGATAGTTTTATTTCCTTGCCTTTTTCAAATAATAGGGTCTATTTTGTTTGTAAGAAAAAAATACAAGCATAAAATTTCTTACACTAACAGCAGCCAGGGTTAAAAGCTGTCATTTAGCAGCAGTTAAGAGAATGGTGACAGGCATCACATTTTCCTCTGTGCCTAGAATATTCAATAACAGAGTGCAAGGTGATTTTGATGACAAGTTAGTAACAGCCTGCTTCAGCAGTTATATTGGATGCACTAGTTTGTCTTTCCTAAAGTACCTAATTCAGGTCTTTTAGCCTGCCCTTTGGAAGCAGCCCTCTCTCTCTGCACACTGTACCTGGAACTTCAGACTCCTAGATGCTATCAGGTTCTGCTAGCAAGAAGTTACCTATGTGAGACATTTCTGAACCTGACATTATGGGCTGGCCTAGATCCAGTTCAGCGCTGACTGAATGGGACCTCTTTGATATCACTGCTTTTTGATTTGGAAAACAAGAGGAACACACAAGTTCCCTGTTATAAGCACAGGAGAGAAAAATTAGAAAGGGTTCATTTTTGCATCTTAAACCATAGGTGTATCTAATACAAGGAACTGCAAACAAAATTTCCAGGGTGAAGTATCCAGTTTTTTCAATGCTTTAGTCAAGTGCTGTCAGGAATTGTAGGAAACTTTGTATGCAGGTTATTTCTTACTTTGCACCATCCAATATAGCGGCCAGCTGACTTTCTCACCGAAGAAAATTGCTTCTGCAAGTGACCAGGCTGTTCTTCAATGTATTTTGAGTTCAGAGGTGGTGAACAGTAAATTGGAAGCTGAAAAGAAGAGCATAACTGTACTGCAGGGAGACAATTTTGTATACTGATTAGTATTTACACTGAATAGTGTTTTTCAAGACTGCAAATCCTTAGTGTTCCCGTTACAGCAAACAAAACCTCTATATTGAATTATGTTCTTCTATATTTACAAACTAACTTATAGACGTGTGACTACAGGTTAATTCTTTAGCAATTAAAACTGAAAGTGTTGTATAGGTTCTAAGAAGTAGAATTACTGAGTATGATAAAAATATATTTTATTCAGAAAAAGCATGAGCAAGAATAGTTGGAAAATGCATGCATGTATTACTAGAAATTGCACAATAGAAAAAGACTATTATTATCAGTATTATACTCTTACCTTTTCTGGCTTCAGTCAGTAAACAATTTAATAATGAAAATGAGATTGAACTTTACTAACTTCTAACAATTCACATTTTATTTGTGCTATAGTGGTCAGTTGTTTAGGAGGTAATTTTTATTATCACATATTGCTTAGCTATGTATTTTATTTACTGGGTAATATAATTAAATGGAAAGAGATGGCATTCTGCAGATTCTTCTAGTATAATTTTAAAGACTGACAAGCAGTAAGATTCTTACCTGATTTGGCTTTATCAGCTGACCTTTTGATTCTTTTTCTGTTGCTGCATATACAGTGATACATGCCACTGGCAGGCCGGAAGAAAGAGCTGCCAGCTTTGCCACCTGGGACAGGCAGATGGAAAGAGTGATTCTTAACGCAGAAATAAAAATTTAACTGTGGTAAAATCTGGGTTTTCCTGTTGCGTTGTGCTTGATCAAATATGGGATTAAACAAGTCACTTTTGAAACCTTTGAAAAGCAGTATGCCTTTTAGGAACCTCTTCTGTCTTATACAGAGACTTTTCTCAAATTTCAGTAGTATAGAAAAAGCTAGAGATCACGGACAACAACAGTTATGTCTAAAATACCAGGAAGAACTTTGTGTTCAAAGTCACGTTGATGCTTTCGTCATTCCTTACGGTAAATTAAGCTCTGATCTATTCAACATACAGGTACTCCAAGTCAGTGAATGACCCTTGTTTCTGCAAAGCACACCTCGATTTTATTTACAGGAATTCTCCATGACATCAGACATAATGTCGTTTCCTTTCCAATTCAGAGAACGGTTCAACTACTGCCTGTTTGGAGTAACTGTGTGTCGATAAGTGAAAATACTAAGCAATAACTGGAATTAAGAATCACCTACATTACAATGCAAATTACTGAAATACAGGTTTGATGTCTACACCGGATATTACACAGAGTTTACACTCGAATACAGTTTCACGAGAATAGCTTTTAAATTATTGTTTTAAGATTCTAATCAGAGCTGGCACTGAGCACACTGGTGTAACATATATTTAAAAAAAAAAATGCCACAACTTGTTGAAGCATCTCCAACCTTGGTAGAGTACGGTTTCTTCTAGATCAGTAAAGACTTTTCTGTTCTGTTCTTCACCTTAAGCATTTTTGAAACTTTAAAAATGTGAAAACAAGTATGAAAAACATTCCCAGGCTCCGCACAGAGATGATGGTGGCAGAGTGCCAGAAAAACAGAAAAGCGGGGAAAAACACAACTTGGTTTTGGGAAATACCTTATGTCCCTAGTATAAAAATCTACTATATTCTCATTGTTATCTCAGCTTTCAATTGGAAATATCCTGTCAAAGGAGAGGGATTTACTCCATAGCATTTAGTTATAATAATGAAAACAGAATGAACACGAAGGAACACCAAAGTATCACCCTGAATTAGCTCAGGTTCATGACACATCAGTCACATGCAAATTAAACTATTCAAGACAGCAAAACACCGTCACTTCTAAAGTAAACTGTGCGATCATCATAGCAAAACTTTCAGATCATACAGTCACAACGAAACACAACATGGCTGGAGAACAAAGAGGACACTGCAATGATGAGAGGACTGTTATGATGGACGGGGCCAGCAGACAATGCCAGAGCTGAATGCTGTAGGATAAAGCTAGAAGTTATTCTTCAGTTGTAATTTTTGGCATGGGGGGGCTCAGGGGAAGAAGGGTTACTTAAGGTTTCTCTATACTAATGGTTTTTGATAATACATAGTATTCCTGCCCTTAACACACAGCCAATATGTCCCTCCCCTCTCCTTGGAGCATAACCCCTGGTAGTCAGCGTAATTATCACACCACTCCAAACGTCTGAGCGAGCTCCCCTTCCCACAGAGGCGGACAGGTGGGGCAGTGACTCCAAGGCAGGAATGCTGCCCACTTCCTCACTGGGGGAAGGCGGGTGTACATTTCCCACACCTGTGTGCAGGTATGGGAGCAGACACTTTGCAAGTTAAGGAGTGGGGCTGAGGGGGAGATGCCAAAAACCATGTTACTACTGAACTGTGTTTTTCCCATGTTGATCTAGCTATGCTGGCAAGCATGGACACGGTCAGGAGGATGGATGTGATACCACCTGTGAAATCTAGAGAGGTGTCAGCCATGCTGACACCACATATGTTGACCAGCATTGTGAAAAAGTCGTCAGTCACACGCTGACAAAAACTTTAGCATTGTAAGAGCTGTAGCCACAATTGAACACACTTTGTGCCACATCGGTTACAGATGCGATACTGAGGAGCACTTGACATCATTCCTTCCAGCGCCTGACGTGACCATCTCGACAGAAGAAGTCACCAGGAGGCTCCATTGACTCAGCTGCGCCCCAGCACAGGAGAACAGCTCTCTTAGCAGTGAACAGCCCCAGGATACAGAAAAACACGGAAGAGAGGAAGGCAGTCATCAAAACATGAACCAATTAACACAATAACTGTCTTTCTGATAGTGATGCTCAGAGCAAAATGCCACAGTCTGAGCTACAGAAGATTATCTATAGAGGGACACCCATCCTCCAAGAAAAGTCTGCATTTTTAAAGCATTATTAAGGGAAACTGCTTAAAACGTATCGTAATTCAGTACATGATGCTACCAAGTCAACCTACCAATATTCAGTAGCTACTAGAAGGAAAATAAAATTTAGGAGTGAGAAACGGTGAAAAATTTATATTGTTCACTTAACAAATTTGATTAATTTGTTTTAGAAACTCACAATGGTGTTTATTGTGCTAAATGTAGAAGAGCTATACTGGGAATGATGAATGTAATCCAATTCCTGACTGACAGTAATTGCTTTATTTTTGGACACCTGAAGACAAATGTATAAATGTTTAAAAATCCAAGCGAACAGCTCTACTAACACTTACACTGGCACAATTATTCCAGGAAAGTTTCACTCTTTTCTATTGAAATCACAAAGGTAAAAGAAAAGCAACATCACCTTGACTGTATAAAAGAGGCTTCAGTACACTGAGTTGTCTATCCTCTTCCTTTATCTAATGTCTAGGTATATTAAACATATCTCGATTAGCTGAATTGCTTATTAAAATTATTTTATTAAAATTACTTCAAAGGACATTATGAATTAAACAAGGAAACCCATCTGCTGTTTAACTAAAGAAATTAAAAGATATTTTACCTATGAAATCTTCTAAAAGAAGTTATTGAGAATTAAGAAGTGGCAGGATCACATAGTTATATCAAAGACTAGGAAAGAAGTATGGAGAAGAACGTCTGCAACAAATTTGAGCCATAAAAAAATGCTGGAATTACATAGTCAACCATCAGAATGACTCCAGAACGTCAGTCGATAACTGATTCAAACAAACAAAACTTCTCTCTAACGAATTAAGAAAACTTTTTTTTTTAAATTGGAAAGAGTTTAATTCAACCCCTGCTCTGCATTTTACTACTAGTTCTGCTTTTATCTGAACTAATGCTCTGACCTAAACCCTACAAAACTAACCAAAGAAAAATCACCCAATCCCTCATGGCAACCATAAACAAACACAAGCAGTTATAAAAGGCATGAGCCCAGATGACATCTTCTGGAGACCAATTCAATACAATTATAGATCTAAACACCACCAGAATTACAGATATTAGAAATTACCAGTCTTAATGCTCTGGATGGGGGAAGGTCAACAGCAAGAGTCAGAACTTCCAGCCATGACACTGCGTCACGCTGCAACGTGTACCACCAGTAGGTCGCTTTCTCACAGGTGTAAGAAGCACATTGGTTATTTCAAAGCACTCAACAGCACAGACTAACAGACACGGCATTATTTTTGATGAAAAGACTGAATAGGAATTATTTGCTTAAGAAATTTATTACATGCTCTCTACCAGAAAATTGTTACAGCTCTGCCTTTTAATAGTAGAACTAGAGTAAAACTTAATAAAACTGTCAAATGAACATGGACAATTTTGGTTTTAAATCTTTGCATTTCAAACAATCTACTTCAAACTGTTAGAGTCTTATCAAAGATAAAAGATACAGATTCTATAAAAAAAAGTTTAAAGGCTACATCAGTACAAAGAATTCACTATCTTCAACTCAAAACATGCAGAATACAAACTAAAACATAATAAAATTAAATATATAATTTATGCTAACCTCCAAGATATTAAGTATTTCTCACGGAAACTGCAAACTCTCTATGCTTGCTTCAAGGACTGGAGCACAAATAGGGAAACTTGCCCTGAAGGTAGGAACGAGCCTCAGAACAGAAACAGGTCATGAAAGGAAGAGGCTATATGCAAAAACCTGATGTGCGTCTATATAAAAAAACCACATATGCCTTCTCTATCACAAAATCAGAGTCTACTAGTCAGATTAAAGCAGGATTAAAATTCCATCAGCTCCCACATGTCACATTTTCAGTGGAGAGCTGTTACTCAAAGAAGCATGGGTTTATAGTTTTCTGCTACCACTTAGATGTCTTGAGGTAGAAGAGAAAACCATCTCCGATCCTTTTATTTTCCTCAGAAGTTACATGACACACAACAACTGTCAGAAATTTCTAGGCCAAATGCAGCATTTCAATTTTGATACGAAATTATAAGTCTCTAATGGCAACTACAAAAAACTCACATATGAGTGGAACAGAGCATCCTTCCACTTCAACTCAACTTACTGACGCTCCACAGAATTGGTTTTAATCTTTGCCTGCCAGATAGTAACCCATGGAGAGTGAAAACTTAAGAAGAATAAACTCCATTAATTTTTCATAGCAAATAATAAAGAACACACATAAAGTTATGTCACTTCACCAAAGGCACTGAATCATTCAGATTTATGGACTAAACTACTTCAAGATCACCTAGCCATACAGCACAGCCAAATACAGTTGCTTCATTCAGGCACTTGCCTCATTACAAACTAAGGTAAAACACCTCATTTTCATTTTGCCACGTTGGGTGCCAAAATGGACTGTCGTGGTTCAGCCTCAGCTGGCAACTGAACACCACGCAGTCGCTCACTCACTCCCCCCCATCCCTGCGGGATGGGGAAGAGAATTCAAAAGAGCAAAAGAACTTGTGGGTTGAGATAAGCACAGTTTAATAATTACAATAAAATAATTATAATAATGATTATGATAATAATGACAATAACAATAATAATAAAATGGAAAAGGGGAAAAAAACAGAAACACAAACGATACAGCCGTTCACCACCTGCTGACCGACGCTGCCCATCCCCAAGCCGCAATTGCTCCCCCCTCCCCCGGCCAGCCCCTCCCAGGTAACACACTGGGCATGACGTTACATGATATGGAATATCCCTTTGGCCAGTTTGGATCCGCTCTCTTAGCTGTGCCCCCTCCCCTCCTGGCTTCTTGTGCCCCCGGCAGAGCATGGGAGGCTGGAAAAGTCCTTGACTAGTATAAGCGCTACCCAGCAACAGCCCAACATCTGTGTGTTATCTCAACATCGCTTCCATTGCTAAGTTCAAAGCACAGCACTATGCCAGCTAGAGTGAAGAAAATTAACTCTATCCCAGCTAAAACCATGACAACCAGCTGTCCTCATTCGCATCATCTTTGCACATACATACACCTTTTAAATGCTTTGCAAAAGTAAATATGAAGATTCATGTGAGAGCAACCTATTCATCATTACGAAAACTGGAAAACCTAGCTAAACACTTGAGAAAGCCCAGCTCTTTACAGGCACATTCTCCCGTTTAAAAACTGTATTATCTCTACAATTAAAGATAGTTTAGATACTTGTGACGCTATTAGTTTGTAACAGCGTGATTTTAACATCCTTGTTTTAGCCATGTACAGCACTACCACATTTTACAACGCTACTATCAAACTAGTATCTCGATGCTTCGTCTCCGACGTAAGGAGGGGAAGGCGTTTCAGAAGCAGTAAGTAGTTGAAGGACAACCAGACGAGAAACACTTCTTATATTCTCTGCTGTACAACTTAACCACCCTCTTGAACCTGCTTTCTACCTCAAGTTCTACAACGGAGAAAGCAAATCTAAGGCTCTTACTTTCATCCGAGCCCTCGGTTACGGGCTGAAGGGTGTCCCAGCTCCCAGAAACTACCATCTCCTAACTCCCCCGCGGCGGGGTCGCGCAACTGTGCGGCCAACACGAGCCCAGGGCCGGGGAAGGGCTGTGTATGGTAACACCGTCCCAGCGCGCTACGCGCTGCAGCGGGCCGGGCCGCCTCCCGCCCCGACCGGAGCCGCCGCCGGGCCTGGGCCGCGCACACCGGCCCAGCCACCTCCCCCGCGGACCCGCCGGCAGACGCGGCTCCTTCCTTCCCTCCTTCCCTCCCTCCCCTCCTCCAGCGGGGCGTCCCGGCGAAGCGCGGAGCCCCCGGCCTGGCGGGCCCGCTCTGACAGAAGGCGGGTGGGCGGCGGGTGGGCCGCGGGGAGAGCGCTCCTCCGGGAGCTCCCGAGGGGCGGGGAAGCCGCGAGAAGCACCACAGCGCGTCCCGCGGCTCCCCAGGCGGCCGTGGGTGCCTCCGAGCGGGCCGGGGGAGCCGCGCCGTGCCGGGGGAGGCCGCCGCAGCACCGCCCTCTCCCCCTCCCTCCCGAAGGCGGCACTCACCTTGGCCGCCATGTTAGCGACAACCCTGGCGGCCGCGCGGGGCGGGCGGGAAGGGCCAAGCGCGCGGGGCGGGGCGGGGCTCCCGCCTCTGCTCCCGTTAGCTCGCGGAAACGCTCACAGCCCCGGCACCTGCCCCGGGGTACGGGATCGCGGGGTACATTCCAGGCAGGAAACGGCAAATCCCAAGTGTCCCCATTTTAAAAAAACACGAAACGGAGAGAAAAACCCAGCTTTGACCAAGGAACGGCCGGGAGCGTTTTCTGAGGGTTATTCCCGTCAGGCAACCGCAGCCGGCTCCCGAACCTCCGGTCTGCCCCCCTCAAGCCCGGGACTGGCGCTTGGCTGTGGAGACTCTTCTTATTTACAGGTATTGGAGAACACACGCAAGGCACAAGCACTAAATATAAGTGCAGGTAATTCGTTTATTGAAGTCCAAATTTACAACTGAAGTTTACAACTTTTTTTTCCCCCAAAACAAAAGCTTCGTTTGAATTTAGGAAGAATAAATGTTCTTTTTAATAATGTACAGACTATATCTCTTAAATAAGTTAATATCTTTGAAAAAAGAGCAATATGTTCCTTTTTTAATGTTGCAGTGCAACTTACAACTTACACGTCTGTGCAATGTACCATGAGGTATATGCCCAGTGAGCAACACACAGTGAAGTTTTCCATTCATAAATTTTCATTGTAGACACACAAAAAGTTAACAAGTTTATCTGTGATAGAAAAAACGCAGCCAGTTACCGTAATTCACACAGAACTCATCTGAAAAGAGGGGAAAAAGAAACCTAACCTTCATTGCCTATATAAACTATTGGATCATCTCTCAACACAGACAAGTATAAAATTAAAAATACTGTTGTGAAACGGAAGAGATACTGTATTATCCAGGGGTTGAAACCTAGTTTTACCTGTATTAGTCTAGAGCTGTTAATTTTCGCTGTCGCATCAGTGAGCTGAGGGATTTTACTATGGATATCGGTACAGCATCTGCTTGTAAACGCGCTTAAGCGGGATGGTGATAATAGAAAATTTGCAGAATGCTCATAAACTGTGATGTAACTCGGACATTTTCCCTGGCGTAGGCAGGTGGATTGCTGTTACCGCTCAGTTCATCTCACAGCTGCTTAGAAAAACAAGGCTGAAACATGGAAGAGTTCTAGTATTTGAAGCTTTGACACTTCAGACTTTTCAAGATGGCTCTAAAATACTTATTTTTCGTAACGACAGAAAACATATTTATTTTAGAAATAATCGACCACAACATAACTTTGTGATAAATAACAGTTCTGCCTCTAATACATATATACATACTGCTTGTAAACAAAAAATGCCCACAGGTCATGGAGTCTCCATGATTTTTATACAAGGCGCTATAGATTTTTTTTATTGAAAACAGTCCTAGTGAAAGTTTGGTTTATAACCTCCTATTGCTACAGAAACAGTAAGAATGTTTATATTTACAAAGAAACAAAGACCATGGAGACCCCATAGCATTATTTGCTAAAGATTTTAAGTTAGCAGGGTTTTCAAAATACACATTGTCAGCATGTTCAGATTTAATTAACAGTACAGGTTGAACACCAGCAGTACGATACTCTAGTGCTTTGGTATTTCAACCCCTGAATATACAAAGACATTACTACAGCCTACTTCACAGTTTGATGCAAGTAAAGTGCAAGCCATAGTACAAGGGTGTCATACATTTTCATACATGTAAGCATTATCTAAAAAAGGCTCTCTATACAAGTTTTATTAGCTACTTTAGTAAACTAGACAGAAGTCACCTATGGCCCAGCAATTGATGATCTTACAAGGATATTTGTCTTTGCAATACAGTATGTGTCAAATGTAAAAAGTTTATTAATACTAGTGCATTTCTCTTATACCCTAACCTGTTTTCTTTTCAGATTTTTAAGCTGAAATCCTTGTTTCTCAGTAAAACAGAAGTCTTAACTGGTAACAGGGTCTTACTGGTATTTTGACCAGTGAACACGATTTGTTAAGACAAATTTGTTTTGTGATTGCTAGTGAAAAAAATCCAATAGAGTTAACATGTATAATGTGGCATCCTTATTTAATCTGCAGCATTCAGACAGATGCATTTACAGTTAGTAAAAAGACCTATGTTGATACCCTCACCAATGCCTGAGAATGAACAATATTCTAGAAATGTGAGGACAGAAGCTAGAGGGCCTAGCTGGTCAAACAACAGTTTGTCGATGTATTTTATCATTTTTACATTGCCTTCTTTCAAATACTGCTCATACAGTGGCATTAATGCATACAGCAAAGTCCCTAATTGTCACTTTTAACACATGTATATGCTTGATAAAGATAAAGATATATCTGTCTGGCTTGCATTAAGAATGAATATGGTTCTTTTCCTGGAAATGATGACAGGCAGTATCTGTCTGAATTTTTTCAATACTTCAATTATGAGTAAGTACCAGTAGTATATCAGCTATCTCAAAAATTGATAAAAGCCTAAACAATATTATTTGTAATCCTTCTAAATGTGGAAGTGTGGTATAACCTGTAAAACACAGAAACTAAGCTTTAAAAAAATGCTACTTTGTCTGTTAGTCGTCTCAGGAATAGAGAGTTGCCTGCCTACACGTTAGTGAATGGAACTGATCAGAAGTACAGCATTACACTTGTATGTAATGGGAGTAAAGCAAAGAATTTTTAAAATTAACTAAGAAAATATGACTCACTAGTTTTTGTTTAAATAACAACGTATTTTCCATTCATCAACTGATACAGCTCAGGTCTGATTTTCAGATGCATGCCCAGTTAACACCCATTGAGAGCCTCAGCCACACAGTGTGAATTCGTCGGGGATGAGAGGAGATGGGGAACCTGTCCCCACTGTAGCTTGCCTGGAAAAGCTACTCTGAACCTTAGCTTTAATGAGGGAAACATTCTAGAAGAAAAAGAACTTTTTATTACTGAATATAAATTAATTACCTAATACTGCTTCTTCAGTCTTTCCTGTTGTTACCCATTTTTTGTACTGTTGGTAAATAAACATCATTTGGCAACAGGGAAGATGGCATATTGTCTCTAACGAGACTTTTAAGCTCAGTGGTCTAAGGCATGTGGTATGCGGGAAATCTACAAACCTATGCTCCAAGCAAAAAGGCATCATTATAATCTGCACCCTTCTGTCTTCCCTAGAAGTGCCCCGTTTCCCTATTGTGGAAACTAAGGGGAAATTAAAAAACCTTGTATGAGACCAAGTTACCAGGTATTTCTCTGACACTATGCTGCAGGAACTTGGGTGTACTATAAGCAGTATTTTCAGGGCTAAGGGCCAGTGATACGAACAGACCTGTGCTCTCTTTCATAAGGAATCTCTCCAGGACTCGGTCCAGAGACAGTAGTCAGGATTGCTGTAGAGATAAAAGATTAGTCTATGCTAACAGATTTAGTGTTCAAACTATAAATAAAATTGTACGGTAGACATCCTTTGTGTTACAGTTTTAGGGGTGGCTGAAGGCATTTCAGATGGGGCTTAAGTTTTCTTGATCAGTTGTGCTGCATCTTGCCTTAGCCAAGGGCTGCTTCAAACAGACCGCCTTTGAAGCACTTTGTCCCCAATTGCATGAAGAGTTTGTCCAAACCGTTGGTGAAATGTCAAGAAATGGCTCTGCCTGGCAGAGCTGTCCCGCCTCAAGGGACGCACAGCCAAGGTTTACCAGGATGTAAACATCCCCCAGATACGCATCACCTTGGTCATAAGTACCACTAGTTTTTTTGCGAAGAATGTTTTTATTACTTTGGAAGACACGTAAGACCACATGATGTAAGAATATGGTGAATAACGTATGTGATGGGCTTAGGTCTGCCTTGTATTGCTTGAGACAAAGCTAAGAGAGATAAGAATTTTCTTTGTTCTCCTTGGATTTGTGTTAAGTTAAGCAATTTCTACCAGATTCTTAATTTTTCTTCCAGAAGTCCTATTAACATTCAAAGTGAAATCTTCTAAAAGTCAGCAGTAGAATTCTACAATTTTTGATGAGGCTGAGCAATTCCCAGTGCCTCTGTAAAGCAACCCCTGACAGGTGCCTTTGCTGTCCTTCATGAAACCTTGGATCAGAGGGTGAGTATTTTGGCCTGGAAAGCTCCAACTGCTGAAGACAGTAAGAATAAAGTGAAGTGTCCATGTACATCTAGCAATTCTCTGCAACACTCATTTCTTCTTAGAAAAAGCAAGCTTAAGAGGCAGCAGTCCTGATCTAAATATTAACTGACTCATATTCAGAATTCCCTGCCTGCAAAAGACGGAAAATCTCATCCTCCAAAATCTTTTAGTAGTAATTGATCAGTCTTTCCCTATGGTGCTAAAGCAGTTCAAGAAGTGCTCGTGATGTGTTTGAGAAAGGAGATTGAGAAGACCGATTACTTCTTGTTCATATTAATTAGAGTAAGCTCAGGAAAGTTTTTGCTTAATGAAACCAAGAAAAAGGTTTCCATTCTCTCAGGAAGTGCTGCTGAGACAGCTACCAAGATAGCTTCCAAAGATCTGAGATTTCAGTGCATACAGAATAGTATTAAAAAGGGAGGGGAATCAGTGGCTTAAGGGAAGCATTAAACCAGTGATAAGGAAAAATAGCCAGTAACAAAAAGGCTAAGCTTGGGAGCCACAGAGAAAGTCTGCTGACTGAGGGACATTTTGCCTGCAGGAATTTTGAATGAAGACGCTAACTTTAATAACATCCAGATAAATAAAACACATCCAAACAATCTCTTTGTGTAGTTTTGTGTGTTAGGAACCAAGTTTTGTCTAAGCCTTCAGGCAGGAAATCTGGTAAGGTAATAAATGTATTGTACTGGTGCTCTGTATTTCCCTTGATGAACTCAACGGCAAAGGATTTTTTTTTTCTCATTTAAGTGTCTGATCAAAACTACTGTAATCATTTCAGCTGCATTCTACAGTGGGTTTAAGTACCTTTCGGTCCAGGAGAATTTGACATATTTTAATATGTAAGCAGTATTTGGTGCATGGATTTTTAAATACAATATCTGTATTGCATTTTTAATTCCAGTTATTTCAAAGACAGTGAAATTCCAAATAATTGTGCTATGGTGACTTTGGATGTTACTTTCAGTAGCATAGCTAGGATTAGTGCCTAGATCCAGAAGGAAGAAACTAGTGATGGGGAGGGAAGGGCTGTAGTATGGAGCTGAGTTTGCATGCAAGAAGTATGACGATATTCTTATGAAATGACTTCCAAATACCAGCTGATGTTTGTGAAAGAATAAAGTCTTTGTATTGCTTAATTTAACAATTAGGTTTTGCTTGCCTTAAGGCATATGCAATGCTAGACAAGCCTTCCCAACTTTTCTGCCAGTTAATCTTAACCCCATTTTAGGAAATTTCTCCAGAGTATTGCAGTTCACCTTATGGATCTCTTGGATAATTTATCTTGACTATTCAGTGCAAATCCTCCAAGAGGCGAACACAGACTCATGACTCTCAGAATTTCAGAGTAGGTGAAAGATTTTAAAGATAAGCTGAGCAAAAATATGATCTCTCAACTTATCTACTCGTATTTCAGAAATATACTTTTTTTCACTTTCAGAAATTAAAGTTGAGATTGTCTATTTTCCTTACTATTCGTGTGATTTTTGAGACGTATATCTTCCTAATGATGTTTGTCATTTTCAGCTGTGTCGCTAAGTAGCATTTTAGAAGAAAAATATCTTGTGTCATTGTTTACTAGGGAGTATTCACTGAATATGCTCAGTGGACAATTGTCACTTCTGTCTTGAGTTACAATACAGCAGCATTTGAAATCCTTTTTGAAAGTTATTTTTGAAATCATATAGATCTTTTTATTATGAAAGCACAAACCATCTTTTGGGTTTGAAACAAAGGGCATATTTAAATTTCTTCCTGAATTTAGAAAGTTCAATCTGTTTAACTGATTCCGTGACCGTCTATCACCACTTGCTCACACGTTGAGTTGGTTTCTAAATCGCTTCTGTAATTTACCCTGTTGCTTGCTTCACTGCATAATATTTCTCCCCCATTATATGAAGGGTAGTATTAAAAAATAGTGAAATATACAACTTTCAGAGATCCAATATGAAAAACTAGACAAATTGCCTCTACTGATGCTTCTGCTACGCAGTTGCCAAGTAACTGCAATGTTCACATAGCAAATACCTTTCAATTTAGTTCTGTGTTTTGCATGAATACTGCAACTCCAATATTGGTGAAACCTCTGGTGGCAAATTGTTGTTCTGTAGTTCCTGTATCTTTTTTATTACCTTAGGTGCTTAGACAGAGGGCGAGTTGCATGTTTAGTATTCAAACAAAACGTATACAATGTGATCCTACTCCTCTGAACTCACTATTTACTTTTGAGTTTTATTTACTATGAGTTTTGCTATTTACCTCAGTGGAAATATGACTAAGACCGATGCGTGCATTTAAGGAGCCATTGTCTTCAGTGATTCTTAAGCATAGAGCTGATTCCTTTGCTGAAGCAGGCCAAATGTGCCTTCACCTTGTATGTTCTATCCAAATGTCATTATGCATTTATTGCAATGATGCTGTGACTCAATTGCCAGTGTGATGCAAAGAACTCAAAGCAGCTGTCAGTAACACTTCTCTACTAATAACAATTTATATTGTTATAGGCTATCACTTGCTTAATCACTGCACCTACTGTGGTTCAAATAAATGCCAGTGCAATTTAGAGTAAAAAAACGGAATTGTCTTTCTTCAGCTGCTATATTGGGTTGATGTGGCAAGGTTTTGGAAGCAGGGGGACTGCAGGGGTGGCCTCTCTGAGAAAAGACCAGGGGCGGCTCCTGTGTTGGACACAGCCAGTTCCAGCTGGCTGCAAAACAGGCCTGCTGCTGGCCAAAGCTGAGCCCATCAGGGAGGCTGGTGGTACCTCTCTGATAACAGATTTTTGAAAAGGGTAAGAACACTGCACAGCAGTGGTAAGAGGGAGGAGTGAGAAAAATGTGAGAGAAGCAACTTTGTATACATCAGTGTCAGTAAAGAAGGACAGGGAGGAGGTGCTCTGGGTGCCGGAGCAGAGATTCCCCTGCAGCCTGTGGAGAGACCATGGTGAAGCAGGTTGCCCTCCTGCAGCCCATGGAGGACCGCACCTGAGCAGATACCCATACTGCAGCCCGTAGAGGGCCCATACCTCAGCAGGTGGTGATTCCTGAAGGGGGGGGCTGCAGCCCCTGGAGAGCCCATCCAGGGGCAGGCTCCTGGCAGGACCTAGAGCCCATGGAGAGGAGCCCATGCAGGAGTGGTTTTCTAGCAGAAACTGCAGGCTGTGGGGGACCTGGCTGGAGCAGTCTGTTCCTGAAGGACTGCGCCCCATGGAAGGGACCCACACTGGAGCGGTTCTTGAAGAACTGCGGCCCATGGGAGAGACCCCACACTGGAGCGGGGGAACAGTGTGAGGAAGGAACAGGAGAGATGAAGGGCTATGATCTGACTGCAGCTCCCATTCCCCATCTCCCTGCACCACTGAGGGAGGAATAGGCAGAAAAGCTAGGAACGAAGGAATGAAATTAAGCCTGGGAAGAAAGGGGGAGGCGAGGGAAAGGTGTTTTCAGTTTTGTCTTTGTATCTCACTCTACAACTGTATTTTTAATTGGCAATAAATTAATTTAATTTTCTCCAAGTCAAGTCTGTTTTGCCTGTGATGGTCATTGGTCTCCTGTCTTTATCTCAATCGATGAGCTTTTCCATCATACTTTCTCTCCCTGTCCTGTGCGGAGGGGGAGTGAGTGCATCTTGGTGGGCATCTGGTGGTGAGCCAGGGGCAGCCCACCCCAGCTGCTGTGTGGGAACTGAACCAAACAAACAGGATACCATCACCCAGTTGTGGCTTTGTGAATAGTTAAATCTCTTCCTGGGTTCTAGGACCTCATCGAGATAACGTTCTTTCCTATATTATACTGAACTGGATGAATTTTATTCTTGATGTATGAGAGGCGACTACATTTACCTTGTGAAAAAATTACCAGTGAATCTCTGTGTTTAATGGAAACGACATCAGCTGTATTCACATCCCTTTTGTTCTGCTTTCTAGAAATACTTTAGCAAGTATAGTCAAAGAAAGTTGTGAATGAGTGTTTGAAATTGATGTTCAGTAGCATTCAGAGCAATCTCCCCCCCCCAAGAATAAAAGTATTTTCTACAAAATCTGATTCTTAGAAATCATTCTCTTCCAGGCAAGGAAGTGAAATACACTGTGTGACTTTTGTGTCTTCCCAAACCAATCAATACGGGTTGGTTTTCAAATGATGTACTGAATAACTTCACCCACTTGCTAACGTACTACTAACAGTTAAAAATTATTGCCAGACATTATGTAATTTCGAATAATTTACGCAGCTCTAGATGTCAGCCCATTACAGAATTTAACTGATTAGTTTAGGATTTTTTTAAACTTAATACTCATCCTTGAAGCATCAGAGCTTTTTTGAATTTTGTGACACACAGTCACGTGTCACTTAAATTCACAGTGAAGAAATTATGAAAACCTGCAGTATGTACCATATTCAGCGCAGATGTTTTTCTTTCACCGTGAAACACTTCAAATTATATTAAAATCAGTTTAAGTTGCAGCATTAGTGAACAACCAACATTGTTCTACTCGTATCTTAACCTCTGTGCCATACCTGCTTGCTCATGTTCATTCATTTTAAAGGCAGGCACAGTATGTTACGAACACAGTATCTAAATGGCATGTACAGTATGCCCATAGGGCCAGATTGGGATCTATTTGCTAGATGTACAGTGTACATTTTAAGGCACACTATAGGGATTGAGTTTACATCTTGATAACTCTGTCCTTCTATTTGCAAAGATGGTCACTACCTGGAAATGTCGCAAAAATAAATGTTCATCTCTAAGAGCGGCCAGTGTATTTATGTTTTCACATTTTATATTTTTCTCAAGAAAAAAAATGTGTGAAAATGTGAACTTCAGGGCATTTTAAAAGTAAATGTCAACTACCGTATTACATTTTATATACATAGATATGTCTTTATACATACCTAAATATATAAAAGGATTGTAGGAGCTCATACTATAAGCTTAGTTTTAGTACAGTACTTTAAATATACTGGTATTTATTTTCAGTTACACTTCTGCACTGCTTCTTTCTAATGCAGAGCTTGGTACGGACATCCGTTGATAATAGCAAACAAAAAAAAAATCATAAAGAATATTATTGTCTTATCATGCAATGTAGTAGGCATCCTGTGGCTCTATTCTTTTATCCAACTTATTTACAGTACTGCTGAGTACATTATCAATAAATATTACAGTGTTTGTCTTATTCGGTTTTTGATGGCACCCAGCAATTTTTCAGGATACGAGTGCTGTCACACGTGAGTTTCAATGAATGAGTGTGTATGTGTCAGCATTGGTGCTGGGGTTGCGAGTTCAGAGGCTCCATTTTGAGATTTCGCAGCAGCACTGTACTCACAAATGTCCAGGAAAAACTCATAGTTCTTTAGTTTCCAATCTTTAAACTTCTTTGATGTTAAGTTGGGATCATCTAGAAGGTTGTCGATAACTGTGAGGTCCCCTTCTTTCGCCTATCAAATTCCAGAAAGACAGAGTACATGTCAAAATGAAATTTATCCCACATTTTGTAACTCGGCACTTTCTTCTTTCATTTTAAATTTTAATGCAAAGTGCTAGGGAAACTACTATGCACATGTGAATCTTTTACCTATACTCAGGAACTACTACAGCTTAAACTGTTTGACAGCTCTGCCTATGGTACTCTCTACAATATGCCTATAAAGAGACCCAAATACTTTTTTTTTTTCCTTAAGCTTGAACATGTTTGTTTTCAAATATTTTCTTTGGAGTTCAATTCTTAAGCTACAAAGAAAGTCTCATCCATGGAAAACATGAAGAGATTATACTTTTACTAGTTTATATTGTTCATACACAAAATTAGTGATAAAGTCTTACTTTTAAAGTGCTCTTGAGAACTCTGATGTGGTGAAGCTTTTCATTGATAACTGGATCATTACATCGCTTTACAAAAGACTTGCGGAACTCCTGCTTGGTGGAAGGACGCTGCTCTCCAAAAGCTGACAAACTAGCTTGTTCCAGAGATTTGTATAGCTCCTGCAGACCATCTGTGTTTTCTCCAATTTCTTTTATGTTTTCTGAAAGAAAATAAAGAATCCTAACAACAAATCTAATCATTCCAATGAAGTCTCTAAAACCTGCAAGCAATACTGCAAATTCATGGATAAAGTAACCTTATAATGCCATCTTCCAATTTTTGTTTTGACAAAACAAGAACATTTTAATCAGCCCCAAAGCTCTATTCTTAGCACTACATCAAGCATTTTAAGTGCAAACTCCTGCGTAGTGACTGATGAATTTGCCAACATACAACAATTCAACCACAAAAACCTTGCTGAGAGTAATGGCAATATTGCTCTGGCATTCAGTGGCAGTAAAGAGGATCAGAGTATCTCCAAAAGCTTACCCTCTGCACAGAAACTATTATGTCTTCTAATAGGAACTTTCTCGTCTAGCTTGTCATCTGTTCCTTCTATGGACTTTACACGTCCCTTACCCCTGACATCTCTGTTTCGGGGAAGGCTTTGACTACGTGGCTTCTGCGGCCTGCTGTGAGAGCTATGTCCCCTTTGGCACTCCACCAAAGGGAAAGGCCCATCCTGCTCATAATTATGACATCTTTGTACTGGTAATGTTGCTTGTCTTCGTTTGTCCGGTGACATTCCAGGCCGGCCGCTCATGTACTCTGCTTCGGGAGGAACAGTCTGAAGAAAGTGGAGCCCTGAACTGGTTAACGGAGTCTCTATCAGATCCTGCCATGAGCGTCTTTCTCGGTAGGGAGGTCTGCATCCCGATGAGTGTGTGCTTCCTGCTACATCTTGTCGAGAATCCTCGGCAGAAGAATGAGAATATGTTGATTCGCTTGAAAAGTGTCGGCTTTGTTTGGCTTCAGGGAATGGACTTGAAGAATTCACCTGAAAAGACACAAAAGCATCTGACTATAAGACGTTTTGAACAGATCCAAGAAAATTACTGTAGCGTAGAACACTATATGATGTATACTAATAAAATGGGCTGATGTGTTTGTTTTGATATGTCATAATATGAACCTCTGTAAACAGAACATAACTAGCAGTGAGATCTTTTATGCAAGTGCTATGTTTTATCCACTCCCTATTCTTGTTTTGCACATTCTCTGCCCATGAGCAACTCCTGCTGGCAAGACCGGTGTAATACTGGCACAGGTTTCCTGAAGACCTGTCCAGTTTACATGCAGTCCAGCAGTGTGCTGTAAAGACATGAAAGTCCCCAAAAGAAACCAGAGTTGGATTTCCTTTTCTTTGTGGGTTTTTTGTTTTGTTTTTTTAGGGGATATGTATCCAGCCAAAGAAAAAAAAAAAAAAAACCAAAACACAAAAAACTTCAGCACCCAGGAAGATTTTTTAATTTTGTGGGACTGATGAACTTCTGAAATTATTTAAATTAATTCTGCTGGGTCTGTGTACAATTTTAATTAAAAAAAGAGAGAAAGGCAAAAAAGTGGAAAAACAGAAAGGGAGGGGCTTAACCTGTATCCCAGTTGATAAAACAGCATCACATGGGTGAAAATCAGTCTGAACTTCACCCATGTGATGCTGTTGTCTCAGTCACTCTGGTTCTGGCTGTGTGAGGATCGTGTCATTCACGCTGAAGAAAAATCTGAAAGAAAAATAGAGAAGAGTCCTATCTGCGCTTAGAAACATAGAATAATTATCACAGCCTATGTTCCGTATAATTGAAATGTTCTTATTTGCTGCTAGAGCCTGTTTATATACAAAATGGGTTTTTATTCCTCAGTTATCAAAACCTGTCTGTACACAATATATTAGGAGTATTTTTTCAGCTACTTAACACCTTACGACACTAACAGGAAATACTGCAACTACTATGGTATTGTACACAAGGCTTCCTATTGTAAAAAGCCCCCTGCCTCTAAAGATGTGTCCTCAAAAAAAGTGTTTGGACTAAAACGTGGTTACTGCATGACTTTGATCTGTTATTAAGCTCCAGCATCCGGTATCCAATATTCACACTTGAAATTGTATAAATGTCTCAGTTAATACAAACCATCCCGTCCACCACGTTCTTTTCATATTCTGCAGTAAAGTCAACATTTGAATATTCTGTTTATATTATTAGGTGTATTATTAGGTGTAATCTCTCAAATCCTATAAAAAATGTCGTATTTGCAGTCTGGTGACATATCCATGTAAGGAGACACTGATCTCTCCTTCCTTTGTAATTGACTTGTTATGGAAGCATTCAAGCTCTTAGCTCATGAGCAACAGCGGTAATTTCACTCTTACAGTGAGATCCGTCTTTGCTCTGCCTTTATGGTAATTCAATATTCCAAAACAAGGAAAATGCAAATCAAGGCACACAGATATTTTTTGGTGACCTACTGTAAATGCAACATTTATAACTCACTGAGGGTGTTCGATGGTAGGTGTCACACAGTGTGGAAGAGCCTTCCTGCTTCAGGGTTAAAGAGCCCTCGATGTCATCCTGGTCGCTTTCACTCCAGTAATCTGCTAACAAAGCGTTCTGGGATTTACTCATGTGCTTTTCCACAAGGAAGCCGGTCCCACATTTAAAAAATATCATTGGCATGCAAAGTTAAACATCTGACAGTCACCTAGGTGTCTTGGAAGTCACTAAGGAACAGACTTGTGAAAGTGTCTGGCACCTACGATACACAGATATGTAGAAGAACCTTCAAATGTTTTAAGATAGCGTTACAGAAAGCAGGTTAGGCATCTAACTCCCACCATACATAAAAACCGGGTTCTGGTTACAGACTTTCAAAGAGAAGCTTCATTCTAGATGCCGAAGCAGAGCTGAGCCTCAACGCTTAGATTCATTACGTTAGCATAACAGGTCCCACCACAGGTGATGGTAAAAAAGGCAAGGCTGGCACCTGAGCTCAGGAGATGCAAAAATGGTTCTAAAGCATGTATCGACCCGTTTTTGTGATGTCTTCATTTGCTCTGTGGTGATGAGCCACCCAATGGCTGTGATCTGGGAGATCACGCCTCACCTTGAACCCTGCGTTCTCTTAATCACTTTTAAATATTTCTTAAAATTATTACACAGGATTCTATTTTCTTGGTGGCACCAATATAGTTCTTCAAGGATATGGATTCCTGTGAAAATTGTTATTTTAAAAGATATGACATGTATGTTAATAAAAAATTCAGTTATGACACCTCCAACTTTGTTCAAATAATGCACAGATATGTACTCGCTGCTCTCTTCTCCTAATTATAGTCTCTGAAGTGTTACCTTCATCTGGATGAATATCCTTCTCATCAGGTGTGTAACCAATTGCTGCGAGACCCAAACGATTCATCCATCTAATAGAACAAGAAAAAATGAGGAAGAGAGATTCTTAAAAGGAACATCTAGTGTAAATCTGAGGGCATACACATTCTAAACATTTGGAAAAGTCAGAGACAATGCTCAGTCCAAAAACTGAATGCTGTTTAGGCTCTTAAAATCACAATTCAGATGCATTTAGTGGTTAATGATTTTAAGCAAAGGATGTTCCAGTTCATGCACAACGCAGATGTGCTTCTGGACTTCTAGTCACGTCTGCTGGAGGATGTTCACCCAGTGGAGTATCAGGCTCACTGTATTTTATTCTGCTGCCTAGAAAACTGAAGAATCGTGACCCAAAATCTCCCTTATGTCATCAAGAAAATGTGAAGCATACATACTAATATGCTAATTTTAGCAATGACTAAACGATTTTTTTAGAATAGTCCGTGTAGAACAGAGATTGTCCAGCTCTGTCTCCACCTTAAGCAGAATCAAATCCTCTCTAAGCTGCATCTGCAAACTAGTTGTGTGGAATGGTTTCCAGAGACATTTTGTAAAGCAGCATTTATTCCGATTGCTACTTCTGTTAATTTCAGGAACTTGCCTGGATTGCCCGAACACTATGAGATAAAATAGAATTGTGATAATAATTTTACAAAAACCTGCAGTAGGAAATAAGTTGTATTAAATTTGTATACTCAGAAAGCTACAACAGACTATGACAATATTCCTCTGGTTATTTGCTAGTCCAGATTCGTGATACTGGTGACATAAACGTATAGGCTTGTCAAGCTGGGATATCAACACTATTTTCCTTTGTTTTTTTAAAATACAGCATCTTAAGTTTCTAAAACAAGATTCAGTAAATTGAAAGTACTTCAATATTTGCATTTCACACTGGATCTTCTGGTTTCTTTCTTTGTCCCAAAATTAATTAATTTGATCAAAAATAAGATTATTTGTTTCATTAGGAAAACATTATAGTTTATTTTGGGGAAAGTACTTTTAGAGTTTTCCTTATATAAAATTACTGGATGTTTATACAATTTCTAATTGACAGACAGGAAAAAAGGAAATTAACACATAGAAATGAAAGTCACTTCTTAATGTTCAGCAAATGGAAAAATCAAGAATCAGCGTATTTTCATCAGCAAGGCAATACAACTGAGGAAAAAGCCCTATTAATAGACATCTGTAATGACTGGGATGCATTCTTAAGTATTCCCTTACTCAGTGACTAAATTATTTACTATGTCATTAATCTAGTACATTGCACGTAAGTGTTTTGTAGAAGCAGCTCTTTTTTTCTTTTTTAACATTGCAACACAAAATTTGTTAATACTTATGTTCTTGGTTAATGAATCATACCATGACAAAGACATCTTTCAAAGACTTCAGGAAAGACATTAGTAAAGAATACTTAATATATCATAAGGACAAGTGTTCTGCAGATTAAAACAAGAAAACTAGTCAGTGTAATTCTTTCCCACTTGTACTAGAATGGAAAACAGCTTCTAAGGACATATGTCTAATAGCATAGTGTATGGAAGACGGTATACGCAGCAAGGAGGCAGAAAATGAAGGACAAGTGAACTCTCCGCTAAAAATAGCACACAGTTCAGGATGTATTGATCTCCTGGTCTAAGTAAAGCTCTGCAGTTGCTCAGAGCAATGATCTTAATCTGTAATATTAGATATAACACTGACTCATTGCAGGCCTTCAGCAAATCACTCTACATATCTTATGACTTTCACAAGCATCCAAAGGGGACAACAACACTTACTCCTTACTCAGGGAATTGTTAGAGGGTTTAATTTACTTAGAAAACTATGAAAATATAAAGAATTGTACAATAATATTGCTTTGCCTTTCAGTATTAAAACAGAAGGGAGCAAACTGGAAATAAAAATGGAAATGATGATTAGTTTTCACAAATATCAGCTGCGGGGTTAGGACTGCTGACAGAGACATTGCTTGTATTAGCAGGTCAATAACTCATCTTTATCACGAGGGAAGTAAATTTCAAATGGATTAACAGATTTACAGAAAAGCTTTTCCACAGTGCTCACCAGCATAATTTCATTCAACAAACAGCATGCTGATCACTTCACATTTGCTTCTCTTGAAAGGCATATTCTTTATTGCAGTAATTGAAATGACATCATACTCGCGCTCATTATTCAGCGTTGGGATTCACTATTTTTTCAACAGTTGTTCCTGAATTTCCAAACTCATTAGCATCGGAGCAAAATAGTTTTAGTCGTACTTTACCATATGCCTTTGGCAATTGAGCAGAACACCTTGGCGACTTCAGCGAAGGTTCTGATTAAGCGCCAGTGATAAATTAGGCCTTATGACCAGTTTCAAAGTTAAAACAGACTCAGCCATTTTGGTGATCACTGCATGGAATTCCATGTTGTCTTAAATTTCTTGCCAAGTTTATCTTGTTGCTCATCGTTAATTTGAGGGTTTCAAGTCTTGGAAGCATATATAGATAACAGTCAAAGTGTTAATATTAACCTTCAAGAGAACACAGGTATTCTTAGCACACACAGAGCATCAGCTTTTTATATGGCCCCACTGTCCAAATATAGAACTGGCAGAAGGTAATCTTCCTCCTCTGAGACTGCTCAGATTTTTCTCTTCCAAAGGGCAAGAAGATCCTCAGCTATAGTTACAAGTACTTTCTTACCTCATTTACCACAATTTAGACTTAGCTTTTTGTCAAGACAACAAAAAAGGTTATCTGATGACATTCAGTAGCTTATAATGATAAAATCTCTTCTGATAAAAAAAAAAAGAATCTCAATTTTAGGTTTTGTGTTTTTCAAAAAAGCATGGGTGGATGTTTGTGAGGTTAATCAGGACTTATAGAAGTGCTAAGATTACAGATCCTTTTCTCACAGATAACTCCCCCCCCCCCCAAGGAAATGCAAACTCAGTTGAAAAGGAACACTGTGCAAACTTGATGAATTTACTTGATGAGCAAACCGCTTTCATTCTTAAGAAAACAGTCAGTCAAGGTTATAAAAAGTTCTCTGTGGAGAGCTTGGAAACTCAGCCATTTGGTCCCGAACTCTGCACTGAAAGCCTTGTAGGCAAATGCCAGGTTTCAGGAAGGCAGCGGAAGTGCCAGAGTCGGACTCTCCAAGGGGTAGATGACTGCAGGTTTAACTGAACGTCATGCAGTGCAAGACTATATGCTACACCTGACAAGCAGCTATAGTGAAAAACCCAGGAGATCGTTTGTCTACCTCGGTTTATAGAGCTGTAACCCAGTAGCTCTTTGAATTTCATGTGACCACAAAAAAAAAAAGGGATATTCTGGCAAGTACCTGTATAGCAATCTTACATGTAAATCTCTACATATATCTTGGCCCCCTGAGGCAGAAACCTGGACTCCTCTTCCCCACCAAAACCCTACCTTTTTTCTTTGATAATTTCAACAACTCTTTTCTTTTGATAATTAAACAACTTAAAGAGCACATTTCACTAAGTGTAAGTCCAGGCCACTCAAGGAGCCCCAGGATTTGCATTCTAGATAGAAATCAGTTGTGATGACATGGTGCCATACTAAATATCCCAAGGATACTTTGCTACGACATTTTACCTTCAATATGGTACAACATCTCCATAAGATATAATATCTCTCTTACTGAGGTATGCTGTAACAACTTACAAGGGACCAAAAAGCATATAAACTATTTTTTATTGCCTTAGTGAACCAAATGCAGGGAAAGCCTCAAGTAAAGTCAACTATATACAACAGTAAGTTTTGTACTTTGTCTCAATGGTTAAATTCTAATTCAATCAGACTTTAATTAATTCTGTTGATTAAAAACAGGAACTGTTGCCATTACTTTGGGATAAAATAGAGTTGCATGGTAGGAAGTTAAATTTACTGAGAAAATTCTGGTTAGTACCAGGGGATTACAGCCCAGGGCCTCTTCTGAGCGTCCGATTCTACCCCCGGGCCTGGCAAGTGATGATTACAAAGGCACCGAGGGCAGTGAGGAACTAAGCAGCTGTGGCAATAATCAAAACTTGATACTGAAGAGTGAGTCATGCTTGAAATGCCCTGAATCGTCGGGGTCAGGAGCACATCCTCTTACTGATCATTTAATAAAAACACCAGAAAATGTTAAAGTGGACCAAACAACTGGTGAAACAATTCCGTATAGCCTCACTGTCTGAACACACTATATTAAAAACAAGAATATACCATTACTCATTGTACGAATGCAGTAAGTTTCTGTTTACTGACTGTTAGAATTTGCTCCTGCTGAGTATGGTGATGAGCCAGGCCAGGGTTAGTGTGAGGTTCTGGGGTCGAAGGCAACTAGAATGTTCACAGTGGCACCACACTTCACCCACTTGGCTATTCCTTCCTACAGTCCAGAGTACAATAGCACAAGTGAAAAAACCAAAACAACTTGGGCAATCTCAGCTACAATAAATTTGAGAGAAATATTACATTTAGTATAGGAGAATAAAAACCAAAAGCAAGAGGGTAACCTTTTTTTCTTTTTCTTTAAAGGGGTGCAAGGCTGTTATTTTTAGGGTTATAGTTAAAACTGTTCCATAAACCCATGGAGACTAGGTCAGGAAGTAGCGAGTGTCTGTGATTCAAATAAGCTTTATTTGCTAATATCCCCACAGCTGGATACACTTTCTGCGTACACAAGATGGCTGGTATATAAAAGAACCTATTTAATTCAAGTGAAAAAGTAAATAAAGGATATATCCTGAAAAGGTGTACATTCAGGAGTCTATCCACTTTCACTATTTGTTTCTGTTAAATGTTCCCTTAAAAATGAAACCAATGAAATACCAAAGCATTAAAGGATAGCATAAATATATAGTTACATATTTCCTATCTTTCTTGCATTTTTTTCATCAATTAATGCGTGCACATGCATGTCATGTCAGGTTTGTATCATAAATGCTTCAGTGCAGGAATAGATCTTTCTTCACTTTTAAGATTGCATCTGCACTTGAGGTTATTTGGTTAAAAGTAGAAACCAGAACTAAAGTCAAAGTTAAATTTGACTTAATCAAGTTATCTTTAAGTCTGTTAAAATATGATTCTCTTGAACCATTTATTTCATACATAGAATTTATTCAGTGCAATTTATGTTTAATTTCTGACTAAAACCTTTGTATTATTTTTTTTTTACATCACTGGGATAATCAGATTTCAGAATTCACTGTAAAATTCCCTGTAACACAGAATTATATTTTAAAATTGATCCTGTATTTGTTACACTGGCCTCTTCCTGGCCAGTCTTTCTTACTGGACACCTAAAAAAATCAAAATACTTCCCATTTTTCTTCTTAAGGTATGTTATTTTCATTATTTTCTAATTATTTTCACTATTTTCTAAGGTTATACAGGTAACGTATTCATTTAACAGAACAAAGGTACCTGTAATAGGTATGGCTAAAATGACGCCTTGATTTTCCTCAACACAACAGAAGCCCAACAACGTAACTGGTGTCTCACAGTGAGATATAACGCTGAGCAGAGGCTTCTCAATGAGCTCATCTCTCCAAATGTAACAACTCTCAGCAGCCTGGATTTCTACCATTTTATTTGTCACAGTTGCTGGAATTTCTTAAGTAAAATCATTCATGGGGTAAACTGTAAGTACTCTCTGATTTGATAATCTGACATGACTCTGTTGATCTTGTTTCATGCATTGTCTTCTTAGATTTGTCAGGCTGGAAAAATATGAAGAAAACCCCAGACAGCTTAAGAGTTGCCAAGTGAACCATGGCAATTTATGCCCTCTTCGCATGTGCATCTACTTCATGCACTTAATGGGATTTTTTTTTCTTTCCTTTTTTTTTTTCCCCCAATTTCACCCTGTCAACCAAATGCACAGCTCTGCCTTTGCAGTCAGATGTCTGGTTTGGTAGTGGTGGGTTCCCCCGTGCCCCTAGTGGGTGAGACACAAAAAAGTTCACTACTTCTGTAGCAAATAAATTGCCATTCTGGTAACAAAGGAAATGTCATTTTACCATATAAATATAGAATCATAGAATCATTAAGGTTGGAAAAGACCTTTAGGATCATCAAGTCCAACTGTCAGCCCAACACAACCATATCTCCTAAACCACGCCCTGAAGTGCCGCGCCTACACAGTTTTTGAACGCCCCCAGGGACGGTGACTCCCCCACCTCTCTGGGCAGCCTGTGCCAGGGCCTGACCGCTCTGGCAGGGAAGGCATTTTCCCTCATCTCCAACCCAAACCTCCCCTGGCGCAGCTTGAGGCCGTTTCCTCTCGTCCTGTCACTGGTGACTTGGGAGCAGAGACCAACCCCCCCCTCACTCCAGCCCCTCTCAGGCAGCTGCAGAGAGCGAGAAGGGCTCCCCTCAGCCCCCTCTTCTCCAGGCTGAACCCCCCCAGCCCCCTCAGCCGCCCCCCAGCACACTTGTGCTCCAGACCCTGCCCCAGCCCCGCTGCCCTTCTCTGGACACGCTCCAGCCCCTCCAGGGCCTTCTTGTCCCGAGGGGCCCAAACCTGAGCCCAGCATTCGAGGTGGGGCCTCCCCAGGGCCGAGCACAGGGGCCCCATCCCTGCCCGGCTCCTGCTGGCCACCCCAGTGCTGACACAAGCCCGGGGGCTGGTGGCCTCCTCGGCCACCTGGGCACTGCTGGCTCATGCTCAGCCGGCTGTCAGCCAACATATAGTTGTGTATCACAGACAATATACACACAATAACTTTATGACAGACTATAATTTCAGGAAAACCAATAATAAGCACTAAGGAAATCTTCAAAAACAGAGTCACAAAACCCTCACTCAACTGGAACTTCTGCCAATTTTCGAACACAGACGTGTCTGTGGCAGCACTAACACCACTTAGGCAAATCAAAAACGAACAGCCATTGTTAAGTCAGGCTTGGAGTTTCAAGCTGATATTTAAAGGAACTTGTGAAGAAGACAATAAGGTATTTCCTTCATTAGTCAAACGTGGCTACCGGATTTCACCCTACTGTAACCTTGTCCTGTTGGATTTACCTTATTACGCTGGCTAATTCACCAAATTTTCTGGGCACCAGCTTAAAGGCAAGTACTGGCTGCTGCATGCACCTACTGTTTCTGACACCGACTGTGATGTTATATGTGCTTCAGCACATGCAACCACGTAGTACTCTCTGGACAGGCTTTCTACCATTCTTACAGAAGTACAGCAGAGGGATGAAAAGCTGTAGAAGTTAATTCAGCCCAGGATTTCCTATTGTTTAATGCACGCTGGATTTTACTTAGTTATTCAAGCTTTTACCCTAGCTTTCACCCAATGATTGGCCCAAGATAAATCTTTGGAGAAATGGAACAGTCTTTATGAGCAAGAGAACTGAGTTTAGTATGGCCTGAAAAGGTATGGGTGGGGTTTTGGGGGTTTTAGAGGGGAATCATTCTATGATTCTATGATTTATAGTGAAATAATGTAATTCTACTTCCACATACTCTTAAAGAAATCAGATCACGTAAGCCAAACAATACTGTTAAATGCCTGACTTATTTAATTAGGTATAGTGCTTATTTCTATTACTAAAAACTTCAGGTTTTGCAGTGTTAACTTAGTATCTCCAGTATAACTTCACCATATGTGACTAATGCATGTTCATTGATCATGGAGGCGTACAGCACTGTAATCCCAAAGTCTGCTGTACTAAATGCAGTTGAACTCTTTGAATCCCAGAAGAACTATACAAATTCACAATGGTACTATTAACAGCAGAGTTTGATTAAGTTAATTTTGTAATTTAAACTAGTACAGAAAGCCAATGCAAAGCCTAACTCCTGTGCATTAGGGATAAATTTACACCTGAATGCTAATTTGGATTGCATATTGGATAATTGCAATTGTGCATTGTAAGCTCCTTTGAACTCCTTTGGTGTAATGTTATAAAAGCCAGTGGTTCTCAAACTGTATTAAGGGGGAGATGGTAGTTCATGAGTCTATGGCAAGTAGCCCATAAACCGTAGAAAGGAGGAGTTAGGTGGCTAGCCAAAAAAAGGAGATCTTGAAGGCTTCCAGCTCCATACTAGTACTTCCCTGGTGGGTAGTTCTCCCAGATGGAGCACTGTAGCTCTGCTATTGCACTGTTCACTCCCAGGTACATCACAGTTTCATCCAGTCTCTGGGGCCTGCAGCAAATTCTGATAAGAAAATTGTTTTACTTTGTGCTGCAACTTATGAGCTTTTATGTAAGAACAATAAGTTAGAGGACAGAAGTGGCCTTGGGCATGGACTATTTTGCCTGGATTTGAAACAAGTTTATAGGAACATAAAAGAAGAAGGGGAAAACCTGCTGTCTGTGTTTACTTACCACACTAGTGGGAATCTCCATTTCAGGGGTCTCTGTTTGAAAAGTACCTTTCATGTTCTGCAGAATTATCTCCTTGCTTTTCATTGGATGAGGGACCAGGGAGAAAGAACTCTTTAATAAGTGGCTTGGCTTTATTTGTTAAAGAGCTGTTAAATTAAGACAGATCTGACACGATGACTCTCTTGCTCACTTCTCCAGGAACCCTTGTTTAAGAGGGGCAATGTCTAAAGGGGTGTAGGCCTGAAATTTTCAGTTGTTCAGATCTTTTCTTAGGTGTTAGCCTATCTGTAAGTGAGGATTGAAGGTAAATTAGAACTGTAAAGGATGCATTAGTACTGGCCCGCCATCTGATTTGGCCAAGATCTGTTAAGGGAAATAACATGCCCAAAATTTAAGGAAGACAGCTGAATGCACTTAGTAATGAATAGGATGATTCAGGGAAAACCTTGAGCAACTTGCTTAGTTATATTCCATACATGAAATACAAAGGATACGCGCCCTGAAATCTGCTTATCATCAATAGAGACTTAATTCAGAATACTTCAATTTTCAAATGGTTTCTTTTAAAGAGAAATATTGTTTTAGAGTCTTTCAGGTCTTTACTTGGAAAATATTGGGAGTGACCCCTACAAAATCAGTCATCATTCTGTTTCATTGGGTAGCAGATCTTTGTTATATTTTTTGAATGGATGTAAAAGATTTATGGGAGTTCTTAAAATTGCAAAGTTGACCCAGTTATTCAAATCAAATGTGATCAAATTATTCAGCCTAAAACAGAAACTTTTTTAAATTTAATATTTGGAGTCCACGAGGAGATTATAAATGCATTGCACTGCATACTTCAATCACATGAAAGTTTTAAATAAAGTAGGCATTGTAAAACAACTGAATGTGAAATTCAACGCTAATTTCCTTGGGAGTATTAAAGCCATAAACAGGTTATGCATGGTACGGTAATAGATGAAGCACTTCTGGGAAATAAGGCCTTTAACAAGCCTGGAGTACCCTGTGACTGTGGCAAGCAGAAGATGAGCTCATCAATTTCATTATTAATTCATTTCTAAGAACACAACTATGCTCATGTAAGACCTGACAAAACAGCATGAGCATTAATTTTGCAAACCGAAGTCTGTCTGCACCATGCAACACAGCAGGCAAAATTCACCTGCAACAGACTAACTCTATCTGCTACGTACAAATCAATCACTACCCATTGGAATGCGATTCTTTCAACAGCAATGCAGAATTAAAGGCAGAATAAAATATTCTGGAATGGAAAAAAAATATTAAACGGTGAATCTGAAGTAAGAAACAGTAAAAATGGCTGTTAAAACAAAAGCTGGTTGTAAATGCAGTTGAAGGAAGATTATACACTTTCCCCGCAGAGCCAATAAAGAAACGCTACGCTCCTCTCCATGTTAGAACTCCTTTACTTTTCAGTGTGAAAGATTTACCCCTCTGCCAGCATAGAAAATCCAGTTAAATTTTGTGGTGACAGCAGGAGTGTGAGATACCATGCAGAGTATTTGCCCTATTTCCTCAGATTACATGGTTAGCAATTTGCTGGGAAGACAGAGATTTGTGAAATTCATATTAAAAATGCATTTTTCATCTATGAATCTTGCTTACTCATTTCAAATTTCACACAGGTTATCTGGGAGAAGGAATTCCAGGAAGCGTGTAAAGGCTGCAGGGGATGGCCAGGGATTTTACAGAGGTGGCATAGTAATCCATCATTTGGGCTGGGGAGTGAATTACAACTACTCTACAGGAACAGCATTTCTGAAGGAAAAATACTGCCAAAAATACTTCAAGAGAAAGTTCACCTGCTATCTTTTCTCATGGGAAGCAGACCCAAAACTCCAGGGAAAAGGCTGTCATAAATTCAAAACTAACACAGCAGTATGATATGAAAATACATCCTGGCACCCTCCCCACCGTTACTCTCCACGAAGGCTGTAAACTGCCATAAGGAGAGCTTCCTTGGCTCTCCAGTGTGGGAAATCAATGAATATTGTAAGAGCAGTTTATTGAATATATGTCAAGACTTCCTGGTTTTCCTTGACTCAGAACATTTTATGGTATGATAGAGAGATACGATCAATGGCACTTCAACATACCATAGCTATCAAAGTAGCTAAAACCAAGGGGGAAACTGTGCCTAGTAAAAAATAGCAGAAGACCCTCATTTCAGTTTAGGAGCAAACAAATCTCGGTCACATTATGTAACTGAACAATGGGACATTATTAACATCAGAAAAAATATTTTTTCAGTAAATTTATATCCTAAAAATAACAGCTAGCCACTGCGAGATACTCCTGAGGACTGAACCTCCTCATCATCAGCGGGTGATGAACTAGCCTGAAGTGTTTTAATACAGGCAGTCTCATACATCAACACAGTATTTCTTGAAGGGCCATGTAAGCCACGGAATATAAATGTTCAACTGAAAAATAATTTTTAGACATTAGTATTCCAAAGAAAAAAGTCCAGCTGTATCCTGAGGTAGTTGTGTCTTTCTAAGTCTGTGAACTGAAAGAACCACCTGAATCTCAAAGTTTCAGCGGTCGACGCCAGGAAAGATTTAAGACTTCAAAGTATTGTCCCATGCGTCCTTGCTTTTTACCTCAGCTGGGAATAAACAAATCGCCTAAGTAACAGGAGGTGGAAGACTTGACTCTGCCTTGAGGATCAAAGGTACCTCCCCACCTTTATCTAACCTCTGCCTTCAACACCGAATGACAACACAGAAGCACAGAGCAATTCAGGTTAGGAGACCTGGCAGGCAGTCGGTCGTCTCTCCCCACCCGCCCCGGCAGGGCCAGCTTTAATGTTGGCTCAGGTTGTTCAGGGCCTTGTCCAGTCCAGTTCTGAATGCCCTCCCAGCACAACCAAGGACACTTAAAGACACACAGCAATGCCAACAATTGCATTGCACTGGATTCTCTTCCTCACTGGGACACTGATGCGATGAATAAGTTAACTACTACTGGGTATTTTGTTGTTGTTGGGTTTTTCCTGTGGGGAAGGGGAGAGTTTGTTTTTCTTTTTCTTTTATTTATTTTTTTTCAAATTCTGGCATGAAAACTAAATGCATCTCAGTAGTTCAGCCCTGTTCCTGTTAAAAAAATTACTTCAAATTGCTTTTCCCTGTCTTTAGGCCATGTCATGTTACTGTGGATTGTCAGTAGGGCTAACTTTAAAATATCCCATATTATCCCATCACGTGGGTATACTCTTAAATACGAGCTTTGGTATGTATGTGTTGTTTTTATATACCAGAAACATTTATCCCACATCAATATTTCTAGCCTTGATCAACAACAAATTAGAAGTGTGATAAACTTGATGCCCATTAACAAACACAAATTCTAATGAACATAGATGGGACCAACACAACTAACTTCCCTGACACACCTTCGCAGAACAGACGTGTGGCATGACAGAAAATGTCAGCAAACAAAACGAGCCACACGGAAATTAACGGAGGACTAAGTGGCCTAAGTACTGAGAACGCTACCAATCTGCATTCCATCATTTCTATGTGAGATTAAATATTGTTTTCAATTATTGGAGTACCGTGACAAAGAACATACCATGATAAAGAGGAAACATAACGTACCTATTCATCTCTTCAAGGCAGTCTGTTGCGAAGTAGAAGCTCTTTATTTTGGGGTGGCATGCTTTGAAGGCACTAGAAAAAAAGCACAAAGAACAAAAAATACCTTTTCTTTCAAACAGTTTATCTACAAATATGCAAGACTGACCGGCTCTATGATTCTTCAGCATATTACAGGTTTCGTAGGCATTTTGAATCTTCAGTCTGAATCTGGCTGGATAAACTTAGAGACGGATTCCTGATGATCTGAGCACATCCACATTTGCAAACCTGACTGGCACTTTGTGAAAATTTCAGAAGCCCTTGGATGACTTAGAAATGTAAAACCTTTCAATGACCAGTGATGTTACACACCTAAAAACTTCCTGGGTGAGTTTGAAAATCTTATTGAGTGTATTTTTAAGTAGATATTAGTTGTATTCCAAAGATCTCCAGAGGAATAAGAGTTTGGTCTCCCCACCTCTTCTCCAATATTTAGATGACTCTGGTTTGTGCCCTACTCAAAGAAATAGAGAGGGCTGCCAATTTATGCGTTATAACTGTCTCACAGCTTCATTGTAATTCTGATTCTGAAGAGGTACATGAGTTTATCCAAAATTTCATTTTACGTTAATGAACGAGAAGAGAAGGAACATAAAGATGAATAACCATCTGGTAATTGCATTCAACTGGAGATGACGTTAAAAATACAGCACTCTCAAATTCTTTCCTTAGTCATAAGACTGCAAGATCTCTAGAATAAGCTTAAATAAATTAATGTTTCCTAAATTTAATACAATATATTTTTTTAATCCCCACTTATCATTTTAATTCAATTTGAGTTTAAGAGAAGCATATGGAAAGTTCTTGGGAACGTGGCAGGTTTGCTTTGTTTGGAAGTAGGTAATAATAAAGAAGTTCCTTATATAGTCTTAACTCTAAGACGTCACTTCTAATTCCAGCAATTGCTTTGTCAAGTTCCTCTAAACCCAAATATATCCCAGGTACCTTTCGTCTTAATCTCCTAATCTTTTCTGTATTTTTTCTGCCATCACTGAGAGTCATTAACAGCTAATGCTTTGCCACCTAGCGAATAACAAAGTTGCCAATATTTAGCCTTAAACTTTGTATTTATTGTTACATTATAGTTCATGGTCAGTTTGAGGTGTCTCACTGATTTTTATTTTTTTTTTTTTATTGCCCGGTCTGTTCTCACGGATAGCTTTTGATTCAAGAAGTCATGGTTGAGGGTTGTTTTTTTTTCCCCCCCCTTGGCAATTTTAAATTTATGCAAAGGTTAATTTATAGACTGAAGTTGTTTGAAAAGTGTAAGTAAAATCAGACATCACTGGAATAGTTCCAAAGGCATACCACAACAGGTTTAACTTAATTTTAGAGGTCTGTACTGTTTTACTTGCGTACCTAGTACAATATTAGTAGCATGGTGTGCTCTAATCTTGGCTACACTGGCTGAGGTACTGAACAGTTGCATGACAAAAGGTAGCTCGAAGTCTGACAATGCTCTCTGCATTGCTGATATCTTCCTCCTTCCTCAGACGTCAGTTCCTTCACCAGCCACTTGGTCAGTGTAATTCAATTCAATATTACTGGTTTCACGAGCCAAGGTCTGACTCTCCCTTTGGACTGGCTGTATACAGACATTGCTGCATTGCACCGTAGTCTGCTCAGGCTACATGTGTGAGATAATAACCAAGCTCAAAATCTTACAGCATGGATGATTATGGTTCACATAAAAATGCTTTTTAATACTGCTTTTATATGGTATAATCCCTAAGCTCTCCCTTGGTTGAGCAGTTATTTGAAAACCGCTAAGAACAATAATAATAATTTTTACAATTTTTTTTTTGTGTGTGAATACAATTTAAAAGGAGTATTGCTGTCAAGGAAACCACAAACTCAGAGCATTAAGGACTATTATTTCGATTAGTTGGAAAATGTTAAAAAAACCCCACACTATCATTCATAACATTTATGTTGAAATACTGACATTTATATGGTAATTACCAGACGTAAGAATTAGATTAGGAATCATTACACATGGCATTATGAGAAACCTGTGATGCAACATTTCTACTATTATTAGCTTAAATGTGAATGACTGTTTTATTAGTTACTACGATTTATTGCAATTTTCAGAGACAAAAATGAAACCTGAAGAAGCTTCACTGGGGCACACTGATTTTCTAATATACATTATTAATACAAATGCGCACAGTAATGGGTTTTCCTAACAAAAGTTCTACAGGAGAATGAGGTAACAGCAGAGTTGTATTTCTGTGCAGTTTCCTTTTTCACGGGATTAGAAGCATATAAGGGGTAAATTTACCTTTGCATAGAGGGTTATCATGAAACAACTCCACAAAAGAGGCTTGAGAGGTCTTTAAGTGTTGTTTTGGCATCTGGACACTGATAATTTCAACTGCAGACCCTCATCTCCTGAGCTACTTGTATTTTGCAAACGAAAACAGTGAGTACGTGAGAAATCCCGGAGGGGGAGGAAACTTTGCTGCTGCCCACTAGATGGCATACGCTTGTTAATTATATGCACCGAATTATAAGATTTGAATGCAAGAGATTTTTGATCATTATATAAATATAGTTTTAAGTACAATCACATTTATTATACTATTTGGGCAAAAGAAATCATATGATTTTAGCATCAAATATTCTTATTGTTCTTAGCCTCCTACTTCCTAATGCAGACCTTTTTACCAGATGATTAGCAGCAGCTCCAACTGCTCTAGCAAAACAGATGGTATCTGTCTGTGAATAAAAAAATGCGAAATAGGTTGATATATGTCTTTCTGCACACACACATGTATTATGTACGTGACACATTGTTAATTACACAGTAATTAACAAATACTATACCTCCTTACAGAAGTTCCTTACAGAGCTTAATTTTTAAAACTCCTGCACTGTTCTACTATTTAAGCGTGATATGCTGTTTTCACAGATATATTTTTTTGCTGCGAAGACAGCACTGTTTTCCATTGGTCTGAACTCCGTGCAACATCTCCACTTTCTTTCTGGTGTTCCGTTTGCCCAACCATCTTCCAGGTCTGAGATGTAAGCATTGGCTCGAGGTGGAGAGGATTATGTGGTGGATCTAAAGATTCTAATCCTCTTGATTAATCCTGTTGGAATATCACATGATGGAGTTTCTGCTTGTAAATAGGATTATTTCCTTAGACAGGAAATTTACATACATAAAAGCATTAAAACGCCAATATTGGGGTTTCAGAGTCTTTTAAAAGTTAGAATATGTCTGTTAGTGTGATAAACAACTTAAATTTCGCTCCACTATGCTCTCGTAATGTGATACTATCTGTGATTATGTATTTGAGTATTACATTCTCACAGGAATCCTACCTCAGTTAAGGTGCAGAGCGGACTTGCTAGAGAGGTGAATCAAGATTATGCAACGGATGAGGCTGCTCGCTGAAGGACTCCTGTCGCAGTTGTTACGGGATTTCTGAATGTGTCATAAAATGCAGGGAGCAAGAATTTTTTCAAGGATAAATCAGCGACATGCTGCAGGTCTTCCTGCTTATGCAAAGGAGTTCCTATGTGCTAAGTCACAGCAAACACACTTAATAATTGGTTACTACCTGAATGTTCCTTAATATCTTTTTGTCTGATATTCTGATAATTTACTGAAATGGAGAGCACTTACAGCTGCAATAATATATTGTGCTATTATGTATTTACATACTCTGAAGAAAGGAGGTCTTTACTGTTATGAAATGGAGATCCCAATTCTGTGGAAACTTTTGATTTAAATGTTTCTGGGCTGCAAAATGTGACAATAAATCCATCTTCATCTCCCAGAAGTGTCCCAGGGATTATTATCAGGGAAGCATTTAGCTACACTAACATTAAGAACTGCAGAGAAGTCTCCAGGGAAATAATTCTAGATCTATAGACATATATGAATAATGCAGAAGAGCAATACCTATATTTTTACCTTTGGCTTGTTTTGGAGGGCCCAAAACTGGATGCAATAATCTAGGTGTGGTGCAATGAGTACCAAGTAAAGGGAATAATCACTTCCTTCCTCTGCTGGCTGCACTCTGGTTAGCATAGCCCAGGAAGCACTTAGCTTCTTTCCTGTGGGGGCCCGCGGGTGGCTTAAGTTTGGTTTGCTGTCTACCAAGACTGCCAAGTTCCTTTCAGAAGTAGTAATAAAAATACTGAAACTGTAGCAACCTTGAAGATATAACGTCATGTCTACCTACACTGGATCAGTGACATTTATATAGAATTCTGACTGCACAGTTTTGATGTGGGGTGCCAACAGGATGGCATATGCTCTCATAAATTTAAGACCTAAATTTGCATTAATTATGCAATGAAAATTTTCACTAGGTGGAGATTTTTGGAAGTTCAGGCAAAGCACTAGTTAACAATGATTAATTATATACGTAGTTCCATTAATCTTTAGTCTTGTGGATCAGCTTCATCATGGGGCATTATAATTATCAGTATCTCTGAAAATAACGTGGTATTCATGTCATGCCACATCACACAAACTTAAATAACTAAGATTTCTGATACAGTATGATAATTTTTAATCATGAAGATGCAGGTGTTGCCTAAAAGCAATGGAAAGTTTTTCAGTGTCATCGCAAGAAACCTTCTCTCGCAGGGACAAGGTCATTCCACATCCAAATATAGCCTGGAGAGCTAAACCAGTGTGCGATAATGCCATGATTTGTATAATAAATCAGGGTACCTTCATTAAATGCATTAGTGAGTCAAATCATCAAACCATACAGAATAATGCATTCAATTATTATATATTCTTGTGAAAGCTTTCTTAAGGCTCTTTCATTCAGTGGATGTTATGGACATCAGTAACAGTCATTCTATAGAACAGCATTCTCCCTCTGATAGAACAGTGGAAAAGACAAGTCTATTAATTATCCTGGTAAGACTTCAAATTCTTTCGTTCAAAAAGCTTTGAACATTTCACATTGATGGCTCTGAAATTAACAGAAATTTGATGGGAAATCCAAGGCGAGTCCCAAAATGTTCTTAGATTTGCTTTTGAGAGAGCTGGAAGAAAACTAACACGGTGGTTTTAGCTGGACTTCTTTATGCACTAAAATGCTAAGTGTACTTTTGAAGCAATTTTAATTTAAAACCAAATGAACCTACAAAAAAGAAAAAACAGGAAAGAACTAGGTTTCTTTCCCTGTCCTTATAAACTGTCAAGGGAACTGCTTTACTAGCTTTTGCATTAAGGTTAAAATAGACTCAATCAGATAGAAGTGAGGAGAACACAATTAGATTTATATTTTCAGATTTCAAGCTTGCAATGAATTTCAGGTTACATTCCAGCACCTACTAACCCCCACCCTTACATGAAAAAGATACCCTAAAGTGGAAAGAAACGAGAACAGATCCTGTAAAATCTTTCACTTGCTCTCTGAAAGGAGAGCATGAAGAAGGAAATCAAAGGGAAATCCAGCTCAGTGAACAAAGGGAATATTAACATCTTCATTATACTTTTACCCCTGGACCTACCTCTTTCTGAAAGGATTCAAAGCCCGAAGGTACTCAGTTTTCAGTAGCGTGCAAAGTTTTGGTTAATGGGACTTTCTCCTGTGCATATACCCTACAGAAATTGCTCTCTAAGAAGTGTTCTGAGGAAATGTGTTCTAATGCTTTGGGCAAAGTCCTGGAAGCTATTTCTAGCTGTGCACAATGACCTTCTGTTTGATCTTGGTTAATTCACTGAAATCTGTTAAGTGTTTTATGTCCTAACAAAAGGGTATTATTTTTCCTGTATTTTTTTTTTCAATATCATTATTAATATCTACTCATTCCTCAGAGGACTGTATAGTGCTCAGTTCATGTTTAACTTCTATAGTGATACCCTCAGCTGAAAGGAGTAATAGAAGTATAAATGCACCGTCTTCTAATTCTCAGACAGACAGTAATAATACCTCTAGACGAGAACAAGCAATTGAAGAGGTTTGATTTTCTGGTGAGCTGTCTCTATGGTGATTCAGATCTTCAGTATTTTTAGTGTTCACATGTTCGTAGTTGTAGGACTTGTATTCCTCAGACCAAAACTGCATTTAGTCATTGGAAAATCACAACAAAAATTCAGGATACTTAGTTATAACTAGGAAAGCTTTAGTAAGAGAATGTCTTTAATGCCATTCTATGTAGCTCCTCGTGGCAGCACATTTTAAAAATCCAGGCGCAGCATACAGAAGACACATGCAAATAATTCAGGAGATACAGGCAAAGTGCTAGCCTCAACGCATTAGAATTGTTCTGTTAAACCTGCTGTTTGACAGAGATGAATTCCAATCCCAACACCGCTTGCAAACAATTTCCAGTGAGTGTCTGTTATTAAACATGCCTTAAGTGCAGCAAAGCTTAGCATATGCTTTTTACTGGGACCATACTGCAGCAGTGCCAGTAACGCACAGTTCGTTTTGCATGTGGAGCCTAACTATTTTAGCAGTTGAGAATAACACAATATTGGGTACATAAGCTTCCTCCATAAAGGAGAAAATGGAGATTATATTCACCATCCCTTGCTATGATATTTTTAATGGTATTTCCTGTGGTAATTGTTTCTTGCAAACTTGATTCTTACCAAGATGCCCATACTGAACTAGGAAAGTTTTATCTCTTGGCTAACGTACTCATTGGTTTTTGCTTTACTATTTAACTCAAGTTGTAACAGGGCTCTCTGGAAAGCTGACCAAAGAGTTATCCAATTTCAAGGTTTCAAGATTTCAAGGTTTTCTGTGTAAATTCCTTCTCTGGGCTTTGCAAATTTCCAGTACTTTGTGTACTTCCAAGTGCGATCCTTTAATTTATAAACATAATGGACATGTTACTTACTGTTTTCTTCTGCATTCAATTGCTCTATCTATCCTGAACTCAGGTAAACTAATGAATCCTTCTGCTTTTTCATCCTATCAAAAGAGAAGAGAAGGTGATGGTGAAGAAGAATGAACAGTTAAAGAAGAGAGAAGGGAGCTGTAGCCTTGTGGGTCTTGCACTAAGAACAACCACCCAATCACTGAAACACGGCACGTATTTTCCCCAAAATGTTTTTACTTAAAAAAGAAAATTATTTACTTCATCATTCTGTGTTAATAACTTTTATGAAGTAACTAAACGGACAGTTTCTTAAAGGAACCACAGTCATCCTAACTCCCCTTTGCTGAAGATTACCAAAAACCTTTCAGCATCATACGCAGCACATAAAATAGCATCCAAGACATCAACAACTACAGCGAGGAATTCTCAGTTTCTTCATCATACAGTCTACACTTTTAAAGCGTTTTGTGGATGTCTCCTTTAAAGTCACGATTGTGCAGACCATCTCCCCCGCTAATAACAGTTGAGAAGGTTCCTACGATGAGCTCACCAGTGATTAAATGGAAAAGTAATAACTAGGAAGTGTCTTTTTTCACTTTTTGCCTCTTTTGAATTAACTTACCGGGAAAAGCAAGGAGACGTATTAACACAAGTCAGAGTTTTGAAAAGTATCAGCAAGTGTACTATGAATTATGGCTTGGCTGTAAACAACAGACTGAAAATCAGTGGGACACATAATGCCTACCACCTTGCACGTAACAATGTCAAACAAACAAAACGTGCAACACAAAACCTGAAGGCCTTTATCAGCCACAGGCTGAAACATTACTGTTGTGGGCTGACAAGGAAATAGTAAAACTGAGCATAATTATGCTAGTAAAATTGTCCTCTTGAAGAAAATGGAAAATATGTACTAAAACATCCATAATGAAAGCAGGCTGTACGCAGACAGTTTAGATCAGGCACTGAGGCTCAGTGCATACAAATGGAAGAAGAGCAGTCAAACAGTTTTTGGCTTCTCCCCTCCATTATTTTTTCCTACACATATGCAGATTGCTCAAGCGTAGGCCCAGTGGTTTTCAATAACATTTTGCCAAGAGCAGCGTTTTACACATGAGAAACTGCAAACTCCAGACTAATTTGGCAAAAAGCAAGAGGAACTTCTATATAAGAATAACTTCCAGATAAAGAGATTTGCAAATTCAGATTTTCACATCTGCTTCACATAATGCTTAACTGACATGAAAGGTTACACTGTATACGTCTCCCCACACGACTGAAACTAAGGAGAGCTGCCTGTGAACACGGTGTTAGTCCACATAAATATCATCTGTGGAAAACTATTAACTACTGACGTATTCATTTCTTTAAGAGTGCCAGGAATGTCTGCTATTTTATTAAGCTTGGACATGGACTATGGAGACTTTAAAAAATAACTTCTCTTGAAATATTTCCAGCTAGAGCGACCCAGACCTGGCAATTAAAGTGGCAGTTCACCAACATATCCCTTCATGTAGTAAAAATAGCCTTTATTCAAACCTTAAGGTTTAATTTTGGCTTTCTCCAAACACAGGGTATACTTACATTCTGGTTTGTGTACCAGTACAAGGCCGAATCCTTGAGAATAAACCAGTACTTTTTCCATTTCTGTGTGAAATAACCTTTGGCATCTTTTTTCTTCCATAGCCAGCCTTCACAATCTCCGTGCCCCAAGTCTTTGCAGGAAATCCGTCTTCTGCTCCCACTTGTTAGAGAGCCCCCTGAGAATGCGACCGTAGTGTGAGACATCTCACTGAATGAAAGAGTGAAAGAACTACTTTCCTCAATATAAACACACTACTAATTTTTAATGATGATTCCATTCAAAATCCCCCCCAGTTTCAGGGAGAGGGGATTGAATGAACAATTTCCAGATTCGACAATGCTCTGCAATTTTGGGTTCAGCACGAATACAAAATAAAAAGGGCCTGTTTTATGTTTTATGGTTTATTTAATCTTTAGAGGGTTCATTCCTCTTAGGGCTGCATTTCTATCCCATTAAGATGGGCATCATCATTCCAAAGTAAAACTGTATTCATTTAGCCCTCAATCTGAAACTCAGGGTATGACCTAATCTGTACACAGATGTAAATGCTACTGCTTCCCTATATCTCCTGTTAGTACTTTTAGTGATAGAAGGCCTGTCAATTCTGGGAATTTTTAAATTCAATTTTTATAGTCAATATTTATAGCCAATAAAAAAAAGAGATCATCCACTTTTCTTCTATCCTGAATTTAATAACTGAACAACAATATTTTAACTTTACTGCATCCTCTTTAAAGGCACAGCACCAGGAGAAGGTTTTTTTTCTCATTGTTATTTCAATACATCCTAATTGAAAGGCTTAAAATTTTATGTGTGCCTTGTAAAATCAATAAGAACAGTTTTTTTCTTAATTATGGTAATTTTTTTTCCTGGAAAGGACTCTGTAGGAAATTTCCTTAAAATATTAGACATTTTTCTGTGAAAATAAGTTTATATTGCTATAAGAATTATATTTGTACAGCTGTGAAGCAGTGAAGAAATTTAGATAACATCAAAACACCATCCTTTGATCTGCAACATCCCACAACCCTGTTCTTAATATTTTACTCTTTTAGGAATAAGATACTGTGCTGTGTCCTGGTCAGCTTTGGAAGTATTAAAAATGTATAGTACAATAAAAGGAAAATTTTCATAGAAAGGAGGCTAAGCCAATAAAGAGAGCTCGCTGGCCATATACATTCATATGAATTTATTATGCTGTAACTGTTTTTCAAATGTTCATTCTTTTAACAGTCTCAAACAGACCATGAATAGATAAAGAAACAGAGCAGAAGGAAATGGCAAATTATACAGATACTACCTTTCTTCTACTTAAGTCAGAGGAAATTTTACCACTGAGCCTAGCAATATTGTACCTTATAACACATTTATTTGGTATTTCAATTTGGTATTTTACTTTGGCATTAACTATCAAATTTAGAAATATTTGAATTACATTGAACTTTGGCATTTGATCCAGATCACTTATTACCAGAGAAGTCACATTTTCTAGTTTAAAAACGTTAACTCAGATAAATTACCTTTTGACCATTTTCTGCTTTTTACCCTGAGGGAAGCGTAATGGAATGACTGTAAGGAAAAAAAAAAAAATTATGAAAAACTAGTGCAGGTTATAGTAGTAACAAGAAACAGCTGGCATTCGCTATCATCTCCATGGTTATCTTAGGGTTAGTTATCATAGGATCAGTTACCATAGGATCTCATTTTTTGTCATTTTTCTCTTACTACTCTTAAAAACACTGTAAAGAAAACAACACAGAGCTAAATCTACCAATTAAAATCCCATTTTTTCAGTTATTAATTATCATTGCAATAAAATCATTAAGGATTCTTTGCACAAATGATTATGCAGTAGTTTGAAAACAAAGGATATGAACTTGTGAATGACCTAATAAAATGAATGATACTTGAAGTTTGTTGTAAGTATGCGTTAGTTATACAAATATTCATCAAAAAGAAGTATCCATCACAAACACTATACAGTTAATGTGTAAAGTAATGTGTTCAATGACCTGTTGAAGTCACATTCTTTAATTTTTTCCAGTCATAGGAAACAATTAAGTTTGGCTGGTTGCTAGGTTGACAGAGGAACTCTGAGGAGAAAAAAACTTTCTTTTGTGGCTGCACTATAAAATCATTACACGTTCTTAAGAAAAACTGAAAAGCATCTCATTATTTAAACCCTTTAAAAGCAGGGATACTACTCAAAAGGCAGTAGGGATTTACCTCAAACGTGTGACCGCTAGGGGGAAAATTACAGGTCAACACAACAAAGTAGCTGCCCGATTGGTTCCTGGTGCTGCCATTACCAGTAGAAAACCGAGCAGGCATTGACAGGGTGATAAACCAGCAGGTCCAGGCGAAGGCTAGCATAGAAAGGGCCCTCTTTTTAGTTTTCTTAATTTTTCGTTTGTGACAGATAAGACTCAGCTCAGTAGAGGGCCTAGAAGAAGGGCGCCTCAGTCACTGAAGGGGATAACTCCGTGCTACCACAACAAGTGGTATGACTGCAGGTGATTACCTTCTCCCAGAGACCATCCGACTGCTTACCCTACCTGATGGCAGCTCCTCACCGTGTGGCCATAAAGCCAACACAGGCTACAAAAGTCCTTATTAACAACTGTCGTACAACATATTAAACAAGTGTTTAAATGTCACAATATTAAAATTTAAAATAACTGAGGATTATAATGAAAATTAAAAATTGTTTCAATTAATACTTATGGTAACAAAGGATTACAGCTTAAGCGCTATAGAGAAGCAACAGCTGAAAACAGGACTCCAACTATGGGAAAAGCAAAGTTTTATGTTAAATAACAGTGGAGGAGGAGGGAGTTGTTTTGCACAGGCACAGACCTATTTGTAACCCTTCTGCAATTTAGCCCATTCACAGTGTTGAACAGCATGAACGTTTTCCAGTAACTTGCAGAAATCAGCAGTTCTTGACTCCTGAGAGCACTGGCTCAGAGAACACCAGCTTTCTGTGTTCCATTTATCTCCAACTGTTCTCCCAGTCAGTCACAGTATGTGAATGCTTCACAAAAATATTGTAATTCTGACAGGTGACAAGCTCTGTAAGTGTACATGCATTGTATCACCGTAAGACAGTACATGCTCGCCATTTACTGGATAGCTACAAATTTATCTCTTTGTTTGGAGCACTAGAGAAGACAAAGATTAAAGCTTGCTCCTGTGCTACAGGAAACATAGTAAAACAGTCAGAAAATGAAAAACCAAAAGTGAGCCTGTGACAAAGCATTCAAGGTGCACAGCAACATTGGGGGCATTTAAACTGATGTATTGCAAGCCACAGCAGCAGTACTGGTCAGTCGTGTGTGCCAACTGCAGTTCTGTGGTGACTGTGACTGAAACAATCTGTTCAATGTTCCTCTTTCTATATAAAAATGCATTAGGAGAGAGCAGGTTTCTGAAAAAGATATCAGCAAATTTGTCCACAATTTAGGCTAAAAATAGAGTGATGAAATAAACCCCTATAATTAAACTACAGTTTTCATTTGTGATTACATATGAAGAACTGTAAGAAAATGGAAAAACTGGAGGATATACGCCTTAGGATACTCACTGGAAACTGGTATGCGTCATTCAATAGAAAAGTTTTAAAAATAATGAAAATAAAAGCACAACAAATCAAGGAGAGCAGAAAATATTAGCTCTTCTAAAAACAAAACTTAATTAGTCTTACTATGTTTAATGTTGGCTTGCTAACCAGACTGTTTATGGACACACAATGTATTCAAAGCAAGAAAACTAGAGAAAGTGAAAGGTTTGTGATACCTTGGGAATCAGTACTTAATTAGCACTCCTAACTTACAAAATCGAGGCTTCATATTCTGAGAGATAAATGAACCACTATATAATTCACTTTGTGGTAAATACTAAGAAAACAGAACTTGCAACTTCAAAATGACTCAGAGTTGCTACGGGAAACTGAGATGATGTGAGTACATATTGTGGTTGTCAGCATTTAAGTTCTCATCTCAAAACCACAAAGTAGAATGTTAAACAAAATGCACGCTCTCCCACCCCACCCCACCAAGAAGCACACCATGGAAAAAAAGAAAAAAAGGGATCGAATTGAATCTGTGCTGCATGAAGCTAAATCAATGAGACCTTGGAATAATCACAGTGTAGCAGTAGGAGTGCTATCACAGCATCACCAAATGAGAAGTTATGCCATGTTTTACAAAGGCCCTGGAGACTAGAGATCCGGTTACCTGTCAGGGTGAAGTGAGCCACGCCTATCAATGCACACCTGGTTGCGTGTATCTCTGCTATTTTGAGAGTTTGGAGTTTTTAAAGAAAACCATTAACAAATTCCAACGACAGCCATCGGTGCATTCACTAGCAAAGAACACAAATCATAGGGCACAGAGTGCTGATTTCCTCAGACCATGTGTGTTAGATTATTTGTGGTACTAGGATGCCTGGGAACAGCCACAGGCCCGAGCGTTTTCCAGTGGAGGCAGCAGGTGAGATAGGGATTGGCAGAGAGGCCCCGTATCAATAAACACAACTGCAGGTTTTCACAGACCGCAGAAAACCTAGTCATATATCTTCCCCTATTGTTGCTGGTCTTTAGCCTCACTTTGTAAATCTTTGGGAGGTAGAATGACATCTGGCAACTTTCAAAAGTTATTTAGCACCTGTTTAGTGAAAAAAGTGCTAAGTCGGAATGAAGAACTAGGCATTCAATAAATGAAGGTCTTGTTGTTTGTCTTTTGTATGAAATATTTTTCAAAATACTAAAAAATAAAAAATGATGCCTAGATATTTTCCATTGAAGACCTTCAAAGCTGGTACCACAAAAATCTTTGAAAACCTTAATCCCATATCTCCTTATCGTAGTATTCATCTTATTTAAATATGTTAAGAGGTTAGAATTTTCTTTTCCTCCAGGGCAACCTTCCCTCCAGAGGTGCCTTCCAACCTAGATATTTTCTATGCTTTTCTATATTTTCTCCCAAAACTAGCCCATATCTTAGAACACATACTAAGGTTCCTGCTAAACTTAACCAAAAGTACTGCATATATGCTGGCCTGCTGTGGTTGCGGTAGCTACTTTTCTGAATGTGGAAATTATTCCTAGCTTTTTATTTTCAGATGTTTCATAATACAGACAAATTTCAAGGTTTGTGACATCTTTTAAAAATATGACAGTGAACTGCTGGGGTGTTTGTTTTTTAAGTAAATTTATAAATCTTTACCTTCCTCATGGATGTGCTTCCTTGACGGTCAATGGCAGAACTAGCATATCTAGGACAGAGAGGAAGAAAGATGTTAAATAACTACAGGAAAAAATACTCTGAATAAGTAGTGCATATACACACACACACACACACTCTGTGCCTTTCCAAATGTACATTTACAGGTGTAATTGTGTTTCAAAGTTATTTAAAATGTAGTTCTGGAACCAGAAGGCCCTTTGGAAATTGAACCATGTTTTCAATGAACAGTGCGAATGCTGTTAAGAAAAACAAACCCATTCTTAATACTCCGACTTAAAAACACAGAAATCATCTGAGAATATCTGGTTCCGATTCAACCACTGGCCTAAAAAATGCTCAACCCTGATTCAAAAGCAACCAACACAATTCCTCCCTCCTAGGGACTAGAGCCTTAGGACATACAAATCATTGTGTCTTTGTTGCAGGGCTAACTCTTATCTGCGCATTTCTTCCAGCATCAACAACACTTAGCACAGGAATCACGGATTCCCAGTGTCCAGACTAAAACAGGAAAGAAGCATTTTGAACAGGAAAAAGGTAGAAATACAAATAAATAATTCAGAAATTTTGTTGTAAGAGTAATTTGTATTTTAAAATGTAACAGCTTACAGATCTGTATTTGAACATACTTATTTGTACTGTATAGATGTATATATTGTATATATGTATTTGATATTTTATTTTGACCTTTAGGAGAGACTCATACATGTTCCATATTCTGCCAAGTTGGTTCCTTCCCATGTCATTACAGAATCAAATCCAGGATACCCCAAATTGCTTAGTTTGTGCCTTCCTTTGAGTTACTTTTTGGGTATCCTAATGTTAGCATGTGTATAAACACCCAGACGTGAACAAGTATGTAACTCTCAGGCCAAATTTGACATGACTGTCAGATATGTTCGCCAGGTACAAAGTCTAATACCTTCTTTTATTCTGTTCTTTCCCCACTACCTCCTCTTTCATATTCTGGAAGCACCTAAAACCAGGAAATTCATGAAGATCACAGCTATTTAGCAGTTAACTAGAAAATTTAGATCATGAGAAAAACAGTAATATTATTACAACACTGATACCCTAACAGGGTCTTCTGGGCCGGCAATCGAGGAACACAACAGTGACATTTGCTATTGGAAGGAAGTGCGGTGACAATTTTCCATGGACCCGGGAACAATCCTGATGTAAAGAACAGAAACTCTTAGCAACAAAATGAATGAAGTAAACTTTCCCAAACCAACTTTGATGTAGGCTCCAACTGTGGCTACGGTTCAGCCATTATGCTTTTTAACATCAACATCCCTGATCAGAGAAACCAGCATACTGCTCAATTCGCAGAAGGGCTATTGCAGAGAGCTGTTCGAAGCTCTACATCCCTGGGGAAGGTCCAGGCAAAGTTTTACTTCTTTGAGGATATGTGATTAGTGTCAGGACACAATGGTACTGCAAAACATTTTGGGTTAGAAAGGGAAAAGCCAGAGAGAGCCCCTGTTCAGCAGGCCTGTTTGTAATCTTTTCTCTTATTAAGGGGACATTTTCTGCACACCTTTCTTATATGAATACTGTGCATACCATAATATGTCTCTACATAGTGAGTAGCAGTCGTATTCCTAAATCCTTTTGAAACACTACGGTGGCGAAGGCTGTTAGGTAAGTACAGTCATAGCAGTGGTCCTCCAAAATTTTTAATAGTGTACAGTTCTGATCACTTAGTGTCAAAGGGGACAGAGGGAAACTGGAAAGAAACTCCTCTGTCTGCCTCTCAAGGCAATGGGGGGCAATGCTGTGGAGGTTTATGTACTCGGGAGTGTTCTGAAGAGAGTAATAGGGAATAAATACTCAATGTCTCCTTGAATAAAGGGGCTACCTAAATTATATAAAATTAGCAATTAGCTTCTTTTGTTTTGAACCTTCATTCATTAACACACACAATAAAAATGTTGGGTGTTAACAGCATCCTGCAGCAAAGAGTTCCATAACATTAAGGTAAAGCATGCCATGGATACCAAAAATTTACACACACTTTAAAATGCAAACATACTATCTATGTTATATCTGTGCTTTCCCCTGGAGTTCTCCAAAGGCAGGGAAGCATCACCAGAGGTCTTTCCTAATACAAAGACGACTGGCCGTCGATGGAAACAGGACACTGAATCGGGGTCAGCTTTGTCTGACCTAGCACAGAAATTCTTAGACGTACAATTTCCCCTCATGTTTCAAAAATTAAGAAAAAAAGAGAAGTGGGAAAGCCTTAAAAATGTGAATGTTTTTGCCTATGTCATATAAACAGGAGTGCAAGAATGGGAAAGAAATTGAAGGGCAAAACTAAAATGAAATAAAAGGGTTGTGCACATATTTAACATATTCCCAGATTCTGTTGGTCATAATAATAATAATACTGCCATACTGTCATGAGGCAGCAAGACAGGAAGTGGCATTTCCTCATTTGATGATTTCCATTGTCATGGGAAATCAAATATACCAGTAGAAACAACTACTGCATTGTCAGTTAAAAGCATCCATCGGTCCTGAGTCAAAGGAAATTCCCAGGCTGCAGTGAAAAGTTGGGATGCATAACATTAAAATTACAATCATAAAAGTTAATAGGCAAGACTTAGAAGTTCTGAGCTGTCTTGTAGATTACAAGGATCTAAAGAAACAACTGAAAAACAATGAAGTTCAACTTACAACATTTGGTAAAGGAATGGGCAGACGCCCAAAGCGCTGCAAGGCAGATTTTGTCATTAATGCTCCATTTCTGTCTGCCCATGAGAATGCCATAAATGCACTTCAATCCTTCTGGGCATTTCCCCCTGATTTCTGGTCTGTTTCTTTAATCACGGCTTTGACCCATCTGGAAAGTGTCTGTTTCAATGCTTCCATTCTTTCTCTCGGCCAATATACAATATGAATAATACATCTGCGTTTTTATCTGGAAAGTCCTTAGTCAAGTTTTATTTGCTTCCATGCAAACACAATAATGCGTCTCCTTATTGTAATCACAGGCTCTTACCAGCAAAAAATGCTGTGAAGTTATAGAAGCAGTCTGCAATCGGGCTTTGGAAAGCCATTCAAAAGTTGGCATCTTATGAAAGGTCAGGAATAGGCATTCTAATGTACGCTGAGCTTAATTTTTGTTTTATTTGGGAAGGGTTTTCAACAGTCTGCAGGAATTTGTTTTTTAAAAGATTTTATGTCTATCAAGTACTCCTCCCCAAACCTAGTTCTTCCTTAAATATTCAGATCTACAAATCACAGAAGAAATGCAGACCTTTTCTTCTCCTTAACAAGTAAATTATCCATGTGAAAGTGACAGAACCAATTAATTTAGACACAGAGGAACCCTAGTGTGTTGTCTAGTCTGGTTTAAATATTCTGTATCATATTTGGTTGAGTTACTCCTCACCTTTCTTTTTAGGAAAACAGTTGTTACAGAGGTGAAAGGGAAAAGAATGAAGGGGGGAGTTGGGGGAAGGCATGTGCAGTGATACGGTTATAACGGACTGGACTGATATTTCTCAAATCAATTATAACAGATGATCTTCTACTAAATGCTTGTTTTCTTGTTCATGCATAATACTGTTTGTGAAACAAACTGCAGAAGCTAGAAAAAAGAGGACCAGTCACTTATGAGTAACTTATACCAATTAAAAAAAACAATAACAAATCAAATAATTATTTCAGGATGTTTGCAGAAATATTCATTGCATAATATGGCATTAAAAAGGCAAAATACTACGCAAATAACTGCAAAACTTAAAATGAAATTTAGTTTTATAATAAAGCTCATTCTAAAATACTTATTCTGTCATACAATTTTCCTGTAATGGATTTCTGAGGAATTCCTATTTGACAGAAATATAAAGGACTTCAGCAATTGTCTATTCTGAGTTTTGATATGCTCTGCCTAGCTGTGTGTCAGATATTGGAATTTCTATGGACTAAATGTTGCCTCCACCTTATCTAGTCTTCAGAATTTTCACTAAATTACATGTACGCAAATTGAAACAAATATAAAAACGGAAGAAGAATTTGAGAAATGCAGGTACTAAGAAGCAAGCACAGATCAGGGTAAAACACAATCTCTGATCTCAGTCCTAGATGCCTACCGACTCAGTATTCAGTCAGAAAGGTGATGCTGAGCACAGAGCTAGAGTAGAAAGGTTGACAAGAATGAGCTAAAAAAAGAGATGGAAATGACTTTGACCTAGGTGGAAGCAAATCACTGAGAATTTAAAGGACTCAAGTAGGTGTGGCAACTTCCAACTCTCATCTCAAAGGACATGCAAATGAAGCGCAAGCCTGGTGGTAAGATTTGTAATCAGAACTTCAAAGGAGGAACAATGTTGTATGATTAGAAAATAGCAATAATGAATCTCTAGAAAACAAATTAGAATGGAAAAACCTAGAATTATGGTGGATAGCAGAAGTACCATATTCCAGTTTAATGTATTTGAAAAAAGCTATAAGAATCATGATTTGCATGTGCTTTTGCTACCAGAGCAGTTATATTGATTTAAGAGCATCGTCATCAGAATTCTGAGGATCCTGCACTTTCTGTTCACACAAAAATTCCCCTTACAGTGAACAGAAATGTCTTGCCATTTCTTTGCAAAACAAGCATCACTAAAAAAGTGCAACTATGAATACTGCCTCCACGGTGACGCTCATTCCTCTTTTCCTTCTGAGGAACATGTTTCATTTTCTACCATAGAAAGACAACAGGACATCTTTTATTGTCCCATAAACTCTAACAAAGAATCGTGTTTTAGCTTGGAAAATTTATAGAGTGTCTACTGAAAACAAGAACTCATGTTAACCAGCTGCATACAAATTAAGCATCCCTTGATGACATAAGCAACGTGATCAGATGTGTTCTGAGGGAAGATTAAAAATAAAGTGGCTCTTACATTATCAAAGCTCTTAATTATAACATCCCAATTCTCTTTCTATTACCTTCAAGGTCACTAAATGAAAGTTATAACTGTATCAGAACAAACTGATCTCTCTGATATATCTTATTAGATTGCTATCACTTTGGCTTCTCCCCAGGTGACGGGACACAGATACTAAATCCCACTGAACGAATACAGTCTAGAAACAAGAATAATTACTTTGTTACTTAACCTTTCAACTCATCTTTGGTATCTGTAACAGTTACAATCTATACCGTTGACTATTTTTAAAGATCCTTCTCTGGCAATAATGGATAGGATTGTAAACTGGAAATAATATGAAATTATTCTAGTTATAACAAACTGCTAATATATATTTACTATTGATTGAACAACAATTTTAGGTACTAGTGATTTCTTCGATTTGTATTTATTTGACCAAACAGAGCAATCCAAACTTATCTTTTGCCTATTCCAATTTGCAATAATTTTTTGAACTGTAAAAGTTCCCAGCAGGTAAATAAATAAGACTATTTACCAGAATTTACTCCTGGAATAGAGATAACTGAGTATAAATTACTGGGCAGCATATTTCACGTTCTGTCGAGGTACAGCATGCTCTAAGCCTTCTGATGGGGGACTTATGCAGAAAGTCCAAGTTGATGTACAGTCCATAAAAAGACTATTTTGAGATGTCTTCTTGTTAGTCCTCTGTAGGATGGCCCCTGTTTCATAAAGTTACATAAATGTAGGATCTCAAGCACACGGCACAGATCATGAAGAGAGAATTTCAAAGCTGTTGGTTAAACATTATGAACAACAGCAAAGTCTGCATTTGAAAACACACTGTTAATCCCTGCTGCCACTTGGATACTTAGAAGCATAAGGCAATCTGAAACACAGAGAGCCTGAATAACAGCTCTGTTGACCCACATCAGCTAGGAACAGCTAGAAAATGGCACCTCTCCACCTGCTCTTTTTTACCTGGCAATTACTTGGGAAATGTAAATATCTAGATGCAAAGCTCTCTTCAACCTTCGTGTCTCACATTCTGCAAACTGGTTGCAGCTCAGGGTCAAGGCCACCATCATTAACTTGAGAAAAAAAAAGACATATTAGAAAATATATTATTGCAGAAATGTATTGTAGGTACAATGTGAAACTTCCTTATGGCTTGTTCACAGGAACACGTATGTAGCAATTTGGATTTATCTATCTGGTCACAGGAATGCATTTACAACCACCTTGCCTGGATTCATGATTCATATTTAGATTACTAGAACCTCCTGAGCTTATATAACATATTCCCATTGCAACAAGTAAATTCTCACCGCAAATTAATTATTGAGTATTTTGTAGTGAGGTTTGAAATCCCTTCTCGGTTTCACACTGGCTCAGCTACAGGCTCGGTACTATGCTACAGACTATGACTTGGTACTGCAAGTACCAGCCAGCAAGCTCAGATGCACCCGTGGCAGTACAGGTGTATCTATACATGCAAAGTTGACAAAACAATGTCAAGGCTAGAAGGTAGTTTCAAAATATTTATCTCTTCTCACCTCTCCAGCATTAACCACAGCTTAAAAAAAAAATGTCCAAAGCATGCCACTTATGGACATGATTAAAACAATTTTTAAGCATTAATATTTACAAAGACAAAACGTGTTATGAGAGAGAATCTAAGCAGCATTTTCACATGCAAACTAAGTGCAAACTGTTTATTCACCTAGCAGTTGTGCACGAATGATACAATTCTCTGCCTCCTCTTTCCCTTGCAGGCCTGTGTGGTTAGCTAAGTGGAGTAAGAGCTTCAAACCCAAGGTCTCTGTAATGATGTCATGGTTACATTATGCATGCATGTCTAGATTCCACAGATGTCAAGGTTTCCTATTACTAGAAAAAATTTATCCTAAAGTAAAATGAAGATCAAAGAACACAGCAAACCCTGCTAAGCATATAGTCAGAGAGCCAAGGAGAATCTCCGTCCTCTATTGGATGGCAGGGGAACATTGCCACCAAGGATGAGAAAAAGGCTGAGGTACTTAATGACTTCTCTGCCTCAGCCTTCAATAGTCAGACCAGTCATCCCCGGGGTATTCAGCACCCTGAGCTGGAAGGCAGGGACAGAAAGCAGAACAAAGCCCCCATAACCCAGGAGGAAGCAGTTTATACTCTGCTGCTCCACCTGGACACTCACAAGTCTGTGGGACCAGATGGGATCCACCTGACAGTACTGAGGGAGCTGGCGGAGGAGCTCACCAAGCCATTCCCCATCATTTATCAACAGTCCTGTTTAACAGGGGAGGTCCCAGACGACTGGAGGCTTGCTGATGTGATGCCCATCTACAAGAAGGACCAGAAGGAGGATCTGGGGAACTACAGACCTGTCAGCCTGACCTCGGTACTGGGGAAGGTTATGGAGCGGCTCATCTTGAGTGAGCTCACGCGTCACGTACAGGACAACCAGGGGATCAGGCCCAGCCAGCACGGCTTTGTGAAAGGCAGGTCCTGCCTGACCAGCCTGATCTTCTTCTATGACCAGGTGGTGGATGTTGTCTGTCTGGGCTTTAACAAAGCCTTTGACACTCTCTCCCCACAGCATCCACCTAGAGATTATCATTACCAATGATCTGGATGAGGGGATCGAGCACACCCTCAGTGAGTTTGCAGATGACACCAAATTGGGCAGGAGTGTCGATGCCCTCAAGGGTAGGAAGGCTCTGCAGGGGCACCTGGACAGGCTGGATCGATGGGCCGAGATCAACTGTATGAAGTTCAACGAGGCCAAGTGCCAGGTCCTGCCCTTGGGTCACACCAACCCCAGGCAACGCTGCAGGCCTGGGGCAGAGGGGCTGGGAAGTGCCCGGCGGAGAAGGCCCTGGGGGTGCTGGCTGACAGCCAGCTGGGCATGAGCCAGCAGTGCCCAGGTGGCCGAGGAGGCCACCAGCCCCCGGGCTTGTGGCAGCACTGGGGTGGCCAGCAGGAGCCGGGCAGGGATGGGGCCCCTGTGCTCGGCACTGGGGAGGCCCCACCTCAAATGCTGGGCTCAGGTTTGGGCCCCTCGGGACAAGAAGGCCCTGGAGGGGCTGGAGCGTGTCCAGAGAAGGGCAGCGGGGCTGGGGCAGGGTCTGGAGCACAAGTGTGCTGGGGGGCGGCTGGGGGAGCTGGGGGGGTTTAGCCTGGAGAAGAGGGGGCTGAGGGGGGCCCTTCTCGCTCTCTGCAGCTGCCTGAGAGGGGCTGGAGTGAGGGGGGGGGGTTGGTCTCTGCTCCCAGGTCACCAGTGACAGGACGAGAGGAAACGGCCTCAGGCTGCGCCAGGGGAGGTTTGGGTTGGAGATGAGGGAAAATGTCTTCCCTGCCAGAGCGGTCAGGCCCTGGCACAGGCTGCCCAGAGAGGTGGGGGAGTCACCGTCCCTGGGGGGTTTAAAAAACCATGTAGACATGGCACTTGGGGACATGGTTTAGAAGGCCTGAGGGTGTTGGGTTGGGGGTTGGACTTTATGATCCTAGAGGTCTTTTCCCACCTTAGTGATTCTAGGATTCTATGTTTGTAAAAAAGCTGCAGCAGGAACTACAAGTTTGATGCCCATTACACCTTCCTCATTTCTGAAATAATAACAAACTGGGTAAATTGCTTCTGGTACGAAGAAAAACAAATCGGCTGCTTCTTCAGGAAGCGTTTGATTTAGTTTGCCTTCCTAAAACCTCAGAGTACTCACACATTTCCACATCTAGTTAGAGAGTGTAATTTCCTAAATCATGACACCTATTCAGAAGTGAAGGGTCACAACTTGCCTGTGGCTGCCCTGCTTCTCTGGGCACAAGGCTGCTTAAAAGTAGAGCTCAGGTAGGGGCAGGGTTTAATGTGTGAATGGACAGTATCTTCTAATGAGGGGTGTGGGCGCTCTGCATGGATGGTGAGAGCCTAGCCCTGTGTGTAGTGCTGGGGCAAATATGTGATGTAAATGTGCCAAAAGAGTTTGGAAGAACCCAGAGCTGTAATGCAGAAATACCTAGCTTTTATTCTGGTCAAGGCTTAAAAAAAGAAAAACAAAACGCTGCTAAGCTTGCTTTACGTTCTACTCACCTGAAACATTTAAAAAGCTAGATATTCCTAGTAACATTTTGTAGTCTCAGATTTCTCATGTAGCTGCTATTGCTTTTGGTATATATTCCCTGCAGCATGTGGTACATTCTACTACATGCAAGAAGCGTGTGTCTTCTGCTTTTTGGCTTTTTTTTTCTTTTCTTTTTATTTTAAAGAATGCAATCACATCACAGGAACTGCATAGGCAACTATATAGTTAATAAAGACAATGCTATCTCATCCAAGTGCGTGAATTATCCCGTTTGTCTTTAGCTCCCCAAAACTTAACTACATGTAGTGAAAATCTACCAGTGCCCATCTCAGTGGATTTTAAGCTCTTGAAACCACTCAAAAGGTTATTGGGAGCAAGAAGATACCATTCTACCTCTTTTAAAAATTTTTTCAACATAATTGAAAAGATATAATATGGTCATGTTTTAGACTGGAATTTTAAAACGTGTGGGAGAAGGATTAGGAAAGGGAGAGACATTCTATTAAAGAACAAAAAAGAATAGCCTTTTGCTATGAAAGTTTGCCAAAATTTCATCAAGTCATATGTCCCTGGAAAATATATTTTGGCAGATGTCCAGTAGAGACTTGTGTCCCATCCACCAAGGATGTTCCATCTGGATGGTAATGTCCCTGGCCAGACTGAGCATGTGCAACCCACACAGAATAATTAGGTGTGCTTTGGTCTAGGGAGAACAAAACTCCTTTGCAGCTCTTCCTTGTGACTGCAAGAAACTATGGGTGTGGAGAAAGAAGACAAAAGAAAAAAAAAAAGGTGACAAGTCTGACTTTTTCTGGGGAGGGAACTGTGATTTCTCTCTGTTGCAGAAAGTCAGGTAGGAAGAACCTGAGGGAAGGAGCAGCCATACCGGAATGAAGGAGGATGAGGAAAGGGAGTTGCAAAAAGTAAGGAGAAACAAGAGCGTGGGGAGAACAGGACTACAGCACCTGCAATGACAGAGTTGGGAGACTAATTGAAAATGGTAAATACTTAAGATTGTCAGAAAACAATAAGTTCTGAGAACTCCAATGTAAGAGGTAAGGGCAAAAGGTGAAATCCAATTGTTACTTAAAAAGAGCCCGAGAATGACACCCTTGTTCCCTGTGTATAACCCCTGCCTTATACACAATGGATGCTGCTTTGGCTCTGAACTGGGGCTAAATACTAAGTGGGACTACACTTAGTTTATTACAAAAGTAAGAATCTATATTTAGCTGAGGTAGTGGATGATGAGGTAATGGAGTACTACAATGGCAGCAATGGAGAGACAACACTGTCTTTTATGAGACAAAGTAGAATTTTACATTAGAAAAAGTCTTTCAAACTCCACCCTTACCTCACTTCCCTCTGTGATAGCAGTGCTACTTGATTTAGTTGAACGCCATTCTAAACATGCACAGCATCCTACAGCTGGGGAAACATCAGTAAACTCTTACCATTACACCTGCCTTTGAAATGAACTACAATGTTTCATACACATATAAAGAGGTAAAAGTGCTGACAATCCTGAAAAATCCAGCACGAGGTGGCTTGTGTTTGGTGATCGACAGCTAATGTTGTTGTACCTCAGGCTTCTAGCTGTAAGGTAGTGGTATTTATACCACTGAAGAAAATCATAATCATCAATTGTAAATCCTTTAGATTGGTGAAAGCACTCTAAATGTCATTAATTATTTTATATTCAGTACATGGTTTGGCTTCTTAAATAGGTTTAGGCCATATACAGGATGAAAAGATGTAGAAAAGAATAATTATCCATGTGAACAGATTCCAGTTAAGCTTCATTATGACATTCTATGATACCCAAGTGTCTGTTAAGTCAAACTTATTCTTTTAATATGACTTATTGGCTGCAACTAGAATATGAACATACTTCATCAGATAAACTGCAAGGTAAAGAAAAAATCACTATTTCATTCATTAGAATTAGTTGATTAAATTCAATAGTAAGGAACAAACTGAAGAGTATCATTAGTATTTATCAAATATGCGCCACAACAAACAGTAACTTCTGCACAAACTGAATTAGCTTTTAGATGTTCATTGAAAACTTCTGCCAGTTATTTCCAAAAATCGTGCTAGTCATGTGTTATGCTTTTCAGCCTCAGAGTGATCCTGAAATACTAAATTTCAAAAGTAAAAAAAAAAAAGATGGGGAAAAACATCTGCTACTTAGTAGTAGTATAATTTTCCCCCTAGTAATCTTTAATAAACTTAATGTCTGAAGTATCTTTTCAACCTTTGCAATTTGTAATTGATGTAGTTAGCAAATGAAAGTGATGACATTTACTAAATTATATTAATGCTTTTCTCACTAAAATCTGAAAGTTTATTCCTCAAATATTTCAACTAAGTTTCTAAAAGTACATAAGTAACTATAATTCATATATAGATTATGTATATATTAAATGTAGAATAACAGAAGTAATTACCTTTCCGTATCTCCACTGACTGTGTCCCCTGCTCTCTGCAGAAGAAAAACAGACAGTATTAAGCACAACTAAAGACCATACTTCCTTGGTGCACTCAACATAGCAGTATCTGCAGCAAAAGAAGTCACAGAAGTAAACCACAGTAGTCATTCTGTAACTCTAAGGAAAAGGAAATGGAAAATTTATTTCAATTTCTAACTAAATGCTATTTCACAATCAAGGTCATGTTTAAAGCAACTTGTACCTGCACTTATAATGTAGTTTCACTACAGTTGCACTTATAATGTCGTTTCACTACAGTTGCACTTGTAATGTAGCTGTATAATTGCGATCAAAGCTCTTGAAAAGAAGAAGGGAGCTAAAGGTGTGTTAGAATGTCAGTGTTTGCAAAAATATTAATAATTGTAAGGAAGTTTGTTAAATGTAAAGCACAAATACTACAGAATACAGAATTTCAGAAGAACGAACTGTAGAGGATTTTAAGAACAATGATGAACGTGTCATCAAAACTTCCTTTAATACCATTCTTACCTAGCTTTACATAACTCATTTACTACACTGGTTGTTCCTCTGAGGTTTGGAAATAATCACGTCTTTTAGTAGTAAGTGATTCAGAATTAAAAATAAAATCTTCAGACTGTTTTGTTCACTTTAAAGGAAGCTTTATGATGGAGAAGGTTTCCCACAGCTAAAAACCAGTTTCTCCTCTTGAAATGACAAAAATGCCTGTTTTACAGTTAATGTGTATTTGTTTATAAATGCAGAAATTCACACTTGAGAAATCTTTTACTCTAAATGCTTTCTGAAGAACCAAATAGGAAACAGATTGTTTTTTTTGAATATAATGTTTGCGTTTTAGTATCACTACTTCAGGCATACTGTAAGATATTTGACCACACGTGGCTTCAGAGAACAGTTACAAAACTGAAGTGCACATTGCACATGTAAGAGACAGGAAGCCTGCTGGGTCTATTTAACAACATGGGCTACAGCACAGGTACAGTCTAACAGCACGCGTTTCTAAGAAAATTTTAAAACATTCAGGGGACAAGCATGTACTTTGCCACCTCCCTCCTTCATGTATCCTCCTGGTGCATCCATACACAAAGTCATTTATCACCTTCCACCACGCCATTTCTGCTAGAGATAATGGATGATATGCCAGTTGAAGCAGGTGAAAAAAAAGCTTAAGTGATCAAGTTACCCTGGTAATTAATAAGTTTGGAGAGGATTGATGATATCACAGTAATATTAAAACATCCAAGGATTCTTGTTCCTCACCTGCTTGCATCTAATAAGGTTAGACTAGTTATCTAACCTAAGTTCAGAAAGACATTTTCCCCAGAGCAGGACCATGTAGATCTATGTGATGACTTTTTCCTGTTTTCTCTCAAGCATTCCTGCTATCCAAATCATTCCTCATATCCAAAGGAGAAGCAGCCTGCTGCTGGAACATGGTGAACGTGCAGTAGGATTGTTAATGGCAAAGATTTATTTCCAAACTATCAAGCACACAAAGGTACTGTCAGCCTCTATAAAGTCAAAAGTGGATCACTAAATCACTACATGAAGTTTCATAATGATCCTTGTAATAATCATAGGGCTGAAAATTAAAGAGCACTAACCACCCTTCCCGGTTTTGTAGCTGGAACTTTCTGTGACGTGCTTGTGTTTTGAATAAAACGTTGCCACAGTCAACCCACACTCAAGCCAGAGAATGGGGCATGGCAAACGATACAACATAAATGGCATGAGCTTAAAAGTTTTCACTTACATAGGCTTTCCTGTCTCTTACCTTCCACAATAATTAGGAAGCTACGTATTTTACAAGTACCTCTTGTTGCTGCATTTAATACTATTTACTACCAAAAAATTTTGCCTTTTACCTGTTCTGGTAGTTAATTCCGTTAAAATATCCTATCAAATGTGAGTATCAAAGACGGTTACCATTCAAATAAGATTATCTTAGCTGGCAGAAGTAATGAAATGGTGCCCTTATGCTTAAAGCAGGGAGTTCTACAGACCTTGCTGAAACCAGGGAAAGGTGGAGCTCCTCGTTGGGCAATTTTGTACACAAAAGGGTTTCCTGAGTGCTATAAATAACTTAATACTCCTTGGAGTACACTGAAATCTAGCCCAAAGAACCTATAAAAATGAGAACATACCATCTACAAATATTTATATTTTCTTAAAGTAGACTGTAAGAGATAACAGCATACATCTCCAGCAAAATAGCTGTTTGAAGAGCTTCACTGAAATCCTGCATAATAAATGTCAGATTCCTGCTGCTGCTAATGCACTGTTAAATATGAATGAACCAATCTGACCATCCCTGAAAATACTGTGGACAGCCTGGTAAAATACTGTGTGGCACACTGAGTAAAAGAACTTTGACAGCAGCACTACCCATGAAACTGTTATAAAAATAAGATTTATTCATACCAGAAGGCTCAGATTTTCTCATATCCCGCTGCCTTCTAGTGGCACTGAGTTTAGCAACTGAAAGTGGGGGAAAAAATTTAGTCAGTTTAAGTGTTTCCCATTCTATTTCTCAATTAGTAGAGGCCTTTCCTCTCTAAAACTGCTCCCAAACTAATAGCAAAGTGTTTTCCAAATCACTGTTTATTCACTTTCCCAAATGGGATTCATCCCGCACTCTGTCCCTTGACAAAGCTAAAATAATCCCTTGTTCACACTGTGCTGACCGTCTTCTTTTTATCACCTGTACTACAGATTTTCACTACCCACCCCAAACTAGCCCAGGCACTGCTTTCCTTCCACAGAAATGCAGAGAGAACACCTATATCACAGTGATCACTGTGGGCCGTGGTTCCGAGATTCCTTTTGGTCGGATGTATTCCATCAGTACAGCTGTAAACAACTGAATGTTGTGAACTTGCATATATTAGACTGAAAAAGATGTACTAGAGTGAAATGTGCTTCTGTTAATAAAACATGGTTTTCCAGAGGTCTTTCAACACCACTAATTTTTTGCATTAATGAGCACTGATTTTCAAATATAGTGAATAATCTAATCTAATTAACTAAAGAAGGGAAATCTTACAATGGCTCTATAACAGTGGGGAAAAAGAAAAAATATGAGTTAACCGTATAACTACTCATAGGTTATGCAAAATGTTCACTGCGATTTAGAGAAGGGCAAAGAAAAATATCTGTATAGATACAGAGAGGGGGAAAATAGTTAATATGAGTACTTGAACGGTGTTTGTTTTAAATGCAATTACAATGCAGGCAATTGAAAACCTATTTATGACCGTTTAAGTTTTTATCAGTACTTAATTTATTAGGAAAAAAATCTCTGCTCCTGACACATTAATGGCATACATATATTATTACCACAATTTAAGTACAGATGCTAGGGATTACTACAGATTTACATACATACGCATAGGTATGACCTTTTATTTGACTGAGATTTTACCCCCAAAGAAGCTATCATTGGAGTATAATCTAGTTGCTAGCTTCAAATGCCAACCTTATAGAAGGATTTCTGATACCATATGTGGAAAAAACCCCCACACTGGCATTTCTATACATTGGTACATATAGCTATAATTAACCTCCTTGTGTAACTGTAATTACATGCACAGATACAATACTGATAATGACTTGTATGAGGTAGACTCCTAGCTGCAATTTATGCATCCTTATATATAATATTTTTTTTGAGCAGTTGCTTCTTAACAGTGTTATGTTCCCGATATCTGGAAAAGAAATTGCCTTATCCTAGTTCCCAGAGTAAAACTTTACTTAATCTTACTAAAAGGCCACTTTCATGACTAGTAGTCACGTGGGAGGCTCAGGAGCCACAAGTCTTGTCATGCTGTCACAGACTATAAAGCACAAATTCTGTGAAATTCAGGTCACTGGCACCTATCAGCCGCCTTTAGAGTCAGCTTCACATTTACATACCTCTAGGGATTTTAGTGGATCTACTTCTGACTTACACAGGTAGAAATGAAAGGACAATAAGGCCTATACAATCTAACAAGCAGATCTGATGATCCTCTGCCAAAGCAAATCCTGTAGAAACTCCTATTTATCATGAAATTTCTATAAATAGCTGACAACCAAGAAATTGTTTCCTTGAATGAGGATTTCGTAGTGAAAAGGAATATTTTCTCCTAATAAGTAAAGAAATCGTGTAGATCACAGAAAACAAAAGAACCCTGAACTGCAGGAAGAGTTTGAAAGCATTCAAAAGTCATTGTTTATTTGTTGTTTACTACTGGAAGAGACTCGAATAGTTGGTAATGATTGTAGAACAGACTGGTAATGAGAGCTACTAATCTCACTGGTCAAATGCAATATATTCATTCCCTCCGGATATGTCATTTATTCAGATGCAAAAAAGGTTCTTTTACCTTTATTAGAAATACTATTGTTCCATACTCAAATATTGAATTCCCTACAAAAGTGATTTCTTCTCCTGCTTCCTTAACTCAACATATTCATTATCTTAAGCATTTTTTAAATTATGTTTGTTCAAAAGTGAAACAGCAGCCTTGTTGCAGGGGCTGTACTTATCTCTCTTGTTCAGTGAGCTGATGCTTAACCCATTGAATGCACTTGCAAAGTTATTATGCCCAGCTAAAACCGAAAGCAGCCTTTGAGGTTTTTCTTTTTGCTTTTGTTGAGAAGAGATATAACAGAGACAGGAAATAACCACACGCAAGCTACATCCATGCACAGTTCAAAGATGCTCAATTTTTATGCTGAAAAACCCAATATGACAGGTGAGAAAAGTAACTAAAGACAGAAGAAAAATATCCACTCGGAATTTTTAATTATGCGTGATACATTATGAACATTATGTCAGCGCATCGTAAGTCATAGAGAAAGCAGCAAAATTTTTAACAGAATGGAAGTTCTGGTTTTAGGAAAATGTCACATCCCAAAGAGAAGCTATCCCAGATTAAACTTGAGGTAGAAAGGGATATTCTAAAAGAATATCTAAAGGAAGACTGTGCTGTGACTAACAAAATTTATCTCATGTAGTAAAGCAAAAAAAAGTCCAAAAAGACAAATCACACTGATGGATAAACTTTATTTTCTGTTGACCAAAGCCTACCTTTGTCTTCATCAATCCACCCTTTTAATTTAAGGGAAATTAAAGAAATCTAAGGGAGGTTTAATCTGAACATCAAAGGTGTGAAAAATAAACAAACAAAAATATCCACCACCACTACTCCCAAACTCCCCTCCAAATCCTTCTTTTCTTCAAAACCTAAGCATAAATACAGCATTCCAAAGAAATGGGTGGGAGGTTTTTTGTCAAAGAATACCAGCAAATTAACTTGCAAATAGATTTGTGTTTTCCAAAACCCTTGTTTTTCTGGAACAGACACCAGATATGATTTTCCTGCAATAAACTTACCAGAACTACTGAGTTTTATGGAATGCATAGGTGCAACCTTAATTTAATACAAGATGCATAGCAACCGACGTATCCACTAAAGTTTAAGAGAATAGAATTTTATTTCATCACATAAAAATCACAAGGCAGAATTTAATGCCGTTTAATAAAAGGTACAGTGGCATTTTACAGATTTCACGTGGAAAACACAATGCAATTCTTCCCAAGAAAAAAAGCGTTCAGAGCCCTAATACAGTTGGAAATCCAATCACATGAAATTATGCTGTTAGATGGAATATATTTCTGAACTGCAAGCCTCTACTGTCATGAAGCACAAGCATTTTCTTGCTGAGAAGTTAAGAACAGCCAACATGCAGCTCAATACTCAGCAGTGATTTTGCTGCACAGAATTTCATGGGAAAGGGAAGGGAAGGGGAAGGGGAAGATGGGGAGTGGCTAAAGTTGAAAGGATTTAGCTCGAGAAGTGGCACAGGTCAGGGAAAAAGACAGTCAATTTCTTCCCCTTCCTCTAGGTAGAGACTACCCATGACCCTGCCCTATAACAGGACTGACCTCATTTTTGGCCGTGCAATGCTTTCTCTCATCCTCCAAACCCCCGTTCTCTTGCTGGGGAAGGTAGGAAGCCTGCAGAGAAGGTGATGAGGGAAAGGAGAGGGGCCAAGGCCCGAGCCAGTGAGTAGAGAAGAAGACTCAGAGGGAAGTCTTCAGAGTACTACAGCTGGCTTCCTGCATACTGATCCCTTTGTCAGCAACAGTAGGAGACGATAGCTGTGTTACAAGGAAGATGAGTTTGCATATTTGCATTTGGTGCGTTCTTCTGGGTGATAAATATTGCAATCATGGTAGCAATAATATCAGTTGTAGCTAATATTTATAAACAAATGCTGACTCTTATCAATCCGAATGGCTGTTAAATTTATCTTTACACATACAAAATCAGAAATAAAATACTTTTTTTTTGGTAGCCCAAAGAAATAAAAACAAGCCATACATTTATTTGCTAAAATAATACAATAAAGAAAATGTTGGCTCTGTTGTGACTTTCTGGAGTCAAAGGAGTCCAGAATGCTTTACAAATTGCAATTTAGACATGAGGATACAGTAGGTTAATGAATGCTTCATTTGCTGACTTTCATAGGTAGTTTGTAGTGGTTTGTTTGAAGGCTGCAGAATAACGTAATTTAAATATGCTCTAATACAGAAAAATTACTTAGGAAAATACTGTGCATGTTTGGATAAGACAGCCTCATATTTGCTTTGCTGTAAAGCATCAGTTTAAAGAATTCAAAACAAACAAGGTAGCCTAAACAGAAGCAAGCAACAATTCATAGCCTGTCTCGTGGTTGAATTGTTGAAGCAGGTATCACAGGCCAGTGCAAAGACATCAGTCCTAACCACTGCAGTGTGTTCGGTGCAAAATTCCAGGCCCTCTCCTGAAATACTGCACGGCTAGAGCCCAGGACAGGTCTGCAACAAATAATGGAGATACTCATACCTCAGCTGAGCTTCACAACTGCTCTACAGAGCCAGACAGACATGCTACGCTTGGATGTTATTTCTGGAGTAAGATCAACCAATTTTCTAAGTTGCTTCTGGATCTGTAAAAGTATATCTGAAACAAACATTGGTTTGCGCTGTGCAGATACATGAGCTAAATTTGGTCTAGCGTAGAGAATCTATACACAGCTTTCAATTCGCATTACAGACAAGAGTATAAAGGGTACCAGAAGTTTATATTCAACAGTAATTTCACTTCCTTAGTGCTGTGGAACTCATAGGCAAAACTTTTAACCATTTCATAGAACCTACTTCATGGAATAAGTTGCTCAGGACTAAAATCTAACACAAACCCAAATGCCTTCTTGCTTCTCCTAATTGCAGATAGGTGGGGGTTTTAATAGAAATCAAGGACAACCATAGTTTATTTCCCTTTGTTTTCCTTGTACTGTGAAATGCCTTTTCCATTTTCAACTCTATAGATTAATGAAGGGCATAGTTTAGCGAGTCATGTCTAAAGAGAACCATAAAGAAATATTTATTGGACATTGCTACTGAAGGATCCATCTTACAATACTAGCTAGCTAGCTACTTATCAGCTCAAGCCTTCATCTACACAGTTATGGTACAGTACAAATGCAAAATAATCTTATCTTACAATCAATACAACAGGACAGAATCACTTCGAAGCTACACAAGCCAGGAAGACTTACATTAGCTTCTCTGAGCAGCCAGATTCCACATAATCATTCTCACAGTGATTTCTCAACACGCCTGCAAGGTAGGGAAGGAGTGCTTGCCATATTACAGATACTTAAATAAAAAGCAAAGATAGAATTTGTTCAGCAATTCAGAAAGGAAATAAAACTCTGAAGAAAGTAATTTTCATCCTTGACACTTAGCACAGCTTTGCTTCTTCCTGCAAAACCAGGAAGCAAGGAATAAAATATGGGCACTTTTCCTACGAAATTGCCAATAAAAGACTCCTTTGATCATATGGAGCTGAATACATATGGTTCTCCCAGACTATACTTATCATAGTAGCACTCAGACTGCCTAACATCCAAAAAGAAGCGTCTGGAACATCTGGCGCATCCCAGCATGCACGCATTACAGAAAAAACAGATCTCCGCTGTTTTTGCACACATTTTAGTTCTCAGCATGTACCATTAAACTTTATGCCATTTGTCAAGCTGCTTTCTGCAGCTCCAAGAACAATTAAATAGCATTTACATCAGTCTGTGCTAAAAGGCATCCATTACCAACTTCCTGTGATCAGCAGGAAGAAAATAAAAAGCAAGTCAAGCAAGTGCTGTGAAACAACGACTAACCCTAACCTACTATAATGCTTCAAATTATCTTTAAAATAAAGTGACTACTGCCATAACATTCTCAATGACTACCCTAAAGCAGACATTATTTCTGCTTTACTATGTAGGGAATATTGAAATGAAAGAATCTTAAAATTCATTAAGAATTAAGTCTCTTCTGTACCCTGAATTCTAATTCACAAAAAAATTTAGAAGATTCAATAGTTCATAATCCAGTTTCTTAATATATGAAACTACAAAACATCCAATTACTTTGTAGATAATAGGCCCAGAACATTTATTGCCAAGTAAAATCAATTGAGAGATCGTTATCTTTGAGAATTTCGTGTCTTAACCAGAAAATTAAATTTCAGAGCATCAGAAACTAGTGCAAATCTAAGGCTGTAAAAGCACCAAGTTGAACACCAGGTGGATTTTCATACTGGGTCTGGAGTAAGAACTCCAACATTCCTTTGAGACAGAAGCTGGTTCCCATAGTGCAAAATGTAACTGAGTAGCAGAAAACGTGCGGTTCGCTAGAGTTTTTTAAAATTCCAAATATCAGTTTAAAGATGAAGAGTGTTTTCCATTCGAGACTTTTTGTGTTTTATTTTTGGGGAAAAATGAAAAAGTTCTCATGCAGATCTGTTCTACTGTGCAGGAGTCCTACTCAATAAGTTCATTTTCTTCAGAGTGGGCTCTGGTAATATGAAATAAAAATATACACAGATTTTAACTCGATTCTTGTAAGCCCAGACTCTATTGCAATAGTGTATTTCAGCAATGCTACAATTTTGTGATATTTACATATGCCTGCCTCACTATTTCGGCTTAATCTGGTAACAATGTAACTTCAGAAGTGAAGCATTAGTACACATAGGAAGTCAGGTCCTAAGAAATATTCTATAATAATTAATTATAAAAGCTTTGTTAATTGTAAATGACTCTTCCTTAGAACCTGTGACATGCATCACCGAATTGCATATCAATCATATTAGAGTTATAAATATATCCTGAAAGGGGCAGTGTTTCTTGACAGTAATATTTTGCTGCAACATAGCTTTATGCATCATTTTATATCCTGGGCATACTGCCAATATTGCATTACCTAAATATCCATTTTATATAGTAACTCTGCATCCTCACAGCAACTTATGAAATCAGTCTAATTGTTTAATTTTAGGTTCCAAATCAACATTCTTTCCAAAGCATTAATCTAGTGGTGAATCTATGCAATTACCAATTTTGTAAAACTTCTTACGCCTCTGTCTGGCAATTTAAACTACTGTTAAGTAAGTGCCTTTTTTGGGGTACTTATCTATGTAAATATACTTAGAAAAGAAAGCAATGGCTAAGTGACTCTACATATCTCAATTTCTCCTTCCATCATGCCGTACTTGTTTGCTTACAAGACACTATCACCTTCCCTTTACTAAAGATGATTAAGATCCTATTTAACATTATCATCTCCGTTCTCCAAAGCATGTATCTGGGTTGAAATTTTGAACCGTATCCCAAAGTCATTCTGGGCATGTATTAAGTGTGGAGGAATTCATGGAAATTTGATTGTAACAGTTCTGCAGTTTTGACTTCCATATACAACCCCCCCCAAAATATAAACCAGTTCTGCCACCTGATAGTATGGCCTCCAGGCAGCTGAGAAAAAACAAAACCTAGACTAGAAGAGCAAGGAAAAGGTACACTGACCTCAGACAAATGCTTTTTCCTTTTTTTAAATACTAAAGTGGCAAAAGCTGTTTTATGCTGATTTGGTTTGGTAAAGTTTAATAGTATCTTCTTTTGATTAACTTTAGTCTTGTTGTAGAATGAATTATTGATAGAATAAAATCTCATTATCCAAATAAGTAAATATATTAAAATGCTTATGAAAATCCTAGTAACACATATTAAGGAAATGAGATATCTACATAAAACCTAAATTTCTATCTAGGAACACCACCACCTGTTATTGTTCTCTTCCTTCTGATATCAAAATGGGATTAAATGTTCTTTGATATTTAACATTTTCATGCTGGGTAGCTATCTTTCAGGATAGATATGCCAAACAATTTTTTGCTTTGCTTTTCAGAATTCTTTCGGTATTCAGAGTGGAAAGATGTTGTTAATATGAATGATTCTGTACTGGCAAGAACCCACAAAACCTGTGTCAGCAACTCCTGTATATTTGTCGACTCAGTTCCTTTTGTATATTTATAAGGCTGTTGACTAAGAGCCTGAGATATTCCAATTCCTATGACTATCTCCTGAAGGACTGCAAAGGTCTGTCTCTAATGCTGTTCAAATAATTTATGGTGACAAAAGAATTAATACCACTTTGTCAGTGCATGAATAATCATTTTACGTGTGTCCTCCTCTGTAATTACTGCACATTACAACAGAGTTTGTGAAACAGGTGCTGCCCTGACTTTTTGGATAGAGCAACCACTGTGTGTAATGTTATCTCCTCCAAGGGCAACACCTTTTTCCAGTTTCCTGCATTTCCTTCAGTCCCTTTACAGTTGACATATGATGTCATTAGGTTCTTTTTGCTTATTTATTGTGTTATCATACAGTATCATATTACTAATTTCACAGAATCCCAGAATCCCAGGTTGGAAGGGACCTCAGGGATCATCTAGTCCAACCTTTCTAGGCAGAGCACAGTCTAGACAAAACGGCCCAGCACCCTGTCCAGCCGACTCTTAAAGGTGTCCAACATGGGCGAGACAACCCCTTCCCTGGGGAGATTATTCCAGTGGTGACTGTCCTCACTGTGAAACACTTCCCTCTCGTGTCCAATCACAATCTCTCCAAGAGCAACTTGTGTCCATCCCCCTTGTCCTCTCCATGTGACTCCGTGTAAAAAGGGAGTCTCCATCTTCTTTGTAGCTACCCCTTAAGTACTGGTACACGGTGATGAGATCCCCTCTGAGCCTCCTTTTCTCAAGGCTGAAATTTATCATGTCTGTTTTAAATATCTGGGTTTCTTTTAACACACAGTGAAAGCCACAGAATTGTGGCCTACAAACAGAAAACAGTTGACAAAAATAATTTAAAACGGCATATTATAATATTGCAGACCTTTAAGACAAACTAATATTTCTATAATGTGGAACTGGTTGTTTTTCTCTATAGAGTGATTTGCAAACTGCTCTACAGAACACAAAGCCCACATGACGGTATGGAAATCGTGCAAGATTATCTATCTTTAGTTCTGAAATAATGGTGAATGTATGACACAGTAATCTTCAAGAGAAATGCCATTTTTATTTTTGAAAGAGTATCCACTTCAGGACTATCAACCTCTGATTACTTTAGTGAGACTCATACGTTGCCCAACACCTGCCTCCTTATACTTTCCCTTGAAGTTATAACTTTTGCCATTGCTAGGCAATAAAGGGAACAGATCTGACTTGATTTGGTGATTTCCTAACAAACTTCAAGTGTTAAATTCTGGTTTATCTGAATTAAATGGCAACTTATATGTTGGCTTTGCCAAGAAATTTATTTTGCCTTGAAGCTTTAACTAGGGGTTGTGTCGATGATAAAAAAAATAAATCTTGTGACAACAGGCCTGACTCTGGGAACTTAACCAGCAACTACCATTACTTTAAGGGTGCAACTAACATCTTACCCCATATGACTCATTTCCCCTTCTTCAGAAGTCAGGTGAGTCAACAGACAATCATCACACTTCCAAAAACTAAAACCAGTTGATTATATACCAAGTTACTAAATTTTGTTTAGTTTTTTTGCAGACTTGCTTAAAAATTTTCTTTTTCATCCTAGTAAAGTAGTTACTGCTTTTCTCTCTGGATTTGAAATCCTTTTCTTTGACTTTGTGACCCTGATAATCTCTGTAAGATTTTACGGACAGAATAAACAACTCCCACTGAACAACTGCATGACTTGATTTATAGACTATTTGACTTTCTCCGAAGTTGGGGAAAAAGACCTTCCACCTTTTCCAGAAATACTAACTTCAAGTGGCATAGGAAAGGAAAACTTCAATTTCTGGAAGGCAGGCTCAGATGCTGACAGCTTGCAGCAGCAGAGATGAATAGCTGGCTATATTTCAAATGTATCCCCTTAGGTGAACCTTACTCAGCTCTCAGGCTTGATGCAAATACAGTCATCTCCCAAGATTTTGCTCAGAGAAAGAAACACCAAGTAGGAGCTCCAAATACAAAAAAGTCTGAAGAAGCTTCCTACAAGTCCTGCTTTTTAACTTATGTCTCTCTAAGAGGAAATTCACAGTGATTAGAAAACAAATGCACCTTGAAAAGATTCCATACCAAATGTGGGGAGGAAACAGGCAGCTTTTTTTTTTTTTTTTTTTTTTAGTAAAAAACTGCCCTGAAGATATCAAGGTTTGAGCACAAAAGCTATTACACTGTGCCATGAGAATGGGGCAGTCTGCTCCCAATAGGTGGGACCATGAGTAAAATTTAAGAATGCCTCTATAAAAAATACACACATACAAAGCATGAACAGCGAGGGCTGATCTCTGAAAGGCTATTGATTATTTCAGGACATTCAAATCAGTACAGCGAGATTCTGCACTAGCTGACAGTCATGAGAACCTAGTGCTTTTTCATGGTGGCTATAAGAACTGGCCAGTCATTCAACCAGTGAATTATATTGTTTCCATAGTTTTTAGTCCAAAATATTTCCTCTATTATCAGTATGAGCAAATTCACATTACTCAACTGTGGCCATGGTACTGCAATTGAAATAAAGAGTAACTCCATTAAGCTTGTCTGTTTTTACAAGACATAGGGATTGAAGTGGAAATATAAAAGCATATAAACCTATCTATAATTATTATCAGAGGCTGAGTATGGGATGCTTATGAACCTATGAAAAAATAATACAGTCAAATTAAACTAAACTCAGTGAGACTGAGTAATTAAAAGCACTATTTTACTTAAAGCATCTGATATCAAATAGTCCTTGCCTTGCATTTTTCCATTATGTCTCAACTGCTCTAACGTGAAAGCTATCATGATACTGACATCAAGCAACTGTCTTGGACTATAAAATACAGTATTAAAACATAAGGTAGAAGAATATGCCTTTATACCTATATCAATCCAAAAAGGAAAACATTTTGGTGTTTTTCCATGTACTTATTATGTAATATGTTTTTGTTATGTACTTACGTGATAAAGTGGAACTGTATTATTTTCTGCTTGTGAGAAATTCAAGACATCTTGCTGTCCAGGTTCAAGCCTAACATTAATAGTAGATGTCAACACAGATGGACTAATAGGGTAGTTTGGGCTTGTGTTTTTGCCCTTTTTTCTTGACCTACGGCCTGTGTCCCTTTTGTTGTCTTTTTGTGTCAAAGGCTCTTCTTGGATGACCAGTATCTTGTCATCACTCAGATACCGCAGGAGGGAATTCTCAGAGTCAGTTGTTGGAGGGAAAAAAAGAAAAAAGAAATATTAGTAAGAGGAAACAAACAGAACTATTTTGGCTGCATCTGTATTGTCAGCTTGGTTAATTCCCCACTTCATCTGAGTCTCTTTCCTCTGCAAAGAAACTTCTTTGTGCCAAGGTTCCAATCAAGAGCAAACTAAGTAGTTGCTGCAAAACCTGGACACACAGAAGATAGTGGTGCGGACCCAGGCCCCTGCAGGTCAGACAGTATGAAGCTAGCCCACAATACATGGCTTACATAACAAAGAAAATACAAATACAGCCAAAAGGTTTCAGTGTAATGTCAAAGATCATCACTTGGTATTGCTAAATTGGAAAGAGTCATGGGAATGTCAAGTGAATTGTGAGGGCTTGCACTGGACTCAGTACCACGTTTACTGGCACCCCCTGGCATCTGAGGTGAAAGTGAGTGTCCACATAAAGTATTTGTAAATTATATCAAGCAGGGAGCATCTCTGGGCCCATTCCAGAGACAAGGATTGTAATTTTCAAGGAACCTGACAAAGTGGAATAATGGTCTGCAGGAGATTTGCAGCATACTTGGGCACAACGTCAAAATGGGAACTGGCCAGGCAACAAGTCTGAGGAAAAGAATCTGGCTGTAACAGCGAAATACAAACTAAACATAAATCAACACATTTGGAATAAATCAGAAGAAACTTGTGCCTTAAATGAAATTTATTTTCTCTTGGAATGGAAGATTACTGAAAAAGGTAGTTTAAAATCTTATATTAATTTTCAACAGTATCATTCAATCTTGTCATATTATAAGCAGTGAAGTTGAACTCCTCTCAGCTACCCACACTGTGCCCAAATACTATTTTTTCAGAATATTTTATTTAAGAATCTTTAACAATTGGCATAACAATAAACATATCAGCATATCTGAAATATATTCTTTTGAATCATATGCTCGCTTTTTAGTGGAGGAAAAATAAAGGATAAAAAGAACTTTTCTACCACCATGCTTCTTCCAAAGTTCATAATTCCCTCTGGAATCAATAGAGATGTATATGATTAGGGCTGCTGGTCTGAACATTGACAGTACAATTGCTTATTCTGGTTTCAAATATTCATTCATAGTAATCAAAATGTGTCTCAAAGGACATTACATCTATAACATCAGTTATTGCTTTCTAGAACCGTGAAGATTAAGAACTGATTGCTATTAACATATACCTGAATCTTATAAGTATTTTTTTCCCCTTGATGTTTATCTATATTTATACTAGAATTAGATAGAGTAAATCCTCCTACTAATACAAACTTTTTAATTTTCAGGAACAGAAACACAAACCCCCAGATACTAAAAAGGCTTTTTTCTGTTCTCCATGGCAATCAAGAAAAATACGTTTGGTCCCTGTGACGATACCTTCATGCTTCTTAAGTAACAGGAAAAAAAACTTGAAGAACAGCAAAGAAAAAAAAAATACTCACCTCTGCTTTCCCTCTTGTACATGTTTTGCTCTTTTGACTCCCCTATCCAGCTGTACTCAGTAGGCATAGAAACAGGCCTTAAATCTCCTGGAAACAATTCAAGATACACCAATACAATTTCTGAAGTTTAAAATTAGAAGGCTGTAGAGTACGTAATGCCTATCAGTTAGAGACATGACATGACCCTTCAGAACAATGCTTTTTATCCGCACCTGTACGTTATTAAATTGTAGCATTCAGGATCAATTAAACATCATGGATGCTGGATTCTCCTCTTCATAAGCCAATGCAAAGGGAAGTACCGCTGACTTTGCTGAAATTACTTGTAATCTTATAGCAGATTACAAATTTATTTTTAAACTCTCTTCTGTCAAAACTTGTTTGCTCATTAAATAGATGTTTTGGAATAAAGAAAGAAGCAGTTTTTAATATGCTTTAGTAAAACTAGAAAGATTATTAATACAGATACAACATCACATATCTGTCAGTTAAAAAGTAAAACCTATCTGACCTGGAAAATCACGTGGTGAGTAATGAGGGGATCTCATAGTTTTGAGGGACATTAATTTCAAATGCCTTAAAAAGAAAACACAGAGTGCAGTTTGGTAACAACAACAACAAAAAAACCCCAATTCGGATATTAGGGTTTTAATGAATATGGTTTTATGGCACTGTGGCTGCAAGATATTACTGTGCATTGTTCATTCCCTACTATAGCATCAGCAGAACATCGAGAGCAGGCCATTAAACGAGGAATGCTACAAAACTGACTATAAAGTATTAGCACTTTGGCCTTGTCATTATTATCACAAAACACAGAAACACACCCTCTAGATTATGGGTTAAGTTCTGTCTGACCCATAAAGCCAGAGATTCCTTTTTCTGTATGCCAGCTGACTAATTTAGTGTGCTTCTTTATCACTTGAGCAATTTTTTTTTAAAAAGTAGTTTGCTACTGCTCTGTTTCTAGGATAATTATAGACTTCAAATGTGAAAATAGTTTATTTTTCATTATCAATTTCCCCAGGTTGATTAGAGCGACAAAATATTTTCTGTGGATTCTGTGTATGTTAACATAGGGGTTTTTTATTCACCATTTTTCAAAAATGAAGCTCTTTAGCTACTAAAATGCTAGGACGATTTAAAAACAAACAGGTATATATGACCACTATGCTTCAGGATAGCATCATTTTCTGAAAATTGAAGGGGTAACATAAACCGAGAGAACCGAGATTTTCCCATATTACACTGTCACTCAGACTATGAAAGTTAGCGTATAACTAATTGTATGGAATATATATGTAGTTTCCCTGTCTGCCTAACAGTTGAAACTGTCTTTAACTACAGATGTTTTATTCAACTCCTAATCTCAAATTTGGTCTTAAAATAACAACATTAATAAAAAACCCCAGCAAATCAAAGGAAAGGAAGAATCAGTAATATGGAAAAGAATGAGAAACAAGTAAAGTTTATAAATTAAAACAAAAGAAAACCCCAAACCAAAAACAAGAAATAAGAATGCAGATAACAAATGAAGGTCAACGTAATAAACCTTAGCAGTATTTCAGTAAAGAGAAAAGAGGTCTGAAGCTCTGAAATGATTTGTAACACAAATGCCAGGTGCCACAGCATGACTGACATAAAAAAATAGGAATTTAGGACAGGAAACACAGAAGCCAAACAAAGGAACCAGTGATTTTGCATACTGCATATTTTACTTCCAAGGTCTTTCCCAGGCAAATGTAACCTATAAACTGTTTTAACATTGAAACGTGGATATTTTTCTGAGAAGTAGAAAATTATTGTCTACCAGTATAAATTGAAAGAAAAAAAAAAACTCATTTATGATGTTTTTCCATCTTTAACATATAAACAGAAGAGATTTGATATGCATTGCCACAAGACCTCTAAATACCATTGCATGTTAGGGTTGGACTAATATCAGGGTGTAACTCTTGGTTAAAAAACCAAAAAGCAGCACTGCAGCAATGACAAATACAAACTTAATTTTCACAAATGGTTTGGGAAAATGGACTTCTTGCTTGCCTCCTTGGATTTTGCATATATTATCAATACCAAGAGTCAGGTATCCTTCCACTTACCGGCTGCAACAGAAACCGTTTTCTAATAATTGATTTAATGCTGGTAAGTCTGTGGCAGGAATTTCTGAACTGTGGTTTGTGCGAGCCCTAGCAATAATGAAAGCCTTTACTCAGCCATGAAGGACTTCAGAAGTTTTATTTTCCTTACTTTGTCCATGGCTATCTGGTTCCAGCATCAGATATGTGTTTAGTGGATCTACCATGAATCCTGTCTTTCCACTGAAAGACATACTGTCACTTTGATGGTTCAAATGTATAGATATACATTACATAAGATAGAGATATACATTAAGTCAAAAAGTGCAAAATAGTCTACTATAGTAGATCAAAGTTTGGATTTGGGAATCTGTTAATTGACAGATTAGTTTAATCTGTAGTTTAAAAATTCTGGTTTAACAATTGCTTTTGAAAGAAAGGCATATTCCTGAGTATTTAAAACAAAATTTCTTCTAAATTTTCTAAGTTACAGAAAATCAGAACTGTCCATCATAAACACAAGAAAAATCTTGTGTATTACTGGGATCAGGCACAGAGCCCAACATTTTGAGTCATCATGCAGCATGAATTTATGAAAGCACGCCAGTTACACCCATCTGGCTCCAATTTTAATCACAGTTAAGATTTATCTTTTATTCTAATTTTATAATAAAATGATGTCACTTATCAGGGAGATAAAGACTGAATATGACTAGTCTTAAGATTGAATCCTACTCTTCAGTGTTACAGCTCTTTCAAGCATCAAGTATCTGGTTGTACAAGTCACTAAAATATCCTACATGTAACAAAGATCTATTAAAATTTCCCTAGTCTGAAAAGGTAGTGTGTGTGTAAGTGTATATATACACACACATGATCCCCTCCATTTTACAACTAATATTTTGCCATTTTTTACCATAAATCTGGCTGTAGTTAGCAAAATACAAAAACAAGACAAAAGTTCTGTTTACTTGATAAACACAAGCTAAGATTGCTTTAAAACTATTAGAATGACAAAACCAGAACAACATGTGGAAAGCTTGTGTCCTTTGTTGGGAAAGTCTTACTACAGTGAATTATCACTCTCTAGCTGCAGAGAACTATCACTGCAGCTTGACATAATTTGGAGTATATTTGCAGCTGTCATATTTTCAGAGTTGAATTCTACCCTCTCAGCTCTCAAAACAGCAAGTGAAATTATTTAACTGCCATTCATTACCTGATCTCAAGCCGAAAGGTAATGCGGTTGAAACCTTAACCCGGGTAAGTTATGTAAACTGTGCCATAGATATCTCACATATAATAAGAAAACCTCAGCACACATTTATTGGCAGAGGAAAATACTTGTGCATTTTAACTATCAAAATCTGTTCTGGCATCTGGGCCCATCAGTTGTTCCCTCTCTAACATATATGGTGTTAAGAACACCTCAGTTTGAAAGCAAGGAAGAGAAAGCTGCATTGTCTCCAAGTACTAACAACTGAAAGCAGCAGGGGAAACTACATTTAATAACATCCATGGTATCAAATTCTGCACCAGAGACTAACCCGTTCTATGGCAGACCAACGGAATCACTGCCTGGAGTGCTTAAAGATTGTTCTTTTTTCTCCCCAACTGTGTTCCACTTTAGCTGTTATTGGATCTTCCACTATATCTGCCTTTGGTATTATCTCCATTGAACTGCAGCATGTTTTTATTACCTGTGCTCTTCACAGACACATTTTTCTTTACTACTCTGAGCTTGTGAGAGGTTTTCCCTTTCCTAGATATCTAAGACAAAAAAACTTAAGAACTCCTTTTTAACAAAATGAAAGAAAGGAAAAAAAAAAACCCACCAACTTAGAGTAGGTGAATGAAATACTTACTGATGGCATCACACACACACACACACACGTGCGTATATACAAATATAGAACCTACCCACACAGTATGTTATGATCGGGGGAAGTCATTGCTTTCTCCAAGGCTCAGAAATGCCATTTCAAATCAGATATAATTACAGATTTTTTAAAAAATCTTTTATCTCATATCTGTAAACTTTACAAAAATAACTTACTGCCTTGAAAAGAAAACCACTGCAAGTACGTGGAGAATACACTGCTGTATTTCAGTAGTATTCTAAAATTCACCAAACACCAAGCAAATCAGTTTTAACAGATAAGCAAAAAAATTGTCATAAATTCATTTTCAGCAATACCTTTTATATAGATAAATATACTTATATATACAAGCACATATGTATATATACCTGTATACCCATATGGATATACACACACAAGAAATTTCTATACAAAACCAGAATTTCTTTTTGTTTTAATAGCATCTTATATATTTAAGCAGTCCCCATGCCAAGTTTTTGAAATATATTTCTGGTATTAACACATGCATTGCAGGATACTACTCATGTAATTATATCTATGTAATGTGGCACTGAATTGCATCTTATAGATACTTTTAGACCACAAGTAAGTCTTTTCAGGCCCTCCACTGAAGTTTAACCGTCCAGAACATTTAAACTAGAAAAATCTCCAAGAGCTTGTCAACGCACTTGAGGAAATCAAGATGGTAGCTATCCGAATAATATGAACTCAAGAATCATTCTAAATTTTAAGTATGCACTGCAGAAATAATCTATAAACAACTTACACACTCCTGCTTCTTAATGTTAGCTTGTAATTATACTAATTATTCCTTCACATGAACTTTTGTCTGGTATTCAGAGCCAACAGGTCACAGTGTAACAGAGATTGATGGATATTTGGGGGTGTTGCAGTGTTAATAGCACAGTTTGTAAATCCAGTCAATTTAAAAATGTTAAAAAAATCAAGCCTACCATGAGTGGGTGTTTTTTCTCTTCTCCGCACTCCTGTAGCTCTGCTTCTCTCATACTCAGAGCCCACAGGGTGGCCTTCACCTTCAATTAAGGTGTAGTACTTCCCGCTTTCATGCTCCAGAAAATAGCTTGGAGACTCAGAGCCTTTCATTCCAGACTTTCCAAATTTGCTGATGTCATCACAAGATATTATTCCAACTTCATCCCTAAAAAGAGTAAACCAGAAGATTCTAGAGAAATTAACCATTTTATGACAAAGCTAAAGCGTACAACTGTCTCTCCCAAACACTACCAATAAAAAGTCCTGTAACTAAAATGCTGTATGTGAGAATTTTAATAAAAGTGTCCCAACACAACAAATGTAAATTAATGAAATCATAATTAGGTTCCATTATAACTGTAAGAAAAATATAGTTATTCAGGAGTTTTCTAGTATCTGAAAGGAAGCACAAGTGGTATAACATGAGAAGGCAAAGGTTTCCCTTGCAGAAATGCATGCTTTAGAATAAGATACAAGTGGTCACAGAAAAGTAAACAAAACTAAATGATTAAAGACTTCTTTAAATGCTTCCTTGGTTTATGACTAAAACCAGATTTTGCTCAACTTGTATCTAGCTAAGTGAAAGTTAAGTCTCTTAAAATAATGATATGCTGCTTAGTGCTTTTCTAGCTCTTAATTTTACTAAAGATTTGGTTTGATTGTGGGGTGCTTTCTTTGTTTGATTTATTAATCTAGTGAAATTAAATGTAAAATTTCATTTTTCAAAACCTCAGATTCATTAGGATGTAAATACCTGGGGCCATAAAGTCCTGACATCGGAGACAGAATGAAAACATCCTGGAGCGCAGAGTTCTCCATTTTTGAGGATATGCCCATTGTACTTGTTGGTGTTGTAGAGCTGCTTGTTGGACTGGTTGGAATTACAGGCTGTAAAAAAAGGAAAGCACATGGAAAATAAATTAATGTTTTCTGTGCTACAAGTAATAACAAAGTCAAGGTGTACAATTTTAGGAATCTTGACCTCTTTTTTTGGGTGGCCATTTCTTCGAATTACTGAAGTTTCTGCCAAAAAGATGTCTACTGAAACACTGTTTTATTGAAGAGTTCAAGACTAGTTATGAAAGAAACTGATGAAAGACCAGTAGTGAAATTAATTTAAAAGCCATCTCATAGATAAATCTGGGACTCAGAATCTAAATGTGATTTTTAACCAATGCAGAAAATCAATTAGAACGGGAGAAAGGACATACACTATTCAATGCCATTAATACAAAAATTAATTACAGAACTCTGAAATACTTGCACTGAATGAAAATGTTCATAACTATAATGTCAGTTTCAGTAGAAGATTTATTGTTAACAAGGACAGAATACCTAGATTTTTTTTTAAGAAAAGAGAATTCAGAGTCATCTATTGTTTCCTATTTTTACTGAAATAATAGCTGTGATGCTTGTACTATGATGATAAAAATATAGGTTCTGTGGTGACTAGCAATGAAATATAAATTAACCTAAGCAATAAATGTGAGCACCACAAATATTAGCAGCATTAATAACGTATGTGGGTCTTTTTGTGTTTTGTTTGGGTTTTTTTTTAATTTTTAAATGAAGTTAAACATTTTTTTTTTCTCAAATGCCCTAGGGAGGCTCAAGTCAATGGCTATAAGGACTACAATGAAATATTCTGTGCAGGATACAAAGATATATACACAAAGAATATTTTTCAGCCAACGTACAGTCTGTGTTTATATTGAGGAAATAAAAAATACTTTTATTTAGTATTATTGTTTCAACTGTCTATATGAAAAATTCCCATTCAAATACAAAACTGTGCTTAAATAGGTACTAGTTTTCTATAGGTGGAAGGAAAACACAGTGACCTAGAAATAGGATGAAATCTATGCTGACCAGTTATAATCTTTTTCTAAACACAAGGGTTTGTATCTTCTAGAGATAAACATTGAAATTATTTTTGTGATTCACCAAGTAAAAGCAATCCTAAATACCCAAAAAGGATGTTTTTTCATGAGAATATCAGTCTGCACAGAGGTCCAAATTATACTACTTTTCTGTGCTTATTGTTAAGCCTCTTCTACTCTGATGAAATGTTTTAGGTTTCTTTCATACTATCAACATAAATAGGTAAGAAGTGACTGCCAAAGACAAGAATCATTCACTACTCATTTTTGGAAATAAGGGCCTACCACGTTATACACAGTATCAACCACTACCTTTAGAACACTACTATTATTTCTGCAGTTTCAGTGTGGCAGTATTAGTAAAAAGATTAAATATATTCTAGTAATCTCCCAATTTGCCTGCAGCTGGATACAGTTTCACATGGGTCAAAACATAAATTATCACCATCAAAGAAAGATAAGCAGAAACTCCATTTCCGAATCAGAAGAGAAATTACCTATACCAAGTCTCTTGTAAATAATTCCTTTTCCATGGTTGTATATTCAGCAGTCATCAGAGTTACAGGTTAGTCTATGAAGTTGACAATAGAAAAAAACGGCGTGGAGAGGTAATATCACTGTTGAGTTTGCCCCTAAGGAGGGTGATAGCCATGCTTTTCCTGATAGGCTTTTTTAAAAAATCTAACTTTATAGCCATGTAATCGTTTTTGCTTCAATTAAATTCTTGTCCTACTCGTCCCAGAAAGTGAGAACTTCCCTTTTCACTCTTCTTTAACTTTTTAATTATGTTTACATTCTGAATACTATCTGTTTCCCTTTATTTTGGCTAGAAAACAAGAAAAAACCCTAATTCTTCCCTTATAGGGCTGGTTTTCTAAAGCACTAATGAACTGTAGTGTGCTCTGTTCTTTCTCCGAGTAGCCCAGATGAACCCAGCGCATAGTAGGTGTTCTCATTACCCAGCTGAGATTGTACGAATACTGAATAAAGCACAACAATTATAATTCACTTATCTTGTGTTTCATATTCCTATTTATGTCTCAGTCAGATATTTGAGTACCTTCTAACATGACATTTGCTTTTTCTTTACTGTATTTTCCACATTATTTGGAATTATTGCCATATTTTTCAATTGTTACATTCTTTAAAACTGCAGTTGATTATTTCCAAGTAGAATTCTTTACACTTGCCCCTCTTTAATTTCTTTACATTTTTAGAGCATTTTTCTAGTTTTCCAAACTAGAATTTCCAAATTTTTATCTACCAACCAAGACTCCATTGCGTTTGCAGACCCTCCTGGTTCAGCACTGTATGCAAATGTAGTAAGCAGATCCTTCAGGTTGCCAGAAAAACACGGAACAAACACACTCGTATCACCTATCTGTTGAATACTAAATGAGACATCCCTTGTTTGATAGTAAACCATTAACAGCTATTTGTTAGGCAAGGTTTTCCAGTAATTTTCCACCCATTCAATCTCAATTTCACCTAGTCCTTAATTCTCTATGCCATACTTAGGAGAACATCATGGGAAAAGGTATTAATATCAGAGTAAGACATACAGCTTCTTTCCTATCTACCAGGCCAGTTAACTGCTCACATAAGAGCATTAAATCTGTTTAATGATTTCTTCATAATAAATTCATGTTGATTTTACTCATCTGTTACCTTCCAAGTGCTCGCAAACTGTTTGTGCATATTAACCGACTGACTTATGATTCCCTGACTCTTGCATTTCCCCTTCCTGAAGACAGGCATTATATTTCTTGGGTTTTTAAACTTACTGCAATTCATTCCTAAATAAATCACAATAAATGCATTTGAAAAATAATGGTCAAAGAGTGCCCCACCCTGAAATACGCACTCTTCTTCTTGCCTTTTTGATTGGCATACCGTAAGAGCGCGTCCTCTGAGTTTACAGAAACGTGCCTTTGAAGTTTACTTTCTCTAGAGAAAGGTTGTAAGTTTTTAAGAAAATACACTGCTTCATGATTCCTCTCAGATGAGCTGTCTCCTGCCTTCTCCCTCTCAGCTTCATTTATGTTATCCACCTTCTCTATGAAAAGTACCTGTCTTCAGAGCTTTCCAAGAATTTGCTGGCCATTATGTATCTGGAACAACGCCAGTTTCTATCCCTTTCTCAAAGGATGCACCCAATCCAAATAAGCCATATTGGGCGATTCTGTTAGTTGCTCACAAGAAACCTTCTTCACTCATCTGGCCTGGGAGTCTTTAATGAAGGGAAGAGAGCACCTGCTTTCTCCTCCTTCATTATCACTCAGATCACTCCAGTACATATAATTCTTCTATGATCTGGAGCTCAGCATGAAGGTAACAAGCATGTACACCTTCACGCTGAGCTCCAGATGTGTCTGTGAGATGAGACGTGGAATTGCAGTGGTTGTAGTTATCTGCAAAATAGCACAGGGGTCTTGTAATATTATTAAACCACCAGTTTAATAAGAATATTTAATATAATATTTTAGCATTATACCAAATCAAAAAAGGTAACTTTAATAAATGGTAAATATAATCCCAACCAGGACTACCAATTAAACAGACATAATCAAATCTTTAAGTCTTGTATGTCAATTACTTACAGTGATTATGCCAACTGTGTGCGTGTACAAGTGAATGTTTGACAGTGTGTGCAAATACCCGCACAGGTGAAAAAAAATCCCAAGGAACACACATTCATTTATAGAGGACTTCTAAAAAGTGACACTTCAGGTATCTGCTGTTGTTATCCAAAGTTTTTAATGAGAATAGCTAATTATCAGTAAAATATTAAGCAATGCTGAAATACCAGAATAAAAATGAAAGACAAATGGTAAATTCAACACTCATCAGAAATAAGCAAACGCTTGCCTAACAGAAATATTCTGTTTCAGAAACAAAATACATTGCTGTGATTCTGAGTGACTTTTGCAGATATTCGGGATAATGAAATACTGTACCTATTTTAAAAGTGCTGTTCAAAACAACAAGCGTGACCACAGTGCATCCTGCAAAAAACAACAGGACAAGATGCAGGAAGGTGGCAAAGCCCGGTGGTACAGCAACAAGAGGCTTGAACATGGACATCCCTTACCTTTTGAGGGGGTATGAAGATTAAGGATGGGGTACTGAGTCTCTGCTTTCTCCCTTGAAGGAATAAACTCAATCCCCAGAATTCCCCTGATGGGTGAATTCACAGAAAACACACAGGCGTCACTCTTCTACATGGGTTGCCTGCGGTAAGGGAAAATGGGGCTTTGTAACTGCGTGCCACCCTATAAATTCCTGTAGTGTGTAATTTTTGTCAGAATAGGTTAATTCATGCCAGTGACACAGATGACTAATTGGACAAGCTGCTATTCAGATAAATTACATGTTCAACACACAAATACTACTCACAATAAGAAACAGAACTCTCAACAGTGTTGAGTATTTCTCACATACTGCTAAGTCTGTACAGCTGTGCTGTGAAACAGCTGCCACGTTCACAGTGTTTTCAAGTCTTGGGGATTTTTACCTTTTTTGAAATCTGAAATATATAGCTTTTTTGATGTGTAAATAATAATTTTTGTCCTCAGAGCAAGAGAATACAAGGAAATATTTGTCAATTATACAGAAGTCAATAAAAGCATGAGTGGCATGAAGATGAAAAGGAAACGACTGTTCAGCTCCAATATAAGACATTTAAGAGAATAGAACATAACTTTCTTACTTGCTGCATTTTCTTTGTCTGAGCTATTACAAGTCTTTCTTTGCCCAAGATATTTCTCACTGAGATAGTAAAGTAAATGGGCAGCACATAATTTCAGAGTTCATCTGAGCAATTCTATCAGGGTACAGTACCCAAACTATGAACTGCCAACTACCTTGAGTGGTATACACCAACCCGTTATTCTCCTTTTTTCGCTCTACAAGCATCTTTTCTCATAATGCTATAGAATTTCTCTTTTGTACAAAGATACATCTCTCCAAATTCACATAGTTCTCAAAGTCTGAAATGAGCTACTTATCTAGAATTATTCTGAAGATACTTATAAATCTGCAGAGCATAACATGTATTTTCTAATATGTAAGAATTATTATAACATTGTCACTGTTCATGTAAGCTTTACCGTTCATATCACCTAACAGATTCTATATTTCAAGCTAAATAACAGAATTTTAATGTTCTGGATCAGGTAGTTATAACAGGAAGGATTATTCCAATTAGGAAATTTCTGTCAAGAAAAAAAAACCAAACAATAGATGTTGTATTTGATTCAAATGAAGTTGCCGGTGTGCTTACTTGTATAAAACAACAGAGCGCTATTTGCCACTGCAGTTGGAAGAACCCTTTTATATTGAGTGGGAAGATAATCACAGAGTTTAAAAATGAAAAGAGTCTTCTAATATCACATAATGACAACTAGAGACAAAATGAGAAAATGGTATGACTGACATGTTGTCTCACTGAAAGATAATTGTAGCATGGAACTTTGGCATATGTTAACATTCTGCTGCTGTTAATTAAGCATCAAGGGAAACTACATAGAGCAAAGGAATACTACAAGGAGAGCAAGAAATAAATTTTGTAAGGATTCACAGATTCTGTATCATTAATAATTCATAAATTAACTATGTGTGATATAATTTTAAACATAATTATTGTGGAAAAATTATTAATAACATCTGAGTGCCTTAAGCAATAATAGAAAACATGAAAACTTTTATTAAAAACATTCCTGCTGCGCACCAGCCTGACTTAACAAATATTGTTTCTGGCCCCTGAATTTCAAGTTCTTAAATCCTTCTTCCTTTGTTCCTTCCCTTATTATGTACTGCTTTTGTTTTGTTTTTTACCAACACGAAATCAGAATGGAAGAATTGCTCTGCATGTGTTATTTATCATGGTGCTTTACATATATCCATATATGTATCTATATAAATAACGCACCATGACAAATTACACGTGCAGAGCAATATATATGGATCCATATATGTAACACACCATGAAATATAACACATCCATATACGTTATCCTTTTTGGTGACAGTCTGACATTTGCTGAATTGATTTCAGTTTTGACCTACTTAACTGAGATTTTTTTTCTACAGATTGTTGCTTAACTGGTCATTCCATATCCTACATCCATGAGGCTGGTTACTTTTGTCTAAGTATAAAACCTCCTGTCTATGCTGAATATATCGTGCTTATTTCTGAAAGTCTGTCATAGCCTCTGATGGCCTCTGTTCTGTGAGAGCCAATTTAATCCATTAGTGGTAGAAAACTCCAGAAAAAAACCACAAAACAAAACAAATACATAAAACCAGAAACCTTACTACCATTTCAACGAATTAAACTGTTCTAGAGAGTCTAAAAAATGCCAAAGTCAAACAAAGGCGAGGACATCCTGCAGCCAAGAACAGGGAGAGGGAAGTGAGATCACTGTTTTCCACCAGCATCAAGCTGTTATGTCAGCTGTCCAGGAAACACAAGCTTTAGTATCATCTTGAAAGTCAATCATGCTATTCCCAGTCATTAATGACAATAATAAATAATACTAGATCCAGGTGAGAGCTGTAGGAAACAGGCAAAACAAAAACTGCATCCTGAAATGTATCTGGGTCCTAATACTTGAGCTTAACTCTGTGGCACAAAGAATAAAGAAGACCTAAGAGATGCTAAAGAAGACCTAAAGTTGGTTTCCAACATCTTGTTACAAAATCCATTGTTAAGAAGTAACACTGGCAATGCTCTTTTTATTTCCCAAAGTGATTTATATTTTCATTTAAATCCCTCACTGCACTATTCTCCAATAGGGAAGGAACATATCCTAGTGAGAAGAACACTTAAAGCTCCCTTTGATCCTCAGGGGCTCGTGTTCTGGGTCATCAAGGGAGAACACATCACAAAAATAGAAACTGTCAATAATTGCACAAAAATAGCTTGGTGTGCTTTCACTTACCCGACTACCATGACAAAGGTTGGCATGTTTGGTGGAAAATACTGTGCCATGTATACGTATTATTTTCACACTGACAAAACTTCCAGAACTAGGGCTGCTTGTGAATTATGATCCTTTAATGTACTAATATAAAGAGAGGATCTCTGTGGAAGTCCTGTTGCAAATGCAATTTCCATTTTGCTGGCCCTGGAGGCTTCAGATGAAGTTCACAAGTAGATACACAATCATCTTGCTACAGAGCAAATAATGTCCCTGCACCCTTCTGACAGAAAAATCTGAAGAGTTTTGACTCTCCTCTGGGTGTCCCAACACACCTTTCCTCTCCCCCAGGTGCAGTCACAGAGAAAGGAAAGACCCACATGTCAGCACTCTTGAGCTGCAAGGCTTACACAAACTCCTTAAGTGAAGCAGCTGTGTAGGATTTAGGCACTTGGAGGAATGAAAGATTCAGGAAGTGCCAGGCAGGAAGGAAATTTGCCTGGATAGGTTTGAAGGGTTTACTTTGTTTTGTTAATTTAAAAATTTTTCAGAAACACGTTCATGTATCATGTGATCCAAACCAAACAACTCCGTGAAGCTTCCACATTATGAAAGTGCATAAACTTATTAAAGGATGTTATTGAGTATTGAACGTGCCTAGTTACTAACTTATTCAAAAAACTTTCCTTTAATAACAACATTTTGAGTTTGGTCTTTTTACGGTCAGTCAGTTTCTAATACACATCTTGATGCTGTAGGAAGAACCAGCTGTGATGTTCACAACTGATTTTTTTTCATGTCAACAGGTTTTCAAGGAATAAATATGCAGAAAATATTAGAGGTTCTATTAGCATTGCTACCAAAGACTCAAAGCTGATGAGAGATACAGAACAGAAGCAGATTTTTCCTGAAATTTAAAAGGTCTGACACACTTGATTACAAATAGTTTTGACAGAATGTGGAATAATGGAAACAGGGAGGCAATGTTGCCTCTGCCAGTCAAAGCAAGCTACTGAACCCTAGGCTGCCTTGTTCTACAGTAAGACCATTTGTAAATGTTCTTTCCTTCTATGAATTCTTGTGGCTCTCGACTTCATAAAACATTGGAGGAAAACAATCTTATTGACACATAAATTATCGCCACACAAACTTAGCTCAGCACCCAGTTTCAAAGGAATTTGGGACTTTTTAGAGGCTCCTGTTCCTTTCACTGGAAGGAAGAATTCTAGTGTTTTGTCTTGAACAGGGTAAAGGATTTCCCGTGACACCAGTGTTGCAACAGCCTTCTTACCTGAAGTGCAAGAGGCTTCCACCTCACGTTCTTCAGAAGGGCAGGAGCAGAAACCAATGTATTCTGAGGGCGTTTTTTCAAGGTTAAAATCACTCCATTTGGGTCTTCCCGCAATGCATTTACTAGGTTCTTTAACTGCCAGCCAACCTAGGAAAAATTCCATAATTGAATTTTGAAACCTTTCCATTTAACTTTAAATGTGAAGGAAGTCTTCTATTAACTGAAAAGGTCTATTACAGCCTACTCTTTGCAAACATAAGCAGTTTTTATAAACAGTGTCTCTTATTACTTCTGTTGGGCTGAAATTATATTGCTGAAGCTGGATTTTTTTTTTAAGCTACATTTCTCAAGAAAATAAGGCATAAGTGAACGCTGTCTCTCTTTTAACAATTTGTGAGATCACTGTACGTTTTAAATCAAAAGATGAGGACTAGCAGTCATGATATAATTTTAATCTGGATCCTTGATTGAAACATTCACTGCCGAGGAGGAAGACAGACTATGCTATAAGCAACATATGTAACATATGTGTAGCAGATTTAAGAATCTAACTGAAGATAAATGATCATTTACTGATTTAGCTATACAGCCTCTGCACAGAGCCGAGCAATTCAAGTTCCTATAAATCACAAACATAGCCATAAAAAAACCCATCAGTAGTACTGAAAGGATTTTATAAGCCCATCTCGCAAACAGCTGCTTAAAGGCATTTCTTAATCTTCTTGATTATTTAAATATGAATTTACCATTAACTGTTTATTCATTAAAACAAAAAAAAATGTATTTTTATGGGATTATTTTTTAATGTTTACACTATACTATTATCCTGAATGGTTGAAGAGGCTTTAACACTGAATAATAATATAAATGACAGTATATAAAGATGTTTATGATAGAAGTAGTGTCTTACACATTTAAGTGCTGCTGAATTTCTATCCATATTTCCAGAGACACACGAGAAAAAAAAGGGGGTATCAACACAGTCAGATATGTAAATTCAGAACTGAAAGTGAAATTCATAAAAATTCACATTGTTCTAAACCTAAACCAACCTTTCTTCCAAGTTACACCACTGAAATCAGTGGAATTGTACTAGTTTAAATAAGAGAATAAATTTGGCTCCATTCAGCAGTCCTTTTGCCCTTCCTATATGCAACCGATGTATTAGCTTGTTCACTATGAATAAAACAAGAAATTCCTACCACTGGGCACTTCACAGTGAGCTGTCATTAAAGCTGGTTTGCCCAGTTTCCCAAGTAACTCTATTATTGAAGAAGTTTCTTTAATATTACAGTCGCAGAAAATGTATCCTAGGTGATACCCAAATTAGTACTGGCAGATGGAAATATATTGCAATGCTCACAGGATTTGCTAACACTCACTGCTAAAGCTTGTATGTTTTCTCAGTGTGGTTGTGACCTGATGCAGATAACCAGACTTACACCACAAATTTTGAAATTTGTCTCTTCCACTGGCATCCGATCAATGGAATGACTAAAACAGACTCTTAGTTACTCACACTTAACCTTAGCCCTGGGTCCCAAGGGCTAAGCTATCGCCTCCATTTAGTCTCGTCTTGTTATCTTCAGCAAGTATACCAAAGATCTTGCTGAAGTAACTCAGATTACAAGAACAAGCCTACCTAGAAAGGAACTACTGGCTGCAAGTGACAATTAGGTTACTGGTTCACATTCAGCTCTGGGAAACAGCAAGGCATGCATAAGTATTTACAGGGAGGGCTTTGAAGGATTTTCCTAGCCTTACTTACTTGCATCTTCTCCTAATCACACATGATTTCTAGATTTGTCCCTCAAGGCAAGCGAACAGGTACCAGATAGACTCTCCACTTACCCTTTTAAATATTGCATCCTTTTTAAGACATTACTTAAGTGAGTCAGGTTTTAATTTGAACAGTGATGGTTACTTCCTACCCACAGTTCTGCTAAACAAAGCAGTACGGATCCAATCCTGCACAGAATATTTTTTTCAACAGCCAATTTCTTTCACATAAAAGCTGAGCCCCCAGCACCTGTATGAGACTCTTCCCTCCATTTTCTATTTCAAACATGGCAGATTTTTACAGTAGCAATAAATCACTATAGTAAAGACCTGTCATAAGTGTTACAAATACCACAAGTCTTAAGCCCTAGCGTCAAGCAGAGCTGTACTGAAAAGGAATTAGAATGCTGTGTTCGTACAGCTGTTCTCCAGGCACAACTGTACCGAGGCCAAACTACAGCAGCCTTAAAGTGAGCTGTTAAGAATAAAAAGCTTTGGGAACACAAAAGCAGTAACTGTACAAGTATATGCAAGAATTAAGTGCCGTTATGTTTGCTTTGCTTTTTGACTGTGTTTGACCTTTCAGAATTCACTGTAACACTTTAATTGTCATTGCTCTTCTGACCAAAATGTGTATTCCCGCTGCTATTAAAGAAAGAAAAAAAGATTTTAGGTGTTCAGAATCAGAGCGGTTCAAACGTCACCTACTATATCAGGTATGGCTTATAATTACTTCTTCCTGGAGCATGATTACACATGAAGGTGGAGGGAAAATAATAAAGGCGGCCTTGAAGAGATTTCAATTCAAATTTTCTTACAAGGGCTGAAGAGAAGTTAAGATATAAACCGTAAGGTTCTACTCTGAATCCACAGTGGGCCGGAAGCTGGGATCCCAGGTGTGAACATTTGGTTTGGAAAGAACTGCAGTATGTGTTGTAATTCTAAAAAGGATTTTAATAGCTTTTTAAAGTTCTATTCTATTTTTTAATGTTGCTGTTCTATTGAAAACATTCTAAAAATGCACTGGCCACAGGAAACCAGCAAATTGTGGGAATTATAAACAGGCCACAGCCAAGCAAGTGCAAATGTGTCAACTTGTGTTCCAGACAAACTCTTCTAGTTTGCACTTTGTTTATGAAATGACAGGGGCGCTATATATATATGTATTTACTCAATTATAAAATTAAAAATGAACTATTTTTTATTTTTATAGATTGATGTAATTCTGAGAATGCTGATGGAGTTCCGTGAGCTCCTTTTAGAAAAGAATGATAAATAATTAAGTTAATGATAAATTATTCCAGTGAGAACCTTAATGCCAAAACCATTAGATACCAAGATCTATTAGAGAACAGTCTGCAGTCATTACTACTAGGCTATGATAAAATGCTCTTAGGAATTTGGACATGTTATTATAAATTGTATTACTAAAAATATCTTTGAAAAATAGAAGTCATTACACTGGATCAAAAATCTTAGTTGAAATCCAGTCCTTGAGACAGATTTTGACATTTATTCTTAAAGAATCCATCCTTAACAGCAATCACTACCTTCTTGCCATGGTAAGATGTATTTAGCAAAAGGGTATTTTGCTCCTTTAAGATTTTTAGCGTATACATTCAGTTAATCAGATTCTACAATATGGGTTAAGATACTAAAAAGAATAATTTGGGACATGGTTTAGGAGGCATGGTGGTGTTGGTTGGACAGTTGGAACTGACCTTAGAGGTGCCTTCCAACCTTAATGATTCCATGACTTCTATTTCACTGAGTTATGAAAGTTAATTTTAAAATTAGGCTAATGAAAGAAAAAAAAATACTAGTGTGATACTTTTTTATTTTCCTGAATAAAGGAAATTGGAGCAATTAGGATACCCATTGCATTCAAATCAACATATTCTGAAGGACATTATTATGTCATCTTTGCATAGCACGGTAAAGCTCTAGCCATGGTCACGATCTAGTCACAGTTCTCTGCTAAACATATTGGCATATTGAAATACAGTGCACTATTTTTCATCTCTTTATAAGCTGGGCCTAAAAAACCTAGAATGTGGAACATCACTTGCCTGCAGGTGTCTGTCTTCATAACTCAAAGGACAAACAAAATACAGTCAGCTACCAGCAACGAGAATTGCTACCACAGATACACATAGAGTCTGTAAAATTATTAGAATCACCAAAGCTTTGATACTTATTGGCTTTAAAAGATTCATGGCTTAATTTTAGCCAAAAATTGTGTTTTTTTAAATTTTGATGCTAAGTACAGAAGAAACCTAGAAGAAAGCAAAGCAAGTCAATGAAGATGTTAAGGGGCAGGTGAAAGTTTAAGATTTTGGTGGTTTACACTTAGGATCACTCTAATCAATAAATTTTATTGGTTTTTACATCCTCAGTGTGGAAAGAAGGGCTCCAGGGAAAAAATTGTATACTACTCTCTATGTTAAAGGATTTTTTTAGTTTTCTCATAGGAAGTACAAGCCAGATAATTAGTGGAAACTGCAAAAGTATAGAAAGTTTAAAAATAATAGTTCCAAAAATATTAATCCCTATGATACTAATTCCTGTATCATAAAAGTATAATGATTTAAATATCCACAATGCTGTAGTAATTTTTTATACCTAAACCTGATAATTTTGTAGCTGGGATTGCATAAACAAATATGTCCAGAAAAACATAACTCACTTTCATTAACCTACAGTAAGCTAGGTTTTCTTTCTAGTTCTCCAATATCTTCTTTAGAGTCTCCCTATATTGACTTTTACTTAGTTCCTTCTCATTAAGACCTAGATTTGCATGAATGGGATTTGGAATGCATACTACCAGCAATAGGGATTTTGGCATTTTTATAAATCCAAACTCTGTTCATGCTGCACAAGCACCTTTTCTCCTCTTTTAAAATAAAGGCTACCCAGCCAGTGATGACTCACTGATGATCTGTATGAAAAACAAACATAAATAATTCTTAATGTTATAGACACACACACAAAAAAAAGATGGAATAAAACACAAACCAGTGCATTTGTGGATGACTGCACAGGCATTAAATGCAGGATATAGTTGTCTATTAAAAGGAACTGAAAAAACAGCTGGACTGTTGAACATGATGGTGCTTATCAGAAGATTCCAGTAGTCAAAACCGCCACCACAGTTATCTACCGCCATGGCAATTTCTTCAAAACACATCACACATATTTGTTGTGGTCCAAATTTAGAAGACACAGCTCAGGTAGCAGAACTAGGAATGCATAGTGGATAGAATATATATATATTCCTTTCTCTGATTTTCCTGAAAAATCTGGGGATAAAGCAGAAGGGTGGTTCCTCAGTTCCTTCACTGCCTTATCAAACCCTAAACGTCTCTCAGGACTCTGAAGAATCAAAAAGTTCTAAGAAATACAAAAACGCAGAGTGCACCTCACAGAAGGAAGGTAGGTTACACTCTAATTTGTCTGTGAGACTTCTGTGGATTCTACTCAGCGTATCATATGCCAGCTTTAATGTTACCTAGGATGGAGAGAGACAGAGCATTAACCAAACAGGAATATGAGAACTACCTTGGTAGGCATTTGGATCTGGAAAGCTCTTGTACAGAACATTTTCTAAGTATTTAGAGCATATTATCTTGCACACCACCTGAAAACAAGTAGTTCTACATTGACTGCAGTAACCCTTACATGAACCAGTACAGATGTTTCCCCTCAAGGCTCTTCAAATACATAAGCAAAGCCATCTGGATACTTACTTGAACCTCAAGAGTATGACCTCTCTTCATATTTGCATTAAAAAAAATAAAAAGACGGCTTGTGTAAACTCAACTTTTTCTTAAGGGAACCGACAATCATCCTTTCGTATTTTAAGTCTATAATTCACTTTGCCTTATTAGGGAATTAATCAAGGGAATTAGTTTGATTAACGTGGAAATCAGAAATTATTATTAGACAAAGATGTACTGGAAGATCATAAGACTACTTTCTGTCACTGAATGGGAAGCTCGTCATTAACACCTGTAGCTGATTCACTCTTATTAATACCCTAACTGTTACTAACAATAATTGGTGATGGAAAAACAACTGTTCTCCCATTATCTTACACAGTTATTTTCATTAACTAATGGAGAAATAGAGCAATATTCCAAGAAGATGCAAGATCTGCTACTGGGGGGCATGCATTACTAAGCCTTTTTGAAAGGCAGAATCCTGAGGATAAGTAACATGTGGCAATTTGTTTGGAAACAGAATGACATCTTCTGGGAGAAGCTGTAATTCTCATTACATCTTTTGTCTTTCCTTTTCCTACTTGTATTTCACAGCACAAAGTGTGCTGAAACACAGATAGTGTTATCTGGCACTACATTTACAGGTTTATCTCCATCTAAAATGAGCTGTCATTAAGACTCAAATTTACAATTCAGAAACATACACCTAGGATATTAATTCAATAAATATCTTAAGACCAATAAATCAGTGCTAAAATTACTTCATTGTGTTGGGGCTCTTGTCATACTTAATTTAAAGTATGTAATTTGTCAATGAACAGTATTAAAGGGCATTAGGCTGCTGACCGTGTGCTTAGAACCACAGAATCATTTGCGTTGGAAGGAACCTTTAAAGGCCATCTAGTCCAACCCTCCTGCCATGAACAGAGACATCTCCAACTAGACCAGGTTGCTCAGAGCCCCGTCCAACCTGACCTTGCATGTTTCCAGGGATGGGGGTTCTGCCACCTCTCTGGGCAACCTGGCCAGTGCTTCACCACTCTCATTGTAAAAAATTTCTTCCCTACAACTAGTCTAAATCTACCAGCCTTTAGTTTAAAAACATCACCCCTTGCTGTATTGCAACAGGCCCTGCTAAGAAGTCTGCCCCATCTTTCATACAGACCCCCTTTAAGTATTGCAAGCATAGCATCCATAATTCCAAAGAATAACCTTATCATGTATGAAAATGCAACTAAATTAGTTAAAACCAACAGCTATTTAGAGGTAACATAATAAATACATTACACAACAAAGCAAAGGCGTTAGAACTCAAAGAGCCCTTCTAGGCTACTACATCCATTTGTTTACTCTTCTACATAGCTGCAGGCAACTACAATGTAATCATTTTCATCAGTTCTTCAATGACCATCCTAGGCAGAACACTTAAATTCCACCACAGATTTACTTACAGATGCTTGTATGCATGCTTGCTCTTGCACAACATGGGTTTTGACCTTAAAGAGTTCTTTCTCTTTCTGGCCTTTATAGGCTCTGTCTGTTAAGAAAGAAGAATTCTGTCTCAGACCTAGCTGGCTGAGTTAACCAAATTGAAATCCTTAAAAAAATTCTTTTCATATGAGACAGATGATACATTTTCTTTTTTACCCATTACATTTTTTTAATGTTCATATGCAACTTCACACCTTTGATGACTGTAAATGACCCAAACATCACACAGTATTTCAGACAAGATATTACCAATGTCAGGACAATGGCATTAAAACTATATTTCTCCTAGAAACATGTTTCTTGATTAATTCCAGATTAATCTTTGCCATTTTCAGTCACATGGCCTCTACAGCACTCAGTTGATTTGGGATTAATTACTACATTCTGACTTCTGGAGTCTTGCCGGTTGCTCTCGAGTAAGATCTAGCTTTCAACAGGAATTACTAAAAGCATTATTATTGCTCTCTGTCCTATTAAATAACCTTCAAATTCTAATCCTCAAAAAAAACCCAAAACCAAAAAAAACCCCACAGTTTTCTGAAAAGTCAGTTTTCTCCTGTTTATCGAACACTTTTCTATACAGAAGTAGATTAAGTATTTACAGATGGTCAGGCAGCTGGATCAATACTCGTTTGGATCTGCAATATTTCTGTTGTCTGAAAAATTATCAAAGGTAGAACATTGACATAATTTAATTTTCATAAGTTCATGCTGCATTTCACATAACATGCCATTTTCCTTCATGTCTTTAGTTATCCTTTCCTCTCTAAATCACATACAAGGTCTTGCGAAGTACTGACTGCTAAGTTTTGCCTGCTTACATTTCCCCAGCATACGATGTTACCCTAAAGCAGACAATTCATTAAAAATCCTTGCTTAGGGACTTGCAATTGAAAGTTTCATTCTCTTCAGTAAACTGAGATGTAGATTATTTAGCATTAAATTATCCAACTTTGCTTCAATCCCAAATATGTATACACCTATATAATTGTTATGGCTGGTTTACTTCTTTGCTCTATGTTTGATACTATCCCTTGTTATGTGAAATTGAAAGAAACAAGTGTTTCTTGGCTAGTGACTATCTTAGCTCTACCTTACCCTATTTTCACTGCATGACAGTCCCAATTCTCTGACAGAAGAATTGCGTCCCATATATAAACCTAAATTTAAAAAAACAGACAATATGAAATTTACTATTTCAACTGAGCAGCAGAAAGTGTACTATCCATGGAACCTAAGGTAATTATTAATTTTGCAAATAAACAGATGTACAGTGGCATATTTAGCACATCTGTATAATTTTATAAAAGAGGAAGTAAAAATCTACAAGGCACTGGCCAAACTAGTGCCTGTTGTTATTGCAGGGAAAAAATAAAGAGTTAGTGTGGCAGTAATTTAGAATATATAACTTATAAGTTTCGTATGCTGTTTTATTAAAATATAATAAGCAAGAAGGACAGGCAGAAAAGCAAATAAGGAAATTGGATGATTAAATGATCTTAACAGCCAGTGGTGAATTGCCTGATTTAATTAATTTCTTGCCTAAAGTACTATTATTTTTTCTTTGATCTTTATAATTGTATTACAGAGTGTTCCTTGGTTAGACCAGATTCCACATAGTAAGTCTTTTATTTCTAACTCTTTCAATTGTTGCATTATATAATTTGTAAGCTGCTTTCCTTTGATACTTTCAGAACTCTTTTTTTAAAAAAAAACCTCTCAACTACATAAAAAAGTTATTTGAAAAGTAAAGTAAAACAAGGGGTCTTGTTTTGTTACCATTTTTAATGTATTTGTTAATATAACAGCTTTCAAGGGGGAAAATGAGTGTGAGTATACTACCTCCTAGCTATCTCATATTTCTTACTTAATAAAGATAATGCTTTACATAAGATGAGTGTATTGATTGTAGATAATAAGAATAATTTTTAAAACATAGAACCAAAATATTCTAGTCACATCAATCACAAAATGCTAAACTCCACACATCCAGCAATTCAATGGGACTGACACTGTCATCATACCTAATCCCCTGCTGTAGTTATACAACCCCAGAGAAGTGCCTCCAGGATTAGAAATGCTGTTAATCTGTGCTGACTCCACTCGAATTCAGGGACAATACAACTATTTCCATGTCTACATCTTCTTAAACCTGTGTAAGAGCTTACTCCTCTCTCAGTTTCAAAACAGATAATGATTCTTCTCTTAAAATGGACTTCCTATGGAAAGAGTGAAACTTAAATTGAAATGTCAGGTTTGGTTTTAAAAGGGGGAAAAAATAAAATCAAAGAGTCCTCTTAGTTTCATTTTTGCTTACGTATGAATGAAAAATAAACACAAGCCTTTTAAAGAGAGTAAAGAGCTAGCTGGTGATGGCTACATTAAGGTAGTGTTGTTTGTACTGTTTTAGCACAGGAATACTGCCCTACCCATGAATGAATGTTTTCATTGTACAGCTCTGTAACTCAGTGTTAAATATGCAAAGTATCACAGTTGGGAATTTAAAGAGGCTGCTGAGGAGGGTCATGCGCTACGATGACAAAGTGGAAGTGCTCAAATTATCTAGCTTACAAAAAAACAGTGAAGAGAAAATTTGATTGCATCCTGAAAATACCTGAATGAGGAACCTGCTTTCTGATCTAATAGATAAAAACATATCCAGATCAAAGGACTGGAAGCTTGTGCTAGACAAATGTAGAACACAAATAAAATTATTTTTTTTCCCCCAGCAATAAAAATAATTAACTACCGGAACAATTTATTACAGGTTGTGGGAACACCAACGAATGTTTTAAAACTCAAATGATCTTACTAAATGAGTGAATATGAATTTATCTAGTAAATACATTGGCCTAGTTCAGTCAACATGAGATTAAATGATGCCAGAGTCAGTTACAGGATTGGAATCTATCACGGGAGATCCACACTTTCTCTAATCAGGAAAGTATTTTCACCCGTGGCAATACAAAGTGGCTATATCTAATCATCTGCGGACCAAATTATTTCAAAACACATTGGTTGAACAGGATTTATATTTGACAGACTACCAAAATGCTACAGAAGCATCAATCTTCAGAAAATGTCTTTGTTAGGAAAACAAAAAAATCTGTGGGATGCAGGATCTCTGAGGCATACAAATATCTGAAGAAAGTATATTTCTGCATCTTTACATTGTGTATGTGTTTTATGAAAGCATGGAGCCTCCCTTACCGATGAACAGGTAAAAGTAGGAATAAGAAATAACACTAAGACCTGTATTTTTATTGCTAGGCTTTTCATGCTTTAAGTAGAGTCTCTGTGGAAAAATAACATGAGACTAGAGACCATGGATTTCACTGGACACATTTATTGTATATAATATTTTAACTATTTATCTTGAAGATTCTGTAACAACCCAGGAAGTATTTACTAAAATTACTAAATGCAGTAATTTGCCTCTTCACAGGGCAATGCTAAATGCTTCATATGAAATAAGTTTAACAGCATGATACTTCAGAGAAATGAGGAAAAACTCCACTTCTTTCAGCTCCAGAACAAGGTAAAGAGAAAATGCAAGCTATCATAACTGGTTATAAATAAATGCAAACTTTTGCTGCAATTTTATTTTACAGGGAATGAAGATGTGACATTGAACTTTAGAAAGTGGATAAAATATTGAATAGGAGTTTTGCAGAGAGGCAGAAAGAAGCAAGCGCTGGAATCTCCGCTCCAGAAACCCCGCTAATGGGAGAAATGACGCTACCAACTACCAGGTAAGAAAAACGGCTGGAGAAAACATAGTGAGAGAAGTGAGAAGTACAAAGGAGCTGAACAAGCATGCTTTGGCTAGGCATATGTTCAGACTGCTTTGTACTTTTCTTTTACGATTTTACTTCTACTACCAGTTGCTTTTGTTAAGCTGTGGAGTCAAAGGCTTGTGTGAGGAAGTGTTGGGTTCCAGCGAGGACTCTGTGCAGGCACAAATCCATGCTCCTCTACTTGGTGAGCAACAGTTTACAGCTTTGGAAAACCTGTAAGACCACCACAGATAAGCGAGCCTTTCTTTTGTAAGGTTACTCAATTGCCCCCTCTGCCCCTCATTAATTTCAAATGGGTTACACCTCATTTTATGAGCTGGTCTTGCTAGTATTAAAATATTGATTACGTGGAAATTTAATGAGCTGTTTTCTTTGGATTATTCTAGTCCATGAATGGAAAGAATGGTAATTACAAGCATGATATTGATCATCACAACTTGTGATAGCTGTGCTCCTTCTTCACCAAGTTAAATGCAGTTTGCAGTAATACGTGCCAGAAGTGACTGGACTTAAAAGGCACACCTGAAGATCAAAGGGGTACTTAAAACATTAAAACTTCCAATCCACGAGGTGAGGGGGTTGGACGTGCATCTCTGAAACATGTAAACACTCAGTATTACTGCCTGATTTCCCAAAGTCACAGTGAAGACAGAATGAGGTTTTCCCAGCCATTTCAAAGGAAGAATAAATTTCCAAAAGAAACAGCTTGCCATTTGTCTCTTTTCTTAGCTTGTTACAAGCTTCAGAATGAATAATTAATAGTGGGGTTTTTTAGAAAAAGGTATTTTATGGCACTTGTCTCAGCTGTTGGTACTGTGCCCTTAGCTGGAAAGGGCTTACAAGTTTCAAACATCTTGGGCCTGTTGTAATAACACACATGGAAAGAATTGCTATCCAGAAAACCAGTTCTAGAGCTGTTGAATAAGGGGATTTCAGCCATGGGAGTGAAGATTAAATCAGGTCTGTCACTTGAAGAGTATGTCTGATGGAGAAAGCCAGTCTAATGCATATTTCGACTTGTAACTATGACAACTCAAAGAACCTCTCCAATACAGATAAGAGCTGTGTGTTGCATTAACATTTAAAGTGTAAATGAATAAGTTATACTTCTTTTCGAGAGAAAATATTTGCTCTCTAATCATAAGATTTTAATAGTCAGACTTTCATATTTCCACCTCACAAAAATGACAAAGAGATTTCTTAATTTTGCTGCTGCTGTGGTGTTTGTAGACAGGGTTCAGCAAGACAAAGTTAAATGACTAAATTATAAGCACTTTAGGAAGTTATCATCATTGTCACAATGCTGCCCCATGCCTAATAAGTAATAAATACAAGTGTTCCTTTCACCTGCAGTTCCAGCAACACAGCTTCCATTCTTCTGAAACATAGTTTTAGTTTTTTAAAAGCGACAGTCCTTGTGACTTAAGATAATGCTGGGACAAAATATGACTGCATTTCTTTCAGTAATCATCAACACTGGAACTAATATCAGTTAGAAGGCAGCAGCCTGTGTCATCACAAAACAGGAAGAAAAATATAATCTATCAACCTTGGTTGAGGCTCTGATAGGCTTTTAGATACGCACTCTGATAGGCTTTCAGAGCTCAATGACAAATAATATAATCTAAAAAAATATTACTAATTCTTCAGTGAAATCACGTGTATTTTAAGGGAGGATACAATTCTATGAATGCTGCAGAAACATATTATTCCTGCATTTCTACATAAAATGAAATGTAGTTTTATATGTACACAGTTATGCAATAGAACATGCAGCTGTGAAAGAAGCGCAATGGTAGGCTTGTTTAAAAGTACGCAAATTGTGCTACAATACCTTAAGCTCAGCATACACTTGTGCATACACATACTTATGTGATTTTAAACAAATTATGTTTCACTAACTTTATAAAACTGCTCATCTGTTTAAAAATAAATCTGCGTGTAAGAATGCACAAAAGCAAAATCTGTTTTCTATCAACACTTAAATAATCTTTACACTTTTCACCCCAACAGATTCAGAATATATGGCCATTACAACACTTCTGCATTTTTAATCTGAATCCCGTATTTAACAGAATGCAAAATCCTGTTGAAGAGAAAAAGTTAAACTTGCCATAACGAGAAGTCTAAGAACTTCAGTGAAATATTCTGGGATCCCCTTACAGAAAGAGACCGATGTTGAACAGCAGCTGTGGAAAATGTAAATTTGACTTAATCCCCCTGGGCTGGTTACTGACTCAACTTGTGACTTTTCTTATTAAGCATAAGCTGTAGCTTATCATATCTTAAAATACATAAATAATAATCTAGGTTAGCAAAGTTACCTTCTAGAAAGAATTATTACCTTTATAGCCGTGGGAATAGGCAAAGTCTGCAGAGCAGAATTTCCAAAATACTTACCACGGTTTGATGGTTGACCTGGATCACCTCGTCACCAGCATGGATTTTCTTACACTGGTCAGCAGGAGACTAAGGACAAAAGATGATAAATATCTTACATGAAGGGTGCAGAGGGAGAAGGGAAGAGCAGGAATTAAAGCAACGATTGTTGAAGGAGGCAAGAAAGCTATGCCCAATGAAGTATTTTTGTTATCAAATAACAATAATTGGTCATATTTATAAAAACTGTGTTTATAAGGAACTATGTTTTTTCCTGGTTACAGCTGGCAATTTGACAAAATAATCTAGAATCCCCTTCCATTGGTGATGAACAGCCTTTGTGACTGGTTGAACTATTCTAGCTTCTTTACCTCTCTGTGGGGCGTATGAGCAATCACAATCTTGCTGGGAATACACCGAGTGAAATTACATCACATATCTGTAAAGTCAACAAATACTGAGCTTATTGCATGTTCAGGGACCAGGCTGCATCAAGTGCGCCTGTAACAGAAAAGACAGCATCTTCTAATCACATTAAAATGGATTCAAACCCATTGAAAAGCTATTTGAACATGGTCCGCTGCTATTTAGCAAACCATTTTTAAATGCCTCAGTGAAACCAGATCTTAAAGTTGTAAGACAAATCTGTAAGGTGTGCAGGAGATCAGCAGTCATACTCAGGAGTGGAGAACTGGGAATTCATGGCGACTTACTTGCATTGTGCACTAGCTTACAAGAGTGTTCTACTGACACAGAGTACACCAATTGAAATTCAAGAGAAAATAATCACGAAAGAATTAAAGAGCTGAGACATCACCTTGAGAAGTAAATCACAGTGGAAGTTAGCTATTAAGGAAGTAGACCAGCCAGGAGACTTGGACAAGGTTGAATGTTTACTCTACTTGTTAGAAACTGAGTCAGAGATAGGACAGATTGTCCCATCTCAAACAATGCAGAAATGTTTAAAGCAAAATACTCTTCAAGTAACAGCTCAAGTTCCCCGTCCAAGCAAGCAGACTGCTAAGAAAGGCAGAAAAAGAGCCACTTGCAGCTACAGAGAGTGGTCTAGCTCTAATACTGTTGAAGAAGTTCCTCACAGAAAAGGACTTATGGTTTGGGCTGAACTATTGGAAAGCGGCTCTTTTGAGAAGGACTTGGGAGTGCTGGTGGACAAGCAGCTGACCACGAGCCAACAATGTGCCCTTGTGGCCAAGAAGGCCAACAGTATCCTGGGATGCATTAAAAGGAGTGTGGCCAGCAGATTGAGAGAGGTTATCCTCCCCCTCTACTCTGCCCTAGTAAGACCACATCTGGAGTCCTGTGTCCAGTTTTGGGCCCCGCAGTTTAAGAAGGATGTGGAACTCCTTGAGCAAGTCCAGCAGAGAGCTATGAAGATGATCAGGGGACTGGAGCATCTCCCATATGAGGAAAGGCTGAGAGACCTGGGTTTGTTCAGCCTGGAAAAGAGAAGACTGAGGGGGGATCTCATCAATACCTATAAATATTTGAAGGGTGGGTGTCAGGACGATGGGACTAGGCTCTTTTCATTAGTGCCCAACGACAGGTCAAGGGGCAACGGGCACAAGTTGGAACATGGGAAGTTCCACCTCAATATGAGGAAAGACTCCTTTGCTGTGTGGGTGCCAGAGCAGTGGCACAGGCTGCCCAGAGAGGTTGTGGAGTCCCTTCCCTGGAGACATTCACACCCCGCCTGGACGCGGTCCTGTGCCCCTGCTCTGGGTGTGCCTGCTCAAGCAGGGGGTGGGACGGGATGATCTCCAGAGGTCCCTTCCAACCCCTACCATTCTGTGATTCTGTTCAAAGCTTAATTCAGCTCTTTGATGTCTTTTGGATCCAGCCTACAACATAAATTGCCCATGGGATGAGAGCCAGGTACAAATGCGAAGGAAGAAAAGATTTATCTGAACGAAAGGTGACTTGCAGAAGCTTAGATTCATGACCTCACTGGGTACCAATCAAGACTTCCAGGAAACAGGCAACAGCTCTTCAGCTGGACAGCCTTCACCAAGCACAAATCCCACCCATCATTTCCACCCCTTTTGTGGATGGAGATTAAAAACTAAGATAAACAAATAAACAAATAAAAGGACAAGACAAATAAAAGACAAGAGAAAACAATACAAAAAAACCCCAGATTGCCACGGGTAAGAAATGACTGCAATTGCTTCTGAATGAAATGCCAAAAAGACTCATCTATGAGGAGGTCAAATCACTCTCCAATAGTCAGCACTTGCCAGCTAACCAACAGATTCCACAGTCTGCACAGCTGCTGTGGAGCAGTAGGAGCCAACGGGGCCAATAGCCTATATTTGACAAAGGGATTCCAAATGTGGTACAGGTGTTATTCCAAGCAAAGCTTTTACCTTCAGCTTGCTGCTTGCTTACCTTGCCTAACCTTCCAACACAAGCTGTGCTCCAACTCCTCACCTGCTTGATCTCTTCTTTCATAAGGGCTTCTGCCTCTCCTGTAGTGGGGAGTCCAACCCTTGAACTAAACTGCCTGGTCATGACAGCCAGATATCCACTCCTGCCATCTGAGTCCTTCTGCACTAAAATGAACAGGATTTTACCTACATACTTTGCAGGATGGTGTGAAGAACTACCTGGCTCCAGTGTCACTTTCTCCTTTTAGTGGGAACTTGCAGAATTTTGGCAGACCGCTCTTTTGCACAGGACTAAACATGTAACAGAAAGATATGTCTAGAATTCAATGTGAATACAAACTTGATAGCTTTAAAAAGTGAAAGAAAGGAAAGCAGGAAACTGAAGTAAACACTGCCATTCATAATTAGTAACTTCAGTTAAAAGCAAAGGCCTGATTCTTTCTCTTTTTAGCTCCTTTCCTGACTTTGATGAGGCTGAGCTACTTATTATCTTTTAAAACTAAACACTAGCTCTAAGGTCAATTATCCCTTCAAAAGGAGTGAAAAAATCAATTTGCTGAAATGCCAGAAATTAAAGGTCTTTGAGGCTGGTTTGTCTGCATGTGTGATCACACTTTTAGCAAAACAAAAAAGCAACTTCTTGTGGTGGTGTCTTACCAAAATTTTTGACATCTAAAGTTTAGTCAAAATAGGAAAAAAGCTTTAGAGGCTGGCAATTTAGCAACTCCTATTGTGAATTTCAATTATAAAGGTATAAATATTTTCCCTACAAACTGCATCATGTTTCTAAAATGAATTAGAATTACAGTAAAAAAAGTGAATTAATTATAGCATGAGTAATTCAATCTATGAACAATATCTGTCACAACATAATCAAGATGGATCATTCATAGGTTTCAGGATCCAAGATACACATATAGTTATTTTAAGACTTCTAAATGCTGCCAGTGGCGTTAATACAAACAAGGAAAGTTGAAGTTTCATTTGCATTAGACTTGTTATCGCAAATTGTGACACAAAAATCATCAGGCTTTCCATGGGTTTGCATTGTCTAAAAACTGAGTGACAAAATCTCTGTGATGCAATAATATCTTAATATATATATAAAACAAGAAGAACAAAATACCACATATGAAGCTCCCTCGTACGGGCCAGCAGACCACTGATGTACGCCGGCAAGTATTTACATCTTCAGTTAGCTGCACAGGGCTAATTTTATGTTCCCTGGGTGTCAGCATTATACAATTTCAATATTAGCGTTACAAATCTAAACTCGTAATTTATCCAGCTATACGCTGTTAAATAGATCCAAGGCTGAATGAGTAGAGAGTGACTAAAACACTGTATGGAAAACAGAAGGGATGGGTCCTATTATGAAACCTGTCATAGGAATTAGATTGCAGTAGTTGAAGTCAATTTATTTTTTTCAAATGTAGAGTTATGAATTGCAAGTAACAAGAAGGATATTTAGAAGCTACTCATTATTCTTGTCACAGCATTTAGTTTTTCTGTGATCTGTCATACTGATTTATGTGCTGCAGCATTTCTGTGTGCTTCTGGTTCAGATTTGCCTAACGCTTCTGGGACGACAATGAAAATAACAACACATTTTTCTTGGTCTCTTCTGTATTTTTACTATGGATGATGGAAAATATGAAAATACAATGCTGCTTAACTTGTCCTAATAGAATTCTTTCAGGAATGATTATTTTCATAAAATAACTTTTTGTACATCCTCACACAATGGTCATTTGGATAGTTAGCCTGTTTTTTTTAACATTGTGAAATCATTCGTCTCCTTCCATTCATGTACCAAAATCTGTTTGCTCCTTTCCACGATTTTTCCCTTATTAGTGACAGTCCTGTCCATAAGTACTGCTAGCTTTGAAAACTTTCTGGTTTATCAAAGATTACTCTGTAACCTGTCTAATATAAAATATAATATCTTAAGTTACCTTTCTCCATTACCCATGTCTTTTACATCCAATCATACTGCTGATATTGTAACTATTTTAAAATTTATTCTTTTACAATCTATTTTACTGAATTGCTTAGACATGCAGAAGCTACTCATTTTCTACAAGTCAATCCTAGGACAGACATAATCTCCAAAAGTATAATTTTTCTAACATTCTTCTAAAATTAATTTCGTAATTAGAACAAACACCAAAAAAATCACAAAAAATTACTGTTCATTCTGAGAAGAAAACAAAGAACTCTTAGTATTAAAGTATTCATCATTGTATGACAATATTTACTCACTGCATTAAGTAATCTGCCTGTACGTATTAAGGGCTGCTCAGAGGAAAGTTACGCTTATCAGTAACTGCAATTTTGTGATTGCTCTAGTCAATATAAACACCCGAGTCAGATTTTTTCCCCCTGTTATATTATTTCTATTGTTCTGTTGACAGAAAACCACTTTTTTATATGAACCTGAACTGTCCTATGTTCTGAGAGATTTATCTAAAGTAAAGAACAAAAATTAAAAACAACAGATATTATTTTAGACTAACAGTGATGCTCTTAAGTGAGAAAAAATTATATAATATAAAGGAAAACACTTTTGTGCCAGAGGCAACATATACATGAACACTGTTAGAAAGGTTTAGTGGAAGAACCATTGAGGACAGAAGCTTAAGATCTCCACTTAATTATATTGTTAGTTATTAGTCACTTCATCATAGATATTTTTCTATGTCTAATTTCAAGGGTTCCAAGTAATACAATATATGTACAGAAAAGATAAAGAAAAAATTATTAATATAAAGTGGCTTTATTTAAAGCAAGTTTTCATACTACAAAATGCAGTGCAGATATCCAGAACATACTTGTATGCACGATAAGTCTTTTAGAATAAAGAAGCTTACATTTTCAGTTGTTCCTGTGATTACATGTAGTCCATCATACGTTGATTTGATATACATTCCCTAAAAAAAGAGCGAAAGAAGTAATTAATACTTGTAGAAAACAAAGAAATGATGTTTGCATGATAATTAAAATAGTATGTTTATTCCAGTTTAAGGACCGTAACATTTGAACAGACTGGAAGGAACCATGGCCAATTAACAATTGCAAATCTAAGTTATACAAATATGTATCAAGACCCATTTTAAAAAGCATAGTTTTCTCATTTAATGCTTTTTTTTTATTATTCCAAACAAAGTTTTTGGGCAGAATTCAGCACTGTGCATCAGCATAAAAGCTCGTTCCTGTTCCATATTTGAAATAATTAACATGACCTCTTTTTATTATTAGTGACATCAAAGTAGTATCAAAACTAAAGCCACAAACAGGAATAGTCTTTAAATTTAAATGCCCCATCTTCGGAGAGTTACACATTCAATAAAAATGAATCCATAGCCTAACTCAGAAAAGATATGAGCCAGTGCTCATATTATCAATTTATGGAGAAAAATGAGCTTGTAGAACTAACAGGAACTTTGTAATTAGTCCAACAAGAATTCTGCTTCAAGGAAGCAATTGACAAGATACAGAGAGACAACCTAAGTAGGTATCTGTCTAGCTGTACACGCACACAGCGCCTTAAATGTCAGTGAGACTCAATTGCTTCTCTTTGTGCCTCTCAGGAGTAAAGTCATAGCTGCACATCTCTCCATATAGTATGGTTATCAATCAAAATTTGAAATCTAATTAATCTAATTGGTACATTGTACTGCTGATTCATTATCCTTTCAATAATTCTGCATCACCTTGTGCTGTCAAAATGGAAGTTTAGAAGCCCCAGCAATAAGAAAGAACATTTTGTTCAGATAAGCCAATTTCAGGATTCCTGAACACTAATGAAGATCTTCAGGTTAGGTGTTTACACAGGCAGACACCACCCCAATACCACCCTCCCCCACCCCCCCAAAAAAAAGGTAAAAATACTACAAAGGTAAGATCATATTGCTCTCTACAACTACATATATTGGAAGGGTATAGAGAAGATGGAGCCAAACTCTTCTTGAGAGTGCACAGTGGGAGGGTGAGAAGCCAGGGACACAGTTGGGACTCAGTTAAAAAAATAAAGAAGAAATTTCATTTTATTTTATTCAATTTTATAATTTCATTTTATTTTATTCAATTTTATCATTAAGATTATAAACCACTGGAACAGGTTGGCAAAGCTGTGGAATTTCTGACTTGGAGATGATCAAAACTTGACTGGACAAGGCCCTGAGCAACCTGCTCTACCTGGAGCTGCTTTGCTTTTTTATGTGAGAAAATGAGGCTTCTACCTTAATGTAAACTAGTTCCATTTCATCAAGTTTTAACTTTTTCTAAATCTTAAAAGTAAAGACTGACTAAAACTGACAAAGTTGCTTAACTCTGCTGCATAGGAAACTCCACTTTAGATTTTCCTCACTATGACTACTTGTTCTTTAAATGGGACTGCTTTATAAGTTATTTCATTTGTAAATAACAAAGATGTCCAAATTAAGTCTTGGAAGGCTTGAAACCATTTTCATAAAATATGACTGGTTGGAAGAAAGAAGTTTCTGGGGAGTCTTCCACTATCCCCTTCTATACAGCTGGCTTAATTCTAGCAGTGTTCGCTATTTCATTGTCTCTGTAGCACCTTCAGCTCTTACTGGCAAACATCTCGTTCTCTTTCTCTTTGCCAGCTGAAAGCCATAAACAAGAACACTAGATCATTAAATACCCTGAAGGTTCTCACTGAGAATGGGACATTGAGTCTTCATTAAATATCTTAATTAGATATTTGAATCCTTCTACTATGTGTTATGCTGGATTTCCACAGTGAACTTTTAACCAGAGTGTTACACTCATTGCTGCGTCCATCACAGATTTCCGTTACTTTAGCACACAGTAGACTTCAGTAGCACATTTCCAGCCACACTTTTCATACCAGATTTAATACACAGTTCTAACACCCTGCTTGCTTTGAAAAGATTCACTCCCTACTTAATGAACAAACAGACTAAGGTTTTTAAGGCCAAAACAGAACATAGTGCTAAACTTTCCACTAGATTTTATCACATATTTCTTCATAAAGTTCTTAGCCTCTTGTTAAGCTATGTGTATTTTTGGAAAAAACAAATTACAATTTTATCTCTTAGCGTATGCCATCTGAGAGACATAAAAACTGACTAATCACTAAGAATTACCCTACATTTTGCTATCTGCTTCTTTCATCTTAGCTATTAAACTTTAAGAACAAAAAAATACCAAAATAAACAATTTTAGTGAATGACTCATAGCCTTCAGATTATCCTAGATAGGACTTTCATCCCTGTTTTCCCAAAAGAAAAATAACGAGCTTGTTTCTTGGTGACCATTACAATAGCGCTGTATCTCCTTGACATATCTGTGATACCTGAAAACCTTGAAAGGTTACTTTCTATTTAAAAACTACAAAAATTGTTATATTAGGTTTTTATTTTATATAGTACAGAAAGATATTTAATATAAGAGAGATATGCATTACATATATATATTTTACATATCTAGCATCTACAAAATAACAGCTCTAAAAATATTTCTCCACTCAGGAGAAAGTTTTGAGTAATACTCAAAACAAGATTGAAAGTGTTCCTAAAAAGAACCCCCTGAAAAACCTACACCAATCCTGAAAACAGCTTTATATAGTCTATGTCATCTGTTCTACAGGCCAGATATGTTCCCTGCTTCAACCTTGTAAACATTTTTCCCCTGAAAACCCTGTCGTCGATATGCTGACTCGCAGCTCTTGCCTATCCTTTTACAACAGATAATGCAGCGTGTAACACAGTGTGCACAGTTCAATCCAGCTCTCAATTGCTTTCTGTGGTAGGAGGATTCTTAAAGGACAATTTATCCTTCAACATGAAAAGACACTGACACTTAGAAAAATATTTTTTCTAAAGGACAATCTGTGTCAACCCTACTTTAGTGACTGGTGTGCTTCACCCCCACCCCCATCCTAATTTTCCTTTTCAGAATTATCATTTGTAAAGAGAAAGTTTAGGAATTCCAGGCATATTTTAAGCAATACTGGCACAGGTTAGCAGACCCCCTCAAAAGTTTAAATTAGCTCTCTCTATATATACACAAAGTAGTTTACTGATATAAATGAAAGGCTTTAAGGGGATCACTTGCATCAAATTTCCAGTCAAAAGTGAAAATCATCTACTCTGGCTTATAAGGAATAGCCAAAATTGTAAAACTTAGAGACCCGTTAATTCTCTGACCCCAGAAAAAGCATACAAGTACTCACAGTCTGAATTAGGCAAAAGAGCTGGACCTTGCTTTCAATTTAATGGGCTATTGGCTATCTTTTTATTCATCATTGTTTCATTCTGTTTCCACTAATGTAAGCATTTTTTTTATGGTTAATAAGCCTAAAAAAATATGGAAATACATTCTGAAAATTTTTCTGTCAGATGATGTCAGTTCCAGGCAAATACTGATTTATTACTGCAGTTGAAGAATTGAAGCAGCAAGCCTCTTTTTCCCAAGCCCAGATATGAAGAGCTAAGTAGATCCTGTTGTGACAACTGCTAACACTTCTGGAACTGTTAGAAATATATTGTTTACAATTATTTTCTCTTTTACCTGTGGCTTAAAGCAGTCATATTGATTCAGCATATTCAAGAGTCATTCTTCTGCAATAATGTATTTTTACATAGGCATAATCTTTAATTAACCTGTAAACTAATTTAATAAAAGAGGATCCACATATCGTCTATTTTGTCCTATTAACTTCTGTTATAAAATCTGATGGAAATGCAGATATACTCTTGTAAGCTAATTATTCTCATATAACCCTTTACACAAACTGTTTGCAAACTATTTAACAGATTTCAGCCATATGAGCTGTCAAAGAAAGATTGCAAAAACATCAGGCTAAGACTAAATAAGAAGAATGTTTTGTCAGTGGGTTTCAGAGACAAAAAGCACATAAACAAGGGAAGTTCTGAATCCTGGAATCCAGCCTTGGCTCTGGATGGGAGACTTCAGTGGGAAGTGGCTTTTTTTCCTGTCATCTCCCACCTCCCTCTGTCTTCTGGTCCTTCCTCTCCAACACAAATGGCTATCCCCTCTCAAAGTTTTCTTGCCTATTCAGTCTCTAACACAAGCTTCTTCCCGCCCTGCCCATCTGTTCTAGTCTCTCCTTCTGTGGTCAGTGCCTGAAACCCAATCTTCCCACAAACATTTTCCTCCACACATGCAGTTCCAGGATCAGTATCCAGACAGAAGGGGTGCAACTCATCTACTTAAACAGTGATATTCAGAGAACATTGAGTTACTTCAAAATAACCAAGAGTATGACAGAGAACCTTCTGGAGCAGCAACTGAAAGGTGGGCATCCTAAATGGTGCCAGACATCGACATCTACGCAACTGAGTCCTGCTGTAGAGGTTTCTCCTCCCTTCTTCCTTCCACTTGCAGTTGTTGCCCTCTCTGCCCAGCTGGTCTTCCTTTCTTCCAGCTTTTCTGGCTCATGAAGATCCGCTCTCCTCTAACCAGTTCCTGGGCTTTCCTACCATATCTTTCACTATCACATCCTATTCTGTTCTTTCTACCCAACTAAATCCGTCATCCCCTCCTCAATTCCCAATCTTCCGTCCTCTTTTTGGTCTATTTTCTGCCCTTCAAAGAAGAATGTCACTGGAATCCTTTTTCATAATTATTTCTGTGCTTTTTTTCAAGAATGGGTCTTTATTCTGATGCTAGTTTCTTAAATCCCACAAATGGTTGCAGCGCGCAGAACAATGACAAACCATACCCTTTATCTCTGGGCAAGAGTTGAGCATTCGCATTAACTCTGTGAAGGTGGCTCAGGCTAGGCAATAGTTAGGGGGATAGAAATAGAGAGTTGCTCTTTAATAACTCTGATATGTCAGATATGAAACTCCAAAGAATTCTACTAATATATGGGAGGTGCCACAGAACAAGGAAATGTTTCACAGGCTAGTCTATCAAGAACCTGACTGTTCCTGAGTGACTCTGTCACCATCCCCTAATGAGAGAATGACTTCAAGATTTTTAATTAAAATCTGACCTTTGAAAACATATGGGAAGGAATCAGTCATTTAAAATCCTGTTTTAAAGAGACTATTCCCCAGAAAACGGTGTTTCTGTTATAAGTGGAATTTCCTTCATATATTTCTTGCAGAGTCATCTAGTTAATTAACCAGGAGATAATGACAACAGTGTATTTTTAAGTGTCAACAACTATTCCCAGGTTAATCCGTGGATGTTTCAGATGATGTTTGAAGAGCTCTGACTTTCGCAATGAGACTAAATTCTCAGTATGAGCATTTCTGGCTCATCCTTCCAACCACAGGCCACTATTCCTTTTTGGGTAACAATGACCTATTATCAGATGACTCATGTTTTCATACCATTTCTTGGCTGGAATATGACAAAATACTTCTGCATGGAAAATTCAGGTATTTAAAATTACAATAAAATGGTCTATGTGTTTCAACAGCACTTCTACAGGGAGAAGACTGCTGGCTCTACTTTTATAACACAATGAAGCATCAATAGCGAAGATGCAGGTTTGTAATGCTACAAACTGCCAGGGAACTGTTACACTCCTTGATCTTTTGTCCCAAATGTAAAATGGTTCTTTAACCTTGTTTTAACTATCAAATTTGGACAGAGGCATATAATTTTCTTTGCTGGCATAATACACATATAGCATAGATATAGATATGATATAATAACAACTCTATGTATTTATCTGAACAACTTTACTCAAAAGAGCGTAAAGAGTGTTTATTCTTCTTTCTTATAATACTTTTACTTAATGCTACCGAAATGGAAACCCATGCACAACAAAAAAGTTAGGGTATGAGAACCTTTCTATGTCAAGCATGATGTAACTTTGTCACATTTCTGTAAGCCTTTAAAAACAATCTGAAATAATTGGATTAACACCCTAACAGTTTTAGGACAGCCATGTTTATTTCCACAAAAAAGGTGCTTCGTATTCTACTTTTTCTTCTCACATTCTCTTACAATTCCTTTACTATAAAAATGGAAAAGATTGGCTTCCATTACCTTAAATTACAACTTCCACATAAAGAGCAGTGCTATTTGAAAGGGTAACTGTCCATTAGATAGATGAATAATCCTTAAAAAAGAAGAGTCTTCGCATCTGACAGCTTGTCTGTTTGGTTTTTTTTTTCTCCAATGATACACAGCTGGTCTTATAAAAATGTTAAATCCCACAATATCTGCTTTCCTTAAATTCTTAAATGAAACATGAAAAGTCCTCTGTGCAGAAAAAATTAACAAAGTTGTGGATATCAGCAGAGTATATCTTAATTAAAGTGTAACAGATTACAGTGTTTCTATCAGCATTAGGAAGCTCAGATACAAGAGAAAACAACAACAAAGTGAAAGGAAGAGGAATAAAAGGGATAACTGCATTCCAGGAGCAAAACGTTCCTCAGACACCAGAAGATACAAAAGCAAACACTAAAAACCCTGCCTGTTTAGAATCTTCTGCTTAAGAGTAAGCATTGATCTCAAAGAAGATTAAAGTTGCATGTTATGCAGAAGTATCTTTAACTATAGGTACAGCACATCAAGTTCAGCAGATAAAAAGAATAAAGTGTTTAGTCCAAAATAATATTGGCTGTAATACAAAAAACCCAACCAAACAGACCTTGCACTACTGACAATCTCTGATCATCCAAGAGTAGTAGGAAGAACAAAACCCCAAACTTCAAAAACCCCTCCATGCTCCTATCTTACGGAGGGTCTCTATATCCATCACCTAACTTAAAACACTGGTTCCCTCAGCCTGCCTTTGTTTATTTGACAGCAAAACTGCTCCAGAGCTGGCTCTGGACTTAAGTCTGAGCCAATTAACCATAAGGTTCACATAGCTTTTCACCTACCCTCACCCTCAAGGATGTCGTAGTAAGCTTAGGAGCTGCAAACAGCAGCACAAACTCTGGTCTCAAGGGCCTATTGCTTAAGCCGGGTCCATCTAGCCAAGAATTTTAAAGTGGGTGCTGCTGCACAAGCTTTGTCTAATCACTGAACAGAAATGCTGGGACTGGTAAATGCAGAACTTGGTCTAGGGACTTTTGAAACAATAAATTCTGAGGGAGCAGATCTTTCAAACATCACATTTTTGAGAAAAAAAAATCTTGGCTTCTACTGAGCAGTGTCTAAAAATTAAAATCATGTCATATTTTCATTTAACACAAGTTACTGTAACTTCAAAAGGAAGTTTACCATGCAATGCAATGGAAGGGAAACCTGTCTCTCTCTAAGCAGAAGGAAAAGTAATTTGTAAAAAGCATTTGTAAGTATAAAAATGATCCCATTTCCTTTGTCATGCTACAATTGACAATTTCTTAAACCATGAAGTTAAAATTATTTTATCCTATTTAATAAAAACTTAGGTATGCATGTTCTCTTTCTGTCAATACAGTCAGAATTGACAGTGGTTCTCACAGTCTAATATGTTTTTAGTACAAGAGTTTATTTCAAGTTTGTCAAATTGGTAGTTTGAAACAAAGTTTTGCCTTCTAGATACCTTATTCAGACGGATCACGCAGTACACTTCAGATGTAAATGGTATGACCATACCTAGTACTACAATTCAGGAGAAAAACTGGTTTACAATCCTTAAAGTTACTTCAAAATGAAATGGAAAATATACGGCAGGTGTTTTAGTATTTGCCACTGAAAATTCAGTGACTAAATAGGGAAAAAGAGGAAGCAGTTTGACTGGTATATGTGACTGGTACAGCTTGGGAAGGAACAGAAAAAGAGAGGAAAAAAGCCAGTATGTTTCCTGAGGCCAGCAAATGCCTGCAGAGATCAGGATGCAAACACAATCATCGGAACTTGGAATGGAACCGAAAATGTGTGCTTCCCAAGCAAATTCTTCTGTCCAGCAAACTGCCGTGAAACTACCAGCAGAGAGTGTGCTCTGGGGAATGCATGGCATAAGACTCTTTTTTCAATAAAGCAGACTGAAAAAGATGATACTTTAGAGAGGGAAAAAAAGAAAAAGATGGCTATTAAGCTCGTAAAAGCATGGCCAGAAAGTCAGAAAATGCTAGAACTGAAGGTACACATTCAAATGACATACAGTCCCTTTGTGAAAATGCTTTATGATCCAGAATTTATTTAAACAATTAAACACACAGACACGGCCCCGCAGGAGTTCTGACCCTGTGTAGTAACCGTATAGACTCGGACCTGGAAATTAATTCAGTTTATGTGTAAGCTTATGCAATGTCTATAGGATTTCTGGCTCATTTGTTGAAGAAATGAGAAGGCATATAATAAAAGCAGTTTTGCAGATGGAGTTTTGAAAATAGAGAAAGAGTCATAATTAAGTCAACTGAATATCATTCCAGATAACTGAATTCTTATGTAAATCTGAGTAATTTACAACATATTTTTCACCAATGGCAAATAACTGTTCATTTTCTAGATGCCAACCCTGTATGAAGCTGAAGCTAGAGTTCTCACTAGCTCTGAAAAACTCAGCTACACTTAAAACCAAAAGACTTGGTTTATATCTAAAGATATTTTAAACTTATTTCTATAAAAGTAACAAGTGTTCTGAAAAATTATATGGTAAGCTTCCCCTGAAAAATAGATTTTTGGTGATTTTGACACAAATTGCTCTGTGCATTAGAGTCCTATCTATAAAACTAAAATTACAATATTTTTGCAAGTTGTGAAATGCGAGGATGAATTAATTAGTGTCTGTGAAGCACTCAGTAAGGCCATATAAAAAACAAATCACACGATGAAATTAGTAACTCAAGGGAATGCAGAGCTAAGCTGAAGTGTGGTAAATAAGACCTCAACCCCTACACTGAATGATAAGGATAAAAATGGAACTCTGAATACTTTCCATTCAGTGAATAGCACTCATTTTTCTCTTGAATGGAGCAGAGATCCTGTGGAAAAAAACTGCTACACAATCATGAGAAAGCCATTTGTAATTCATTACTCTGTTCTATATTTGATTCTGATTAATGTTTTCTTTTCCTTTTCACATGATTTTCTTTTATTCCCATTTATAGTCCTTTTTCATATTTTTTTCTAAACAGAACATGGCATCAGCAAAATTGACTATAAGGAACTTTCCAGCCTAACATGTTATAGCGCCTTCACAATTAGGCACAGAAAACTCAGTCATTCACTGTGATTCCATTTTAAAATAAAATAATAAAAAAAAAAAACTAAAAAAAAGGACAGGCATATTTGACTGCAGTATGTGTCTCATGTCCTCTGTCAGCAGTGCCCCGCTTACTGGCTATAAACTCAGGGGTAGACTGCGGATGGAGAACTACGCCGTGGTTCTTGCACCCAGTGAGAGAGTGCAGCCTACAGCATTACTACAGCACAGGCCCTGTCTGCCTGGCGTGTTGTTAGGAAGGAGGGCAGCCCAGAGAAAAACGTGGGCCACACGACAGGCCACAACAATGCAGCCAACAACTCTCACCCTGGTCGCTCATGCCTTAAGGGTTTAAATCACACTCTGACACTTTATGATAAGCTGCTTAGAAAGTACACCATTCATAGCAAAGAACTCCTGGAAGGCCCCTGGCTAACATCGCACACCACTAAATTTTCAGCTCACTATAGGACATGCCATTTTTGAAGGAGGCTGTACTTTTTCTGACTTCTACCAGCCTACACCCCTACCCTAGATCTAGAGCTATCACCAAATGGGAACCACTGGCAATGCCAAGACCTGCTTGATGTGTTCCATCATCTCTGAGGAAAATACATCCTATCTTGTTCGTGTTCTCTTCAGCACTGATAGTGGGCTTTCCTCTAAACAGACCAGCAGAAATACATTACATTTCTGGGTAGAAAGGAAAGCTGCACAGAGATCCAGACTGCTAGCATGCAGGGTGTGGTAGTCTTAATGCAAATCGAGAGCACCAACAGATTTACAGTGTATATACTACTCAAGCTGTAAATTATACTGACCCAGTATTTCCTGGATATCCCTGCACTAACTCAGAAATCAGACTGAGAGGGGAAATTGGGCCACAAAAGGAACACATTTGGCTACTGGGATGCAGTAGCACAGCAAGCAAATTGTGTCTATCTTCAGAATTACATACTGGGCTAAGCATCTGTGATGCCACAGAAATAAAATTAAGTGCAGTTTATGCTGCTGTAATGTTCTTTGTTGACTAAATCAGTCTAAGAATAAAGTAAACTTATGTAGTCATAACAAACCCCCCTCATGTTATTAAAATACATCATTCTTAAATTAATACTTATACCTCAAAATAAATGTTATTGTAACTTGGACAGGATTTGCATAGGATGTTCATTGCTAACAAATGTCAGAACAAAAAGTAAGATAAAGTAAGATATTGAAATAATACAAAACATCTCAACTAGCAGAAATTTAAGAGAAATCTGTAAATCACGCTGAATTACACATGAGAAACATGTCAGAACATGTATTGTGACACTCAAATGTATTTTAATTTGTCAGCTCTGGAATTTTCTGCAGTAAGCCTCATGGCTACCAATTTCTCTACCCACTTCCCCTTTCTTGACTCCTCCGACTACTTCGTCCAACCCAGGAACATTTCTGGATTCTCCTCTTGTAGGGAAAAAAGTTTTAAAAAATCCTGAGAAGGCAGCTGAAGACAGTGTAAGAGATGGCACTGGGAAAAGTAACCTGTCACTAGAGCAGAAGGTGCAAGAACATCCCAGTGCTGCAGTGCTACCTCACACTCTAGCTTTTATTAGGATCTGAGGTTCCCAAGCACAATCCTCCTATAGCCTACCAGTATCAGAATGGTTGTAAAGTAGGGGACTACAGAGGGGAGACAGAAATCTTTACCCACTGAGCTTTAAAGCATCACAAAAATCCCTTGTCCCAGAAATGTAATGGTATATTAATGCTTCAAAGCGGTAGGCAAATAAATATTAAAATATCACCTCTGCAGAAAATGTTAAGTGTGATCCATTACTAATGCAGAGCAGCTGGGATGTTCAGAAGACACCTGACTAGTCTGCTTAGCGAACAATTTACAGATATAAGGGATTAATTTTGTTTCTGGGACGATATTTCTGAAAGTTTTATTTCAACTGAATCATTAGGTAGACATAAAACTATTTTTATGCAAGCCCAAGAAACATACCTTCCACTAATCATTTTTCAAAGCATATTAATTAATTAATGATACTTAATTTTATTTGTATAGGTATGTATTGGGGGATTACTTTGGTACATTCCAAAAACTGCAATACAGCTATCAAAGGACTATAATTTTTCTTTAACTGCTCATACAGTTACCAGTTGCACATGAAGCCCTAGGTAAAATAGAGTTTCATTTTTTAAAAAATTACAATCCTTTTATTTACATAAATGTTAATTAAACCTCTTTCAGAAATCTGATTCAGCTTACCAGAAAAGAACTAGTAGGGTACTGGATGAAAATACATTTTGATTTCTTGACAAATTAAAAAAAGAGATCACCTTAAAGAACTGAGGCTTGTATTCTGTATTCTAACAGTTAAACTTCAAACTGCTTTGCTACTTACCAAACCCTCACTGGGCATAATGCTGGTGAGATGAACTACCTCAAGATGTGCTGACTGTGACACCAGAGAATCAGATGAGAGCGAAATGATGTGGTCACAAATCCCAGACAAGGTTTTACACTACAAAGAAAAACAAGTCAATATAATTCCTCATATTAAACTGAAACTAGTAGCAAAGAAGTTCTTAATGTGAGAACTACCTGAGAATAAACAGATAATTTTATTTCTTAGCATTGTTAAATCTAGATATATGAACATCAAGAACAAGAGGCTAAAGGAACAGAAGATACCCATAAATGTCAAGAAAATGAACATGCATGTACAGTTCGTCTGATCAGAAGATTTTACTGTACACTGAGAACACCTGTAATCTAAACTATCTTCTCCACTCCAATATATGCACTTTTTAAAAAACAAACAAAACCCCACCCACACACAAAAAAAACCCACAAAAAAAAGGACTTCATCTTGTCTGTCATTATAATGTGTCGTTATAAACACGATGGAAATTGAGTGAAATATGTAAAAAATAATGACTTTTATAACTTAATAAGCTATTTTGGCTACCAAATAATGAGAGCAATCCTATCAACAGTGATAGTTAAGTGAATTCTGCATTATACAGCTTAGAAAATTTTTCCTTTGTTAAAAATTTCACTGGCAGAAAAGTGCCTTAGTTAATCCATTTCGTGAAGTAAAATTCTTACGTGCCTTTGAATGTATCCTTTAACTAATACTCTAGATCACTACAGCTATGCAATAATGTTATGTTACCCTGTCTTCCAGCTAAAGGTCTCAAAATCTTCATGCCAATCCACACAAACACCTTCAAAGTAGGAACCCCGTTGCACAGATGGTGACAGTGACACTGACAGATTAACCCTCTCCATCAGAGGCAAACAGTACGTCTGTGGATCAGAAGGGAGATGATCTGTACTCTCAGAGAATCTTCACATGTAAAGATTTAGTCCCAAGTTTGCATGTGTTGCTTAAAGTATTCCTTCAAAAAGATTACGCCTAAAAACATTTGAACCTAATCTGAAAGCATTCATTTAGACGAATATCAGAACGGTCTTCTGGTCGAAGTTGTGCTGTATGTACCTATTTTCCTTTGGGGACTATACTCTCATTTTCCCTAATTACAGCAAACAGTAGTGAAATCCCTTCAGGGGAGTTTTATTTCAAACATTTGCAAAAGGATGAAGATTTCTAATATCTCATTTGACACTATACATATAAGTTAAACGTATAAAGTTGTCACAATGAGTAAATTAACTGGCTGAATTTAGAGATTGTATCTCAATTCACTGTATAGTCACCCAGAAATCCAAGTACAGCTCTGGAGTACTGGATGTGGCATTTCTATTTCATATCTGCTGAAAGATGCAAGGCATCCCATTCAGGTACGCACAACTGCATCTAAAGGTCACCAAAACTTACAAATATTTCTAGCAGTTTCAGCTTCAGGCCAAAACCCCGACACAAAACTTTAGGTCCTGTCTTGTCCTGCCAGAGAGATGGAAACTGGCTTGCTCAAAAACGTGTTGTACTGCTGTTCTACACACGACTGATGGCTGACCCTGTCTGTGAGTATATGCTTTCATCCAGCTTTCGAATTACTGTCATATCAAAATATTACTATGATTTTGAACCGAGGACCTCTCATGCCTTAACATTTAAGATCATATGTACCGGTTAGGTGCAGACCAAATCCCAGAGACAACACTTTCTACTTTCTGATGTAATGTTTTAACTTTATAGTTGTCACATGCAAATACATTTTCAGGAAATAAACTTTGGAATGAAATAAACAGCAAAGAAAGAAGTTTTCAATCAAATTTACTCTTATGAATCTTTAAGACCTCCCCAGGTTAATTAAAATCTATGTAGGATTTTAGCACCAGGTAGATATTCAAGAAAATTATATTGGTATAATTAAAAATATCAGTGTGCTCTAAAAGTAGTCCAGCAGCTACAAGAAAGGCCTGACACCAACCATAAATAATGCAAAGGCTGAGATGGTGTAAATGGGAGCAACTGAGCAGAATTTATGCATAATAGCACAGGCTCTGGAAGTAACGTCTGGTGTGGCACTAGCAATATGAGGTGATACTTCAACATATGCTAAAGTACTTTTGGCATAAAAAAATAAAGGACCAAAGTCTTGTGTACTAGTTCCAAAAGCACAGAGAAGCAAAGTGCACACTCTCCAGATGGCGCAGTACTACTGCACTTACGAAAATCTCAAACAAAATGGGTTCTCCAAGAGGTTCAGTACCTGTTGCAGAACTCTACATGCAGTTTTACAGGCTGTCCAACACCCAGACCCCACTGATTACATTTGTCTCAATAGGCCGTGACAAGAACAGAATCTCTAGGAAACCACTAAGTCTTGAAGAAGTCGTATCAATTTATACGTCACAAAAAGTACATTTAGAATGGCAGCCACTGCTGCCATACTGTACAATGACTGTAAGTTAATAATCTGTACTTATTGCTGAGAGAAAGAGCAATTAAAAATTACAACCTGCTAGTTATCATCGGTATACTATATTAGTCTAAAGAACTGATGCAGTCCTGATAAACTGGCTCTCACACGTGCAGTTTAAGTGATCCTGAAGATCACTCCTCCATAATTTATCTTTTCCCATAATACCCGAGTTGCGGAGCAGACACAGCCTGGTCATATGGTTACTGAGGGAATGGCAACTGTGCACCTGCACTGGCATCATCGGGGCACATGCCACCCTAGTGCGGAGCTCTCTGCACCTCAGTGAATCTCCCCAGTAACTAATGAAGAAAGTCAATCATGGATCATAATTTTATAAACCTGTCTTTACTTCTAAGTGTATCTTTCTTAATATATTTCAGAACTAAAACACCACATGGTGTTTAAGAGTTATAGATTCTATCTCTTACAAATATAAAATTTTACTTTAGAGCATCACAATTATTTTTCTTGAGTATTTAATTTAGAAATTATTTTAGAAAATAATTTTAATTGAAATGACCATAAAATAAATTATCAGTTTAAAAAGCTTATTCTTGAATTCAGCATCCTTGAAGTAATTCTTATTATTTTTTTAAGATGCTATGAGAAAGATAGTGGTTATTCTCAATTCACCCAGAGTTATGATGATAAACGGATTGATTCTCAGAGTGTGGATACTCTGGATTGGGAAGCGTCAGGTGATTTTGCTCAGGCTAAGATGAGTTCTACTGCTGTGGGATTCAGGCTCTTTAGGGTTCTTCACACTTTCACTGCTGAGCCTATGGAATACTTAAAAATTGAAACTTCTTTCTCTGTCTTCTACCTTTTCAGGCTTCCATCCAAAACTGGTACAGAAGAAAGAAGTAACATTCCTGCTAAAGATGTATTTCTAGAAGTCGTATGCCATTAAAACTGTGGGTTAAAAGATGTGTATATATGTATGTGCGTGTATATACGTGTGTGTGTGTGTATATATATCCCTATATGCACTCCAAATCTCAGAAGACTTCAGGTGCTTTTACAAGTTGTTTTCAGAATCAGGTTTGCAATAGTAAGCTTTCTTCCAAAAGTCACTGCATGCTTTCTGAATCTAACAGCACATCAATGTTTTACAAGTTTTAATCCCCGCTGGAAGCAGAGGATGTGTAAAAGCCTTTTTTTTAAAACCAACCAAACAAACAAAGTCAGGCACTTGGTTGGAGCTTGTCAAAAGCTTATCTGAACTTGTAAATCCTTTGAGATTTCCCTTAAACCACAGGTTTTAACTTTATCTCAGCGTCAGTAAAAGTTTTCTGTGCTGGTACCAGAAAAACAAAGTTTTTGAACTTAAAGGCCAATATATAGTCAATAACTTTGTATCAGATTCTTCCATTCCCCTTCATCATTAGATTTTTTTGAGTGCTGAAGGCACGAACTGTTCAGTCTGACAACCAGCGAAGCTAGTAATGCACCAGGTCTGCTGGGTCCATTGCTGGAATTCCATGCCAGCAATCCTAGTAAGAGTATTACACTAGTATGAGTACTGTAAAGCTTCTAAAACACTCTGAGAACAATAATTATGTATTTGTAATTAACTGTAGGTATAACAGAGCATTCCTCCAGGGAACTGTGTGAAAGGAGAGAGTGAGAGAGAGTATCTGACCTTGCCTGCTAAAATAAACAGGCATAAGTTCAGGAATAGAAGAGGAAAGCTGATTCTTAAGCCTTAAACTTGAAAGACTTCCAATTTAGGAAAGAGTAAAAAGGCTTGGTAGGAATGGTTCTTAAGTGAATGACACCATCTTCCATAAGCCTCCAATCTTCAGAGGAACTGGAAACAATGTCTTAGGTGAAAAATATTTTATTAATATTGTGTGGGTAGAGTATCTCCATTTCTTTACACTAATGAAAAAAAAGACATTGGATTATTAAATCTAGAGCACTGGGGCAGTCATTGAACTGGCTGGTAGGAAGCACAACTGACTTGCACTTAGTTGGTTCCAGGGGCTCACATCCTGTAAGTGAGTATCTCTCTCTTGCCGGTCTTGAAAATAGATTTTAACTTTTTAACTATTTGATTTTATTGATGAAAACTTTTTTAGCAAGTGATATAATTAATCAGAAGTAGTGTCAAATAGTAAGGAACTTTATTTTCCTATGGTAGCTTTAATTTTTTTTTTTTTTAAATAATCTAAGCGGATGGGGTAGGATTAAAGGATACCAAAGCAGAATACGTAGATTACTTACCACATGAAGAATTTTATTTTCTGTTTCATACACTGTACAATCCTGTGGTAAAACAAAACAAAACAATTAATGCATGTTATTTTAATTTTCCTATTAAGAAAGAAAAGAATGCTTTACGCTGCTAACCATCTTTTACAGATGTACCTGAAAAGACAAATGATCTCTTGAGTTTTGTCATGACCAAAAGGTTACTTTATAATCTTAGGAAACTTGACTTCTCTCGTGGCTGGTTAACCTCAGGGACCTATTCTTCCCTTTACAGTCATGACACTCTCGTGCTGAATAGCAGCAACAATATAAATGTAAGGCAGAGGGGACAGATTCATGATAGTGAGAGAAAAAGTAATTGAATATAATTAATCTGGCATGTCAGAAACTCAATGATGCGCAGAACAAGAGATACATTGCCTAGCCTTAAATGAGGGAGGACGTTTGTAGCTTTTTGTTAGCTGTGTGGGGTGCAGACACTTGTGTCAGACCTACCACTAGGTAGCTTATGTTACTGTAAAGCATGGGAAGGAAGAGAAAACAGAATATTTTGACAAGTACAACTCTAAGGATGTTAAATGTGGTGTATCCAGACCATCAGTTTGGTTCACTCCATCTTTTGCTTGAAGGCCCTGGTTGCCAACACCGTCCACAGGGGACAAGAAACAGCAGTGGTCCCAACTCTTAAGAGAAGTCATGTAACTGCTCTATATTTGGACTTTGGAAGGCAGAAGTCACACCAGAAAGGGATGAGAAAGGACACGGGCCTGCTTGTGTTCAGCACTGGTGCAGGGATGTCCAGGGGGTTTCATTCCCTTAAGGCTTCCCAAAGAACAACTCCATCCCAGCTTTCCATTACACAACATTGCTATTAACCAATTTAAAGCAGGCCTGAGAAATAATACTCCTGATCAAGCTTTTTATTTGCTTAAGGCCTGTAACTTCTAGAGCAGTTATTTTCCTCTTTTAGTTAAAGAATAATAAATCTTATCACTACCTAACTAAAGAGTCAGTACTCCCTTAACTTGCATTTTGCCTTCTGTGATTCGTGGCTAGAACATTACTTTTCCTTCATGAAACAAAGCATACAGATTCCTAAAAGAGATCTATTGTCTCTATTGCTCTTTAATGTTTTGAAGATTTCCTTGATACAACCCTCTATAAAGCAAGACACAGACAGTATTTAACCCTTTCCTACAGGAGATGGCCCAAGCGCACTGAGTCAGCTCTACCCCACCCTCCTCCTGCCAGTCAGCACTCCAAATCACCACACAGGTTCTCTAGCCATATTTTACTAAAACATAAAATTAAAAGGAAAATACAGAAAATTCAAGCTTGCCAGACATGGCGAGGTTAGAATAGAATCCCCCAAAAGCTTGGTCACCTCTGAGGCCAGCCGCAGTCCCCGCGGTCAGGCTCCCTCTCCCCCCAGCCCCAGAACCTTCCGCCGTTTGCCTGAGACAGGCAGCCCGCCACACTGCTACAGGGCGAGTGTGGGCCTGCCGCACCTACCCCTCATCAAAGGGGTGCTTTTCCATAACAAATCTGAGGGGAAAAATATTTCTGATATGTCCTGGCATCTCCCCGTGTCCAGGGCAAGTGACACACTGACCTGCGGCTGGCGGGAGTCCCAGAGCCCTGTGAAGGGCCGCCACAAAACACACTGAGGACCAGGCAGGTGGGATCCTCACCTCGCCAGGGGCCTCGTTTATCATAGCAATCTTGTTTATAATGCTGTACTGGCACTGACTGTTTGCATTTAAGGGAATTAACGGTTAATAACAGAAAAAGTTATGTTGGGAAATTGCTAAATACTTCTCCAAATGCTATGTCACATTGGAAAAAGCATTCTGCAAAGCAAGATAAGGGTTTCAGGACATATTTTTAAGGTGGGGATATGACAAGTAAAGAAAAAATATGTCTTGTTTATTCATCTTTTTTCCTTGAATAAGTTTTTAAATAAAATTTAACTTACTGATACATCTAAAAGATCCCCTCAAGTGACTTAAGATTCCCTATAGTTCTCAATATTTCCTCTTTCCTGGATCTTAATATGTTTGCAATAACAGTTAATTGCTTTAATCTCCCCATGAAATAATTCCAACATCCTCACTCCATTTACTCTAGAAGTAGAGTAACTATACGATCAGCTTAGGCTGTGGTACTCTTTGTGAGAGAAATATTGGCTAATTGGCAGATATCTGCTCCTCTTGTCCAGCAGCTCAAATCCTCGGCTATGCTCTATTCACCGAGGCTGTGTCCGGCTCTCCAACCTTCTTCCTTGAGTGCTGCTTGGAGGACCTGGTCCCTCAGCCCTTCCGAGCTTGCTGCAGAGCAGCTTCAGCCTGTCCAAGCCACGCAGCCCTGGGTACAAGCCTGGAAAGCAGGTAACTGTCACACCCTCAACTCTGAGGGTCACATGTGTTTTGGAGGATTGGCATTTTTGTAGATAAACTAATTTCTAAGTGAATAGAGTTTAAAGAATATCGCTACAGAATAAGAAAGTTAAAATCAGAAGATCGTGACTGCCAAGGAACACAGAGAAGAATTTATATTAGCATTTCATGGTCAAGTATCCCTTTGATGTTTCTTCTGTATTCATACTGTTATTTTCTACAGCACAAAAAAAAAAAAGAATTCAATTAGTCAGTTTGGTTGGCAATGCCCAAGGCAGTTTTTCCTACAAGTTTTATGCACTTCAAGCGGCACATCCACCATCTCCTTTTAACCCTCCAACTACCAAGAGAACAGAATTATCACAGCAGGGCTTACAGCCTGACTTCAGAGCTAATGCCTTTTTAAAAATTATTCCTTTAATTTCTGTACTAGGAATACAATATGAGCTTCATTCTGAACAAACTTAATTACTTCAGGTCAAAAAATAGAGGACATATGTATGGTAAAACTGAAATTTTACTGTTTTGTAGCGCAGAATTAATGTTAGCTATACTTACGTTGCACATTCAAGATTACATTAGCATTAAAAATGCTAATGGCTTTGGGATTCCTTCCAAAAGAGATGCATATTGACTTTTTTAAAAAAATATATCAGACTAGTTTAACTGAGAGGTTAAAAGCACTTGCACTGTTATACTAAAATATTAAGATATGTAGGCCACAACATTCTTCTGATTTATTTTTCTCTCATACATAGCAATGCACTAGGGATCTCATTACAAAAATTTAAAAAATCTTCCATGACTAACATTTATAGAATTTTGATCTATTTTTCTTAGAAAAGAAATAATAGTTATAGTGATATTCTTTCTACATCTTCCATAAGCAAGATGACATGTTAAAAAGATTTCCTCTTATAGTTTAAAAAACTTAGAAAAATTAGTAGCTGCATTCTCTTTCCCTTCTGTAAAACAATAAAATACAGGAATTGCAAAAATAGTCACAGCAGCAGTATTACGTACAAGCCAGCTTCTGCACTACCCTTTCAAAGGTACAGTACACCTTCACAACTGGTAAAGTAAAACAGCATTCTTTTGAATATTCATAAAGAGAAAAGGTCAGCAGGACTTGTGCTCACCCACACTATATTCACAATTTTAGTTTATAATTCTGAAAGAAAAAAATGCAAGTACTACCAAAATTTGCAGATACCATAAAGACTGTTTAATGATAAGTCTTGAGGACACTTAACACATAAAAAGACTAATACATGTAAAATATTTAGTTCGTTAACTTCGTACAATAAAACAGCATGAGTTAAATCAACTCCTGAAAAGAAAGAGAGACCCTGTAAAGGAGCAGCTCGGAAGAGAACTTAAAACCTTGTGGTGTTTGCCAGTTGAATGTCATTTCCCAGTATAACACTGCAGTAAAGATCTAGTGCAATCTTTGAAAGGTGGATATGACAAAATGATACTTAAAAGTATATTGCTTGCATACATAAAATCAAACACTTCTGGAATTCATACATTAAAAAGAACAAGATTATGCTGAAATTAGGCAAATATCCACCAGCAAATACACTAAAGTAACTTATTTTACTTGGTTTAATTAAGGTGAAGACTTGATTATAATCTATATTTAGAAAACAGTGAACAGATGTTTGATAACAAAATGTTCTTCAGAAAATGCAAGCAAAATAAGATTGAGGGGCTGAACGCTGATGTCTGCAAAGTTCAACCTGAAAATAACACCCACATTTTTAATGGCAGTTGCTGAATGACAGAGTAATTCAGGTGGAAGGGACCTCTGTAGGTTATCTGCTCCAACCACCTGCTCAGAGGAGGGCTAGTTTAAAAGTTAGACTACGTACAAACAACTACGAAGAATCTACAATTTCTATCAATTGGAGTATGTCCTAGATAGCTTCAAAAACCATAAGCTTCATCCTAAACACAAAATACTTGACTAAAACCAGGGTAAAAAAGTCTGATATGGTCTCTGAATTTATCTTGGTGAGATTAATTAACTTTAAAAAAGGGGAGAAGAAGCAACATTTGCTTGGCTTTTGTTGGAAAAAAATTAGCCTAAGTTGCGCTGGCATTCTTTAGCAAGACACAAACTTTTTGTTTAGAGAATGTTTGTTCATGCAGTATAACGCACGTATCAAAGGCACCTAGCTTTTCCTGACACAATCATGAAAAGAAATAATCAGAAAACCAACTTCTAGAACTAGTGAACTTTTTCTGCTCAATGGAAAATTAACCAATGATACATTTTATGGACAAAATTTCAAACCTATTCATCCTCAGTTATTCCGGTTATCTTTCCTGCAGGATAGGATTGGCACTAGAGCACGACCAAATCCAAATTCAGTTAAGTTAGTCTAGTGGGGATCATTTTCAGAGCAAAAATGAGAGTTAGTCTACCTTGAAGCTAGAGCTATACTTCAAAATGAAGTCAAAGAGCTCAAGCAGTTGCAATACTCTGATCTAACATGCGTTTTTGCAGATTATCATCAACATATTTTGATGGGACATGGCACCTCAAAACCAGGATGTTTCTGCAGCTTTCTGCATAATGCTATTCTTTTATAGTTTCCCTACTTATTTTAGGGAAGGTGAGATCATGAGGGATAAGGAAACTGAGAAGAACCAAGTACAAGCATAAATGGACAGGTATAAAACTTCTCTAAAATTAAAGAATAAAGATCAACGTTCTTATAAGCAGTCTGAGAAGATACTATTTACAGACAAACAAGTGACTGCTTATTCATCGTAGCATTTACACGGTATGGAAATAATAATACTCAACATTGTGGTTCATCTGTTTGGTTTAAATTTTGAATGAAGAGCTCATCTTCACGCTCACACTAAGAAAGAATATGACCTAAAAGCTAGTAAAGCTACTTCCTGAGTAGATCTAAGAGTATGTCACACAGATACATACAGTACCTCCTAGCAAGAAGATTCATAAGCAGTGTCTATATTAAACTAAGCTTACGTGGTAATGCTCCCTATTTAGAAGGAAGCTCACTTTGAGTGGCAGCCGTAAGTTATGCATGTTAATTTTGCACAAAATAGATCTGTAGGCTGAAGACATTCCTCACTTTATGTGCCAAATGCCTAGCCTTGAGTGCTACTTTGACACTGACTAAATCAGATATCTAAAATTTATATCATTCATAAAACAAGGAGTATGTGAAAGGATCTGAGATCTAGGTTGCTATTAGTTATGCCTTTCCATTCATATTTTAGCCTACAGTTGACTGCAATTCTGGTTTAGGTGAGACATTTCTGCTTTCACACATTAAGATCAATTTTCCTCAGATTTAGTAACAGCCAAACTGCCTCCCTGTGAATGATTTTGTTTTATCTACTGTTTCTGGTGCTAAGTTTAGTATACTGTAAAAAGATCTTGATAGATGACTATCAAACAACACAGATCTGACAATAAGACAAAACTTGTAACTGACCTGAAGAACTAACTCAACATTTTTCATCTTGGAATGTCTTGCAGTTTATGGTAACAGATAGATTGATTTTAAGTTGTCAAAAGGAGGACAGCTTTGGGACTGAAGCTGGAGAAATGAAAAAAAAGAACTAAACTATTGCTGGCAGAGGAGAACTAAATTTCATCTGCCAAAGCAGTGAAATGAATGACAGAAATGGAGACAGATATTCAAAATTATACTATTTTCACCTAGACCATGGAGGGGGGAATCAAACTCACGCAAACAAAGTGCAATATCAGCTGAAGGGCAGAATCAGATCTGAACTTTTTATACTGTAGAGAAGTACATTTTGCTTAGTCTATAAATCAAAAATAGCCTAGTGCTATAAACACCTGGTAAGAGAAAGCTTAATAAAGATACATAAATAATTAAATGCCTACACTGGAATTTTTAAACCAAGAGAATATAAAAAGGACCTTTGTTTTGCACTGCAGAAATGCATAAAAGACAAAACTGAATATTATAAATTAAGGATAATAGCACAAAACACAAAGACTGATATTTATCAGCCTCAGTTCTTTTTTTCCAAGAACGAAAATGAAATTGAAGAGGGCGAGGGGGGAAAAAAAACCCAACAGTTTGCAGAATGCTACTACTCCAGGAAGCCTTTTAAATTAAATGAGTTCTGTGATTGGTCTGCTGTGATGCTCCATGGAAAACTGTTCCAGCAGAGGACAGAGGCAGGCAGTGGAGCCCTGCGTACTGGAGGCAGGGCCAGTTTAAGGTGCTTACAAAACCACAGCTTTAGCAAAGCTTTGCCTTCCCTCCCACAACACTTTCATCTTTCCCTTTTGCTTCATTCCAAGACAGCCCTGCCTGTTCTCCAAGCTCTCCACATATTCCAGTAACACTATTTTGTCTCATCAATATTTTTATCCACTCGCAAGAGAAGCTCAGTGTAAATATTTCTAAAACTAATTTCCACTCAGTCTTTCTGTACCTGTGTGTCACCTCTTGTCTTACTTCAGGGGCAGGCACTATCAGAGGCTGTTATTATTTGTATATTACACAGCACTACAGACCAGATAAATTAGTTTTATGTATCTGTGGAATGTACTATATTAAAATTAATTAATGAATGTCATTGGTGATAATACTACTACCCTTATTTGTTCCATAATTGGATTGTTTAATGTTTTGGATAGTTCATGTTAATCACTAAACAGCTGTCATGTAACCGGCTCTCCTTTAAGTGAAGACACCACAGTGCAGATTCTGGATATATTTGTATGTATTGTAAGAATCTGTCCCTGAAAAATCTTTGGTCATTCATATTTTAATCTGTAATAAACTGTTAGCAGTAATTAAGCTTTTTCCCACTGTAGCTCTGTTCTTTTGTTTAACAGTTGTGTGGTGGTACATAACCTGACATGAAATTATCTACTCAAAAGCAAAGTGGATTTTTAACTTCACGCCATCCTTCAATCTATCCAGGCATATGAGGATAACCAAAGTCCAAAAATCTTCCCATCACTCCCAGAGAAAGAGAATATGCAAATAACAGAGAGGTAACGCTAAAACAATTTTTCTGGTGAAGTAAAAGCTCAGGAATATTTTTACTATTGCAATTTTTAAGCAACAGTATGAAGGGGACACAGAGCAGAAGATAACCACGCCTACCTGTTGCACAATGGTTGTTAGTTCCAGGCACAGTTGAACAATGTTGTTTTTCAGTAGTGAATATTCCGTCACACTGACAAATGGAGACCTGTGACAAGGGAAGGATTGGTTTATACAGCATTAAGGATTATAACTCATCTTTACAGCATAAGCAGATATATGTAACATAGAGACCAGTTCTACACCACAGAAATGTGAAACATCTAATTGTGACAATCTCCAGCAGCAAGTGACACAACCGCTATAAAATATACCTTTGAAACAAGAAACAATGTACGCAGGAAGGATGTAAACTGGACTTTGGCCAGAACATCAGAAATTGTCATTCTTGTGGAAAGTGGAAATAGGAGCTTCCATATAATTGTAAGCATTCCAGATTTCCTTTGTACAGCTCATTAAAAAGACAGCATTTCTAGTACATCAGTCTTCAGCAGCAGTTAGCACCTCAATTCAGAGAACAAACTAAAGCTTACTTAGTCACTAACAGATTCCTGCACACTCGGATTTTCTTCAGGCTTTCCAAAATCTAGCTGAATCTGACCCCATTTGAATTCATAAGACCTGACAAGGTCATAGCCTGAGAGAATATGACTGCTGGCATCAGGTTAGGAAGATGTCACCAGGATTATACAAATCCTGTAAAGGAGGGTGATTCACTCTCACTGTGATTTTTAAGGTGCCATTTATACACTCAAGAGCACTCAGATTCAAGATAAAGCTATCCATTGCTATAACTCCAAAGAAAGAGAAAAAGCCATAAATGCTCTGATGCTATTTTATGTTTTGGTTTCTCTCTTTTCACAGTCAAAAATTTAACTACATTTATTCAGAGAGATACTTTTAATCAAATTCTCAGTTCGTAAATAAAAAAAACCCAGTGGTTGATTGCTGATCACTAACCAACACCACAGCTGTACTTAATACATCAATCCGACACTTGATAAAAACTCTAATAAGAAAATTTAATTTTCAGACTAAGCAAGTACTAGAATTTATTTTGAATATTCTTAATTGATTTGCTCAACTCCAGCTTTTTTTGTGTCTTTTTCATTGCTGAAGACCAGTTCAAGGTCCACAACCTTTATGTCCTTACCCTTCCTTCTGAAACTACCAACAACGTAACCACTTGTGGCAGTGAGGTGTCAACTTGGAGCAGTGCAAAAGTATTAATTTCTCACAAAATACTATCAGACTGAAAAGAATCTGAAAAATTAACTAGACAAAACTTTAACACCCTCCTGACAGAAAAGGGTACTATATTTTGCTTCCAATATTCTAATATTATCATATTAGAATAAAAAAGTACAAGAGTAAAAGATTGAGCGAACACAAAACAACCCGAAGAATTATTCTCATGCATAAAGGATCAAGGAATAGTAAATTACCTGTCCAGCCAGGCTAGTAGGTTCTTGGCAGCACCAATCAGGTCAACTACAGAGGTAAGAAAATCATTTGGCAGTCGTCTGGAGGCCCTGCCATCATAATGGCCGCTCCTCCTCCTACCCGTTATAAAGTTCTGGAGATTTTTGGCTGAGGCATTCAGCTTGTGAGACAGAGTTCTCAGGTTTTCGGTCTCCAAACCATAGTTCTGAGGGGAAAGAAGAAGATAGACAATTAAGTGAAATAGTGTGTCCTTTGCTACATGAACATAGCTGTGAGGTTAAGCATTCTGAATGGTATTGGCTGAAAGGATAGGATGGTTATGGATGCCTGGTGTAAGGCTAAGCAACAGGCTACTTTGTTTAGAACATACAGGACGCAGCCATCCTGTTAGCACGGCAGCCTCTCAAAATGCTACAGCCCCCAAACCCATTGGTCCAGCTAAGTCACTGGAGGCAAAACCAACCCCCATATCCTGGGCCTCGACGTCCTTTCCATTTTCAAAAAGTGGTGATGAGTCAGGCCGCTATCCCCTTCTGGCTATGGCTGGGAGTTAACCCACTACTTGGTGTATTTGTTACTGCTAAGGGCAGGTCTTCTGCAGTCCCGCTGCACTAGATCTCACCCAGATTTGTGTCGGTCCCTTTACTAACTTGGAACAACTTCACCTTAGCAGAACTTCCCTTTCACTTACGCTGTGAATAAGCTATAAAATTTTATACGGCCGTGGTGATAGGCTTTTACAGGAAAATTCCTTCCTGTACCCTGCTATTGTTGGTGAGCAGCTGTCCCCTATGTAATGTAATATGGGAACAGTCAAATCAGGTCAGAGTAAAGACATGGCATTCCTGCTCCCAATGACTGCGTAGGGAAGAATGTGAGCACAGAGCAGGCATGTGGTAACAGCTGTTAGTGGTTCAGGGGCTTCAAGCCAGTGACGGTGTCTTCATATTTAACAGTTCTTAATGGATTTTCTTCCATTGTTCTAATTCTGGTGGTTTGAATCTAAGTTTTCTACACACAACTCCCTTTTCCTTTTACCCACATTCCTGCATCCATGTCTCTGTCCTTTTATCATCAAGCCAATACCCAGACCCAGGTAACAAGCACAAAGATATCTCAGCTCATATACATTAAATAATTCACTCAAATTCACATAGAAAATCTCAAGCAGACTGAACCGAACCCAGATTTCTTGCTGCCACAACAGGATGTAGCATATGAAAGAATTTAATGAGCATTTAAACAAAATCGACTTTCAGAGTATAAATTGGTTACCCGCTACTAATTTCAACTATGCATATGTTACAGAGGATGACTGTTCATGAATATCACATGTTAATTTTTCTGCCAAAACTACTTCCTCAAAACAGAGAATAAAGAACCACAAACACTACAGAATGTACTGACTAATAACAAGCTTGTGAAATGGGACTATATAGAAGTCAAACAAAATACAAACATATGCCTGGTAAAGTTGCTTGGACCGCTTACAGCTGGTACTTAGGACCGTGCCTTCTCTGCCAGCTACTCCCCCTCTCAAAATGCACTCTGAAAAATAAATCAAGCCCCCTGCCTCCAGCTTGGAGGGCAACCTGCAAGGAATGGAAACACTTTGCTATCTTAGTAGCTCACTGCAAAGAACTTAGATTTAATAAATAATTTTAGATGCTAGGGACAGAATTAGTTTCATTGTTATATACATATTGTGCCTAAAACATCAGAATCCATGAGGTTTGGAAGCATCCAGTTTTAGACTGAACACTGGAACAAATTAAAGTTATGTTGGTTTAGCTACAGATGAGAACAATTCTCTATCTTTTTTCAGAACAAATACTGTACAGTTAGCCACAGCATCACTAACGTAAGTCATTCTATTTTGGAAAAGTTTAAAGTTAAAAAGCAGGTTGTATTTGATATTAATATTCCATCTGTTCAATATTTGTAGCTAATCTTTCTTTTATTAAAGCACTGAAGTAATGCCCTCCTCTGCTCTATTTTTCTCTCAACTTCTACTTGTGCCAAGATGAGTGAGTGGATGTACTGAGATGCCTCTCCCAGCTAGCAACCAGCTACTCAGTGCTTGGTTTCCCCTCAGACTTTGATTTTGCACACTCAACAACAAATTACAAGGTTGATAAAACCAGCAGGATCTGGTTTATTTCCAAGTCCAACCTTGCTTATCCCTGTGGAAACAAGCAGAAAATGTTTCTCCCAATAATTCATTATTGCATAAAAGCTCTGGGAAGCTGTCAGTTTACTTTCAAGAAAAGCCAGGCGGGAAAGGAAACAGTTTGACCAGTGAATCTATAAAAGCCAGTACTTTCACCACAGACTAAATGCCTGAATTTTGAAGAAATTATACTAGATACTAGTGGTGTAATCAACTGGAACAATCCTCTCAAGTCACTGGAAAACACAGAGAATTGAACAGAAGATGTGTTTGAGGAAATCCACCTAGTGACCAAGCTCTTTGTTTCTTCTTAAACTTTATTAACATGCTGATGGCAACCTCAATCAATACTGATATAGAATTTAAAATATAGCAAAACATAGGTAAAATATGTCCATGAGATAATCAGGAGATGAAAGGAAATTTTGCAGTTTTTCAGCACAGTAAAAGGGCTGATGCAAGTTAGTGGGTTAGCTAAGACTTAGCAAGACACAATAAAGGGGAAAATATAAAATATTACAGAAATGACAGTGAATCAATATGTCTGTAGAAAACAGAGACATTGTAACACTCCAAATTTAAGCTTGCCTCAAATCCAAGATCTTCATTTTTAAATAAAACAACCATAACCAACTATATTTGGGAAAAGGAGTGGTTACAAATAATTCTTGAAAGTAGCACCTCTAAGCACCTCGTCTTGCACTGCACTGCAGCTCCCCTCGTGTCAGCGGCACACGCTTCCCTCTCCGCTGCCGCCTCCTGTGCAAGCTGTTCGCTGGGCTGAAGCTCGGGTGCTGTGAAGCCCCACAGGCCCCGCATTAGAAAACTCTTGAAAGAAGCTTCACAGGCTGCTTTCAAGAAGGTTCATGAAGGAACCTTTCAGGCTTCCCTAGTCAGCACCATGGTGATGGGATGTAAGAGAGATTGTTCCAGAGGAGAAAAGAGCAAAGAAGCTGGGAGACACACAAATTTGAACTGCGTTGATTAGGATTCAGTGAAAGTGCTTAAAAACACAGACAGAAGAGATGCAATTTCTGATGATGAGTGGGTAGGTGGGTAGCCTTGTTCTGTATGCATGACACTGCAAGTATCCGAACCTCTTCTAATTCCTGTAGGCATCTCATCTGCATGATGCTAACTGAGACAGTCTCAAACCTGCCAGACTAAATCATTGTCACAGCTACCATATCAGGCTTCAGTTTTCACAGCCATCTCTTCCACTCTCACTGTGTTAAATATGTGCTGTTATTGTGAGACATGCCATAGAAATGGTACTCCTGAGCCTGTAAAATTCTATCTCCTGGCAGGTGATTTCTTTTTTGCACAGTAAATCCTAGATATAATTTCTGGTTTAGAAAGAAAGTGGGGGGAAAAAAAAAGAAAAAAAGCTCTAAAAGGGACAAGAGGGTGCCATTAGCATAGACAGGATTCTTTTTCATACCAAGAGTAAGGGAAAAAATACCAGCAAGGTTTGCTCCATTCCCTGATTTTGTTTCATGATGCTTAAGGCTGTTGCATAATCATAGAAATGGATATATAGGTTTAGAGAACAAATACCGACTATTAAAGCAACCCCAAATGCTGTCTGTCTAGAAGAACTACGCAGCCATACGATCTGTCATATTATCACAGAATTTGGATCTGCTTAGTGGGAATTTCAGTAAAACAGGCCTGGCAGGTATATTGCAGAAAGGGTAACTGGTGGAAGAAAGGGCCAAAGTAACAGCAAATCGTGAACGCAGGAAGATGCGACGGGTAGGTCTGTTAAATGTTTACTTAAGCCTCTTCACAGAAAAGCACTGTTCACACAGTAAGAAATTCTGTATATCCACTGAGTATGATATATGATAGCTTTATCACCTTCACACAAAAGAGTTGCACAAAGATTATCTGACACGTTCAGTGACAGACTGACTCGGTAGCATATTTTAGGTTGGAGCTCAGCAGTTCCTGACGTCCTATTCAGTGACAGGAAGAAGGATTTCAAGAGGTAGAAATTAAATGCAAATGTGAGATCAGATCCAGACAAGCTTATTATAGAAGAATATCGTTAGCAATAATGCCAAGATGAAGCTGTGCCTAAAGTGACACTTGTTAGCAAGATGTACAACTGACTTAGGTTTAAGGACAAGTCCGCTTGCTGGCTATAAAATGTTTTTCCATTTTAGCAATTTCATTCTCTAATTCTTCAATTTTCAAACTACCAGTGAGAACTCCTTGCCATCCGCCCAGCTCCCCTCTGTTCAGTTTGAGGCACCAGTTTCAATGTTCCCAGTGATTATGGTTATTGCAGGGTGGCGAGAGGGAGGAGACAGGACAGATCGCCTCCAGGGCTTCTGCGGTCCATCGGTTTTTTTGAAGTACAGAAAACACAGGTGGCTGTTGTCAGGCTGACAGAATTCAGAAGACAGAAGAGAATACCAGGGTTTTTTTGAACAACCTGAAAAAGACTGTTGTTTTTACCAGTACAGAGTGGAAGATACAATGTAAGATATACGTGCTTGAGTATTTCATATAGTTAAAAATACACACTGGAAACTGAAAAATAGGAAATCTGCATCCAAGCGGATAATTCTTCCTTTTTATGTCATAAATCCAAAACGCAGCAATAGCTAAATACACTGTGACTATGAACCCTCCCACTATGCATGAGTGTCACAATTCCAGCTAAAAACTCTGCTTGTTTTGAACATACATTCTGGTATGAAGTTCCATTTTTAAAAGACAGCGGGAAAACCGAGTATGTTTTTATCCATCTGACACTAACACGTGTTTTTTACATATTCTAAGCAGTGGAATGAAAAAAAGCCTTCAGCTATGGCTTAGGCTGTTTTCGTATCTCATTGCAGGTATGTAACAACATCATAAATTAGTATTTTATGCAAATAAAACTATCTATGAAAAATTTAGCTACTGAGATAAAATAGGCCAAATTATTGTAGCAAATATTAAGATAAAAATAGCAAGTACAGTGGGAAAAAGAAGTGCTGATTTATTTTTTGTAAACGCTAACACCTGAAGATCAAAAGAAGAGCAAGAAGTACCTGCAATATAAGAAGAGTTTATTTCTTCTGTGGAAAAAAACCCCAGCGGTATGTCCTTAAAGTTACTAATATAAATTATTTTGCTCTAATGTGACATACAGAGGTAAAAAAACATGTATGCACATCAAAATTTATTTGACAGAGGACATAATTTTAGCTAAATAGTTTATATTGCATAAGTAATGACTTTAACTTACCTTAAAAACAAATTTATTTTTAATTATGGTAGCTTTTCTTGATGTTGTCATTCATGTAAGTAGTTGGTGTGATATATGTATAAATATATGTGTGAATATGTATAAACACATGGACGCATATACAGCCTTTTCTGCAGGTGATATTTCAAGAATATTATGATTTCTACTGAACTGTAGGGTTCAGAGAGATAAAAGTGTGGAGCAGTAGATCTGACTGGGGAGATTAAAGGAAACAACCCTGACTGGGGAGATTAAAGGAAACAACCCTGACTGAAATTTAAGCATCTTACATGAAATTCACTATGTTAAGACGTATAAAGTACCACAACCTGAATATTGCTACACTCCCATTTTTGTGTTTCAAGCATAAGCTTAAAGAACCCCCCACAACTTATCAGTCCAGTCCAACTGTGGTAGCCATAGCTGCACGTGTCTGTATCAGAGATCAGCTCAGGGCCGCTGACAAGCCCACACAGTCGACATGCCTTTGCCCCTGGGGGTGCCACCCTGCCCCGGCACACAAACGTGCTTAGCAGAGCCGGCTGCTCCCCCTCCCAACCCACCCTGAGGGCAGCACACCTGGACTCCTCCACTCCTCAGGGCTCAGCTTCCCAGTTGCTTTAAGCTGATGTATTTGTGAACCACTGCAGAGGGATGCTGCCATGCTCTCTTCCCAAGTCTCAGCACCATTGATTAGTGAGGAGGATTAGAAAATTAACTTAAAAGCTTAATCTTCAGGCACATCTTCCCCACTTCAGACTGGTTTTCAACACATGCTCAGAGTACATGTAAATTGACTTAAAGTAATTGTGGACTTACGACATCTGACGCAGCTCGGGGGGGACGGTCTGCCCCTCCTCAGCTGGGAAAGCAGGTCTAGTCCCCCCCGGGCTGCCTGCTCGCCCCGCCAGCCCTCCTGCTCCCCATGGACACACGCTCACGTGCCATCGATACGGCATGAGGAGACCTCTTCCCACCTGCCTCCCTGAGGCATGGTTGCAGCATGGGGCCCTGAGATGACTGGGAAAGAGAATTCCCCAAAGCAGCTCTGGGCTTTTGGAATCTCCTCTGGGAAAACATGACGTGCCAGATGGAATCCAACAACTCCCTGCTGTCTGCATGGCTGCGTATGCTGCTCCTGCAAAGGCCCTATCTTCGCAATGAAAATTACAGTGTTTGTGAGAGCAGATAGTCATTTAGCACTTAACGAATAAAACCAAACAAACACAGCTTGTTTAATAAAGGTAAAAATTCAAAATAATCATACATTGATTTTAGCGTAAATAGTTCTGATGCTTAAATAGAATGAAAACCATCAAAACTTTTTTTTTAAAAAAAATTTCCTTTCTCAAGGTACATCTTTAAATTTAAAAGGCTAACAGAAAACACAGTCAAAACCTAATTCTAAAACACTTCACTCTATAAACATTTCTTTGACTTTATCAGGTAGATCTTTTAAAATTTTATGGTGACATTTTTATGATACAACTTAAAACTGAAGTTATCAAAATAGTATTTGTCAGACGTCATTTTTTCCTCTTTAAAAAGAATTTACATGCTAAATATCCTTCGTATGAAGAGAGATTTCAAGGTGAAATAAATCTTTCACGTAAATGACAAAGGTCCTTCTTTTGAAATTATCTTATTAAGTAAACATGTTTTACTATAACATTTAAATTAAATTAAAAGTATGTATTAAGCCTTGGTTCCACAGAATATGACCCACTAAGTATTTATCAGATTGCAGATAAAGTGCTAGAAGATAATCTAGATCAGTATTCTGTGTGGACTGAGGTGACGTAAATTGAGCAGAGAGAATAAATTAAACCTTGTAATTCGCGTATTATATTTGGTAGCATTAAAGTCCTGCTGGAGCAGTGTGCAGATTGGAAGAAAATACTATTGGACTTACAATCTGCTGACAGTTACACCTGTGGCATAGCTAGCGCCTGCGGCACACTGGGGTCTTTTTTATTGACCCGTCACCGTACTAAATATGTTGTATATCTGGTCCCGGGGAGAGCGTAGTGCTTCATTGCCTGTGGCTGTCTGCAGACTCCCAGTGTCTGAAGGCTCAGAGCTGAGATCTTAGAGATATGTGGTTAAGAACCACAGAATGGTTTGGGTTGGGAGGAACCTTCTAAAGATCATCCAGTCCAACCCCCCCACCGTGGGCAGGGACATCTTTCACTAGACCAGGTTGCTCAGAGCCCCATCCAACCTGGCCTTGAACACTTCCAATGATGGGGCATTCACAGCTTCTCTGGGCAACCTGTTCCAGTGCCTCACCACCCTCATCGTACAACATGCTCTCCTTATGTCTAATCTAACTCTCCTTTCTTCCAGTTTAAAACCATTACCCCTTGTCCTGTCACTACAAGCGCAGGTAAAAACTCTTCACCTTTCTTATAAGCACCCTTTAAGTATTGAAATGTTGCAGTAAGGTCTCTCGGAGGCTTTTCTTTCCCAGGCTAAAGCATCTCAGCCTTTCTCCATAAAAGAGGTGTTCCAGCCCAGGAACCCATGTCTTACTCATACTGGGGGCCCCAGAGATGGATGCAGTGCTCTGGGGGGTCTCATGGGTGTGGAGTAGAGGGGGAGAATCAACTCCCTAGATCTGCTGGCCACACTGCTTTTATGCAGTCCAGGATATGACTGGCTTTCTGGGCTGCAAGCACACATTACCATCTCATGCCCAATTTTTCATCCACCAGTATCTACAGCTCTTTCTCCACCGGGCTGCTCTCAGCCAATTTATCACCCAGTCTATGCTGATATTGGCCATTACTGACCCAAGTGCAGGATCTTGTGCTCAGCCTAGCTGAACTTTGTAAGGTTCACATGGGCCCACTTCTTAAGCCTGTCAAGGTCCCCCTGGATGACATCCCTTCCTTGCAACAGATCAGCTGCAATGTTCAGCTTGGTGGCATCTGCAGACCGGCTGAGGGTGCACTCAATCCTCATGTCTATGTCATTGCTAAACAGCGTTGGTCCAGTACAGACCCTTGAAGGACACCACTTGCTACTGTCCATTTGGACATTAAGCCACTGGCTGTAACTCTTTGGATGTGGCCATCCAGCCAGCTCCTTAACCACTTACTGCTCTGTCCATCAAATCCACCTCTCTCCAATCTTAAGCTAAGAGGATGCCTAAAAATGTCCTCCACCTAAAACCAGCTAAGAAAATCCATGAGTGGCCATAGGAATCAGTACACAAGTTCAGGCCTAGGGACGGGAACCTAAAACAGAACACATTTCCTGAACGGTAAAAATGGGACAATTACAGTAAAATGCAAGTTATATGACAGCACTTAATGAAAAGTTAAACAAAATAAATGAAAGAAACAGTATAAGTTTTATTAAGGAAACTGTGTCAGATGTCGTTACACAGTGTCAGACTTGTCACTGCAAAGTAGTCATTTAATTGGGTAATGATCATAATCACATGCTCTGTGAGCAAAGGAGTGAGGCATCGGATTAAGAAGCAATTGAACCCAACATGACCTAATTCTCAGAATGTCTTATCACAAACCCCAACTTCTGCACAGTTTAACTTATCTGTCTGTAGTTAAAGTCTAGTGGAATTACTACTATAATGGCCGCTCCTGTTACTTTATAGCAAGGAGATGCTGTACTGCACACTAAAATATATTAATAAATTATACCTATTTTGATATTACTCAGGATCAATTTCCCAAATTACAAAAGAAGCCTAGCTTACTAAATAAATTTGCTTTGCTCTGCGTTAAGGAAAGGAAAAAATAGAGGGCACACCTGGATATGTGTTATTTAAACTAAAATATAGAATAATTTTTATATTTTAAAAATAGATAAAATGCTAGACCCTGCCATTTTGCAAACTATAAACATAAAGAAAACACATTCCATCTTAGTGGCTGAGGACTGCAGTTGAAGTAAAACACTGTCCAAACTTTCTTCAGCCTTTTCTTTAAATGCTCTTCTCATTCTAAATCAGTAAATTGGCAACACTATATAATAAAAACAATCCTTTTCACTATCTTTAATAACATTTGCCTATTGGTTTATTATGACAGTAAAACTGCAGTAGTATAACCTAGTTCATGTTCAAGAACACAATATTTCATAAAAATAAAAATATGGACTTTATTAATAACTATGGTAATAGTATGCAAATATGCAACATCATAATACAAATTAGAGTATATTATCTGAAACACCTCAATTCTTTTCTATGCATAGCTTCCCTCCCCCTTGTGCTCCCTTCCATTATAATTATCCTACCTTTCAGAGCAAATTGTGTCACAATTCTTTCTTGTCTCTCGAGTCTATAATTTGGAACTTGTCACAGTGCTTCTAAGCACTTCATATACCTTCCTATTATCTTGTAAATAGATACATTAAGTAGATAATGCTAAGATTAAATATTTTAACCTTATTCAAAAACTTAACATTTGCATTGTATTTTTAACTACCAGAAGAAGCTTTAGCATTTCCATTGTAATTGATACGTATAAGCGATATCAAGCATAATTAAGGTGCCTTGATAAGTAATTTTATTGAAAAAGCCATGTGTTTCTGATTTCAGATAAGAATTAGAACATGACAGTCTTTCCTTGAAAAATCAGGCTTAAAAACACTATAATACCAGCCTCTGAAACATTTTTTTTTCCAGAATATGGTATTTAAATAGTTAAAATTATCTTTAAGTGCTAAGAGTGTCAAATGACTGGTGAGAGGAACTGAGTTAGAGAAAAGCAGAACATGAAGTTACAGGGCTGCAGATACCTCCTCTGATGACATGAAAAATATATGGCTAGACTGGGCCTTGAAATGGCTGTGGAAAAAGGATGACAAAATGAGGACCGCAGACATGGTGTGCAGTTTGTTGTTCATGGATCTCAGAAGGGTCACTAATTATGCCAAGACTTGACCCACTCTATGCTAGGCTAAATCTGCGCAGTAGACCAGTCTCTGTTATGAAACAGTTAGGATGATCAGGAATTGATCGTTGTTGTTCTCTCCCACCTAAACAGTTTTTAAGTATCTTTTACATTGTAGCTCTTGCTACAGATCTCTGAACAAACTGGGTAAAGCCTTCTTGGTCTGCTTAATCCTAATGAAGTCAGCGTGATTTGAATTCTGTAATATCCAAATACTCTCTAATTGGGCAAGCTTAAACAAACTGGAACATCGCAACATTTCTGTTCAGGTACATATACTTATCTATCTACGGAGAAAGAGACTGTATTGCTATGGTACAAGTATCTAAAACACAAAAAGGTATGAGAAAATGAATTCATTACAAACAGTGCAGGCATTCAAAAACGTCCTACAACACTACAGAAATCGAATATACAAGTATCTCTGTCAGGCTAATCGGTGTGAGAAGGGTGTATTTTCTTAACATGCATTTTAAAATTCTATCTTGCCAAACTATGTGGTGACTCAATATGATCTAGCACACTGTGAAACCTCATCGGTGTAATTTTTGGTTAAGATCTGTAAAAACATGAAATCTGCTATTCAATTTTGTAGACTGCTTATTGCAGTAACAATGTCAGGTGTAAAGAAAGCATACTTTTATGCAAATAAAAATGCCTCAACCACAATATCTGGTCCCAGATGACTCGGGTCACTGGTTAGAGAGACTTTCAACATACAGGAGGTTCCTGTTCTGATACACAAATATATTTTTAAAGATCATGCCACTCCGAGTCTGCCGGCCACGTTCAAGGAATACCTTAATATAATTCCCCCCCCATTTTTTTCTGTTTTCTTCCTTTTATTTTCTCTACCCCTTGAAGAAAGTTTATTTGGTTTTTAATTTCTAAAACCTTTTTTATATTTTTCATGGTTTTAGATTAGTCATTCAACAAGCACTTGATATTTTTCTGTTTTTAAATAGCCTAAATACCTGTACCTTGACTACATATCTCATATATATATTTCTATTTAATAAATAACTATTTAAAACTGTAACCTAGACTGGAGGTGGGTAGAAGGAACTATAGAACAATCGTAGAAATGAATGATGTTTTAAGATTTTATTAAACAGTATGCAGTCAAAACAAACCTTTATTTTCTAGATTAGAATATATGATCTAGATGTAAGAGATATCTGTTATACTGAAATCACCTGACATTTCAAACAATAGAACTAAAACGTGTTGCAGATCAGCTGTTTTATATATTCTACTTTTCCACTTAGAATCATCTAAAACACTGAAAGGGCTATTTGTCTATTTAATGCCCATTCTCACAAAAGCTTTTTAAAAAGGCAATTTTTGCAAGAAGGGTTTCCCTGTGAAAGGAGATCTTGTGTCTCGTTTCAGTTGTAAAGTGGAGCACGGCTATTCACACCTCAGAACCATCAACAGAGTTATTTCTGCAGAGGCAGTGAACCAGCAGTTTCAGAACCAGGAGAGCCTGATCCTAACCTACGCTTTAAAAAGTACTTTAGTGTTTCTGAAGGAGAATGCTTTTACTACTTTTCCTTTGAACCTCAGCAGCATCCCTCTGAGCCATTCGTAACTGCTCTCCCACTATATTTCCAATTCACATTTTCTGCTCACCTCTGTCTTCACAAAGAGTTTAGATCTAAACTCCCTGGAAGTGAATTTGCACTTTAAAAAATTTCTCCATTTCAAAACTCATTTAACGTTTTCTCATATTTTTGAGCAGAACCTCAATAGCACATCAGCATGAAATAATGACACCTTCTCATAAACATACTACCATGAAATGGTGACTGTACGGCACCATCCCTACATCGTTTGTCCTCTGTCAAGCTGACATCTGTGCACATTTAATAGCTTCAATGTCAACTCTCAGAAGAAATACCAGTAGGAAAATAAAGCTGTGACAGCGTTTCTTTTCTGGTAGGCACAAAAACAAGACCCGAGAGGATGAAGGAAGTTAGTCTGTTTTGCGGCTTCTTTTCACAATGCAAGGTAAATTGTTTCCAATTACTTTACTTCAGTATTAAGTAAGGACTGATCTGCATATGGCTTCAATTAAAAAACCATATGCAAGCCAGACATCTGTGATAGCTTGGCCTCTTCCTTATGCGTATGAAAACATGCTATGAGGAATACGCTGATTGGGGACACTGTGATAAACAAACAAGACCAAAGGATGACCCAGGAGATATTACCTCCAAAAACATATTAGATCATGATCTGCTAACTTTTAAAAGTGATGACTAAATATTGCCTGCATTTGTGACCACCACGCCTGCAGCTGTTTCCCAGAGTGCGCCACGCTGCCTGCTACTGCCAATGCATTACGTCTCTTTCAGAAGTACCTAAATTATACTCAAAATCTTCTTTAAATTTCCTGTTGCCAGTCCGGGGGACTCCACTGGCTTTACTTCAAGAACAAATTGTCTCAAGCCTTTACCTTTCCAGCACCCTTTGATCATTATTCCCATCCTCCTCAGCAAAACCTAATGAGGCCATACATGTGTAGTGCACTGTCCAATAACCACAAAACTATTATTTTTGTACTAAAACCTTGTGACCAATTAAACTTTGCTATTTATTTCATAATAATCGTAATTTTGTATAAGAACCAACTGTCCAATCTCAGGAAGTCTCATCTTCTTAAATTTTTTTAAAGTACCTGTTAAAATGAATCATAAGACAGGACTGCAAGATTACAGAGGATAAGAGATTTAGTACGTAACACAAAATCAGAAATTTTAAACAGTGGTGAATTATTCAATGTTCAGAGAATAAGTGATAGGCTGGTCATTTGGAAATATATTGTTGACACTGACCATTTCATTCAGGTCAGACATTTAGCTTAGGTTCTTACAGAATGGGTAATTCCATGTAAAAATTATATTTATTCAGGAAATATATATTGCATATATTCATAACAATTCAGAGAAGAACTTACAAAAATTTAATTAGTAACAAGATTCTTTTGAATGGGCATTAATGAGAGTATGAAAAAAGTTCATCTATGTTTGTCATGAATTTGCCGAAGTTTGCTCAAGCAACTCAGTCAACCATTACATGAATATGCGTGCGCGTACATATATTTGCATGTATATGAATTTATCTATAACAATAACTGATCACAGATGATTATTCAGGTATTCAGGCAGCTTATAGCAATTGATATTGTAACACAGAGGCATGAAAAATAACTTACTGGGAATTTATGGAAGAAGTTGCTCCTTGCAAATGAGAAAAGCAAATTTTCAGGTTTTTCCCATCATAGGGAAAATATTCTTAACTGACATGGACGTACTCCCTATATTTCCTTCGCACAGAGAAGAGGATTTTGTGATATGTCATCATTTCCAGTGAAAAAAAAAATCTACAGCCTTAGAAAAACATTAAAAGCTAATTTTAAGTGTTCATAATATTGCTCATACCTACTTAAAATACCTTACAAATAGTAGTGTAATAATTTTTCACTAAAACACATTACCAACGTATGTCACATGGACTATTACAGAGATGACAATTTCTTTGACACTTAAGACTTTGAACACATGAACAAACCAAGAAAATTTCTGTATTTCACTGAGCTTTTGGGTTATTTTAAGGAAATTAAAATTTTATGTTAGCAGAATAATACTCTCTTTATTTCATAGGGAAAAGTTAACCTCTTCCTGCAATACACTCTGTTATTCTTCCTTTTTGGTCCAAAACTAGAAGCCTGTATGTAATCTAATATACCTTTCCCCTACTATTTAATGTAGTTACCTAGCTCTGAATCAATATTCCATTAGCGGAATTCAGTCAATGCCTGCACATTCTAGTTAAGGTTTGCGGCGCTGGCACACCACAGGCATAAGTTCCTGCAACGTTGGCATACCAGTAGTCACACACAGATATTTATACATGCTGCTTTAAAATCACAGGGTAAGGAATAGCAAATTGTTCGGTGAGCAGCAGTACTGAAAAGGCCTGATTTTCAGTCATCTGCCCCCCGTTCATTCCCACATTCCCTTCTCCACATGACTGCCATGCAATTTGCATCCGAATAGAGGCTGATGGCACAAGCTCTGGGAGTCAGGGAGAGCCACATCCCAGCCCGCCCCGAGGCACAGACCTGCCGTTGGCCATAGACTGGTGCCTCACCCCAAGGATCAAGTGCATCTTCTCCCAGAAAGTCACTGGTTTAGGACACACCCCTCTGGTGACCTACTGACTACTGCAGCACTTGCGGGAATCCTCGTGGACTTACTGTTCTATCAAGTTGGGTTGAGATTGGCTAAAGCTTTCAAAACCTGTTAAGGTTGGCAGAGGGATGAACTGGTGCAGACACAGGCAACACAATCACAAAAAACATCATCTGCTTTGAGAATTATTCACATTTGGATGTTTCTCACAGCGAAATATGTACGGGAATGCAACCAGCTTTGGTAAAGACTTGTAATAAAGCATGCTAAGTCCAAGTTACCAATTTCAGCTGGCTAATGGATTTAAATTATATATTAAAATGTTTAATGCAACAGTAGAAAATTAAGTGTTGTTATGTAGCAATACACCAGAAACATAAGCTAGTTTCTGATGGAAAACACAAAAGCCCTCTGTGCTGCAAGTCATGATTTTAGAAAAACAATATGTTTTCCTTCAATATACTCTGCTTGAAGTATTTCTATGTTTGCAATAAAAGATCAGAACAGAATAGATACCACTGAGCACTCCAGAATTTAGAACTGGAAATTACTGAGTTTAACTCTTGTACAGAGGATGGTGTTTTAGCTGCATTTCTGTGAAATCACAGTGTACTTTGCGAGATCTGTATTTTTATGCTTTACTGAATGGAGCACTAACTTTTCAAAAGCTCATGATGAGAAAAGGGCAACAATTTCCAGATGTGTTTATTGTAACAATGATTTGAAGTCAGCAGTAAGAATTATTTAATAGGAAGCATATATCTGTAATGGTCTAGTAAGTATGTATAACATGCGAGACAACAGCAGATAGAACTGAAAAGGTACCAGTACTGAAACACCACTTTTTGGCCACTGCTAGTTTTCCAATTCTTGCACATGAAGAATTCAAACAAGGACAAAGACTATCTAAGCCACTGACATGGTTCTTGTTCTTACAAGTCAGTGCACACGTGGACGTCTGAGCACAGTCAATGAATGTGGATTTGCATCAGCCACCAATAATTATGTTATATGTCAGCCAATAAAGAGCAGAAGAATGATGAATTCCCACTGTCAGAGCTGCACTATATTCAACCACAGAAAAGTTTTAATCAGCTCCAAAATTTAATGCATCTACCAAAAATTAACAAAATGTTAAACGTAGCACACAGACAAATCTCAAATCAACATGTCTGACTACACTTATAAATTTGGCCAGTGTTTCTGCACTGTCCCGAACCAGTGATATTTCCGTAGCTCTTGAAATCTAGAGTATTTACCCAAACACACTTGTCAAGGCTCAGTTATCTAAACCACTTTTCATAACAGTTTCACTGTACTTAATTTTGCTGTATACCTTTATGTGAATCTGGACATTTTGGCTATAAAGCTCTAAAAATGCCAAATCCATGCCCCCTTTCACACAAATGAAAGACACAGTTGCTCAGTGTTGAGCGCCACATAACATAATACCATTATGTGAAAAGCACATTTACTGAAGACATGATATTCTGTAGCCTATGGCATTCTATATAAATGCAGGGATTCTTAAAAATAAGAGGCTGTGACAGCTGACCAGTTTCGTACATGTGGTTTTGTATGACAGCATTGCTACTGGTATTATAACATAATAAATGTCGTTACAAAACTAGTGACCTAAAAAGTTGAAACGGACTCACACCAGTTCCCACACAACAACTTAGAGCTTCATCCCTTCAAGGTGGTCAACGCTTGGCTCTTATTCCTGTACTTAGTCTTGCAAAAAATTAAATGCCCACTTTCCGCCAGCCCCTGTGAAAACATAACCGCATTCTCAGTCCTCCACAAATATCATTCAGAAATGGAACAGAAATGTGTAAAGTACTATTTTATCTCTGAGATAAATGTTTGCAGTAGTACTGATGAGAATCACTCACAAGATTTCTTTCTGTGGCAGCTTTAATCAAATAAACTCTGATGTTATCAAAAGCAATGCAGAGCTCTAGCAATACATTTTATCACGAGATCAGAAATGACACGGGACACAAATATTACAAGTGTCTTTCTTTTTAATTCCTTTAGTGTAGAAAGAAAAAGATAGAAAAAGAAGATGTGAGTACTCTGCTGCACAGCTTATTTGTGTGTTACTAGCAGGCTATTCCACACAGTTCACACCGAAATTCTAGAGAAAGCAATAATTCATATAAATTAATTGGATATGTCAATTCTAATTAGGCCTCAAAGGCTAAGTGAGTATCCTTAGGAGACTCCAGGGCATCTCCACGTTGCTGCAGACAAATGAAGTATCCAAATCTTGGCTAGTCTGTGGCTTGGGACATGGGAGAGCTTACACAGAGCAGTTCAGAATATTGGAGCAAGGCAGCAGGGAAGGAGGTTAAAAACCAGAAGCTGGCCTTCCCGCTTTTTGCTGTCCACCCGTTTCGGCAAACCAGGCTACTGTGCAATAAAGGCTGCCTTCTGAAACACAAAGAAACCAAAGCAAAAGCAGCAATAAACATTCACTTAACACTGTAACACGCAGTGTTAAGGCAGCGGCCTTCAACAGAAACAGCCATGAAGTGAAACAGAGTGTTCCTATATAGGTTTTTCTTTTATCACTGTGCAGGGAAAACATCCGTTCCTTTATCCCTAGTAGTAACTGTGATCACTATCGTCAGCCTGCAAGAAACCGAACATCCAGAAGGGCTGAAATTACAAACAAAACCATTGTCTTCCACATCTAAACCTCAAAAGAAATCTAAATTATGTCAGAAACGAATGTACCATTAACATCCCCTAAAGCAGGTGTAGAAGAATATACACAAATTATAATGTATACCAACACTATTTGGATTGCATTTCAGCCAGTATTTTCCCTCCTGCCCTGGTCTACAGCGTTGGACGCGTGTGGTTTTTCAGCACCATATCATTAGGCTACCTATTCATTTGCATAATTTTCTGCTACTGCATTGGCCTAATATGTGGCAACACAATTTGATTGCACATATTATGGTGCGCTCTTCTCTACCAGTGAGTGCAGTAACTCATAAGATGAAAAGGAATAAAACATTCCTTGACAGAATACCACTGAGTTTACCCAGACACATAACCAGTTGTAAAATACAGTGATGGATTATCATAAATGGATTATTTTAGAAATTTATAAATGGAAATAAGTACATTTATTTTTCACAAGCATGCAGTAGTTCCTGTAGCAGCCTATTCACCAGCCCAGCCTGCAATGGATTAGGATCCTCATTCTCACTGGTACTTAAACAGATATGTTTTCAGAAGAAAATTACAAGCTTTGGAACAGATTTAACGCTTTGCATAGAACATGTTCCTCCCTATTTTGTGAAAAAGAATTACTGTGTGACAAGAGGAAATCTTTCAACTATGTCAAAAGACAGGAAAAACACATTATCTTGCTCTACAGGCAAGATATGACATACACAAATTCAGGGAATTAAAACAGGAGTCAATACAGCAAATTTTTGTTTTACCTGAAATTTTTAACATAAACTCAGGCTTCAGTAGGAAGAATACAGAAATACTTATAGCCTGAAGTAATTTATCTGACGTTTGATAGGCTAATACCACAAAGATTCGATGCATTACTCGTGGTATTAGGATTAGTTGTGGTCTACTGGAATTCACCTGACCTGCAGTCCACTCACTGCTACTCTCCTCCCCTTTTGGGCTGCATGCAGGCTGCTGAAATTTGAGTAAAATGAATGCAACCTCCTCTTTTCACTTTCTACTATATACACATCATCTTACGACAAGGGACCACATAGATATCGGAATGCCTGAATAGGACCATTTCCAATCTGTGTTTGGCTACATGAGATGCAGACATCGTGTAACCAGAGGGTTCTGTGCCTTCATCAGAAGTTACACGGCCTTCACTTCTAAGAACGATAAATTCATATAGGATAAAGTATTCAGAAGAGCCCAAAGCCTAAGTTTCTAGTGCAGTCTAACACACAAAACACCAAATTCTTAAGTCACTTAGGTTTTCAATTCCCTTTAAACAAACAGGTGCTTGGGTACCTCTGAAAATTTTACATACTAACTTTTATACTACAGTATATGCTTTTATGCTACAGTATTCCAAAATATTCTTACTGTGCAAACAATAGTCTTGGAAACCATGTGCTACTATGGAAAAAGTGGTGTAGAGGTAGTGGTCCTTGAAAAGAAAACAGAGAACCTTGTTCTCTACTTTGTGTAGCTGCCTGTACACATGGTAAGGGAACACTGGGTGATTTCACAATTAAAGAATTTCATTTGTACTAGGTAGTCAACACAAATAACACGCAACTACATCCCAGGTTATTTTTTTTCAGCATACCAGTTTAGCAAGACCTTGAATTCCTCACTTCTTACCAGTCTGACAAACCTAATACGCACACATGTGTGTAAAATACCTGTGAACGCAAATAACTTTAGGCTACGGTGAACTGTTTGTACAAACTTAATTACCTTCCTTCAACATCCTGATCCTGAAAGATTTTAAAAAATGCAAATTTGGCAACAGACTTTAAAGTGGGGAAAAAACAGAGAATCCTTAAAATAGTTTATTTTTTCCAAATTGCATGATTTGAAAGGCTAAAAAATGAAGCACCTAATTAGACTAAGCAAAAGATAATCCATCCTTTCTAGTATGGGGAATAATTAACTAACCCATTCAATGGTATCAATTCAGTGGTTTGGCACAAGATAATAAATAGCGCTGGACTGCCAAAAGTTGAACTTTTTTTCCAATTAAGATTAATAAAGCTCTTTGGATGCATATATGTTTGCATAGACAAAAATAATGTATGTGCCAGGCTCCTCATTATACGGAGAAGATGGAATATCTCTTCATCTCTCACTAAGGGAGATGGCATTCCATTTCAAAGATGATTTATTTCCAGCTATTTAAGCATCGATATCTAAATAAAATGAAGATTTCAGTCTGCAATAATTACTTTTGTGTAACCTTTGAAATACGAGGGGAAAATAAGTATCTGACATATCAAATGACTTGTTAAATGTGAAATTTGATTACATATCAGGTAAAGTAAGAGAAAATACTTCCCAATGTACTCACAATATTAACAAATCAAAAAGCTTATCAGCAGAATGACAGACGAAAAGGATCTCAAGAGAGATCATTGTAGGTACGGCCATTAAAAAGTAGTATTCATTTAAACAAAATTTGAAAAATTTTAATTCAGAAGAAGCATCCGTAACAACAGATGCAGACACAGCTATGAAAGACTGGCTGCTTCATCTTCAGCATGGCATACTTCATGAAAAATTATTGCAAACTGCTTTGCATCTGACCAACAAAATACTGTTAGTGGTGTAATTTTGTTAGAGAGATGCCCGATAAACATACATGTTAGCAAAATGTTAGAAAAAACCCAAATCATATGTGTTTGGTAGCTATGTCCCAGACACTGTTTAAAAAAAAAAAAGTAAATCTGCAAGCAAATTAAACTCACACCAGTTATAAACATGTTGACCCACAGGTGACTTTATTTTTCCTTCTAGCAGAAAAAACTCTCACGGTCAGGTTGCTAGCTCTTGCAGTGGTAGCTGCAGAGAGAGAAGTTTTCTAGTCTTTATTTCTCCTTGAATGCTATCACAGCACAGTGCCTAATTTCACTAGCTGAATGCCTATGAATTAACAGTACTTTTAATTACTTCAGATACAATCTATATTTGAGCATGCTTTTCATTTTACATTCCTTTTTCTTCCATTCATTCTCAAAGTCTTCCTTCCTGCTAGCCTGTTTATATTTCTATGTGGGCTTTAACCACACACTGACTCCAATGCTGTCCTAATTAAATTAAATTTACTTGCATAGATTTGAACAGCAACCCATGTTGACCTTAAAAGGACTCCTCCTTCCTTCCAATATATTTTACTGTCTATCAAAGAATTATTTTCCCCAGGCCCTACTACTTCTCCAGAGTCACCCAATGCCTTTGTGCAACTAGTCCTCCAAAATATACCCAGATTCAGATTTCAGCTTTAATAAAATTACAGCCTAAATGCTAAATGGCCTGCACTTTTTAGTCTGTAGATGTTATTTAAGTCACTTCAAATAAATATGTGCAGAGCAGCTTCTGACCACACTAGTAAGAAAGGACTTTGATGTTTAAGATAGCATTTCCACCCCACCCCCCTGCCATCATTCCCAATTTTCTTCTTAATTAAAACACTACTCAAAAATGTCTTTCCAGAACGGTCAAAGAATCGAAGCTGAAAGTATGGCTCACCTGTGACTTTTCCTTTCATAGCACATAAATTCAACCCTGAGCAATCCCAGAAAGCGCCAGTACTACCCATTTTACAGTGGAAGATACTCTCACCTTTTGCACTTCAATTTTACCCTTTCAAAAATCAGATTATTCTAACATTTAAAATTATTTAATTTTTTAAGGTAAAATACATATACTTCTATATCACCATATTGCCACTTCTGTTATGCACGGGTGTATCAAATGCTTGTATTTTTCCCTTTTACATTCCTTACATCTCCTTCTTTCCTACTGCAGTTCTTCTAGTATGGAATCTTTTCTAGATAGGACTCTCATATGTAAGGCGTAGCTAAAGCAAGCTCTGAATTCAGCTTTCAAAACAAAAATTATGATCTGTGATCGTACATAGTAACAACATCTCTTCCAATTTTATTCAGAAATAATATGACGGTTTGAATCAATGAACCAAGACATAATATTAGTTTATAATATTTTCATGTTTGTGAAAAATGGATATAGAATATCTGAGGCAAATGTGTAGTAGATTCCTCACCCAAACCTTCCCTGCCTTTGATAATCTGCATTTGAGAGTCTAGTTAATAGGTGGTTTAGGACAGGGAAGAAAAAAACCACAGGAGGTGCCTCAAAGGAGGATTTTTTGGTTTCTTTTGTACTTAGAACCCTCATTATGGATCAGCATTTAGTTATGTATATGCTGTGTAATGGTTTGCATTACTATGACAGAAGCGGAGACATTGCTCGTTCATGTGTAGTCCTGAACAACTACTCCCCACCCCGCAAAAGCCAGCAGGCTGATGCTCAGGCCCTGAGGGACCGCATATGGAAAATACAGCATCACAACACACACCTTCAGTGTATTCCAAGAGCTTGAGCTAAGACAGCCAAATTCCTCCTGGTTTCCTGAAGCAACATAGCTGTTCTGTGGCTAAACTCACGACCAATGTGCAGCTGAATTCCTGATGCATCACTGAACCTAAGCTTACCTGAAAGATTTCTACAGTACACTGGAAATGCTTCTTTTTAAAGCGTTATACAACCCATCTAGCTAAGATGGAGTGGAACATCCTGCTAATACTGCCTGGAAGAAATAGGTCATGTAACTTGGACACTGCCAATTGCCAAACAGAAATCAACTAAGAAATCCATGTATGGAAAAATTAAAAAAAAAAAAAAAAAAATCAATGCTCACTGGCCCGGCCCAGCGAGGGGATGATATGCAGAGTACAAAGCAGTACGGACATATATTGATACAGACAGGAACGCTGCTATCTGTGATCCAGATCGGAAGAAAACAGTGTGCATAGAATTGTGGATGCTCTGCCAGTGTGGGACTTGGAAGAGACGCCACGTTGAACGGCGCAAATGGAGGGACAGGGGGAGAATAAACTATTGCTCCTGCTGTTACCACTCTGCCACATGTGGAATTTTACAACAGATTGTTTGAATTGATTTTTCCCCTCAACTTTTTTCATAACAAGCTTTGAAAGAAAATTTTTAAAGTATATGTCTATATGAATCTGCAAATATACTTACTTTGTACGCTGTGCACCCTGTCCATATACCCAAACACACACACAATGCGTTCATGTACTGACACCTTACTGACTGGGGCTATATTCTAGCTGCCCATTATCCGTATTAAGTTTGCTTATAATATAACTCGGGAAAATGGGGTAAAATGACCTGCTACTTAACATATTCTGATTCAAATAATTTCTTTTATGTTAGTTTCTGTTTAGTGGCATAAACAAAACACAGATACCTCTGTACCCCTCCCCCCTTTTTAAATTACTTTTTAAATAAGGTCTTTCCTCTTTTTTGTTAGACTACATAGGCTAAAAATCCATTGCAGTGATTAATTCCAATTCAGAGTTTTCACTGATCACTTAACCTGTAGCGAGATTTTAGTGCAATAATCTATTAATATTTCAAGATTTAGCACAGAACAAGAACACAATTGTAATGTTTTAGAAGTGTATTTCAGCTGTTAATAAAGGTATCATTGCATTGCTTAGCATTCAATTATTGTCATAATTTAAATGAATTAAGATAAATTCTTAATGTTGCTTTTTGGTTATGTAGATTTAAATTCTTATAAATTATTAGATTTAAAAAAAATCGATATTATAGTCTTGTAAAACTTTTACTTGTGATTCTGGCTCAGTAAGAAGCTGCAAGAATTGAAGAACGTGTTGTGCATAGCAGCAAGGCAGAAACGTCAGAAGCAAGAGAATAGCCCAAAGAGCAGAGCTGCAGGCAGCAGACTCGCTCAGCAGAAAGTGCAAGGACTGGGCAGAAAGATAAAAATTCAGAAGCGGGGGCGGGGGAGGTAGGCATTTTGGAGACAGGGTGAGAAAGGAGGGTTGAGGACTTGAAGGCAGGAGGCTAAATAAATTATACCAGGAGCTGAAAAATCCCCATCGTGCTTTAAAAGAAAAAAAGAAAAAATCAGGTCATGAGATGGCACAGTAAGAGAAGAGCTGCACTATTGACCAGCAGCAGGGCCAGAAGTTAAGAGGTACAGTTTCTTTGTTTAAAAAAAAAAAACAAAAACCACAAACAAAATAATAATAATAAAATCAACAAGGGTCCTTCAAATGGGCACACCTGACTGAAGGGTGTTCTTTTTCCAGAGGAAACAACTTGGGCCTGCTGTTTCTGACTAGTGTCAAGGCACAGCACTGCATCATCCTTTAGCTAACATAATGTAGCTTTGCAGGGAATTTCAGTTCCTTTTATGTGGAAAACAATGTTTCAGAGGAGAAACTCTTGAGTTTGATTTTGTGTTTCCAAAACGTAAGAGATAATTGGGCTATGCAATATGCCATATATGCAAAATACCAGTGTACGGGTATGGCTGCATCAAGGCCAAAAAGGATTTCTCTGATCTGACAGATGTGTTGTTTAGTTTGTACGAGTAGATCTTGAGCTACATTAAATGTATTTTGCAATTAGAGGTACTTGCAAGAAGCATATGCATAATAAAAGGCACTTCATACTGCCTTTTTCTTACATCAAGTGCCTTTTTCCACTTGTTTTCTGTTTTACTGCTAAGTGCCAGTTTCCCTGTTGGAGACAATTTATCTTAGCAAAACCCCACAGGATAACCTAGTTTGTACAAAATCAGAACTCCTGATACAGAAGTAAAACATTGGGTCTGTCATATGTAATTTACCTATGTGATTTTACTATCCAACTTTTTTGTATTGTCAATGTCTTTTCACCTGTTCACCTGATTTTTTTCTTTAGAATTAAGGTAAAATGTTGCATTTTATTAGCTGGTAGGAATTAAATAAGAGAGGAAAAAAAAGATTTTTCTGACATCAAATACTTTTTAAGACAATAACTGGATTCATAACCTGTTATAAGAAAAAGCAGTTTCTTCCAAATTCGGATGCTTGCAGGTTGTTTTTTTTTAAAAAAAAAAAAAACAACAAACAAACAAAAAAACAAAACAAACCCCCCCAAAAACAGAAACAAAAAAACCCCAAACCAAACCCAACTTTAAGTTGACACATGTGTCTGTGCTTCAGACAAAGTACATTTTATCATTCCACTCCTGTATTAAAGCTCATTTGAACCAATCTTCCAGTCTAATTAGCATTAACTTCTGGCTCCTCAGTACCATCCTTTCGAATGCTGGCATGGTTAAAACACTCCGGTCTACTTGGTTTAGTATAGCGTCGCAAAATGTCAGTGAAATACGAGGGCATATGGCATATAATTACAGAACCATATGGATGCCAGTAGTGATAGTCAACAGCATTTGAATGCAAGACCAAGAAAGTTAGAGGAAGAGCAATAAAAGGCCATCATACATAATCATAAAATGGATATATATGGCTTCTTTACAGCTGAAAGAAGCCTGTACATGTCTGCCCTTTAATGAAGCAAAGCCACCATGTCTGTACAAGCATATAGCTGTGGAGTCCAGTCTACAAGAATTTGGTTTTGGTTTGGAAATTTATAAACCAAGATTATTAAGATGAATGATGCAAGAAATCACTTACCAGTGCACACAGCAGATCAACTGCTTCCAGTATCAGTTCTTGGTGGCCAATGCGAGTGACTCCCAATTCCTCAAGCTCTTGATGAGTGATGTGCAGCAGCTGCTCACCATTGATCTTTTCTCTTTCAAAATTTTTTATGTATTGTTGGAGGCAATCATCAAGGCCTATTTAAAAAAAAAAGCCAACAACACACATTCAGAGAACAGAAGCATAATAATCATAATTCTGAAATTAAAAAATATAGAAATTATTGGGAATACAAGTATAATTCCTTGTTTGGATCTATTATGGGAAACATGCAAAAATTAGAATTTAACTTACATAGTATAACACATACTACTGAAAAGTTTACATCACTGACATTTTCAACATTCTTAAATATTTTAATACTAATTTTAAATCTTCATAGTACTTATTAGGGAGACAAGGGAAGGACAAAGAAGCACAGGCTGACATTACAGAAAACATTTTTCTTATGATATCATGAAGACATAAATATAAGTTTAGCTTGCGATTAGGAGCATATTCTTCCTGGTATTCCTTCTTCCAGGGCTCTTCAAAGTCATACGGTGTGGGCTATCACTGATGGGGAAGAGTATTTTTCAGGCTCAGTAACCACCTATGCTAACTGCTTCACCCAATGCCATTTTTTCCCCCCCCAAAATCAAACTACCCTGCTTTCTGAAACTCTATAACTTACAAATGGTTTTGTTACAAAACCTTCGATTAATAATACAGTTTTGCCCATGCACAAAGAATTATTCCATTTCACCGTGAAATGTGATATGGTAAGAACAACAGATTTGGTAGCTGCCAGTTTTCTGTTTCTCAGGTGAGAGAAGGGACTGATTAACAACATGAATTGAAATATTTTTCATTTCTCCAAACCTGTTTCAGAACCACACATGCTTTAAGTTTCCAGCTAGAACAATTAGTTGAACATAAGACTCTACTAATGAAAGCTGTGTGAGGTTATGCAGTTCCCTCAAGGACTCTGCCTAGAATTGTACCAGATTCCATGAAAACCTGAGATGCATATGATTTTCTAGAGACCTACAAAAATTCAGCTTCAATAATTTCATCTTCTAAGTAGAGTAAGTAGAACACTCGGATTCTTCCTGCAGTGAAGCAGGTAAACCCAAGATCCATAAAAAGTACAGATATCCAGAAACCACAGGAATAGCCAGCTGGAGAATTTAAGGAAGATAGAGCTTTGAAGTATAATTTCTGCATGCAGCCTTCTATTAAATACACAGGAATTTACCAGTACGGTTAAATTAAGGAGAAAATGTGCAAGCAAGCACTAAGAAAACTCAATGTATATAAAGAAAAGGAAAGCAATAGACGTATGAACAATATTGTTCTCATTTGTCTGATTAAGAGTTCTCACGTATACCATATAGACAGAAATAAAGCAAAAGTTAATGTTGTCTGCACTTCCTGGATTATTAATGTATAGAAACAGATAATTCTATCATGTACCTTAGTATCTTTTTAAAGAGAAATCTGTAGTTATTTTAACATTTTTTGAACCACAAAGGTCCTTTTAAGTAACCAGATGATACAGTTTGGCAATGATGAACAGAAATATATTGCTTTAAATTAGTACAGAAATGCTAAATGAGTTAAACTAGAGGATGGAGAAAGTTCACCAAAAACATATTAGAAAACTATATTACTAGCTATTACTCCATTGATAAGCATACCTTCTTAGATAATATTAAATTATTTGATTCAAACTAATAAAATTGGTCTATTTCATTGTAATAGAAAATATTATCTAACCACATAACTAACACGCAGTAGCCCTCAGCAATGAATGCACGGGTTGGTTAGCCTGCAGGTGGGAGTTTCTAAAAGTTACAGGAGGGCTTGGTCAGGGTAACCAAACCACCTGCTGGGGAAGTGAAAGCTTGTGGAAACTGAAATCAGAAAAGGTGAAATTTAAAACTATCCTGTAAACAAAAATAGCTGATATTGTCCATGTTTTTCTCTTCTCAGGTTTTTAAACAGAGTACCTGAGAGAGAGAGGTCTGACACCTTATATTTAGCATGCTGAATATTACTACATTAAATCTCAATTAAGTCAACATAATCCAGTCAAGACACACAGACTGTGACGACACAAGAATTGAATTAAACAAAACAATGTATTTGTCTTCTGTTCCATAAATACAAGAGGGTATATTGCAGTTTCCTTCAACTAACTTATCTTTCAAAATTATTCGGTTATTTACTCTGTAAACTGATAGTCCAAAGTTAAGTTATAGTGCTCGTTTATCATTTACCAAGCGACATACACAGCTTTATAGACACTCATATCTATATCTCATACAAAACTAGATTAGGGATATAAAATGTCATATTTTATGTTGTTATTCATAAGTATGAGGTAGTTTGGTTTTTGGTTGGTTGGTTTTTAACTCAAATCAGCAGTCTGTTTGTGACTAACAGCCTAAGCCTTTTCTCTGTTCTGGAATGGTCTGCAAACAGGAGACTTTCTCTGCATCTGTTCATGGTTTTAAATGATTTAATGAATGATTTAATGTAAGAATATTTCAGTTTGGAATGGTTGAAAACTGGTCACTGCAAGTTCTGCATTTATTATTTATCACCTGAAATTCAGAACTGTTACATGTTTCTGTTCCCTGCTTGCTCAAGAACAATTCTTAGAAACAATTTCAGAGCAAATCCCAAAACCCATGCACTCCAAACTAGCTTTTAAGGAATATTTGCCTAAAACTCAACAGAAAAAGTCACTGAAACTGCAATTAAATTACATTATATTGAACAAAACTGAAGCAAATTAATTTAAAAGTTTAGTATCAGTGGCCACAAATAAGCATTTGTGGTGTTAGAAAGCTTTAGAAAATACCAAATGAACATGACAGTCTATGAAAACTGTGTAGCCAGCTGTATTAAATGTGCCTTTGTGCCAGAGAGAATATATGACAGAAGAGCAAAATATGAAATTTGTAGTATTCATACTGCTCTGTAACGGCTCCCCAGGGCATCTTTAGAAGGCATTTACTTAATGGTGCAAACAGTATGGCAGTTGACAACAGAATACAGAAATACATCATTAAAGGACCAGGTTGTCTCATAGAATGACGGCGTCTAATAAATACACACAAAAAAGAAATATTTGTCCATCGCTCTCTGCTTTTGTCTATCTAGGAGCTAGGTACTGTATTCCCTTGTTCCTTTTCCTGCAATGTAAAAGTTTGTGTTTGATAAATGTGAGGTGTTACAAAGTAAGAATTTAGCTCTCAGTAGTTTCAGTCATTATCATTGTGGCTATAATTGTTTTTAGCATGGAAATATCAAAGATGCAATTAGAAAGAGTACAGAATGAGATCACTTTGACTCACCAAAGCCAAATGGAATATTTATTTCCTGAAGCCACTTAGGCCTTATTAGTGCTCTTTATGCAATTTTCTCAATATAAATTCTGTTTACAGATAAGACAAATTAGTTGAGATTCATAGCTGCAATGTAAGGGGGATTAACTCTGTTTTATATGTAAGTAAATAAAATTAAACCACTATTCCCAAGTTACACAGCATCAGCATCAGGCAAGAAACAGAGGCTTGCAGTTCTGTTTCTGCATGTTCTTACTTGTTTGGGGTACACTTTGTAACTAACCAATATATCCTTCACAGTGCAATAAATTAATTCAAGGAAAAGGGTTTAAACATGTATGCTTTATTTTAAAGCTGAGACTCAGTATCCACAACGAGAAGTCTCTTACATTGTTTCTTTCCATTTACTTAAAAATAAAGAAACTTTATTCCACCCACATGGACTAGGAAAATTATCTCTGTATTCAAGGAGTAGAGGGACACAAGCATCTCTGATATGTTTACTGCAAACTATGATTTTGCAGATAAGGCACGTAGCAAATTGCTTAAATCAAGGAAACGCAAAGCAGAAAGGAGGCAGAAAAAAGGTACGGAGAAACAGTAGGAAAAGAAAAGCCAGTTAGCTTTAAAATGTTTATTTGCTGAACAGCATGATTAAGAAAAAATGGGTCATTAAAACTACAAAGCAAACTGATATGTTATAAAAAGATTCTCTGTGGAGCTAGCTCAAATCAGATATAAGTATTAACTCAGAGCCAACATTATAAAAGAGATGCTACAGATTGTGGGCAATAAGAGCCGCTGAGACGAAAATGAATCTTTCCATTGATGTCAACAAACATCAGGTTTGTTTTACATTAAGAGCACAAACAGAGTTGCCATGTTACGTAAAGATCTGTCCCTTTCTCCCTGGCAGTAGATGGGGATATCGAAAAAAAACTATAAAAATAAATGAAGGAAAAGCACAGGTTGTTGCCCTCTGTGCAGGAAGTAAAATTATGCAGACAGGGCAGCTCTCACAGGGGCAAAACGTGGTGACAATAACTTTGTCAAGTGTGATCCGTCACAAAAGTAGTTTCTAAGTCTGTCACTTCCAATTTTTCATAAATTTCTCTATAAATTACATTTATTCCCTTCTCCTTTTTCATGCATTTTAATGGATTTTTGTTACTTCTTATAAACTCTGCTGGTTTTGTAATCTATCCTAAAAATTCCTGACCAAACAATGGTTTTGTTCATACTACATCATTATTCCCAGAGGAAAATATACGGCAGCTGGCAGGAACAACAGAATGGTGGCTGTGAAATGGAGGGGTTACGGGGAGGGCAGACAGGAAAGGTCCTTGCCAGTTCAGCTTGTCACAAACATGACTGCTCTCACAAGGTCATTCTTCTGACAGAAGAGGGTATACAACATGATACGCTCCGTTATAAAAATGCAACGTTGCTCATTCTGCTTTTAGGGTCTAGGATGAAAGAGAAGGAAAACAGCTCAGTGGAAATGTGTTTACCACTGACTTCTGCAGCTTAGCACTGATGCAAGGAAGTGTCAGAGTCCACTTACAGCCAGTTTGGCAAAGTCAAGACCACTTTGATTAAGGGACTGAGAAAGTATTTAACATTTTTCCCAATTAAAATAATTTTTAAAATAAAAAGCACAGAGCAGAATACTAAATTCACAATTATACAAAGGCTTATACACAACAGCAAATTCGAGGTATAGGTACAAGTGTCTCTGGAATCCGGGTCTAAAGGACAAAACCTGAAATCAATGGAACTATCTCCATTTGTTCTGTTTGTCACTTTGGTCTGCCAAGAGCAAATTAATATTCCTATTAATGTAACTCATTTGACTAATAAAAGCTATACAACAATCATATCTGTTGTTGCAAAACGGTAACTTGCGGAAAAAAAAAATAAATCAATAAACCAAAGTGAAACAGGGAGAAAATGAATTTTCAAATGTCGTTGTGCTAGATGTCAGAGGAAATCCACTAACGCTGCTGCATCCTTCAGTGAAGATAAATGCAAATGGTGACTGCGCTTGTCTGTGAGGGCAGACACCTTGTATAATATGACCACTGTGCACAACAGGAGCACACCTGCACCAGCACATACGCCTCAGGAGCATGAGCTGAGTTGTGAGCAACCAGGGTCATCTAATAACTCAAAAGAAAACTAACTGTACTGAAACTGCCTCTGGGTAACAAGGCTTAAAAAAAAAAAAAAACAAAAACCAACCACGAACAGAAACACTGCAAAGAAGGAACCAGAAAAGGTAAAAGACAACGAGAGACTGCATGCGCTTTGAGAAAAGGCATAGAGAGGAAGGCTGCTGAAGTGGGTATGGAACCGTAAGAGAAGAAACATATAATTTGATTCCTGCTGGTTTTTGCAAATGACCTTGCTCATGAGCTTCCAAACAAACAGGACCACACCTAAGACACCTCGCCTGATTCCACCGATGGCTTCTCTTCCCAGGCAAAGCGGTTTGCAAACCCAGAAAATTAGCTATTTACTGTTAAAAACCCCCTAATTTCTATGCTGGAAATTGTCTAATTAATTGGGGAAGGCAGCACAAATTTCTGCTTCTGTCACAACCTTGAGTTTACATATGCAGATCTACTTAAATACATCCAATGTTTAACAGCATCTACAGACTTGGTCCAAGCAGTAGTTACAGAGAGTAAAAAAGTTGGCTTAGTTGTTTGGGGTTCTTTTTTGTTTGTGGTGGTTTGGGGTTTTTTTTGTTTTTTGTTTATTTTTTTTTTAAAGAAGTGGTATTTTCTATATAAGTATTTAGCAGCTAGATAGAAAGATCTGGAAGAAATGGACCAGTTGACTAACAGAGAGAAGTAGGAAGAGAATGCATGCCTTTTCCTAAATGCAATTTGATTGAATATACACATCAATTTATGGGTATTCTTGATCAAAACCCCCTTGATTTATGACACTGGGCTTAGGCACAGCTGATGTTTTCCAATTCTTATATAACTTGTAACAATGAAAATCATCAGATGGGTATTTTCTGTCAATGACCTTAAAAGATTTTTAAGAATTATTCAGTCCAAATAAAGAAAAGGCATAATCCTCAGGACCATGTTCATACTAAGTAGTCTCTCAAATATTAGCTATTTGTTCTTAAGCCCTTTCAGGAGGAACAAAACTGTTTAGAGTGCCTGGAAAAAAGGATCTTTGCACACCCCCACACCGCCCAATTCAGAAAGGGACAGAGGGAATGTGTGTGAAACACTAAAAAACCACCAAGCTTGGAATGTTTCGGACCTAAAATTTCCTGAAGTTTAGAGTCTACCTAAAAACTAGAGAGTATCATGCAGTATTTTGCATCTTTAAGCCTACTTGCTACAAACCTGATCTATAGCAATATAGTAGTTAGGTTACAAAATTTCATACAAAAACTACATTAAAAAAATTGCAAGTCAGCATGAATGCACAAACACACAAAAAGGAAAGAATTAAAATTATTCTGAAAAAAATCCCCCAGCTCTAGCATTATCTGACCTTTAAATGCTTGACTGTGCAAGTATAATGTGTTTAAATGCTGCTTCCCGGATGAATTTCCTCTGCGTCACTATAATATTCACACAGAGACAGATGGATATTTTAGATGCAAATACAGGCAGACTTCTGCTACTTGAATTTACAGATCCATCATCTGCATGAACAGGAACTAGAGCAGGATGAGCGCTTTGAATGAACATTTCCCAGACACCGACTGACACCAAAAATGTTGACTTCCATTCCAGGCTTCAAAGTGGATTGAACTTTACTGGACATAAAGTCTTCCAGTTGTCTCACACCTCTGGCTAAGACTGTGCACGTCCACAAGCTACTTCTCATGCTCCTGTTCCCCTCTCCCGAGAGGGCCAGGCTCCACATCTGCCCTGTCAGCCCCCTGCAGACATGCTCAAGCACCAGCACCCAGCCAGCACTGCTGGGCTTTTGTCCAGCCACACTAGTTCTCCCACTTTTGGCCTTTCACTGGGGGCTCCCTTCTCCCCAGCCCCACCCATCCTCATCATTCAGCTACATCCTACATGCCAGCCTATATCATCGCCTCAAGAGTCCCAATTAAGTGTCCTCTCACCCTCCTGTTTCTTATCACAAAATTTTCAGGCTTTTCCCCCTAGCAAAATCCTGTGTATCTTCCACACCATTTACTGCCAGCTTCCATTTCCAGCTGTCACATTTTTTCTCCTGCCGCATTGTCCTTATTCTTGTATTTTTCTATGCATGAGTTAGGCAGCTTTCTCCCCTCTGTGCCAGCAGGGAAGCGGTCTTATGAGAGCACGAGCTGGAGGGAGATGGAAGCTTCTGACCTCTGTTCCTCTCCTCTCCCCAGAACAGGTCAGAGCTTCACCTGCAATGACACATCTCCTCAGCCACAAGAGCCTTTTGTAAAAGGGACATAATCCTCAAGAACTATAAAAATCCATACCAAGTTCTTCCTAAGCATATGAATACCTTCCCCCCCCAACCTCCAGAGTGTCCTCCTCTGTGAATAAGGGCAAACATCGCAGCCCCTTCGCCAAGAACACACGCCTGAGACAAATCATCCTCCCAAATTCTATCCCATATGGAGATATCAACGGGAATACTACACCATCACCAAAACTTTATTTTTTTATTTATTTAACATGGCCAAACTATGGCCTTTCCTATAAGGTCAGTATCTATAACTACAAGCTGTTTTTGGCAGCATTTTTCCAAGATAACTCTATTATCAAGACAAAAGCTCTGCTGAAGTTAAAATTTTAATAGTTCAGAGCATCTGAGAAGGTTTTGGAAAGGGATGTGTCAAACAATATTAATAACAAGTGAAATAACAGCTGTACTTGTAGAATTTGATGTAATGATATGCCATCACCTTTAAACTGACATTCATATATACGAAGCAAATGACTTAATATAGTTCTGCCTTCATTACCTATGACCGAATAATAGGAAGTAAAGACATTCTACCTTTTTCCTCACAAACTGACAGGGGTTGTTGAGCTGTGGTATTATCAAGGAAGTAATAAACAGCACTTTCTAGAAACTTCCTGGAACTACATCTGACCTTAAAGATGTTTCTGGAAGAAAAGCGTCACACACTGAGAATGTATCACATTTTCAGACACAAGAACGCGCTCCTTGCTGTCATGTTTCACAACAATCTTAACATCGAGTTACATCACTGATGCTGTTACTGATGAATTTCCCATAAAAGTGATAAAACACAAAAGTGTCTTTATTAAATTTTTGTTACCACAGAGAGCTAAGTCTTTCCTTAGCTTCATTAATTTTCTCTGTGATAAAGATTAACAACAGCCTCCACTCATTTTTGAAGCAGCATGGCTGAAGAATGACCTGGAAGTGCTAGCAAGCCTCTAAAAGCCAGCGCATTCATATCACCCATTTATTTGATAACATGCTGCCTCATTCCCGTGTGACTAAGCTGAGACTAGTTGGACACTGCATCTGCCTTGTTACATTTATTTCAAAAGAGAACTGCTTTGGCCAAGTGCAAGACAAGTACTTCTATTTCCTGCACTAGACTCATGTAACGCATTGCTTTCCTTCTTGGAGACAGTTTGATGGGAACCTGTTCTGGCAGAAGCGCTGGTTCCAACTTCAAGCGGTACCCTTGTACATCCCTCTCCTCGCGCTTCGTCCGACCATGCGCAGCTACGTAGTGAATTGGGTCAGAGGCTGCTCTGTTTTACCTCATCTCCTTCTTGTAATCAGCTATTTTTAACTGGCACAAATGAAGTGGAATACACCAGCGGATAAAGAGCAGGTGCTTAAGCTGGCACCACTGCCAACATACATGCTTTTCAAGCCACACATAAGAAAGCCACATTTAATAATTCTTTACTTTGTTTTCTTTTATTTGCTGAGGTGGCAAATTTATGATCACCATCCCAGCCATTGTTCCATACATCTTGAAATACCTATTGACATTTTAAAAAGGTTTTAGGATTAGCTAAAAAGACTGTAGAAAATAAATTCATAAGGGCAGAAATAGATTCATATTTAGATGAATCTTCTTGATTTATACTCAAAGAAAATGCAGAACCAGCATAATCAAATTCTCAAGTCTCTCTACCCAGTCATGAAAGAGCAAATAGATCAAATACCTCTGTATCAGAACAATTCTGGTCATGACTGAACATCTCTAGGATCAGTAATAACAGTTATAAGTAGTAACGTGTACCCCGCATGTGTGAGGGATAGCGTTGCTTGGAAGCAGAGAACTGATGTGATCAGGTTTTGTATTCCTCCTTTTTGCAATAAGTGCCAAAGGTTGTCTTCTCATCTCCCTGGGTTGGAGGGTAGCAGTGTAGGTGATTCAGAGAGCCTGTTCCAGTTCTCCAGTTCCAAGATGGTGTATTTGCAGTAACAATTAACCTGCTGCCAAAGATAATGGGGGGGGGGGGGGGGAACCACAACATGACAAAAACAAAAGTGACAAACGAAACCAAAAACCACCCACAAAAGGAACCCTTCTTAGGTGGAAAGAAAAATATTAGGAAATCAAGTATCATTTCCTTCACTAGAGCATATTAAGGTGAGTTTACTGAAACCCCTGTTGTCTCCATTTTAGAAAGGTAGAAATTCTAATGAGGAAGGAACAGCATTAACTATGTTCTTGTATACAAGGACTGATCTTAAAAGCAAAAGTACTAGAAAAAAATATAACTGAAAGCTCCTTTCTTCAGCTTCTGAGGATTTATCCACCTCGCACTCCCCACAGGAAAGTCTTAATCACAGACTGACCTTCAAAAAACTACAGTTTGATATCATACAAAATCAAACAAAACTATCACACCAAACACATTTTCATAGAATTGATATGCCCTACTTGTCCCTGTCTTAAATGTGAAGAGAAGAAAAATACTGAAGATAGAAATAACAAGTCTGAGCTAATCAATAGAGAGAAAAAGTAATTGTCGGACAAAATTAGTAATTGTAAGTCAGACATTTAAAGTTAGGTGAAATGAATCCTACCCCTATAGGGCTCTACATTCAATTCAGTTCAGTTCACAATCATATTCAAAACTATCCGGGCATCACAAATGCTTCAGAATAGTGACTTCCCAGCCACGTATAAAGAAACTGAAGTTTTCAGAGGTATAAATACAGCTGCAAAATGTTATCAACAAAGTAAACCTGTAACAGGACAGCCAGAATCCCCAGATCACGTTCTCTGTCAGCAAGGCTCTCATGCTTACAAAGCTGAGTGGTGATAAGAAAGCCGACATAGAAGAATCAAACAGAAAGTGCTACAGATTTCAGTGCCAAAATTTTTGTCTTGACTTTGCTGATGTATTTTACTAAAAATCCTAGCTATCAAAAGAACAGCCAAATCCAGTGCAGATATTTATAGTAAAAAGCCCAAAGAAGTATGACTTCTGCTCAACACAATTTCTTCAGCAAGTCTAGGACCTAACTGACAAGTAATAGTTTATAAACACCTGCAAGATACAAATCCTAGAAGCAGAAGGTAGGCTTGAGAACTGCCCACACAGTTGCCAAAAGTCACTGGGAATCTGCTTTCGGATTGCTGCAAGAAGTAAAGATAAAGCTAGGATTTGATTTTTGGGGGGATATTCAGAAGCTGTGGTGGTAGCATCTGTTGGTTGACGACTTGGAAAATCCTGTGGATCAGCTGATCTGGGGTTTCACATGCACCTCTCCTGTTCCTTTGATTTCAAGAAGACACCGAGGACTTCATGCACAGAACTGCAGCTCCTGTTTACATTGTCCTGTTTGACTCTACAAATCTGGATGATCTTAAATTAGGGTCTTTACTTAAGCAGTTTGGAGGAATCAGCTCTAGCAATCTGATTAGCTCAGAAGTCGAGTAGTTGTCAGGAACTGTCAATGGTTGTCAGGAAATTCCCATACTAGGAATTCTTATTTTTATCAAAACAAACTGTGTGAAACAAGCAAAACCAGGCAAATAGGAAAAAAAATCACAAAAGGAGGAGAAATCAAACTGTAAATCCTACTGAGGAAAGAAGCTTTTCTCTACCCTTACGTTTACCCATTTTCGTTCTAGGCATTTATGTTATGTGATGATGCCAGACACATTTATTATAGTTGCTATTAAACAGAACGAGAGCTAAACATTTTTGTTCATTACCACTGTTCATGCAGTATCAGATTAAGATAGATTAAGACCCTGGCTTCAACTACATGATGAAAAATATTACTACATCTTAAATCAGTATTGTTTTCTGTTTTAATTCTGAATCCTAAATGTTTTGCTATTTGATCTGGCCATAGCTTATCCAAGATTAAATACTTCTATGAAGTAACATGAAACTAGCAAGAATTTTATCATATCTAAAGAAGTATACAGCCAAAAGTCCTTGAATAAAATATGATTACAGCTTGATGTATAAAAAATTTAATCCACCCAGCAAAACAATAAAGTTATTGGTAATTCAGTACAGGAAAGTAAAATGAAGTGATTATGAGACATTTCAAAAGTATAGGATATCGCACACTCTGATGTTTGAAATATTACTTTTTAATATGATTGAGATGATTAAATCTTTCACATGGTAGCATGCAAAAAAGGGTCGTAGGTCAGGATAGTGCCTGAGATTTAAATCTCTTTGACAAGGAAGCAGACTGGAAGTACCAGCAGTTTCTATCTAGACCTAAACACTGAGTAGCTATAGAGCCCACTAGTGCCAAAGGATAACATGAGAGAACTCACACATAGCTCTCAGACCATTTCTAGTTATTCTTCTGTTCTTCACAGGTAAACAGTTGTAGCTTTTTTTCTCAAGACATCAGGCAAGGAGCAAGAGATACATAATGGTAATGTGCTAGTGATAAGACCTGTCCATAAGACCTCTAAACAGAGCTGCTGGTGAAAAGGTAAATGTATTAACTCACCAACAATACAGACCCAAGAGCCTGGAGCAATGCAATCTATTAACTGAGAAGGATAAATTAATCCTATGTCAGCAAAAGTAGCAGAATATGAAACAGTGCGCCTGGGGACATTCCTCAGGGCTTCTCAGGGAGCAGGCTGCTGCACTACTCTAGCAGCCTTTTCCAGTAAAGTCTTAAAAAATAAAAGCCTCTTTTGGTTCACTCTGCTTTATTTTTCATATATGCCAGAGAACTAAAGATGGACAGACATTAAAGCTCAGTCAGCTCCTTAAGTAACACAGTGTTTTGCTCCTGTTGCTGCACTTTCCTACTACACCTGATACCACAGTCACAGGCAGGAGGCTGTGACACAGACATGCCTAAGATATCATCTTCTGGTCTTTGAGCGCAACCCTGCGATAACATGGTTGGGAACCTCAGGCAGGACCAAGTTATGCAGAGTAACACAGAAACAGTAAGTTACTGGGGGAAGTGAGTACAGAAATAACTGCAGGTGTCTGTATAAAATAGAAAAGCTGTGGTAGGAAAAAAAGCAGGGAATTAAGGCTAAAATAATCCAAAGTGGTCAGAAGAGTTGTTAAGATGTGACTTTCAAATTCACAAAACATTGTCTTTAAATCATTACATGATTAGCTTTTTCTAAATTGCTGTTTTCTGAACTTCTAGAAATATGACATGAAACAGACAGCTTCATTTCTTAGGATATGACTAATTCTCAGTGAAAATGCATTGTGTCACCTATAGCTGCTATATTTTTTTTCCTGTGATATCACTTGGTAAGTTAATACTTAAATCTGGCCACTCCAATCTCTCTCAGCAAATATGGGAAAAAAAGCTCAGTGCACCCTGGATCCAAGAGATTTTCTCTTTCCAACTTTTATATATTAGTAAAAGCAAAAAGAAAACTCGAAAAGCTTTTCTATGAGTGTTATAATACCTAATTTATAAAGGAAATGTTGCCATTTATAACAAAGGGTTTCAGCCCACGACTAGTGATTAAGTGCTTACAAACAGGCTATAGTAAAGGTGTTGCAGACTCGGGAAAGTGCTGGATGAGCACGGCTGCTTGGAGGAATGCGTTACACAACTGGCCCGCGGCATATTCAATCAAAAGAGCAGGCAAAGAGCAAATGTAACTTGGTTGTTAATTCTACAGACCACAGCAAAATTTCAGGCTGCTTCATCACTAAGAGGATTTAGCAAAGCTCAAGTTACACTTTGCTTCTTCGCTATCTAGAAATGGAAGCCCAGTACACCTGTGTTAAGAGGATTGTACAGGTAAAGGGTGGCAAGTTGCATCTTCATTTTAGCTAGAAGCATAGATGCATTTTTATGCCATAAGAGGATTTGATTAGTAGTTTTAGCTACTGTTGGGCTATAATTGTATGCTTTTCCAGATGAAGCACAGCTTTGGCTCAGCATGGATCTAAGACGCACCCCCAAAGACACAGAAAAACCCCGACACCAGCAGAAAAAAATTCTTACAAGCTGTACTTTAAGTCCAGGCTTTTTGAACCTCAGTCCAAAAAGCAAAACAAGTACATGAAATAAAATTATGGAAATGGATTCAGTTGTATGAAATAATTTCAGGTTGCGTTATTCATATTGCACTATTTTAGGAAAAAAACCAATCTTAATTTTTATCTTTTAAAGGTTAAATGCTAAGTGCACTATTTCCCTGAAGCAAGCACAAATTAATATTTTTCAATTTGAAAATGCATGTAATTATTTATGTATTTAACATATAAAGTAGATTAAAGCATTGAAAAGCAAGAATCAAAAGATCTACTTTAGATAAGAAATCACTATCGTCATATCCCTCCCTAGTTCATGGTCTCCGTGAGTAAGAATTTAAAGAGTTTCAGAAACAAAAAGGAGGTGTCATTGTGATCTCAAACACAGTAGCTGCTTACGGGTGAATTTGGATTTTTCCTTTACTATCCTTTTGTCAGACAACAAGTTACATTCCCAAATGTAGTTTAAATAACTTGATAACGGATTAATTGACAGTACTATTCAGTGTTTCTTTTACCCAAAAAAATGTATAAATAGGACTGGGAAAATTCAATTTAGGATGTCCTTTAAGGCACATCTAACTGCTATTTGCGCACTGTGATCAATTTGCAAATCTTAACTTTAAAAAAAAAACAACAAACTAGGGACCTGCAACTGTGTTAAAAACTTTATATTTATAAAAGTTGAATGCCCTTGACTTACTTTAGTCATTTTCAGGGACAGGATGAAAAATTATTATTTCCTCTAGAGGGCTTCAGGGTCTGTATTACTTCACAAGTCATCTAAGTTATATTGCACTAAATGAGTGCACTACTAAGGGTCAGAAAGGCTCATTGCTATTCTGATTGCCTCTGCTTTGGGGAAAAAAAAAATCATGATTAGTTAAGTGCAGAGACAACAGTCTGATGATCCTACCCTGGCTAGTGTCTCACCTTCCAATGCAAGAAATCAAAAATATGAGATGGAGACTTATGATTTATGGTTGTATGATTATTTTTACTAGAAATGCTGAAGTTAATAAATTATAACTTTATGTTTTATTGGAATATTCCTCCCAATGGAAAACCATTTCTTTCTTTAAAGTTTATTTTAATACTACACTAATACTAATTTAGAATTTAACAAGACATTCTAAGACAATGTATATATGAAATTCATACTAAATAAACCATTATTTTGTTTTTTCTCTAAGTCTGTATTTTCATAATCTTGCTAATCAAGTTCCTGATTCAAATAATTTATACACTAATAAAAAGTTCAACTAAAGTTCAGGACTTCAAATTTCATCACCTTACTGTCTCTATGTTTCCATGTTTGCCACCAGAAATCCTGGCCCTGATCCACCAAGATAATTTTGTGCTATATTCAGGCTTTGTTTCTCTCTCTATCCTTTTGCAAAACTTGTACTTTATATTTCTACCTTACTACTTAACCAATATGTTATTCACTACCTCTCAGCAGCTCTTACTTTTCAAGTATCTGATGTGTCAACTATACTTCTAAAGATGATTTTTCTTCTCTTTTCAGATATAAAAATGTCAGTAAATGTGCAGTTCCATAATGGGGTCTTAAGCCAATTTCAGACCGTGCTGCTGCCAAAAGGTGCTACAACTTTTCCTCTCCCCTCTTCTTACATTGGCATTCGTAATTTTATGGCAGCACAATGAATGAGACCAGCCTGTTTCAGCAAACTTAAGGTGAAGCATGCAGAAGGTAAAGGGGAGCTCAACCTTTTTTGTCAACAGCCTGTGAAACAACTTTGGTTTGAAAATTCAGCAGCTAAAGCAGTCATTTTCTGCTCTTCTCTGCTGCTCACCGCTTGCTGCTACCTCCAAATGTCTTTGTGGCTGCATGTTGAGCTGAACTGGGGAACCGATCCATCTGAACAGTAGCCCAGAAGAAATAAAAGAAAAAAGGTTATTGCTTGGCAGGTGAGTATTCTCTGATCCAGTTTACAACACAGGCACAGAAACCAGAGCCAGCTTTCCCAGGAGACAGGGTGAGGAGGAGCTGCAGGGCCACAGGAAGCATGCAGGTAGAAGCAAGTGGATGGATCAACAACCATTTAAACCAGGACTGCGATAAGGAAAGTTGCTTGATCAACTAGATCCACATAAAAAGGCTTGGAAAAGAAAGATGATTCTGATGTACAAGACTGCTACAACTCACTACAGCAGAATTCTTAAAATGCATCTGAAACACAGATCACAACAAATGAGCCCTTTTCCAACAGGTACAAGCTGTTTTGGTCCCAAGTGTCTCTGGTGGGACCGGTGGTCCTTTTTGTATAAACATGATGAAGGAAAAGGGAAGGAAACTAAAGACTAGGTCAATGAAACTGTAAGATGGAAGGAAGTTAATTTTGATGTGTTGCATTAGGAATTATGTTAAACCCTTGACAATTACAGAAAACCAGCTTAAGATGTATCTTATGTTTAATTTCCTAACTGAAACAGCAGACTAACTCACCAAATCAAGCACACTTCCTTTTAAAGTAGAAATCTAATTAGACTTATCTCCAATTTGATGTTTGTCAGATAATTGCAGTCTGTGGAAATGATAGTACTAAAATTTCCACTGAAACTCCCTCTCAAAAAAAAAAAAAGATTACTGAGTACACAGTTATTTAAAAAAATTTTTTTTTTTTAAATTAATTCTGGCCCCATCATGGCAGGTCCTATTCTTGATACCACTCATTATATAACATAGGAGGTACTATAGTGATGATTTGTGTGGCCTTGATCCAACAAAGAACTTAAGTGCCAGCCTCACTTTCCTGTATATTGCCAATCCACCAATTGATTTGCAGAAGAATATTCACATGATTCAAATCCAACTTAAGTGCATTGCTGGAGCAGAGCCAGAGTGCACTGAACATTGCATGACTGAGCCCACGATGGCTAAAGGTTTGGAGATGGTCCCATTCAATTTCATAGGTCGGAATTCATGTCTCTGTGGAAGGACATCACACAGAAAATTTATACCTCACTTAAAGCTCCCTCCAGTTTGAAAAATCCTCTACAAGAATTAACGCCTCCCATGATGCTTACTGATATACATGTGAGCTGACTTCCTCAGTAAAGATGCATTTTGGTAGCATATATACATATTCCAGTACTCACAGTTGCACCACTCTTGATGTCTCTTCCGCTCTGGGATAGGCATTGACATGACTTAAACACCAACTACTTGTAAAAAGATTATATTCAATACTAGTAGGTTGTTGGTTCTAGAAAAAGATAACCACTAAAAATTTCTCATTCCATTTCATCCTCTATATGTTGTCTTCGTCTGTCATAACCTTTTAATAATACTTTGAGAAAATTATAAAACCCTTTGAAATTGTACATATCAGTTTAATCAATAAAATACTGTATAACTTTTAGGGACTCAAACTCATGGCTTTTCTATTGACTGAGAAAAAAAAATCAGGATATGGGAAACACAAGAACACCAGTCACATTCAAAGTGAAGATAATGATCATGAGAAGATGAGGAAAAAATTCCCCCAGACCATGACTGATGGGTTGGGTCAGTTCTGAAGAACTACAGCTAGTGAGGAGACGAGAAGTGGAACTGGCCGATTTTGCACTTTTCAGTGCTCTACCAACAGACATATGCGTGAAATACAGAGCTGAAAGAAATTACTATTTCTGTTTTCCCTAGACAAGTCTCCCTTTGCAAGGTCAGGCTGATATGTACACTGAGTCCAAACTGAAACCAAGAGAGATTTGGCTTTACATATGGAAAGGCACAAAAGGTCAGCAAAAAAGCTGCTTTGTCAAAGACTGAAGGAAAAGTCCTTGGAGACCAGAGTGATAACTGATGGTAATTAAATGAATGTTCTTTTCATCAGTTTTTATTAAGAACATTCAGACCTTCAAAAAGCAGGTGCTCAACTACATCCACCTCTCCTTTTAGAGCCAGGAGGACACCATCTTAGAAGTACCAGTGGTTATTGCCACCAAATAGCTGTATAAGTAGCACTATACGAGTTTGGAACATAAAGTTCAGCACAAAACTGTCTGAAAAAAATCACACCATAAACAAAACCAATCTTTTAACTTCAGTCCTACAGCATCGGTAAATGTCATCACCTCAAGGTCAACAGTGTTTTGTGTATAAGCTGAGATAAAGTACACTGAGCTATATACTGATGTTTTAGATGAGGACTGAATATGCCATAAGGATATTGCTAGGGCAAGAAAATGATTCACCTCTGGTTGTCTGTGACACACAGGTATCCAGATCATAACAGACACACCTCTTACTCATGTTACTCAAAGACGGGAAAAACAGTATCTGTTTACTGTGCTGGCAGAGCAGGTGTCCCACAATACTGATACACATTCAGTAGCTCCTTTAGGGCAGAACCACTAAAGTGGTCAACCACATGTTTGAATAAGCAATCCAGTGGTGTAGCTTATTAAGGTACAAGTTAAGGCATTCCCCCCACCCCCCCTTTCAACTATAAATGCCTAACCAAACCCAAATTCTGTTGAAGTCATCTTGTAAGGGGTATCTCTATATGACTTAAGTTCCATTTAGAAAAAATTTTAAATGAGTATGATTACCCTAGGCTGAAAACTACATGTAATGAGATTATTTTGCATATTGGGAAATTTTCATGTTTCATTCTGAAACAGGTTGTTACATCTTACTACTACAAACTTGGCAGTTGTGCTGTATTTTGGATATACTGTGAACACATTTTGATTTAATTCTGGCAGGCTCCCAGTTAAGCTGAATTACAACAAATGCCAACACATTACAATTTCTTTCAGTAAACACAAGCCACAGTTTCTTAGGCAAACGGCCATATGCCATGTTCTCGCACTACTCATTTTTAATCCAAAGAGCTGAATTTAGCTGCTGCTTATGAAGAAGAAAAAGTCAGTGGAACTCCTCTTGTACTTAAAAAGGCTGAATTTGTCTCAGTGTCAGAGAAAGATCTGTGTGAAACTGCACTGTACAGCTATACCAAATCAGGAAAGGTAATTCCATTTCCAGAGGTAACAGCAGGAAGGTGATATCTACCACTTTATTTTTTATTGTGCTTCCTTGAGCCAAGGGCATCAAACATTGGCTTCTATGGTCATGTACATGTTCTAAAGCTACTCCAAACCATCAATTGCTGCTGCATGGAGATATCTAAGCATGCCAGTTTGAGGAGTGTTTTCTGACTCAAGTAAATTCCCTTTGAGAATATTGAAGTTTATTTTAGAGAGAATCTTAGAATTGTAGTTCAAAATGCATGAAGATTAACCCAGGTAGGTAGGGGCATGGCCAAAATTCAGAGCTCACCCATTGTTAAGGGTATAATTTCTCACAATGATTATGTATTCGACATGAATGTCCAGCCATGTAACTCCACAAGCTTCTCAGAAAACTGTTTCTGTTCAAAGTCTAATATTGATCAAAATATTCCCCATACTTCATTTCTTCAAGACAATACTGACAAAACTCTTCTGATAAGTCAATGACAGGCAGAAACTCTGAGTGGATAGCTCTTTTGTTAATCTTTTTAAACCCAGCAGAAATGACAACTCTTCTTTGAAGCCTGTCCAACAGACAAAAAAAAGCAATGGGAGAGCTCAAATTCACCTAAATAAAAAAAAAAGGAAAGATTTCTATACTGAAATGCACTTCCACTCTTACAATCACCTTCCTGCTGAAAAAGGTGGTGGTGCTTGTCTCCAGCCCCTGGCTGCACATTTTGATCCCTCTCCTGCACCCACACTCACAATCGCTAAGCTGTGCGGTGAGTTGTAAGAGTTCACCAATGTATGAGTGAGGATAAGTTTTTTTAACCCTGTTTAAGGGCAGGATAGTGCCAGGACAGCAACAGAATCACTGCTATCCGAGACTGCACAGTGTTAGATGAGCTTAAACTGACGGGGATCCTGTGCCACTAGACACCTGATGCAAAGCTGCTAAATTTACAACTTACTTTCCAGAGATACTCCAAAGTTGGCCCTGGCTTCTTAGCCTACAAATCCTCAAAGAGCACAGATATAAACCTAAATAGGTATTATTACTGTGCATATTATTATATGTATTATTAATAATGCCTTATCCTATTGTAGCACTTTTTTTTGTTAGCACAGATCAGAGCTTTTTAAAATTCCCTATTTCACAGGTAGGAAAACTGAACCAAAGAGATATAAAGCAGTGTTCATGAGGTCACACCGAATAGCAGTTGGAGAACCAGAAATAGGTCCCATGTCTTTTCAGTTTTCATGCGTGGGCTTGATTAACTGGGAAGAATTAGAATCTCCTTAACCAGAAGTGAGAGGGAACACACACACTACCTAATGCTCTGCCAAAACCCTCATGGTCTGAGAAAATAAAGGAAAATTTATGACATAAGCTTTGCCTTCTGTTTTTTTGAAACTAATTTCTTAATATTTGCAATAAGCACTGTTCAAACCGCGTTTTCCTCTAATGCATTTTAGTTCACAAGTGTTCCATAAATAAAATAAATTCAACCAAGTGTTGTAAATGAGACATGGAAAATTACATCCACTTGGTCTACCACATCTTTGTCACATTCTTCATGCCAAAAAATTCAAATGACTACATATTATGTATTCACACATTCTGTTGCTCGCTTGTTAACTCGACTTGTTTTCCCACACATCTCTTGTTCATTTTTGCAAAAGCTATCTTAACATCCTTGTCTTGTTTTAGTCCTCTGAACTCCTATTTCTTAATCTCAGGACCTGTTTTTAGACTACCCTTCTGCTTATTCCATTTGCATCCCACAATGTCAGCTCTAACTCCTATTTCCTCACCTGCCATTTCTGTTACCATTTCTACCAATGTGCAGCTGAGTGGCTGCTGAGAGCACAGTAACAATGCAGACATATTACAATTTGCAGCCCATGCCTATTTGCAGTCCACTCTATTCCCTTCTAAACAATTTTAATTCCACTCTGCAAGTAGGCAGCATTCCCATTTTCCTCCCTGCAAAAGAACATGCCAATGCTATGTCAAAATTCACCCCCTTCAAAACCCTAACAAGTTAATAAAACAAAAAAATAAATTCTATTCTGTATTTCTCCTAATCTTACTTGTGCCCTAGCATAAAATTTTTCTCAGTCCTTGGTTTTTAATTATTTTAACCCAAAGCGTTATCGTAGTTCTCCTACAATGAGTTCTTACTGCAGTAAATCTGCAGGACTATCTCTGCACAGTTTCAATCTCTAATCACTAGATGAGTCAACAGAAGAGTCAGCTTCCAACTGCAGCAAAAAATGTTTGAGAAATTTTGGAAGGAATCACAGCTATGACCTCTCAAAAATATATTAAACATTTCACCATTGTTTCCATAACTGAAAACCAAAATGGACTACAATGTGAGCAAACTAGTTTCTGTCTCATCTCAGTAAGCTGAACAGATATAAGCTGCTTCTTCAGTTTTAGTGCCTTCTTAACCACATGCATGGATGAGAGCGCCCTCACGTTCAAATTGCTACACCCGACCCTAGAGCAAGTTCAGTCTTTTCAGAAACGTAAGCAAGAACATGACTGTTGATGTGAAAGGTCACTGTAACGTGTTCAAGAGCATCAGACCTCAGCTGAAAGGCTCTTCATTCCATGCTCGTCTTCCAGGATTATTTGTAAGATTTCACCCTGCTCACCTCACAGACACTGAATGGTAAAAACGTGAGCAAGGGCTGCTATAGAACTTTAAAAATGAATTTTATTTGGATGCTGCTGGGTTTGCTGCTATTCTTGAACTTAACGGTAGGAACCGATTAAAGGTTCCCTCAAATTTACCCTTACTTCCCAGTTCCATTTTGTGAAGTTGAGTTCTCTCACACACACAAATACCTTTTCCACTCTTACTCTCATTATTCTTTAATTACTCTGTCCTTTTTGATCTCAAACACTCAGCTTCTCTCTTGAAAAATGTCAAGTCTCTCTGGGAATCCACCTCCAAATTCTTTATAGCTACTCCAGCACTTTACCTTCCAAGTCTCATGGCATATTTTCTCTTCCTCCTGCACACATTTCCTTTCTGCTGGCTTTTTAAAACTGGCTTCTTTCACATTCAGTCAGAACTGTTCCCTTTCATTTTCATAGTCAGAGCAGGCAGAGCATGCTCATGAAACACATTAACAATAAACTTAAAAGGCTGTGCCAATAGAAAGGCTCGTATATAGCCTGAACAGAACTGCATGACTTTGAGAACTAGACCACTAGAAATTGAATGAAATACAGTAATACAACAGGTCATGCCAACTGGGAACTATTAACAGATTACTGCTACTGTGTGGAGAGTCATCAGTTAGAGGAAGGGGGGGAAGTGAAAAGGGAAGAACCCGAGATCTCTAATGACTGAGCGATTACTTCCAGACAGCAATGAGGAAGGTAAATAAAAATCTCAAGCCACCAGGAGATATATTTTCAATATTTTATTTTACTCGTAGTAAAATTAGTCAAAGATCTGTCGTGATTTCCTTTTCTATTGTAGATCTGCCAACCTTTCCTTAATAAGCAGCTTTAATACTGCTAAGCAAAACCATGGTTCTTGGATTTTGCCACAAATTTAAATGACTTAAAGGGCACTCTAAAAGCTGATTGTTTTCATTATATTTATATTTGCTGTTTTTATTTAAAGAAGTCTGGAATGCCATATTGGATTCTTTTTAAACCCAGAGCCTACAAGACATTTTACTTATCCACATTTTGTTCAAGTATTCTAGTACCTCTTTTCCTAAAGAATACTAGCATCTAGAGCAGCCCAATCAGAGAAGGAGATGCTTCTTACTCTCCCATCCACTGACAGGATTGTTAGCTGAAGGATTGTGCTTACATTTCTAAAAGGATATGAAATCTCATTCTTATTTAACAACTAAGATCTTAAAGCTCAAAATCAAATCAGTAGAACAGCTTTACCACAGCACCACTCCGAAGAATCACAGTTATTGCTTCGAGGTGTTTCATGCAGTACATCCTGCTCCATCAGCATTTTTCACTTTCTCATTTTCCAGAAAAAAATTTTCTGAAATTTTGATGCTTGTATTGAGAGTGCTGTCATTTACCTGCACAATTCACTGCAACTCTGATTTCAGTTCAAGATGTATCAGAAATTGCTGGGTTTACATCTAAGAAACTTCTTTGGAAAAATCAAAAAGGAGGAATAGTAGCACTAAGGATGCGATGACAGAATCTCGAGTGTTACGGATCAATAGGTTTTTCTTTAAGACAGACCTATACACAAAAGAAAAAAAATAAAGTGGGGTTGTATATAACAAGTGAGGTGTCCCATAGGGACAGTTCACTCTTCTGGCTACATCTGCTCATGCAGGCTTTCAGAAGAATTATCCTTTGCATTGTCAAGTTTCAAGTGCCCTAGGAGATATTTAATCCACTGCCACAGAATTTAGCATGTATACAACTACCAGTATAAGTTGCTAGCATAATTTCTGGGTTAACCAGGCACTTTTGATGTCAGATTATATTAATACAGTGTAAAACTGAGCATTGTCACATTTATCAGTCTTATCAGATTACCAAAGGTAACACATTTTTCTAGCAAGTTTGCAGTGGTTATTACGCAACACAAAATTATGTGCTATTACCTCAGACTTCAGTATACTTTCTTCAGGCTTGTTAAACTGTGCACCACTACCAAGACTATATCACAAATGCATTAAGTAGACCTGGAAGTGCAAAACCATTTGCTCAAGTTTCAGAGTGTAAGAGACAAGAATTGGAAGAAGTAACCAAATATTTGTGTTAATAATTAGAAGGTGGTTTTTGTTTTGTGTTTAGTGTTGTTTAAACAAGTTCAGAGCTATGTAAAGGTAATTTCAAAATTTAGTATTAATTTATTTGTTTAAAAAAAAAAAACTTGTTGATCCTCAAGCCTGACACATGAAAAAATAATCAGTACATAAACACTTGTACACTTGGCTGCTGGATTATTTAACTTCAGTTGCTCGTGTGGTTTTTATCCCCCTACACATGATGAATCAAATTCATAGTTGATACTTATAACTGCAACATTAAGACAGAACACCCAGAGAAATTTTGGAGAGAGTGAATCTAAGGACTATACTGGTGAGAAGATTATGAAGCATTACTTGTAGAGACCCAACCATTATGCATCAAAGACATTCTACTGTTGCAAAACGGGAAAGTTCATTAATGCTCATCTGTTACTATGGCAGTCATGTCCGATTAGTCTCGTTTGTAATACTGTCTTCATAGCAATCTCCTATCAGGTATGTCAGAGGCTGAAACATTCTTTTACTATGCACATCCTGAATTCTTTAATTTTCTTCTAAAGGCTACCAGTCATTCATAGTCAGCATGCAACAATCCTATAACAGCAAACCAAACTGGAGGACATCTTAGTCAGAAAGTATATGAGAAATAACCAGATTTTCATTTTAAATATTTTTAAAGCCCGATCAACTCCCAGAAACTTCTTCACAGTGTGACAGCTACAACTGCAGAGGAGTAATCAATATTGTCAAATCTAGCATTGGCATTATTGTCTAAATCTGCCCACAGACTCTGAACAATTTCCATCAATGTACACATTTTTCACCCATCAAAAGCCTGACAAGTTATACATTAAAAATCTCAAACATACGTACAACTCGAGGAGTAAATTTTCAATATAAGGTTTTATAAGGTTTCCAACTCTTCCACCTGAAAACAGTAAAAGACTGGAAATACAAAATTAAAGTTTCAGACTCTGTTTTCCAAGGAAAGACTCTCCTTTTCTTACAAGTGAGGCACGGAATCAAATTTTTCCCTTTCCTTAGTGAAAGAAAATTCTAACAGCAATCAGCCACAATTAAACTTGGTCTATAAAAATTGTTAAGGTAATCTTACTGTGCTAGGCAGGGAAGAATTACCTATAACAGCAACTTTAGAAGTCCATCTTAGGCCGGTATTCTCCCTCCCTCTCCTACAGCCAGCAGATGATGTAAAACAACGTAACACAAAACTCAAGTAATCATATTGGTTATAGCCCATAAATCTGAAAACTCATAATTTATTTAATATAGGACATGAATACTAGGAATAAGTACTCATCCACTGAAGGATTTCCCCCTTCCCCCCAAGTATTTTGGTATCTTCTAAAGTCTTGATAGAAGCCTTCTGAAAAATATATCTGCAATACCATCAACTAGACCAAAGATGTCTTTATCTGCATGCTTACCAACTCCCACAAAGAATATCCAACAGACTTAGGAGGCATGAGTCCATTTATAAAAGCCATATTGGTTCTTCCCATTGTATCATATTTATTCCTGTAACTCTTGATTCTTAAGAGTAGTTTCTACCAAACTTGTCTAGCAGGAAAATCAGATTTATGTCTCCAGTATACCACAGTCACATGAGAATCCCTTTTAAACATTTGTATCTCATTTGCAATCATCTAGTCCTCCAGTACTAGGACTTATTTGAATAAAAGATGATATATCAGTTACCTCACATTTGAGGCTTTGCGTTTTGTGGGTGTTCAGTTTGTTTTTAGAACTTTCAGAGTTATTTTAGTAAAACGGCTTGTAACAATTTCTTATTGTCCACCAATTTATTACATAACCTGTCTAACACTTCCATTTCAGACACTGCTCCAGACATATCCTGTAAAGAATATCCTCCTGATCCCCTCTAGTAAAGAGTTATTTATTCTACATTATATTTTCACCTCAGCAGACAAAAGATGTAATATATAATACAGTTAAACAGAGGAGCATATAATGCTCAAATTAGGCAATTACATGTAAAACAGTTGTGATGAATACCGCACTTAAACTCAATCATGCTCTTTTTTCAATATTTTTTCCTGTACTGTGTACAGGCCACAGCTTCCTAAATGGATGTGGATATCCAAGTACTGAAATGAATCATTAGTAGACAAATTAAACTTGTTATCAAAATGCAACTCTATTGTTAACATATGAAAAATGAGTGGATCAAATGACTGCAGCAGGAAAATCTAATAACAGCTCATCTGTGACCTGTTGTCTCCTGCCACAGCACTTAATTCATAGTAACATATACTCACCAATTATTTTGTACCTGCCTGTATTTTTATATCTCTAAAGTAATTTCGGGGTTCAGCTATGCAACTTAATTTCTGAATCAGTTGTTTCAAGGGAATGTGCTATCAGATTAATAGGCTGAAGAAAGGGGAAAAAGGAAAGCTGGAGACTTCTTCGCAAAGCACGAGATAGGTACTTTCAAGGTCCGAACGTGAAAAGATAGGGAAAAAAGGAGAGCCTAAAATTGAGTCACAACATTCCCACCTCTATGCTGAGCTTATTTTGTAATTCTTTGTTCTAATGACCGAACTTGAGAGCAGCAGGAGGCAGAGGGACATAGCAATAGCACAAGTGGTCCATATTACCAATTTCCTCCGTATTACTAATCTCAGCTGTTGAAAGGTTTCTAAATTTTGCTGTAAATATCAAGAGACACATACACCTCATACCAATACTTGGTAAACAGCAAGTGAATCTCCAGTGAACACATATAGTAATGACCTTACTAAAAAGGCCCTGCTTTTCAGCAGTCTCTTGAAATTTGAGTTTTCCAGCAAGCACAGAGAGAACCCTACTTTTAAACAGAAATTTTGCAAAACAAACTATGGAGCTTTTTTGCTCACTAGCTCTCAGAGGTTTTACAGGTAATATTCTGAAGGAATAGGGAATGTAACAGAATGTGGAAACTGTGCGTCAGAGTGTGACATGTGGGACAATTCAGAGGTTTGTGACTTTGTTTCTCTGTCAGCCCAGTTAACACACGAGAAGTAAGGGTCTGTACAGATATGGAAATGCCCCAAAACTCTGCATATGAAGATGCAATCATTACAGAATCCTGAATATGACTTAATTTTAAGTCTCCTATAGGGACTTTATTTATATACCATGATTTCCCTGTACAAGCTACTCAACTTTTCTGAGGTAGATTCTACATCTGCATGACATGGCAAGAAAAACAGGCAAGGGTGACATAGGTAGTGGGTTGTGTGACGACTATATAACCTAGCACTAGATCGCATGATGAAAGAACTACAGCAGATGCTAAGACACTGTAGTCCACAGTGCTTGGAAAGAGGATAAAAGAAATCCATATCCCAAGATCCTTTATTCTGTAAAGCAAATAGGAATATTAGACAGAAGCAACACTGTACAGTGCAGGGAGCAGCACAGCAAAGTGAAACTTCAGAGGGAACAGTCTGCCACTTATATGAACCTGGGATAATCCTTAGTGTCGGTTTAAAAAAAAAAAAAACGCTTTTCTGAAAAGAAGCAAGCACCTAAAATGCCCTTTTCCTCCTTGACTGGCATTTATATGAATCACAGCACTACGAAGAAAACGTGGATTTGCCAGTTATATTAATTACTCTTCTGTATGTCACGATGACTTTAAATGGCTCATCTGAAATATCAGCCATTCCATAACCTTCAAGCCTTTAAACTACAGCTACGTGAGTGCTACAAAATTATAGCTTCTTCCCGACTCAGATCTGTACTCCAGTGTGATCTTTACTTTTCCCACATGTCAGGGAGCAACAAGACCCAACTGCTCCCTAAGGGAAGGTGAACTGTGAGCCAAGGGTGACCCCAGCACCAGCAGGGCCCTCACCAATTGGAAGCAGGTCCCAGCATCCAGAACTGGGTGCTGGAAACAAGGTCCACCAACAGTCACAGACAAGGCACATCAAGAACAGGTCCTGGGAGGCCAGTTGCAAAAAAAAGTAGACAAGATGAGAGACAAGATTATGATGTACATGATCCAAGGTGTCCAGCCAGGAGATAGGCTACCTACAGCACAGGTCCAAGGTCCATCTAGGGAGCTGGGCTGGAGATCAGCACACCTACAGCACAGCAGGGGCAGAGACTGAAGGCCCAAGGCCAGGCTTACCCCAGGCTCCTGGGCAGGGGGTGGATGGAAGTCCCAGGTGAGGCTGGGAAGGGCAATTAAAGTTTATTAGCATCCTCTGGGTCCTGACATTAGGGGGCAATGGTCAAGGCTGGCCTGCTGCTTGTGAGTTGGCTATGCCTTCTTTAAAAGAAGCCTAACCTGAGTTCTCACCTTGTAATGATTTAACCAATTATTAAGCAAAAGGCTGAACAAGAAGAAACACTACCTGTCTGCAGTATAGTGCAAATTTAGCACTCAAAGCAACATAACGTCCAAGCTGGGGATAGTACTTTGATACACCCGTGATGGTCTAAGGATCGTCTAAATACACTTTGCTAGAAACTTAATTTGCCAAGGAACTGCTAGTATAAGAGGAAATTAGTAATGTGCAAATTCATGCTATCATAATGAGAAATGTTCTCCCTCTTTGAAAATACATGCATATATAAAGAATTTCTGATAATACACTAATAGATATAAATATCCCTTTGTTGAACCACAGCTGATATATACAGGGAAAGAACTGACAAACTGGCAGAGGATCACCACACAGTGGAAAGTAAAATATATGGGTATCAATGGGATAATAAATCCTGGTACCATCTGGGAGAGCCCTGCAGCCATCACACCATTATTCAAAGTATTATTAATGTAAGTGAAATCTTCATAGGAAAATTATCCTCATCTTCCTGTAAAATACATGGCTCCAAGAAGTCTTATGCGTTCAGCTTTCCATCACAGTCTCCAACTGGTAACTTTTGCAAGTCAGAGCCACCCAGGAGTCTAAAAAAGCCCAAGCAAAAGCTTTCTCAAACAGAAAGAAAGGAAATGGCAAAAAATTTTCATTCATGATATAACCTTGAATTTGCTCTTTTTTGAGTCAAAATACACGCTTTAAAATGTAATGCTTGCCGTAGTAACAGAGGGCACAATAAATTTCACATGCATCCCTAAAAGGTATGTCCTTCTGTTTTACAAATATTTGGAACCAATCTCTGTGACCTATAATATTAGAAAGCATTTACAGCTTCACAATATTTTCACGACAGTGAAGTAATTTTTAAACCTTCACAAAAGTCTCTCCCACATAGAGGTCCTGAAAGCATTCTCTCCAACACACATGCAGCCAGAAATATGGAAGAGCATGAAGGCCACCATTTCTTTGTGTATAATATTTTCATAATGTCATTTTAAGAAATATTTTGCTTAAAATAACATTTCCCAGCTTTAAGTTCATTGTAAAAATACCAGCCAGTAATTGCTTTTACCGACAGACTAGGAGAAGCCATTAGTATGATTTCAGTTCTGTAATCAACACACACTCTCAGCCACACAATTCAGTCTGACTCATTCCCTGCACAGACTCTAATTAACTTCCAAAGGAAAGCCAGGGGATTCCTGTTCGAGTAATAAGGCTATTGAGACATTATGCAAAACTTCACCTCTAGGAAACGATCTTGTCTAACCATGATTGCATCTCAACAACAATACACAAAGCTTTCTAACTTGGTTGCGAAGAGAATATAATCAATCTGTTAGCAAGGGAAGAGTTGATTTTTTCTTTTTTATTATTTTTCTTTTGAAAAGAAAGCTATCTGGAAAATTGAGAAAATACTGCAGATAAAACTGGAGCCTATATTACATGCTTTGAACACATACAATATATGAGACATTCAGTTATCAAAATAGGAAGCTAGTGACTTCACACTCCAAGCATCTGAAACCCAGCATTGCTGAGACTGCCATCACCAACAGGCTTCCTCCATTAACAGAGAGGCAGGGAAGGAATCTTACATTGCTTAACATGTCATGGAAATAGTAAGCATGACTGAAACACAACCCTGAAATCCCCAAACCATGATCCAAAGAACGCTGGCTCTTTTCAGTGTATTTTAAATTTATTTTAAAAGTATACTAAGGTGACATTTAATTTTAACCTTTAAAAGGGAGAAGTAGGCCAAAGATGTCTAATTTCAGTTATTTTGTCTTTCTTACATTTTTTTACTTTCTGTAAAAGTGACAGGGGTGCCTTCTCCCTATCCTGTTACGTTCCAACATCCTGTATTTACACCTAGTCTATTTCTGCAAGAGTAAAAATCCTCATTTTCACATTGCAAGACATTCTTGAACCCCATTTAATTCCTTTCTTGTATCTTTTTTTTCCATTGCTTCATTTGAACCAAGTTTTTTGTATATCTTCGTTATTCACATCCATTGGCAGGTGATTAATTTTTGACAAGCAATTACCACAATTTCCTTCTGTCCTTCATTAGAAATCTCAGCTGGTATTAAATATAAGATCGCTGCAAATAAAATGGACAGATTACAGAAAGATCAATAAAAGTGTAAATAATTATGGCATTAGGGCAATTGAATGGGTCAAACTTATTAAATGGTCCAGATTGTGATGCACAAAGAAGTGCATTTTTAAACAGCCAAATAAATTTTACACATTCAGGAATGAAGACTGTAGGGCGTACTTTCAGAACAGGGGCACACATCAGGGAATTCAGATACTCTGAAAAAGACTTGAGATGATCCAGTAACTTAATATGAGCCCCAGGATATAATGCTGTGGTAAAAGACATAACTTGATCCTTGGATAAATATGTAAGAACGTACTGACAGAAATAGGGGAGTAATTTTATCTCCAGATGAAGTGGTACTTAAATACTACATCCAGTTTTGATGCCTACAATTTTAGTATGGTAAACAGTACTTATCAGAGAGGATGCATATGAGTGGTACAGAATTTAGAGGAACATCATGAGATAATCTCATCTATTCATTTGACTTACAAAAAAAACCCTGAAGTCATATAGCTACAATTATATTAGTACCTGTTCAAAGAAAGGAAATATCAGGAACTGAAGAACTTTAATTTAGCAGTGAAAGACTGGTTGAAAGTTAAAGCCAGACAAAAAGATGGAAATTAGCTGGCTTTTAAACACAAACAAGAGAACACTGAAAACCCATCAGTGTATGTTATTAAACAAAAGAACAAATACCCTGGAGAAGTGCTGGATAATCTGTTTCATAATATTTTCAAAATTACCTTTCTGCTTTAGTAAAATAAGTTACTGGGCCAGTACTTTGCAAATGGGTACCAGATTTTATGTAGCATACAAACCTTACTGGTCATCTCAGAATACCATAACTGGAGTTGTTATTCCATCAGCTGTACTTGTCATAATCACATAATTATTACTACTATTACTATTTTTAAATACTGTGTGTAGTTACCAGTTTCAGTTTTTCCCACTGCAGACCTGCAAGAAGATAAGGTCAACCGCTGCAAGCCTTAGGAAAAAGATTCAGAAAACCCAAAAGTTTTGGGTTTGAGGGGAAAAAATCCAAAAGATGGAGAGTATATCAGATGTGTAAGAAAAGAGCCAAACAGCAACACTGTGCTCTCAGTAGTGCTCTATAGGCTGTGTGGGATTCTGATTTTATTTTTATGAACATTACCTTGCTCAATCAAGAACCTTCACTATTTCTTCCCTGACTTAAGACTCAGTCGTTTTGTTGATCCTTATCTACACTTTCAACAACACTATTCCATGTTTTTTGTTTGTTTTGTTTGTTTTTCTTTTTTAAAATCAAGTAGAGTTCACTATAAATACAGTATTTAACAGTGATACAGTTTTACAGCACTTTGAAAGAGAGTTTCCTCTCAGGTTAGGATTGGAGCTTGATTTTTAAAAACAGACTGTAACTTGAATTTTCATTTGCTGACAAAGCACAAAATTTTACAGAATTCAGAGTTCTTAAAAAAATATGTTGACTTTGCTCTAATTAAGGCTGCAGGTATTCTGCAGAAATCAAGCTGACAAGCAGAACTCTGCAAGGCAATTCACATCATTGGCAAAAAGCAGCAAACATTGCAGTGGTATGAGATCAAAGCAAATTCTGCTGTACTTTAAAAATTTTTAGAGATGTATAGACCATACTATTCTATCCACACAAGAAGTTTAGGATTAAGGTTTATGCTATTACTAACCATGTATCCCAACAGTTGGGCATCTGTACAATTCTGGGTTGCATACAGCTATCTATAGTCCTGCAATTCAAATACAAAATCAAAAAGAACTTCCCCCCCCCAAACTGGTATTGCTGTGCCATGAAAATAAATGCTCTGAGAGACATTGCCTCCAAGAGATTCTATGCAACTTTTTCCCTTCCATCAGCAAAACCACTCAAAAAGGTCCCTGCCCTCTTTGCAGGATTCATGAGCCATCTGTTGAGCTGGTAAGAGTATGCATAAAGCTGTGTTGTAAACAGGATTAATGACATGATCTTGCTTAAAATTAGCCCTGTAGAAAGAAAAGGAGGGGGAAGAGGCATTTTTAGCCCAGTGATGCCTTTTGCAGCAAACCCTACGTTAAGTTGTTACTAGCACAATCATGGAGATGGGGACCTATTTGATTAATCTGAATTTAAATATCTAACTTTAATTAGATTCATCTAAACATATATGAAACTATATTTTATGTGTTCATTCAGTGGTAAAATTATGATCTTTGCTCTTCAGCAAATATTTCACATCCATGCTAAAAATGTATGCATTACAGTAAGCACTGAATATGACAAAAACAGAACATAGCTATGCTTGTGTTACCGAAAGGGTTAATGATTTTTGTTAAACAGCTAAATTTTGAGTTTTGAATTACGGAACTAATCACTTCATTCAATTAAATAATACCTATTGAGTTTAATACTGTGTAAAAACTAAATTTTTGTATGTGAGAAAATTGTTTACTATCCAAGCTCCTTAAGTAAAGCATCAGTGACCATAATGTCCGCGTGAAATATCATCTGTAAAAACCACCATTTTGTCATAACTTAGATGCAGAAAAAGCATATAAAACCAAGCAGTACTAGCACTATTTAGGCTGATACAAAAAAAGTACAAAACCAAACTTCATTGGCAGATATTACTTAAATTCAAATTGTCTAAATAAAAGACAAAAAGCTGGAAAGGGTGCTTGCTCATTCTCCTTAGCTGAATTCTTTGACTGTCTCCAGCCTCCTCACTATATGTTCTTTGCTCTCCCATTTAATTTCAAACGCACAGCATTGGTGCTACAAAACATAAATTGTGTGTATTTGCTAACAAGATAAAAATGCAGCAATGACTAGGAAAACCCTGTACAAAAAAACCCCAAAAAGCACACATTTGCAGTTAGTTTTGTTTGGGATCAAATACAGTGTCTAACATCACTGATGTTAGAAGGAAAATTTGCCACCAACTAAAACAAGCATAAGATCAAGCTCTAAACACCCAGAAGTAGAAAATATGAAGTCATCTGACTTTCAGACATCATACATAACTATGAAATTCTAAATGCAGGCTTACTAGCTAAACAAAAAAGGAGTTTTTGTGGCTGTATACTCTATTATCATCTTACATAGTAATTATTCCTCCTCAGGTTTATGTTCTCTTTACCACACTATTTATTTTACATTATAGATTTTATATTATGATAATATATTGTATAACATTTTATTATATACAATATATACATACCTAGAGATAATATTAACATTATATATAGTATATATTTAAATTGTACCTTTGATATAATTAACACTTACTTTCTGAGATAATGGACTAGTTACTACAAAAACCCACCCAAAACCAACCAGTGTATAATGAATGACAGTTTTCTGCTCTATAGTAGCTCAGACTTTCAGATATTTTTCTCAGGAGGCTAATAGTAGATAAAGTGTAAGGTTTCATGAAATAACAAACAGAACCAGTAAGACCAGTTGCATACAATACCACAGTCAGAGGCCTACAGCTTCAGCAAAAGGTGTACACACACAAGGATACTCAGCACGTGCTACAGGGAACTTGGCATTGAGTTCCAGATCTTCAAAGGGGATTTCTCCAAATAATGAAATGCATTAGAGAGCTGTGGCGTTCTAGAGCAACCATATATCAGCTAAAAGACTGTAACAGATCAGTGAGATATTTAGAGTCAACCCTTCATAAGCACCAACAAGCACAGTAATAAATCAGAGCTTTAATCCCCTTTCATCCAGACACGCAAACCCTAGGCATAATCCAAAATTCTAAAACAAGGTTGCAATAAAACTTCCATCACGCAATCTAAAACAATAATGGGAAATACCCGAGAGGGGCAGTAGCTGAGTTTCATATTTCAACCAAAATTTACTAAGCCTTTCATACTACTAACTGATATGAACCACAAAACCCCCACAGTAAATTACTTTAACTGTAAGGAACTCCCCTGTTCTTAAAGGAAAGACAAAATCCCAAAACAAAGCAAAATGACCCTTTGCAGAACTGGATGTTGAACAGGTGACTGACGTAGTAAGGGCATTCTGATGCAAGTGATATGCAGGGTAAAACAAAGTCTCTATTTCTAATTAAATCAGCACTCAGTCTGGCTTGAAAACTGGCATTTTCAATGGAACTTATGTCTCTAAGTTGTTATTTTAAAATATCTTCTCTACGTATGCTTCAGTAACATCAAAGTGTTATCATATGTGATCAAAGGAACAGATCTTACAAACCCATACTTAGCAGTGATGGGTAAAAGTTAATTAACATGGCATGCTCTCACTGAAGTACAAAGCAGCACAGAACTTTATTTAGACAGAAAACTGAAAGTTTCAGAATTTTTTTGAATTGCAATACCAGATTATTTTAATGTATTGTTAAGGCTTGTTTCTTACTTAAGGATACTTCTAGATAATGCATATGCAACTAGCATACACAAGTCAAACGCGCTGATCAGGAACATTTATCCATTTCACACCTCAAAAACTATGAAGCAGATTTTTCTCTAATAGCATATACCATAGTACAAATATATGAATGTATATATGTTGAAAAAAGCACTTTTAAAACTAAATAGCCATACAGCAATTATAAAGAAGAATAATGTCTTATTTGTATGCACTAAAATGATCAAAATCCATCCAGACCCTGTAAAAGTACTCAATTCTGATGTTACAATTAACCAAAAATAAATTTACACTTTCACAGCTTTTCTAAAATATTTCTTAGAATTACTTTACCTTGTTCATCAGCTAGTACTATCAAACATAACTGAAAGCCTTTGAAATGGAAAATGCTAGTGAATATCACATAACCTACCTATCTTCTGAGCAGAAGCATGTACCATAGGTCCCCTGTTTATGAACTCACCTGAGCATCCACCGAAAACAAAACACATTCACAGGAACCTCAAACTAACTGGCACACTCTTTAAGGTTATAAATGTATGTAGTGCTCTACTGGAAATGAAAAAAGTATTTTCAAAAAATAGTAAACAAAAAACATCTCTAGAATTACTTTACAAAGCATCCCTTTCAGCAGCCAAAGTAATATTGTACTTAAACCAGCTTAAAAATGAAAATGTCCATAACATAAATGTTTAGGCCTTCTTACTCCAAGCTCCTACATACTCAGGTCTAAGTTCAGCTAAGCAACCACTTAGTAGTTAAAAAGGTAAACACCAGGCAATTCTTATAACTACTAAAGAATGATCACACCTTTAGAAAAGGGCTGCCTGAATTTATCCTCTCAAAAACAGAGATCAGGTGGAAGCACATAATGGAGACAAAAGCTTGCACCTGAAAAAGGTCAATCCTTCATTTCTATTACATCTGGCATTTTCCAGCTGATCTGATAGGAGGATTTTATCATTAGCACGTCATCTTTCATAATTAAACAGGATTTCAAAAATTATATTCAAACTTTTAATAGAAGCAGGTACATCAACCTGAGAATCAGCTTCCCGCTATATTATTAGCAAGCTCATTATTTACACTTCCTGAATACATTTTCTTGTTAACAGAGAGATCTAAAACCAGCTTACTGCATTCATCTGAAATACTCATAGCCACATCCCTAAAGCTAGCTTCATGCCAGCTTCTTTTTAAAACCAAAAAATGAATAGTCAGTACCTCAGCGGGAAAATGAGTTTACTGTATTCAGAACAAATCAAGGCTCAGTTCCATGTCTAAATAAGCACAGAAAAGAGTAATACAATATCTAATGAGGAACTTGGTAAATTATACATAGTGCTCCGTATTTTGCAGAGAAATGTTGCATAAACATAGAATTCTCCAACGTATAATGCTTTGCAGTTTGTGCATTAAAACTAATGTCCAGAAGAACTCCTCAGATATGGGACACAAATGTCAGTAGAATTTGCCAAAATTGTCTGCAGATGTCTGCTGGCCACGCAATCAGGCGGTATTTAATGCAGCCATGAAAAATCAATTACTCAGGACCCCTGTCTGTCTTTGTTTTTGAAAAGATGCCAAAGTTCCCTATACTGTTTTGTTATTTTCACTCATAAATTCCCATTAGCCTTGTAAAAAAGCTATTTCTTCCTAAATTCTTTCATTCCGTCTGACTCCAATTCCCCACTTCTACCTTCATCTGATTTTTTGTGTAGATCCCACAAATCCACTGAAATTATCAAATCGACCAGAGTCTTCACACTACCACAGTGATTTCAATTTCTTTTCTACATTCTAAAAAAAATTCCAAAGCTGCATTGTAAATTTAAGCATATTAACAACAGGTTTGCTTTTCTTTAAAAAGGGGTACGTGAAGTCAGCCTGAGTGACTTCCTGTTCACAGACCCCTGCAGAGGGAGGTCCAACTACCAACATTAAATTGGCAATTACTCTTTTAATGATCACAATTTGCTGCATTTACATAGAATTAAATGTAAATGCATGCATCACATCTTATATGCTAGGAATGATATTTTTTTCAAGGTTATTCACCTTCCCAATTATCACATCGTGACCAGAAACAAGTGAATGTATGGACTGTAAATGCCATGCACTGGTATGTATTAATTTATAATTAATAATTAAAATTTTTAATGTGAAAATATAGCATTGTATCACTTACACACTGCAAGAAGCTAAAAGAAGTTTTCCTTAATGTAATCCATTTTTTTACAACTGTTTTATTCTGCTTTTAAGTCAAGGCAGGTAATTCACAACAACAAAATTAAAGTACTTAATTTTTCTATTTCCACAGGGTACTCAATAATTTCCATTTATCAGGCCAATGATTAAAAAAATGCAAAGATAAACACTATATCCTAAAATTTTATTTAAAAATGAAGAGGTATCGTAAATGTGTCTACATGCACCTCAAAGACTTATATTTATAGAGTGAGAGGGTTTCTATCCCAACTTCTAAAGTGGAAGCAGTCAAGGCTTCTTTAAACATACATTTTTAACTAGCAACACTTCCAAAGTGGGAACAGACTGCCTGATGGCTACAATTAAAAGTGTCATCAGCAAAAGAAATACATGATTGTTTCCAGCAGCAATAAATACATAATCCTACATTCAGCCTTGCAAATATGATCCACATTACGTGTTTTACAGATAAACAGGCTGAAACAAGCACTGTATCAGCACGCAGGAGAAACAAACAATGTATAGCAGGAGTACTAGTTCATAGTGGTTAAATTATGCTATAGGTATGTAGGAAAAAATGTAGCAAATAAATGTGGTTTAGGAATATTTTCTCCTTTGGGGTCAAAAACACCATGGGTGCTAGGTTTAGTTTCCTTTATTCTGATTCAACATGTTCTTCATGAACTCGGAAAATTAAAATATGTGAATCTCTCTTAACTAAAAAAATAAGAAAGTCTTATTCAGCCCATAATACTTTCAGCAAGACTAGCTTTTGAGTTTTTACACTATAAAAACTGCTTTTAAACAGTATTAATTGTTATTTGGTTTTCCTCCAAAAACTGCCCAGGTAATTTGCTTTCCTTAATACAACTCAGCAGTTTCCCATCACTTTGCTAGAAATGGCTTGAATTAAAAAAATATGGAGGAGTAGAATGATTCTACTTGATATTCTGCATATTTTCGTAAATTTTTTTAATTCATATTTTGTGTCCTGGATAAGCCTGCTTTCAGAAAATGCATTAAAATGGGAAAATATCTGCTCATTCCCCTTCCTAGCCTTTCAGATTCAAGCCAACACACATCTGAAATGGTTGGCAATGGGCTTTAAAATTTACATTTTTTTTGTTTGGTTTCAAGCTATTTTAACATAGCCTGAAAATCTGCTCAAATAGACGCTAAAAGTAAAAAAGAGATTAGGAAAAAATTTACATTTCATTTAGAATTTCTCTGTAATTCTCTCTATAAAAATACCAACTGGAACAATTGCATAACTACTTAGATCTCAACCCTTTCCCTTGTTACTTTAATATATTTATAGAGAAAATACCACAATCCATGAAAATAGAACTTAGATTTTGGGTTTGCTCCGTTTATATGTATTGAGAAACAAAAAAACTAGATAAAGATTACAGATTTCCTCCTGTTTAAGGTCTTGTAATAGAAACACACCTACATTTATACAAATCTTGTTGTTCAAACCGCTCTTCAGAGAATAGTAGTGCTCCACTGCTGGCATGAACACAGAGGAAAAACTGGAGCATGAATAACTCCTGGAATCACAAAGCCATTAAGGCATCACCACCATCTACTAACTGGGAGCAAGTTTCAGAGATCTTTCAGAAAATATATAGGTCAGCATCTGTCATTCAGAGTCCTACTTGACAAAGCTTCTAACCAGCAGTTAATGTTTTGAAACAGCTTTCTTATCTGGGACTGTTGCTGTATGTATCAAGCAGCACAAAGTATGTATTTATGTATAAATTACATGCACATATATAAATACAATATACATAAAGTATGTATAAATTATCCTTCACTGAGTGAATTATAGATTATTCCCCTTCTCCCTTTCCCCCAGATATCCCATACACAAAAAAATCAGCCGGAATATAGTTTGTTTGCTGTTTGGGAATGAGTTTTGTTCAGCCTTATGCATTTAATTTCTCAGCCAATGTAGCGATCCTTATTTACTTTGAAGGAATAAATTGGACGTGACTGCTCATGCCATAAAACTAGGAAGTTTCACAACGTGCTAATCACTGAATGTTAATCACTGGTTGCATTTGGATCTTAATATTAAAAAACTAAGTTTTAGGCTTCCAGACCTAGATTTGATTGAGTCTCTTAGCATTCACTGAACCTCTTGAATAATTAACATGGTTTTTTTTGCACTGTTAGATATGACTGCAAAAACTTAAGAATAAGATGCCAAGCAAATAAGAAAGAGCAACTTGTTACCATCATGCTGTTCAAACTAATTTTTCATTCCACATGAGAGATCATACAGCTTCTTTTTTCAGGAGATCAATCCATAAGGAAGATGTAAAATTGCTACCACCATAAGGTAATAAAACTTTCCTCTACTTCAAGTAGAGAACTGTACTTCAGGACTAAAGAAATCAAGGCTAAGGTCTTAACTCCCAACATCTGTATGTTCATGATTAATGTCTTTCTGGAAACCGTTGCACTGATGTCTCCAGTGTAGCCTAGAAATAAAATGAGTGAGTTTAAAAATTGTCTAGAACAACAGAACCAACCTAGTTGTTGTGGGTCAGTTAATTTTGCTGGCTGCCAATTTATCTGAAGTTATTTTAGATTTGTGTGCGCTACACTGCAGTTTTCAGTACAGACATTTCATTTATTTCCATTACACGGATTCCTTCCTGAATGCTAAAATCCAAAACGAGAACATTTTTTAAAAATAACTAAAAAAAGACAAAAGCAATTCCTAATGCCAAGACCAGTCTTAGAAAAACAGTATGTTCAAGCTGAAATTGTCAGAAGTAGATATTGTCAACAACACTCTGCAGCGGTTTAAAGTGTTAAATTTTGTCTATTTTAGCTTTACAGTTTGTACACCATTTAAGATTGATTTGTAAGAGCTATTTCTCTGAGCAGCATCGTTAGCGATTCAGTAAAAGACTACTGCCTTATGTTGCATTTGGAAGATTTTCACCACAGCAAAATCTGGAAATACTTTGAGAAACATTTAAATCCTATGTAACCCTCATTCAGACCTATTATCAGTGAATAGTTGCAGACCAAATCTGACCAGCTATTTGTTATACACTTTCTCCAGTAAAAAATATCCCAATATAAATTCTTGGCAGGACTGCTGGCATGTGCTCCAATACAGACATAGCTTTTGTGCTAATGTACCCATTTCAGCAAAGAGCATGATTTTATGCTGGAAACACTTCTGCTGGTATAAGCCCCTGAGTAGGTTATTTTCTTAGAAAAGGGCTCGCACTTGAGTTCCATATTCCTCTATCTGTAGCAGAATAACAAAAAAATTACATCCAGATAATGTCGTCCCTATAAAAAGGAGTAACTTATAGCTCTAACCAGGATGTAAACTGGGCCAAGGTGATGCATTCCTTTGAAACTCCAAGGCATATGGTAAAATAGCCCTTTTCCTCCCCCATGAATATCAAATTAACGGCTTGCCTATCAGGCCTCCACCTTGCTCATTTTGGCCATTACTTGTTTGTATACTTATAGAAGTATAACCTTTTCACTTACACAGAAAAATAATGGGTATAAGATTACTATTTTAAAACTGCTATATATATGCCCCGGAAGCTCCTATTTAAACAATATATAGTCGGGCCTCTGTTTGATCTCATTTCCCTTTTTTTTTTCCCATCCCAAGACTCCTTTCAAGTGTTAGACAAATGTCCTCCAGTCTAACATCAAAACATACTGACAGGAATAAGACTGCAAGGCTGCTAGCTTCTCTCAAGCAATGCCACCCATTGATCCATGAATAAATGTTCCAGCTTCAAGGCACATCTCTGCTGTAAAGCTATCTCTTTTGAGATTCAAAGAAGAGCTCCTCGTCTGGTGCCCAGAGATCTGAAAACCTGCTGTAGTAACTGTGGGAGTCAAAAACTGACATCATGGTTTGCAGCGTTCGGTAGGATTTACCATCTCATTATCTTATGAAATAACAATAGAATTTTAGAAGAATTACATATAAGAATCAAACACCTTCTTTTCACATGCTGGCATTCTGCTGCCAATTTTTTTTACATTTAATAATTGCTTAAAATAAAAACACTACCTGTTTTCAAATGACACAAAATATATACATTACAATCCCAAACCAAAATTAAGAAGGTCCGGCTTTCACTTTGTTAACAAATGCTTTTTAGTGATATTGTACCAATAATTTACCTAAAAAATTACTAGAACATTGTATTGCCTACAATATGCTAGGAAAGATGAAGCTGTAACTGAAGTATTTTAGAAATTCTGAATTTAGAAAATCTTTTAGAAATTCTCTAACAATAAAAGCTTTTGGGTGCGTGGCTTTGATTTTACATCTACGTAATGAATAGAATTAAAACATGCAACTTCGTTGATTTTGCCCCAAAAGCCTCTGTGAAGTAGTAGCCTAGCTTTCTACTCAGACCTTGTTTTAAATCCCACTCCAGGATTAGCTCCTGGAAACCAAATATATCTAATAGTCATGCAAGTACTCCTGAATTATCTTCTGGATCTTAAATAAGGTAAACTTATTTTCAACCTCAGTGGCATTCACTGCTTCAAAAACTCACTACTACTGAGGTATATAGGCTGAAAAAATGCTAAAATGTACACTTTAAGTGGATATCTATAATAACAACATTTTCCTGAAATTTCGTGGCACTACTTTATTTCATGTCAAGTGCTCCAGTTTGTAAACAAAGCTGAATGAGACAGTCTGAAAAAAAATGGGGGGAAAAAAAAGAAAAATAACAAATATAACTGCACTCCTGACTGAACCTTATCTGAAGAGTTGTGATGAATGCTGCTATAATATATCAAATGCCAGTTAACAATAGCCTACTGAAAAAGAGCTGGCTTTGGGATATATTTACTCACGTCATTCTTGGCAAGCATACAAAGTATGAGTCAGTCTGGAACACTTATACTACTTGTTACAGTTAAAGAGAGATTCAGGTCTGACTATGAATACCCAACTCACTTTTAAAAATATTTGTTTTTCTACATGACTGTTTCCTAAATTCTGATGTTTAAAGTACATTTAATTTCTTTTTAAGGAAAAAATACCATCTTGGAAGCAAGAACCTATTTGTGAAGCAAAAATGTCAATGTGCATTGACTGAAACTGATTCAAATTTATCTAAGGTAAATGGTGAAATTGAAATATGGGTTGAACCTAAGATGCCAGGCTGTTTCTGACAGACGTTCTAGCTCAGTTCCCTCAAACCTTCTACAACAGCTCCTATATTTGAAAGATCTGTCAATAGTTTTCCAGGGGAAAATGACTGTAAAACCTGTTCCAAAATCACACCAAGTTGCCAGAACACCAAACATAATCACCTTTCAATTACCCACAGTAACTGAGAGTTCTGGTAACGCAAATGAAGCAAAAAATCAGTAGTTACACAAACACACACATATTAAGCTGCACAGAGCACTGAGGAATCAGGAACGCTGTGGACTGTGAAGGCAGAGATCCCACAGTGAGCACTGACCTAAGTCACGAAAGCCACGTATTATCGCAGCATTGCATCAAGTACAGCTACTCCGCTTTCACACCCACACAGCTCAAGAGGAACTAGCGCCATGTTTCTGCACCTGCAGCCTGAATAACTGTGAGGTGATTGCAGATGAAATCAAAGAAAATGAGCAAGCTTCTACTCTCTGCAGAGCTATTTATCACAAAAGCCTAACTGCGGTGCATATAGATTGTAAGGAACTAGAAAAGGAATGGAAAATAATGGACTAGTCCCTTCCTCAACAGCTAAAAATAGTATATTTTTAACTCGAATATACCTCATCACTTTCTAGAAAATTATATACACACAAATTTACAACAAATATGGAATATAAAATGTGATTTGGAATTTCATTGTATTCCAGTCTCTTAGGACATTAGATAATTATGGAGTTATTCATACTTGTTGTATGAACAAACAGACACATACCTAATATACTAGGGCTGAATATAGGTAGTTTTTTAGTCAATAATATCCAAGGGAGAAATTACAAGTACTTCAGTGAGCTGCTCCTTTTGGAAGAAAGCATATAAAACTGTTGGGAAGAAGATTATAGTAGGAAATCAAGGTGCAGATGAGGTTAGAAGTGACTGTAGGTTTTGTTTTTGTTTAACAGCCAGTACTTACTCAATCTATGCTCAATTTAAGAAACTAAACATACAAAGCAATGTGACTGACTACTATGATTTTAGCAGCTCCTCATCAATATTTGGAAAACAACAGCAGTATCTCGTTCACACATATTTGCACAAATGTGTTCAGTCTCAGCACATTGCATCTGTTCATCCTATTCACACCCACTCTCGTCAGCGAGCGTTCATCCCACATAAACACTTGCTGGAATTATCTCACCCTAAGCAAGCTCCGTCATATATCTGTTTAGCACAGTACACAAATAGATAGGCATGTACATATACGTTGCAGCAGCGGCTCATCCTCCCGTTCCAGGCCCATGTCCAAGCCTCCACCACACAGCCGTTCATTACGCTGCTCTCCCCACTCATTTTGTGCACAGTCTGGGCCCTTACGCTTTGTTGGCATTCTTTCTGCTAATGTATATACACCCTCCTCCTCCTCAGATACAAACCTGAATGTCCTCCCTCAAACCTCCATCCCAGACCACAAGGAGGAAGCCTCAGAGAAGCTCTGGAAGAGCTGCAGGGACCCACTTGACCCCAGGCCCCGCCATTTTGCTCACATTCCTGTTCTCCTCTACCATCCTACCACCCTCCCACCGAGCTGTACTGCCCTGGGGGCCCGCATCATGGCCAGCAGCATGCCTTCCATTTCTACTCCACTCAGCACCCTCCACCTTCCCCGTCCCACACCAGCCCTCCCCTCCCAAGGCGCAGCAGCTGTGCCCCCCATCCTGTCCTCCCACCTTGGCCCCAGGGGCGGACCCTGCCCCCTTGGGCCTACCTCTGCCAGCAGCTTTGACCCTCCAATGGAGCAGCCATTTTCTGGGTAGCGGTCCCTGGTGTGGGGGTCCCGCAGGCTGCTCTGAGGGGAATCCCCTCCTCACCCTCCTTCTCCCTCACGGAGGGCAGGGCTGCTGTCCAAAACAGGCCCTCTGAGGCGGGGAAGTGTAGCTGTGATGCTCCTCTCCAAGACCCTGTAATGCCACCGTGACTGGGGCCATCTGTATTGCACCCCTAAGGCAGGCTCAGAGGTAAGGGAGCCTCGATTTTCACCTCTGCCTGCGAGCAGCCTGGCTGGCAGAACCGCAGGCCTCCATTCCCCACCTCCCGGGGGGACACGGCACAGAATTATTGCTGCATTTCAAAGACAGGCGTGCGTTTGGCCTCATGGAATTGCTTCGTGGGTCCTTTCTCTCTGAACAGGAAAATGAAATTAACTGTGGAAGGGAGGAACTGCTTATGGAGTGATCCCATTTCTAAACCACATTATGTTTTCTTAAGTATAGTCTCTATTGTATTTTCCATATCCTATACAGTATATTTTAGCACAGCAAAATACATAGTGGTTGTTCGCATTAATAGATTATTTAGGAATGGAAATCTTAAGGAAAAGCATGTGGAGGCCATAGGTATTCATATTATATTTACATATTTAAAGTGTCTTGACATCATCTTGTTGCTGTAAGCATAATGTGAATTATTTAGTGTGCAATACTATATTTTTTAAAAGATAAATTATGTAATGAAAATCGTATTTTATATACACACAAAAAGTGCACTATCATCTACCTGACATCCATATAAAAATAAGGAGCAGGTTTTACTCAAGAGATTTTGTTTTTCTTGGAGACAATTAACTAAATGTTCAAGTGCGTTATTTAATCAGTGATGAGTGCTACTGCTTTTTCAAAAAGAGCTGGAGGTGGTAGTGAAACAACAGAGTTTTACAGAGCTGTCCCCTCACAGGTTGCTCTGTGTATTGGAGATCAAAGACTCTTTTGAGTCTTTTTCAGACCAGCTTTCTGGAGGCTGCAGGGAGAACTGGTTCATAATCTTCAGGCTCTCTTCTGCTCTGAAATGTTTCTATATGCTCAGGATATTGGCTCTTTAAGGCATGTATACCCCAAAAAGCAGATTGCTTGAATTTCCTGAGTGCTGCTCAGTGTTAGTCTGGGACCTATTGTGCAACATAATCATTAAAATATGGTTTCTTGTAGCCAAGTAATTTTGGTTGTATATTTAAAATAGTAATATTCGCATACAGACATATCTGCTTCAAAAGCCTGAGAGAATCTAAACAAAATCTATTTTTCAGAAGAAAATAAACACGAAATAAATAAGCAAGCCTTTTTAATTAGAATTTGTCTAACATTAACATTTATAACATGCTGGGTAGATACTATGGACAGATTTATGGAAATTTAATGGCTGATACGTGAGGACCACTCAGCAACCTAGTTTAGCCTGGTGGAGAAATGCTGTCAGGCTCTTGACATGGATTTTCTTTTCCTTGGATTTTTTAAATACTGCTTTAAAACTCAAAAAGGTACAAGACATATAGAAAACAGAGCTAGGCAAATAAGATAGAGACCTATACACTGTTTTCATGTTTCACTTGCTTTGATTGCATTTGCTTTCAGATTATTTTGGAGAAGGAAGCTCAGGAGAAAGGAATTTGTCAAACAGAAAAGGAAAAGGCAGAAGATTCCCATCTCTCATGTGGAAGAACTGTACTGAAAAGAGAGAGGTAAACACTGCAAATAGTCATTGCTTCTGCACACTAAAGATGATGGTGGGCAACTTAGTAAAATACAGACATTCTTGTCTTTGGATCAGTTCAGATTGTGCTAGCATGTCTAAAATTGAATCTGCTCCATTTAAAAGCAAGAAGATAAAACATCTGACATTATCAAATCACAGGAGTATGTGTATTAATCTCTGTCAACACAAATATGTACGGCACTACTGAGATACAAGAATGCACACATATATATGTATCTGCAGGAATCCAAGAAATATGTCTTTTGGTTGCCCAACTCTAAGGACATCGATTCAGTTTCTGATATGGATATGACTATGCAAGTTATCAATAAGGCATGAGTGCATTATCTGACTGAATTAGGTTTACTGTAAGACTTTTTCCAAATACTAAGTAGCTTAGTACTCAATTCATGCTTATATATTTATGTTAGTCCTTCTTTCCAGATGACTTACCTTTCGAGTGCTATTAAATATTTATATGCTGTCAGGAGTAACAAGATGGAATAGTAACTGGCATTATAAAAAAAAAAAGTAAAGACATATTTAGTCTTACTTCTCCACTCATTTTATGAAAAAAAGACCTCATCTGCTAAATAATTTTGACAGTTTCTCCATAGTCAAGGAGTTTGCAGAAAGCACTTGAAGTCCAGGATAATAGTATCTTCCGATACTATTATTGGAATATTGGGAACAGCTTTGCAATTATTGATTTATTTTTATAGGAAGCACATATGATCCATATGTGTCCTCACTGGCACACTCCTGAGGTTATATCTGAGGATGTAAAATTTAAAGTTTACATTTTTGGAGCCTGGTAAAAGAAGAAACAATCTTTCTACCACACAGTAATGTTGTTATTCTTAGAAGCCATTTTGTGCTGATTTGGCACTGAAAAAGTCTCCTTTTTACCAAAATGTTTTCTTCTAAATTACAATATTCTATAAATGAAAATTTAAGTTTGAAGAAGAAAATCTTATTTTAAAAAGCCTGTCTGATTTTAAACTACAGTATCAATACTATGCTTGTGTTGACCGAATGTAGTATGGCAGAGTAATTATATGACCTTCATAAGAAAGAGTGACACTCTAAGTTTTTATTCCAGAGAACAATGAAGGAAATATTGTTCTATATAGTATACATGTAAAATGTAAATAAATGGCTTGATCTTAAGCACTAAATAGGAAACTATTTCATTTACAACATGCCTATCATGGAATTTGTGTTTTCCTACTAAATTTTAAAACCATTTTCCTGTAGGAAATGCAATATTTCTTGAAGAAAAGTTTTATGAACTCTTACACAAGTATAAACTGTTTAGGGGGTGGAGACATACATATACACACAACCAAATGAAATATCTTAGGAGTTTATGTAAGTTGAGTGCGTCAGAAAATAACACCTAGGATTGAATTGTTTCAAATACAGACACACTATTTGAATTATGTTCTTATTTTGCTTTCCTTTTCTATCCTGGGAACCTGAACCATTGCACTGTAGGAATAAATAGTAAAGAAACAAGAATACAGAAGAAGAATGTCCTGCTGGAGAACTATCTACTATTTTAGTATGTTTAAATTGAATACGACTCTTCAGGACTAATTTCCTTTACTGAGTTTCATAAATCCATACATGAGAACTGCAAATCATAGAATTATCACTGGGCCAAGGTTTCACGCTTGCCCTAACTTAGCCTCATTTTTTGTGGTCAAAGATAATTATATGTATAATTTTATGCCTTCAGTTATTTGCAACTGAAGAAAGTAATTCTATTATCTGAAACCTGACTTCTAATAATTTATGCTTTCAATGCTGCTGTGAAGTGTCAGTCTGATGTTAAACCCACAAAACTTTAACTTATGTAGTCAATGTGACCTAGTTAACTATTTTCATGTATATCAAGGAAAAAGTACTACTTTTTCACCAAACTATTTTCTGCATTTAGCAGAAGCAAACATTATTTGACTCAGAATAGTTATAAACATAATTTTCATCATTATCTCTACCCCATTCCATAAAGATGATTTAATGCAAAGAAGGTCTTTCTAACTTCAGCATTATTCAAGGGCGTTGTTTTAAGTGTAGTTGTAAATTCAAGCAGTTATTGACTAAAGGACATTGGCCCTATTATCATGTTAGAGCATTTGGGGTTTTTTATGAGATTAAGTATTGAACTGCTTACAAAATAATTATTTAAAAATTTGCCATTAATTCAGTATTTTATTTTGTGTTACTTTTCTTAGCTCTAGATCTTAGCATGATCTAAAAAAAATCTTAGCTTTTCCCCTCATGCCCTCTGTCTCTGTTGCACATGCTAAGCATCATTTATTCCTAACTTTTTATATTGTTACTTATTAGGATATGGCAAATAATGGCAAATAATACTGCCCTTATTATAAGATCCTGCAACTTATGCTGCCTTAAGCTCTGTCAACGAAAAATATCTATTCAAATGCAGTCTTAGGGATTTAGGCCCCAAACTCTAAACTGTTAGAGCCTGTGGGTCATTTTATTGCAACAAAAGAAAAGAAAAAAATGTTCCTTTTGAAAAGTATATTTTGTCAATATTTATTTTACAAGCTGCTTGGCTGTACTGTTAATATTTCTGGGCTTCATAGGGATAGAAGACAATGGTTTTTTACATTATTAAACAATTAACTAGCTGTCCCTTACTTCTGTGACATCTTTATGAAACCAAATTGTTCTTTTGTTAACCTTCGCTTCAGCTTTGCAAAAATAGCACGTATACAATTGTCCACATACGCACGTGAATTTGTATCTCATAGCATCTACTTCTCTCTTAATTCATTGCCTTATAAACCAAGAGAAACGTGGTTGAAGCCAACAGGTACGAAATAAAATAATGGAACAGGTTTTTTTTCCAGTAGACTTAATTTTAAGAAGATAATTCGAATAACCTGGTAATTTGATAAATCATGAAAAGCTGTTGGTATAAATGCATAATAATGGTACTACAACCTGTGAAACGCATTTCAGGCATATAGCCCTGATCAAGTTACTGATTGCTAGCCGCTACCTCATTCTGAGGTTGGCTGCTGAGCCACTAGGATGTGACAGGGCTGTAGCAAGCGATTTTCATGTGTAACCCATTGGACTGTGTTTAAGTAACCTCTGAAAACTATCTAAACAGATGCACTTTACCAAGTTGGACTGAAGGATCCAAATGAAGTTTAGTAGGGATGTCTTCATACAATTGGTGCATAGCCGCTCTCACGCAAATATGTTTGAAAAGCCAGCCTGCATGCTTTTCTTTCTGTAGTCTTAAGACAGCACAATGAGTCATTTCTCTGCTGAGCTTGAGAGTGTTCAGAATTCATTCACTGACTCTACCTGGAAAGCTGACAAAAAAGGTCAGCATAGACTCCCTCAGCTCCACCTCCTCTATTCCTCCTTTTGTGGGTTTCCACTCCTCCCTTTGGTATTTTATGTAAATATTTCAGTTGCCTCTAATAGCTCTTTTTTGTGTCAGTGGTTGCAATAATTCCCCGTCTCCACTGACATACTAGAGAAACAAACCAAAAGACCATGTTATTTCCTAAGGACTAGCCTTGTCAGATTTCAAGCTTCCATCACCAAGATCGGGTACCCTCAGTGTTAGTATGAATATCAGAAACCTTGTAAATAGCCTTCAAGCCTGAAGATACATTAGAAGAACAAAGTAAAATTCCAAAACCATCTAAATGAGCTAGGATCTGAGTCCAGAGTCAGATGTGCAATTCTGGGTGTTTCAATGGCATATTAAGAGGCACCCACTCCACCCAGCACACCAGTGGGTCATCATGTTCTCATCATGTTTCTTTGCCCTCTTTCAGAGGCTACTCATCCTTCCCCCATGCTTCTAGGTAGAAGCATATGTGTGGTTTTTCCTTAACTAGACTGTCAAAATACTCCAGGTTAAAAGTGTTTAAACTAATCCAGATAATTTTCAGAATTCACTTTCCACAGGAACTAATCCTGAAGATATGTAGCTACTTGTGAAAACGGCAGTCCCCTGTATCTGGTGTAAGCCAGCAAGTATTTACAGTTGGTGGCATGTAAATCCCTGAAGTATTAATGTGTTTTTTAACATACTGCCTCTCATTTTAAAGTTTTTATGTTAATCACTGTGCCTGCTGGGAATAAAAGATATCAAGATCTTTTTCCTTAGTGAGTTAACTTTAGCTCTTCAGTTCATTCCCAAGTGTTAACTATTTCTGAGTTAGGATAGCTCCTCCTGATGTCTCTGTATTCATTCTAAGAAAAAGTGGACTGAAATGCTGGAAAGTTGTTTCTGTAAATTGTCTTGATAGAATTTACATATCTGTGCAGGCAGATATTGTCAGCTGCTATTATTGCTTTGTTAAATACAGCTGTCTCTTTGATTGCCTTTGGTATTACACATATTCTTCTCTCAATTCAGGGGCTGATAACTTAATGCAACAGTATAACTTATGGCATTAACTGCATAACCTTATGTGTGTTCTTTTCCAGTTGTAAATATGATGCTGTTAGAACCCCCTAGGTGCACTGCCGAGATCTTGCCCTCATGACGTAATCTTGCTTTTTTTGTCCTTTACAGCCAACTCTTTCAGTATCTTATTGATTACTGTCCCACTGTTTAAGCCTACCAACTTTCACAGTCATGCATTATGCATATGCTTCTCTTGCTATTAATAGTCTTAAGACTTATCTAATGTTCTCTTTTTTTTTTTTTTTTTGGCAAGTGTTACAGTTTTTACTAACTTCTTTATTCTGGAAAAATGCCAGATACGCCTATCCTCTGTAGAGTCTATTTTTCCCCCCTTAAAACATGCAGGCATACAGTCTGGACAGTTTGCTTGCTGCGGTGATCTTGATATGAACTGATTGTCCTTCATTAAGTACACTCACTCTTGCTTCCCGCTTAAAAGTGAAAGGTGTTCACTTTGCGTGTAATTCAGGCTGCTGGGAACCTGCGTTGAAGTTCATGTTTTCTGTGTAAGCAACATCCTTAAGTCCACTAAGTTTCAGGGGACTCATATATCTTCAGTCTATGTAGAGCTTTTCTTACCTACAGATGGGAACACTATCAAGCTGTCTGGGTTCTTGTAGTAGAACTGTTCTAAATAAAACTGTTGGAAGGGCCACAAGATAAAGCCTTTTTTGTCAGAGTTATAGAATCATAGAATGGTTTAGGTTGGAAGGGACCTTTAGAGGTCATCTAGTCCAATCCCCTGCAGTGAGCAGGGACATCTTCAACTCGATCAGGTTGCTCAGAGCCCCGTCCAGCCTGACCTGGAATGTTTCGGGGGATGGGGCTTCTACCACCTCTCTGGACAACCTGGGCCAGTGTTTTACCACCTTCATTGTAAAAACTTTTCTCTTTATATCCAGTCTAAATCTACCCTCTAGTTTAAAACCATCACCCCTTGTCCCGTCACAACAGGCCTTGCTAAAGAGGTTGTCCCCATCTTTCCTATAGTCTCCCTTCAAGTACTGGAAGGCTGCAATAAAGTCTCCCCGCAGCCTTCTCTTCTCCAGGCTGAACAATCCCAACTCTCTCAGCCTGTCCTTGTAGGAGAGGTGCTCCATCCCTTGGATGATTTTTGTGGCCTCCTCTGGAGTAGCTCCAACAGGTCCATTGTAATGTAATTCAAATTTATGTTCTACCCTGACTGTATTTCCCAGTGTCACTGACACTCATGTGCAAACCCATGGAGTCCTTCTTTGCAGACATCGTGAAGTCTTTTAAGTGTTGTGTGATAACAGGCCTCTTTGGCAGCTGTAGACGCCTGTTATTAAGAGATGATTTGCTGAATGTTCCTATACGCATAGAGAGGAATTCAAGTGGGTGTGATTTACATAGCATGTGCTGATGTGCAGTTTGCTGTCATAGGGAACGACACTTCTTTGTATATGGAAGAACACAGCTGAAAGTAATAGCAAAGGCTGCAGAGTGCAGTGGGCTGAATGATTTCCATGCACATGGTATGAAAAATCTGCCATTTTGAATGGTAAATCAACCTTTTTTTCTTAGTTTGTTTTGGTTTTAATCAATATACGGATGTATTTTTACAAAGTTATTACGTGGACCCAGTCCATTCTAGTCATCCTTTTTCTGTTGTCACAAGCTTCATGAGATGTCTGGGCTCAAGTAACTCTACTTATTATTTGCTTTTATTTTACAAACAGCTGTAATATTAGAAGATCCTACCTTCGTGCACCTCTTTTTCAAAGATCTTCTGTGACCTCATAGCTTAGTTTAGGTTTCAGTATTTTTTTAGAGAGCAAGCATAACACTTTCTGCCTGCCCAATTTTAAATTTAATTGCTATTAGTCCATGGGATTTCTGATTTTTTTCTTTACAGTAACTTGATGTCCTCCAATGCTGGGGTATCACCATTTCAGGCAAACTGAGTCCTCTCCCTGCCATATGAATGCTCCAATAACAATAACAAATATTTCCATGAAAACATTTGAGACTGGTTATAAAGGAAGATATGTTCCTTCTTTAAGGGTGCAATAACATCAGAAGTTTTCAGCATTTGGTATACTCAGTGGTCCTTTTGTACATCAAGGGATCTTTCAGGCAGCACGTTAGGCAAGAACAAACATTTTATCTAATCTATTTTACATATTATTTAAACGATTTCTTATTATTATGTTTTTGTAGCTATTCACACAAATATGGAAATCAAAGGCAAGTGGATGAGACAAATGCAGTTTATTCTCCTACAGAATGAGGCACCTATGGGGATAAACTAAATGTGACCCTGAGAGCTGTCAAGACAAATTAACTGGTCAAGAACCATCTAAACAAATTCAAATTTAAACTGCATAAAACTAAAAAAGAGAGGTCTTTCAGCTGTCGTACTTAACATTTAGACCTACAACACTTAAAGAATGAGAAGTACCTTCAAATTTTTTTCCTAAAGGACAAACTTATTTAAAAAATAAACAGTCATGTCTGAAGCATTACTGAATTCTTGCCAGCAGCCAGAATGAACTTAAAAAGTCAGGGGAGAAGACTTTTTCTGAGATGGAAATGAATTCAGTAACAGTTATCCTAACTGCCAAACTGGTAACGTGATTACTGGGAATTTAAGGTGTAAGCAAAACCAATCTTAATTTTCCAGCAGATGAGCCAAATGCCACCAGAGAGTATTAAATCACAGGTATTTCTTTGGAGCCAAGTCCTATCGGTGAGAAAGGTAATTTCTGATGCAAAAAGATATAGCTGTATTCTGAAAATTGGCCAAATCATATTGTGAAATTAAATGTGAACAGGAAATATTGGGAGGCTGTAAAATGCTAAAGTTAGCTGTTGGGGAGAAAAAGTTTTGGTGATTGTTAGCTATGGATGATTTGATACTTATACAAATTCTGAGATCATTGACCACATACATTACATAACACTGACTGTATCAAAACTTGAGGCAATTAAAGATCCAGTTTACATTAAGTAACATAAAAGCATTTATGAACGTATTTCTTTTAGATGGTCCTAACGTCTTTTGAGGATCTCACCATTCATATTTCATAGTAAATGTATCACTAAATAATAACCACGTTCATTCCACAATTGCTGAAAGTACTGTGATAACTGGATACTCCTACCTCAAGTTGCCAAGGCAGGCTGTGTAGGTCTGGCACTAGTGATGTGGTGGGGACCCAGCAACTGGGCTCTGGTAAGGCAGTTCCTCTGTGCCACTTGAGTACTTTTTTGAATTGCAAATGTTCCTAATTGAGCCCAATTAATTCAAGAATTAACACCACAGTGGAGATGTTGTAGATACACAGTAAGAGGTGCTGACCACAATAGTGCACCAGATGCCTCTGAAGTAAACAGTACTGTTTTACCTGCCAGTGTTTCACAGAAAAGCATACAACTGGATTATAGCTGTACTGAAGGTTACCTTTAAATCTGTTGTGGTTTTTTCTGGAATTGAAAAATGATATGGTCAGCTGGGAGCCTTTAAGATTTAGGAAAAGGCATATCTATAAAACCTACACAGAAAAGTACATTCTATCATTTTTTCTGAACTGACCTTCCATGTAGTTGTCATCTATCAGAAGGGACAACCGCAAGTGTTCAAAAGAACCGCTAGACAAGCCCAACTCCAATATGCCAGATACTGTACTATTTCTGAGAGGTGTTGTTCTCTGATGTTTGAAATCCACTTTTTTTCTGGTTCTCAGTACAGATAAGTTGTTTTGTACAGCAGTTGTTTGACTGTGCCTCCCCTCATGATCCTTCTGTCTTTTCTTTTAGCAGCTTCGCTCATAAAAGCCCACTTGCTGCATATATTGATTTCTGCTGTAGTTACTCCCCAGAGCTTTGTGGTATCACTTTTATGACGCTTATAATAGCAATCCTCTTTTGCAAAGTGGAGATCCCATTTATAATTTATGTATTTACCTATCAGAGCAGCCACATGTTTTTATTAGGTTCTGCTTTCATGCAGACTTTGCCTAGGATGACATTCTTGCCTTGGTCCATGAAAATGGAAAAATTGTGTGACTTTGGACTTTTGTGTGTTTCTGAAGACCTTTATGAACCGGTGATTACAAGAGTTGATTCGGCTTCAGCTGAACTCCTTAGGAGACTGAATTCAGCTACTGAATTCAGGATGAGCAAGATCAGACATTTTAGGAAGAGAACATAAACACCAGTCCCCATTTAGTCAGTATTCTAGGAAGCTGTTTCCTGTGTTTGAAGCACCCAGTCTTCTGAGACAAAATGTACTGAGAAATAAGCCCTTGCAACTCTGTGTAAAATAAACAAAAAGTATGTCTTATGGAATCAAATTTGTTGTAATTTTATTCCTTCCCCCACCCCCCTCCTTAATTGCTTACTTTCATTTTCTCCTGATGGAACACTGAAAATAGAGTGGTTGGCTAGAAATTCAAAACTGAAGTGAAAATTGTGTAACTCAGAGGTAATGTGTTAGTGTTCCACATTCTAACCATGCCTCTAATTTTGTAACAACCATTAGTGGAAGGTCTGACAAATGGCAGAAACCTGGAAAAAAGTGACAGAATAATTTCTCACTCTTCTTTTTCTTTTCCCCTGTTACCTACAAAGAGCAAAGGAAGCATGTGAGATTACATCAGCTGGGAAAAAATAGAATCAAGAGGGAGAGATGCGATGGAAATTCCTATAAAATCTATTCTGTGATTAGAGGTATTGTAAAGCATATGAAGAAACACAGGGGATTGCCTGGAGTTTTCTTATGACTCAGAGGCATCATCACATGGTAGGGCATACAGCTGTAGTCTTTGTGAAATGGCAATCTTTTCTGACATATTTATTACAGCACAAGGAAAAAAATATTTTAGGTACTTCTTCAATTAAAAAAGAGATAGGCTGGATAGCCTGTTTTGAACTGAAACACAAAAAAGTGCCTTTTCTAGAGGCATAACCTAATTAAAATCTATACTGCAGAGAGTACCAAGAGAGATATGAGCAAACTGTATATATTCAGTTAATGCCTAACACTGAGTGCATTTTTTTTGTCTTAAAGGTCTGTGCAGTGCAGAACTCAAAAGAAATTAAGTGTAGGATCTTTATTAAACCGCTAAAACAACTATTTTTGAGTGTAGGACTGGTTACAAAGAAAGAGTTCTCTGCTTCCATGTTTTAAGAAGGGAAATAAGAGAATGAGAAAAATGGCAAGTTTCTTAGCAGTATTAAGCAACGTATCCCTGAAATCATTATGGTTTGGGGCATTACCCATGGCTTTAGTTATGGAAGTTCCACACCTATAATTAATGCACAAAGAAACCATTATTTTTACCTTCTCAATGGTGATAAAAAAATATCATTCACTGGAAATATGAAAATAACCTGATATCCTTGCCCTGAGAATGAAGTTTCCTGGCTCTGTTTTACCACCAGCGTAACTGTGTCACTTCAAAAAAGGCATGCGATCTCGCGCATGTCTCGTCTCTGGTGTCCACATGGCCTGGGGGCTTCAGCTACTGCTGGCATCTCAAGGGTGGCACCCCAGCCAAAGCATGTGGAAGTCTGGAATTAAATGCCTGTTCAGGTTTCAGAATTCAAGGTTGGAATTTGTGATAAAGTGTTAGATTCTCAGTGTAGAAAGGAATACTGGAAGTTTGGCTAAGATGTGTTGTCCTGTTAGAATAATTTTCTGCCTAAAAAATCAGTATTTCCTTGCAAAAAAGAAGGACTATTAAAAAGGAAGACTAAAGATTTTTGATGAAGAGGATGACAGAGCTTTTGTATGGTCCAGGCGGTTCTGTGACAGGATTTTTCATTGTGCCGTAACTCTCCCTTGTGGTGCCTACATTTATTGTCTTAGTGTACGTGCTGGTTGAGGAAAGATTTTCTGTTTAGTTTTAATGTTTGTTTGATCTTTGCATCTTCACATTCTAGGCCAATGCCTTTTACATGGTATCAAAGATATTGCAAAGACCCAGCTATATCTTTCCAGAAGAGCTGGCTGTCCAAACATGACTATCCAGAATTGTCCGTCTGTCTTATTTGATGTCTTCCTTAGCCTGCTCCTCCTCCTTTCTGAATTTCGTGCTGATGTAAAATTTTAAGGATAACATCAAAGAAGGCTGTATGCACGTCAATCCCACAGTGATACTTAGCACATTGCTAGCGTTTATGTTATGTAAATGTAAGAGAATAGCTGTTTGAGAAAAGCTGCTACAAAGCAGGTAGTGATTTAATGAAAAGCACAAAGATTGAAAGGGGTTTGCGGAGCCCTGTGTGATGTGAATGTTAAGAAGCCCATTCACGTCATCAGCTTCCCTGCTGTACTTTCCATTCCCCCTCCTTTTTCAAGCCAACTTGAATACAGGGAACTGCGTGCTAAGGAAAACCTTAAACTAAGTGTGTAATCAGTCTAGCCACAATCAATGCAGCACAGTTAATCGTTTTCATTAACTGAATTAGCTTTTCTCTTTTTTTGCTGTATCTGCATCTCTTTTGAGCCTGGAGCACGTAAGACATATTTAAGATGTAGTTACTTTTGGAAAACTCCATTTATACACTCAAAAGGAAAAACAAAGTTATTCTTTCTAAGAAGAATATTCAGGTAGTATATATTTAAAAAACATAAGCATATGTATAATGCGTAGTTTAACATGCAAGTTTAGCTCAGTGGATCTGACTCTTCTCTTGAAGCAGTGAAAATGAAATTAATGCAGCTGAAAAAAAATTTACTACAACTGTAAAACCCCTATTAAATGGGAGTTTGCTGGAGTCAAGGAACTTCTGTTTGAATCAGTTATGGGATTACAGCCAAACTCAGCCTACAGGTGTCTGGAGGTACACAGGAACAGATAAATGATGACCACAAGAGATCTTTAGGTTCACAGAGCCAACACGGGGTTTGGCTCAGTAAGTCTACAAATTTTACCTTAATTCTTTTTCAAAAAGATAAAAACATGCCTTTGCCACTGGGGTACTTCAGTTCCACCAAATACTATTGATTTGTTGAGTTTGTTTGTTCATGGACACAATAATATGCTAATTAGCAGCCTATCCTGGAAGTAATCCTGCTGATTTAAGTGGACCATTCAGTGCACGTGCTGTTGATGTCACCTGCAGGTGAATAACATAGTTTTAATCATCTGATATGAAGAATGAAAGTGGCCTTTCCTTTACATTTAATAAGGTAGAATTGCTTTTGTTTCTAAATCAGATTTTTTTTGTAAGCAGTTTTTATAAGCAATGCAGCATGAATCTATTAACAGCTGGATGCAGTGACTCAGTGAAAATGTACCAGTGATTTACACTGGTAGGAGTGACAGGAGGATGAAGCAACATACTGCTTTAATTGGTTTTTTTCCTAAATAAATACTTTCATTACTAAAAAGTCCATCGTAACTGCTGCAAAGTAAAATTGTCTAACCTGTTGCATCCTTCAAAATAAAAGAAATATCAAAGCTAACCATTTAACACTGGAAAAAGTACACTGGATAGTAAAATATGTCACTTTATTAAAATTTGTTTTGGCACCACATGATCCAGGAAATTAATGTTTTTTGTAGAATTTTCTGAGTTTTTCATCAAGCATTTCTTTAACATAAGTAAATAGACTGTAGTATTTAAATGCCTTTGAATTCCAAGGGATTTGACACTCCCAAGTGTAATTTAAGCCTTTTAAAATGAATAAATATTTTATAAAAATACAGAATATATCAGAGTATAATTACCTAGGATTTCTGTGCCAGTGTCTGAGAAGTTTTCTATTATTCTTATCCACTTTTCCTGTAGAAAAGCTTCATTATATCAAGAACGAGGGTATCTACCCACATACTTCTGATTTATTTTCTCTTATTCACATCTTCTTGTTTTCCTCACCATCCTTCTCAGCGTCATCCTAATGCAAATCAAGGAGCTAATTTGCATGCATTACTTTAATTTCAAGCCTGATAAGTTTACATTGTTAAATACTGGCACTATGTATTTTTACCAATAGATTCCTTTCCAGCCACATATTTCTGCAGTGCCAAATTTCAGCTAAAGTCAACGGACACTGACTTCTAACTGCTATGTAGAATTTCAGATCTCTTCCCGACTGACCTGCTTAAAATAATTAGCTTTTTCCTTACGCTGAACTGACAGCTACCTGAGAAACAGCAGGCATTCTCAATGTTAATAATGCTATGCAGCCCAAGGCTTTTTTTCTTAAATTACTAGCATAAAGAAAATTGCAGCAAGTCACACTTGTTGAATAAATTGTGAAGATGTTTTAGCTTAACAGAATCAAAGATGAAATTGAAATACACAAAGAATGGAACAGAGAATTAATATTATATCTTCCCATAGGCTCTGGTTCACAAAGTACTTGGCTTGTGATGACCAGACTATGTGATTTTGTTTCCATATATGATTCCTGGTTAATTCTTGGGCATAAATTAGTATGTGACCTATCAAAGACATCTGTAAGGGTTGTTTGGCCTTAGACAAGTAAAGGGTTCTCCATCATGGCTTGGGAATAACTCAACACAGCACAATTAGGTGAAAAATCATCAGATATATGTATTACTGAATCAAGATTCGTGTTCATGCTGCACATACTCATAATAAGAGGCAGTCCCTTCAGCAAAACAGGTTGCTCTCTAAGTGGACAAGGAGTGGGAAAGCATGGCCATGGGAGCAACTCTCTCAGGGAAGACTCAGGGACCGTGCCAGAATTATCACCTCCTTTGTCCTTTCCCCTGTTGACTAGACTGCTTGCTGGACCATACAAACTGAAGTGTCTGTACATTATGTCATGTACCCACTTACACCTTCTCGGTATACACATGAGCTTTTGTACCAAGACTTACATCAGTACATTCGTACTAAGTAAATTCACACCAAGTCTTGACATTGCAGTGCAGTATGAATCCACACATACACACTTTTAGAAGATAAGACAATTTACCACACAAAAATCAGTGCAACATAAAGCATTTTCTGATAATTAGTTTTGACAATAGATCTGTAAGTTATTTTCTACTTTGAACGTGTTTCAAAATCAGTAAACGCAGTAACTTGACAAGCATTGCATATGCTTTTGGAGAGCTGCAAGGCATAACAGGGACAGTAAGGAGCTTTCATTCAAGAGGAAAGCACGTGGAGCAGTCCTCCGGAAGGCCTCAATTCTATCATTAAAAAGTCATTTCTGTTGTATTTTTGTAACAATTAGCTAATGATTCCCAACCCATATGGTTGTACCAGATGTCTGAACCTTCACAGGCCCAATCATATTTATTACTTCAGACAAACCATTTCATATTACTTAATAATAATAGTCAAGATCATTATTTCAATTCTCATCACTTCAAATCCAAACACAGAAAATATGATTAATAATATGCTTCAATTTTTTCCCTTGATTAATGGGCTATATGTGTGCAGAAAAATGCTTCCATCTTGAAGATGTGCTTTCCCCAGTGAAGCCATTGTCAGCCAGATCTTCTTTCCTGAAGCACTTTCCCTGCACTGTGGAACAATGATTGTGATTCCCAAGTGCAAACACCCAAAATGAAATTTTATAACTTTCACGTGCTACAGATGCTAACGGTAATAACTGCCATTTCTCTGCATTTCACCATGTCTCCCTGTCACTTTTAAAGAGTTGTTGCTCCTGAAATACTTAGTACCTGTAAAGCTCAGAACCTTTACCTGCATCATACTTGATTTGAACTTCTCATCTCTTTCAGACCCTACCAACTCTGCCTGTCACTGTGGGCATTCTCTTTAGCAATGCAAAAATGCCCTGAACCATGCCAGAGCAGATATTTGTGTTGAAATACCGCTGTATGGGAGTCCCCAGAGCCTAAAAAAAGTTAACTGTCCACAATGTATGTAAGGTTGCCATTAGTCTTTGATATTAAATATTGCTTTGTCCCGGGTTCCTTGATCTGAAAAAGAGAAGAGTCTAACAAGCAGTAGGATGCTAATAATGATCCTGCCTTTACATAGTGCCTCTCGTCTCAGAAGTTTTAAACTCTGTTCTAAAAGCTGCACAAGGACAACGTTATCCTTAACTGAAATGCCAGCTGTGGACTGAAACGTGATTGTGGTTTAAAACAGAAATGAACCATGCAATACAACCAGTGAGAACAGACAGTGCAATCTACCTTCTAGCTTTCAATAGGAGTGGATGAGGGTATAAGTTTTAACACCATTTTTCAAAGCATTTTGACCACTTTCTATCATCTCAGGCTGTTGGAAACTCAGTTTAGATCATATTAGCATGTACTTTCATCTGCATAAAAATGGAAATGCCACTATGATGACTTGGTTCAATATATATTTAGAAAAATAATCTTCTGAATCATAAACATTCTATTTACCTTTATATTAGTGTATGCATTTCCAATCTGATATATCTGCAAACCAGGGCCAATGCACCTTTAGATAAGCAGTACTTTTCACTTTCATTTACAATTGCAGTGGTGTAATTGCCTACATATTTTAATCAGAAGTCATACCTGCATTTGCCCATAACTGGACTAGACCACTATGTCTTCTTTCAATGGATTTCTAGGTAGGTTTTTTTCAACTCCTGTTAATATCCTCCTTGTCTGTAAGCATTTATTGATTTTTAGAGTCAAACCAATGAGTCAAAACAGAGGAGCTGGAAACAGAAATTGCACAGAGGCAAAATGGAAGACAATGAACAACGGAAATCAGCACGGCTTTAATAAAAGTTGCTTCTTTGCTAGCTGCTAGTTGGTTCTATCAAGAGAGCTCTTGGTAGATCACTATAAATTCTAAATAAAAAAATTAGAATATACCAGTGCATGACTGTACTGTGATCTAAAGTGTCCCTCAAGAATATTTCCTAATTATTTTGCTTGATCAGTTTTATTACCTTACCCAGAACAGTCAGTCTGCAAGATACACTGACACTTCTGTATAAAGAATGCTATACTGTAATAATGGAGTTATTTTTACATGTGTTTCATTTATAGACTGACTTGTGGAGCAGGTTTACCTGTATGCAAGATTCACTAATATGAGCTCAACTTCAGATAGCTTTAGGATACCTATTACAGAAAACTTAAAACATGCTCTTCTTGTTCTGTTTTACTGTAAAAGGGGTACTGACAGTCATTTGGATTGAAAGCAACATAGATGATGGTGCATCTATAGTCTAGAAATACTATTGGATTTCTAATTTTTCAGTAAAAATCTCAGATAATGCCCCTTTCCTAAGATTATTATAGATAAAGAGATTGTGGGATGGAGCTTAAGGGAAGACCACATGCTTTCTTCAAATACACAATTTCCAATAATTCTGAGGCATCACATGAATTTGCCTCAGAGCATAACTGGTGATCTAGACATGTAAATCAAGTTTACTGAATAATCTTGCCTACAGAAAGTGGTAAGATGACCTTCAGACTGAAATAACGTGAACTAAGCTTACCTTCAAACTCCCCTGTACTTCTTGGATGTAATTTAGCAACCTTGTTTATTCTTAACTCTCCAAAGAATCACAGTTCCTGTTTCAAAATGTACTTTTTTAGACTAAGAAGTTGGCCAACATTGAACATGTCCACTAAATGGTTCTTTTTTTCTAAGAAATCTCTGTTCTTTACCTGCACCAAAACCAAAAAATGCAAATTCTGTTATCATTTAGGGAATGCTTAGTCATGGAGCTTCATTATCATGTTTTGGGGATGGTAGTTGTGGAGCAGAGAAAGCCATTGGCTCCAGAAGAATTAGTGATGGTCTGATAGACACATCATGATTTATGCTGGTATATCTTGAACTGCTACAAAATTATAATAATTATCTTAGTATTTTATGTTATTTATGAATTTTGTATATAATTGTGGCCTTCTCTTAATCAACTTAATGAAACTTTCTTAAGAGGATGAGGACAGTAGTCCGAGGTGAGGCTTGCACAGATAATGTTAACTCAACCTTGCACGAATGCCTACTAGTGTTAACCATAGATGCAATTTAGTTGCTTCTGCTCTTTCACCATTGTTTCCTTCCTTATGAGAACAAATACAGACTGTTCCAGGATGGCGTTAACATGGCTTAAGAGTATGCTATAAGGTTTAATTTTGCTGGTGACATTGTCCTTTTATGTGACAGCTTACCAGTTTACAAGCAAAAATTGAAATAGTCTAGCATTTCCCCTCAAAAGATGGGATATTAATGAGATTTGAAAGAATAAATTCTCTGAGAATTCCAGCAATTCAAATCAAGTATGACATTAGATGGCAAAAGAAAAAAAAGAAAGCACTGGGGTGAATAATTTTGTACGCCCAGCAATCAGCAGGCCAGTCTGGCATTACACAGAAGAACCAGACAGCTTTGGTTCACATGGAATTTTTGCCTGGATGTCTGACATGGAAGCTGGAGACCTATTAAAGACATTCACAGGATACTTAAATACCCTCAAAAACCAATGTCTTTGAAAAAATGCCAAGGGTTATGTGGAATTAATTAATTCCAAATACCAGGATTCCTCGTATATCAACATTCTTTTATTGCAAAAGTTGTTCATAAAATAAAATGGAAATATACACAATATTTTAAGAATAAAATGTGCTATTTTGACACTAGAGGACCTCATGAAGGAGGCCTTGTTAATGAATACCTACAGAACTACCTTTAAATACATAAAATTTATGGAACTTAACAACGGAAAGAACATGCAAATAGCAACCCACAATAAACAGGGAATAGTAAAGATTTTTTTCACATTCTAAGTGATATTGATGTCTTTTGGAATGATTCAGAGATTGAATTAAAACACTTTCATTGAATGACCTCTTGAGCAATTTGGTTTCTAGTTAAATTATTTCCTCACTGCTGATATGCAAATAATGATTTCTGCTGCTACCACAAAAGCTATTGATAATTTGTTCTGAGAATTATCAGAGAAACAAGAAATAACTAATAAGATGCCCCAGCGTATCTTTCTTTCAGTGCACAAGGGTTTCTTTAGCACATTTCCTAGTGTTTTTAAGTCCCCTTTTGAAAGTCTCGAGAAGTGTTTTCCTCCATTTTCATAAGAAAACTATAATTATCTAAACATATCCTTTATCTGCCTTTTTGTTTCCTATGTCTCTCTATTTATGGTTGTAATTTCTCTGTTTTATTATTAAGATTCATTATTTGTTGTATTTTTGATGAATCATTCACTAGTTCTTTACATTCTCCAAAATTTATTTCTGGAAATACAGCGTCTCTGAGCTACTGCATTAAGTGGATCCATTTCTTTTTATATGACATTGAAGTAGTGAATATTCTAAACTTCTCTATTAGTTCTGAACTTCTCTTACATTACTCTGCCTGTTCTCTCCAACTATATGATTCAAATGCAAGGGTCAAAGTGGTTTTTTCTCTGCTTTGAATGTTTTTTCCTCTGTAAACCATTAAGTTGTTTTCTGTATAACTAAGGAAAATTCTCAGTGTGACTTCGCAATGACCAGTTAAAATCTCCTGACAATGGGCAATTAAAATCTTTAATTTAGGACATCTTCATTATGAGCTCATTGTTCATGCTGAGTGATCAATAACAGATGCCTACATATGTCTTTCCTGGCTTTAGGAATGTCCCAGTGCAGCATATTCCTATATTGTATAAGATATGCTCCTACCCATTGCAATGAATTTCCTAAACAGATGCCATTGTTGAACTACCTCCCCTGTGTTTTCCAGGGAAGCCACATTTCATAGTCTGAAAGAGAAGTTAGAGGCATCCTTGATATTCACAGGTGATTTTAATGTAGAATCCACAAAACATCAATATATGTCCTCTTCCAGCTGCACCTTAAAGCTACCAGAAATCGTGCTAGGGCTCTTGTGGTAGGTGCTTTTCAACTTGCTCTAATTAATCTGAGGCTGTCAAAATGGTAATCCTTTATTTATAAAGGAATACTTTGATGGAATTGCACACATTTCAACATACAGAAGAACCCTCAGTTTGCCAAGCTTAAGATTAAGACTTGCTGGTATCATCACTTTGTTTCTGTTATCTGCTCATGCTTAGAATGGGAGTGTTTTTGTTATTTTGAAAATGACATTTTGAAAAAGTAGAAATATTTGCATTTCAGGACAGACTGCAAGGTCCAGCAGCTGAGCTTTGTGTCGTTTAGCACACCACCTGAACTCGGTACTGCAGGACAGTAAAAACTCCCACGCAGGTCTGGATGCTGATCAGAGGATACTGGGCGGAGGGGAGAAAAGGGATTTATCATCCTTATGTTGTTTCTTCCATTCCTTTCTCCCATTGCCCCCCCTTCATTGCCTTCACCTGGATTTTGAATGCAGTTCACTTCCAAATCACTGCAGCCCTCTACTCTCTGAGATATATAAGGCCAGAGCTAGAATTTTTTAATAATAAATAAATGAATTCCTTCACAATCTGATGCTCACTCTCCCTCTGATTAAGAAAAAGGCCAGAAACATATTGCTAAAGAATAATACGAATAAACAAGAGGGGAGAGATGAAAAGAGAACAGGAGAAGCTGGTGAAGAGAGAGCACTATAACATGGTCTTCATTCAGGTGATAATTGCTATGTCTGAGTTGTCAGGCTGATAACACTACTGTCTGTCTTAACTCAAACAGAGGTAGTTTTCCATGTAAACTAAAAGCAGATGTGTCAAATTAATCCTTTCTATAGTTGTAGTAGTTTCAGTGCAGTTATAGAAGACACAATTTCTGCATTAAGAACTCCTGAAATCCACTGAATTTTTCTAGGCTTTGTATAATATTTAGAATGAAAAAGGTGGACATGTTTGTAGGGAATAAAGCTGAATATATTTTGTAAAATTATTATCTGTTACATTTTTATTTTAAACATATCACCCACGTTATAACTAACATGCACCGCAGACTTTTTATAATTCATTCTTACTGGAAAACGGTGGAGAATTTGAGTAAGAAAAAACAAACATTGCACTGGCCTTGAATTCCTCTGAGTGCATCATTATAGAAGGTCAACAAGGATACTTGTTAGGAGCCGTCTGAGTATTAGTTAATCAGAAGTAATTTCATTTTGATTCATCACTAGAGATCTTCACAAATATAACCACACAATTTTTCCTCTCTGAATCTTATAACGATAACTCACTAAGGTCCACCTTTCCAACTCATCTGTCATCACTTTAATGGCATCAGGGAACAGGGGAAAGTTTCATGTTTAGTGAAAAAACTAAACTACAAAAGTAGCATTTAGAAGATGTCTATGAAATTACTCTGGGGGGCAAGGATGAATGTATATTACTGCTCGGCAATATTCTAGATGATTGTAGTTTATTAAGTGCAATGCTTCATTCAATATCAACAGTCACTAATTTCACCCACAGAACTACAACCTCCATTTAAGCCAGCGTGGCAGGACAGCTGCTCTTAGAAAGAAAGGCATTAAAAGGATAACTTCTTTCCTTTTTAGCTTTTAAACCTTTGTAGGTGTTAAAACAATTTTGCAAAACACCTCAGGACAAACTGTAACATACTTTTTACTTTCCTGGTGCATGCAAGCTTTGTAATATTTATTGTGCCTCATGCATTTTTTTCCTTCATTACGAATAGAAATGCAAGACATTAAACCTGTCAGAAACAGACAATATGGAAATTTCGTTTGGTAGGAATATTTTTTTACTCAAGCACACAAAGCATCCATCTGACCTATAGCATCCATTTAGGAGACCACCTTGAGGACAGACCCGCAAAGCACACAACTGCCTTCCTACTGCTTTTGAGATGTAGGAACTCGAACAGAACTTTGCCTGACACTTCACCATCTAGCCAGTGTTTTTCTGGCATACACTAAAATTCTATTCCTACTACATTTTTTTGCAGTGTAATGTTTCTAAAACTGCTTTCCAACTTAGGTTGCCAGAAATACTGTAACAGTGAGATGTTCTGCTGTTTTTCTAAGAAATATACATTTTATAAACTTGGAAAAGTAACTCTGAGGTGTTACACACAGAGTTCTCAATGCTATGGTACATGTGTTGGTGTCATTCCTGCCAAAGCAAGATAAAATTTAGAATCAGGAATTAGGAGGGCAAGAAAGTGCCGTCAGGATCATGTCTAGGAAGAAACCATGAAAGTATATTATTGCTCAGCAGGATCCAGTGTCTTTGCAGTTTCTTGACACACAGTGACTCATTTAACATGATCTGAAAATGTCATCCAGTGGATCCAATTTATTCTGAATTCTGCTTTCTAGTATAATACATTGTGAAATAATGGAGATCTGGCGAAGGTTGATCTCTTCTGAATTTGCATTGCCACTGTGTTCTCCCCACAGTGGTCAGAACTGGAAGGAAGTTGGGGATGTTGCATCATGTGTCTCAAGAACATATGGTAAGGTTACAAGATACAGCAATGCATGACAACTGTGTCTGGCTGCCTATAGTAAGGTTCAAGACAATAAAATAAATTCTTTACCTAATGACCTGGAAGATTCGTTACGCTTGATAAATGTGACTTGAGAGACATTCATTCAGCTCAGGCTTTCCTCTGCAAGCAGAATTACATTTATTTAAAAGGTCTGAATGTATCTGTGTTATAGATAGGGAAATTTTAGAACATATCCCTGAATCTCCAGATAATGAATATAGACCATTAAATTGATAAATGTTGCTGGAATCTTTTATGGAGATAGTGCTAATCCGGTCGGTTCTTGGAAGATATATAGACCTGGTTTTAATTGGTCTTCGAAAAGGTCCTAGTGAAAATGAGGTCATAGTGACAGGGATGCAGAAATACCTTGGCCAAATAATTTCCATAGAATATTACAGCTAGCCTTGATATATGGAGGTCCTTGTACAACACTACTCGGCTTGTAGGTCAGCCTGCCATGACACTAAACATGGCTGTGCTATTACTGGGAAGGCAGAAAATGGAGTAACGGACTCTAAACAAAACTCCAACAAAACGGCAAAGTGTTTTGTTGTCTGTCCAGGCTTCCAGTGGTGCACAGGTTGAATTAAAAGTGATGACAGTTACAGCCTTGTGGGTACTGGGCCTTAGTTTTCCTGCCAGTCTCCTGACCTCTGTATATCTTAACCTCTCAGTCTGAAAGGACTGGGGCTTTTGTAAAGTGTTAGTAAAAAATGAGTATATATTTGTTTCTGATGCTGAAATTCTGATTAATACTATGTCTTCTGCTCTTAGAAGCAGAAGTTTCTGTTAGCCTCTTATAAAATACAACATCAAGATTTTTGAACTTTAGTCATTTGGAACAGAGTACTGATTTGATTTTGAATACTTTGTCTCTGACTTGGTTTTGCTAGGCTTTCACTGGAGTTAAGTATTTTTCCTGCTTTGCCTAAACATTACACATATACCTTTATCACTTACAATTCACAGTCAGTATTGACTGCATCTGCTTTCATTTTCCATGTGTACTGTAGGTGATAACAAAAACATGACCTGCTTACCAGGTCTTTTGGCCAGTAACTTTTATAAATACTGATTCTTAGTGATATGCATATATTTTAGAAGAAAATGAGAATTAAAAAGAATTTAAAGAAAATCAAGTCAATGGAAGATAAATTTAAAAATTAAAGAGAATAAAGAAAAATCCACTGTATCCTCATATCACGTTTATTTGTCATGAGAGAGCAAGACCCGTGTGCTGGACTTCCTTTCCAAAAGACAATGAGCTGAGATCTTGAACTTTTAGATTACTGTTTGTGTATGATTTTTTGGTATTCTCTCCTAACCAAGTTGTAGTTGCCCCCAAACCCAGTCTTCCCACTCACATGAGTTCTCAGGGTATTTGAAATGCAGATTCATCCCAGGCGTCTACCTATGTCTGCGGCTAGGACAGCCTTCTCACACAGGTATTGTGGAAAATATAAACCATAAAACATCCAGAGGGAAACTAGAGCTATCATCTTTTTGGGACCGCTTCATGTGTTTCAAAGATGAGTGTCATATACATGCTAGAAACCATCCCAAGATCTTGTCTGAACTGGCAGAAGCCTTGAGAAGACATTAGGCCATTCTGCTGGGGACCGGTTGGGTACATAAACTCTTCCAGAGGGATGTTTGTCTAAGCTCTTCTTAGCTGTGTTCAAAACCTCCTACCAAGGAAATGGCCAAAGCTGCCCAGACAGCTTATTTCAATACTTAACTGTGCCTATTACTGGGAACCTGCTTCTTGAAATCTGATCTCAACCACTTATATTGCAAAGTAGCCAACTTTGAGGTGTGCTCTTCTGACCCTTTTAAAGCAATTCATTTACAACATTCAGCAGATGAATTGTCACCAAAATTTATTACTAAAAAGTATTACAGACTGAAACTCATAAGAGGAATCAGTAAGGAATTGCAAACACTTCTGAGTCAGTGACTTCCTAGCGACAATTGGGAATGTGGTACTACTGGAGCACAGTAATCCAAGCGGGAGCCACACCAGTGAATTGTTTCAGTTCTGAAACTGGTGAGAGTAGAAGGAAAATGATGAAACCTTTACTTTAGAACTGCTTGAAAATTCTACGTTAATTCCGAGGGCATCTCTGTGGCTCTCAGTTCTCTTCCAAACCTATTTGTCTTCAGAAAGAACTGAGAAGATGTTACAAAAGTTACATTTTTCTAATAAGATACGACCTGGTTTATCTACTCAAGTTTCAAATTGCATCCTGAGAAGTCAAGTTCTTGCATTGCGGGATTCTAAGGTCGTGAAGGGGGATCAAGAAAGCCAAGTATCATCCAGCTCAGTGCCTATAAGGCTGCTTTTGCAGTAGTTCATAATATTTAGCAGTGTCTCCAGTACGCTCTTAAGATTTTACATATTACACTCTGTAAACAGAGGAGACTCCCTGGTTCTGACATATTGCTACAGAACAGGTAGTGATCTAATGAAAAGCACAAGAAGACGGAGAAGGGATTTGCCGGAGCCCTGCGTGATACGAATGCTAACAAGTCCACTCACGTCATCAGCTTCCCTGCTCTCAGCTCCCCCATCCCTCCCTTCCTTTCTCTTTCATGAGCCAGCTTGAAATCAGGGAATTACATGCTAAGGAAAACCCTTCAGCTAAACATATAATTATTCTGCACAGGATCAGTGCAGCACAGTTAATCAGTTTACCAACTGAATTAATTTTTATTTTTTCATGTCTGCATCTCCTGTTGAGAGTGGAGAAATTCTAGATTTAAAGGGGAAAAACGGGCTGCAGTTGTGAAATGAGTATCTGAAGCCGAGCATTCATTATGAGAGAAACCTCCACTGCAGGCTGTTTTGGCAGACAAACCTTACTGTCAGTCCCCAGGACTTTGAATAACTGACTCCAGGTGGAGTTATTACTTATGGGTACTTAAGAAATAACTAGCTTCCTATTTTAATTTTCAACTGTTTAATAACATTCCATTCTCTGAAAGTCACAGCTTATTTCATTGCATTGTATTTCCTTTCATTGTTTTGAAAAGTTAGTATTTATTTGGACAGAGGTGTCACTTCACTGTAAATGAGTTCACATTTTAAATTACCTACTTGTAAACTGCTTCGCTTAGGAAGTGCAAAATCTTCAATGCTGTTATTTGCAGAAGTACAGAGAATACCTTTTAGGTTCTACTTACAATGAAAACGCAAAGCATCATGCTTTTATTAATTCTAAGTGCAAGTAAGAGTCAGGAGTAAGACATCATACTTCCCCTCTGCCCCATGAGCCCCCAGATTCTGTACAGGATTACCTTCGATAGTGCATGCACGCACACTAAAACAGATGGCCTTTGGTTTAGGAGGGCTCACTCTGACGATGTGTTTGCAACTGCAAAGTCTCACAGTAAGTGCAGGGGGTCCTGGGCCAAAAAGCATTCAAAGTCTCCAGGAAGAAGCATTACAGATGTAAATACTGAAGTGTAGTTTCTCATTCACTCACATTAGTATGTTAAAAATCAAAGGTAAAACTGACCAAGTTTGAAAACTACTCTGATTCTTAATGTACTTTTAAGCTTTATGGGTAATATTTGTTTTCCAACAATGCCACAATGGAATTTGAGCAAGGCAAAGTTCTTTCTCTTAAAGTACCTTTTGGGTCCATAGTACATATGCCCAGGAAAACATTTAAGTTATGTAAGAAGTGGGTACCTGCCAGGAGTAATACTTGCTCATTTCCTGAACTAAAACCACTTAGAGAAATTTAAAATTTTGGAAAATTTGGAAAAAAAAAAAAGAATAGTGACTTAAAATTCTTGTTAAAATTATTTTCACAATTAATGTTTTCTGCTTCTTTGAAAACTTGCTTTGTACTCACAGTGCCTTCCTCTGTGGATTTGCTAAACTTTACAAAATATTTTTGTATAAAGACAATTTCTTTACCACAACGGTATCTAGAGTCTTAACTTCTAGATCCTCTACAGGCCTCCAGAATCAATTTCTAAAGACTTGCGTGGCACTTTCTGGTTGTCCACACCAGCAGATGCAGTTCCCCAAGTTGAATTCCAGTTGAATGTGTCCCTGAGAAAGGAACTGTGGATAAATACAAGATGCCAACTTGTCACAATAATGTTCCTTAAAGCCTACCAATTGTTACTGTTTTGGCAAGTAACATTTCCTTAAGGAAAAGCACAGAAGGGCGTCTCCTCTTGGTCGGGGCTTAGGCTACAGCTCCTTCTGATAACAGCACACTGTAACCAGGACGCACTCTGGGTACCCAGGTCTCGAACTATTAACGTGATTTTTGTGGCTTTCTTCCATCTTCTCTTCAATTACTTGATCTTGCTGGTACTTACTGCTAGTTAATTTCAAAGCCTGTACTTTGCTAACAGTTTTTAAAGGTACGTTATGATAGCTTAAATAATTATGATAAATTCAAGCTAAAAAGACATATTACTATAATTTCCCTATTAAATATAATTTACAATCTTTACAAATAAAACTAATTGACTACCTGCTTTTAAGCCAAAAAAAGGTGTATTACACTTGCAATATTTGCTATATTGTTTATTAACATGTTGCTTTCTATAGCAAAGATAATATTCCACATTCGTAGTGGGGTAATTTTTCTAAAATGCCTTTACCATATCTTTTAATGCTGTCAAAGTGTACCTTTCAGTACAGAAGACATACGTAAACGCTATCTTATCACTTGAATATTATTACCCATGCAGACCTTCAATCTCTCTAAAGCATTAATAGCTGTGTAGCAGAATGACTACTGCTAATGGAGCTGACAGATGGAATATATGTAAATTACAGGTAAACAGTGGCAACAATTGGGCAATTTCTGTAAAGTAAGGGATTTACAAGTAGTTTTAAACCGATTTTGGTATGCTTCCATTTCTGTCTGTTAGGTCTTTTCTTCGGCTACAGCTGAAGTATGCATTCATAAGGGTAAACAGCGGCATGAAAAAGGGGCTTGTAATACTAGCATGGTAAAAGTGGACAAATGTGCCACTTCACTGTTTGTGGATCGGTAGCATCCATGTTACCAAGGAAAATACCTATCTGTGGATACTTCAATGTTCACTGCATTATACTTATTTATGCCTAAGGCCAGAGGCACACAACTAACAATACTGCCTACTCCAGACGTCCCTACGGATGCAGCATGCAGTCTTTGTATAGATATTTAACTGTCAGGCAACTCCATACATTTAAAAACCTTTTGTTTGCATGACCTTTTTTCTTCCCATGGCATGCACTACACATGTTATGGAATAATGTTACCCAAGATGCAATTAGTTTACATCAAAAAGGATTAAAAAGTAGCAGAAGTATTTTTAAATTTAGCAACAAGTATTATACACACTTTGGCATTTAATTCACATTATAATTCAAGTAATGAATTAAAATAGCATCATGATCTGGCCACTTTTTACATCTTCTATGCACTGAAAATAAAGGCGCGGATCAGAAAACTCTCCTCTGCATGTACATTAGGAATTGATTTCAAGTAATGACACTGGAGTATGGGAATCAATCCTATATCTGATGGTTTCGGGATCCATCCCAATGACCTGCTTAAGACTTCCCAATTAACCTGAGTTCACAAACACCTGAGAAACAATCTACATACATTCCCTTAGATTGCATTAGCTTCATAATAACTGTGTGCTTGTAAAAGAAGAGTTTGCTCATAACTGTAATGTATCTGATGAGCTCATAAGCAGCCCAATTTCAGTTAATTATGGGGACGTATCTCAGCCAAACGAAATCAAAACCATTCCCTTAATAATGACAACACTTTGAAAGCTTTAAGGATGTTACAGTGGGCATCCAATTCAACCCTCCAATAAGTTCAGTAATCACATTACAGAAATTACTTCCATGAGTAATGGACAAATAAAATTTGCACCTCTTCTCCTTATATAATGGATAACCCTCGTAGTAGAAATTATTTGTCTCTAAGGCAGACAGCTCATCAGAAGCAATGTATAACAACACTAATGCATCCTACTGTGGAAATGCATTTTACCTCGCTCCGGGGAAATTTAAAACACTTGTCATCACAAACAATTCTTCAGCCTCCCATCCAACCCAAGCTGTTTGCAGCACAGCCGAGCATTGTAAGGCAAAACATGTCACAGCTTATGGCTGTGCTGTGAAACTGCGAATGTGCTGGGAAATCATCATTCCTGTCAAGTTATCGGGAAGAGTTTCCCCAGCGAAGCCGTGCTCAGCCCTGTGCGTTCCCCCTGCGTGCCCCACGCACGGCAAGGGCTGCACTGTCCACAGTACCGGCGACAGACGGGGACGCGGGTGCGTTACACACACCAGCGGCACGAGCAAGAGCAGCTGAGAAGCCTGAACGAATCAGGACCTGTCACTAAAGGAGCAGAATTCCTCAGTCCAGTCACCGGCACCTTATGCTCCTTGTGGTACCCTAAACTACACAAAAGTGCTGCACAGCCACTGCATCAGATCACCTGATATGAGCAAAACAGACCTAATCAGGGCAAATTTAAAGCAACCAAACATAATAACATTACACTGTGCAATGCATAATGGAGCCATGAGACACAAACACTTTATGCCTGCGTTTACCAACAAATGCATTTGATCCCTACTCAGTTCTCAGCAGAAATTCCAACAACATGCTGCACAGCTTAAACAGCCTCTCTCCTCAGTCGTGTCTTGAAAAACTACTGTGCAAAGCAGCACACGGATGATTAAAACTGAATAAACTCTTCCCAAAACAATGAACACAAGAGCAGATATGTAAACTGCCAGGATCCAAAGTACAGACAATACATGGCAATAAATGATCATACCTTTCATCCAATCCACTACCTGCTTGGGCGTCCACTTGCTAATAGGTTCCATAACGAGAGCCATCATCAGATCACTTTATCATTCACACCAAAATCAGAAAAAGGAGAGAAAAAATGTATCAGAGCATGGCTGGGCTAAGAGAGCTGTAGGATTTTACAGTGCAGTCCAAAGAGAAGATGATGCTTTGTCCCTCCAGGTTTCTCCTGCACTGATTCAGTAATGTATAAAATTACACTGCTTGATCAGCTCTGGCACCTCCCCCACTGCACACAGCCTGCAACACACTGGAGCACGGAGCCAGGAAATGGTGCAGTACGTATAGACTTACTTACAAAAGCCTCTACCCAGTGATCTACTTATTAGACTGGCACAAATATAAAATTATATTACACAGAGAGCAATTCAAGCTGGAGCTGTTCCAGACACTGAGTTTTAAGGACCTTTATTCCAACAAGCTCTGGGATCTTCATCAGGGAAAATATCACTACTGTAACTTGATAGCAGATTGTCTTGGCTTCATTGTGAATATGCTGACTGTCACTCAGTTTAAAGAGAAGATAGAAATATCAGAATATCACTTGGCATCTGGCAAAATGCTGAGCATCTCCATCTTTACAATGCAAAATGTTGCTGGAGTCTTACACTATATAATCTTGTAATTCAGAATGTCAAACACAGTATAAAAAGTCTTACCCAAGAAAAAACTGTTGCAAGAAAACTCTTTTATCTGGCCACATGCAGAGCAAATATATTTCCTCCTATGAGCTCCTCATTTTATAGTGGAAGTATGACAGCATCAGTCAATTTTTACTACTACAGCACTTTAATATAGACAAGCATAGCAAGTATTTTGATTCAAAGCACTGGGACCATCAGTCAATCTCTCCCTTTTGTTAGGGAGAAACAGAATGTCTTAAATATTCCTAATACTGAAGTTTACTACCCTTCCACAAGATGAAGGTGAAACATTTTAACGTGACATGCCGAATGGCGCTTTTTGGACCCTTTTGTGACTCTTGGCACCTCATGCAGCACGGGTTCTGCATCATGCGGTTGAAGAGGTGCGTGTTTTCTGTTTAATCCATTGTCTGAGATATGCAGCCCCGCTATTTTATTTTAGGGGGAGAAACTCAGATTCCAGACAAAAAGACAGAACAAAGCAGTTCCACCTCTCTTTTCAGTAATCTTTCATCTGTGCCTTTTCTGCCTGCACTGCTCCAAGTTCCACCAGCAAATTAGGGTAAGAAGATGATATTCTTACCCTGCCTCCCTCACTCCACCAGAGCTGCGTTCATTTACCCGGGCTGAGATCTGTCCTTTTTATCTCATGTGGGGGAACTTTATATGCGAATGGAATATTTATGCTATACCTTTTCAGGGTTCTTCTTTAAGTCTATATAGAAAAGGATGCAGGCAGGCATCCTTCCCTCCCCCCCCAAAATGTGTCCAAAGAGATGTACCATTCTCAGTTCAGTGATGCACTCCATCCTTTTTTATTTTTCTTTTGCTTTGGGAAGTAGTGTGATTAGTATTCTATGATATATTTTGACTGCTCAGAGCACAGATCTCCTTTACAAAAGGATTCACATCAATTCTCCTTCAAGAAGGCTGTTTCCAGCTGAACAGCATGTCAGCTTCCTCTATGAGTTCTGGGAGACCACTTTCAGTAGCTTTAGTTCTAAATAGCTGTTTACCATGGACATAACAATGACAAAGATTTCAAATACACAATAATTCTCTTTTTAGGCAACAGTGGTCTAGAATTGAGATAGAATAAATATTTCTGTTAGCTATTGGAAACTGTACAAGCTGCTTGTTTTGAGGCTACGCTTTCTTAAAATTGTTTTCACGAAATGATCACCTCTCGTAAATTCTTTAAGTTCAATACAAGTACGGAAGAATCTGAGATAAGCTATGCTGTGTATGAATTTAGTATTTGGACACAATTACATGAAATAATCTTCAGTTGTGATTGTTTGGACTATTTCTCTAATTTCTGTAATTTGACAGACGTTCTGTCAATGTCCTTTTGTCTCACATTTCCTGCCCGTGCTTGACTGGGCAGACTATTTTTTTATATTTTGACATATTTTTGTAAGAGGACAGATCCTGAATTCAAACCCTATCAGTGTCAGCGGGCATACTTCCCTTCATTTTAATTGTCCTTGGATGACAAAAGTAGCTTAAAACTATTACTTTGGAATCAGTACTTCCATTTTCAGAATGAGAACTTTTAAAAAACTTTTTGATGTCCTGTTACTGAGGCTCCTCACCACAAAGATGGTTTGCATTTTCGTTTATTCATACTGTTATTCACCACCAGGGTGCTGGTTCTGGCAGTAACTATAATTTATCTGAAAGATCTTGACTATTAGATAATCTCCTGTGGTTTTCTTTATTATTACTAGTCACTGTTCATCCATATTTTGGGATTTTACAACCTTCTGGGCAACAGTCTATGTTTTGTACTACTTCTTGGAAGAAATATTTAAAGTTGTTAAAAACAGTAACTCTGTTTCTCTCCTTGAGCAGATGATTTATTCAGCTTCATTTTCCGTTGCATGGATTGGTGCGCATAGCCGTAGTTTGTCACGAATCATTCTAAACCCAGACAAACGGTCCTTTCACTTATCTCATGGGTATGTTCATCGTAGCAGTCCATGGAAGATCATGCTTGGGTATTTCCTCTGCTTCTTTGCTTTGATGTTTCAAGATAGATTTATTTCTCACACACTGTCATATATCATAGGAACATGGAAGCCGTGTCTAGATCAGAAGAGGAACCTGTGGCTGACCACAGTAATGGACACAACTCAGCAATAGCTGAGCCCAAATGTAGTTGAGACGCATTCAGACTATTTCTGCAGCTGCAGTTCAAGTCAGTGCATAGCACTTTTTAATATAGGCAGTCCAGTATGCCAGCTGAGGTAATGACTCTAAAATGAGTAATCGTGGAATAAGCCACCCATTGCACTGAGCTACCGTCCTTATTACTGACGTGGTTCTAAACATAGCTGTGCTAGGGTTCACCCACCTCGCTTACAGTTATTGTCAGCTATGGGTCACTGTAGTAAAATCAAGTTTGAAAAGACACTAAACAAGGAACTTTTTTAAAAAATAAGCAAACCTGTGTAACCCCTAAAGCTATTCCATGTGTTTTTCTGTCTGTTTATTGCAAGGCATCTTCCTAGATCTATCCCCAAATCTACCTTGCATTGCTTCCTAACACCGACATAAAAGAAATAATGCATTCCCATGATTATGTTTTTCTTCCGGGCTGAATATAGCAAGCCAACAGAAAATAAGATCAAGGACCATCTTTCTCACTATTATTCTATCTAGGTCATGTAAATGAGAAATACTTTCTGACTGAACTCTGCATAGGCGCTGGAGCAAAGTAAGGCATTTGGAACAGTGAAAGGAAACAGACCTTTCACTATATGATGTAGTGTTGTTGTCAAAGGCCTATATAAGATAATCTGGGAATTACAGGCCATAATCACTGCTATCATCTTTGACAGCGAAGGCCTAAGGCTGAACAGACTGGTTGGAAGGTTTAGAGTCCCTCCTTCTTAGCAATATTGCTGGTAGTTCTTTAGCTTTTGAGCACTGCCTGGTATCTCTGGGATTACTAATTAAACCATCATTCTCTGTATTTTCATGGTCACTGTGGGAGGCAGTTAAATGTTCTTGTGTATTTCATGGCCAGTGATAACTTTCCAATTAATGATTATGCTCAAACCTGTTAACATAGTTAGTGTAACACTAGAGCAATTTCTTGCAGTTTTCATTTGGTAACAATTATTCTCATATTCTTTGATGAAGAAGTAACCTGCATGTTGTGAAATAAGTCTTTTATAAGCAGGTTAGTTTTAGAAAATCTTGTTATTGCATTTGATAGCCATTATGGAAAACATAAGCATGCAGTTTCAGGTTAAATAAGTCATGAATGCCCTGGAAAAGCGGTATGTAATGTTAGGACATCTATAATTTATATTATTAATGGAAATATAAGTAGAATCTCTAAGGAAATGACCGCTGAACTTGTGGTTGTCATGAAAGTTTTTTATAGTGTAACAGTCGCATATTATACAGCTGCTCTTTGTGGAAAAGAACATTTTTTTAAAAAACAATGTAGCTAAATTATTAGTTTTGATTGGTTCTGTTCTAAACTGGACTCTTTCTGCATGATGAAAGAGATGCTTTCACAGCATCTCTTTGCATCATCGCTCTCAAGACTCTTGTGGTTCTGATGGAGGTCAAGAAAACTGCCTTTGGTGAATCCGTACGATTGGAATAAAGCTTGTGCTACCCGGAGCAAAAACCCCAGTTTACATTTGCGATAAGGACCAACGGACATTCCTATTTAATCACAAACCTTCGCCTTACTTAGCGCCGAGTTTGCAAGCTGAAGGGTTGGGTTTTGGCTGTCCTCCCCTAACTCCAGCGGGGCTGGAGGAGGCCTGCCGCGGCCCGTACAGGGGCTGTAAGGGAAGGGCAAGCCTGGGGGTGCCCGGGGAGGCCGGGGCCGCCCGCAGCCAGGCCTGCAGGCACCGAGCAGCGGCGGCCGGCGGCGCAGAGCGCCACCTGGCGGCCCGGCGGCCGCGGAGCGCCGCCATCCGCAGCCCGCCGCCGGGGGCGCGCAGGGCTCCGCGGGGGCGCGCGGGGTACCGCCGCCGGCGGGGCTGTTCCGCGGCCTTGAGGCGGCGGCGGCGGCGGCGGCGGCGGCGGGCGGGATCCCTTCCCTGGGGCTGGGGCTCCCAAAGCCAGGCCTTATAAACCAGGAAGGAAGCGGTTAATTTCCACTGCGGCCGTCCCCTGGTACCCTGGTTCGGGTGGGGGTTTTCCATAGGAACCCACCAAAGTCTCCGCTATTCTGTCAGAGGTACTGTATTAATACTCCGGTTTTCACACGGGGCTTCATTAGAAATTTATATTTTTCACACTCTATTAGGTGATATAACTGCTTTATTAATGTGCGTTAGTGATAATACATGATATCTTACATTAATTTGGTATTAAAATACCCTTAACAAATGGTTTGGAAATCAGAGCTAACATTGCAAAAATGCAAGAAATATTCAGTTTTTCAAGATTATAGGGAAATTATGTTGGTTTGTGCAGTGCTTTTCTCTTAGTATATTTTAGCGTTCAAAAAAAGCTGTTCAAGCATCTCTTGAGATTGAAGTCCTCCATTTAGCCACAAAACACATCTAGTACGGACAGAGGCAGTGCAAATTTAATCCAGTCTTGCCACTACTTGTATCAGAACTTAATCTGGGTGGTTTTTTTTAGAAGTTGTCCTTTAGTATGTTAAAATTCCTCAACATCAGTAGTGGTTTATATAAGATGGATTCTCTAGATTACATATCTCTAGGGAAAAAAAGTTATAACTTTTTGCAGCCATATTCAGAGTTTGAAATGTACCCTAAGTGTGTTGATATCAACGGTATCTTAAACAGTAAAAAAAAAAAGTTAACATGAAGCATATAGTCCTCCTCTAATAGAAATCCACTGACTTCAGTGGAGACAGTGAAGTTACAACAGGAATATCTTTTTTCCGTAGAAGATGAACTAGGTGTAGCTTTGACAACGGCTGTAAATGTTTTTCTGAGCCGAGAATACTGAAGTGTTTTCGTGTTAAGGGAAAGACGATGGTCTGTTTTTAGTCTGCTTGCTAATATCACCAACATGTTTGCAGTCTTCCAGACAGCTCCAAATAAGAGAGCCCGCTCAAACCTTTGTATCACTGTGACAAACTTCAAAGCAAAGCTACAAGAAGAAAGTACCTTGAAGAAGTGCCTGTCAAACATGTTTCTCCCCAGCCAAGGGAAAGGATGATTTCATACAGAGACTTGTACCACCAGAACTAGACGCAGCTTCCTCCCTGTGGAAGAGTAAACTTTGTGAGGATACGGATGTTTGTTTGGGTAAGACTTAACTTTTAGCTGCTGAAAAACAGAGAGGATTGTTAAAACAGGCGCCCCATCTGCATAAGTGATCTCTTCAGCTCACCATCATCAGTTTGGTAAACAGGGGAACAGTGCAGAAAGATCTGTCGTTACCAATTCTTCTGCACAGAATTCCTCCAGGAACAACTATAAAGTCCTGCTAAATCCAGAATTGACTGGACAGTGTAACTAAATTAAGGAGAAACAGGAAAATATCTTGCAGGAAGTCTATTTGAGTTTCACATGCACCTTGTTACCTTCAGAGGGGATCCAGTTGCACTGGGCAGACAATTCTACACTCAGAACGTATTCACTCGATTCAGTTTTCCAAAACATAGGGCTTATAGTATCCACAGCCACAGGGTCAAGGTGAGAATTTCTGAAGGCAAAACTAGACATTCTCTTTCTAAAATATGTTCCAACTTAACAGAAATCGTCAGTGCGATGCCAAAATCATTACGTGTGTCTCAATGGCCTGTATTATGTAGGTATTATATAGATCAGCCTACATTTTTGTAACTCCTCTTTTTGGCCCTAACATCTTTGCATTTATGAATTTTAAAATTTGAGCAGCTGTTAACACTAGCATCTTTTCTTCTAAGAAAACAAAATATTAGAACATTTTTTACTACAATATGTTTCATTTCCTGTCAATATATCCATATTCGTTTATATACAATATAATTTATATTTGCCTTTCCCCTTCTTCTAGTAAATAAATGGAAAATATTTATTTGATAAAAACAGAAAAAGTGTTCAATATACTTCCTCTGCAAGAATCATATAACCACTTACAAGCAATAAACCATCTGCTTCTCACTACATTAGATAAACCATACTACTTTGAAAAAACCCAGTAATAATGGGAAACTTGACAACAGTAATAAAACTTCCAAACTATTGATACCATATTCCCTCGTTACTCATTATTTGCTGGCTGGAAAGTTGGCTCTGAAACAAAATTGCCTGTTGATTTTCCTAATTCATTCAGGGAACCTGGTCTGTATATTCTGTGTAACGTTTATTGTTCGAAGAAAACAGACCAGCAACGTTGCAAATGGGACTTGGTTTGCCATTGAGGGATGCTCACTGTGGTGGTAGAGGAGAGACAAGCTCAAGTTCAAGCGTCCAGGAGAGCACGGGAGTGTAATCCAGGCAGTGATCTAGAGGGGTACCCCACTGAGAAATGGCATTTTATTCTTTTGCGCGTCACCATCATCTTCTCCATCATCCCATGGCAGGATTTGCCTTACAGAAATATTAGAACATGGGCTTAAATATTAAAAGAGTAGTTTTGCCTTGCAGAGATATCTGACGGGGTCACTCAGGATGTGCTGGCAAGGAGAATGCCAGATTCACAAAATCACAACAATTATTATTATGCCGTCTTCATTTTTCTGTGTGATTCTCGGTCCAAGCTTGTCTTTCCTGTTGCCAAGTGACTGGTGACAGGCGAAGCTTTTCTTGAAGGCATTCTCAAGATGTTTTTTTCTTTATCTTAGCATCTCTGCAAAGCCCTGCTATTATTAGGTCTTTCTAATGCCTTGGTTAAAACCTCAGAGATTATGCTCCTACTTTATACTCCAACAGCCTCTTCATTCATGATGTTTAGTTAGACTAAATATTTGCTGGGAGGACTGGCTGTGCAGTGACTACAGAGACATTCCCAGCGCGTGACTGGAGCCAAATTTTTTGTTGCCTTAATATTGTGAACAGAAAAAAAGGTATAATAACCTGAAAGCTAGAAAAAGAAAATTCATGTAGGCCGCTGATGCCTGCCAGACTAACCTAACATCAAAAGATTCGCTGCAGCTGTCACCGTGTTTACTCCAGAGAATTTAATACGTGAAGCTTCCTATACTGCCCTTGATAAGTCTGTGAATGACTGGTGGATGAAACTCCGGGTTTAAATGCAGAGCTGGAAGTTTTTGATCCTCTCTATAGTAATACACTGACACAAGTAAACACAAAAGAAGGATGCAGAATGAAAAGGTCTCTTCCCTTCAGCTTGTCTCCCCAAATTAACTTGCTCTGACGTTTAAAGAGGCCAAGAAGATGATGGTGATACGTCCTGTCATGTTTGCCACTACACCCCAGCAGCATGCTCTTTACTGTTAACCAGGAGCCTCTGCATTAGCAACCAGTTTTCCTCCTGTAATTCACTTGTCAGGACTCTTCCTTTGCTCTTTCCATTCCATACAGCTCTGCCCTCTCTTACATGCAATGGTCGCTTAGGAAGCAAACAATATCGTGTTTTCCTTTTCTCTTAAAAATGCACTTGGACAACTTGAAACCATTTTAGATGGTGACAATACATGCTCTGATCAAGCAGAGGTAGACATAAACTAATTACCAAGAACCGGAAAGCTCTGTAGCTGTGTTTCAGGGTCAGCTTTCATTTTTCTCTCACACTCCTGCAGTCACAGATTGCATGAGCTCAGCTCCAAAAGGAAGACCTGCCTCCCAGAAGCCTTGTATATACCAATAGCTGTTAGAACCCCCCTGCCATCTGCAGCTCCTCCTCCCGGCCCACGGCGTTTCCTCCCTTCTGTCAGGTCTCTTGACAGCTCTGCAGCCAGACGTCGTCCTTTTGTTCCCTGTGAGAGGACAGTCTCGACAATACGTCCTTCAGCCAACAAAGGCCATCCACAGCCCTGGTGCTAAAATTTGGGAGTAGTCTTTTGTTCTTTCCTTGTTTCAAGGGTCTTCAACAGTTACATCAATTCTTCAAATGCTCTCTAGTTTCTGATGATATCCAGACTACTGAGCGTTTCCTTAGGACCTGTGTCCTCCAAAGCCTTATAAGAGCTTTTATTTTTTTTCAGGTCTCTGTGAGGAGTCTGTCTTCTCTTTCACAGACCCTTCAGAGTAAGAGAAACCTGCATTTTTAGAGCTTCTCTTAATGGGGCTTGTGTTTTGCCTATAAAAATGATTAGGAATGCTCCCAAATGGCTGCAAGTATCAAAAAGCCAATACTAAAAAAGGAGCCAAGACACATTTAACACAGATGACCATGACTGAGCCTTGCCCTTGGAGTCCCACAACGTGTCTGTCAGCAATTCCCCATGTCACTGAGTTTTACTATTTTTGTTCCTCAAGTTTCTGTCAGTTTCCCAGTTGAATTCAGTCCACCAGCTGCAGTACATCTCTGAAGGAAAACATCTCCTGCAGTTCGAGCTGTTGTGTTTTTGTTTTTAAGTTCAGTGCAGTAGCAGCAGCAGCAGCCATTTTTGGCTACAAAACCTCTCAGTAGGTGGTTAACTCTGTGAACCAGTGCTGTGAAAATGTGAGACAGACAAGAAACCTGTTAAGAACTTGACCCTTATTTCGCGGTCCCTGTAGGCAAGGTCCTGTGCCTTCTGTCTGGAAAAGCTCAATGATTTTAGTGACTATTTCATTCTATTTTCAGAGTGGATTCAGCTTCCAGTCCTCATGCCTTCTTTGGTCTGCTTTTTATTATTAGGGAGATTGAAATAAACCATCATAAATGTAGCTCAAAAACTTCTCCCTAGGTGTAGCTGAGCCCAGGGCTCCCACTGCTTGACTCAGCTCATATTCCACCTCCTCGCTCGCTTTGAACTTGGTGCCAATTTCCTCTTTTATTTGGGACAGGTGATGTGAGTCCGGAGACAGCGCTGCAGCACGCAAGCAGCCGCAGCACCAGAGAGGGGTAAGAGGGGCCGGCTGAAGGCAATGTTGCTCACACCTGCAGCACCAAGCTCATTTAAATAAAAATCGAAGCTGTATATTCCACTATTATCTCGCTTTTCATCATAGTTCCTCCAAGGCTTATCTCAGGATAATAAGTTTTTATCATATAAGCTACCCATTTAACATCTTCTTAGCTCTTTGGTGAAGGGGAGTAACTGTGCAGGTGTCTTAAATTAATTTGAAAGAATTAGAAAAAATATTGATTTCATTCCTCTGTCTGTAAAAATATTAATACTAGTTCCATCTATTATTTATAAATTCATTTTGCATTCTAAACTAAAACACACACCACTGCTTATGTTTAATCCTGCCTGCACATGTTTCTGGTGTGCCACAGAAAAGTGCCACATCCTCAACATTTCTGCATCGTATCTTTTTAATAAACATCTGCATTTCTACAGTCATGTTTCTTTTTCCGAAAGTTCTTGCACCTTTTGTATAGCTCCCCAATTTTGTTGTATCGCTGCTTCCTCGCACCACATCATCATGAAACTTAGCAGAACATTTTTCATGTTAATTGAATGTTCTGCCCATATATACAGATATTTATAAGCTCCTAGGGGAAAAGCTGTTTCAGTGTTTTTTCACAGCACAATTAATTTTCATATTTGTCCTTTTTCACAGAAAATGGTAGGATAAAAAACAGTTTAGGTGGAAAGCTTCATTGGAAGTTTTTTTCCCTAAAATTCTGAATTACATGATTTCACACTCAAATGAAAATATGTATCATTCTGAGCCATGAAAAAGTGACAGAAAAAAGATTAATTTTAAAATACATTAATTTATTACAAATAACCATGTAAATGGGTTGCTAATACATCTTTGATGAACTTTTCTAGTAGGACATTGTCCTGTTTGTAATTCTAATACACACACTCAACTGTAAAAGTTAATTCTTTTGCTACTAAAATACCACTGGCATCAAAACTTTGCAGAAACTGTGGCTCACTTTTTTGCTCTCTTTCCAGTTTGATCTCAAGAAAAAGGGATCCTTTGGTAATTTTATAACTTCATAGTTTCCCATTTGCTTTACTTTTGTCTCCATAGGCTCCAAGTTTCTTTGCAAATCTTGCTTTATTCAAGCACTTTATTCAAGTTATCTGGAGGACATTTAGCCTGGGCTTCTTTCACGTTCATTCAAATGCTCAAATAAATTTTATGGAAAGAGTTATCAGGGACAGGTTTTACAAATCTAGTAAGAATCCTTTGTTTCAATTCCAAATCTCCAAATAAAACACAATTAAAATGTCCAGAAAGAACGCTTCAGATTTAAAACTTAATTTCAAATCAGTATATATGCAAAAGTGAGGTGTTTTTCTGGAGAGGCTCCTTGGCAGTACTTCAGTCCATGGTCTCAATAGCTGAAGTCACCCTGCTGCAAAAAGAAAGAAGTCTTTGAGAGCTAGTCGTTGGAGTTGCCTAATGAATAGGAAAACTTTATATGGCAATTCTGTCAGTGCAATTATTTTTGTAATTGCACTGAATATTATCTATGAATTTTATCTAAAAGCTGTCCATGTAGTTTAAATAGATAATTTGGAGGCTGGAAGCCTGGTTTTCTATCTAAATTTTTAAACCTTTTTTTTTTTGTGAGCCATGGATACAAGTGTAAGTGGCTACTGAGGACATTTTCAACACTGACAGCTAAGCAAAGATATTTGAATATTTTGGTTTCAGACACTTGCCCAGCTGGCGCAGTGCTGTAGGACGCAGTGTCTGCCTTGAAGAATCTGAAAAGGTCACTGGCTGGCCACCCAGCTGGTGCCTGGTTTTTCCAGGCACACGATCTGACTTTAATCTACTGTTTTGCCACTATTTGTCATAGAAAAGATTTCAAAACTAGAGTACTGTATTCTGGTTAAAGGACATTTTCTAAAAATATCAAACCAAGCTTATTTTCCAAAGACTTTCTCATCTCCACTCTTACCATGCCAGCACAGGCAAGCTCTATTCTCCTGTTATTTAAATGAGTAAGCCATTTGGTTCAACTCCTTCATTTAAGAATAATTTGAAACTTTTCAGCATTTAAGAATAATTTGAAACATAATACATTTTGTAAATATAAAATAAGATTGCAAGTACTCTACGCACATGTAGTGTGGCTTACAAGAACAGTCTTGTGATCTCTTCCCTAAACTGAAGGGGTCTTTTGGCAACCAGCAGTGATCCCGTCATATTGTTAGCTGAGAGAAGAGTTTTGCCTTTTCATACCAAATCCAGATTTGTATTGTTGATTAGATTTGGACGTGTCACTGCTTGCACAGGCCGTGACCCTGCTGGTTGAGATAGCATTTTCAAATTCTTATCACAAATGTATGTCTTGGATAGTAAAATGTTCCTCAGGCAAATAAGTATTTTATGCTGAAAATAAGCATTCCCCTTTGTACCATTTTAGCTGTATCAAGTTAATAGCTCTAAAATATGACTTGATTTTAATCTCAGTTTCCATGCACCGCTTTGCCAGGGTAGCACCTAGAAAGCGATGCAAACTCAGGACAAGCTTTCACGGCCTCACACCAGCTTACCCAGTGCCTGAGTTTACTAAGTCTGAGAGTTTGCCACTTCAACTACCGAGAGAAAAGTGTTTTAACGGAAGCACAAGGCTCAACATTTGCCAGGGCCATCTCTGCAGCGTACTGACATGACGGGGAGAGGATTGGGGTTAGAAAATAACACAGAATTAAACTTCCATTTTCTAGAACTCAGGTCTTCACCCTTTATGGGCCTCTTGCGCCAGTCTTGTGGTTAAAAACCAGTAACTGCTATTTGAGGATTCCTTCCTAATCGGTTGTGACTCTTCTCTTACAGTCATTTCAGCTGGATCATGTTTCCTAGTTGGTTTAGGAAAATAATATAATTGTGTATTAAAAATTATCATAATAAAGTTACTTGTATGTCTATGAAGAGTTTTGTTGCCTGGAGTAAAAAGTCCTTCGGGCTCATGACTTCCCCTTTTCTTCCTACAGGCATAAAATGATGGGCTGTGTCAATCAGAATGTATTAACACCACTTAAGCAAAGCTTAAGGGCCTGGTTTGACTTGGAAAGTGGGTATGTTAATTAGCTTAAATTTGCACGGATTTGACTCAATAGGAACAACTTGACATTTAGTTTGAAAGGTCTAAATGTTTCTGTAGAGTTCAGATAACAATATTGCTGGTAAGATATTCCTTTTTTTCCTTTCCCAAATGACGCTACAAGTACAAAAAGTTCATTTGCAAATGTTTACCTAAAATAAAATGACTTACATGAAGGCCTATCAATGCAGCTGACACAGATCCTGATTAAGTCAGATCTCTGGCAATAGTCTGCCACAGAAGTCGGGCTATTTGCTTTTCTTGAATCCTCCCTGGCTTTAGATGCTTTCAAATCTTTTCTAATCCTTGCTGAAGGGCATAGCTAATTAACCTGGGAATGGTGCTACGCTACTGCTTTTGCAAACTACAATGACATACCTGCACAATATTGAACTGTGTCTGTAGATATATCAAGCAGCTCAGGGAAAAATATGTTTGCGGTGTGGCACAAAGCCACCTTTCTCTCCCCTTTCTAAGACATACAAAGGATATCTCTCTGCACAGCATCAGAGACATGCCGTGTGCCGGGCTGTACCTACAACATCTGACTGATGACACGCTTTATACTTCCAGAGCACATTAGTTCTTCAAGACATCCATCGCCCTGTTTCATTGCCCTGTTTTCCCTTAGCAAATAAAGTGATATTTGGCATCTCCTTTGTAGTCCAGTTTTCACACTGCTGTTAAAAAACAGTGCTTTGAAGTACTGCTTCCTCTGAAATTGTAGAAGTACGATATTGTGTGGACCACTGCTTCACTCTCAGTTTTTTTAAGTCCCAGAGTTAGAAACTGATTAGTTAATGGAGCTTAAGCTCCATGGCTTGCAGCATGCTGCTCCCTTTCATTAGCTGTGAATCCAAGATAAACACAGTGATTTAGGTCCGCTAAGCAAATCCATCAGCTACGTAGCATGACAGGTTGCTGCTGCTTTTGCTTTTGGATCTTTACAGACTGCTAACAGCTACTATTTTTTCCCCACATTATATAAAAAAGCTTGTTTTAATATGATGTGTTAGGGCACAGTGGAGGCGCCTGCTCCCTGGGGGCCAGGAGTAATGGGTGCTCCCCACTGGGCAGGGTCTCACAGCCAGGACTGAGGTGCCCCAGCAGGCTGGCAGGGGGTCCTGGCTTATGGGGTTGGGAGGAGAAAGACTTCAGAAAGACAAGAGTATGTAAGTCCATCTGCTCTTTCCAGGTCCCACTGCACCTCTTCTGATTCAAATTGTTAATTTCAGTGATTTTTTTGAGTCATTGCAGGTGAGCTAAGACACCCTCATCAATCAGCACTGTCCATTTATCCATATACGTACGCACATTTGTTGGGTGCTTATTTACAAATACACATTTGTTTGAATTTTCTATTGGTATTTTTAGAGGAAACCAAGTGCCAAGCTGACAAACTGGCAGGAGATCATAAGCGTTGGTGGTGCAGGCCTCCCTCTGACTCAAAATTATTGCATTTGAGCATATGCTGGAAGGGCGACATACTCCAAACGACAGGTGTCGGCTTCATTTAAGAGAGTGGCCGGACCACACGTGTCGCTGGGCATGGCGCTACAGAGGAAGCAGTTTACGTGTCATTCTCCACATATTACTATCTGCATGTCCCAGTGTATATTTTGCAGTTTTGTATTTATTTAGGAAAAGTCAGTTTTCAGGACAAAGCATATGGCAAATAAGATTCTCTTTAATGCAATGCAGAGTTGCCCAGGTTTTATTCACCAAGTAAAAGAACACAACTCACACCATGGCTGACACTGACATATCCACTAATGTAATGCTGCTGGGTTGTACTTACAGCCATTCCAAGTAATATAAAATATTCTCCTAAAATATATCTGATAATAAAAAGGACATATTAATGAGATTATTGAAACACAAAGCCTTAAATAGGTAATTAATTTTGAAGTTTACTGGTGCTTTTCTGATCTTTAATTCTATTCACTGCATGGAAAAGAATAAGGTGGAATGAGAATGAGCGATGAAGAATTGTATTGGATGAAGCAACCGGATTCCTAAGACTTTAGGGAGAAAATGGATCAAAATGTCCATGTGAGTGTAAAATATATTATTATTTTATAATGAAATGTATGAAATACTGATTTTTCATTGGAAAATACAGAGGTCAAAATTAGTTATTGATACTGATGAGCACTGGTGATTAATATTAATTAAGGTTTCATGGCTGGAAATTCCCTGGACAGCAATACGTTGATAGAGTCAGGAAACTCAGACTCCCACAGCTCATCTTTGGTGCATTAAAACATGATAAACACAGAATTTCTATCATCTAAAACACCGATGGCTTGAAGTACAAATGAGTGGATCACTCTACACGTGAGTTGCCCCTGTTCTTTAATGCAGAACGTCTATTGTCAGCCATTGTCGGGGCCAGGATATTAGGCTAAAAAGGTGTTGATAGGATCCAGCACATCTGTCCTGTGTTCCCGTATTCTTATCTTGCTTTAAAAAGGAGAAAACTCTCTTTCTGCACCCAGTGCTGCTTTCAAGTGCATTGCCGCGGCAGCATTGCCTTATAACGAGCATGGGTGACAGCGGCTGGGCCAGTATCTAAGAAAGATTTGGCATCCTGTCTTAACTCAAAGGAGATAAAAGGCCATTTTCCAGATATGGTTGTTCAAGAAGAAGCATCTATTAGGAACCCAGCAGTGCAAACTGTATTGCCAGTAGATAGATGCAGCGACTGGGAAAAGTATATAACCTCCCCCTCCTCCTAAAAAATCTTCCCTTTAATGTTACATCAGTCTATTTTATCTGGACTGAGATTAAACAAGATTCTATGTATGGAGGAAGTAAAACAGATTGGAAACAATAATGTAATCCTACATTAGGATTTCATTTAAAGAAATTGGTTAAACAAATAGTGATTAATACAAAAGCGCCTGCAAAGCTTTGAAATGGCTGTCTTCTTTCACGAAAGAACAAGTAATTTGCTTTTAAACAAATTCCTCTGTATGTAGATAAAATAAAATAGCAGGGTTAGCGTAGAGGAAAAATTATTTGGCATCAAACCATCAATACTTCAATTTTATTGTTATCTCAAAGGCAGAGATGGAAGATTACTTTGTAAACATATTTCTTAATAGGATAATTTTCTAATGAGTGATAGCAGTTTGTGGCAAGATTTAATCTTACACAGTCTTTTTGCAAAATATATGTGATCCTCTGGGAGTGAACAAAGTAGGATATTTCATCTACAGAAGACAACGGCTCTCCCCCAAGGAGGACACATCACCTGATACGCTTGGTGTCGTGGTTTGGCCCTGGTCGGCAGCCACGCACCACACAGCCGCTTGCTCACCCTCCTCCCACCCCGTGGTGGGATGGCAGAGAGAATTGGGGGAAAAAGTAAAACCCATGGGTTGAGATAAAGACACTTTAATAGGACAGCAAAGGAGGAGAAAATAATAATAATGATAAAAAGACATACAAAAGTGATGCACAATGCAATTGCTCACCACCTGCTGATCGACACCCAGCCAGCCCCCGAGCGGTGATCGCCACCCCCTTGCCAATTCCCCAGTTAATATACTGGGCATGACATCATAGGGCATGGAAGAGCGCTTTGGCCAGTTTGGGTCAGCTGTCCTGGCCGTGCCCCCTCCCCTCCTGGCTTCTCGTGCACCTGGCAGAGCATGGGAAGCTGAAAAGCCCTTGACTTAGTGTAAGCACTGTTTGGCAACAACTAAACCATCAGTGTGTTATCGACGTTATTCGCATCCTGAACCCAAACCACAGCACTGCACCAGCTCCTAGGAAGAAGATTAACTCTGTCCCAGCTGAAACCAGGACACTTGGTCTTACAAAACCTCAGGAATCATGCTGTGCTTTTAGAAATATTCACAAAAGAATATTTTTTTGTGAAATAGTAAAGGATGAAGACGTGTTTTACTATAGACCAGAAGAAAAACCCAAATTCCTGCTCTTCCCATGTTAAAAAAAAAAAAGTAAACTGAGGAACTAACAGTTCAGGAATGCAGCTGATTTTCTACTTCCAAAATATCAAGAGGCGTATGAGTATGACATACAGCCAGATTTCTGAGATGGCAGACAGTGGAGTTAATCGTGATACTGAATGAAAGGTGAGGAAGAATTTAAAAACTTTGATTTTGCAGCCTAAAAATTTGAAGTCAGTGGCGCTCTTTCACAGTGTGGAACACGTGCTTTGTGGGACAGTTGTGGTGTAGCTGCATTAGAAATCCCAGGATTATGCAGGAAAGGCTGCAGCTCTTTGCCTTCTCTTGAATTCCCACCTGCAAACTGATAGATGGATCCATCGAGCATGGATGGAAACTGCCCCTACGATTTCCTTATCTTCTTAGATTTGGTGGTGCCAGAACTGGCATTTTTAGCAGATCTTGCGCTTTTAGAAACATGTGAAGGTCATGTGAAGGATACAGGTTTAGCAAGAGGACTGAAGGGCTCATAGTGGGGTTAATGTTGTTTTAGTAGTTCCATGCTTTCCCTTCGGGAAGTCATTATGGTAAACAGGTTTACCATTTGCTCTTCTACTTCAAAAAAAGATTTCCTCTGAATCCCTCAGATTTTCACCCGTCTTCCACATGAATGTGGAGCTACTGAGGAACATGACATGCTTCGTACTGCAATATTATTTGTATACTTGATCTCATGGCTTTTGTCTTCATCTTTGTTTTTATGATACTGTATCTTTTCAAATCAAATCTAGTCTATATTCTATCATTTCATTTCCTTCCCTTGCTTTGGCTTGCTGTGGCTGGGGAGAAGTTAGCTTGACTAAAGCAAACAAAATAACAGAACCAGGGAGAAACACTTGAAGAAACTGGTGGATGACAGAGATTTCCTTTATTCTCAAGGACTAAGAGCAACCATTGTGCTTATCCTGTTTTTGGAGGAAAAAAGCCCACATTTCAGGCCCTTTCAGGCCAGGCAGGGGTACAGAAAACTGGTGAGGAGCCAGTGACAAGGGGGATAGGCACGAGCTTCAGTGGACAGGCAACAAAGGTGCAGACCCACAGTTAGAAAAGGAGCAGAGGAATGTGTGCTTGTGGGAGACCTGAGCAAACAGGCAAACCTTCTGAATCCCTGGAGAAATACCAATCAAGCAAAAGGAAAGTGCTGCCTAACCTAATAAATGCTTTGAAGATTCCAACCGAACGTTTTCTCAGTTGATTTTCCAAAAAGTCATGGGAAATATAATTGCTTGTGCATCGCCTTTAGGTGAATCACCTTAACAGTTGAATCGGGGCTTGTAGTGCGGTGTTAAATTCCCGAGAGAGGGGCCATACAGATTTGCAGGCCATTTATTCTGATACTTGCTATCACAAATAGACGACTGCATGAGTGAGATGGGAGCCGTACCCGTCTGATTTTGTTCGATGCGTCTCTAGATTGGCCTCGTGATCCTTCAAGTAGTAGAAGGAAAATTGTGAGAATTATAAGGTAGGAAAACTGGAATGGAGCAAGTTTCTATAATGTTCTGAAAAGCAGTAAATCTCTGAAGAGTTCACTCAAACTGAAAATGTACAGTTGCGTCCTGGCCTGTATAGCCAAGAAGCGGAGGCATCCAACGGAAACCGAATGGCTTCAAAAAGATTTACTGGTTGTGGAGTATACGTTTCTATTACTTTAGAAAATAAATACCCCTCCTTTCAGGAAGTCTGTAGTAATGAAGTCTGAAGCAGCAGACTGGTGGACTCTGTACAACAGGCACCACCGTCCAGAAGAATATGGGATTAATTTGTAAAGGCTTCTAAGAACAGATCAATTGCATAGGCGGAAAAAAAATGATGGGTTCCCTGCCTGGTTCTTTGCTCCCTCCTGTCTTTACTGGTTTTTGTTTTCATTGTTATTTTAAAAATATTTTAGCTTTTTTTTTTTTTTCACTGTAAAACTCTCTGTGCTAGGAATATTAATGGGTGGAAGAGAAATATTCAGTAATTATCTCCCTCTTTTATTTTTTTCGTTTTTGATGTATAGCATTTTTATGTGTTCCACAAGTTCATAATTTTCATGGCTCACCATAAGAAAAATTCTCAAAGGTAATAAAAATAAAAGGAAACAGCATTCCTGATTTTCATAAAAATATGCCAAGAATATTGACTTATTTCCTAAGAAATAAAAAAGTGGAGCAAATCCCTAAAATATATACCCAGCCAGGCTCTTTTGCATATTTTTTTTTTGACACGCACCGGCTGTTTGTTACATACCAGCATAAGGGACATATTTGCTGATTCTGTTTATGGGGGCTTTGTTTATGCACTGGGTGAGGATTAACAACTAATTTTAATTAATGTGGCAAAACCAAGTGCAAAGAAGATGGAAAATGTGTAAATCTCGTAAGACCCCTAATTCTGGCTGTGTTCTTGGATGCGCAAAAGGTGCCACACGGAATTTTCCATATTAAAATTTTTACTAAGGTTTACACACTGTAATCCTTTCTCCATCACTATTTCACAAGGAACCTCCTGATTTAGCAGATATTTAATTAAACCCTTGTGCGTCCCAATCTTTAGCATGTCTTTACAACCTTCCTGTAAAACAGTCAAATATCACTGTTGTCATTTGAAGTGTTCATCAAGCAGGAAACTGTGAAAGAGCAGGCAACAAAACCGAAGGGCTCACTTTTCGGAGCAACTTATAGCTGTGCAAAGCCAATGGCGTCGATATGAAAAGAACGGCATACGTGTTTTGACGGAACATGTACATGAATAACAGGCAACTTGCATTTTGCCAGAATAAATCACGTCAAACCGTTCTAACTTTCCTCCATGACAGAGTAACAAGCCTTGCAGAGATATGAAAGAGTCTTGACTTGAGCAAAGCTTTTGGCATGGCCAGGCACGGTGTTCCTGTAGTGAAACAAGCCTCAGAACTGACTGAGGAACTCCGCTCAGATGAAGGGGGCAAGCGGGGGTTTTGCTGTGGTCAGCCTTGAGCCTGAGGTTTAACAAATCTCTTCTGAGGGCTTCACTTAGCGAAGATTCAGGAGGAATGTTAGCAAAATTTTCCTAATGGGAGGACGTTCAAGCACTAGAATAACTGTGCGGTTCTTAATATTGGATTCTTCCATTCATTTTCCCAAGCACAAGTTCGACACTGTTGTTTTTGGGAATAAGGGGACAGATTCAATGGCAAGATGAGGTCCCTTCAATGCCTCACAGCAATGCAGTAGGCAAATTACTCATCTGAGATCAGGAAGCATCGCGCCAAATTGCAACACAAATTGCTGGTGAGACATTCTTGTGCACCTTTCCACCCCGCTTTCACCCCTCCCTGAGACACCGCTGACTCTCAGGTCACTCTCAGGTCTGCCTTAGAGATTATGCCCTTTAAGAATCACCAGAATAACGGCAAAATGAACTGAGTAGAGCCGTCCTAGGAAAAGTTTCCATTAAGTGGGTTGGTTTTGCCTTATTGCCTTTCTTAGCGTTTTCTAGATTCAACAGAAAGCCAAGAAATGGAAGTAGCAGCCATTGCTCTAAACTGTACAGCCAAAATTGTTCAGGTTCCTTGCCCAGGGGTCCCACACCAGCTCCTCACTCTGGGATGCTTCTGGGGCATCATTAGAGAGACCTCTCCTACCTGCACCATCTACTAAAAATCTGAAAATGGTGCGAACTGCTGGAAAAGGGGAGGGATCTTGGGATGGGGGAAGAATTATGTGATTTTACAGTTGGGTTCCTGACTGTGGAATACAAAACAGGGCTTTTGACCTATTCCATATCCCATGCGGGAACGATGGGAGAGCCGCACCCCGCAGCTGCCGTTGCAGCAGGGAATACCTACGCACAGTGCTTGAAACCCAGCGTACGTATGTTGAAGAAATGCTTTCTCTGCCACATAGAAGCAGTAACCCATACTGAGCTAAGTAACTAATAGTAAGCTGAGCTAATTAGTTTAATGAGCTAATACAAAGTAGCTGCATTAGAGTGTCTCGCTTTGATGCTAATTCCCTCATGTAAGGAGTCCTTTTATGTCCCGGGCTACTGTTTAAACCACTGCACCAATTTGCCAGCCCCTGTTAATTTAAATCTGTTATTAATGAATGAGAAAGCATGTGAATCTGGTTGCAGTAGCAGAATATTTGTGTCATTTCATCCTGCCATAGTTTCTCCCTCAAGGTCTGTCTCATTGGAGGCAATACCAGGGAAGGAGGTAAATAGTATGAAGTTCTTTCTGGAGCTTGTCACTCCACTGCTGCTAACATCAGTGGCTTTTTTAACCTATACGTTCAGTTTACTCTTCTCTGTTGTAAAGTATGTATTGTTGAGTGCGCCTCTCCTACCCCACTCCTACCACTAGCATGAATATATTTTTCCACATTTCCTTTACCTCTTTTTTCTTTTCATATTCTGCTTGCTGGATACAGACTTTTCTGCTCAAGCTCTTAGTCCTACCTTTTATTCTGAGAGAAATTTCTGTTACTGTGATCTATAAATCTTTTATGTGGTCGCAAGTCTGCATATTAGTTTCTTTGATGAGTTCAATACACAGCTGATGTCTCCTTTAAGAAAGATTCTATGACTTTTTGATATAAACTATAGAAAAAGCACCTGTGAGCCCATTGTTAGTCAGATAAGAGCCCTTGATATACTACCTTCTATTATTCAACATTTAAAAAGAGTTTAATAAGCTGTATTTTATCAAACACTAGTGTATCTTTTTCAAAGGATTTTAGAGACACTGTCTCACCATTTTTGCTTCTTAAGCCCCAGATAACGTGAGAAGAAATCATGCCAAATGTCTCTGGAATCATGCCATAGCAAATTCCAAAACAGTATTTTCTATAAAAGCAGTGTAGGGTTTTTATGGTTGCTCTATTTAATTTCTACAAGGTGAGTGTTGATGGCACACAGATAAAGGGAATATATCCAGGAGAAGAAGCAACATAATACAAGATTTAGGGTTTAAAATACACGGACTATCCGTAAGAGCTTGTTATTAAATTCAGGGTGTTTACCACTGCGTCTAATCCAATACAGTTGGGGGCTGCTAGCCAGCCAAAGGGATTCCCCCTCCTCTTCCTCATCCTCAGCTCCTTCCTCACGCTGCTTTTCTGCTGTGGGCCAAGCACCTGTGCTGCAGTAGGCAAGTTGTATCAACATGCTGAGCCAGCAGGGAACCAATCCCACCCAGAAAAACACCGTCTTTTCAGCTGGCCCACCTCATTCATCCCAATCCCTCGGCATCACAATTACTGGGTGTGATACAAAGGAAAGATAGTGTCAATATATCTGATATATTGTCTGAATTTGTTGGAAGTGTGCAGAGCTCTCAACGTCAGCCACACCAGGAGAGACGAGCATTACCAGAGGAAAGCTGGCTCGGTCCATCCTCTGCTTTACAAAACAGGAAAGCTGAAGACTGGCACTTGACTGAGACAATTTAAGTAATCTAAGATCTTTAGCTCAGATTAAGCTTTATTAATTGATTGATTGACTTTCCAGAGTGGTGAAGGAAATGTCGTTACAATGTGGACAGAACATCAGCTACTACTCAACTATTAACAGATGTTAACAGATGCCCTAGAAGGACGTGTTTTATTTGTGGATGACCAACCATTCAGCACATCTTGCAGCTGCATGGAAAACCACAGACAAAACTTTAAGTGGCCAGAAACAGAGATAAATATGTCACAAGTCAGTGTTAAAATTTTTAAATTATGTAAATAACTTACTGTAATTTTAAAATAAACATACACATTGATTGCTTTTCTCCTCCCTGCCTACAAATAACAAGTAACAATCCTTTTATTTCAGTCCTGCAGAAATCTTTACCAATAGTTCTGGTTAAAGTCATAAAGTCATTGCACAAAATTAATTGCTGGTTTTAATATTTTAATATTGTGATTTACAGTGTAAACTGTTCAGGACAGGGACACAGCGTATCTGGAGGCTTTGTAATTAACACAACAAAGCCTTGACTCTGATTCAGACTTAGTGCTCTTACAGCCAAGCCAATAAATGGCTTCTATCACATAGAAATATGTATATCAGACATGGATGAACGGTATCGGACTTCCCACTTGTTTATTGACTAGGTTTCCTTTCGGATGGGAAGCCGAGCCCGAAGGAGGGCTGGCATCAACACATCTGATTGTGCTGTGGAATCCTTAGGTGCGTGTGTAGTTTGTGTTGTGGTGCTGCTACAACCACCAGCTCCAACCAAGACACAGGCGAGGTGTCTGGCCGCCGCGGGGGCACCGGCTCTGTGCTGCCCACTTGAAGAGACTGGCATTTCCTTTCTTCCCAGGCCAAATGTCTTTGCCCCAAGTGATAAAAAGTTTGTTTCTTTACTGCCACAACGTTTATGTCATTTACACCTGGATCCTTCGTGGAGCTTTTCAGATTTTGGAATGGAAATGGAAAACAAAGTGCATCAGCGTCAAAATGATTCCCCATATATGCCAACTGTCTCAGCAGTTACTGAGGGTGAGAATTAGGATGCAACGCATTGTATGTTTAGACCTGGGTTGTGTTTTCTCCACTTCACTTGGAGGGGTGAGCTGTGAAGATGCCCCCCACAAAAAATAAGGGGACTGAAAGTGCTAAGGCTGTCCAGATGTTGAGATTATGAGGGAGAATGTTGATACATAGCCAACCAGACGGCACTGTGAAAAGTGAGGAGGGATTAACGAAGTTATGGCCCTGATATAGGAACCAGAGGTGCACAAGTGCAAGTTGTGGTGGGGGTGTGGGGGGGGAACGGCACACCTGCTTGCCTGCCCACAGCAGCACAAGGTTGTAAAGCACGGGAAATTTTATTTAGCCAGTTATTCGCGATTTATTTCTCTCTGAAGACGCTGGTATCGCTTTACAGGCGCACGGTTGGCTTCCCCATGGCGCCCACCGCTGCCAGCCCGCAGGCGGGGATAGCGTAAGGGCGCGGGGGGGCGACGAGCCCGCGGCGCCCCGGGCAGGTGAGCGGGAGGGGACCTCAGGAGGGGGGCGGCGGGGCAGAGCTGCCCCGGGCGGCGGGAGGCGTGAGGGAAGACGGGGCTGTTGGCTGAGGGGCAGCGCCTCCCGCCCCGCTCCCGCCGCTCCCCTCACAGCACGGCGCGGCGCGGCCCGGCCCCGCGCACCCTGCCCGCGCGCCCCCCCGGGCGAGGGGCGGGGGCGAGCACTGTCCCGGCCGGCGCTGATCTTACGCTCCCATTGGCCGCTGTCTGCGCTGACGTCACGATCATGATGAGAATTAATGATCGGAGGCGCTGATTTCATTGTGTGACGCCGGGACCGACCCAGCCGTAAACCGGCTGAATCCGGAGCCCCGCGCCCCCCGCACCGGCCCCGTGCACCACGGTAAGCCCAGCGCGCCGCGCGGGGGCGGTGGGCGGCGGGCGGCGGGCGGCGAATCCCGGGGGAGCAGCCGGGTCCCCGCCCGGGAGGGGCGCGGCGGGCGGGCGAGCGGGGAGGAGGACGACGATGATGATGATGGTGATGATGGTAGTGATGATGATGATGGTGATGATGCCCCGGGCCGGTGTGGGGGAGGGCGGCCGCGCGGGCTGGCGCTGGCACAGGCACCTCGGTCGCGCATGCGCACTGCGCCTCTCCGGCGGCCCCGCAGAGGCAGGCAGTAGGCTCCCGCCGCCCGCCGCCGCACTGCGCATGCGCACGGCCGCTGGGCCCGCCGGGCTGGGGGCCGCCTGCGCCGCCCCGGTCGCACTGCGCCTGCGCGCTGCTCTGCGGCCCCCGCGGGGCGGCGGGGCCGCATGCGCGGAGGGGCAGCGGGCGGGCTGGTCACCCGTGGCGCTTGCTCCTGTTTTCTGTCCCCCGAGCTCTGGGGCTCCCCCTGGCCCCCGTGTGGGGGCGGCTCCCCGAGTCCGGGCTGGTACAGTTGAAGGCTTTTGGGGGGAGGTGCGGGCGGCGGTGGGGGACGGGTAAGAGGAAAGCTTGTCATGGCGGGAGGCCTGTGGGGCCCAGGCAGGGGCAGGCGGGCACCCACGCGTGAGCGGGGCGGGACGTGGTCAGCGGCAGGAGCCTGTCACGGAACAGCTCGAGCCTTGTCTCTCCTCAGGAGTTCTACCTCTCAAAGGCCTGTTTTGGTGCCAAAGGCAGCCGGCCGTGGCGGCAGTCGACCGGGCCTCCTCGCGCTGTCAGATCTTGGCCCCGAAGCGTTTGGAAGGGGATGAGGAGGAAGAAGCGCGCTGGCCGCGCAGTCTGCCGCGTTCCGCAGGGATGGTGGTGCCAGGGGGGATCTCGCCTCGGGAAGTGCTGTCCTTCCACGTAGGCTTGCCCCACGCGGGGAATAGCAGGCAACCCCCATGCCGGTGCATTCCGTTAGCCTAGAACTTCGGATATTATAGCTGAGGCCGTAGGTAATTAACCAAAAGCAGCTCTGAATCCTCCGAACTGGAGTCTTGAAGCAGCTCACATCTTCAGAATAAAATTGCATTGTAGCATTCCTTTCCTTTTTTCTGACCTATATCTTACAAACGCTTGTGTACCCGTGCTTGACTTAAAACGTGGCTAATACAGTTGGAAACAGAAGTCTCATTTGCATGAGTGAAGTGGGATGGGATGCATAAACCTGCAGAGTTGTGGTCATAGGTTAGTATGTTATTAAGTTACTGAGAGCTGTCTTAATTTGTCCCTAATAAAGCGCTGAATTTTATAGGCAGAACTGTAATACAATATTACAAATTGTGGAGAGGGAAGCAGTTGTGCTGTGAGTCATGGGTATTTAAAAGTAGTTTTATGAGCTGGTCTGTACATTACACTTACCCAACTGTAAGCATAATCTACTGCACTTACATTTGGGTAGTTGTAACTGTTTTGGCCTGTGTAGGAAAGCAGCAGTAACCTACAAAATCAGATTATTAAACGTTGTTTGATGTGCATCCAGTATCTCCACACGTGGTGTGTAAGTTGCGGGGTTGGCTGGTTGTTTTCTTTCTGTTTGGGGTGTGCAAAAAAATTGTGAGCCTTTGGCAGACATGGAAAGTGAATTAGGTGATTGCTGATGCAGTTCAGGTTTCTAAAGCTCTAGTAATAGTGTCACTGCTGCAGTCTTGTTTTATTTATGTATATGGTAGCTTTCTTATTATAGATGCAGGTTTGTCTCAGATTTATATTGGAGTAGAGTCTTGTTATTTTGTACCACTGGAGATCTGTGGAGCTAAAGGGAAAAAAAAAATAAATTGAGGAGCGTGCTGATTTTCTTATTGTACCTGTTACGGATGGACAGACTGAACGCGTAGCTTACAGGCTTTTATACGATGCCTTTTTTCCCAAACAAATGCTTGTTTGGTGCTGAGGTTAAAAAAAACCCATAATCTCTCAGAAACCATATGTTCCCTTTTATCACTATGTGTTAATCCCTGACAGTTTTATAATGTTTTATACCATAAAGATTTCTACTAGTCACTTTGTGCTGGCTTGTACTCAGAGGGGATTTTTTACTAATTATAATTTCACATCCAAGACTGGTTTCTGTTACTGCGTGAAATGAGAGGAGTATCATTAAGTTTTCATTTCTGATCTTTCAATTTAATTAGTATTAATGTAGTATTCTACTTACCTTGTAGGTAAGCTTACTTGATTCAACAATCTTAATGTTTGGAGACTTCTTGATACTTAGACTATACTGCTGTGCACTGTAGGAAGACTTTAGACCACAGAAATTATTTTTTTCCTTCTTATGCTGCTTCTTTTTTTTTTTCTCTTATTTTTTTTGCCTCCAGATCTTTCAAGTAGCCATTGCAGAACAGCTAACTCTTGAATTTTTTTATTATTTTTTTTTTAATGAGGGGCTCGTTGATACAGGATTATTCCCATTTTCTTATTGTTGCTCTTTCCTTTGTGGTACTTCTTGAACCAATTTGATTTCATTGGTTTCTAAAAATACATCTGTGGGCTTTGCCAGGTCTCCCTGGAGAGAGTCTTAATTTTGGATGTTGAATAAAGTAACTAGAGTGGAAGGACTAGGCATTTGCAGCAAACCATATGAGATAATTCTTACATTAATTGCTGTTTCATGAAGCAAAGGTACTATTACTGGAGAAGCAAACTTGGTTTTAGTTCTTCTATGTTCTCCCGTCTCCACTTGTGCTCACTTTTGCCACAGGAAGGGAAAGAAGGTGGATACTGTGGGAAAAGTTGCTCAAACAGCTCAAGAAGTCTGGAGAAGTTCAGCCCTAAGGATAAATTTAATCTCAGCTGAGGAGGAGCCAATGTGACAGGTTGCAGTGTGTCAGCAGGATCGTCCTTCATGAGGCTCATACTCAGTGGTCTTGGGGAAACTGAAGGGCACGGAGTTCCCGTCTTCCTCTTAACAGATCTCTCACATGTCGCCAGTGCCTGACTTAGCACTTGGACTATCTTTGTGTTTCCTGAACCACTGTGTACAGTGAAGGGATTCTTCTGCTGCTATGATAAATTCTTCTAATTAGTATTAGAAAGGGCATGAAGAACGACTTCTTTGTCTTGATGGATTTACAGAAGGTTGAGGAGTGGGAGACCACCAAAGGGGAAAGTTGAATGATGTTAGTTGGCCTAGGACGTGTAGCGGGGGTGAAGGAAGTACTTACAGGAAACCTGCTTTTTTGTTTGTCATAAATTATTCTCTGCCCTGCCACACAGGCAGCAACATACTTCGCCAAAGCTACCTTATTTTATTAGCAGAACAGGCAGGTGTTGAATCCTTAAAAATACTGCTTTGCCACCGCTGTCTTTTATTGAAGTGAAGAAAAGACTGGTGTTCATGGTATTTCAGTTTGCATATTACTTTGCCTGAATTGAATACGTTTCACAGAGTGCTCTTCTGTAACAAACTCTCTTTTCAGTGCCAATGTGTTGCCAACCAGCTGGATACCTGGCTTCCCAAAAGCTCAAATGCGTGTTTTCTAAGCTTGACAAGTCAAGATTAAAATGAAATCATGATAAAAATCCGTGTGGCTTTCTAACTTGGAGTCTGAGACAAAGGTGAGAAATCCTGGAGAAACGGGAGTGCTTCCTAGGTACACAAATTGGGAAAAGGAGTCTATTTCCTTTGACGTTACTGTGGTGGTTCTGAATAATACTGAGTCCCCTATGAAGGTGTATGATCTGCTGATTCCCTTGATATTAACACGGCATCAGCACTTTGTAAGTTATCTTTAGTTTGTATGTATTTCCACTGACTGTCAGGGATCTCCCATACTAGAGAAAATGTAAGAATATCTTGTTTTGTGTAGCCTGTTCAGCATCAGTTTTCATAGTTAACACTCATCAAAAAAAAAAAAAAGCCAAAAGCCATTGTAATCCTTTGATGAATCCAGTATTAATGTGTATTAATCTAGTCTCAGAGAGTGTAACATTATGCTCTTACAGATGTTTGAATGCTCAGTGTCTTTAAGGTAGATAAATTGTGAGGTCTGACAAGTGTGGAAAGTGAGCAAAACTTGTTACCTGTGAGGATGGCATACGCAGAGTCAACACTTCATGGATTAAGCTGATGGCTTTGGGTTTTGTGGCTTTCCAAGTGGAGCTTCCAAACATTCAGTATTTGGTTTCTTCAACCCAGGGTACTGCTTTAAATAGTCTAAATAAGCGCTTAAGAACTGCTGATAGCACACTGTTATCCATCTGGAGTTTACAGATAAGATACTATCAGTGGGCTTTTAACCTGCAAGAGAAGGAGTATCACCAAATGTCCTGCACACTAGTGTGAAGTCAGTATGCCAGTTACTGTTTTGTCCTACGGGATTGAGTTGAGTGCTTGGAGATCGCTATTAGTAGTAGAAACACTAGTAATAATCTTGTGCTCTTTTATACCTAGTTATAAATTATTACGTAGGCAGTTAAAAAGCAAAAACCCTTATGATTCTTAATTTCCTTTCTCTTGTGCTGTGTAATCTTCACACAAAGTTGTGTTTCCCGCCCAGCAATGACCAGAGCATGTGCCTTGTGAGGTCGTGCCACATCTGCGACCCAAACAGCAAAACCCACCCTGCAGCTCCCTGGGTGTGGGTGGGTTTGCTGGGGCTTTAGGCCAGGCATGAGTGCTGTCGTCTGAGGTTATCTGTTGCTTCTGCACACTCTGGAGCTTAAAGTCTATTTATTAATAACTGTGCTGTACCAAACAACTGTGGTGTAGTTCAAAGTATTACGGGATGTGATAGAAGGGCTTGTAGTGAACCTATGGATCGGTTAGTTTGCTTTGAGTTGAATATTTTGAGTAGAATTTGAACCGAGTTTTCTAAAAGTTGGGCAGATGTAGCTGCCTGCATGGCCCTTCTGAACAACATGTGTCAAGTCTGGTTTATTCTGCAATTTACCCTAAATTTCTGTTGCCTCTGGTAAAAGGCAGTTTAGAAAAAAAACCATGGATTAATTAATTGGCAAAGCAGAATGAAAGGATTGATTGACACAGCAGTAGAGCTAATGATATTTTAAGAATATTTTAATGTCCCTTCTGTAGGTTTAGTCAGTATGTGTGCGGATAGGTGGGGCAGTGGGAAATGGTACAGAACTGTCTGTTGACGTAGATTTCGGTATATTTCAAACACAGAAATCATTAATAAATTCTCTCCGGCTTATTTGAAAGTTTAGATGTTGGAATGTAAACTCAAGGTATGCCTCAGCTTCCAGAAGCCTGTGTTTGTAGGGTCCTGCAGTCTATGTATTTGAGTCACTTTCTGATGGCCTTTGCACAGATCCTCTGAGCTGCACTTGACTGGATTCAAGGCAGAAGTTACTAAGGAATCTTACCAGTATTTTGGTTGGCAGGTGTCGTTTACAAGTCATTAAAATAAACTGCAAAAATGAGTTGTTTATTAAACCAGACCATGACCTTTCTTGAGCTTAGCTAGGCAAAGTCTGTCCTGCAAGGCATATAGGTGTATCTGAAGATCAAGAGCTTTTGTCAAAATGCTCCACCCTGTTGTTGTCGTAACTACAGATGTCAAATACAACAATTAAAGTGTTTTAACCCAGGAGTGACTTTGGATACAGAAATCCACATGATTCAAAAATGTGTCAAGGACCTGACACGCATCAGCGCTTGCAGGTCATCAGGTCTGATCCTAAAAATTTATCTTGCAATCGGAGGAGGCCTCATCGCAGCTGACAAACTATTTGGAGAGCATGCTTCTTTTTGATAAGCCTATGTATAGAAATGCTGGAGCTGTTGGGTGACAGACTTCATCTGGATCTGGAAAGATAGAAGGTTCATAACTATTTCTGATGAGGTCATTTGTGGGAACTGATCTCAACAAAATAAAACAGGACCACTGGTACTGAAAGAGTAGTAGGCACACGGGTGTAAGCTCGGTCCTGCCAACCGTGCAGGAGGAAGGAGAATCACAAAATGAACTCTTAACGTCTTCTTTAAAAGTAACGTGAATCAGTTGGTGGCTGCATTGTCACGCGTATCCACATGGGAGATCTGAAGACAGTTCTTAACTCTATAAAGTAGATTTTTATGAAGTTTATTGATTTGTTAATGGGCTAATAATTGTCTCCTCTGTTGCTTGCTATACATTTCCTTAAACAGCGGAGTATTTGGAGCAAGAGTCTCCTTTGCCTATCCCTGACTGTGACTGAATACCCATTCTGGGGGAGGTGTAATTCAGGAAAGCCTGACTTGTAATGCAGCTGGTAGTGCTGTGTTTAATAATGCACTGGTTTGAGAGGGTAAATAAGCATTGGGAACAGAGGTAAAAATGTGATTGAAAAATCATCTTCTGTTTTAAGTATTACGGAAAAGTAAACCGTAAGTTTTACAGATTGGTAATGATTTTCTGATTGTTGACATACAGAGGAAAGTAAATGCTGAAGTCAAAGCTCTGGCCTACTCCAAATTCTAGATATCTATCATTTTCTTTATAGAGAGGCCTGTCAAACTCTAATGTCCATTACCATTGCGTGGTATCATCTCGATTAATAACGTGAAAGGAGTTGGGTGTCTGCTTATGCTTTTGAGCCCTTAATAATGTTATTTGCTCTAAATTAGAAGCAGTTCTTGTGCAAATATTAAGTATATTGCTATTCTTCTCCTTTCCAACCAAAATTTCCAAGAAGAGCGACTAAAAGCTTGGTAGCTACAAAGGGTTCCCTCATCCCCTTTAGTTTCCTACAAGATGATGGCATGGTTTCTTATTCTTTAGTTTGTTCTGCATTATTTTGATACATGTACTGAAAGTGTTAAAAATACCTTGTGGCTGGTGACTTTTTGCTTTCTGAGACATGAAGTTGGAGGCAGATTGTTCCTGGCCAGTGCTTGCGGTGTCTCTGCTGGTGGCCTCCCATGTGGGGCAAAATAAAGGCGCCTTGTTCTGGAAATCCTGTGACGATGGGGCTCTTTTCTTACATAAAACCAGAGGATTATATTCTTTGCCTGTATAGACGATACAACAAGAGCATAAAGGTTCAGTTGGTCATTAGGGAGTCTGTTCTGTACTTGGTAATATTCAGCTGTTTGCCTTTTCCAAGCTAGGGCATGAACTTTCATGCGTAACAAAGCAGCATCTGGTTTAACGTGTCCATCAAACTGCTGCAGAAGAGGCCGCCTCATCGCTGGCCACCTCCTGCCCACCGTAGCCCTGTGCTGAGCCCGGCTGGGGCATGGCTCTGGCGGGAATGCCGTGAAGGGTCTGTCCATGGCCTGCCGTGGGGTGATGCTGCTTGCCACAGAGGCCACCGCATCAGGAGCATGGGGGCCCGAGGGCAGGCTTGCAGAGGGAGCGCTGCTCCCTGGCAGGGCCCCTGGGTGCCCGGTGGCCTGGACCACAGTGGAGTGGTCGCCGCAGCATGGGCTGCCAGGTCACTAGCTGCCCTGCCCCACACAGCGAAGCTCTCTCATGGGGGGACCCAGTGCTGAGCTGGCTCAGCAGGCTGAAAACAAGACCTGAAGAGTTGCTGTTGGTCCAGGAGGAACATGGGTCTCTTCATTCTGGTTGAGTGTGCTGAAACATCCAGCACCGACCGGGACAAAGCAAAGGGGCAGGAACGCATCCTGAGGTCCTGTAGCCAGCATTGGCCTATGCCCCTGTGAAACAACCCTGAAGTGTTTTTAAAAAGCCTGAGTTACAGCCTGAGGGTACAATTTCACAGTAGCTTGAACTTTTCTAAATGCAGGCTGTGATTTGGGTGGTCCCTCCTTCGTGTTAATATTAGAGCATTAGCACTGCAGTGGGCTGGACCAGAGCTCCCTAAAGCCCTTCTCTCTGGGTCCCATCCCGCCCTCCTCCCCCCCCTCGTTGGTCTTCAGTTCTGGTCCTTGATCTTTGTGACTTTGCAGCTGGGAAGTGCTGGTGCTGACACAGCAGAAGGAGTAGCATGACCAGCCATAACAGAGTGTAGGATTTGCTGAAGTTGGAGGTGGCGGAAACTTTACTTGTGCCAAACAGTCACCTTTATTTTATCTCAGATTTTGTGTCTTTTTCTTTTTTTTTTTTTTTTGGTAGGGGAGGGGAAACAGACCTGCGAATGTTGTTGGAGCTGCCAGTGTTACTCTCTTTTGCCTAATGCCTTTTTTTTTTTTAAAGGGAGAAGCTTTTTCTTTGAAACTAGAGGCTCTTGGTTTTAGCCACACAATGTAATAGTTACTTATTTATGAAAGACTGTGAGTGTTGTTCCAAACATGTAGTTTACCTGCTCAACTTGAGTCTGTCACAAAGGAATCACTAATGCTGACTGTAACAGGTTTTTCTGGAAAGTAAGTAAAAGTGTTGGTAAAGGACTCTGCAAAGAAAACATGTCAACACTTAGCGTTATCACAACAAGCATAACTGAGAGCCTGTGCATTCTGCAAGTATTACAGTTTTTATTCCAACTTTCAGAGTATCTTCTTTTATTTTTAGATGAATCTGCGTTCTGTATTTACTGTAGAACAACAAAGGATATTACAGCGTTATTATGAAAATGGAATGACAAATCAAAGTAAAAATTGCTTTCAGCTCATATTACAGTGTGCACAAGAAACTAAACTGGACTTCAGTGTAGTCAGGGTAAGTACTGAGGCCTTCCAAATTTGTATGTTAAAGTTATACACATTCATTTCTTTATGTAAAATATCTGTAGAGGACTGGAGTCTCTAACTTCATACTTGTTTTAAATCAGACTTCAGTACGCGTGTGTGACATGTTCATTTTTATCCAGTGAGCCTGTTAATAGTTTGTTTTTGCTGAAATGTCTTCACATGATTGCTGTATTTAGCAGGGGCCTGGATTGCACAAGGAGTGGTGTGTTTGTTTTGTTTGTTTGGGGTTTTTTTAGTTGTTGTTTGTCTTTTGTTGATGGTGTTTTGGTTTTATTTTCTTTTAAAAATTTTATTAAAATGCAAGTTAGATTGCCCTACAGAAACCTTGTGCAACGTATTGTATCAAAGAGAGGTCATGTTATTAGGAAACTATCCTTAAAAAAATTTCTATAACCTAATATATTTGGGGGAATAATTGTGGAAGTATTTCCTTTGACACATTCTGTCATGCTTGTATTCCGTGTCACAATCATAAATATTGTGGTCCCTCATGGTTATTTACAGTGAGTACATTCTTTTCTTGTAAAAGAAGAATGTCACTAGTGCTAACAGGAACTCTTCCAAAGTCTGTGAATTCCATGGGAAGGGAATTAATAATCCCTTTGTGAAATACTAGACAACAAAATGGCTGTTGTCTCAGAGCAGAAATAGAAGTCATGAAGCATTAGCTGAAAAAATAACAATGGTAGTGGAGCTACCAGGAGCTGCTGCGACGCTGGACACTGCAGAGGAAGAAGTAAGACCAGTCTAGTTTTTTTTTTAAGTGGTGTACCAGTGGTATATTGACAACAACCACCCCTCCTGCTCCCTGATTCTTACCTCGATTCCCCTCCCTCAGAATATTCTGGAAATACTAAAACTTACTTTCCCAGCTCAAGGTGGTGGGAAGTTCTGAAAGTCAGCCAGACATTCAGGCTCCCTGGAACAGACAAACAGTTGTAACAGGAGTCTGGATGCTGATGATGCAGTCAGGGCCTGGTGTTCTATTTTTATTCTGACTGAAGGACCTAGAGGAGGCAGTCCGTCTCTCCTCTACTTGCAGTCCTCATTCACTGTCCATCTTCATATTTTCCTCTCCCTCTCAGTTTCCCTTATGGCCGTAATATATCGTGGCCTTTTCCTTTAGTTTTCTTCCCTTACTGAGCCCTTATCTGCAATACTTAAACTTTCTTCCTACTTGGGAAGTGCAATGGAAATGGACTCAGCATTTGTCATATTTTTTATGATCTTTCTCTTCTTTACACCCCACCTTTCTGCCTCTTCTAATGCCCTCCTTTTTTCTTTTTTCTGTTTTTTTGTTCCCCCCATGAAAGTCTTGGACAGAGATTAGTACTTCTTTGCACAATGTCTAGCAAAATGATACTTGAGTTGCAGCTGGCACTTGTAGATACGACTATAACAGTCACATGAATTCCCTAGAAGTAACTGTTACAATTGAAATGTCATAAGTCTATGAATATATTCTTTCCCCGAATCAGGATTTCTATAACCTTGTCCCCTAGAACTACATCCAGTTTTTTCCAATCTTGAGCTGGGTTAGAAGAAAGCAAAGTCCTATTTATGATTTGATGGAAACCTCTACAGATTTTATTAATGCAGTACACAAAAATATGTTCTCCCTTTCAAAATTAGGAGACGTGGTAGAGTTAGTCTTGGGATAAAACCCTAACCCTCTTCAAATTTAATAGAGATACATTCTAGCTATGCAGGTTTAAACAGCCTGGTCTTGTTCATTAATATTGGTATAACTCTGCTGGTTGCTTTTTGTCTTTACATGAAACGTGAGCAATGTGACTTGATAAATTGCAAAAGTTATCTGAGTCTGATTTTCACAGGATCACTGGGTCTGGGAGCACTGATCAGGGAGGTGGTGTGGGGTTCTCCCAATAGCACAGCAGCAGATGTCAGAACAGTCACAGCTTTGTTATTCATTTATACCTCTTAGAAGGTTTCCTGAGGACACATTATTTTCAGATTTAGGGTGGAAGTTCTGGTCAAAACTAAGGCTTTGACCACTGTCAATCCCTCTGGGGTGTGTATCTGGATTGTGGGACAGTCTGAAGTTCCAGCTCGGCCTGATTCAAACTGGGAATGTAAAATCAGGCTCTTAAATCCCAGGTAAATTTCTCAGTGTCTGGATTTTTCATTTGTCATCTCCTCTGGGAGCTGCTTCTCAGCCTAAATAAAAGTTAAGAATTTCAGTAATGCTGCCAGTGTTAATGAAAGTGCTCCCCAAACTTACTAGTTGTGGAACTTGATTGAAACAGATTTGTGGCCCTTTTTTAAAGGCTATTTTGTACTTAATGACTGCTGTGTCACATCCCAAATTAATACCATAACCATCAAGCTAGTAACCCCTTTCGGTCTAAGAGTATAACTTCACATAATTCTTCCCTGGGATAATGTCTCACAGTGCTAAAAATGGGAGATTTTGTACTCTTTTACTTCTCCCAGCTGTGCAATGCTCTCGCTCCTGTCTTTTTTCTTGCGCTGATCATCTTTTGCACTCATTCAACTTCAGAGTTAACCCAGTTAACTTTGCTAACCTTACCAAAACTTTTGTTCTTTTTTGTACCAGTTCAGTTTCATGCTTTGGGGGGAGTTGCTCCCACAGGTCATTCAGGGGGGTGCTTTTGGTTAAATGGTGGGAGCAAGATGCTGGGGACATGATCAGGAGAATGGGACTCTTTCAGCAGTGGCAAATCTAACTTGCACTGTCTCATAAAACTGTATTTTAATCCAAAGTGTCCAGCAGTGCATTTCTTTGAATACATGTCTTTTCAGGAAAACCATGAGGAAAAACTTCAGATTTTAGTATTATGCAGTTGGAAAAGTTGGGGGTGAAATCTTGTTTCCTGGCCCAAAATTTGTGATGTCTCTATTGAATTATAATTTCTGTCTTGAGAGTTTACTGACTGAGCAGAAATGATGAAAAAGTAAATTTGATCATCTAAATTTGTTTTATGCAATAAAGTAACTTGAGACCTGTGGCTATAATTTATGTATTTAAACTTGCTTTTGAGAGGAAAAAATTTATCACTAGAAATGAGGGATGCAACAAATCGTGCCTCAAAGTAGGCATTTTATAAAATTTGGCAGCAAAAATGAGTAGAATGGAATGGAGGTTTCAGCATACTTCTGTATGGCAGGGATGTGTGTTTTCCTGTAGAGAAATCTGTTTACTTCCATAGCAGGTATTGGTATGTGAAGAAAACTTACTTTCTTTCATGTGATGAGATGGAAACCCAAGATAGGTACTCAGTGCAGTTTGCGGGTTGTGGATTGAGGGAGTTGATTGATAAAATCAACTGGTTTGGGTTGCTGAATGTTGAGATCTTGCTTTGGTTGGGTTTTAGATGTGCAGCAGATGATACCCAGAGTGGTGCAGAAAACTGTGTCACTGTATCTCTATGTGCATAGCTGATTCTTTTCATGACCAGCATAAGCAGATACAAAAGCTTATTTTTTGTTCTTTGGCACTTGTATCCTGCTCGCTTATACCCTCATGTTCAGTGCAGACATACTGTGGTGAAAGAGTTGAGCAAGTCTTGTCTCTCTGATTGTGAAAGTTGCCGAGAGTAGTGAGGTGGCACTTATGCATCCAGTGTTAGACCTTATGCTTCCACCAGATTAACTCTCCTTATCTTGAAATACTGAAGTTAATGTTTCCCCTTCGATTCATTTAGATAAATCTTAATGTGTTATTTGCAGGAGAGGCTTTCCTGAGCGCTTAAAACAGCAGTACATTTAACCTGTGCACAACTGCCATAGTACCTGCATTTTTCAAATATTTTTTTCCTCTACTATCTTTTACACAAAACCATGTACTGTCATTGTCACTTTCAGAATGTCCGTAATAGCAAACTTCTGTTGGAATCTAATCCCGGTAGTCCTAATCTTGTCTATCAGTGTCTTTCAGAAGCAGGTTTTGACATCAGATCTTGATTTGTGCAGCTGGCAGAGGAGGAGTTAGTCCATAGGTCTGAATACTTCACAAAATTATTTTGTAATTGTCTAACAGATTTCTTTTTCTTCCTCTCATCTGCGTTCAAGAATTGGCAGTTTCTGTTCAAGGCAGTTTTGAAGGTCGTATCTCTCATTTACTTGGTTACAGAAGTTTAGCTGCATATCTCAGTGATGGTTCTGGATCCCAAGGTGCTAAATATTAAAAACTTAAATTTGGGGGAGTTAGTCACAGCTGTGTCAATGAAATAAATCTTAAGGATAACTTCAGGACAGGAGGCACAATACAGTTTCAGAGTTTTTGAGAAACTGGGGCTTTGGAACTGAGACTGGGGTTCTCATGTGTTAGTGTATGAATCCCAAGCACGAGAGGCATGGATTTCCACCCTGCATTGTTCAGACTCTGCATGATCAGTAGGTGATTTACATATTTGTGAACTTAGGTCTCAGCTTGAATACTTAACGTTTCATCAGATCTGCCTAAAAATGGAATTGCCTAATTTTTCTGCTTATTTAATGCTTTGTTTTGTGTTTGTTGTCGTTGTTGTTTGTTGTTCGCAGACGTGGGTTGGCAATAAACGAAGGAAGATGAGCAGCAAGAGTGCTGTAGAATCTGGAGGCACCCCCCCAGGGACTGTCCCTACTACTCCCTCAGTACCTCCAGAAGCAGCAGTTAGAAATGTGGTAAATATTGCTCGATCCCAAAGTCAGCAGTCTTCTTGGACCTCTTCTAATAACGATGTAATAGTTACTGGTATATACAGTCCTGCTAGCTCATCTGGTAGGCAAGGATCCACCAAACAGACAAATTCTTCAATGGCAGAAATACATAAAACCTCTATTCCACGACTACCAGGAAAAAGTGATACCGAGTTTCAACAGCAGCACATCCCCATAGGACGACAAGTACCACATTGTAAAAATGCTTCCCTATTAGTAGGGGAAAAGACTATTATTTTATCTAGGCAAACAAGTGTACTGAATTCTGCAAACTCCATATATAGTCACACTAAAAAAAGCTACGGTGGTTCTTCAGTCCAGACTGCGGAGTTGGTGTTACCTCAGAAACCGATGATATGCCACAGACCCTGTAAAGCTGAACCCGTGGGATGTCAAAGGTTACAAAAACCGGAACACGCAGCTCTGGTATCGCATGTGCCCACTGGACAAAGGGCTAACACCAGGGACCCTTCTTGTAGCACACAAAACCTGGAAATCCGTGAAGTGTTTTCTCTGGCGGTTACAGATCAACCTCAAAGAATTGTGGGAGGAGGTGCAACACAGAAGCATTGCTCGGGGGAAGGCAGCTGTCTGTCCATTGCGATGGAAACGGGAGACGTGGTTGATGAATACGCTAGGGAAGAAGAGCTAGCATCCATGGGAGCACAAATACAAAGCTATTCAAGATACTGTGAAAGCAGCAGTTCTGTTCGAGTAGAGAACCAAAGCGCAGCCTTGTCTGGGCCAGGAAGAAATGTGAGCTGTAGTTCACAGATGGTGAATGCCAGGGACGTGCCTGACAATATTCTGTATCATAACAGAGACTACCACTTGCCTGCACGGACCTCATTACATACAACATCCAGTACGTTATATAACAGTGCTAATCCATCAAGAAGTACCTTTTCTCCTCATTTTACATCTTCAAGTCAACTGAGGCTGTCACAAAACCAAAATAATTACCAGGTAATCTGTCAATTTATCTCTGTCTTCAAACCTTGAAGACAAAGTTGGAGATGAGTACTGTTTTCTTTGATGGTAGCTCATAAGCGATAGGTTCACCTCTCTGCAGGCTGTGCTCCATTTACATCTTTCAGTAGCGATAGTTCCTCCTTAAACAAAAGCGCAGGTAGGACTATAGTGTGGTAGCGCTCTTACCTGTATAGCCGAGCCCGTGGCTGCAGTGGGTAGCCATATGTTGAACATCAGTGGTGGGCTTCATAGGTTGAACTGCAACTTCGGTTGCAGGAGGATCATACCTACGACTGCTGATGCATGCTCAAGTCTGTGTTGTCCGGACGTGGCTTGCCAGCGCGTGTCACAGCGATACCCGTGGCTGTTCCTCTGTAGACATACTTCGCATGTGGCACAGGGCAGAACATGTGATCATGGCATCATTTGTGTGCTGGGCAGTTGCTTGGCCTTATTAATGTCAGCTTGGATTAGCTCTTCATCAGCACTGCCTGTACCCCCCACGCAGTTGCCAATCTCTTGGACCTGTTTTCTGTTAGGGATTAGGGCCTCCTCGAGGTAGTTAGGCTGATGGGAGACACTAAGTGAGCAATACTCTTCCTCTCGCACAGAATCCAATTCAAATATTGGTTTTACATTCAATCCCATTATTTCCTCATCCTGCAAGAGTGTCCCTTCAGTGATACCGAGAGAGAAAAATTAAATGCAGATAACTGAAGAACTAAAAGATGCTCAGAAGAAGCTACAACACTGACACGCTTACATTTTTTTATTTTTTGATATGACTAGAAAAGAGAGGAAACATCCACATTGATTTTTTTTTTTCATGGATTTTTATGCCCTCTGGCATGACATAGTCTGGAGACGCTGAGATGAAAGTCTTAAGTCTGATGGGATGCAATACTGCATGTGTTACCTTTGTGCATTTGCCTGTTATTACATTTTTAATTTATACTGGAAGTGAACCATGTAAGCAACATACCATCTTTTCTTGTGCATTGCTCACTAGTGTAGGGAGCAATGCTTTGTGAAGCATGGTTTACTTTTTTCTTTTTTCTGACGTATTCCTATCTCATGAGGATTTGAAAAAAAAGCTTTTGAGTTCAAGTAAGTGCCACTTTTCACTAGAATTATTGCTTTTCTTGGTAAACCTGACGTTTGAGGAGCATATATACTCTGGAGTAGTTTCCATGTAGTAGATGGGAGATCTGTAGTTCTTATTTACAACCTTTTCTAAGCTGAGCGCTTTAGATGAGCTGTTCTTTCTTTTTCTCCCTTCTCTCAGATAGTCTGTCAGTATTTGCTATTACTGTTCTTACTTGAGTTATAAAATTCATTAAATGCTGTTTACTTTTGACATCCCAGTTTCATAGGAGAAGAAAAGCTGTAAATGTGCGCATCTGTTCAATAAAGGGTTGGTAAAGCTGCAAAAGTGCATACAATAGAGTTAAGGAAACTTCTCTTAAGTTTGATGAAGTTAATTATATTATCAATACCTCTGGCTATGTGCTCTTGGTACCTTATTTTACTCTTGAAAAAGCATCAGAGAGATGTATTTCTTACTACTTTGTTTAATTTTAAAATGAAATTTGAAATAACTTCGATCTGGGAACAGGAGACCCTGTTCTTTGGATTTGGGAATGTTCTTTGGATTTGGGAATGCACCTTGGACTGAGGGAGCTCCTGTTCCCTGTAGTATCCTTTGCCCGTCCAGTTTTAAACCTTGGCAAACCTGGGCAGGTGGCTGTTCATTCACTTACTGCTGTAAGCATTCATGCTGTGAGCCTCTGAGGTGACACTCTTCAGTATCAGAGAATTTACAAGGGAAGGCAAAAGCTGTGGGGTCAATGCGTACAGTATCACGGCTCCGTGGGAGCTGCAGAGGAATAGAGTCCTACAGCCTGGCCAGATGCCGCAGCGCCTTGAAGAAATGACGGTGCAGATTTCTCCAGATCACTGTGTTCCTTGCTGAGTTTTTAGCACGTTACAGAACAATACACAAGTAGGTTCTGTATCTTAAGAGGTGTTAGTGTATGCCAGTGACGCTTTCAACACTCATTTATCCCATTAACAAGAGAATTTCACTTACTGCCTTCAGAGTCATGTGCAACAAAGAGTGTACCCCGCCAGGCTGATAATGTATTTTGTCAAAATCATCAGTTCTGCACCAGTTTAACCCCCTTCCCCAGGTCCTCCCCTTAAAATGAAGTCCAGTATAACCGCTATTTCATGTAGATAATGCCCTTACATCTTAATAATATTTATATATTAAACTTCCAGAGGCATAGATTTTGTAACATGTGCTGTCTGAATTCTTTTAGACTTATGCATGATGACACTTCTTTTGTATGTAATCAGTTTCTGTTAATTTTGTTGCCCATGTTTAGCTAATTTATCCATCAGCACAGGACTGAAAATCCTTAAACTTAGGGAAATCTTCCTAAATTTAAAAATAGACTGAACCTAAGCTACATGATCATTGGAGTAGTTAAATATCCAAGCAGATGCTTCTTCAAAGTCAGGACTGTGTGATTTGTGTTTTGATGAAGTAATTACTGTCGTATATTGGTAGGGTATCTAATTAGCAATTAGTTATAGCTTCCTTACTGGTTCAATTAATCAAATTCATGTTAGTGTAACTTAAGAGTAAATTTAATAAAGTGATCAATTTTAATGCCTGAGCAGTTTCAGTAAACAAATTCTTTAACCTATTTACTTTTCTTGGTTTGGCTTTAAGTGCATTGAACTAGAGAGACTATTCTTGCTGGTCCTTAAGGCTGAATCGTGATTTAGTCTTGGTTTCCTCCCCCCAACCCTAAGGGACAAAAATTCTGGTGAAAGTATATCTATTTTTAATTACTTTGTTATATGCACTGAACCACAGTTATATAATTTAGCCCTGTTTTCTTCAAGGGAAAATCCTAAGCCTTGCAGCCAGTACATCAGAATTGGAGATAGATATATATTTATTTTTAAGGTTCACTTTAAGGAAGCTGATTTATATGAATGAGCTGCAAGTTTATTGAAGGAAATGGGACTCCATTATTATTTTGTTTTGGTATGTTTTTTTTAATGTGTCAAAGTGATTTGTTTACTTCCCTAGAGACTTGAAGACAAGAGGAGGACTTTATTGCTAACTTTGGGCAGCACAGCTTTTTGCTGGGGCAGGCAATATGGTCTTCTCTGAAGAGACTTGAACAAAAGTGTTTCCTGATACCTGTTCATGTAACAGAAGCAGAATTACCTTTGACACAGGGATTCCTCCACTGTATTTCTGGGATGAAATACCTCCAGCTGCACGAGCGGGGAGAACCTGTGGGGCTCTGGGGAGGACAGCAGCCACGAGCAGGCTGCAAAAACACAGTGCGTGGCCTCCAGTAATGCTGGGACACAGAGCAACCTGGACTGGGTTGGGGCTCTCGGTTTGTTCCAGTGCACTGAGTTTGGGACTGTAAATCTACAGATGAATTGGGGAATGATTATGTAGGGACCTCATATAGTGTAACCGCTTTGATTAAGGTGCAGCATTGGCAATACACAAGTGTTGCAGTACCTTTGAACTCTCTCTAGCATCTGCCAGAGTTGCCGTTTCTAAGACAGGTGTTTCAGGTTGTCATTTTTGCAACTCAGAGTAGCTGTCCCAGTTGGACGAGGACTGGAGTTACACCTGTGGATGCAGGACCACTATCCATCTCACTAAAAAATAAAATGAAATAATGTGTGTATCCAGCTCCCCCCCCCTCCCCCCCTCCCCCCCCCCCCCCAATAAAAAAAAAAACCAACCCTTGTGCCTTTTCCATATCGCCAGTTTAGAATACTCCCATGCATGGTGTCTTTCCAGTAGTTACATTGAGATAAACTTGATTGTATTTGGCATCATACCTGTCAGAACTTGTGTGCATTTTTCTTCCAAGTAACCATTAATGCTCTGCCAGACTGATTGCTTTATTCACATAGAGGAGCACTTTTTCCTGTAGCCCCACTTTAAGTTTGTGAAGAGAAGCCATCTGGGTGGACAGTGAGGATGCATTTACAGCAGATTCTGTGGTGTGAAGCTGTTGTGTGGGATATAGAATTGTAATAGACATAACTTGTTTATACAGAATTTCTAAAATGAGTGTGTGCAACTAAGAAATTAACATTTTAGACACAAAAGCTGATGTAGACTTGCCCTTAGGAGGGCAGGGTGTTCATTTCTAGCCTCCCCTCAACCTACCTGCCTTGTGCTGTGATGAGAAAGTGTGTGATCTTTGGTAACCTCCAAACACTTCCAGCTAAAAGCTTGGCGAATAAAAGCATCTTACGTGCTTGTACACTAGGCAAACTGTACCAGGTATTCTATATTTGGTTATGCTCATGCTGCAAGATTCATTAGTGGAGGACTTTGCAAATACAAAAACTATTCATGTGGTTTGATAGAGTCAGCAGAAGTGTGTAGATTTTTCTTCCTCACATACATAGTGTGTATAATGACTTGAGATTGATTAATCTCTCAAGAGCTATGTTTAGTCTCTCAATCATTGCTTGTCTGCAGCAGAAGATGAACATGGAATCCTAAATAAGCCTGAAATATTCCAGGCTATGACATGTTTCAGATGGCCAGGGAAAACAGTCCAAGATTATTGTTTAATAAAGTCTGACCTCTGGGAATGATGGAGAAGCAATGGGAATCAAGGCAGCTAACCTTTGCCTTCATAACCCTTCCCCTTCCTTCTCCAACCTGATGTCCCTAGTTCTTCTCCTAATCTTTATGCAAATCCTTAACATCTGACATTACTAACATGATAGTGGTTTTTTTCTTTCTGAAAGTTTAACTGATGTAATTGAAAAATATGTGTCAGACATTGGCCCTTGTCTAACTCCGGTCTGCTTGACCTTACCAGTTCTGTGAGAGACTGAAAATGAAAACCTGTGTTCTGAAATACAGGTTTAGAGATAGCAAAAGAACAAAAACACCCAAGTTGCCATCATTTTATCTCACCCTCACAGAGAAACAGTGTTTTGGTTTTAGTCTTATAACAGTAAGGCTAAGTGTGACTTTGTGTTGCTTTTAAGTCTTAACCTGTTTTAAAGACATTCCTATCAGAATTGAATGCACGGTACTGAAGTCTTGTGAAAGCTGCTCGATATTGGCTATCATAGCAACCTAAGCTGTTGTTGTTTTCTGTTCTGTTTCCTCCTTCCCCTCTACAGATTTCAGGAAACCTTACTGTGCCTTGGATTACAGGTTGTTCCAGGAAAAGAGCAGTAAGTATATTTCCTTTTAAGTACCTAACACATCAAGTTGAAGGAATGAAAAGTTCATAAAAATGCATTTTTGAAAATGTCAGTTCTATTTACCTTGTGTGGGTTTTTTCCCTTTATCCTTTGACTAATACAAACATTATCTGCAGATACAATGTTTCAGTTAATGTAGAGTTGATGTGCATCTTTAAAAGCAGGTCAAGGTCATAATCCTGTGTCAAGTAGTATGATTCCCAGGTATATGAATTGTGCTACTAGCTGTAAAATGACATCTGAATTGATAAGGACTGAGAGTGTAGAGCTCAGAGTACTTTTTTTTTAATATTGGAAGTGAAATGGTTGTTAATTGAGGCAACCGCATGCTAAAGGAGTAACTCCCTCTTCAGCTGCTCTGCATATGCACAGAATTAGCCCGTGCTATCTGTAGTAACTTTATCAAGTCTAATTTTATCCACATGTATGTCATTTCACATTAGGTAGAATTGGCCAGGTTGGTGTCCTCAAGTCACAAATGACTCCAACCCATAACACGAGGTATAAAACAGCTTTTGTCAGGAAAATACCTCTGTCCAACTCTCCTGTTTGATTACTGTTCCGTTCAGGAGCAGTCTGCCAGCTTCTCTGAAGAACATGTTGATCCTGCTTGCTTAGCATGAAAATACACCCCAGACCTGCAGGTTGGATGGTACAACCAAGCTTTCCAGACGCTGTTACATATTAGTCCAGCTCTATCAGAAGCAGTAACTAGGGAAGTGGCTATCATGATAACCAAACATATCCCATCAAACCCCCAGACCATTGAGCTGTCAGCATCATGTGTGCTGCTTTGGCAGTGATGTCTAGGTAATGGAAGAACCTTTACTTGCCGCCTTCTCCGTGCTGTACCCAGTACTTTTTTTCTTCTTTCATTATTTTCAGTTATTCCATTTAGTCTTCAAAGGGTGTGAGTTTATTAGCGTTTCCTGCATAAGAAGGAATCTAGGGACCATCACATTAATCATGTTTTCTCTCAGACTTTTGCTAGGTCACAGCTGTAGCACACTTTGAGTCTCTGCAGGCTTTGGTCGTATCGCTTATCTCTGTTTTTATATAAAGCACTTTATAAGAGCATCTCCCGGAGGAACCAGTACTTTTATACAAATCCTGTTGTTCATTCCATCCTTTTCCTTTTTCCGAAGTCCTAGTTCTCTTGAGTAGGCTTTTTTAAATGTAGCCCTTTTCTGGAAGGCACCTTCCCTCTATCACTTAATGACCTTTAAAACATCAGGGAGCTGGCGAGTGTCCTAGAGTACAGTTTCACTTTGACTGAGCTGATTCCACAGCACATCACTGTTGAATGGGGAAGCCTTTCCTGTCCCCTGCCTTGCTACTGGTGCACTGCCACCCCATTGTAGCGCTGGTGCTACAGGTAATCCACGTCAAGCGTCTGACCTGTCAGATACATATTCTTCTGCTGAGTTTGTCTTCCTGCTGTCCTTCATGAGTTGAACGTAGGTAACAAGTGAGTGCTGGAGCCAGCCCAGAGCGGGCGGCAGGAGCATGTGGCTGGTGGCCATGAAGAGAGCGGGGTGTGATGCTGTCCTCAGCTTTCTGGCACTGCATAGGTTGTTGAGGCATGGTGGTCGTGCTGGAGATCCGACACAAGCTGTAGAAGAAATTTCTGCAATAAGTTTAAAACCTTCAAAGATGTGAAAATGCCTGTTTATTAAGGATGTTTATTGGGGATTTCTTTTTTTCCTTAGACCTTTACTCCTGTGCCTCTTTTAATCAATAAAATGCATAAAACTCATTAGTTAATATAGTCCAGTTTGACAACATCTGTTTCCAGATTTGTGGATGCACTTTCTCCAATGTGGATGCATAATTAGCCTTCTTAAGGAGACAAGTTTAGGAGTTGAAGCTCTAAAACGGCTGTATGCACACAGGTGTAAGAAAACAAAAAGAGAAAAAGCTCCTACTTCCTAGGAAACTTCGATTTCGAATGTGAAATTCTTTTGAAGAAAGAGCATGAGAGAACAGGAATAGAATGGATAGATTTGTAGAACTGCGATTATGGCAATTACTGCCATTCAAACAGTAAAAAGGCTAATCTGTATTTTGTTTAAAATGGAGAAGATCGTCTTTTAGATGCTCTGAATTTTTAATCTTTCGCCTTGATGTTTTGTTTTCCTTGCCCTGTCCTTCAACTGCATCAAGAGAGAAATAACAACTGTGCAATTCTGCAGAAACTTTCTAGTCTGCTCAGCTATGCTGTAAGATGACGTAATCCTGACTGCTAATGAATATTGGTCTAGAAATATCACCCTCTCAGTTATTCATGAGAATGTCTTTGGAAATTATGGAGTTCTGCATTCTGTCGTGGTGTGTGTGCAATGCATTGGCTTTTACGAATGCATTGAGTCGTTGCTTTTCACAGGGTGTTGAAAAGATAAGTATTCAAAAATAGCAATGAAGATACTGCTTCAGGAGAATTAAAAGGGGCAAAAATACCTTCGCTTTTGTCCTTGTATTTAAGTCTTGAGCATACTAACTGTGCTGAAGTTGTGTGTCCTCTGCTCTCTTAGCAGAATGGTTAGTGTTTATAGTACTAATCACTTAGTATGCTAACTATGAAAAACATTTGTCACATAGGTGTGGACTCTGGGTAAGCTGTGCCTGGCTTAGTTGTGAAGTTTTATTTTTTGAGGACAGCAGGGATTTGGTTTTGGTTCTCTTTTTTTTTTTTGATTTGTAATTAGAATAGTTTCAGTGGTCTTAATATCAAGTCGGAAACACAAAGTCATTAAGATAACAGATTAAGGTCATTGAATTATTTCTGCCCTTCACCCTTCGGAAGCAGATGTAGTAAATAGCTTGGTATGTAGCTTGTGTATTTTGGATGGGATTTTAAATGAAACTTAAGTTGTTTTTCATGTTAATGTCTGGGCTAGTTCGTGTGAGGTTTCAAGGGATCACTGCTTGCAGTGGAGAAACTCACAGGGGAGCCAGGCTTGTATTTTCCCCCCTACCTGGAACAACGCTGCATCATAGTGAGGGCTTTGATACCTTCTTGAATGATGTACTTCTGCACTGTCCTGGAACCCCCACTGTAGGTAGGTTAGCTGAGCCTGCGTAGAGCTGCAGCTTGGGGTCTCTGGCCTCTCAGTCTGCTGGGTGTATTCTGGGAGAAAATACCTGAAATAAGCAGAGGGTTCCTGTGCTAGATTTTGATTTTTTAAATTGCTCTTTCAACATTGCCTATTCCAATAAAATTCTGGAGATAGCAGCATTAACGTGTCCCCTCAGAGCCCTGCCTGTCACAGAAAGAGTACTGTAGATGCACATTGAATCAGGATCTAACCCCAGGTCAGTGTGAGACCTGCAGCCGGTTGTGCTGGCACAGCTGTGGGCATGGGGAAGACAGCTGGGTTGTGTGGAGAAACTACGTGGGGGAGATACATCATGCTAACTGCTGAAGAAAATACCTCATTGGACTGAGGTCTAAAAATCATATGAAGACTGGCTGCTGCTGCAGTAAGCCTGCATGCACTGGAGAAAAAGATGTTTACAGCAGCTTTTAAAGTAAAAAGAGCACCCACAGGGATTAAAACTAGCTGAAGTGAGAGCACACTTCAATTGTACCTTTTGTTTTAAAACTATGCCAGTATTAACTTGGTACCAATATTAACAGTTCCCTTCATCTGTTGATATTCCTCTCCTCTCCTAGAAAGGCAGAGGGATGAAAACTCTGTATCTTAGTCAAGTGGGTTAGAGCACGTCTGAGTAAGAAAGTCAGTCTACAGCGAGAGGGCTGACTAGCCAACCTGACGATCTCCTCAGGACTGACTTGTGACTGCTGTCCTTGTTCATACCTTTTCTTCCGTGTAATTTGGATAACTGGTTAATGTTTTTCCTCCTTCTGTGAAATATTTCACCACATATCTCAAGGTATTTCACTTTGTTAACGTTTACGTTAGATGATGATAACATGCATAGTATGTCATGACCTTCGTGCTGTGAACGGCCCCTCTTCACTACTGCCAACACCAATCCTTCAGTTAATGCAAAGGGAAGGCAAGGCTTATCATCGATTCAGACCAAATACATATTTTTGTTGTACGGCATGCTGCACTAAAGTTTCACAGATCACCGTCATTTGCATTGTATGCTGTGATCCTGCAGGCTGGAAAGAATGTCATATCCGGCCAGGAATTGGAAAAGCAGGCTTTCTAGTCAAATATGAGGAAGACGTTAATAGATTAAGTAAGAATCATGATAACCTCTGCCTAAAAATCAGTTTACTTTTAGGATGAACTTTCACTATTTAACGAAATAGTTCAAAATCTCAAGTGAAGGGTGAGTTGTCAGTTTGTGTGGATTGGAGGTTGATTTTAGACATTGTGGAGTGACATGACTGGAGTTGAGTGTAATTTTTGACTAGACTATTGCACTGATCTTTTTTCCTCCCTTTTTTTCTTCTTAGCTGTATTTGGTTTAGAGGCACATATTAACAGAATATATGTAATTTTGGCTGGGTGTTGAAGCAGTTACAGTTCTTTTCCAGCTGCATTACTATGAAACATTTATCAGACCTGCTTCCATCAGAGCAAAATTCAAGCTTCCCCAACCAGTGGGAAAAGATGCAAAATGTCTCTCTTTCAGAAATCCAGCAGTTTGTGTGCTAATAGTATGTTAGTAGTAATAGTTTAAGGGTGCCTTCAGGTGTCGTTCGGCTTGCAGTCCATTTCCAAACACCTTTTTGCCTGAAGGCTGTGCAGCTTGCTGCTGTATCTTCTGCTCTGTGAATGAAGCTGGCAGCAGCAGCTCACTTCTAACCATTTGCTTTGCTAGGGGCCTTCAGGTACGTTGTTTCATTGTAAGAAGATTGAAGGTATCTTGTGATGGGCACTTTTCTGCTCATGCGATGCGAAGGGACCTGTCAAGACTTGGGGAGGGGTGGTGTCTAGATACCAGCTCCCTGAATCACTCCAGCAGTTACAGCTGCCAGCCGCCTTATATTTCTTCTTCCCCTGGGAAGAATCATGTATGGCCTGGGAATCTTTGGAACTTTACTGGGTGGAACCGTGTGCAGCATACTGTCCACAGAAAGTGCAGTTCTTTCAAAGATGCTTCTGACTGCACTGTTCCTGCACGGGCGGCTACGCTGTGCGTGCGCAGCAGCGTCTAGCCCAAGCAGCAGGATTGGTTCTGCACCAGGAGACTGGGTGTCACTGAAAGGGGGAACAGCTGTGTGACAGTCGTGAAACCTGAACTTAAAACCTCAAACTGAAGGAACGTGTAATCTGGTGTAGCTTTAATGAGGTTAAATATTCTGGTAGTGTTAAGGAAAAATACGGACCTTCAGAATTTTGGAGTGAAATAAGTGATGGTAAAGCAAGTTCTGTACTCTTGAGTGATGTGTATGACTGAAGACTGACCATACCTTTCCATGAAGAAGTAAACTGTGGTGATCATTGGACAAGAAGGTACGAAGTTTGCTAAGGAGTAAGAGACCTCACGTGTATTGGGCAGTGAAATCAGGCAGTAATGAACTAAAGAGTAAGAATAACATTAAATGTTACAGGTGGGAAAGGGGGAACATATGTAGAATGACTGATTCAGAAACAACTTATTATGTACAAATAAGATCTTGAGATACCAATTGATAATCCTCTGAAAGAATCAGGTAGGCATTAAGTAGCGTCAGAAGTTCAGAGCGCTGCATGCAGGCATCATTAGGAGTGGGGAACAAAGCAAAACAGCACCATACTTGTTTAGAAGAATCTAGGATTTGTTCATACCTTGAATGCTGCGTGCACTTCTCTCCTTCCCATTCCTCCCAAAACACAGCAGAGGAGCAGTAACGGTGATCAGAGGCACGGAACAGCTGTATAGGGAACAACCAAAGGGGCTGTATCTCTTCAGACTTGAAAAGAGGTGGCTGGGAGGGAGTGGAGGATCGTGATGGAGATCTTAAAAAATATTAAATGTGTGGAGAAGCAGGTAAAAAGTAATTTGTTCCCATGTAAGTGGGTATCAAATGAAGCTAGCCTTAGATAGGCCTAAAAGGAGATTGGACATGTTTATTTAGAGTAACTTAAAGTAAGAAGTGTGTCCAATTTCTAGGATACTGGGGTCGCTAGGGAGTATCAGAAGGAAATGTCACTTTGTGCTATTCTGCTTTTACTAAACTTTAAATAACCTTGGAAGGGGGCTAAGGAAGTGTTGATCTGTGAGATTTCATGCTGTTTCTCCATGATGGCGTGTCTGAGTGGTAGGGACTAAAATTTGTTGTGAGAGGTTTGTTTGCTGGAAATAACCATTACCTTAGAACATTTCATCAAGGAACATGAGAACTGAGCTGTTGATTTCATATGGTTTCAGTGCAATTTAAATAAACGTAACTTTCTGTTAGCAACGTACAGTGCTCAGCAGCAGCGTAAATGCAGTAGTTATTACATTTATGTTAAAGCTGTAACTCTTTCATTCTTTTAACATGCGTTTTATTAATAATCTGAAGATTGTGTATTGCTTTCGTGCATGTGGCCTGAAACATTTTCAACTGATGCATAAAAATGGATCTAAAAAAACACGCTCTAATAAAAGGCAGGATAAGGACACTCCAGTGCCATGCAATTATTCATACCAATTATAGACACTAGATTTGCACCACAAATATTGGATGCACAGCGGTTGTTACGAGGGGCTCAGCAAAGTGCCAGGAATGTCTATAATAAACTGGGTCATCTCCTGTAAGAGTGTTGTTACTACACTTGAGAGGTCAGGGGATAAGCAGGGTTTAACCCTGCGCTCGGCAGAACTGCTGATTCAGTTTGCTCCCAAGGATTGCTTTTCATCGCGGGTTGATAGTCTGTTTTCTGCTGGAAGAAGCTTCTCTCTGCTTTTCAAACTATGGACAACAGAACTGGTAAATGTAAAGAATTCAGCTAACAGTTAATACTGCTGAGGATGAAGCCAAGCCTCGAATCGACAGGTAGCGGGTCTGAAGAGAGGAAGTGAGGATTGTATTCATAATAGTTGTTATAATGAAGTAAAAAGATAAACTGAATTACTGGCTTGTCTTCGGCTGTGGAAATTATTGTCCTAAATCGGAAACTTTTCAGTATTATCTTTTGATATTTTTTTCCTATGCTAACTGATGCATAACCATCAAAGTTATGGTATTTGTAGGACTGTGGTTTTTTTTTCTTTTTCCTCAGCTCCTCTGATAATACTAAGCATGAGAAAGTCTAACTAAATTGATGGATGTGTGCTTACATGTTCAATGTAGAAATTCTACCATTTATTTACTGACAAAAGACATTGCCTTTTGTGAAAGCATTATGTAATTTTTGAGCACCTTATAATGCAGGAGTCAAACTTACATATAATCTTTGTCAAGGGGATGATCCTCTAATTGAATGTAGTTTGTGATTTCCCCAAGATGTTAATGAACAAGCATATGGCACAGCCAGTTATACGATGGTAGGTAGCCTGGATCTAAACTTTGGACAAGCTGAGGTGTTACTTACATCTAGTGAGTGTAAGCGTTGAGAGCGATCCCGTTACGGTCGCGCAGCAAGTGAGAGCAGCGTAAGTAAATGATCTTCCTTCGCCCTCTCTGAGATAGCACAATGCAGCTCACGTTCGCTGTGCGCGGGTGCGCAGGCGGGCGGCTCCTGCGGGTCGCTTCGTGCCCGGTGGCCTGCTGCCCTCTTAGCAACTTCTTTGTGCCCTTAATCGTCGAGAAATTTTACCGGTGCCGCAGAAGATTCAAGTCCAGTAACCCAATAGGTTCTGCTTTCACTGCTGCAAAGACCGAGCAGCTGTATTACAGTCCCTGCTTAAGCTGCCAAAACGTACCTTTCCGAAGACAGCGCTTTCAGCTTTTCAGGGTCTCCGTTCCTACCTGCCTGGCTGTGTTCAACAGGTTAGTCAGTGCTGATCTTGGTGGCAAAAACGAGATATACACTCCAAAGTAGAAAGGTTCAAGTGGGATGAGAAGTACTAATTGGAGAACATGCTGACTTTGGTAGGGTGGACTGAGCCAGGATCTCAGTAAGGCTGCTCTCCTCAGCCCTAAGGGGGACTCGACTTTTCATACCATCTTCTATTTACATCCATGTGTTTTCCCCTCAGTTTTGTGCCTGCTTTCTGGGCTCTTTCATGTGGTGTATGTTGTGGGGTTTTTTTTTGTTTTTTCTTTCATATCAGTTGACTGAAAAAACTTGTTCTCCATTTCCTTCTCTGATCTGCGATCAGTATCAGTGTGATTCATGTGCTGCTGCACGAGCTCTTCAGGAACGAGTGAAGGGAAAAAGTACCTGGTGTGGGAGTAACTGCAAGAGCAACAAAAAAGCAAACATACCTATTGCCATCTGAAACACTAGGGATAGTTTTTGACAAGGAGGTAAACCAAAAACTTGAAAATTATTTTTTTATCCTCCCCCCTCCATTTCCACAGTAAGTGGCTGCAGAAGACTTCTTTGGGAATGTAGCTACAGGACAGCTCCCGTAAGTCTAAAGCATCTTCTTTGATCTAACCTGTTGAGACTGAGTCTACAACCCTGGTCTTGTAGCAAAATTGTATAGCAGTTGAGGTGGAAACCATTGAACAGTGATTTCTCTAATAACAATTTCATTAAAACATTCATATAAGATCATCAGAAATAACATATCTCCACCTAAAATGGAAAAGATATGACACTGCTTTTTTAAATAAATTTTTGAAGGCCAGGTGGTTTTGCTAAACACTGTTTTTTCGACTTGTATTTAGTAAGTAAAAGCTGAGCAGCCCCTGCACCCTTCCAGCAATACCATCCCTTTGGTAACTCTAGAGTCAGTTATTGTGTGTCTTTTGTCTAACGTGGGAGCCATTTGCATACTGCAAACAAAGCTTTTCTGTTAGCAAGTATTCTTGCCCTGTATTCTTTCAGTAGAAGAAGCATTTTCTTAGATAACTGAAAAACCATGTGGCAAGCAGAAATCTGAACTTAATGCCAGTGTCAGCTGTGCTTTCTTTGCGTTTGGTTCTGATTTGGCCATTGCACCAAACTAGGTGAGAGAAGAGAAGGCTAACCGGGGTTAGTTACTCCCCTATATTTGCTGTAATATTAAGCAGATTTCCTTTTGCTTCTCTCATTTCACCCCTCTGCTGGGGAGGGGGAATTTCCGTGGCATGTTCCAGGGGGTTTCTTTAAGCTGTGCATATTAAATACAAAGACATTTTCTGTTCACACGCAGTAAGCTGTGTGAGTGATTCGTTGTTACAGTGGTGGTGTCAGTGTGAACGCTCCAGAACCATCAGCGAATGTTACTTATTTATGTTTAAAAACCACTCAGTATACTTTAGAAGGTGAAGCTGCCCTGAGCATTCAGGAAAGCGGGATAGGGCAGAGTGACTCATTTCTCCGTGTCGTTTGAGCGTTGCTGTCACGCTCCTCTCTGCCTTCCCTTTCCTTAGCACTTGGCTCCCCGACGGCAGTCAGAGCTCTTCCGTTCACTTTCAGAAGTTCCAGTCCGTTTTGCTAACAGCTCTAAATGGAGATATTGCTGCAGCGATTCAGGAGATAACTATACTTTTGTTCTTTGAAAATGGCTTGTAGGTAGGATGAGCTGAGGTCAGGCGTCAGGGAAAACCGGCATCTGCTAAGGGTGAATAGGCATCAGGGATTTAGCTTTGCTCAGCAGGGTTCTCTTGAGGTGAAGCCCACTTGCTGCACGTTGCTGTTCATCCTAGAGCAGCCTTGAAATGTGCCAACTGGATTCCTTTTAGATTAAAATAGACCACGGCATGCCGTCTGGGAGTGTATCTCGTGTGCTGCGGCTGCTAACGGCCGCGCGTGTGTGCCCGTGGGCTCTCCCACCTCCTGCCTCGCTCTGCAGGGGAGCCCCTGGGGTCCTGCGCTCCCTGCGTAAGGGGTCGGCTAATGGATGGGCAGCATGGAAACAGCTTCTCTGATTCTGTGCTTGATGTATGAAATGATAGCCAAGAAAAAAATCTCAGTGCCGGGTAGCAGTTAATAATGGACCATATTTCAATATAACTGGTACTTTTTGCTACTGGACCACCTGGGATTAATTTAAGGAGACAAGGTTTTGATACCCCTATTTTATATTCTTATATTAGGGACACTCCAGTGCTTCTAACGCTTTGAGAAATAGTAATTTTTAAAAGAAGAAAATTGGAAGGATTACCATATTCTGAAGATTAACGAAAATGAAAATTGATAACTGTGCGAGATTGTCAAATGATTCTAGTTCTGCAGAGTTCCTTTTTACTCCATTTTAAAGTTCTTTCATTCTAACTTTTAACAGTTTTTAAATGAGCAAGCCCACATTTCCACTACTGAAATCATATTTATGTCTAAGAAAATTCAACTGTTAACAAATTTGGCACATGTGGCTACAACTTACTGGTGCAGACTTTATTGTTGCATTTATGTACTGCTAATAGCAGCAGAGGTGGCAACCGTGGGGTGCTATAAAGAAACTAGATTTTGGTTAAAATTCTGGGCCAAAAGCTTTTCATAAAGCTTGTAAGTTCTACTGGTGAATGATACTGCGTGCCCACAACAGTTCAAGAAGTGATAGGGTGTGTAGGATCTGTTTCTCAGTGTTACTCTTTGTATCAGTAATCCACTATGGCGTATTTTGATAAATATATACAAAGAGTTAGGGAACTCGCAAACAAACAGTGGAACCAATTTAACTGTGAAGCTTACCAAATAAACGTTAAAAGTATTCCCTTTAGGAACTCGGAACCCTTTGAATTATGCATGTATTGTAGTTTGCAGTAAGATAAAAGAACTTTAGGTGGGGGAGGGTGAGCAACTTGAAAAGCCTTAAGGAATAATTTGCATAAACTGGGTGGAGAGAGTAAACAGCACACGGGGAAAAAAAAAGTTATTTTCAGTAAGGCCTTATAGAATGAGATAAAACAAAATAAAAAAATCAGGTGGAGTTGAAACAACGCTGAAGCGCTTTAAACTTGTGTTAGCACTGCCATTACCTTTAAAGCAAATCCCAGGGAACTCTGTACTGCCCTGGATAAGAAAACAAACTTAAAAAAAAAATTAATAAGGGAGAGTTAAAAGAGAAGAAAAGCCATGGAGACAGAATAACATGTGTGTCTTACTGTATGCAAGACCTCTGGAAATTAAATGAACAGCATAAGCAGAATTTTTTTTTAACCTAACAGTATTTTTTTTATCTTACAGTTACAGGACCGCACACAATTTAGTGACCGAGACTTAGCTACCCTAAAGAAATACTGGGACAATGGCATGACCAGCCTGGGCTCAGTCTGCAGAGAGAAAATTGAAGCTGTGGCTGCAGAATTAAATGTTGACTGTGAAATAGTGCGGGTAAGAAATCTAGAGTCTTCCCCTATCTTGTTGTAGAAGCAGAAATAGGACAGATGAAAGCCTTTAAAAATTTCATGAGGAAGCTTGAAATAGATTTCACATATTACATAATGAATGACCACGTTGGGAAGTGCTCTCTTGCTCTTTCTGCAGTCTATATATAGAAAAAAGCCCTCAGGTAAGAGTCTTATTGATCAGCAGCAGGAGTAGCACCATGAGCCATCTGACATTCCTCTTTAGACTCGAGTAAGATTATAAGTAAAAGTGTTACCTTTTTTTTTAGGGCTATTCTAGACGACCGAAAAGTGCTATTTATATTTCTATTAAGAAACAAAAAAGCCTTTCTAAAGATACAGGGAAAATATTTCCCAGTAATGCCTACAGGAAAAAATAGTTGTAAACATATGAAAGAAAATGATCAAAAATAGGAAAAAAATATTTTTCAAGACTGTCTTGAAGCCAGGTTGAGGTGTGATAGAGGGTGAAGAGTACTGCGAAGAATTCTGGGTCGCTTCAATTCGATAGTCCATATAGGTGTTGTTGAGGAAGGATTGCTTTGGAAAGTACAGGTTTGGTGTAGATAACCTGATCCTGAAGAACCACTCCACGTCATCTCTTCCAGAGGCTGCGAAGTTTTGGTACAGCATCGGTGTTTGCCGCCGTATTCCCCATCACCAGACGTACATCATCTCTCTCAAACCTGTCTCATTCACTCAGAGTGTTTCCTTTCTTCAGAAAATAGTCCAACTGTCTTTGCAGTCAGTACAAAAACACGATTAGAGTATTCCTTTCCTCATAACGGGCATGGTAATTGTGACTAGTCCTTTCAGCCTTCATCCCCTTTTTCTGCCTCTTTCTTACAATTCTGGCATCGCTACAAAAGCAGAACTAGGAGCCCTTACTTGAAACTCTTCTTTTGTGGACATCTCTCTTGGGTCGGTATATCAAAATGGTACCAAAGCTACTTTCAGTATCGAATGCTAATCTGGTTATTTACTTGCTTGCTTTCCTGAGCATTTGTGAATTATAAAAAAATGAAATGGTACTTCAGGAGGCTGAAAAGAATTACTCTTTTCTCTGTAGAGATCAAAGCTGCTGTATATTTTCCAAGCTCTTCAGTTTGCTTTCTGAAAGGTGAAGCTGATTCCACTGACAGCACCTCAAAATGATCTCCTGGGTATGAAATACCTTATTCACAGGACAGTAAGACTGACAGTCATGCTTTGCCTCCCTTACTTTGCTCCCTTAAAAACATCCTTATTGGCACACGCAGGATGACAGTATGAAGTTCTGTACCCGTGTTTCAATACCATCTGCTTGAAATCCTTTTGTCTTCAGGGCAGATGTGCTAAGCTCTGATCTAGTTCAGAGGTCTCTCCAGCATAACCTTTAGCAGAACATACACACACGAATGAACAGAAAGATTTCTTCATAGTAACTGGTGTTACCAGTATCTGTCCTACCTCTGCCTCTGGTTCCTCTATACGGCAGGCTTGAGAATCATATCAAGAATGAGGTGGAGGTTGGTCCTGCACCATGCTGCGCTATTTCTCTTGTTCGTGAGGGCTGAATTGATGCTACAGGACATGCATGATCTTCAGTGCTTCCTGTTGTCCTTCCTCAAAGGCATATTGCGCGTGTCCCAGCTGTAGGACGGTATTTTCCGTCATGTGCTCTAGAGGATCTGTCCTGAATTTGTTTAGGGATCTATATAGGCACATCGTATTGTGCCTCTCTCCTTACCTGCCAACCTGCATTTTCTTCAGTAGGAAGCACTGATGTCTGGAGGTTAGCGTGCAGCATGGTCGCCTTCTCCTGATGAGTCAGGACACAGCAGTGAGGCTGTACGGCATGAGGGAACCACAGCGTCTCTACCCTGTACTGGGGGCTCAGCCGAGGAGAGTTGGACTGAGGGAACCTTCTGGGAAAAGCTTTCCACTTTCAATACTTGTACTTTGTTGCCTGTGGATTTCACAGTACCTTCAATTCTAGGTAGTGTGCAAGTAGCAACGGTGTCTCCATTTGTGATGTAAAAAAAATAAATGTAGCATAGGTAAAATAGTAATAAATATATATATAAAAAACACACCAAGGAAATGCATATATATCAAATAACACACCAACAAATATATATTCTATAAATTATATAATATATATCAACATAAATAACTAAAATATTTATATATACATATCATACCACTTGTTTTAATTCAATTAAACACGTGCCCCCATTTTTCCCTTTTAATAGCTTTTTTACTTTTTTATAATGGAAATCCATGATTTGTCCCGAAAAGTGCTGCTTTTCCAGAAGTACAAATGATTGATCCTTGTAACATCATACTGGCTTGGAAGGTCTCCAGTACAGAGAAAGTATCAGATCTGGTTTCCAGTACAAGGAAAGATAACGTTTGCCACTATGCATAGTTCCACAGGATATCATCTTTTAAGGTCGAACAGGGCATTTTATTGCGTAGTTTTTGTACTTCTAGTAGGAGAGTGGGCTGCAAAGTGACTGCTGGTTGTACCTTAACATCGTGCCCATTTGCACCCTCAAAGGTCTTTCATATATTCCCAAGACAGCAAAAAAGTTATGACATATTTAAATATGGGAACTCTGGCCAATAGTTCATTAAACCTCCAATATTTCTTTTGTATACATTATAATTATTGCTGATTACATTTGTTTGGGGTTTTTTTGTAGTTACTTACACATTTTTGTTTGTATTTTTCTTGACTAATTTTGCTCGTTCATACCAAAATAACATCTGAAAGCAGAATAACCTTCTTGGGAGCAAGACGTTAGGTACTTGAGGAAGACAGATGACAGCTCTCAAATTCCTCAGAAATATATGAAGAATATAAGAAAAATGCATGACAATTTTTAATTTTTTTACTAATAGAATATGAAGCGTTCATATGTAAGAGGGCAAAAGCTGCTCCTAAGCACCCACCACAGGCTAAAGGCACCTCTTCCTGTTTCCTAGCAGCTCATCAGATAACAGCTGGATTACTGAAGGTAGTGCTTCAGTCGGAGTTTAGCCGCGAAATCAAGCCGTTGCAGCAGAAAGGCCACTCATTCTTCACAGCTGACTAACGGCTCTTCTTGTTGGGGGCTCTAGGCCTCGTCTGGATCCGGCTTATGATAGAGAGAAACATTGGAAGAACAATTCGGATTATTCCATCTTGATTTTTTTCAGTTAAGTGGGGTTTCTGAAGGTTCCAGCCTAGAATCTTTCCAGCATGTTGACACCCTAACCTCAATATCTGGAGAGCTGTAATCAGGCTTTTTAAGTGACTCCCTGCTAGTCCACTTACTTACAAGCTGCCCACGGGCAGATATATGCTGGCTCCTTCTGCCTGGGCGCTAGCCTTTCTTCCCTCGCTCTTGCTGGTCATCTCTTCAGCTGCAGCTGGGGAAATTGCTGCTGAGTTCATTGCTGGCTGCTGTCAGTAGGCTTAATGAGTTTGATCCCGTGCGCTTTACAGATGTTGTTTGAGGCTTTTAAGGAGGTAATATTTTAGGGATATAATGAGAATTATTAAGCTGGTTTCCTACCTAGAAATGCTAGTCTGCTCTTACACTGATCATTGTACTGCTCCAGAATATCCACTGTTAAAGGTAGCACGCAGGATGTTGAACCTTCTTACTTTCCTTTTCCATTTGCATTTGAGATGCTATAAAAATAAGTTCATCTTCTATGACATATTCAGTATGTTGAAAGAAAGATTTTCTGCTTTGAAAGCTATATAAAAAGACAAGTTAGATCTACCTTTCCCGAGTGCCTCAAATTTTTGCTGAATTTTTTAGTAAGAAAGAAGCAGATTTGCTTTTAAATTTTATAGTTATTAGCACTATTTATTACCATCATAAGGTTATGAGAAAATTGAATGAATGGCAATACACTGGAAAAAAGAGACATGGGTCTAGAAGGGGCTGCTTGTGGGGTTTTGATTTTTTTTTTTCCCAATCCGTAAATAATGTACAGAAATATCTAGGCAGCTCTCTGTGTACCTGTTTTGCATCCTTCAAAGAGGAAAATCAGCAAGCTGGGAAAGCAAATATCACCCAACAAAAGTGATTTGCCAAGAATAGTGTTAAACATGTCACCTTTTAGCTAGTTAGAGAGATGCAGCTTCAAAAAATATTTTTTTCCAAGGCTGGCAGAGCATTAAACTATATTTAGTAGTTGGAACTGCTGTTAATATTTCTTAACTTTTCTATTTGATAATCAAGGTGTTATAAGTAAAAAGTTTAGTAAAAAACTTTTTCATGCTATATATCAGAACTGTAGTTAAAGAAAGTGTGATGGGGAAGAGGAGCAATGCAGGTATTTCTGAAATAAGGCCAGAGCAATGTTTAGTGTATCATGAAAGAAAAAAAATCCTATAATATTTTAATGTGTTTAGTAAACTCTGTTGGGACATAGACCTTATGGAAAGGATGTGCTTTTGCCACGCCCCAATCCTATATTTGAAAACTTATGAACTGCCCATGCTTTCTAGAGATATGTTTGGTTTTTAGCAATCCAGAAATTCCAGCACAAAGCATGATTCCGAACCTAGTAACGACCATGCTGTGCGTACATCGTCGTCACAGGGATCAGGCACGCTCTGTACGGTGACCAAGCTTACGTGGCCAAGCTCCACCATCATCCATCCTGGGCCAGCATGTGCTCAGGTCCTGGGGCAATGAGGATGGTCCCACCAGTGCTCCTATTCATGGTGTTTTAGATGGTGTGGAAGGGGGAGGAGAGCCAGGTCAGGAAGACTGGAAGTTGGCAGCTGGCAAAGAAATCGATTCCTGGCTCTGAGAAGGATTTTTGGGTGCCAGTGGAAAACTGACTTGGATGGAATTAAGTGTCTGGGAGCAAGAGCTGTTAAGTAGAATTGAAATTGGATGAGAAGTCAAAAGCCTGAGTAATACAAGGGAAGGGAGAGAGTTAAGAGGTGGAGAGTTGCAGATAATTCTTGTTACATCGTGCTAAATTCTATATTTTGAGTCTTTAATAATTTTTAGCATAGATTTTATTGGAGAAAGCAAGTTAATTAATATAACTATACAGATCCATTTGGAGAATTTTGAATGTGGGTCTTTTCTTTTTTTTTTTTTTTTTTTTTAAACTGTCAGTTTTATTGATGTAAAATGAACTTCAAGCATCCATACCTATCTGATCATGAATGGGTTTCCAAGCTCCTTGGCCCTGGACCTGTTTCATCTCCCCCCACTGTTTACAGCACGCTCTTATAAATTGTTCTGAACTTAATTCTGCCAAGTTATGTTCTGTCATCAAAGTGGAGTGATGCAGAGCTACCACCTTGGACAATTTCTCCCTGCTGTAGGAAGTCCTAGAACAGGTGGGCTGTTTGGGTCATTGGATACTGGAGTCCCGTGTGGAAGCTGGAGAGTGGGAGAACCTGAATCAAAGAGCTCATGTTAAATTCGTTTAATAATTTAGCTGGGGAGAGACCTTACAAGGTCACCTCAGAGTTAGGTTTCTCCAGATGTCGTCCAGTAAAACGTTGAGTACCTCTGAGGCTGGAGATGCCAAAACTCCTATGGACAAACTGTTCCAGTGCTTCACTGCAAAGCATTTTTTTTTTCCTTCATTCCAGTCACAGCTCCCCTTGCTGCAGCTTGTGACTGTTGCTTCTTTTCCTTTTGCTGTGCACCTTCCTTCCCTTTTCCCTTATATTGGAGGTTGAGTCTGGACACAGTATTCCAGGAAGCATCTCATGAGGGTCACATATGGGGGAATAATCACCTCCTTTGAATTGCTGGCTACGCTCTTGTTCCTGTCGTACAGATGTGCTAATTTCGCTTGGTTGTGGGCCTGTTGCTTTTGTTATAGTTTCTGATAGCATTCATGTTTATTTCTTTTACAAGACTTGGATTGGGAATCGAAGACGGAAATATCGTTTAATGGGGATTGAGGTCCCACCCCCTAGAGGAGGTCCTGCTGATTTCTCTGATCAATCTGAATTTGTTTCTAAATCAGCACTTAATCCAGGAGAGGAAACTGCTACTGAAGTGGGGGATGATAATGATAGGAATGATGAAGTATCAATCTGCTTATCTGAAGGAAGCTCACAAGGTATTTGAAAATGCAGTTACTACTGTGCATATATTTTAATTTTGTGCAGTGTGCATGCTTTGGATTCTCTGTTGTACAGATTCAAAAATGTCTGAAAGAGTGTCTAACAATCGCAAGTTACCTACCTTTGCCATACTGAAGGTACTGTTGGGTCTCTTTCTTCTACCTCTCTATATGAATTTTGTTGGTTTTGTTATCACAAAGCTTGCAGAAACCTTTTACCATAAGACTTCTGTTTCTGCCACATTCATCAGAAGTTAAATGACAAGTTCACAATTTGCTGGTGCAACTGAGAGACAGACAGACAGAACAAACGTCGAAGTCTCGCTTCTCTATGAAGCCAGGTTTTAAAAAATGCTCTCTGTTAACTGGCCAGTTCTACACAGCCAGCTTGAATATCCATTCCTGCTTGCCTAAATCACACCAACAATTCCCATCTAAGCAAGCACTGGTGCCTGCGAACCTGCTCACTTTGAGCTGACCAGAGCTACGTACTTACAGTTTTCATGATATTAAACTCATGCTGATGAGATACGTTCAGAAGATATATTAGCTCAGATTTGGTCTCGAACTGAAAGAGCTTCACAGTATGTCAAAGCATAGCAGAACTTGTGCCATTAAGCTGTCTGTGGTGCGCGTACGGTCTCTGACAAGCGAATACAACCAACAGAAACAATCAAAGTCAGTAGGAGGGGACCACTCGGAGAGCCGTAGAACTGCATGTATGGGGTGCCTGTGTGTTCTCAGGGAAATGCATGATCTTGAGTGACAAGTGTCTCGAACTTAATTGCCTTTTACTCCACCTCCCAGAACTATATGACCACGTTAAATCGATCTCTCCCTTTCCCTCTTGTACGCTAGTGCTCTGGGCCTAGGGCTGCTCGGCACAGTCACTCGCTTCACAAGCTCAAGTAATTGCTCCCAGTGCTTCTGATTAGAAAAGATCAATAAAGCCTTTGCTCTCTGAACTAAAAGAAAGTCGGATCTAGTGCATGCTATTGCAGCTTAATATGTCAGACCTGATCTTGTCATTTTGTCTGAACAATTTAAAGGAAAGAACTAGAAAAATGGAGAACTACTGGGAATGAATTTGTGATAGCTTTGTCATATTCTACTGTAAAGAGAATAAGATGATAAAGAAATGGGTCAAGTGATTGAAAGCCAAGTGAGATGCAGAATCTGAGAGTCCTTGATTTGCCTGAGGTGTGGAAGGAACTGATTTAGTCAGATCTGCTTGAAAGAAAATGGTGGCGGGGGAGAGTCTGAATTCTCTGTAGCTTAAAGTGAGGAATAACACCACACTTATTGAATGAGGCTTTCATAAAACAGGATAAGGCTGTAAGACTATGAGTAGATTATTAGAATCAAAGCTTAAGGAAGTGCAAGAGAACGACAGGATTTCCACAGCGTCCAGGAATTCCACTTTCATTCCTTTATTCTACCACAAGAATTATTTCTATTCATTTCTCCAATTCAAAGGATTAGGTTTCTCTGCTGCAGCTCAGCTTATTGTGAACTTCCTGAAAAATAGTTCCACCAATAATCATATGCACTATTCAGTCAGAGATATGTGATTGTTTTAATGTTTGAGAATTACAACTTTTGGTCTTAATTTATAAAAAAACCAAAAGCAGAACAAAAAACCTCCCAAAAACAGGAAGAAGATATTTTTAGTCACCCAATTAAAGTGAAAGTGTTGATGGCCCTTGCTTTTAAAATGTAGTGTGTAAATATTAAAAAAAGAAAAAGCTGTACTCTGATGCAAAATTAAGCATTAAGTTTCTCATAATGCCTTACCTTTCTTAAACATATGTTAATTGAATCCATACTTTGTGTAAATGAACACAGCTCTGTGGAGGCCATTATAGCTGTGCTGGTTTGTATTAGCCACGGATGAATATTTAAAGAGTTGAAAGTGCTGTAGGGAGTTGCTTCCTTCAACTATTGAATCCAAGTGGTGACTGTCAGGGTTACGGAGTGACTGGTGCTTTAGACTTCTTCGGAGTCCCTGAGGTACGTCCTTAATGACCTTCATTGCTCCGAGGCTGATGATGGGGTCGTATATTGCTCCCTGCTTTACCATTCTCCCATTTGGGCCCGTTTGCTTTTGCTGCTGGCAGAAATTTACCGCTGAAGTTGTGGCAGATTAAATTTATTTGAAACAACTTCAAATAAAATCTGCTCAGTTTAGAGATGTTTTACTAGTAGAAGAGTTATTTAAAACAATAATTGTTTCTGTATGGTCTGGCCTAAATATTATCCTCTCTTTGCAACTGTTGGTAATCTCCAGTTAAATCCTATTACCCCCGTGTCTGTGTGGAAGTGATAGACCCCTGCATCATTATCTGCCTTCCCTTTCAGTAGCCCGCAGGAGCACCTGCTGCCCGTTCACCCACCGTGCCTCCTTTCCTCTTTAAGTGTGAGAGCTGGACTGTTGGACCCTTTTAATGCAAGCTCTGCCCTCAGCAGAACTGTGTAATTTCGCTAGCTCTTAGAAGCAGTGTATTTCCAATTAATAGCCTAGCTGTTAATGACATCATTTCAGGTTTTTGTCATAGCTGTCTTGCCTCTGTGTTACGGCTTACTTTCTGATTTCTTCTTGATGGTATATTAAATGTGGAGAAATAAAGTAAATCTGAGAAACATAGGGATGAAGATGCTTATCTTGTTTTGTCATGCTGGCCATAGCCAGGACTGATAGAGTCATCCAGTGCTTGTTGCTGAAATTTAAGGATAAGATTTGCTCTGTTTTCAAGTGTGTATTTTGCTTATACGTAAGAGAGCAGCTTAGCTTAGGTTCACTAGGAATAAACATTTGCCATACAACAATGAAACAATAGGCTTGATCAGGTTTTGGTTCAAAACTAGTCGGTGTCGGCAAGGAGGAGGTGGCGTTCTGATATGTATCCTATAATTTCAGGGCATGCAGGATTTTTCCTATAGTAATTTATTCTAAAAAATAGAAAAAAAAGTTCTGGGCACCTTTGATGTGAAACTCTTCATCACCTTTGAATATTCCAATCTTAACCAAAAAGTAGGAGAGCTTTGGTACATTGCAAGAGCGGAACTGATAGTTTTCCTGTTGTTTCAGGTAGCAGGTAGCATGAGTTTGCCCTGAAATACTTAGGATATGACGTCTTTTTTCAATAAGACATGCAGTATTTTTTATGAATACACATTGATAATATGACTTTGCTTTTGTATCTAGAAGATGTGACATATTTAATGATAAAGACTACTAACGTTCCTTCAGAATAAAATTTGAATGAAATCTGAAAAACAAATTTATTTCTGCAGAAGAGAGAAATGAAGCTCTTCCAAATGAAGAAATCGGTCACAAAGACGATGACCAGAATCCAGTATCTACTGATAATGTGGTATGTATACCTTTCCTTTCCCACTCATGTGACTTAATTGCTAATGTTGAGGTGGTGGTTGTCCAGCACTGGTGTTTTTCACTAGGCGAAAACTTCAGTCGAGTGTGCTAAGAGCCCTTCCTAACTAGCTGAGCACTAAACAAAATTGTACTAAAAGTACTAAAACAGAGCTGTGCACGTTCAGTAGACATTGGATTATACATCTTTTTCTATGTTACAACAATCCAGTGTTCTTTTTCTGGAGTGCAAAGCACAACGCTTGGGTAGTGCTCTGTAAGTACCTAGTGTAGTAAAACAGTAAGAATGAAAGACCCAGAATAATAATTGAAAATGAATTTCTGTAGTTTTAAGAAAGTCACCAAATCCCAGACTGCTGGGGGCTGGAAGGGCCCTCTGGAGCTCATCCCATCCCACCCCCTGCTGGAGCAGGCACACCCAGAGCAGGGGCACAGGGCTGCATCCAGGCGGGGTGTGAATATCTCCAGGGAAGGGACCCCACAGCCTCTCTGGGCAGCCTGTGCCCCTGCTCTGGCACCCGCACAGGGAAGGAGTTGGGTATCTCTGGTGTTTCTCCTCTATAGCTAACCTTAAATATGTGAGATCAGACCGGGGTGGGTATGTCCTCATCGTTCCCATACCCTTGCCAGGACATTATTTAGATGTTTCTTGTTTTCTCACTTGCATTCACATTGAGTCATACACAGTTGTTCTTGCTGTTTTTAATTGACTGCAGTGAGACAAGGAAGGAAAGACAGAGGGAGGAATCATAGCAAATAATGCAATATATCCCCTTTGTTTAGCCTGCCTTCTCTCAAATTAGAAGAAAGGAGAGGAGGAAGAGGAGAGAAGACCCCAAGTGGTAGGGTAATTTTTATCTTAAAAGTTATCTGCAGAACGAACAGGTGATGGTTCCAGTTCCCAACTGCACTTGTATTGCAGTCAGAGGTTAAACAACGGTAGCTCAGAACATGACGGAACGTTTGTGTTGTGTTAATCACACAGCACCTGAAGTGGGAAAGTGAACAGGAGATCCCCTTCCCTCTATACGTATATAGAGGAGAGAATGTTTTCTTTCTTTTCTTAATACATGATCATCTTTTGCGTAAACTGAAATCTCACAGCTGTATTTTCTGTGGTTGCCTGAATAGAAACAGCTGCCTTTTTCCTTTGTGTTTACCTTAATGGCCTGCGGTGACCTCCGATGTAACCACTCTGAGTTTCAGGCTGATGCATTTACTGTGGAGATGCAGAATGTAAAGTGATAAAGGTAAAAGGTTTGCAAAGATGATGTCTGAGAGACTTGGTTCTCCGGTCTACCTGAACTCCAGCATTATATAACGTGATATAATAAGAAGGGGGGGGAAGAGGAGTAGCTTTTTCATACTGTGTTCTGAAAACACTGTAACAAAATTTTTAAAATATATGGAGTTAAAGTTGGAGTAACATACATTGGACTTGCATAAGAGAGACTGCTTTCTTATTTGAAATTCTAATCTGTTCTTTCCCCTACTATCTTAAAATGCATAATTATAATAAAAATAGTGTGAATGTTTGGCATTTATTTAAAGACTCTTTCCTCAAGCTGAGTCTAAAAACAAAAATATTTGACTCACAGTGTTGCTCAGGATACGACATAGCAGCAGATCTTTGTGACATGAAGCCTTTGAAATGTTATCACTTCAGCTGGGTTGTCAGACACTGAAGCACAGCTAACGTGGGTTACCCTCCCTGCCTTCCACACATACTTGTGAGCTTGGTGGGTACTACTAGTGAGAGACTGTTAACCTCTCTTGAAGGATTTCTCCTTGGTGATTAGAAGGAAATTTCTGACGACTGGTTTGCAGCCAGACAGGAGAGTCACACACACATGCTGCAGAGAAGAAAACTCCTCCAAAATAACACCTCGAGAGCTGACCGTTAGAGTGTATCGTGTCAGTCTGGGCCCTTGCCTGCATTATATTAAACAGCATGCTAAAAACATAGTCAACTTGCTTTAACTTCTTATATAGAGTCTCATAAATGGTTACAACTGTCAATGAAAAATAGTAAAAAAAAAAACCAAACCCCTCTTCTTAGACTACCACCACTTCCCTCCCAAAAACATAGTGAAATTATAGTTTCATCTGGGTAGTCATCCTTCTGAGTTTGTGCTGAAAAATGCCATTCTTATCACTATCTAATTCCAATTCATTCTGTCTGTTCAAGATCTAGCTTAGATATGAATGAAAATGAAAATTTCCTGGGTGCACTAAAACTGTGTACATTTTTTGCTTTCTCCTGTTGAAATAACCTTTTAACATTATTTTCTTACGTAAGGTTTTCTGCTGGGAAGGAAAACAGAACATGAAGTAGTAAATAATGTAAAAGTGAATCTTTTAAAACTTGAGATACCACTGATATGTATTTCTAAGTGCTAAACAGTCTTAAGCTCGGCCTTTAACATTGTACTTTAGGTATTTTTAGAAACCAAATATAAAAAGCTCCCAAGAATTTTTGTGACTTAAGCGTGTGCCTTTGGAACTGTCCCTTGTATCAACATCCTCCACTGTTTGGGGCATTTGACTTGCACTATAGCCAAAAAGAGTCAAAGGAGACCTCTTCATTTTTTTTTTTAGGCAAGAAGTAGGCCAGTTAGAACTTGCCTATCACTTAACTATAACGCCTGTTTTGCTCCAGGGGAATAAACTTTCATAACCTTCTTCACCCTGCAGGAGGTCTTCAACAAAAGGCTACCAGAATAAAATGCAGGCTTTGTAGGCTGCAATGAGATATAGTATGCAACTTAATGCCACAAGCATGGTGACGTATAGCTCCTCCTCTGTAAACAGCCTGAGTCGCCATGGCAGCAGCTCTGAGCACGGACAGTTTCAATTTGGAGTCTTCCTGGATCTTGTGGCTGAGGTGCATGATTGCCATCTAATGGGGGCTCCACAATTCCAAATTTCTCATGAGCAAGCAAAAGGTCCTGTTACCTTCATCCCTTCGTGGCAGTTTGAGTTACGGATTGTTGCTTGTTTGTCTAATCCATGCATTCGAATATTTGGAATGAACCGTTTGCTTCTGTTTCAGAAAATAGAAATTATAGATGATGAAGAAAGCGATATGATAAGTAATTCTGAAGTGGATCAAATGAGTTCTCTTTTGGATTATAAGGTGAGTAATTAGACTATGAAATGTTAAGCAGGATAGTCCTTCGCGGGAACGTTCAGACGGGCGTATCTGTAAGGAATTCAGCGAAGGCATGTGGGAGCCTGTGACTCCTCTGCTCGTATCGTGGTACCGCACATCGTCCCCTCAGTCACGTCTCCTCAGCCCATTTACAGCCAGATTACCCGTATTTCAACCCAGAGGGAGGCAGGAAAAAGCCCATTTCTACAGAGCAGTTACATTACCCTAGCTGTAGCCATCTGCAGTTCCCACCACGTGTCCCCAGACAAAGCAATTTATTTAGCCTCTAAACCAAAAGTTTATTTTTGTGCGAGAACTGTTCTTTGGAGTGTTACGGCACGCTTTTACATGCAGTGTGATGCTGCCAGCTCTGGGAAGGGACGCGACAGCTGGAAGCCTCTAATGAAATGGGGGGATCTGAGAAGGAGTCATTCTCGCAATGTAGTGCAGAACATGTCTGGAAGCAGTTGTGGGGGGCAGGACAAGCAGTTGGATACCTGACAGCCGCTGTCTTCTGCCAAATGGTAAAGGTTAGACGTGTGTTACTGCTCTCCTGAGGGTTGGCACAGTTCTGTGTTGTATATTGAGCATGTTTTTACGTTTGTAGCTGATTTTTTTACTTAGAAAGCACATATGTTCTACTAATTATAATCAGTTACCAAAATAATAAATAGATCATCTTTCCAGAACAAAAAATCCTCCCTCAAGCAGTGTTTTCCCGGTAAGGGCAGTGGAGAATGAATATGGAGAGGGAATGACCTTTTCTTAATGTCACCTGTCACCACAGTGAAAGGCTTGTTGTGACAGCATGCCCTACAGAACCCAGTTTGCTGTTTGACATTAGTGATTACTCTTTCTGCCCATGTGCTTTCTGCGTAAATCTGAATCCCTTTTTGGCTGGGAAAAATCCACGGCTAAATAGGCAACTTTGAACTTTCCATCTGAAAGAAATGCTTTCAGCTCATTTTCTTATGAAAGCCTCAAAATCTCAGCCCAAATATTTCTCTCGCATTCTTAGAGCTGTTATAACCTGAAACAGTATGGTGAGCAATGTTTTGACTGAAAAAATGTGAATTTTCAAGGAAAAAAAAAAAACAAAACCAACAACCATTTTTAAAGGCTTGTTATAAACCTTCCAGCTCATCGCATAGCCTCACCTTTTCATGTCAGCTAAAGCTGAATTACAGCCAGTCTGGCAAATGTAAGCATGAATATCAGAGCACAGTTCTGTTATTAAAAAAAGAATACTTTTATCATTAAAACAAAATGCCAGCTTGTAAGTTCACAATTGAAATTTGCTTATGTAATGATTTGCTGCCACCAGAACAAGCCATCAAGGAACATTTTGTATGCAAAACTGCCAACCTAATTAATCATATGGTTGCATAAGCAAGGGTGGGTTTTTTCTTGCCTCTGATACCCCTCGGTAAATGCAACACTCACCGTGAATTATCTGTGAACCTAAAAGCTTGCTTTCTGTGGGTATTGTGCCTTGCTAACAATTTCTGTGTGCGTGGTTTGTTCATTATTACCTCATGGAGGATGTACGTTCAGTGCTGGTATGCAGACACCTCTTGCAAAAACGCACAATGGCTTTGATTTTGAAAAGTGAACTGTTTATTTAGGTTACGTGATCTTTGCAAAGGTAAATAACCAGAGAAAATTAATTTTAGCTCTGCACTGATTTAGAGATTTGATCACGCGTACCAGCCGGTTGGTAAGTTTGGAGGAGAAGACACTTTTTGAATAAACTGAAATATGTATCAAATCCAAATTTTTAGTGAAGTAGTTTGTTATTTTTATATTAAGTAATTTGCAAGTATAGTAACACATATTTATGCAAAGGTTCGAAAAATGCCCTTTTAGTCACAGCATGCACTTTGTTGCTACTTCTCCATTTTGTAAATACATTCCTATTTACTCTGTAACCCGAGAGGTCTTGGGGAGGTTGGTGAGCCGCCATTTCATGATACATGTCAAACTCGGCTGCGCTAGAGGACGCTATATTTTAATTTTGGTAGCTTTGAGGAATTTTCGAGTTGTTTTCCTTGGCCTTTGGGCCAAGTCTCCTGCTGTAATAACGGAATTTAGTCGCTGTCTCTCAGTCAGCCTGCCTTTGCAAGGTCACTTCTTCTAGGAAGAGACCTGGGCTTTGTTTTTCTTTATTTTAAAATGGAATTAGAGGTCATCCTCATAAAATAACAAGCAGCGCCTTGTTAAAAGGTTCATGTAAACCTTGGCCCAAGTCATTAATGCTTTAATGACAGTCAGTAATTCTGAAATGCCTTGCCTGCGTGTAGCGTGGTTGGCTATCGCACGTCTCCTGCGGAGGGTGATGAGAAATGAAATGGCGTTACGCATTTGCAGGTTTCCTGCGGCGCTACTGGTCGCTCATCAGAAACTTCTGTTTGAATCCAAAGCCTACGTGCGTTGTTCTAGAATTCTATAATTTAGAACTTTCAGTTCTACTTACTACTGGCTTTGGCAGGAATCGTAATGAACACATTTTCACTCATTTTCACTAAAAACATTTAGTTTTAACACAAGTACGTTTAGGTGTCGTTAAAAAGATGCAGTACTATTTATTATTTCTGGAACTTTATATGATTTCCCCCCTCAGAATGAAGAAGTCAGATTCATTGAGAATGAGTTGGAGAATCACAAACAGAAGTATTTTGAACTACAGACATTTACTCGGAGTTTGATACTTGCTATTAAATCAGATGATAAAGAACAGCAGCAGGTAAGTCTTGAAGTAGGCTTTAATAACGGAAGGTGTTTGTCATTTTGTGTTCTGTCACTCCCTTAGGTTTTATTCCGTAGTGCCCAGAGGCTTGAATCGTGATCAGGGCAGCGTTGTGTTGAACATCTTACAGACAAAGAAAAGCTGAACTTTAAACAAAAGAAAGATCTTGCAATCTCCACAAGCAATGACCTAGACAAAGCAGCGTGACTTTTGCGAAGGGACAACCGGTGCAGCAGGGTAGGCTGAGGGACCGGGATGTGTCTGTTGAGGTCTAAGATGCGAGATCTAGGAAGAAAGCCAGGCTTCTTCAGTTTTACTGCACCGCATCTAATACATAGCACGGCTTTTAATGCTTGGTTGGGTCACGCTTTATACAAGTAATAGTCTGTGCTTTATTTTGGAAGAGATTCTGTTGCTTCTACTCTTTTCCTTTTGCCCTCACATTCTGCGGTTTTTCAGGTGTAAAAATAGAAACCATCACTTGCAAGAAGGAAACTTAGAATGCTTTTACGTCCAAAATAAATTCAGCTTAGGGGTGTTTTCCATAATTTTTTTCATAAAACCACTTGAACTGAATATAAAGAGAAGTAAACTTGAAACCTTTGCGATAAATCGATATGACGTTGTAGCGGTTACAGTCTTGTATGCAGCATCTACTTCTACGTATGCATGATCACAGGACAGCATGGTTTTAGGTGTTTTAAAGCTTTTGCGTGTTAAATCTATGAATAAAATAAATTAATACAAATGATCTGGTTTCATCTGGTTTGGAAAAAGCATTGTTTTGAGCTGTTTCCACAATAACTTAAGGTACTTCTGGGATTGTTGTTACAAGGTACATCGTCTTATGACAATGTTTTTTCTTTCAATATCTAGCAATACTGACTTTTTTTTTTGACCCATCCAATATCAACACTGACCAAAAAGCTTAACCGAGTTTTTTTTCACTACATGTTTAACAGACATTTAATGCTGGCATAAAATACATGCCTAATATTGTATTGTAATATTTTTTACTCACAGGCACTGCTCTCAGACTTACCTCCGGAACTAGAAGAAATGGATTTCAATCATGCATCCCCAGAGCCTGATGATACCTCATTCAGCTTGTCGTCTTTATCAGAGAAAAATGCCTCAGACAGTTTGTGATTTTTTTTTTTATTTTTTTTTTTAATCTGACGAAAAAGAAACCCCGCGTAACACGTAGGTTTCAAGAGAACGGCATTTTGCTATCCAGGGTTCTTCAGTCCAAAAAAGAGAGCCCAAGGTGAAGTAGCCCTTCCTGAAGGATGACTGTAGTATGTCATGGCTACAGTTTGCAGTGTCAAGATATTTCAAATGTTGTTTTTGGTAAATGAAAGAACTGTGTGAGGAAAGGTTTTGCTTTTAGCAGTTTGGCCTTGATTTACGATAACTTCTGACTTTCCAGAACAACTCTTGCTCTGTAGCAAAGTCCTTTTGAGCAGGGATCCAAGGATGGCAAACAAATGTCCTGTTACACAGACAGCTAATTCTTCAGAGTTGCTTGCTCACCAGTCCTGTTTATTATTTTTTTCCCTATTTTTACTCAGGTAGGTGGACTAAAAATTGGGGTTCCAAATAGAGTGATGGGCTTTTTATGAGTTGTGCTTGAACCCTTTTGAAAATCTGAAATTAAACGAAAGTGTTTTTCATTATATGACTTCAGATTGTTGAATCTTCCATTTTCTGACCAAAATAGCTGAAAAAAACTTTGAAAGGCTAACTGAAAAATTTGCATTATCATCAATAAATTATTAATGTAAAGAAGCGGTCATAAGTGTTGTAACAAATTAGATGGATATGGGAAACCTGATTGCTGCAGAGCGCGACTTTCTGATATTCTCACAATAGCAGTGGGGTTAGATGTTTACACTACCATTTAGGTTTTTATGAATGTAGTTACCGTTTTCATTTGTCAGAGTCTGAATGCTAAAGTTTTGTTCACTGTTTTAAGTACTGGTTATATATTTTTCCACAAATTTTGCTCCATTTTATCAAGACGCTGTCATAGATCCACAGCCGTCATTGCGTCCTGGAAGGTATTTGAGTGTTTGGAATTGAGTTTTGCAGATCTCCTGAATGTGTGACCTGTTTGTGAAGCGGCCCTGTCTGACGAATTTTTTTGGCAACAGCCAGGTGCCCTTTCTGTACTGTGAGCTTGATCGCAGGCAGTGGCTGAAATGAATTTCTTCTTTCCCAGCTGTCGTTGACATTGAATCCCTTTATGCATCTGAGTAAATGGATGTGAGGACACATTCAGACAAATTTAGTAGGGCATGTAGGTGCATGCTCGTATTATTGATGTGCTATGACTTCTAATCTGAATATTCCTCAGCAAGCATTTTTGAAACAGATACCTTCACAGTCTGGTAAAAACCCTGATCTTTCAATTTTATGCCAAATAATCATTTACTCTGGTGAATCCTTATTCATGCAGTACAGTAAGTAAGCCCCTTGATTTCAGTGGGAGGTCCAAGGTGTACCTCAGAAAATACAGTGTGTTGGGGAATTAACACTTTTTTTTCTTTAATACTGTTAATAACTCATGATTTTAGGTTATTCTCAGCCTGGTCTGGTCCTCCCTCATCACTTCTACAGCTTTTACTTTTAGTATCAGTTGTGAGGTCTGTTCTTTCAGGGCTTTTTTTGTCTCCATGTTGTCCTTGGGTGTGGGGAACTTTTAACAATATTGTTAAATGCCAGCTGCATAAAGGGTAGTAGCAGTTTTAAAAGCTGTTTTAAAAAACAAAACAAGAGTTTCACAGTTGTGGCTGCCATACAACTCAGTCAGTTCCCAAAAGACCTCTTACCATCTCTTCTACAGAGTAACCCCGCAAAAGCAAGCTGTTGGGCCTGTATTTGAGTTTAGGTATTAAAACTCAGAGTAGAATCCCAGGAGAGAGGGAAGGCACGCTGTGTAACCAGGAGGTAAGTGGTAGGTTACTCATCCTTTCACGGCCTGAGCTGAAATGTCACATCCTGGCTGGTAGACACGTCCTTGTAGCATTACTCAGAGGAGGAGCAGTATATTACATGCCTGTTGAAATGAGCACCAATCTAAAATTCATTAAGGTTTGTGAGCAAAGATCACTGTACTATTCTTGAAATGTAAGATAGAGTCAGCTGTAATTCTGCTCACTCTGAAGAAAACATTTATAAAGGGTTTCTATACTGGGCTAACAATGCTTTCTGTTGCTGTTCTCTCTAGATAGGAAATCTGTGCCACTGACAGTGAAACCTCTTGTTTTCTGTGGGCTTTGGTGAAATAAAAAATAGTGCTGTGATTCGCCACTATTTGGACCCTGTACTCCTGCTGCTTCCACTTAAATTCCCATGACAAAAGGCAAGATACTTTTAATGAGAGTTCTTCTTTTATGGTCAATTAAGTCATCCGCCTTTATACAAGAAAAACTTTCATTGATGATTCCTATTTTGCTATGTCTTGCTTCTATTTCATATGCCAAACAAATCGAAGGAGTTAATCTTGAATGAACTACTACCAGATTCAAGCAATCCCTTTTCTCGAGGAAGCTGGAATCCTTTTCAGGACGTGCAGCTGACACTCTAGCTGCAGTCAACACCCATGTCATCCCTATGGGCATGTTGTTCTTTGGTCCTTTTCTCTTGTAGAGTGACAAGACAAAACATAGAGGAGGAGTTGTGTTTTCATACCCTGAAACACTTGACAATATTACAGGATATTCAGGAAGAAAGAGTATAAATTATATTCCTGCATAACAAACTGCTGTATACGATAATATTGTACGGCTGTTCTGCAGGTTTTTTTTTTCTATATCAGTGTATATTTCCTGCCATATTTAAAACAAAAACTTCAATGATATGTTACCATTCCTGGTATTTTAAATCATTGCAGCAACAATAGCTCTGCAGTCCTAAGTGGCTGAAGAGCAGCTTAGGAGGTCCTGTAACATAATGCTTAACCCTTGAGAGTTACAAAAATGCATATCCAAGCATCGCACGTCAGACGAGCACCACACACGTGCTTTGGAGCTTAGGGGGTTGTTGTGGTTTGCTTGTGTCCCTAGCGGGCAACGTAACGTGCTCATCAAGTTTGCAGATTGCATCCCGAGCCGTGTAACTTGGTCAGCTGGGCCTTAGAACAGGGTGAGAGAATTGGGCATGTTCCTTTCCAACTTCATCTTAGTAACCGTCTGACAGGCATCGCCTTCTGATACGCGGTCACTGCGACGCCTGTTTCCGGATGAAATTCTGAAAGCTCTTCAGGGGAGGGAGAACGATGGGGATGGCTCTCTGGGCTCATGGCAGGTTAGGATCTGGTTTACGGTTCTTCCTTCTGTTCGTAGGCTGGTAACGATAAGCCCGCATTAAGTGCCAGTTCATCATTTGCATGGACTTGCCATGACAGATTACGCTACTCTTGCGGTGTGTTACGATGACAGGAATAAGCCCCCCGTGCTATTCCAGTGGTTCGGCTCTGTAATTCGAATAACGGCTACAGCAGAAGTGCCACGTATCGATGTTTTTATAGTCTTCCTGTGAAGGCTCTTATTTGCTTTGTCCGTGAAAGATGACTTCCCCGGCGTTGTTCATTCCTAATGCATCTGTCGGAACATGAATGATGAAGTATGTCTTTCTGAAGAAACCAAAGTGGAAAAAAGTAGTTCAGAACAGACACTTTAAACTAGAGACAGGACGCTCACTCTCCTTAGGGAGCAATGAAAGTCTTTGATGGTAGCAAGCTTGCTTATCATTAAGAAAGCTGTTTCCTGAAGCTATGCCTCCTTTCATTTCCCTGCAGATGATGCTTCTGTCAAGTCTATAGACAGGAGTGAGTAATAGTAAATATTCTAATAGGTGAATTTTTGGCAGATTTAAAAGTACACGAACAGCTGTACCATACAAGTGTCTGTTTTCTGGAGTGCTTGGTTCTTGAAGCAGCACTGCACTTTAATCTTTCCACATATTTCTTTTTCGCTAAGGCAATAAAAAGTCTGAAAACGACAAGTAGATCGTGGGGCTTTGCAGTCCTCTGAGTGAGAAAAGGAATGTACCGGTTATACCTTCATCTTCTTCAGCTGGGAAGCAGCTTATGGAGTCCGTTCGCCAAACGGAGACAGCTATAGCTACTCTTGTGGTTATACAGTTGGAACGATAGGACGAATCAACAGTATCATGAACATCCTTGTTGTAGACATGGAAATTACTGCTTAAAATTGATCAGCTATCCGATTTGGGATCTCTGTTGCACTTCCGTATTAGTAACATTAAGAAGAAACTAATGCACAGCACTAACTTTTCCCTAGATGCTCTAGTCGTAGCTGACTGTTGGTCTCAGGGTATCGATAGCGTAAGGAAAGACAATAATATGCATAAACAGAATAGCACAGAATATCTGAAATGTGAAGAATTCGTAACTTGTAACGTTACAATCAAAAGCTTGATTTACTACCTCCGGTCCCACTGCCAGGTCCTCCAGGTCAGCCCGCGGCCCGTGAGGCTGCGCGACGTGTTGGAAGGACTGGCAGCTGTCTAACCATCTGCTTGCATTTCGAGATTCTGCCTTCTCTGCCCCAAATCATCGTCAGTTGAGTAAGTTGCTTGGTTCTGAGGTGCCTGATCAGAGTCAGAGGATGGTGAGTGAGAAACCTCCGGGTAGTTATTAGAAAAAACAGGAGCTGGTTTATGGTGTTTGATTTCTCTGCCCAATTAATATTGGCGCACATTTGCCAAACGTGAAATGGTAAAAGTTATGAGCAAAAAAAAGAGCATAAGTGGTACGACAAAATGGGGTTTCTTTCCATGGCAGAACAGGGCTTTATTCTGACTAAAGGCATTTATCTGTCCCTGAAAGGCAGCAGCTGACACTTCGGTCAGAAGACGACAGACACAAACAGGGCAGAAACTTGGGCTCGTGGTGGTTGTGGGTTTTAAACAAATGAGCGATCATCTTCGATTAAAGAGACGCTTAAGAATGTTCCTGTAAGGAAAATGGTTTCAGGTCAGTGCTTTGGTTCTGATGAACATTTTACTGTATTACTGAACTAAGTAAATAATTCTTTTCAGACTCTGTATTACATTTGACACACACGCTACCTCTGAAACGTGACACCACCTTTAAAACCACACAGAAAATGTGAACTTAAACTTTTTTTTTAACGTTTTATAGGCAATAAATTATTTCCAACACGCATCCTTCAATTTTGTGCTTGTTTTTTAGTTGAGTGTGAGACATTCAGCTTGGCTTTTATTTTAGTACTGGTTTTATGTATTTGTCTTAAACGCAAGCTATGGACGGGGAAATAATAAAGATGTGATAATAGGGAGAAAAGATTAGCGTGTGTTAATGGTAGTAAATATTTCTATGAAAGCTGAAGGATGGTGTAGGAAAGGGGCTGGCTGTGCTGTTTTGGTACAGCTTCCCTAAGGAATGGATATTATCCTTTATTCCGGTACTAAATGATTCTTGTAACATTTCTCAGTATATCATAGATTAATTTATCAGAGAAAATGGTCAAATAATGAGTCTCAGCGGTGTAGTGAGAAGGAATAGGATTTTACATTTTCTGAGACATAGCGGTTCATAAATATGCCCTCATATTTTTATTTCAGCTCTTGGTTTTTGGGGGGTTTTTTTGCATAACAATATGTATAAAGACCATGTAGAAACCATTTTGATTTGCTTGTAAGGAAGTGTTAAATTAAAACGAATCAGTAGCAAGCTAGGGTTTTAGTGTAAACGTAGGCCGTGTTTCATAGCCAAGTTTCATCTCAAAAGAGACGGTAGAATTTCCCCCATCGCATCTCTCTCCCCGCAACACGTGGGGGAAGGTGGGCGGATCGTACCAGCCTCTTCGGCCTGGGGATGGGGAGGGAATGAGACACGAGGAGGCATTTCATGGAGTAGCAGAAACAAAGATCTGGGGTTTTAGTCAAGAAAATGACAGTAAACTAAAAAATTTCTACACCTTAGAAGACAAGAGCTTCTCTCTTACCTTCAGATTTTGTGAAGTACAGTTCAAAAAGTCATTGGCAAATCCACTGAGTTGTGTTGGGGATAAATCGTATTCTCCAATGGAAATTATATAATTTCTGTGACTATTTCTAGAATTACCGAGTGTACGTGAATACACATCTGCATATTTATAATGTGCACAGATATACTGAACTCGATCCTCATGTCAGCATCTACAAAGGTATTTTCACTTAAAATATTAACGTAATTCTTCTAAAATGCATTTTATTTGCTCTCATTTTTATGTCTTCCTATATATTGATTACATAGTTTTGAAATTTAGTGAAATACATTAATACAAACATTCTTTATAGTTTAACTTCTTGCAAAACTGATAATTTTTAGGCTTAGAAAGTTATTAAAATGCCCAGAATAATGGTTTTTCTAAGTTATCTTGGCAAATAAGCAAACTGCTGTATTTATTAAGAGATAATGACTCTTCTGCCATGATAATTCCTGCTTTAGTGTCACTAAAGGTATCAGATTCATTAACATATATATATAAATTCTCAAAGTTCAATTATTATTGATTAATTTGGATGTTTTCCTTGGCCTACAAAACAGAAGATAATCGACTACCTTAAAACTTGTACCCTTTCTTTCGGGGCCAATTCGTTAAGCTTTGTAACCTGAGTGTATTGCTGAGTTTCTGTGCAAATCAATATTAATGTTGCGTTTTTATTATTTCTATCCGTACGTGTAGCAAAGAAACTACTACAAATCTTAAACTGAAGTACCTCTGCTATGGCCCAGGACGTTCGGTCTTGGCTTATTTGAAAGATGGATGCCTGGTGAAATATTCCACATGTTTGTATTGATCTTTTTTTTCCTGTATATATAAGGGTATTTATAATCTTGTATTAACAGAGTCATCATGAGAAACGCTTATTTCCTTCTTTAGAAGCCTGCTCAGCTATTTTTATATAAAATGTCGGTCTTCACCTTTTTTTTTTTTTTTTTTCTGTGAAAAGCTGTGCCATGGATATTTTAACTTATCCACAGATCGTTTACAGAATTTGCTTTGACTTGTCTTAATTATTTTTCCTCAAGTTCTAAACTGTTTTCGCCTCCAGGTGCGTCTCAAGGTTGTTTTGCTCTCTTTATTTTTCTTTTTTTTAAAGTTTTGGAAGATACCTTCATGTGCATGCTTTGGTAGAACAAGTTCTTCCTCTGTAGTTTATTGTTTATAGTTTAGCAAAACCTTTCATTAAAATAAAAAAATCTAAGTAATGCTTGTACAAATGTATCTAGAACGGCCCAAACGGTCAGAGTAAAGGGCTATTTAGCATTGGTAAATTTGTCTACTAGACTCAAGGATATTTTTCTACGTCTGTCAAGTTTGGGACTATGGAGAAATGAAATAAAGGTTAACTAATTCCTTTTCCTATAAGAAGTTCTCGGTTTCTGTATTTATTATTGTCTTGTAAAAATCGAGTCCCGTTCAGAGCATCAAGAGTGGAGTTAACGCCTCAGTCTCGGCGCAGGCGCGCTCGCTTTCTTCTTCCCTAATTCTTCGGTTTTCACTATATCAGCAGGCGATAGGAATTTCTGAAATAAAACCATTTTCCAGTTCTCTGGGTAGAATTTAAGCGGCAGTTGTATGCGTGGCAGCGACGTGCGAGTTGAACGCAGGTGGGGACTGCCGGCGACCGGCGCTTCCTCGTGCTGGGCTGCAGAGGCATTCGCCAGCCAGCCCGTGGGCTTACCGAAACCAAAGTGCCTCGTTTTCCCCAACGGACAGTTCTCGGCTGCTTATGCGCTTTTCTTGTGTTTATAAAAACAAAACGGCAGTTGGGAAAACAAGATAACCCCTAGCATAGTTCTGCAGCGAGCTGTAAGAGACGCCGCGTCTACCTCGGCCATTCCTTGCAACAGGTTTTTGTTCGGTTGGAATAGAGCTGGGACACGCCGGGGCGGGGATCTCTGCGGGGGGGAAACAGATGCTGTTGAGTGGGAGGAGTTGGGAATACCTTATATTACTTCAGTATTACTTTAGGGAGAGGCTTTTCAGAATTCCATACGGAACTGGCCACCCTGTGTCCCCGAAACGCTTCCAAAATGTTCTCCCTCCCGTAACAGGAGTTACAGGCAATGGGCGCCCAACAGCTACCAACAGCTCACACTGATTCAGGTGACCTGTTAACGCGTAAGTGGTTTGTGTCGTGGGGTGGTGTTAAGTTACAGATAAATCTGAGCTCTCTCCGTTGCTGTTAATCATGGTACTGTTTCTTAGCACTTACTACCTTGAAAACGTCCAGCTCAGCTGGCAATGCAAGCAACGGGTTGGACACGCCGATGGAAATACGGCAAAACCTGTTGGTGCCGATTACTGTTTGCTTTTTGAGCGAATGTAGGCGATTAAAAGAATACCAGAGCTGTCCTGAAGAGCTTACGGCTTGGTACCATGGCTATGGGAAAGACTTTAAAATTATTTCAAGACCGGGACTAGCCAGAATAAAACAGCTGCAAGAAAACCCACGGCCAGCAGCTTTGGCGCGTGGACGCTGCCCTTCCAGGCTTGGCACAAGAGCAGCGGCGCGTCCAGGAGGGGTTCCAGCCCGGGCTGCTTGAGACGAGGCTGCATAAGCCAGGTTTAGCCTAATCACCACTTTATTGAAGACTGCTTTTGTTGGCAAGCGCTGCCAGGTGGCAGTGTAGCTGCATCGTACGTCTGGTGTAGGCACACGTGCGCTCACCTGGCTCCTTTCTCTTAAACCGCAGATACCCATAAATCTGATTACGGGTGGGGTTGCAGTGCTCGGAGGGCAACCGAATGCATCCCAATCTGGGAGCTAAGACTGCATCCCCCTTCTGAAGTGATGGCTGCAGAGGGGGGAGGTTAAAAATCGGGGAGAAGCAGACGAATGAAGAGGAAGTAAATCTATCGGACACTAAAGATCTAGTACAAAGTTATAGGTGATGCTGAACTTGGATGTTTTGGGGAGAAAACAGCCCCGAGCGGGGATGGTGGCTGTAGCTGTGTTGCCACCTGGTGGCGGAAAACCCCAGTAACTGGGGAGAAAAAAGCCTTAAACCGTCCCCACAGTTTGTATTTCAGAATGAGCAACTATTTTTATCTAAATGAAAAATTAACACTAAAATAAGGAATGTGGAGATCGAGATCAGACTGAATGTGCAGCCTTAACTCCCCTTTTAGTTATGAAAATCACACTAATGTGTGTGTGAGTAGAGGAATAAAGAGAAGGGTTTGATGCGGAGTTGTGGCTCCTTAACGATACTTTCCAACATGAATTTGGGTTTAAGCTTTGGTGTGAGCACCTGCAGAAGCTGAACCGGTGCATTAAAGTAACCAGGTCAGTCGTAAACTTGTTTGTTTTCTTGTTAATCCCGTGCTGTGCAGAAGCTGTAACCAAATAGGATTTTCAGGACAATTTCTGAAGAGACTCGATGCCAGTAATTTTTGCTAAGCCAGTGACGAACAAGCAAGTACGTGTCAGGTACACAGAATTTTCCTGGATCTCTTCAAACCTGAAGGAAACTATTCCCAGAGACTGAAGTGAAGCATCCAGGGACTTGCAGCCTGACACGGAGCCTTCCAGCCATTTTATGTTCTCTCCTGTCTGAACATCGTGTTTCTATCAGAAATGCCTGTTAAAAAAAAAATGCTATCAAAAAGAAGCTATAACATCGTCTGCAGTCATCCGAGGAGTCGTGCGGAGGTGTATGAAGGTCTAAAAAACTTCCATAGCTGTTGGCTTCAGGCAGCGGGAGGGTTTTTTTACCAGGAAAGAGGCTGATGCAGGGGGACCGGGGAGTCGCTCTGGAAGAAAGCAGTAGTCTGCACCTCCGGCTGCGATGTCAAATACTGCTCAGGAGCAGTAAAAGGTCCCCCCACCCCCTCCTCTTGTGCCCCCCTCCGTGCCTGGTGTGACGGCAGGGGGGCTGGATCGGGCCCTGCTGCTGCCCCGGCCCGGGGCGAGATGCGTGCGGGACTCGACCCTGCACCGCCTCTGCTCTGACCCCGCGGACTGAATGTCGATCGGGTGCGTACTGGGGCTCGGTCTCCTCCACAGGGAGTCGGGTTTGGGGGTGCCAAAGCTGCTCCGTGAGACGAGGTGACGTGCGGCAGGCGGGGCGGCCGCTCCATCTCCGTGCTCCTGCTGCAAAGCGTATGGGGAAATGATCACGGAGGGAAAAAGAAACACAGGAGAAAAAGGTGCTTTCTGGTTATTTATTTGCAGTTGTTTGTGTTATTTCAGTGGGGAAGAAAGGAGGGAAGGGGAGGCTCTGTCTTCCTGCCAGGGAGATATGAACATTTTCAGACTTTACCTACTGTTTTATCTTGGGCTTTTGTTATTTTTCACTGGAAATTTGGAATAATCTTGGACTGTGTAAAAATTTTCACTAAAAAAAAAAAGCTCATTTGATCTTTTTTTGAAAGAAAAATTCCCTCTAGCTCCAATCTTCCCACAACAGTCTCCTCCTCTTTTCTGTTTAGTGTGAATTTTCAGTTAATTGTCCATTACCTCTTTCTTCAGAAGGGTTTTGGGCACAGCTGACCTCATGCTGCGGTGATGGGGGAGAGGGAAGGGTCACGTACCGATGCTTGCTTGAACCAGCCCTGCCTTTTGGTCTGGGAAGCCTTAAAAACAAGACTGCAGTGTTGTTATCTGGGCACGAGGCCAGTGGTATCATCTGCCCGCTCCCGAGGGGAACCAGCCGCGCGGGGTGAACGGAGGAGCTGTGCCTAAAGCCCAATCTCAGGCAACAGCATCGCCCGGTTTCTGGAGGGACGCGCTGGATTTTGCCTCTCGTGTCCATGCGAATCAAACAAAAGGCCATCTTTCTCCCCACTCTGCTGGTTCCTCGTGTCTCCCGTACCACTTAATTAAATAGTTACCCAGCGAAACCCTCCGACGTGCTACATGCATCACGCAGGGAGCACGCGCTTGCTATTTCCTTGGTGTCTCTGTGTTCTCATGCCTCTCTCGTGCAGCAGCCAGGCTTGGCACCCCCAGCGGTCCCGCACCAGCGGCAGATGTTTTGCAGCCCTGCTGAGGCAGGGAGCGACTCAAGGGCAGAGCTACCCTGTGCCCTTCAAAACCACAGACAAAAACCCCTGCGGCAGGGAAGCGCGGGAGCGTCGTTACATCTCGTGCGCGCAGCGGGAGCCTCTGCCGGGGCTGAGCCCCGCCAGTGGGTCCGGGAGGGTGTGCAGACCCCGAGAGGGGAGATGGGGAAGGGGAGCTTGCGGGGGGCAACCTCCCCAAACAGCTTCTCAACTTCAAATCAGAGCACGTTTTCTTTTCTCCGTAAGCTGAGTTTGCTTCCGAACAGCTGAAGGCCTGTTTAAAAACTCCCTTGCTGGCTTGAGGTTACAAACCGGGGCAGTCTAGAAGAGAGCAGGGGGTGGGAGCTACGTCTCCCGTGGACTTGACTCATCTTCCCAGGTGACCACTTGGTTCAGAAAACCAAGGCTGTGGCTGTGGCTGTGTAACGGGTGCTTCTTCCCCCTTTTTATTTAACAAGTGATGCTGGTGTGAGGCTATCACAGAGGTTCCTCCCCAGGAGCACCCTTCTCCCCTCTGGCTGCCGCTGGTTTTCCGGGTACCCCAGGTGCAGATGAGCCACCAGCTCCGTGCCTGGGGCAGCGGCTGCTCCCGGGGCTCCCTCCTGGGGAGGACACAGCAGGTGAGAGCAAGGCCAGTGGGGAAAACAGCAGTGAGGGCTGAAAGGAAAGGGAATCTAGATGGAAATAAAGGAGAAATGGAACAAAGTGTGAAAGATGAGAAAGCTGGTGAGAGGAGGTGAGATCAAGGCGGGGGGAGAAGAACAAAAACCCCACGGAAGCACTTGGAACAGACGGGAATTTAAAGCAAATTAAAAAAAAAAAAAAAAGACAACCAGCAAGTATAACCCCATCAAAGACGAACAGAGCCTGGAGCAGGAGAGTAGCAACCGCACCAGGAGGGCACGTCTTGGGACAGCCGAGTCGCTGAAATGGCACCTGAGAGCCGGTACTCGCCACCCAGCAGCCGCGCCTTACGGGTCCGCCTGACGAAGGCTGCAGGGTAGCTTGCCTGTGTTTAATTTTCGGTTAATACTTCTCCGCTGTAATAGTTGCAGACCCATTGCAACCAAATCCCTTACGCCTCACTTCCAATAATAGTAAGTAAATGGCTCACTGTGAGCTCAACTATAAACAGATTTTACGAATTCTGCCAGAAATTTAATATTGAATTATTTCTTGATACCCACATGTCTTTCCTGGTTTTCTTAATTCTGCCAAATATTTAGCTCAGCAATCTCTTCTGTCAGCAACCCACACTCTCCTAGCTACATAATCCCATTTTTGGACCATTATTTAAAATTTTGGCATTTTCACAGCACTGGCCAAAGAAGCAAAACTGATCCGAGAGGACTAAAACAAATGAACGTGTCCAGCTCTTGTTTGCGGATCAGGCCATTGCTCCTGACATGAAATCCAGCCTGCCAAGCAGCAGGATTTGACTCTAACCAAGTAAAGCCGAGGGAGCTATTACCCTTCCCTGCCCTCGGCCCAGGGTCCTTGTTTTAACCCTTTGTGGGGCAAATCCCTTCCAAGTGTGTCTTTTGCCCCCCCATTTGAGCTCAGGGCCACGAGAAGACGACAGATACATTTTTGCATGCCCTATGATCACACCTGAGAATATATGGTTTTCTGAGTTTCTTTTATTTAATTTATCTAAAATTTCTTTGTATAGGACTCTGAGTGCTTGGCTGAAAATGTCATTTCTTGCTGCCGTCAGTGGGCTCTGAGCTCACTCGACACCTGCTATGATCTGTTTCCTCCTCAGGAAACAGGATGAACGCACATGTCTTAATTTTCAGAGTATACGTTGCTTATTGGTCTGAATGACACGTAGAAAAAAACAGAAGGAAAACAAGACTTGCTCAGCCATCAGGTAATAAAAGAATAAAAGCCCCCAAATCTGTGCAAACATTTGTCACAAAGAGTTGTATCACCTTTGTATGTTACATTTCAATTATCTCCCCCCCACCCCCTTTAAATCAACTCTTAGCTGAAGAAGCCATCTAAGATAACAGCTATTCACTGTAGCCGCTTGCTGGGACGTCCTGTCGTGGGGGGAGTGGGAGCGGCTGGGGCGGGTGGGCTCCCACCCGGGGCGGGGACGGGATGGGACGGGGACGGCCAGCATCGCCGACCGCTCGCGGCTCCCACGCTGAAGCGATGTGTTGACTCACTCTGTAATTGATTTGGGCAACTCGAGGCAATCGGTTTCCAAGATACCACATCCTTCAGATATTTTAAAAATCATAACTCTGGCAGTATATTATATTTAAATGTCGATGCATAACGTGCGTGTGTGTATATATATATACACACATACTCATAGGTCTCGGTGTGAACTGAAAATGTATAGATGGGCAGGGAAGCGTGCGTAGCTGCCGCGTCCCACCCGAGGAGGCTGCCGGGGTCGGGTCAGTGTGTGGCCCCTCTCTGAGTCACCGCGCAGCATCCCAGCATGGCCTTAGAGGCTCCCGTCGGGGTTTTCAGTGTGTCTCCAGTTAACATCCTGCAGTTATTAACTAGCAATTTCAGATTTTTCTTTAAAATAGCGGGGCAGTGACCAGCTCCAGCGCAGCACGGTGCATTTTATTTGCTGTTTCTGCGGTTCCTCGCCGTCGCCTCCCCACCTCCACGCCACTGAGCGGCTGCCCCGTTGCACGGAGGGATCGCTGCCTTTCAGCGGTGAGCGCCTGGCTTCCTATATAAAGGCAATTTCTAAAGAAGAGAGAGGAAACTCTGCCGTGATCTCCCCCTGGCTTTCTAACAAAAAAATTGTTTAAACATTGGTTAAATTGGTTGAATATCACGAGTCCCCAGAGCTGCACACACGTCTTTGTGAGCTCTGGTTTTCAATGCACGAAGAGAAAACTCGTGTACGCAGAGGGAGAGGGGGAAGCTCTGAAACAGGCAGGAGGGCAGGGGATAACCTTGCGGGTGGGTGGGCAGGGGGACACGCGGGTCGCCCCCGCTTGGACCGGCTCTGCAGGTGCCGCGCGGCGCTGAGCGGCAACGAGGGGAAGTGCCCAGAAAGGCAGAGCTCCCAAACTCCCTGCTTTGGGCTTCCAGAGCAAGAGCAATGCTTATTTAAAACCTGAGGCCTGACACGAGCCAAACTTTGTCAATGCAGAGTTTTGCATTGTTCTGAGGCCAAGACAAGGTGTAAAATATGTTAAGAATGGAGATAAACCAAAGCATTGGATTTGTGCCCTCCCAGGTTTGCGACCATCATGATTTCATAAAATCACAGAATCATTAAGGTTGGAAAAGACCTCGAGGATCATCAAGTCCAACTGTCAGCCCAACACTACCATGTCTCGTAAACCATGCCCTGAAGTGCCGCATATACAGGTCTTTCAAATACCTCCAGGGATGGTGACTCCCCCACCTCTCTGGGCAGCCTGTTCCAATGCCTGACCGCTCTGTAACTGAATTTAAAGTTAGGATTCAAGATGACCCAAATCCTCCTTTCATCCGTCCCTTGGGTGTAGGCTGCGGCGGTAGAGCGCAGAGGAACCACAAGGGAACAGAACCGAAAGAGCCCGGAAACACAGGTAACAAAGACAGGTTAAACTGATGGACCAAACGTCAGTGCAAGCACGTAATGGGGACAGGTAAGCCTGGGAAGCACGGACAGCCCTGTGAGACGGGGTCGCAAACGCACCCGCTGCCAGAGGCGGGCGTACACGTCTTGGGGGAGAAAGGAAGAGCGGCAGGGAACAGGGACCAAACCACAACAGCCTCCTCGTTGGGGTGCAAGGAGGGGTCTGATCTTGGCTGATCAAATCAGAAATAGGGTTGGAGGAGTCACCTGAAGGCGTGCGTGCCATCCAGGACTGCACCAGTTCGGTTTGGCCCGGGTTCAGCAGGCGCAGGCTCCTGGGTGTGGTCTGTGTGCTGCACGCCGCGCTGACGGTGCTGCCCGTAGGTGTATCAGTGGGATGAAGTGACGGTTGATTTTTGGCTCAACAAGGAAAAAATAAAAGCCAACCTTTTTTTGTTTGGTTATAGCCTTGCTATAAGCTACGTATTGTGGAATTTCCATTGAAACATTTTAGGTCCCTATCACATGCAAAAAATAAAATCTGTGCACAAAATAATAATCTGTATTAAAAGCAATATAGTAATTATAAGCTGAAATTCAAATAAAATCCATTAGACAATCTCCTGCTCAGGAGGTTTTAAAGGCTGTTTTTACCCTTATCTAAGTAAGGGTAATAATGTTGGGTTACATATTGTTTTTCCATATCCTAAAACTTTCACAGTAATGAGTATTTTTTCTGGAAGTATTTCTTAGTTCAAGGAAAGAGATCTTCTGCTGATTCAACTCATGCCCTGAAGTACCCTGAGTCACTCCAGCTTTCTCTAGCCAAGATCTGGCCCAATAACTTTAATTTACTTTTTTTTGGTGACTCTTTCAACTATTTAGTCACTTAAAATATAACTATAGGCTTACAAATGTGTATTTCTTATTTGCAGTAGAAGAAGGGAACTGTACCCCTAAGGGGCTCTCGCGAGGACCGTCCGGCACCGGCGGAGCCGGCGCTGTGCCGTGCCGGCGGGAAGCAATGCCGGCCGTTTCCAGCGCAGGCCCTGGCTGAAGCACGCCTCTCTCAGCTGCTGTTTCTGAGACATCTCTGGATGTGCTGCACCAGGATTATAATAACCCACGTGTACGACGGGCACCCCGAGGAGTCTGAATCTCTCCAGAAATCTGAAGGACGACGCCCAAAGGTTTTCGCAGCTCTCTCAAATGGATGCCAGCGGAGAGAAGGACAGTCTGGGGCAAAACAGCTGGTTCTGTAGCACTCGATGTGCTTAATAATTTTCAGCAGACTCCAGAAGAAATTAAAACACAAACTGAGAAGCGCTGCACTCCGACGGCGATAAAACAGAAGGAAGATGTTTTTACGGAGCGGCGCGAGGATAAAAAGAAAGACGGGCCTGGGGCTGCGTTAGGGCTGAGCAGCCTGCCTGGGGGTCCTCTGGGGGACCCCCGTAAAAGCTCAAACCGTGACTCCCTGCTCAAAAACATTTTGAGGGAGGAGGGACTGAGGTCCTTGGGGTGTGTGTTGATAGAAAATAACTCAGCCCGTGTGACTATTTCAATAACGTTGAAACAAAAATGCACTAGCGGTTGTTTCGGCAGGTGCTTTTCAAAACGAACCACCAGCCTGCGCAGCTCCATCACCCGCTTTCGCGGCAGTGATTGATTTGGTAAGGAGCTGCTTGGTTGCGCTCAGCAGCCAAGGTGTTTCGTAGGTGAGCTCTCTATTTTTTCTTTCCAACTCTGTAGAGCACAATGAAATGGAGATGTCACTTTGATATGCCAATAGCATTAAAAAAGCACTCCCAGAGTCTCAGAACAACTTGGGAAGAAGGTGGAACTGCAGCGCTGAAGTTAAACAAACAAGCAGACAAACAAGGAATGACAGTCTTCATTTCCCCTGAGGTTCCCGCAGCTATTGGTGGGTTAAGCAGATCTATCAATGTGACACGAGGGGAGTCGGACAGAAATGCTGAGCACTCACTGCGACGTTTTATGGAGGAAAAAAGCTTTTACGCAAAAAATACTTATGGCAAAATGTTCTCCTGTGTAGAAAATGCTACAACACGGTTACCCCGTTGAAATCCTGTCGCACTTTGCAGTGGGGCTTGGGCGCTGCCGGCGTCTTGTGCTGGTTCTGCGCTCAGGTAAGCACCATCCCTGCTCCGAAATAACGCCACCTCTCAATATTAAAAGGATATAAAGTTTTGTTTGTAGCTGTTAATATAGATAGAATCATCTCTGCGGGAAAACCTCTTCCATCTAGTAAGCTAAATAAGCAATGTTAATAGCTGGATGTAAAATGTCTGGAAAAGCATAAAATACTTTTAAAACCGTCTTATAAAAACGCATTAAGCAATGAGGACTTTGTCATAACAGAAGAAATATGTTACTTCTGTTGCTGCAAGCTTAATAATTACGCTTAATCACCCATTGTTTGGTGATTCAAAATTTAAAAGGGTGTTTTGATTTAAATTTTTAAGAGTTCACAGACTTCATGTGCTCTAGAAAAGCATCACTGGCAGGCAGTTGTGGTACCCTAAAATACTCCATTTAGCACTAAATCCGAAGTTGCAGAGCAGCTTGCCCAGCCGCCCGCTGCCCAAAGCCCTCGCTGCTGAGCTCAGGCAGAAGCCTAGCTTTCATTTAACAAGGCTGACTTCTTTCTTTGAGTTGATTCGAACTTCAGCCCTTTATCACCAGCCTCTGTTTATGTGCACTTATACATAGTTTAAATTTTCCAAATTAATATTTCAATGTGAATATTTAAAGTATTTTAATTCTGACTATCTCTTTCCACGGTTCCTGTAATTACAAGGTACGTCATTCATTTTACATTTAAATAGGCTTCCTTCCCACACAAACCCAGCATTATTTCTTTTTTTTTTTTTCCTTTATATTACTGTTAGCATATTTTAAAAGTCAGTCTTACTATTTTTTATACTAAGAAATCAGATCCTCCTCTTTTTAAGAGTCCTGCCCTGGTGCTTTTTGCTGTCCTTCTGAAGATGGTACTAGATGGTGGTGGCTGGAGGAAAAAATATCAAGGGCTCCTCCTCCTCTTCCTTTTATGAGATAAAGGTCGATGCTCAGAATTACTCATTTTAAAAAAAACCCAGCCTTTAATAAAAGTAAAACTTTATTTCCTCAGCCTTAAGATGTGCTGGTGGTTCTAAACCCTGGGGTATTCAGCATCCATCCGTTCACGTGGTGGGGTGAGGGGCAGCTGAGCTATGCTTGTAGCTCTGAAGAGGGGAGGTGCGAAGCCAGTCCTAGCGCCTTTTCCAGGGGTGCAGCACGGAGTCTGAGACTGAGGGGTTTATTGGTGCAAGTAATTTCATTACGTAGCGCCTACCCTGCTGGAACAGGAGCTGTTTATGACGCTACCCAAACTTTAAAGAGGAACAGCACCGCCAGGTCATTGCATCCAGAATTTCAGTTGGATGCAGCCTTTGCCTTTTCCCCTTTCCCTCACAGACCGTCCGCGTAAGAGCAGCGTTTCAGCAGCAAGGCTCCAGACCTAGCTCCTTTCTGCTGTATTCTTTAAGGTCTTGCCACATCAGCTGTAGGGCTCGGTTCTAGTTTGCTTAAACTCGGTGAAACACCATTAACTGGTGAAATGATGGAAACCAATACCAGGCGGGGGCTGACCTTTTGTAGCTTCATTAGGGTTTTCACGGTACCTCCTACCAGCATTATTCTTCCTGTTAACAGAAGATTATTTATTGTTTACTCCACAGTGGTCTGCTGATGTTCGGCTGGGTAATAGCTGTTCTTTAAAAGTCTGACCTCATTCTATTAGATGCTTCCTCTGCTGAGTGCTCTCATTTCTCACTGAAGCCAATACACAACATTTACTAAAAAAACCCTCCCATTAAAGGTGGTGAGAATCTGCCTCTCAGATGGCGTGGACTGTATTTTTTCCTTATCATTAAGAAGTCTGTTCGCCTGTCATATTTTACTGCTCTCATCTGTTCTGCCATGGCTACTGATCGATGCCTGTGACAGCTCATCATTAACAGGAGAAGCAGCTCTTTCAGTGTCAAAGTAAACTTGTTGAAAACTCTTCATAACCGCTTGTCCTCATAGATTTACGGCAAATGAGAAAGTATTACAAAGAACTGGGACCTGTCGCAAGCAATGCCCTTTCTTAGCTTAGTATTCAGCTGCCCCGTGACCACTGTCTTTTATTAAAGCAGTAGAAGACACAAGATAATGCAATGAACCACAAAGCATTTTGTGTGGCATTTCCCTGTATGAGAGATAGGGTTTAAAGATAAATTGCCATTGTAATTGCTGCTTCAGATTTGTCCTGGGAAAGCACAATGTGTCCGGGATAAAGAGTTTTGACTTTGCTGGTCGCGCTATGTTATCAGATAGCGTCGACAGGACCAAGCAGTTAACTCTTGCAGAGCAGCGGTTAAATTAGAAAGAGAAGTAACGAGCAGTTCGCGGAGATGGTACGCAGAGATTCTGTATTTGATACACGTCTGTAAGGCCAACCGAGAGTAACGCGAGGTAGAGGCACGCTTCAAAGACAGACCTGCGTCTTTCCTTAGTCTTTTAACCAAACCACTGTGTGACTGTGAAGGCTTCTCAGCCTGACAGCCAGCCTCGTAGAGAGTTTCAAGTAAGTTCTAGTCACTTACCTGCTCATCTGCATACAATACTGTTATTTAATTGTTTCTATTCTTGTATGTTTGGTATGTAAAAATGCAGTAAAGCCATTATGCAGGAAAAGAAAAGGAAAGTAGCTGAGATGATTATTCTGTTATCAGTCATGACTAAGATGAAGAGATACACTACCAAGACATTGTTCCTAAAATAGCGATCTTGCAAACAAGAAATGTCAGTCAAATGAGGTTTAAATTAAATTCCTGATAGCAATTACTTACAGAATGATTATGCTCCCATTGAAATTATTATGAATATTGTCACCATTTTTTAATGGAAAAAGAAGTTGGGCTTCAGATACTGGCTCTGAAACATATTTCAGAACGTCCTCAGCTTTTACCACGCTCTTACACCCTGCTGAACCCAAAGTCACACTCTGCAAAATGCGTACTTGGCTGGCTGAAGGCTTTAAGCAACACTCTTTGCACGGGGTAGTATGAAAATGAGTTAAACTGAGAAATGGGCACTGGCAGGAGGTTTTGAATGGCCACGAACAAGTCGCTTCACTGGGGGGAAGAACTGATGAAGTGAAGAAATGTGATGTGCGGTCCAAATAAAGAACTGATGAGTCAAATTGTGCCCCAACTGGAAGAGATACAAAGTCAAGATGGCTTGAAAATAACCTTGATAGTAGTGGAGAAGAAATAGCAATCAGTTCACGTTCGGTTGACCCCCAGAAGCTACGAGAACAGCCGTGGGCTGGGAAGGTACGCTGATTTCCCTTCCTCCGGGTGGGGGATTCTTTCGTACTACTGCTACAGCCATTATTTGAAGACCTAAACTAATATCACTGAAGTGTTATTCAGCGACCTACTCTCTCTTCCCAGTAACGTATTGATTACTCATGCAGTCAAGTCCTTTTGTTCCACAATAAGGAGAACACAATTTCTAAATATATTCTTTTAAATCAGTAGCTTTACACTGCAAGACACAAACAGCTACCGCTGAATTATTTCTGACAGATACTAAGTCCCTATTTAATCTTCCAAGTTGAAACATTTTTCAAAGCATGGCTCAGTAGGAAGTTAATTATAATCTTCCAAAATGGAAGAATCTTCACCTGAGATGATTAGGATACTGGTTTGAGGCATGATATGTGGGCTCCTAGCTAAAGTTAGGAACTGGCAACATCTTTGGCTCTGTATCATTTCAGCAGTAACACCCTCTGCTGTCACAAAAACTTCCCTGAAGATTGAGATCACGATGCCTTTAGATGCAATCAATTCCTTAAGTATTCATCGTTGTTGATACATTTGCATATTGGAACATCAGGATGGTTTATCCTGTGCTCTGAGGAAAAATGAGAATTCAAGATGAATTTTTCAGGCTTGGTTTCAGTTTCAAGGATTAAACAGGTTTGAAGAAAAATAAAGAAGCAAGTTTTGGAAAATACAAAAGTATGTGAGATTCGGTTAAAAAAAAAAAAAAGGATCAACTGCTTGTGGTTGATTTGCCATCTGTTGGCGTATCCACACTGCTGCGGTAACTTATTTCAGTATTTAGTTACTTTTTCTGACCTGCATTTGGCTCAGCTAACCTCAGGTGCTTATATGAGAAATACAGTTGCTTACGTTTCCTTCAGTAGTCTTTGGAAAGAGCTGAATTACCACAGAAATTCTTGTTGATGAGTACTTAGAGTGAGGTTTGATAAAGCTGAGCCTTTGGGTTTGTCACTGTAAGTCATTTCGTAGAGGCTGGAGTACATCTGTGGTTCTCTGCTGGGCTTTTCTAAGCACAGACTCCAAAACTGTACTCAAAGCCCGAGTATCCACTGCCACAGTGTTGCTCGTGGATGTAAACTCACTCCTTACTCGATTGCTGCTTGTGTATCCAGTCTTCGTGGTCTGTAATTTCCTTTGAGTCGCCTGTCATTTCCCAAAGGGCTTTGATAGCTAATGACTACTCATTACTTTCCTTTCTCTTTGTAATTTGTGCATGTTATTGGTAGGTTTTTTAGATTTACTTCCAAATCACTGCTGAAAATGTGTACAGAGAAACTGGAATTTCCCCACCCTTCATTTACGAGTGACTAAACAGCCCAAGAATCTTCAGCCTGGGAAACAGAGCAGAGCACGGTAGGATGACAGAGGTGGGATATATGCCGTGCATAAAGTCACGAACGATGTGGAGAGGGTAATTAATCACTCTCCCTTACGCTCTCCCTTAGGGAACATCAGATGAAACTAAGCAGTAGGCTCAGAGTGAGATACTTTCGACATAAGGCATAGTTGCGGAACTTGTGAGATGGTATGGTTGCTGAAAATGTACACATTCAAGAAGGCCTGGGCAAGTTGATGGAAGAAATATCCATCAAGGCTATTCCGTGAAAGATAATACCCCTGGCTCATGAAACCTGGATTGCTGGAGACTGAAAGCAAATTCTGGAGAAGTTTTCTTAGCTACTGCTTACCCTCTTTGTATTTTTTGTCTGGCATCTGCTTTCTTGGCCAGTGTTGGAGACAGGATACTGGATCTTTAATTTGACTGCACATAGCTTTTTGTTTGACCATATAGAACTTCTGAGACGTGTCAGCTGGCTGGTTTGCAGCGTTCACTCAATTCGGGGGGAAAAAAAATCCTGTAGAACATTTGAATTCAAAATGCATTTCGAAATGAAGAACCACTAACAAACTTTAAGTGCAAAAGATTTAGATAATCATCAGAATATCTAATGCCTGTCTGCAGTTTTCATTCCCTACTTAATGCAATATGATCAGCAGAGATAAATTTGTTGTATTTTCCATATGGCTGAGATCTTTCTTGAGCTCATTTTGGACAAACGTGGCAAAATTTGCTGCTAAGTTTGTCCTGTGGTCCTAAAATAGCCCGAGAGAAGAGTGTTGCTTTGACGGTGAGAGTGAAATAGTGTGTATCAAGGATCTTTCTTAAGGTGTTGATCTAGGAGCTTCGTCTCAAATTAGCTTCCTTTTTTAGCCATAAGTGAGCTTTTAAAAACTTGCTACAAAAGTACGAGAGATGTAGATGGAGAATATAATCATAAAGCTGAAGCAGGGATTCAGTAAGAGCCTCTTCGCTCGTGCTTCGTACATTCAGTATAACCATAATCGAGTAGAAATCCGATTCTTGCTGTTTCCTCACACAAGCGACTTCTCTTGCCTCTGTAGCATGGGGCAAAGTACACAATAAACTGCTTAACAACATCAAACTGTTTATAGTCTATTTTATACCACATTTCTGTAAATACACGCACATACACGAGCTTGGCTCTCCTTGCATTTTTAAAATATCAGTACATACAGGATGGGATGTGGACTCTCACGTTTCTACTTCATATTCAAACTAACACAGTATTGACTAAAGATTTTGTTGCGGTACTCTTCCATAACTTAGTCCAAATACATACAGATCAGTTCCTCCTCTGGAACAACTCTGGCGTAGACACAGGCACACAACTACACATTTTCGATGCATCAGGTCAGTTCATTTTCCTTCTCGTATGAGAACGAGTCACGCTAACAGAAGCATGCTTTGTACCCACGTAAATTCATCCACACAATAGGAAAGGGTCGTACTGCTCTGACTGTGCAAGCATTGTTAAATACTGTACAAAAGATTAAAGGTGAAGTGATGGCGAACTTGAATAAACTTGCCCTGAGAAATTAACAGTGTCCCCCCCAAAACCACCTTCACAATCGATACTAGAGGTCACCGTCTGCCTTGAACTGAATCTACAAATGCTAAATTTGTACCTGTTCCCTTTCAGGGGCTTTACCATCATAGTAAGAGCAGAATAAAAACATCAGCCTCGACTTGGGCAGTTTCCTCAAACTTTGCTTTTTGTATAGTTTCCTTCCTGAGATCTCGCTGAACTAGACACTATTCACATATTCCTTCACACTGGTTTTTCTGCTTTCCTTTCCAGGGTGGAGCTGCACTGTACTTGCCATGGTTAGCGTTGTTCGGATTCCAGTATCATTAACTGGGAGGAGGAGGGGAACAAAAGACACTGGCCTGATGATAATATTCATATTTTTCCTTTCTTGAAAAACATTCTGAGTGAATGAACGCAAAGTTTGCAGAATTCCTCTGAAATAATCTTCTTTAGGGACAAGGTTGATACAGAGTGACAGAAAGCTTAAGGGGGAACGCACCTCTGCAATATGCCTCTCTGAGAAATGTCCTGCTACGAATCATCTGCAGAAAATTTGCAGGGATATTTTTTTACACCTCATAAACTGTTGTTCATATTTTCAAGTGTATGACGACTGACACTTTCAGGGAAATTGAATGAGCAAACTAAGCACAGATGCTGTCGGATGGCTGCAGCCCTGAGCTCTGTAAACAGGACAGCTGAGTGGATGGAGTTCATTCACTGACACCGAACAAGCTGAATTTTGGCTGCAGATCCCATTTATTTACTTATTATTATTATTATTCCTTTCCTAATAGGCTACATAAAAGAGCATTCTCAGCAACTTTGCCGTGTCATAGCATTAATTTTAAAGTGAATAAATATTTAGAAATTGGTTACCTTGAAACCTTAATCTAATTAAAGCACCTGACAGAGGAAAAAGTGGTTATAATGTCATGCTGATCATACAACGACCCGCTGAGAACATAATGGGCAGAACCAGCTGAACGAATTAAGGTACTGGAATGTAAAAAATATTCAGCTGAAAACTGCACACCAAATGAGATCCGATATCCACTCAGTCACGGACACAGGTGAGCTTAGATGCTTTAGAAAAAGGTACAAAAAATATCCAAATGTATAAAATTTAAATATTCATTTGAAACCCAAGACATGAGGCCTTAGTCTTCCTGAATTAATGACTTGCTATTCCATTTCTGATCTTTTATTTCTCTATTAAAGATCATTTGGGAGGGGGAACCTTGCTGAGTTTTACGTTTCAGTGACATATTGCTGCCTTTTTATTGAATACCTTCTGCTGCTTCGTTTGTGAGACCTAGAATAAAACGAACTCTGAATTTACTTTTTCTTTTTATTTATCTTTTTATTATATCTACATGTATCATAATTTCCCTTTTACAGTCCTTGACAAGGAATGAACAACAATACTTATTTGACTATTGCTTTTCTCTGAACTTCCCAAAAATTATAGCGTTAGGACTTTGTGGATGCAGAATACTTGTTTGCAATCTCTTATTGTTTCAGGAAACAGGAAAAGCCTCAGGAGCATAAAAAAATTTCAGACGCAGGGAAATGGCATCTGCAACACAAGTTTTAGACACAAGTTCCTGCTGAGCACTCAAGCACTTTCAAAAAGTCACTTCTTACTTGATTGCCCTTATATTTAAATTAAGATCTGCCTCACGGCACTGCTGAAGTACATGCATATTTAATCTCACAGAAAAGATTTGGCCATTTGGCTTCTTGGGGGTGCACACCAGTTATCCCAGCAGAGGCACTGGGGTAGGTAGCGGTGCGTGAGCCAAAGGCCCAGGAAGCTGGGGCTTGTTTCTTGTCTCCTGTTGCTTAATTGCTCTAAAAGCTCCATATTAGCACAATCCTGCTATAACAAAAACAATGTTTACAAGTGACCTAGCCTAAATAGTTCTGTATTTAAAATGTAGATCCTCTCTCGATAGGAAGTACTGCCAAGTTTGGTCCTACATTTTCTTGCACACTTTTTATTTTCTGAAAGATGAACATTCCTGGTACACGCTCCCTGTTTCAGCCCAAAACATTTGTCTTCCATGGTTGAGTTACAGACCTTTAAAAATAGGTTTGCAATGGAAATGCTGACATGCCAGCTGGCTGTTGCTGCAATGACACATTCACAATAGGCAACTCTCTTCAGCAGGCTCAGCGACAGGGAACCGGCAACGGTTAGCGTTGTGAAACAGGTCGCTCTGATTTAATCAAGACTACAGCAGCATGGCATCTTATACTATCCACCTGTTTGTACGATGACTGACTTCTGAGTGAAAAGAAAAATCAGCACGGGAAAGTGTTCTGGGCTATGGGGTGTACGAGCTCGTTCCCTTGGCCGTGCTAATTTAATCAAAATTATTTGGCAATTAAGAACAGTTTGAGACTTCCTTTGCTAGCTTCATCTAAAGTGCAGGGCTTAATAATAAGTCGTGCGGAGTGTTTAAATAAACTCTGTGTCATTGAGGCAGTTTTCTATCCTTAAAAATATGTATTTTTGATAGTATCACCTAGTGTTTTCCAGCTCCTGAATTCAAACGGTGATGGAGGAATTTTTTTTTTTTTCATCCCTGGCCTTTTTTTTCCTATTTCCTCAGGTCTGGAAATCCTGGAGTGTTTCTCTCTAAACACTTGCTTGGAAACAAAAGAGTCCATCCCCTTGGTGTTTGTAACCACGGTGAAGCAGGCTGCTCTCCTGCAGACGTGCACAGGCTTTGCATCTCACCAAGCGCCCAGGAGGTGACGGGTTTCCCACTTCCCAACCTGTGTTTCATATCCTGCCACCTCGGAATTTTGAAAAACGGAACTTCTTTTTTTTATTTTTTTTTTTATTTTTTTTTAAATTTTTAAATTTTTTTTCCCGTCACTGCATCCTCACCAACGGGTCGCCCGAGGTGTAGCCGGAGCTGCTCTCCCGCCGGGCCTGCGGCGCTTGTGAGGGGAACCCGAGGCAGGGACCGGGTGTTTCTCGGTGGGCTGAGGGGACAAGGGTCTCTCAGCCGGCGGGTCCCTCACCGTCCCCTCTCACACCATCCCCTGTTTTCACCCCTCTTTGTTTTGTTTTAAAGCCCCCGCGCCGCTCCCCGAGACTCTCCGTCAGTTTCCCCCCAGGCGGAACCGCCAACACCTAAGCGCGGTCCCTCAGGCGGGAGGGCAGCGCCCGAACACGTCCCCCCCGCGTCCCCCTCGCCTGAGGGAACATTAACGACACTGCACGTCACCACGCGTCACGACCCCCCCCTCCCCTTCCCCCCCCCATGCAGGGGATTCTCCGGCCCGCCCTGACGTCACCTCCACGCCGCGCAGGCCCCGCCCCCGGCGGCCGCCATGTTGGGGGGTGTGCGCGGGGGAGCGCAGCGCGGAGCCGCCCCCGCCGGCCGGCAGCAACAGCAGCTGCCGCCGCCGTCGTAGCCTCAGCTCCGCCGCCGCTCTATGGGCAGGGGGAGGGCGGCCGCCCGCCGCCTCTGAGCCGGCCGCGGGCCGGGGAATGCGCAGCGACCGGCGGCGGCGGCTGCTGCCCGGGTAGGAGAGAGAGCCGGGACATGGTGCCGTTCGCTCCGCCGGAGGACGCGGAGGAGCCGGAGCCCTGCCACAAAATGGAGCTGTACGTGAGCGGCGGCGAGGTCAGTGCGGGGCCGGGGGGGCGGGCGGGGCTCCTGCTCCCGGCGGGCACCTGCCTCCCCCATCCCCGGACCCCCACCCTCCGCCGCCGCCTGGGAGCGGCCGGGCCGGGGGCGGAGGGCGGCCACACCGCAACGCCCCCGGCCTCTCCCCGCCGGCCCCCGCACCGCCCCGGCGTCGCGGATCTTCTACCCCCCCCCCCACCTCCGCCTCTCGGCGCCGCCGCCGCTTCCCCGCCTCCCCCGGGATCCCCCCCCCCCCCCGCTGCCCGGCCCCCGCCGCCCGGGCACCTGGCCTGCTCACTCCTCCTCCTCCTCGGAGCGGTCGCGCCGGGACCGGCCCCCCCCCGGAGCTCGCTCCGGCCCGTCCCGGGAAGGTGGCGGCCCCCCGGCGCGACCTGCCGCCCTGGCCCGCCTCCCCCGCCGCTCCCTCACGGCCCGGCCCCGCCGGCCTCCCCCGCCGCTCCCTCACGGCCCGCGCTGCGGCCGGGCTGGGAGAGCCGCGGCGAACCGCGCTCGCCTCCGGGGCGCGGGCTGGAGGCGGCGGGAGCACGCGTGGGGTCAGCGGGGAGCCCGCGGGGCGGGCGAGGGGGACGCGCGTCCGGGGCCGGTGTGCTTTGTGCCGCCCGCCTGGCGACGGGAGCTCCCGGCTGGCGGCTCCCGCTTCACCCACGGCTCGGGAGGCTTTCTGTAAGCTCTCCCAGTCTTAGGGCCGTAGCCTCCGTGGAAAGTTGCTTTAACTTCTGAAAATTTGATTGTGTGAATCTGGAGGCACATCCAGGTGGGTGGTCGCTAGGAGAGGTCCCTTCGCTTTTCCGTACAATAATTATCACACACACAGAGTTAACAGAAAGACCCAGGAGTGTGTGACTGACGTTTGGGTGCTTAAACCTTGCAAAGAACTAGAAACGACTGCGAGCGTCTCCTCAGGGTATTGCTTAGCGCTCTAGGTGCATCCATAAGCAAGTACCAAATGCTATTTAGAAGAAAATAAATTGTAAAACTCGTTATGCTGTAATAACGTGTGTACCTCCGGAGAATGTGACGCTGGAGTATTACTTTTGCACTTTTAAATCAGAAGCGTAGGATTACACATCAGGTATTGTCAGGTATGACAAATAAAAGATTGCACCTAGGTGTATTAGACACACAAAAGATGTTATCTAAATAAAGCTTCTTAAAACTGGTCAGACTCGCTTTCTGTGATGCGGTAGGCTTTTCTTATCGTAAGTAAAGAGGTCTGTAGCAAATTCATCTCGAAGTACAAAGTGCACGAAACAGGCGTAGTAGGTTAAAGTTTTGGGAAGAGTGAAAGGATATCCTGTGAAGGATCTTGGTGAAACTTTATCCTCTGATTAAAAAAAAAAACAAAACAGTAACTCACAATAGGAACAAAGCCATGAGGTTTTAAATTTCGTAAGGTGTTGGTTTTTTTATTTTCTGTATCTGTGTCTACAGAGTGCCACTTCTATGTACTATAATTACTGGACATGCATTTCTGCACTGTGGCTGCTAGACTTTAACACTTTAAAATATTCTAATGATCTAATAATACTCGATGCAGTCCCTGTAACTTAATATTAGAGAAATCCTAATAACATTAGTGAAGCTACGGGTAAGGATTAAAAAGTCAGCAGCAGAAGTATTAAGGCTTATTTGTTGAGCTTATGGTTTGTAAAAATAGTATGCTGTAATTAAGGTATGAAGCTTATTGAGGGTCTGAGAACTTTCGTGGCCCTGTTGATCCGTTCTTTAAGAATATTTTGATACATCAATGTTAAATAATCAGAGTATTGTGGATGATGAAATGTAAACGTTTGTGGTTGTCGTGCATCTCTCAGTACTTTTTAGCTGGGCAAATACCCCTCCACTGAGGCTGATGCTGCTTTCAGAGTATTGTGTTCAGTGCTGCTTTTGTGTACGGATTTCTCCATAACTGTTGTGTTGGCAGTTAGCAAGAGGCTGGAGAACCATCCCTAGCTCCAGCGCAGCACAGCTCGGACGAGTACTTCTGCTGATGGTGGTGGCGCTTAAGTTATCTTCGAATACTTGCCTGGGCTGGGGCTGCAGAAGAGGTGTGAGCTTGACAGTGCGCTGCTGTGGGAGCCTGTTTCTGAAGTCACGCTCGTCTAGCCAAGAGAGCAGAGGATGATGGATGGAGGAGAGGATGATCCAACTGAAACACCTCTGCCTTCGTAACGTCCGAAGGCAACTATTTGCAACAGCTGTTCTTTAAATTGTGTTTTCCTCAAGCATAAAACTATTTCAGTTGTGCTCTGATTAAAATGAGGCATCATGTTTGTTATGTCTGCTACATTTGGGGACCCGTGTTTGAGACTGTTTAGACTAAAACTAGTTTCTTCAAGTTGCATGTGATGTTCCCAAATTACATTAACAAGTGGTACTCTCTCCAAAGTGCATGTCAGGGATGTGTCGCACTTCTCACTTGCTGGAATTCTACATTCGCATAGTTTGGGGGTTTAACAAAGGTTCATTTTCTTTTAAAATGAAGTTTAGTTTGGATTCTTAAATTTTATAAAATTAATTATAGCCTATAGTACTTACTACAACCTTATGTTGGCAGTCTGATAGATCTCGGTCACCTTGGCCTCACTGGAACTACAGTCAACAGCATTACTCTGAAATAGTCCTGTATTTTGCAGACTAACCTACTTGCGCTTACCAGTGCTCTTGACCATCAGTTGTGGCACAGGAGGAAAAATCTGAGAAACAGTTTTCTCTGAGGAACCGGCTTGTTGACTAAATTTAGGATTACGTTATTAGAAGTAAGTGCATTTCCAGTGAAGTGGCGCTCTTGTTGACTTGATGAAGTAAAAACAGTTGGCAAGGGAAGAATGTGATCTTGGAGGTAGGAAACAGATTTTCATGCTTCAAGGCATAAAACCAACATGAACTTTTGGAAGAAATTCAGGACTGAGTTATTTTTGCCTTTTTCATGTTGGTGGTCTTTGAAGCTGGGGATTATGTTTTGGACTGAACTCTTAGTGTATTCCTATGAGGGTGTCACCTGTGAAGCAGTTTTGTGACTGGGGGGATTTTGTAAGATAGGTAGGGAGGTTTGGTGTCATGCAGTTTAAGCTTCAAATATTGAGTGAACTTCTTGCCTCCTAAATACAGGATTAATAACTATTTTCATGGTGGTAAAAATAGGTAGGAGGGTGTTGATTATAATCAACTGTTGTAGATTATTGAAATATGATTGCAGTCTACAAAGAAACAGGAAAGTAAACGTTAACATTTTATTGACCAAGCTGAACAAAATGCAAAAATACTTGGAATCAGGCAGAATACAGTAATTTTTGATTTTTCTGCACCACTTAATAGAAGTAGCCTCTCACTCATAAGGAGTGTAATTGACTTAAGCGCACACTGTTTGCAATACATCAATACTCTGAATTGCATAAATGCAACCTCATACTCATATTTATTTTTAAATAAATACTTCAGAATCCAATTACTTAATTGGCTGACAGTGACGAGGAAGACAAGGCTGGAACGACAAAGTGACTGGAAATTAAGGTATTCTGCTAGAAAAGTGGGCTGCGTTGAAAGTCACCGCCTTCTAAAAGGCGTGCGCATGAGATGAGCTTTGCTGCTGTTGCACATAATGTGTTGCCCATGCCAATTTAAATAAATACATCTTTGATTTTGGTCGATGTTTTTAGTAAGCATGTTCTAAGCCTGGTCTGTCAAAGGCCACTGAATTTTGTCAGTGTTAGGAGTTGCATAACTCCTTTGTGAGTAATTACTGGCAGTGACATGGATGACTCAGCTACCTAGTTTTGTGCATCTCTGAAAATCTCCACAATTAGGTGGTGTTATGCTAAGAAAAATAATAGTATTGCATGTAACTTGAACTAAGTGCCCTCAGCCATTGCAACAACGTACATTTATAAAGACGTATGACAACAAACTGCCTTAAAAAAGGTTAAAAAAAAAGGGCACATTAATACTCTTAAACGGAAAACAATGCGTGTCTTTATGCATTGAGAAGTGCTGCAATATAATAACAGTAATAATTCTGTTTTGGTATACTGCTTTTGAAGATCACTTTGGAAATCTGCTACGGTATTCTGAGTGTCTAAAAGGAGCAGGGGGTCTCTTTGCGGTAGCTCACCTTGATTCCCACAGGATCGCTTTGGTGAGACTTCACAACAACCCTAAATCAGAAGAATGGTATGATTTTAATATTTACGTAGATGTACTTCTTTACTACGTGAAGAATAAAATTTGAAATGTGTTGTTCTCATAAATTTTAAATCTTACCCTTTCCCAGTATTCTTTAATCTGCCATTAAACACTATTTCCAGAGCAGCTGTGGTATGCCCTTTGATTATGGAGTTACAGTCTTCTCCCAGACAGGTGGTAGTGAAAAGGTCTCAAGTCCTTTACTAGTTCAGTGACCCCTGTGCTTATGGTTAGGTTTGTGCCTTGGCATAGCTATAACTACTCCAAGACACACATCATTCTCCCCTGATCTCTGATAATGGAAAGGATCAAAATGTTCTTTTAAAATCAGTAATTAGACGTTGCTGAAGGTTTGTATCCTGTCTGAATGTATGATTTATTTGCCACAGGAAAAGAACTTCATAACTTCCCCTAGTAATTTATTATGGGTTTAAGTATTTTTTTTTTTTTAAGGTAGATGGCTTTTATCTTCCTCTTTTACTTGGTATGTTAAAAGAGAGCGTGGGTTACCTGGCCTCTTCCTTTTGTGCAAGGAGCTGAGGCACAGGGTGAGCGGATGAGAAAAAAATTCAGCATAGACCTGTGGAGTCTCAGGTGGGCGCTGCCCTCAGCGGGATGTCCTTGCTGTGGTTATATTGCAGTAGGGTGGGACTTGGCTTTAGTTGGTGTAACTCTGTGTTGGGTAACCCTAATAACACTGCTTCTGCTTCCACTTCACCGGCTTGGCCGCTGTACTGGGGGAAACCCTTCCCAGAAGCAGGCCAGCGCAGGCAGTGAGGAGCACTGAATCCAGCTGGGGTACCTGCATGTGATAGCAATATCTGCCTTTTAAAAAGAAAAATGTTGCATGGAGAAAAGCTGCGTATGTTTTATAGGAAGAACCAAGTGCCTTTAAGCTTCAGATTTGTTCACAGTGAGTTTTAGAGATTTTACAAAAAAAAGAAAAAAAAAAAACAACAAAGAAACAAACTAATACCCCCTCACCTGTTCGGATGTGCTCAGGACCTCCAAATTTCTTAAGCCTATCTCAGGAAATAAGACTCAGTAGGCCAATGTGTTGCTAATTAAATTAATGATGCAAACTCCCTGCAGTTGTAATTCAAAATAAATGAGGAACAAATGTGGTTGTCTTAACAGGATTTTTTTCAAAGGATTTTTTTTTCAAAGTCTTTTCAAAATAATTGGGGTTTCTCATGTAAGCTTCCACTCTAACATTTTGAAATAAGCTTTTGAAGTAATACTTTTCTATGTGGGGAAGCAAACTGGTTTGTCTTGTGCTCATCTGGAAGCATTGAGGGGTGTAGGTCTGGTGACTGCAGCTGCAGTAACTTAGCAAACTGAGCCAGTGAAGGAGGAACCCGTGGAGGATGCAGGAGCTCTTGTTGATCCGTATGTGGAATTTCACCTGTCTGAAGCCAGACTAGATTATGTGTAAGTGGCGATGAATAACGCTGTCTACTGCTGGTAATATTATGATAAAAATCCCAGTTCTGTTTTTTTCTATAAAATTTTTAATTCTGTTCGAATGCTTAGATGAAGATCTTTGAAAACAGGGCAGAATGAACCAGCTTTACATCTTCTGTGGTTTTACCTTGTAGTTATACATTTTTGCTGACCGTCTGTCTAGCTGCTTTTGGCCAAGACCTATAGACCCACCAATCCATAATGCGTTTACCACGTAAACTGTTGAACACCCTTAATATGGGGGGGGTGGGGGGGGAAGATGGTTCTAATCGTTGGTAATACTGGGATTCCTCTGTTCTGCTGTAATTATCAGAGGAAAAACATGTGCAATAGTAGTTAAGCTGTTTACCAGCCCACAAAAGCCCTTTGGATATTCTCCCAAGGTAATAGGGTATAGTCCTGGCTAGTCATGGGACCCATTGCAGCTATTTAAATCAGAAGGCAGATTGCGCTGTGTTACCTCAGAGGCTGGAGGTGCTGGAGGATTGGGTCTCTTAGCCTGAACCTCTGGAAAAGTAAGTTTCTTGCTTGCCAGGTTGTCTGACCTTAACTTTGTTCTCATCTCTTTTTATGCAGTGGCCTTTGTTATTTTTACACGGATCAACAAGGCAGAACACTTTCCCTAACTTTAAAAATTTTTATTTGGAAAATATTGATGCTGTTTGCCTCAATGTCTGAGTTTAGTTTGTGTCTTAGTGAAAGTCAGTATTTACTGCGTTCAGTTAATTGTAGGAGTTTAGCAGTACTGAACAGCAAAATGATTCAGGGATGAAATTATCTCCTTCAGAGTAATGGTACTTGCTTTTCACCTGTTCTTTTATAGACTTATGTGCTTTCTAATTCTCAATAATTAATTTATGCATTCATAGATATTTAGTAAGTAATGACTTAGAGGTTAAAATAGTTCTGTTCTATATATGTTTGTGCATAAATATTAATGATTAAATGACTAAATAGTCCCAGTTGGCTGCAGAAGTATAATTTTGTGTTTGGTTTCCATAAAGGTGGGAATTAAGTATTAATTGTAATTTTTCTTTTTTTTTTGCCTAGTATGAGGGACAGTGGAAAGAAACTTCTAGCTACTGAAACTTGCCTAGTGTAGGTAACCGTGTAGAACAGTAATGATTTTTGGCACTGATTTTTTTTAACAGAATAACTAGCTAACTACTAGTTATTTAAAATGACTAGACTTTGGGTTGCAATCCAACAGGTTTGTTGGTGTTTGGATTTTTGTTTTGTGTTGTTTTTTTTTTTTTAAAATGGATAGTGACCAGTGTTCATAAACAAATAAGGCAAAAGTGTGGTTGTGTATATTGGGCAATACAAGTAGATTCATGCACTTGAACATAAAATTCTTTGGACTAAAAATTGGCAGGCATCCCAGTCTTTGTAGTTACAGAGACTGGACAGGAAAAGAAAAACCATGAGCAACAATGAAGTAGAGAAGTGTAGGATAGGAAATTGTTAATGAAGATGACATTTGATTACCTGCCATAAAAATCCAATAACTTACTATATATGATTTGCCAGAAAGCTGAAAGTGTGCCTACATGGCGTGCTCGGGGACTGTGTAGATCAAATAACATGCTGATTTTTGGTTCAGAACCCCAGTCCAGCAGTTACAGTTTTCTGTATCTGATTGCCTGGAGTTAAGCTATTGTTTTCAGTGTATCTGTAGTTCTTCTGGCTAGTGGTATTGGTTCCAGAGCTTAAATTTGAGTGTAAACCCTTGGAAAACATTGACCTTTTTTTTTTTTTAAAAAAAGATGAAATGCACACTAAATTCACTTCAAATTAAAGTCTGTGGGTGAGGAATTGTATCATATTTCTGAGCGCCTGGATTGGAAACCTATTTTCTTTCTAGGTCCAAATAGGTTTTCTTGACAATTTCGGCAGGCCTCACGTTAATTCACGCTTGAATGTAATCTAGTGATACTGTGAAAAGAAATCACATGGCAGTGAATCGTCTGGAATGAGGTTGGAGTTCATATCTGCTCTGAACTTCAGCATTTTCTTGTTATTGTATGAATCAATTGGATACATCAGCTATAGTGGGGGTCCCATCCCTCCTGGTACCTAATTTGGAAAAAACTAGTTATGAAAAAAAGAACTAAGTTATGTAGCAAATTAGTAGCATTGGTTTCTGTAGCGTATGTGAGGTTTCTGAATCCAGGGTAATAGGTTAGTGATTTTTGGCCTTGAGAAATTAGGGTGGCAATGCATGATACATATGAATGATGAACGTGTGTTAAATATGCCAGCACTGGGTTAAACTGATGGGTTATAGTTAGTGTGAAGAGTATGTGTGTAAACTGTGGTTAAAAGAAATAGAAACATAGAGTGAAAGTATCCAAAGCCTCATGCTACTTTCTTTAGCTTTTTTTTTTCCAGTGGGGATATAGTCTATAAATAAGTGCCAGTATCTTGATGCAAAAATTGGAGATTTAATTTTATCAGCATAATTAATTTAGGACTTGGCTCTTAAAAGCTGTATTTGAAATCAAGAGCCCTGGAAGAAGCAGCGGAAGTGGTTGAGTTTGCTGAGATGGTGCAATGATGGTGCTATAAACCTGTCCCTTCAGCCCTACCCGTTTGTCGAGCTTTCTGTTTTGTTGTTAACAGGGGCATGGTCTATATGCCATTTCAGGGTTCTTTGTGGTCCTGTGTGTTACTGGTTCACATACCGATAATCACACCGTAGCGTGGTATCTTAGGCATGTGTTTGAGAAATTCAGAAGTACAAGAAAAAAATGTCATTACGTGGTTCAGGAATGTAATTGCTTCAACTTCTGTTTTCAGGAAAAAAGTAGGTTTTGTTTTCTTACGTTATTTCTAGTTAGTAGTTGCATGAGATCTATGCCACATGACACTAGTGATGCTGAACAATTAACATATAAATTAATTAGCAATTATCACTAGCAAAATCTGTAATTGGCTTCACCCATTTTGTCAGGTATTTCCAGTTCTTAATTAATGCTTTGCATGTTGAAACAGAGCATGTCCTTTATATTTCTGCATTTTCATTCATGTCGGTTGTTAAAAAGCATTGGTTTGTTACTTAAGGAGAGCTTAAACCAAATAACTTAATCTATAAATTAAAATCTTTTCTTACTGTGACTGTGGCCTTGATATCTTTGTTGTTGGAAGTGTGTGAAGGGGGGTAGGCAGATGCTAGCAAGTATTGTGCTCGTTTAAAACCATGTCATTTGTTTGCTTCTGTCCAGTTGTATATCATACCTTTTTGCCTCTTCAAGGTGTTATGTTTTATATTGATCCACAAATATTTTAATATATAGATCTACAGTTTCTAAAGTACTTCTCTAATGCTTGAGTATTCTATTTGCTAGATATTCAGATAACTTTTGATGCAAGCAAATTTTTAGAGGAGTATAATTTTTAAAGGAAATAGATTGGTTTTGTGCCTAAGAATTCTGTGGTATGTATTCTCCATTCTACCTGGTCTTGCACTTCTCCCTCTTGCCCCAGAAAGACTTGTAACCACGTCATAATCTTTTCTTAAACTGTAAATTCATTTTTAGGAGTGGATTTAAGATTTTAGGTTTCTGCACAAAATTTGTTGCAGATGCTTTTCATAATGGAAGAATTGTATGTTGGTGTAATCTTGGATGGTTGGTATCCGTAGCTTTTAAAGAAGGCATTTTAAATTAATTCCAATTAAATAACTATGGAATGGCATTGACAGAGGGATAAGCTATATGATACATAAGGGAGATGCTAAATATAACTATTAAGCAGTAATATTTGTTTGAAATTACACTTGTAAATTAGAGCAACAGGAACACTAGTTTTCATTTCGGTGCTCTGAAATGTAAATTGGTCAAATTATGAACTCTGCTTGTTTGAAATTGTTAGGTCCTAATGTTGTTTTTGGTTTTTTTCCCCTTTCTGTTCTGCATTCCCTTTCCTCCCCCCCTCCAGCTAAATGGCCTTAAAATGGCAGATGAGCCTATGGAAGAAGGTGAACCATATTCCTACCATGTAAGTATATTTGATAGATGTTCAGTTTAGACACTCATTAGCGTGACTTCCTTCTGAAGCAAAACTATGCATTCCCATCTCTTTAATAACTTCTGAACCTGTCATTTTATTTGACCAGATCTGAAGAGGCTCTAAGTCTCAGAGATTATTTTGAATATTAGTACCTGGGTAGGGGCCGTAAGTGCCTTGTTTGGGAAGGTTTGCTGCATGAGGCTGTGATTTATGGAAAACAGTCTGTGTGCTGGAGAGAGCATTTACAGATCCCTCAGCCTCAGAAAATGTTCTGTCCAACCTTGAACCTTTTCTGCACCATGGGTTTAATGTTGCTCTTATTACTCTGTCATCTGTTCTTCCTTTGTATTTTTAATGTAGTTGCTGTACATTCATCGAGAAGGTACTTAATTCCTGCTATTTCAGAACAGAATCTATTTTTACACCAGTATGTTAATTTGACTTTTATGTAGAAATATCCCAGATAAACCCTTTTGAGCATGATTTTTGTCCAGTGTCTTGGTGATGTACCTGTGTAGGAGATGCTGACGACCAGTGGTCTGTAAGTTGGCTAAATCTTGGACTGAACTTTAGGCTAATTCTCGATGTGGTGAAATGCCCAATTTGCATGGAAAAATTTGCCATCATTTTTTAACACACACATCCCCATATATGTCTTTGAACAGGATCATGGAAGCAGGTATCAAGTATAACTTACTGCCAGCTGTAACCACTGCTTTGTATTGCAGTAATAACTTTTTAAGTAAGTGATTTGGAGAATAAACTCTTGGGGGTAGAAACATGTGGTGCTTGGACACTTCCTGCTGTGGCACAAGTAAATAAACCGTCAGTGTCATAATCATATGTGTAGCAAAGGAAGATGAGCAATGGGTTGTCTTAGTCTTTCACTGTACTTGAAACAGAAGGATGTTGCTGAGCTTGTTAGGTGCTTGGAGCTACATACCAGTCAAGCAGTAACGAAGCAAGATGGCACAAAGCCATAACCGATTGCGGTGTTTCTTTCAGTGCTTTGTCTTCTGTTGAATCTGCTGGGAATATTTGCCTCTCTTGCAAGGCGACTCGGCTGGGAGCTGGTACCTGTGCCCTGAAATAGGTTTGCTGCTCAAGCAGCAGAGCACAAATCAGATAACCAGATTTGCAGTTCATGGAGGCCAAACTAGAAATGAAAATGAAACTGGCTTATATATCCGTTCAACTCTTTACCTGCTCATTTCTTGTTGATGATGCAGAGGTCTTTTTATGCTTCAGTCATGTCAGTTTTTAGTTCTTTAATGATAGTTAAGTAGGTGAAAATATATAGACACCTTTTGTGAAGGTAAAACACTCTATAGAAATAACTCATTTCATACATCTCAAGTTACTCTTTATTTGCATGGAAAACATTTTTCTCCTCAGTTCACATTTAGAAATACTCTGTCTCAGTCTTGGCAGCAACCACGTTTGATGTCACAGGCTAATGACTCAAGGTGGGTGATAAAATGAAGAGCAGATGAACTCCTAAAGATCTTTTCTCATGCAAAGGTTCACAATGTTAAGGAATACAAATTAAGGATGTTCAAGTAAAAAGGCTTTTAAATAGTGTGTTTACATATTTCCATTAAGTGTGTTGTACAACTTGGTATACGACTAGAGGAATCACTGGTTTCGTCTGTCATCAGATGACTTAAAATGGTAGTGTTCTTACCTGCCTTGAATTGCGGGCATGTCTCAAAATAAAATAAAAAAATCTTTCTTATGAACATGTATATACTTAGTCAACAAGGTGGATGGATGAAATGAAGTTGGGATGTATGCAGTGTATCATCAGTGTGTGTCAGCTGTATTTTTGGTGAACAAAGAGGGAAATAAAGTAGCTTAGAGTGTGAATTAAAGAATGAACTTTCTTATCCAGGAGTGTCTTGTCTTAATACTTACCTTTGTATGGGAAATAGGCCTTTTCCAGAAAGAGTGTGAAATAAGAGATGCAGGGGAGGGGAAAGGATTCATGTGCCGGACTACAGTTTCTGAATACATGAAGATGTTAGTTTGAACTCTTCTTCCCGCTCTGGACAAACAAAACAATTAAGGCATAGACAGTTAATGTAGTGTGATTGCCTCCCCCTCCCCCCCCCCCCCCCCCCCTTTTTTAAATTATTGCAGCAAGTACATACACATTTAGATGACCAGATTTCTACCCTGAATTTCTGCGTAACCACATCTAGAAAATTTTATCTAGATACTTCGGTATCAAGTCTGATAACACTGATTATATGTTCTAATGTATGGTCTTGGGCAGCAAGACTTTCTGTAGTTTGCCTGACTATAGAATGATACTCTTTCCTGAAACCAACTGCTTCATCAAGTGGTCAGGTCTTTTTCTGGTGCCGTTTGCACTTGTCATTGAGGGAGAGCAACGCAGTCTAGGTTATTAGGGTGTTTTTCTGGTTTCTACTAAGAGAAGCTTTCAAGATAAAGATCTAAAGAGAGGATAGGAGGACAGTTAATAATCATTTGGATACCCTAAAGACATCAAAGTACTGCAAATCAGGTCAGATTTTCTCTTTGATTGGGCTGTATTTGCAGTGTGCAAGAAATTAATTGGAGTTCTCAATAGTGCTGACGGGTGGCTGCTCCTTTTGTACGTGCAAGCTCAGGTTGCTGCTGTAGGCCTTGGCACGCAGTTTGTAGTTTCAAGGGTGCTTATTTTGACACCTCACTTGTTTTGGCTCACAGAAACTTCTCTTACACCATAAAAGCTGCAATGCATCATCTGATTTGTTTTCATCATGAATGTTTGTCTTTTCACAATTGTAGCTGCTGTGCCCTGCTTTGCTAAAGATGAGAGTAACAGGAAAAAGTCAACAGAACGCTAAATCTTTTGCATGCCTCAGCATTACCCTTGGCTTTCTGAACGAGGTCTCCACACAGGATAGTCTTTCTGTGAGCTCTGCACCCCAGAGCTGTTTCTTCTGTGGGATACAAGAATTCACAGAGTTCTTAAGATGGCTCGTATCTTATGCTCTTCAAATGATGCACATTGCTTTAGCTACAGCTGGATGGCCGCATTTATTATTTGCGTCTGTGAAAAGCAATAGTTACCTAAAACTATGAAATTCATTTAGCTTACATTAAGACTATTTCAGGAAAGGGAAAGATAAGAATAGTAATCACTGGGAAGATTAAAGGCTGCTAAAACAGAGGTGAAGCACAGAAGGATCATCTTTGACTTGCATTAAAAAAATCCCTGTATGTATTCCTTCTGTGTAAGAAAATCCATCTTTGCTATAGTTGTAATATTTATGGCGAAAGGAGATGAGCATTCTATGAGAATTTTACTTCCATTTAGAAATTTTAGATTCCTTTAAGAAAGGATGGATGGGAGAACTCTTCATTTGAACAGCTTTCTTTTATGCCGTATCAGAATTTCAAATATTTGATTTTAAAAAAACAAACGAACAAGGAAAGAGCAGGTGTTTACCTGCACTTCTGATGAGAGTTGCTTAATTCAGGCCTGTTCATTGCTGTGGTTTTGTTTGCCTTGAAATAATAGGATGAAGGAAGTGTGAAAGAAATTCCTATTACACACCATGTGAAAGAAGGATGTGAGAAAGCAGATCCAGCGCAGTTTGAACTACTTAAGGTTCTTGGACAGGGATCATTTGGAAAGGTAAGATGGCAAACTTGGTTTTCATCTGATCTCTGCTTTGAATGTGCTTTGTCTTATTAATGTTTTACTTCCCATATTTCTCTAATACTACAAGGTTAGGTATAAACCTAACAAATTTGAGTACAGGTAGATATGCTTGTGGAAATTGCCCTGTTTTGGAGGAAGCTATCAGTCCTGTTTGCGGTTGGTTGATGAGAGAGGGGTTTTGGTAGGAAAGACAGTGCCGTAGCAGAGTTACTGAGAATGTTTGAGAAGTTATAGACAAGGTTCATCTTTTTCCAGTCTTGCTCTGGTGCCAGGGGAGCACTGTTTATAGCAGGACACAGGATCTTATCCTAGACAGAGAGGTAACAGCCTCAGCCTCTAGGCAGAAGTGCGAGTCAGTAGCAAGTTCTAGGAGGTCTGCGTGGAAAGTTAGGGTTTGCTTTAACTGAACAGAGGCATGTTTATGGTTCATCTGGACTGGCGTCTGCAGCTTCGTGGGAGCAGTGGCACCAACAGCACGGGATTCCACCAGTTGGGTTCCAGAGTTAGGGGTGGGTTTTATGCAATAGCTCTGCCTAATGCCATGGCTGTTTGAAATAAAATAATAGTTTTCAACTGCCTCAAGACTTCAGTGCAGCGTCTAGTGAGGAATCAGAATGAACAAATCTCTGTTCCATATAGTTGTCTCACATCTTCTGTAGTTTAGGTTGATGCTAGGGAGGCACCAGCAGTGCAGTAAACATGGATAGATGCTCAGGGAGAAGATGATGATTTGTCTTTTAGGGGTGGTACTTGACATGCTGTAAATGTTTGACTTCTTTCGATACATGAAATCTGTAGTGATGTAGATATAGAGAAATGATTGTGGTAGTTCGGAACTTGAAGCAATGTAACAGTAAAGTAAACCTGTGAAATGTATTTCAGTTTTTTATTTTGCTGTATTTGTCAAGCGATCTACAGCTAAAAGACACTAAGTGAGCAATTATTCAAATAGGTTATAGAAGAAATACGGCAATTTTTTTGTTAAAATAATTTCTTTTTCTAATGTGCCGCTTGGTGTCACATTGCAGAAATGAAAAAACAAATGTCTCAGTCACTAGTTTGAAACACATTAATTGGAAAATTAATCCTGGTGTACAAGAAACTAATTTATTCTTTAAAACCAGATCCTTAAACTATATCTTTTGCAATATGTAAAAAAAAAATAGACAATCGGCTTTACATATGTTTCCATTTTCCTGTTCTTGTGCTGGTTTTGTCTGTCTCATGGCTGGAGCAAACCTCTGCATAAGAGTTTTATCGGGGGGAATTAGACATTAGGAAGGCATTCTGTGAATAAGTGATAGTTTAGAAAATAGACTTTAAAATATTTCTTAATGTCTTACAGCTTAAGAAACATTTGTTTATCTAGTAATGTTGGTTGCCAATTCCCTCAATGTTTCTCATCTTCAGAGACCAAAATGCTCTGTGCATTTTAGTCCAGACTTGAGATGTCTAAAGCTGTCTTAGGGGTCAGCACATCTGGTATGGACATCTTATCCCTGACTCAGGCTGATTCTTAGAGTTCAGACTTCTGGTAGCATAAGGAAGGCTCTTGCTCAGAATCCCACTGGCTTGGTGAGGTGTCTGTTTTAGAGCTTTTGAAACCTGGCAGTCATTGGTTCAGGAGCCAGCCTTAAGGATTGGATGGTAACTGTTGCACATCTGAACAGAGCTCTTTTTTTCTCTAGTATTTGTTGCTCTCTATTGAGAAGAGAGAAGAAACAACACAGATCAATGGCTGTTGCCTCCACGGTGTCTGTTTTTCCTCTCTCCAGTTCATGCTTCCCAGGGATCTCCCCTTGGGTCTAGCGAACGCAAGAATTGTTTGCTTTGGCCAGTATAGTGTTACAGCCCGTCCTCTACCTGTCTTTCAGCACCTGTGTGGGATTTAACACTGCTTTACAGAAATAAAGGGTTAAACCTCATGTCTGTTACTGAGTTTCTTCAGCCTTTGATAACATTCTGAGGCTTTAGCACCTGGTCTGCTGAAGATGGTCCTCGATTCGCTTAGGTGATTCTCTTTGCACGATACGTGTTCGCCTCGATTGTGCTTCACAGTTAACAGCCAATTGTCGCATCTCCAAGATGCGGGATTATGGAGACTTTGCAAATTAAATAGATGGTGCTTGCGGGTTTTCCACAGTGGCAGCTCTTCTGGTCCTTACTAGAATTCATAATTTGTCTTCCCTTACCTTGTCACAAGCTGCTGGTTATTAAGTACTAAAATATTTGCATATGCTCATCGATATTTTACTTTTATAATTGTGAGTGTATTAATCTACATTTGGTTTCTTATTTGCTGGTGTTTTTATTACTCCCTTTTCTATTTGAACATCAACATCTCATTATAGGAGAGCAGTGCTGTAGGCCGAATGTTGGGCAAAACTTAAACAAAACAAAAAGCTCCATAACCTTGAAACATGATGACATTTTTCATCTAACCAGAGCTTAAAATAAAAACAACCCCTCTCCCAATCCTGTACAACTTAGTCAGTGACAGTATATGAATTTCTGATTCTAGAATAGAGAAGTTTGGCAAGTTTGTTTGATTTTTAAAATAATTTCAAAATTTTAGTAATTTCTAACAAAGTATATATGTAAATAGTGTTAATGAAAATCTGAATAAGGTAAGATCAGAGAGGCAGTTTCAGGTAGCCTTGGCATGCTCTCATGACTTGTACTATGTTTTTTACAATACAAGTATTCTTCATAACTAATAATTGCTACTATAAGAACAACAACTTAGAAACAGGAGCATACACCAAACAATTCTGTAAATTGAAAGGCCTCATAGTTACAATTTTAGTCAGTAGAGGTATGTGTATTTGTACTGCATTATTCTATCTAATATTATGCTTTTCTTAGTGTCAAGTTATATACCATCTATCTTTAAAACTCCTCTGGAAAGAAAAGAGTAGAAAAACCTGTTGGAGTTGCTACTCCAGCGGGGAAGGGTGCTTTGATCTTAAATGGTGAGGTTTCCTTGCTTTCGTCTCGCTGCTCTTACAGAATTCATTAATACAGCCTGTCACATATTAGGGACTTGGGTCTTAAACCTCAAAAAACTCTCTTAGGAGGTGGGAAACCAGGCAGAATAGTCTTTCTGCAAGAAAGTAATATGAAGAAACACTTCTTATATAAGTACTTAGACAGCTTGCTTTAGGAACGCATGTATAGATGTGACCAGTCTGAACACTTCAGAGCGCTCGGTGTTTCATGTACCTCTAGTGTGATTAAGGGAGTGCAATTTGCCCTTCCTTTAAAGATGTGTACTTGGGAAAGAACGCTGAAAGCTGTCTGAAATTAATAGGAGATTTTTAAATGCTTTGTGACAGTTGCTTATTCGATTACTAAGCTTGCTTATGCAAAAAGACTTACTATGAATATTTGGCATCTTTTAATTCCTTGGAGTTTTTGAAGAATGGGATGGGACTAGGGACATGCTATCTCCTTGTCTATATTAATAGAAGTTAAAAGTAAAGACATAGTAATGGTTTTGAGTCAAGTTTACATAAAATATTTTTAGCAGTAATTTTAAAAGTGGTGTTTATATTGCCAGGTCTTCCTTGTACGAAAAATAATTGGTCCTGATGCTGGGCAACTTTATGCAATGAAAGTATTGAAAAAAGCTTCTTTAAAAGGTATGTGTGTCTTTTGGATTGGAACTTTAGAAAATGGCTTTCAGTGCAACTGTATCTCTACAGTCTTGTCAATACTATTGAAAATGATTTAAGATTTTAAAAATTATTTTAAGTTAGTTCATAAGTCTTCCCTGACAGTAGCTTTTTTCTAGAATAACTTGTAAGTTCATGTGTAAGAATTATTATTTTAAATCTGGCCAGATAACTTTGATTATGTGGTTAAAAAGTACCCTTTCAAAGTGTAAAAGTTTCTTATTTAATTCTGTTAAGTCTTTTCATTATATTAAAACAAATTAATTTCACAAACAGTTTTCCTATTTTCTTTCAGCCAGTGAGAGCACTACTGTGGTTAAAAATGTTAAGTCATGGCCTCTTGTAAGAGGTGCCAGAGCAAGCGAACTTACTGGTTTGGCTGTCAGAAGGCACCTTAGTGGATGCAAGTCCTCTGTGTATAAATAGGGACTGCTAGTAGTTGTAGAGGAAAAAGCAGTCTTAAAAGACAGAAAATATTTATTCAGAGCATAGATGTGACCTTCTTTCTTGAAAGTAATATGGTTTATCACAAAATATTGGGATGTGTTGGGGGAAAAAAATGTAGACATTAAGGAAGCTGGGGCAGGTGAGAACAAGAGTTTTGCTGTCTGAAAGCATGTGCTTTGTGGGAGGCTTAAAAATGAAAACCAAATGAGGTAACAAGGAAAAGTACTACTTTAGACAGCAAAGACTTTCCATATGCTAATTTCTGCTCCACTTGTATTATACCAAACGTTTGTTTCATACTAGTCTGTCTTTATCTTTTTCCCCTCAGTTCGGGATAGAGTTCGTACAAAAATGGAGAGAGATATATTAGTAGAAGTAAATCATCCATTTATCGTCAAACTGCACTATGGTTGGTATCTTTTGCTACAATTCCTTTCAGTACTTGAAGGCTTAGATGATCTTGTTCATTTTATAGTTTTATAGCGTCCATTTTACTGCCCAGAATAGGTTCTTGCAAGTTTAAATCACAAGACTGAAAAAAGGAACGTAAATACACATGTATGTAGAAGTTTCAGGTTAAGTCCTTTTAAAATTAAAGATTTCCTGGAAAATTCTTAAGTTCTGCAGAGATTTTTTTGTAGATTTCATTGAGTAAAACCAAAACACTGTAATTCACGTACTTGGTGTTTCCTTGTTTGACAATGGGGAAATAAATAAAAGAACAGTATTTTAATGATCTTATGACTACGATTGGCTTCTGTGAAGAAGCAAGTAATCACTCAATAAATTACCTCATGTACTGCCTGAATTTTTAAGTTCCAAACCAAAAGTATTGCCTTTCACTGAAATTTCCACGTTTTAAAAACCATTCAGATCTGTTTTGCAGATCGTGTTAGCCACACAACTATTGATTTTTTTTTAATAATTTTTTAAGCCTTTCAGACTGAAGGGAAGCTATATTTAATATTGGATTTTCTCAGGGGAGGAGATGTATTCACGCGATTATCCAAAGAGGTAAGTACTTAAAATTTTATCTCCACTCAGTGTTAGGCAGGTGGGGTTTTTGTTTGTATAGCATTGCCTTCTAGAGCAGTTTCCCTCATAATTCTTGTCATAGTCAAGTTTTTAATAACTTAGTTGTGCTTCCCTTACATATTCTAGAATAATATATTCTATAACCTTAAACGTGAGTGTGTGTTTGATTAGTAGCTTATGTTCTTCTTTGGTATCTACAAAGGACAGTTCTTTTGTCTAAAAATGTTTTGTTGCTTGGAAACCTAACTGAAGTAAATTAAGATTTAGCAATAAAGAAAGGGGATGTATAGTTCTTGTGCTCAGAGCTTAGGTGCTCCTGCAAGCCTGCATCTACAAGAGGTTTCTGCTGCATTGTAAAATTTCTTAATGCTGTAATACAAATCCTAATGCTTAATCTCCCAAAGTGTGAACATTGAGGTTTTTCTGAGACCGTTCCCCTTCATCTAACATTGGCATGCCACTGGAACTTGAATTTTTCATTTCTGTTTTTTGGAGGGAGTGCTTCAGAGGTGGGAATATGATGCAGCCTGCTGTTGTGTGTTTTTTTTAAAAAAGAATTTGTCATCAAATATTTATTATATGTTACCTTAAGTATTATGAATGTGTTTATAAGACTTTTCTTTCTGCAAACCTTTCATAAGGTCTAAATTTTTAATGGCAATTTCTCAACAGCTTCACAGTAAGAGAGCTTTTCGGTGTTTTCACCAATGTAAATACATTTATATTGCTAATGCATAGGAAAAGCCACTTTCTTAAAGGAGAAAACCGAGTATCTGACTGGTCTTTTTTTTAACTTCATTTTTCGTTACATGAAGGAGTTTGTATCCCCAGTATGTAAGTCCGTGAAGTAGTTGGGGTTTTTTTCTTCCCCTCCCATAGACTTTTTGGAAAAATAAAGCTCTACTTTAGAAACAGGCAAAAGAGAAGGAAGACTTTATAAAAAGGGAAAACAAAAACCCCTTTACAAAGCTGACCTTGGTAAACTGTGATCGTGTCTTAAGAATTGAGCTCAATTAATTAACCTTGAGGCTAAAATGGAGGTTAAAAACTTTAAGTGACTTGAAAAGGGTTACTGTAACAGTAGGTAGGAAAGAGGTCAATCTCGGCTTTGATATAGGATGTCTAATTATAGAGGAAATTCTGGTATAGCAGGAAGAACTATTCTTTAGCACCAACACAGCTGGGATTACAGAGTATGCAATGTTCTTAAATAAGGGATGCAAGTCTATCCATAATAATACTATCTAGGTGGTTGAAAGAGGTATGTATTCCCTTTGGGAATAAAGAAGTCATAATTGTCAAGTTTTCTTACTGTTAAGTCTCTACACTGTTTTTTCTTTTGAAGACTTCAGTTACCTTCTGTGGTGGCTTTTAAACATTTACTGTGTATATAAATAAGAAAAAAAAAAAATCAGGCGTTTTTATTTTCTGGTGGGAGGACAAGGTATTTTCAAAAGTGCATGGGAAAACAAAGACAGTGGACAATATACAAGGCAGAATTCCCCATAGCATTATTTTAAATGAATGGATTTAGTATGAGGTTATTAAAACACTTTTGTTGGTCTTTAAATTCTAATGCGGGTATGAGAGTTTCAGCTGTGGAAGTGAAATGAGTATATAGTAAAGTTTTCATTGGTAACATTTAATGAAGTTGACTTGCATCATGTTTAATTTGACCCAGAAAGCAGTTTTAAACGAAATTATTACTGGGAGATCGTAGCTTACCATTTAGCATCATTGTATTCTGAGATTTGCATTTTGGCTACTCCAGGGAGCAATGATATCCAAAGCTTCCTCTTGCTCTTTTGGATATAGATGAAAAACAGTATCAACATTGCTCTTGAAAAAAGATCAAGGTGAAACTTCGGGTAGCGATAACAGCTTTATCGTTCATACAATATTAATACCTATCATTATGGAAATTAGGAGTATTTCTGTTGCCAATAGAACTGGCACAGTTGGTGTACTACTAAATCGGTAAGCCCAGTTAGTTAGCAAGACTTAATTTAAGGCATCTACTGTGCAGTTGAGATGGCTGTTCTCCTTGTTCCTGGCGTTTCTTACAAATAAGGGAATAGTTACCTTAATCCTCAAATTCAGTTCCAGTAATTTAAAGATTACTAGCTTCTCCAGTAATTTGTAGAACGTGACAAGAGCCAAAGCAGGTCTGATTCTTGTATATGAAGTTAGAAGCAGCCCTTTGAGTATTTAGGACAGAAATGCATCTCTCAAATGCTCTATATGCAGCATCAGTCCATTTTTCAGTATCTGGCTAAGGTTATTAATTTTTTTACTGAAGAAGAGCAGAGTAGTTTCTTCAACTCCCACTGCAGATTTTCACGTAATTGTTATTTTCACCAGTGTTTTATTTTCCGTACTTTTTTCTAAATTATTTCTACTTCTTTTTCTAAATATTGTTAATGTGAGTTCAGAGACAGTCACCCAATATGGCAGTCATATACTAAATTTTATGATGCAGTGGAAAACAGTCTGTATAGGATTGTGGCAGAAGGAGTGCTGGTGGTCAATAACACTGAATATAACAACTAAATCTGTCTTAAATGTTAGCTAATGCTCTGCAGTAAGTACTGATGTTTCTGTTTAATATCGCAGGTAGCTCTTTTGTGTACTTGATGATTAGCCTATATTAGTATATCATTTCGGTTAGGTGCGTTAATGATTTATGAATTCATAAGGTATTTCTAAAGTGTATTTTTAAATTTAGGCAGACAGGACTATTTTTTTAGATTGCAGTTTTAAAAACTGAAGACAAGATCAGAAGGTAAATCTATACAGTTCTTATTAGGTTATGTTTACAGAGGAAGATGTGAAATTCTACCTCGCAGAACTGGCCCTTGCTTTGGATCACCTTCACAGCTTGGGAATTGTATACAGGGACCTGAAGCCAGAAAAGTAAAGTAAAATGTATTTTACCACTATTATGTGTATTTTGCTTGTTGCTTTGCATTTTCCACTACAGTGATATAAAATTTAAAATATTTTTTTAGACTATGTAAGCAAACGTAATGTAAAAACTATATCTAAGATTTAAATGAAATAAGAATTGGCTTGTTAAATTAATAACAGAAGTTGGAGATCAAAATTGTTAACTATTATATTTTAAATGTTATATGTAAACATTCCTTTTTATGTGTATTGGTGAATGTGAATTTTAATTTTCAGCATTTTGCTTGATGAAGCAGGACATATCAAGTTAACAGGTAGGTAACACTTAAGTATGGCATTTTCTGAACATATTCCTGTATGAGCTTTTAGTACAAACTTAAGACCTATAGTGATGGCTGGACTGTGCATGAGCCAGTACTGAGCTGTCTAGAAAATTTTTTTGTTGGACAGACTTTTATTAAAAAAAATCTATATCCCCTCCCTATATAATGTTTCTCTATATAGTATGAAGTAATTTACTGAAGTATTTAAATAGATAGAGGCTGTATCTGATGGTTTTGGTCATTTACCAGATCCTGATGTCCATGCAGGTGACGCTGAAGTTAGTTTTCATGTTGGCTAATGTTTGCATAGATCAGGTTGCAGCGTTAGCAGCAATATTGTTGTAAAGTGCACATCCTACATTGCTGTGGCTAACAGAAGAAATGTAGCTGAAAGTAGAAAACCAGACACTGAATGTGTGGGTTTTTTTAAAAGGAGCTCTAGCTTAGGTGGTGGTATGTTAGTAACTAAAACTATCCATTGTTCCGGTTAGAAAGTGAGCTGTATCAAGATTTACTGTGAAATGCCTTTTAACTGAAGGTCAGGAGGTTATAGACCCAGGCTAAAGTTGCTGAGCGTGAGACCTTTAAAAGAGGGCAGAGGTGCTTTTGGTGTTAAAAAAAAAAAAAAAAAAAAAAAAATTAAATAAATAAATAAAAATTCTGAAATACTACGGGGATTTTTTGAGTTTCTGGATTATCACTTCTAAATGCATATAAAATCGCAGGAAAATGGTCTGTAAGGATCAATTAAAATACGTCTATTCTAGGAAATGATACATACAAAAGACAGTGACTATTTGGAAATCAAATTACTGTGAATTTCTGAAAGCTTTGAAACACACTTAAGGTGATGGTTTTGTATTATAAATTTCATTATATATTTTGGTCTATAGATACTGCTATTAGATTCCAAGAGAAAATCAAATTTTTTAAACTCTGAAAGACTTGATGGAATAATGGTGATGGAAATCACATTTAAAATATATAATTTCTTAAATTCTGCATGATATATTTAAATCCAATTCAACCCTAAAATTCTGACTTCCTTCTGAAACTGGAAAGAATAACTGGTGGAATTATTGATTAGCAGTCATTTCCCCTTTGAAAAAAGGGATGCTTGAGAGCTTTGTCTTCAGAGTAGGGCTAATGTAAAGGGCTTGTGTGTTCAATGGCATTGTTCAAACTAGGGAAAAAAGTATTCTGGGAATAAAATGGGCAGGTACGCAAGACTCTGCTGAACTTGAGTCAGGTTGCAGAACCATGTTGTCTTATATAACACACTATTTTTAGTCTGATTTTATTTATTCATCATTCAGTAATACTAGACCATGCAGACTGTGTTCTCTTTGAAACTCATTTTGACTTCTATCCAATTTTTTGTGTGAATAAAGCAGGCAAGAAGCAGAGAGAATGAGAACTTTTGGTTATCTTAAGGCTCTAAATATGTAGTATTTCAAATATTGAATTATTATTATTTTGAGTAGTAGTATTGGTGACCAATCATCAGTTTAATATGATTTATAGAATAGCTCTGGTGGTGTGTAGTAAATTAAATGTCTGCGGTATCTCTAGATACCTACAGCTTTTTTCATGAAGAGGTAGGGTAATTACGTAATATTCCTGAAAGCAAACAACCAAAAGCTGTCAGCGCTTTGTTTTTGAAATATCATATACAGTATTGTTTTCTTCTGAAGTTCTTTACTGGCTGTATTCTTGTAATGCTGTTGTTGTAGACTTTGGACTCAGCAAAGAATCAGTAGATCAAGAAAAGAAGGCCTATTCTTTCTGTGGTACTGTAGAATACATGGCACCTGAAGTAGTAAACAGGCGAGGGCACAACCAGAGTGCTGACTGGTGGTCCTTTGGTGTTCTCATGGTACTGTATGCTTCCTTGCTTACCTTGCTTACAGGTCACAAATACACTGCATGTGTCTAATGTGGAATAATGTGTTTAGATTAAGATTGTCCAGATCTAATTAGGAATGCTTGGGTTAGGGGAAGAGAAAATTCAATAACTGAATTGCTGCTGAAATAGCAGCTGATTTGAATAAAATTTACTTTTCACCTGCTTACCCTTGTAAGGAATACTTACAGGAACCACAAAAATCACACATGTAGTCCATTAGTAGTGTAGAACAGCTGTAGTCAGTGTGAAACTTCAGTTTGTATATTTATTTTGCATGCTACTTGATAGTCAAAGGGAAAAAAAAATATGGAAGACACTGTTTAACGGAAAATTAATTGCATTTTTGTAAGAGTAAGCCCGTTGAATGAATACTGGAGCGGAGTAGTGAAATAAGCCAGTAACAGCTGGCACTTATGCCTTTGCTGTGATGTGTTAGAGCATCAGGCTGAAATATGCATATTGGCATTAAAAGTAAAGAACTGTTTTTTGAATTTATTCTTCATGCTTTTCTCAGAGTGTGGCAACATCTAAAACTTGGTTAAGGAAGGAATTTTATTACTTTAATTAAAGTAGCTTATGGATGTAAAGTATTTCTACATCATCATAACATTACTTTTTGCCGGTATTGTTATCATGTAAACTGCCAAGGAAAACAAAATTCTAGATTTGTGAATGTTTTTGATTAATCTTTTAAAAGCTCAAGCCAGTATATGTCTAATGTAGCAATAGGGAAGAGTACAGTACTTAACACTTTGAGCAATTGGGGGAAGAAGTGTTGATTTAGATTAACATTTGTTCTTTTCAGTTTGAAATGCTTACAGGTACACTACCATTTCAAGGTAAAGATCGAAATGAAACTATGAATATGATACTGAAGTAAGTATAACTTCTTACTCTTTTGGAAAGTCAGAAAATGTACTTTTTAAACATGTTTTAACAGCTTGTTGTAACTCCTTGTGCTTGAAGAGCATTAAGCTAGAACAGGAACAAAAAAGCCAAGCCCCCACAACAAGGTTTGGATCATGGACCATGCAAATACTGTGAAGTATCTGCAGGAATTAAAATCTTCAGGGATGAACTTTCGTTTTCGTTGTAGGTGTATGATAAAGATAAAACCAGTACAGTGAATTAGAACAGCATTATTTACCACTCATGTGGTTATGTTCTCTTGCTACTGTTACAGCATAACTTATTTTGTAAGCAGTAGTTAATGAGGTGTTGTTTTGTGTACGTATATATGGAGAGTGTGCTTATGTGCTCATATTTTTCATATTAAATTACCTCAGTTACAACAGAAGCTGTCTAACAAGACAAACTGGGTAAACTGGTGATTAGTAAGTGAAGTTGTTGGGCAAATACATTCTCGTCTTTATTTGTGCTTGGCTAACAAAGAATTTCCTTTAGACCACATGCAGAGCCTTGGGCCTTTTGAGGGGGTGATAGGGAAGGCGTGAGAGAGAAGCCCTGTTCTTAACAGCATACGGCACTTTCAACTTACCCCGAGCATGAGTTCGTAGTGATATTGCCTGTGAAAGCGGGTGGTTTAGATCACTGGCCTTACTTGGAGCTCTAAGTGACACTACAGTTCTGCAGAAGAATTTCTTGCTTTGGTGTAATTGTTTTCATAAAATAAGCTTGGTGAAGTCAGAAAGCTTTTATATAATGGCTTAATGAGATGTTATTTGAGACTCTTGCTTCAAGAGGAATGTTAGCAATCACTTCAGTGGTTTGGGACTTGGCGAGTCTCCTCTGACGTTGATTCTGGTAGAGGTGTTTTGGTGATAACTTATTGGTGACATGAAGATGTCTTTGAAAACTCTGTGTTACTGAGATAATCATTTTGCTCTGTTTACCCTAAAGCTTGTTTTGGGGGCTTGGGTGGGGTTTGGGGTTTTTACTCTGGTGTGGTGGGGTTTTTGTTTGTTTAGGTTTTTTGTTTGTTCTTGAAAGTTAATTGTATGATGTGGAAATTAAAAGCTGATGGCATAAATGTGTACACTCTACAAGACTTTGGAATAGATCCTTGATACATCAAATTGTGCAATTAAGCCTGTGTAGACAATTTTTAATAAGATGCACTTCTTCCTCTTACTTGTTCTGTTTTCCTTTAGAGCAAAACTTGGAATGCCTCAGTTTCTCAGCCCTGAAGCACAAAGTCTTCTGAGGATGTTGTTTAAAAGAAACCCATCAAATAGATTAGGTTGGTTCATTTATTTGGATCTTTGAAATAGAAGTGGTCGGGATGAGTTGGTTATTTAAAGAAAGTAGTTGCTAGAGACTCTCAAGCTCCAGATGGTCAGTAAGATTTGGGTTTAGATCCTGTTTCTTGCTATCTTGGATCATCACTTCCTGGGTTTGGCTAATGTATGATTACTTTCCGGGACCAGTGACTCTTAGCAGTGAGGCAAAGCTTTGACAGTGTCAGAGCAAAGAATATCAACACTGTATTTTGGGGCTTCTTACACTCTGTTTGCATCCCTGATGAGGTGTACGCTACTTAATTGAGTATTTTACATCCTTGGAGTACTTCTGTATTTACAGTTCCATCAAATAACCATATCTCTGCAAAATTTTAGAAATGAACTGATAGCTAGTGCAATCTTAAGAGTTTACTCCAAAGTGTCTTAAATACAGTATTTTCTTTGTGCAGGAGCTGGTTCAGACGGAGTTGAAGAAATCAAGAGACACCCTTTTTTTTCTACCGTTGACTGGAATGTAAGTACAAAACGAGCTGAATGCTAAAGCTGGTTTTAATTTTTCTGTGTTCTAGCATTATAAATATTTGCATCTGAATAGGGCACAGTAAACACTGCAGTACTGCTGCCTTACATTCTGGCTTCTACTATAATCTTGGCATCTGGAGCTGTAGTATTTATGGTATAGAGAGTATTAATAGAGATTATATTATATTATAGAGAGTATAAATTGAGCACTTAAAATAATTAAGTTGCAGCCTTCTGAAGCTTAAATTGTCTGTTGGAGTGTTTGTAGTTGGGAGAGGATGCTGGTGTTCCCTGTGTGCAAGAATCCTTCTCCTCAGTGTCTGTGTAGTGCTTCCATGCAGGGCACAAAAACTCTCTGTGACTTTAATTCTCTTCGACTTCTCTCTAGTTAGCCGCAGCACATTCCTTTTTTATCAGTCATATTCCGTTCACAGTTGAAGTGTTGACTCTGGTGCTCTGAGATGGCCAGAAGTCTGTACAAGGTCATGATTGTTTGCTTAAATTTTTAACAAGCACCTTGATGCTTTTCTTCTGCAGTTCTCTGAACTTTTGAGAGGTGTTTCCCTGAAACATTCACAAAACTAAGATTCTCCATATCAGATAAATCTACTCTGAAAACACTCCTTTGCTCTAATGCCTACAAAAGGACAGACACAGTAAATAAGATGTTGCTGTGCTGACCGGACTACCTGCAATACTGTGCTCAACTGTTTCTTTAAAGCCTGTTATCATTATCCTTCTCTTTATCTCTTGTTTTTACTTCTGAGAAGGTTGTTCCTAGCTGTGTTTATGCGGCATCTACCACAGAGTCCTCATTACCAAGTAGAGTTTTTCAGTAACAGTAAAACTTCACTGTTTTATATGGGTATAATTTCCTAAGAGAAGGCTGTGTTGGTATGGCGTGATTATCTACCTTTTTATTTTGCAAGGGGCTGACGTTGAAATAAATACCAGCACGGAGGTTTGAAAGATCTGTAGTTCTAACTCTTTATTTTTTCTTTTTCTTATTTTTTTGTTTGGCTGCTTTTGTATTTATTTTAATGTGGTGGTGGTGTTGACAACTTCTGTATTGTATCTCATTATTTCTTTGGGATGAATTCAGGTCCTTCTTCCTTGGTGCTGTGTTATGGGGGGTTTTTTTTGGGGGGAAGGGGGTTGGGTTTTGTTGTGGTTTTTTTATTTAATTGAAATATGTTGCATGTTCTTGTGCAGGAAGATGAAATGAAAAGGACTGCAAAAAATAGGTCCAAAAGAATGAGAGAAATGCCAAGAAAATGTTCTCAGAACTTCCTGAACTTTGAATGGGTTTTTGATATCATTTGACATGAAATTTTCTCTTCCTTAACTGTAAATGGGATTACTGCTGATTTGAGACCACTTGGGCAATGCATTTCTCTGAGGCATGTTGGGTAAAGGAGGAAAAAAAGGAGGAGCCATTGTTCTGCTTTTCCTTCCTTCCTCCTGTCTTAGTTTAGTGGACTAGGAAAAACCTGGAATAGAGCTTTGAGCATTAGCAGTTCCTTGCCAAGAGGGATGGGCCTGTCACTCGTTAGAGGTCGTAGTCTGGGACCCAGAATAGAAAGGTAAAGACTGTATTCTGTACCTTCCCTTTGGGGTGGGTTCTCAAGGGTTCTGACAAACAGCAACGAACCAGGTCTGAGATGGTGATAGACGGTAAGATGTGCTATGGCTGTTCTGTGCTCTTCTGAATAAGCTAAAGATGAAGTAGTGAGAACCAGCAGCCTGCTGTTGTAGCTTTAAGCGTACAGCTCTGGTAGATGAGGCAGATTCAGAAGAATAAGGAAAAAGAGCTCTGTGTTGTTTGACTTGTTTGGTGACACTTCCCGTAGCTTTTCAAATCAAAGGTACATGAAAGTAACTCTGTCTTTATATCTGTGGTTTTCTACTTGCTACATATTATTCACTTTTTCAGAAAACTGTTTTAATACAGCAATAACGTTTGCATACGCGTGAGCTTGGCAAAATTACAGCACCCATGGAAGTTTCACTCTCTTAATTTTATTACTTTGTCCTTCTACTTTAGAAACTGTTCAGAAGAGAAATTCAACCCCCATTTAAACCTGCTTCTGGAAAGCCAGAAGATACCTTTTGTTTTGATCCAGAATTCACAGCAAAAACACCGAAAGGTAATTGTGCATGACTGTAAATTGGTGAGGTTTGCGGGACAAGAGGGATCAAATTAATGTTACAACAACACAGCTTATTAAGAGAAAAGGCCAGTAACAAAATTAAAACAAAAGAGCCAGTAACAAAATTGAAAGGGTGCAACTAGGTTCCGGTACTTGGAGCATGTTCTCCTCAGTGGGTTCCTATTCTTTCAAATAATCTGCTAAACTTCGATTTACCAACAACAAAAAGAAATATTAACAGATGAGGTGTGGTTTCTAGTTATGGTTTAATGTCAGACATGCAGTGTTTGGTGGGGGAGTATTTAATCTGAAAAGTAAACTAAATTTGACTGCAGCAGTGATTATTTTTAGGGTCAGTATTCACTGAAAATGACTCAGTTTAAGTAACTTTCTTGAGCCTATTAATTATTATAATTATTAAAATTAAATCTTAAAAGTAGCATTATGATTTTTTTACTGAGCTGTTCCCCTTACTACCCATGCTGAATTTGACGCTACTCTTGAGAAAATGGTGATTCAAAGGTAGAGAACAGTGGGGAAAATGTACGGTGGACTGGGTACCTGTACTCCTAGGTCAGCTGCAAAGATATCTCATAGTTTCAAGAAGCTGGTGAAAATTTATCTTTAAAATATCCCTTAGATTACTGCACTACACAATTTCCAACTAACTGAACCTGGAAACAAAGACAGTAGGTGCAAACACTTATTGCTTAGTATGCTTCAAGCTTCACTTCGTTTTCTTTTATGATTTTTTTTTTCTTTACTGGTGCATCCAACTTTTAAAACCACTTTTTATATTTGGTGAATGTTTATGGTTCTAATAGCCTACACAGAACTATTGAGCTGTGCTTACTGTGAAACTTTAAACAGTGATTTCAGAGGTGCACATAATATACTCTGAGGAAAATTTGGTTATAATTATTCAGTAGTACTACTAATTGAATATTCTTGTATTGCCTCACTTGTGCCTTGTCAGCAGCACATACACCACTGAAGTAGCAAAATCTGTGGGTGCTCTTTGTGATGCAGCCCTTGAACCTACGACCCTGATCTTTATTTCTTAAATAGTGTTGTGCTTCAATAAACTTCTTAAACATGTATTCCTAGATTAGTCCTGCAATGTTTTGCAGTTTTAAATAAAACCCAGGAACACTTGCTTTGTGTGTGTTATTGAAAGAAGACAGATAGCTGACTAGAAGTCTTACTCAACATCTAGCGTTTGTGGTGTTTGCTTCCCTTCCCTCAGAACGTTTCTCCCAACATATCTTCCCTGAAGGTTGAAGAATAGCCTTGCTAGGGTTTAGCCATGCTAATCAAATGTGTATGCCACTAGATTCTCCAGGAGTCCCACCTAGTGCGAACGCACATCAGCTCTTCAAAGGATTTAGTTTTGTTGCAACGACTACTGTAGAAGACCATAAAATATCACCACTTACGAATATACTGCCAATAGTGCAGGTAACATTTTACTTCTTGGGAAACTTCTTCTGGCATGCCAAAGATCGATCGATATTTAGTGTGTACGGTCTGTTCTTCTTTGGCTGGGGAGACTGTTCTAAAATGTGCTTTATTAAAATGCTTCCATGGGATATTTTTAAATTTTAAATAGCGAGTTGCTGGTTTTCTGGAGGCAGAACTCAAAAGAGGAAGCATGGGCAAGCAGAAAAGACTTCTGCTGTAGGAAACAGTATTGTGGCATAGCATCTTGTTGCTTTATATGACAGCTTGTATGTGTTTGGTTTTTTTAAAGCAACTTCATGGAAACAGCGCGCAGTTTACTGATGTATATGAATTGAAGGAAGATATTGGTGTTGGATCCTACTCTGTTTGCAAGCGGTGTATACACATAGCGACGAATATGGAGTTTGCTGTAAAGGTACTTTGAATGAATTTCACTGTGACAGTTCCAAAATTATTGTGCAGTAGATTTGTAAATTTAAATGCATGAATTTCCTAGTAGCTTTTTATATACTGTGAGAAATGAAAAAGTGTTTTCTTCATTTGTTATGTATTGGCTTCTGTAGCTCTTCTTTTCGTGGGTAAAGTCATGAAGAACTGGCTTTGCAGTTAGTCTTGAAGCCCAAAAATATTGTTTGATGGTGAGCACGCCTGAAATAAAAAAAGATCCGCCAGGGTAGAACTGGGCTGCAGGGGAGTAGCGGTGCTTCAGGCAGTCCATCGCATTGCCTCGTCCATTGGAGCAGAGTAGGCTGCATTAACGATACCGTTTTAACTGGTGGCCAGGGCAGAGCAAGAAATGAATAAACAGTAGGATGTGAAGCTGGAAGATGCATTAGTCGTGGTTAGTAAGAAGTAATGAACTCTAGCAATCTTTTTATTCTGTTGTTGAAGTGAGAATACAAATACAAAAAACCTCTTTATGAAATAGACGTTGTTTACTCAAGTTGTTTTTCCTGTTGCTATATTTTGCAGATAATTGATAAAAGTAAGAGGGATCCCTCAGAAGAAATTGAGATTCTCATGCGTTACGGACAACATCCAAATATTATTACTTTAAAGGATGTATGTACTTTTTCTCTGCTACCTCTTATTACACAGTAGTCAATAAATAGATATGGATGTAGAGAGTTTATTGGGATTTATTACATTTCTTTTACATAGTAAAATATATTGGGAGAGCAGTACATGTAGTAAAGTGAGTATTTCAAAATGACATTGTCCTGTTACTATTTTTTTCTAAATGCTGTTTAGTGAACTTGAAGTGAGAAATGATGCAAAGGTTAGAATTGCTATCTATCTTCTTATTTGAAATGACTATGTAATGTGTTGGTAAACTGAATATGAAAACGCACCTGTGTGGTGTCCTGTATATGCAAAGTGCCAGCAGCTAAAAATTGTCCAGAGAGGGGAAGAGCAATAGGGAATGGTAGGGCTACCCTCCTCTTAAAACAGAAGCTCCTAGACTGGAAATTTTAATTCCAAGTCATGACTTAGCAATCGATTACCTCACTATCTCACAGAATGACACGTACCCTTTCTTATATTTCATGCTTTAAGGCTCCTGAATTGCAGAATTAAATTTTTCAGTCCCTGCTGTTTGTGCTTTATGCTCATGTGCAAGTAGGTGAACGATCTAGTCTGTAATTTTCACGTTTATCAGGGTGTATAATTATAGATGATCTTTTTTAATACGTATGTGTATTTATATACCTGTGCACTTGTTTAACTTCTCATCAGGTGTATGACGACGGTAGATTCATATACCTTGTCACTGAACTGATGAAAGGAGGAGAGCTGCTTGATCGAATTCTCAGACAGAAGTTCTTCTCGGAACGAGAGGCTAGCGCTGTGTTGTACACTATAACTAAGACTGTGGACTACCTGCACTGCCAGGGAGTGAGTAATTTCTTCTGAGACGTAGCTTCTTTCACACTTCTTAAAATTAACAAATGCCTTTTGTTATGTGCTTTGGTTGGCTTGTTTTTGTGGCAGAAGGGAAGAAGACTGAGTATTTTACGACAAAGGTGAATAATATAAACAGCTCATCCTGTTATTCTGACAAGCCCTTTCCACTCTACTTCTACGGTTTATGAAACAGCAGATATTTGTTCTCTTCTGCTTGTTGGCAAACGGTTATGTTAGTTCCAATTGTGTTATGAGCCAGGAGGCTTTTTTATGATGTTCCTTGAACTAGGAATTTTTGTTACTTGAAAGTTACATAATTGTGTAGAACAGTTAATAGGTATATTAAACTAGAGAAGAGTTTTTTTATAAATTGCAAATTATGTGCAAACGAATATACTCGCAACTTCTAAATGATAGATTTTTAAAATTTCTTTGTTTAAAGGTAGTGCATCGAGACCTAAAACCTAGTAATATTTTATATACGGATGATTCAAATAATGCTGATTCTATCAGGATTTGCGATTTTGGATTTGCAAAACAACTTCGAGGAGAAAATGGACTACTACTAACTCCGTGCTACACTGCAAACTTTGTGGCACCAGAGGTACCTTTGACTGCCATGTGTTTTCTCTATGATGTTTTTCATGCATCAAGTTCTTAAACTTTCTAGCAGTGCTTAAAAAAAAAAAGAAAAAATTCTGCTAATTTTCCTTAATATAATTATACATACTTCCTAAACACTGGTGCATATGTTTATTATAAACCTGCTTTAAAAATAGCAGAATCCACCCTCAAAAATCAGATGTAAGCCTGTTGAGAATCTTAAGAGATGATGTTCTGAGAGCAAGAAATATTGTCAATAGTTACTGTAACCTGGATATTGAAAAATGAATAATCAAGCTCTGAAATTATCCTGGGATTAATTTACCCTTCCTTAGGCCTGGTGTAGTGGTATTGGTTTGGGATGTTTTTTTAATATATGAAAAGTCTTTAATACTCTGTTTTATAGGTTCTCATGAGACAGGGATACGATGCTGCTTGTGACATATGGAGCTTGGGTGTTCTTCTTTACACAATGTTGGCAGGGTGAGAAATATTTCTTATATTTTTTGTTTACCTAACATTCCAGCATGCTGCATAAATCCATGCTTTCATTAAAATTGTAAGATATCACCTCATTGGTTTGTATGCAGAATGACAATGACACCGAAGTGGAACAGGAAGCTATAAGTAAATGCATATATAAACTAGGCTTCTCTTACAGGTAGGTTCAAGGCTTCTCTCTCCTGTAGTGCCTGACGGGGGGATGCCAAAGACTCTCCCCAGTTTCCTGGGGATAATTTACTCTGTGAAAGTATGTGGTAGTTTTCTTCTTTTCCCCTTCTGCCTCTTGTCCTCCCCACCGTACTACCCTTGTAGTCCACGATCTTGTATCTCCCGCTACAGGTGTGACTCCTGGCCCTTTTGTAGAACACACTGGCTTGTAGCCTCTTAAGTTTTCTAAACCTCTGAACTTTTATTAAGGACCATGAAGTGCTTAGTGGCTGAACGATAAAAGGTTTCCTGAATTCTGCTCTAGCAGAAAAAGATGGGATTTTTTGTCTTATAGATAAATACTATCTATTGGAGACTGTTCCTCTGGGTAAACTTTCACTTCCACATGTAAAATCACCACCACCACTACAGTTCTGTCATCAAAACTGTTTGCTGTGTGATTTAAGTGTAGGCATGCAGATATTGGGCAGTATACTGCTTGCACACTTGAGAAACATTGTCTGAACAGAGGGATATGGTAGGCCAAAAGTATGGGGAAGGAATGGTCCAGCATGAATTCCTTTCTGGTTTGTTTCTCTTAAGCTCATCAACTGAAAGACTAGAACTAGCTGGCTGGGATAGTTCCTAAACCTCTGTTGATGGTGCTGGTTCATCTTTCTTCTGTGCAGAGCTTTCGAAGTACTAAGATAGAATGCATTAAGCTTAATTATTGTTTGCAAGCTAATTTGGAATCCAAGGGGTATTATCATGTAACTACTTAATCCGAGTAAGATTTGGGTTTTATAGTTAAAACTAACTTGATATAAGCCTATGATCATAGGAGATACCGGAATATCATAATACTCTTGACACTTTTAAAAGGTGTATTTAAGTGATTCAGATTGGTTTTCAGATTTGCCAGTTTAGTTCTCAAGTTCATTGCAGTGAGATTTGTAGAAAATAACCCAGATTTGCAGGAAACCCTGTGAACTGTTAGAAGCCTCCAAATCTGATTTGTTTATGCCTCCCAAACTCACTTAAGTAAAAAAACTATCATAAAAATTTTCTTGTAGCATTTCTCCAAATGACAGATGTGTGTACGTTGTGCTCATTCTGTCTAATTAAATGCACATAACACTAAACACGACATTACTCCAGTTTTGTTGGGCCATTCTGTTAGGGCACTGTCCCAGGTTTGGATCACTTCACGTGCTCTGGTAATCTAGCATAATTTGTGTTTATGAATAACGTCTATTTAACGTGAAAGTCTGAACTGATGAGAATGCATTATTAAGATACTAACTTAAGACATCTTTTTAGTCTGCATTTCCCATTTACTCTACTTGACTAACCACAACTATGGGGAAGAGAAAATAATAGTTTTGAAGATGAAATGGTAATATAAGAAGTATTTATAGTATGTAGTATGTTCCTGTCAGCATTGGCATATCTACTCAGAATGATTCACAAGATTTTACCAATTTCTTGCAGCTTCTTACCTATAATGAGGCATTTGGGTTTTTTTGTTTCCACAGCTACACTCCATTTGCCAATGGTCCTAATGATACTCCAGAGGAGATCCTGGTACGGATAGGCAGTGGAAAATTCTCTTTAAGTGGAGGCAACTGGGACACTGTTTCAGATGCAGCAAAGGTGTAAATGTGTTTTGATTTGTCCTTATTTTTGTAGAATTCAAATGAACATCTACTGAACTTTGTAAAATAGAGTGGTCTTACACAGTAGTTTGCTATTATTACCTGCAAACTTTATTGCAGTGAAGGTCATCTAGTCCAACTGCTTGCTCAAAGCAGGGTCAGCCGTGAGATCTGACCAGGTAGATCAGGGCTTTCTTTATTCAGCCCGATTTTGGAAACCTCTGAGGGTGGAGACTGAACAACTTGCCTGGGCCACCTTTTCCACTGCTGTAATGAGAAAGAAGCCTCTCCTAATTTCAAGCCAGAACATCTCGTGTTTAACTCTGTCCTCTGTCTCCATTCCTTTGGCCATGCTGACTAAGGAGTGCAATTACCTCCCTCAGTCTACTTGCAGTGCTTTGGTCTGGGATGCTGTCAGCCAACTTGGGCGCCAGGTCTCCCTGGTGGTTCAGGTTCAGTTTGCTGTCTTACCACCAAAACCTCCTGCTCCTTCTCAGCAAAGCTGGTCCCCAGCCAGTCAGTCCCCACCCTGTACCTTGGCAACAAGTTCTTCCTTTCCAAGCCCGGGACTTCGTGTTGGTCCTTGATGAATTTTGGATGGCTGCCCTGCCCTTGAACTCATTAGCTCTTTCCCCATGTCTCCAGTTTGGTCCCCCACTGGAGACTTGGCAGGAGTGCACTCTCTTGCTTCCCCAGGTCACTGATAAAGGTTTTAAATAAGATAGGTCCCCATATATGCTTTCCTAATCATTAGTATTTTTTTATTCCTTGTTTTTATCGGAACAGAATCAGGTGTTTGTGGGATTCCTTAAATGGAAGGATGATTCTTACAATTATCTGTTAGTTCTAGCAGCCAACCAGCCTTGCATTAATTAGTTAATTTTTTTGTAGTGCAGTTTCTTAAATGTTGTTCAATGCTGAAGTCATCAGGTCTTTTGTCTTTGTTAGTACTTTCAGCAATTAAACTAGCACTTTAACAACCAAATATATCTGGATACCTTGCCAAAAGTCTTGATCAGCTTGATTATGCAGCTGTCCTTTTTATTTAAAACTGCATCTCTCCTCAGTCGCTGTATGTGTTCTGGGTTTGGTGTTGGCCTGGGCTGGAGGTATCTTAGTCACCACTGTTACCTTTTATAAAGCTTGGCATTAATGTTAAATCTTTTCCTGATCCTTTGGAACTGCACTATTTGTTCATTACAGTAGGCGTGATTCAGAATACTTGTTGGCTGATGCTATCTGAGCACAAGTAATTCACTTCTGTGTATATTTAAGAATGCTTAACATTTTGTGCCTAAAACAAAGGGAACATTCTGTCAGCTTGTTCATATTTTGTTTTCTTTCAAGCTATTCCTGTCTCTGTTCTGTGCCCTTCCCACCCAGCTCTTCTTTTGACCAGCGTTGTAATTAGTAGCTTAGTGCGAATGCTTCTAAACAGGCAAAACCAAGTGTCCGTTTCTGTTGGCTTTACTCCTTATATAGCTTCTTGAAGAAATAAGTCTTTGATAGCATAGCATATCACTATATATGAATTCAATTGTAATATGTAGTCAGCAGACCCCAATCTTGTAGCATGAATGAGATGTTTGCAAATAGCTTTCTTCCGTAAAACCTGCTAAATTTTCATAGGATTTCTAGACTTTTAAAGATCATAATAATAAACAAACTGAAATATGAAACACAAACAGCAGTAAGTTTCTTTTGCAGTGAAGGCTTGCTCTGTTAAACTGATTAAATAGTACAACACATTGTTTTCAGGCTTCTGCGGTGTCAGGGCACAGAATGATCCAATTTATCTGCTGCTTTTTGTGTGTGTGGTTGCGTTGTGTTAACCCCTGCCACATAGGGTAGCTCTTTCATTGCTGCCACAATTAATGCTTTAAAGTCTGGATAAGATTATTTTAACTGAATAGTATGTGTTTCATTTTATCTAGGACTTGTTATCACATATGCTTCATGTAGATCCACATCAGCGGTATACAGCAGAGCAAGTACTAAAACATTCGTGGATAGCCTGTAGGGACCAGTTGCCGCATTATCAACTAAACAGGCAAGATGCACCACATCTAGTAAAGGTAAAATAACGCGAAGGCTGAGCTTGAGCTGGTGGATGTGCAATGAATTGGGTCAGTTTTAGAACTACAGGCAGAGTTTACTTTTTTCTTTAGAAAAGAAATGGGCTTCCTTTTTGTTTTTCCTATAACGTACCTATTGAAGTTACGTAAGCAGGCAAATTATTAGCGAACAAATCTTTTTAACCCGTGTGTAAAGGAAGAGATTTTTCTGGGTGTTTTGTTTTCAAAGATTAAGGTAGCTTTGGCCATATGGGAACCTGATAAGACTGTCATCTGAGTCTGAGCCTTCCACAGGGCTCCTAGCGTTCTTATTCAAGAAATTTTGTGAGATTTGTTTCTATGACTGGTTCATGTTGTGCTTCCCTAACAGAAATTAATGACCTATGCTACAGTTTTTCTCCTGGTATTTTATCTCTTTGTTCTGTATCTGTGTTTCTGACTTATGACACAAAAACCTCCTACTGTATGCAGACAGCTCTTAAGTTGACTTCATTAGTTTTGTTGGATTCAAAAACAAGGACCTGTGATAGCTAGTCCTAATTGTGTTGTCTTCAAAAGTCAAGACCTGAGTAGCCAATTAAATGGCTGTGTTTGATAAATTGATGCTAATGTTGCTTGGAAGATACTAATTCTGACCCACATTAAAAGGTTACTCCTACCTCGAAGGTATGTAAAAGAAATACCCAGGAAAGAAAACGTCAGATACCTGTGCTTAGAAACCTGAAGGATTCAGCAATAAACATTTTTTTTTTCTAAAACAGGCTTTAAAGAATGTGCATGACCTGCCGTAAGTCCTGGGTGTTTTTTTATAGAGTTAATAAAAAATGTAATAATCATTTAGTTTATTTTCTGATAAAAATGACCTTTACATCCTCTTATACATTTCATTGTTCTCTAGGGAGCCATGGCTGCTACGTATTCTGCACTGAATCACAAGACATTTCAGCCAGTGTTAGAGCCTGTTGCAGCCTCGAGTTTAGCTCAGCGACGGAGCATGAAAAAGCTAACATCAACAGACTTATAGATCCACTGGGACACCTTAGCAAACCGAAGCAAGGGGAAAACCCAATAAATGGCTCTATTTTGCCTGACCTGTGATCAAAAGGCATCTATGGTTTCCTGCTACACTACTTGAATTCTGTAAAAGTCCTTTTTTTAAAAAGAAAAAAAAAAATCCACAGGTTCATACTGTGTTGTTTTACAGGCCGTATCTGTTAAATTAATTTAAACATCAGGTACACCATAATGAATTTCTCTACACTGTCCTTTAAGAGATCTGTTGCAAATATTATTTCACATTCTGTATAGTTTTGCTGGGTTCATTTAAAAATGGTTTTGGGGACCGTTGCCAATGACCAAGTTGTACATAAAGTGTCAGTGTAAGGTTTTTTCCACACCTTTAGACCCTTTTGTGAAGGACAAATTCTTAATTTTGTAATCGGGCACTTAATTCCTTCAACTAAAGTCATTTAACTTGTTCACTACTATTACGAAAAGCTGACTAACATATTATGCCAGTGTTAAATGCATTAGTGTTACTTTGGAAGGTTTGCGTGGTGCCAGAAACTGATAAGTTTATGTGAAAATACGAACAAAAGGGATGTGTAAGATCCTGCACTTTACCCATAAACTTAATCTGATCACTTTTGACCCAAAAGAAATGCTGGTTAACAAATGGCCTCTTAAAGGAAAAAGAATATTTCCAGTTGTTACCACAAATGGCATTGTGTCCTGCACTAAGCTGGAGGAATTATGCATATAAACTGTCAAAATTAAGATCTAAATAACGTTGGTACCACTTTAAGACAACATCATGCAGTCCAGTAATTTCTGTTATTTATATTGTCTGTCCGTTTTTACAATGGCTATGTCCTCGGCAGTCGTTTCTACTGAATGTACCCGGTATTCAGTTTGGCATATAAGACAAGCTGACACTTTATTATAACAAGCTTGGCATGTGGATTTTATTTCTTATTTATTTGATTTTTATAGAACATTGCTTCTATCTGAATCTCTCGCCGCATGTATAATATTACAGAACATAAATGCAAAATTCTACTTGCCTAACTGTAGGGGTAGCTTGGGAAAATAAATAAGCCTTGCAGTGTGCCCAGATAAGGGAGTTCTGACCACGAAATTTCACAGTGATGGAGAAGTTACTGACAACATCCTGTTGCCAGCACTCACTCGCCCTCTGTCTCGCTGTGAGGACTTCAGCTGTTTTTAGATGCTGTGATGGAGAGGAAGTTAATTTCAGGGCCAGAATGATCTTGGGGTTTGACTCAAAACCAGTGCTAACTGCTAGTAGACTGGGAACTAATCCATTCAGAGATGATGAGCTTAAAAATTGTTTTCAGAAATTGTAGATGCTACTGTGCAAATTGTACTGTTGTAGTAGGATGATACGCATTTTAAATATTAAGTATACTAGTGACCAACAGTTAGAGAATCCAAGTGACCAAAAATCCAGCGTGGTTCAGAGCGATTTGCCGTCGTTGAATTGCCTGTTTCCAATACCTTTTAGTAGCCAATTACAATACAGCAGTGATGGCGGAACGTGGTGTTTTGAGACAGGGGAAAAAAAAAAGCCTTCAGGAGAATTCTGGCCCAGCTGCCCAAAGCGGCAGTAGTAACTCAGATCTTAAAAGGCAGAGGGTGTTGGCCAGTTTTTGCTTATACCTGTGAAGTACTTGGTGGCATTGGAAGTATTGTTAGATAAGCTGCTTTATTTTGTTGTGGTGGGGGAAGAGGGAAACTATCTGGCCAAATAGTTAGGTATGAATATACGTAGATTTGAGACTATAGCAAACATAGGTGTGCTATTTGTATCATGCAGAACATACCCCATACTAAATTTCTTGAGTGATAGATGTTGGAAGCTTTAAGGGGCCGTTTGTGCCTAGTTTTGAGGTGCCTGTTTGAAATGCCTGAAAGCTTACGAAAGAATACTCCTGCTTCCTGGAAAGCTGCTTGTTTAGTACAAAATCTGCCCCTTATGCAGCTGGTTCATCCTTCTTTTCATTACCGAAGACCCTTGCCAGCAAGAATGTCTGTAAACCTTGTCTGCAGTCTTAGCAGTATAATTTTTTTTGTAAACTTAACAAATGACTGCCAGAAGAATTTGAATTCACTCTAAGAAAAAAAAACAGTGGTGGAAATAAAGCTACCTTTGCCCAGGGTCAAGGTAGAATGTGGGTTGAAATGTACTAGGTAAAACTGTGTTAGGGATAAGAGGGTAACGCGAGGCGTGGAACTCAACTAAAACGTCCGATGTGAATTGTGTTCAGCTTTCCCGTAAGGTAGCAGCTGGTCTTTAATGGCTTTGTTCATGAATCATTTAACAGTGTTTATATTGGTATTTTCTTTTAGCCTGCTTAGAAGCACCACGTTATAAAGCACCTTAAAAGCATTTTGCACAAAAGCAGTTGTAAGCCGCTGAAGGTACTTAAGTTCTCAGTGTGCAAAACAAAGGTGGTAGGAGGAAAAGTACATGAACAGATGGATGTTCTGGTTCTTAGCAAAGAATTTAAAACATCTTCTATGCTGTTATCGCTGCTGTTTCTATACCAGCAGCGTTCAGTGCAACTGGTACTCCTGGGGTAAAAGCAAGGTTTTAGTGACTGCGATGTTACAAGGTTGTCTTATCACAAGGAAAACATATGGACAAACACCTTAGCTATATCTGACAGGGCAGTGTACCCTGGCATGCCAATTTTAATCCTTATTTTGGGGAGGAAGTTCACTTGCTATGAATATTTCAGCACATCAGTCTTTGAAACGTTTTGGATATGCTGGGATACAGAGGAGTTCACTTGCCGTTTACTCTTACTGCATCGTACTTGATGATCATCATCTTTGTGAAATTTCTTTCGGAATTTCTTGCATACTCCTCATCCTTTCTATAAACTTTGGCTTTGTTCAATTAAGCAATTATATTAAAAAGTAGCATGGTCTGCTCATGAGTAATGAGCTGAGTGTTTGAAATGGAAGGACGCTTATTTGAACTTGCTGTTGGCTGGAGTAAAAGGTTAGTGTAACTTTTATTTTTTCTTACGGTCTTTGCCCAGTTCAAGGTTACCAACTAGTTACAATTTTACTATCTTACTGATTTTTTTTTTTAAAGTAAGAGTGAAAATTTTAACGATGGCTTTTAATTACAAAGGAATAGATATACGTATCATGTATCTAGAGGAACTTCCAGAGAACTAATTAATATCTTAAATGGTATCATATTTTGGATATGACTTCTGTTACCACCAGCAAAACAGCTTCTACTCTGACGTTTGGTAATGGCAATTATAAATAAGTACCAGTTCTCAAGCGCACACAGAGCCTGATACATTCGCACTACAGAGAGGAGATTCCCACAGCCATCAGCTGGAGCTGGAGCAGGCTCACGACACTCCTTGCTGTTCTTTCACCCCTCGGATGGCGCAATTTTGATCTTTAGTTATCCTTTTGATAGAAAGTGAGGAACTCTACTGTATTCCTGCTACGTATCCAAAAAACGTGCAGTGGCGTCGATGTCAGCCAGCGGTGCGTAACGCAGAGTGCCCGTACCGAGACCGTTGCCTCGGGTGCGTTCATTTAAGCCACTGTTGCGTGTCTTGCGTAGTCTCAACGCCGCCATTAGCATGTTGTGTGGGTTTTCACATTATGCTTAAAACTAGTGAATTCTCTTTGACCACGCCAAGAGCCTGAGGTGTAGGTGCTCTAAGCGTATCATTCATTTGAGGCCTATGTTGTAGGGTTTAAATGTTCTCCTTGCAGCCAGAGAAGGCATCCAAAACCTCACCCGCGTCAGTCACATTGAGCTTGAATTCTGTCTTCCATGTTGAAATCATTTTCTGTAGCTAATCTTCGTATGTCCAATAGCTAAAATTACCTCTAGCCAACTTCATCAGTTGGAAGTTACTTGCAGTAGGTGTATAAACTGGTCATTTGCAGTGGCAGATTGCTGCACCCCCTGCTCGGCTCTCTGCCCTCAAATGGTACAAGTGAAAAGTCGAGATAGCTTGTAAGCATTCAGTTATATGAATTACACCATACAGTAGTCATTGTCCTGATTTGTAGCAATGAAATGAGGCTAAAACATCAATGCAAACATGGGGGTTTATGTACTTCTGTAGCACTTAAGTTTTTTTCAGTCCTAACCAGAATTAGAAGTTTGCAAACATTAGTGAGAGGGAAGGGAGGAGCAGGTTTTTTCTTTCTCAGAGTTTTCTGAAGCTGTGATAATAGTCCTTATGCAATCCTCTGGGAGCTCTGTGTGATTGAAATACAAAACTTCTCCTTGAAAGTCTATTCAGAAACTTCCTAGGGTATGTGTTGATTCCTGCTGCGAACGCGCCTACGCTGTCACTCAGACCGTAGCATCCTTCCGCATTAACCCCCCTTAGTTAAGTATATCCCAAATACTGTTTGTTCAGTGTGGTTTTGAAATGGTTACTCCCCCAAATTATGCCGTTGTTAAGCCTGTGTTTTCCTGTGGGAATAGAAGAATGAATACAAATTTTTAAAAAAGGCCCCCACCCATAGCGTATAGCTAAAGCTGACTTGAGTATTACACTAACGTACGTAATTACAGGTCCCCCCAAAATAATCAGTGACTGGTTTTCTTGATATTTTTCCAATGTAATGAAAGTCAACTTTCTTTTACAGCTTTAAAAGGTAATTGATTATGTCTCTTAATAATTAAGACTTGGGCAATAGCTTATCACCAGTAGTGAGTTTGAATAACATTGAATCCTGTTCTGGGTTTTTTTTTTTTAATGTGAGAATTGAAAAGATGCTGGAGGTGGATCTCCTTTGCAGGACAGAGCGTTCCTGTTTTGTGTGTTTTGCATTAGGCTTGTGAGCAGCCTCCGCTAAGTAATTGCATTGTCATAATATCCCAAGCACTTTGGCATCTTGCACTGATGCTCTGGTTAGAGCTAAAACTCTCCTGGCACGTGACTGGCTATAAATCTCAGTACAAGAAAGGGCATTAATTGAAAACGGTGTGCAATGAATTACATGCTCGCTGAGGTACTTCGAAGATGAAACTATACGAAAGGTCCCCGTTATCAGATATTGTAACTGTCATTTCTTTCTCTAAGCATATTGTGGATTTTGTATCATATTGTATTTATTTCATTTAATTTTAAAAAAAAATGTTTTCTTTAAAGCTCTGTATATATTGACATTAAAGTTTGCATTGTACTACGTTCTCTTCTCCTTGTAAGGCTGAATCTGGTAGTGCATTGTATGGTATGTTGTTCTTTGCACTGTGCTGCTAAAAGATACTATTGCCTTGAATTACGACATGCCAAAGACAACCTCAAAATTGTATTTATTTTTGTTAAACTTTTGTGAATAATGATAAAGGTACAGTTTTAAATAGCTGGCAGTTCCTTGAGTACTAGAATCAAAAGGTTGCAAATTCATAATATTTCATAATTGACAAAAATCCATCATTTATGATTTGGAAGTTCATCGACTCCTTTATTTTTTAAATTGATACAAAAACCAACGAGTGAGCATTCCTAAATTAAATGTACTGTCAGTTGCATTATTTGGTAAACCTTGCCAAAAATCTCACATACATCAAGAGCTGTTTATAAATTTATACTCACAGTCAAGTGTTTCATGCCACGCTCTCAATAAACCATACATTCACTGATAGGATTGATGTATTACTTCAGGGTGGGATGATCTGCCTTCTGGATGTTTTTCAGGTATCTGTACAGCTTTGACTTAGGATATTAGGAAATATTTTTCCTGTGAAGGTCTGGTCCTGTGGAAATACAGGCATTTAGGTGAGGATGGAGAATAATCCCATTAAATCCCATTAAAAAGTGACCCGCGCACCTGGTCAGAGCTCAGTCCGTGTGTCAGCCCTTGCCGTGCGCGGGCTCGGGAGCCGCGTTACAGCTCTGCCTCCTGACACCGCTTCGTCTTCAGGTTTAGGCTGATGAATCGCTGCAGATCATTGAACTCTCCTGTCCTGTACGTGAACCCTTGCTGCAAAGCCAAACGTGGTTGATCTCGTCGCTGGTAGGTGGCGGAGCGGCTCGGTGTGCGGGTGGTTATCCCCAGCACGGCACGAGGGTAGGAGATGCTCGGATGTAATAGCGTTGAAGGTAAATGACAATATCTGGACGTAAAATGCTTGTAGAGCATTTGGTAACTAGCGTTGCTGTCTATTCAAACTGGGTTGCAGACGCCTTGTTTTCAGTTGCCCTATCAGTCCAAACAGAAGGGATTTTGCCGCAGTTGCCTGAAGTTAAGTCCATCGTCTCCTGGGTGGTGGTTGCTCATGTGATAAAGCACTTTCAGGCTTCCCAGGTGGCGGAGTCGCCCAGCCCCAGGACAGCCCTTGCTGGGAGGACTGGGCCTGGCACAGGCAGCACCTGCAGAGGGAGGGAACTCAGAGGGCACCCGCAGACAAACCCCTCAGCAATCTGGGGAAGGATCAAGTGCTTCAGTATGGTTTTGGCTTTTTCTGGGTTTTTCATGTGGTGGTTTTTTTTATGTTTTCATTAATAAACTGGGCTCCCACAGTGGGGCTGGGGCTGGGCAGAGGAACCGGGGCGGGGGGGCTGGTGGTCCTGGGGTCTCCTGCTGCAGCTGGAGGGCTCCGAAGCTAAGCCGTGAGCTGGGAAGGGGCAGGGGGTGACTGAAGCCATGTAGGAGGCAGCATGTAAAAAAGTTTCCAAGACGGTGATTTCCTTGACTTCATTGAAGGTGGTGGGTAGGAAAGAATAACCAGATTGGAAAAAAGATTGCTTGCAAATAATTTCAAAACAACAACAACAAAAAGCCCTGAAAACCCCAAAGGCTCAGATAGTGAGTTCCTGTAGGCTTGGTGAAGGTCTTCCTGGTGGGAGAAGAGACAAGGCATGGATTAAAAAACGGCCAACCTTACTCATCAGGTGCCAGCGTGTGTTTTCAGAAACCCGGAACAGGGACAAGCCAAGTGTTAGGAGACTACAGAATGTGCTTTAATCGCATCCTGCTCGCTTTGCTTTCCTGCAAACGCTGGTTCTCAGAAGCTGCTTTCCCCGTGATTCAGCTCCGAAGCTTAATGACTGTAAGAGGCACCTTCCCACGTCTGTCTTTGTGCTTTTTATGGGGTAGAAAATGTTTTAAGGTGAATAAAACGCTCTCAGAGGCCCTTCAGCTATGCTTGCTTCAGCTGCGTAGCTTGCCATAGGTAGTCACCAGATGAAGCTCACATCACCAGCACAGCGTGTCGCGGGGGGAGACCAGAGCACGCTCCTTGGATGTAACCGGATCGGTGGCGGACCTCGAGGACGGAGAGCCGGAGGTAAGGACTGAGACCACAGTTCAACGATACACCGGTCTTAGCAGAAATGGGGAATGAAGAGCTGCTTTTCCAGGCTGCTCCTTGCCTTTGTGCAGTGAGGGCTGCGATTTACTGCGGCAGGCAATACGTTCCCTTCCTAGCGGGGCAGCGCGTGTGCGGCTGCCGTACTGTCCTCCACTTCAAACACGCCTTTGCCCCAGTACGTAGCAGGAAGCCCCCGGCTGCTGGCGTAGGCATCCTGCCAAAATGCATTTAACTGTATATATTTTAGTTTTTATTTAACAATTTTTCCCCCAGACCTTCTGGGGAGTTTCTCTTAAAGAACAAGGACGCGGCTTCCTGTGTTCCTCTTGAAAGACACAGAAGAAAACTCTTTTGCCAGAGGTGTTTCACACTGCCAAGCCCTCGGTGTCTAAACGATAAGGTTTAATGCCCTCACACTGGCTGGCAGTGCAAATCCCCGTATTCCCAAAGAGGTGCATTTTGGCTTTTGTGGCTGCTGGCCCCCGGGTTTGAGTCCTGGTCTCTGCTGAGATGGCTGGGATTCACCACTCTAAATTACTAGATTCCTCTAGATTTAAGGGGGTTGTATTTGCTTTTACACCTAAAGGCTTTTGAGGTGGGATTAGAACTGCATTTGTGGAGCACAGATACAGCTGTGCCTAATCTGGCGGATGGATGTGCTGAGCACCTTAAGGCTTGTTTGGAGGCCTTTGTAATTAAACTGTTGATCCTGTAGCAAGGTGTTAGCAGCAGGTAATGTGTATTCACTACTTCTGGGCTGAGTTTAGTAGTTTCGTAGGTGAGAAAGCAGCAGTTGCAGCAGGGGTGAAGTGTGGCGCGGGGGCAGCTGCGCAGAAAGGGTGCATTTCTTCCATTGCCCTTCTCTTGAAAAATTGGTACCGGTCGAGCACAGAGATATACCGCGACCTCGAAACCGCGCCGCCGCAGCGCCCGGGCGGGGTTGCGGTGGTGTTTAAGGCCGTGCTTGCCCGGGGGCGCCTGGGCCCCGCACGGCGGGAGCTGCCGGGGTCACGGAGGGCTCGCAGCACCTCCGTTCGCCCTCCCTGCAGAGCCCTCCCAGGCCGGCCCGTGGCTCCGGTCCCGGCCGCCGCCGCTGCCTGCGCTCCCCGCTTCCTCCAGGAGATGGAGGCAGCGCCCCGCGCCCGGCCCCGCACCGCCGGCGGGGCCCCGCAAACCTCCCTCGGGGCCGTCATCCCAGGTCACAACGTCCAGGGGCCGCTTACGGCTGAGGGGTACAACGCGAGGAAGACGGTGTTGGAATCCAATTGCTTTTTGGGTTTGTTTTTTTTTTTTTTTTTTTAACCTGCATTATTGGGACCAATCTTGGGGTTGTGGGTTCGCTTCGGTGTTCGCATCCCACAGCCGTGGGCCAAAACGGCTTCGCTCCTGCTTGGCCGACACGCAGCTCTCCGCTGGCCCTGACTGGAGGGAGGCACAGCGGGCGCAGCCGCCTGCCCGCGGCGGAGGGCTCTGCGGGGAGCTCGGCGGCCGCTGGGGGCTCTGCGTCCGAGCACCCCCAGGAACGCAGGGTTCACAGCCCCCCTGCAAGCTTTTCCCGATATTTGGCCATACTGGGAAGGGAGGAAGAGGAAGGATGAAGGGTGGTGTGGCCAGGGCGCGGGGGGCTCGGCCGGGCCCCGCGGGGACGCCCCGTGCGCGCGCCTGCGGGGACGCCCCGTGCGCGCGCCTGCGGGGACGCCCCGTGCGCGCGCCTGCGGGGACGCCCCGTGCGCGCGCCTGCGGGGACGCCCCGTGCGCGCGCCTGCGGGGACGCCCCGTGCGCGCGCCTGCGGGGACGCCCCGTGCGCGCGCCTGCGGGCACCGCTCGGGTACGGGGCTTCTTCCGGCGCGCCAGCTCCGCTCCCCCAGCGGGTGGAACCGGGGCAGGCGAGTACAAAAGCTGCTCATCTGGTAACAGCGGCAAGAAGCAAACTTGGGAACTTCTGATCTAGAGCAAAAACCTCAAAATCTGTAGAACACAGATTTTTTGAGATCGGGGGAGATATTTTGAGATCAAAATAGAGGGTGGGGGTGTATTTTTATGTGATTTTTCTCAAACCTATAGAACTCTACTTCAGCAAAAGTGACTTAGACACCTGTCTGCTTATAAATACAACTTAGTACACGTTTACTGTTTTGATTAGGGAATTTATTGCGATTTAATACGCTGCGATACTGCAGGGTTCAGCATCTGGGACAAATCCTACGACAGAAAAGTTCTCACTAAATCCTGCTTGTTAGACGATACTTAGGAATAAAAATTAAAGAGCTTGCCTTGCCAAGTTAAAAAAAAAAAAAAATCACGTTATCTGATTCGCTGAAGGGCGGCGAAGAGACACCCCTGCCCTGCGTCACCTTGTCCCGCACGGGCTGGTGTGGGAGGGAAACCGGAATAACTCATTAGCTGAGACTTCTCTGAGGGGTACGGGACTTAGAGCTTAACTTGTACTTACCTGTATCAGGGGCTGCCTCCGTGTGGGGCACGTACGTTTACTTCTGACACCAAATACGTTATTGCTTGTGCCGGTCTCAAAACAAGCGCTTCCGTCGCGCTGCTCAGGCTCGGCGGTGCGCGGGGGGCCGCAGAAAGTGTACCTAGTGCTAATAATCCGCTTCAGTTGGCTGCTTCCCCCCGCGCCAACCCGGGAACGTATCCTGCAGCGGCCTCGTTAATTTTCTGTGCCTCGTGGAAAATGATCAAACTCAAAAGCAGCTGAAAGAATGAATTTAAACGCGCTGGCAATGGTTGTCAGTGATGGAATACGCCACCGGAAGGGGGAATCTGAGGAAATTAGTAACGTAACTGAAAGTTCCCAGCAAACTACTGACAAAGGCAATGTAAACTTGGTCTCAAATTAATTATTGCAAACAAACATTCGAAATGCTACAGGCCAAATTAATATTTCAGAATTCTTCACTATTTATTACTGTGCCTAATTTTCTTGCTTAAACATATTTTGGGCCTAGGGCTGTTAAGAATTTAATTTTTGAGGTACTTTAATGAATTATAAAACATCTTTTAAACAGAAGCGAATAACTAATAAATGCCAAAAGTGATTAATTTTCTGAAACGTGAAAGGCCTTTGTATTTAATTAAAAAAATTGCCCTAAATTGTTGAAAAGTAAAGAGAAAGAAAATACAGAGTGGATCAATTGAATTTTTGATTAACTTACTAAATCACAAATTGTTTTCCCTTTGCTGTGATGTGGCTGGGGTGGGGAGGCACCGGCTCGTGGCACTGTGCGGGGTTAAGCCCTACTTCACCATGAGCATCTCCTGCAGCCCCTGCGCGCCGCCCCCCCCCTTCAGTGTTGTCAAGAGCTGATGAAATGATGCTAGCGATGAGACTGGGGAAAAAAATGTAGCAAAATTAGGAAAAAAAATATAAAAGATTGGAAGCATCCTCCTATTGTTGTTTTTTGTAAAAAGCAGGAAAATAAATTTGTTCTAGCTGGGAGGTCTGGGTGGGTTGCTGGTGTGGGCTGTGTGAAAGACCAACCATTTGAGGCCTGGCTGCAATAAATAGGGTGTGTTTGCACAAAGGGTTGTTCACGGACATAAGGAAACTGTGGCTTAATGCGCAGAAGTAAATAAGAAAAGTGACTCGGGTCAGGGTGTAGGTAGATTTGGGTGTCTGATACCTGATAACCTTTAAATTACGTGACCTGTAGTAATTTGGGTGCCTTTGGGGTGACTCGTATTTGCTGCCTGATCCTCTTCTGCTTTTTGCAGGTCACCTTGCTACAGGGGGCGAGTTGGGAGCGAGTGCTAAGGTGGGATTTAATGAGCAGCACTTGCTCCGCAGCAGTTACGTGATGCGGCCGCCAGATTCTGTCTGGATCTGGGATGCTCCTGAGCCTATCCGTTAACGTGTGGCAAAACACTTCCTGTAACATAATTCTCACAGTCTCAATTTTAGCAAATAGTGCTCCTCTGCATCGTTTCCTCGTGGTGCCATTGGGAAAACCGGGCTATAGGATATCGCATACTTCAGGACTGACTGTGTCTGTGGTGTATTTTGGCTTGAGTCAAGCCAAGAGTTCAATGAACTCTGAAATATCCTTGTTGTGATGCTTATTTCCAGCTGGGACACAGTTACCTTTTTTTTCCAGACAAAAAGATATTTTTTTTTTAATATTGAAAAGCAGCTCTGGAACGTAGCTTTGAAGTAGAAGTATACTTTTTGGGAAACTTCTCCCCGGTGCTGGGGAAGAGCTGCTGCGCAGTTCCAGGCCATCCTTGGTGGTGATGGTGCTGAGGAAGGTTTCACTCTACAGGAATTTGTGGACCCATTTGGCTCCAGGCTGCAAAACAAGAGATGTCAACCACGTATCCATGATTTCAAGCTATTCTTAACAGATTATATTTTTAGTATTAAGCCTTGCTGGTGCTGGAACTCCCCTCCTACATTGCTGGGACGTCCTCTGCACCCACCCATGGCACAGCGAGCCCTGGAGCTGCAGATCTATCAATTAAACCAGCTCCTCTGTATAAATAAGCGGGAAGGGCGTTTTGCTGCAGGATGGTGCCGGGGAGGAGGGGATGAGCAGTGTTCAGCCAGCACCAACATTCAGGGCTCCCTCAGATGCTGCCCCCGGGGAGGATGGTCAGGGGATGCGCCATGGTGGGTGCCTGAGCACCCTCCTGCCTGGGTATCCTGTCATTGGTCGGGGTCACCGGCAGAGAAAGACAAGTTTTAATTCACCCTTTCAATCAAATCCCATAGTTAGCACTGCCTTACCAAGGGTGCAGACCTGGGTGCTCTGCCCGCTGCCCGGCTGCCCGTGGCCGTGCCCCCGTGGGTGCCTGGCGTTTCGGCATGGTCCCTCCTGGCACCCCCCGGCGAGGGCTGAGCCCCGGCTCTCGCAGGGATGCTGGCTCCAGGCTGGCAACTCTGCTTTAACCTGGGAAAGGGCGTGATGGTGAATCCTTCCTTCAGTGAGATGATTTCCAGGCAGGGAGGTGACACGCCGGCTCCTGTTGATCCCCAGCTTTTCTCGGGGGTCACAGCGGGGAGCTGGGGGGGGACTGAAGGTGAGGGGAGCAGGGGTGGGTTTTTTGAGCACTGCTGATGATTTTCCCTGCGTGGGCTTTGCTGTGCGGCCGGAGCAAAGGGGTCATGGCCAGAGGGGGTGGCCAGGGGCGATGCCAGCTGCGTATGCCCTGGATTGCTCCTTTTTTTTTAAAAAACCCCATGGATTTGCGTCTGCAGCCGCCTGAGCAGTGACCGGGGCAGGTGGGGGAAGAGATCTGGCATCAGCAGCCATCAGCCACGGGGCTGAAGCAGCAGCTGTCTTGGCCAGAGCAGGAGGTGGCTTTTCTTGCTTAAAGATGAAAACCAGTGGGTGCTGTTGGCTGGGCTGGCCTGGCCGCGGGCTCGGCGCCGATGGCCACCTCGTGCTGACCACAGGTGGCTGGAGGGGGTGGCTGGTACCAACGTGCTCCCATCGAGGCAGCCCCTGGGATGGAAACACTGGTGTGGAGGAGGCTGTTCGGCCATCTGGGGTCTTGGGATGATCCTGGCTCTGGAAAATAATTTATTTGTTGCTATTAAACGTCCCCAGGCTGCGCCTATTGGCCAACAACCTCTCCCATTCATGCAGGGCACGAGGACCTGCCTCCTTCCCCGCTGTCCTGGGAGGCTCATGTGTTTTGACCTTGATTTTTAAGTACAGTGACTCTCTTAAATACTCACGGTAACTTTACAGACATGTAAGTCTGAAGGTTTTGACCGGGGCTTTGTCCCTGGCCGGCACGGCTTCGGAAACGCTAGAGAAAAATTCATTCCTGGCTGTCGTGTTAAGTGAAAACTTGCAATATCTGAAAATTAAACAGAAGGTAGAGACGAGCATAGACAAAAGAAGTTTTAACTTGCACGTGACCCTCAGATCTAGACATATTTGCACGATAAACTTCCTTGTAGCTTTTGAAGTCTATGAGGAACAAAACGTTCATTCTACGAACTTTTTAATGTGCTCTAAACATGTAGCGAGTTGCGTATTGCTAATGACAGTAATGCATGCTGTTATAAATAAATGTAACAACCCTTAAACATACTTTGACTGAACATCAGTTTTTTGGCTAAATATCAACCGAGCCATCACCCTCTCCTGCTGCAAACCCTATTCCATTTAACCTGTGATAGCGATGCCCAGGGTACAGCCCCAACAGAGCTCGGTCGAGAGCTGAGGAGGCTTCGTGTTGTGCATTGATCTTTGTGTTAGCGGTTTATGGTCTTGAGAAAGCTGTAACCTGGGAGAAGACGCCTGACTCCTCCTCCACCAGCTGAGGACAGGTCAGTCTGTGCACCCACGCTTGTCCCGCTTTGCCTTTTGGGGTTACCTCTCTTCTGGGAAGCTTGCCTTGCCTTGCCCCATCGCCCTGCCTCGGCGGCTGACGTTGGTGGCGTGTCACTGCTTCTTTTTGATGCTCTTTTCCTCTGTGAGTCCCCAACCCATTTGCATTTATCCTGCAGCTAAGGCGGCGACACAGAAGAGGACAGAGCCTTGCTCTGAACCACAGCTGGCTGGATGAACAGCAGTTTGCCGTATTTAAAATCAGTGTAACTAAATGTTTCCTAGAATAGTATGACATCAGGAATACGTGATTTCATAAGCCTGTATTTTTCTGACCATTTTAATGTGCTTGCTTTTATTTAAGTGAAAAAACTAGTAAGAACGGAGAGGTTTTCCTCGTTTAGGTGAGCATTTAATTTAAATTTTGAGTCTGGGGCTTGTGTAATGCTTAAAATTATATGAGCCTCATCTTGACGTGGGGATTTATGTGCACAGCTTCCTGCACGTTGAGATGAGAATACCTATCATTAATTTTTGTGGCTTGAAACCGAGCTTGATTTAGATGCTTTCTTCCCAAGGGAAGAGACATTTCATAAAATCACCGCAGTGGTAATTGTTTGGAGTTCAGAGTGAACTAACTTAAATTTCACATGAATCAATTTTGTCCTGTAAATGATTTATGCCCTAGCACGTGCCTTCACATGTCCTTACAAATTATAAGGAGCTAAGAATAGGATGATTTGCTGCCAGTGACACTTGGTAGACTATTTGGCAAAAGTGTGTGTTTGCAGATCTTGTTACAAGGAGGTCCTGCTCATCAGTGGGGTGAATAAAACACAAATTCCTTCCAAATATTCCTTTCTTGAGTGTGCAGAAATGCACACAGACGGATGTACATCCCAGCATCTCTCCTACAAGGAGTTATCTCTTAGTAGGGGTTGGTTTTACACCTTACAGCCACCATCCCTCCTCAGCAGAAGACGCAAAACCTTTGAGAACAGGAAATGTAGATGCTCAACAAGGCTTGAGGCCTGACAAAGGTGGCCCTGCTAACTGTGTCCCAAAGGCGTGAGCGTCACGGCGAGAGAAGTATTATATAGGATGCAAAGATAAAAAGCCATATGCGATTTAGTGCTTGGGTGAAACTAGAAAGGGAAATTTAAAATAAAACATCAAACAAAATTCCTTAATGCTTAGAGGATAAAGTTATTGTAAAAAAGACATCATCAGGAAAGAAACGTTAGAAAATCAGTACATCTATCGGTGTTATTTTGCATTTCTTGGCAAGTTTCTTTAACCTGCTCTGGTTTTTTCCCCTTATTTTTAAGCTAGGATTATAGAAAAGAGATAAAGTCTTTTTTTTTTTTTTTCTCTGGGCTTTGAAATTTCCTGAATTCTTTTTACTTTGAAATTGTTTTGCTTTGGAACCTTGAATGCTTAAATCGATTTTTGTTTCTTTTCTTATTAATGAAACCATTCATCCAAGAAAACTTCGGAGAAGAGAAATCTAAATTACAGACCTACCCTAGTGAAAAGAAATAAGGTGAGCAATCAGCTGGACCATCCAAAGGATTATTACTATTTCAACGTAAGCTATTTAAGAAAATGTCTATGGGGAAATATCTGGAAATGTAATAACTTAATCCTAAAGATCATGAAAACAAAGCAAACAACTGAGTATATTATAGAGACTGAGAACACGAGCAGAGACAGATGCTCATTTGGGAGGTTTCTTTTAGGCAGGCAGAAAGTTTTTGTTTTGCTGCAATCTGGCCCTGAAAAAGAGACTGCCCTGGAGCTTGCCGTGATGGCACGAAGGCTGCTGGTTACTGGGGAAAGCTCTCGGGTGTATTTTATTGGGTTTGGGTTTTGGGTCTTTGGTCGTTCGTTTTGTGTTTGTTTGAATTTTTGTTTGTTTTTTTTTTTTTAGCGTCTCGACACTAACACTCGCATATGATGTGCTTTAAGGCCCGAGGGATGATCGATCATAAACATGATGCTGAATTCAGTAGGGTTTGGTTTGGCAAGTGCCGAGTTTCCGGCTGAATTAAGGCTGACACTTACATGTAACTTCAGTTTAAAGATTTCAAATGTCAAAACACCAAGGATCCTACACGCCCCTCTTTTGTAGGTAAGTTACCTGGTATTTTAGAAGTGTGAACCTTTCTGTCTGGGTTGCACTGCAAGTATACCAGGGATAATGTGAATCCATTACAACTGACCTAAAATTTTGTTGTTATTATTTTTTACCTTTAACCAAATATTTTCATCCTCCTTTTATTAGCTCTGCCAAAAAGCCTTTTTCTAGCTCATCTTGGAGGAGGGACGTAAGGCTGAACACATGAGATCATTTTAGGGGTTGAGGAAGAGACAGATGCAGCCCCAGAGAGAGTGACAGGCAGCGAGCCTGGCCCACGCACGCTAAGTTACTGCCAGCATACAGGGGTGGCCACAGGTCAGACGGAGGATGCCCAGATGTTGGGCCGCTGAGGGTATTTCCAAGTCCCACGTCAGAGCTTTGCTGCTGATGGATGGAGGGGTCCTGGCAGAAAAGCTTGCCGTAGGGTCGCGTGCTACCGCACCGCACATCTCTGCTCACTGAACACCTACCCTTGCAACACACCAGTTCCTGAGTCGAGCTCACCCGCCCGCCAGGAGGGAGCAGAGCCAGCCGGGGCGAAGCCTGACTTTGTTGTAGAGATGTCAAGAAAACCTGCGCTCTACCCACTGCCAGGCCTGTGCAGAGCAATTATTCATGCTGGAGACCCAATGCTAGGAGACATGGGCTCAGAGAGAGGGAATGTCTAGTACTGGTAGGACGAGATCATTGTACTGCAACTTGAATGAAAGGCGTTTTTTTTTTTTTCATAACAAAGATAAGACAGGCTGTGAAAGACACTTCTTTCCACGAAGGAAGAATGCGTTATCCTGCTTAAATGATTTAGACAGACTTTATTTTCTAGGAAAGCCATGAGTCTCTTCAGGGATCATTGTCTCCAAGCTGAGTTGCTCAGTGAGAACTTTCATCTATGGAAAAGAGACCCAAATAGTGTGAACTGAGCCGGTGACCTTCCACCACTGTAAGTCAGGAGCCATAGAAATGTTTGTCAACGCTTTGAAAAGAAATGGTTGTACTTGAGATGCTTTCCAAGGAAAATTCCTCAATATGGAGCTACAGTGAGGCTGGATTTTAGTGCAGATCTGCCAGGATACATAGGTTTTCTTTTTCCTTTGAACTAAAATTTGGAAGCTGATTGGGGCATCTGAGCTTTTTGGATATTACAAGGAAAATGTTCGATGCACCTTTTTTATTTTTAATTCAGGTGAGGTGAGCTCTGCCTATAACTAGTTTTCTAGAAGCAGCACAAATATACTTTTAATACTGGAAGAAAAACAGCGTGAAGAATTCTTTATGTGAGAACTTGGTTTGGTGGCCTCCTGTGTGGGGAGTGATACGCACTAGTCTGCAGAGAAAAATCCCCACGTCCCAGCTCAACCAAAGCATGTGGTCACCGTCCCCAAAGGCATTTCCCCACTAATGGAGGCAGGATCTTGCTGATGAGCATCATCGCTTGGTTTTGGTCAGGTTAAACTCTGGGGTTGGTGAGAAACATAAGTATCTCTTAGTTTACTTCTGATCCTAGACTGGTCAAAAAATGGTGATTCTTCCCCCTGCAGAGAGAGTTCCTCGAGATGGGCATTACCCTCTTTTGCTTATCTCCCCTTCCTTCCCCCGTTCTTGACACATATAGAAGAAAAGATTTTTTTAAAGTATAGATTGAACTGTGGGCTAACATTAGGATGTAGCATATACCTCCAGTAGACAAGATTCCTGCTTGTCATTTACAATACCCAATGATTAATGTTTTGTCCAAAACCTAGTTTCCCCCCCCTTTTTTAAATTTTTTTTAAAGCAGTATGGCGTCGCAGATCCACCCATCACGAGCTTTTTTAATACTGCTAGGCTTTTCCCAGTCAGGCACATTTCCCCACCGACTCAGTGTCCGCAAGCACTTACTCTCCTCCCGCGGACATCTTCCGCTTCGCTTACGTCACGCGGTTGCCCCGGCAGATGACGTCATAAGGAGAGCGGGAACCCTGCCAGGGATCGCGTCCGGTTTGTGCCTCTGCTGTTCGCCGTGCGAATGCCGCGCGCGGTGCTTGGGCATCGCAGCTCTTGAAATGCTGGGAATTAGGAGAGGCAAGTGTTTCACGAGCAGTGGAACAACTGAAAGCCAAAACCGCATTAAAATAAGTTTCTTCTAGAATATAATATTTTATTAATATGGCAAGATTAACATGCAAAGTTCATTTATCCATATAACATCAATATGGAGAATGGATGATGTGAGAATATAGGTGTCTCACTTGGTCACAACCTAATGCCTGTCATTAAGTTTCTACCCATTAATAAATATTTGTGGTTTATTGCTAGAAGTGACTGAAGGAGGGGTGGGCATTAGTTGGGTTCGTACTTGTCCCGGCGTGGTGCTAAAACCCCGCGTACCAAGCGGGTCTGCTCAGGCGTACTGTGTGCTGGGACTGATTTGATTTGTATGCGAGGCTGCAGCCAGGGAAAGCATTGAACAATTGCCCATGGGATGTCTGAGAAATGTCTTTTTAAGAAAATCTGTATGGAAATGGAGGAAATACACTGCTGTATAGAGGAGGTTCTTTTCTGTGTGAGATAATGTGATTTTTTTTTTTTTTTCTCCCCAGAAATGACTAGGCCTAATTAGAAATTGCCTTGTTTGGGTCTGTAGGCAAGAACATAGTTTACTTGTGTAAATGATCCATAATGTTAATTCCTCATAAATCATCACATTGATGTTAGTAAGTTGACAAATGATAACTCCAAACCTGCACAGTGACTCTCGACTGCTGTGTAAGGCAGCATTCAGAGGAAAAATAGTTGAGCCACCTTTATTTTGTTTGAAAATATGATGTGATGGGACCAGAGTGGGGTTTTTTAATCAAAGGCTCCTGGTCAGGTTTGCTCGTCTCTGGAACAGGCGGCCACAGAGACACTGTCTTAGTGTTGGACTGGCTTTTACAAGGAAAAAGTGGTCTTCTCCGTAACGTATGCTAGCAAGGGAAATTAATAGCAGATGGAAGAAAATTAGCAGCTTCTGCTTCCTTGTGTGCAAATCATAGGAGTAAAGGAAAACAATACGTTTTTGTGACTTTTAGTGAGATGTATGTCCCTCGTAGGCTAGAATACTGAACACCCTGAAGTGGGTATGGTATAAGGAAACCCACCGAGGGTCGTGGGGACTCTTCCCTGAGTAGCCATCTGGGGGGATGTCATGGTTTTAGCTGGGATAGAGTTAATTTTCTTCACTGCAGCTGGCATAGTGCTGTGCTTTGGACTTAGCATGAAAACAGTGTTGAGATAACACACAGATGTTGGGCTGTTGCTGGGCAGTGCTTGTACTAGTCAAGGACATGTCCAGCCTCCCATGCTCTGCCGGGGGCACAAGCAGCCGGGAGGGGAGGGGGCACAGCCGAGAGAGCGGATTCAAACTGGCCAAAGAGATATTCCATATCATGTAACGTCATGCCCAGTGTGTTACCTGGGAGGGGCTGGCCGGGGGAGGGGGGAGCAATTGCGGCTCGGGGACGGGCGGCGTCGGTCGGCGGGTGGTGAGCGGCTGTATCGTTTGTGTTTCTGGTTTTTTCCCTTTTTTCTTTTTCCATTTTATTATATTATCATTATTGTTGCTGTTATTATCATAGTCATTATTATTATAATAATTATTGTTTTATTGTAATTATTAAACTGTTCTTATTTCAACCCACAAATTTTTTTTTTGTGCTTTTGCTCTCCCGATTCTCTCCCCATCCCACAGGGGTGGGGGCAGTGAGCGAGCGGCTGCGGGGTGTTTAGCTGCCGACTGAGGGTGAACCACAACAGGGGAAGATTTCAGCACCAGCAAGGCTTGTCTTGGCGAGTTCTTCACCTGTATCTTCTTTCAAAAATCTTTATCTCACTTCTTTTGATATTTTGCCTGTTTGAGCTTTTGTCCCCATACGGAGCACAAATTAGAGCTGCTGTTAGTCGAGTAGCTCTGATCCCCAGAGGGAGGAGCAATGTCTTCCCAACAAAATCAAGCTGGATGAGATTACCTGCTGGTTACCTGCACTGTTTGTCAGGGATTGCATCCAAATCTTGCACACCTCATACAAAATCACGTATGGCTAGCACTCGACACCCATAGCAAGGCAAAATCCTTCACAAAGGCAGAGCATTTCATTTATCCAGGCTCTTTACGTTGGAGTTAAATGGTGTCTGATCAGAATTTCCCAGCGGGTGGCTTTTCTGGGAGAGCGCAGCAGTGAAATAGAGCAGGGTAAAGCTGATGTTCTTCTCCTTGCTGTTGCCTCTCAGCCTGTGAGCCTGTTGCGCTCGGCAAGTTACATTTCTTCTCTCCTGCAGAGCAGACCTGGAGCTGGTGCAAGGAGGAAGGAGCATCTCACCAACATCCACTGAATGTTTTCGTGCAGACTCGCTCTTATGCGTGTTTTCCAGGTCTTGTGCTTTTTCTTCCTGGTCTTCTATTTCATCACCTTCACCTAGAAAGGTCTTCAAATTTCAGGGCGGGGCGGGGGGGAGTCTGGTGTTTCGAGTGCGTTACCCAAGGTACTGGAGCCCAGTGGGGAGGTTGCTGGGATTTATTCTGTATCAGGTACTTAAAAAAAAAAAAAAAAAAAGGGTTTAATGAAGCAGGGAAGGGAGGTGGTATTTTATACAGGTAATTTTATAAAATGTGGCCTCAGAACATATTCCATCTTACAGGGTCTGCATCATTATTGAATTCACAGGGAGCTTTGCAACAGCATTGGTCTGGTCTCTAAGAAGGTGGTGATTCTTTTTCTTACATGTTTTGTCAGACTATCGTAAGTTAGATTTAATGTATTACATGATTTTTTTTATCAGTCGCTCCCTCTTGTGTGGTTAGCTCTTCAGAAGGATCGCTCTTGGCTGTGGGAGGGGAATTGCTGCCTGCATCTGTGAAGTCTGGTTCCTTCTTTGTGCTTTTATCTTCCATTACTTCATCCAGGGTTTTGTCTTCTGTGAGAGTCTCATAAATTTCTTCAGCATATCTGGGGGGAAAAAAAGGTGTACTTTAACTTAGCTCTTGGGGTCAAAAGCATTGTGGTTGTTTTTTGTTTTCTTTTTTTTTTTAAAATAGGTTTATGTTGAAAACTTTATACTTCAGTTTGTTTAATGAAGCAGTAGCAAGGTCCTAGCTGATGTGTACACAGCCTCAGGTGGAAGAAAAATCTGACTTCTCCTGAACCTTTTTCACATTTCCTTCTATAAGTTAACAACATATTGGAAATATATATATTTTTTTTAAGCTGGCCAAAGGCCATTAGCATTGTTTTGGCTTTCAATAAGAAATAGGGAGGGAAGTCTCCAGTCTCATCCTTTGGTAAGGGAAGTATAGTAATGTTGCTCTATGTAAATATAAATTGTTTACTCTCTATTATAGATAATTTCTTGTTCACAGCATGTGAACATAACTATTTTCTCATTTTACCTGGTATAAACATGAAATTTTAATTTCCTAGGTAAAAACTTTGGACTCTAAGCACTCTTAAAAGAGTAAGGAAAGCTATTTCTTGCTGTTACGTACTGTTCTGGAGTCTCCATCACTTACAGGTATTGCTCCTTGGCCAACAGACTTCAATCCTGTGAGCAGACTTCAAACCTAGAGCAGTATAATTGGTACATGCAACATTATTGCATCATTAAATGAGAAAGCATTGGGTTTCTGACATCATGCTTCACTTTTCTGGCTTTTTAGAGATCTACTCTAGCCAATTCCTAGATATTCTCCAAAGGCACCAGGGCTTTAAGACCTGTACGAGCCATGGTTCATGTCGGTCCCCATGAGCACCGGCTGACCACAGAGCCCTGCGCCAGCAGCTGCATCGTTCAGTGGGCAGGTACCTTGTGTGCAGGTTTTATTGCATCCGTGCCTCGGAGTTGGAAAACTTGTAGGTAGAATGAGTTATTGGCATTAAAGGAAGTAAGCTATTTTATGCTTCAGATGGGGCAAAAAATCAAAAAAAAAAAAAGTACTTTCTTTGACACTTCCTTTAGTTGAAAAAATGTGATGCTTCATTTTGAGGTGATGTTTTGCGCCTAGGCATATCTAGTTCAGTGATGCTTATGACACTGTAATAAGTCTCTTCAGTCTTTTTTTCTTTTTTTTTGTACCTTTAGGCCATGAGCCTGCAGGTCAGGCCTGCAGGTTTTTTTGTTTCGGGTTTTTTTTTGGGGGGTTGTGGTTTTGGTTGGTTTTTTTTCAAGTTCTTTAAAAAAACCAACACTTCGCTGACATTGTCACTTCTCAGTGACAGCGCTGGGATGTATTGAACTGATGAGGCTCTCGGGGGATGAACAGCCTGGCTGGGTTCCCTGAAGGGCTGAGGAGCAGCTGGATGCAACCAAAACCTCCCAGCTGTCTCCTGCCATAAGCCTCTTCCTCTCCCTTCCCAGCCGTGCCACCGAAGGGTTCACAGCATTGACTTCAGGCGGGCTTGGCCCAAATGGTGTGGGACAGACACACAAAAAACACACTTATGTACATACGTACTAGTGGCAACCGTTCTTCTAATGTCAAACTCCCTGGATCAGGTGGTCATATGTAGCCCAGATACAGCAGCAAAAATTTCTCTTTAGATGTAATTTATTGTAAGAGGCGATTATAGTCACAAAACAAAAGCTGTAGGGGAAGAAATATTTAAATGATAATCCTTGAAACCTTGGACCCTGTCGCTGCAGCACAGGCAGATTAGCTCATTTATTGTCATTGTACAGTGCAATGAGCAACATTCATGCTGAAAAGTAAACGAGATTTGGAAAATGACTGCATCTGAATAACTGTAAATTTTATTAACAACATAGATTTAAATAATGGCTTTTCCTGTATTTTTTTGTGTCCTGTTTGTGTCCCTGTCCGCTTGCCCAAGTCTGTAAATCATTCATTTGATCACTTGTTCAAAGATTTATTAAAATTGACTACCATTGTTTTCACACACAGAACGAATTTTCCAGACCGTCTTCATCACTTTAATCCTCAGACAACTCGCGCCCTGCCGTGGGCAGGTGGTGGGGCGCTCTGGGGTGAGCGTCTCCCTCAGCTACAAAGGGTTGAGCATAAGGGGCTGCTCTCGTGGTCCCTGCGGGTTGAGAAGCAGCTACGGGGACTGCAGGGGTTGGGACCCCGACCAGACGCGGGGGGGCCCCTTCTGCAGCCTCCTTGCCCCCCAGGTTTGCCCACATCCATAGCCGCGCAGCAGCCTGCCATGCTTCCTTATTCGCAGGTAGCCAGCAGTTTATAAATGCAAAAACACTCAGCCACGGGCATCCAGTGATGATAATTCCAGAACCATTGCTCTGGGGAGAAAACAGGGTTACTCTGCTCACAAACTTGTATATTTTTAATAAGAAAAGACGAATTGGTTATGTTTAAAACAAATGAAGATAGGAAGTCTGTGCACAAATACACCTTGATCCCATCAGCATCTCAACCTCTATCCATAGGAATCAACAGGCTCTTGGAGGGAAAGATCAGATTTTGGGCAGGGAAGGAGGACGAGGGGACAGAGGAGCTCCAGCAGCTCCACTCTCCTCCTCCACGTGCAGGGACGGAGGTGGGAGCAATTCCTCCAAGGCCTCTTCCCAACGGGTCAGCACCTCCTCCCCAGGAAGGAGTCGGGCTCCACTCCAGCATGAGGTGGCTTTCCCCGTTGGGAGCATGGTGACTTCACAGCCCAGGCTAGCTGGGCCTTCTGGCCTTCATTGCAAAGGGTAGTCCTCCCAACACAGTGAGAACGGGAGCTTTCGGAGAACCAAGCCATCACAGGCAGCTTGCGATACAACCCTGAGAGCTGCCAGACTGCTGCTACTACCGATGTCATCTTGGAGAGTCAAGGCATCTGTCTGTCATCTTGCTCTAACATTAAAAGGAAAGTGGAGTCAGTCACAAGAGGAGACTCTATCATGTGCAGGAATGTCCCAAGCTTGCCAAGAAGCTGCTCAGCAGATACCACCTAAAGGTCTCCGCGCCTGCCTGTCCCCTACGGCACATGATGTTGTCCAGCGTTGCAGGGCTGAGCTGCCTCCCGCCTGCCTGCGGCGCGGGTGCTCAGCACGATGCTCTGAGCCAGGCAGGATGGGGCTGGAGGGCAACCTCGGAGCTTCTGCACAGCGCTGCTGCTGAGCGACAGAGCTAAGCCACAGCGAGGGAGGGACCGGTGGTCAGGAAGGTGAAGGTACGGACAAGTAGTTGCATGCTTACGTTTGTAGCAGATATTCTGCTTGCATGTGTTTAGGGAGTAACGTTAAGGTAAACAGAGGAGGATGAGTACTACAAGGCAATGGAAAATGAGTCTAACATTTTTCGTGTTCAGCATTTTTGTATAAGAAGGCTCAGAATTTTGTAAAGAAAGCAAATGCAGGCTTGCATGGAAAGAGGCTTTTGTTGCAAATTATAAAATAATGATGTTCTTTTTGTTGCTAGGTATTCTTATTTAAACAACCTTTAGCTACTTAAGTTATTAAAATTAATCACTGCCGTTTACGTAGTTTTTTGTAGTACTTTTTTTTTTCTTCTGGATTTTGTTTTTCAAAGGCTGCACGAGGCTTTGAGGCTTCAGAGAGCTCACGGGAGCTAAAGGGTCTTCTTCCTTCAAAGCCCTGCTACTGCTTTACGTTCAGCTTCCATAAATCCCCCCAGCCGACGGGAGATGTTCAGATGACTCCTTCTGCAGGTGGATGGCTCCCTGCAAACCGTTTTGCGTTCGGCTGAGGAGGCTCCTCCTTTCGAGCAGCTATTTACTTCGTTCCTTGTTTCTTGTTTATGAGGAAAACATAAAAACACTTTCTGCACTTAAAGTCATTCTAGTAATGCTCTAAATTCTATGCTTAAGGATGCATTTAATTAAAGATTGACTATGGCATAAACTGTAGGTTAATTAAATACCAATCAATTCCTGTATAAAATACGTATAAAGGGGCTTTGACTCAGACAGTAAAACGAGTCTCCAGGAGGAGATGCCCCTCTTGCACACTGTGCAGCTGAAGAATGACTTCCCAGACGCTTTTCCCCACTGTATTTGCCATTCCAAGCACTAAAGCACCTGCATAAAAGCTCTGTTTATGGAAACAAAGCCCTGGTCTGGCCCATTCCTGCTGTTCTAAAGAGATCTCCCAGAGAATTTTCTATTGATTTCAATGATCCTCGCTTTGTCATGGTGATGTTGGTATAATTAGACAAAACTCTAACTGAAGAAATAACAACTCTGAAGTGCCATAGTTAATTTTTTCCAAAGATTTTTAACAAGGTCAACGTCATGAGGGGCATCAAATGAAGCCAGAATGTCCAAAGTTAATAAAATGAGATGACTTGGCCTGAAACAAGTTGTTAAACTGTAGATGGCCTTATCGTAGGATATTGTGTATGCTGACAGTTAGGGGAGCTCCAGGCAGGAGAGGAGTTTTGGAGGGTCTGGAAGAGGAGTCCAGTGTGGGAGAAGCCACGTGTGATTGTCCCTCTCCTGTGTTCCTCCCCTGGTGGCCTTTAATCTGAGGCTAAATGGGCAGCCTTGAAAAAAGAGGCCTTAGTCCTAAAGGTTACACAGCAAATCAAGGGCAGAGTTTCTCTTCTAACTGGATCTGCTTCTTAAGAGGACCTTGGAAGAACGACTTTAAGACACTGACTGCTCTCTGTGCTCTGTAGTACTTCAGCAACATCGCTTCTGTAGTGAAAAGCAAAGCCGTCCTTTGTAGAGTAGTGCCTTAGCAGTGAAGTGGTTCTGGTTTTTTTAATTTTAATTTTAAAAATCCTCATTTTTAAAGTTGTTATGAACTTTTTTGGACTTTCTTAATTTTAGCCTACTAAAACTAGATTCCAGTTTTGTTCAGGAGGAAAACAATATAATTATGAAATATTTTCATTTTAAAATACATGGTTCCATTAAAAATACTGTTGTTCTTTTATTTCCCATAAATCCCCTTGAATCGCAGCTTTCCTCCATAGCAAGTCTTTTAGAGATGTTCATCTCCTCCTTTCGAATGCTGTTTTGCATTACTAGAGTGCTCTCTCCCCAGGGAGCTCAAGGCACCTGGTCAGCATGGCAGGACCTCTTGGAAGGATTTTTCCAGCTTTACAGAAGAAACGTGAGCTAAGAGGATGTGAAGCACTTGCCCAGGGGCCCAGGGTGTAGCAGCACTTTCCGGTGCTGGAGCAAGGACTGGAAACCACAGCCCCTGGCTGTCGGCTCCGTGCTGTGCTGCCGCCTCCTACCATCGTGGTTCCCAAAGCTCAATGATTTCTAGACTTGCCTTTCAGCCCATGCCCTGCTTCCCAGGCTCTGCTTTTCTTTGTATTCCTTCTTCCTTTTATTCTGCTTTGTCTTTTAAATTGTCGTCTCAACTTTTCTATTTTCTCTTTCCTTTTGCCTTTACCCCCCGACAGTGGCTGGCCAGGGCGAGGTGCCTCTTCCTACAGCAGGTCTGAGCCAGCAAGGCTACGCGGAGAGCAAAGCAGGCAGAGGCGAAGTCCTCGGAGCCTGACGACACCGCACGGCTTCTTGTTGATATTGTGCCTGACACTTGCATACGAGGTGCGGGTTGCAAAAATGAAGTTGCAAGTTAATTGTTCTTGTTGCTGAAAGGCCTAGGTTAGTTGCTGTCATTACACTAATTTTTATACTGTCTTAGTGACCTTCATATCATATTAACAATTTTATATTATGTTAGCAAATTGCTCAGTGAGAGCTGCTAGTCTGATTGCGTTCTGAAGGTCATTAATATGATATGAAAATCTTATTGTATTCTCTGCTTTCATATTTTATTAGTGATATGGAAAGCAATAAAGAGGCTGATTTTTGCTGGGAGGTTCCCCAGGGAAACAGGCTCTACAGCAGTGGTGTCCCACATTGGCTCCTAATCTAATCTCAATGGGAAGTTCAATTTCCTCATCATTAATTATTTAGCTGTATTTAACTGCTGTAAATTCTCAGATTAATTTTTTTTAACTGTTGAGTTTGATGACCTCTAAAGACATTGGTATTAACCAATGCAATATGAAATACAGTTGCTTAATGCAAAAGGAAGCTAACTCTTCCACGAGGATTTGTGTGAAGGCATAATAACGGCAAATTTAATTTTTCTGTTATAACAGTGAAGGCTTATTGTATTACCACCTTTGGCGCAATTCAGTATCGCAGAATGAAGGATGAAGGCGGTTGCGGCTGGGGCGTTCCCTTAAGGTAAGCCCGGCTCGGCTGGTCCCTGGTGCAGGGTGTCCGGGTGGTGGCACCAGGGCTGTCCCCAGGACACACTGCCAGCGGCCGGCCAGGCGCTCCCTTCGGCTGCTGATCGACTGCGCCAGCACGGGGGAAAGCTGGCGTCACCCGTGCCCTGCGTCGGGCTCCTAAAATCTTATTTCTCAGGTCATGTAGAGCAGTGAAGTCCTAACACGTGTGAGCGGTAGGTAGAAATGTTATCAGTCACCTAACAGAGCCAAACGTGAAGGGAATAGCCTTTGGGCAGTTTTTGCCTCTTATTTAAGTACAACAAAGCTTTAATCTTGAAGAAAGTAAGTTAGAAAAAATAAGGACTTCAGTAGAAAAGAAAGGTCATCGCTTGCAAAGACAAATGATTTCTGGAGTTAACAATGCACTATATTAGAATGACTTCAGTCGAAAGGATGCCTCTGTTGTTAAGCAGAAACAGTGAGGTGTTTTAATGCTTTAACAGCCTTAACTCACCCTTAAAATGACATATTACAGAAATTTATCAAATGTTACCAATAACAATATTAAATTATAATATAATAGAGTCCAAACATTGGTTTTTAATGTGATTGTGCCAACTAGTATGTTTTAATATTTGAATTTATGCTTTTTCGTTGCCACGATATGAGGCTGCTTTGAGGTTATTGGCTGCAGCGACACGACGGCTGCAGCACAGGCAGCATGTAGCACCTCAGATCCTGGCAAAATGCTCCCAAAACAGATTTGTGATTGGCTTGTTTGGTGGTCAGGGCTTACGGGAAAGTTAGTCTGGAGGTTCCAGCAGCCTGGGGAAAATCCCAGCGGGTTTCTGCGCCGCTCTGCGCAGCACTTCAGCAGGCAAAACGGATTATATCATTCAATAGAAATCAGTGCTGAGGGTTATGGTCTGAATTCCTAGCAAGAGGCACTGTGCAGCGGTAACAGGTCTGCCTGAAGTATTCAAACAGGCTTGATTTCTTAGCTTCAAATCAATAAAAGCGAAGTCAAACTTCCAAGGTTGCTCAAAGTTTTCTCTGAGAAAGAGCTGAGTTATAAAGCACAAAACCCAACTGAAATAATGTTAGGTGCAGCTGAGAACCTGATTCCGGGTTTTGTGTGCACCATCCCCACGCCAGCACCAAACACACTTAAAACGTTATCTTTCTTGCCCGTGGCTGGAAAGGGAGCGCGGTCATTGCACGGGGAGAGCGGGGCCTGCCTGCGGCCGTGCAGTGCTGCTCGCAGTGCGGTAGGTGGCAATGCTCCACCGGCGCTGCGCGGTGCCGCCGAGCCCCGCACCCCGGCACCGCGCACCCCAGCACCGCGCACCCCAGCACCGCCGCCGGTGCACCCCTGCACCGCGCACCCCAGCACCGTGCACCCCTGCACCGCGCACCCCAGCACCGCCGCCGGTGCACCCCTGCACCGCGCATCCCAGCACCGCGCACCCCAGCACCGCCGCCGGTGCACCCCTGCACCGCGCACCGCGCACCCCTGCACCGCGCACCCCAGCACCGCCGCCGGTGCACCCCTGCACCGCGCACCCCAGCACCGCCGCCGGTGCACCCCTGCACCGCGCACCCCAGCACCGCGCACCCCAGCACCGCCGCCGGTGCACCCCAGCACCGCGCACCCCAGCACCGCGCACCCCAGCACCGCCGCCGGTGCACCCCAGCACCGCGCATCCCAGCACCGCGCGTCCCAGCACCGCCGCCGGTGCACCCCTGCACCGCGCGTCCCAGCACCGCCGCCGGTGCACCCCAGCACCGCGCATCCCAGCACCGCCGCCGGTGCACCCCAGCACCGCGCACCCCAGCACCGCGCACCCCAGCACCGCCGCCGGTGCACCCCTGCACCGCGCATCCCAGCACCGCCGGTGCACCCCAGCACCGCGCACCCCAGCACCGCCGCCGGTGCACCCCTGCACCGCGCATCCCAGCACCGCCGGTGCACCCCTGCACCGCGCATCCCAGCACCGCCGGTGCACCCCTGCACCGCGCATCCCAGCACCGCCGCCGGTGCACCCCAGCACCGTGCGTCCCAGCACCACCGCCGGTGCACCCCAGCACCGTGCGTCCCAGCACCACCGCCGGTGCACCCCAGCACCGTGCGTCCCAGCACTGCCGGTGCACTCCAGCACCGTGTGTCCCAGCACCGCCGTGGGTGCATCCCTGCACCGCGCACCCCAGCACTGCCGTTGTACCCCAGCACCGCCGCTGCTGAGCCCTATTGCCCTCTCCTGCCACGGCTGCTTGGTCACCGAGGGCTCCACTCCTACACTGGGGGCATGTAGGGCTTGAGGCATTCACCCTGGTCTGGGCGCAGCGGTGACCCCGAGCTCTGGGGAGAGGAGCATTGCTTTCACTGGTGGTGCGGTGTGACAGAGGGGGAGAAGTGCGGTTGTACCTCTGTGCCCACGTATTTTTACTGACAGTGTAACTGTGGTGGTGCTGCTTACCTTTCCGTATGTCCTCTCCGATCCAGTGCAGGGCAGGACCCAAGTGGCACGAGATGCCCCAGAGCCACGCAGTGCGTCACCAGGTCGTGCAGGATATGCCCGCGGCACCGTCCATGGCACTGTCTGACCTTAAATATGGGGCTGTAAAACTCAGTGAAAACCTAGGACAAAACAGGCAAAACCACGCCGAGCCCCAGTAGGAATTTTATTGACAATAACAAAGTCTTTTGGCCTCTCTTACAGGAGAGGGGAACGTGTCAAGCATGGTACTAGTTAACATTGCCTGAGACAACAGTTTGAGAGTACTGAAGGTAAGACCCTGTGGACTGAGCTATATTTCATCACAAATAGAGCCCTTTAACCACCAAACTTGTTCTGGGAAACTTTCCAATTCAGACAATCCCTTGCGTTGTGGGGTGGTGGGATCTCTCATGCTAGGAGCATCAAAGGAGTCTCCGGAGATGTTTTAAAAGAGGACAGGAGCCTGGGAGGGAGACTTCAAAATCCTGGCAAGTGTACAAATAAAACACTTTGGTCCTAAATTAATGTAAAATATTATGAAACTGTCTCTCAGAGATTATTCCCAATGTGGAGTTAAAAACCAACCAAACAAACAAAAACAAAAAAAACCAACCCTGGATTATGTCCATGAAGAACAAGTGCTGTGGTTCCCAACCTCTGAACAATGCTAACCTCCAAAAATCACCTCTCTGGGAAGATTCCACATCACCACGCTTTATCTGCATCCTCTGTTTAAAAAAGCCAAAGACACATCCCAGGTCTCTGCAAAAAAAGAACTTGTCCCTCGACCTAGAACGCCAATTTATGCGAAGGCATCCGCTGGCAAAGCCTGTCTGTGCCCTGCCGGGGCTGTATCCGCTCCCCGGAGCAGCGCCGCTCCTTCAGCAGTTGCGGGGCTCCATCAGAGTGCGGCTTTGCTGCTCCAGGCTCATCCTGAATAGCAAAGCTGAGCTGGGAAACCCGGCTCTCCCCCTCCAGGGCCTCCATATGGCTGGAGAGCAAAGATGGGCTGTGTTTGTCTCAGGAAGCAAGCAAGAAAAGCAAAGGGAGAGAAGAAGAACGACCAACCAGCAAATAGAGCCTGAGCAGAGAAGGAATTAGAAGAAAAGATGATAATAATAATATTAATAATGACAAAATTTAATTAATAGGCCACTAATGAATTTTATAAGCACCATAAAATTGCCATAACAGCCTAATTGCTTTGCTTCTCTTGCCAACAGCCAGTGAGAAGATGAAGTGTTATAATCCCCGGGATTTCGATGTGGGAGGCGGCGATCAAGGGGACCTGCTGGGGTGCGGGGGCCTGCACGGGCAGTGTCACCGTGCCAGGAACTGGCCCGTTCCCCAGCGACGTGGCTTGCTGTCGTCTGAACGGCTGCCGCCGCGGAGGAGCGCAGCTGGGGGCAGCTTCATGGCGTTGGCAAGGGGAAACCAGCGGTGCGGCGGCTTTGCCCAAAGCGTGGATATAGTGACAACAAATGGTTTGTAAATGAATTTCCGCTTTGTCGTAACTCCGGAAAAAATATGGAGGAACCGTGGGTTTATTGCAGCTGTTTTCATGCTCTCCTTCAAGCCCTCTCACCCTCTTATTGCCCTTTGAAAGTAGTTTTTGACTTTAAGCCAGCACAGATAATTTTTTTTTTTCAAATGCTTGCTTGCTCTTTGTAATAACCACGTCCTTACAGAAAATTACTTACAGTAACTCGGGCTGTAGAGTCACCAGTTCCCAAAGTGTGGCAGGTTGTCCCTGGCTGGATGCCGGGTGCCCACCCAGCGGCTCTATCGCTCCTCTCCTCAGCTGGACAGGGGAGAGAAAATACAGCCAAAGGCTTGTGCGTCAAGATAAGGACAGAGAGGGATCGTTCACCAGTTACCATCACGAGCAAAACGGGCTTCGAGATGGACCCGTTCCTGGCCAAGGCTGAGCCCCTCAGCGACGGTGGTAGTGCCTCTGGGGTAACATACTTAAGAAGGGGGGGAAAGAAGCCCTGCACAAAGAAACTGCAGCTGAAGAGAGGATTGAGAATATGAGAGAGAGAAGCAGCTCTGCAGACACCAAGGTCAGCGGAGAAGGGGGGGGAAGAGGTCTTTGAGCCAGCCGGCATTGGCGCTGTCGGACATAGGGGAAGCTTCTAGCAGCTTCTCACACAAGCCACCCCTGTAGCCCCGCCACTACAAAAACCTCGCCGCCGAACCCAACGCACCGAAGTCACAGGAGCTCCCATTCCTCGTCACTGCTTGAGGCCCTTTAGAAAAGCCCCCCAACAGAGAGATACACGATAACTCCTGGGGTTCATTTGGCTGGGGCTGCCTGGTGCGGGTGCGCACCTCTCCTGTCCCAGGGCACTACCCGGGCGGCATCATGGGCACGCTTGAAATAGTTATTCAGCGGGATGGGTGTTCTGCTTGTGCTGTCTCTGGCAGTGGTTCACACTTGCCATCAGTCCTGTGACGAGCAATTTGGATTTATCTGCACTGACCCCTCTTGTTTAGGGATGGGGAAAGGCTGCTGTTATGTGCAGGGTCTGTTTTCAGGAATTAGTCCTTTCTTTTGTAAAAGTGGTGATCAAGCGAGAGCACATCATCGTTTGCCATTATCTCTTTGCTATAACCTCTGGAGAGAAAAATGAATAGCTGTTTGGGGTGGTATGGGTTCTGTATGGTACAGCACAAATTCTTCACCTTTTATTTCACATAATTTGTGCTGCTGACTTTTCTGTCTTTACATATTTATATTCCTTCGTTCTTAACAAACAAGGTTTTTTCAGCAATTCTTTGTCATAAGGATGATGAGGATTAACTAAATGCATCTAAACAAACCATAAAAAAGGGGAAAAACACGCTGCATGAGCAAACCTGATACTCTTCCCAGTTCATTAGAATTTAATGAAGAAATACTCAGTGCCCAACAGGGGAATCCTAATTCATTATGTCTTTTGAATTCTCATTAAGCATATGTACGGTGACTACTAGAAAACTGCACCCTTTAAGCTTGGTTGTCCATTACACTGACTAATAAATATCCATTATACTTAAATACTGATGGTAAGAGAAACTCGTGGAAGTTTTATTCCTGTAATTAGTTTTCACTGGTTAACTTCTGACTTTCCAGTGTTTTACTGGTGGGTGTATCAAAATTATCGCACTGATGAGGTTAGAGAGAAGCTGCTCTAAAAAAATGTTTGAAGATGGAGAAGGAGATGGACCACGGCCAAACCTTCCTGCAACGGCTGCCTTCTCCCTGCCTCAAGGATATCGCTTTAGAGTCGAGGGGCTCTGCTGCTCTGTTATTTAGGGAAAAGCTTGTAATCCGTTTAAATGGTGTCAACCGATTTTGGCCCAGTATCTGAACGATGATAGAAATTTTCTACTCGTATCCAAGAGGTAATGCTTTGCACCGTTTTCCACCACTCTTGGGTGAACACAAAAAGGAAGCCTGTGGCAGAAAACATGATCTTAATAAATGCTTCTGAGTTATTATTTAGCTTAAGGCAACTTAATCACTGAGAGGTATATTTTAGTTGCATTATTGTAAGTGGCAAAGGGGTGGTTCATTCCTATATCTCTTCACAGTTATTAATACTTTTGTCTTTTACCTGTGTTACTAAAAATGGCTAATGGCACTGAAATAAGGCATCTCTTGGGGTGTTAGTCAAGAAATGTCTGATTCTATTACAGCTGCTTTCCAGAGGACTCTTTGCTGCTGCTCCTTGCAGCCCAGCTTTGGTAGTGCGTGAGGAATGTATAGGAGGCTTTTGCCTGTCAGCTGCTCCGTGGGGGATGCCAGCCCCAGCAAAATCCCCAGCTCGTGATGTCTTGATGATGAAACTGTCAGAAATGGTTCACTGGTGTAGGAGAGGGCCTGGGCTCGGGGGTAGGGCAGAGGTTCCTCCACGCGGGAATCAGGATCCGTGCTGACTGAGGTGATCACTGGTGGTTTGGGGTCAGAAAAGCAGCTGATAGACTTGAAATCGGAGTCGGGGTGGTCTTAACCGCACCATCCAGGAGCTACAGCTTCCCTGAAACATGGGATGAACCATCCCTCGCGATCCTGGCCCCAAAAGGAGCGAGGGGTGAGGCGAGGAACGCTTGTGGCGTTATTTACGACCGAAGCGCGGCGCTCCGGCCGCTTGTTTGCAATGACTTGCCTCTTTGGCGCTAGATCAAAGATGATTATTAAAGCAGCACAGCGGGAAAGATCAAAACGGCTGTTGCAGAGGAGCGTTTCAAGCACGCAGGCACCAAGCGCTGGGTTCCTGCTTCGACACCGGTGCTGGAGGTCGGGCCCTCGCCAGGTACGGGTGGCCGGGTGGGAGGGGAGAGCAGGACCCTGCCTCTCCCTGTGACCGTAAGAGCATCTGACGTTCTTCCATCCCTCACTGCCTTTGCAAATGTCTTATGTATACACACGTACATATATATAGTGTAACATTGTTAGTCAAATACTGGAAAATTATAACATACCATTCAAATTACCCTGATTGGAGGCTCACAGAAATTAATAGGATATTCACTGAAATTAAATCCATACTAAGAATTATTTTTTTCTGAAAGAGCCTTTTGTGTATAGCAAGAGTTCTCACAGCAGGTTCCTTACAAATTTTCTCAACAAATTTCTTCCTGATAATCATGTGTTCCCTAATTCCCTTGGGAAGATGACGTCAGCCTCCAGAAATTTTGTTCATGTCTGTTGCAGGATAACTTTTAGTCATTTAATGTTTTTACAGTGGTGTTAACTCTGTCAAAACAAAGTGCTCTTTGTTGCATGTGAAAATATCCTGTGTATCCGATCTGAAATTGATAGGAGTAATTAGAAAGTTGATCCGAAGCACGCTGAAATTAATGGGTGTCTTTCGATCAACCTCAGTGGCTTTCCCAAAGCTTCTCACCAGCCCCGTAAGAAATGCGGTGAGCTGTCTGGTGGCGATGGAGCTGTGTGCCCATTCATTGCCTGGTCCTGTCCGTATATTGTCCAAGGCTGAATTTGCTTTACCGCTTCAAATGATATCTGCTTTCCCAAGACGTGCGAATTCTTCTCAGGATTTTATTGCTTTATATTAGATTTTATTTTCCTTATAAAGGTGAAAGTGAATGGAGTAAATCTTTATATAAAAATAGACTGTATTTGTTGGTGTCTCCGAGCCTACTGACGTGCCCAAACTACACACGCACGCTCTTGCTCTCCCAGGCTTCAGAAATTAGTCATTATTTCTGTCATTCCAATGACAAGTCTCTGCTGTAATGAGGTTTCATCCTCCTAAAACAAAATAACTTTTATTAATTCCTTCAATTAATAAGTGAAGGCTTGACTTTTAAGGGGGGGCAGGTGTTTGTTGTGATTAATAGCACGCGTTCTCTGCGTATCACATAACTTTTTACTAAATCTTAGTCATGGTGTGGAGGTCAGTGTCACTGTTATTAATAGATAATTATATCTTTGGGAAGCTGTCAGAAAAGTATCTTTTGTGCGAGTCAGGGTAGTGTAAACAGACTGTACAGGCAGGCACTACCCTTTCCATCAATAGGTAAACAATCTTTGTTAAGCTCATCTCGATAGTCTTATTTTGTTGCCACATTTTAATTACTCGTCCTGTCTGTTTATATTGCGTTGCGTTTTGCTGAAGATACAAGCTTTAAAAATCATTGGTATTTAGGAAAATCCAAAGCTAGGGTGATGCATGCTCAGGTGCTAATTTATTTACATCAATTAATTTCCAGGCCCCTGATGTAAACCAATTAGTATTCAACACTTAATGGAGTCATTATCTGTCAGATTAGCTTTTAGAAATGCTTGTCACTGCTACAGGACCAGGCAGCAGAACTTTGCTAATAAAACTAGCAGAATTAATGGAGTGAACAGCATAGATAATGACTTAATGTGGAACATACAGTCTAGAAAAGAGACTGAACAACTGTCTTCAAGAAATGAAGATATCATTGAGTTAGCTACTTTATTCCAAAAGTGAACTCAGATGGCGCTCTTCAGAAACGTCAAAGATGTCTAGCTAAGCCTTTGCAAAGTTATGTTTCATAATAAATAGGTTTCGACCTCTGTGCCCTCACGTACACGCAGCCTACCTTTCCGGCTTGATGTGGCGTGCAAATAAATGTTTCACGTTGTGCCGCCCTCCTGTGACTTGAAGCTGTTATTTCCAAAGGATTTAGAGTTAAGGGGAGCGACAGTACCCGGCCTACCGAGCTGCTTCGGCGGGTGACGTCTCCAAACAGCGCGGTGTACAACGTCTCCAGGTGAGACCTGCTTTGTGAAATGCACCCGTCGCCTAACTTCAGGGCTGTGGGACACCGCAAAATAAATTGTACTTGAGAAAGTCAGGCAGGAGATCAAAATTCTCAAGGCAGGCTAGGCTGGCGTCACACCCGCAATCATCTGGCGAGTTCTGCAAACAGCAATAAGCCTCCAAAAAGCAGGGCTACCATTACGTATGTTTGCAGAAGCTTGCCTTGCGGGTGAAAGATGACAGCATTTGCCCGTTGTTTTGTTGTTCTAGGCTAAGTTAACCTTTTTGGTGTTTCACCAAGGCAGTTTCTGCAATTTTCTGTTTGTGGTTTGTGGTTAGCGGGTTATTCTAGCGCCTCAGTGACAGATTACGCCCGGCTCTGTGTCCTTGTATGGAGGGCAATCGCAAAACTTAATTCCGATTTAAGCTTTTAAAGAAGAACACAAGTGCAACTTTAAAAAATCATACATCGTATATTTGCATAGTAATTCCTGGGATTTATGCTTTCCCGAGAGCCGTGGCATGTGCTCGCATATTAGCCTGTGATAATGCTGACCTCGCTTGCTGCGGGGACAGTCCTGCACCTCCGCCCTTTCGCATGTCCAGCTTTCGGGAGTTGAAGGCTGGTTTGGGGACCTGGGAGTCATGAATATGTACTTAATTGCATGAGGAATTCCTCTGCAGTAAATATATATGATTGTATTTGAAGAAAAGAGAGTACAACTGATTATCTAAGCCATGGTGACAATGTCCGTGTTCCCAGGTGCCCTTTGCTTTCAGAGGTTTCCTTGTCACAGTACCAAAACTTGAATGCTACCATAAGAGAAGACGGAACAAAGATATTACTGTGTTATTTACTATCTTACCTAATACAGCATGCAATGTCTCACGAGCTTTTTCCCTGTGCTGCTCATCTGAGCCTGAACAACCCTTGTTCTTGCCACGTAACCAGGTTTGTTCTTATAGTTTCAGGTTATGCGTCATTTAGGTAACACTATGGGATAGTTGTCTTCAACCTCAGAGATGATTCCATGTCATACACATTTTTAAAGTCTGCCTCCTTCAGGCAGCTGCATTAGCACCTTATTCACCTCACCTGTCCTTGTACAGATGTATGTAAGCACCAATAGCCACTTACATACAGTTAATGGTTTGGGCTTTTTTTTGCAGCAGCTCTGGTTGTTCTCAGTGACAGTTTTCCACTGCCCCAGAGGGATGGTGGAAAGTTTGTGCCTGTAAAATCAACATTTATGTTTGATTTTCAGCATGGCACATCGTTAGTGAGAAATAGATAACTGTGCACAACCCTTCTCCAGAAAAACTGCCTTGCTTCAGCTCCGCTGTTCAAGAAATTTGCTCACTTTCTACACCTAAGGCTTCCTCCCAGGAGTGTCCTTCACAGAAGGGAGGCCAACTGGCTTTTTCTTTGACTTTTAGGGCATGTGGGAGGTGATGTAGTACTTTCCTAATTTCCAGTATTTAAAAAAAACAGTTGATGATAGAGCTATTCTTTGCCCATTGTATCCATCCCCCATGAAATCGTGACCAGTTGCTGTCCTAACACCTGTGTGACAGAAATTTTAGAAATATCAGTGACAGAGAATATTTGTGGATTTATTTTTTCAGCAATCACAGCAGAAAATCCTCACACACGTGACTTTCTCCTCCGACTCTTTGTCTATGTGATGCCTGGCGTGGGAGGACTTGGACCACAAGGAAGGAGACGTTTGGCCGGCCGGCCTCGGGAAGGTACCGCTGCTCACAGAGAGACATGCGACGTGTTTGGGTGAACAGGGCATCAGCTCTGGGGGGTGGAGGGCCCACAACAGCCAGAGCATCTGTGTCATTTAAGCAAGACATGGACATGAGAAACAAGCTGAACTTCTGGCTCAGCTGAACTTCATTTTAATATCTGTAAAGGAACTTAAACCCAGATTAACCTCTGCTGGACTCAGATTTCATTGTGAACATCTTTTACAGCTGTTCAGAGTTTTCTGCTGTTCTAAAGAACAATTAATTTTGGTATCAATAACCTGCTCCTTCAAAAAGTACCCATATGGCTATCAAGACAATTTGTATTTCCATAATTGAAATCATATACGACTGCTGCAGGATCCTCGAAGAGGTTGGGTTTGTCTGTGGGGTTTGCTGAATCTTTTTTTTTTCCCCCTACTATTTCACTTAGTCTTTCTTGTCAGTCTAAATAACCGCTGGTCTTACCTCTAACTGGTGATATGACCCCGCTGCCGTGCTTTGTAAATGCACAATACGAGGTGTCACGATTCAGATGCTGCTTTATGGTCCTACCTACTGGAGATGGCCTGGTGAAAGGAGAGGAAATTGCTTTTGGATAACATCACTCTCCCATCACAGCTGGTGTTGGCTGGTGCAGATACGTGTTTACATTTTCAAGCAAAATGTAAACACTAATTAAGCATTAATGTTAATAGGTCCTGGGACTGGCAGGCTGGAGACACCGCTCTGCTGCTGGCTCTGCCCTGGCTGCAGTCCATTTCACCCCACTCGCTATCTGTTTCCTGGCAGAAAATAAGGATAATTATTTATTCCTTTCCAAAGAGGGAGGGAAGGGACACCAGGAAGGGACACCGGGGAGGGTCATGTAAGGACAAAATATTGCGTTACTGTGAATAAAACTGAATCCTTCTACCAGCCCAATGAAAAAGATGGGATTGGTTTGTGATCCCCAGGTTCAGCTGTGGAAGCTGAGCAGAGAGGGGTTGTGATGTGATCCCTGAGCCCCTGGAGTGAGACAGCCTTCAGAGAAAAAAAAACCCTTTATGTTTCCTACCCTTGCTTCTTGCACCCAGACTCAGCTTTCCTAGGCAGTTTGCTGAGAAAAACTCTACGAGGTGCCAAAACCCAGGAGTAAGAGGTATCTTGTAGTTGGTGTAGTGGATATAAAGCAGCATCTGGTCCTGCTGCAGTGAAGGCAGTCCAGATTTCAGCTTTAATTCACTATATAAAAGACTTTTTTTGTTCTTGTTCCTAATGTGTTCCCTTTTTTACGTACCACTGTGGGATGAAATGGTCACTGAGGTGCCTTGCTGTTGTCTGGTCCTGGCGCGGTTTTAGCCGTGGCCATTTCAGGTCTTTGATGGCAGATTTTACACTTTTCCTTTGCTCGGCTTCGGCGTGCCTGCGAGAGCAAACAGAGGCTCTTCTAATTAGGCGAGTGTAATTTCTCACAAACTGGTGCTCTCCCTTTGCGAGCCCCTAGATTTGCAAAAAGAATGAGAGCCCTGATTGTCCTCTCCTTTCAGCCCTTCCCCTGATGAGGAGTGTTGCTACACCTAATAAATTAAAGGACACAAAGTTAATGAATTTTTCATTTGAACTCACAGCTAGGTACGGATTAGCGAGGCTGACGTTACTGAAGAGCTCAGAATTAGGAAGGGTCCTACAGGGACATTTTCCTCTTTACTGAAATCTTTTCATTCACCTTTTCAAGCATTATCTTGCTCGGTAGAAAGAGTTCTTTTCACAACATATAGCCTGTGGGGTCTGCTTTCTGTCCGCGGCACAAATGTGATCATTCATTTTGTTTGTCTAATGGATAAAAAATAAAGGGCAATGTGAGTGACATTCAGACAGCCTTTCTCCTGAAGGAGAAGGGATTCATACGATCCTGCGCAGTACTCCGGAGCAGAGCTTTACGAAGCGTAAATGGTCCCAATTCCTTTAAATTCTAGCTCCGACAGTTTACATCGGCTGAAGGTCGTCTTTCTGCTGTGAGCTGCAGAAGGCTTGGGCTTATAAATAAGACTACAATCAATTTATTTAAAAAATAATTTTAAGTTAATGTCAAAGGGCCTGGAGTATTCAGAATTATTTTCCCTCGGTCTCCCATAAATTTCAAAGGGTTGCAGCTGCTTTTAATGTGCAAACTCATTTCTGGTTCCTGAAGCCGATCCAGTGCAAACCGGCACATACACCCGTTCGAGGGAAGCTGTGCCTGAACAGTTTATCCCTATTTTTCCTGTCCACATTACAGCTTTTCCTATGAACTTCAATTTTAGTATTCGCTTGCCTTTTGAGGCTCTGAAAGAGTCCCATTAAAAGAGTGAGTCAGGTTTTTGTTAAAAATATAAGCTGTTTGAATGCAAAAGGGGCTGAGAAGGGCGGTGGGAGCGGGGCTGCCTGCTGCGGGCGCGGGGTCCCCGCTCCGCCTGGCCGGGCAGCGGGCGGCTGCCCAAAGCCCCGTGGCCGGTGGCTTACGTCCCCTCCCACGCCCGCATCCATGTGGCTGCGTTTCACAAGCTTAACTTCGGCGATTTTTCTGATCGGGTCAGAACCAAGGGGGAATCTCTTGTGATGCTGAAAGACAGGATTGGGAGGAGGGACAGAAATTACTGCCAAAATTAAAAAGAAAAAGGAAAAAAACCCATAACAACTCTCCCAGGCTCCTGTAAAACCCCTGGTGTCTGCAACCCGCGGGGGGCGTCGGCCGGGGGAGCCCGACCACCTGCAGGGAAAGGGCTGGCGGGCAGCGGGGCGGAGGTGGCGAGGGCTGCCTGCAGCAATTCCTTTGTGGGAACTTTCCCCAGTGATCGGTTTCTGGCTCTGGGCTCCCATCACCACTCATTGCTAAAGGTGTTAGTGGGCGCTTCCCCACTGGAAGTGCCGTTTGCCCCAGTCCTCTCGTTGGAATCCCAACGTGACATTATCGCTGCCTCAGTTTCTCTCACTATTCAAATAGCAAACGACATTTTTATTCAGTTTCTGCTCTAAACTTTCAAGTAATTTTGCTGAGTGCTTTTAAAATAGCTTGTATGGTGCACCTACAAGCGCATTTCAGTAGTAGATTCTTTTATGCAAAAAAATGCAAAGGCCTTTAGGAAGAATCTGGGTAAGTAATTTACAGTTATTTCTTTATTGTATGCATCATATGAGTTTGGTATAATACAGCCTGTGTTGCTGCTTTCCTTAAGCACAGCAGAGGAGCAGTTTGTGGACCAAACCTCTCATCTGGGTTCTACTATTTTTTTGTTGTTTGTTGTTGAATAAGTAATGCTGAATGTCTTGCTTTTGTGACAGATTGGAGGAAGGGCAGAGACGCCACAGATCAGCTCATAACGACAGCTACCTAGATTAGTATAAATCAACACTATAAGGCTAAAGATTTGGTTTTCTCTCTTTACTCTGTTTTCATTTCCTTGGGTTAAAAGAGGTTTTTTCCCCCTCGTAAATAACTGCTTTGTTTGGCGTATAGGAGCTTCCTCCAGAGTGTGCCAGCTCTAACGTGTAACTTTGTGGCTCAACTAAGCCCACGATGTACACTGAGGATGCTGAAAGTCTTAACCCCCAGAGATCTTGCTCTTTCTGCTGCTTATTGCACATTTCAAGCAGAAACACTCTGTGCAGGAGAGTTCTCCACTTCCTAAATAATTTGGGATCAAAGATCCTGACGCTGGGTTAGGCGAGGCTGAGCATAAATCTGGCTTTCACTGAGATTCATGCTTTCTATTAAAAAAAGAAGTTGTGAAGAACTAACCATGATTGTCTTAATAAATGATATTAATGCCCCTCAAGCAGCATAACTGATCCATCATTTTATACATGGCTCTAAAAAAGGATTAATACTGCTTATGATAGTACAGCTTTCTGAAGTTAATCAGCTCTTCAGTTAGCGTGCAGGTCCTTCTAGAAAGCACGGGCATGTTTGTACAGAGACTTGCGTTAGCAGACCAGTGCCTGTATACCTCGATTTTCATGATATGCAATGGCGTTTTGCTCACCTCATCCACCTGTTCCCAAGCTCTGCACCAGCCGTGGTGCCAAAACGCCTCCTGCGATACCGGCCAGAGCTGGTCGGAGGTTATGGCGTTCTTGGGCACACTGCAGAGCCCAACCCCGTGCCCACAGGTGTCCTGTGGGGAAAGCAAACATAGACGTTTGGTAGGAAATTACCTAAATGAAAGTTTGTAGCTCAATATTTCCTCACCCTTAGTGTAGATTGTGGAACGGGGGACTGAACGGTCACTGTCTGATGTTTCTAAACAGCTGCTTTTAACCCAGGGCTGGTTTTAGTTTAGAGTCATGAGCTGGGATTTCCGATGGCCACCCGTGCCTGGGAACTCGCTGTGTCGGCAACGACCACACTCGTACTCCAGAAGAAATGAAACCTTTCCATGTCTTCTAGCTTGTGGCAAACACCATGGGACAACTGGTGCTTCCACCAATTTCTGTCGCTCTTCACTTGTCACACAAAGATTTGAAAACCCAGCCAACGGGTAAGGCCAACTGCATGCATCCCTTTTTCCAGTACCGTGCCTACTGTGGTACCCTCCTGCCCTCTGGCTGGGTCTGGCTCTCCTAGAGCCCAGCCTTGGGAAACCCATACAAGTTAGCTGGAATTAGAATCATAGAATCACAGAATCATTAAGGTTGGAAAAGACCTTTTAGATCATCCACTCCAATCCCCAGCCCAACACCCCCAGGCCTCCTGAACCATGTCCCCACGTGCCACGTCAACATGTTTTTCGAACCCCCCCAGGGACGGTGACTCCCCCACCTCTCTGGGCAGCCTGTGCCAGGGCCTGACCGCTCTGGCAGGGAAGGCATTTTCCCTCATCTCCAACCTAAACCTCCCCTGACGCAGCTTGAGGCCGTTTCCTCTCATCCTGTCACTGGTGTCTTGGGAGAAGATTCCCACTCCCAATCACTGGGTATGGGAGAAATTCCCATACCCAATTCACTCCTGACCCATAAGCTAATGTCACCTTTCAATTCAGCCAAGTAAACACTGGAAAATAATCCCAAATAGGGGAAACTTAATTTCTGATTTTATAAACAAGTTTTAAAAAAAACCAACGTGATTGATAATGAACAGTTATTGTGCCTTTGGACTTGACTACGCTTGCAGCATATGAGAGGTGGGAGTATTTTGAAAACTTGGGGATGGAGGAAGGTGATCCCAGAGGGGAATATTTCTCTAAAGATTTATTTTCATCAAATGACACTGTGATACACTACATAATCTGATGCCCTTGTTAGTGGTGGTATAACCAAGGCCTCTCCTGCATCTCTGAGAGCGTAGCTAGCTTTAATGGCAGAGAAGATCCCCCCGGCAGATGCCGTGCCAAGAGGAATGGGCTTCCCCCAGGCTGACAGAGGCGCACACAAAAACTGCACGCCTGTTGAAAGAGGTGCACTGTTTTGCCATCGCAAAGAAATGCTTTTACAGCGAGCACTTTCTCCCAGATGCCATCTGTACACAGCGGAAAATGTTCTTCAGGTATTTGAAGGTTTCTCTCCTTTTAAATGTAAAGTTAGGGAGCAAACCAGGGTTAATTACTAGGATGGAATATCAAGCAGCGCACGGGAGAGGGGAGGCAGGTGAAGCCGGGGTTTGCCACCAGCTTGTCCTCCCTTGGGCTCAGGGAGCTCAGCAGCCCCTCACACCCCGCTTTGTGCCTTTCTTTTTCCGACAGCTTTTTCCCCCGGCATATCTTCCTTGCAGGCGCAGAGTGAAGTGCATTTTTAATCCAGAAATGGATTAAAAGTATTAGTTAAAACTAATTATAAATTATGTATCAGGGATTAAGATTTCTTTGTTTATAGAATAGGTTTAGCATTTCCTTTTGGCTTCCACCTCCCGCCATGAGAAGAAAGTTATTGCAATCTGTTGATAGGCATCAGCACGGGCCGGGACTGATATTCCAGTGTGCGCTTCTCTTGTTAAAATATTTCCAAGTGCTGTTGGTTTCCTCTTTTTCAAGGATGACTGCTCTTGCTGAGCATCTCTGTGCAGTTTTTTTTTTTTTCTGATTTTTTTTTTTAAATGAACATAACTTCTTGGATCAGACAGAATTTCAGTGTATACATTTGCTTCGTGGCACTTTCTAATCTGTCTAGGCTGATTTGCAACTCAAATACTAAGAAAATATATTTATGAATGTACTTCTTAATGGAACCAAAACAGATTTCAGAGGAAATATTCAGAGACAGCCAACATTTTTGCATCGTAAATGTGCTGTGTTTCTTATTTTCTCTATTCATTATTACACTTGCAAACAACTCATTGTTGATAATTAATATTAATTTCATACACTTAATTGTCAGTATTACCAGGGGGTGACTAGATCAGCTTCCCAGTATTAAATAATTTTTACCAATTTGTACTGCTCAGCTTGCTGCTTTGCTGATTTCCCAGTTGCTTCATCTCTTCTGCATCTACAGCCAGACACAGGGGGAATCAGAGCGGTTCAAAATCAATAGATCAGCAGCCAGAGCAAGTAGAAAGATGCGCCTTCGCTGCGTGACCGTGCGTCTCCGACAGAAGAGCGATGAGCCATGCTGTATTTGATCATCCGTCCACGCGATCCGTCTCACCACTGGCACACCAGGTGTTTGCACAATATATTGCTTGGATCCATTGCAGAGATGTTAAGTACCGTTAAGAAAGTACAAGTTTTGTCTAATCATAAGCTTGTGTGCTCAGCTCAACAGCCCTGTGTCTTCAGTACCCTGCCGTATTCTCTTCGTCACCTTGATTCAGACCAGTATATTTGCTGATCTGCTGTGGGAACACATTACATAAATACTTTCACATCCAAGCAGGACGGCAAAAATTAATGGTCAGGCTGCACTTCTCCACACCTTTGTGGAAAAGCTCAGAGACACCCCAAAAAAAGTTATGGAAGAGATTATTTGTGCTCTAGAACTGAGACCAACCATTCTGCTTTGGGTATGGGAAGGAGTGGTAGTTTTGGGGGGAAAAAACCCTCCTACTTTGGGATTTTATTTTATTTTTTTAAACAAATTGGATTTTTAAAGGGCTGGTTTTCTGTCGTACAAGAATAATTGCTCGGTAAAGGGCATTCAACGATGATGATTTTGCTACAGGGGTGGTTCTGGAGCGCAAAGACCTGCCTTAGCATGGCAGAAGCTCAGGAACCACCTGCATTACAGGCAGCAGCTCAGGAACAGCCCCAAAAAGCTGCTGCCTAAAGCCAGCACTGCCGTGCACAGCAGAGCATCCCACCGCGCTTGAGCCCACGCCCCGATTAAAGGTTTTCTGATCCCCCCCCCGTGCGCACGCAGAGCGAGCTGCACAGAAGTACACCCAGCTGAGCGCAGGGGAGGTTGAAACCTTCCCATCTCCCGGTAGACAACCTGTTTGGCTCTCCCGTTTCCCTCTTCCTCCTGCCTTAGTTTTGCAGAGCAGGAGGAATTTCAGGGCAGCGAGGGCTTGTCATCGCGGGGCTGGGATGCCACACGCAGAGCTGCCTCGCGCAAGGCGGCCGCCCGGGGGAAACCCGGCCCTAATTGGGAATTTCATGATATTTCAGCACGAGAGGTAAATGTCGGCCGCGGTCCAAGAAAGAACGTTGAACTCCTGCGACAGGATTTAAATGGCTGTGGAATTTGGTGGGACTATTTTTTTTGTAAAAACCTTGGTTTTCATGAAGCCTTTGGGACGTAAGGTTTATGATGGCCTATTTATCCATGCATCTTTCCTCATCTAACAGCCCGTCCCTCCTGTCCTCTTCCCTGCGTGGGAGTATCTCGGTCCCTCCCAGGGACTGCGTATTGCTTAACTTTAAATCATGTATTTCTATTTAAGTGATACTAATCCTGCTTCGGTGCCTAAACAATGTTTTTAATCCCTTGCAACATATAATATGTTATGTGTATGATCTTTTAATACTCTAATACAAAACAAAGAGTGATACTGCAGAAAGTAAAATAAATATCAATGACATCATTATATTTGATGGCTTTCTTTTAACTTTTCATATACTTGTAATAACTGCCATTTTAATGACCTGTTGTTTTCATTACCAACTATCAGATCAGAAGTGATTTAAAAATGAAAACATAATGCCATTTTCTCAATAAATTTGTTTTAGCTAATAGTAGGGGAAAATACATTTACTGATTTTTTTCATATTTTATTTTCACAGCTCTTTTGAAGCAGTGGTTACTTCAAGTTCAGTTTTTGAGTAGTTCACGAGAGCACAAGGCTTTTGTTTGGGAGTTTTTCTTCCTGAGTGGCTCCCGTCATTGTTTACAGCTGACAGAAAGGAGCATTACCTTTATTATTTTTCCAGGAGACTATATGTGTAAATACAGCGACTCATGGTGACAAGGAGACGTATCACAGGGGGGTAGGGTGAGACATTTAAGGCTGTTTGGCTCCCCGGGTCCTTAGGCAGCAAGACCTTGCTCTGCTGTGGTGATGGGAGCTTTAGCTTTAGCGGAAGGTTGATAGGATTGGTCCCTGCTCAATGAAATATGGGTTTTTCAAGGTTTGGGTTTTTTTTTTCATTTCTGAATGGATTCAAAACCTTGCTTGTAAGTTCATCAACAGTGATGATCCCTTCTTTAAAGAATTCACTGGTATTGCCACGACAAAACTGGGCATTAGCCAGAGGTCTATTAAGCACACTGCCTGGCAAAGAGAAAGTTGAATTTTAGAGGGCATGACTCTTGTATTTCTATGAATTCTTCTATATATTGTTTTGATATATAGGATAAAGGAATCATTAGTTCAGTTATACTTTAATCTGTAGATCTGAGTTGGTAAAATAGATTATAGCTACCTATAAACTGAATCGATTATGAACAGGAACTTGCTAAGTCTTCAAAACTGATGAAATTTCATTTTTACATGAATCTACCAACTGCAGAGTGTCTAGAATGAACAGATCCAAAATGCCCCAGGCATGACGTGATTGGTGTAAATCAGGTATCGCCTCTGATAGGAAAATACAAAGGAAACTTTCAAACAGTCCATAGTCTGGAACAGACCTTGATGGTTCATTACAAAACCACTTCTGGGTATTATTTAGGATAGGATTAAAAAAAAAAAAAGGATCTTTTAAATTAATTATTAATCAAGGGACGAGAGAAATGCATCCGCCGAGAAGTTACTTCACACGACTTGGATTTTCTTGCATCTTTCAAAAAAGGTGACGCTGGCAACTCTTGAAGATGTGGCTTAGTGGAGCGTTGGTCTGAGCTGTTGGGATTTGGTTCATACCAATGGTTTCATTAAATACAAGCACTACTTGAGTTTTGCAAGACCCATGAGTTGGTGAATAAATCCTTCCCCCTCCATCCCATATATCGGTTAGGGGCACCACTGGGGTTGTTACTGTTTGTTCTGTAACACATTCAATGTTTGTGAGCTTATCTGAATGAGGAGGGACAGTAGGGGGTTTTAATCTTTTTCTCAGTCACCAGGCATGCCGTGCTGTTTCTGAAGGGACACTTTAGCAGAATACTGCTAATACTCGTTTTTGGGCCCATCCTAAAGATGTTTTCTCATAACTTATTGGCCAATTGGTTTTTCATTTTGCAACACCACCCCCCCGACCCCCGCCGTTGTTCCATTTTTTGCCCAGTTTCCATCACCTTTCCAGGTTCCAGCAATCATCAGGAGGTCTGCAGTCACCCAGCGTTCTTATTTCTTGGTGGAACATCACCCATGCAAATATCAGGGTCTTCCAGGTAAAGCTAATGTGTGTTGGCTTCTCCTCTCTGTGTTTTAACCCTGGTCTTGCTTTTGTTCTACAGTGCAAGCTGACAGTAGCTGGGGGCAGAATGAATGAACAGATTCACTGTGTACATAGCTTTGTACGCAAAATGGGGGGTTAGAGGCTTTGGAGGTGTTTATAATACATGTAGATAAATTACAAAGATATTGGAGAGGTTGGTCTTTGTGTTCGTAGCTGGTCGTACCACAATAGGCTCCTTTGGGAAGAGCAAGCTGTCTACAGCAGCTCCAGGAGCCACAAAGTTTGTAGTTTCATGGATTTGAGGGACTCCACAATAATACCCACTGCGATTTCTCAGTAGCCCTTCTTGCTTTTCTTCTGCTGAGAGAAACGTTGAAGCATAGACCCCGCTAAAAGGGTGGAAAGTTTGCGTTTGGGTTTTTTTTCCCCTCTCTCCATCAAGGTTTGTGGCTACTCCCGGCCATCAACACCTGGTAATATGTGGGGTGCATTGAACCGAAGCCTGCTGGTATCCCACTTCTAGGGGGGCCTTTCGAAGCACCGTGAGCGCCGGCTGGACGGCCTCCAAGCCCTTCCCAGCTGCGAGCTCTCACTGCCTGTGCTTAGGCTGGTTCCTTTGATCCTCTTTGTGTTTACGTGTGCCTCTGTCTATTTATGATTTGATAGCACCATCCGTTGTAGTTCAAAAAAACTTGGTTCTCTGTTACTTTCTCCCATGTTGCCCCAACACTACCAGCAGCGGTCCTCAGATTTCTCTTTAAATTTCTCCCCTGTGGTGCCTGAGAAGATTGCTGGGGGCTAAGCTGCTGGGACGGTACGGCTGGTGCCTATTGCATCGCCCTGGCCTAAACTGTAGGGTGCTTCATCAACTTGCATGTAAAATTGGTCAGGATTAACGAAGCCTCCAGCGCACCCGCCTCTTTTTGGCTTACCAAAACCCTGCTCATGGTAGGGTAGGTAGGTGGTAAATTGCCCACGTTCATGGGTGCTCGTTAATGTACTGTAGCTGGCTTACGACACGTGGTGAAATTTAGATGCAATATATTTAGAACAGGTAAAAAGGAAAAAATATGCACAGTGTTTAATGGGCCTATAAACCCCACTGTTATGTGTAAAAGCAAAGCAGATGGCTTCTGGTGGTCTGCGCAGGCTTCGAGGAGATCGTGGGAACAGGAGTGCTGTCCCCAGCAGCACGGCTCTGTGCCAGTAGTGTCCAAGAAGTTATATTTTTTTGCACTTTAGCTTAAAAACTCTTAGGACTGAAGGAAACATCTAGTTTCTGTTTAGGTTTCGTGATTTCCACTGCAGCACCCACCGCTGCTCAGTGCTGGAGATGGGAAGCTAGCCGGGATGAGTGGCTGGTACCTGCTGGTCGGGCGATGTGTCGCTTAGTCGTGCTACGTGTGGTTTCGGTTTGTGGAGTCATCTCTTCCTTTTTGACTCTTTCAAAGGAGCGAGTTAGTATTGTGCTGGTTTTGTACTCTCGCTACAAATGTTGCCTTCGGAACAGATTCATACTTTGCCATTTTCTGTTCTCGTTACAGTGTTTGTTATGAGAATGAGATATCATAATTTTAATGCCCGGTATAGCCTGAGAAAGACTATAAACATTTAATAGACTCATAAACATAGACTTTAACCTTTTCAATATTCTGTAGCGGGATTGGCCCCCACTGCACTGCATCCCCACAGGTTACCGCTGCGAACACGAGGGATGGCCGCAGCGAGTGAATCAAACAGCAGAAATCCCGAAAAGGTCAAAGCAGCGCGGTTTACTATTATCTTCCTTAGAATATATGAGGCGTTACAATTCCGATACCACATTTTTGTGGCTGAGGCTGGGGCAAGAGGAAGAAATGGCATGGCATAAATCTCTTCTGAAGACAGTCGTTGTAATGGGGTTGGAAAGGAGCACCCACCGAACTCATCCCTTTTAACTCTCCTATGGCCGTGCTGGGTGTCTGCCCTCCTCTTGCCTGCCTCCTGGCTTGTCCTACCTTTGATATACGTAAGACGTAGCAGCAGCTCAGAACAAATTGTGCATGTGCTTTTGTTAGGAGATTAGGAAACTCCCCCTCAAGACTTTTCGGCTAAAATAGCTGTTTGGTATTCTTTCATTTGATGTGCTTTATTTTCTATAAACTAGCAAAATGTTTCTTATAGCCAAGGATGAAGACTGTTATAGAGCAGGAAATGTTCACAGTGCATTTGAAGCTTCAGACGTGGAGGAGTTGGACATCGTCTGATGTTGGCCTGCAGCACGGTAAAACATATCAGACAATGCGGGCTTGAGTTTTTAATCTGGATTTAGGATGAAGGTATTGTAATAGGTGCTCACTTCTGCTGAATTGGGTTTAAATTGCTCCACACACTATTTTTGCCCAAGGAATGGCATTTGGAGCGATTTGATAGGGCTCGTTCCTTGGAAGGAAAAAGCCCCTGCGCAGAGTTGAGAGCCAATACCAGACGTGCAGATCCCGGGGCGAAGAGCTGTGACCCGAATGAGGAGCTCTGTGGTGCCAGATGCAGGAGAGCGTAGATCGCAGGAGGGAAACACGGGACCTTACCTGGCTGCACGTTGTTCTTGCCTGAATCCAGTCTTGGGACGGCTGCAGGGGGAACAGCAGCCACCAGCCTCCCCGGCGCAGCTGGGACAGGCCCGAGTGATGCTTAGTCACAAAGGTTCTTCACCATTGGGAACTGAAAGCTCAGCAATCCAGGTCTGTAATTTTCTCATATTACCATCTTGAAAAATCTTTGAACTTCAGCTTTGTATTTGAAATCTAATCCTGTTATAACTATCTTACTATGCAACTGCATATTTTTCTGGGAAAACCGCTGCCAGTCACTTTACTGTGTATTCATTTCCGTATAGATCTTGTTACAAAGGCAGATTTTCTTTGGCTTTACTACAGCTTTACTACACTATGAAGAATACACGATAGTGAAACCTGTGCTATTACCTTTTCCATCAAAAAGTTATCATGGCTGTAAAATTCTGGGTGTGCTGCATCCTCTCTCTGCTGCGGTTATGAGAAGTTTTGGCCGAGCAGGGCAGGATTTCGTGTTTGTAAGGTGCCGTGTCGTTCCTGCACTCGTGTTGGGTTCCTTTAGCATCGCCTACAGAGAGATTTGTCTACTCTATTGAAAAGCAGGACTGTACAGAAGGATTCGACCCTGCAAAATCTTTACGTGGATGGAATTCCCACGGATTAATGGTTTCCTCCGTGAAGCAGCTTTATCAAAGGTAATAAAGTTTTAAGTCAATAATCTAAACGTACGCAGGGCTGTAATCTCCCTGTAGATTTAGTAATCCCCTGTGACACTTACAGGACAGTTTCTGCAAAGTTAAAATTCCAGCATTAAATTAGGATTTCTTAGGTCTGAGAGATCCACTATGCCCATACAGTGCGTATGGAGCAAGGAGCAGCAGAGTACCACAAACTCAGGTGTGGCAGCGGTGGTATTGACGTGTTAGCAGCTCCATTTTCTGGATCCTGGCAGGGGGAAAAAAAAAGGCTGTGGCTAATTTTCTCTGCCTGCAACTGTCTTCTGGCAGGACTCTGATTTTTCCCTTTCCCCCGTCCAGTACGGAGCCTCGGAAAGCCCCGCGCAATGCCAGCCCCTGCTTTTCCCCAGTAACTACCCAAAATTTGTGCTGCAGAGTCGGACCCCCAGCACCTGCTGGGCGCCTTTCAAGCTGCTTTAACTGGATCACAAGTTCCTAGTTGTAGATAGATGTAACAGAGACTAATCCCATAATCTAGACAGAAGTACAAGCCCTGAACGGGGAGCAGCTCGTGTTACCTCTGTTTGCGCTCCAGCCGCCACGGCAGGAGGAGTTCAGACCTTGTCGTTCCCCTCCCCGAGCCACTTTCTGGTGAGAAGGATCTGTGGGCTGCTTTGATTTGATTTGATTTTTTCCTTCCCAAAGTCTGAAGATAAATATGCGAAACAAAACTTGGTGCTTTGGCCAGAAAGGAAAACAACTTTGCTTCAGAAATGGCGTTTCAATGTTGGGTAAATATTATTTGTACTTGAGATGCAGAAGTCAAGGACTGGCATCATTTAAAAAAAATTAAAATCCAGCAGCAGAATAATGGAGCAGCATTTTCAATTCCTTAATGGTACCGAAGGGGGTGAGAAGGGCTGCTGCCCAGCTTCTCACAGTCACTGCTTGAAATATCCACATTTTTAAAAGATACTTTTGCAGCAGCAGACTCCTTGGTGTCGTTTCAGCGCTGCTCTGTGCGGGGAGAACATCGATCAGGGGCTGCACGGAGCTGCAGAGCCAGGACCCAGCAATCGATAGCACCGCAAAACCAGAGCCGGCAGAAATGATATTTACCATTAGCTTTTTAACTTCTTGTTGACAGGCTCTTACCAGTGACAGCTCTTCCTCGCTCTTCTCTTTCTATCCCCTTCCAAGATTTAACACTGCTTTACCATTTTAATTAAGGACTTGATTCTACCAATATTTACAAGCCGGCGTAGCATGTAGCGCTCGCTGTGAATCGGCGAGCCACAGACCCACATAAAAACCCCTTCACGAGCTTGTATAAACCGTGGCACCGCTCCCATCACCACCATGTAAAACAGTAGTTTTAAATCCCCTTGCTTACCCTGTTTTCCCGAATCTTAAAAACTCGACTGAAAACCCATTTGGGGGTGAGATTTCACATACCGGTCCCCAACTAGAAGTCTGGCTTTCTTTTCCTTACATTAAACCGAAAGTTATTCAGTTTGACCCTTTCCGTACCTTACAGTGTTAACAAAAATAGATGCTTATTGCTTTAATAAAGGTTTTGATTTGAAAATTATTTACCATCTAGACTTCATACACTCTAATTGCTTTTGATCCTTCAGAATATATATAATGGAAAGCAGCTGAAAGACTGGGGTTTAAAAATGGGCTCTTGCACATTTGAAGTAAACTTTATCCTGCAATCACTCATAAAGATCTTAACTGCAGCTATCGCATATCCTAAATATGTAATTGCTGTGGAGCCTTTCCAGTCTATTGGTTACAGGACGCTAGAAAAAGGGGAAAGTGAGTGCAAATGTAGGCCCTGATCTCTGTGGGCGTTTTCGGGGATACTCGGCCATCACCTGCCTAAAACCTTGCCTATATATTTCTTCTAGGATGGAGCCTCGAATAAGGCTGTGCAGGGACACAAAGGAGTCGTTTCGTTTGCATGGAGGAGCTCACTGAATTAAATAGAAGCTGCTCTGGTGAGTAACATGATGACTCGTGTCTGGGTTTTGGGATCAGACCCTTGGCTGAAGGGCATCCTCCCCCAGCCCCGCATGCTCCCCGGCTCCTGGGCGAAGGACTCGCGTTTTAAACGTGCCTCCACCTACGCGTGGCGCTGCCCTAAAAACCAGCGGCCATCTCGGTACCTTGATGCAGGCCCAATAGGACCGGCTGCTCCGCTCTGCTCCGCCTGAACCTAGGGAATCGCTACCTAAAAACAAAGAAACAAAACTCAAAACACTTAATTTCGAGGGATTTTAAATGTATCTTGGTCAAATGTGGTGTAGGTACAGCCTGACTGGTCCAAATTCTGAATGAGCTATAAAGACCGCTGTGAAGTGAGATAGCATCTCTGCTTACTTGTAGACATTCCTGCTGTCGAGCGAACCCCCGCCTGCGGTCCTGGCCCTCTCTAGAGGGGAGGAGAGCACAGCTTGAGAATACTTGAAATTTAAACCCAAAGGAAGCTTCAGGTTTCATATAACATAAGAAGCAGAGGAGATTCAAAAATTGTTAAAGATGTTTAACACTCTCCATTAAAATCACAAAAGTGGCGTAATTCATCGTTATCAGAGAAATGCTTTCTTTCAACCCTTTCTTCTTTAAAGGATGGCGTGAGATATTTCCGTACTAAATTAGTTTCCTCCATTAGTGTGAACGGCTGCTACGTGCGCACCATAAATTCTGCATAGCGGGAGACACGCGTGTGCAAAGGCTGCAGAGGCAAGGCCGCTTCGCTCCTCGAAGGAGAGCTGAGGGAGAAGCTGCTGTAAGCCCGGAGGTCTGCAGAGCCTGCGAGATAGACACGTGCTGGTGGGCAGCTTATATAAACCTCGGATGTGCTCGTTCTGGATTTACTTTATTAGAACGAAGACCAAATTTGGAGTCTCTCGTTCTTAAGATTATACCCTGTGCTTCTTTCCACCCCGTCTTGAGTTCTTTTTTTAAGAATTTCCTAAATTCAGAAGATAACCTCATCCATGACTGTGATGCTGAAGTTTCTTTCCCTGCCCTTGGTTTGGTGGGACTTTTGGGTGCTGAGCATCGCCAGCTGCCCCGCTCCGCCCGGGTGCGCTCAGCACCCCGCGGCCTCCCCGCGATGCGGCGGGTGACGGGCAGCAAGGACGACAACAGTGATCTGTACTTAACATTAGGTGGCACAAAAGAGTTTCCTTTTGCTCACAGGAATACTGAAATATATGGGCAATAATAGCAGAGATTTTCTTTTCTTTAAATGAAATTCTCCTTCCCTATTTTTTCCAGCTTTCACATGGTGTTTGAAGTACTTCTGTTTATGAACTTACCAGATTTCATTTTTTCATTGCATCTTTTTTGCCTCTTTAACATAGTTTGTTTCAAAATAACACATAACCCAGCCCTCGCTGTGGTTGTATTTACAGAACGGCCAAAGGGCTCTAAAACAGGCTAATTTCAGTGAACCGCCTTCTGTCCTTCCTCCAAACCGCTGCTGGCCGTAAGAGCGTTACCTCTCGGCACCCTGAACATTGAGAGCCAGCGTGACCACGTCGGGGATGTTTTTTAACGTGAAGCTTTTCCTCTGTGCCTTTAGCTGGGGCCGTTTACAAACCGCGGCCATTTACTCCTGGTTTGTACCCGCGCTACTTGGTGCAGCTGACCGAGAAATGTGATTTGGGGGGGTTATATTTCCTTCTCCTGTTGTAATCCTTTCCAAAACAACTTGCAGGCTGTCGTCCCGCTGCGGAGGCTTTGCTGCCCCGGCGCGGGGGCGAGCGCAGGCCGCTCACCCCGACGCCCCGGTGCCCGCGCTGTGCTGCAGCTCGCAAAGGTTTACAAAAAAAATAAATGAGATTTACGGTTAAGAAACAAAGCGTCACCCACTGTTTACGTCCCAGAGCCCTCTTGCTAACAGGTACAGCACCGTGGGTTTGTCGTAACCGGTGTGGGAAGGTGCGTGTCCGCCCGTGCCGGGTTATTACAGAGCGCTCGCTCCTCGCTCGGGTCACTTCTCAGGACTCCTGAAGGTAATTTTATTTTCCCCACCCCTGAACTATGCGCAGAAGGGCTAGTTATTGTTTTCTCCAAGGTTCAGCTTCAGAAAAGGGGAAAGAAAACAACAACAATAACAAAAGGGCCGTTTGGCTGATGATGCGGTCAAGTTTGCTGCTCCCCTACCTCCGCCCCCCCGGTACCCCCCCCCGGCCGGGGTGCGGGGACAGAGCTTCCCCGTTTCACCCCATTAGATGTGATTAACTGTTATTGTTCCTCCCGAACACGCCACTTCCCGCCCGGGGGGGGATGTTGGGGCACAGGAGCCCCCCCCCGCCGCCCCCTCCGCTCCCGCGTGGGGGGGGGAAGGATGGAACAAAAGAAACTTCCTTGGTGCCCCAATCTCTGCGGCTGGGGGGGACGGATGGACAGATGGATGGACACCCCAGCCGGGTCCCCATCGGGGGGTGGGGGGGGGGCGAGGCCAGCGCCCCCCTGCCCCATTCAGTGCTATACGCTCCATAGACACGCACACAAATATTTACATACACCGCATATAGACGCAGCGCTGCCCGTCCCCCCCGCCACCAAACCTCCTTTTTTCACCCCAAAACCGCACTTTCCGCGGCAGGTGACAGTCGGGCACAGGGCTGGGGCCCCCCCTCTTGCCCCAGAGGGCCCCGGCCCTGCCCGCGGGGGGACCCCGGGGGTGGGGGGGCAAGGCCGGGGGGTCCCCGCCGACCCCCCCCCCCCCCGCTGCCCGCACCCCCGCCTCGGCCAGAACACAAACCACGCGAGGGAATTGTTAATCTTTCCTTTTTTTTTTTTTCTTTTTTTTTTTTTTTTTGTAAAAATGTTTATTTAAACCTTTTTTAATTTTCTTTCTTTTTTTTTTACCTTTTACAACAATAAAATATTGCGTCAATATAAACCCCTTGACTAAACCCGGTCAACAACCAAACGTTACAGCGACTCGCGTGTTTCTTTAGTATTTTTTTTCTGACACCCATTTAGGCTTTTTTTTCCTCTTTCTGAAACGTTTTTTTTTTTTTTTCCCTTTTTTTTTTTTTTTAAACATAATGCGGAATTTATTGAAAATAAATAATTGTTGGCAACTGCAATAGGCAATTTTGGATAAAATAGTTGAAAAAAGCAACCTTTAATGAAAATAGCGTTTATTATACATCAGTTACTAAATGAATAAACTAAATGATCTTTCTTTAAATTAATAACTTCCAAAAAACGTTTAATATACAAAACTGTACAGTTATAAAGTTGGCAGAAATAGGCAGGTCCTCAGTGTCGAGTTTATTATTTTTTTCTTTTTTTCCTTTTTTTTTTTTAAGCGCTTACTGCAAAATACTTGAAAAATAGAAATGTCGAAAGGAAAAAAAAAAAAATCTTGAACGCCGGGGAGGGAGAGGGGCGGTGCGGGGGGAGCCGCGGTGCGGGGGGAGCCGCGGTGCGGGGCCGCACCGGGCCCGGCCCGGCCCTGGGGGGGTCCCCGGGTGCGGGGGGGAGCCCCGGGTGCGGGGGGGAGCCCGGCCCGGCGGCCCCGAGCCAGCCCGGCCGCGGGGTGGGTGCGGGTGCAGCGAGTGCGCTTGGCCGCGCAGCCGCACCCCCGCACAGCAATGCCCCCTCCGCGCGTGGGTGCGTGGGCGTTGCACCCCCCCGTCCTTGGGTACCAGGAGGAGAGGGGGCGGCTCACGCTCAGCACTTCCCCGTGCCGAAAAATGGTTACGGTTTTAGCGACTTTTCCTTTGTTTTTCTCCTTATTCGTTTTGGTTTTGTTGGGGTTTTTTTTTTGTTTGTTTTTTAAATAAAAGCTTTTCAACAAATCCAGCATCTCCCTGTGGCGCGGAAATAAGCTCAGCGTGAACCAAATGCGGGCGTTTTCTGTCGCTCTTCCCCCCCCCCCGCCCCCCCCAAATTCATGAGCCACCCCTTTCCTCTTCACCCCCGAAACAAAAATACAGAGAAACCGATTTCCGAAGCCAAAGCGCAGAAGTATCAAGGTGTTTTACTACAGACCTCTCAGTCTGGCGCTGCTCAAAAAGCCCAACTCATCTTCGGAAAGAAAAGGACTGGCCAATGCCACGGGTTTGGTTGTGATGCTTAATTTGGGATAAATCTCTTAGAAATAATTATTTCTATTTTTTTTTTCCTTTGGAAGAAGGGGAGGGGTGTCAGGATTGTACCCCGACCGTTTTACCGTGTTGGGAAGTTGTTGAAAAGGCGGGGGGGGGGGGGGGGGGGGGGGACAAAACAACAACAAACCAGCTGCAACAAATAAGCCTGTTCTTCACGACGGTGCGCGGGGCTCCGCGGGGCTCCGCGGGCGCGGAGGGAGCCCCGTTTCTTCGGGGGGGTGGGGGGCGGAGGAAGGGCCACGGCCACCCTGCCCCGTCCCCGGCGGGTGACATTGCCGGTGCGAGGGGAAGGGAGAACCGTTTGGACTGCTCAATTCGATACAAATTAGGTCACAAATATTGTGTACAGTTTGTAGTAAAACACCTCAGACATTTAAAAACGCTATATAAGTCTTTAAAAATGCAAAACTAGTCTATTGTAAAACAGATTCACCTGAAATACAGCTGATATAACCAAGGCGCTGGAAGGTTATTCATAGGCACACATCTGTCTTTCCTTTTCTGTCGGGTTTTTTTTTTTCCTTATTTTTTTTCTTTTTTTTTTCCGTGGGTTTTCTTTTTTCCTTTTTTTTTTTTTTTTGCTTTTTTTTCTCTTTTTTTTAAAATTTTTTTTCCTTCGTCCTAGCGGAGACCGAAAAAAAACCAAAACAAACCTTGTCTGCGAGTAAACACACCGTGTACCGATCAGCGGAAAGGTCAGAGAGAGGAAGAAAAAAAAAAAAAACCAAATATATATATATATATATATTGCCCAGGCGGCGAGCGGGGAGCCCCCGCTCCACGTCTCCCGCCTCTCGGAAACCATAAGTTAAAGCCCCCGGCGGAAAAAAAAAAAAAAAAAAGAAAAAAAAAAGAAAAAAAAAAAAAAGGAAAAAACCAAAAGGCTATATCCGCGCAGTCCTGCCTGCCGGGGCAGCCCCGGTCAGAGGTCGTGGCAGGCCGTGTCCGTTTTCACGCCGTGGGAGAACACGTCGTGCTGCGGCTGCTCCCCCGGCGGGGTCATGCGCTTCTCCTTCTGCCGCCGGTTGCAGAACCAGACCCGCACCACCTCCTTCTCCAGCTGCAGGCTGTCTGCCAGCGAGGAGATCTCCTGGGCGGCCGGCTTGGGGCACTTGAGAAAGTGCGTTTCCAGCACGCCCTTGACACTCACCTCGATGGAGGTCCGCTTCTTCCTCTTCCTCCCCTGCGCCGCGATCTTATCGATGCTGGTGGGGCTGCCGGTGGAGGAGTCGGCCTCCTCCAGCCACTTGTTCAGCAGCGGCTTCAGCTTGCACATGTTCTTGAAGCTGAGCTGCAGGGCCTCGAAGCGGCAGATGGTGGTCTGCGAGAAGACGTTGCCGTAGAGGGTCCCCAGGGGCCAAGCCCACGTCGGCCTGGGTGAAGCCCAGCTTGATGCGCCGCTGTTTGAACTGCTTGGCGAACTGCTCCAGCTCGTCCGAGGTCGGCGTCTCCTCATCCGAGTGGTCCTGGCAGTGGTGCCCGCCCAGCTCGCCGTGCTCCCCGCCACCCTCGCCCCGCAGCCCCGGGTGCAAGCCCTGCGCGGCGGCGGCGGCGGGCGGCGGGGTCATCCCGCCGTGCTCCAGCATCCCGCCCACCGCGAAACCGGCCTGCGAGTACACGTTGAGGGGTTGCCCGGTGGCGGCGGCGGGGGGGGGCGGCCAGCGAGGCGCTGTGGGCCGGGCTGGCGCCCCAAGCGCTGGGGTGGTTGGCGTGGGGCGAGTGGTGGGAGACGTGGGGCGAGCGGTGGTGGATGATGGCGCCCAGCTGCAGGTCCTCCCGGCCCGGTTTGACGTCGGGCTGCTCCAGCGGGCCGCCGGCCAGCGCCGAGGGCCAGGGCCCGCCGTCGCTGAGGCTGGTCACCCAGTGGTGCCCCAGCGGGTGCCCATTGCCGGGGACGCCCTGCAGGTACTCGCTCTGCAGCAGCTTCTGCGGGTTGCGGAAGGGGCTCCCCTGCTGCATGCCCGCGCCGTCCGCATGGGCGAGCGAGCCGGAGCCGAGGAGGCTGTAGGGGTTGGAGGCGGCTGTGGCCATGGCCGCCGCGCAGCCCCCACGAGTTATACTGTGGCGGCGCCGCCGCTTCAGCCTTTGACATCCACCGGCACGGCGGACCGGGCAGCGGCCCACCGCCGACTGGCAGCCGCGCCGCCCAATGGGGCCGCGCCGCCGGCGGGGCCGCGCCGGGCGGGCCAATGGGAGGGACGAGGAGGCCGGCCGCGGCGGAGGTGGGGCGGGGCGAGGGTGCCGGGCGCGCCGCGCGGGACCGAGGCAGGAAGTGAATCACTCCGCCGGCACCGGGGGCCGGGCGCGAGGCGGCCCCGCCGCTTAACTCCTTCCGCGCCGCGCACGGCGCCGGGCGGGGAGGGGAGCGGAGCGGAGCGGAGCGGGGCGGGGAGGGGGGGGACACACGCGGGGCACGGCTTAAATGGGGAGCGATTAGCGCCGGGGGAGAGCGCGGCAGAGGTTAAACGGCGGCGCCCGGGCGGGACCACCCCGGTGCGGTGCGGTGCGGTGCGGTGTGGAGCAGGGCAGGGCAGCCCGGCCCCCGCCGCGCCCCCGAGACCCCGCCGGTCCGCTCAGGTCCGGGAGGGCTGCGCCGCTCCTCTCCTCTGCCTCGGCGGCTGCCGCTGCTCCGCTGCCCCGAGCCGCGCGTGTCCCGCGGTGCGAGCTGAGGAGCAAAAAAAAAAAAAACCCCAAACAAAACCCCACCAAACCCCCCAAAATAATAATTTAAAAAAGCCCCAAAAGGCGCTGGCCGTCCTCCCCGTCGGTAAATCTCGGTGGTGCCTCCTCAAAGTTTGCAGCCCGAAGCACACGGGCGCCGCCGGTGCGCGCCTGGCGTGCGGTCTGCGGGGGGAGGGGGGGATCACAAAAAGAAAAAGCGGGGGAAAAGGGAAAATCAAGGGGGAAAAGGCGCGTGCGGCCCTCAGGCCCCACCGGGGGGGGGTCGGGGGGAGGAGCGCCGTGCCCCCCCCTCCGGGGCTGCCCGGGGCCCGGCGGGGAGAGCCAGAGCCCCGCACCCGCCCCGCACCCGCCGTGCCCCGCCGGGGCGGCTGCGGGGCTCCGGCGGGGAGAGCCAGAGCCCCGGTACCTCCGAACCGCTCCCGAGTTAAAAAAATGACCTTTCCCTGCATAATTTTGGAGGTAACCTAGCTGCGTAATTATATTTGCACTTACAGAAGACTGCATCAGAGTTCCCTTATTGGTTTGAAATTCCATTAAATATATTGCAAGAGCTCCTAGGTTAAGCTTGATTTAAATTTGCATACATTTTCATATATTTAGCAGAAATAAAAGAAGGCTTGCAGCTACCAGAAAGTCATTAAGGCATTAGTTTCTCTGAGAAGACAGATCTGAAGAAAATTCAAGAAAATGAGAAAATAGATATAAATAAGGTGAGCGCTCCTCTGATTCCTTTATAGCCGGGTGGCAGCGTCGCTTTCCTCATTATAATAATAATAATAATAACAATTATCGCAATAATTTCGGGCCGGGGCTCGGGCAGGGCGCAGCCTGCGAGACGGGGCGAAGGCAGGGCTGGCCGTTCAGCAGCCGAGCGGGGGGGGGGGGGGGGGGTGCGTTGCTGGAGGCAAATCGCGATATATCGGGAGAGGTTGCGGGTCTCCGGGCGCGTCCCCGGGGCGGGCGGCCGCTGCCCTGCGCACCCGCGCCCGCTCCGCGCCTCCCGCAGCCCCCCCTCCCCGCCACCCCGGGGGTGATGGGGGTGGGGGGGGAGATAACTTGGGGAAAGAAATTTTAAAAATCAAGTTTGGGGGTGGAGGGGGAGCGGTGCGTGTGCGGCGGCGGGGAGCGGGGGGGGCAGAGGGAGGTCAGCGCAGGCAAAATGTCTCCGTGAGAGCTGCGGTTCCACCGGCGGGGTCCGGAGCGGGGCCGAGCCCGCCGGCGGCGCGGGGGAAGGCGGGGAGGGCAGGGAAGGAGGTAGATCAGCAGCCCTCTTTTTTTTTTTTTTTTCCCCTTTCTTCCCCTTTTTTTCCACCCCCATGATGCTCCCCCCCCACTCCGCCTTTGCAAGCTTCGCGAAACAAATATCACCCGCGGAAGGTAAAAAAAAAAAATTAAAAAATAAAAAACCCCCCGCACTGTATGAAAACGGAACTAAATTATTTAAAATTAATTTGCACTTTAACTTGCGAAACAATTTTTCAAATCCCATTGCCCGTGAAAATAGCTGTTCAGCTCCGCCGTTTAATTAAGGCAGAGTCTCGAGCAGGGAAATAAAACCCCGAACGTCCCATTTTAATATTTGTTGCAAATGTATCTAAGGCAGAGGCCGGCACTCCGCGGCGCTCCGCTCCTGAGGAGGCGGCTCGCACCTCGCCTATAGGAGAGCATGGTGGATTTTAAAGTGTTTTTATCTGCATATAGTTAAATCTTCTTGCTGTTCTAACTAATCTGCTGGAGAGGGTTTCTTTAGCTCTTTCCTGTCAGTCTAACTTCCCAAGTGTAACAGATGCCGCTCTCAAGCGGTCCTTTCTGCTGCTTTTCTTTATTCAGCCTCGCATATTTCTCCCCATGATCTGGGTTTCCATAGAGAGAGGAATAAAAGGGGGACCATGGCCACAAATCCCCTGCCCCATGCAGAATAAAAGAGCCTTATTCAATAGACGACCCCGTCTGGACATGGGAGAAAAATAAGTACATGCAAAGCTACTGTTGCAAGAATTTGTAACTTATTTTTCATACACTGAAACCCGTTAAAGTTTTTATTTTTTTTGAACAACAACAACAACAAAAGTTTCTGGGTTCGGACGGTGCGCCCCAGCCCTCTGGGTGCCTCCGCACCCCAGGGACCCCCGTTTCCCCAACAAATAACTCGCTTTAACACCGATTTTTTTTTTTTCTTCCTTTCCCCCCCCCCTCCTGCTAAATCTTTGGCATGAGAAAGATGGCACAATAGCCGAAAGCAGCCTACCGTCTTGGGGCAGCTAGAAGTCGCTATAGAGAGAAAAAAAAAAACCGCTTTGAAGTGGAGGAGCTGTAATTGTGTCGAGTCCCCCTCGGCCGGCGGAGGCACGGGAGGGATCCGGGGGGGTGGGGGGTCACCCGGGTGCGCGGCTCCGGCGTTTCCCCTTCGTGGGGAGCGGGACCCACGAGTGGAGCCGGCGGGGCAGGGCTGGAGGGCTGGTTCTCCCCGGCACCAAACCCCCAGGGTCCCCTTTAAGAGCTAGAACTAAAACGCGAACGCGGGGTGCGTCTGTGCGTGGCTGTGTTTCTAAGCCGTTCTATAGGCGCCTCTTTAGGCGTCTCTAAACGTCGGCTCCTCGGAGGAGCGAGCCCAGAAGCGGGAGGAACGGGTTTATTACCGCGGCAGGGCTGATTTTATTATATTTTAGAAATTTTCTCTCTTTTTTTTTTTTTTTTTTTTTTTTTCCTTCTCGTTCTTCATCTGCGGGAGAGTGGGGTGGGTGGGTGGGGGGAAAAGGTCTAAAAGAGGTTCGTTTTGATTGTGTTTAATACAGCATGAAGCTCGGAGCGGTAAGCTGCGGCTCGGTGTCATGACCTCTATATTGAAAACTTCACCTTCAACACAAGTTCACTTTAGAGACAGGACGAGTTAGATTGCGCTTGGTGGGAACAAGTGCAAATTTAAAACCAGAGTCAATCATAACGGGGGTGGGGGTTGGGAAAGGGCAATGTAACCGTTTCTGAAGCCAGGAGTTAAGGTTTTTTGGGTTTGGGGTCTGGTTTTTTTTTTTTTTTTTAAATTTCATTGTGCACATCGAGGCGCCGGTGCTAACGTGGAAGCCCAGGCACCCATCAGCTCAGCCAGCAGGGCTGGGAAACCAGCTCCTGGATCTCCGGAGGTGCCTTGTGAAACCCTAACCTGCATGGGGGAAGGTTAGGAGGAAAAGAGGAATTTACAGAGTATTAGCAGAAATTAGCCAATACCGACACAAGCTCAATCAGGTTTTTTTTTGTGGGTTTTTTTTTTTTTTGGGGGGGGGTGTCTCTGTTGGCTGCTCTTGAACGTGAGTAAATGCTGTGCAGGGAGAGAGGAGGGAGAGCCACAGCCACACACTGCCATCTCAGAGCCATAGCCAGGAGATGGACTGACAGATTGCAAATTAAAATAGTCCTAATGTAAGAATGAATGCAGCCCCCCCAAATCTCTCCCAGCACCAGCCCCCTTAGTAATAAGCCCGGCTCAGAGGGAGCGTTGCTGCGGCTGGGCTGGTCCTGCGCCCGGAGAAAGGCTAGGGAGGGACAATAAAGCCAGTCCCGGGCAGAGAAAAATCACAAGGTAAATAGCATTTGTATTCTCGCTCCTGCGGTTTCCAAAGAGGCTTGGGCGACTCCTCGCTCCTCTGCTCGAATCGCCTGTTATTATTATAATTATTATTTTATTTCCACGTTGTTAATATTTGAAAAATGTACTTGCTGGGGGGGTGGAAAAGAAACATGTCGTTCATTTGTGCTCTACCACGTCATGTTCAGGTCACTGTTGTTTTTTTTTTGAGCCGGGTTGGTTTGTAGCAGGTATTGTCTCGAACATTTGGTTGATTTGCAGCCGAGGGGGGGGGAGGAAGCAAACCCGACTATTCCGGGAAGTCTCTCCACAGTGCAGGTTTTTACCGTGGGGCCGGTTTTGCCGTTTATTAAATCCACGTATTGAAACGTCGGGTTTTGTTGTGGGTTTAATGGCGAAATGCGGATGGCGGGAGGCAGCCGGGGCGCGGGGCTCCGGCCCCTTCCCCGGGCGGCGGCGGCGGCGTGCGGGGTCACGGCGGGAGCTGCGGGGTGTGCCCGGCTGTGCGGGGCACGGCCCTGCGGCGCGGGCGCTGCCCCCAGCCCGCCATCCAAGCGGGCGGCGTGACGGCAATGCTTCACCCCGCACCGAAATCCCCCCGTTTTGCTTTGGCTGGGGGTTTTTGGTCGGGGCGTTGGGGGGTTGGTTTGTTTGTCTGGGATTTTGATGGTTTTTGTTTTGGTTTGGTTTGTTTGGGTTTTTTTTTTTGTTTTGTTTTTGTGTTTGTTTGTTTATTTTTCCTCCTGAAGTGTCTCCCCCCAGCAAACAGGGGCGATGGGTTTTACAGACGGACAGACAACCACAGCCCCCGTGGGCGGGGGCAGGAGCCAGATCCCCTTCCAAACCAGAGGCCGCCCTGCCCGTATCTTAGAAATAATTCAAATACAATTCCCGAACGGAGAGATTTCTGCTCAGGCGTATTTAAAGGAAAGTGGGTTGGATTTGAAACCGCACTAAATGGCATGCTATTTAACCTCTGTTGACTAATGAGACATTGAAGACAAATAGCTCTATTCCTTGGATGACAAATACCTGCATTGTTGTTTGCTCGCTTACTGAACAATTTCAATTTTTTGTTGTTGTTGTTGTTGTTGATTTGTGTTTGGTTTTTTTTTTTTCTTTTAAACTCTACATTTCCCCAGCTTTACCATTCATCCCGCAAAGCCTCCGGGGACTGTCCTGATCCCGCAAAGGGATCTCAACGCCTCCCGCACTTTGCAGCGCCTCGTCTCTCCTACATTTACATTTACAAATTCCTCGGCGGCGCTGCTAATTCTTCGTTTTCTCGCAGGCGAAACGCTTACGGCTCGGTGCAAAGTTTCCTCCCCGCTTCACTCAGGTCGCGCCAACCGAAGCTGTTATAAAAACCCCCAACTTTCAGGCCGGGCTGTGCTGCTAAAAGATGTTTCCTTCGTGGGTCGCGCGTGGGCGACGCAAGAAGGCGGGAAGGGACGTGGGGCGGTTTCGCTCAGCCTTTGCCACAGCCCCGTTTCCTCGCGTGGGGCCCGCGCAGCGCCCAAAGGCTTTGCCCACGCGTGAGCCGGGACCCTCCCGGGGGGGAAGCCCGAGCCCTCCTTGCCCCGCAGGCTGGGGGTGCCTCCTGTCGTCCCCCCCCCTTCCACCGAGCCGGGATGAGCCTCCGGGGGTCCCGGCGCACCTCGGGCGGGCAGGTGATTGCCGGGCCGGGGGACCCCCCTCCTTGCACTTCGAGGTGTGCCCCCGCCCCCCCCCCCCCGCAATAACCCCGGCCCCCGCAGAAAGAACCTGCTGGGGCTTAACCCCCGCCTCCGCAAGCCGCTTCTCCCCTGGCACCTCCTCTCTCCCCCCGCGGCTGCAGGAGAAGCCTGGTTCAAGCCTCTGGAAGCTACAACACCCCTTCCCCGGACCTTCTCCTCTCTGCCTTCCCTGGGCGGGGGGGCTGCGGGGTGTCCCGGGCCCGGCGGGGGCTGCGTGGGGACGGGGGGGAGGAAGGCAGGCAATAAATCAGCTCGGGTCCCCAGGACGCAAACGGACGCTCACACGGGAGAGTGGCCATCAAAGGGGAAAGAGGCAGCCCCTCGCCTGCGAGAAATACCTAGGAGTAAATCAAAGTCGGGGTGCTCGGAGGGGGGGCGGGCAGGGGGCTGCGGGCGGGGCGGGGGGGGGGGGGGCCGGTGTGCCGGGGGGTGCCGTCCCTGCCTTGCCCGGGAGCGCTGGGTCAGAGCCGGGGAAAGGCACTCTGCAAACTTCTAAACAAATCACCGGCCGTCTCGATGTTTGGTTTGGTTTTTATCCTGCTTCAGGCGTTGGAAATTGTCCCTCTTGGGGGTGGCGGGGGAGGAGGGAGCGGAGCAACGCCAGCGCTGTCGGACGTGGAGTTATTTCATATTTTAGCAAATAAACGGCGGGCGGGAGGCTCCCCCAGAGAGCGAGGGGGCTCCGAGCCAGCCCCTAAAGTTGGGGGTTTGGCGATGCAGGAGTCGCAGGTAGCCCTTTGCAGGCCCTTCGTGGACCTGTGGGAACTCGCAGCCGGGGGAGGGGGACGGGGACACCCCATGCCTGGGCTGGCTGATGAAGAGCCCCCAGGAGAGCCGGCTCCCCCCCTCGGACAGCACAGTTTTGAAGTGCCACATTCAAGGCTTTCCTATTTGCTTCTTCTCCAAACTGTTTAGAAATTACTAGTAGCGGATAAGTAAATTGCAAGTAAACCTAGTGAATTAGGATGATTCTCTATCAGTTTAATTTATGTTTTATAGTTAGTTTAGCCTTCTGATTTGATTGCCTTAGTAATGTGAATTGCCTACAGCTGCTGATGATACAGCTTTAATTCTGTTTTAAAGGTCATGTAAACATGTGCCTGTAGCATAAGGAATGCAAATTCAATTCCCTTTTAATGCTTCCTCACATTCACTTCACAGCCTTCACCTAGAAAATTAGCAGGATTTAATAGAAAACTGTTTGAATGCTCGGATTTCATTAAAAGCCCCTCTCCCTCCCAGGCGTGGCTCTCCCTGGGCCCCCCCACGCCCGTGACGCCACCACCCACGCGCTTCCCACGCCCGTTTTGGGGAAGAACAAGGCGGTTCCCGCCCCGGGATGGAATCCTTATCTTCACCCCGGAGCTTTGTTTAGCTGTAGGTAAACGCCACCCGACCGGACAAGCCGGCGACACCGCGAGTTACCCCCCCAAAAAAGGGGGCGAGAGCGTGGTGCAGGTGTAGAGCTGTGCGTTAGGCTGGCAGGCAGCTGCGCGCTTCCCTTACGTCACGGTGAAAGATGGTGCTGGGAATGAGAAATTGGGTTAAAATAGTTGGTTTCGGCCGAGGTGGAAGGCAGAGGCTCTCCGCATCAGCGGGGGGAGAAGCCGTGCCCAGAGGCCAAGGTGAGAGGCTTAAATGCGAGACGCCTGCGCCTTGGGGACAAGATATTTTCAGATTAATTTTTGAACACAGCCGGCCCTGAGTTGGTGAGGGATTGCTTCACCCCACTGTGCTCCGGGAAAAAAAGAAGGAAAAGCAAAAAAAAAAAAAAAAAAAATCATCTCCACCTTTTCCCCACGTTTCAAAGGGTTTTAGGGAAGTTGCGGGGAAGTTTAGCCGGGGAAGCCTTTGAAGGGACCGGCTCTAACGAGCGGGGAAGAGCGTCAAAAAAAAAAAAAAATCCAGACTCTGGAGGCGCTTTGAAAAGGGAACGAGCTGCAACTGCACAGGGAAACCGGCGATTTCGGCGGCCCCTCCCGCGGCGGGGACCCGGGCGGCTCCGGGCGAGCGGGGCCGGCTGCCCCGCACCCCGCCCGGGGCAGCTCCCTCCTCCCCGCCCCGGGGGGAGCCCCGCACCACCAGCCCCGCACCATCCCGGGAGCCCCGGCGGGACGGGCCCGGCGCTCGGGGGCGGGGGGGGGGGCTTGTGCCGTCCCTAAAAGCCTCCCGACCGCCGGCGTGGCCCGGGCTGCACCCCCGCCCCCACTTCCCTCCATCCCTCCCCTTCCCTCCACAACCCCCCCCGCCTTCCTCCGGCCAGGGCTGCCTCCATCCCCACGGGCCCTTCCTCCCCCTCCCTGCCACCCCACTTGCTGGGGTAACGGTGCGTTCGCCCCCGGGGCCCCCACGGAGGCGAAAGGAGCGGGGGTGCGGGAAGGCACCTGCCCCCCCCCGCGGCGCTGGGGAACCCAAGCTGCGCCCGCCTCTCTCCTGCGCGGAAAAGAGCGATTTTTTTTTTTTTTTGCAAAAATCTTAATACGCGTAGTAACAGCTCATTGGTGATTCTGTTAATGTCGCACACCTCATTAAATAGCCCCAAACATAAGGAGGTTTAAATGACTTTATTGAATTAAAAATAGCATAGGAAATCACCTATGGTACTTTCATCAAATAATTAATGTAAACTATATACATATAGTGAGAGATTCCTCTTAACAAATCTATTCATAAAACGCGCGGGGGTTTGCTTAATGGCTGACATAACTTAGAGCAGCACAACTCGCTCGAAACGTTGAGCCACACTCGTGCGCTTCCTAATACGTTCCTGTATGTTTCCCTGAGTGTTTTTCTTCCTTATCTTTTTTTATATCTGAAGTTCTATTCCCCTCCTCTGCTCCATGTATTTGATCATTTTTTCAAGTCCCTTGGCTGAACCAATCTCTTTTCATGCAGAGGATAAAAAGAGAAAAACTTCAAAGTAGGTTCAGGTAATTAACAGCTGAGGGGAATATAATCTAAACCATAGGCCCTGCTTTGCACCCAGGTCTGCTTTCAGAGCCAGCCGGCAAGGGAGTGCCTATTCCCTATAGCATCCAAATCTGCTTCCTCTGAACAGCTTTGCCAGGCCTCCAGTTATCACATCTGCATTTCAAACACCATGTCTCTGGCATTAATTATTAATTAGCCTACAGTCACCCCAGAGGATTTAAGTTCCAGCCTGCACATACTTATTCATTGACCTCTATCTTAGTTTTTGTTGGAAAAAACCCACTAGAATGCTTAATAATTTCCTTTCTCTCAGACCCTCTGTTCTAGTTTCACGGAAGGGAAACAGTATATTTTCAGAGATGGAAAATCACAGGGTTGTCTAGAAATTTGTTTAGAGCAAAACGCTATGTCAAGAGTTTGAACAAACCGTTTCAAAAGAATTAGAAGGAATTTTTGCATGAGTATTTTTGCCTTTGACAAATGAATTTATGGACTTCCCAGAACTGAGGGGCGGCGGATACAAATACAGCGCGGTTTGGCTCTATGCGGAATATCACTTTAAAAATACAAACTGGGTTGAATTACCGGGTAGCACACTTATATGATCAAACTAATGCAAACGTTTATTTGAAGGCTTGGGGGTTACGCTGCTGTTGACACTAGTGAGAATTAAAAAAAAAAAGCCTTTGCGAGGCACATTAAGTACTCGGGCATTAAATGCGCGCTCCGGCCTCGGGAATATGGAACCGAAGAAGTACCTTTTGCAACCGTCTTGCATCATTCCCAAGGTAGTTTGGAAGATGCTCTTTTGCCATTAGAATAAGTCTGTATCTTACTACTGCTTCCTTGGCCATCGCGTATTAAGGTTCCAGAGGTAAAAAGATTGGAGTAATCGGGTAGGAATTAGGTTATATGATTCTCTTTTTTGCAATGCGACGTGAAGTTCAAAGTGATCGTTGCGGTTTGGATGAGTTGTGTGCTGGATACTGCCTTTTGCTGACGTGTTTTAATACTACAATGTCCCAACCCCCTGAACGAGTCTTATTTTAATGCCTCGTGCAATTATCCGGAGATAAACTTCCTTATATATATTGCCATGGCTTCTCAGCTTTCTATGTGGTGGAACTATCGCAAATAATCATTGAAACATAAAATATTCCTCCGCTTTGTTTCCTAAGGAAGTGTTTAGTCTGTAACCACGAGGTCAGACTGGTTAACTTCCATGCCAGCCTAGAATTGATTTTTGAAAGCGTTTAATCTACGCCTAAGACTCTTTTGAATTTCTATTTAGTGAAGAATATGGAAAAGAGGTTGGATGCACAAACACACGTAGTTAAACGTAAAAGGCTACCTCGGTAAACACAAATGCATTTGTCCAAAATTGCAGCTAAACCAACCCTTTCTGTAAAATCGTAAGCCTTGCGTGCCTGCGCTTCAGCAAACAAACGCCTGAAAATAGATGAGGGACCAGCGCTGTTGACTTCCATGAGGGATCTCCCTGAGAATTCTGAAGGTTTGCCTTGTTGTATTATTTTCCCATTTTATGAGCAGATCTGGGGAGCGTTCCGCATTAAATAGTAAATATTTTTGCCTCTGCTTCAAATATTCAGAATAAATCTTACATACAATTTTAACAGCAAAAGTACCTCTGTTTCAGAAGGGACAGAGGAATTGGCAATGCTTCCAATTTAATTTCCAGAAAGATTATTCCCGTCTATAAAATAACAGAATGTATCTTGATGCTGAAGAGGGGAGTAGATCTAGACTATTTTAATAAGAAGTCCAGGACCTTTTAATCACTTCTACAGTGATACTAATACCAGTAATAACAGTGATAATGGAAAAAAAACCTAGTGCGAAACCAGGGCTGGAATCTGTTCTTCGTAAATGTCAGAATGTTTCTGAAATTAAAACTTAGCTGTTAATGTAGCCCTGTACCTTATGAATATTAAAGAGGAGCAAGGACTAAATTTCTTCCGCAGCAGAGCAGAGTGAGGTGTTGTTTTAGCAAACAGATCACATGGCAGCTTGCTTTGCAGGGATGGGTCTGGTGTGTTTTTAAAGGACGGCTCAGACTAAGGGCTGCTGGGTTGGGATCTTGCTGGTTCGAGCCCCCTGACGCTGCCTTCCCCTCTTTTCTCTTGTTTTCAGTTACTGACTGGGACTGCAGGATTAACAAGGTTCTTGAGATGCAGATTCCATAGCCCAAGACAGGAAAACTCCTGTTACGAGTGCTGTTAAGTCACCTTTTTTGTGGTTATAGTGCCAGGAGTGAGGAAAGCACGAACGTACGCATACAGGGGGTTTGACATGTTATGAAATATTTGTACCGTTCTCGTTGAGAGACATGAATTTCCACAAGAAGCCTATTTTACGGCTCATTTTATATGTATTTGCATTTATAGTTTTCCATTAAAGCTTAAATGTTTTACTCCATTGGTAAGACCTAACCCTTGGCAGGTCTGGACCCCTGTTCTTATTATACCGTTGATTTCTTGGGTGTTCAAAGTCCATGGACCTCTCTTGGTAAAGCCCTGGTTGCTGTGTTGAAGGAGTCCTGCCCACCTGTGCACTTCTAGGTGGAAAAACCTTATACGAAGAGGAGTAGGTGAAGGTGGAGATCAGGGTAAATATTGCTGTGTTAGCAGAAACGGGTTCTTACTAGGTTAAGAAGAGTCTGTAGGGCCAGAGCTTCGGCTGACATAAATGGGCACAGTAGGATTGACATTTGGGGGGCTAGGCTGAGCTACCTGAACTGGAGGTTTGCTTAGTCTAAGCAAAAGATTGTGTGAGTGATACCGGAATTATTCTGTGTAAGATCTGAAATAATCTAAGCCCATCTATGATAGTTCGCCTTCTTGATGGTGCAGTGTAACGGTGCGACCTGAGCTCCGATGTGCAGAGGGTGAGGTGTACCTAAGGAAAGGAGTGCGTGAACAGAGATTTTCAGTGAGGCGTCAACAAACACCCGTGACACAGGAGGTGTCACAGATATTCAGACTGTGAGACAACAGCGCGCATGGTGACTTTTGCGCGGCGGCCGTTACCTGAGGTGTCTCTGCAAGCGCCGCGTGTGAACCGAGAGCGCCGTATTCCACCTTGGACCCTCTGTAAGACCGTAACATGACTGTACTCCTAAACTTCGCTTTTAGCCATCTCAATCCTAAAACCCCCTAAATTTAACGCTGACCCCAGCCTGGCATTTCATGGCCTGGCATAAAAACTGGCATGCTTTAACTCTTCCTAAAGAAGCGATGAAGCGCTCCCGGGCTCCGCCTGGCAGCGGTCCAGCCCGCAGCCCCCCTGCTTGCTATGAGAGCAACCTGCAGCCGGGTTTGTGCGATGGTTCCTGCCAGGCAGCGCCTCGGTGCAGACCTATCGATCCTGCCTCTTGACCCGCCAGCGCCACCCCGAAACACGCGGTCGTGGTGCCCGGTGCGGAGGGCTTTCAGGGCAGCGCTGCGGCAATCCTCCGCAGCCCTCCCCTGCCTGGAGGCTCCCTTCTTGGCAGTGCCTGTGTGTAAAGTTTTAAAAGAGTTTATGGAGTTTCCCTTCCTCCACCGTATATGTTTTCCTCTTTTTTTTTCCTTTTATTTTTCTTCTGTTTTCTACTTTATTTTTTTCCCCTTCGTGCATAAATCCCTGGGGCTTCATTTACTGCCTTTGCCGTGGGCTTGAGTTTGTTGCAGAATGAGTTAGTGGGACGAGGCTGATGCTGAAGGTAAATGGCCACAGGTCGGGTGACTTTCCGTCAGCTGGGAATCTGACCCACTGGTTGCAAATAACATGCTTACTGCAATTAAACATTGCCAGAATGTGAGCAGCATACTTAAAAATTGTTTGTATACATAAAACAGTGCACACAATCCAAAGAATAAGAATTATCTTTGGGAATTTTTGCCTATTATTATTATAAGTTTTTAATCATAAAACAGAGTGTATGTGTGTGCCATGTAGCTGCTACAACCAAATCACATGTAACACTCAACGGTAATTGTGCTCATAATTATGGAGTTAATTGAATTTCTGTAATAGTAAAAACTGGCATATAAAAAGTCTCTCAAGATTAAATGTTTTAGTTGGGGAAGAATACATTCATTTGGAATATTTATTAAAAAGAAAGTAGTTCTCATGTGCAGGTGAGTTTAAGATTAACAAAATAATCTCCCAAAATTAATCTTCTCCACAAATGCTCTTCCAAACAAAATGTGGCATCCCACAAAAAACCTGTGCTTTCTTGCAACGCTCCTATGTTGCCCTCTGAAGGAAAAGCAGCGTGCACTGAGGTATTTGCAAGCTGGAGAGATGTGTTAAGGGAGCCTTCTGCTGCAGCTTCAACATCTGCATCTGCCAAGCTTAAAAGGTATTACAAGTGCACTGGAAATGCACTGTGGCAAAATTAGCACCGCTGTTAGCAGTTTAATACTGTAACAACACCGTGTTAGGAAGTCAACTTCTGCTTATAGTGTTTGACCTTAAAGAATTGGTATAGTTCTCTGTGTCTCTTTTTGTGATCCATTAGGTGGTTTAGTGCCACTTTAGGCCAACTTCAGGGCTGATTTACGCCTCACCGATTCCACAGGGGAGTCACAAGATGTAGGACAATACAGAATGTGGACCTGTGTGTCTGCTACCTTTGTCCTGTATGTTATCAACTGATTTATTTTTCAAGAAAAAAGAATAAGGGTAAGAATTCCCAATCTGTAAGATATTAAACCTGTATATCTAACCACGGGCAGAGTCACCCTCCTGAAAATGAGAAAAGGATTGGTAAAATGTATTGGAACTCCTCTCTTCTCTTCTCTTCTCTTCTCTTCTCTTCTCTTCTCTTCTCTTCTCTTCTCTTCTCTTCTCTTCTCTTCTCTTCTCTTCTCTTCTCTTCTCTTCTCCTCTCTTCTCTTCTCGAAGTTAAAACATAAGGGGAAAACATTGCTTTACCTGTTACAGCTCTAAATTCAGCTCTAATTTAGCATCACTAAGGAAAATAACTACTTCTTTTCCTAGGCAGGAAAGTCTTTTTCTAAAGTGTACTTAGTGCAAGAACAGTGGCAGTTGGGCATTTTTAACAATGAGATAATATACAGTTTGAAAAAAGAGCCTCAAATATCAGCTAACAATGTAATGACCTGGCCCTGTAGGAAATCCAGCTTTAATACCCCTTTTCCAAAAGATCATGTACTGAGTTTCATTATTTTCCACTAAGATTCGCAGGAGACTGTTTCTTTTAATATCCTATTTTTACCTACTGAAGAGATTGGCTTGAGCGCATAAAATAGGAAATATTGGTAATTAGACCTCAGTTCCCTCATCTTTGGTAACACAGAGTTTCCTTTCACTGTTCTTTTTGATAAAAAGTCGCCTGTTCCTATCCAGTTACTACACTATATTTTAAATATTATCAATGTGAGTTGATGTAATTAAAAAAATGTAAAGTCCCCCTAAACTCACGCAAAGTGCAGGGGCTTTATTTTTGTTATTTCTCCCTTCCAAGAGTCGCTCCCCTCCCCCAGCAGCCGCACTACAAAGCTTGTTGTACAGGGACTCCATTAATCCTACATTTCCTAGATGGTATCTGAGGCACAGTGGGTTTCCACAGAAATTAATTTGTCCTGACAACAGGCCTAAAGATTGGAGTCCAGGGATCACTTGGCAAATTCCCTTTAAACTGAGCACAATAATAAACAGAAAGCTGATAACGACAGTTCTGAAAGACCACACAGAGGAAGGACCCCGAGTCGAGTCGGTCGGTGTGGATCTGCGAATACCTCCGATAACCGGCAGCCAGGAGCTTTATGCTCGATAGGAGAATGAGTGCACTGATTTATGCACATTTTAATATCACAGCACCGGGCAGAACCAGCTTCGTCTAGTACCGTACATTTTTAACTCTTTTCTGGAATTGTAATAGAAGTCCAGGACCGATCTGTTTTAGACCATTCTTATTTAATATTTGTATTGATAGCTCTGTGGCCATTTTTTCCTGTCTTTCGTGTTGTAAAGTAGCTCTGATTTTCTCAGTACATCTTATATGTGTAAACATTAAAAAAAAAGTTGAAGAGCGGGTAACAGCATTTCAAGGAATGCATCTGGAAAGTTCGCCATCTCTTCTAAATATATTTTCTTTGTAACCTTCGAGATTGTGCTAGATTTTGGGTTCAGCCATCTTCTATGTAGTAATTCTTTATTAGGAAGAGTAGAAAGCATTTTAGGCAGCATTATTGCCTCTTTGTTTTATTTATCTTTGCCTTTGGTGCATATATAAATGCCCTTGTTTTCCCAAAGTTAAGGTATGGAAAAAGGCTGTGCTGGAAATATATAGTCATAGAGCAAGCAAATAAACAAACGCTCATTGCATATTTGAGGGCTTGTCTAGGTAAGAGCATTTCAACCGCTGATTTTTGTCAATATAGAATTTAGCATTTTAACGATAATTAGGATTTATGGCGTGTCAGCAAACCTCTGCCCGTTACATTTCTGAAAAAAACCATCATAATATTAAGAGTTTGGACTGATAGAGGGATGTTAAGTAAGATATATGCCGCCTAACTTTTCACCGCTTAAGTATAGGGTACGCAACAATTTACGTAACGATTTAAAAAAGGAGAACAATTTAAAAACGCGTGCAGGAAATGGATTTTGGTTATTGAAAGGCACGTTGAAAGTAGAGTCTAATTTTGGTTTCGATGTCCAAAATACATTATGAAATAACAGCCTCTCGATACAGAGAGGACTATGTAACTCTGCTAAAAGGAGGCAACCAGTGGGCTCGGCAGGTCTGGTTGTACACCTAACCAGCAGGAGTGACGTTTGATCACTTTTAATAGCTGAAAATTTTCTCTTAGGATGGAAATTTGGCAGTGGAGTTCTCCACGATATATCCAAACCCAGCAACAACCCTTAACTGCAATGCCTCCTCCGCAAACTTCCACGGGCAGAAATCCGCCCAGGCTGGAGGTGAGCAGCAATAGCGGAGCGGGGAAGGCAGGAGCAGGAGGGGGACCCAGCTCCCGTCCCCTCCATCTCCGCTCCGCGGTGGGGTGGCAGGATGCCAGCGGCCGGGTAGTTACGGGCTTGGAATGACGCTGCCCTTGGCATTTGTGATACAGACAGTTTAATATAAAAAAAGTTCTGTCTTCGTGCTTTTCCGGCACGGCTAATGACAAAACTGCCATTGACTTTGGTGAGGGCAGCATCAGGCTCACTATTTAAGAGCTTAACGAGCTGAGAGGTGGGGCTCTATTATACTGCTGGAGTCGGGTGTGGGTACCACACCTCCCTGCTGAAAAATAAAATCTTTTGCTCTCCTTATTGGCTTTAAATTAGTTTGTACACTACGAATCAATCAATTACAGCCAACGCACTTTGGAAATGGAATTCAGGATGAGTAGCGCAATTTGTATTTGTCACACTTAAAGAACTCTATTGTACTGAGATGTGGAGGATTTGAAAACAACTAGTTTTAATGCTCTCTAGCTCCTCTTTCTAGAGTCTCATGCAAGAACAAATTGACTTGCTATGCCTTTTAGTTCTGTAAAAGAACAAACCAAAATACTCCCCTCCACTTTTTCTATCAAAATCACTCCATGCGTTTCAGCGCAGGAGCTATTAGTTTTTTTGAATTTGGATCAAATCAGGCATTTCCCCCCAGCAAATAGTTCTCGTGCATGCTTTATACATTTGATTCGAAGGACTGTGTATTATTTGATGTTCTTAGGAGATAAACAATAAACTTTTGAATATGTTTTTTCCATTTGAATACAAGCCTAGGGATGCTTCACCCTGCATCCTAAAGCCTGATTTCCCCTGGGACTCATTATCATGCAGCTCACGTGTTCAGTCACCTACACTGTTGAACTTACTATCAAATAACCTTCGAAATGTTACTAGTTATTACGTGTCAGAGGGCAGATTTATGATAAACTAACTTTGAAACAAAATAATGAATTCGCAGCGCTCTGTTTCCAGCAGCGTTTCTGGTAATTTTGCTGGATTTAAATTTTAAGAGAGTAAGTTGCCTTTTTCTCTTATTCTATCATATAACACAGCTCCCTCCCCTCATGAAATTTCTCCCTCCTTAAATATGGTTTATGATGTTTCGAGCACCTCCTATAAAGAATAAAAATGAGAACATTTGTCTGTGAGCTACCAAACTGCCCGCTGGAGTTCATCTGTGATTAAACTCGCACGGTTTTCTAACTTGCTGCAAGTTAAATTAACTTAACCCTTAGCATAGTCTGCCAGTGTCCAAAATACAGCTGTGCAATAGGTGTTGCTGAGCAGAACTCTCTTCTCCTTGCGCTTTTTACTGCCAGTATGTTGAGGTTTCAAGCGAGGTTCTTGCATTGGGATGACAAAAATCAACAGTGTCGTCTCCTCAGAAAACAGAAACGTGGTTTACAGCAGATCACAAAGGCTGCCCAAAATGGTTTTCCAAAAGGGGATCCTGAATTTCAGCCCCCAAAGTCTGTGTTTAGGGCTATAAATAACTGCCCAATTTTCAAGAAGGCTGAGCATGGCTTCAGGGGGTCTGTCGGCACTTGGCTTCTCTTAAATGGTAGCCAGGGTGATTGTGACTTTTAATGAAATCATATCACAGGAAGGAAATTCAGGTAGATAAATGCTATGTAATCATTTTGGAGGTGATTAGAATAGCAAACATCTGCAGGCGAAATTTAAAGGTATACAATGTCAGCAATTACTTCTGGCTAATTTGGAGAAAAATCTGTAGCTCTTCTCGGTATCAATGGGAATTTTTTGGGGCGGTATTTCAGATGAGTATCAGGCAGATTAATGTCTACAGGATTTTCATCTCCTACTAGACAAAGTCTAGGCTTTGAGATATTGCTCATCTGCGCTACTGCATGGAAAGCGCCTGACCTAGGGTAGCTCTGTGAAGCTGGGGGATAGAGCCACCATCTTCAGCGCACTCTCTCATCTCTTTTGCTCCACTCGCCGTGATTATGGTTCTCCAAGGGCATTACGGGCAAAAGTTCCTTATCAGGCTGTCTATTAATATTTATGCAGCAATTCAGGAGGTAATGCATTGTTAAAATACAAGTTGGAAATGCAACAAATTTAATCACTTTTAGTACTAGAAATTACCTATTTCTACATCAGATACAAGGGGAGGAGGGGCTGTCATTACCACAATTATTTTTTTTAAACCAAGATATTTGCCAGTTCTAAAATGGCTTGAATTAAAAGGGTGATGAACGCTACTGTGTAGACAAAGTTTTTGAAAGGAGTGCAAGCTATATATGTGAAATTTAATGTGAAGTGCTAAAAGCATTTAAAGCAACTCCATACTACTTTGCTGTGCCCACTGGTCAGTAGAGCCGTGTCGGTCAGTCGCCGTAAGGACCGCTTACCTGCGCAGAGGCTGGCGGGATTTGCCCTGCGCTACTATGCGATTGCTCCTGCCTAAACCTAGAAAGAATATTTTTATCGCTGATATCTCTTCATTTTTGCAGCTGTCTGCTCGCATCAGGTTAGTAATATAAACTCTGTCAAAGACCAATCTCTCCCTTCCACCGGCTACAAAACCTACAATTATTATTTAGAGTTAACCTTCTAAGAAAGTGTTTGTTATTTAAACTGTTCAACCCCAAAAAGAATTGTTAGCTATTGTTATCTGAGGACCTGCGACAGTCTTCCCTTGGCCAGATAAGGCTCCTTTTGTTTTCAGTTGGAGTTTTTTTCTGAGAACAAGCTCCGAGCTTTCATGCAAGCAAAATAAATCCAGTGAAAGTAAAAAATTAATTAAAATGTATTAAAAAAAATAAAAAGGAAAATGTTCAAAAAGAGCATAGTGCTCAAATAGAGTACTTTTTTTTTTTTTTCAGGTCACTCGGCTTTCTGATGTCATTTCTGGCAGATTCGTTAGCCTGGCTCCATCACGTTCTGTTCTGAACCATAACGTGATGGGAGATGATCAAAGTGAGAATGCTAAAGGCTCAGGACATTTAAAAAAATGTTCTATTCTGGAAATTGTTCTAAAACTATAAACAGATTACATTAAAAATCCGTGTTGCTGAACATGGTTGCTCATCAGCCTTTTTTAGAAGGAGCTCTTGAGAAGTTTGGGTAAACAGCCTTGAAGTCTTTATGATGGCAGGCTGGAAATTTCTCCAGAGTTTTAGGCAGCCCGAGCCTCTCTGAAATGTAATATAACACATTTCTACTGTTAGGCGTGTTGTTTTAATCTTTATACTTGAAAGTGGTAAGCATATGGGTCAGATCACCCACTCCTGCTAATGGACACAATTCCGTGGACTTCGGTGTCCAATTATGCCAGCTAAAGATCTGACCGTTGCTGGGTTTTATTTCCTTATTTTTGTTCTCTTCCTGATCTTTGACCCTTTATCAAAGGAATGCCGTCTATAATATGATAATCATATGAAATTCTGAGCTCCCTTTCTAACAATATATATCCCAAAGAATTGTAAAGATGCTCACCTTTATACGAAAAGCAGCTGATGAGCGGTTTCAGCCTTGCGATCGGCTTTGCTTGGCACAGGGGCCAGGCTCAGGTACCTCTGCCTGGCGTTGCAGTGGAATATTAAACATTTTTGCATTTCCATGAAACAGTTGCTCTGTGGGATGAGTGAGTAAATAAACTCATTGGCAAGTCAACAAAATGACAGGAGGCCATTTTTCCTAATTCTGGACGCATTTTAGTGCTCAGGAAAGTGAGAAATTCTTGAGTTTTTAAGGGCTATGCACTCTGGTGCTCTCAATCAGTGCTAGGACGTGGCTGAAGCTGGAGGCAGAAATATGTAGGCAGTGTGACACCTCAGGTACATAATGGAGCTACACAAGAGTATAAGAAGGATTTAGATCTATAAGCAGGATTTGACTATCTATTTTGATTTATGGGCTGAATAGAAGTGTGTATTTTAAGGAGCCATTAGAGTTTGTGATTTGAAATAAGCAGAGAGCAGGCTTCCCCTCAGCCTCGTGCAGGAAAGGGCGACGCAGGCTCCTCGCACAGGCACACATACTTCTTTGTAGTAGAGAAAATGGCAGCAAATAGTCTGTAGCAAGAAAACCCTTTGCTTCAGACTCTCTACACCAAATAAGTGATGGAGTGGTCAGGAATGGCATGATCCATCACTCACTGCGGCGCTGGCTGAGAAAGCAGGAAAGGAAAAAGAGACAGGGAATACCTATGCTGTGCTTCGCTGTGAAGTGTGTATATTCCAGGTGTATTTTTAATGTAAATTAGTGTTGTCGCTGTTGATAGGGCCACACAAATGCTTGAGAAGAGCTGGGACTTGTAAGTGCAAATAAAGGCGTAGCAGGAAGGAGGAGCTGCTGGGGCACTCGGCCAGAGCGTGGCTAGAAACTCGGCTGTACAAGATGTTGTGACAGGCATTCTGGGGCAATCGCCTGAAAACTGTAGCGAGAGATTTGGTCACCTCCAACCTCCCTGTCCCCCATCCTGCTGCAGACGTGTAGCTCTTCTTGGGTGGCAGCAGCAGTTGCAGCTGATGACCCTCATTTGGTGCCCTCTGGGCTCTGCCTTTGCTACACCTCTTATCATTTGGACAAATGCTGCTCTTGTTTACAGCAATGTAAATTTGGAGCAACCCCTCTGCCATTTCTCTAGTGCAAATATTGCACTCTGTGTAATTCCCATCTCCTCCTTCACACAGATGGAACCTGGGAGGCGAGGGAGGAAGGCTGCTCTTTCCAAATATCCGTGCATCGACCTTTTCGGCTGCAAGCCCCAGGTGACTGTGCCGGCCATGTGGTCAATCTATGTAGACATGGGAGCCGCTCTTGGTCTTTTTTTTCCCCTCTCGACTAACAGCACTTCCTTTCCCAGCTCTAAATCCAGCTGTAATGCAGGAACCATGGATGCAGCCCGCAGTTTCTTTACTGCACCTCATTACTGCTGCTCCAGCCCTGAGAAAAGGCTGCCTGGCCATGACAAACTGTGTGCTGGCTCTGTGATTTGTGTAAGCTCAAATTTTCCACTAATTCACTTATATATACTAGATGGAAAACACAGCCTCAGGGCTGCTATAAACCATGCTGCTGTAGCCACAAAGGGCCGTCCTGCCAGCTGGGGAATCGCTGGAGCATGCTGTGTGCCGGAGGAAGGAGTGAAATCGAGTTTATGCACTTGCCAGAGGAGCTGCGGTGTGGGAGCGGACCCGGCCCCTCCGTGCAGCGGTTGCAGCCCCGACGGCACCCCGGCGGCACAGCCCTGTCACCTCGGGTCCTTGCACCTGAGCTGGTGCAGCAACGTGCTGGTTTGATCGCGGGCAGGAGCAAATGCTGCGTCCTGGCCACCGCGCCGGCTCTGGGTGAACGTTGACTGCCTAAAACCAGCCTCTGTTTTGGGCTGCTCGTTGGAAAAAGTCGTGGCTTGCTCTCCTTTGCTCTCCTGCAGCCTCGATCCGCCCTAGTGCTTTGTTTCGTGCTGTGGTGTAATTCTGCAGCTTTAATTTTCTGTGTAACACACCAACAGATAATTTAAGAGCGTTTTCTTTTAAGAACAGCAAGAGTGCCGCATCGGCTGACTCCCCAAACGATTGCTTGTCTTGTTACAGAGAGCTGTTGACCTGTTCCTTTAATGTTACAAGTCTGCATCTAACTGCTCTCTTAAGCCAACCTACTTCCTTCTTTTTAATGAAATTGTCCCTTTAGCCTTTTTCCCGGGCTGGCTTTTCAACAATAACATTAGAAACAGTCTGCTCAGTTCTTTCCTCTGCTAACACCTTGCCCAGAGCTAACTTGCAGCTTCACTCTGTCAGCTGTAAGATATAGATATACTGTTGTCTTAATTACTCATATTTCTCCTGCTGCTCATAATTCTGCTTGTTCCACCAAAGAGCTCTTCAGAGAGCTTTACTGCTTCCCTTTCCCTTTCTTTGGGGGTTTAAAGGTTGTCAGATATATAAACGATCCTTGTTGCAGAGCTTTGGTGGTGACAGTGTCCTTTGTGGAGAAGATTTAGGGGGATGGGAGAACTAAATACGAATGCTGTTCGACTACATCTCTGCGGAAGGAGAGAATACACATAGTACTACCTTGCATAACAGAGCATCAGGGAGTGTGTTTGGCAAATCCCTTCTCTAATGAACAGCTAGGCAGCTGTTTCTTCTGCAGCTTAAAGTGTAGACACTGATTGTCAGGAGCAGGGTTTTCTTTCTCTCTCTCCTCTACTGATTATCCATGGCTGTATCTGGCCGACTGCTATTCCTCTAAAAATACTGTTGAAAAGGGACTGGATGCTGAAAATAATACTGCTGTGCCATAGGGAAACTGTAGTCCTTTGTGGTTTCAGTGCTCTCTTTTATGATTATATGCTACTGTTTCTGTTATCTATGTTAATTAATCTGTCTGCTACTGCCAGTATTGCCTGTGGAGTAACGGAGAGCAGACCAATACCATGACATCCATGGTTTTTTGGCAAAGCTTTGAACAAGTTTTATTGTAGAAGTGAGCTCTCCCGTGGGTTACGCCTTTGGTCAATGTCCTTCCCTCCTGGCTATTTGGGGTCCACCCTCAATTTTAACAGACCTCATCTCTAAGCAGTAAGATAGTTCAGTGGCAGAATATATCTTAGTATTCAGCTGGTTGTCTTGGTTAGCTGACTGACAGGTTCAGGAAGCAGTACTGCAAGTTTAATGTTAATTTAATAAATTACGAGCCTGTCAAACTGCTGTGGTCGAGCCTATTGCTATCATAAAGCTCGCTATCATAAAGTGGGACTGAGCAGGCTGTGCTTTCCACAAGTGGGGCTTAAGCCCTCCACTCCAGGTTTTGTTGTGGTTGCTTTTTTAATAATTATCTGGTGAAAATGCTGTGCAAGTATATAGGAAGAAATGTTTTAGCATCAGAGCAGTGAGAGATGGCAACACCAAAGACAACACACAACCCTTCAAGGTTTAAACTGAGCTAACAGCAGTAATAGGCAAATAAACAAGAGGCTTCAGTAAGTCATGACCAAACTCTTCCATAGCACAGATGTGACTTGAGTCTGTTAGAGGAAGCAAATGGAAATAGATGAGAGAACTCGGTGAGAAGAATTAGAAAGAGTAACTCTGTTCTGTGTGGAGGCATAGCATGGAGAAAATAGCTCTTCAAGTTAGCGTCTGCTCTTGAAGAGCTGAAAGGGATCAGAGTAGCTGTCCTGGACAAGTCCAGTTTCAGGCAGGGCCACATGAGTTAGGACACATGGGAAATCCATGCAAGTGATGGCTCATTTCAGGCCACCATCTATAGGAAGCTCATGGTCAGGGAATACCATCTGAATAGCACAGAGTGCAACTCCAGCCCCAAGACTAGAAAAGAGGACTGGTGAAGTTGGCCCTGATAAATATCCAGGTTCCCTGACATTCGCCACAGAAATCTGTTTGTTGCCGAGCAAACGGGCACATGGTCCCTGACGCTCGGCACGGGCATCTGCGCCGCTCCCATCTGCGGGGCGAGCTCTGCCTAGGGGCAGGCCGCCCAAACACCTCACGTGCCTTTGCAGAAGAAGGCACCAGGACTCCACCAGGATGGACTCTGGGAAGCTGGCGAGGCGCCGGGGCCGTCAGTTCGGCCTGATGCTACGGTGAGGGCTGATGGCGGAGCAGGAGGCTGCGGAGTGCAGGTGGCGAGCAGGGATTTCGCTCTGTTTGTCCAAGGTTTCCTCTTGGAGTTCCAGCACTCTCTCCTGAGAGCGGCTCTGAGGGCATGGTGGCTGGTTAAGTAGGTGGTCATGCAGCTGCTTTGGCAGCTAGTCCGTTCTGGCAGCTACGCCGCAGTGAGCAATTTCCTGCCCTGTACATTTTCTGCAGTGAGGTTGGACAAACGACTTGACCTTGTGCCTCAGCTCTTCAAACGCAAGGATGTTTCCCTATTAACTCCTCTCTACAAACCCAAGGACTGTTAAAAGAAGTAGGTCTCATGACTGTGTGGTACTTGGATGCCATGGTAATGTAATTAGCTGTACCGCAATCTTACTAAAAATGTCCTTGGTGGAGGAGAGGACGGGGTGGGGGGACTCGTTTAGAGGATGGATGTTAAAGGGGAGGAAGTTTCCAGACCTGTGGCTTCACCACAACCTGACTGTATAACACAGGTCCTCCAATACAGATGTGAAGGCAGCGGTTCAAAGCATCATGTTTACTACACGTGTCTGTGAGAGATATAGTGCAGCACAAAATATTTGAAGTGTTAATAGATTATATAACAGCTTTCCACCCCCAGCAAGCCTTTTGAAATTTTTATATGGTATCTTGGGCTGAAAATCTTTTTGAGCTGATGCATGACTTGCAGGAAACTTCAGGGAAGTGTTCCTGATGCCATTACTTTCCCTTTTTCTCACTCTTTCTCTTCAAAGGTATATATGGACCCAGGAACTTCTGGGCTCCTTAATCCAAAGGAGAGAGGCACAGGGTTCTGCGTGGAAAGCTGAAAGCCTCGGTGCAGAAAAGCTAGGCTGATGATTAGTTCATCTCTGTTACTCTGCCAAACCCCCAGACTTTGGCAGCCTGGGTCATTTTTTGCCTTTTTATATCCGTTAGGTCTTTTTCCTCCCTACCCTCAGAATGACCTCTGTAGCGATGGTTGCCCAATGTTACCTGTGTTAAATACATGGATGCGTATCAGCATCCATGAGGCTCTCGAGCTGTTAAACCCTTCTACTGGAGCAGCAGCCTGAGAATTGTCTGAAGGTTTCGGAGTTAACACTTTAGTCCTGGGTAGCTGCAAGTTATTGTAGAATCATGTCACCAAATTCTTTTCTCAGCTGTATCCTCGCTACTCCAGCGAGGAAGGAATTTGTTTCTGTCGCTTATGGTTAACCCTACCGGACACTTACACAACAATTTCTTGGTTAAATGGAGACCAAACATAGTCATCAAAAGTAAGGTTTCACAACAGTATTGAGAGTATTTTTTAAAAATTAGGTGAAATAATGCAGTGATGTAATGAAGGGCAAACTTGAATTGGGTGGGATTTTGGTGGATTTCTTTGTTCAGACGTTGTTCTTTATTTGGATTTTCTTGCACTCTAGGACAAGGTGTGGCCAGCCATATTTTCCCTCCTGATGAATGAAACAGAGCTCAAGGAGTTTAGCTGAGATTCGCTTCCCCTGCAAGAAAGATTGCTCTTTGTTGCCTGAATCATAATTTTAAGGCACGAAAACTATTCATCAGGAAAGCAGCACTTTAACTCCTTACAACTTCCAGCCTGATCTTTGCAGAGTGAAAAAAAAAAATCCTCAGCCACTGAAGTTGATCAGAGTTTGCTCTGGGTTGTAATAAGTCTGTAAGGTCACCTTGATTACTGTACATCAATGAGGTCCTGACAGTACGGTCTTGATAAGACAGCCCATTGTCGTGATTTAATCCAAATCTGTTTAATCATATATAATCCACATAATTCAAATATACTCACCAAGGATCCAGTTTTGTAGCTGTACTGAGGGGAGGGAAATCTTGTGCTGTCACAAGCCATGCTGACATCAGTGGGGTTTCTTATTGATGTAGGACTCAGTGCTGGCACATGCAATTACAGCAAAATTTGGGGTTTAGCATATTTGCGATTTGATGTATTTTTAGGAGGCATTTGCTCTGAGGTAAGTGAGTAAATGAACTCTGGGCCATGTCCAACAAAATCTCTGTCCGAGAGTTGCGCCCGGTGGTCATGTCAGGGAACGTATGTACAATAATCTGGAATTATTGGTTGTGCAGTTAAGAAATCATAAATGTTTCATTTGTATTTTTGGCTTAGAAATTTCACTTTATGCAAACTATATTAAAAACAGCCGGCGCTCCGCCCAAGGCATTCTTTATCGTTTCAGTAATGTTTCAACAACAACAAAAAGACGTTTGTCAGCATACGTAATGCACAGACATTATTGCAGTGTTACTGGTTACGATTTTCATGTTCAAGATACCAGTATCAGATCACACTCCATTTGCATCGCCGTTCGTTAAGGTGATGCACCTCTGTGGCCCAGTGCCTTATAGCCCTGAATTTAAAAACCCTGCTCAAACCCATGGGTAACGGTAAACATCTGAGTAATCCTGTTGAAGTCAGTCCATGCATTTGTTAACTCTGCAAACTAATCCTTAAAAAAATTATGAAAAGGGCAAAAAAAGAAAACACCATGCTTTCCAAGCCAATGAAACTCCATACGTGCTTAAAGTTAAATACTGGAATAAATAAAGAGCGCGTGATCTGAAAGACTGGAGCCGTACTCGTAGCCACGTTTTATCCAGAGAAAACACAGCATAAGGTGAACTTTTTTCAGCTTGCATACTATAGCCCTTCTGATGCATTTCTGACTTGATTTTTTTTTCTTTGTGGCCATTTTGCAATTTTCTATGGATTTGTTTTGACTGTAAATAGGCATACGCATTAGCTAAAGCCAGATAATTTCTTCTGGCCAGCTTTGCCAGTAAATCACTGAGCTATGTAATTGGGTTTGTATCAAATTATGCGTTGTGAACTTGGGAATAAGTAAAACAGAAACAAAAAAGTTGATTTTTGTAAACAGTATAGTTTTTTTGTGCAAAACTTTTGTTTTGACCCCATTCTTCTACTCCCTAACATGATCATTTTCATTGCTCTTTCAACATTGAATGAAAAGCAAACTACAGAACAAATTGAAGTAAAACTGGTAATAATTTCTGGTTTGGCTTGTAGGTGGAGTTGAATACAATGCCCGCGTTTGTGGTTAACTGCAGACAATACATTATGAAGACGATGGTATTCAGACACATACCCACACAATTTGATTCAGACAAATTGGATACAAGACTTTGACCAGCGTGAGAAGGACAGGTGAGAACCCTTGAGAGTGAAGCTGAAGTAATAAGTATTCTGATGGTCAGGAAAAATATTTCTCCGGTAGCACAAGAGATCTTCTATTGGAAACTCAAAATACTAATTACAATCTGCCTAAAGACTTATTATAAATGAAGTGGAGATAGAAACATGTTTATATTATGGGGAGGCTTATTTGCAGATAAGCAGGAAAGCAGTCACACATCTTCACAAACATAATTTTAGCGCTTTAATTAGCAGGTTTGCTTTGATTTAATTTAATTCAGTGATTCCTTCTATCTTTACCGACACATGTGCAAATAAAATGTGCTGACCTGACTTTTGACATCCAGTTTCCTTTTTCATTTCTGTTTTTGTTGTTGTTGATTTCGGCAGTGTTTACAGTGAAATGACGGGGTCAACACTTCCTAACGGCATGGCCAACAGATGTAGCGTGGGGATGACAACTGTACATTTGAGCGGTCTTTTGTTACCCCGGCACTGACTGATTGCTGAGGTGCTGAAAGCCAGGGTGTCAAAGGCCATCAGAAGTCCTAATAGCCTCTAGATCCCAATTCTATCAAGGGTCGGAATGACAAAAAATAGGCCTTTTTGTGCAGTTGCGTGTAAAAGTGCAGCGAGCTTTTGTGCTAGAGAATGAGACCCTAGAAAGAAGGCCCATGTATGCCTTTAGCAGCTTATTGTAGCATGTGCATCAACTTTGGGTTGAAAAGCAAGGTTTAAAAGCTCTCAGAATTCATATATTTAATGTTTGGAGATTTGGTATTTTTATTTAACAGTGAAACTAGTTATTGAGAGAATGAAACCGCGTAGTCCAGAATAAAAATACCACGTTAATGTACTGACAATTAAAATCTGTGTTGACTTTGCTGAGCTTTCTGTTGGTTTGAGTGCTTGGAAACTATTTTTTCTTCTTTATGTCAGAAGAACAATTGCTAATAGACCAGGTGTTGTTCTCCTTGCTCTCCCCACCCCTCCCTTTTGCAGTGTCTCACAGCTGTATGATAGGTAATTAAAACAATCACCGAAATGTTTCAAAGCTGTTGTAGCCTTTAGTTGACTTTTAAAATTCATATTTGAAGAAGAATGGTAAAATTAATTTGTAGCTGGCTCAGAAAAGTGCTCTTTACTTGAGCAATAGACTTTACGGCATTGCCAACAAAAAGAATGAAATTCATATTATACTTGCTTTTATCTAGGGTTATTCAGTTAACTGTTTTATGCTGGAAATTAATGTCAATATCATACAGGCGTCTACAAGTCATGAATGCAGCAGTTCTAGCATGCAGTCAGATAGCTTTTCTACTTCATAATCGTGGTAAAAATAATAATTCAAAACGAGTAAACTTGCCAGGACAATTAAATGATTCTGCCCCTACACAATGCAAAGACGAAGTTTGTATTACTGGACTGTAAAATATGTAAGAATGAGAAGTGTTATTAAAGAAGTATTATGTGGTTGTTTTGAAAAGAACAGTGATTTTACAGGTCCACCTTTCTACCTAGAAAAAATACTTTAGAGACTATGAGAAATGGAGACTTCTGGATAGGCGTATTTTTGGTGTTGAAACGCTCCTCTGTTTTATTTCCCTGTCTCTTTTTTTTTTTGCATTTCAGTTCCCTGCTTTGGTAGTGGGCTTTAGAAAACTCGTGATTCATTCATTACGGAATGCTTGGTCTGTGGGACAGGATTTTACTCTTAAAATAAGCTTCCTTATAATATATTCTTCTTGATCCTTAAAAAAACCCCTCATCTTTACCAATGAATGTGTTACGACAATGTGAAGTGGATCCGTTTCGCCCTTTTCGTCCCCCTCCCCTCCTTTCCTGGTGCGTCCCTCTTCCGAGGTCGGGACTTCCCTGGCATGCGCAGGAGCGGCGGCAACTGCCGCATGCAGAAAAGGCAAGTTCAGGAATTTTCAGTATGAATGGAATTGGTTCAGGCTTCAAAATTACTAATTAAAAAAAAAAAAAAGCGCTGCAGGATGAAAGGTTTTGCGTATCCCTCATTGGTTTGTGGGGAATCCTTGCCTGGTATGTATGTCAATACGCATATAGAGCAAGTGTTTTTTCATGTGTACTTTAGAAAATCTGACAGATACCGGGGAGCAGAGCACAAACCGAAAATATCAATACTGACACATCAAAATAATGACTCTTCCCCATTAATTTAAAAATAAACACCTATTGCTATTTGTGCAAATATTTCCTGTTGATTAAAGACAGCATAATCTCTTCCTCTTTCTCTGCTCCTTTGTGAATGTTTCTAACCACACGCAGGTATTGCAAACAAATTTACAAACGTGGATAAAAATAAGACTTCAATACTCATCTGCATCTTTGCGTCAACACAACTCAATTTGACAGTATATTTTTGCCAGGTGGAACAAAGAGCAATAAATTAGTTTTGAACATTTATGATCTTGCATTATAAAGACTGCAACAGACTGTGTTCAAAATCAATTGTCAGAGTGATGCGGGATTAATAACTCTGGTACTGTAACCTTTTACGTGTCTGCAGACCGGGTAAGGGCACATTTCAAGATCTGCTGCCATATTTCATTATTGCAACTTATATTTGAAAGGCCTTTTTGATGCTCAAAAAAGGAACAGATTAGTTTTTAGTAGAGCTGGATGAATAACTCATAATTAATAATTCATTCAGTGAATTTTGCCTTTTACTCTGTGGGAAGATAAAAAAATATTTGTCAAAATTTTTCATGAGTTCTATTGAGTAGTTTTTTTTTTTAATAAAAAGTAGAAGTCAGAATTCAGGGTGTGTTACTTATTTGTGATTGATAAGTCACGTGGTATTGGTTTAATTCCCCAATTAGCTGAGGACAAACATGCAAATACACTTAATGATTAAATGTTTGAGGAGAGCATCTTTAAAAATCCCTTCCTACATGCATGCAAGCTTAAAACCAGTGTTTGAAAGCGCTATTGAAAGTAAAAATTCAGGTGTTTGCAAATTGGTGGCAAGGAAATGCAACTGAGGCAGGAATATGGCCAAACCAAGTTCATTACAAGACACAGATTAATTTCTGTAGACTTCTCCAGTGTCTTCCAGCGGTAGTTTTCCCTCCTTATGTCCAGCACCGTTTTGAGAGAAGACCACTAAATACTGGGAGTAAATATGGGCGCAGGGTAGATGAGGCCTTTTTTGAATTTCCCTAGCTCCCAGCCACTGCATTGTACTTTGTGGCAGTGAAATGTTTTATAATTGTGAAACCACATGAAGAGTTGTCATCTTTTGGCTTTCTTCGCCTCTCAGCTGGCAAGTTTTCAATCACGCCAATGCAAGCCCTGCTGGGCTTAGAGGCATCTATGGATTCTGCCGCTTTTTTTTTTTTTCATATATGCACTTTATTTTGGTTTCTTCCTAAATAGAGGTGAAACAGTAAAATATTTCCCAACAAAACACACATATGTAATCTCAAGGGCAGTGCATACCATCTAACTGTCATTTCCTTTGATTAACCTTCACCTGACCTCCCTCCCTGAGGCAGTTTCAGATCCTTTTGTTCCTCCATTGAAGTATTGCACTCTATCAGGTGAGTACATCTGTCACTCAAGAGCTGGCCGTTTGACCAGAGAACTCGGTGGAGATGTCGGAATGGAAAAGTCTGTGCAGAGTCTGTCCCAGATTAGACAAGACAGTCTAACATGCAGAGCTGGTATCACTTGCTGGGCGCATCTAGAAAGGAAAAGGAAGCAGAGCTTGCATAAACACGGTTGAAGATGGCCGAATTTTAAGAGCGTATATTAATTGCTTTATGAATGGTATTAAATATTTAAGATCAGAAAAGGATCATGACTGAGATCAACAGGACTTTTCTGTTGCAACTCCGTCACGTTGTCAGGAAGTGCCAGGTTTGTGGAGAATAAAATTGCGAACAGGAGAGGATCGGAGTTAATGAATCACCTCCTTTACAACAGTAGAGCTTGGGAAGTGCCACGGTACTTGATTTTAGCATTTTGGAACCCAACAGGTCTGTGTTTCATCTCATTTTTTTTTATCTACAGATAGCAAGAAAATGAAAATTACAAAGGCCAGAAGAAATAAAACATTTTGAAATAAGTTGTGTCTATAAATTTCAGTTGATCCAAACTGCACTTTTTTTGGATGGCAGTTTGCAAGCAATGTTGAAGCTTTGTGTCACGACTTGGGACGTGTTGTTTGTTTGTTTGTTTGTTTTTTTGTTTTTTTTTAAGGTCCTGAAAATTCATCTAGGGTGAATAATATGAAACTAAGATATTATGAATCCAGTCAGATCACACTTTTGGCTGACAGCAATGAAGAGCAAAGCCTCCATTGAATGCATAGCTTCTGCTTATGTTATAGAATATTTTTTTGAATGATAATAGAGGCCGTGTGTGATGAAGGATCTTGTCATCCCAAAGTACGCTGGTCCAGTGTCTCGTGGTGGTTCCTACCGGCTAGAACTATGCACCTTGATTCCAGGCTTAATTTGACTATTGAATCTCATATCTTTTCCTGATAGATTGAAAGTGTCTTATCAGAAGCCTCTGCATCATATAAATTCTTATGCATGAGGATTGAATCACCCCTTTAGCCAGTCTTTGATGAACTAAATAGGTCAGACTTCCTTAATATTTCATCATCAGGCATATTTTACAGATCTGATGATTTTTGTAGATTTTTTTTGCCTTTTCCCAGTTTGTCCCTTTTTTATTATACAGTTTAAATTTGAAGAACAGTCTAAATATGCAACATTTCGTAATTTCTACTCACCCGCCAAGATCGTGAGACTCATTGAGAAAGAGTGCATTTTTAAATAATAAAGAATTGTACTATAAGGTTTCTGTACAAACCTTGAACGCTGGATCCATTCCTTCTGCAGAGAGTTTATAATCTATTTTTTAAGCTTTTATTCATGCTGGCTTTTTTCCCATTCTAGTGGGGAAGTTACATTTTATAACTCGTGCGGAAGCCAACAGGGTTACAGACGCAGCGCAGAGACGTTGGTGAAAACCGTCAGCAGGACGGGGCTGGTAAGTCCGTACCAGCCAGCAGCACCGAGGTCCTGTTCTGGTGCAAACTGGCGGCGTTTGCTCGATTATGTTTTAACTAACACCTAGAAAAAGTCATTATATAATTCCACAGGGACTGTAAAAATCCCTGTTTTGGAGTAAACGTGACCTGTTATTCTCCCTGTTAAGGTTCTTGTAAATGATTCTCCAGAGCAAACGTTTTCTATGAAATCCTCTCTGAAACCCATCTGCTCTCCGTGAATGTTCTGTAGTGACAGAGATGTACTCACCTGGTGTACTGAAGAATTTAAATGGAAGAACAAAAAGAAACTGAAATTGCCTTAGGGATTGAGGTCAGGTGAAGGTTAATCAAAGGAAATGACAGTAAAATGGCATTCATGGCTCTTGGTACATTTTTAATCATTCCCCTCTCTCTCTCTCTCATAAAAGACACAAAAGATGTACAAGTTTCTACCGTTTTATTTAGTTAGGGGCGATTCTTATTTTTGTCTTGGTTATTTTAACCTATCTTTTCTTTTAGATTTCTCTCATAGATTTAGCTCCTGAAAACTTGCATTGCAGTGCCTTGAAAATGTGTGTGGGAAATCAAGAATGTGTGTGTGTGGGGGGAAGAAGAATGTTAAGAAAAGGGAGTAATTTTCCCCATAATATCTCTCATTTTATCTTCTCCTTCTAATGTGATAGATTTTGAAGGATTTCTAGAAGTCATGAGAGTAGGGAATAAATACTCAGAAAAGCTAAATATTCACGTTATTGCACAAGTGCCAGGCTAAATGAAGTCCACAAATGCAGCTACTGGAAACAAGAATGGTTTCTTTCAGACTCTGCTGATCTACAAGTAATTACTCTGGGTTTAAGTACAGATGTTTTGTGTATTTTAAAGAAATATCTCAGAATAATCCTTACGATTACACTGAAATTTTGAAGTCATGTCTTAGGTTGTGGGCTGTTGGTTATATTCTGATTTTGTGTATGTGAAGAGGCCCCATTTAGGAACCTTTATTTTCTGAGTTTGGAGTTGTCACTTGATGCTAGTCACCTCAGGTAACTTTGGCATAACTACAACAGGAACAGGAGCAACTTTATGTAACTTATAAGGGCCTGAGGCAGCTTTTAAAAAATGTGAGCAATGCATCTTTTTTTATTTTTTTTTTTCCCAAGTCTGTCTGTATAGCTCCCTTCCCCCGTAATGCAGAGGATCCTGAAGGGTATATGTATTAAACCCAGCCAGCTCTCAGCTGGGGTAACTTGGCTGTAGCAAATGCAGTCTCCCTGCTCTCTAGATCATGCGCCACGAAACGTTGCGCGAGTACCTTCCGCGGCGCAGCGGGGAGCCGAGCTTAGGCGAGACCTTGTGGTGTTAAGCCTTTGGAGAGGAATGGGTGGCTTAAACAAAACATCTTACTGCAGGCCCGTGCTATATTAGCACCACTGCGAGTTGCAGTAAGAAATGTGGTGTTTTTTTACATACGCTTTCTCCACACCCCGGGGGGCGGCGGGAGGGAATGGTCTGGAAGTCATTTCTTTGTGTGTCGTTGCGCTGTTTATGGCCGTGATTGCTACTGGTAATGTGGCACTTTTCTGCCAAATCCCACATAGCAAATGCTGTCACATGGATGCCAGATGGGCTGTTTGCCAGGGAGCCGGGGGAGGAGGGAAAGCCCTGCTCCACCCTGCAAACGCCGCCGAGAAAAAGCCTGCCAGGCAATTATTGGAAAAAATAGAGAATTGGTCAAAAATGGGAAAAAAACTGTATCTGAAATAATTGGGTGGAGGTTGAGTCGAGTTTACCTCTCAGAAGCCAGGGCTCTTCAGCTATGCGGGGAAGGGAAGAGAAACGCGGCTGGGAGGGCTGAGCTCCGGAGGTTGGGGGGTAGCAGCGCACAGCAACAAGTGATTGGCTTTGCAGACGCAGATAGATGAGTAACTCAAGTATTTTCACATTTACAGGATTTGACTCTGTGATTTTATGATGCTGTAACAGTGTCAATGTTATGTTCATGGAGGGCATTTTTCAAAGGTACTCGGCATCAGCCCGGATGGCTGATTATCTCACCCATAACTTTGCTGTCCTGTAAAACTTCTCTATTAATAATAGGAATACAAATAAGTTTTCATGTATCTTTGGCAAAACAGGAATATCTGTTTAAGGGAAAGAAGAGTAAAACATGAGAGAGAGAATTTTAAATGAAAACTGCATATTTGAGTTGAAGACAGCATTAACTACTGACAACTGTAAAACTATTGGACTAAGAGAATATGATTTTTTTCATAAACAACAATATGACCTCAGAATTTTTCTGAAGTAAAGACTAAAGAACTGTAGCCACATCATATATCTATTTTTAAAGCTTACAATAAAAATATTTGAACTACTATATGCCTGCATACCCAAATTATTCAAATACAGGAAGTATTAAGCTGGATTGAGCATTTTTATTCCAACTGTTCAGACCGGCTTCCAGAACGTAATTAGTAACTTTCTTTAAAGGTTTATTTTTAAAAGTGGCTGAATTTCTTTAGTGTTTCGTTTTCCAGAAAACCAGAGTTGACTGGAAAAAGTACCGAGTCTAATGTTCGGTGGAAGAAACCGAGGCTGAAACGAAATCTGCCAAACGCGGCGTCGGAACGCGCTTAGCCGCTGTGCCGTGTGCCCGCCTGGGCTGGCAGTCGAGGTAAGGGGGGCTGGCAATGGCATCAGCCCCGTGCCTCTGGCTCAGTATCGCAGGGAGAACCCCGCGCTCGTGGGGTGGGAGGACCACTGGGGTCGTCGCTCCCTCGCCCACCCATGGCTCCCAGCCCAGATCAGGGCTGCCTATGAGGACAAGAGCTTTGCACCTGAATGAAGCTGGAGTAATGTTGTCGGGCGTTGTCCGTGTCGCCAAATGACCGCGGGACAAAATATCAGCGTTTACAGTTTCCCCTGTGGGCAGAAAGGGGGGGTTTGTGTTCGGTCTTTGCTGAAGCTGCGGTGGAGGCGGTGAAGCAGCTGAAGACCAGAGGGGAAGCTCTGCTCGGTGACTCGCGGTTTTGCAGGCTGGTTTTCACATCTTGTACCAGATTAATAGCGCACCAACCCTGAGAGGGGGCTTTCAGAGTGAGGAGTCTCATCTGAGCGTCGAAGTAACATGATTGAAAATGATGGAAGAACAGCAATAACCGACGCTTTTGCATTTCCTTTTGCTCTCTGTTTTTGGAGAGGAACCTTCTATGCAGGTATTCTCAGGTGATGTGTTGGTTTCTGTTGGAATAAATTGGTTTTCTCAGTTTGATCCCCAAGTCTTCTGATAAAAATAACATTTTTTTGTACCTTATTAGTAGCCTCGTTGAGTCCAAACCCTGACAGATCTTTGCTGCGTGTGAGGGATCATCGTAGGTCAGTGGTGTACTGAGTACAGAGGCTCGCGTGCCCGTGCTGTAGGTGTCCTGCTGATAAACAGAGGGGTTTATTTCTGGTGTTCTCAGATTTCCACCTTCATGTTTGCAATCTTCCACCAAGATGCAGGGATGCTTAGGAAGAAATTAATGCTGTCTAATTTTAGACACCCAATTTAGGTTGCTTCTGGCTGTAGCAAAGCACAAGCTCTGCTTGCTGCAAGTCCAGAAGCGTTCCTTCAACTGCAGAGTCAGCTTCTTGCTTAAGCCTAACTCTGGGTACACAAAGCACGGTGAGGAGCGCCCTTACGCGACGTCGCAGCCGAGGCTCTTCCCCTGCCGCGGCTCCTGCTGGGCAGCTGGGCTCTAACCTGAGCACCTAAATCAGACCCCTTGTGGGGGCAGAACCAGTCGCTTCAGGGCAGATCTTTTTTTGTAAGGGTTTCTGTGATAAATCCTCAGTATAATCAAGGTTTGAAATAGAAATAAACCAAAGTCCACGACAGCTTTTCTAAGTGGGCAAAGTTTCGCGCTGTCTTTGGGTGAACCACAGGCTTCACCAGATGCCAAGTCAGTTGGGAATAAGCTGTGTGATAACCTTCTGCCAGCTGGGTCATAGCTGGTCGGATGGAGGCTTCTGCAGGTGCTTTGCACCAGGGCTCCTTGCAACACTAGGAACAGCCAGAAGCCGAAGGTAGCCAACTCTTGTCAAATTAGGCGAGGTAGACACCTTTCTGGAGGTTATTTGTTGTATCATGGGAGGGTAATTGTAATGCTTAACACATGTCAAAAGGGAGGCTAACCTCTTTTGAGAGATTGTAATCTGAAAATGCACTTAGAGCAGTTACTGCCTTCCATTCTCTGCTGCAGAAGGATGGGCATTATCTGAAAGAGGGTGTTAAAAACGGTGACATTTCTTTATGGGGTTAGTTTAGAAACATGAACTGCAGCGAGATCTGGTTGGAAGGAGATACCTTTGCATTCAGGGATGTGGTCTGTACCAGAATCATCAGAAATTCAGGAGAGTCGTGGCTGCCTGGGCAGCCCTGAGAGGCTTTGGACAATTTGCTGTGGCCACCTGCGGTTATTAGTTTAGAAAATGTGTCACTATTTTACCCTGGCATCTGTTCAAAGTACTAATTCCGTGGATCAGTGTCTTTCAGATGAAGAAAGTGAAATCCTTTTTTGCCCCTGGTGTCTGAGTAAATTGATATCAAATACTCTAATGAAAAGGCAACTGTTGTCAGCAGAGGCAAGCAACAAGAAAATCTGGGACAGGAGGTAACTTCATGATGGATTCTACATCCTCAGGGACTTTTTGGGCTCTGAGGATTAATTTTCTATTACATCCACGTGTGGGGCTTTTCTTAAATACACTTCCACTAACAACTTAATACTTTTTTTCAATTACAATATCATAAAACGCTACAACTTTTTGACATTCTGCCACTTAGAGGACAGTGCTTTCATCGTTGTGACGGTTCTTGTCACCTTTCACTTTTCCTTAAATGAAGGATCTTTTTGCTGCCCCACTGAAGCCGTGCTTTGGAAGAGAAGGGTTACCCTGCACAGGGAAACAGCCCCCTTGGGAACTGCACTTCTCTTTGTTAGTGACCTCTCGTTTCCATGATAGCCGGCGTGCCCTCCTGCAAATACCCCTTATGGACTTGAGAAACCTCCACCAGAAGTGCTTCTTCTCATTATTTTAGTTCAGTTGGTTCAGATTATTTTATTACATTTATTTTATTAGTTTCATTTCTATATTATTTATTTTATTATATTTATTTCATGTATAGTAACTCTAAGAATGAATTCACAAAACTGCGCACATTTTTACCGCCAGAATGTCCCACAGACTTGACAACAACAGGAGATAGAGCAAGAGTCTGCTGCAACAACCTTGTACTGCACATAAAAATGAATTGTACAGGGTACGACAGCATATGGGCCAATGCTTTATAAGCAAGTTGGATTTGGATTTGGGTAACAATGGGTTACAGCCTATTGCAGGAGAGTGGTCAGTAGCTAAAATAGCTTGGAGTTCTCCATCCAGAAGAGTAGTGTGTTGGACAAGGGAAAATAGATAGCAGAAAACGCCTGAAAATTACCTGTGCACTTCTGGAAGATGGATCAGTGTTGCCAGTCACACAATATCACTTCTGCCAGAACAAGGCTTTAGAGGGCTTCTTCGCCTGGGGACTTACTGAGCCGTTTTGACTTTGTTGGCACTGATGAGGACGGGGTGCATGGAGTTTGCAAGTCAGCTCAGAATTCTTTTATTTGGGAAATACTAAAGTAGTGTCCGTCGTGTCCCCCCCCCCCCCCCCCCCCAATAGTAACTTGTTTGGGTTTTTTTCTTAATGGTTTTATAGCAATCTGTATTTTTAAATCCGGAACAAGGTGAATTGAGAAGTTGGAGACAATGCCTGTAGAAGGGGCTGGGCAGATACGGAGGTGCCCGTGGGAGAGCTTGCTGTTCCTCTGGGCAGAGCAGAGGTTCCTTGTGCAGGCAAAGGGCAGGCTGGGATCAGGATCTGCATCCCCCAGCTGGGATAAGGACAGGTCAATGGAACAGTTGGTATCTGCTGGAAAATAAGGCTGCCCAGCTGCTTTCCCGCACATTTTCTACCTTCTACAGGTAAAATTCTTTCTGTGGCAATGTTCATAAGAAATAGCATCATCGTGTGTCAGCGTTCAGAACATAAACTGATCTGAGTGAATCTCGGTTTTCTTCTGCACCTCCATTTTATAAAATAAAATTGGAAGAAAATTATGGTCACCAAACCTGATTTTTTGCCTCAGTTCTGGTCTTCAGTACAGAACTACCTGACAATTAATATTTGTGTATAGCTTTTGAAATATCTGACCTTTGTGGAGTTGACAGAGGTATAATATTAGTCTTTGTATGCTAGCCTGGCTTTTAAACTCCCTGCCTAGTGGATGTAAGTTCAGTGGATACAGATCTGAAACTTGATTTCCTCAGTATGGCTGCATTAGCATTCAGCTGTGGGTATGTAAGATAATAGTATTAAAAGCAACCTTCCATCCTGTTGTCATGGATGCAGCACAGCCCAATCCTGGTAGCAGTATACCACCAGTCTTTGTACAATCTCATTTTTATCTACAAATTTTAATTTAATTATAGCAGAAATTCTGTAGCGGTATATAATATATGATTTTATTTTCTGTTTTTAAACATTAAAATGTAAGAATTGAGCAGCTCGTGTTCTTTGTCCAGTGCTCATTTTTTTTTTGCATTCCAAGTATCTGTCAGTATTAGTTATGAGACTGTGTGAAATAAGTAGCCATGAAAGATGCCTGCTTTTATGACAGAATGAGTGGTTTCATGAATTTTAAAGGAGCACATTTGTATTTTCTGTTCTTGAACTACATGGGCTACTCACAAATATGACAGAAGATAATTGTTTGAGGAATTACGATGCCTTTCAAGATTTTGCAGGATATTACTATTTTCATAATCTTTCATTTATCAGGTTATATGGCTTGATTTATTTATGTATGTAATTTGGAAATTAAAGTACTCCCCTTCTGTCAGCATAGGTACATGTTTTCTTCGTATAGCTCATACTCCTGCTAGCAAAAATAATGAATGTGCTAATTTTTTTGTCAGTTACTAAAGAAACGTGTCAGAATCGGAGGGTAGTCAGGTATTATTCTGGGCCACGTGAGACAGTATGGAACGGTACGTATCGCTCCGCCACTGCCTTAGGATGGCGGGAGCGCGCATTTCAATATAGGGCACTGACTGTGCCACCAGGCAGTGCGTGCACTGCAGTTTGTTAAGATTTAAATGAATGCATTGTTAGCGCCGACTTCGACAGGGATTCTGTGTGAGTGAGTAAAGGCTTCAAGCCTCTAATTGACTAAGAAAATCTTTTTAGTTGTGATTAGAGGGACAGATACTCAGCTGGTGAGAACTGATGGTGCTCCATTGAATCAATTTTCATACCCTGTCTGAAGTCAATGGAGCAGTGCTCATTTATAACCCGGTACCTGGCCCGTTATTATTAAAAAAAAACGTTTCAAGTCTGATATTTGAGTGGTACGGTAACCTTTTATCGGGGAGCTGCTTGACTTGATTTAAAAAATTTCATCAAAATCAGTGATAAAATCCCTGGGCTAATAAATTCAGTGTCATGAGCTATTTTCATTCAGTTGGGAGTTTGAGTGTAGAAACCTACGGTTCTGTCCTCTTTGGCTGAAAGCACGGTGGTCTCTCTGCCATACTTTCACATTTAGCCTACGGTTGTCTCTTTAAAGACTAAAATAAGGCATCTCTCTATCGGTATGAAGCACGTCTATATCTATATGAAGCATCTCTGTATCTGTACGAAGCATCTTTTCAAGACTAAATGAAGCATCTCTATACCCTTTTCTGTTTTAGTCATGAAGTATTGGTATTTTTTCTCTTGGTAATTTTATCTCACTTTGCATCCTGTGATAACAGCATAGTGGGATTTTATTTTATGGAAAAAAAAAAAATCCTGAACATCTTTATGTATTAAACTTGTTCATAACATCTGAATTTTGTTGCTGAAAATCCCCTCTCAAAATTCTGTGCACGCCCATAATTAAACTACTCTGAAGGTGCAGTCAGGGAAACCAGGCACCAACATTATGGAGTGAAAATTAAAGAGGCAAAACATCAGAGTGTCTACTGTATGTGCCTGCTGTTAGACACTCAAGCATGGAGAACAGGATACACCTCTATGGATGGATAGCTTTCCTTATTAAAAAAACACAGTAGGATGCACAGTAGGGGAACACACTAAAACAAGGCTTTGTAGTAATTTCCTTGAAAGAAATTTCCCAAGATAGCAACTTGAAAAGCTTTTAATCTTACGACTGGCTATATAGTGAGTTTTACTGTAGGTGGTATAAAAAAGACCATTAGGTTACAGCTGATCTGGTAGAGTTGGTCTAAAGCCTCTTCCCTTCCAGCCTTCCTTCTCAAGAAAAGGATTAAACTTCTCTTGCACCAAAAAGAGGGTTGAATACATTGACGTGACTTCCGGCATATTTAAGAGCTTTAAATACGTGCCCTTCAAATTTGAAATTTTGTTAGAAAATAGGAAGCCCAGCTTCACCGCCTGAAACCCTCGATCACATGCTGCTTTGTGACGCTGAACCGAGCCATTAGGTAAGGGTTCTGCCGCATACCTAAAGCTGAAACCGCTGCCACTTGTATTCTTGAGCCGATATTTTAGTCTGGGTCTCTGAACAGCGTCCCTTACTACTTGGGAGGAAGAGAAAGCATTTCTCAAACTCCTGAGGAAGCGCCCTGCACAACCCTGTCCTGCAGCAGCTCGGCGCGCTGCAGCGTACCAGCAGCTTTCTCGCTGGGCTTTGCCTGATTTGTGCTATCTGTTCCACACGACTATTAGACCTCAAAGTAAAAAAGAAAAAAAAAACAACCCGAAAATATCCGGAGAAATTCCCGGGCGCATACACTGGAGGGCTGTCACGTGCGTTATGGTTACCTGATAACCCTTAAACCAGCGCGGCTGTGGACTCGGTGCCTGTTTACGTGTCAAGGGCCGTGCTCGGAAATCCTGCAGCTTTTTCTCAGCCGCATCCTCCCCCGTTTTGGTGTCGTGGCCGCAGAAGTTCGGTACGAGGAGCTGGAGGCCGGCGGTGCAGCAGGTGCTGCCCAGGCTCTCCTCCCACCGGAGCCGGCCGGGACCAGGGAGCCAGTGCCTACGTGTGCGAGCCTCGGCGGAGGAGCCTTAACATCTTGTACCGATCTTGTGTCAGCCACTGTGAGCTGAGAACAGGGAACGAACATGTCTGATAATGTGTTTCACATTGAAATAATTAAAGAGAATTGTTGCTGGAGGGAAATGTACCTTTAAAAATTAACCCTGACATCTCTCTGACAATTTGGCTTATTACAAGGGATTCTTTTTTTTTTCCCCCTCTTTTTTTTTTTTGGTTTTAACTAAACTTGATATGCATTTTTCAGCACCTTAGAAAATGTAGAGCCTTTGAAAACTTCCGTATATGAGTGCTCTATACTTACATGAGCAGTCCCATCTATTTTCCACTGAACTACTCGTAGGACTGATGTTTAAAGGATAGGGTCTGCAGTAAATGACATATTCTGCTATGCCCTGGAGCCTGCACTAGTTATTATTGTTTGAATCTATCTCTTGATTGCATATATTGCAGTCTTCTATCACACTGGGTGCCAGTTCTGAAATCTGAATGCTGTTCCTCAAGTAGCTATCGAGCCGCTTGCTTTTTTATTTCTTCCCATGGTGAAGCAAGTCCTCGGAAATCAAAAGTGTTAATTTCCATAAAGCATTAAAAGGTTAAACCTGTGTTTCTCGGTGGAGCTAGAGTATTCGTGAATAAACTTAAAAGTCTATAACAGTGGTATGGTTTATTTTTAAAATTCTAGATGTGACAACAACAGTTATGGTAACTTTTTTGTGACCTATGTGATCTATGGGAAGTTCTATACAACCAGGTATTGGTGTTCAGGAAGTCTGGCTTCATTATATTGTGGCTGTAAGAGTTATTTACCAGTTCAAGAATTGTGCAGCTTTTCATTGGGGTGAATTCCAGTATTTTCAGTTCTCCATCTGATCAAAGCTTGTCAGTCCAGGGATAGGAAATTTTGGGTTTCTCCAGATTGTTTCATCATTTTCTAACTAATTTTAACCCGCCTTTAGCATGTATAAAAAGGGTGTACGAGGTGGCGGAACGGGGTGCCTGATGCCTTTCATCTGTCTGATGTTGCTGGAACTGCCTCGGACCGTGTGTGTTTAAAGGCTCTCTTCCTCCTGTACGGCTGTCAGTCCACAGGAAGATTTCGAGTGCGTTATTCCAGCCGCGATGGTTTGGAACTGTGCGGTTCCCTGGCCTGAGGAGTGGCTGTGGTGCTGCTAAGGCATTTCTCACTTTCAGTTCTGCAACTAAGAAAATAGACATGAAAATTTTCCTTCAGATGCTTAAAAGCTTTGGTGGTTTGTGTTGGGTTTTTTTTTTTGTTTTGTTTTGTTTTTCGTTTGTTTGTTTTCTTTTGAAAGATGTCTGACCTCAAGGGAGGAAAACACAGTAAAATATACAGGAGCAAGTACATACTTTTAATCTGTATTCTGCAGTTCTCCATTTGCAGGGTGGATTCCTGGTTGACGGGATCTGCGTCCGTTGGTGCACCCAGTTTAGGGTAATGCTGGTTTATGCCGGTGGAGAATTTGATTGCAGGAGCCGAACCCTCCTTCCTTCCTTAGTCAAGGGGAAAAGATTCAGTCCCGTATTTCCCCTTCCACTGAACTTTTAACAATTTGGTGACCTTGGGCACAATCCTTCAGGATGCTGAGTACCCCCGTGGGTGCTTAAATCAGGAGAGCAGATGGCTCGTGGTACTTCTTAGAACTGGGTGCTTCATTAGCTGAAATCTAAAACATAAAATACTTTAAGAACACTTCTCAAAAACATTTTTATTGGCTCTGGAAGGATTTTTATCCTTTTTGTAAAAACAGCAACAGAAATATCTGTTAGGTACTGTGGCATTTGCTATAAACCTAGCTGTACTCAGCATTGCTGGTATGCTCTTTCTGGCTATTAAAGGCTCATTAAAAAAATTAGAGTCTCCACAATTTACAATATTTTCCATTGAAATAGCATGTTAACACATTTCTTTAATCAGTGTGTAACTGTCAAGGGAAAGAACAATTCATCTAGTATATGCATACATTAGAAAAAAAAATGATCAGATTTAATTTTATTTGTTTTATATTCAAGGCTTTTTTGAAGGAATTCCTGCAGGGAAATGGTTAATCTATTTTTAACTAAAGCTTACTTTTGTAATCTATCCAGTGCTTAGAGTTCTGTCATTGATCTATGATTTATGTGATTTAAACCACCTCTTGGCTGTAACATTGGTTTCTATCCAAGATGCTGAGCTGAATACTAATTACGAGATCAAATTTATGCTGTTGGGCTAAGCAGCTGAAGGAGCTTTCCATGCAGGACTCCCTTAAACCATGCCACCATTGAGCATTAGTGAAATATTTGGCAGGGGGCGGGGGGGAGGGGGAAAAATGCTGGAAAGGGGAAAAAATATTGCAGGAAAACTGAAGTGTCCTTTGAAAGCTTTATTTTTAGTTCTCTTGAATGACTGTACAGTGCTATATGCAGATATTCAGTGTGTATAAGCCTGTGAATATGCACATGGTTATGTTTTTACAGCAGAATCTCACTAATTCACCCTAACGATTGGGAAACCCACTGAGAAAAGCCAAATGGCATGAGTGAGCAAACAAATAAATAAGATTGAGGATATTTTATTCCAAGATGTATTTTATGCCTTTATTTTGACAAGTATCATGTTGTCAGAATGATTTATGGTATTTCATAGCATACCAGTAAATGCACTGTAGTATGGTTCCTTACAGTAAGAAAGTCGTAGTAACAATAGCTTTGCTTTACGTCTCCTTAAAGCATTTTTGTTGAGAAATAAGCCGAGACCTCCAATTTTAAAGAAAACATAGGTCTTAGGCTTTCCTTCGGTACGAATGAGTAACACTCTTCCATTCGCCTGCATCCCCTTTGCAGAGGAGGTCAGGGTGGCAGCAGTTTTCTTGGGTGTAGGTAGTGAAAACATGATCAAACAGCTCTGAATCCAAAATCCAGTTTGAATGAAAATGAAATTTTCTATAGGAATTTTGTTGATTATAATGAGTTGTGAGAGAAAAACGTGTTCCAGTGCATCCTTTGACTTCGACCTCGGTTGGTATAATGTTGAAGTGTTTCCTTTTGATGTTGCTGAAATGTCTTAATTTGATCAGGTTTCTCGTTTGTTTGGTTTTTTTTAAATTAGTTTTATACTGTAGTGCTCATGTTAACTGTATGCTTTGTCCCATACTTGGTTACATTCCGGTAATTTTAACGTTTTCAGACTATCACTGCATATTATTAAAATGTACCATTTCCCTAAAATGTTTTCATAACTTCGATTTTGCAGGACTCTTTTAAGGTTTCATTTCCCTTGTGTGCTTGTGAAAATACTGGAACTTCTCACAGAATAGAAATTCCAGGTTGCGACTATTTCTCCTGCCTTTTTTACTTTGGAGTAGTGCGTCGTCCTGCCCTCAGGGGTCTGGAGATGCAATCTTGGCCAGCAGATTGATGTATAGGATTCCGGTGGCGTCATCAGACGTACCCAAGGAGAAGGATTCGGAGCCTCTTTGGTTTTCCCTGTGGCATCTGCGTTGCCATCGGTGAGAATCGTTGCCTGGAACCTCGTTCAGCGGCATGTGTGGGCTCACATGCCTTCCCCCTCGCAGAGGTTACCGCGTGGTGGCTGGAGTCAGCAGGCCATCCCGCTTGGTCCCTAGGAGGCCCTTTAGTGGGAATGAGTTTCCTTTTATCCTTATTCTTGCTTACTTTAAAAACAAAACCCAAAACAAATAAAAAAACCCAACGAGAAACAGAAATCAAAAAAGGAGAAAACCTTGAAAAAGTTTCTTCCAAGGGCATTTTTAGATGGACGCTTGCTGTTTGTGTATCTATTGCTTGCTATCTTCCTCATTGCTTATTTCTGTCATTTTCTAGCGTGGAGAAACTCATATTTCAGTTAGATTTTTTTTTTTTGCATTTTAAAAATTATATTGATTTCTATTCCACTCGATGTCATATTTGCTTTTTAATGTGCATCGTTGTTATCAATTTGCAATGCAAATAGTACACATTGCTCACATTTGGGTAAAAGTTTTTGAATATATGCATGTAGAGGTAACACTGGAGTGGGATGTGCTTGGGAACACTTTTATTAAGAGGAGCCACAGTTCACAATCCCATCTGTGTATGCCGTTCTCCTGTGACGCCGTCCTTGCCTGCCTCACCTATAGGTGCAGCAGGTTGCGTATCTAAATGCTGCCAGTAGTAAACACAATGAATTGCCTTATGGTCTTATGCCAGCGAAATGGAGGCTATTAAAAAAATCAGGATGAGCCCAGGGACATTGATGAAACTACACACTGTGGCTGTAATTGCAATGAGGTCACTTTGCCAGCTGACTGTAACCGCTGGATGTGAGACACATTCCCTTGCTGCTTATGCAGGGAAATAATTTGCACCATCAGTGACGTTGTTGATCTTGAATAAGGGTAGGTAAAACAACAAAAGTGAAGATGGGTCTTGAGTTAATTGCTGTCATGGTCTGAGGGACTTCAAAGGAATTATTTTACCGGAAGCCTTATTAAATGGATTGGATGTTTTGCTGTGCTGAACAGGTGGCTGAAGTGCTCCAACGGGAAGCGTTTGAAGATGGCAACCACCGCCGGGACTCTCTGTACCCATGAAGCTGCCAGGGCGGCGGGGAGCTCCAGCTCCAGGGACGCCTAAGGTGGGCCATGGGGTGGCCGTGCGCCAGGGACGTTTGTGGGAGCTGCAGACCCCAAGCCACCCCAGAGGGATCCATATCCTGAGCAGGTCCTTCCCCGCTTTGTTGTTTCTTTGAAGCGTGGGCTCGCGGGACTGGTGCTGTGGATGCTGCACAGGGCTTGTGTGGCCTCGGGGTGGCCGTGCTGCTTGGCCGGGGCTCTGGGTGTGGTGGGAGCCTTTCCTCCCTGCGCCAGGGCTTGCTCTGACTTACACCATGCCTCTTCCACTGCTTCTACAGAGCAAAAAGTCGTCGAGGAAAAGTGCTATGTAAAATCTAATAAAGTAACGTTCTAGAGGAAACATGTACAATATTTTGAATACACATATATATATATATGCTAAATATTTGTTCTGCTTTTCATTTTCTTTATTTGCAGTAGAACTGTTAAATTAACAATCGTGGTTTTGACAGTAATGTGGGGGGATTTCCACTGAAAGTACAAAAACTAAAATAACGTTGATCTAACAAGGGCAGGTGCTTACACATATATATTTAAAATGTGATTGATGCATGTGAGATAAGTGGATATTTTGTCTGCCTTCATATATGTAAGTATATAAATAGTACGCAAGGTAAGTTATGGGAGGGGAGAGCATTTTGGAAAACTGCTGTGGATTGCAGTTAATTGGTGCTGCCTGTCGTCTGAATGCTCAGAGGTGGTTGGGTACCCTCAGGAGAGCCCCATTAAGGGGAATATGGCTGCAGCCCTTTTGGGGATTCTTGCTCAGCTTTGTAGCTACACGACGCGCACACACGCCGGGACGTGCTTGCTGGTTGCAGCCAGGAAGTCTTGTGCGGACATCAAATGTCCCATGGCTCCATCATCCCTCTAAAATGTTACCCTGTTCCTCTCAGAAGCCCCATGTACCTGAGCTCTAACGTGTCTGCTGAGACCTTTGCTGCTCTTCCCACCAAACACCAGCTCGTGGGCACAAAGCTATCCAGTCTGTGGTGACAGTTAAAGCTTTGTTGAGCTGCCACATTACCCTGTTAAAATACTGTAATTTTCTCTAGCTCACTTCAGGAAAAGCGTATCTTTGATTACGTAGGGGTGCTTACTAATCCCACAGATGTAAAACTGTTTGAAGAGTAAAAGATTTGAAGTCAACTCAGGCTGCTGAACAGCCGAAAAGAGAAAGAACCACCATACAAATCAATTGTTTGCCCTTGGGAGTGCAGTTATCGCCAACAACAAAAAAATTGCTTCTCCTTAAGTTTAAATCCCAGCAAACAGAAACAACAGAGGAATCTAAGCTACAAGCAACAAGGCAAGATTTGGGATGCCCTTCTTATGGAAGTACCAGCACCAGAAGACCTAATGTGTCCCTAAAGCACTGCTTGGTTTTCACGGAAAATGGATACAAGTTAGGACATAATTTATACATAGCGTAAGAGCTCTGTAATTTCTGCACACCAGTGAAAAATTAATAAAACCTAGGGCTAGCTATTTGATAAAACTGAGCAGACAAAGTGTGTGTAACTAGCCGTAGAGTGGCTGACATGATGAACGATGATGGTTCCAAACTCATCTGAAGTTCTTTAGGAATAATAGCAGCATCAAGTAACTTCTATAGGGTACTTAAATGTGCCTGAAACAGAACAGCGTATTGAAGATTGCATATTATGCTACGAATGACAAGTATTTACGATTGGAAGGTCTCTGTGTTGGGTTTATCAGTTTTTGTATACCTTTTCTCACTTCTTTAATCTTTTGACTTAAAGACCCATCCTGAGATTTTTTTAAAAAAAAAAAAAAAAAAGCCTGATTCCTATAATTCTGCTACAGAGATGGTAAATACCATTTTGCCTCAAGAAAATCAGCAATGCCTGATACTGCACAGGTGTTTTTCTTCTGGAGTAGTGAGCGTCCTCCTCGGGGAACAGCTGGTGAGAGAGGTGCCTGAGTGGCAGGCAGGAGGGTGGGCTACAGCTCAGCTCAGCTCAGCTCAGCTCTTTCCAATGAACGGGAAAGCAAAATCCTACCATGTAGTGCCAGTTGCGTCTAGTGAGTTTTATGTTATTGCAATTGCAGATGTTGATGAGGAAGTTTTAAAAGAAGTGGTTTTTTTTAATTTATGGTCACAGCACTTGTGGCTAAATGTGGCAGCTGAAGAAAAATATGGGTATAACACTGAGTTGTCAGCGTACTAGAAATCTGTGTAATCACAAGGGGGCTGAAGTGGAGTTTTAGAAATAAAAGGCCCGTTCTGCAGAACTTCTGCCTTCCAGTTGTCTTTGTATCTCTGGAGTGTTGTAGACTTGTTCAGAAGAGAGCGAGAGATTTTGATTAAAGGTTTTTCTAAAAGTGTGATAAGAACAATCTGCATTTGTCTCAGGTTTGGAAGAGGAGAAACTTTTGTGCAATACACAGATTGATTTGCAAGGCCTTAAGGTTTTTAGCTTTGCTAACATACTGCAGCAATCTGTTCTTTGAACGTGTTGATCCTCCTAGGTCTATAAGAGCCTTTGAGACAGAGTTAATTTTTTCAGCATTGACTATAGAGGCTTGTGATTTTAGATCTGAATGTCCCTTCTTCAACCCTGCTACCAGTGACCCACTGCATAGTAAGTGTCTCACATTATAAAGTGGTTATTCACAGAGAGCTTTGACCAACGCTATCTGGAGGGTGGGAGATGCTTTCCTGGCAATGGGATGCGAACATTGTGGGGCAGATCTTCAGCCAGGATAAAAATCCTGCTTGGTTGCTGCAGCTCAATGGGTGTCTGTTAATTCATGTGGAAAGTTTGAGACCCCAGCAAGATCACAAAGTTCAGTGTCCTCCACTGAGTGCAATACTTTGCAGTGAGGATTGAAATGTCTTGCTTCCTGTAATTGCCTTGAATTTCGATTGTTCTATAATTCCTTTAAATTGTTTCATACTAAAACCTATGATATTCTCCATGAAAGCTTTGAGAAGTCTGTGAGTTCTTCCGTTCCTTTTTATTAGGTTATTGCATTTCCATATGAGTAGGAATATCGAGCCCTGGGAGCTCACCTGGATCCCCTGCTCATAGGCTGTGTTCGTCATGTGCAGAGGTTAAACTCTGCCGGTGCTAGAATGGCCGTTACTACCGTAGTGACTATTCAGGACTTTATTTGCCTATTCTTGAAGAGCCTCAATCTTTTATTTTTAATTTAGTTACATCAAGATTTTGAGGAAAGTCTTCTAGCTGAAGGAGTGCCCTCTGACAGCCGGGGGGCTGCTTTGCCTGCCAAGGATGTGCTCTGGGCACTTTTCTCTTGCGTTTTGGTGGTGGATTGTAAGGTGGAATTGCCTTGTGCTGGAACGAATCCCCTGAGCAGAGGATTTGCAGGGCTCCTTTGCATCGGTGCTGTGTAGCCAAGCACTCTTCAGGCAGTGCAGCTTTCCTCTGCTCCTTTTGAGAGCAAGCAAGGCATTGGGAAAGATGAATCATCTGCACTTTGCGTTCAGCCTGGCACAAAATCCTTCATCCTGTTCTACGGGAGTATTTTTCTCCTTGTTGGGGCATCAGACTGCAATTAATACTGTAGTTGTCGTACACCTCTCAGGGCAAAGGTAATTTGGCTTGAATTAAAAAAACAAAACCAAGAAAGTAAGATGCTGTTAAGAAGAGCATTGACCTGGCAACAGCAGCGACCAGCAGCATCACTTTGCACTTAGGTACGTAGGAATTGGGTAGATGTGTATTAAGCTTTGCTTTGCACCAAAATGCCTGTTTTCAGCCAGTGAACAAGCCCTTTGTCCATCAGTCAAACATGTCAGCTGAGGATCTCCCTCTTCCTTTATAATCCTTGGTCCCGATCCCATCAATGCTGGAGGCAAAACTGCTGATGGCGCCGGTGATGGCAGGCGTGGAGCGCAGTCCCACGAGGCTCCCTGGCTCCTGTCTCATTAACACCTGGATTACTTCACCCTTTAATCCGGTCATTGGTACCCGAGCACAGATGTGTTTCACAGCTTTGCTATGTTTGATTGATTCTGTTATTTGTATATGCAGCTGTGCCACTGTCTTTTTTTTTATTTTTTTTTTTACTTCTTAATATATTGCACAGATGCATACAAACGTATCTCAGAGACCATCCCCTCTTCCCAGACAACTTCCCATCGTGCCTTCTCCTGGGCGGTCATGCAAAGTTATCTTCACTCGTGTGGATTTTATCAACTGGAAATCTAAACAATTAGAAAAGAAAAGAAGCAGTTCCAGGCAGCAAGGTGGCCTTTGAATGCCTCAGTCAAGTTTTGCATTTATGCACTGAATTCTTCATTTCTTTTTTACATGGTTTTCTTCCACTTGTTATTTTATGTGGGTCCATATAAAAGAGGAAATGGACTGTTGAGGAGGAAACGTGGAAGCTGTTGGAACGTAAAATGCTGCCAAATGCAGAAAGCAAGCAAATGGGCAGAGGTTTAATACTTCCCTGCGCATCGCTTCCAATCGCTTTTGTCAATTATGACTTTCCTTATTACAGCAATTGTAGATCTAGAAAACTACAGGAAAGCTTAACTTTAGAAGTCTGACTATTCAGTGTGAGTAAACTTTGCCCTTGAAAAGGTCTGTCACCTTTTATGCAAAGATTTGACTTAAAATCGATATCTGTATGGAGGTCGGTGTTGAAAAGTTGTTGGGAGCATGTCACGGTCATGAGCAGTGTGCGTTACAAATAGTTATAAGTTTATTGATAAGAAGATTTGTGGCGGTTGTTCATAAACAATCTATTGCTGTATTGGACCTCAGAAAAGACAATTAAAAAAAAGGCGTCCATTTTTCCCAGTGTTCAACAATATCTTTCATCTGTGGTGGCAGGACGTTGCTCAGCGGTGACCGGATCCTCCCCGCGCAGCTGCGGGCTGTGTGCTGTGATGAAAATCACCCCTAGCAGACATCCAGCACCTGTCGCTGGGAGGGGAACCTGCTCTCTGCTACTCACAGGTGAAAGGTGAAAACCAGTCCCTTGTGTGCTGCTGCCTTGCCCCAGGGGCGTCTCCCCCCCTCCCCATCATCCTGGCGAGTGGCATGGGACACCTGGTGAGGCCATCTCCTCTGCCTGCACTGCCTGTCTCTCGCCATCAAGTCTGTGCTCGGGGTTCGATCAAGAACCTGAAAGCCGAGTTCTGTTCCTAGCAGTAAGCCCCTCAAATATAAACCCCTGTACTTATTCGAGAGCCATTTGTGCCATTAAAAGGATACCTAAAGCCAACAATTTTTGCTGTAGGCACGTAATTACTGTTTCCCGAACATGACCCCAGAGCATGTGTTCTGCACGGCAATGCTCTCTAGGTCTTCCTCCTTTTCACAAGCAAGAAGCCTTAGCTCCAAGCCAACGTCACCCCTGCTGCCCCTCCTAGTTTACCTTGTACGATGTATTTTCTCATTCGTGCTATTTTGACCTTCTCCAGCAGAAGGTGTGGTAGCCTTGTAGTGGAGCGCTGCGGAAGTAGCCTTGGGTCCTGCTTTCTCAACCAATGGGTGCCCTGCTTGAGATGCTCCCTTTTCTGTCGGCCTAAAAATAAGAATTACATTGCTCTGTTGCAGTCACGTCTCTCGGTCAGTGAATAGAGCGTCTTGAAACCAGCAGGCTATACTGTATATTCAAGCTTCCTCGATTCCATTAACATTTTGTTAATGAAATAGTGCTTTGTCAAAGAGTCTTGAAAACTTAAAAGGGTATTTAAGCTTCTTCCATGAGTCAATACCATGTAATGTCAACATTACCACGAAGGGATAATTCAGAGATGTCACACAAAGCATGTGTTATGCCTTTTGCAGTCTAGCAAAACAGCTCAGCATTTATGTTGTTTAATCCATCTTCAAAAATCTTTTGTTCTGAAAAAGTTTGAGATCAATCTTGCCAGTATTTACTGACACCAAGCTGAAGTAAGTTGCTGTGTTCCTATTGACTTCATCTGAGTTGTAACGATTTACCCCGCCTCAAATTAAGCCCAAATTAGGCATCTGAAGAACTTGACACCAAACTTTTCAGGAGCAGAGCGCTGAATGGCACACATCCTGCAAATGGAAACCCCGGTCAAAGTAGAGCGGAGTAAATAGTTTGTATGATACTATTTGAAGAGACTTAAAGAAACGCAACGTTATCTAAAATTTTGCATTCCTCTGGTTAGAAGTAAGTAGGGAATACAGAAATAGAGAGTTGAGATCTGAGCTCTGGCAATGAGGTGGGGGATGTGGGGGCTAATTTCCAAAACGTATGTGCCGCGGTGTCCCAGGTTTATGTCACCACCGCAGCGAGTCTGGTCGAGGTGTATGAAATCCCTCCTTCCATTCCTCCTTCCTTCTTTTTTTTTAGTAATTCTAAAATACTAAAAAAAGGAATTCACCTACCATGTAAGGAATTTGTTTCATCCTACTGGACATTGCAGTAATGCTGTTTGTTCTACCTTTGTAAATTTTAAGTCTTTTCCGTGGAAGTTCTATATAATTGATATAGTTGAATGTAATGAAAGGTAGCCCCAGCTTTCTTTGAAGAAAATAGACTGCCTTAGTTCATACTTGGCTGAATCCAAAGCACTTTCCTGTGATTATTTCTTAGCTGCATTAAATCTATTTCAGTTTCAGACTTCCCAGATATATGGGGTCAATTCTGCAGCACGTAAAGTGAAGTAAAGCTCTTTAAAAATAATTTACATATTTTGGTGGCAAAGGTTTATGTTTCACTCACATTCAGGATTTTACTTTTGAACCAGGCATAGCGGAGACTGGCAGCATTACAGACCTGCTGGAGGAGCTCAGCGGGGGAAGAGCCAGCACCGCACCAACGATGTGAGTGGGGGAAAATGGTCCTAATGTTCTATTACTGCTGGTGGGTCGGGCACGCCGAGGTAATTTGCAGGTTCCTTCTGAGTAAGGGATACTTTCTGGCTTGATTGCACACAGCAGGAAGAAAAATAGTATGAGGTTCTTCATTTGTACTTTTATGCTGTTTTACAACCTGGGAAACATATAGAGCATAGACCAATTGCTCTTTTTGTGAAGACCTATGGAGGGCTTGCAGCCTCGTTGCTCCAGGTGAGGTCACTGCAAGAACAACAAAAGTGAGAATAAAATATGAAAAAAAAGGAAACACGTTGCAAATACAGGCTTTGAAACCTTCTGAAAGCAGGTTGTGCAGCATAGTGTGTGTTCGAGCAGCCTGATGGTATCAAAGGGTCTCAAAATGGTTACCTCTTCTTGAGAGATGCCTTGTAGCAAAGTAAGCTATACGTGAGTATATGTAGTACATGCATAATTTTACAATTAAATGAAATTCTGGAATTATGTCCCAGATCTCAGTGTACTTGATCAGGTGCTTTAAAGGGAAAATACACTCGCTAAGTGGGAAAATACACTCTCTAAGTAGGAAAATTTGATAAAACCCACAAATGTTATGTAAGAAGCGGTATCAGACATAAAGTTTATGATCCATCTTGGCCTGCTGTTATAAAATGAACCTGGAGTATGCACGCTGAATGAGAAATACCACAGTCAGCACTGCAGCAAAATGAAGCATGTGGCAATGGAGGCAATGTTTAAATTGAGTTTAAAAGAAAGACAAGCCCAATTATTTCTAATAATAAAACCTCAAGATACGGAGAGTAATGTATCTGTATATGTGAAGTGCCATTCAGACAAAGACTGTCCCAAAGGCTTTGCAGATTTTAATGAGACAACTACAATATATATCAGAGGAGTCTGAGAAAGGAGGATAGAGGCTGAAGCGTAGGATGCTGTGTCTTTTAACTTACTATTAAAAAAAAAAAAAAAAAGAAAAAATAAGTCCTGGAATACATTAGATACTGAAGAAGTATTACAGATGGAAGAAACCGTATACAGAATGGGTTTGTCTCTGCAGTAGTGGATGTTTGACGGAAGAGGGAGGTGGCCAGTGCCAGATGTACAATGGCAGTGGGAGCAGGGACAGACGCCGCTAACGCGGGACAGTGGGATTGAATCCCATGGAGGTAACTGCCCTCTCTCAGTAGCCAAAATGAGACTTCCTTGCAGGTGCAGAGCTATCTACACCTTATCAAAAGGCAGGTGTTACAAAGATTTAATCAGAATTGTTTTAAAAAGAAGTACCTGATACAAAGCCTCCACAGATAACCTACAAGATTATTATACTCCTGCTTCACTTAAAAATCCTCTTCTGATTTCCTTAACATCATCAGTGACATTAAACACCTCTTGATCCGCTTGTGCGTGAACCTTGCACCTCTCCTTGTCTCAGTCCTCCATGTGTAAAATGAGGAGAACAATGCTTTCTTCCATATTTTCCTATGTCTCGTAGACGATAAATTCTGGGGAAAGCAGCTATGTATTACTCTGTGTCTAGGCAGTGCCCATCCTAGCAGAGCCCTCGCGTTATCCAGGGCCTTCCAGGTCTGACCATAGAAGAGGTAATTGTAATTTCTGAACCAAGCAAAATATGTTCTCTACATGGGAATAAATCGGGTGATTAAAAGAAAGCAGTGTTCTCTATCTTGTGTTAAACAACTGCTTATTGTCATTTCCTTATCTCAGGTGGCTTGAACAGAGGTCTGTGGAGGTCCAGCTCATTGGAAACTTTTGTGCTCAAACCAGGAGGATGCTATAGATGGGGCTAATCTGTGAGTAAGTTTTCTGGGGGCCATTACGTCTCCTACAGTTTTGGGTTTTTTTCTAAAGGAGATATTACTCTATACGTGTCTGTGTGTGAGGGAGAGAGAAAAAGAGCATTGCCTAGAGGGTTTCGGTTATCACACTGTCTAAATAGCCCTTATTTTTAGTTGGAGTCTTCTGAATATGTGATCGCACTACAGGTAGGTGAAGTGACCTCTTCGCTTTTGAATCTGCTCTTCTCTGGCAGATGCAAGGCTGCATCTTTCAACAGGAACCCCCTCCTGCTCCATGCAAAGCTCTTTGAATTGCCCCTGATACGCTTCTAAGGCTCCCCGGTTGCGTGCGAGGCACTTTGAAGATGAATGCCCTGGCATAAGGAAAACATGAAACAAAACTTACTCCCTTATGTCAGAGTGTGCGGCAGATTTCTCAAAGATCTTCAGTACAATGGTTGCTCTTTGGCGGGTGGGAGGAAATAGGCTGGTTCACCAGCTCGTAAAAGCAGAACAAAATTGCACAGGGCTACCCGTTGGGTGGTAGATCAGGCAAAAGAAAGACTTTTAGGGGTCTCCACAACATTCAAGTCTGGCAAAACTTATTTCAGGTTGACTTCATTGGATCTTACTTGATGAAAACAAATTTGTTATTATTAATTTTTTCTCCCTCCTGAAATTTGCTCTGTTTTCAAGTCAACAGATATGCCTTGTCCTCTTGAGGAGGAATAGTTTTCTCTGTCTCCATGAAAATCACCACAGCCCAGCTCCTTAGGCCATATATAACCATCATAATTTTGGACTTGACCAAGAGTCCTGGGAGCTGAAGGGCCCATGGGTCTGTGGGAGAGTGGTGAAATGGTAGGCAGTTTTCTCTTATTTGTGCAATTCTGAATATTTCTGCGACAACTGGCATGAAACTATCCATTAATGTATTTTTTAAACCTGATGGATCAGTTCTTCTGGCCCAGGTGACTGGTCATGGATGACCTGAAAGTTTTCATTACCATCAGATGAATGAAAACATTTCCTTGGGAGGTTAATGGGCTTATAATGTAAAAAATTGCATTGGTGTTCCAGGAGAGAGTAGGTGTAGAAAAAGAAGGGAAGAGGGACAGTTAAAAAGATGTAAAAAAAAAAAGAGAGATTGTTGAATAGAGATTGGTGATATTCTTCTCACCTCTTTTGGACGACTACCACGATGCAGATGTGTGAACTCTCGTTAGCGTAAAAGGAGAAAAGCAGAACCCTCCGGGCCACAATTCTTTTCCATATATGATAGATCCCTCTTCCTTCCAATCAATTAATTGCTTCCTAAAAACATCTATTTCTCACCATTGACTTTAAAGGGATTTTAGATGACTAGCTCTGATATAGCTGTCTACACAGTAAGTGATTAAAGTTGGGTTAGATGAGCTGGCAGACTACATGGATTCTTTTTCTTCCTTCATGCAAACCCTAAATCAAAAGGCATCTCATCAGAGTATTATAAAATACAGCCTTCAGAGGGATAGTCTTCTACTTCCATATTCTGGCATCTGAAGGGAGGAGGGAGACTCCCATCAATTTAGAGAGAGGTAAAGATTTCATCTCCCTCTAGAAATCACGGCCGTAATGGGAAATTCAGACATTTATGAGATTTGCTTAGCCAAGGCATAGCTGTGCATGTGGATGTTTCTGTTTGTCTTTCTAGTATTATAGCAAAAGCAGAATAAAGGACTACTTCTAGGGGTTTTTTTCTCTCCCCCCCCTCCCCTTTTTTATTATGCTAATGGCCCAACATGTACCTGGGGGCCAGAGAAGGTCTGGGATGACATTATACGCTGAACTCCTTACCAGTCCTCTCCCTGTGACTGCAAAACAGGGATAAACTGCAGGTGTTTATTAATGGGAAACCTCCGCTTACCAGCCCACCAGAGAGGAATTCTCACAAAAAATTCTCACTGCAAGTTGTGCCTGGTTTATGTTTGAATTGTAAAAACAGGTACCGTTGTGATTTAAGCATGACCTACAAGGTTCTGGCAACTGGTGAATATTTTCTTTGGGTTTCAAAAGTTGACAAACCTGATACATACTTTGTATATTGTTTTAAAGCTAATATGAGTTTGAAGGACTGGAGAGAGCAAAGCACGGGATGACTTGTTTTAGTTTTACATCAGAAAGGGACTCACTGTGACACTGTGCATGTATTTGTTCCTTCTGAATGTTAATTTCTTGACATAATGGGTAAAGTATCAAATTATTATTTAAACATACAAATAAAGCGAGTGTCCCTTTTCCTATCTGTAAGCAATGCTCTTCTGCCAAATGACAGGCATGACTGTATTTTTTCCTAATTGGATCTGCATATCTTTTCCTCTGATAGTCCACTGCCGAATATTGATGGTTGCAATAATTGGCCTTTTATTGGTATATTTTCTCTGCGGTGTTTCAACTTTCTGCAGTAAATCCTTGTCAAGTTTTACTTCTTTTATTGTTTGGTACTCACAGGAGTTGCTAATTCTGGTGGAGCTGTAGGACTGTGAATAAGACTCAGTATTTTAATTTGTTGTGCAAGTCATGTATTGGTAGCTGGGATCTCTCCTTTTACCTTTTCTAGTAGAAATACCTCTGTTGTTACTGGCTATATTTAGCCAGCGAAGCCAGTCTTTCTCCTCTATCTGTTTTCTTCTATTCGTCCCTAGCTTCAAGGGTTGGTGGCGCTTGATGGTGGATAAATGCAAGGAAATCTAATAATGCCTTTCTAATATACCCATTTATCTAGTATCATATTTTATTTTAACTCTTAATGCAACTGTATAATCATTGCTCCATTGCTATAATTGGATTTGGAAGTATATTTGTGCCATTTAATTACATCTATAGTATTTCTATAAGCTTATTCAGAGTAATTAGTAATCTTATCATTTTTAGTGGAATCATATTTTATATCCACTGTGCTTATTTTTCTCTTCAAATTCTTCAACGCATTTGCGCCAATTTTGCTTTTTACACTGGAATTTCTGGCATAAATAATCATTACGATTTTTTTTTTCTACTGTGAATGTGAACAGAGTCTAATCCAGCTTTCATTGAAGTCAGTGGTAATCTTTTCATTTACTTCAGTGGAAACTGGATCAAGCTAATAGGGTGCAAACTGCATCCAAGGCAAAGCCACATCTTATCATGGAAATCATTGTGCAGCAAAGCACGGTGTAGCTGATTGTTTCCAGATTTTTCTTGCCAGATATTTTATAGATTCTCTTATCCAGCTTCATTAATTTTTAGCTCAGAAATTATAGCATTCCAGCAATTTTAAAAATATTAATTTTAACCTGATATTTCTGACAACTTAAAACCCCTTTCCAACGAACGGTTTTTGTAAAAGGGTCTAGAACTTTGCTTTCCAGATACCAAGTTCTAGCTACCTATTCATCTCAATCAGGATGCCTTGAAATTGGGCATCTTTCAGTTTTTTAAAAAAATGTTTTCCTCATTTTTAATTGAAAAACAAACATTTGATTTTTTTTTACCAGCTCTCTGTTGTGTCACTTCAGAGCTGTGTCAGTTCGTTAATATAATTGGTCCTCTTGCTGCTGAATATGAAAACCTGTAAGCACTTCCATCTAAAAGTGTAATTCTAGCAAATTACATTCCCAAGTAGGCACAAATTTATGATGTTCCCTTTTTCCAACATTTTAATTTTGCAACTGCAGAGTGCTAACTATATGTGCTAAATCAGATTTTTTTTTTTTTTAAACTATTGCAACTTGCTTGTTAAGGAGTTATTTTTCTCTTCTGTGCTGCTCCCACTCTGATGATTAGAGGTTTGCTGCTTTGGTAATGTGTCTCTCTCCTTCAGGCAGTTAATGATTACAGACAACTCTCTAACCTATAATTTTGGGGGAAGGTTATTTAGAAGGTGATATGGCAACAATTGTAATTGTTTCTGTAGCTTAGAAATGTCCTTAGTCTTTGCTGGCTGGTTATCAGGTCCTGGGTTTTAGAGTGGAAGGTGTCCAGGATTAAAGACACTTTTCTGTGTTGTTTATTCCTGAATCACACCGGTTTGTGAGGTTAGAAAAGACACTGTGAAAGATGGTCAACTCCTATTTAATTATTAATAAAAGGTCCTTGTGACCGGTGCCTATTTCATCCCAGGCAGAAGGTGACCTTCATAGGCTTGAGGACGGAGTCCCTTGGACCTCCAAGGAGAGATGCACAGCCCGTGGAGGGGTGGCCCATAACTCCTGGCACGGTTTTAGAGCCTCAGGAGCCTTTGCGAGCTGAAGCACCTTCGGTTTCAGATGGCAGGTTAACAATCATTTGTTTGTCCAACCTTTTGAATGAAAATAGATCAATTGAACAAATTGTATTGGAGATTTTGTTATTCTTCCAGCGTGGAGAAGAGTTGTTTATGAGCCTTAAATGGAAAACCCCATAACTTTAGTAATTTCAATACTAATTGTTTGAATGGAGCAGCACGAGCACCCATGCACCTGAAATTCAAATCCTAAATACTGCAGTTATTTGGATATCGTATGTAGGTGCCTTGCCATGGGAGGCACATCACGGGGACGCTCCTCATCAGAGGTTGGATTTTTCCAGTGGATGCATAGAGCAATTTGTACTGAAATTTTGTCAAAAAATGACTAGTGTTTTGCCACTTTAAAACCATGGAAACATCACAATGTTCTTTTAGAAATGACTCCACGAATTAATTGCAAATTACTTATTAATGAAACAAATATTCAGCTGTCACTTGAACTAAACTACACGATAGGCTTAATGATTATTTTTTGAGAAAACACTTTTGTGTTTGTTTGATCTGCCTAGTGTTAACAGCAGTAGAAAAAGAGGAAAGCATTTGGTGTCGGAATGGAAACTTGAAACTGGCAAAATGAAGGAGGAGAGGAAAAACATCAGCCAATAACTGCAAAATAGGTGAAAAGCCCAAAGAAATAGCAGATTCCTAAGAATTATGTTGGAAATCTGCTCCCACAGGCAGCCCTAGTTAGGTAACAACGGTAAAATATGGTGACACAGGAGAGAAAATTTGGCAGAAAAGGTTTTCACAGTAATATGAATTCAGCCGCACTCCATGTCCGTAAAATGAGCATGAGAGAATTCGCCTCATATGGGGTGGGTAAATGTTTGCAAACTGCAGAGAGACTCTCAAATGAATGCAAAATATCATCTGTAGTTCTGCAAATTATAACAAAAATAAATGCTGCCAATGAGGGAATATGGATTCCTCGTGGCTCTGGTGTTGGTCTGGGCCAGCACCGCTGAGCTTCCCTGCCCAGACCTTGCATGTCCCACTTGAACCAGCTGAGCAGTGGTGACCCCAATGGGACCTTTGTGGGTGACCGTGGTGCACGTGGGGGGATTTTTCCACAGGCAGCTTGCTGAAGCCATGCATTTTTTTCCCTTTGCTCTCCCTTGCAAGGGGCTGATATAAATAGGTAATAAAGCCTTTACACTCTCTGCTGCGCTACTGATGCTGTTTACAAGAGCAGGAACACGGGGCAGTACATGAGCGAGGCAGGTACGCCTGCATTTTGAACACATCTGAGGTGTCCTTCTGCTGGCGCTGCTAAATTATTTACCACTCAGCAAGCGTGTGCCTGCGTGAGATATTTAAAGGAGGGAATCTGAGGTGAAACCCCATCAGTTTACCTGGAGCTGACACTGGAATATTCATTATCACATTAAATCTAACCGCAGTGAAAATGAAGGCTTCTGTTGATTATGTGCTTGCATAAAAGACTTCTTCGGTGGCAAGCCTGTGTGCCAGAGACCTGAATATAACATATAGTAAGTGGAAACCATTCTCTTTATGGTTAATTTGCCTTCTTAGAAGTTATGAGACTTGGCAGGTTTAAATTATGTTATAAACCTGTGGTGGATTACATGATTTTTCTAACTGGCCACAGGAAATACTAGATGAGCAAACATCCCACATGCCCAATCCCAGCCGCAGGCATGAGTCAGGATTTCCCATATCAAGAAAAAAACTAAAGTGCAGATTTGATATCCAGAGAACTGTACATATTTATCTCGGTGTCACGTCAGTTTTGCAGGGTTGGTACAGAGGTCTCCTCTCCTGGAGTGCTGGGGCAAACATCCCTGTGTGCACACACCTGCCTTTCCTTCTCCCCCTCCACCCTGAGCTCGTGCTGGAGCAGAGTGAGCAGCACAGCTTGGAGAGGTGTTTGAGGAACCCTTTGGACTTATGACTCTGGAAAAGTTCAGTAAAATGCATGGGATTGGCCCCAAAAGAGGCACAAGGTATTTCCTCCCTCTCTTCATCCGTCCCTTCGTGTCCTCGCCTCCCCCTCTCAGAGAAGACAGTAGAAATGATGAGGTGAAGCATTTTGAAAGGCCAACTCTTGGGCAGGTTGTCCCACTGGGAAACAGGAGGGGGGGCTGGTTGTTCTAGTCTGCTTAGGTCTGTAAATGAGCTTCAAATCAAAATGGCATAGCGAGGGCTGGGTTTGGTGGAGGTGGGCATGTACAGAAATGGGAGAATAAGACCTATTTCTGTTAACGCTAAGAATGATGATTTGCTCACAATTAGTAATTTATTGAAATGAGCAATTGATTGTATTAGCACACATGATAATAATAAGAAGAAACAAATCAAGGTCCTCCAGCCCATCAATACTTAGAGCAGACTTTCTGCTTTGGCAAATATAAGAAGCCACAGGGTCAGAAGCCAGGCTTGCCTAGTCAGAAATGGATAAATTGGTAAAGCTTGGTTTGGAGCGTGGTTGCAATGAAACCATCATCTTCCAGAAAATCATGAGCTTTTTTCCTCAGAATGCTGGAGGTACTTTATGGTACATTTTCTTTTTATGCCTCCTGTTTTCATCTTTAGTTGGAAAAGTACTTAGTGAGTGAGAATAAAACATAAAAATACAGTCGATACAAAAGTGCCAAGCACCTTCAGCTTTCACTGATGCTTGCAGAGAGCATAGACGGAAACAAAATGAGCTGTAACTATTATTGAGAAGCAAAAAAACCCCCCAAAACCTATGTTTAATCAACGTTTAAAGGAGGAATTAGACGTGCCACAAATCCCCTTTTATATTGCACTTAAAATCCCCTTACCTGCCCTTTAGTTTTCATGGTTTTCCTTATCTTCAGTGTCACTTAATCATATTTCAACAGGATTTGCTTCCTCAGTGCCCATCTGCTCTTCCTTTCTAGTGCCGTGCTAATGCCAGCACACCACCCCAATAGTCTTCTTCTACCACGCTTTGATGTCAGGCACCCGGAGATTTGGATTTTTTTCATTCACGTTCAAACAGAAAAAAAACTTCTTGGTTTGTGGGAGTGACAGATACTATTTTCAAATGTAAATGTCTAGAGCGAGGGCAGGGGAATAACGGGAGGCAAACGCAACTCTTGTTTGACTCCTGTTGGCGTTGAGCGTTGGTCATGGGGGAATGGCATCGGTGGGAGCCGGTGGCCATGAGCTGCCCTGCTGCCGGCCACGGCAATGCTCCTTCTGGCCCTGGGGAGAGGATGCAGGCAGTGCGCTCGGCATCAAGGCTGTGCCGGCAGGAGGGCCAGGCTCTGAGGGTGGTAAAGGTATTAATCATTGGGCGGAGAGGGCAAGGCTGCGTTCTCCTCCGGACACCCACTTCGCTTGTGTGGGTTGCCCAGTTAGATCTGTGTTTACTGAATCAGAGGCACCATTTTGAGAGTCTTCGTGTGTTTTATTAATCTTAGAAGTACTGAATTAGTAATCTTTGTATACTTATCTGCCTTATTTTCAGAGGTAGGGAAGACCTTGTAATATTGTGTATTATTACTTTAGGAGCTTAATGGTGTGGATAGGTCTCTTTGAAAGGGAATTTTAGATCTTTTTTCAGTGTTGACAGGAACTCTCCCAAAACATTTATATGCTGCCTTCTGCAGTTACAAACTGAAAAAATAAAATATTAAAAAATCCAATCTAATTCATCATGTAAGTGTGAGTTAGTCCTTGGGTCACTGATTGGAAGATATCTGCGAGTATAGCTGGGATATTATCGTATCTCTCACATCACTATCTTTGCTGGACATTAAGGTCTCACGATAATTCTTAAGAAAGTGTATTTTTTACAGGTATTCAATGCCTGAAGTCACCAGTATTTGACGCTCTGTTCTTGAATTTTTAATTAAACATAGAGGGTTTTTTAATAAAAAAGTGCCCCAAAGTGCAGTTAATCCAAATTCTGAGGAGTCTGTGCCGGCAGAAGTCAGTCTTGCTATTTCCAAATAATTTCCAAATAATATTGGCATCAGCTCTCACAAAGCCGAGCGTGGAGCTGCCTTGCTACAGAAATCCAGAGGGTCCTCTCTGTCACAGCAGAGAGGGTCAGGAGCTCAGAAGATGCTCGTTCGTGCTCAGTTCTGTAATGGCAAAATACACCAGATCTCGGCTCTGCCAAAGAGATCACCCTGGGGCTCACCTGCCCGCAGGGCTCTGCCCTCCCCCGCTGGAGGACGACTCCTGGCTTTCTTCAGTGTGGTGTTGCGTGCACTGGCTTTGGTGGGAGCAAAGGAAAAGGAGCTGGGTACAGCCAGAGTACAGGCGAGGGGGGTGGCAGGGGGCAAGCGGGGCACAGGGCGGAGGGATGCCTGGGACGGACTCTGAAAGGACAAGTTTAGAAAGAAATGGTCGCTTGGAGGAAGATTAAGGAGGTCTTCTTCAAGACACAGATGTGACAGCAAGAGGGCAGACGTGAGGGCAGGCTGGGAAGAAGGCAGAAGCTGGTGGAGGAAGCTGAAGCAGAGGCTGTTGCTGAGTCTGACAGCCTGAAGGGTGAGAGGAAAGGGCTTGTTCGACTTTGATTTGGTTAATGCATGTGTGATGAAGAAAGAAGTGCACGGGCCGACTGACTGCGGCGGAAGAGGGAGCGTGGGGCAGATGTCTGAAGCAGATGAGAAACGACCACAATGTTGGTCATGGCACCAATAGAGATGGAGGAGTTAGAAAAGGAGAGATGGCTTTAGCGTAGAAACGGGATTTAGCAAGAAAATAGATAGTTAAGAATAGTATGAGGTGCATGGAAAGTGTTGTTGTTGTTATCATTATTATTATTATTATTTACTAAAGGCTGGTTTGTTTTGAATCTAATAAATAGCTTCTGTCAGAAAAATAGAAAACTTTTAAATGTTGGTTTTTACTTCTACTTTGTTTATTTGAGCAAAGACTGTTAGGTCTGTTTTACCAATATCTTGTAAGTAAACATAGTGAGAACATTCAGTGTGATAGAGAGAGATGATTGAGATGATTAAGGTGATTAACCATTGAAATTTGGTTCCACACTGAGCACATAAGAAGGAAGAAAAGGATGGCAATTAATACATTTCTGTAATAGAAACACTGCTAGTAGGTACTAATAATGGTTCTGTATTATTTATGGTTAATTTTCGAAGGGAGAGAGTTCATTTTTGGCCCAAAACAGTAGACACGAGCATTGAAAGAGGGGAAAAACCTTTTAACTGAGTAGAAATTTCAGTCGTGAGCTGTAAAGGGAAGTCGAGCTGCATATTGAGAAAAATTCAAAAAGATAAAAACGATTTCAGTTTGGTAGTTCTTCACTGGTTCTGCAGTTTGGCAGCTGTCAACATCTCAAAATATCATCTCACCCAAACTGTTGAAAGAAAGAAACCCTTTGATTTTTCCCTTGAGACTCCCAAGCTGAAAATGGACCCTTTGTAGTCTCAGCCTCATTTCAGACAGGTTTTTTTTTTTAAACATTCTTGCTAGCAGAAACAACTAATTCATAAATAGAGTCTCTGTTAATTAAATAAGTTTTATCGTTTTCATTTGCCTTTTAAAATGAAAAAGAAAGTAAATCTCGAACATTTTCTTCTTTATTATGAATCTTAAGAGACTAAGCATCACATTTCTTGCATCATTAATAATGCAAATTAGTTTTTGTTTGGGTCGCACGTAACTTTATAGTTCAAAGTAAATATTTAATGCACAGATCTGGGAAATCAACTCATATATAGCAGAAAGTTTACTTTATAGTTATTGAGAGTTAATGTAAGAAAGATGGGAGGCACTGTGGTTTCTGTTTATTTAACCTTTCTTGCTCTTGCTTTTCTTTCAGTAGAACTCTTTGTAACTTGTCGTTAAACACTGTTCTATTCCTACAGTATCTGTTTTTACTATCTTTACAGTAGCCACAGCGTTCAGCATTTAGTACCATTTTAAAGTAAAGGTTAAACATATATACCGTACTTAGGGCTACAAGGATTATATCTTCGGTGCTGATTATTGTCAGGAAAACCAGGTGATTATTTACAATAATATCTAACAATTTGTTGGCTTTGCAGCAGTTTTTCTTAGTTTGCTTAATGAAGCGATAGTCAGATAGCCAAATAAGATTAAACTTCACCCGGGGCCTCTATATCGTGCATAGTAATGCCTCGTGAGGGTAAAACACTTTGACTTGTTTACTTGTTAGCACAGGGGTCATCTGCAGTTAGTGTGTATAGCCTCTGTTAGGTTTTCCTGCCCTGCGTTTTTACACATTATTCCTGAAAATATTGTACGTCTCGCTGAACGAAATGTCTGTAGGAATGATACTATTGCAGACAAATTGCAGATGTTTCACCGCGACATCTGCGCCTTCTGCAGTGACTCTTTTCTTGCATGTGTGGTGGATAACAAAATATAATAAGTATCCTGTTATTTGTGCACGAAATCTGATAGTGAAAAAGAGACCAGAGAGAATTCTTTAGTGATAAAAATTTAAATAGACCCATTTATCAATATGACAGAGATTTGACCTGAAAGTTAAAGTGTTTGAAAGTTAAGTGGGGTTGTGTAAAGAAAGTTGAGGCTGCGCTACAGATAGACCGTAGGTTTTGTAAGTTATTAAATCAAAATAAAAGGTATTGACAAAACAATAAATTGCCTGTATCGCCCCATCTAATAGCTTCTGGGAGCACTAAATACATTCTCCACACTAAAGATGTGTGAAGCCTTTCCCTTTCTCATACTTTTGTTCTTCTCGAAAACATTCGCACCGTGGTTGGTTTTATAACAGACTTGGCACTAAATTGCGCCTGTGAATGCTTTGCCCGAGGACTCGCTCGGAGCGGCGGCATGGGGAGCAGGGGTGGTGGCATCGCTCTGCTATCAACAGGATTATTAAACTTTGCAGGCGGGGTCCGAATCACTTCCTTGGGGATTAAAAATAATAATAATAAAGGCACTAATATCTTTACCGGGAGAAGGGAGAGCACACTGTGGTGCTCTTTCCTCTCCTTGGGAGTCCTCAGCGCCATTTCCATGCTGGAAATCTACGGGATTCGGAGAGGGAGCAGTGTCTGGCAGTCCCCTCGAACAGGGATGCTTTGGGGAGCCAGGAGCCGTGAGGCGGCTAATGCCACCTGCTTATTGGTACCACGCAAACCCTTCGCAGTGACCGTCACCTTCTTGGGGAGGGGCTGAGTTTGCTCATGGAGGGGGAAGGCAAATGGCTGCGGGACCCGCCGGGGGTCGGGAGGCTGGGGAGCGGGGAGGGGGCAGCTCTTCGCCCCCCTGGTTCATCAGCTAGGACCTGCTTTTTCCCGTCTCCTCCAACTCCAGGGGGTTGGAGGGGCGTACCCCCTACCTACGGCTTCCCCGCCGAGGAGAGAATGAGGCTGGCTCTCTTTGGCTTGAAAACTACACAGTTTTGAGACTATTTCCCCTCCTGCAGATTTTTCCATGGAGAGGAGCATAGAAGACATTACTATTTATAGCGCACAGTACGTGTACACAGCGTGACATCCACCGGCTTTTCAAGCAAGCATCCTACCAGTTTGGAGGGGGGAGGGTTTCCATCTCGGTGTCCCCGAGATGCCCTGTCCCCGCTCCCGGGGAGGTGGGGAATCACACAGGGGTGGCACCCATCTCCCCTTGTCTATAGGTTTCTTTCACTTATTTTTAGATGAAGATACTTGCCCCCATGCTGTGGAGCTGATCATGAGATTCAAAGTCAGAACAAGTTTTCATCACAAATAACGTGAGTTTTAAGGGAAGGGAGAGGGATCGAAGGCAACAAAGGTACAAGGGGGTTGCAGAGCATCTGCAGAGTCTGGTTTGGGGATGGACAACTTGTGTGTGCGGAGGGAAATGAAGGTGGAAAAGTGCATTGGTTTAACTAAGGATTTTGGGGAGTTTTCAAGGGGATGAGGGCCAGCGGCGGCACTCGGCTTTCCCCGCTTCCCACTCCCTGCCTGACCGCTGGGTCGCACGGTGCATCTTTGTGTTCGTGTACGGGCTTGGGAAATCAGAACGTCTTCATCTAAGCTCAATTCTCGATACGGAAAAGATAGCTGACAATGGCAATAAAAAGAACAGTAAGCAGTTGGAAAGGCCCAGCTCAAATCGTGCTCTGTCAACAGCTTTGCAATCTGTATAAATACGCGCGGAAAGACAAACAACTCTGATTTCTCTTTAAGAATGTGAGTATCCATTGTCGTAGATTTAAATTAGGATGTTTTGCTTGTACTGTATGTAAATTCCTTCTTGGCAAATAACCCATGTCCACTAATGTATGTGTATTTTGGGTCTGTATAGTTTTGGTCTCTGTGAAATACAATGAAATTTGATAGCACACAGAAATACTTGCATGGAATGTCAAATTTTTTGTGTGTGCTTCTCACATATCCATAAAAGAGTTTACACATTTCTAATTACTCATTCAAAAAGAGACTTTACAGCACTTTTAAAAGAGAGCCAATTTTTTCCCTACTGTGTTCTGTTTTTACAGCTTGTGGAAAGCTTATTTAACAAAAGTTTAAGTAATCAGCGAAAGTCATTTCTGAGAAAAGACTGACAGATATGAAGCCTCTTTTCACACTTCATAAGAGGTGGAGATAGTAGCCATAAAATTTACGGCTGAATAGTGCTCTGTTTAGCTTAAGTTATAGAATTATTAGTGTTTCGGGCATGTGATAGGTTTTAGGGAGGTTAAATATTTTAAATGATTATATATGCTTCAAGTAGCTGAACTCTAAGTGTGCAATACTGATAACAGCTTACCCCTCCAAACCCAGCAACCTGCACGCTCCCACGGGGCTGACGTTGCACTAAAGATACGTGTTTGCAGCTGACTTAAATTCATGATATACTAATAAAATATTAGCGATATGTTCCCCTTACAGAGGCTCACCGCTGGCTATGAAAGTACGAATTCCTGCACTATGGAAATGAACAGATAGGCATGTTGGGTAAGAGAGGAGGCACTAGGGAGGTCACAGCCATCAGCACCTCTGTCCCAGCTCCTACACAGCAAATTTTACTGTATGAGAAACCTAGGTGTAGAATGGTTGAGAATAAGCGACGACTTCTCCAGCTGATGACCAGTTATGAGTTGAGAAGAGCTGAACAAAAGAGGAAGAACTTGGCTATATCATGAGAATGAACACTTCATGAGAAATCTTATGTAAATGGGCATGCCTTTGGGAGACAGTAATAGGCATTTGCGTGTGAATCTTTCTAGATATTATGAGATGCCCAGGCGTTATGGCAATGGGTAACACGCACAAATACTTATGGCAACATATAAATAAGAAAACAAAAGCAATTACTAAAGGCATTTGAATGCTACACTTTCTGCATCATCCTTTCAACCCATGTTTTGTTGGTAGAGCTTTAGATGTAACTGCTTACCCAGGAACACACAGCAGAAAGGCTTTCATAGTTCTTTAAAATAACATAGGTTGCGTGAGCTGGAGGCTAGTCCTGTGCAGCTACTCTGAGGTTTGCTGTTGGTTTCAACAGAACAAGGACCAAATCGGGGAGGCATCGTTCCTCCTCATCGTGGCAGCCATGGCACAACATGAACAGAATGCAGTGGCTCGCCGTACAGCTTCCATCAATATGCAGTTTAAATACGTGTAGCATAATGTTTATATATTTTTTTTATTCACTTTTATGCGAGCCTAATACAGCCAGCCTCATAAACCTCACTGTGGCACCAGATTAAAACGGTGTCTTTGTAGTATTTACTGGTTGTTCATAAATCACGGTGGCACTTTGTTACTGTCCACAGGCTGGTTTTCATGCTGAAGGATTCAATCATTAAGATGTACAGTATTATCTCAGGCATAGTTTTAGTCCTAGAGAAATTATGCTGAGAAGCACTTTTGTACGTCTGGCATTTGTGGAAAATGTGTGTGTACAGCGTGCCATGTGAAAGCTGATACACACGGTACCATTAGCTGCTGTATTAACAAGCACTTTAACTAAATATACAGGATATTCTCCTGCGTATTTATGCAACGCAGGAAAAGTACTTATCATACCAGTTTGCAAATTCCCAATGTTTCTCTCCGACATCTATTTCATCTCAATTTAAGCTTTTCTGGGTGTCGAACGCTGAGATTTCAGGTACAAATCTCAATTACAGGAGAAGTGCCTTGATTTGTCAGACCCTACAGGTTTTCAGCTTTGGTTGTTAATACCAACAATTCCTAAACCCCGTTCAGTTGACTCTGAGAACTGTATTCGGGAGGCGTTCAGTGATCCTGCATTCAAATGGTTAATTTGCACTATGTTCTGTTAAAGAAAAGGAAAACTGTCACCCTGTCATTTTAGAGTCTGACACTAAGCTTGTCAAAAGAGACAGCTGTTAAACTGAATTACTGTTGACATGCAGAGAAACGGCCCTTGCCAGATGTAAAGGACATCTGCGGCAATGAAGTGGTACAGGGTGGCTTTTAAAATGTGGTCATACTGGTATTTGAATAGAGCGTCTATGGCATTAAAACGTGGCCTTGACTCAGACAGTTTAAGGCGGCGAACCAGAGCCAATGAGAAGCACAAAGAAGTGCTGATCTGTTGCTGTATCCATACCTTACGCATGAATATGAAAACAGTGCAGTGTCAAAGCTATTAAGCTCTTATCTTGTATCCAGGAGGATGTGGGTTTAAAACACAGTAGGAAATATTTTGTATTTCTGGGTCCTTGAATGAGCGGGTAGGTGAGGTGTAAATTCATAAGGTGGATTAGGCAGGGAATGAATAGAAATAAGTCTTCTTGTCTTCGGCTAACAACTGCTCAGACAAGAATTGCAAAGGGCATTAAGCTTAGGAAGTGAGGACTGGATGTGCCTCGGCGGCGTTTCTGATAAGGCTGCCGTCGTGCAGAGCGCGTGGGTGGGTGCTGGGGAGGTTGTCCTTCAGGGAGGGGAGCAAATAAAAATGGAAATAGCTGCCCGGAGAGGCCTGTAAAATTTTGTCTGTGTATCTTACTGTGATTTACATAAAAAAAGTCGGAATACCAAGTTCATTTTGTAAAAAAATGTAGATATTATGAATATTTTATAGTTTAGCGATTGAACCAACAGTAGGGAATTCTGCACATTATATAAGTATGTGAGTCTTGGATTTGCATGTTTTTAGGGTAGAAATAAAGCTGTTTTGGAAAAAAAAAGTATCAGTTAAGCAATTTTGCTAAATGTATGAAAAATGAAATGTTATGAGATGAAGCATGTGTTCATTACGAAACGAAATTGATGTTTGAAGCTAAAAAAAAAAATATTCAGGCCAAACATCATTTTGAATATGTTAGCAGATCATATCTTGATGATTTATTTGTATGTTCAGTGGTGGCAAAAACCAAGGAGTTTGCCATCTGCGGGGAAGGAGGCAAATGATATTTCTAAATCATATAGACTAAGCTGCTTCTTTCTGCAGGAAAGCAACAACAGCAATAGCCGCAGTTTGCTCTAAGCAGCAAAAATACTGGCAGGGATGGGTGTGAGAGGTGTTCCCTTCCTTGTAAGATGAAAGTTTGCTTTCCAGGCACCTGGATTTCTCTGTGCAGAAAGGCTGATGTCGGTTGAGGTGGACCCGTTCCCCTACGCTGCCTCTAAAGGGTGATGGAAAGACCAGGGCTTGTTTAGGGCTTGAGATGATTTGAGCTGGTGCCCTGCTTTGCTCTGAGAGCACCCCTTTGCTACGGAGAGCATTTAGCATCCCGTGTTGCCCGAACTCCGTTGCTACCATTGCTCACCACCACAACGCCGAGGGGTGGAGGCCTGTGCCCGCGGGCCGGCCGGCCAGCCTCCCGGTTGCTGAAGAGATGCACGGTAGCGCGTGATGTATGGAGGTGACTCTGCGCAGCGTGGAGAGCCGCTGGGTAGTGCTGCCGCCAAATCTGACCAAAGGGCCGCCTGCACGTGTGGCCAGCGGTGCTCCCGCTGGCCCATACGGCCGTGACTGGCCCGGCCACAGCAGGAGGCAGCTTTACAACTACAAATACCTGTGATCTAACACAGCCCATCCTGAAACCACGTTTATCAACAGCTGCCAGAGGTCTGCCATGTACGAGGGAGGCAGTAAGTAGTGTCAGCATTCAACCACGGTGGCACGTGCAGCAAGCAGAGAGTAGCTGTTGTGTCTGTGCAGTCTCCAGGAGCTAGGGACGCGTGCTTTGTCCCGGTCTCTCTGGGAGGCTTTCGAGGGGGGCAGGCAGGATGACCATGCTCCCCTGGGTTGGAACGCGTGGGTACATTTTGGGGTTTGGGATGATGGGACAGTTGGTTCCTCAAGAATAACCTTTTTATGGGGACAATGTAGCTGCCTGACAACAATTCAAAGGCAAACTGATGCCAGCTAGCATCTGTGTGGGGCGTGTGCTGCAAGCCACATGTGCGAGGAAAACCTTGGTGATGATATGGCCACGTTCATGGTGCATTGTCAGATGGCTCATTTCTCACCCAGTGGGGTTTGGTAAGATCTCGGTGACAAATACAGGAAAGGAAATATAAATAAAAACATTGATTTAAAAAGTTTTGAATGGTGGTTGTCCAGCAGGACCACCACAATCTCATGTGTGTGCTCTGGGGACCACTGGAAGCCACAGGATGCTGTCCAGGAGCTTCCAGCCTGGTGGAGTAAGGGCAGGACAGACGTAGGAAGAAATCACTTTATGGTGATTTTTTGCCTTCCTGCTCAGCTGCCGTGCGTGCTGCTGTCTGTGCTGACCCAGCAACACCAGCACTGAAGTGTCTGCAAAGGCTGCGCCATGTCAAAATGGTCCCTGTGGCTTGGGTGGTTGTCTTCACCCTGCCAAACTCAGGGGAGTTATTTGGACAAATCATCACATACCTCTTCAGAAGGGTGTTGTATGCTGCGATAAAGGCGGCTGAAATCTCAATATCCACTCTTCACTCATTAGGTAGAGCTGCCGCTCAGTGTTGCAGGTTTTGTCCAGCGCAGACTCGCCTATTTACATAAGTTTAACGCTGCTGTAATTATTAACTTTTTACAAGCAAGCACAAGGTGGGACATCTAAATAAAAAGGAACAAGCTTATTATTAGATGGCAGGTTTTTCTCTGATAGTTCTTGTAATATCATTAGTTTATTGAACTTACCGTGAAAAATCTCTTCCTCCTAATCCAAGCTCTTTCATACAGCTTCTGATGTTGATTGACACCAAAATATCTAACCTACAAATTATAATGCTTTATTTAAATGATGTATACATGCACTATTTGTAAGGCATTGCAAGGATCATCGCTGTGCAACGCATGCAATTTTCAGAAAATAAAAAATATTTTACCAAGAAAATAAGGCAGAATGCAGCTTTTTTTTTTTTTTTTTTTTTTTTTTGTGAATATTCTCACCGCATACTTATAATAATTGTAATAATCAAACAAACCCGGAAAAAAGTCCTATGTCAACAGCTATTTGAACTTCATCATGTAATCGGTCCCAGATCAAAAATTAAACTCTAAGCACCCAACTTTGTGAGCTGTCACAAGCAAATTTCTATCATTGAAGTCACCCCAAAATCCAGGTTTGTGAATATGTTCCTACTCACCTGTTTGTTGATGTTGGAAAGACATCTTTCTCATGTCATTCAAGCCCCAGAAACGAAACTTCCCGAGTTTTGCGTGCTGACTGGGAGATGCTCTCTGCCTGCTGTGGGCTGACACAGCGAGCAGGGCTGAATTACTCCCGCTGAAGACCTACCCCCAGGCTCCAGCTTCCCATTTCAGTATTGCCGACAGCATGGGAACGAGGTCATTGACAAACAGCAAATAATGCACAATGGCCACCCGTTTGTTTGGGAGACCAGTGATCTCCAGCGAGGGAAAAGACTCCTTTAAATACAGTATTTCAAACTGGGGGTTCTAATTCAGCATTTATGTAGCCTGATAATGCTTCATTACTGAAAGAAGGATCTCACACAAATGGAAGTTATTCTGTCCAAGGTCATCAGTGCCGTGGGCTCAGACTTTGCTTGGAAACGCCAGCTTATAGCGTGAATGCGTATAGCGAGTGCCATTAATGTGCTTTAAATCTGCCTGTGCAAGCCCCGTGGTGGAAGATGTGGCTCTTGCCCCTAGAGGTTTGCAATGTAAAATGAGTTAATAGCACATTTTGGGCTAGATCTGAGTGCATATTATAAATGACTAATTTCTTGAATTTAGCATTTCCCCCTGCTTAGATTGTCATTTCTATGAATATTTTACTGTTTAAAGTTATTCTTTTTTCCCTCTCTTTCTCTGTGGTATGAATGGAAGGAATACATGCTTGCAAACCGAGGTGGTTGTTGCCTTTCCGTGACTGGATGTTCATGGCATGTTTCTGGCAAATACCTAAAATTCAGTTTCCAAGGCTGTAGACAGCAAAGGGCACGTCTTGCAAAGACAAAATGAGACTGATGCAAATAAATATCCTCACGGCATGATGGGAACCCTTCTCGATGTTGAAAACCATCAAAGGAGCTAAGATATGCGTGTGTGCTGCAGCTCCGTGTACGGTCAAAATATGAGGCAACATTTCCTCTGGATTTATACAGTTCAGCACTGCAGGGAGTTTGGGATCTTCAGAAACTATAACCCCGCCATCTCCTAAATATTTTTAGTGGTGCAAAATCTTTTATGATCCAAGCTAGTTTGCCATGTGACTAGTCTCAAGGTAAGGTCATGGGGAATTATATTGTTTCTTTAGTGGAGTTTTTCCGTGTGTAATTCTTGAAGGCCAGCTGCAAACTTACCCTTTGCGGACTGACTTGGTAAACCACGTCCTGCATAAATATACTGATATATACCTGATATGACTTAAGCTAGAGAAGGACCAGAGATGTGCCAAGGAGGAAGGTGGCTCCTTTTTCATCCTTGCATTGAGCATGTTTCTTGTTTCAATGCCTTTTTCATTAGAATTTAATCTTTTTGGAAGCACTGTGAAAAGCCAGGTAATATCTTTAGACTTGGCTCTTTTCCATAAAAATATTTTAAGATTAATTTCATGGGTGGAACCAGCTTCTTCAAACATCAGCCTTTTCTCTTTTTAACGATAAACGTAGGTATTCTACTCTTCCTGCTTTATTTTCTTTTTAGAAATGCTGTTTATTACACTGAACGGAGTGACCGTGCACTGAGTAGACTTTTTCTCTAAATTAAATGGAAAAGCCATTTTTTGCATATATTTTCTCATGTAATTGGCTATCATCTTGTTTTAGGTTATCTGATTTCTGACAGAGGAACAGAGTTTCAGTTATTTTTGCTTTTTCTATGGGGATTTTTCACATTTTGCCAAGCTCTAGGTATAGGTAAAGAAGAGGAAAGAGGAGTGCAGGTATTGGCAGTGTTCACCGAGTAGCTGATTTACAGATACGGGGGTCCCCTGGGGCTGAGTTGCCACCAGATGACTAACACGCTTCGCATTTTATTTATTTATCTGGCTACTTAGCACTTCTTGCTGTTTCTCTTATATAAATTAATTTACCCTGTAAAGCATTCCTTGCAATAATCAATGACTCATTACACTGAAAACCCGCAGGAAAGATTAATTATGTGAAAAGTGCGTAAGAGGAATGTTCAACTTTTGTATTCCTAGTGACCCAGATACTTGGTGCTTTCTTTACGCTGAGGTCTCATAAGTTACAGGAGAGGTTTTTACCTTGAGCCGCAGGGAGTTCAGATGGCTTAGAGTGTGGTGATATTTCCTAGACATACCAAATCCAGTTCATTTATCATCAATATCCACAGGAAATAATAATCTGTTTATACATCACATTTCTACGAGCTCTGTGAGGTTCTTGTTATGAATTCCTTCCAGCTGCTTTTCTCATTCCCACAGAAGAATTGCGTGTGAAGGGTTACTGCTTACCCATCAGTTACTCTAACAATTATTGACTGATAACCACTGGTAATCCCATCTCTCTGACAATCTTTGATAAGGATTCTGTGTAGTTATTATGCTCTGAAATGTCGCCTCGCCCATAAAGGTCTTGAACTTCAGGTTGGGTGGCTGACATAGCCACGTTTTCAGGATCCTTGAATAGAAAGAGATTAATAATATGGAACATGGAGCTTTTACAGCTATAGAAACGCCGTGTAAAACTAAGTCGGTTCAAAACTCCCACTCTCTGCCCCATGGGAGTGATTGCGTCCTGTTGCCTTTGGAGGAGTGATGCCTGCCAGTCAGCTGCAGCTTGGTAGATAGCAATCAAGGTTTCTTTTATTCTGTGTCATGAATTTTGGAGAAAGCAAGTTAAGTAAAGCCATAAATCAAAGCAATTAGAACAAGGTAAAAAAAAAACAAAAACAAACAAACCATGGCTAAGCTCATTCCCTTGACATTCTTCACACTGCTGGTTTTGCAGCACACCAGCTTTCAGTTCTGGTTTGTTCCCCCCACCAAATCACTGTTCACCTCTATTAATTTCCTCGTATCTATTGTAGGTTTGTGTTTTGTTTAAGATCAGCGGGTACCTGCATCCAGGCAGGCTCGCACCATAGCAGAGCAGATGAGCTGCTCCCATTCTAGTTTAGCAAGGGATCAAATGCAAGCCCGGGAGATCTCCCATCCTGGGGAGGGGCAAGCCACACACACCAGCAACAATTACTTTCATAGAGTCATAGAATCACAGAATCCCTAAGGTTTGAAAAGACCTCTAGGATCACCAAGTCCAACCGTCAACCCAACACTACCATGGCTCCTAAACCGTGCCCTGAAGTACTTTACTTTTAAAATAATCTGGGCAAGAGGGAAGATAAGAAAGAGAGGAATGAATTCTCTGTTCAGTTTTAAGGCAGCAAGAATTTGAGTCAATTTAGCTCAACATGTTAATTAACATTTCCAAAGAGCTGTAAAGTGTAATAATATAGAGAATGAATTCTTTAAAGTGTAGGTGGCCAACAGAAATCTGGATGAGTACATGCCACTGCCTCTGCTTTTGGTTGTCAGCAAATAAATTGCAGTAAAAATGCTGGCAATGCATTAAAGATTTTTGTAATACTTTGTTCCCAACTGCAAACACTTGTAATTGCTGTAGGGATGTTATCCCGTGCTGTAGGACAGGGAAGGCAGTACTTTAAAGCTAAGTTAGGAAAAAAAAAATTTCAATCCCAAATGGATGAAACCTGAGATATAAATGCATGTCTTAACCCCTAACTATGGGTTTTTAGGGAGAAAACAAACTAAATGCTATTAGTACTGTACTGAATCTATTTGTTCTGTGAATCAAAAGCTGGGTGCTTTCCTTACTCCTGTGTAATTTTATTGAAGTAAAATTGTAGAAAGCTTTTGCCTTAATGTTTTGGCCCAATCTTTTCAGTGCGTCAGGGGATTAATATAGGTTACAAAGCTGACTTTCAGGCTAGTTCCTCCCTCACCAGCCTTTGCAATTCAGTGGGACTGATGGATTATAACACTTTGTAAATCAGGCCCTAAATTCTGATGTCTACAAAACATAAAAGAGGTTGAATTTTTTATATTTTGCCCTCAACCTATGCTATATTCCTTGAAGACAATAGCAAAAAAAATCATACAAAATTGTCTCTTTATTTGGAGGTACTTTAATGCCAGAGGACACTTGCTTCCAGCTAAGAAAACATTTGTTAAAGAACTAAAAATGTTTGATATGCTGTTGTATCAGATAAACTTTGTTAGTGCACAGTAGCACCGTGCTGATAATTTAAGAATTCACAGGATTTTCAGCAGTAAAAGATCCCCAATGAGTGCTAAGCTCAGCGGGAAAATGCAGTACATAAATCTGCAACTAGAGGAACAGGGCAGGAAGGGAGCAGTTCTGCACTCAGTTTTGGGAACCCCCAAACCACCTTTGAAGGATGTTAGAGAGAAACAAAAGTGAAGAGAAGATATCTGGGGGCATAAATGTTAATTTCAAAGAATTTTCATGTAAAATATAATGTTGGGCAAAACCGCATCTGGAAATCCTCAACTCACTGGGGACTCCTGTTGTCGTTTGGCATAGGCGGAGATAATCTCTTTTAGGAGAGGAATCAGCCTCCAAATGCTGCGCAGTCCCAAAGTAGAGTCTGCAACGCACTGTTGTGCATTGCATTAGGTGAAGTGGTCACTGGAGGTACCAAGAAAGGTGGAAAAAGGCCCAGGCAAGAAAAGCATGGCCAAAGTTGATGGATAAAATGATTTCATGTGATGGGATGAAGAACAACAACTTGTAAAGAGGAACTGGTGCTTAAGATGAAGGGTTGTCACATCTGGAGTCAGCCAGCCCTGGGTGATTTCAGAAGTAATTATGAAGTTGAATGTGGGAAGAGCCGGAGAGGGAACGGCAAAGCCCCAGAGAAAGGCAGCAGAGGAATTTGACAACAAAGCCTAGAGAGAAACCACAGTGCCATGAAGGGGGAGGACTCTCGGGCACCTGTTGTGACAGCTGTGACTAAGCATACAATGACCAGATCAGGGTGAATAATGAGAGAATCTGCTCATTTAAGAGTGTATATACAAACCCAGCAGGGACATGAAACTGTTTTGCTTTGTTTTACTGATAATGTGTTATTGGAGTCATGTCTCTGACTGTGTCCTAGAGTGGGTTCAAAACAATTACTTATATAACACAGGATATATCTGAGTCAGGGAGGACTGGGAAGGGAGAAATGCGCGTATCTTAATTTCTGGTTAAGAAGCAAAATGAAATTATGTTTTTTACTGAATAGATTTATTGATTTCTGGTTTTCTGACACAGGGGTATCCTTCTCAAGGCCTGGATGCCCCTTGCAAAATTTGAACTGTAAAGTAATTGACGAATGAGATTAAGCCCTGTATACATCTCTTGCCAGCTGCTGGTTCACGCCCTAACCTGAACTGCATTATTCTAAAACGTAAACTCCTTAAAAATAAGCTCGGTCATTGCCCGATGGGCCCCACCTCTGGATGGCTCCAGCCTGGTCCATGGTGGCCGGGGCTCGCCGCCAGCTGGCCAGCCAGGTAGTCCATGGCCCAGCCCCTGGCATGCCGCCTTCTTGTAGTGCTCTGCTTTAGGAGTAGGTAAGCACCTTCTGGCTCCGCTTTGGGGTTAAAGAGCCTGACTTTGAAGTGACAAATACATGGCTCTAGCAAAATTTAATCTGTATGTGAAAGAAATTTGCATTTGCTGCTCACTTACTGGGCAGAGTAATATGCAGGACAGCATCAGGGAAAACAGAAGGACAAATAAAACTCAACAGAGCTGTTCTTTGGGCACCAAGAAACAGCACGGTCCAACGCAGCTGCCTGCACTGCAAACCAGATTCACAAATAATGGCATTCTATGCAAGAATAACCACTGCTACATTAATTTAAAATGAAAACCATATTGAGAAACTTTGAAAACAATGACAAGATTTGTGGAATGTAAATACCTGGTGGGTGCAGCCAACCAGCACAAAATATATTTAGAGGGAGCTGGAGCTCAGTCCCTACTAGAGTGCACTGTGCTTACCGATCATCATGTACAAGGAATAAATTACAGCAAGGTTTGTCAACTAATTTGGTGGAGGTATGAATTCTTTATCTATTAATCAATGTAGGGAAGCATGAAGCACCTATAAACCATTCATCTCACTTTAGCTTCTTGTTTAAATTTAATTAGAGTTGTTCTGATTTGATTGGAAAAAATGGAGTTACCTTTGAATATAGAGGTGTCAGATGGAGTATCTTGGCTAGCGCTTACTGCTGTGAGATCCTCAGGGCAAGGGTCAAATAGTTTGGACATTTTTCCAAAAGGAACAGCCATAAAAACTCCCTCCAGGGTAAGACCCCTAACTCACAAGTAAATAAAGAAGATGCTCGTGGTGCCAGCACCTCACCGACGAAGTTTGTAACAGTGCGGACTAGTTAATTTCTCTCTCACGCCTGCAGAGTTTTCCCCTCTTTCACCAGAGTCTCCATTCCTTTATTGTTATACAGATATGTACAATGGGCATATTTAAGAGGGAGACTTAATTTCTTCACCTTTTATTCTTATCCTAACTTTTTCTACTGTTGTTACTGTTAAAAATTTCATTAACCACAGTAGAAGCGGAGTCAGATCAATGCTTTTTTGTTTTAAATCCCTCACAAAATTGTTTACCTTTTCTTCCCATAATTTTGAAGGGGATTATAGACAAGACTATAGCACCTGTACACAGTTATGGTATGTTTTACACTGCGCAGGTAGTATCTGACGCAGACAGTTGCAACTTCAGGCATAGAAATTCCCAGTGGGTCCCCTGCAATTAATTTTATTTTAGTTTGACTTTAAATCGGTGATATTTGCTTCTTGTTTTTTATAAAAGAATTCTTCAAAATGTTTTTTTAAAAAAGAAAATTAATTGCTAAACCTTAGAGTCCTACACACAAGGCTTGAAAACTGCCGCTTCACTAAAAACCATGCACTAAATGTGATGTATATTGATGTATGCTTATTATAGATAAATATTGTTCTCTAGGTAGTGCCTAGAAAATTTAATTAATTTCAGATATGCCCTATTTTTGTCCATGTATGCAGATTTCAAATCTGTGCCTTCGTTGGTTTTGACACTGTGCAATGATGTATCTGAGCTTTCAGATGTCTGGCTCTTAGAGTTGTGAAACGATAAAACAAACAAACCCAACCGTCTCAGCCTTGTCAATCTAGTTCTCAGTGGACAGATGCCCTGGTGCTAGAAAAGCATCGTCCCTTGCAATACCTCATGGCAGTGTCTAAAAAAAGCCAGAGATCTTCTAGATGCGAGAGTAAGACTGGCTTCTCATCTCAAAAGAAATCGTGTTTATGGCCACACTGAAGCTCCTGGGTAAGGCTGCATGGGGAAACACGTATAACCTCTGCGCCTGCTGTTTGTGCATGAGTAGGTGGTTTCTGGTGTCTCAGATAATCAATCTGAGCTGCTTCTGGAGCAAGTTTCCTCTGGACAGCGGTGATTTAATGGGTAAAGGTCCAGGTTTGTGCATTGAGGTTTCTGAATGAACTGGGTTCAATGTTAGTTTGTGGATTGCATCATTTAATAATTAAATAATATCGTTAAGGATGGATTTAAATATTTTATTGGATGCTTATCCAGTGGGGATTGACTAAACTTTCTAAGGAAATGCGAGGTTTTGCGTTTCTTTGACACATCAGCAGCGACAGCCCTGTCTGCCATGTTGAGGGGGCTGGGGGGGTTTAGCCTGGAGAAGAGGGGGCTGAGGGGAGCCCTTCTCGCTCTCTGCAGCTGCCTGAGAGGGGCTGGAGTGAGGGGGGGGTCGGTCTCTGCTCCCAAGTCACCAGTGACAGGATGAGAGGAAACGGCCTCAAGCTGCGTCAGGGGAGGTTTGGGTTGGAGATGAGGGAAAATGTCTTCCCTGCCAGAGCGGTCAGGCCCTGGCACAGGCTGCCCAGAGAGGTGGGGGAGTCACCGTCCCTGGGGGGCGTTCAAAAAACATGTAGACGTGGCACTTCAGGGCATGGTTTAGGAGGCCAGGGGGTGTTGGGTTGACGGTTGGACTTGATGATCCTCGAGGTCTTTTACAACCTTCATGGTTCTGTGATTCTGTGATTCTATATGGCCCTGGATCTGTACCCTTGAAGGCCACTGCTGGAGGCCCCAGCACAGCTCTCCTTGAGCAGAGCCGGGGAGGGGGATGAGGTGTCAGGCTGGACTCCTGCCCACCTAGTCAGTCGAGGTCCGGCTGAGCAGCTGGGGGTGTGACAGCCTCGGAGGGCAGAGCTCCAACACAGCCCAGCCTGGTGGGGCAGCACCTGCCGTGGGGCGCAGCATCAGCCTCAAAGTCTCGTGAGATGGGTTTAAAAGCATGCAGAACCCCCTGAATTCATCGTATGGACAACTGGCTATGGCTGGGAAAGAAGACGGCAAATTGTTTTGGCACAGACGAGGTTTTCTTTTGGCTAATGGTTTGTTTTTAATGTCACACATGGTATTATGAGAAGTTGCAACATTTGGGCATTTTTAATGAATTCGTATCGTTTGCATATTAGTAGGAATATTTCCACTGCAGCAAACACCATAAACAGTTTCCACACTGTGGTATGTTATACTGCCACCAGAATTGGTTCTTCTGATGGTTCATTTCTTTTATGCTGAGAATTCAGGACCAATTCAGCTTGGTTTTATGCATCATTAGAGATTTACAATTACTTTGCTATAGTTTCTTTCTGGAAGCCTGTCTCTCATGGTTAATGCTATGGGAGCCCTGTTGTGTAGAGGCTGGTATTAGCCACCTTATAGCAATAAAGCGTTTGAGAAGGATTTAGAATTATGAGTGGCTAAATTCTCCGTGCAGCGACTGTAATACTGTTATCCCTTGCTGAGCCTGGGTTGAAACATTTTTTTTTCTCTTCTCCTCCAATTAGAAAAAAATGTTGTTTCTTCAAGACGTTTTGAATCATTTACATGTAATTTTTTGTTGAACTGCTGCAGTCAGAATGAGGAATTGTGAGAAATTCCATTTGGATTTCATGATGCTTAAAATACATTTAGATTGTATTAGTATATAATGAAAAGAAGGCCTCCTCATTTTTTATTGTGCTTTTAAAAAGTGTAATCATTATTTGGGCTTTCTTTTGATTTTTAGATTTTACATGTGTTGCTAAAGTAATAAATTTCACAGGCTTTGCCTTTGGACAATAAGCAGTGGATCTGTATGTGTTATAATCCACATAATTCCCGTTTTAGATAAGTGCACTATTGCACTGAAACAAACATGATATGCAGTGAGTGATACGAGCCCGATCTAAAGGCCATTAAAATCAATGAAAAGATTTCAAATTAACTTTTATAGCCTTTAGATCAGGCTCTAAATGGGCAAATTACAGTTATGGAGTTTCCCATTTACATACCTGTGTGCTGCATTTAATATATTTTATGGAATTGAAATTACTTGCTACTCTTTTTCATGCTTTTTTAGGATAAGAATTTGCCAAGGGCATCAACAGCAGTTTTCCCAGGCTTCAGCACAAGGATTATACAGTCAATCCACAAATGACTCAAATCTCTGAAAAAATGGACATGGTTATCAGAGAGGCTTTGACGACAGCAAGGATGGGAGCGCTATCTGGCGTAGTCCATCAGAGATCCTCATCCCCGCTCATTAACTTACTCGGGGCACCAGCACTGGCCATCGGTCCCAGGGGAATTGCTTAAAACTTTTGAGGGAATACACGCAAAAATCTCAGCCCTGCATTACTTTAAATAGCTCAAACCAGTTTTGTCTTGTGTAAGGTTAGGAGAAAGACTGGGGCATGGTAGCATTAGGGGAGAGATTCAAAGGCTGCAGGGCATTTCAAATCCCTTGTTACAACTTGGTAACCTTCCTTCCTTTACAGGGTTCTTCAATCCCACCGAGGATGCACAGAGCTGATCTCCAAGTTGGTGATATCTGCTGCTGCTGTAAGTATGAAAAAGAGAAGCCTCTACCTGCTCTTTCTGAGTGCCCTGTAATGAAAAACCCTTTTGGAGCAACACTGGAAATAAGCCATCACGATATCTGATTAAATTTCTTAGGAAACTGTCACTAATCACCTTCTCTGCTCTTGATGGAATATATTTATGCATTATAAATACACTTACTAGGTGTGTGTGCTCCATAAATCACATTCAGCACTTGTATGTGATGTATAAGCATATTCTATGGAATACACACAAATACAGATGCCAAACTCCCACAGAGTTCATCACTGGAAAAATGTTTGAAGGATCTGATCCTTAATATTTAATGAGAAAGATGCTATTTCCTTCCTCAGCTTTTATCTCTGGTTTGGCATAGTCATTAAATTTGTTGTTTCCTTGCAAGGTTATATAATTTATGACCTAATTTTAGACTTTTGTGTAACCACACCGAAATACTCATAGCGTATCTGGATTTCTTCATCTGGAGTGTTTCAGCATTAGGCACCAGCTAGAACATGACTGCTCAGCTATGAGCTTCCCATCAGCAAGGAGTTACGAGCATTAAAGGAAAACAGCCCAACAATATTCAGATAGCATTAGAGGATTAGATTGTGGTTTTTTTTTTCCTTCTAAAGATATGATTTAGCAGCACTTCCAAAGCCCGCCGTATGCGGCAGTTGGCAGGAATCCCCAGGTAACGCAGTAATCACCCAGCAACTCCTATTACTTAAAATATTTTCATGTAGCAGCTTCTGACTTTCAGACCGCTCTGGGACAAATGCATGCTGCCTTCATCGCAGGGAGGGATGTACGGCGCTGGGGAAAGCAGGTGAAGAATGACACTTAGCGCTTTAAAGTGACTGCCACCCCCTCGCCCTCTGGAAGAACACATTTGCTTTGCAGCACTAGCCTGGCTGGGGTAATTTTTTGCTGCACAAGGTGTTGCCAGATAACTCCTAAATGAATTACGCTACAGCTGCAGCCGCATTTTTTTGTGTCTTCTGTGTGTCCAGGGTAATTCACTGGTGTCATAAATAGTGCCATGGGTTTCAGGTATTTTGTCAATTCAAACCATATTGTTTGGATCAGCCTTTAATCAAATTTAATATATTGGCTATTGCATTAATGTGTTTTGAGAGCACTTTATTCTCGTGTTTAAGAGGGAAGCGGTTGAGGACGAGGTTAGATGCTTGCTTTGTGCCTGCAGCACAGTTACGAGGCTTTTTTCCTCTTTTCCCACCTCACCCCGAGGTATCTAACGCGGATGACAGAGGTGGGGTGCTGCATCCTCAGACCAGCACCCAGCGCGGCAGGGCTCACGTAGGTGCAGCTCAATGCACCCCTCCGACATGGCAGCTTAATGCAGCGTACGGGGTGAGGGGCGTGTCTACGTGAAAGAAAAATAATCCCTACGAAAGGGTGACATTATTTCTTGGAATAAGAGAGATTGGAGAGTGTATCTGCTTGGCTTTAATGGGGCAGTTACAGGAAAGCAGCGGCCATCAAAGTGTTTTCAGTATCACATAATTCAAGAGTAAAATCATAATTCCAATTACCATTTCAGCCATTTCTGGCCTTGGGAAACCTATGCTAATATTTATTATTATATGATTGACCTATGATTTCTTCATCATTTACATTAGCAACTATGATATTCATAGTAACGTCCTTTAAATCATATAAGCAGATGTCAACAGTGCACGATGAAGTCACATCCTGCTGATTTTTTATTTACTTAGCCCATTTTTTTCCTGGTAAAATAACATTGTGAGATGCATAATCTCACCTCCCTGAGGCCTCTAGGGGCGTATATAATCACAGAATGCATTTTCTATAATCTCACAAAATGAGGCAATTCCATCTCAGGCACAAACAGATATACAAAGTCAGTATTTCACTTCCATCATGGCCTGACATCATCTTCCACACAGCGCAGGAAAATATTTACTTAGCTCTTTGACATGAATTGCCAAAAGCCTTTGGAACAAAATATTGAGGAAAGCGAGGAATTAAAATGGAATAACTTGATTTAAAGAATTTAGCCCCTTTTCTGGGTGCAGGATTTAGATTTGTAACTTTGTCAGGTGCTTTCTTATAAAGCCCAGCCTGGGCCTAGACGCCTCTAATCTCTGCTCTCCAGCGAAGCGCCTGTGCACGAATCAGAGAGTTGCCCAGAGTATCCCAGGCTGGAAGCCGATCCTCTTTCTTCATCATCTCAATATTTCCCTGGCACAAGTGAGCATTTGTCTGTGTGAATTAAGCTACTGCATTGATTTTCCAGGCAGTTTCCTGAGGCGCGTTGTTTCTGACGCTTTTCCGTGCAAAGCGCTGCGGAGCAGGCAATACTTAACAATAATCTCCCTGAAAACAGCCTATTGTTCTATACAGGCATTATCAGCTGTAATTCTTATTAGCTTTAAAATCACATTTTATTCTTTCTGCCCTCCCCAGCACAGGAGACGGCACCGACAGGCTCTTTGGAGTCGGGCCGGTGAATTCCCAGCCGGGGAGCACAGCCGCTTCTGCACCGTGCAGGTGAGGTGCCGAGGGCAGCCTGGGGCTTGGCACTGCCTTCAAGAAGGGTTCATATAATTGTGTTTATCCACAAAGGGACAGTAAATTCTTTTTTTTTCAAATTGTTCTTGTGGCGTGTCAAAAAGTTTTAATTCTCTGTTTTTCCTCTGTACCTACTACTTGTCTCCCTGCCTCAATCCAGCTCCTACTTTTGCTCACCTCCAGAGAGCACAGCCAGGTGCTTTTCAGCATCTCCTCGGGAAACGTGCCACATCCATGGAGCTCAGGAAAGCGGGACCCATCGGGGCCAGCTGGAGAGAGCTGTCTTTGATCGTCTTAATCTCTCATCCATCACTTTTTTACTGAAGTTAAATAATTCTGAACTTACATTGCCTTAAAGGGTTTACCTGGCTCAGCAGGTGCCAGGTTTAGGATGTTTCAGAGGGTTTTTGGATCATTTTGGATGTTTTTTTAAGGTTCGTGGGCCTGATATGGCCTGTCAGGCAGGTGGACTCCTTTCTACTCTCTGGGCATGTAGCCCTGAAAACACCCTCTCATTTCTAGATGTAAGGCGAGGTAAAAAGGTCAGAATAGACCTGGATCATGTTTCTGAAGATTGGCAGTGTATAATAATTATTAACAGTTTCTGTAACGGTGCAGGTTACAGACACGGGACCAAACACCTGCAGTGAACCTCCTCAGGCGAAATTCTCCTCGGCTTCAATCACGTCTTTTCCGGAGATGAGACCGCTGGCTGCGCTCAGGGCGATCCGCCCGCTCCTGGCTTAAGAGGCACTTATAATCTACTGCTAAGAGACTTATTAGCAATGTAAAAATGAATTTGAAGCAAGAAAAGTATTCTTCCTAGAAGAAATATATTTTTTGTAAAATTAGTTTTGCTGACAGAAGTAATTGGGCTAACTCCTTGCGACTATGGATGTTATTTGTTGCCCCTTATCTTACCAAAGCAAAGGGTGCCAAAGACTTTGAACTTTGTAAATAATTGTTTCCAAAGTGATTTTTTTTTCTCTATATAAAGTCTTTAGAGAAAAGCTGGCTTCTAATCCTTTCTCTTCCAAAGCTCTTACAGCTCAGCTTCTTCCCACTCCAGATATCTTTTATTTTCCCTCTTTGTGTTTTAATATTTTTTAGATATTAAAAATGTCTCTTTTAAGGGTGAATCTAGAGCTTTTGCTCAGATTGGAAAAGTCATTCCTAAAGCTTTAATAGACTGGAGAGAGAGAGAGAGAAAAAAAAAAACCAAAAAGAACTTCATTTCAAACTGCCACAGATGCTGGGGCTGGGGCTTGGAGACGAGCATCTGAGCGCCTGACTGGTGCCCTGAGCAGGGGCCCTGGCCATCAGCCTTGCCGTTTTTTCTTGCTCCAGGTACCTGGCTGGTGCAAACAGCTGGCAGAAGGGTTGGCCCTTTGCTGGTTGTTCACGTCTTCTGGACTGGATGGGAGCCGGGAGATGCTCTGCCCCCTCCGTCCCACCCCACTGGTGCTCGCTGTCCCCTCCTGTGCCAAAGAGAGGGGCATGGTTTTCTGGCAAACACAATTTCTCTTGGTTTTATTTCACTTTTACAGCCACAGCAACAAATATTAACCCAGAAACAGGACAGAAAGCTCTCCCAGAGTGCGTGCTATTAAAGCAGTGTCACAGGCCTGCAGGAAATCCATGCTTATTATTTGCATAAAACAAGCAAATTCACGGATGTGGGAAAACTGAACTGCTGGAAAAGCAAGGCATGACTTGCTCCATCATCCTGGAAAGTTGGACGCGACCGTTTTTACTTACCTGTCTATCTGCTATCTATCTCTTTGTTTACTTATTTTGGCCGAAGACACAAATAATGAGAAATGTGTGTCTCTAACTGGAGCTGTTACCTTGCCTTGGGTTCCCAAAGGTGACAAGGATGGGTAGGGCAGACCTGTAGAGCCGAGAAAAATAAATGACAGCTTCCCATGCCTGCATTGCCACTGGAGCAGGAATGGGTGTTAAATTCCAAGCTTCAGCCTAAGGCAGCGACCTAAACCAGGGAGCAGCAAACCCAGGCATCTGTGGGGAACTTCTGCAGTAGCCAGTGCTTCATAGCGATCCCAAAGGAAGGATGCTTGTTGAGACACCTTGTTGAATCAGACTCAGAGCGAGCACACAAAACCCAGGGTAGGGCTCATCAGCACTTCTCCTAGTCAAGACCCAGCTGCCGTTGAGGGATGCTGCCTTGATGTCTTGTGTTTGCACCGTGGTGCCATTCCCCAGCTGTCCTCCAACACCAAGGCGGGGAAAGCAATTCCTGTTAAGCCCAGCTGTGAGACTGACTTCCTGAGTCTTCAGGTAAGGACTTGATGGTAGGATGCTTCCACCAAGACTGTTCTTCCTTCCTCCTCCTCCTCCAAAGCCAGCGGTTTCAGGTCTCCGACGCCACCAGCAGCTCCCCAGGCACTTGGTTGATGGCTTGCTCGCTGACCCAGCTGAAGCGGGAAGGAATTGAAAATCTCCAGTATTTTCCTTCTGAGAAAACAAAGAAAAGTTTATGATTTTTAAGAAAGCACCTCACAGCAGAGCCCAAACGGGAATGTTTGCATTCGAAAGCATCCATCGATTCCAAGCTCCAGAGGGAGCGGCTCCTCCGGCTCCTCGAGCCACAGTGGACAGAAGGAGCTGTCAGGGAGCCGCGTGCGGCCGCCGCGCTGGCAGAGATCCCTTCCGCACAGGGGATTTCTGCACTGACAATTTTTGGCTCCTTTAGGTTACTTTGGAGCTGCACAGAATATGTAATGTTCTGCACTCGCAGAGGGGCTGACAGGGAACTTAAATACAGATTGCAAAGATAGATCATCTCCCAGCATCACTTTGTTTTCTGCTGCTCTAAAATCATTTTACTTGTTCCTGCAGCTCCTATAAAGCCAGAAGAGCTCTCTATATTTGCTTCCCGGATGCCTTTTTCTCCTCTGCTTACAACTATAAAAGCAGCTTTTCATGCTCCAAATCAGAGATAAATTGAAATCGCTGCTGAAGAAATAAAACACAAGGCTAATCAAATTGTAGCGCAGGAAGCAGCCTTCAGCCAGTGCATTTTTTGAGAGCTATTTTTAGAATATATTTTTATTTTGTCACTCCATATGGGAAGTCAAACCCATATGGTTTGGGAGAATGGAAGGTTGTGCTTTTATAGAGATCTCGCAAACCACCCCTGCTCAGCCACATACTTGAACACGTGCTTAAATCCAATTGTCTGCGATGGGACTGAAGCACATAAACTCCTCGTGACTGGGGCCTCGGGCGCCGTCTGAGGTTGTAACCGTATTACTCCCTCCCGAGATGTAAAACTATTCTATATTCGTCAAATCAGTCTCCAGTTAACTTGGCTCTCCTTAATTATGCCATTTCTCATTCATACACCTTCCTTTTTTTTTTTAATTTCTTCTCCACGGTTCGGCTGCCCCAGTGAGTGCGTTTGGTCCAGTACCAGCCGGGATGCGAAGCTGAACATCCATAGCCATCACTCTCTTGCTCTTTACAGTAGATGTTGCTACTTCTCAAATATCAAGATTAATATTGGTGGTGTTGGGGAAAACGACTGTATTCTGCCCACAGCTCCATGGCACCCTCCGAGCATGCTGATGAAGCAATAATTGACTAGAAAAGGTATTGTATTTCTGATAAACTAAACGTATAAAATTAGAAACACAACCCCAGTGTTAACCCACCAGATTATCCATTTTACTTGTGTTTTAGGATGTTCCATGGGACCTAACCAAAAACTACGTTTCTTTTAAGGAATTTTGTGGGATGGTTAAAAACATCGACAGAAAGTTTCTAACCTGCTAAATTCCAGAGGATCATTTTATGAGTATTTTCTGTTGTAATCCTTGACCTTCTTCCCTGTGCATTTTCTCAGAAGGTGAAATTAAAAAACCAAACTATTTAAAATATATGTTATTTATTACAGTTTGAAAGGCAAAATTTACCTGAGCCTGTGTTCCTTGTGCTCCCAACCCTACCAGTGACCGTGGCACAAGGTACCATTTCCACAAGCAAGTAGGATGCCCTAAAGCTGTAGTACATGTGATAACAGCCATGGGGGGACTTGAGTTTTTCAGTCTTACCAAGTCCTTAGAGGTGTGAGTGTCTGGATCAGCCTGGCGGTTACTGACTGCCCAAATCTATAATTAAGAATCACCTTTGAAACTCAAAGGGCTCCCGAGGTGCTCGGTAGGCAGGCTTTCGCTGCCTGGGCTCCCCCCCAAGCTGGCAGGCAAGAGAAATGCAAAGCGGGGAGGGTTTTGTCCTGTGGTTCACCCCAGCCGTATGCACGGAAAGCCAAGCAGCGCTGTGTGACAGGCAAGTGGCACGGTTAAATTGCGCGTCAGTTAGTATGAAATGCTTAAATAACTGTTTTAATATGTCTGAGATGATAGCTGACTTTGTCTACAAGTGCTCTGCAAGACATCACGAAATGCGGCTGGATGCTTTCATATGTAGTATAATGAGCAGAGGCTCAGAAATTTAGGCAGTGGGAATTGCACAGGTTCAGTGCAGCAAACACCCTGCAGGACTGCTTTCCGACTGAAGGAGAAGTCATTTTCTGTGTTACTTTTGATTCAAGAGTTGCGTTTGGCCTCAACATGGAAGAAGAGCTAAAGAAAGAGCAGGGTATTGGTAGTTAATATTCTTATGCTGCTTTTTTTTTCCCCCTTAGGAAACAGTTCTCCACTGTTTTTCTTGGATAAAGGTCATTGGGATTAGGACCGCACAGTGGAGAATTCAGCGTGGCAGAAGGATGGGAAGCACGGAGGTTTCTGAGGTGGTTCGGGTGCTGCTTCCGCCAAGCAGAAGGGATGTTTTACTAAAATTGTTGATGGAAAGTGAGACCTCATGTTGATTATTTTATTGGAAAGTCAAGCAACAACCACTGATATTTTTTTCCCCACAAATATAAACCAGAGATATTGTGTAAGAGGCAAGAATGTTAAAATAACCAAGCACCAGAAGGGGCTGCAAGGAAAGCCTGAGGTTATAGCAGAAAGAAACAGTCATAAGTTTTAAAAGAAATATTATGAAGCCATATTTAGAATCATAGAATCATTTATGTTGGAAAAGACCTCCAAGATCATCAAGTCCAAACGTAGCACTTCATCTTCCAAATCTATGACCATTTTGAAATCAAAATAACTGCTGTTAAATTATTCGCTCAAAGTAGCTTTATAGTGAGGAAAACCCTATCGCTTTTATCCCACTTTAAAAAATACATTCTCTACAATTTTGAAATCCCAAAAGACAGTAAAATATACCTGGATTTATGACGTGTAGGTGTATTGGAATTAGATGCAAGTTGCTGGGTTTTCCCAGAAATGTTACTTTGGAATATTTGAGAAACTCAGCTGTTGGACCAGGTTTTGGGCTGTGTGGCCACTATGAGGTGGGCTCGTGATTTTGCTGTGTTTCCCCTACGCCACTCGTCACAGCTGAACATGGTGGGCCCAGTAAAGCCAACCAAGAGTTTGCCCGTGACCTCAGCGGGGCCCGGATTTCATCCCAGGCCGGGAGCAGCTGACGGAGAGTGCCACGGGCTGGTGACCCGGAGCAATTTCAAGTCAGTGACGTCGGAGTGAAAAAATTCCTTGTCACATAAGTGATCTCATCGGCAACCCAGGGTACTCGAATTCCACTTCGGATTTTCTGCAGAGTTTCTGTTCACATTGCAACTATGTAGATATCATGTTAAGGCAGTTTTCTTAAAAACCCAAAGAATTAATTTCTTTAAGAGATGGGTGATTTGTAGAAGGCATTTGTGTAATTTTGCATTCTAACTGTGATTTATATTTATAAATAAATTTGCATAAAATCTCCAACACTCGATGTCACAGTTCTATTTTATCTTTAATTCAGATGCTCAAGAAATGTAAATTATTTTTACAGCTAAATAAAAGCTATACAAAGCTGCCAGGAAAGAATAATGAGATACACATTGTGCCATGCAGCCATGATAAATCCAGCAGCACCATGGTTACAGTCAAAATGCGAGGCCATCAGCAACTAGAGAATATCAGCACATATAGATTCCTCTGACTAGATTTAGCAAACTGATCTTAGCTGGCAAAGCTCATGCCATTAGGTCAGCAAGAGAAAGTGACAGACAGACAGGCACCTAAACTGAGGAGGAACGGTTGGTTTATATGGCAAGGGTTAATTATAAATTAAAAGCATCAGCTGTGGTTGGGCAGCCTCTGTGCATTTGCTTTGTAGAAATAAAGATATCAACACTCCTGTAACACAGCAAGGGCTGCAAATTATTGGTGGGTTGGCTAATGACAGTGTGGGATTATAAAATGCAGCTTGGCCATGAGGTTGGCACCAGTGAGAAGGTGTGTTTGCACCCCCTTGGTCATTGTGGTGAAAGGCTCCAGTGCCCTGGCTCTGGATTGACTAATTGATTAAGAAATGGATTCCCCTCATTAGAAATTAACTCAAACATGAGGAGATAATTATACCAAATGAGGGTGTGAGGAGCCTCAGCTGATGGTAGTCAAGGGACAGTAAATAAAAAGTGCACCGAGTTCAGCTGCCCCTTTCCCAGTGAGGAGGCTGTTGGGGTAATTTGCCTGGGCTTTCAAGAGGATGAACCTTGCTTTCCATGACTTGCTGTGACTCATGCAGGTAGGTCTCCCCACTCTTTGTTTTTGTCTTGTCTCTATTTCCCAATAATACTTGTTTTGTGATGTGTATTTTTGCTGTTTGTTTGCTGCTGGAAGTGTCTTAATCCACCCTGCTCTTTGAAGTTTGCATAAAATGAACTAAAGCTGGTATGCACAGCGCTGTTGACTTGTTGCTATTCACTGTTTGCTGAATCACTGTGGCCTTGCTTTAATTAAGCTCAGTATTGAGGTCAAACAGCTCCAAGAGTGGCTTCCCAGGAGCTAGGTGACTGCTCCAAAGCTCTTTGCAGGAGGAGGTATACAGAAGGCCAGGCAGTGATGATGGGGTGCGTTCAGTGTTTTCTGGATGACCAGTTATGCGGGACCTTTAGAGGAAGCAGCTGGGATGAGCTTCCCTGTAGACCCAAAATTGTGCAGAATTTATTTGCTCTAGGGCTGTCACTATCAAATTTTACATTGTGGCAAAGTGATTGGGCTGTATAGCAAACCTTGTGGTTTGGAATCTGCTCGTTTCCTCTTCTGGACGAAAGAGAAGCAACAGGTTTGTGAGAAGTTTTATGCTGACACCAGACAGGACACTGCACGATGCTGAGCACCCCACCGGGGAGGTGCTGAGCCTTTTAAGCCCTGGGGGTTTAAAGGCTGCTGGATCCTCAGCATCCTGAAGAACTGAACCCTGCGATGCTCAGTTTTCCCAAGCGCGTGGACAACAGTTTGCTGTGAATAGGGACAGCCTAAAACTTGCGTCAAAAGAAACGCTTTGTTTTGCTGAATCAGGGCGGTGAATGCATGTGCATCTCGGAGAGGGTGGACAGGCCTGTTGACTTCTAAGGACCACTCATGTGCCTTAATTGACTATGTGCATGAATGCTTAACTGGTTGGGATCAGCATAAACATCCATGAATGTCAAGCTCTCTTCTGTGTCTGTTTTGTAAAGCTAATGACCACCAGGCGCTAAAAACCTCGCTCTGGTCTTTGGAGATGCTGAGGCATCTTATTTCATATTTCTAAAGGTGAATGCTTTCACCTTAAAATAAAATGTCTTTATTTCAGAGACATTGGAGCAGAGGAAAAATGGAGAGCTGTAAACTTAATGTCCTTGGAAGCTTAAGATTTTTTTTAAAAATGTCCATAACTTAAAAAAGGAACCAAATAATGCTGCTTAGAAACACTTAAAAACAAAAAAATCATGCTCAGCAGATAACTCTTATGACAAGGCTCTGCCCAGAGTGAATTTTTATGCTTGAGTTATAAACCCTTGAAAAATGGGGATCCTAATGCAAAAGCTGACACAGCTTTGACTAAAGCAGCTCTAGTAAGTGCTGCTATAATTATTTGCTCATTAATTACAAATTTTGCAAGACACGAGAGTAACACAAATTGGAAAATAGGAATAATTATCAGTAATAATGCCACAGAAGCCGGACACATTGGAAGTATCTTCCTCTTTAAATTTAATAATAGCAAGACAGCTAGGAAATTAATAAGAAATACATAATTGAAAATTAACCTTGCAAATCTGCTGTTAATAAACCATGGTACTCTTGCGTTACAATAATTTTACAGAGCCGTTAATTTACATTTGAAGTGTTATTCCAGGTAATACTTTGTGCGTTCGCAACAATTAGTCCGTCTCTGAATTGAAACAAAAGTGCGCAGGTAGGATTTAGTATAGCTGAAGAGTACAGGATAGTATATACTGTAGTTTTTACTAGCTCAGAGCTCGAATGATTGGAAACCAAATGTACAATGGTGATTTTTGTGCCTGCTGTTATGCCTGAATGCTGTTTTGTTATCGTTGAATTCGAGTATTGTAGTGTTCTGGGCTTTCATCCTTAGCTTGTGTAAATATCCCAGTTGGGCTGCTGGATCACTTGCACTTTCTCATCCTCCGAGGTGTGAGGTTTGATTACTTGGGGATGCTTGAAAACATCCAGTGTGTCGCTAACAGGTAGCGTGTGGTCCTTGAAATACTCCGCTATAGCGCGTGCTTTTACCATCCTGTTTGAGGGGGTTTAATGGCTCTAATGGGGGCGGGCTGCTGGAGGCACTGGGGTTTGCTGGGCAGGGTAAGTCAGCGTAGCCTGGGGTTTCATGGAAAGGTGCCGCTCCGCGGGTTGGCAGCTTGTGCCTGAGGTTTGCCTGTGGTTCTCCATTCAAAGGGAAACCGCGCTTCCTTACGGATGTTTTATATATGTTGCCAACTGACAGAAGTCTCTAAAAAAAACCCCTGTTAAATCAATCAATATGCAAGTACGGATGAAGAGAATTGTTTAGTCAAAATTCAGACTGAGTCAACAGCTCTTGCTAAATATCTCCCACTCATAAAATAAACCTGATGCACATTGCTGCCTGCTCCATGTGTTCAGTCACAGAAAACTTGCACGTTTGCAGCCAAGGAGTGTTTAATAATTTTGGAGCTCGCATCCACCGAGCTCTGAGCGCTCAGCTCCGAAAAAAGAAGATGGACTGTAACAAAGAGGAATGCCCCTGTCTGCAGACTCGTGCTTATATTGCAGTGTTAATGGCAGTGGAGGTATAGACAGGGTTTCAAAGTTGTGTATGGCCAAGCAGCTTAAAAAAAAAAAAAAACCCAAAATAACCCGGAGACCTACAGTGTTTGGCATCAGAGAGGAGGAACATTGTACACAAACAATCGGGTTAAGAGTGTGCACTCCAAAGTGTTTCTGCACAATTCCAAACTCCATCGAGGGCTGCATGTAAAATGTTGGCTTCTTTGTGCAAACCCACAAATCCTAGGGAAAAGGCCATTAGGGGTCAGCAATTCAGCTGTTTGTCTGTTCACTTTATGTAAGAGGTTAGCAGCAGTATGCTTTTTGTCCAAAGCCAGCAATAGCAGGAACAGCTTGTTTCTGAAAGGGCTGTGGCTCCCCTAGTAGTGATAGAAGAAGGGGTCCTGAAATAAACCTTGACTGTGGATAGTCTTTGATTTGACCTTTTGTCCATTTATTTGGCTATAACCGTATGCTTAGCGCAGCATTTGACTCCTGTCACTCCCTTCCCTAACGCCCTATATAGCTCCGTCACTACCAGCACAGATATTTTTCCTCCATTTTGGTAGGTTTCAGGGAGTTTGGAAAACATTGCAAGGTGGCACAATAAGGTGTTTTGGTTGCTCAAGCTCTTCCTGCAGAGTTGCTCAGGACGTTGTGTGGAAAAAGCAAACCTCCCATCCCCTCGCAGCCTCTGGATGAAGTGCTGAGAGCACTGCAAATCTCAGTGGCTTCGGCCCGCAGGAGGAGAGGATGGCGGCGTCCCCCTCCAAACGCCTTTGAAAGCAGTTTTCATTTTTGTGTTTAAGATGTCAACTGACTTTAGTGTCTCCTGCTTTGAGGGCAAACCATGGAAAGCTCTCAAAGCAGTGGAGTGGAGTTTATTTGCATGAATTCATTGTGGTCGTGTCTGACTTGAAACGTGCTGGTGTGAGGAGAGCTTCACTTGGTCCGTGAAGCTTTGTTGTGGAAATGGAGCAGGGCGAGGATGGGTTTCCCTGAGCTTCACCCCAGTCGGGCTGTAACTATTGCATTTGTGAACGTAAGAATTAAAAGCATGGAGTTAAGAGACGACCCAGTGAAGGACTGCTGAAGACCTTTCAGATGCAGCTTCCGTCCCGTGTAGGTCCTGTTGGCAGCTCCCTGCAAGACCACAGCAAGTGCTGGGGCCACGCTGGATTTCCCGTGGGAGATTGGGAGCTCGGCCAGCCTCCCAGCCCGAGAGAGGCACTGAGCAGAGCTTTCTGTGTGGGCAGAGGCATGTCTTGGGTAGAGAAAGCCTTGAGAGTCATGGGGATGAAAAGGAGAGGGAGCGGGCAGTCCTTGCTCCAACCTTGAGAAAAAGGAGATTGGAACATGCCCTCTCCTCTGTCTGAAACACAGGAGGCTCTGGGAGAAATGTGCCTCTTAATGGTGCTCCTGAGGCAGCCTCTGCTAGCGATTCCCAATCAGTATTCTGTTCATCACGGCTTTCTCAAGGAAAGACATAAAGGAACAACTTAGCCAAAAGGAAGCTATTTTTAGAAGATGGAGAGATGAATTTTTTTCTAACCGTTCTGCTGTTATTTATGTTGTGTAGTTCTTGAGTTATTTATTTCAGTGGGAGTTGATGCAAAGTGGGGCGGTGTTTAATGTGTGGAAAGATGGTGAGATCCATCCTACAGCTGTCCTTGCTATTTCAGGGCTGGGCTTTGGTAGTCTTCCCAAACTGCAAATTGGGCGGCAGGTTTTGGACATTACCAAGGGGTTGCTGGCTGCGAGGGGTGTTTGTCTCCTGTCCCTTTGGCTTCCAGCGCGCTGACCATGCTTCTGCAGTTTGTCACTGCTGCATATTCTAGCCTGCCACTTGACTCACCCATATGCATTTTTAAAACACTAAAAAGCAACCGATAATTCAAAGTGTGCTCCAAGGTAAAAATAAAAAGCGTTAATACTTTTCATCGATCGAAGCTAATTTATGCGAACCGGGCTCTGCTGGCAACTGCAGCAAGGTATAGATGGTGACATCATTGAGCATGAGCTCTGCCAACCTGAGTTAGTGTTGGAGTGACAATGGAGTGATTTAACTATTATGATCTCACTTAATATTTCATACTTAAAACGCAGCCGAACCTGTAATTCAGGGTTATATGAAGTACATGTTGCAGAGTTGTTTCAGAACAGATTTTGACACAAACTTTGCAGTTAAAGGAAAAGTCTGAGTGACATACATAGCACATATGCTGTCACTCTGTAAGGCTGGTGGAAATCCCGTCAGAAAGGAAAATTTACTGTGGAATGTTTTCTATTTTTTATATATATGTGTGCTTGTAAATAGACACATGCGCACAAAAGGGGGGGAAAAAATCTGGAATGTTGTCTTAAGCTTTCTGATATGAAATCATCACAGGAGAAGAAAATCACTCGGAGCAAACAAACAGCCGCAGTTTTTAAATCCCAAGTCCCACCATCCTCACAATTATGACAACAACAAAATACTGTAGGTGCGATGGGTGATGAGTTAGAACTTTTAACACCAATTTTAGTTTCCAGCCTTTTTTACAGAAACAGTGCTAAAGTGACCTCGGGTTCAGTGAGGGAGATATTGCAGCTGGTCTGAAAAAGCATCGAGTAAAGCAGCAGGAAAAGAAAAGCTTGTTTTACTTGATGCTTTGGCTCCCCAGGTGTGCGGCTGATGGGGGAAGATGTGCTTCCCCCCCTCTGTGCCTCAGTGCCAGCCTCTGCAGGTGGAAGTCTTAGTTGGTTTGCTCACTTAAGTTTTTTTTTATCTGTGTGAGGATTAGAATAACAAGGTTTTCCTAGTTTAGTGCATGGTGAGGAGAGACAGAGCTTAGGCTGAGTGTGATAATAGAGAACAATATCTAAGCTAACAACACCTGAACTATAGGACAGTCTGACAAAAGAGCAAACGGTGAGTGCTAGCTTTCCAGTCAAAACTGTGCAGGCAAGATACTTGCTCAGTGGACATAGGAGGGATTAGCTGCTAACCTTGGCCACTGCAGTAGGAGGTTGGGGCTGATAAGCCAAGAAAATATTTTCCTATTTGTGTGGGTTTAGTCTGTCTTCTGCCTCTGGCACTGTACCAAAGAGGTTTATGGCTCTCAAGACGTGAGATTGGTGTAGGGGTGACACCAAACTGGGGGAAGTAGTCAATAGTCAAAGGACAGGACTGCTTTCCAACTTGGTCTTAGCAGGCTGGAGAAATGGGCTGGCAGCCCTCATGAAGGTCATCACAGACAATGCCAAGTCCTGCACCTGGTTCGGAGTAACTCCATACAACCGTACAGGCTGGGGACTGGCTGAGGGGCAGCTTGGCAGGCAAAGACCTGGGGGCCCTGCGGGAAAAGCTGAACATGAGTCGCCAGTGTGTCCTTGCAGTGAAGAAGTAAATACTCAAAGCCTAAATGGAAGAGGCTCTGCCTTTGAAGTTGGCCCTGTTTTCAACAAAGGGTCCAACCAGAGAGCCTTCAGAAACCCTTTCCAAGCAAAGCTATTCCATGATCAGTTGACAGAGCTGCTTTGCAACTGCCTTTAAGGGATAGGAAGGAATAATTTTGGGGTAAGTTTTTCCCCTAGGAATGTGGTATTGTTTGCACCTGCGGTTCAATTAAGTCTAAGATTTTCAAAGATTCATTCTTCTTGACCTTAAGGGTCAGTGTTGCTGCTCTTTTTTGTAGAGAAAAAGGACAATGAGTATCCCAGAAAGAATGTGGTCAAGGCTTGAATCTGCAGACTGCCCCGTTGTCTGGGAAAATGGCCTTTTTTTCCCCTCTAAGACTGTCATGATCTGTGTCATGAAGCCAGGTCTGGTTGCTCATTGCTGGCCACCAGCAGCCTATATTTGAAAGCACATTTCAGTGGTTACTCAGCGTGTCTGAGGCTGAGACATTTTGTACTTAGGGAGGGAGAGAGGGTGGATTTAATTGGGCAAAGTGTTTTGCGCCCATGTTGGAAAGTGTTTTGCAAAGACACTTTCCATACCAGTGGAATGACCTTGTCACTGCTATAAATACTTATCAAAAGCAATCATTATTAGTTCAAGTGTTTAAAATATAGTGACACAAGAAGTATTCATCAATATGAGTCTTGCAGTTGAATTAGGATAAGAAAAGGAAGGTGAGGGTTGCAAATCCAGAATTCTAGAATTTTTATTTTATTTAAATGCTACTTTAGGATTTTTTCCAGTCCAGAATGAATTTCCAGCGTTCCTTACAGCTAATAGAAAATTTTGTTTTTTCAGTGAGAATTGGTTTAAAGCCACTAGAAAACATCCTTTGTTCCGATATTGATAGAAACCCAGTATTCTGTGATTCTTTTCCTTTCTTCCTGTTTGGCCTGCCCTGCCCTGGATGCAATGGGAGTAAACACAGTGGAAGGATTTGTATTACCAACAAAGAAGAACAATTGCAGCAGTGTTTAAATTCACAAGGTTTGAAGATTATAATTGCAGTTTATTTGGGGAGGGGGGAGGAATGTTTATCCCACTTTATTCTTAGAGGCTCTCCATTTGCATTACCTGTCCTTACCGCAAATGGACAAACATTTTTACATATAACAGAAATATTTCTGGTTCAATTCCAAAAATAGCCTAGAAGCCATGGGATCCCAGGAATAGGTTTCTCCCTCTAGTGGTAGCAGAAGGGAAGATACAGGGCTCTCAGGCCAGGTAGCTTCTATTTTTCAGAGAAGCGTATGAGTTAAAAGACCTGCTTTTTGTTTACAGCTTCAAAGAAAGATTCAGATGAGGCACGAAATATCTACAACTTCATGGTTCTCCTTAGTCACTGAAATACTTGTAAAACCAAGATACTGAAACAAAGATGTTTCTCTAGTATTTAAAATGACCTTGAGGCTCAAAGTAAAACTGAGGCAACTTGATAAACACAAAAGCTAATGAGTTTGGTGTCCTACCCTCTCCTGCTGGAGAACCATGGAGCAGATACTGTACTTGGGAGTAACTGCTGGAGCTGGCTCAGCTCCCGCCCCTGCAAATATTGCCTGGCGCTGGCTGCAGAGAGGGAGGGATGGGTGATCTTCAGAGAATTGCCTTGGTGAGCGTTTGAATCGCGTTTAAGGCTACCCTGCTAGTTCAACATGTAAAAACGTAAACCCGTGTCTTCTCAGTGACTAAATTACTCCTTGTGCCTTTACAGGTAAGGGGGAAATTATTTTATAGGCAGAAGATCCTCACCACCACCTGTAAGCCAAAAACAAGCACAGTGAACCAAATCTACTACTTCTGTCCTATTTCTGCACTCTGTCTCCTGCTGATGCCTTTCCTGCCTGAGAAGGGCATAAACCCACTAATACTTGTTTTAGACTTGGGCAGAACGGTTGATCTGTGGAGGGAGGCTGGCTGAAACGCTTGATCCCTAGCTGGCTTCTGAATCTCTGTCGTCAGTGTTTTAGTCCCCATGACTCAGTCACTGCTTCTTGTGAGTCTATTCAAGTAAAGTCTTAGTTTAATAGGAGAGATTATGTGAATGAAAGGAAAGGTTGAAACAGTGTCTTAAATTCAGGGAGAATGTGTCCTTCAAGCTTTATAGTGCTGAAAATCCTCTTCCACTAAAGGATGTGAGCTGTTTTCAAAACACAGTAAGGCACCTCCAGCCCCCCTGTGGCTGGGGTGCAGCTGATGGCACACACCAGGCAGTGGAGGTGACCTTCTGATGTGGGGCAGTAGCAGAGGTGCCCTTTGCTGGGTTGGGGGTAGCACGTGTGCAAGCTTGCCTGCCCTTTTGCTAAGCTCTGCCTGGGCTATGCGAGCGAAGAGCTCTGTCTTGGGAAGGCCCAAGGAGGAAAATTATGGCCAGTGTCTGTGGTGCACCTTATTACATGCATGGTGTCCCCCGGGACACAGGAAACATCTACCTGACCGCTAAGGTCATGTGTGTTAGTCCATGAATTTGGAAGTCTTCCATCAGGGAGAAACTTAGCGATTTCAAGTGAAATGCAGACTCTGTTCTTTCTGGTTGTGCTTGTGAATTAGCAAGGCAGTCTAATTCTTTCTGTGGGTGTTATCAGTATCTCTTTTGCCTTTTCTAAAGGCTGTTGCTTTGGAGCCTGCTTCATGTTGGAGCTTCCTGAGGAAAGGACTTACCGTAGGAAGTCTTGATTCCGACAGGCCTGTGTGTGCCTGCTGGATGGCTGCAGCTGCCTGAGCTCGCTGGGGTTAGGAGACCTCCTGGCAAAGGGTCACATTGGCCTGTCACCTTGTCCTCAGGACCAGGTCAGCCTGTTGCAGATGTTTGCCCAGCAGCCGTCATGCTGCCTGGGAGGTTCCTTAGGACATTAATTACCAACGGTACGGAAAACACATTGGGACTTATTTCTTCCATGCTGTCTTCTGTGAGAAGGTTTAAATCTTGCTTTACTTTCCAAATCATAAAGCAATAATTCAACCTTTTACCACGGTCACTTCTTTGGATAATATCTTGCCCTTGCTCTGGCAGATACCCGGGCTGCTTTTCCAGCTCCTTGTTTCTGCACTGTACCTGAAAACTGTTCTAATTTTATTTCACCTCCCTGTAAAGTTTCCTTTCATTCACTGCCTTTGCTTTTCTTATCACTTTTTATGCTCTCAACTTCATTATGCAATTGTTCCGATCCTGCTCTGTATTTGATGTTTTATAACTCGTGTCTGCCTTTTTTTTCCACTGTTGATTACTTTTACATTTCTCTGTTCCTTCACACTGGCTTTAAAAATAAAATAGAAAAAACAACTTGAACATTCCCTGTGCAATTACTGCGAGGTGGTATGCATAACCCTTGGGCATGCATTAATTTATCTTTGAACACTTTCTATTTCCTGTGTCCTTTCTCTCCCCAGCTTTATCATGTTGAATTTCACCCTGCACTTAGTCTTCCAACTTTGCTCTGCTAAAATCTAATCTGCTTGTTTTTAAGTTTCAGTTGAACATTAATCCTAGCAAAATCCTTAGACTGCAGTCTTGATTCTCCCCCATACTTGCATCACCAGTCATAACTGCTGTTACAGAAGCCTTGCTCAAGAATTTCTCCTTGCAAAAAAGCCATCTTTCCATATATCACGTGGTGAAAATAATCCCTGCAGCCAGGACCCACTGTAGGACTGTGCACAGGAAGGAAATATCCACAAGCTTCCTCCCCTCTCCAAATTTTAGCCTTTCACTTTGACGTTGTCTCTGCTGAACACTTAAACATCTGCTAAATTTTGAGCAACTGAGCAATCTGTCACAACTATAACTATTTTCATTCCTTTAGGCGTGTTGCCCTTGCCCTTTGGGCTACAGCTGTACTCCTTGAGCTGGTGTCCAGACCTAAGTGAATGGATTCAGTGGAAAAATGATGGGGGTGAGAGCAGAGTAGGTGCAGCATGGGCACTCTTGCCAGGTGTGGAGGATCTGTGCAGCAGGAACACTGCGGAGGTTCCCACCACTGACCCTGGGACACAGCGCTTCCTGGGAAAGGTTTTTACAGCTCATGCCCTGGAGCAGGCACCATCATGGGCTGTGCTCCCTAGAAAGGGGTGAGTGTGGAGCATTTAGTTGGATCATGATAGAATAGAATTAAAAAAAAAATTGCATCAGCCCTTCTAACCCATTGCTTTGGGAACCAACTGGACCAGGGCTTCACTCTGCAGCAGTGCGAGTTGCACAGGAAGCACTTTAACAGATAAATTAGCAATAGAGTCATTCCCACCCTGCAAACACAGGCTTCTCATCTGTCAGGCAGCAGTGACAGTCTGATGGGTCCAGTGAGGCTTGTGCTAAAGAGGAGGGACACTCAGTTGCTGGTGAGGGTGCTCAGCCGGTGATGCTCTGCAGAACGCTTAGCATCCAGCTTTTCCTCAGTGGAGAGAAGGAAATAGATACGTCTACTACAGACCTGAGCAAAACAGACTTTTGTGTATGACTTCAGATTTACTGGTGAGGCTTCTGCAGAGTGGTTTTGGCAGATAGCTCTAGTCTAAGAAACACCTTTGAGGAGCGAGGAGAGCCAGCCTGGCCGCGGCAATGTCCATAACAAGTCTCTGGTGAAATGTGCCTACGTTGGATCATGCTGAGGCTGCTCGAGGCTGCAGCAGGCATAGAATGATGGAAAATGTCGTCGGGGTCCATGAGAGGGACCACCCAGAGAAAGTCACACCAGCTATAGAAGCAAAGTGCCTAGAGATGGGTGGTAGCGCAAGGTTTTGTCTGTGAGATGCAGCTGTACCTGCAGGAAAGGCAGTAGTATGGGTTGTGAGCAGGAACAGCGGCTGGTGAAGGGAGACTAGCTGCTACATGACGTCCTTGGATCCCCAGTCTTTCAGTGGGTGGCCAAGCATTCCACTTCTGGGACTTTAATAAAGCCATGGATGAGGTGCCTTCGTGTGGATTGTGAGGACTGCTCTCTCCCGGCAGCAGTAACCGGCAGAAACATCGCGTTTTTCAGGGCTGGTTTTCCTACCAGACACCTGGGCTGGCAGGAGAGGACAGTGGCTTGTGGCGGGTGAGTCGCTGCTGGCCAGGCACATCTGTGGTGCTGAGCCCGGGGCGGGTGAGACGCAACACAGCAAGCACCCGTGGCGGGGGAAAGGCAGCGCTTGCCAAAGGCACTGGGACAGGAGCCTCCACACAAATACTGCAGTTCTGACACCATCATGAATTTTCTTTAAAAAAAAAAAAACAAAAAACACAAACAAACCAGTGTGGATTGATAAGCATAGACTCTACATGTTAATCAACACAAAGGTCTTGAAACAGACTCCAGGTGAGCCCTGGGCTTTTCTAGACCTGTAAAACTAGTTCCTGAGACCTCTCAATGTACATTTAATGGAAGTAGCCTTCTTTGTAACCACATAAAATCAATTTACCAATGCGTATAAAATAGTATCAGTGTTGAAACTTTCTGACTGTATTTGTCTTGTTCTTCCATATCTTTACATAGTCCTTGTGTTATATGTAATTAACGCATCTAATAAAATATTGACTTTAAGTGACCTGATCAATGTCATGGCTTATTAAGTTTTGTTTTTTCATGTAATGTTCTCTTTCTTCTCTACTGAGTGATTACATTCATTTGTTTATCATAAATTCTGAGTACATATATTTTGGAAAATAAAATTGAAATGCCAACTGCTTTCAAGAAACACTTTCAAGCACAGTAAATGATGTATCTGAGTGTATTTAATTTTTTATAAAGTGCAACATGAAAACATGTCTTTACCTTCATTGCCTTTTCTTCTCTATCCACCTACTGCATTTTTCCCCAGAAAGGGGGACAAAAAAGAATGAAGGTTCCTTATGTTGAATGAAAACAACTTAAACCTCTTTTTTTTTTTTCCTCTGGCATTTAATCTCAAGTCAAAATTTGCAATCGGAACACATGCTTTCAGTTCAAATTGGAAAAAGTATTCTTCACAAGTATTTGGGGGTTTTTTCAGTAAAGTGCTAGATCGGATCAACCCACATCTTGGTTATTTACAAAGGCCAGCTTGAGTTTATCATTAGTTATAATAAGTAGTAAAGCTTTTAGGGTGAAAGATACCTCTTTCACTTAATGGATAATCATTTAGTGGAATATAATTTTTAAAAATGTATATGGTATCTCTGCCACAGCTGTAACTGAACATCAACATGATAAACTTTCTCCAGAAGGTTTCACACTTTCTGGTGGATTTTGCCTGGGTGTTTTAGTCATTAGTTCAACATCCAGCTTGGCCAAAGCATACTGCGATCTGAAATCAGGTCCTTAACACAGTAAGAATGTTTCTGCTTTTGGCTGTACTTTCCATTAGACTACTTTGTGTCAGGTAATTCAATAGGATTTCAATCCAGATCACCGCACCTTTTTAATTAGAAGATAAGAGCAAGCAATTCAAGGCAGAGGGTGAGTGAATTGGAGAGGCTGCGTGCAAGACAAGGGGACAGAAGCTGTACCTGGGAAAAATGAAATAGTAAATGAAAATAACTTCTTGAGCAAATTATGGGAAGAGACTGGACAGATCTTGATAAGAAATTTTATTCTGAATTGTAGTGAGGGGCCATGGGGAAAGAGCTGATTTTTCTCAGCGGTTGCTCTTCTGAGGACTAGTGCCACACCTCCCCAGCCTCTAAAGCACGGTGGGGGGGGAGCGAGCCTGAGCCTTTTCACAAAGAAACAATCTCAATTAGGGATACAATTTTGCTATAACTTTTTACACTCATAATTTTCAAATGATGAAGAAATCCGATTTCAACCTGTTTTCCCCCTTCCCCAGTAGCCTTGCGCTTGCTGAGCCGCAGCAGCCCTGGGAGGTGGCAATGGTGGCAATCAATCTGAATGCCGTTCCAGCATGTGGGAGCGTAGGTGGGGCGACAGGTCGAGTTTGCACTAACGGGCGAGGGTTTCCTCCAGGAAAACCTGCAAGAAGGAGCTGAGAGGAGTGCTGTGTAGGTTCAAGTGTGTATCAAAGCCTTTTTTGTCAGCGTGCGAGAGGATGTTGTCAGTGGTGCTTGGACTGAGAGGCTGGGACAGTGTGACAGCTGTTTAGTGAGGGAGACTATGCTGAGAGCTGGACCTGAACTCACCAGACTAAGGTTTAGGCACAAAAGCTTTGAATTAATGCATTGTTTAAAACTGAACAAGTACAATGCTCATCAGCAGCATGGGTTGACTTCACTTTTTATGTTAATTGTGGAAAAGCTAGGCTTTCCATGGCTTTAATTAGGTTTTGCTTCAGTTAGTCTGTGTCCACCTGGGTTTTGGAGCTGCCATCACTATGTAGTAGGCTCTCCTGTCCAGCTCCTGCTGAAGCTCAGTGCCGCCTTCTAGGGCATGGCCAAGGTTGTTCATGGAGGTGACAGGAGGGTTTTGATTTTTAACCTGCTGCTTTCCTCTAGCTCTTCTTTCCTACCTGCACTCTTGAGCTCTGCTGCTCAAGATTTGTTTCTTGGCATGGAGGGGCACGTTGTATAGGTCTTCCATGTTCTGCTAAAAGAGAACACTTAATAAAAAAAAAAACCCCAAAACCCCCATAACCCACACCCTCCAGAAAAACACAGGTTGCATTTTTAATGATCTCTGTGTGTGTGTAATAATCCAAAGCAATATCTAGAAGCCTCATTTTGGAAAGGATTCACAGAGACCATTTTAATAACTTTCATGTAGTGTGGAGACTGCTGGAAAGAAAAACAACGATCCAGAGGCAGTTATGTTTTCACTGATGCCCACAATTGAAATGCTGGCTGATTTTTTTTGGCAACTTTTCTTCTTGAGGAAAGAACTTCTGAGTGCAATCAATTAAAGAAAGGATCTGATTTGCTTTGTAATTGTTTTTCTGTCTGTATGAATGATGTAAGGGCATATTGGAAGAATTTACTTCACTGCTCTGTCTTCTCTAAAATAACAGGTTTACTGGTTGATTTATGGGTTGTTTGTTTTGTTTTTGTTGTTCTGTCTGTAGGTGAGAAAAAGGTTAATTTGCTTGAGAAATCATGTCTATGCTAGAGAAGGTCAGCTTGTTCCATCATCGTGTACTGCCTTTGGAGGCTGACCTGAACCTAAACATGGTGGTTTAAGGAAAGAATTAGGCATCCTGTTTTTCTGTATGCTTTTCCCAGCATTTGTTTTTTTCTCCTCTCTTTTTCATAGTTTCTCAGAAAAGGCAGGAGGGTGTGACTCAGTGGTTAGTTGCTTACATCCTCCCCAGAACCGATTCTGTTCCCTGTAAAGTCGTATTTTTGACATTCTGCTGCAAAAACTTCAAGCTTTGCCGTGGCTGTGCCAAGCTTATGGCATCTCTCGCCCTCTGACTGACCAGAAGCCGAAATACCAAGAAGCCCATTTGTGAATTGTCTTAAAAGCAGTGAAGAGATGTGCAAGTAAACACTTGGGAAAGACAGGGAATGTTAAATTTGTCAGAGCTGTCCATGCACATAAGAACACAGGGCCGGTGTGGCTCCCGGGGATGTCCCCAGCTCCTCTTCCTTGGCTGCTTTGCTGGACTGTTTCTGTGACTCGTAAGATGTGGGCTACAAATGACGAAGGACCAAGGCAATGTTGGAGTTTAAACCTTTTGCAATGTCATAAAAGCTAATTAAAATGAAGGGTTTTCATGTTGTGTGTGTTTTCTAGTAGAACAAGTTTAATATTAATGTAACAGATCTGGGTGTCTGGTTCCCTGCTCTATCACCCATCGCTCACCGCAGCTGAATGCGAAACATCAAAGCGGTTGAGTCTCTTCTGGTTTATTTGTCTTATTCTGCTCCTTTTTTCTTTTCCTTCATATGTTTAACTTCATGTACATAATACATATTTTCAATATATCTGTTCATCATGTGTCGGAAAGCAGAGTGGTGGTGATGGAATATTTTAGGGCGATAACTTCAGAGAAATGTTAAGTCTTACAGAAACATGTTTGTTTCTATTTTCCAGATATGTGGTAAGATTAAAAGCTGGTTATTGGACTTGCCCTGCATATTTTGTCCATGTTCAATTTATAAGGTTATTTAAGATTACCCTTATGTTTTGATTCCAGTATGCTTCCCCCCCCCATTTTATATACCTAATTGCAATAATTCTGTAACTTTATTTCTGTAGAGTAGTAATTTGCTTGGTTTCAGTTCTGGACGACTGTGCTCCTCGGCTTAAACGGAGTAAAACTCTTACGACACAGCCATCGTGCCCAGAAAGTGCATGTAAGTTTGCAAGGCTGGCTTTAAAGAGTCTAATTTAGGAAGGGAAAATAAAATCTGCAGTATTGTTAAACTAAGTGTGCTGCAGTATTAACTGTCTTTGCATGTATTTGACTATAGTTTGTGTGGATTTGGGGCGTTAGCCTGTGTTAAGTGCTGCTTGTTCAAAACCCAGAGGCCGAAGTGCCAGTGGACTCAAGCAGACCCCACACGTTGCACCCCCCCGCAGCTACGGAGCAATGCTGGGAGCATCCAGGTCCTGCTCCTTAGAGCAGCGGGGCTGCAGAGCCTGTGCTCAGCTTCTGTCAAGGGGAAGTGCTCTGGGAGGTGATCAAGGACGACGAAGCAATCTCCCAGCAGCGTATTACTTACAGCATTTAGCAGAGGTGCTGGAGGAAATGTTTAATTAGTCTGTAGGTTTCACCTGCACCCTGCTTTGGATGTATCAGAATTCATGTTGGCTTCTGCCTCTTTTCCTTCCTTGTTCAAAAGTCAGTGTTTCACCTAAACTAGGGGAAATATGGCTTGGAGGTTGTACATCTTGCGCTGATAGGCTAAACCTGGCTGGCTGGCTTGGGGAAGTCATTCAGCTCCTGATTTTGTGATGTAGATACGTGGTTAGATCTGGGGGAGAGGAAAGGGGTCGCACGGCAGAGTAAGGGCTGAGCAGGGGGTTGGATTCAGTTGGGAAGAGGACAGGGGCAACCCACTGTCAGAGGGGAGAGCAGAGAAAAGCAGTGTGGTCTCTGAGGCTGGGGTAGAATTGCAAGAGGAGATGTAGATGATGAACAGATCGGTGCTGTCTTCCCCAGGCAAGTCTGATGCCTCCATGAGCTTTTTGCACGGATCACTATGATTGTCTGACTTGTGGGCTCCTGGGGAAATCCTGTCTGATGAGAAGCGTGGTTTCTCGGCAGCAGCCAGCCAGTCTCCACTGGCATGAGACAGTGGACATTGTGTAAAGTGTCCACCTGTGTACAGCCCACAAGAGGGGCTCCTTTGCTCCTCAGCCTCTAGCCTAGCCAGTCTTGTACCCCACGGCTGGGAAAAGGCAGGCCCACTTGAGCTTGTCGAGACAGAATAGCTGTCGCCTCTCTTGCTACTCCCTTTGCAAGGGCTAAAAGATCACAGAATCCCAAAATGGTGGGGGTTGGAAGGGACCCCCAACCCTGCTGCTTGAGCAGGGGGCACAGGACTGTGTCTAGACTGGATGTAGTGGTTTTCGGACATTGGAATTTTGGCTAATTTAGTGGCAACTGAATGATAATTCAGTGGTGATGGGGCTATGTTGGTAGCGTATGAATTTGAAATGCAAGTCAGCAGGGATTCCCTTTGTGTGCGTGTGTGTGTGTATTTCTGGTGTATTCTATGTTGTTTCCTGCAAGACCTCACAGAGAAGAAGTAGCAATTCAGGAAATCTCAAGGTATTCTTTCTAGCTAGTCTCATTCCTGGGGTCCTGCTTTGTGCTTTTGTGGATGTGCAGTTGGTATTAAGGTACAAGCGATGCTGCAGTGGGGACTGGAAAGAAAATACAGACTTTTTTTCTTCCGTATACTGGAAAAGTATGTAAATCATGACTGGAGTTTGTCAGTATGGAAACAAATGTCTTAATTTACTTGCAAGAATTCTCAAGACTTCAGGATCTTCAAGCTTTTTGAGGTATAAAACCCCCTGCAGTAAGAAGCACCTTTACAGGATTTTACATAATTTACTGTTTTTGATGAAAAATAGCATTGAAGTGACTCCTGAGGCCCCACATCCATTAGCCTTTGATAAGAGATGGAAGTTGGTCAATCCTGTTCTTGTCATTTATTAGTACAGATTCACAGGGCAAAGAAATGGCAGCTGGGAAGAGTTATAGAGTAACTTCTGAACTACAGTGGCATTAACTGGTATAAAAGACTTTCTGATTTCCTTTAGGCTTCCTGTACATCAGTACAGAACCGTGGTGGTCTCTTCATAGACTTGCAAGTCAAAACACTTGATATTTCTTTCTTCTGGTAGTCTCTTATATGATTTTTCAAAAAATTCTTGAAGTGGTTCTTAAAACATTTTTCAGAATAAGTGATTAATTTAAAAAATGTTTATGTTTGCACATCGACTTGAAATTTGGGGGATACGTAACACAATACACAATAGTTCCTATTATAGCTTTTAACGACTTGCGGAATTGCTCGTTTCTTTTCCCTCCTCTGGGCAGATCATATATCGCGTGCTGTTTAATTCCTTCAAGATGCACATGAAGAAATTTCGCGTGTACAGAGGCGATCAGGCCTCCCCCGTCCTTGAGCCTTCATGGTAAGGATGTATGAGTTAGGATTTTCAACTACGTATTACGGAGTTTATTGCCAGTGGAGTATGCATAGATCAATATTCAATATAGCTGTAAACATACGTCCTTCAGGCATACGCCAGATGCCCTTCGTTGTGCGCAGCCCGGCCAGCAGCTCACTGGAAGACCAGCTTACAGCAGCCCAGCAATGAAAACATCTTTCTGGTTGCCCCAACCCAGGGTTTATTAAAGCAGATGGTCCAGGTGAGACTTGGCACTTCTGAGCCATGAAGTTCCACCTGCTATTTGGCTTTTTTAGGGTAAAATGTTTAGGAGAGGCTCTTTCCCCATCATTTCACAGAGCTTTTGCATTAATGGCATTTATTAGCAGTTGGTGTTTTCTGTTTGGAGGAAAAACCTGGCTAGGGTGCTACGTGGAGCTCTCTTTGCCCTGCTAATAGAGACAGTCCACAGACAACCAGCGTGCAAGGTCAGCTGCGGCCGTGGGTATCGTTCTGTTAATTAGCGCCTTCCAAGAAAGTTACCCAAAGTCTGAAATTTTCCATGTAATAAACTACAATTACTTAATCCCAACCCAAAAAAGGTCTTTACCTTGCCTCTACGCTGGAGGTTACAAATACCTCCCATGTAAAACTGAGGAGGGAATATTGTGCTTAGTTATTAAAATTGTTAGGGTTAAACTGCTGTATATGGAATTTTTTTTCCTGTGTTGCTCTATGATCGCTTGTTCGGTTTAAGATTGCTTTAGATTGGACAGGGAGTGTTTGTAGGGGTCTGAGGGCTGTCAGTGCTGTGAATGTTTTTCTTGTTATGGAGAAAGGGCTTTATCCAAGTGCTTATCATGTGCTAGAAGGGCTGTGCATGAGAAATAATTGCCAGGGAATAAAACTGCTGGCAGTTCTCATTTAACCCACTTCCATGGCACATACTTCAAGTGCCATACAAGCCTAAACAAGACTCAAAATAAAACAGGGATTTGTTTCCTTCTGTGCGAATTTCCCGGTTTAAGATGTCTTGTCAGGCAGGCAGAAATAATTATTACTGGGAGAAGATGGGAATTCTTCCCTCAAAGATATTCATTCATTCATTCACCAGGAGAACAATTAATGACAACTCACTAATGGCTGCAACATTTTATTTTCTATTTCCAGTGGTATGTGCAGATCCAGGCTTCCGAGTGCCTGGGTACTCCCTGCCTGGCCCCAATTACTTTGGCAGGGAGGCACGGTATGCTGCAGGGACCGGCGCTTCCCCCGGCAAGCCGATTCCCAGCCAAGAATAGGTCTGAGCTTTTGGCATTGAAGTAATGCATATGAGTAGCACTGGGTAGCAGAAACCGCTGATTGTTTCCAACAAAGGAGTGGCAGTTGTGTTCTAACTATGTATTTAATTACTGCAGAATTGGGGGGGGGGGGGGGAGAGTATTTGGGTTTCAGGGCTGAACAGAAGTATGGGAGGCTTCCTAATCGAGCAAACTTTTCCCTGCAAGACAAAACCAAGATGAAACATGCAAGGAAACAAAGGTTCTTAAGAACAAATCTTTGAAAAAATAAAAATAAAACCTAAGCTGTACTCTATCTAGTTTCCTTGTCAAGGATTTTGCCCTAAGCCTGTGGGTAGATCATTGATTGTTAAATGGTTAATCTCCCAGTATTTAACTTCTACCACTTTTGGAGTGATGTTACCCAGCTGTAAATGCACACAGGAGATGTTTAGTCAAGCAAAGAACAGCGAAGCTGTCTGAGGTGGGGTGAAGTAGGTCTGCAACTGTGTTATGCCTACGGAAAAGGAAAAATACATGTGCTTTGCCCAGTAATTTAATACAGGGTACCAGTCTAAACCTACGGCTGGGAGAGACCAGTGTCCCTTGGGCTGTTTTGCTGACCTGGTGGCCCAAAGAGGTTGCAGACCCGGGTCTGAAAACAGCCGCTTGGTCAGCCTGGAGCCCTGTCTCCTGGGACAGCCCCCAGCCGTATCCCCAGGGAAAGGGGAATTAAACAATATAACCCTGAGCCTGCTTCTGTAGCACTGGTGTGCTGCGGCAGTGAGAAACCCGGTGACTCGGCTGGCGGCAGCCCTAGATGTGTCCAAACCTTCCTGATCGCCGGGTTGTTGCAAAAGTGGCCAAGAATCATGTCCAAGCTGTTTAAAGTAAATCGTGTCGGATAAGTCCAGTAGCTTAATAACAAAGAGATGTCAATGGAGGCTGGGAGCTTGTCTTTCACGTCCATTGAAAATGTTACTTTTAATGCATTGCCTCTTCAGACTTGAAAGGAAAAAACCCAACGCTGGCTAATAATGAAGTGATTAACTGTAATAATATGCTGTGCGTTTTGAAGTGAGCAGTGTAGGTGCAGACAAATCAGGAATGAATTTATATATTAATACATATACAAAAGTATGTTTTATGATTTAATTACAGTTCTAAAAGCAGCAAGCCAGAGAAGGAACACAATGCCCTGATGTTTGCATTACTCCTGCACAAGGAAACATCCGAAGTTGGCTTGTTTAATTAGCCTATTTAATTAATGGCTTCTGTGTAATTTATTTGTTTCTGCACTGCCTTTTCGATTACGCTGCTATGGCTGATCTTGGGAAGCAAAGGAGAGAGAGTTCAGGAAGGAATTGCTCCTCATCTGAAAAGTGCTGGCGTAGCAGAACCAGCCTTTGATCCCAGAGAGATGATTGTGAGATTTAGGACTTGCAATGTTCCCATTGCTGAATATGTAAATTAAGTCACTGAACTATGTTTTGGTGGAAGATACTTATCTATTCCAGTTCTTGCAGATGTCATGTGCTGGGAAATCAGATGCTGGAGTGCAAAAATACACAGGAGGTTTAAATGTCATAAAATATGAAGGGCTGGGTGACTGTGTGCAGTTTGTGATAGTGGCTGTAGGGGACGAGGGTCACATCACTTCTTCTGTACTTCATTGTCCTGCTCCATCCAAATTCTCATAAAAATAAAAAAACCCACCTTTGCTTTTGATTTTTAGTCTCTATATGCACAGAAAGCGAGCAGAAGACCCAGAGGAAATATTGTTTCCTACTTGCTACGTAGAACCCTTCCCTCTGTTGTAATGCACCTTCAATTTAGGGGAGCTGAGAGGCTCTTAAATCCAGGTGTTTTCCCGTGTCTCCTACAGAGATGTTCAATACCAGCAAGAAAGGTTAATTCAACCCAAAATAGTCCTCCTAAACAGAACGGACTCCTAGACGTACGATAGTGGGGCTTTACCGAGAAAGCGATGGGAGAGCCCAGTATTGCTCAGCTGGCTGTTTGCATAAGTCAGGTTTCTTCAGCCTTCAGGATACCTTTTTCTGGAAAGCATTCGTTAAATTATTTCATTGTTTAACACAGTCATCGGCTGTTGGCGAGTGCTCAGCAGCGTGGGGAAGCGCCGTGCCGTATCGGTCTGTAGGTGTCCTCTCCAAAGCCTCGCTGGGTCAGATACGAAGAAACTGCAGGTTGACTGACTGCTAGAAGAGTCTACCTGGATTTATGTAGTTCTCTGACTTTTCCTTCCCCCCCTCCCCAAACTTGCTCGGGTTTTACTTAAGGGAAATTGTTAACAGGGAGCAAACTTGCAGAAAGATATGTAGGTGCTTATCTTAGTTGCAAAAGTACTCAGAAATTCAGTTGAGAATAGCATTGCAAATTTAAATAAGTAATAAAAAAAAACCCCTAAACCTCACCCTTGGGTAACAAAAGGAAAATATGCCTCCCAGGTAAATCATCAGGCAGCACTCAGAAAACAGCAAGAGAAAAATAAATTCCTTTTTTTCCCCTAGGTCTCCCATGGTACAAGAAAAAACAAGCAGTTTTCCTCTTCCCTCTGCAAAGTTTCAACAAATAATGATCAGTAACGCAGCCGTGAGAAATACCAACGACTTTTGCTAGCTAGAGTTAGAAAACCCCTAATTTACAGCAGCAGCCAATGTCAAGATAGCAACCTGGATTTTGCAAATCAATCTTCGGGTTTGTAGTTGCTGAGATCTGAAGTATTGGAGCTACTAAGTTCACATTTTCTGCAGTTTTTTATCAGATTCCAACCCAGAGGTAGCTATAAAAGCAACCACCTCCCTAGTATTGTGGCTTTGGATGACATTGAACAATATAATTCAGTTCACCTACAAATCAATAATAGTTCATGTTTTCAGTGAAATCTTGAGATTATAACTAGTTAAGAGCAAGATTTTCCTTTTTTGTGATCTCCTCCCTGTTCCTCAAAGACATAAATAGTGCAAGAATATTTGTATGAATAACAAGTCTATAAACATTATATAAAAATACACATATTTATGTTTATTATTACTTGAATGTACTTATTTGTGCTTCCTAATGCCTAATTAATTTGGCAAAAGCTACAAAGCTAATGATGTATATTGCATTAAATTGCACGGTAAATCAAAGATATCCTAGAATTTACTGTGAGGTATTAATTGCCGGGGTTATCGTCAAGTAGAAGGTAGATGCAGCTTGGCATAATTCGTCATTTGTAACAACTCTTCCCTTACTAAAAGTTACAGGATTTACAGATGAGTTGATCCAGATCACCTTTGTACAGCAGTTAATTATTAGCTCCCAGGCTACCAGCTTTTGCTTTAAAATTACCTTCTTGCTCCTTCAGTCTTGCTTTTAAAAAACAGTTTAAGGTTATGGAATATATTTGCCACTGAGGCTCCTGTGTTTATCTTGGGCATCGGTGCCTCTCTCAAACTCTACGCTAGACACTTTCAACATACCTCAGAGTGAAGCTGTCGCTCTGAATTTCTCTCTCTCAAGAACTGATTAAAGTGATAATTCTTTAGCAGTCGTGGCATAAATGCTGCTGGTAATCTCCCTAATGGACAAAAGGCACAAGTAACCACTGATTTCAAATAAATTTGCAGTTTCCCTTTTCTTCATTAGCTTGCCACTCTGAAATAAAACATCACGCCCAGAATAATTAGCAACTGTCAGGAAGATTTCCCGTATCTGTAAGAACGCTGCAGAGCTCCACTAGCAGCTCAAAATGTTCCTGCGACTCTTCAGACACTCTCCTGGCTGCGTACAGCCTTTCTGCGTCAACACAGCTACAGTGGGGTGGAAAATAAACATTCGACATTATTCACCAAACCCCCCCCCCCCAGATTTAAGCTCATATTCAATGGGACAAGGGTGTGATTTTCCTGCTGGGCTGGACGGAGGTGGGGAGGGAGAGCAGGCACATCCGAAGGCTTTCTGTTTGGCACTGCAGCTATATTTTTAAGTTGAATATATACCTGGTACCCTTCAAAGAAAACGTATTTTGGAGGTCCTTATCTCTCAATCATTTTTTGTGGTTTTTCCCAGATTATAGTAACTTTTTGTTTGCTAGTAGTTAGATATTTTAACAACTAAGATGTATTGAGACATAATTCAAAATGACAGGAAAGGAGTAACCAATATATGGTGCACAAATGACTCCCTGTTAACATGTCACGTATTACATCCTTTATTAAAACCAGCCCCAGCTCTGTGTGGGCAAACGGCGCTTACAGCCGTCGCCCCAGCTTGGCTTCATGATGGATTGTCTTAAAACTTACTATATATTAGCATCAATATAAACATACAATACTGTTTATATTTTTCCTTTATATTGTCTTCATAGGGATTTACATTCAAACAGTCTTTTTAATCACAGTTTAAAGTTTTAAATAGGCTTCCCAAGGCAGCCTGGATTCCAAACCTTGGAGGAGTTTCAGCATCCAGCTTCTGCACAATCAATTAATTTGGGGGTTAGGGCATACATGACAAACGGGTGTCTGTCTGTCTGCCTCAGCTCTGCAACTTCCTTGCATTCCTTCGACTGTCCTCAGTCTTCACACAGCTTCCCTTTTACCTGGGACAGTAGCTTTTCAAATAACACTTTTTTCTTTACTAGGACACTTATCACCCAATTTTTCTTTAAAAAAAAATAATAATTTTGAAGCTGGGCATAAATCCTGAATTGATACATAAAAGATTCAGAGTTCCCACATGCTTGGCTCAGTTTTACCCTCCATACCTGACTCTGTTTTCCTTTGGGCTGGAACTGGAAAATCCTGACTCTCTATTCCAGTGTCATGCAACAGATGTCTGAGTCCCGTCCTCGGCAAACTTTCCCGAAGCAGCCAGTGAGCAGACACGCTGTTAGTGCTGAGTAAGGGGAGGACTAAGAAATACATGGGTTTTCAAACCCTGTGTATGTGTTTCTGGTGTCTGCATGCTTACAGATGTCAGGCATTGTTTTAAAACGGGCTGCTAATATCAACAAGCGTATGTGCCATTATTTATTGATTATGACAATGCTCCTTATGCATCGTGAAAGCTTTATCAGAAAATAGGTTTTGTAGGGCATAATCTTAACAAATATCCAATGCTCAGAAAAAAAAATACCAACCCAGGGGTCTGTAAGCATGGGGAAGAGGGTGGGGAGGGAAAGAGCAGACCCAGCGCCGCAGACTGGCTGCGGGTACGGATGCTGGCAGCGCCGGCGAGGGAAGCCCGCCCTGGGGTATATCGCTGGCAGCTTTCCATCGCACGGCAATGCCAGCACGCTGGAAGAAATGCCGCGTTCTCTTGGTGAGAAAGGTGATGGTATGTTTATCACGCAGTGAAGAAATAAATGGTAGCCATTACAAAGGTGTATAATTCAGCAATTACAGATATTTGTTTTTTCTGACACCCCCTGCAAACAGTTATCGCTTCAGTCAAACGTAATTTGATTATCTTTTTTTTTTTTTCTTTTCCTGGTACTGTATATTAACAGGGCAAATAAAAGGGAAAATAGTGCAGTCCCTTGTAATAAAGAAAACAGCAGCAAACTGTTAATGCTCTTTGAAAAGAGTAGTTTTAACAAAGTAAGCAAGAATCATTTTCTTTGGTTGAGTGTTGATTCCCTAGTGTGCTCTCAGTAAGTAATTAGAATGGCCCAGTGAATGTCAGCATCAGCTTGTTTATTCTCATTATTTTATCATTTTAAAAACCCTCTAGGTGATGAGACATGCAGTATAGAACATAATTACCATTATTAGCATACTAATTGGACACAAAAATAGGCCAACTACAAGGTAGCCAACTGAATAATTTCACATTAATCAAACACCATAGTGAATAAGCCTATTGTTAAATTGACAGCTACAATAATTGGCAATATTTCGCTGCGAAATATAAGAAATTCCTTGTAATATCTGCGCCATGTTATATAATTTAGTAATTTCCCATATTTCCAGCCTTAACTTCGTACACCTAGTTCAAGTTCAAGAAAACATCATGATAAGATTAGTCTATTATCAAGTGGACAAAGTATATAAAGACCTGCTTGTTAGCATTCAGGAATAGATCTGCACGATAAGAAAACAAAAAGGCTACCAATTTAGTTACTTGTTGCTTCAGCATTGAATATGTAGAAAGGTTCACGATAAGATTTTTTTTTTTTTAACTGTATATTGAAGTCCAACACACACCTTCAAGAAGCACAGAAAATGGTAAAGAAATTTAAATAAGCAAGTGCTAAAACAAAAACGAAAACCAACCCCAAAAAACAACCCAGTGGGAACTGTGACTTTCATCCTTTAGGACAATTTTCTGGCTGAGGCTGGTTGGCTTTTCAGGGGTGCATTTGTCTGGTGCCGTCCCTGTCTTGTTTCACAGCGAGCGAGAAAGCTGCAAAGCCAACACCAGAAATGAGAATTCATGAAATGCTCCATTAGTAGCAGGCAGGAAGGGAAAACCGGCCCTAGCTGTGTTTCGCTTTGAAAACCTTGGGGGAAATAGGACAGGAAAGGAGTGAGTGGAAAGGCGAGGAGAAACAAAGATGGGGAAGGTGTAAGCGGGGGGAAAATGAGGGTTGAAGCAGAGGGAAGGAGACCGATAAGGAGAACAGAACCAGATGGTGAAACAAGAGGAGCAGAGCCAGGAGAAGACGAGAAGAAAGAAAAACAGCAAGGAAGAAAGAAAATAGTCATCAAGAAAAGGGAGGAAGAGAAGGTAAGGTGAGAGTTGGGGAAGGGAGAGCAGCTTTGGAAAAGTATGAAACAGTATTCTTAGGAATTCAAAGGCGAGGGGAAATGAGTATCTCAGTGAAAGAAATGTTTCCTTCCCACTCCCCGGGCTTTTGGAGATGTGGAGACTAGGAAGAAAGGCAGAACGGATTCACTTTTAAGTTTATGTTTATTTCGATAAGGAAAAAGTTTTTGAAAAATTCATGTTAAAGCTATATTTAATTGGGTTGCTCACATGGGCGTTGGGTGCTCATTAAGGACTAGGGACGCGTGGCAACAGGACCGGTTCTGAGCCCCCCAGATATTTCTGGGTGGCTTCTTCATTATGAGTGCGTTGATGAAAGCCAAAGCCACGTGGTTAAACTGATGGCATATAACTTTAAAGAAACGAAAGGGAAGGAGGGTCAGAAAGAGAAATAAAATGTCGGCCCAGCTTTACGAAGTGCCCGTTTTTGCAGCACCGGACCTGGCACTCACCGCAGTCGGCGCAAGCCTTTGTTTAGGCACCACGTCTGGCCTTTCCTGCAACATTCGGAGAAGGGAGACTGCATTAAGTGTGGACCAGCAACTGCCTGAAATACTATTATTTCCGTTAAATAATTGAATTATTTCAATTTCAGTTGCTAAAGGGGCAATTTTGGCCACTGAGAGGTTCTGGTAGGGGTGGCTCTTGAGACTCTCTGCTGACTTAAAATCAAAGGCAGCTTTCTGTGAGAAGTGACCTCTAAGTTTATGTTGAAATCTGACTGCCTTGTTTTGTGTGAAGCTGTAGGGGAACTAAAAAGCACTGCTTTATGAGCAATAATGGCATATTTTTTTTCCAGTTGTTCTTTGTATATTAATCTGTTAATGGGTATTTCTCTGCTAAAGACTGGGGATGCTTGTGAATATATCACAACTGCATTTTATTGATTACCTGTTTTATTTGCCTTTGTACAGCCAGTGTCTTCAGTAGCCAACTCATGGTAAAAAATATACCTAAGGCTGTACTTCAGATATCTCTCGGTACCGAGAGGAACCACCACGGGAAATGTCAGAGGGTGCTAAAGTCAGCTAATCTTCAGTGTGTGCTCAATGTTGTTTTAAGCATGAGTGTGCAAGGTACAGCTTTGATTTACTCCCTGAACTTGAGAAATACATTTCTGGGCACTCATTGCTGGGAAGTTTCTTTCCTTTAGCTAAGTCCATATCTCTAAATGACTGTAATACCTGGGTCAGGGGTCTTGAAAGATATCTCAAAAAGTGATATAATCCACCGTTTCTAGAGGAAGCCTTACCGCAGGGAAAAGGAAGTGTCCTGTGCCAGGTTTACAGCAGAGTTAAGGGAAACAGCCAAGGCCGTATTTTTGCTAGTACATTAGGATGGCTCCGAAATGTGCCAACCCCATAGCTTGGAATAAAGAAAACGACAAAACTGAAAATATCCTTGACAAGATGTCTCTCTTAACACATTAAGAGGCTGTCCAAACTGCGAAAAAAATCCTCAGCAGTTCCTCTCCTTCTGTCACGGAGTCTGTGCTTTGGTAGTTGGAGTTGCAGGGCTCTGCCGAAAAGCTGCACGTTCAACTGTATGTGAGTAACAGCTCGTGGACAGTGTGTTTGACATGCATCATGTCTCGCCTGCTCCTTTATATGCCAGCCACCGAGGGCACTGCAAAAATCCCGAAAACCACCCTGGTTCATACACCGGCTAGCTCTGGGCAGGGCGTTTGCCGTAGGCACGCACATCCATTGTATGCCGTAACTGTATCTCTTGTAAAGATATTGCACATCTGGTGTTTTTTCATCCCTTAAATACACCTGGATGATTAATGACAGCATTCCATTGCCATCTACCCCCGAAAACCCCAAACCAGACCCCCTAGAGTTGGAAGCGAAAGGAAAGAAAGATATTGTGCACGTTCAGGCACAATAAACATAGAAGAAAAACACTGCGAAGGATAGTTGTTGAATACATTTGAATAACAAATACATTTGAGGAAATCCCAGTCTGCTTGGGGACAGAGAAAAGGAAAATAAATTCATCACATCATTCATTGGAAATTATTTGTTCAGCCCTGCTCCTTAATGTGTCAGCTAAAGATGATTTCTAAGAGTGAAGATTTTCTTTTCTTGCTCAAAATGACTCAAAGAAATGAATATTCCAGCCACCAAGTGAGGTTAATATATGAGTTTCATAGCCATTTACTCAACACTGCTGTTCCCTGCAGAGTAATGGCACTGAGATGCATTCTGGGATTGCCAGGGGTGAAACCGTACTAGATGTTCTTGAATAATTTAGCAATGTATGAAAGCTTATTTCATCATCATCAACACAGTAATACCTTGCACCAATGGAGTGCTTTACGTTTCTGGTCTCCGAAGCTGTGCAAGTATTCTCATTCCCATTTTTCAGCTGTTGAAACTTGAAAATAGAGAGGCAGAAATAATTTTCCAAAGGGGGTGAAGGCTGTGGCAGACCCAGGAGAAAGATTCAGGTCCCCAGGAAGAGACATCCGTAATGTTTGGGTTGAAGTTTGTGTGGGCGAAGATGTCGCAGTTTAGACCTGTTTATGGTTAGTGAAAGAAGAGAAAGATCTAAATAAAAGTATTTTTCTCCTCTCCTCCTTTTCTGGTAGAGTAAGAATTAAATGAAGGATTACATTTCCAGAGTAAATTAAATTTAAATGTATTGCTAATATTTGTGCACTGGTTATTCTGAAGTGGCGGAGCAGATTCATATCCCATTCTTGCAATGACAGGAGGCTGCGCTTACGTTATAGCGCAATTATTGCCATTAGGCTAAAGCAGCAGAGACACTCTCGTGCCTCTCTTTGGGCTGTTTACACATGAATGTAGCTGGTAACTTTTTTGTATTTAAAGAGTCTAGCAACTCATCAGTCTTATTCTTCCCTGAATGTAGATTGGTCTTTAATGAGATCAATGAATAGTGCTGGTACTTCGCTGGCCAAAATTGTAAATGTGCTGTTGCATTTCCTATTTACCCTGTAGCACAGGGATTCCGGCGCGTTACTGCTAATGTGTTTTGCATTCTATTGCTCTCCTACAAAATTTATGGCTGGAGAGAGACTGCAGACACAGTACGGGCAGCCAGAGCTAGATTGTATTCTCTGTACTACACGGAGATTATTTTTTTTTTTTTAAATACATGGTTTTGAAATAGTTGAAGGCAAGGAAAAGGAAATGCAGGGCAAAAAGGGAGCTGGGAATGGGAAAGAATTTCAGATTAGTTTAATGAAAACAACTCTTGGTTTCTGAGCGGTATCAGAGGTGGAAAAAATAGATGTGGCTTAAAACAGCTTAAGAGGAGAGATCTTAACTGTGAGGTGCAAAGGCCTTCAGTTAGCCCAGACAAAAGGCAGGAGGAGAGAGTAGGCTGTTGGAGGGGGAAGTTAGCAGTGGAACACCGTATGTTGTTAATTATAGCTCTGGAGTAGGTGAAACAAGTAGTGCTCTTTTGGCCCAGTCCCTTCTCTTCGCTGTACTTACTAGCACTGTATTTGGTCCCGTTCCAGCTGTGCATTAACCTCTGTATCTGACACCCTACAAACTGTGGGTTTTGCTTCTCTAACGTGGCGAGAGCGGTACGTACACCCCAGAGGTCTGACCTGGCGGGTTTTCTCTTTGTGCGCGGGGATGCAGCTTGATGTGGAAGATGATATGCATCTGGTACGTGGACTGTGAAGCACTGAGCTCTCTATTTTATTTTCTTTTTCTCATCTGTCACCTACCATCCTGAAGCAGCTCCCGAGGAAGTTGTATGCCCCCAAGAGAGAGACCTAGAAAGTCTCACTGTACCAGGGAAAGGATTTGTTCCTGGTCACACTTTAAATATAAATCTTTTTTGGTGCATATGGTCCAAAGCCAGACAAAAGCTACTCTCAAGGCACTGACCTGACTGTGTTTTATGGGAAATCAGTGCAGAGAGCTGAGGCAAGCCTCGTAGGCTTCTCTTGGCCCGTTCAGGCCCAGCTGCATGGTGAACCAAATGTCCCACTGACCAGCGGCTTCACCCCTGGGTGAGTACAGGGGGTGTGGTGATCAGAAAGAGTAGAAAATATAGAGGGTTTAATTCAAACAGATGAACTGGACTTTTCAGAGGGAATCTAAAAGGTCTGAAGCAAGTTGTGGATAAGAGCCCAAAAACCCTGAAGGAAGCAGAAGCTGTATGTGTGGAAAAAAATCTTAGAAAGATGAGAGATGTCCAACAGATGAGCAACATTTGAATTGCACGTGTCAAAGACAAGCCGGAGAGCTTGTGTGCAGATGTGTAGGTCAGCACTGCTTGTGCCACCATGGGATGTTCTCCTGAGCTTGCCCTTGGGGTGAGCGGTTCATCACCCTCTAGCTGTGGTATTTTCCAGCTCTGTGCCGTTTCTAAACATCATTAGCCTCGCTGTTATTGTACTATTCCCAGTGACGCTGCCTGTGAAATAGTACCCGACAGGTGGTACTGAGGCTAGATAGGCTGTTTGATTAACTCGGTGAAATGATTTCTGGAGCTCCCGCCTCCCAGACGAAGTGCAACATGGTTATTCAGGGGCCCTGCAAATACACGGGTGGCAAGCACAGTATTGCTAACCCCGACCAAACGTTGCAGTCCACGGCACATTGTGTCTATTAAATCTGAAAGATGGGGAGGACTCTCTCTCTTTGGAAGGCAGGCAAATACTCAACCACATAAAAACTTACTTGGGAAATTTGCGAGAATGTTATTGTACGTGTTATCTGCCAGAAAAAGCGATATCATTCTGAAAAGGACAAAACTGTGGAGGGAAAACGAGTCTGCACGTCCTGGAGCCTGAACTGATTACAGTGAAATGCAGCCACAAATATTGAAGGGCTTGTTGAAATCCTTCAATGCTGTTCGATGGTGCCAAGCCTCTATAAAGTCGGTAGAGCCGATTTTCTGAGAAACCCCCTAGTGACGGGGACCCCTCAGTAGCAGAGAGCAGACTGGTATCCACTCTTGTCCTTGGCAAAGAGCGGGTAGCTTGGATATAAAGGACAAAGTACAGAGCAGGGGCATGAAAAAAGCTTCTGCATCCTCCTGCTTGCTCGAAGTGCTACAATGGCACATGGAGGTTACACATGGGAAGGCCCCGTTTAAGGGAACTTGGACTTCTTCCCTTACACCAGGGCCAAACCGTGGCCTAAGCTCAGTATTTCCTTTGCTTGGTGCAAATTTGCCAAGTCAGCAAAGTTGTGCTCCAGTCTGCGTTGTTTCATGAGTCCAGTGGAATAATATAGGTGGTGGTAGGAGACGGCAGACAAAAGTGTGAACAGCTTTTTTGGGGAGGTGGCCCAGATCCTGTTCTTGGTTACTGTGACACAAATATGGAATAACTCCCTTTGGATCAATGGCTTCATCAGAGTTCATATTACTCTAAACTGATGGTAGTATTTAGCCTTCATGCTCAGAATAATATGGTTTTCCCTGGGCTTCTTCCATGTCAGACATCTATGTTATGTCTCATGCTCTTACCCAAGTTCCTTCTGCAAAAAGCAAATTTTCTCTCCATTGCTTTATCCAGGATTTAAGTGCACATCCTCCCTTTAATTTGGCACACCTCTTTCTTCTTAACAGTCTGTCTTTCCATCCTTAAGTATCACCGAGTTCCCAGATAAAACAGTTATTGTTCCTATTACAAGAAGATTGTAATGGATTTATATAAAACTCAGACAGCGCCATTGTTCTTGAAGTCCATTTTATTGTAATGAAGTTCCACTCTTAATATTCCATGATCTTCAATGTCCTTTACAAGTAACTTTTTATAAATTAATCTATAATAATCCAATTCAAGTCAGTTAAAGTGGATAACTATACTCCAATTACGATATTGGGAAGAGTTTTTTACATAATGGGGGCTTTTATATGGATGGTTAACGCTAATACTGTAGTTTACAACATACTGTATGAATCACTAATTAAATGCCTAAGTAGCAATAATGGAAGTGGAACTATCAATACAGAGAAGATATCAATGATGTAAGGCATTAATAAAACTTTATGGTACCATTTAATCTTTTTTTATAGGTACTCCATTATGTGAGTGAAAAGAAAAGGCAGAAAAAACAAGAAAGGGAGGAAGAGTGGAACTTAAAGGGACCAGGAAATGGAAACTAAAATGTACTTTTCCTTGTATCTTCCCCACAAAATGGGCCAGATAGAAAATTAATGAGAGAACTGCCCAGTAGAAATAAACTTATTAAGCTTTTAAAAATATAGCTGCTCATTGCAGCTGAATGGCTTAAATGCTACTTAACCTATATTCTGTGACATAAATGAAGGGCAGCATAAACAGGATCTTCAACAGACGGATATAAGTTTAGTAGCGCACCGACCGAAAAGGAACAGCTAAACTGTTGTTTTCTTGCTATTGGCCAGCAGAGATGACTAGCAGGGTAAATATATAAACATTTATATTGGAAGAAAAAACTATTAACAAAGGTGTTTTATTTTTAAGCCAAAACACAAGCTTGGCTCTCGGTGCTGCCCAAGGACCGTTCGGGGCGGCTGGGCTGCTCTCCTGACAGGACATCTCCTCTGTGTTCCTTGGACGCCGTCCAGTGTCCCCTGCAGGAAAGCAAGCTGCCCATTTGCATATCAAAGCAGAGGAATAAGCCAACCCCAGCAGACCTCTAAAGAGAAGTGAGAGTATATGTGAATTTTTAGTTTTAACAACTCTCAATAAAAAAAAAAAAGACCACCTCCATTCCTTTCGTGCAACAGTCACTTCAAATGCTTTTGCAAGACATTTGAGCAGAAACAAGTATTTAACCCTTCCAATCCCCTTGCAGGGTGTTTCAGTCCTGGCTGTGTTTTGACAAATAAAGGGGAGAGATTTCTTCTCCTCGAAAATGCTTGATATCAGCTCTACAAAGCACTTTGAAAATTATTGCACTGAGACTCCTACACACCTTGACGTGTATTAGAAGTGTGTGGTAGTCAGGCTAGCGCTTCACGCTCGCTGTTGTTGAGATGACGTGTTTGTTTAGCACAAGATTTCTAGCCTTGTGCCTTTCTGTGCCTCGTAGGAGGTAGTTGACATCATCTGCATGGGATATCGATGCTGAGGTTTGGCTCTGAGCTCTACCTTTCCTGGATGTCCATTGCTGGGCAAACTGGAGCTGACAACCTGCCTCACAGCTTCTAATAAAAATAAATCTTTCTGTATTATTTTAAAACTATGACTTCAATATGAGTAGATGAAAAGGCTATGAAAATTCTTTGCCAATATCAGTGAAGATTAGATCTGAGAAATAATGTGTCTCTGTGATAAGAAATTCATTACTCCCCTTGCCCATCAAATGTGGCTGTTGGCAACTCCCTGCCTCAAGTACGCGGGAGCCGAGGACATCAATGATCCTGCAAATTTGCAAGTGAAACCAAACCTTTGTGCAGACTCCCCCTTCCTCCCGTGTGTTCCTTCATTTCACAGCCATCGCATCTGCTCTCTTCGAGGAGTTTAACTTAACTATTACATTTCTGGTGTTTGAAGCTAACCTTACTTCCACTGAGTGGGGTTTGATGTATTTTGTCGAATGACAAAATTAGCTTAATCACATGAACAAATACATCTCTGTCTCTTTCTACCACCAAACACATGCTAGGCATGTCATTAGTAATACAATCAGACCTAAACAGTAATTAAAAAGTACCTACAAAAGGATGTGGGGTTTCCCATAAGTGCCACCGTGCCCTGCGTCGTGGTTATCGCATGAGCAGAGCTCCTCTGTGGCCACTTGCCTTTCTTCTGATGTTATTCTGATTTATTAGTGGTTGTTCTTGAGCAACTATTATCTGCTGGCTGCCTCTAATGATCAACCATGGAATAAACTCCTTTTTAGAGACATGAACATCACTCAAGTGCTCTGGAGTGACCATAGGTTTTTCTAGACTTATACAGGAGGCTGCAATTGTTTGCCTTGTCCTGGAGTTCAGTGAAAGAAGTTCTGCCGCGAAGCTTCAAGTCCTTCAACCTTTTCCAGTCTTTCAATAGCTCTTCTGTTTTCACAGGTCTCTTGGTAGAATGTAAAGAAAAAGGGAGACAGGATCGATGAAGGTTTGCTGCGGTTTAATAGTTTTAACCGTACATTCCTCTCTCTTCTGTTGTTCTCGTCCCTCATGACGGCCGAGCATTGTATCGTGTAACGTGCCATAAACCTGGACCCCATCGCTGCTTGTTTCAGAAATCTAGAAATGGCGCTAATGGACAATAAAAATCGATGAGAGCTATGGAGGCTCAGCCGTGTCAGCAAGAACAGCCGGAGACCCTGCGCTGAGCGTAGAGACCACAGCAGGACCTGGCCTCGCTTTCCTCTGCACAGATTTGTGTAGATAAAATCATGGTGTGCAGCTGCACTGGGGTAAAACGACGGGCTTACGCTTAAGCAAACTGAGGCTGTGACCTAACGTTTATGTGCAATTTTTACACAAATTTCCTTTTTTTGGTATTGTGTGGGGACTCTCATTCTTCTGTCTGGGAAGGTCTGCAGGCTTTATGCAGGGTGAAAGTTTCTGTAGGGACTGGGTTCAGCTGGGTCAAATTTTTTGTTTTGTTTGTTACTTTAAAGGATGTTTGGGTATATATTGAGACTTCCAGTGCTGCTTGTTACGCTGTGTCCCCATTTCCTTTGAACACGCCTACACATTCAGCTTCACCTCCATTTGGTTTATTGTGCAATAAGACATCAGGTTTCATTTTATTTATGCGCTTAATATTCAAGTTTTTCCCAAGTAATTTTTCCCATATGGACCTTTAGAAATATGTTAGAAAAATCATTATGTACTGCTGTTAGGAGTAATGCATTAATAGGCAGAGTAGCGTCCTGCTGATGGGTGAGAATCCAGTTTTAACATCAAGTGAAGGCACTTGGTCCAGAATAAGCCACGAGCCAAAAAGTTTACAGGTTATGGATGACCGGAGAATTATAATACTATAAAGTGTAATGATCATTCCTGTTTCAGAATAAAAATAACCTCTTAAATGTGCCCTGTTGAGTTTCCCTGTCTCTGTTAATAAGCTGTTCAGCCTGGTTTCTCTCCTCAGAGAGGTCCAGTGGTCTTTGGGAGCCTCACTTGGCTTGGCCAGAGCCAGGGAGGTGCCACTGTGGTCAAAGGACTCCTTGACTTCAGCCTTTGGGTTGAAGCAGGAGCTGCCTGGGTTTTGAGAAATCCCTTTGCACAAGTATGAGAAAATGACGCTTGCTTGACACTGTATTTTTTTTGTATAATTCATCAAGAGGCAAATCTGGCACGAGCACCTAATGTGATGACAAAAGTCAGTTTTCTGTGCTGGTCCCTTCACTGGCAGCCTGTGATATCTCTGTTGGCTGGTAGGGTTGGTGCTGTCCTCGAAGGGTTGCTGTTAAACTTCTCACATTGCTTGTGCATGGCTGTGCATGTAGAAAGCACCGCTTTTGGAGCACTTTAGTCCCTTCCTAAATGAAACCTGTTGCAAGTTTGCGACTGGGATTGACAGGGTAAGGGGAACAGCTGTGATGTTCCTCTAAAGCTAAATGTTGCTGGTTTTGCATAATCTGCAAAAATATGTTGTCAGGATGAGAGATCCAGCTGGCGCTCTGCCACCTTCCCCCTCTGCAGCGTGTGCTGCGGGAGTGGGTGTATCATCTGGAGAGCGGAAGGTTTATCTCTGACACTGAGATGTCAACCCAATATAGGGAAAATAAAAAAGTTTATTTTAGTAACTTGCAATTCTTCTTCCATGATGGGCCCTAAAAAAGAAACAAAGGGAGATGCGGTTTCCGTTTCTGCGATGCTGCAGGGTTAGATGTAGCTGTGGCAGGAGCAGAGAGGCTGCACGTTTGCTGCTCGCCGCGGTGTTAGCATATGCACACCACAATCTTCTTAATACCCATGGTAAATCCCGCTGCCTGCTACAAGCTCTGTTTCGAATGTTAGGCTTGTTTGCCTTCTGGTTTTTAAGCTTATAAACACTTCGGAGCCGCAATTCCCACAGAAGGTAACAAGAGCTATGCTAACCTTCTGCAATCGTCTATTTAAATGAGATTATCTTGGGCAAGCGGGGCAAAAGGACTGAGCGAGCAGGCTGGCGGCTGAGCTGTGGGCCAGGTTTGGGACCGCAGTTACTCCAGATTCGCATCTCCAGCAGCACAGATGCACTGGATTCAGCGGGGATTGATGGCAAGCATATGAGTAGAAGATGACAACAATTTGGAGTGATGGATAGGTTGATGTCGCTCATCTGCTTAGACCCAAGGGTCAAGAACTGTTATTTACACCTGAGCTCTTATTTCAAGCATGCTGCTGCTACTGTTTGTGGAGGCTGACAGAGGGTTTGATGTGAGTTTTCCAGAGTTATGTTTACTGTCCATATATAAGGTTTTGTGGTGTTATAAAATGCTCTTATGCACTGAGAAAATAAAATTCTGATGGAGGTTGCAACCAAGCAGGTGAATTGGTGTGGCTCTTTGTTCCTGGTATTGTACCAGAAATCTTCTGGCTTTGGTGGAAGGAATAAGGAACCAATAAAACCCCACTTTGAAGCCCTTTCCACTGTTCTTTAAACAGTCCATGTGAAGGTAGCACTTGGTTATTACTTTTAATTAGCATAAAAAGAAAGATGACGCCAATATCCACATCTAATTTACATCTTAAACCAAAATGTTATTGGCTTCAAAAGATGTTAGACTCAGATAAAAACTAAGAGGATGAGAGAATAGGTGTGCCGATCCAGCCGGGTGTAAAGGAGGCAGGTTTGACTTCTGCGGTGAGATTCATGGAGAATAGAGGATCTAGATCCTGCAGGAAAGATTCAGAAGTGGTTGAGCATTTGGTTCACTGTTGCTAATCTCTATTAATAAATAAAATTCTTGAAATGGGCTAAGTTTGATGGGTGGTGGGTAGAAGCTGTGATTTTCTTTTATATGTGTATGTGCAAATGCGCGGTCTATGGCTTGAAAAAGAGAAGGAGGACGGGTGTAACAGGCTGTTTCCCAAGACGTGGCAAGATAAGGCCTTTGGGTGGTCTGTGGATCCCTCAGTGAGGTGTTCCCAGCTCTAAGTCTTCCCAAGCCATGCCTGTGGACATGTCCCTGCAGACAAGGCTGGGCTTCATTTCCACGCACACAAGCCTGCAAGCGCAGCGCTCCCAAGTCTCGTAGCGGTGCTCTGAGATAAAATGTTAAGCGTTGAAATACTATGAGACTTTATAAATACCAAGGGTAGGTTTGCTTTATCTTATCTAAAATAACAGCAAATCCCCTCTTTTATTTATAACCCTTGATATATAGATTGTGCACATACCTATCCCGGAGTCTAGTGAGGAGGCTGCTTAAAGATTGCTTGCCCTGTGCTGTGAGCAGACTAACAGCTAAACGTCCCCCAAATCTGTGCATTTTTCCTTTGGTGATTCTTGCAGTCTGTTTTATTTGCTACTGAAATATATACTTAATCTGATGGAAACCTGCACGGCCTTTCTTTTTTCATCTGACTGATTTCCCTCCTTTGGGCTGTTTATCCTTCAAATGTGTATTAAAGGGATGAGGAAAATATTTACTGAGCTGTTAAAGAATGGGCCATAATCAGGAAAAAGTAAATTCACCATCCTCCCTTGGCAAGTACATTTCAGTGTATCTCCTAATAAATCACCTGTATGAATTGAAGGTGTGGATAACGCCTGCTTATGTACTACAGGATGATAAGAAAGTAATACTGTCAGAAGTGGGGCTGGAAGAACTGGGTTTTCTGCTGTGCAGGTAGGGTTTGCTGGGTGATGCTTTAGCAAGGATTTTCTATCCAGGCCTTTTAGCTTGCAATTATTATATTATTACACATTTATATATTCGGAACATATAATAATTACATTATTATACTATTATTTTTATGTTATAATTACCTTGCAATTATTATATTATTACACCCAGTATAATAATGCACCAATGATTGATTTATAGATTGTTTTAAAATTCAAGAGCAAATGAGTCTGAGAGGGAAGCAGGTGCCTGAGTTATGTTGGAGGGCAGTCACCACCCTCATGGAAGAGAAAGAAAGAAGTAGAAGAAATGAAGCAAGGTCTTCAGAAACACTGCAGCTCTAAATCCGTGCCAATGCAATGATACAGAGAATAATTCAGAGGCTTGACTTTATTTAGCTTTTGGCCAAAATTTTAAGCTCAGGTGTCTCATTTTTCAAACAGTGAGAGTGTTTTTTTTTTTTTCTTTCCATGAGAAATTTAATTACATGCCTTTGCCGAGCAATTTCTGTTAGGATTAGCAATTTCTGTTCTGCCATCTTCACATTCAGTCTCTGAATGTGAAGATGACGATTCTCATTTGCAAATAATTTCAGCATTTCTTCCTATCTGCAAGGCTGAGAAGGAGGGATCAAAACAAAATGTGCTTTCAAACAGATGCCTGCAAAACAATCGGCTTGTAAACAAAATGACTCAGAAAATACAGTTCTTTAAAAAAGTCTTGTTATCTGTGCTCCTTGCTAAATGTTTATTAGAAGCTGATAATGTAACATTTTAAATGTGAAATCCAACATTATCTCAGAACACTTGTAGAATAACCCCCCCGTGCTTTAGCATAATGATCTGAAACAAAAGATTTTTAAAAGCCTCCTTCGTCATCTCCAAGTAAAATAGTACTACTTCTTTTTATATCGATTTTTCTGCCTACCAACTAAATTGCCCACAAAGTTGTTATTAAATTAAATAATGAGGATTGAAATGTTAGACGAAGAAAAGGCTACATCCACTATTGTTCCCTCCGATGTACGGAGCTTGGTTAAGTAACTTCAGGTCTTTCATTTATTTAATATATCTCAGATTGGTATCTGCTAAAGTCATAACATCTTACCCCCGCCAACAGGCAAGCTCTGCAGAATTTACTACAGTAGAATGCAGGCATGCTTCACGTAGCCTTAATTTGTTTTGAGATCCCATCTTTTATCTATGGAAACCTGCTCTCTCAGCAGGATGAACTTCTCTGTGAGAAAGTAAATTGGTTGTAAGGTGGCGTGGGTCCCAGCATGCACTGCTTGCTACAGCTCTCCCTTCTGATGCCTCTCAGAAACGGGGGGAAGAAAGAGTTAAATCAGCCTTTAGCATCTCACGCAATTATTCCTGGCCAATTGTCTCCAACTGGAAACTCACAATTTGTTACCACTTAGTTGGTTTTGGTGAATGAAGAGGATTCATTGCTTTTTGCCGGCGTTTAGATCTTTTGTTCACAGTTTCGAGAAAATGGCAATCTCTTTTCTTGCTACTGTTCCAGCTTTAGCCATGCTTGGTTAAGTCAACGCTCAGGTTTCTCTGGATTCACATGTCCTCATCTGGTAGCGTAGAGGGATTTTTTTCTTCTTACTGATTTTCCTCAAGAGTTTTATTTCCCGAACAGACACTAGCAGAGCGTTTATTTTTACAGTCTTAATATTGTTATGGTAACTCCACTTCCTAAACGTTCCCTGGCCTTATGGGGTAGCCGTTTATCTGAATCATATGTTAATGTTTTCTGAGCTTCACAAAAGACTAAATAAATAAAAACTAAACCAGTGGTATAGGCGTAGGGTAATAAAATTGTTGTGGCAACATTATATGAACCAGCATCCGTGTGCTCGTTTATAGGTTAGTTAAATTTTGTGAGTGGTGTCAGTAGCTCCTATGGGATAAGCACGGCTTGTGCCTTCATGGAAAAGATCCCAGAAAATTTAGTAACTGAAGGGTTATTGTTTTAATAAAAAGGGAATGAGCAGTGGTATGCTGATCCTGAGTAACCAACTGCGACAGATGGCAATTCTTAAATGTGGCTTAGAGAAATGAAATTCAAGGTGATTTAAGAACTGTTGAAGCCAGCTTAAAGAAAAAAAAAAACCCAAACAAAAACAAACAAACAAACAAAACCCAACCAAAGAAAAAAAAAAAACACCAAAAAGCAGAGCGGAACACCTTGAAGTTTGCTTTATTTGCTTTTGCAGAGGCATCTCTGAAGATGGAGAGCCAGCTTCGTTCCTAAGTAGTCACAGGGACTTTTCTACTCAAGTGTAGTTTCCAGGGCCTTTTTTAGTCTGCTGTAGTATTGGCCCAGGGAATCTGTCTAGTCATGCAACCCACTTTTATAATCTAAAGAATAGTAATTTATTATTATTTCAGGAAATCATGCTACTCAAGATAAATGTTTTGGGGTGAGGGGAAAGAATTATCACACATTTTCTAGGAGAATGGTTAGCTGAGTTCTGCAAAACTTGTGTCATACGTCTTTTGAAAGCCTGTTTGTGGGTCTCGGATCAATACAGGAGGGCTTAGACCTTCCCATTGTAATTCTTAAAGTATCGATTTGTATTTGAGATTTAAAGGGATCTCAGTTTACCAAGGCAACACCAGCTGCGTTCATCTGGTTTCATACTAACAATCTATGGATAGTGATAGGTTCTTCTTCACTGAATTGAATCATCATAAAGTATAAACACATTATCTCAAAACTGGGCTCAATTTCACTCTAAAGATATCTGAATCTTACTGTCCAGCCCGACTGGATTGCTTAAAACAGGGTACGAAACCTCAGACCGAGCAAAGTTTGCATTTCTGTTTATGATAGGCATATGCCTGCACGACTTACACGTGAAATCAAACCGTAAACCTTTAGGGTATTTTTGCTAATCACATTTCTAGAAATAGCACACAAAGGCAAGTAACAGGCTTCATAATTCTGACTTTTTTTTTTTAAATCCTGCAAACGTAATTTGTAAGATGTGTAGGAGTTATCTGAACCTTGCTGGTGGGACAGCATCTCACTAACTGTCCCTAACAGATCACATACAAGATTGTCTGGTGGGCTGCGTCCTGGTGGGAGCAGAGCAGCGCATCCCTGTGCTGGAGCAGAAAGAGTTTGACTTCTTGCATGTACCCCTGTCCCTGCCCTTTAGCCGATATGCACCTGAAGAAGGAAGCCAAGTGTCATGGTGTAATGTTCACGCTTTTAAAGGTTTCCCAGCTTTCCAGGATGGTTCTCTTCAGCTATTACTTTTTACGTAGCTGAGCTATTCTAGTCTGAACATATCTCTTTATTTACAAAACACAGTGTTTCAGCTATTTTGTGTTGTCTTGCTGTCAGTGGTTTCAATATGATCTCTTGAAATTGCTGTTGTCAGCTGTGGAGGAACAGTGGGTTGGAAATACATATCTATTTATGTGCATACCTTTATATTTTGCTCTATGCATGCATATGTGCACATATATATTTATACCACATACTGTTTTCAACTAAGATTTTGTCCAATTCTTGCACTCATTCTATAAAGTATTAGAAAATTATGCACTATGCAAAACTATCCAGTTTTTAAGGATAGCTTTTGGCCTCATTGCTAGCTATGGAGTTTGAAGGACAGGTTGCTTTGCTTGAACACAAATGTTGTGTTCAGTTTCCCTTTTCTGACTGGATGAGTTTATCCTTCTGGCGAGGTTTCTAGGGTGTATGTTTACAGGTGTTAGTTGCAAGTATTAATTTTCTGTAGGTATCCTGCAATATGCACCTACATCGCTGGTTGTTTCATAGAATCCTGTCACTGAAGGCAGCCTTACAGGAAAGAATCATAGAATCGTTTGGATTGGAAGGTCTTGTAGTCCAACCCTCCTGTCTTGATCAGGGACGTCTTCAACTAAGCCAGGTTGCCCAGAGCCCCGTCCAACCCAACCTTGCTTGTTTCCAGGGCTGGGGCATCTGCCCCCGCTCTGGACAATATGGGCCAGTGTTTCACCACTCTCATTGTAAAAAATTCCTTCCTTATATCCAATCTAAATCTACCCTATTTTAGTTTAAAACCATCACCCCTTGTCTTATTGCAATAGGCCCTGCTGAAAAGTTTGTCTCCATCTTTCTTGCAAGTCCCCTCTAATTACTGGAAGGCCGCAATAAGGTCTCCCCAGAGCCTTCTTTAGGTTAAATAAACCCAACTCTCCCAGCCTTTTTTCATACCAGAGGTGCTCCAGCCCTCAGATAATTTTTGTGGCCCTCCTTTCAACCTGTTCCAACAGGTCCATGTCTTTCCTGTGCTGAGGACCCCAGAGCTGGACGCAGCACTGCAGGGGGGTCTCACCAGAGCAGAGCACAGGAGAAGAATCACCTCCCTTGACCTGCTGACCATTTTTTTTTGATGCAGCTCAGGATACAGTGGGCTTTCTGGGCTGTAAGCGCACATTGTCAGCTCACGCCCAGCTTTTCTTCCACCAACACCCACAAGTCCTCCTCCACGGGGCTGCTCTCAATCCCTTCATCTCCCAGCCTATATTGATACTAGCGGTTGCCCTAACCCAGGTGCAGGACCCTGTACTTGGCCTTGTTGAACCTCATGAGGTTTACATGAACCCACCTCTCCAGCTTGTTCTGGTCCCTCTGGATGGCATCCTGACCCTCAGGCACCTCAACTGTACCGCTCAGCTTGGTGTCATCTGCAAACTTGCTGAGGGTGCACTTGATCCCACTATCTATGTCACTGATGAAGATATTAAACAGTCCTGCTCTCAATATGGACCCCTGAGGGGCACTACTTGTCACCGATCTCCATCTGGATATTGAGCTGTTGATCACTGTCCCGTGGATGTGACCATCCAACAAATTCCTCACCCACCGAACAGTCCACCCACCAAATCCACCCATCAAATCAATATCTCTTCAATTTAGAGAGATGGATGCTGTGGGGCACCATGCCAAAAGCCTTATGTCCAGATAGATGACATCTGTAGCTCTTTTCTTGTCCACTGATGTAATCACTCCATCACAGAAGGCCACTAGGTTGGTCAGGCAGGTCTTGCCCTTGGTGAAGCCATGCTGGCTGCCTCTAATCTCCTCCCTGTCCCCCCTTGCCTTAGCACAGCTTCTAGGAGGATCTGTTCTGTGATCTTCCCCGGCACAGAGGTGAGGCTGACAGGTCAGTAGTTCCCAGGGTCCTCCTTGCTAACCTTTTGAAAAATGGGTGCAATGTTTCCCTTTTTCCAGTCACTGGGGACTCCACCTGACTGCCATGACTTTTCAAATATCATGGAGAGTGGCTTGGCAACTACATCAGCCATTTCCCATAGACTTGTGTATGTTCAGGTTCCTCAGGGGGTCATGAACCTGATCTTCTCTTACCATGGGAGGGACTCTACTCCCCCAGTCCCTGTCTTGCTGTCCATCCACTCGAGAGGTGTAGGAAGAAAGGTTGCCAGAGAAGACTGAGGCAAATTTGCTGAGTATCTCAGCCTTTGCCTTGTTGTTACCAGTTTGCCAGTCTTGCTCACTGGGGAGGAGGAATGCTTTCTTTAACATTCTTTAACCTGGCCAACATACCTGTAGAAGCCCTTATTATTATTCTTTGCTTCCCTTGCCAAGTTCAACTTCAGCTGTGCCTTGGCCCTCCTGACACCAGCCCTACACACTGGACAGCATCCCAGTACTCTTCCCAGGATACCTGTCCCTGCTTCCACTGCCTGTGCACTTCCTTCTTGCCCTTTAGTTTGACCAGCAGGTCTTGACTCATCCATTCTGGTCTCTTGCCTTCCTTTCCTGATTTCTTACACTCGGGTATCAGAGCTCTTGCACTCAATGGAAAGCATCCTTAGAGATCTGCCAGCTCTATTCTGTTCCCTTGTCCCAGAAGGCAGTTTCCCAGGGGGTCCTATTGACTAACACCTTGAAGAGTTGGAATTTTGCTTTCCTAAAATTCAGGGTCCTGACTTTACTTTTTGCCTGACCCATATTTCTCAGGAAAGGGAGGAATTATCTTAATTTTCTGACAACAACTTCTTTCTGTAAGACAAGTGATTGTGCAGTCTTTCACAGTAATCCCAGACTGCCTTTTTTTGGACCTACTTGCCTTTGATGCCCAGGGACTAGACTTAAGAGATGTGACCCTTCTGACTCTGCATTCATAAAAAAGATTTAAGAGCTTGAACAAATTGAAGGAACTTCATTAAAAATGTTAAGAAATATTCCTAGGTTGTTGGCAGGTGTTACTTAGTGTTGCTGTTTGTTAGCAGTAATGCTTTGTGCCTTGGATAGTAGCCGGTACCCAGGAATCTGGGCCCCTGGCAGATATTGATTCAATCTCATTGTGTCTCAGGGTAAAAGGTGAAAATTATTGTACTCAGTTTTGAAATGGGCAAGTAGAGTCATAGCACTTGTAGGTGTTCTGTTCTGCACTGTGTGAAGCTGGTATGACATACACCCCTAGCTGGAAAACAAGTGCTGAGCCGCCCATGCAACCTCTCCTCGCTCCCTGCTGCACCCATACGGGTGGGTTTACAGCATCTCCAGCTCTGCAAGTGCTGATGCAGACGGGGCGCAGCCCCACCAGCACTCACCCCTGGCCCCAGGCATCGTCGTCACCTGTCCTCTTCCTCCAGCTTCTCCCTTCTTCCCCCAGCTACCTGCAAGGGCTGCCCTGCAGCGGGGAGCCCAGCCCTGGCGTTGGCAGCACCCTCTCTTTGCCCAGTCGCAGGCCATCATCGTGCTCGGTCAGACTTGCAGAAGCACGTGCTGATCGACTGCCTGGTTCAGGGTGGCATCCTGTAACCTAGTAACGGCAAAGCTGGATGCCTTTCATTATTTTTAGTGCTTGCAGAAGGATTTATTAATATGTTTTTTTATATATATTCTAACATCTCGTGTGCATCACGGAAGAGTATTACAACTGTTATCAGGCAAATCAGCCGGTGCTGACCTCCTTTGAAGTAGTGCAACACAATGTAATGGTTGCATTAATGGCAAGTGATAGCATTTGTAGTCTGAAACTTAAATATACGACCATTTCCATGAAATTGTTGTAGTCTGCATTTGGAGGTTTTTAGGAAGAAATTACAGACTTAAATTAACAGTTGGTCATTATTCTTCTATCATGTGCTCTCATTACTTCCTGAGGATTAGTGAGATGGTGATCACGTATCTGTGTTCATGTGTGCCAGTTCAACATTATTGGTATTTACTCTGATTACCCTGCTGGAGAAAATACGTTATCACAAAATTGTATTAAGTGGGAAGATTTTGCAACAAAGCCCAGCAGTGCTCGTCTGATGAGATGTTGTGAAGTGTTAATACGTTCAATAATCAATATTTAATAAGAATTATGGAAATAGCTCTTCTCCATGAAGGGTATTTAGTGACTGTATTTGATTTTGATAATTGTTTGCTAAGTGTGTTGGATGATTTCTTTTCTCCTCTGCACTGAGTTCGGTTTCCAGGGGTGAGTGAAAAACCCCCAAACCTCACATCTCGATGGCTAGCTCTTCTCTGCACTTCATTAGCTCTGATAGGCTTATACAGGCCTTCAAAAATCTTTTTTTCCATTTTTTGCACTTTATTTGCTGTAGAGGAACGATGTTTAAAGTCATGTTTCCCACCTTCCGAGTGGCATTTATTGGTGCTGAGTGACTAGAAGAGATGGCTGTATAACAAAGTTCAGCTTTATTTGTCTTCTACCTGCAAAGCAAGTGATAAGCAATTGATAAGTGCTACTGAGAGACGGAAAAGTTCATTCTCTCTCGCAAGGTTACTCTTCTTGATGAGCATTAAAAGATAGCTTTAAGCCATTCACAATTATGACCTTGACTAGGAAAATGTAAGTTAATAAGGCTTCAACAAATTATGGTCTTTTTGGTCGATTTGCCTAGTGAACTGTTAATTGTAAAACTGAAAGACATTATGTTCAGCTTTCTCTATCACATCTTTTGTGTTTTAACAGTGACACTTCATTGAGTGCAATTAACAAAGCCTAGGAGATTTATTAACACACTTCTTCATGGCCAATGATCCATTCCACTTAAGACATAACACTGTAAAATGCACATTATCTCCTTTTGGCACTTACAATAATGCTTCATGAACTAGGAAGGCATATGTTAAAGCAGATAAAATAGCATTATTAGCTGACAAATCTTACAATTTATTAGACAGTTAATTTATCAGCTTAAAAGACACTTAAAACAGCTGTGCATTTAATGTCTTTTTAATGTATCCAGTAAAACTTGCATAATTGCCTGTAGTGCAATTTATTTTTAGCTATGTTGCAAAACGTCTGCATTTACTGTTTACATCTTCTTTAATTTTTCCTGCAAGGCTCATCACATCCAGGCACAAGCCCTAACAATGAGGGCAGATAATCAGATAAAAAGGCTTCTCGTACAAATGGCTGCCCATGAATGAACTATTCAAAAGTACATGCTGAGCTGGACCAAAGAGTTCTTACATTTTATCTCCACCCCAAGGGCAAGAGGGAGAAAAAAAACCAGGGGTGCCTGGTAGGCAGCGCGGTCATGGACTGCCAAGCACGGCACATCAGAGACCCACGATGTCTGCCTTTACTGGCATTAGCATTTGGAGCCCATTCGGAGCCACATGTCTGGGGTGTAAACTAACAAGGCTCCAAGACGGTATTAGCAGAGGTGTTTCATTTTATAATTAAGGTAACTGCTCCCTGCAGATCAATTGTAGCAGACCTAAGAGCTATCTGTGAAGAAAGTGTTGGAGAGGATACACATTTAATGACTCCGATGCATAAATTGGCTGTGTTTGTTTATTGCTCTCTAATTTAATGGAACCTTTTGTTAAATCTTTCTGGCTTTTTTTTTTTTTTAACATACTGCTAGTAATGATTTCTGTGGGAACAAAGGGTGTTGCTTATTAAAATAAAAAGTCAAACATTGCCGTTTCCATTAATTAAATGTCAGATTAGCTTAATCTTTTTATAAATATTGGATATAATCTATTTACAGAGTGAAATCAGATCTGCAGATGCCGGCATGTGGAGTAGAAGTGTAGAAGTGGAATTCTCCTTGCTTTGCAGAACTCAGGCAGGGGCGGGAGCTGAGGCAGGTTAGACCTATGTCTGCAGCTGGGTTCCTGAAACAAAGCACGCAGGAGGAGTACAAAATGCGAGGAGTACAGGGTTGTAGGTAACTTTTTCTGCAGTAATAGGTGACTCCTGCAAAAGGCAAAAAAACCTCTTCTGGAGCGTTTCCAGAATTGGGAGTTTGAGAGTAGCCAGATCTCCAAATGCCCAGAGACTGAAAATGTGTAGAATCCATCAGCATGGGCTATGCACAAAATTTAAAAAAATAAAAATAAAAGGAGCAAAACACCATTTTGGGAAGAGGTGAAAGAAAAGAGGTAGGATGTTCATCATGCAGGGCAACCTTAATGATATGAGAATCAGAGAATCCAAAGCTAAATCCTCCTAAAATCCTTTCATCATGTCAGGATGCCCTTTGCTTTTCTTTCTAAATGTAGTTATCCATCCAGAATTACTGCATTCGATGCAAGTTTACAGAAGTGTTGAATACCTACGGTGGCGGCATTCTAATCCTAGGTAGCCTGTAGATTGCTATCAAAAACTTTTCCCATAAATGACTTACATTTGTAGTCTGGCAATATGATAAATTGTTCAAATGAGTGAATGTGAGAAAAACGGATGAATTATTGAAGTCAAGTATAATAGAGGCATATGGATACCTATATTCATTACAGGAAAATTTTATGTATTACATTTAATTAAAAGCTAAATGTGTAATAGTGCATTATTCATGCAGAGATAGTCATCTAATGTGAGCTGCTTCACAGTTTGATTAGTGCAGCACTGTTGACTATTTTATTGTTGTACAGTAAATTGTTGGAGAGTTGTCTTTGTCCCAATTACAGCTGAATTCTGACGACCTCAGGTTTCTGGTGAGAAGTAAGCGAGTTGGCAGCTGGTAATTCTTAAGTTACAGACCTTTTTAGGAGATATTTTTAAAGGCTACCACTGCAGAAATAAGGTGCTCTTCAAGTTCTCCCTCCTCTCTGTTTTCTAGCAGGACATCATCATCCAGTTCATGTTCTCCCAATTTGTCATTAAGAATTTAATTTCCATTTATTTAAAGGTAAAATATATTGGGCAGGAAGCTACCAGAGATATCTGTCCTATTTAGGCTAGGAAAGTGGGACAATGCTGCAGCTGAAGAAGAGCTTCAGATTTAAAGTAGTATTTTCTTATGAAGAGTAAAATCTAACCTTTGAATTCTTACTAAGGCATAATCCACCTTGTTACAGTAATAACCATTTTACAGGCTAGTAAAATAAGCTCATCTGTAACCACAAACACCACAGAATCTTTTCATATTCCATTTTAGAAAGCTTTCAGATGTGGAAAGAGGAAACTTTATTGCAAAATAATGGGTTGAAAGTACAGTTTTGCTCATCTGGAATGTTCTCCATGATTTAATAAATGGTAATTTTATTAAAAAAAGATAAGTTACAAAACCGGGAATCTAAAGAAGTGATTAAATTTTTGTCAAAATTTTGAGAGCCCTTCTCTCCAAACCTGATGAGCCCTTAGGAAGATATAAATAAGTCTGGCTGTGGGGTCTGACTTGGGTATGGCTTGGGATAAAACTCTCTCCAGTGGCTTGTTTCTATCTCATGAACTACGAATGTGTGCGGGGAAAAAGCACATGTTGGCTCTGAAATTCAGGCTTCTCTACAGACCTGTGCAATCCCTGTCATTGTAGGAGATAAAAAGCCAACAGAACTTATAGAAAGCTCATCTTGACATGAGGTCACAGAAAAACTTGATATGTGCTTCCGATCAGTTGGGCGATAGAAGCAGGTGAGGAGGTGGGGCAACGGGCCTCCCCCTGTTCTGTAATTCCACCAGATTACTCTTCTCATTTCTGCTTGGGACCATGCAACCTGGCGAGTTGAAGAAAAAATAATAATCTGGAAACAGGTTAATAGTTACTCCCTGGGATTGTTAGTATATTAAACAACTAATCCCAGAATCCCAGGTTGGGAGGGACCTCAGGGATCATCTCATCCAACCTCTCTAGGAAGAGCCCAGTGTAGACAAGATGGCCCAGCACCCTGTCCAGACGGCTCTTAAAGGTGTCCAACGTGGCCGAGTCAACCCCTTCCCTGGGGAGATTATTCCAACGGTGACTGTCCTCACTGTGAAACACTTCCCTCTCGTGCCCAACCGGGATCTCCCCAAGAGCAACTTGTGTCCATCCCCCTTGTCCTCTCCATGGGACTCCGTGTAAAAAGGGAGTCTCCATCTTCTTTGTAGCTGCCCCTTAAGCACTGGTACACGGTGATGAGATCCCCTCTAAGCCTCCTTTTCTCAAGGCTGAACAAACCCAGCCCTCCCAGCCTGTCCTCGTATGGCAGCTTCCCAGTCCTGTGATCATCAAAACTAAAGGAACTAAAACTTTAGTTCCTTTTCACATGGGGCAGTTCGCTGCCATTAGCTAGTTACTTAGAAAGGCCTTGTGTCAGAGCCTGAAAAGAGTTGGTTTCACTGTCTTCTAATAACATTTCATTTGAGATTACTTAATAGAAAAATACTGTTTAATTTCAAGGCTATTATGCCACACCTCCTTGTCTTATTAGGTGGGATTTGTCTTCCCTGATGTGTGAAATACCTCTCCCCGACAGCGTTCTCTTCGCAGTAATCTCTGTAAAAGCCTATTTTTAAAAACCTACATTTGAGCAGACGTTGCTAGTTTTGTAAGAAACATGTTTGGTGGTGTGGGGAACGGTCTGTGGGAAGCAGGAGTGTGTGCAAATCCCTGTCAGTGCTGGAGTCTTCTGGGGAAAGGAGAGATGGGGACTGGTGATGCTCCGAGCCCACCGTGTGGGATTCTCCAAAGCCTTAGTTACTCATACGGCTCTGCTTGCACTGAAGACCCGAGGAAAGAAGAAGAAACAGCTCTTCCCATGGGTTTTACAGGGAGCAATTAGAAAACCATATCCAGTGAGCTTCCCTTACAAAATCACTTAAAACATGTTATACAGGAGAGTGTACATCATGTTCTACCCTCTAAAATAGTAAATAAACTTCTCTCTTTTTTTTCTACTCTTTTGTGAATTTAACCTGCCCCCATAGAAGACGAACCTGTAGTTAAAACTAGTTTTGGATCATGTTGCTTTTCCCCCTGAGCATCAGAAACCAGATGTTTTCAGTGAAAAGGAAATTAATGGTCTAAATAATGAATATATTGAAGTAGTGTAGCCACAGTCCATCTGCTGCTTTAGGTGCTGCTATTAATGAACTGGGATCAGACCCTTTTCTAATTTCTGGAGTATATTTGTTATATATTTTGTAAATGTGAATAAAAGAAATATCAGCCTACTCTGTGGGTAGCTGTTAGCTTCCATCTTTAACAGTTAGGAGCAAGGAATGACCTAGAGGGGGGTGCACCTACTGGGGATAGCTGGAGAAGCCGTACGGACCTCAAGTCTCCACAGCAGCTCCGTGGTGTCCTGACCCAGCCCTGCAGCCGAGGGGGGACCTATGGCAAGTCCCCCCCAGAATGCGTCTGCCAGCCCATGTTCCACCAATGACTACCCAGGGAACACGGTGAGCCCTCAAACTTTATTTCAAAGAATGATGGTTTTGTTATGACCCAACGGGAGGCCGTAATGACTAGAGGATCCCGACAGTAATATTTTATATAAAAAGCTGTGTGGGCAGAGACCTAGGGAGGGAGAGGCACTGTAACAGAAAATAACAACAAAGACTCAATTTGCTTTCATGGAGGCTTTTTTTTTATTTATTTAAGATTTATTATTATACCTGGAAAGGCAGAACCTTTCCAAAGTTCAAAGGTGCCTTGACAAGTTATGGTCTTTCCAGCTGGTCTTGTATTCTGACAGCTTGGGTGTTTGAAGTTTGGTTCTTTCAGATGTACTACAACCATTACTTGACTCAATCGCTTTAATTTCAAGGCCAGTGAAAATTTGCACTTTAAACCTTGGAATTCACCTCTTTACAGCTCCTCTTCTGTCCTTGATTTTACAACTTGCCTAAATCCCTGCCACCAAAATAGCCAGTCTAGTAGAGTTCTACTAGCCCACCACCTTTTTATCATAACCAGACGCATGACTTGCTTGGCCTTAACGAACATCAGCTTAAGTAATGACCAGGCTTTGAGGTCATGCAGCTGGGGACAGGAGTACTTGGTTTCAAAAGAGAAAAAACAACAGTGTTTGGAATTAAGCTGCTAGAGGAAAAATACAAGTACTAAGCTGGATTCACTTCTCCGGGGATATGTTCAGCATTACAAGAGTGAAAGTACACATAGTTCAAATTAAGAGGGTACCGTGCTTTCTGCTCTGAATGACTAAACACAACCACATTCCAAAAACATAGACCACCTCTGTCAAATATTGCAAGTAGAGGCACAAAGAGGCTACATTTCAGTGGTACACAGTGATAGCCAACGCTCCCTGAAGGAGTGGGGAGAGTCCTCCTCCTTTGTCAAGCTGCTGGTTAACTGCCAAGGCACACGGAGGTTTTTGTCCTCCAGTGGGTACTAAAGTTAAAAAGCCTTTAGGTTAAAAGACAGCAGAGACCCTTCTCTAGCTCTGAGTACTCGCTGAGTTGGGGGTATCTTCTTCCTTACATCTTGCTCTGACGTGGCTCAAAGTCATTGTCACAAACTTTTCGTGTTCAAGTTCATGCCAGAGAGCTTCCTGAGCCGTCCCTGGCCACCGGAGGTGATTGGCCTGTCCAGCCGCTGTGACACCAGCCACTCTACCAGCCCATGTGCGTTTGGTGAAGGTGCAGCTTGCTGAATAGCCTGAGGACAGTGTGTTGGAAAAGGCTTTTGTCAAGGTTCACCGTAGCCTTTGGTGAGGAAGGATTTGCTCGTCCTTTCCAAACCAGCCATCTGCAGGATCTCTGTGCATCTTCTCCTCCCTGAATTACTTCACTGCAAGTTCTTAATTGGAGGTCTCCCTCGCTTCACCCCTTTATGCTCTTTCATTGACGGCCTCATGTTTTACTATGGTAAACTATCAAAGCATGGGAAAAAATACTACAGTGAGGGGTGAGGTTTGGACCAAGAAAAACATCTGAATGAGATTATATCTCCTAAGAAAAATACTCTTTTGAAAAATTTAATCTCTGCAACAAAATATTTTTAACATTAGTTTTCCTGTATTAAGTATTTAACCTTGTGTATACTGAGTTGAAAAGATACGTATATTTAGAAGTATAAAGTTTGCAGCCCGTACTCTGCGGGCTCAGATTTGGTACCAACACACACAGGGTATACTGGGGATTTGGGACTGTTTAATTACAGTTACCCCCAACTTCCTTTGAAGCCATGAGGAAGATTGTTTTGTGCGGTAAATAAACTATTTTTTTAGAATTAAAATATTTCTGATCCAGCTATTTGCATCTGATGACTGATGGTTTTACGTTTTGCATTCTTTTTCAGCATTATGTGTAGGACACAGACAAAAAGCTTGTTACATTGTATTGTGTCATTAATTTTCCCATCATAATGAAATATCACCTCAAATTTGATGTCAATGGCACACAGTTTTGGACCATCCAGGTCTATATTACCAGAGTCCTAAATATCTACATAATGTTGTAAAAGCCCTTCCAAGCCGGAGTACTGCAACTAAGCGTAGGTCAGAACAGTTGAAATTTCAACTTTCTGCCATTCTGTGACAAACCTAGAAATGAGCCTTTATTTGCTTGAAAGTGTGTGAGAACTTCACACAGATACGAGATTAAAGGAACAACAGAATCAAGGATAAATTTTTTTCTTCATTTTAATCCTGTTAAATTAAAGATTGTTGCTTATAGGGGTTGGCAAAAAATAAATACTTTTAGTGGGCTAGGAGAGAAATCCGTAAAACACACAGGTATAAATGTAAATTGAGACTTTCAATGTATACAGTGTTTATTTATATTTTGAAAACATCAGGGGGTCTGCCTGGGTAAGGAACTGGGTGCTCCAGAGAGTGGGAAAAGATGTACAGTAATTCTTCAAAGTTTTGGTGGTTTGAAAGTCACAGGAAGGGAAAAGGTCTGCCTCCTATGGAGAGAAAATATTTTCGTGCACCAGGTCAGTGATCTTCAAATAAAATAAAAAAGAAAAATCTTTAAGTAGGTTTAGAGACATTAGTGTAACATCTCCTAAGAAATCGTTTCAGAGAATTGGCCCAGTGGTCTGAGTCAACAACGGGCTTTTATACAGCCGCAGACGTCATGATGGTGCTGGAAGAGCCTGTGTGGACTGCTGAATAAGCCTGTAATCGTGGAAATATTAATCTACAGACTTGCAATTGGGAATGTTCCTGTAGTCTGTAGAATACAGACATGAAATCAAGGAGATACGACTACATAAGCCAGCGGTGTGTTATAAAAAGTGGGAATTTAAGCTGGATAATTTAAGCTCTCGTTCATGCTCTTGAACAAAACTGGGGTCAGGGGAAAGGTACAATTGGTACTAGTGTGTCACCCTGGATTTTCATTCCATTTAATCATCTGCCTCTACCTTTCCCCTTGTTTGTTTCTATCTCCACGCTAAAAAGACTGATTCTAATGTGTTATTGAATAAGGCAGCGCTCTGTATGCTGCGAAGCACTTTCCCTTAGTGGTGATAAAATAGTGATAAAAACGAAAAGTGACACTTCAAACGCAAGCCTGTTTTTGAGCTTCAGTGCATATTGCTTTTTCTCTCCCAAACACAACTCTTTATTTTTTCCTCTCAACAACTGATCGTTTTGAAAGAGAATAAGGATGCACGTATGGTACAGCAAGTCTTCCCAATATCTGCTGGTATGATCTGCAAAAATGATGTGACCCATCAACGTATTTGAGCCTACAGTACTGCTACCACTATTTAGAGAGAGTATTTTTCTCTGCTAGAAAGGCTCCCAGCTCTGCTGTTTCTGTAGGTTGGACTTGCCAGGATCCTGCAGCTGCTTCGTGGGAACTTGTTTTGACTTACCCCTTTACTGGGTCTGCAGCATCTCTGTATCACCAGGGTAGTACAAAAGAGCTTGGTTCCAGGTGCATCTGTCCCCTGCCTCCCCTCCCACCCTCTCTCTGATGGCCTAAACCAGAATAAGAGTTGCTACATTAATTATTCTCTCCTTTTAATTAATTAAAGAGGCTCAGAATGTGGATGTGCTGAAGTCTGGCCGCAGGGACAGTTGGGAGAAAAAAACAGAGGCTGAGGGAAAGCTCCCTTGGGAGGCTCAGCAGAGCTGCCCTGCTGCAATACCCCTGAAACAGCCACAGCGCCTGAGAGCCGGGGGCTCTTTACACCAGCTTGGCTCTGTTTTCTCTACAGAGCTTCTCCAGACCCTGATTTTTAACCTCGCTCATCTTTTTCTTTCCTTCTCTCTACATATTAAGCTTTTTGGTTGTCTAATAGTTTGTATTTGAAAGAAGGAAACACTTCTTTCCTCCTCATTCTCTCTGCTCCTAAACCTGGTGATCATAAAGTGATGCTGGGAGGTGATGGACAAAGCACTGTCCCCTGTAATTTATTTTGAAGCTATTCCTCTTATTCATTTCTGTTTGTGCTTAAAACATTTTTCCAAGATGCCTCTACGGTTTTTCTGAAGCCTGGGGGCAGGGCAGGCTCTTGGTGCTGCTGCGAGCTTGGCAGCATCCATTTTTAAACAAGGTTCTTTAAGGATGCTGTGCAGGAATCAGAGCTCTGAAAAGGACCAAAAATGATGAAAGATTCAGACACAGTAGGTCGGAGTCAGGGCTGAACGAGCTGGGTTTGTTCGGCAGAAAAGTCAATATCTCTTTCTCCCTGTTGGGCTTAGGAAAAGAAGAAATTAGCTTACTTTGCAGCAAAGATTTTGGATAAAAAGGCTAGTTAAACATTAAGACAGCCCCGCTAGGAAGGTGAGGGATCCTCTTTTTGGTGAGTTTTTGTGAACCAGCTTGTCAAAGTCCTGCTGGGAATAACATAGGTGAACTCCATCGCCGTTGGAGAGCAGGGAAGTTAAATTTCCTACCACCTTTCTCTGCTTCTAATGCCTACGTAAACATGGGAACATAACAATATTGCCCTTTTCCACAGAGGGCTGTGAAAAAAAAGTATGATATAGTTAATATTTTATCGCTGCTCTGAGCTATAAAAAATTTGGCACAGCTTCTGAAGTTGTTGCAGAAAGGATGGATAATTTCTAGGAAAAATGTGGGGACCACCTCACCTCCTGTTTTTAAAATTTGGCAGGTTGGAACTATGACACATGGACAAGAAGTGTCTATTTTTATTTATGGAGGTGTAAAGTTGATGAGTACATGTTCTATTGTCACAGTAACCTTGCAGAGAGCTTCATTAAAGACTTCCTTCCTGTGGATTGGGCACTTAATGCAATGGCAGCCCATGGCAAGCAAAAATGCAAATAATGCTTTAGAGTGCTAACTGACATTTGTTAAGTATGGTGATTGATACCTGGCTACATGGAGGCCTTATAATAAATGCCTAGGCGTTCTTTAAAAATTTAACGTGTAGAGTGCTGTACTTGCCATGGCTTATTGCAGTTGGCTTCTGTTTCCACCAGACACCTCCATGTCGGTTCCCCCTTCGTCCCTCTGCTATAACAGCCCTTCCCATGGCCAGCTCACCTCGCTGCACCTCCCTGCGTATCCCGGTAGCTTGAGGTGAGAAAAGAAAAAGCAATTCTTTTTCTTTTTAGTTCTGTCATAACCTTAATGCAGATTTTAAACTGAATTTTGCATTTCATGATTTGTTCTTCCCACACACGCAGATTCCCACTCCCCCTCAATGAGGTAATTGCATGACAACTAGATTAATATCTTTTACATACTTATTAAACTCAATAAGTGGTCCTGCGCAAACAATTGATATTTAATTACCGTATTATCATCCTACTAAATTTTAATTACTATTCATTTAAAATACCTCACATGTTATCATTCATGTTAATGCAGATTTGTTTCTCTGTAAATGTTTCTCTGTAAATCCTAACTTTAAGTTGAACTAACCTGCAAACTAATTGGGATTTTTCAAGGTAACTGTATGTTTAATGCCAGTCCAAGGCATTGCAATACACTATAGAAAGGGAGAATGCAACCACCAGCCAGTATTGGATGTATTAAAGAGCGTGGGCTTTTGAACCAGAATTCAGAAAAGGTTGAATGACTTACCTTTCAAATCACCTTGCAATGTAATTTCAGCTTAAAAGATCTTAAGCCAGGAGAAATTAATATTTAGCAGCTGACAATAAGCTGGTTGTTAAGACCCAGAACAGTTCCAAACTTGGCGAGGAACGTGAAAAAAGACTAAAATCACAATCCTGCGGTAAACTTGCCTCTTCTACCGATCGTTGTTTTTACCTCTGACAAGTATCGATTTTCTAGATCTCATCCATGAGTCACTTAATTACTCTTCAGAGAAAGGAAAATACATGATAATTTTTGTAGTGAAAAAACAACCACCTCTGATGGGTAAAATCATAACACCTTGTCAGCTCCTGCAGCGGGAGGCAGATTGTGGGGTCTCATGATCAGATTTGGTTAGATCTTTGCTTTTATAATTTATTGATCGAGTATATTTAAAGTGGAAAGGGATTATCGTCTATATTTCTGTACATGAGATCTGCAGTTGTTGATGGCTCTACCGAGGAAGGCCATATGCTCTGAACCAGAGCTCTTTGCTCTCATCAGCTCCTTCTCACTGTTACGTTCATTGAAATTAAATCTCTTCAGATAGCTCTTCAAATCCATTGTGCTTTTCCCAGCCAGGCATGTGAAGCTATTAATATCTGTACTCTGGCAGCAAGATTTCCCAAATTCCTGCAGAATTTCTATTTTTCTCCTCATGATTTTTGCAGTTTCTATAGGTGGTACTTGATTCCGTCTATTTCTTTTCCTTGTGAAAAACTGAGGTTCAGCTCGGTTCTTATTAAAATCATAAATTTATAAGGTCTTTCTTTCCACCCAAAAACAAAGATTATAAGAAGGAAGTTCAACAACAGCTTGGAAAATGCTTCCTCCTCCTCATGATTTGGTAATTTGAGGGGATTCAGTTTTGTGGGGCTATTTTTATTGTTCTTGCTTAGTTATCTTCTGGAAAAGTTCATGTAAAGGATCACCCTTCTTCTATCAGTATGCTAAAAATGTATTTTATTTACTGCACCAGGAGATTTTTCTTAGGCAATTAATTGTGTGACTCAGTCCCATAAGCTCCTGTAATGACTTTATAGCCTGTCAGTGATATATAACCTATTGACTTTCCTTTGGTTATAGGACTATTATTTTCCTGATTGATTTAATCATTCCATACTACCTTTATCTATCTCCTTGCTTTTATGAAACTCCATTGACTAGTCGATCTTTTAAGGACTGATCCAAGGGCAAGTGAAATCAAGGGGAAGACATGGGAGCCCTCAGACCTGTCACTTGGGTCTTGCTCTTGCGTGAGGTGGACTTTATCCGTGGATCGATTCCAGAACAGACCTCTCAATATGATAAAATAGTAATTATATATGTTTCTACTGGTGCATTTATCATAATGGAGAACAGGTAATTTTCCCTGTTCACAAAACACCAGAATTGGGTTCCTGTGGAAATTATTGCTTTACTGATTACACCGGGTTTTGTCCATATTTTACTCAGGCAAACAGCCCCGTCCCCTTCAGGTGAGTTTATTTGCATGAATCTTGATGTCTCCGGGTTGTCATTTCTATAAATCTGTGAGCAATACCGAGTCGTTTCTAGCCTGTGTATAATGGACATAATAGAGCCTTAATTTTCTTAGAAATATTTAGTATGCAAACACTTCCACGAGACCAATTTACTTATTGGAATGAAATTTGTACAATGTATTAGTGGTAGGAACTATTGAACTAAAACATTTAAACTAGTGCTAGACATTAGAGGGAATTAATCACGCGGCAATGAAGATATCTGCCGGGCAGAGCCTCGGCGCGCTTGGGAGGCGCGGTGAAACCCCGGCCGCGTTGCCGTTGCGTTCGGTTGGCCTGAATGACAGAGAAGACAAACTTACTGACCTGGGCTCCGCTGTGCTTAGAACCCACATATTGTAATTTTTATAACACTTATTCGCTATAACACTTCAACTAAGAGAGTTTGTGTATTAAATGATGTTAGATTACGATATTTAATGGCTTATAGGATATAGCTAGTACCCGGGAGGCTAATTTGTTTGCATTAGTTGGACGGGTCAACTGCTTCAAACATGCAGATTATAGAACTACTGGTAGATTGCATTACACAATTTAAATAAATAGTAGCAATTTGTCAATGTCATCTTAGTTTCAACATTTTCCTTTCAAACCCCAGGAAATAGTACTTCCAATTAAATTGACCTTTTCTTTTCTGCATCTTCATGTTATTAGTAGATAATGCTTAGTCTTTTAGCAAGTAAAAAAAAAAAAAAAAGAAATAAAAATACTTCCAAAGCAATGATGTGCTTGTAGCAAACTTTCCAGATGAAATTACCTTCTTTATAAACAAATGAATCAAATTTAGCCACCCAGTAAATTTTACAAGTCAGATATACATGTATTCATCAGTAATAGATTAAGACACATGAATTGCTGTATCTCGATGATTAGGCCTTTGGTTTCAGAGGACAATTACAGGTTCTTGTCACAGTAAAGCTTTAAGTTGCGCTAGTCATTTTGGAGACAAAGCAGCAAAAAAAATACGTAATGGCTGAACTGTTCATACACGAACTACCCTCGGCAACATCTGAAATGCTAACTTGCTCTTGGCAGTCAGGCAGAGGTGTCCACTTAGTCTTGTACCACTAAATGAACTGGAGTTGAAAACCTGGACCTGGAAGTCTTATAGTAAAACGAAACATTTAAATTGTCATGTAACATGGAAGAGTTTGGCTCCAAGCATCATCCATGCAGTGATACACATCAGTACTGTGCAGTGAGTGTTCTCGCACGTCCATGTGCCCAAAAAAGTAGTTTACTACTTTGATGTCCTCCTGAAAAACGTCAGCAGTAAGAATCAGAATCTGCTCCAAATTTGGTAGTGCAGATAGTTTTGAAGACACGGCAGCCTAAAACCTACTCAGTGCCTGAAGCAAAATCGTAGGCAGGAATGCTAGTATAGCTGTACCTTGGTGGTCTTTAGCTGTGGAAGGGAATAGCCCTGTAAATGTAAGTGCCCTGTAAATTAGGGCATCTCAGAACTTCGGGCTTTGCTGAAAAGGGTTGGATTATTTGTAGTTGTTCAGGCTAAAAAGTGGTTTTGAGCTACTTTTCTTGCACAAGCAGTTTGTGACGAAAGCAAGAACAACCAAACTTTGGAATCATGAAAAAGAAAAAATTTTAAGGAAGATGTTAATCATCTCTGATGGAATCCTTAAAAAAAAAAAAAAAAGAAAAAAACAAAACCCAACAAAACAAAAAAGGGAAAAAACCAACAACCAAAAAAAAAAACGCAACCCAAAACAAAACCCCACAACACACAAAAACCCAAACCCAACCAAACAGCCAACCACCCAAAGGCCCAGCTGCACTGTTGGTCACCCGTCGTCAGTGCCGTGGACAGAATGGCAATTCTCATGAGAAAACCCAGATTCAAGTTGAGCTCAGTTATCAATTGCTTTACTCATCTGCTTTGTTGGAAAATACACCTGTTTTGGAATACTTTCCTTTTGGGCACTGGGCTAGGCACCCCTCGCTTTGTTGCTTTGCTTCAAGCTGCATCAGTTAGCTTTGCATAATCTTAGCCTTTGGGTTGACAGGTTTCCATCCATTTCTCATGCCATGTAACAATAGACCCTAGAAACAGAAAAGAGCCAATTTCTTGTGTTACCCTTTATCACACCTTCTGTTTATGTGATACTTTCTTTTCATAGTGTCAGGAGCAGCCAGCAAAGTTCCTTCTTACACATCAGCAGCTTTTCAAAGGTTACAACAGCATTGAGTTTATATACTCACCTACTAATTAAAAGGATTTTTTTGTCTTCTGAACATGTAGAATTAGCACATTCCAAGGCTGAGTGGTACAAGCACAGGATATTTAAAGTTTCCCTTTATTTAGTATTCAGTGTATATCATTTAACAACCACGATTTGAAAAGAGGCCAGAAAGCAATTTTAACAATTACACATGTGAGAAAATGATTTAAAGTTTTGGAGAGAGAGATGATTCTGTAACCTCTGTGATCCAAAGCTGAACAAAGGGCATGACCTAACATATTAAATACAAGAAAAACAGATTCCTGTTACTTTCATTTCTGACTCCTCAGAAAGCAAACGCAGTAGGTGTGGATCTAAACTCATAGTATTATAACATCATTAAAATGAGTAGCTGATCCTCAGCCATTCAAAATAGCTCAGCAAGTGGGTGCAAGTAAAAGGGCTGACCTCTCCTGTCCTGGTTTTGGTTGGGACAGAGTTAATCTTCTTCCTAGGAGCTGGTGCAGTGCTGTGGTTTGGATTCAGGATGCGAATAACGTCGATAACACACTGATGGTTTAGTTGTTGCCAAACAGTGCTTACACTAAGTCAAGGGCTTTTCAGCTTCCCATGCTCTGCCAGGTGCACGAGAAGCCAGGAGGGGAAGGGGGCATGGCCAGGACAGCTGACCCAAACTGGCCAAATCTCAACCCACAAGTTTTCTTACTTTTGCTCTTCAGGTTCTCTCCTGATCCCACCTGGGCAGGGGAGGGTGAGCGAGGGGCTGTCCGGTGCTCGGTTGCAGACTGGGGTTAAACCACAGCGCTCCCCCTTCCCACTTCTGACCTGAGGGACACCCCACTTGCCGGATCCCCAGGCACAAGGTAGCAGTGTAAGGACCGCTCCGGCTTCGGATGTGCTCCTGTGCCTCTAAGGTGTCCGAAGGGCAGCTAGCTTTTGCTGGGAGAGAAAAATGGAGAAGTGAAGGACAATCACTTCTGGATTTTTTCCTCTGAAACACAAATAAAGGCAAATGTAACCAATTAGAAAAATGCAAATTTGCAACTTCAGAATTTTTGCTTGCATGTCCTTAATATACTATTTAATATAGAAGATGATCGCATACCTCTTCTTAGCATCTTCACGTATGCTATTTCATCAAGTACACTCTTTTTCTTTGAATCCAGATCTAAAATGCTATAGTAAATTTTATCTTTTTGTTTGCTTTTGAATTTTTGTAGAGTTCACAAATTTCTCATTTGTGATCGATCAATGCTTTTAAAATCCCTTTCAGAGTAGTAGCCACATAGCTCTTTCCAAAGGACAAGAAGAAGGTAATAACTCAAAGGAGGCCAATCCTGACTGTTTCTGAGCATTGTCGGTCTTTGGTGAGTGCTTCGTAGGAAGTTTCAAGGATTCCATGAACACAACTGGCAAAAATGTGCCTCACTGAAGACTTGTTATCCCTTTTATTTACCTTTTTTTTAAAAAAAAAACTAGTTGGCATGCTTTAGATGAAAGGTTTGCTCATTTCTGCTGTTATCTGAAAAAATCTGAGTCAAGAGCTTGAGCGTGTACCTGACAGATAATCAATGCCCCATCCCTTTAAGTGGCTGCTCTGGCTGGTGGGTATCAATAAGAGACTTTTAGGGCTGACACTTTCTTCATTTACATGTGCGGTGTTGTACGGACCTCCTCTGTTCCTAGGTACAACACTCTCTGCGTCGGTGCAAACTCTGCTGGCTTCAGCAGAGACCGATCTGGTTTGCGGGGGGAATTAGTTAGCAGAGGATCAGGTCCGATGTATGCAACAGCAGTTTCACCTCACTCTGCTGCTTCGCTATTCATTGCCAGAGAACTATATCCTTTTATTATCAGCTGGCAACAAAACAAGAGATGCAGGCTACAGAGCAAAATAAGTCAGAACCGATTACCATTTACTGTTCTCTAAGAATCGTTTAAGGATAATTCTGGTAATTCCATGGTTGCAATGTGGTAGTTGGTTACTGAGACCTGAGTCCACATAAGCCAGAGTTTTTGGTCTCCCTGGATCTGTTTGGAAAGGAATTCTTTTGGTGCCTGTCTGAGTATGTGTTAATGTAATGATTATGATCGCCTTTTAAAGTTCAACCCTGCTGCCAAAGGGAAAGTTTCTCAGTGCAGGGAATGAGTAAACAGTAGCTTTTGATTGCTACATCATTCCATATAAATGACATGTTTTAATTGATTCTAAATGCAATTAAATAAAATTATCTATAAATTGGTAGACATATCCGTGGCTGTGAATAAAAATTGAGCTTGCTTGAACAAGCTTTCGATAAATATCATGATGTCCCCGTCTTTGATTTTGTGACTAATGTATAAAGCAACTCCTTCCAGATGAAGATGGATCTTCACTCAAGCGCACCAGAGCTTTCCCACCTTCTGTTTCGGTGAATAATCATCCTGTTGGAATATGTGTAAGGATCTTTACGGAACTGCTGTATGTGCCTTCTTTAAATACTGTTCAGAAAACGGTTGTGTCCACCATAGGTCCGCAAATAAGCTGTGATGTAATGGGCATAAAGTGTGTGTAGAAATGCAGAAAACTTTTTGTGTGTTTGGACAAAAGCGGGATCAGAGAGTGCAGGGAGTTATTGAAAAAGAGCAGCTTGAGATACTGGTTTTAATCAGCACAATCTAGTCAGAACTCAAGTGAAAATGGTGCCAGCACCCTCGCGTGCCTGCTGGGTCGAGCTCTCCATCCCAGCACACCCCCACCCCACGCCTTGCCCCTAAGTCCCAGGAAAAAGAGCTGGAGAAGGCATATCGGAAGACCTTGGGGAAGGGGCTCCTCTTAATACGATGGGAAACCGTAGGTGTGTTTATTAAAAGAGTAAGGTTCCTCTATTAAGTTTTGCTATGCAGAATGTTTAAATTATGTACTACAATTTGGGGAAGTTACTCCTGGGGGATTCATTATAACTTTATGCTGTGTGAAGGTGGTTAATGTCTCTTTGGGCGAGAAGGACCTTGTAGCGCAGAGCAGGGAACAGCCGGGCTCGGAGAGGCTGATGCTGGCGTGGGTTTAGACGCTAGCTCAGGGGACAAGAAGGCTAAATTTGTTCTGTTCATAGTGCTCACTCATACCTGGCACTGTATTCATACAACTCATGCTTCTTTTCACGTTGACAGCCATTGCCAAGGCTTGATTTTGGATCCACCGGTTATGTAGGTTTTTGTTACTGCCCACCTTTTGTATTAAGATGCACTGTAGGGATTTTTTAATTTTTATTATTTAGCATTTATATTGATTTTTTTGAAGAGTGCCTTTAAAAGAATTACTTCTCATCAGCCATGCTGATAAAAAGCATAGTTACTATAATAATGGCCTTTGAATACTGTCCATTAAACTTTGACATTTAAAGTGTTTACTGTGAATACATATTAAGTTTCTCATTAAAGGCAAGGTCTGGCTTTCTTGATGTGACTCTTAGATTAAATCAGTCTAATCCAAAATAAATACAAAGATGGAGAATTCATAACAAGCCGCCTTGTAGCTTCTCCGTGCGTGAAACAGCAACTGCTATTGTGGCAGAAAGATTTCATTTTAGTGTCTCGTCCTTGGCCCTCAAGAGAAAAAAAAAAACCACTATTCATTGTGTATAAAACCTTTTGCACTTTGACATAAGTCCTTCCAGCAGAATCCCCTTTTTTTTTATTGAAACAAACTTAAACCATATTCCATTTCACAAAAGCGAAATGTGCTGAACATGTGCTTTTTAAAATAGAAGCATGTGCACCAACTCTCCTACAAGAAGATACTTTCTGAGAGTAGTCTCCTGGGAAGGTCCATTACCCAAAATCCAGCGAGCACAGGAAAAGGGTGAAACAGTATTAGATCAAGCTTTACTAAGCTGGATGGCCCAGGCTGTGGAATAAGTGTTATTTAATACGTGCACTTGGAGGCTCCTGTTGAGTGCCCTGTTTGGTAACCCGGATCAGGATGCTTGTTTAGTGGATAAAAGTGTAACTTTAGAAATTGGCAGGAACTTTCTGTGCTTGGCCACCTGTACTCTCAGCCAGATATGGTGTAAGGAGACTCAGACAAGCACACTTTTCAACGTTTGTTCTGTTTCACTTCCTTACAACTGCCAGGTTCAAAGAACCATTTATTTTTTAAAAAAAAAAGCCTCGCTCAGTTCAAAGATGCATTTATAAAGCTCACTAGTCTTTATGATCAAGCTCATACTTTGTCTTCTCGTTACTAAAATAATACTTTTATCCTGCCCTCTTTTCCCCCCTCTCATCTGTTTTGTTATGAAAACATAACTATAATGAAGGTCTCGGGTATTGTATTTTCCAGACAGTGTGATACCATAAGTAACAAAATAGGGATCTTTTAGTGGAGTTTTTGCTGTCAATAACAATAATTGTATCAAAAATAATGTGAACTCCCACCGAAGCCCGCATAGTCAATCAGCATAAAGTATTAGCACTTCAGGGACACAAAGGCTCTGAGCCTGATAAAAGAGATTGGACTGAGAATTTTGACCTAAGAATATAATAATGTCTTCCAAGATCTCATTATGCCTGTGCCCATTCGAAACCATCTGGGGCCCAGAATAATAAAAGGAGTGGTGTGAATTTATGAACCCATAGATCTAGCCATGCCCCCTTGGATATTGTGTTGGATTAGTAGATTTACTGCTAATCCAAACACTGTGGGCAAAATTATGTCTTTACATCTGCACTGCGGATCTCCAAGAACTGCAGTAAGTTAAATGTTTGAAGGGCTGACAGCAGCTCCCCTGCTTCAGGCACAATCTTCTGGCACCCTGCCACCTTCCCAAAAGTGCAGCTCCTCAGATGCACGTCCTCCACGTCTGCCGTGGCAGGTCTCCAAGGGGAGATGCCGCCTAGCAAATGAAAGGGGGCTAGTGAGCAAAAAGTCACTGCTCCTGCCTGTAACAGGTGGGAGCAGTGTCTGCTCGGTGCAAATAAGGCACAGTTGGCACGGGGAAGATTGATCCGTTGTCTTCAAGTTGCCTCAGGTGCAGAGCCCGAAGAGAAGTCTCTATGTTTAATTGGGGGTGTCTTCAGCTAAATAAAATAGTCAGATGCAAATCCTTTTCCTAAGGGGCAGCCATGTGGACTTGTGACCTTTCTTTGAGTGGTTTGGAGCCCAGAAATCAATGATTACACTAAATCCATAATTATATTCTTTTCATCTGTGGCAGGGTACTGATAGTGTGACAGATGTGAGACCTTGAAAGCGTGGAAACTTCAAAGACCGTTGAGATGTGTTAGACACCATGGACATGTGGAGCAGTAAAAAACAAAATTAAAAATAAAAAAAGCTCTGTCAGTGCTTTAGGTGATCTCTCCCCTCCACATGTATGTGCACACACATGTAGGCGCGCACACGTACGCACGCACACGTTTGTGCACGTGACTTGAGCCCCCGGTGTTCTCCAGGGAAGAGGAGAGGGAGTAACTGCTGTGAATCAGAGAGCTTTGGCCAACTAGAAGAAAGAAGTATATTAATAGTTGTCTTGTTTTGGCTCAAGAGGCTTCACAGAGAGAGAAGGGGATGGGCTGGATCAGGAGACGTGGCTGGAGGCTGCCTGCAAATAAGAAAGGTGATCGTGTGCCGGTACGCCTGCTGCTGCTGCTGGGTAACGCGGCTGGGCTGGTTTGTTCTTTTGGGAAGTGTTTCTCGAAAATACATTTTTGCCTTTAAAGAAGCAGAATTATATATTATGGTTATTTTTCTGACTTGTAATAAGGTATTGCAGGAAGAACTGCTGGGTCAGCGTGAGGAGGGTTGTTTGCTGTGCACTGTAAGGGAAGCTCAGCCTTCACACCGTGGTCCCCAGGCAGAATGATGCACGTTCACACCTGGGAAAGGTGACCTTTGGGGGTGCCTGACCCCAGAGATGCTCCCTGGAGGAGGCTGATGTGAAAGGTGCAGTTAACCACAGAGCTGTGACAGGATCTATTTTTTAATTTTATTTCTCTTTTAAAGCATGAGGAAACCATAAGGGCTCTGGTCGGCTTAGGTGCCATGTGAGGGGGGAGGAGAGCAGGTGGTAACATAAAAGAGACAAGGTTTGAAGGGAGGCAAAACAATTTGTATTAGCCCAACCATGTTAGAAAACCAGACGCTTAGGTGCATACAGGATCCACACATCTTTGTAACACGTTGTGCTGTGGCTTCTGGCGCGGAGAACACCCCCCGCTGTCAGCGCTGCCCTGGCACATCTTTAATTCCAGCGAGTGGCATGCCGTGCTCCTACATACGGGCGGTGTAATTTTTTGCTGCAAGTATATGAAGGGAGATATGTTGGCTAGGGAGGATTGTTTAGTTTGCACAGGAAAACAAGAGAAGAATAACACAGGTAATCTCAAAAAGACTTATTGCCATCTTTTCCATTGCTACTTGTGGTTTAGAATACATTTGAGCAGAAGACCCGCACGTGAAACGGTTGGGGAATTTAAGAGTGAATAAAGTGACACGTTACCTGTCTGCCAGTGGCGAAGCTGGCTGCAGTAGGTCCGCGGGTCCAGGTACTCCGTAACTAAGAGTCGTTAAAGGTCACCATGGGTAGAAATCCGTAAAAAAGTAGTAGTGTTTCCCGTTTAGCCCAAATTCAAATCTTTTTAATTTTGTTTTTTAAATTTAGCGTAGTGCCTCACAGCCTTTGCAGGTGCAGGACAAATGCTTTAGCAGGGAAAGGGAAATGATGTTCCCAATGTTTCTTTGGTATTTGCAGCCGTGAATGTAAATGAGTATCTTGCTGCTCATCATACTGGAATAGTTATGGGGCACAACAGAGATTTATTTATTTATTAGAACTACAATAAATAATAAAACTAATGTTAATCCATATTATTTATTAATAATGTTTCTTGAAAAATTCTGTGTGAATTAGAAATTTTATGAGTACTGTTAGACATTAATTTGCCTGTTCTTTGCATGGTAGTGTGTCAAAAGCATGTGGCGAATTATTTGTATGTTCCCGGCATTACATGCTACATGGATACTCGTAACTGTAAATGGTGCATCAGGAAATGATGGTATGAAGTACACGGGTAAGATAAACTGAGGATTATTGGTGGCTACTGTCAATACAAGAAACTTTATAACCGTATAATTCGATCTTGCATGCCATTTCTTAACATCAGTAAGTTGAAAAAGATTAGGATTTTGGTTTTTCTGTAAAATTTGGAACATTAATATTAGGTTACTTTTTGAGTTCCAGTGTAGAAATCTCAGAAATAATAATTTAAAAAGTATGCAAAACCTCCCCATATGACAAGGATTATTTACTTTCTAAGGCAAGATCAGAAGGTTATCTCTTTGGCCTGACCCTGAGATCACAAAATACTGGACCGTCACTGATCTAGGACCCTGAAATGCCTGAATGGTAACTTGGGCTAGTGCTCTGTCTTGGTTAAAAAGCCCAGATTTGGAGGAAACATCCCTTAAGAGGATGATTTTTTTTTAGAAATATCCGTTGTTTGAAGCTGGTCGGGCGTCTCTAAGATTGGAAGTATCTACCAGAGATGCATTAACAGGCAGAGTGTAGCACATGGAGTTTATCTCGTACCCGCACAAGCTATGGATATCTAGCGAAGCTTTCCAATATATCCAAATCTGAACACACCAGTGACTCCAGCAGGTTCTCTCTGCTCTCCCTGTGCAATCCCCAGTCCAAGACAAGCCCTTCCCATCGTCTTTCTCCTTTGCCGTTTTTACTATCCACTTACAATTCATTTTTCCAAATGATCTTTCATTAGTTCCTCTCCTTGTTTCTTTCCTTTGGTTCTGTTTCTTCGTCATACTACTTAAGCGGTTCTGCTTAAAAGGCAGGCCGAGCGTTTCTTCCTCTGGGTGCCAAAGGAGCAGCTTCTGGAAGGCCACTCACGTAAAGTCAGCCAAATACTTGCAGAGAATTTAAAGATACTTGGGCAGAGCCGGTTACTTATACCTCTTAGGCCTGCTTCTTCAAGGCAGATTAATTGTTGAAGTGATTCACCAGTTGCATATATGTTATACCGTCATTTTTATCACTTATGTAGACGCCGGTGAGAGCAGTATCGTACCCATTCCTCAAAATATTCAAATCTTACCTTTTCTGACTAACACAAGGGGCACCAAGACGAACAAACTAGTTATACATGCATGGAAAGTAGCAAGCTGAAAGTAATTGTGTATTCAGTTTTAATGGAGCTGAATCTCCTGCTGAGATTTCAATATCTGACAGCATTGCTTTCATTGCCCCAAATGCCCAACCTTTTTCTCATGTTTGACCTTGGGTATGATTATATTTCTGTATGTATCTCAAACGATGCAAAATCATTTGCCTATATCAGTCATCTCTCGCTGACAGTCCCGTTCCAGCTCATGGCAGAAGAGAACAAGTCTGATGGCAGTAACAATAACTAAAATGAGCTTTGATAGATGTCTCTCCCCTTTTAATAAATACATAAAGCATCTCTATAATGTCATTTTGCTAACTGATAAACAACAAAAGGATGAAGGAATTCACTTTTAACTCTATTGCAAGTCATTATTTTCTCATTGCTTTACTTGGCGTACGTAAGTATTGCGACCTGCAGAAGAGAGGACAGGCCGGTTGCTTTCCGTGTTGGTTATTTATTTTCTTTTACACCCAGACGCCCACCTGCTAAACGAGAACTGTGCAGGTGCACGACACGCTTTACCGTGGCGGGTTTGCCCCAACACAGTGACCCACGAACCTGAAGGAGTTCTTGGTGTGCTCTCGGCGGGCTTTCACGCAACCCGCAGTGCGGCTTTACATCTCTCCGTGCCCGAGGTCAACGTGCTGCACCGGCTCCTCGCAGAAATGCAGTTCTTTGTGCTCATCTCTTGTTTTTGTTCTCCAGCTGCTAACCCTGGACCATTATTAGCCTCATACTACTTACTCTAGAGACGCTCCTGTATAGGCACGGCGCTGGGTGGGCAGAGGCGGGTGCAGGAGGCAGCCCGTGCAGGCGCGGCGAGCTGGGTGGCGCCTGCAGGTGTGAACGGTGGGTTGGGGTGATACAAGAACTAAATTACCAGGGTGAAGGAGAGAAGTTCCATCCCCATTCCGTGTATCCAGGCGATGAAGTGGCCAGCGGAGAGGAGCTGGGAGGCAGGCGTGAGGAAGAGGGGCTTCCAGCACTGGGGCCCAGGATGGATGGGGACAAAGGGACCGTTTTTAAGTGCAACTCCACCAGGCAGTCTCAGTGTGATTAATGTTCCTGCACCGGTAATGAGAGCGTATCCCTAAAGAGAGAAAATTTGACAGTGGCCTCTTTTTTTAGGTCTGTGTAATCTGGGCACATAATTTTAATAATACACTATTAAGGTATTTATCTTAATTCAAAAAAATAATATTTCCCTTGTTGTTTGCAGTTGCCCACTAGAAACGAAATCCCTTTCCTGACCGCATATCCTTTACAATCCTGTGCTGGTTGTTATTGCAGGTTGCCTCGGGAATACTGAGTTACTGAGTTTCAGATTTGCTTCAGAAATACTGAGGGGAGTTTAACAGCATTTGAAAACACAGATAAAGAAATACATGGGCCGTACAAACAAGAGTAAGTGGGATAAAAAGAGATGTGTTTACTAGAGCGGTGGGGGAAAAAAAGGTCCACAAAGAAGCCCCTTGGTCTGATTACAAGACTTGTTAAGGATGCAGAGCACTGACCAAGTTCACTGGAATTTGAAATCCCAAGGGCAGTTTTGGGTTTCTTTCTGCAGGCTCCAGAAAGGGATTTAATAATTCATTTGAAACTGTGCAAAACTTTCTGTTGACTTACTTTACTCCCTCTGCAAGCAGATTTTTAGTTTTGCTCGGAGATTTTAATCCAGTGTAGAGGAACCATAAACAGATGGAGATCTAAACCCCCAGACTAAACAGAGCGTGTCACGCATGTCTAGATGAACACGGACAATCTGACAATTGGTTTGTCTGACTTTGCAAAGGAAAGAGGGCACAGGCAGGCTCCGTTAAATCTGCTGCTGCTCTACGCTGGCCTGCCTTAGCACAGCCTCTCTACTTCCCAGGAACAAAGACAAATTGAAATTAAGGCAAATACAGGTGTTGGCGTGTAAAACAGGGGTAGAGATTTAGTGCTGTGAGCTACCGCTGGACAGCAAAGTGTAAACTGCCTTTGCTCTTGTTTAAAAAGAACAAAACAAAAGCAGACAAAACCCCCCACCTACGTGGTAGGCAGCTGGTGTGTGCGTCTCCTGCGGGGCCGTTCAGAATCTGGTGTTTTGGAGCGTTTTCTGTCGACCCGTTAACCTGTCCCGGCTTCCCTTCAGAGTGCTGACCGCGCTCATCCCTCGCAACCTCCAGGGCGGCCTCGGCCGAGCACCGCTCCGTGCTGACACCCGCCCCAGAGGCACGGCCAGGCACGTGCGCGGTACGTCGCTTTCACTCGGGAACGAGCCCAAGCGCCACGCCGAGGCGGTGCCGGCCCCCCTCTAATCACGCCACGGGACACGCTGCCTCTGCCAGCTGTGCCGAGCCACGCGTCCCCACTGCTGCAGCAGTAGCGGGGCGGTGGCACGGGATCGCCGCCAAAATCGGGCATATACGCCCCAAATACTACACGGCGCGAGGAGGCCTTTTGCCAGCTGTAGAAATGGAGCAGATAACTGCAACCCCTACGCTTATCTAAGGCTATAAAAAAAGGCATGCTGCTTAAACTTAACTCAGCAGCACCAAGTCCAAGGTGGGCTTCAGAGGTGGTGGTTAACATTCTGCTCGAGGATGCTGGCCCTAATACCCATCTATTAATATGTGCATCCTTCTAGGAAAAATGTGTTGTTCAAACATAGGTGACGTCTTGGTGGTAGAATAGATACAGTGATAAGGTGTTAAGTCTGACCTCAGAATTAAATGTAAACACACTGTAAAAGCAAAGCAGGGGACTGTGTGAACAGGTAAAGGAGGAAATATGGCCTGGCTCTTTTCTTTGTTTGGGCTGTAACAGTGAGAAAGGATTTATTAATCAGAATAAAAAAGGCTTCCATAAAGAATTCATTAATTTATGCATTTTACATAGATGCAAGGTATTGCCTTCGACACCTTTCTGCTTTTACTTTTAATAAATTTCCCTGGTAAATTTACATTTACTTCCCACCTGCAAACATTAGAATGCTTCATTAGTTATTGTTGCTTGGTTTTTTAATATTAACAGTCTCTCCTCGCGAGTGTCTTTTGTTGTGGCATATAATCTTCATAATTTGTGGAAAAAAATGACGATTCTGAAGAGATCAAAATGCTTACTGGCCACTTACTCCATCCTCATGCCTGCCTTGGTGGTGGTACCGTCCTCCACCTTGTCTCTTAAGATAATATATTGAAACTGTCAAGCTACCAACCATGAAGGTACCACAAGCACCCACAGCATGCAAAATTATTCTGCTTTAAGCACAGTTTTAGGTGATTTGCTTCAGGTTTTCTTCTCTCCAGGATGTGAACCTGGCTTGTAGTAGCAATCGAGATACAAAAATTTCTGCAAAACATATAACGAAGCGAATCCGTTTATAGCTACATCTTGGAAAGAGCCTTTAAAATAGAAAGAAGACTTTCACAAAGGTACGGGGCTCTTGTTTTAGGGAGGAAAAATATCTATCTATAGGTGATATCTCAGATAAAAACATTAACATAGTTTATAAGTAGCTGTCCAAAAATGAAATCTGTTGTAAGTTTTTTGTTGGATGCACGTGTGTTTCTCGTGAAAAATGGAAAATCCTACTCAGAAAGTCAGAACAGCATGTACAAGTGGCCCAAATTGGTTTTGATTAACAAGGTTTTCTGCCTGGAAGTCACTTTATCTTCATCCTATTAGCTGGACTCAGCAAAACAAATGAATCTAATGCATTAGGCTGAAATATTTTTGCTGTGTGAATGCAAAGAACAATCCTCTCTTAAGACCCCTACAACCATCTTATGTATGTAATGGAGTTTTTCAGCTTAATATTGCCCTTTGAGGTTATATGAAGAGAATACAAAGTTTTCCGCCTCCTTTCACTGCCGACTCACATTATGCTCGTGTCTGAAGTGGGCTGTGGGGTGGTGTGATGAATTGGCTGGTGTGACGTAGGGCTGTGAGGACACCTCCCGCCTTGTGTGCTCATCAAAGCGAAGAATTCACTTCCACGTCTTAGTCGGGGTTTCCTCTTCTGCAGTTGTCTGCGAGGAAGTTTATTTTTCCTCGAATATTATTTCAAGTTGCATGCTTAGAAAGTCACGTATAATGTAATTTTTATCGACCATTCAAAAGCATCCGTTTGGGTACTTGTTGTGTGATTGTTCAGGAGTTATTCCAAATATCTAATTTCCAGGTTGATCAATTGCTGTGTTTCCAAACCATCTCTTTTCTAGACTATTAATAGGTAGCTGCAATGAGGAAAGAGAAGTCGCGTATTACCAGGCTGCTTCAAGGCATTTTTCTCTCCAGTTCCTTTCTACCCTCAATACATCTACTATAGAAAATGTATTTGGATTCAAAGTTATCTTGGGAACTATTAGTACATGCACTTGAGTTCATTCGGTGTTCTGCATAAGTAAATACGAATATCCAGACAGCGACTACGATCACGTACCTTAAGCGAGATCTGTTCTTGATTACAAAAAACCTGAAGATGACTGAATTTTCTTTTTTTTTTTTTAATTTCTTTGAGCAAAGTGATACATAACTTTGTGTTATTCTTAGGAAAACAGTTATTGCTAGAGAATAGCAATTAGAAAGGGCTTTTCCAAATTCTGCTGAACAAGGCGGTGACGTCTCTTACCGACAAAAGAAAAATCAAGTGCTTAACCAAAATGTATATCTTAACTGGAAACCCAGTGGGAGTGCTAGTGCTTCTTCTGGTTATACTGTAGTATACCATCTAAGCCAAACAGCCAAGAAAATAAATTTGCACATAATATGTGTTTCCTTAGGGTTCACTACCTTGTTGCTTAAAAACTGCCTGTGAAAAAGTGAACGTGTTCATAGGAACACGACTAAACTATTCTTAATAGAAAATATACGAAAACAAAATGTTATTCAAATTAAACAAAACATACAGTCGCAACTGGCGCTGCTGTGTTCAGCTCCAGTAGTCACACTGAATTGTCTTTTTTCCAAATGGATAATTTATTTAATTAACCAAGATGCAATGAATTCTAAATTGTATGTTAAAATGGAAAAATTAGGTAGTTAGGAAAAAATATGATGTGTTTTACATTCTTACTCACTGCTAGGAAATTTTTTACTGCATAATTAAAAATTGCAGATGGCAGTTGAATTTTGTCCACAGAAAATGCTTTCTTTGACCATGCTGACCTGACAGGTTCGAATAATTTTTGAAATTCAGTTTAACACACCTGTAAAAATTTATTCTTGCTCAAGTGTAACTTTTCACACTAGATAATGAAGCTTTTCTTTTTTGGTCATTGTTTTTCAGCTGGGAATACACTGTATGCTTAACATCAAGAAATCAAAATGCACTTTATGTATATCCAGTGTTTTACGTTTAAAACAGAGCCGGCATGTAGAAAGTCCTCTTTTTCTGGAAAATTTCATATAAACTTTATTCTGCAGTTTCTACCAGGGCTTGTACTTCATTGCATTACACTGCTTGATCCTGTTTATCTGCAAAATTCAAACGCAACCCTGAAGGATATAAACATAGTGACAGTTTTTAAACATACTTTCTGATAATCAGCACAAAGTATTACTTGAACCTATTCAGTAACATAGCGCTGACAGACGGAATTCAATGACCCTCAATAACAACAGATACAATCTCATTGTATAAAATTATATTATGACATGATTGTGTTGTCTTGAGTTATGACTTAGGTCGACTGCAATATGGCATGCTTTTTCTTTAGGAAAAGATGATACTTATTGACATTGAGATAATGAAGGATCTAAATTGTGCAGCTCAAATTTCTATAATGAAGAAAAACCCCCAAAAGACGTGTGTGTACAACCAGGAGACAAACAGTTAAATACTATTTTAGTGTTTTGCTACCAAGAATATGGCTTTAACTCTATGCAAATTTCTTTGATGGGAGAGATTCTTTGGTAGCTCACGTTGACGTTTGGTGGCTTGGTTTAGTCTCCAGTAGGCAAATGGATCACGGCAGAGCAGATCGGCATTGGAAATCTCTGTGGGCAGCTGTTAGCCAGAGGTCTTCTTCCAAAGGGTCTGGCAAACCAAGCTGATTCGTAGACTAAGATGGCAGCGTATCATTCAAATGGATATTTAGTGGTTGAAAAAGATGAAGTGACTTAAGAACATCAGGTTCTTTTAGCTGACGGGGGAACTCATACTGCTAAGATGGTAACCCAGAGAGGCGGGGGAGTCGCCAGCCCTGGAGGTACTTAGAAGACGTGAGGAGGCGGCACTTCAGGGCATGGTTTAGGAGTGGACTTGATGATCCGAGAGGTCTTTTCCAACCTTAATGATTCTGTGAGTCTAACCGTTCCTGGCCAGGAAGGACAGTTGTTCCCACCTTCTGTCCTTCATTTCTCAACCTGAGCTCCCACTCCAGAGAACGTGGAGCACTGCAAAGCCGGCGTACCGTGGGGTGTCCGGCAGGGTAAAGCTGCTGACAGGGAGAATAGCACAAAGGGCACCTAACTTTCGTGTTTGCTCATCATCCATCGTAAGTCTTTGGTTAGGCTCCAGATAACATGCAAACGAGTAGAGTACGGTCCAGAGGGGATTGCCGCGGGGCTGCTGACGGGGTGAGGCCAGACCTGGTTCTTGGAGATTTTGGAGTTTTCTGGATATTAAGATGATTCTTCTCTCCCTTATGCACCCTGCCCCCCAAAAAAACCCAAGCCACCCCAAAACAACCAAAATAAAACAAAATATCTTAAAACAAAATATCTTTTTTTTTTTTTTTTTGCATCTTTGGGAAAGGTTTTTTGATATATAGTGAGAAACTTCCCACTGTCTTCGATCAGCCTGAATGAGGTAAAATAACCATTAATAAGTGTTCAGCAGGGTAATGCTCTTTCGCTTTTTGTTTGAGACGCATAAAGATTTTTGTCAGAAAAACCAATGCTTCCGAACATTGAGATTCCCAGTGCTTTCAAATGTTGATGGTTTTGGGTTTGTTTGCCTGCGTCGTGCAGCGTAGCCAATGATTGTATAAAACTTCATTATTACAAGCAGGTTAGAAACACAGAGCTTGTTTATGAATAAATAATTCTGTCTCTATTCTGCAAGGTAGCAAGGACACTCAGGACATTCAGCATCTCTAAGGATGCCGTGAGCAGGAGGTATATGTGGCAGGAAAACAGATTTATCATCAGGGAAATATAGGGGGAAAAAGGGATGCGCAGTATATAGCATTACTTGGGTTCATATAGAAATACAAGTGAGACAGGTACAGAAGCCATAGCTATTGCATGTATTCACAGGCTAAAATTTAATATGGATAAAGGAGTGAAATATCTTGAGACACTTCCACTACTGCTGAGATAAAATCAATGCCCAAATACTTCCTCGCTGGCAAAAACCACTGAAAATACTAATCTGCTGTATAATATAAAAATCCAGTGCCATTAACCTGAGGGAGGATACAAAACTACATGCTGTCCTTGTTATTTCCTTAAACTTTGTTTCCACAAAATCATTTACTGGGGAAACATCTATTTTGGCTGTGTTTGGTCTGATGGCCTGGAAGTCCCCAGCCTGCCTGTTGTGATCCACCATCGTTCCAGGGACCCAGGAGCGGTGCTCGGCTCCCTCCTGCCGAGATTGCTTGGAAGAGGAGCGGGGTGTTATATCCGTAAATGCTGTGGTCTAGAACCACCTGCTCTAACCAATGTGGGAATAACCCGATTAACTGCAAGTTTTCTGGAGCGGTTGCACCCACCGAGTTTACGCATATGTGCACGCACGTGTTTATCACGCCTGTGAAATGCAGGGATGCAGCTAAGGCCCTGCCTACCCTCCACGACGGCTCCGTACCACGGCGCTGCCCGGCCGGGGGCTGCTCTGCTTTCGCATAAATGGTCTTTCTTACCTCTGAAGTTTTTCCTCCTCTCCTACAGCAGTGCTAGGGGTCAGGCACACAAAGGTGCTGTCCCCTGATTGCAGCAAACACCGCCATGTGTTGTATGTTTGATGAATTAAAAGGATGCTGCCAACTTAATTACACTGTAACCCTTCAATAAAGGAAGGGCAGAGCTGATTAACTAGTGAATAATTGGGGGCTGATTGATGGCTTTCTCCCTCACTGCTAAAGGCTGTATATATAATTATTTTGCCTGTGGGCCTAATTTTGCCACTGTTAGCTTCCACTTTTGTCATCAGCTGTAATTTATGGATGGGGCCTGAAGCCTTAAAAAAGGCTGGAAAATGAAATAGCCCCGAATCCCCAGATATGTCACCTGGAAATGGCCAGCAGGCAGCCTTTAACGTCAACATTTGCAGCCATTTAGCAGCATTAACACCTCATGCTTAGCCGGAAAATAATATTATCATTTGTCAACAACTATCATAATATAGATTTTTTTCCTGACACATAATAATGTTGCATCACTCACACCAATGATTTAATATATGTTTTAAATGCAAGATCAATTTATTGTAACTGAATTGAAAATTCTTCTAGTAATGCACTTAAAGAAAGAAAAGAGAGCAAGAGAAGGAAGAGCCGTGTCCCTTCATTGCGTTGGCAGGTTGGTTACAGAATTAGTATGTAAGTCTCTAATGAACCCCCAAAATCACTGCAAACTGAGAGGGTTTGTGAAACTTGGTTTAAAAAAAAAAAAGATCTTGTTTTCTTTGAACTTTGAAAGATGTAGTAGCAGTTTCAAAGAAATTATAGTTAATAAAATAGTACGCTTCTCTCTACTGTACTTAAAAAACATTGTGGGACAATTTTCCATCCACTGTCAATCAGCAGAGCTGCGTGTGAGCCCGTATAACTGCGCTGCTTTGTACGGAATGTAGAGCTGGCCCTTTGTATTTTAAAGTGAAATAACATTTCGTATTTTTTTCAGAGAGACAAAAGCTAATCATTAATGCCGCAAAGTAAGTGTAAAAGCCAATCTGTTTTGAAGGATTGAATTGCTTCTGTGGCAAAGGAGAGATGCCCCCAAAAGAAAGCCTATTTTGGGAAAATACAACATTCTGATTAGAGCTGCTCCAGCAGCCGTGTGCGAAGAAACGCTGCCTATTTTATATTCCAGAAAGACTTTTTGTTTTCAATAAAGTAATAACAACCGAGGTTCACTTTTTCTTTTTTTGTAACCCGTATTTAAACATTGCAGAGAGGAGGCTTCTAATTTATAAGCCAAGATATACAAATCTTCTCTCTCAAATTTCCTTTGTTGTTTTGTCCTCACGGAGCGCTCCCTTGCCTATGAATCACATAAAGATTTGAAGAACCTTTCAGTCAAAGCGCAGTGGTGTGCCAGTGGGCACTGGCCAGGGAAAAAAAAAAAAAGATTGATATTTGCCCTCTCTTCTTATCTGCACTTGATTTATAAGTCAGTGCGAGTATGCAAGAGAAATAAAGGCAAAGACCTTGATGCCTCCCTGTGGAGAATATGCACCATTTGGATTGAAGGCATGAAAGAGGAGAAATTAATGGTAAGCTGTTCATCTGTCACTACTGCCAGCCTGATGGTTTTGCAGAGAAGGAGAGGACTGGATGACATGCCCTCCAGTCAAGGGCACGACTGCCCGCTGTTCTCATATTATAAACACAGTGCTTTGGGTTTCTAAGGGATTTAAATTTAAATTATACTGTACTTTGGGTAGGCAAATCTTTACACAAGTTTATTTTCTTGAAGTATTAACATGCAGGATTTCACTGGCTTTATGTGGAAGAAAAATAAAAATTAAGTCCCCCTATTTGACAAAAATGTGTAGCAGACTCTTAAAATGTATCTGTATTTTTAAAGCAGTGTGTTATAGTGTAATGAGATTTAAATTTATATATGCATTGAAGATTTAGGCACATGCATAAATAGATAAGCTTTAGTTATTTTACTTTCTGGCACATAGGAAAAGATTTAGAAGTTCAGAAAAGGAGTTGAATGGCTTTCTCCTATTAAAGTGGTATAATACTAACTGCTGCTATCGATGACGATATTAGGAGCGTATCTGGAGGAAAAAAACTGACACAAAACTTTAATGTTGTGCTAAACGACAAGAAAACTGTACTTACTGCTACATGACTTATTCTCAGCACCGAGCATTTGTCTACCCTCTCTCTGCTGTTGAAGTATTTTTGCCCAGTACGTAGTGCAAAGGGTCGCTGCTCGGCACGAGTCCTCGAGATGTTTCCGCAACACCAGTGAACCACATTGTGTGTCACGAAAGGCACCGGTGCTAACCTGAGCGATTTTTGGTGCCTGACACGGTTTGGATAAATGCGTATAGGCATGAGAACTAGTTTTCACTGTGCACAAGTTCAGGGTTCAGATTTTGGGGTATTACTGCCACCCACCCACCAGCTATTGAAAGCCCTCTTTGCTGAGAGCCAGCGGTGAGATGGGAATTTCTGTTTTCCAATAAAAGAAGGACAAGTGACTTGCTAGTCCACTGGTTTCAAATGACTTTGGGTTTTATAAACCAGAAGCCAAAAAAAAAAAAGACTCTCTCACTTATGTTAAAATCTCTTGAGTTGGGAGCTAATTTCCTGAGGCTTGAGTCGTGATTCCTGAAATCCTGGCTTAGGCAACAGATTTCAATAAATAATTGTGCTCAAGTAAACTAACCTTTGCTCTTACTACGGCAAAGTTAATGACTTGTATATCACTTCCGAGAGGACCGTAAATCTTCCACAAACCCAACAAAGATGAGTCAGTCAGAGAAGAGGAGATGGAGGTTGGTCAGATAGGAGATGATCCTCCAGGGTCTTCAGGAAGGAAGGGGCATTCCTTCCCTCCAGTGCCATTGGTGGCTCCAACATACGATACCGCGATTTTTTAAATCTGTTTTACCTTCCTCTCATGCTGTCTTAGGAGAGGTTACTCTGTCCCTTGCTCCGGTGTTGGGGCACCCAGGCTTTGCTCTTCTGAGCTGCTTGTCCTCCTGAGCCCATTCACGCCACACCTGAGGGCTTCGCTTTCTCGTGCGCCGTAATCAACCTTCTCCATCGCCTGTTGGCGAAGAACCTCAGTGGAGTGATTTCTAACCCTGGGTGATGAGGATCAAGGCGTTCACGGTCCTAATCAAAATCAGTTGGCTAGAGGTACGGTCACCAGGGCTGAGAACACCTTCAAAAATTTACAGGTGCTCTTACCTCCCCGTTCCTGACGCGTCTCCCCTGCAGTGCTCGCAGGCTCCGCGCTTGTGGCGCTGCCCGGCGCTCTGCGTTCAGCTCCCTGCTTGAAGCTGCCTAGAGTTTTGGCAGGCTTCAAATGTTGGAGGTGATATTTTCTGTGCCAGCTGTGCGTTAAGCTTTTTTTAAGAAGTTTCTGCTAAAATGAATAAGTTTTCTTCTTAATTTTTTTTTTTTTTTGAAAGAGATTGTGGGTAAGTATGTTCTTTCACAGGCTTCAAAATTATAATAATTTTTCTGAGCAGCTCCAGTTGCTCCAGGCTTCGGAGCAGGTAGTTCGTTTGTTTGGCGCTTTTTTCTTTCCTTTTTTTTTTTTTTTTTTTTTTTTGTTCTTGTCAAAAAATCCTCCTGTGCCCTAGTTTATACGCATGTTAAAAATCTGTTTGCACTTGCTGAGTCCATCTGCACCGAGGCTGATCCGTCTCCTCGCAGTTCTGCGCCGTCCGTAGTGCGATGCGGCACCCATACAGAGCGACTCTGCTCGTGCCGTGCCTCGGCGGTGCTGGAGGAGGTGAGGAAGGGAGACTTTTCCCTCTGCTCTTGGGTCACCCCTTGCTGATTCAGGGACACGGTGAAACCCGCCAAACTCAGTATTATTTTCTCTGTGCTGAATGTTTGTGCCAACACTGAGAAATCATATGTTTTCCATGGCTATAGTGACGGGTGGTGTACAAAAACTTTCTACCGCCACAGATTACGTTGTAAGCTGGGGCACGGGAGGTGGTACAACAAGTCTAGAGGTCCCGGCTTTGCTGACGAAGTGAAGGAAGGTTGCACGGTCCTGCAGGCTAAACGCTACGTCTTGACTGGTTAGTTGTTTGGGAAATTGCCTACGAAAGAATACAAAGGTTGTAAAGTTGAGCACTGAGAAGTAAGAAAATGCTAATACAGCCATATTTTTATAGATCAATTTATACGTACGCATCCTGCAGTGTCGGTTTTTGTTATGTGGTGCATACTAAAATGTGGTCATTTGGCAGCGAAGCATGGTCTCACGCTCATGATCCATTATTTCCCGACCACCATCCAAGCTTTGGGCTTTTCCTCATGATTTACCTCTGACGCTCTCATCACAGCTTTTAAAAGTTAACCAATCTTTGCTATTTGTGTGAATAGTACTAGAGAAGTATCCCATGACTGCGGAAGGAACAGGCGATCTCCATTTCACACTTCAGCCATCAGGCACCGTGATTAAAGGTATTTCCAAGGCACCAGTAGATGGGCAGGATGCAGAGGCCGAGACACCCCAGGTTGCTTGTCACAGGCACTGCCCCCAGGCGACTCGTTGCGCATCAGGAGCGGAGCCGCTGCCGCGCCGGGCGGCAGGGTGCGGTGCTTTGCCGAGGTGCCGGCCTCGGTCCCCCCAGCAGCATACAGGTGTAGCACCATCGAAGCCTCAGCAGCTCGGGCACGGCAGCATGCTGATACAGGGATGCTGCCTTGGGGACCCAAAGGGACTGGTTCAGCGCTAGCGGTGGCGTTTGCGTTTCAGGGCGTAGGCGTAGCCTTAAATGGTGATGCAGTTTTTTAACTTTCTGGCTTCTTTTAGCTCATTTACTGCATATCCACCAGCTACAGGCAGCAGCAGAGTAAAAATCCTGATTTATTTCCATGCACAGTCATTCCTGTGCACTTATCACACTGGGTTTCTCTGAAAAAAAAAAATAAAAAAAAAGCCGCCTGTGAGCAAGTAATTAACAACTACATCATAGCGAAGACAGGCAAGGGCCAAATTAAAGCTGCAGAGGGACCTTTAATTCCAGCATTTCCTAGCTACTGAGTGCTTCGGTATGTGGTATTGGCAATCTTTTAGCCTAGTTTTTAATACAAGCGTGCATCCACGTGAAATGAAAGGCTGTGATTTCCATGTTACGCCGCGCGGGCTGAAAGGCGGCCGACGTTCCCGCTTTGACTGATCAGCCTTGCTGCGGCAGCGGCGACGGCCGGGCAGCCTCGCGCGCACCGTGCTGCTTGACTGGTGCCGGCGTCCGAAGGCGCGAGGACGGGGAAAGCACGGCAGGACGGGGAAACTGCAGGCGGGATTCCTGTGCCACGGTGGGGGAATGGTTCAAAGCCAAAATAACTGGGGGGCGGTGTGGGGGTCCAGAGCGGAGCGGCACCGCCCGCGTGAGCTGAGCTTGCCACCGGTGGACCAAAATCAGGCTGGGGTAAGGGTGGCTTGCCAGCATCCTTAAAAGCCTACGTTTTCTGGGTTTTGCAGTCTTTTTTTATTCTCTTCATTTTAGCTCTTCTTCTTTTGCAACCAAGTGGCTTAATGCTAGCCTTTAAAAAAAACCCCCATCAACAGAAAAGAAAAAAGAAACAATAAAAAGAAAATTAAACCCTAAATTTATTCCTGTCCAACTTCAAATAGACATTCTTAAGTTTCTTTACCTAAGGCAGCCTAGTTATGAAAATATTTCAGAATTTTTACGAAGCTGGTTTTGTTCCTCTGGGATGAAAAAATATTTCATTGGAAATCCTTTCTTTTTCCCCATAAGGAAGAGAAGAGTTCAGTAAGAAAATTTTAAACCAATTTGAATATTTTGTCCAATTTTTTCAGAAAATTATTCTGATAAACTAATGACATACTGTCTCAGCTTCCTAAACAGGGATATTCCCACGTGTAACAGCGAAATGTCACTTTGCTTATCCCGACGGGAGACCCTCCGTCGCCATCGTCGCCTCGTTGTGCGTCAGAATCCAGGGCGTTGTTCTGTCTGGCCACAAAACCACCCAAAACTCACCATCAGATGTAACTATAAGTCTAAATGAGAGCAAAATTTTACCCACAAATTCAGTTCTAGGTTTGATCACATGAGGGACCACTAATATTTTCTCTAAATATTTTAGTGTGCCTGGGCTACATTGCTTAGTGTTCAGATGTTTATTTTAGTATAATTTTATTTTCTGGGCCGTTGATTAAAACTTAGGAAATAAATGTGCTTTTTTTTGTTTTTATTTTATCTCTGAAATATGATTATAAATGACCTTTGATAAAAAGTTAGCAGAGAATATGTCAGGAAGCAGCTCAGAAGGAAAGATTAAAAGCAGACAGTCTAGAGAGGTGTTTAATTTCAATTTTCTTTGTGGTATAAGAAATCTGTAGATTTTAAAGCCATCATGCCATAGTTACTTTTATCAGTAGGGCTCTTTTGTTTTGTTCTGCCACCTAATTCTTTTGATGACAATGAGTCCACAGTTTTCCAATGACTGATTTCGATTTGCATGTTATTGTCAGCCTTTTATATTTTATCATATCTCCACTTTGGTTTTTATGCAGATCCTCACATCAGAAGGCAAGGGCAGCCTGAGCTAAACAGCTGGCTGGATTTGCATGAAAATGGACTGCCCTTTTTCATTTGTTTGTTCTTTGGAAATTACAGTAGGTGAGTATCTGACTCAAATTTCCCAAACAAATAAAGATAAAACTTCACAGATATTAAACTGTGGAGCATTAAACTGTATCATTTTACATATAAAAAGAAAAGGATTAAATAGAATTAGTCTGTTGAGCTGACTGGGGCGAAACAATGTGAGTGACGGTCTGAAAACTAAAGATACAAAAGAACTGTGGTATCTTCAAGAGTTTTTTCTCTCCAAATATTTTCTTTTCTCGTGTTTAAAGGATAAACACTAATATAAATATTTCCCTTACGAATTTAAGATAGTTTTGCTAGGAAGAAGAAAACCGTAATCTGTTTTAAGTCGTTATATACTTGATAGTATTGATGTGGCCTGGGTACGTATTTTATATACAGAGCAGTGCACCGAGGCCCTGCAGCAGTGGATATTCTTTACAACTTGGTCTGGAGGTGCAAACCAGCCAAGGTGTAAGCGTGACTGGGGCAGACGACATTAAGAAGCCCGTATTGTTTCCAAGAGGCCAAATCTGTACGGTGAGGTAAGATCTTTTATTAGGCTGACTGATATAGATGGAAAAAAATGAACAAGCTTTGGGGCACACAAGAGCTTGATAGTTGACAGATACGAGCTTTATAGATTTGAACAGTAAGGTATCAAAATAACACATGGCAGGACTTGGAGTTGTCAACAGACTTATAAATTATTTAGAGCATGTGTGCCCTTGTGTGCCTGCGAGCTTGTCCGTCTCTTTCCACTTAGGCTGCTTGAGCTTATAAAAGGCATAACTGCTCCCTGCAAACCTTACCTCTCTTCTGCCTTTAGACCGTCTCAGAAAGAACACGACTATAATGTTTAATTTAAGCAATGGTTTGGAAGGAGAGAATTTTATGATGTCTAGCTATAGTATGGGATTTAAGTATTTTATGCGTAGACTCTCCTGCTTTCAACTTACAGTAGGAGCTGGGATTAACAGTAACGCTATATGGTCCCTAGAGTCAAACATCCGGGGCAAAGAGTCACCAACTCTCAGTTTTCTGGAGAAGTGGTAGCTGCTAGTCTTGCCTGAGTTCATTCTTTTCTCTGCTATTGTTGGAACTGGGTACATAAAGTCACAGCCACGCGGTGCTGGGAGAGAAGCAGCGTCCCCAGGGAGTAGCACAGAGCCAGCTAGCAGCCAGGAGCACAGGCGAAATATGTTCTCGCTTTTTTTTAGTTTTTAATGTTATTATTCGGGCTTCTCCCATAATCTTTCCTGAGTACACATGGGAAAGTCTGGAGAACGCTTTAAATCCTTTTCCTTTTAAATGTGGCAAAATCATGCGTAGCTTTCATTACACCTATCCATTGAAACTTATTAGCGAAAAGTGCTCTAAATAATTCATAAGCCTGGTGACATCTCTAGGCTTTGCTTTGTGGTGGTGTGAAGCCTCACTGCTCAAATCCACAAAGCCTGTACCTGTCAGCCAGCAGGTGTTGACGCGGTTGGTGTAAAGCCCTGGAAGGTCAATAGAAAAGACAGTACGTATGGATTCTTGCTGTTTTGAACGTTGGGTCTTTCATACAGCTGTAGGGGAAGCAGATCTGCCACGGGCTAAGCGTATGAGTAGTGCTTTAATAGATAAAATAGACTTGCTGGTGCAGGGCCGCCGCATTGCTGCAGTTCAAGAGGCAGCAGCAGCAGAAGACAGCGAGTCCCAGGTAAGCGCAGAATTGCCTAAACCCACCTCCTGCAAGTGATGGTTTTGTGAATGCTGGGACTCAGCAGGTGACAGAATTACAACTAGGTCAAAGGAGATCTGGTCCTGGAAGGCTAAGGATCTTCAGGAGCAGGCTCTGTCAGGTGGGGCAGCTCCTGGAGCCTGCTGGGAACCTGATGTCTTGGGGCAACTGAGGACACCTTCAGCTCTTGGGAAGCTGTGTGTAATAGTCACCGTGCCTGGTGGGCTGGTGCTTGGCTTGTCTATAGTCCTTTTCTTGCTTTCAGCTTTCTAAAAACTTAACAAGTATTGTTTTGTTTTAGGAAAGCCACGTAGGGAATTGCTCCCCTTTGCTCAGCTCCCAGCGGATTTGAAGACACTGTTCTAAGACTGCACTTGCTAAGGACTCACCAGGAAGATTTCCAATCTATAACTGAAGCCTCTCTTTGAAGGTAAGAAAACTGTGTGATTTTGTTTTGAAAGTGGCAATGGCTTATGGTCTGGGAGCCAAGAAAGGATGCTCTTGGATAAAGCAGATGAACCCTTCTCTTGGTTTTTGAGCAAAGAATGTCAGGGACAAGCGTTTGCTGTCGTTTGCACTTCACAAGAGTTGTGTGGAGCATCATACAGCTGTGTGCATGTTTGCCCCCGTGCACAGAGCTCCCCGCAACAGCTGCTGGGCTCCTTCAGAAAGCGCCGTTACAGAGTCCTGCCTGTCAAAGTCACTGAACCCACAGAAATGTTTCGTACCCAAAGCAGAGGCTACACAGAAACTTCTTACAATTCAGCATTTATAGAGCCATCACAGAAGTACAAATCATTCTTCGTTTATTATTTAGTTCCTGTTGATTTTATTTTGTTATGTTGTATTTCTGGACTCTTTCCTAAAAATGTTGCATTTCCAAATTCTTTTCTAAATATCACACAAAGATATCAAAAGTTGTGTTGGCATTTTTGCAAGTTTTCCAAGGCTTTGCTGTTGTTACAGAAACCATAGCCCTCACGTAGCTGTGAATGACATGAATCGCAGGCATCCAGCCTGACAACTGCTCAAATTACTTAGAAGTTACGATACGTAAAAATAATGCCGAAAACAAGGCATTTTGGCTTTGGAACTTGACCTGGAAATGGATTGTTGGAGGAAATGGAGTATCTGATTTGTTTTTCATTTTCATGAAAAGGAACAAACCGTCTCAGATTTGGCAAAGTTTAACACTTTGATTTTCTGTTGGGTTTTAATCTGGGCTCGCAAGAGATTTCCTTCAGTACTTGGATCTGTTGAATGAGCTTTTCCTGCTATTACTGCTTTAATCAAACTGGGCTGGCGTGTCCGTGCACAAATCAGCAACACAGGGAGAAGGAGCCAGCTCACGATATCTAGCTATGATTTTTTTCTCTTCTGGGCTACTTCATTTTTGCAAACTGTTGATGGGTATATGTTATGGCTCCAGTGTGATAAAGAGGAATGATGTGTAAATGTAAATCGTTAGGTCTCCATCTGATATCAAATGGTTGCTTGAACTAGGTGAATTTACATTTGATGAAGGTCAGGTGCAACGTGCAGGTCCGTATTTTGCAGAAAATATTTTTCAGATTCTATTTTAAAACCCAATTTTACATTGACTTTGTCATGTAACTTCTTGCGTCGACCCATGGCGGCAAATAGTGGTAAAGTACCACCGCTTTTCCGACAGAGCCTAGTGTAATTGGGGGAATCGGCACGTTTTTCAGTAAAAAACAAGGTAAAACTACTTGTCCCACCACCAAACCACCTGCAGCAAAGCCTGGCCCCCACAGCGGTGCCTGCGGCAGCCGCTCTCATTGCAGGGGACCGATGGGGCTCAGCTCAAGTCCCCATTCCTGTAGGACAGCCTCAATTCAAGTAACCTTTTGTCCTTTTCTTGATGTTTTCTTGGTGTGAGGAGTTGTGTCCTGTGGCTGAGTTGACCTAAGGGTACTGCCAGGAACCCTCTGAGCTCGTCACCTTCAGATTATCCATCTTTTCCCCAAACAACCGCAATCCGGTTGTTTGCTGGGCTGACAGTGTCGCGCAGCAGGTAGTCGTGGATGGAGGTCGCGCATCCCTCCCCGTGGGCGAGAAAGGGAAGAGCTGAAGTGTAGATTAATTTGGATTCGTCTTGGGGAAAAAAAAAAAGTCTATCGTTAGAGTTTGTTATGGCCTGGTCACTCCCAGATTCCACCTGTATTACGGGTGCACAAACACAGCTCGTGCAAGCTAGATTTTCTCTTGGTTTTCCCAAAATAATGGAAAAACAAGGGTCTCCATAAACCTGGGCCTCTAAGCCATTGGATTCATTGCATTTGTTTGTGAAAGTGTTTTGGTTTTGAAGCCTTTCATAATACTGAGAGGACATTGAGAACCTCTTTGCGTGCTTCTTAAATTTCCACCAAGATAAAACAAACGTGGCTCTTTTATGTCAGTACTTTATGCCTCCACAGGTTTTGTGTTAAGCTCCTGTACGCAGTTACTGTGTGTTATTGATAACGTGGAACTGGACTTGGTGGATTTTTAATGGCTTTTTTCATGTTTATATGGAACATTTTGAAGCAGCAATTAAAATAATTAAGGAGGGTGAAGAAATCTTTAGCATGCAACAAAGATTTCTGCAAAATGTTAATTTCTGTCAAATAAGTGAATATATGCACAGATGCCTCCTGACAGAGGCTGTGATTTCTGAGTGCTTTGCATGCCAAATAACTTGTTTACCCCCTCAATGTTTGCCAAGTTTACTGTCAATTTACAAATAATTTCCATTTTGCTGTTTATTCTGCTGCCTTTTGATGGATATGTCTTCCAGACTTTTATCTTGCATGTAGACAAACTAATTAATATTTTCCCTTCAGGCAAATATTTTTTTCTTAGATCTAAATGTGGGTTAGATTCTTTTTCGTTTCCATATGCTTTGTTCTGTCAATCATTTCTCTTCTATGTTACTAAAAATGTACCTTTGTGGATGTCATTTCTCATGTTTTACAGATTTATTTCACCTACATCTATATGGGAATGTGTGTATGTAGAGAGACATATTTGTTATATATATGTTCATATATGTTTAAGCAGAGAGAGTGAAAATACGCCATGCTAAGATTCGGGTTTTAAGGCAGAATGAAAATACGTTTTGTCTCGCCTGTTGCTGCCACTTCCCAGGCTTGACCTCACTGTTTGTGGTTCCTGCTGCCCATATGGCACGCGCAACACTGAGTGCGTCTCTTCTGCAGTGTCAGGCCTGATCCCTGCGCAGCGTTTTGACCGAGTCCAGCCCTACTATCCATACACAAAATATTCAGTATGCCCCATTTCCATCCTCCTGCTCTCATCCCAGCACAGACCACAGCGGGCTGACCCTCCTGAGATGAGCAGGCTGGTGCAGAAGTGGTCCTTAGCCATCGTGGTCCTGCGGGAGGGATGCTTCCCCCTGGACTGGTCTGGCCAAGCTCTGCCTACCGCAGTGCCAAAAACTCCTCCTAACGCATCAGCCCAGCCCCAGGGCCGCCCCTCCCGCGACGCCGTTCGTCGACATCTAGGTATGTTTAAAGATCTTCGATAGCTAAATATTGTTGTATTCAAGGAACAAGATTTCCATACAGTCTCTGCAGCTTCCACAAAGCTTTTAGGAGGTATTGGAAGACACAGCGTGGGTTTAAAACAAAAAAACCCTCTTATCGAAGCCTGCACGTTAACCACATTCTGCTGAGAAAAACACAGGTGGTAACTGAGAGCGCAGATATCGCGAACAGATTCTTGCAACTTACCAGTCGTAAAAATATCTCTGCAAAAAATACTCCCAACGACTCTGTTTACAGAATGCCTGGTATTTCCTATATCTGGAAATATTCTCGTTGTAGCTCCATATGTCACAGCTAGTCTGACAAGCTTTCTTTTGAACTGTTTGCAGGTTGCAGTCTGTCTGGAGGGCTGGGTGCTGATGCCTTCAGGTTTTTAGGCCCTGCATTATGGGCACGATTATCTTGTTCACTTTGCAGGCATAGAAAAATGGAGCTGATATTTAGCAGGGTTTGAAGAAACTTCCTAATTATGCCAAGTAGAGAGCTGCCTGAGTAAAATCTCAGCCAGAACCCCAGGTTTTTTATTACTGGTTCTGTTCTAAGTGTATCTCTGTAATTTTCTGTGTTTCTGCTTTTGTTTATATCATCGTAGTCAGCGGGACTGAGAGATTAAAAGCCGAAATATATTATCTTCGCACATCCTCAAAACCTGTCGAGAAAGGAGGAGAAATTAAACAAGGACAAAAACTCGCAGTGAAGTGAAGCTGTTTCCTTTGAGCTGCCTTATTAACCAGTCAAGTACTTGACTGCCACTGTCAGCTAGATTTCTTTAGAGAAAGAGTGGCATTTTGAAAAATACAAATTCACCGCCTGCACAAGTTAATGAGGCCCTTCAGCAATGTTCATTGATAGTGTAAATTCATCATAATACAGTACTACAAACCATAAATGGGATATGCATACAGGAAATCATCCACTATTAGAAATTTGCCAGACACGAAAAGAAAAAGAAGCCATTGATAAGCAGAAAACTCATCTCAACTGCTCCGTGCTGATGGGTGTGCAGCGCATTAGCAATGCCAGATAGTGCCAGGATGAGAACTTATTAAGGTGAATTGAGGTAGCTCGTCAAGTATATTTTGCTCCCCTTTGTTCATGTTTTATGGACTCTCTCAGCTGCCTCCCTTACATTTGCCAGTGTCGATTAGATAAAGTTTGCTGTGTAAGGACTACCATCAGCATAAAGGGACAAATGTCTCCAAATATGTTCCTTTTCTGCACCCGCACAAATGTGCTTATGCATTTAATTGATTTTCAGTTGCATTTGCAAGTGATAGCTTTATAGACACCAAATTATCTTAAGGGCTGTAGAGTACACCAGGAGTGCACAGTAATAAAAATTGGCAAGACCCCAGAAGAAATATATCAAGGTGACTTCCTGATCTTTTCAATAATTATCAAGCAGTGCTATTTTGCTATCCATATCGATGAATAAATCTCTCCACTGTGCAATACATTCGGTACTCCTACCGTTATTGAATTGTATCAGTTTAAAAATCTCTGGGACCATTAGGCCAATACTTTAGTGTGATTTGTCTGTTGGCCAGTTTCCATCATCCTGCTCCAGGGAATGAATAGAAAAATTAACACTTTGCATTGTGGTCATAAAATGGTCAGATTCTTGAAGAGAAGAGGTGTACAAACCTGATAAAGTCTTGAGCACCATGGCACCTGACGTGCAGGACAACACCAAATTCTATGAACTAGCTCTAAGAAATGAAGCAGATTGGTATGAAGAGGCTTTGAAACGTGCATTCATCTCCCATGACCTTGATTCAAAATGTGGAGATCTGAGGGAAAAACTACATTGGGTTAGTCTCTGAAAAGTGTCTGGAAAAAGAGAATCCCTACCCCAGCTCCCTACTGCCCTGACCATCCCGCTGTTAAATGAATCTGCCTGGTGTGGAGCCACAGGTGACTGGGGACCAGCAAAGGACCATCAACAGAGGAACCTGAGAAGATGCAAATTCTGGTATCCCACTTCCCACAGTGACTTTGGCGTCACACATGAAGAGGAGGTCAAGGGCAGGGTCAAGGACATGAAGACAGGGTCGAGGTCTTCTATCCTAGGGGATCTGCTTTCAGGCATCACCCGCAGCCTTCCTGCAGGGGTTAGTTCAGAACTCACTTGAATCCATGGGAGCTCCAAAGCCCAAGTCCCTTTCTCCCAGTGTCACCCCTTTCACTCAGCTGACGCGCGTTTGTGTCTTCAGCTGCACGAGGCATTGGGCAGGATGGCAGAAGTCTAAACAAACATGTCTTCTGTTTGCAAACGGGAATAATGATGTTGACTGGAAGGTAAGTAGGAATAACTGAGCAGATACTGCAGATGTTGATGCTTTCTGTTCCCTCGGCCTCTCAAACCACTTTGGTAGCTCCTCTCCCCTCTGCTGGAGGCAAAATCCTTACAGGCAGTTTTTGTGAGCCCCTCCAGTGTCTCTTTTTGTGCCTCTTGTATCTTCCCCACTTTGCAAAGTATTTCAAAGCTGGCAGGCCAGGGAGATGCTCCTTGGTCCTCTCCAACCTCCTGTGTTCCTCCTCTCCTCCCCTCTGCTCCAACAACTCCTCATTTCTTTCCCCCTTGCCCCATCTGACTCTCCCCTGGCCCTGGTCACCCCACTGTTCTGAACCAGGTTTTCTCTCAACTCCTGCCAAAGTCCATACGATGATCTCCAAAGGGGTCTCATAGCTTGGCTTCTGAAAGGGTGGTTTTCAGATAAATCTGGCATGCGCGTCGTTTAACGCACCGTGGACTGGCAAAGATGAAACGGAGCTAGATGCTTTTGTTCCTTTTGCCCGCTACTCAAATCCCCAGCTGATAATTACGAACAATAGATGAAAATGGGCTTGGTATATATCATAAGAAGAAATCTTATAGAAACATTAGGCAGCCTATTATTGTAAGGCTCTTGTAAATACTATTTTGTAAGAAGAACCTATCTGAGATGATGTAAAACTTAATATTCCTATTAACAAGATGTACTATACTATTTCCAATTCATATCAGTGAAAATGCATTTTAAATTACAACGTACTCGTATTTTATCTGAGCCAATGTTCTGATTCATATGCCTTCTCTTTAATCCTATTTTCATTCAAAGTTTCACAATTCACATCTTCTTTTTTCCTACTTTATGTAATATTTTCTGTGTTTTCAAAATGTAATCAAAGCCTGTTAGCTTCTACCCAACCATGTTTGGTTGAATGGGAATATTAATAATACCAGCTATTGATGTCTTTATGTTAAAATTTGATTTATTGAGCAAGTGGCACGTAATCTGTGGGGAAAATACCTAGAGATAACACCTTGAGATGATTAATTGTGTTTACAGTGCATTCCTGTAATAATTGTTTACAAGAAAATTTATGCATGAGTTGCTGCCCCAGTTCAAAAGAATAACTCGTCAGATTGTCAAGCTCTCTGCTCTTGAGTATTCTAGCTAATTGCTATCTTTGCTAGTTGAGCATCATAAATCCTTCTTCCACAGAGCTGAGAGCAGGATTTTTGGATCATGCTTTTTCATGCAATGAAAACCTTTTCATCCCTGAGAACATGGGGTTTCTCATGCAGGAAGGGAAAAAAAAAAAAATCTGTAAGAGGATGATAGCTGCGGAAGATTGTGACACGTTGCCCGGTGGCATTGGGATAACTTCTGACATGAGCTTGTACGATCATGGGTTAAAATCTGTGTTGGGTAAATTTGCCAGTAATGTTACTGACAATGAATAGCATAGGAGGACGCAGACTTAGTCTTCTATATTTAAAAAACATTAAATTCCCAGTTCTGCTGCTCTCTACTTCTGTATCGCTGTCTCCTTCACAAGTGCTGCGGGGCAGAGATGGTAGGGTGGGTTGGAGAAGAGTTCTTTTGCAGCCACCTGTGCTTATTGCCGGTCTGATAACAACTGCACGATTCTCCCTTTTGGAATTAAATCCGCCCTTATAAATTCATGGAGATAAACACACTTTTGCACAGCTTCATGTGGTTGGGGGGGGGGGGGGTTTTGGTTCTGTTTCCAACTTTTGGGTTTAATTATTTCATAACTAACTTTACTGCAGCTACATGAGTGTTATTGGAGCAATATGTTGCCAGGAAGTAGCTGATAATGTTTAATAATTCCTGATTACATTCCTGTTCCAGTCCATGATCATGATTATACAAATGTTTCTGGTGCTATTTTTCAGTACAAATCCTTCTTTTCAGGTTTTTTTTTCTTCCTTGTTGACAGTGTATTGGTCAGAATACAAGAGAAACCAACCTATTTGCTAGTTTAATTAAAGATGTCAGTAAAATCCTTAAGGTTTGCCTGGGAAGGAGCAGATTTACTTGCGGCTTTTATGCACACTGTGGGATTTAAACATTTTGAGAATTGCTTTGGTGATTTTTCCCAGGAGATAAAGGAATGGATTAAGTGGTTTCTGATTATAATTGGTCTGGTTTAAACACTTAAAAATAACTTTAAGAAATAAGAAAACACAAAACAGGTTTTCAAGTAGGGATTTAACTTTTTTTTTTCCTCTAGCTATGTGTTTATTTCAGCTTTGGTGTCTCATTGTGAACTATCAAAGCGTGCTGTACGTAAGGTGGTATATATGTACTTTAGCTGCTCTGAGCAGCAGTCCAGGCAGAGGACAGATGTCTGAAGGAGAAGAAACAAAAGGATGAAATCTGAAGAACCAGCGGGGGAAGAGAAAAGGGAGATGGGGCGGGGGGGAAGGAGCCTTTCAGCCTTTGGATAGGTTATTTGCTCTTTTCAAACAAAGTGGGCTGTGTGTGCTTAAACTTTCCCGATGTTTCCAGGCAGCCCAGCAAAGCCGGCTCCATCAAAGGGAAGGCTCCCACCACCTGTTGCTTAGGTGTTTCTGGCACAGCACCTCTGCGGCTGGCACGCTGCTGCCGCTCCTCTCGGTCGGTGAATTCAATCAGTTATACACAAGGGGCATCACGGAAAAGCTGTTCTGTCTATTTTTCTAGTCAAACACATGGGTTCTTCTTTCTGCCTCCCTTTGTCTCAGGTAGGTGAGCGGCCAATAACAAGGAATTGCTGCCAAATGATTCATGTCGTAGCCATTTAGAAAGGCAGGGGTAGCTTTGGCATAAATCAAAATCTTCAGATGACTAAACCAAGCCTAACACTGTAACCCTCCTAATACGATCAAGCCTTACGATACCAGCTGCGCTGGGTGAAGGCAATAAAACGCGCTGCTGAGCAGTCTGAAAATATAAATTCAACAGCTAAACTTAGGCTTGTGGTGCAAATAAATGTGGATTGCTATTACACATATAGTAACTATAGTTCATCAAAAGTTAGCGATAAGTGAATTCTTGAGAGAAGAGTAAAAAAAAAAAAAAAAAAAGGCCAACCAAGACTTTACAAGCAGGTTTTGATCAGAAGTAGACGCAATAACACAACACATGAAGCAGATTCCGTAGGAGATATGAGACTCTGATCTTACAAAATATTCTAACAGTGCCTATCAAGAAACATTAATAACAGTGTTATTGGCAGAGTATTCATTTAAAGTCTTTCTGTTGGATACAATTAACATTTAGATGAGAGACAGTTATAGGTACTCAGACGATATATACGAAAGAAGCAATGACTCATCTCTCCAACAGTAACAGTACCAAACCTCGCAGTGGGGAAATTGAGTTTCTTCTGGCTTAAAAAAGAAAATATATATATATACACATATAATTTCCATGGACCTTACAGAAGAAATCAGCTTGTTCCGATCAGAAGGATTGCTGTGTACTATTTCCTTATTCAAAGAGGAAATTTCTGTGCAGTTTGCCAGCAGTGGAGTGAATGTATTTAGGGCAAGAGCAGGTAGTGCAGCGGGAAAGGGCTGAGATGGACAACTGGGGTCAGGAGGAGGCTGCTGTGCTCTTCTACTAGGTTTTTCTTCTCAAAGATCTTCATGTAATTATATTAACCTTTACATCAGCCACACGTACACATCAGCAAACGACGGACCTGTGTGCATCAAGGGAGAGGGCAGTGGTGGTGTCCCTATCCCCCGCTCATATAGGAGCGCTTTAAGGCATAAACCAGGACTCGTCTCTTGCTGACGCTGTGTCTCCCTAGTATCAGACCAGACTATTTAGACCCGGATGGAAGGTGAAGAGGATGCTGGAAGAATACATTCAGGCAATGCTTTCCTGAGATTCACATTGTCTCCAAGAAGGTAACAGATAAACCTTGGGGCTTAGATTAATCTCACCAGCTTTTAGTTCTTTAAAAGCTAGTCTAGGCTTGCTCTGAGTTTGACAGAGAGAAGTTTGGCCTGAAAGCCCTCATCCCAGCTAGCTTCAGATCCCTTATTTTTAGAAGGCTGAAGCGATACCTGAATGCAATATAACAGAAGCATCAATGGCAGTCGCTAGTCTAAGTCTCTTTGAACATGACCACGGTGAGCTGGTGGTGAGCTGGCGCAGGAGCCTTTGTATTAGCGAGCCGCCGCTTTCTTCTCTGCATCTCTACCTGCCTGGAGGTCTCTCCACCCAACTGGGTTTTGTGCAGTTTTAGAAGATGGCTGATCAGACAGAAACTAACAAAAAAAAAAGAAAAAAAAAAAAAGAAAAAAAAATTGCAATTGACTGAGATTCAGAAAATCTAGAATTGTGACAAAACTTTCCACTTTAAACACTCTCCGCACTGCCAGGCACTGTTTCGGTAGCTAAGAACATCACGACTGGGTTTAGAGAAAGTGGTACGATAATAATTAATTGAAAAATTGCCTTCTATTCCAAACAAAAAATTTAGATTAAGTGATGCCACAATAAGAAGGCTTGTAATTCTTAAAATGGAGTTATCACCACCGATGTTGCTTTAAATCTGATCTATAATAGCCTGTTAGTAGTTTATTTATATTAATTCTGTATTGTATGTTTTACATTTTGTAGAAATGCCTAGAGCATGCATATTAAGCAGTTAAGAAAATTAATCTGCCTGAGCAGTGATAACATTTGTAGAATGCAATCCTAATGATTAGAAAGACACTTGAAGAAACCGTGCTAAAAGGTGCTGAAATGTTCTTGAAGAAATGCCTCATGTTGCTGCGGGCAGTAATGAAACATTTCCATATAAAGTACTACATAAACACGTATAAAATATAGACATATGTTAGCAGATCATGGAGTGCGAGAGTGATACAGTAGTGATGATTATTTGCAAGTGTTAATGTTACCAAACCTTAAGGTTATCTCGTGGTCTTGGACCCTATCAGTAAATAATTATATCTGAAAATATGTGTCTCTGAAGCTATCAAAAGTAATATACATTCAGCACTTCTGAAATACTGTAGGGTTTATTGAACTGCAGTAGATGACAGTAAATTCCAGTAGATTTATGCTCAGATATCAGTGAACATATGGCTTAAGACATGCAAGTTTGAAATAAAGTTATTCATACTACATATGCTTCCACATGATTAAGTATTTGCAACTCGGGGAGTGATCAACATGCGAAAGGTGAAGTCAAATATACGTTATCCGCACAATGGTAATTTTCTATGCACAGCACATCGCAGTTCTATCAGCGAACCAGAGGAATTTTATCTCCGCGTTCATCTATCAAATGTTTCCCGTGAATGTGTCCATCTACTATGTAAATAGATCTGTTTTTCTAAATATCTATTTGTCTAAGTGAGAATAACCTAGATATTTCCGTAGCCTACTGGACCCAAAATAGCGTCTCAAAAAACCGAACGTACAGTGATCTGAGAAACAGCAGTAACGACTTCAGCTTTGGGAATACAGTCTTAGTGGGCCTTTGACTGGGGCTTTATTCCAAACCTGTTCCAGACCCTTTAAAACCTCATTTTTTCATTGATGACTTTTACATTTGTCCTTACATTAAAAATGCTGTATGTTCCTCGTGCTCCAGGATCTAAAACCACAACTAGCAGAGCAAGTAAGCTGGTTTGAGTATTTCTACTGAGATTATTAGTGTTGTTTTCCTAATGAGCATTTTTTCACATAGGGTTTTTTTTTCCTCAAAATGTTTGCTTGAATTAAAAAACAACCTCTGTACTCAAAAGTGGCAAAACACTTGAGACTCGTTTCTGAATAGTGCTGAGAAAGCCCTCTTTGCATGTCTTTAAAGATATTGCTCCAAGAAAAACAGGAATTTGTAGCTTCAAAACCTTTGTAGGCCTGTAACTTTGAAAGAAATAGTTCCTGAAGGAACTCAGTACTTATCAGGCCAGGCCTTCTAGTTGGTGTCCACTGAAACTACAGAAATTCAAGCAAAACAGACTTGATGACCGTAATCTGTTTAATGGAAGGTGTTTGTCTGCATCACAGAATTACATCATCATTTTCTATGCTATAAAGACCAGAAACAGAAAAATCAGAGAAGTTAGAAATATCATTGTACTGCAGAAATCCTTATATCCTTCTGACTACTTTTATCCATATATAGATGTTTACTTAAGACTACAGTTGTACAGTACATTCCTGAGAAACCTGCTCTGTGCTCTGTCAATACTGATCAAAAAGAGCCCCTGATCATCTCCTTTGGTTCTGGATCAGGCCTGTTCTTGCACAAATACGAATAATATGTAGACCAATGCAGAGTAATTATAAATTAAAAAGGCATGATGGTATTAATTTGCATTTCACAGCTTGGTGCTCTCTGGTTCTCAATCCAATGGTTCTACATTGATTTTTTTTTTTTTACTGCTAATACACTGTACTTTTGCATTGTCTTGAAGGCACATAGACCTAAAAATCACAGCAGTATTTCTGCCGCAGCACTATCGAAAACCACATCCCACAAGCTGTCTGCAGAGTCCAGCCCACGTACGCCGTTTGGGAGAAAGGAATAGATGAGGACAGCGTTGTTTGATCTAAATTTCAAAGGGAAAATTGAAACCATACTTGGGGTGCAAAGAGGTTCTGTAAACAGAATAATCCACGCCCTCTCATTCTTCTCCAAACCCAATTCCTGCGTGAGATGATGAGCTCGGCTCGTACATTTGATGACTCTGGGAGTGAATTATCTCCTGTCGAAGCTGCAGGAGTTGCTGGGACGGGCTCCCGCTCCCAGGCACCAGCAGGTCTCCAGCGCCCCCAGCCCTCTTGCCCCCAGAGCGGCGGGGTCGACGCCAGATCCCCGCTCGCCGGGGACAAAGGGGAAGGGGTATTTCTTTTCATTTGGTACATGACTTGCCCATTAATGATGATAACATGTCAACAGTATGTTACGCATTAAAATTTTACTAAACACAGTGAATAGAAGCTCTTTTGCCAAGTGCTGCGTGCAGCGCATCAGCAAATGTTGGAAGGGGATGCGTTGAGATTCGCAAGCAAAGAATCAGGCAAGTGCATTTTTCAGGTACGCGTATTTCCAGAAACCTACGTCCTTTCCAGAGAGGAGCTAACTTTCACAATGAGTCTCTCCTTTCTTCATTAGCTCTTTATTAGAATTGGGCTAATCAGGTCAGGTAGAATAAAAGCTCATAAGAACCTTCAGCTAAAGATCAGAGGAAGCCATTTTTCCTTTTGAAAATTACATTTCCTTTCTTTTCTCTTTTTGGTTCTTTTTTTTTTTTTTTTTTAATTTTCTGTTCCTCCTGTCGTCATACAGGAACAGATGTGAATGAATTCCCCAATGAAAACTTGTTCTTATGGCATCCCGGTTCAATTTCTTTGTCCATGCCAATCCCAAAAGATTGTAAACAGATATTATTTTAGGAAGATTTTATGATCTGTTTCTTTCAGATCCTTTTAATATTTAAAAAAAGAAGAAGTGAAGAAATCTAACAAAGTGATAGGACTGCAGCTAGAGTGCCATTTTAAATCTGATCATTCAGTAAGTATTGCACTGTTAATAAGAAAAAAAGTTCAGATGGAAAAATATTAAAAAGCATTCTCATAACAGCCTAACAGGGTAGATAATAGCGGTAGTTATCGTAAGAGCTGTTTTAATGAATGTTCCTAATAACAAAATATAAACCGTACATTATCAACGTGATTCCTTGTCATGCCCACATCGTGGTCTGCACCCTACAGTGGTTTAAAACACTGATTTCTGAGCTTACCGGCTTGGATTCCTGTGGGTGGAGGGCGGCCAACTGGATCGCTGCACCGCCATTCATAGCACGATCGCTCGGGCTTCGAAGGTAGTCGCTATAGATACCGCTTTGGGGCTGGATTATGAGTACTGCCAGGTGCTTCAGAAGTATGTGGGATATATTTTTATAGGATATACATGCATTTAAAGGGTTTGCTCTATTTTTAATAGGAAATGGCCTACTAGAAGTAAGAAAGGTCTTGGAGCTTCCTGGGCGAAAGCTACTTGCTCTTTGGCAGAGCACGTCCTTGTGCTGAAGCGGTTTATCGATAGTACCTCGTCACAGTCATCAATATTGAAGTAGCTAAAATTGTGAAAGCTTTGTCAGTTCGAACAGCATGCGTGAGAAAACATGCTGTTGTTTTGTAGCTGTTATGGAAAGGTCTGCAGTGAACAGCAATGTCGATGCGGTATGGGGATTCTCCTTGTCATGCTGGAGGGGTTTGGGATCCATCCTCATCCATCGCAGCTGGCAGCTCCTGTCCATCCCATCTCCCTCATTACTTTGTCCTCTTGGATTCCTGGCTCTTCTCCCCGGGATCCTGCCTTCATTAAGATCTGTCACTTGTGCTGCAGCAAGAGCAAACCTGCTCTTACCCCACCCTGTTCCAAATATTATCCATTACTGTCTCCTTACCTCCTCTACCCTTCTCCTTTCCAGCCCACTTTGATTCTCACTCTCAATTTCTTCACTCCTGTTTCCCTCTTTTGGTCCATTATTTTTTTCTTATAAATCTCTGTTTTATTTTGAGAAAATTTCTATTTCTGATTAAATTTGTCATAAAGGCAGCAGTTGGTGATTTAGTGCAATCGTGTATATTTTACTCCTTGACCGGTCCTGCTGATTATTACTTATTGTAGCAAAATATGATCTGACCTGAGACACTCATTATCTGAGTAAATGCCATATTTTATTTGTATATATTTTTACATGAACATCCTCATCTCCAGCGTCAGCGACCCAAGGACACCCCTGCTGTCCTGGTCTACGGATGATCGCTGGGAAGGAAGGTGCTGCGGGCGGAGGCACGGCTGCTCCGGGGCTGTCCTGCACGTCCTGGGCCACCGCTCGCACATGGCACCTCCGAGGGCGTTTTCTGGAGCCCTTTGCAGCTGAGGCAGGGCTCTGCAGGTGCTCCCTGCGCGCTTCCAGGCTGTGCAACACCCCTGCACAGCTCAACGTGCTCAGCAGAGCTGGCGGCAGTGTCTGAGCACCACCTGCGTCAGCAAGGCAGCCGGGGCAGGCAGAGTCAGCCACACGCAAAAGTGCAGGATAGTGGGGAAAAAAAAAACTTTAAATATTTATTCATTAAAAAAGAAAAATTAAGTGTAATTACGTTTAAAAATTAGATTTTTTTTTTTCCCTCATTCTCATAGGATCTGATGACACCCAAAGCTCTAGTCAGACATAGTTTTTAAGAAGTTTTACTCGCTGAATGTTGCGGGGTGCTCTGAGAAGTGCAGCAAGTGTACATAAATGCCCTCGTACATTCACCAAGTATTAACACATAGCAAAACAAAATGTACTGGCAGACCAAATCACAAGTTAAAGACGAAAATCTCAGCGAAGGTTGACTTAAATCAACTTCAGATGTGAGTCAGAGCCTCTGAGCTCTGATTTTAAAAGCCTCAAACATTGGCCTCGTAGCATCCTTTAAACAGTCAATTTTAAGAACTATCAATATCTGTACAACAAAAGAATTTTTAAAAACCTGAATGAGATTTTTGAAGATCTTACTCAGAAAAAAAGTCAGTTTTGGAAGATTCAAAGAGACTTTAACCCTTTAGAGTAGGCAGTGGGCTGCATTTGTAAGGGGGACTCTGAAACAAAGAGCACAGCAAAGTCGGAGAAACCCTTTACATCCTCTTTTAAACAGAAAAGGATCTTTGTCAATGTTCTTCGTGGGGACTCGCAGAATCTGAATATTCAGGTTAAAAAGGATACACGTGCTAGCTAACGTTTAGTCCTCAGTGAGTAATGGGTGGTGTGGTTCTCAAAAGAGATTTGTTTGAGTTCATTGGTGTTTTATTGTAAAATCCTATTATCAGATTAAAGTCACAAAAGGATAAAACTTAAAGGAGCTCATTATTATAAGATCTCATCTGGCTGACTTAATAATGAACTTGGGTGGTTCTGCAGGGATTTTCCTCATTGGGGTTGGAAGGATTGCTGGCTCACGGTCCTGTTGGTATGATTCTGGTAAGATACGCATGCCATCCCTGCCACCAAAAGCAGTATCGCGATGACCACTTTGTAGCTGAGGAGTGTACGCTTGTCCAGTTATACAGTTCCTCTGGCTTCTGATATTGCTTACAGACTGTGTCATCTGTGAATGATTTAGCTTCGTCTACAACGCGCCTGCTTTCAAAAACCTGGGAAAAAAGTACATAAGTACTTTAAATGAGAGAAAAATAATGTCTCCAAATGACGGTGGGATGGTAGGAGAGAGTTGGAAAAGTCGTGCACTCGCGTTGCGCTCAGAGGCGTGAGGGACGCACCCCGAGCCTTGTACCGTTTCTATTTTTGCTCTCGCAGCTATCTAAACCATAGAGTGATGTCAGTAATGATGGCATTAATCACCCAAGAACCATGAATGCTCTGTAGTGCAAACAACAAACTCCCTTCTAATTCCCTTGGTGGCTTAGAAAAATCAGTGTAGCAGCAGAATTTCACGGAAGCCCAAAGAAATTGCAGACCTGATCTCAGCTACCCTAAAAATTGCTGAGCTCTTGGTGGAGGAGGACCGAGCGAAGTTTGGTCTTGCAGTCTGAGGCCGTGGCCAACAAGCAGGAGGAAAAGACCTGGTCTTGGTCTTCTTCTCTGTCAGGGCAGCTTTCAGCTTTCAGACCTTACCTTGCACAGCTCTGGTGACCAGAAATTGTAGCACAAAACTGGAGCTTTTGTGGCTGTTGTGGTGTTTCTCGATTTTCATGTGATTTGGATTATAGTGCAGCAGACACCAATCTGGATCTAGCTCAACCTGTTTAAAAGGTGTTGGGCCAGAATATACCGTGGTCGTACACAGGCTAGAAAATAAGACTACTGGGGTTGCTTCCAGCTTTGATGCTCAGCTTCCAACACTCACTGAACAATACTTTCAGGTTTCTCAAAGGATAGGTTACATGGTCTGTCTCATAGCTGTGTCGTGAATTCACATTTCTTAATGTTTGAAGCATTTCTAGCTCTATAAGCGATGCTGCGTAGAAAACAAGTTATTGACAAGGTCTGCGGTTATGCTGCTTCTGCTGTCAAGGCATAACGATACGGTGCTGTGAGCTTTCTGACCCGAGCCTGTCTTCTCTTAATCTGGAGACTGTTTCATAAGTCTGCAAATACGAGTAGAGACACCGCGTTTGTGCTATTATTGATCCGCTGCTTGATGTTGGCTAAGTTTAACTGAGTTGTATAAAACTAAGCTATTCAGAGCAAAATCTGGTGCACACATAAAAAACTTGGCTGCTTCCCCATGTGCCGCTGAGATGCCTTACCCCTTTATTTTTGTGGTTGGGGTTTTTTTTTGGCTTAATAATGTCACTGCATCTTAAGATGGGCTTGACACTGTCCCAAGCAAAGCTTCCCTTGACCTGTAGGGTAACACAAAATAGAAATTTAAGAATCTAATAGGAGAGCCACAAAAGTAAATTTGGGTCATTTCATTGACTTTACAGGGCTTTTGAACAGGTCTGATATGTTCCTGCAGCAGAATTCTGTAAGATGTCTCATCAGACCTTTGGAAAGGTCATTATACTCCATCAAATAATCTGCAGCAGATCCTCCGTGACAGGGACATTGGTATGCTAAAACGAACCGAAATCACCAAATAGTTTCATAAAGAACAGCCTACAGAAAAGAATAGCTTTATATTCCTTTTGCAACAGGCCTTGAAGGGAATCAGCATCCCTGGTCTAGGGTTTTGTCTGGTGCAATTTCGCTGACTTCAGTGACAGGACAAGCTGGCGTGAGACCTCTGCACACTTTAGTCTGTGTGTCAGCTTCTTCTCTTAAGCCCTCAGCCTCCAAGCAGCAAGCAAAATTATTTTTAAGCCCACTTATGTCGTCTTATAAATATTATTTGTCTTTTCCTTCTTCCCACTATGTTAATTATACAGCATTAGATCTCTTGAAAAATAAATACCCCAACTGCCAAAACTAGAGCGTGGCAGTGAGAACATAGTAAGACTGCTTTTTTGGAAAAGAAATAATATATTTTCACAAATACTTATTGACGTTCTAGAAACTCCATTCTGGTACTTTTCGGCACACTTTAATGCGCAGCAAACACTTTGCTATTTGACCACCCCCTGGTAGGGTTTCCATCCTGGGCACTCGGTGGAGCAGGAGACCTGATACACAGAGCTGCATACTCCAGTACGTCACTTTAAACCAAGCCTTTACCATCTGTTTCAACCTCTAATTACAAATGCAAAATAACACAATTCACAATTGCATCATAAAAAAGTAAAATATAAGTGATTTAAATGCATGTGTGTGTTCCTTATGCAAGGCAACATTCATCTGTTATGTTTTACCATCTTTTAGAAACAACTCCGGGGTGAAATCCCTCTTTGTGGAGGGAAGAAAAATTATTTCCTTGTAAGGCGGCATTTTTTTAAGGGATGTTTCCAGGTTGTTATTGCACTTTACGTATTTCTCTCTCCATTAAGTCTCGTCCTTCTTCTAAAATAGCGGTATTTATGTCATGGTGGGATGGGGATGGTCTGTCCAGAGCAGTCTGCTGTCCTCGAACACACAGGTTGGGGACTTCTCCAGCCAACCGTGCTCCCTCCTGGCTTCCCACAACGTCAGCCATGTGCTACTGCTGCTTCCCCCTGCTTTTCTAGATCTGAATTTATTTGTAACGTTATGTTTCCATAGGCTTTTTCAACCTATAGGTGGAAATATCTGTTAGTTCCAGCCAGTTCATCTCCTTCCCAGGGTGAAGGCATTAGTCATTTTAAAGGCAGCCTTTAGTTATCCCCCGTCATGGAGCTTTTCCATGGTTTCCCATCCTGGGTGATGGTGCTGCGAAGCTGCAGTAATATGTACCCAGCTTTCTAAAAAACGGCATTGATTGGGTTTCTTTTTTGTTTAAGACATTTGTAACATTCCATTATCACTGTAACACATGCGTGCTTAACTCTCTATTTCCGTTTCAGTTCACCAGCCACCTCTCTTGGTCTTGAATAAGCAACTTGTGATTTCTCAATGCCTTTTTCACGCTGAGATACCCCAAACCAAAGCTGGCATGCTCTCCAGGCCCCCCCACTTTCCCCCATCCACACCTCTGCCTTGAATAGAGACAATACCTCGATGTGGGGGAACAGCAAACTAAAAAATTAGTTTCCTGGGGAGAAACAAGTGATTCACAGTTAGCAGCTACTGGGGAGCATGAATGGCTTTCTGAGCTCAGGTCTGCTGGTGAGCAATGAATATTTTAAATGTAGCGTATACAGTGAACTTCTGAACCCTGCAACATTTGGAGCCTTTCTGGAGAGTAAAATCCAAGCCATGCGATGTATCAAGCCTTACTGCATGGTCTGTATAGCATACATACTTGCAGCCTACGCACAGCCCGCTGTCCTGGGCTTTATCCTCCCCTTCCCCTCCTCTCTTCATCAGCATACTTAAAATACGGGTCCAATATATTAAGGGATTGAACTTCATGGATTTAAAATGAAAACTGAAGAATTTGTTTTCACTCTAACATGAAAGGCACAATTAGCAAGGGCGCACACCCCTTCCCAGCAACAGGAGACTTTTCAATTACTTTGAAAGGCTTTGGATCAGGATCTAAAAGAGCAAAGACTTACTCCTGACAAAGATGCTTGAATAGGGGTGGAAACCTGTTAATCAGACTCTTATGGCACACTAGATGCTAAAATCAAATCATCAGCATGCTTAGTGCCTTTACTTAAACTATGCCATAGGCGAAGTGATGGTTTTGTAACTAAGGAATCCCGGAGGATAACTAGTTGTTGTTGTAATTCTCATAATTCTCACTACCTATTTCCAATGCATGTTAAAAGGTTACAAATGCAACCCGTTTATTCAACCTCATGGCAAACACCTGGGAGAGTCCTTGTTTCAGCTGTGGGAATGGGGAGGTGAGGATGCCTGCTGCCGGGGAGCGAGAGGAGAGGCATTTAGGAGTTGTGCTGAGCACAGCCTGGGTGAGTGTGGGGCCACTGGGATGTACTGGTCCTTACCTGGGGGTTGGGAAGGGCAGTAAGGCTGTGGGTGATTGGTGTTCTCTGACAACGTGCTATCTTACAGGGATGCTCCTGCCACCTCTGTTCCTTGCCTTGGAATTTTGTCTGGCAGCTGAAAGGGATTAAAAATACTTATTATGCTATCAGATTATAAAAATACTTATTATGGTATTGGATTCCAGCTGTGATTTTAATCCTGGTGAGGCTATGAGATACCAAGAAGAGGAAAAGGAGTTACTTTTTGGGAACGTTCTACAGATTTGCACGTTGCCTGCTCTAACAGTTGCCAGCATTTGGCACCCTGGCTAGTCACAGCCATTTTGGAGGTACCTGTTTCCGTTTTCCTTTTCTTCCAGTCAGCTGCAGTTTTATTTTTCTTAGCAAGCCATTCTGTACTCTGGGTTTTTTTTTAAAAAGCTTTGTCATGGGACTTTTTTTTTTTCCCTATATGTAATTTGGTTTTGAAGTTGTCAGGGAACATTACTCTTAAGAAAAACAACAAGTTCACCCATATTATGGATCAGTTTTATTTGAAGAAAATATAGTTCTATATGCACCAAGATTAAGTTATTTGGTAATAAGAGGTTTTGGGTCCATTCCCTCTAGAATGACATAGTCCTGATGAAACAATTGCTAAAAGGAATTAATTGTAAATTAAGATAACCTATGCTTAAAGGAAATTGGCCTCAGATAGCCCAGTAAGTTGTTTTTTTCATAGACTTGCTTATTATTTTATTCAAAAGCTTGTTCAGAATAGACCCATTAGCTGGTCATATTCACTAACTGTGAGCTTGTCTTTTCTTTGGCTTATAAAGGCTTTGGATTGAGGTCAAAAAGAAAAAGGATGTAGTAGGCAATTTTAAATTGCCAATTTTTCTCATTTCAATATCAGTTTTGTTTGGCTTGTTTGCATTATGCAGATGAAGCTGTGGTACCAGAGCCTAAAACCCTGATGGTGTCCACACAGCCTTTTGGGCTGCTGAGGTGCCAATCTCCAGCCCAGAAGTTTCCCTTGGGGGCTGAGGGCAAGACCTTGAAGTTTATTCTCCACCATTTTGTTCCTTTCCCTTACTCTGGTTTGCCTGCAAGAGCATGATCTCCTGTGCGTCGGTGATGCTGCTTTACTCTGTGCCATAGATAAACCTCATCAGTGTTTTCTTACTGTTCACACCACGTTAACGCAAATACCAAACAAGAGGTTTTTTAGAGATCCCCTTTTTCCAGCTGGGTATTTTTTTTTCCTTGGACCTGAATGGAACTTAAAAAAATAGTTATTTTTCTAAGGGAACATGCCTGGAACCTGTGAGGGGCTTTCTTGCTATTGTTCTTTCAGGGCTATAGATTTTCTTGTGAGAAAAAACCCCACCTAAATAATTGACGTTGTCTTTCTATTACAAACAATAGCCTCGTATCTCCAGAGATGTTGTGTATTATAAACTAAGCAGTGATTTGAACTCTCCCTGGTTGTGTATCTCTGTGTCTTTATAGTAACATAGTAGGGCATTATAAGTGTCATTTTAATACGCAATGAAGATTAAAGAGTCATAGTTTACCAGGCAAGTTTCTGTCCAAATACACTGCTTGACTTTGGTCTGGGTAAACCACTTGAGGTAGGTGGGATAATGCCTTGATAAGGAAATGATGGGTGATTGCAGCTTAATTTGAGGCAGATTTTTAAACCAAGCTTTGGTGCAGCTTCATGTTTCTTTCTGAAGCAAGGCAGGCGAAACCATAGGCAGTTTCACAGAAGAAATTACCTTTACAAAAGCTTATAATTTTTTTTAATAGCTAGGTAGTGTGGTCTTAATATAGCTAAGATATTTTTGTCATATCACTTCTGAATGAACACCCATGTTACATCTGTAATGTAGAAGTAGGCTTGTGGCTTACCCTGGGGAGAAGCCATTTTTATTGTGAACTTCTAAGGTTTTCTGTAAATATGAAGGAGGCTTAATGGGCATGGTATTTGCTTGGAATTTGCAATAAGTGTATTGAGATGTTCTCACTGGTACAACTTTGCGGGACAGAAGTGTATTATTCTAAAAGAAAGAGCATTGTGGTGAAAGCTTTAAGATGATGAACAAGATACCCATCCTTTATCACTGCATAGGGGACTATATCTGCTATCCCTACTCTCGGCAATTCACAGCTGCCTTGTTTCAGATTCAGTGGTTTTGTCGTTTTGGGGACATCTGCAGCCGTGGCGTGAGGCAGGGTGCTCTCCCCATGTACGGGCACGCGCTCTGCCCCGCGCCCCGTCCTGCTTCGTGGGCTGAGGAGAGCAACGCGACAACATTTACTCAAGTCAAATTGCTCACTTCATGAAAGGTTAAACAGCTATTTTGCAGTGGTTAATCTAATAAAACAAATTCTATGTTAGCTTCAGACTCTAGCCACCATTTTTTTATTTTTGAGGAGTGTAGTGACTTTTTTTAAATCCATATATTTTTAGACTAATCGTTATGTTAAATATTTTCTAGCATTGCATCTTTATTTTCTTTTTCCTAAAAGCACCGTTCATGTTAGTTGGAGAATATTGCTGCCTACCAGAATGTGAAAATAGGTTTCATTCAATTAATGAACTGGAAACAGGAAGACATTACATAGTAAATGAGGTTTACATATGATAATGCTGGATTTGTCATGTTAAAGATTGCTTCCTTTCAGCTCCCCGAAAGGACTAAATTTTGCTTTTGTGCAGATTGTACAATGTTAATAAAAAGAGAAGGTTCTATGGAAAGTATAACAATAAACTAAATCTATAATTCTAATACGCAGAAAAGAGCAATGATATTTTAATACAAACGCAGATCAGAGGTAGGTAGTAGCGTTCAAAGCTAAAGGCTCAATGGCAGCGTTGTAACAGACTCCATAGGTAGAGCAGAGTGTCTCTCCTATGCCTTGAATGCTGTACATCCCCATGCACGTACGCTGGGATGGGTGTGGAGGAGGAACTGAGGCTTCACCTGCTCCTTTGCCCCCATTTCAGTGAGAATAAATGACATCCAGTGACCAGAAAGCAGTGAGCCCCTACCCAATGCTCCCTGAAAGCTGCTTCCCTTCACAGGCGGCACCGGTTTGGGCAAAAGAGCTGCCTGGTCCCAGGCAAGAAGAGGTGGAGCAGTGTGGGTTTTGGTGGTTATGATTCTTTTTCTTCAGTAATATATTGTACCTTTTAAAACCTAGCCAATTAAACTAAGGTAACACACAACAAACATTCTCCGATCACTTCAGTGTCACCGCCTGTTATGATCCAATTGTAAGTCTTGTACAATTTGTTTTCCTTAATGTTGATATAAAAAGGCATATTACAGAATCTTGGTAGTTTTTAATAAGGAAGCAGAAGAAACATTGAAAATGTGATTTGAGGGTGAAACACTCAGAAAGCAGAAGGGAAAATAAAACCTGAAAGGAAAATCTTAAAAGACATTATAAGTTGCAGATAAGTCTCATTGTTCTGTGTGCTCTAACCCACCCTTCCTAAGTGCATATTGACAATATTTATAGGGGGTTTTGTTAATGTGTGTTTTAACCAGGCTGGTAGCTCGGTTAGTTTAGTTTAATACTCATCCCTTGCTCTGCAGAGACTATGGGGGTGGGGTTGGTTTTGTCTCTGTAATTAGTAACTCTCCTTTGGTGGTTCCCACCTCTGCATTTCCCACTCCTCCCACTGACCTGGAGCAAGCGAAGCTCCAGTAGTCCCCAGCACCGGGGCTATGCTGGTCCTGCCCTCCTTTCTCTAGAGGGAAAGCAGCTTGTGCAAGTCATCTCCTGTATGTTTTTGTGTCATGGAAGTTGTCTTAAAATTTCAAAGCAATTACGCTAAACTTCTCTGGGGGGAAAGAAAGTCTCTTTCTGGCTTTTCCTCTGGAGGGTGTCGAAGGCGGTTGGTCAGCATGCTTGTAAGAGTAGCCTTTCACCAACTGGAAGACTGTTAATTATATCTCTCCCTAATTTTTCTCCTTATTAAACTAAAGAGCATCCTCCTATTCCCTGAGTCATACTTCTTCAGCCCTGACCATTCTTGCAGTTCTCAGCTGGACTTTGATTAATTCTTTCCAGTTTCTTTGCACCTTTTGTAATATAAGCTCAAGATGGGATGCAGCGTTCTAGCTGAGGCCCCATCTTAATGAGGGTAAGATAATCACCACAGTGGTCTCATCTAGGTTGTTCTTGTTAACAAATCCCTGAAATTACCTTTTCTGGAGCAGTTTCATTCCGTTATTTGATACTGAGCTCGTAGGCCACTGTAACTTCGAAACTCTTCTCTGTAATACCGTTCCTTTACTGGCACTTTCCCATTTGCATTTGATTTCTCCTCTGTAAGTGTAAAGCTTTACACTTTATTGAATTTCACCTTAATTTCAGACCATGACTCCAAACTGTTAATATCTTCTTGGATTTTGATCCAGACCTCCCAAGGGTTCCCACCATCCCAGCTCCTCAAAGTTGCAAATTTTATAAATGTAATCTTTTTTTTTCCCCCTTTTAACTGAGTCATTATGAAAATATTGAACACAGCTGGAGCAAGGACAGGTCCCCAAGGAATCTCACCTGAAATTTCGTCCAGTTTGACAGTGAACCATTGATAACTACTCCTTGAGAGCAGTTTTTCAGCCAATAGTTCCCTCCACCTTCTGGTAATTTTGTCTAGTTCTAGACCATATTTTCTTAGTTTTATTATAAGAACGTCATGTGAAACAGTATCAGAAAGCTTACTAATAACAAGATGCATCACGTTGACTGCCTCTCCCTTATCCACAAGGCCAGTTATCCTGTCAAAGAGAGAAAGTAAATTGGAGAGCTCTGCGCATGAGACTCTCATCAAGCCATTTGAGTTATGATCCCTGCAATATTAGATAAATATTGCAGAAATAACAAATATGCTGGGTTTTTTTCTAGGCTACCACTGTAAGCCAGTTTGCTTGTCTGTTGTAGGGGTTTTGTTGTTTTGGTTTTTAGTGGGGTTGTTTATTTTTTTTAAATAATCTGGTGCTGTGAGATTAAGAATATTGGTTTGAAAGCCAAAAGCCATTATCTGACTGTTGCCAAAGACAAAAATTAGGGTGGGAGCAACAATCCTTCCTCCATAATAGTGTTTTCTCCATTTCAAGCTGATCAGGAGGAAGTGGATTTAGAAGTGCTTTAAATTATTTCACATCGTTTACCGGTAATCTAACCAGCGTGTACTGCATGTACCCTAAGTGCTGATTTTTTTAAAAGCGTAAGAGGAAGAGCAAAAGAACTTTTTATTCTAAGTCATTCTGTAATTTACACATTTTTGTATCAACCCACTTACTAGTGCCATACATAAGTGTTTCCTCTGAACAGATTTAATTTTTAATTTTCCTGAATCAGTGTTAACCAGGAAAAAGGTAATTGTTGTCAAGAGTATTCAAACTGTCAGAATATCATTCAATCTAAAAGCTGTTAGAATCTGTGCAAAAGTAATTACTGAAACTCTATTCAACTGTAATAATAACCTGCCACTGATGACAGCAATTACTGGGGAAAGTGTAATAGAAATCAAAGGCGCATTTTTCTCTGACAAGTACATTTCTAACTAAGGTTTACATTGGTTGAATAGTGTTGACAATGATGATGTGCTGTATCACTCTTAATCACGGTTGGCATGATGTTACAGTTTGAACTGCTCACTGTTAGAGGGGGACTAATTGCGTGTTTCATTTGACACTGTCCATGCTTTCTGTACATAGGAATATATATTATAGATGAGCAGAGTTTAAGTGTTGTGCCTCATTGCCTGACTCGCATCCTTTTTAAGTGCAGGTTATAAGTACTTTTGCATTTAACATAAAGCCTCCAATTAGATTCAGGATGAGCCAGTTAGGTCAGCTTCTAGTATGTACAAAACACAGAGGGATGGGAAGGAGCACCGTGGCAAAAGTCAGCCCACCTTCTGCTTCCCGGCTAATGAAGGTCATGCAGAGTCCTGCTCCTGGACTTGCCTCCCTAGGAGGTGTAGCTGTCTGATCAAAAATAGACTTGAGAAGATGGTTCTTCGGTGCTTCAAATCAGTAAGGAGTCACTGAAGCAAGGAGCCTGCCATTGTTGTTGATATTATTGTCAGTTCTAAGCGTCAGTGCTTCCCTTCAACTCCAATAAAAACCAAGACCTACTTTGGCACACACAAGGTGCCAGTAGGAATAATTACCCTGGTTTTGGTGGGCTTTGGTTAGAAGATCTAACTGTATGCATAATTTGGAGAGAGAGAAAGAAAGGACGTCCTTCCTGACAGCATTTATTCCTTTATTGATGAATTTTGCCTGATTTTTCAGCAGCAGATGAGAAGTTTCCTCCAGAACATTTTCCTGTTGTGAAAACTCCTTAGAAACAGCTCAGTTTCAGAATAATCCATCCCCAAATCTGTTTCAGTATCCCTCATGTGTGCCTCCCACAACAACCCCCGTTTCTGAGAACAAGCTCAGGAGCACTGTCCTTTGGCAGCAATATTGGGGCAGGTGTCTGGAGAGCCAAGTGGGTTGGTCCTGCTCAGTTGTTCTCAAAATAATTCCAAAAATATGTTAAGACATCACAGAGGGAGCTAATTTTAGCAGGGTTTTTTGCTGCCTTTGGGTCCATCAGAGTAGCTTTGAGGACTGAACCCGTGCAGGCGATGACGTGCAGGTCTGGAGCAAAGATAATGAGAGCAGTTTCAGAATACACTGATGGTCAGGGTTTCATGCAAGAAATTAGGTCTATTGATTTTTATAGAGTGGAAAAAATGAAGATAACTGGGTGACATTGTGCAGTTGATCGCATTTCTCTTGTGAGGGTGGTTTTGTCCTTCATGTGTTTCTACAGACTATAAGCCCACGTTCATTACAAAGGCCAAAACTCACGGTTGTTTCACGGCAGAGCCAGCTACCTCCACTCAGCAGGAAAATGCAGTGCAGAATTCAGGTAGAGAGTAGGGAGACACAGAAGTAAACAGTCTTTCTGAGGCCGTTCCATAGGCTATACCTGTCAAAGTTAATTCAAACTGCGTGCAGAACTTCGTTACGCTTCCAGGAGGCTTTCTGAAATGGCTTTGAGGTGGTGCCACACCGCAACGGAACAACTGACCGCCCCTGCAATACCGTTTCCCAAAGATATTTCTGAGCTTTTACAAACCACTTGCACGCCCTTTAATGTGTGAGTAGTCCCAGTAGACTCCTGGGATGATCTTGTGGACTTAAACGCATGCCTGGTTGGTTATTGAATCAGGGCCTTGCTTGGCTCCAGATAGGAGCCTGCTGGGAGGAGTTCGTTGTATCGTTCTACTTATTGCACTAATTGCCTATTTATGTTTTCTGACAGCCAACACTACCCGATAATTTTTATAAACAGAGGCTCTTTCACAAAATCCACTAAATAAAAGTCACAGCTCTTGTAAACCAAAATGATTTTAAAGGAAACTTGATTTTTTCCCCCTCTGATTTTCCTATTGATGTTTAACAGTTGCATCAGACTGGGTCCCTGGTGTTCTGTTAACATGTGGCTCTCTTTTATTATAACATAACAATAATGCAATTCAACTGAAAACATGTGTTAAAACACTCTTAGATTTTGCGCACACCTTATTAATTATACTAACTGCAAAATGACGGGGTCTTTGACAATCGTTTCTATAAACTCTTTGGGTTTCTAAAATGATGGACTACCTGAATGAAGGTAGTGCTTTTCTGGTTTATTGAATGGTTGCAGGCAGGCGTCTGCGTAACTAGGCAATACGTATATTTATGTACACCGTGCTGACGAGCAGTTGCGCTTCGTTCCTTAGTTGAAATAAAAGACATGAGAATGACTAACACCACAAACACACCAGGACCTCCTCCCCGATTGGAGTTTTCTACATAAGAGAAGAATAACGTGAGCTGCGTCTGAAATACCTGAGGAAAGAGCCTGTGCAAAATCTGTGCCTAGCATTGCTCATTACAGATGCTGGATTATTTTCTTACAGGGATGCAACCGCAGCAAGGTGGCACAGGCCCTCTGCCACGCGCAGGGTTTCCATACGGCTCTCTGCATAGGATGAAAGCACCCAGGGCAGAGCTCTGCCTCCACGGCAGCCCCTCCGCGGGCAACACGGCTGGTGTGACCATCAGCCATCCTTTTTACAAGGTGATGGGAGACAATGTAGGGTTTGACAACCTTTTTCCTTCTGGAGCTCGTGCAAACTCTGAGTTTGTGTGCTTGTGGAGTTTGCGCTTCCACGTCCGGGCGGAGAGACTGGGCAGCAGGCTCTGTGGCTTGCAGGTGCGAGTGTGTGAACCACATGTGTAATCCAATTATACCAAAGGGTAGCAATCTCTCCCACTATCCCCGTGCAAATTTGTTTGGTAATTTACAGGAATTTAGAGACATCATTACTACTGATGGTTTTCCGTTTACCCTTTCGCCTCTCCAATGCTATGCTTGCTGACAGTGTGTGACAAATCCCCATCATCGAGTCCTTAGAAATGATTAATTGGGTTTCCCCCAGATTAGGACTTGGGTTTAAAAACAAAAAGACAGCTACTTGCTTTCTCTTTCTTCCACGTCCTTAAAGGTTCATATTTTAAAGCTTTCCTCTGAAAACCTGAGGGCCATAATTACTTTTTTAAAAATCATGAGCGAGAGAACTGAGATTAACGGAGATCATAGAGATAACATAAATCCATTGTCTCAAGAGAGCTGAGACTTTAAGAAAAATACTAATGATCACAACCTTCTGACAAAATTATCAAGTCTGACAATCCAGGGTGTTTGCTAGAAAATTGTGAAGTGTAAATTCTAAGGCTCTTTTGAAAATGGCAGATGCAAGAGACCACATTTTAAACCCAGATCCCTTCCACTCATTCTTCCAGCCCTGACCAATCTCTCTCCCGCTTTGTTCCAGCCCTACATTTCTTTGTTCTTGTTGTTGCATTTCACCATTGCCTTCTCAGTTTGCTTTAGCAGCAAACAAAGGAGCTGGTAGTTGCCAAAAAAGGGTGGGAAGAAAATTTGCAAGAAGCCAGAAGAAGGTGGGCAGTAACAGCACAACTGTGGTTGCTCCTCCAGCGCAACTACGGCCACCGCGGGCCAACGGTGCTGCTGGGGTGGGCTGCAGACACGAGCGCTTGGCCCGCTGGTCTTCTCCAGTCATGTCGCCCAGGCACCAGTTCTCTGTGTCTGGGTCACAGCTGCACCCTGCCTGGAGCTGGGACCCCTCCTGGGTTTGTACAGTGGGGAAAAAGCAGGAAAAGAGGAGCTGCTTCGGGGACCTACCTCCTCCGTTTTGATTCACGTGCACCTGTAGGCTTCAATGTCTCTTTGGTTGCCATCAGTTCGGACTCTGATATTTTTCAATATTTTACTTTCCTTTCTCAAGGTTTTTGTTGTTTGGTTTTGTGGGGTATTTAAAAATATTTAGTGCTGCTCATGGTTAATATGAGTTTTCACTCTTATGGCAAAGTGTTGCTACTTGCTGAATTCATTAACCTCGGTTGAAGTCGCACAACTGAGTCTTGTTCCAGGTGTGTCAAATGGAACCATATTTACTACTTGTTATTGAAATTTCATATCTAAGTTGAGGCCCAAAGCTGCTATCAACTGGTATTTGGCCACTGATATATAATAATGCTGTGCTAATTTACACGAGCTGAAAATCGGCTCAAAATAAGAGAGCAGTAGCAGGGGTTTGTTATTGCAAGTTGACTTCTCCAGAAGCTTCTCTCACTACAGTAGGAGACTGGAGAGGAATCAAAAAACCTAAAAACCAGAACAATGAAATGGAGTGAAAGTGCCTATTATATGATTAGGCTTCTGGAGACCTAGAGCAACCTGTATCCAATGGAAATAAGATGACTGTAGACCAGGCTAATAGCAACAGCCATTTTCTCCTCTTAAATATTGCACTCACTCTGCAGAGCTGAGACAGCCTTAGAGCTTTAGTTTCTCTTTCTGCAGGAATACTCCATCACTGATATTTTTGCCTTTATACAAGTTTACGTTCAGTCAAACTGAACACTAATAAACAGGGGTACCTGAATTAAAGATGCATCATTACCATCTCAGCCTGGTGTGACCACCTCAAATGGACAATCACAGAGAAGATGGTATCCAGGCCCGTGATGAGACTTCAATGTGTGGCAAAGGACAACATCTGCCTTGCAAAATTCTACTTGCCTACATAATCATGCATAGCTTTCTATTGTTCCAGGAGTTACTCAAGCATATAATAGAGTTTCAATGAGTTCAAACCTCCTGTTTTAGATGGTGTTTTAGTGAGTTGTTTTTCTGCCTCAGCATGGATTAGGTTTTGGGTTGGGTTTTTTTGTTTGTTTGGGGTGGGTTTTTTTTGTTTGTTTTTTTTTTTTTTTTTTTTACAGCCTTGTCAGACCCAGGGCAGCACATGGAGAGAGGGTGAAGGAAATCACGGCTTGCAAATGCTGACTACACAGCTGTATCACAAATTCTGAAATGTAGGAAACAAAAATATTACCTGAAATACCCTCATGATACCTGCTCAGTAACCCTCTGCCTGTTAGGGAGAAACAACCCGCTGGCCCCAAATGCCTCTTGTGCCGTGCACAGGTTCTGCATCCGCGGGTGGAATTTCAACCTGGTGTGAACGAACTCGCATGGCAGAGCCAGGGCTGCACCCAGAGAATGGCGGCTCCGGACAGGATTTATCTCTAGGGGTTTTACTGGCAATTTGGTGTGCAGAGTCACCATGATAGTTCAAGGAACCTATTCAATCTGTCTGGGGTCACATAACGAGTCACGGGCAGTGATGCTGGATCTAAAGGGTCCTGTCTTCCCCCCCCCCCCCCCCGCCCGGACCTTGTGCAATTTTTGTCATAATAGTTTTATGAGGAAAAAAACCCATAAAAAATAATATCTTACATGGTTCTGGGCCTACGTTGTAGTACATACTTTTAATTTAAGTACACAAGTGATGGACTTGTGGAACAGGAATGGGAACGTGGTATGTGTGCCAGCTGAGGCAATACCTGCGAGTTGATGCCACCCTCCGTGCCAGTGGCTGCCTCTGTTAGCCTGCTGGTCAAGTAATGCGTGCTCATGCTCCTAACTCTCCTCAGCCAAGTTGGTTTAAACTGTTTGAATTACCAGTCCCAGCTATCCCAGCAGATTTTTTTCTTTCTTTTTTTCTTTTTTTTTTTTCTTCCCCCTGAAGAGAATTAAAGTGCTCATTTGAACTGCTTTGCCAACAGATCCGTTCAAAACCTCCAGCAAGCGGGTTTTAATGAGCAGCTGGGGGATTAACTTCTTCCTGGCACAGGCTGCTCCTAAAGAGGCTATCTGTGCATATCCTTAAGACATTTTGAGAGTGAACATTTTTATATCTTTAAATCGTATTAAAAGTGACTTCAGGTGTTGCACTGCTTCACGTCATTTGATTCCTTAAGACTGCATGGTGCCCACATCTGCCATTAGCGCGTCCCTTTAATGATCAAGGCTGGACTGTTCAAACGAGCTTAAGTTAGCACTCCAATCCCTTGGGTAGCCAGCAGGACAGATTTGAACACATCAGTCCTGCTTCTTAATTAGATCCCAAAATCAAGCAATGTTTTAAACCGTTCTTGCATAATTGCTATCTTAGTTAATTTTTCCTAAGGATTTTTCAACCTTGATTTAGAAGATTACATCAGTTGTGCACTTAACTTTAAGTATGTAAATAACCTCATCTCTCCACAGCAATAATTTAAGCAGCCGTTAAGTCATGTGAACACCTTTGGAAGTTAGGTGAATGCTTAAACGTTTTGCTCAATAGATGTCTGACATTAAACAGGTATTTATGTGCTTCGCTCCACCAAGGCCTTAAAGTTACAATTTAAGTAGATAGATGCCTTCTCCCAGTGACTGGGATAAAAGATCAGTGAGGGAAGGTGGTGGGAAAGTGTGTCAGAGGCAGTGGTGGTTCTGGAGAGTGCAAGAATGGATTAGAAAACTTTCCATCTCTCTTGCTTTCATTTTTCAAGCACATTTAAAAAAAAGGAATCTTACCCTTTTCTCCAGGTGAGTGAACAAAAGGGCTGCTTTCAAAACAGCTGCATGTACATTTTCCATTTCTTTCTGTGTGTTTGGTCACTTGAAGAAAAAAAAACCCAAGACACGTCTGGCAGGCAGATGTGCTTTGAGAGACTTCTCTGCGCGTTCTCGGAGGGAAAACGTTTAAAAATGAAAATAAACTCGCTAAGGGCCATTCGATGCACAGTGCTTTTTAGCCATTGTTCTGTTACATGACCCATCGTTCTGCCTTAATACACACACAGGAGCAAGTCCCCCTGTTTTAGAAATGGGAAACCATGCTGTTTGTCTTCTGTTTTCTCCGGTGGACAGCAAGCTGTTATTGTCACACTCTCTGTTTATATTTAATGCAAGGAGGATACAAGTCCTTTAAAAAAAAAAGTCACTTCAGTGGTACTCTATGCATTTCTATTCCTGAATATTAAGTTCCAATTTTTATAGCCTTAGCTCAATCTGTGGCTTCATAAAACATCATAAATTGGAGCTTAGCTTTACAGGCAAGCAAGATGATTTGATAAGCATGGGATTGCCCCTACTACATCAAATAACCCTTCCTCTCTTAGTATCCAGAAGCCCTGAGTTATGGCACTGGTTCAGTAGCCAGCCAAGAGATATAAGAAGCCCTACGCAATTAACTTCTTGCATCTTGTCTTTTTCTTTTTTTTCCAAGGGGAAAAAAAACGAGAAAAGTTCTTTTAACCAGGTATTTTCTTCCAATTTTACCTCGTAGTGAAGTCAGCTAAGTGCAACCTCTTGTCAGCACAATCATTATCTATAATTTACATGCAAGAAGCAACAGAAACTTTTAGGATGAAATGAATGTAAAACCAGAAACCTCTGCCGGTTCCATCACCCAGCCTTGCAAGTACAGTAGCTATGTCAGGGACTGTATTAAGAGCTATTAAAATGGCTTTGATGTATTGCTGGGTTTTGGTATGATTCTGTAGGTTTTATTATTCCTCTGACTATCATTTGCTATTTTTAAATGAAATCTACTATTATGGGATATGAGCAGCCTGCCCTTCAGAGGAGACTCTGCACCAATAGCCCTTCTGCTCATCTTCAGTGGCGTGTACGGGGGACGCGACGATCCCCTGGTAGTGCAGTGTCCTAGCCACCATTTACACTATTTATCATCAAAGAAGATTCTGATATCCAAGGTTGTGTGCAGGCACAGGAGCTGCATACATAATGGCTCTGTTGTTTGGTGCTGCAGCCCGAGAGCTGGGTGCAGATCGCCGTCGGGGCTTACAACCCACCGCCGGTCCCTCTGGCTCTGCCCCTGTGAGCCAGCGGCGTGGCCCGGCGGCAGCCGAGTGGAGGTGCTGGTCTCCCCAGATTCTTTTCCTTGGTCCAATCTTATTCTCTTTAGACAACCCACCTTTCTCCATCCACGGTCCGGTAGCGCTCACCCGGTCTGCTGCGTGGGGTTTTGGCAATGTGGTTTCCACAAAGCCCTGCACAGTGATTTTTAAGGCTAATTCAATACTCGGGTGACATGTAGTGGTGAGAAAAACAATGAGATTATTGAGAGAAGAATAGCATTTAATGAACACTGAAATGTATTATTCCCTTTTTAGCAGAGCTGCCTAAAAACTATTGATTTCGCTACCCACAGATTTCTAATAATAAAGAATTTAAAGCCTTACTATCATTCCCCCAAATCAGGTTTGTTTCCAGCGTGACTGAACTCATAAATTCACCAGTTAGAACTATGGGGCTTGGACCCCCCAAATTAACAAATTCCTCTTCAAGTCTGACAAAGCGTGTTGTTCACCTGCACCTGCATCTTGGGGCTCAGCATTGCTTAGCCAGAAAAACAAGCCAAGAGTGGTTTGCCCTGTTTGGTGGTTTGCCTTTTCCCTCTGGCTCAGGGTCTTCATGAACCCCTCCCTGTGCATGCTTATTTTCATAACTCTATCCACAAATATTCTTATGTGACATCCCTTTGATCAAAATTAACGATAAAAGGTTGTTTTGTCCTCGCCCATCACTCTAACTATCCTCCCATTAAATTTCTTAGGTCAAATCTGGAATGGCAAGGCTCTAGTAGCAACATCAAGGTACCTCACCTGGCCCTTGAGCCACTCTCTTGCAGCTACATCTGCATTCATTTTTACTATTCAGTTGGGGCTTGGTTTTTTTTTATCCTTTTCACTGCTGATAAGATGCTACAAAAAGACTTTTGGCCAAGCTACTGGTTTTCCTTGCAGAGCAGTTACCCAGTGGTTTGCTGGCGGTGCCTTTAGGGGGAAATACATAAGTTGGAAATCAAGCTTCCAAAAAAACAAACAGCACTCCTGATTAGTATCTCATATTGTTATCCTTCCTGCTTCATTTGTTTTCCAGATGGGCGAAATAAAGGTCAACAACCCTAGGGCAACAATCTGATTTGAAAGAAATGTGATTTCTGAAAGGGAAATTTGCAAAAATAGCCATAACCAAGAAATGAGGAACATTTTAAGAAATTGGCAGTTCAGCCTAATCTTCCCTGTAGTTTATCTTTGTGAATTGTTGATATTTTATCGTCCATGCAAATACACTGATAATCCAGTCCCGTTCTTTTTGTGGCATTTTAAAATCATTTTTCTTTATTCAAATTTTGATATTGCTATCATTGTGGACAAGGAGATAAAGGGGACCATCGAGCACTTTGTTAAAAAAGAGGGACCTAGTAGGCTACTATAGCCTTAGTTTCCCTGGAGGAGGAGGTTGGAGCTACCACGCCCCTCGTTGGCTGGGAACAGCTCTTCCCACCAGCCACCCCATCCCATTCCCATATGTGCCTCCCTGTGCATTTGCTCCAGTACCTAGTGGGATGCTGTGGGCTCCTCCTGCATCCCTCGTGGCTACTCGTAGGTCAGGCCCGCGCTGCCCATCACGTACCACACAGCCATTGCACGGCGAAGAGGGCAGAGCTGGGACTGGGAGCATCCCTCGGCCGTGGCTCGCCCACTCGGTCACGCTCGGGAGCTGGGATCTCGGGAGCCGCTGCCTGGCTCCTGTGCATGCCTCCTCCTAAAATCTGGGTCATATCTCCCTCTAGGGGCTCGCAAGGAGGATGAAACCCACCTTCCCCTGGCAGAGGAGGCTTCAAACACGCTGCGAGTCTCCTTTCGGCAGCGAGCCTATGTCAGAGAAAAAAGGTGTTTAAGCTTGTAGAGGCTGTGAGGTAATACGGAGCGTGTACCCGTGGAAAACATAGGTTGAAAGTTTTATGTTAATAGAATTTTCTGGCAAAAATGAAATTCCTGCCTCCTGTCTGGGCTATGAGGAGGTTGAACTATGGGCTGACGTGGTTTTGCTGTACGGATGAAGGTTGAAGTGATTTTGTCTTTGCTCTGGGCCATGTCCCCAGCCTGGGCAGCGGTGACACTGCTCCTGCACCCCCTGGTCAGGTCTGGGGTGCGTGCTGGCCATGTTCTGCGCCCCAGACCGGCGCTGGGTGCCAGTCACCCTCCTCTGCAGCATCCTTAGGCATTTTGGAGGTGGATGCTTCTGTCTGCTGGGGGGAGGTGCTCTTCCAGCGGGTGCTGCTGGGTGTTTTGCTGATCACTGATGCAGCCTTAGTGTAGGCCTAGGGGAGAGGATGAGCACCTGGACGTGGTTGTCCAGCGCAAGACAGTGAAGAATAAAACTGAATGGCTTTTATTTTAATATTTTGTTGAAATGGAACACCAGAAGAGTCTAATTGTTACGGTACAGTATTTAAACATAATTCATCGAGACAAATTTTGAGTTTGTGGTTTAATTTGACACCTTTGTGGACTTTCTGGATAGTTTGTGTTTTCTATTTTTACAGTAACGAGAACAGTGGGCATTTCTCCCCGTTTAGTGGCCAGGCAGCCATGATATCAGCCATTGGCCTGATATTGATCTGAAAGTCTGGGAAGAAAAGAAGTCTAATAAGTAAATATAAATCAATAAAATCCATCAAAATATAAAGGACAGTCTTCCTGGAGGCGCCAGTGGGAACTGCAGAAATTGAAAGGCAGCCCATGTAATTTGAATGACTGTGCTGGTTCTGGGTAAGAAATCAAGCACAGCTCTCAAAGATCTCGCTTTAATTAGGAGACAGAGGGATTCATTTCACCTACTGTAATTATCTAAAATTTAGGCTAAGGCTTCTTCAACAGTCAGCTGAGAGATGGGATGAGTCATCTTCTGGAGGAGTGTGTTCATTAGCTGCGGTACGTGATCATCTGAGCAGTCAATGCCTAATTTTTAGGTGGCCAAAGTTAGGTGCAGTTCATCTCATCCCTCTTGACAATTGCTTCGTGGGCCTTCACAGCCGCTCCCCAGGGAGTAGCAAAGAATCCTGTTTACCACAGCAATTATTCACATTGAGATGATTTCCCATTGCCTAAAAGTAATTCATCTTTTTTAAATAACGGTTGTTCAGTCAGCAAAACTAAGGATCTCTATAAAGATGCAGCAGCAGTGTTGCTGATAAATAATCTAACAAGTTTTTTTAAAAAGCCAAAACCAATTTGAGTACAATTATTTTTTCATTGACTGCGGTGTAAATCAGGAATAGCTCCTGAATACCCAGCTTGCATACCAAAGACTTGCATGCAGCTCATATAACGCTTCCGAGCTTTCGGGTCTTGCAGGATAACTTCACCGGTGCTATGAAACCAGGATACGTCGGGTAGATGCAATCTCTACAAAATAATTAGTACTTGCTTGTTTACATCAACCCTAACTGAAGAATATAGTTACATAAAAAATTAAACTGAAGGATTTTGCCAATTTTGGGGGCCTGAGGATATTATGAACGTGACTGTGCTGCAACATGAAAGACACTGCTCCGATACAAGCTCTTGCAGCCCAATGGGAAAGACAGATAACTGACTGCAAAAGCCTTGTATTGGGGTTAGAATGAGGAAAAAATACTCCACGATTACCAGGAATTCAGTCCTTATTTGGTGTTTTTCTGAATAGGCATTACTGCTGTAAAAGCAATCTCACGTTACCGCGAGCCCTACAAGATGCTCTGGCTTTGCCCTGAAGCACCATGTTTAGGTGGTCACTCCCGGGAGAGCAGAGACCTGCGGGTGGTGGGGCAGGGGTTGTGGTGCGGGGGCAAGCGTCCTCGTCCTGCCCCAGGTGCCGTCTTCAGCAGATCCACGCCAGGGCAGCGAAGTGTAGATGCAGGAGATGTTTTACCTGGTCGCTTGACTCTCTTCTGCCTGTCCTGGTGGGAAGAGCTGAGGGTGAGTTTAGCTCTTAAATTTTTGTTGCTTTCATTTTGGTCCTCCTGCATGTGGATGTTTTGGGTGAGGTCCCCTCTCTGGGGTGGTGGGAGCTGTGAGGTCTCAACCTGGAGGTCTCCCATGGCTCCTGGCTGCACCCTGACTATTGAAAGAGAAGTATTAGAATTATTTTTGTTCTCTTTAAGTATCAGCTAAAGAACATATTCAAAGGAGATGAAAATAGCTAAGGACACAGAACTGCGGGCAGGCGGTCCGTACGGGGGGAAGCTCGTCGGGTTAGCGACGGCATGCTGCAGGCAGGGCACGGGCAGACAAATGTGCCTTGAAGCCAACCCTGACAGACAGCGAGCGGGAAGGCTCCGCCAGCGCGTTAAGAAAAGCCTGTGCCTGTCCGCTAACACTGAGCAGGCAGGAGCCAGGCGTTTACATGGTCACATTCGGGGATGCGTAAGTAAGAGGTAATAAATATAAGCCAGAGAGAACGACGCTGGCATTGCGTGGGGGATGGAAAGGGACTTTTTAAATTTTTTATTATTATTATTTTTAGTTACAGAAATTCAGAGCCAGACCTAGTAACAGGCTTAGTATCCAAACTGGGTTTAGTATCTAAACTGGGCTCTCCCGCTCGGCAGTGGCGTTTGCGTCCAGGCCAGGCAAGGACAATGTTGGGGTTCAACAGGGAAAGGGAACCCTCGTGGTCCCTCTGACCTCTCGGGGCCACAATAAGCCTCCAGTTTCAAAGAGAACAGAGTCCCTGTGAATTCAAGGAGGTGGCGCGAGTCCAAGTATCTCTGGCAGTGTTTTGTGGCTGCTGTGGGTGCTTTCTCAGATTTTCTGCTGATTATGTTAGAGCAATATTGCAAGGAGTTTATGCATAATGGACATAAATCTCGCTATACGAGCCACCTGAGAGGCAAGAAAAATGGTCTCTGTCAAGGATCTACATACAGAAATACATTAAACAACAGCTTTCTGTAGAACAGGAGCTTCAGTTTCCAATGTAGGTTTTGGGGGAATAATGAAGAATAAAATTAGCGCTTTGGTAATGCATTAAGCCTTTTGGGGGGATTTCACTGGCAGATTTTTATAGCCTTAAAGGATAAATGGTGATGATAATAAATTTTTCTAACTTTTAAACTGATCTGCCAAAGGAAGGTGCAGAAAGCCTTTCCTGTGCCATTGTAGAGCTGGAAGAGCTGCTCAGCCGGGACCTCAGGCCACTGTTGTAACTTCCAATTAGCAAAACATGCATTAGAAGTGGCCGCCTACGAGGACGGGAGGGCTCCCGGTGGCCGTGATGAATGGCTGCGCGCCCCGCGCTATCGCTCGCGTTTCTGCACGGGGTCTTGACAGGCTGCTTGTGAATCGTCCACGCGAACTTCGATAAGCGCCGGTTATCCGTCGGAGGGGAGATGCCTTTTAGCGTGGGATTGCATCTGTTAACGGCACTGCCTCGCCTCTTCGACCAGGATGGGCGCGATGTGTTTTCGGTGACTGAGAGCTGCCAAATGGTGTTGATAAAAGGAATTTAAGAACAAAATCGGAAAATGAAAGCGCGCTCATTTCTTTCAATGGGTTAGTTATTACAAAGGGAAGCGTGATGTTATTAAAGCGTGTACGAGTCTCTTCCCATCACATTTCTGTGGCTCTGGCTTTGTTATACATATTCTTCATAAATTATTTTGTTGCTATAGCAATACTTTTCTCTGGGCCTAATCCGCTCTCATTTACAGCGAAGCCCTTTACTTTGCGCTGTCAGTGCAATGGGACCTTTACTTTGGCAAATTACCTTGCAAATTACATCTTGAGGTTACGTTTACTTTCACTCTTTAGTGCTAATCTGGATTAGGGAATTCTTAATTTGGGTTGTAATGGATTTGGAAATTCGTAGTAAAATAAGTGCCAAGAGATCACATCTGTAAAACTATAATGTATAATCACGTTTGTGTGTGTGTGTCTTTCTCTCTCTGTATGTGTGTCTGTATCTTTGCAATCAGAATGGATCTTCTCATCCTATAATGTCTCCTGTATGGAGAGGAAAGCGGTGGGGAAAACAGAAACATATAAGAAACTCTGTATGCCCCACCTCTACAGATTTCTGAATTGCGTTCTCACTAAAACCCTTCTCAGCATTTAAAAAGTATCTCAGTGAAAAATTTTTTTCCCGGCCATGTGGCAGGAGAAGCAGCAGGGGGGATCGCTGGATGGCACAGGGCAGAGGCCTGATGGGCCCAGCACTGGTGGCTTTGTTCTAATCCCTAACTTTTCTTCTTTTTATTCCTCTTTTTTTTGCATCAGGTTTGGTTTTTTTAGGGTTGCGTGTGTGCGTGTTTTTCACAGTGCTCGCAGCCCGAGTATCTGCTGTCCCTCATACTGGGCCGTTGCAGCTCTTAGCAATCCTTTGCTGTGCGGTTAATGGAGGAGCAACTGGGGTGACAAGATTTAAATGCCAAAATAGGTATTTATGATTGCATATGTGTACAAAAGTCAGGTTCAAGGCAGAAGGATTAGCTTGTTTGCTTTGTATTAAGTAATACTTATTAAATAATGTTCTCTTATATTAATTTTTAAATGGAGAAATTTAGGAATGAGGCCAGGCTCTGGATGATCTTTCCTTAATACCCTAAAAGAGTAATTATAATACCAGCTATGTTGCCATAAGCATGCAAAAATGGTAATCATGAAAGGTTAATAAACGTAACTTGAGTTGTTGAGCAGCAGAAAGCTGCTATTGAGGGGCAACAAGGGGCTGAATTCTGATACTGTTACTTCAAATAAAAGCATTTAAAGTCCAGCACTGAACTCACTGCAAGGATCTGAAGTTCAGCCAGAGGGTCTTGGGTTAGTGGCGAGGGGTGCCTGTCAACCACAGCCGCCTCGTCAGGCTCGTGCGGAACGGCACGCATTTGAATTCAGCCAATTTATTCATGGCTGCTCCTATAGGCAAATCTGTCCGGATGCACCAGCTCTTTCAACTATTCCCATTTGGGTAAAAGCTTCCAGCTCCTCCAGCTTTCCTCGCTGGCAGATGCAGGTGTCTTAGCTTCTTCTGCACCGCTTTAACGCCCTCATGTACTTCTTCCTTTATGAATAAGGTCCCCGCTACAGTGAAATGAACCCCCAAAGTCTCCCTGTTTAAATGCTCACAGAGAGAGTGGGGTAGGATGGAGGAGGTGGGAGCGGTGTGGATGAGTGAGAGCTATAGGCATAAGGAAGAATAATTAATTTCTCTGTTCAAGAAAGAGAAAGTACAGATGTGGTCCATGAGTTACAAGGTTTTTTCCCCTGAAGTCTGTTGTTTCTAACTTTCTAACTTCCTCTGAATTTAAAGAAAAATACCAGCATTTATGGACAGAGAAACAAACTGCCGTAGCGGCTGCTGGGATCACCTCTGGGGGCACCGTGACTTTCTCTGAAGAACTTAAATTTCCTTGACCTCAAAACTCTCTTTGTTATTTAAACTTGTAGGACGTTCCTGCTGTGTATAGAGAGCACAGTTTTAACATACTGTCTAAAGTATAATTGGAGGGAGTTGTCTTGGCTATCTATTGCAGTAATTTCCCCTAAAGGCCGCATGACTCATATACACTTTGACCGATCTCGGGATATTTGTCTTTTTCTTCCCTTGCCCACCAAATGATGTCTGGTTTTAGTTCCTAGAAATACTAAAATATGGCCATTTTCTATAGGATTTAAATATTGTTTTAATTTTGGGGCGGAAGTCTAAGCAGGTATATTAATATTCCAGAGGAATTATTTTATTTGCATTAATTTGTTTCCTTTTATTGTGGTGGGTCGTCTGGCTTTTCTCTTCTCGATATTATATATACACTGAGTGAGGGAGCTGCGGAGACCGAATTGCTTCTGAGGGTTGGAGAAGAGAAGGGAGGAGGAGTCTGTGCCATGTGTGTCAGATCCTGGATCTGAAACATCACAATGACCCAAAGCCCTTTCTGAGACTGTGCAAATGGGTTAAGCAAAAAAAAGAAGTGCGCTGAGTCCGTACCTAAAGTCCTTTGGTTAAATTTCCGCTCAGTGTTTGCTCTGGCTCCCGTGACACCTGACCTCACATCCATCTCCATCGAGTACCTTAATAATACTTTAGTCAACTTAGTGCTGCGAATTATCTTCCTAGAATAAGATTTCCAAATGTACATTTTTGGTAAATGTTTGAGTCGTCTGTTTTTTCTCATACTGAGAGTTACTTGTTTTGAATACTAATTTTTGGTGACCAATTAATTTTTATCATGGCCATATAACCAAACTAAAATAAGCATCATTTTTTGTTGTTTATTTCTCAGTGCAACAAATCAATTTTACATTTTGAGTAGGAGGAAAACTAACTGAAGCTAGGAGAAATATAGATAACTATATATCTCTGTTAGGCCACAAAAATAGAGATAACTCACAGCTTTTTAATCATGGATTCTCAAGGTCTACATTTAATATCTGGGATTTAGCATAATTAATTTCATAGCAGAGTTTATAATCAAATTCATTAATTTTCATCAGAATGCAAGTGATAAGTTGTTCTGGCTAAATAATCATCTGTCTATGCCATTGTGGAGAGCAGCCCTAAGTTGGGCTTTGGGGCATCGGGAATCTTCCTGCATCCAGACCTGTTAGCAGGAGGCATTGTTACGGAGCAGCCGTCCCTGCTGCCACCTCGCACATCCCGGCTGCTCCAGGTGCAGGTAATCTCACACCTCGCCGGACACTGGGACGTCTTCCAACAAAGCAGGGGAAAACCACCCAACGTAGTTGCAGTCGTCGCTGAATGGCGTACCTCGATCTGATCTTCTGTTACCTCTGAGTGACAAATGTATGTTGCATTATTTACTTTCTATCAGCAAAATATAGGCCAGCTTTGAAATGCAAATGAGCTTCCTCATCTACCAGCCCAGGTATGCAGTAGACTGAATCTGCCAAAATGGACCATTTCATTGTGCAACAGGTTCGTTATCACCCGTAAGCCAAGCTCACTGAGACACTGCACTTTCCTTTGGGACTTCCAGTGGAAAACAGCCTCTGCTTTTCATTTGTCCTCCTTCTTCTGAAGTTTCAGGTTTCCTCCGGGCACCCTTTGCTGGTCTCCGTTTATCATGAAATTGGTATACGTTTTTGCAGGGCAATCCCACTCCTGTGCTGCATCTGCTCCCTGAAGTCTCCTCCGACAACGTGCTCTAACAATTTTCAGACGGCATGGCAATGTGTTCTGCACATGGTCTAAATCGGGGCTTTTCACACAGCCATCGCATCTGCTTAGGAAGAAAGTTCCTTTTCAGAACAGAAACACAACATCGCCCTTTCTAGTGCCATCTGGTAAGAATAAACTCTGTGGCAGAGTAAATGTATTGTCCCTATACATCCAGGCAGAAGTTCCCACCTGATTGCATCTGAAAACTTGTCTCCTGTAACGGCCATCAAATCGATTTCCAACACGTGTAGACAAGCCAGTAAGTGTTCGTCCGATTCCATGGTAACTTGAGCAAAGAGTAAGGGAACCGGACCAAGTGGGAAGGTGATCTTGCTAACAAGGTATTGGAAAAGAAGGGAGTATATCCAGTAGAGCAGATGAGGACAGACGATGAAAATACTAGCCTCGAATCTGTGCACACAGCTTGCCAGCCTTGTGGCTCAGTGCTGTAAGAAAAGATCAGCTCCTCCCACAAACCTCTTTTTGCTCCCAAAATAGAATTATTTCTCGGTATTATCACATCAACGATAGTTGCCTCATACTCTTATCCCCGAATGCTTAAAGCTGCCATCCCAAATTTTTGGCTACACACTTTTAAATACAGTATAGACAGCCATCTCAAGAAAATCAGTTTTTGTAGCCCGGTTTCCTTACCATCCTTTATCCCGGGTGGTATTCGTGCCTGAAATTCCCAAGGAATGTCAAAACTTAGTTGTATTTACTTTTGACAGTCCTAACCTTCAATCTGCAAGAGTGTGCCTGTGCCGGCGGGTCCCCCGCGGGCGCATGCTGCCGGTGGGAGCAGAGAGGAGCTGGGTCTGCAGGGCAAGGCACCTGCAGAACGCCGAGAGACGTGCCTCCTTACCCCGCCAGCGACGTGCAGCCGAAGCGGGAGAGGCAAACTGCCTGATGTTGCACCGCGATACCGCACAGCAGTTTAGGGCTAGAAATGAAAAATATTTGACAGTTAGAGCTAGAGAAGGAATTAAAGAATACAGATTTATTAATCCCAGTTGTTCAAACCAAATTCCAGCTTGGATAACATCTTTTTTTTTTTTTTTTTCCCCCATGAGCTAAGATTTTTATGTTAAAACTCCTCTTTTGGAAGTGTCTGGACTATTTTTCTATTACTTAGCTGTTCATGCTGAGCTATTGATTTTTTTCTTGGCTCTAATCAGATGTTATTGTTTTCTCTTAATTTAGTTTTATGGCTGTTTAATGAATGCTGTTCCTAAATGGAAGAAAAAAAAATCCAGAGGATTTAAGGAGCTAGAAGAACCCTTGGAATCTGATTTGTGGTGTATTTCAGGTAGGAGGGGGCGACTACTGCTAGCTCTTTATCTTCAATAAGCCTACACAGCACCACAGATGAGATCATTTAGTCAGTTAAAAATCATTCTGAAGCAAAAACAGCTTCCAGATGTTTCTCTAATTTTGCAGGACACTGAACTGTGAACAGTCATTAAACTTTATCCCTTTTGCTTCCTGAGTTTTCAGAGGGAGAAAGAGATAAAAGGATGTTAAAAAAAAAACAACAACCAACCCCAAACCACTGCTGAGCGATAATTGTGTAAGGGAAAACTCTGCACAAAATATGTTTATAGTGGGTATGGCCAAAGAGAGGAGGAGGCTAGGTGCAAGAGGAAGGCCTGGGAGTACAATCATCGCACCGAAGAATGAGATTAATCACGTCTCGCAGAAGCTCCGTGTTGGTAAAGTCAAGTGTTGGAAACCTCCCTGCAGAGAGATTTGTTTAATAGTTATCGCTTTCCCGATAGCTGCCTCTGGTTAGGACTGCGAGGTTGAGATCTGTCAGCAAAAAGGTTTTTTGCTTTTAAAATTAATTTTTACTTGCTGAAGAACAAGCTCCTGGGTTGCAGTCCTTCCTAACCCTAAGTGAGACTCAAGAATATTTTCTCCAGAAATGCTGTTTTCAGGACTATGAATTAAATCCCCCATAAAATGTTGATAAAGATCTTGAAGCTCCACCTTTAGAAAGCATGTACTTATTAAAACTCCTCTTACTAGATGTTTAATACAATATTGACACCCAGTAATTAATTTATCCATGATAGCCTTCAATTCTTTTCTGCTAGTTAGCGCTGCAGTGTTCACTTTTGCCTGTCATAGAAATAAACAGAGAAGATACCACCAGATTTTATTCTATTACATTTTTTTATGTGGTTTTCCCATTTCTTTTTCATCCATTTAATGCTGGAAGCCGTACCAAGATGTGGCAATTTGCCAATCGCCCTGGCACATACCCTGCAACACCCCTTTTTTTGGGAGAAGCAATTTAGCTCTAGTCTACCCAGACAGTACTGCCCGTAAATCAGCACATGCTCGGTTCGAGTGACTTGCTGTTGTTGCTGCTTTAATGTCTCACATGACCGTTGAATGGAAAACCAAGTGGATTTTTAACATTTCTAATTCATATTTACCAATTAAGAACCAATATGATCCGTTCACATGGCTGCAATGCAGTTTGGAAAACACCCAATGCAGCCTTTTTCTCTATTTCCCCTGTAAATCGTGTCATTTTATATTAATATCGTCCCTGGTTTTGTTGAAGCAGCTCCTGTTTTTTTGTTGGTTCTTTGGATTAGACTGGCTGTTATGAATTTGACAACAGTTATCAAATCTCCCCTGCAGCGGACTGACTGTCAAGGATATGATGGTCAAATGTTTCACATATTGCAATCAAACCATTTGTGTTTGGTTTGAAGAATTCCAAAAGAAAGCTGTCAGCTAAGAAATGAAGTTGAAGTAGCCTGAAGCTTTTGGAGCATGTTGATCCAATTATGATGATCCACTCATATCCTTCAGCTTTTTTTCAAAATCAATTTTCATTTTAGCTCAGGGGACGGGGTTTTTTTTTTGGTAACGCAGAGAAACATCTGTAAGGGTATTTCAGACGTGTTGTTTCAGGAAATTTCTTTTTTGTGCAAGAGAACATTGAACCCTACACGCATTTTGCTAGTGTCTTTTGTCTCTGTACGCGCACACGTACATTTATATGTTGTCTGCCTGCACATATATGTGTACACATGCAAGCGATATAGGCTAATCTGAATATGAATTTTAAATTAGTTTACACGTGTTCAATCTGGTTGCTTGAACCTGAGGGGAAAAAACTACAGCAGAAACCTCAAGGGGTTAAATGGCCAGCACGTAGGGATGGGTGCAAAGAAACCTCAACCATGAGTGTTGCGGACCCGCTTCGCAGCTGGCGTTTAACAGCAAAGCTGTTTGTCACCAGCTGGGCTGTGTCCTGGGGAGACACTGCTGCGTGCGACGCGTTGACATAACAAGCCAGTGGTCAGCTGTCTCCTTTCATTCTTTTAGCTGAAAAATAACGTTTGAAACTGCTTAATATTTGTTATTCTGCTGCCAGGGTGTTGTTGCTGGTGTGTCTTGAACTCTTTCTACCTAGTACGGGCTGAGAGCGATGCCGCAGTGTGACTGATGCGATGATGCTCACCCACGTTCCCTGCCTGCCATGGGATCAAGCCATGGGCATACAACATCTGTGAGTTAGGAGGGCAGGGCTGATCCCAGGTTGCTGTGCTTTTCTCATCCTAGATAACGCGTTGTCATCATGTTGTTCTCACAACATGGCAAGTATTTAATAACTGTAATTAAATAAGGAGATATTCCGAGCCTTTGTTCATGGTAATAAGAACTAGGTCTGGGCACTGTCTTTGGGGTGGCAGGCATTGTCTTTGGGATGATAGAGTCTCCAGTGTCCGACAGAGAAACACAAAATTGCTGCTACTGGCAGGGGAGCGAGATGCAAAGCAGGAACCCCATCCCCTTGGTCAGTTTTCCTGTTAGATCCCGCTCTGCTGATGGGCGCCTACAGCCATACCTAACCATCATCGCCCACAACCTGACTCTCTTCTTGGGCAGGAGCCCTATAAATTCTTCAAACTGGCAATTATTTCACAAACTATCTATACACCCAGCAAGCTGCGAGTCCGGTGACCTTTCAGAGATCCATAAATGCTGTTCAGAAACCACCTGTATAAAATCTCGATCATTTAACCCAACCATAAGAAATATGTAAGTCCTCCAAATCTGCAGGAAGTGAAATTTGACCTTTTCTTTGTGATTCGTCTTTGAGCTTCATTTAATGATGATTCGGCTATGAGAATACACTACTGTGAGATAAGGAGAAGGAGCCTGTCTATAATAGCAAGAAATATTTCTAAATTTAGCATTCATGTTCCTAGAGAGGAAACATATCTTACTTTTAGTAAAGACCTGATAGGACCAAAGGTTGTTTAACGGGAACAGGTGCCCAACCGCCATGAACGTGCTGTGGTCAGCAAAAGCCATAAAAAAAAAACCCAACCTGATAAAACTGCTTCAGGGGAAAATAGTAGGCATTGCAGTTCTTATCTGGCACCTGATTCCTTGAGATATCTCACTGAGGAGGCAGAAAGTCCTTTATACTGTTTATCACCGATGTCATGGGGCATCCTTCTCGTTCACTCAGCACAGCGAGCTCGGGACCCGTTATATTGGCTCTTTTGGCTCATGATTTACCGAAGACCAGAGAAAGCTATTCAGTATTGTTAGGTTCGTTAAGGAGTATAAGATCTTAAATGAGAGGTTTATAGAGAAGTTAATCTTCTTGATTTTTATGCCAACACACCTAGAACTGAAGGGCAAATTTAACCACTCTTTCAGCAGTACATTTGGTTAAATCAAGATATTAATATCAATTGGATTGCTTATATTTTCTGTGGTTTAGTGTAAGCCAAGGCATAGCTGATGGTACGTAAATATCTTTGCACCTTGCAGTACTGGATTTTAAGAATGATTTTGAGAAATGCTGGCTTTCAGCAGAAACCAGATTTATTTTCATTTGGTTCTGAAGTCCTGGCATTTCTCAAGGAAATGAAGAGTTTATTTGATAAACCCCAAACACGAGGAACAGTTTCCAAATGCTGACTTTAACAGAACGATGTTGATTTACACCAGTTGATGTTTTCGGCCCTTTCTCTCCTACTTCACACACAAAATTTGCAGTAAGGCAGTGCCAGATTCCCTTATGATTTTACTAGGAACTGGATCAGCCCCATAAAAGCAGTTACCTGGAAAGCAACAGACCAAAAGATACTGAATACCTCGCCAGGTATTTTTATTAACTGATGATGGAGAAGTAGGCTAAGATCAGAGATCACCTTTCAAACCTTTTGGTCTAAATGTACTTTATCTTGGACTTAGAGTATATCCATCAAACTTTGAACTTAAAAAATGAGCCAGTTAGGTTTTTAGAGGCCTTTCACACTGTACAGTAGCACTGCTGTTCAAAAGAATTATTAAAAAATCATTTAAGGTTTTATTTAACTGTAAATATTTATTTTTCATCAAAGCAAGGAAGTCCCAGAGGTGGGCTAGGCATCCAGCTGGTGGGTTTTCAACACTATATTAATTTTTGTATAACCTTTTCCAAGCTGTGCAGTCAGGAAGAGTCAGTAGCTGTTGAAGACAGGGTCTCTTGTGAAGGCCAGGAATCGGGGCAAGTTTCCCATAGACAAATAAGATGGGCCATATTCTGCTCTAGAAAGGATTTATCCCGATTTTCTTTTCCCCACACCAAAGGTTTGATTTCATTATAAGGTGAAACACAACATTTGCTTACAGTCAAAGCAAAACGTTTTGCAGGCTTCTGAATATTTCATTTTAAAATCTTTTCCTAATTTAGGTAAATTTTCAAAATATTTTACTTTTACCATATGATAGGAAGGGAAGATAGATTTTGATGCTCCTTCGGCAGACACTAAACCCCTGCGTTTGCAAACATAACAGCCCTGCACAGATGTTTCAGACAAGCATGGACCTGCATAAACACAGAAAAAGCCCTGTCCAATCTCTCTAGATACTAAATTGTACAAGGAGTAAAGCATGCAAAATTAATACAGCTCATGATGGTGAAATAGGGAAAATGCCAATCAAAGTCTCCAACTGCTGATACGAAGTGTCTCAGAAACACAGGATTTGGACTAAAACCGATGTCAGCAGTTAATGACTTGCTTGCAAAATGGTGTGATTAGTTATTTTTTAGTGTTACAGCATGTGGGTGCTCTAGCTATGACCTGGGACAGATCTGCGTTAGTGTTGCATGAAAGCAAACTTCAATATGGGATGAAATACAGGGATGCAATTAGCCTTGTACAAGAAAATACCAAAGAAAATATTAATTGCCTGTCCATCACAAACCTGACCTGCGTCAATTCTTTCTATAGCCGTTCCCAGCAAGGAAAATTTTACGGTGATTTAAAGAAGAATCCAGTCACTCTTCCCACACGTATAGGGTGGTTTGGGTGAACGTGTAAAATTGCTTTTTTGAAATGATTGGCCTCCCAGCGTTGAACCGGGTGAGGTGGAAAAATTCAGAGCTTGGTTGGAGCAGCTCCTCAGCAACCTGCTCTGGCTGGGCCTGCTGCGAGCAAAAGACTGGCCTGGGTGGCTTCTGGAAGTCCGTACGGGTCCTATGAAGCCACAAAGTGCTGATGGTTCTCTGTATGGGTGAACAGAGGCCACGTATTAGCCGTGTCACGCAGGGAAAAAAAATATCTGAGGCTAACGTAAGCTGGAGGCTTACATACAGGAATATTTGCAAGTGAATATAAAGTCAGTATTACATAAATACAAGCTAAAGGATCAAAAGGCAAAGAGCATGGCGGTGTTTTCCACAATGGTGAGGTACTCCTGTGCCTGACCAGGCTTGGGAAGAAAGATATATAATTCCATTTAAATCATATTGAACCCAAATAAGTGGCTCAAGATCGACTGATGGACTAGAAAGAGAAGGAGAGAAGTAAGAGGGGCAGAAGGATGACGTGAGATTCAGGCAAAGCTGCCCTGATCCGCGCTGGCCGAAGCTCAGCGCCGAGGCATGTGCTTTGCACCCGCAGCACAGAGTATCTGAGCAAACATTTTGGGGCTATTACATCGCTGTTATCTTCTTAAAGGGAGGAGGAAGATCCCCAGCGCCGTCTGTATCCTTGACCCTTCGCGCTTTCTGCCTCGAGCATAAACCCCTTATCAAATTCATGCATAAATATTGTACAACTTTTAGATTTGTGTTTAGCTGCTTAAATTTCAAACCTGAGTAAATGGAATAATTTTATTTATTTAGTTTTCACTCTGCGCTGCTGCTCAGGGGCAAATACATAAAGATGATGCATTTCAAAATCGAAGCTTTTGACTCAAAGTTTAGCAGAGTCATTAGTCATGTCACACATGCCAAGTCTGGTAGAATTTGGCATAGCTGTTTAAACTTTAACAAGGGGTAAATTAAATGAACCTTTACCTAAGATATACTGCTGAGGACAGAATGCCTATGGTTACAATAAGGATGCTAATTTATCAAGAACTGTGGAGTACTCAGCTTTGTATTAAAATACCAGTGTCAGCCAGGATCAATCCCTACAAATCTGCCAAGAAAGATACAACTTGGATCAAACAATAACATTTTTACTCAGGCTGCACAGACACAGTTTGGCTCTGATGTGTTTTCCTGGGTGAATTACAAAAGCAGGATTTGGCGATTCCTCCGTCTCGGGAATTAAATGCTCAGAACTATTGGCTGTCAACTTGAAAAATGTTAGATCTGCATCTCTCCACAATTGTCTTAAGTTTCTTGGAATTGAGCCCAGCTATTAGCAGGGGGTAAATAAGACAAAAATTGACAGCCATGTGCGTTACAGGGCGAAGCGTTGAAGGATGAGTTTTAGATGTGAACAGTTAATGGATTTCTTAGGACTGGGCTATTTGATTTGAAGCTAGCCATGTTTTTGAAGCAGGTTCACCTCAGTTGCTCCTAAAAATTAAAAAAAATATATATAGTTTTTTTATTCCTTGTGAAGCACTGCAAAAACGTGGGGTAGCGTTTATTAAAAGTATGTTTCAAACGTGCAGCATTATAATTTGAGGTCAGCTGGATTCAGTTTGGCTGTTGGTGTAGATCACCACAGCAAAATGGAAATTGCTCAGTGAAATAAGGGTTAAGTATCTATTATTTCCAAGTGCGTTCACATTATTTCCAAAGTCCTCCTTTTGTTTTCATAATATACTGTGCCCGTATGGGTACCAGGTTGTACTGTCAGGCTGGGAGTGACTCTGCCTTTTCAGAGAAATGTTGCTTTTATTATTATTTCTGCTGACTTATGTGTTTGGACAGTAAGAATCCTCCTCTTCCATGTGACGAGCTGGGCTTTCTATCCTACATCATCTTTACAAGGGTAGAAAAGTCGCAAGAAATAAATGATAATTTTACCACAGCCAATGAGTGAGCAGCACTGTTAAAACAGGGCAAACTTCTAAATCATCCCATTTCAACAGGTTCATTTGGTTGCATGCGATGAGCACGAATACAAACACCTCGACACAAGCCCCAAGCAGCGTGATCAAACCTGAACGCTAAATATTAAAGCTCGGTTCAGCAAGGTGCTTCAGCCTGAGGTTATTTAAACACGCAGGTAATCGTATTGAAGTCAGTAGGTGTATTTACATCCATGCACAGTTGTGTGTGTACTAAAGCTCTTTGCCAAGCTGAGGGCTGGCAAGCAAAAAACAAAGCCTCTATTCCCTGCTCTTTATTTTACTGCTGAAGCAAACAAGTGATACTTCTGCCTCTCTCTGGGCTTCCTTTCTTAGGAAAATATTTTCAGTGGTGTTTTTCTTTAGGTTCTGGATGTGCTTCTGGAATGGCAGCGAATTCCCTCACCCTTCCCCACGGCAGTGTTGCCTGAGCCTTTCTCCAAAGCTGATGGAGGCTTTGGGTAGAGCCTGGCTGCATTTACACCAGCTTCAATTCCTTCCCAGTGTCAACACCACGGTTCACTTTGGAGCTTGAGATAGGTTTCTGCTCAGAGCTCAAATAAATCTGCAGACAATAACGATGAATTTGGGTACACAGATTCTAAAAACACTGTGCACTTAATGCCTTTAAAATTTACTTTACTCAGCTGGGAAACACCAGACCCTGCCCTGTTGTGCCTTCAGTAAACTGTTGTTATGTCCCAGTAATCGCATTTTATATCTGGCAGTTTGCTGGTTTTTTCCATGTTTACAAACAACTTTTTATCTTCTCAAGAAGGAAAGGGAGGATTATTTTAAACGCTGTGCTTCCACGATTACAGTTATGCGTTACGGCATCTGAAAGGAAATGTCTTCCACGTATATTAGGTTGGTCAAGACCATTCAGGGGTCACGATGTGCAGTAGATAAACTTCCAAACAATTTGTCAGGGCACAACTTCAGTAAGAAACATAAGCCTGGGCCTGAGCATAAGTGCCTGGGTTGTTCCATTTGATGAGGCCATACAGCCAACAAGAGATGGGCTCAGCCGCAGTGGCTGGGTGTCTTCTGTTTTTTCTGTTTTTACCAAAATATCACCCACTTGGGACTATGACCCTGTAGCTGTATAAACTAATAGCCTAGATTCGGTATCTGCACTATTGTTAGGTCACTGGGTTAGAGAAAATGTTAAATGGAAACTATTCAGAGTACACCAGCAAGTCCCAGCAAAGCACGGGAGCGGACGGGTTAGGCGCAGCTTCACCAGGGTTCTCCTAAACGAGGAGTTTACAAGTTCTCATTGATCATTCCTCTTTGCAACATGTGTATAAAATAGCAATTTGAAGTTTCAGGAGCGTCATGTCTGGATGATGAGTCCATCAATTTTCTTCAGCTGCAGGTTTCCCTTCAGTGGCTAGAACGTAAATTATGAGAAGCTGAAGGAGAAAGCTGTAAATTACCGGGCTCTGCCAACTTCGATATCCTCAGCCTGATGGATCCTTGATTTGACAACAATCTGCTTGTCAGTCACTCTTGCAAAATATTAACACGCTCAATTATCACATGTGTTAGCCAACTGTTAAATCTATCGGGTAGAGCAGTCAAAAGTCCAAAGACACAAAGGCTCAGTCAGACTCAGCTTCTGACCCTGCTGCAAAGCATCTGCTGAACCTCAGGAGTGGCTCGTAACAGCAGCAGAGGTTTTTTAGGGTTTACAGTATATTTTACAAGATTCTGGCTCTTTCTATTGCAAAGAAGGGCACAAATGTTGTTACCCAATTTCCCCAGGTGCAGTCCGAGTTTCTGCTCATGGTCAATGGGAACGGGCTGTGCCCAGTGCTCCCCAAAATCAGACTCGTTAAAGACACAGAAAACAGATTATGTGCCTAAACAAAGTCCCCGATTTTGGGAGGAAAAGCCAGGTTACATTCACTGAACAGTATTTTATAACTGTGTTAAGCTGCCTCCTAATAACCAGTGCAAAAATCTCACTTTTACCTAAAGGACCCTTTGGGAAAACCATCCTATTTCACTGTGATTTTATCTGTCCTGTATTTTTTTCTCATCTGGTCTGTGAGCAGCCGTGGCAGCGACGCCTCTCACTGCCCACTTTTACAGCACCTGCTGCCGTGATTCAGACCTAAACCAGTCTGGGAGATTGCAGAGGGGCGGGAAGCCCAGCACCAGGCTTCCCTGAAGTTTATATAAGCGGACCAGAAAACTGCGCCCTCTTCAGAAAATGATGGTGCACCTGGGAGAGCTGTGGGAGTGCGGGTGAGCAGGAGGGGAAGGAGACGGGGCCGCAGGGCAGGGGCCACCCATCACTAGCTGCATCCCTCAGAGACAGGGAACAGGCACTGGGGGTTGGAGAGAAATCTGCAGTGCAGAAAAGGTGGGTTGACCATTCCCCTCCCCCGAAAAAATATTAATTTTAAGAATATTTTACTGGCAATAACAGAGGGAATCCCCTCTAGCAGTATAATGCAAAATGAAAAAGGTGTGTGGTAGCCGCCTCCAGCACCTCTGCTCGCGGAGCTGCAGTAGCAAGGTGGCTTGGAAATACCGAACAGGAGTGCCTGTCCTTAACAAGCACTGTTAGTTTAATTGCCCCCATTACAGATGTTATCAGCAGCAGGAAGAAGAAAGGAATCGCCTGTCAAGCGGAGCGGGAACGCCAGGACAGTCGGCAACGTGGACTGCTGCGCTCTGCTGAATGCATAATGAAAGTGCCAGCCAGCACAGTAAGGAATTATGCATTTAAGCTATAGGGCCTCTCTTCAAAAATTCCTGCAGCTTGTTTTTTTGGTATGACTGTGTCCGTCCTCCTAAAATAATGCGCCTGCAGAGCTGGTTAAATAAGCGCTGACTGTCGGTTTGGAAAGCTCTGAGACACCTCCCACCAATTCACGTTGGCAAGCCTTTCCTAGATGAGGCATCGAGCAATTATTACATTTAATTCCTTGTGTGGAGTTGAAAAGAAAGTTGTATCTTTAAGCATACCAGTCTGCCTTAGGAAGTGATGAGGAGCATTAGTCTGTCGCCTCATCTGTAAGTTATGATGGGCCACTGTAGGTGCGGGTGTTGCGTTAAACATAAGAAAGAGTCACCTGGGAACAAAAAACCAAATGCAAATTTATCCCTCATTCATAACGTGCTAGGAAATGCTGACGTTCGGAGAGAGGGAATGTGGTGCAGCGGGAGGATGTTGGTTTTTGCAATTACAGTCCCAATCCGTTCTCGGAAAATTAAAGTTTTACACAGTGGTTGTTCTCAGGAAATCTGTTGAATCCTAATATTTAACATGAAAGAATAAGAAAGGATGATTTTTTTTTTTTTAATAATTATGTGATAGGTTTGATTTGCCAGTCCTCACTGAAGCAAAACTTTCTACTGACTTCAATTATCAGTAAATTATGTTGACCTCAATAAAGGTTTTTGCAGAACTGGACCCGTAGCATGAATAGGCTGTTCCGTGCAGAAGAGGGACGGCATGGAAATGGCATCTTCTTACTCATCAGTTCTGCTTCCCGAGGGCGCACCGAGCTGCTGCATCTGACTTTAACGACAAAAATGAGGTTTTGCTGCTCTTTCCTCCTGCGATGCCTTCAGAGCTGGTGGAACCGGGCTGCGAGTCTGCGCGAGAGCAGCAGAATTCGCGCGATAACCACCTTGCAGAGTGGCCATGTCTCAGGCTGGGGACACCCAAGAGCGGAGCATCCCTCGTCCCCCTGCGCCAAGGCAGACATGCTGCTCCCACGTACCCAGAGAGGCGTGAGCCCCAAGGCTGTCCCCAAGCCCCGCTCCCCATGTGACAGTGAATCAACCGTCGTCTTCCCAGTGGGCTACTCCAGTCCAGCTTTAAATGCTCTCTGTTTGACATCCTCCTGATTTATTGCATTTGTAAAGGTGACCTTAAATATTTTAATGGTAATAATTCTTTCAAGGGCTTGAATCAGTAAATGTGCTATGTTCATATTTTGGCATTATATACTGTCGGCAATTTAATCCATATAAGCAGTTTCAGTGATATTAACACTGTAGGCAAACTGATACTAAAGTTTAAATGTCAGAGAGAGTTTTCATATTACATCTCGTGCAAACAAAGCATTTTTTCTCCAAGTACTGAGGCATAAAATACCAGGAGATAGTAAAGACAGAGAGTGCCAATGAATCTGAAATAAACAGGAGGTGAAATTTATAGTATTTTCAAATATGTGCCCTATCCAAGGACTGCTGCAGCTGCACAGATCTATAAAATTAGAGATAAGAGAAAAGCCTTGTAGCGCTCCACAATAAATGCACCTCCACCGGGGTATCTATCTGGATTTCGTAACTCCTTGGAGATTTACTGTTTCACCTTGGATTTATTACCCTACCGTGCATACCGTCAATGGCATTTTATGTTCCCTCCATTGCCCCGCTCATTATTTAATGACAGGTCCCAGTTATAGTCACTATGCAGGGACATGCTGCCGAACCATCACCGTCCCCTTGCAGAAGGATGCGAGCAGAGAAATGCTGGGACGATCCCACCAGTAATTATCCAGTGATGCTGTGGGGGCTGTGGGATCAGGCAGGTTTCCATCCTGTGGCCCTGAATCGCCCAGTGCCTTCTCACACCCAACGGGCAGCCGAGACGGGGGAAAAAAGCATTGACTGGATAAAAAGAGGTGTCTTTCATGGTTTGAAGCTGGCGGTGAGGAGCCCAGTGCTGCCTGTGCTGGGGTAAATGGTGCCCATGGCTCTGCAGAGCGGCTGGCCCTGTTCAGGTGCACCCCACGGGGACACCTGAGCCGACCGAGCACTTGGCAGCACCGGCTCATAAAACCTGTGACAAATGGTCAAAAAGTTTATTGCCTGTGTACTGCTGCTTATGACCCCATAAACCACCAAGGATAATGTGCGTGGAAACACGGGCTGTTTGTTAGGATGTTTTCTTGTTAAATAACTTGACCTGCTCTGAAATCTCCCGCTGGCATTCCCAGGCAAAAAAGGGGTGGCTGTAGGGAGAAGCAGCCCACTAAATATAAGTAAAGCAGCCTTTGTGTGTGCTCTGTAGGATGTATAAATAATATACCTGAAGCTTTTCCCTTTGTTTTCCAGCAGGAGGATTGTGCAGCTAAGCACAAGGTAAGTGGTGACGGGCATGAGAAGAAACCTGTCCCTACAAGAGTGCTAATGTCACTATTCGCTTCACTCTGCTAACGTGAAGGAGATGAGCTCCTCCAAACCAGATTCCCACTAGAGGAGGAGAACACAAACATGGAAACAACCTCTATGTCTTTATGAAGCTTCATCATACTTCAGTACCATCAGTCACAGTTTCCCAAACTGTAGTAACAGGTGTCCTTGAACTTGGACCGGTGCGGCCGGTGAGGTGGTGGCTGGGTGAGGAAGTTTGGGTGCACGGTGTCATTGTTGCTTCGTAATCAGCCCGCATCATGCAGCTCGTATTTTCTCCTTTCTTTGAGACTTATGGGAGAAAAACTGGAGGACTCGGAAGTGACAATTTTTGAACCATTGCTCTGAGCTACCCCAGCGAACGACGTCTACAGAGTCACAGAGGAGGAAGCCCAAGGGCCGACAAGTGGAGATGAGAGCGGGAGGGGAATGACCAGTCAGAATCAAAATATATGAGCTAATGGTGCTCCTTTCTCTAAGGATTTTGTCCTTTCTGTCCAACGCAGAAGGTTCAACTCTCTGAAGGTTTGGCACGGCTGCGGTGACCACAGTTCATCGCCATCACTGTTGATATATGGGATCACAGCACTGGACTTGGCAGCACCCCTTTACCCCAAGGTATTTTGCAGGTGCCTTGGATAAATTCAGACAGCTGTACTTAAGGGAGAAAATCCTATCCCAGCTGGGGCCATGAAAAAGGTCTGCAGCCTCCATCCTTCCCTGGCTCCTGAAGCTCCCTAGCTAAGCCCTGCTAGAGCCTACTGAGATGGCCAGACCAGAAACAAAAAGAGCCCAAGACCCTCAAGCGCCCACGGGTGGGAAGGAAGAGCCGGCCTCTGCCAGGAGCAGTTTCTTTCACTTTTCAGAAAGCTCAAACGTAAATAAGGTCTCCTCAGCAGTGTAATTGCATCAAGGTGAACTTTTTTTTTGTTCCAGGCTGAAGGGCTTGTCTGGCACGGCGATTGCTTCAGGAGCCCCCGGCCGCAGATGCGACTGTCGCCTGTTCTGGCCACGGCACTTGGTTGGGCAAGCGACCCGTGCACCGCTTGCACACTGCAAACCCTCCGTAACTGCTGAGAAAATGAAAGTGCTCAAAAGCTCAAAATTTCAGTCTTCTGCAGAAACAGAGCCAAGATCTTGAATTAATATTCAGGTCTCTAATCAATATTTCAAGAAAATCAAAGTGTAAATATCAACCTGTATATTTGTGTTTCTGTCTTCATCCTGACTGCACTTCATTTCATGAGGGTCACACTGAAGAGCTGAGGCTTGTTTAATTTTAAGCTCCAATGACAGTCGGAGGAACCCAATTTCAGTTGCCTCTCTGCAAGATTTTATTTTAGTCAAAAACAATTCTTTAGCTTTCTTTGGCCTCCTTAAATTGACAAACTGTAAATAAGGTGTTAACACGGCTTGTTTCTCCATAGAAGATGCTATCACCATACTTAAAAACATATATAGAATGACTTGTGATAACTGCTGCTACATCAATAGATGATAAACCAATAAATTAAAGTAACGGTGCATAAAATGATGAATTCTAATAGACTTAAGGCAATATAAAATAATTGGAGACTTTATTGCTATTTCCATTTTTAATGGGGTACTATGGCAGTACATTCTTACAACAGGGCTGGAAAGGTAAATTAATCTTTATGCATCATCATCATCCAGCGGTGTAAACATGGCCAAACTTAATTACGATATAATAGATTTTTAAGTGTCTGCCCCACAGAGGTGTGATTGCTCTCACGCAAGTGATTACAGCAGAGATGACTATCAGACAAGGTGTTCTTTAAAAGGCTGGTAGTAGCTTTTGCATGCCTCTGACAATAAATCCAGCACGAAAGCCACACCGCAGAGGCAGCTTTCCACAGCCAGAACTGTATTCAATGGACAAACATAAATTTATGATGGAGCGTTGATGAAACATGGCCTGAGATTGCAGTACTTTGCCAGTTTCACTGCAAAAACGTGATGGGAGTCATTGAAACCGCAGCCTGGGAGCAGGGTGGAGGTGCTGGGACCCCCCAGCTCGTCTCCCTGCACCCACTGGCACCCTGTCCTGCTGGGCTGGGGTCCCACAGGGATGAAAAATCATGGAGAGGGTGACTGGGCTGATGTACTTATATAGAGAAACAAAAATCTTACTTGACATATTGTCTTTTAGGAATTATGGCACATTAAGGAGAGAAATGCAATACAACGTGTATTTTCCACTTCTGTCTCCGATACTGTCTTCTGTCACTAGCAGCTCTGTTCCTGACACAGATGTGGGATTTCATGAACCCATTGTACCATTACCTCTCTTTCCAGGGTAGCAGTTTAGTTCATACTTACACATGTAAGTATATATTTATACTTCCTAGACGTGCTTCGCAGTGAACTTGCTGCTTTAATGGACTATGTTCACTAAAGGAACACAAGGTAATAATTTACATTTTAAATGTAGCTGCAAAATATAGTTCCCAAATCTCACATTACAGGTTTTGGTGAGAAATTTTGGGGAACTAATTCTGAGAGGAGAATATGTCTTATTGAATAGTTTCAATGGGTCTAGATTTGATGTCTGTGCGGTGTGGGCAGCAGAAAACACAGGCCAGGCAACATCTTTTAGTCTAAGGGAAATCTTAGTCATGTCTGCTTCAAAACTTGTATTATAGCATATGTTTTCTGTTTCAACATCGTGGTGCTGACAGTGGTATGAATCGGTCAGGTATGGAGTGGCAGATCTTTTTCACACTCTCAAACACTGAAAAGTGTCTTAATAACTGGAAATCAAACAGCAGCATGATCTTGAGTTCCTTGATTACTCTAAGCCACTTTTAGGAGTTCAACATACTTGTGTTTATTTCCTGATAATTGTGCTAAGAGTCTTCTGCTGCTAAATTGCCTCAGGAATTAGGATATGCTTTTGAGAGCAGTAGAAGGACTCCCCTGCTAGAACACCTCTCCAGAGCAGAAAACATCTTTCATTATGGAAATTATCACAGACCGTGTGTGAAGAAAGAAAAAAAAAAATCATTTTAGAGCTACGGCAATGGTCCACTCCAGGTCACCAAAGAGGCCACCTGGATCCATCTTGATAATCAGAATAGAACAGGAGAGAAGACACAAAATGTTAAGATCCAAACTCGATGTCATCACTAGCATACCTTGCGGGGGGGTTCTGTACTTTAATTTCTATTTTAATTCTTTAATTCTCTTTAATTCCCTCTTTACTCATTTATTACACCGCTTTGCTCGTTGTTTACACCGCCTAAAACTAAACTGGTTTAATCCATGCACACCTCAAAGTCAGACTACATCCCTGCATCTTGCTTTTACATTTCCACTCTTTGATAATAGCTGTTACTAGCAGCCCAGTTTAAATTCTTAATTTTATCTAATTCCTCTAAATGCACAATGATTCTTCAACTGGAAAGGAAAGAGAGTAGCTCTGAATGATCCATATGTTGAAGTACTGTATTTTCATCGTTTAAATGATAAACTTCCCATCAAATATCCACAAATGTACATTCATGACTCCCATCCAATGATCTATTGGCCAGAGGCACATACATTGTTTTAATTTATTTTGGAGTAAAGGTGCTTTCCTGCCGAGTTTGAATAAGCTCGCTATGTACCAAACAGATGTTCAATAAAAGAGAGACTTTACCGAATATGACATATAAACACAGGGAAAGAGGATGAAGGGAGGAAAATTACAGGATGTATGGATTGCTGGTTCATCAAACAACAGGCCACAGTTTTAATTGGGGCCCTTTTATGGATGGAGCAGTAATGAAACAGAAGGACCGGGGATGTCTCAGGAGAAGGTAACGTCTATGAGTTGCTTGCGGTGGAATTAAGTTCGGTGAACCCGCTGTGACACCACACAGTTTTCCCGTCCTCTGCAGCAACGCGGTGGCTTCTGTAGCTGCTAAACTGCTCCTCCCATCATGGGGGGAAAAAAAAAACCCAACTAAAAAAATTCAACTGCACGATCTGAGAGAATGAAAGGGTCTGGAGGTGGGCACACGAGGGTTTCTTCCCACCATGTAAAATACCCAGTTTTGCTCTTGCCAGTCTTAAAACGGCCAAGTCTTGCATCTATTCGGGCTTCTCCTATTTGGAGAGAGGTACTATTTAAAGAGGCGCTGAGGAGAGCAAAGCCTTCCTGACTCCTTGGGAGATCAAACAGGGAATGCTGCCTTTGAGATAAAGATGTCTTTGCTTTGAAAGGTTTCTCCTTTGTGCAGGAGTGTTGCAGTGGGATGTCCCCCCACCGGGAAACATCTCGCTGGGTGGGACACCTCCTCCTAAGAGAGACACAGGAGGAGAAAAGTACCTACTCTGCCTGCTCCCAGTGAACTTAACCTTGCGGGCAAAGTCAAATTTTTATGTGTTTCTGTCAAAGTGAGGCTTTGTGCCTCACCTTCTCCAGACCCGCCCTGGCTCCGCAGCCAGGTCCAGGCAGGGCAGCACGACTGTGCATACGATGTGCATCCACCTTCTTGACAGATAATTAGACTCAAAGCTGCATCATTTAAAACTGGAAAATTTTTAAAAAAAAAAAACAAAACCACTGAAAACTTTCTTATCTGCAAGCACTCGCAGATGCGAATCCCAGTGCTGGTGTTGTAAGGAAGATTTATTGTCATTCTCAGCCTAGCCCTTTGCCATGCTTGTCCAGGGGCAGTTCATAAACAGCTTTGCCTCTACCTGACCTTCCAGTATCGATGTGTCAAACTGGTGAGAACTTGAATATTTAAATATCTTTGTGGGCATTTTGGTAAAGCCTGGTGATACGGAAGGCAGAGGGGCCCCTGCAGATGCTGCCATCGGCGCTCTCCACCCCCATTACTTGGTACTATCAAAATCAATCCCAATAGTAGTGACAACGTCCTCGCCTGCGGTGTGGGGCAGCCTACAGGAACATCGTTAAGGTGCCGAGGCTTCCTGCAGAAGGGTAACAGAGTCGGTTTATGCTGAAGACTAAGACTGCACATTCCGTCTCCATCTGTGTTTGCGTGCAGATTTACTTCAGTTTTACAGTTGGTAAAGACTGGCATAATAACCTGGACCGGCGGCATCCCCAGCCCCACAGGCATTGCTGGGGGCCTGGAAGGGCCCCTGCTCTGAAAGCGCCCCGACAAGATGCTGCTTGACGAGGAGTCAGCAGAGCATGGGATTTTTCACTGTATAACAGAGTGGAGAGAAAAGGTAAGCGGCAGTCACTGGTGAGGAGATGTTTATCATTGAATTGTATATTCAAAAGGGGATCGGCATTCTCCAAGGCCAAAGCTTTGGTCAGCCTGGCAATATCTGACTGCTCCAAGTTCAGGTGACTTTCCCTAGGGCTGTGTCTGCACTGGGAGCTGGGTGTCACCGGATGGGCGCCAAACGTTTACAAAAGCTTATTAGGGAACCAGGACCCACCAGACTGTAGCCTGTCTGGCTTGAATCAGCAGGTACAGGGGCGTCAAAGCTCTGGGAGTTAGCCAAGAGTTTTGAAGCATACTGTAATCTTGTGTTTACAGCATCCCTAAGCCAAAAGGAAGACTGATGAAGTCTTTGTTTTGTGGTTTTGGGTTGTTTTGGGTTTTTTACCATAGTCTTTTTGAGACTCTCAGTAGCTTATTTGAGCTAGAGAATATATCTGCTGGTATCTTAAGTGCACAGATGAATGTAACCGCTCACTGAGTGGGAGCGGCAGGTGAACGGCGGGGACTATTTCAGTGGGATCTGTAAGTCGCAAAGGAAACCACATTTGGGAGCAGAAGATTTGAACAGAAAATTGTAATGATGAAGCCAATCAAGCTCATTAAAGCTGTTATTTTCATTCCATTTTGCATGACTGAGTATATTTAAAACAGCCGCGGCAGAGGGACCTCTAGTCTGTATGTGAATGAAGCCTCTTCTGAGAAGGCGCTTAATTCTGAAAGGGAAAAAGTAAGCCAGCGCTTCCCGAGCGCGTCACTGACACTGTTGAAGCTTTGCTGATGCTTCTTCGTCCCAACAGTCAGGGTCCCGTCCTGACTCAGAGTAAATCATTATTGTCAACGGTTGTTGAAGGTAAATCTTTGCGTGCGTTACTCGGGTGGGAACGTGCAGGCACTCCCGATGACAAACTTTCTTTCAGCAAATTCTCTGCTTTGCTTAACATTCTTGCATTCGCTTTTTTAGAAAGAACTTCCTTTCTACAACCTACCAAATGGGCGTTTTCATTTAGGCACGTGCAAAACGATGATCAAACAGTGAGGGCCTGCAACTCCGAGCTTTTCAGATGCAGGTGCGAAAATCCAGATGCATAGTTTGCAACGAGCAATGAGGCTTAAAAACAAAAATCCTCCCTTCTGAGCGAGCCCTAAATACATTTGCTTCTTTCCCCTCTAACTCACATGCCACTATAGGGCCAGGAATAAAAAGAACAATCTCAGGCAAACTGCTGCTGCATGTGCACAGATTGGTCCCAGCCAGCATTGTGAAGGGTTGCGAGCCGGGCGGTACAGTGCAAAAATGCCTGCTGATGTAATAGGGGTGGGTAAAACAGTGGGAAATGGGTGCTAGAGATAAAACAAAGTGCCACAAAAATGCATAGAAACTGAAAATGGGAGCGTGAACCTTTTTCATCCTTTGTTGAGCAGGTTGGGATGTAAAATGGGAACACTGGTAAAAAACCCAAAACTTTTAGAAGTCTTTAAGGGATGGTGAGAGGTTAAGAGACAAAAGTTGGGGTTACTGTGAGAATCAGAGGCTCAAGGAAGGCATTAATCAGTCAAAATCTCAATAAAGAAATACCAGCTCTAAAAAAAAAAAATCATTCCATTGTGAGCAGTAGGTGAGAATATTCAAATACCAACGAGCAAATAAACACGGGACTGAGAAAAGTGAGTAGGATATATGAGAAAGAAGGTGGCCAAAATTAAAGACAAAAGAAGACCTGAAGAAAATAAGAGTCCTATGTCATAACCGGTGTCAGACCTAACTGTGCTGTTTTTTCAAAGAAGCTGCTGAAATGTTAACCTGGAGTTTGATAAAGCTCTTCTTGGGCACAACGTGCTAGTTACCTTCCAGCTGAGATGAGAAAGTAATTCAGCTGTGGAACTGTGATTGGTTTCTCCAAAATACACAGCAAAATGTGTTAATTTTCAATGGGGGAGAAATATTGTCCCTTTAATAATAGATTATTTTATATCCCAGTCCCCAGCACGAGCCACCAGCCGTTCAGAACCAAGCAGTGAATAAAGAGGGGCTTGCAACATCAAGTACAATAAAGAAAAGCCCTTGCAGACTTATTGCATCGTGGCTGCGTGCGAGCAGCTACAACCAGGAGCACCGCGTCTCCTGCGCCAGCTGATGAATTCAAGCGTGAGGCTGAAGTTTCAAAACACTGAAGCCTGGGCAATATTTTTATCAGGATGAATTGACAGTTCTAATAGCTCCCAGATCCCAAACACATATGAAACGAGCCCTTGATGAGAAAGGTCTGATTACAAATAACCTGCAGAGAGATGAAAGTTCGCTTTTAATATCTGTTTTTTTAAGTCTGCTTTAGACTTTCAAGAGGCTTCAAAAGAAGGCAAAGACTAGAAAACAGTTTGATTTAATACTGTTAGATGTGTGAAATAAAATGCCGGACAATAAGAGATGTAAAACAAGCAACAAGTGCAAATGACTGAAATCAAATTAAAGAGCTAATTGAAAATAATGGAATTAAGACCTTTTCTGGTTGTTTTTATTCATCTGTTTTTCATCACTGTTTGCAACAGCATTTTTTTTTTTATCTTCTTTACTTTGAAGAACAAACTTTTTTCCGCCATAAAAGACAATGATTTTAATCAGCATCTGAAATGTCATTCTATGGGGATGTAGATGCTAAATGCCATTCAGGAAGAGAAGCACCACCAGCGGGACGGCCAGAGCGCTCTACGGCCTTTGTCTGTAGCGCTTCCTGATGCGACAGCGTGATACCGACTCACTTTATCTCCCTTTATAGCGATCCTCACTAACACATCTTTGCTTTCACTCTCCCTACTCTCCGAAGGAAATAGCTTCTCCGCTGTTGTAGCTTCAGCTGTGCGAACCTCTGCCGCCGGGGAGAAACCACGAGGCGAGGGCGACTGAGGTCTCGTTGGTTTGAGAGCAGCTTTCGCTCGGGTCATCTAACATGGAGTTACTTTAGCGTGTGCTTAAACAGCTGAGAGAAACGGGGTTCACATCAGACTATTTATGTGTTTTCATAAGCGCACAGGAGCGAGTCCATGGCAGCGGGGTGGGTGTGGATGCAAACCTGCCTGTGCTGCAGGGACGCACTCTTCTCTGTTCCTGGAGCGATGCCACCGTTGCGTGGGAGACCGGGTGTCCCAGCAGGAACGCAATATCCTTATGGCTCGTCGCAGCCCCACTCCTCGTACCCTCTCCAGCGGCACTGCCCGGCACACCGCCTCTGCGGTCCCCCGGCTGGTTTTAAGCTCCAGGGCAGGAATGGCTCAGCAAAGATGCATTTGCCCAAAGGGTCTACGAAGGCCAGAAGTCTGCAGTGCCTAGAAAAGCAGAGTGGGTAGCACACGCTTGCAGAGCGCGCCTGCGTGGGGGTGTTACCGACAGCCTCTGAGTGAGGGAACGCTTTGCGGAGCAAAACTCAGCCTGAGCCCACCAACCCGTTAAATGCCTTTTGTACAGAAAAACCCCACTGCGAACCCTGTCACCAGTGTTCAGAAAGTTTCCTCCTTTTATTTTCAATAGAAGCTCACAGATTATAACATCCCCATGGGCATCAGAGGCAGGTTCAGCTGCCCCATGGCTTTAAGGCTTATTTGAGGTTTACTCCATCCTGCACCCAGGCAAACTGTGCTGCCTTTTCTCAAGGGCAGCTTCAGTTTAAACCTTCACGAAGATCAGGGGAAAAGCCAACCAAAAAAAACACAAGGACAATTCCCCCACTTGTGGGAACAGTATTTTTAAAATGAAATTATTTCCTGTGCCTAGTGCTACGCCGCCTCTTCATTAGAGGGAAAGGAGAAGCGCGTGCGCTTGCCCAGCACCGAGCGTTCGTGGTACGTGGGGTGTGCATAAAGAAATCGCTTCTGGGACTAAAAACCAAACCATCGCTGCTCCTTAAGTTTGGTGAAATACCCAATCAGTCCCAGCGGGGTTTCGCAGGAAAAGGAATTAACAAAAAAAAAAAGAAATGGGGGAAAAATAGGAAGAGAGAAAACCCACCAACCCCAGTGCGTTCCCATAATGAAGGGTCTAAAAATGCCCCACTCATTGATGCAAAATTACAGTTATTGTTTATCCTTCTTCTACTTCACACAGCTTTATACAATACGCACGACGAAAAATACAAGCAAACAACCGACACATTAGTTAAGAGACCTTCCATTTTACTTTGGCAGTTCACGATAATGGAATTTAATTGTGGAAAAAGCTGAATAATTTTAGCTGAATGTCATTTGGTTCATTCAAACTGGGAATCAGGGACATTTTTAACAAAGGTTTTCAAACTTCTTTTGAAATCAGGAAGCTGCTGTGCACAGATAAGGGGAGAGGTTTGAGGATTCTCTATCAGAAATTTCAAGGTTTTTTCCATCTGTTTTTTCACATTAACTGGTAATTATCCAGAAAGGCACATAATAGTGCAGAAATGACAGAAGCTGACAAAGGTTTTCCTAAGATATGTAAATTGTCAGTGATAGGCAAGGTGCAACAGAAAGGCTTTCTACAGCACAATTATTTATGCCAGTTTCATTTGCTTTTAGGTAGCACTGATGGCATACCGCACCGCCGTGCTTATCACCGCCGCTGCACATTCCCTCCACCACCAGCACGTGGGAAAGATGGCAAAAACCGAGCTTGAAGGTTGGTGGTCTCCTCCGACTCCGCTATTTTATATTAAATACGGGTGCGCGTCTGCCTGTGTGTATAGCTATTTCTGAGGACTCTCCTGTTTATTAGAACATTCCCCTTCGTTTCTCGTGCCGCATAAATAAATAAATAAGTGGGACCCTTCCCACTGAAACAGCTTCCACGTATCGGTTACGGTACGTCTACGAGTCCACCTTCCTCCCAGCAGCAGTATTTGAGGGAGGATGTGTTAAAAGAGGCACTCAGCCCTGTGCACCGACGGCACGTTTCCAGCAAGCAGGTGAGCCCGTTAAAGCGGCTGGGGTAAAGCCCCCCGCCAGCTGCGGCGCCCGGCGAGCGCTGCGCAACGCTCCTCTCGCTGGGGTTGAGCAGGTGAGTGGTGGGACAGCCGCGCCTTCTGCTTCTAAAAATTCAGTGCTGGCATGGCCGGGCTCAGATACGCTTAGCTCACACTTCTTAAGGGAGAAAAGACCCTCTCTCCCTAAACTGCCCAGCCGGTCTCAGGAATTCATACACACAGGACTGCAAAAATGCCGCCCCCTCCGTGACACGTCCCTGCAGGTCGCCAGGGTGGGCTCCAGGTCTTGAGCAAGGTTTTACACAGGTATTTCAGGTCTCTGCTATACAATGGAGGGTGGAGGTTTGATAAATAACCCCTTTCAAAAGGAGAGGTTGGGTTTCTGAGTCCTTCTGGGAGGTTGATTTTTATTTAAGTAAAGCGTAAGGGGCTGTGCACGGGAAAAATTCCTGCCTGACCTTCGCCACATTTGGCTCATACCGGAATTACAGGCTTTAATTAATCTTTTCTGGGAATAGGACTTCATATGTAACTACGTACGTAACGAGAGGTTATAAGATCTTTAATGGATGAAAGGACTTTACCTATCAGTCCCTGATGTAGTGGTACCAGAGGTATTATGGTGGTATAATTACTTTACATTACCATGTGAGTGATGTTAAGCTACTCTGATGGGAGGTGTTCCCATGTGTGTGGCGGGGGGGGTAGAATTAATTTCCTTTATGGTAATATTAACTTAGGTAATGGGGGCTGTGAGAAAGTAAACAAGGATGCAACGCAATAGATTTATATAGAAAAAAAACGAAACAAGATTGCATTTGAAAGTCAATGGGCTTAGCTATTACCTATAAGGACCTTGTCTCCTATCTTGAGCTTTGTTTTCCCAAACCAGGAGGCTGCAGATCAAACTCACGTGAGAGGCTTTGGGGTGGAAGGGAAGGATTTGACCCACTAGAGCCGGCGAGGCTGAAGGCTGCTGCCCGGGGGGGTTTCTATCCCTGCAGGAACCAGCCTGGGTAGTTACTTGTTTTCTTTATTTCTTTTTTTTTTTTTTTTTAAGACAGATTTTCTTTCCGGTGTTTTTGTGCCATAAAGAATAAACAAAAACTTTCAAGAGCTGCTTTACTTCATCAGTGCTTAACTTCATCAGGAGGTGCAGGGTTGGCGGCTTTGGCTGTAGCGCCCCAGCTGCTGGGGGGATCGTGGCTGATTTATGGGGGCTGCAGCCCAAAGATGGCTCCTGTGCTCGTGCCACCCTTTGTCCCCCCTCCTCACACGTCTCTTTCCTCTCCTGCCTTTCTCTGCACAGCCCTGGTAATGCTGGAGAGACTAACCCACCAGCTGACACTGGGCTGTAGCTCTGCTGCACGCTGGTAAAGCCCCCAACCCTCTCCTTTCCCTCTGCTGCTTCTCCCCTTCGTTGCAAGTTTGGGCTAAGCAGCGGCACCGACAGGACTCGGTCATCACGCCTACTTTTAGGAAGAAGCTGATATACAGCAGAAGCAAGGAGAGGGAGTCCCCAGAGGAGACCCCACCTCAGGCCCAGGGGAGGCCCTGGGACAAGACGAGGTGGGGGATGAGACCCCAGGCCCACCTGGAAATGGATTTGGGGAATATGCAGGTTATAAATCAGGTGCCTGGCCCAGCACTGTACTTCTGATACTTTTACAGGGTAAAATATAGGGTATTTTTACAGGGTATAAGCTATTTAAGCTATTTTAAAATTGCCTGAGCGTTAACTATTTCATTAAACATTCTGCATTTGCTTTGGGTTTAATTTTTACTTTTTTTTTTAAATAAAGTTTAGATTAGATCAAAAACTGTCAGGCTTGTGAAGAGGGTTTTAGGGGGTCTGTGCAAGGTGCAGCTGAGGACGTTGCGCCATTCTCATGTGCAAACATCAGGTTAGAGCTGGCAAAAGGCCTTCGAAAAGGCACCAAGGCGCTTAAGGACAGAAACCTCTTTTACTGGGTAACAGATAGAGCTGGGCGAAAGCCCGGGGGTGATCAGTAAGCAGTCACGGGCATGGTGGCGTGAGGGCAGCGCCGCTGCCCTTACACGGTTCTGCGCTTGCTTCTAGAGACATTTTGGCCACCATGTCACATTCCTGAGCAGAGCGAGGACACTGCCAGCCTCAAACTACCACAAAAAACCTCAAGAAAAGAAAAAAAGAAAGGCCATCTGCCTGAGTCTGCTGCCAGCCTGGAGCCTGATGTCCCCATCAGCCAATGCCACACATCGGCTTGGAGAGTGAAGGGGAGGGAAAAACACCCACACAACTCATGTGAGCAGTTGTACTTACCCAGCAGAGCTTAAATTTTGACCATTTATAATGGGAGCAAAATACTCACCATCCATTTACAGCCAGAGATTTATTTACTAAAGCTATTCAGCAAATAATTGGGAATAATGAATCCATCAAAGGCAGTCGTATACTGAAAAAGAGGCGAAATTCACTGGAGGAATTATTCACTTCAACTTATTCACTCAGCCCTGCTAGTAGAGAGTTGAAATATGGGCTTCAAGGAGACTGTTCAGGCGTGGGGGACTGTGTGCAATGGAAGGAGAGAAGGGTAAGGAAAAACACGGAGGCCGAAAGAAGCACAGCACCAAAACATACCTGCCCCCGTGGCTCTTGCTGTCCCCTAGTGACCCTAAGGATGCTCGGCAGCCGGTCGGGGAGTGCCAGTCGTCTGGCAAAGCGAGGCATGGCATAAGCCCCCAAATAGATCTTCTGGTGCCTGACTTCAAGGTTGGCTGTAAGTCAGAAGGGATTTCTGGAGGTGATGTGTTTTGCCTAAGTCCCTTGCTGCAAAATTTTGGACGTGCTCTGAGCAAGCAGCGCCCCTCCTGAGACGTCTCTCCCTGGGAAGCTGAAAATCATGAAGTAAATGGTCACTGGGGATGGCAGGAGCTCTGCATCTTTCTAGGTCATAAAAGGATTTAAAAAAAAAGAGCCATGTAGAAAAAAAAAAAGCTTTAAAATATCATGTTTTCATTGACCAAAACCTTCCAGCTTCTGCAGTGGCAGAGCTCCCAAACATCGTGGCCAGCATTTTGGGCGGAAAAGGCAGGGAATAAGAACAGGCAAATGTGGGGGCTGAAATACACAAAAAAACCTGAATGCATCGCCTGGATTATCTGCATTTTTTTCTGCAGCCTCTTGTTAGACTTTGAAAGAAAAAAAATAATAAAAAAAATTAAATGTATTTCAGAGTTATTGAACTGTGCTCACATTAACTTACACTAAAATTATTTTTAATTAAATGAACTTCCTCTGTTTGTAGCTGGAAGGTACTTATGTGAGATAAAAACTCCGTTCTAATAATGCTGAGGCTCACCACCAATTAATTAGCATCACAAGTCAAGGCAGACTGAGCAGGAAGGCGAGTGGGGAGGTGGCCTTGTGCTGCAGGGTGGGATTTTGGGGAGAGGTGCTCCCTCCTACAGCAGCCCCGTCCCAGAGCCCACCCAGCGCCGCGAGGCACGCCGGGAGTGAAAATCGCACCCAGTATTTGACACAGTTTGTGGCAAAAGCAATTATAATTAACATTATATTAAATATTAAGTCAAGATCATAAAATGTTGATTGGTACTGATTAGCTGTATAATCCATAATTAGAAATCACTGCACCCTTCACCAGATACTGTAGTGCTTCGCTTATGATTTCACAGCTAAATCAAGCAAGTGATTCAGCTTTTGCCCCGAGTTTCACTTTTGCATTTAGTTTAGGGCAGAACCGCAGTCAGGTGAAGAAAGGCACAAGACCTGCTCCTGCTGGCACGCTTCCCAAACCCTCCATCCCAAAGGCAGCGCCCCGTCACTCCCGCGCCCGTGGGAGGGCGATGGCCCAATTCTCCTTGAGCAGCCCCAGCACTGCCTCGGTTGTGTGCGAAACACAGGAAGATGGAAGCGGCGAATGCAAGAGGTAGAGCCGAGGCCGTGCGTGCCGTGATGGATTCGATTTCAGAAGACCAAACCCACCTGTGCATCGCTCATTAATGGGATGGAAACACCAACCCTCTGGTAAAACGGTTCGGCGAGGACGGTGGCGCTGGGCGGGCGAGCTGCTGCCGCAGCCCTGCCTTCCTGAACAAGGCCTTCCCCTGACTTTATGGGCCCATTTACAATGGATAATGTCATCACTGCACACTAATAAGCAGTCATGTGTTGTTAAAGTGAAAAACAAAATCCACTATCCATAAGATTTTATGTCTTTGCTACTGTTTTTCAGTGACTGCCTTGGCTGGAGACCCACCTGTGATTTTTCCATAGCATTTCTGGATAAAAATAATAAAATTCGATGGATGAAAACCCAAACCCATGGCAGCCGGGCCGTCAGGAGGAAACCAGCTGTACCTGCTTGAACTCCAGCAGCCTCCCTGCAGCACTGCTGGTCCAGAGGGAGCTTCATGGGCTGAGCTCAGTGCCTGCTGGCAAACCCAGGACTAGAAAGAGAAAATACACTGTAATAATTTTTCTTTTCTGAGGTCGCTCTTTGGAGTCCTATAGAAGAAATCTCTTTATTCCTTCTGAAACTAGAGTGCATGCTGTTATCTTTTGCACCGATTAATATTGCCTGGGAGCAGAGATGTGATGCTGGGCAGAGCCCGGCGCTCTCAATCAATTAAATCAATGCAGTCTTGATACTCCACCGATTTTTCCCTAACGAAGAGTTTGGCCTAAAAGGCAGCGTACACAGTGTTATGGAGGAGATGTGGAATCACAGGCAACGTGGCTGCCAGGCAGGCTGAGAAAAACAGGAAAGATGTGCTCCAGGTCCTCGTTTCCCCGCGATGGGCACTGTGGGCTGCAGCCCCGGACCGGGTCAGGGAGGCACTGCACCCCGTGGTGCTCACACCTCATTCCCACACCCTTTTAATCATTCTTATTAGTATATCAATGATTGTATTTTTACTTAAATGATGGTTTTAAGCTTGGATAGCTCATCTCCTTTTAAGAGCTGCTTTGGGTTAATCCAGGGAAACACCAGTGTGTGCTCTCCCTCGCAGGGACTGCCCTTGCCGAGCTCCTCGAGCAGCCGTGTGTCCGGGCAGATCTTCACCTGGTCTGCTACAAAGCAGCCGAAAAACAAAGTCACTTCCCTGAGCATCTGGCAACCTGAAAAAAACAAAGGAGAGGCACAAACCTTGTGGGTTATTTGCTGAAATGGTTATAGTGTAGGGGTTACCTCTGAGTCAGCAGCTAAACAGGCAGATAGCTGAGACGATTCCCATGCCATGACTGCCCAAAGCAAGGTATTTCTACTCTTTCAGGACTTTCATTAGGAAAAAAAAAATGGCAGAAAATAATTGCAGATGTTCCTCCCTGCAGGCAGCTGCGATGCTGCTGGGCACAGGGTGCTGCATCCTGGTATAAAACGCTGTTTGCATCCACTTTACAGCCCACATCTCCTACCTGTGATGTACGACAAAGCCAGCCACCCAACAGGCAGCATGTTGGCTTGTGTAATGCTAAAAAGCTCTAGTTTTTTGCCTGCAGAACCAATGCATTAACTCAGAGAAGGGCACCTGAATGAAAGCCTGGCGTCGCTGCCCACCCACCTACCTCGGGGGGCTCCGACCGCCCCGCGGGGCTGTGCGGGGCTGCCCACCCTGGAGCCGAAATGTCGCCCCAGTAACGGCGGCGGGATTGCTGCAAAAGAAAGAAAAAACACTCGTCTCCAAAATGGCCACAAAGAATAGGTCTCTGCGGTCCCTTCTTAAACACTGGGGCTATTTTCATTTAAAATTATCTACTTAAAGGCAGGTTTAATGAAAAAAATGGCATTTTCCAGTTTAAAAAAAAAACAAAAAACAAAAAAAAAAAAACACCAAAAAAACCAAAACCAAACCCATCACCTTCAAAAATGTCTCCAGTTATTTCTCCTTCAATATTTTTCCAATTAAATTAATTTCAAATGAGCGAAAAATGTTTCATACCCTAAGATCCTGAAACCTCCGGTGTCAGCTGAAACCGGCACTTCTGCGCTCAGCTTCAGCCCTCGCTGCAGGCACCTCTGCTTTGAAGCCTTTGAAGTGTTTGTGGCGCAGGCAGAGGCTCTCTGCAGAGAAAGCCAGTCATTTTATATATAGTTAATGTGTAAAGTGTGCACGTGCATGTGTTTGCGTTAGTGCAACATGGCTTTTCACAACGCAGATGGAAAGACATAGAAGAGCTGTTGACTTGCAGAACAAAATTGCAGGAAAAACCACTGTCTGCCTCGCTGAGAGCATCCATCAGGTGCCTTTTGCCCAAGCCTACGTCACTTCAGCATCACCCTGAAGATATATTTGAAACTACCTGTGACCTTCAGAGAGACTGAAAGAGTTCATTGAGGTGTGCCTATAGGACCCACTTGCTAGCCCCTCTCCCGGCACCACAATTCATTTTTTTAAAGCTTAGAGGAAATAACTCCCCCGAGAAAGCACAAAAACACCCCGAGCGAACTGGCTGCGAATGCCCGCCCCAACTGGGAGCTGCAAAGCAGATGCCATGACTGCCCTGCCTTTATTTTGGGGATGCGATGCCAGAGAAACGTAATAGATTTGAGTAAGGGTTGGGTCTTGGAGCCAATTATTTGACTCACGAGGTAACGACCTTGATTCTGGAAACAAGGTGGTGGTTTGAGAGGCAGCATCTCTGCCTGGGTAAGAAATGATCTGATGCAAAGGCTCCACCTCAGCAAGCAGCAGGACTAACCCACTGGCTGATTTGTCTAAATTGTTAAATTTCCCTACTTTATTTTGGCAGGGACAGAGTCAGAATTGATGCCTCTATTTTGGAATGAGCTGCATTTATTCGCCGTACACTGTAATTATTCCAGCCTGTAACTGGTGAGGTTTAATCAGTAATAAAAGCTTCAGACCTGAAAGCATCCAGTTCAGCCTATGTTATTTGGGCAGCATTTCTGAATGGTTTGGGGAACAACTTCTCCCACGGACTGGTTTTTAAATAGAAGAAAAGTACAAAAGATTTCTAACAACATCTGAAACGGAAAAACAATTACATTCGGTGACGCTACAGAAATATTTGGGGACTGGTAATATATATTGCCAGGGTAACGTCCCTATTCTAGGAGCGGTTCCTTCTTGTCAACATTTGTTTCTTGTTTTAATGCAGCCTATCCAGAGAAATACCGGAAAATGGAGAGGGAAAATACAATTAACCCTGTGTTTTCCACAGAATTGACCTTTGTGCTACTTTATTTTTATTTTTTCTAGCTTTTAGGAAGCCATCATTAATCTAGTGAGCCAAGGTCAGGCGAGACTTTTGTCTTCTTTGCAGAGCCTGAAGCTTTTAAAGCTTCAGTCTACTCTTCCAAAACCAAATGGTTGGTACCTACCAGTTGGGTTAATTAGAGTGCATTCTTTACAGCGCTGATAATAATCACTGCTACACCATCATAGTAGTGGCTGTAGAGACTATTTTTTTCATTTGTTATTCCTTTTTAACAGTAAGAATTTACGTAGCCACACTGTTTAAATGATTGGTTCTTTTGGGTTCAGCCAAGGGTTCATGCAGTCCTACCTGGAAGTATCACGTTCCAGAAGATAAGAGCATCACCTGCACTGATGGCAGGTCCTAAACTAAATGCAGCACAGCGTCTTGGCTGTACCTCAGAAATAAGTGACTTCTTTTTCTTTTAAGAGGAGGAGAGAATATTCAGAGGGGAAAAAAGATGAGAAGAAAGAGAGAAGGTCGCTGAAAGTCCAGCATTAGAAACAGACTTTGCCATGCAGGGTGAAAAGGAGCCTTCCCCAATCCATTCAGCGTACGGTTATTAGTATTGATGACTCCCAAGAGAAAGAGTGGGGAATGAATTATGAAAAAAATACATTTCTCTAAATAAAGTTTTTCTAATTCAGATGTTTTTTAGGAAATGGGAAAAAAAAAAAGCGCTGCTTCTCAAATGTCAAGTACTTGAAAGACTAAAAATAGCTCACCGGAATAAATAAATTAACCCAGAAGACAGGACTGATGCTTTGCAGGCATCAGGGATTAAATAAATTCACTAAATTCAAAGTGGTATTCCAGATAAGGGCTCTTTGTGCTGCAGCATGTACAGCTTATTGATTATAGGATTGAGGTGCTGTGCACTCTTGTAAAATGTACTCTGGCTGATATGACTTAATCCTGCGGTAATGTACAGCCGGTGCACAAAGCATGGAGCTAGCTTATATTTTCTTATTTATTTTAATTTTGTTTGTGTCTTAATGTGCTGCGCCGCGTCTCCCACCAGCACTTCCCCGGGCAGCGTTCGCTCAGGATGAGTGACGAGAGGCATTTCAGAAGGCGCCGACTCAGCAGGATGAGGGCTGGGCTGCCCAGTGGAAGCCTGCAGGACACCAGCCGTGGGCATCTGCTTTGGTTAGCTTCCGTCGGGGTGCAAAGCCTGAGCGCCTCACTTTTCCATTGCGTTGCATGGGCTGGCTGCAAGGATGAGTTGCTTGGTTGACGTAGGGAGCCTTGGGGAGCAGCCCAGATGCAGATACTTGCTCTGCAGAACTTCACATTCTGTTCCGTGAGGCCAGCAAGGCAGCAGAAGTGTGTCGAAGCAAGGAGATAACACTACCTGTGCAGGTAAGATGAAATCTTCTGGACAAAAAGAAAAAGTAGGAAGATTTGTAAATCCTGTTGGTCAAGGAAAACGATCCTGGAGGGGCTTTTATCCACCCAGCTGGAGTGAGCTTTCGTTACGTTCCACTTAACCTGTTTTCCATAGCAGAGGGTGCTTTCACCCGCCCGGTCAGATGTTGAACTGCCAAGGTCACTTCACACTAGTACAGAAGGACATTTCTTCCCTCCTTTGGAAGCGCTCCTGCCTCTGCTGCTCAGCCCAGCTCTCCTCTGCAGGTTGCTCTGGGGACCCAGCAGACTTCTCTGAACAGGTACTTTTACCACATAGTTTATCAAGAAAGACAAACCCCTCCAGGCCTCCGGTGGTGTGAGGAAGCAGCTGGGCACAGCAGTGATGCTCTCCTGCTCATCACTCAGCACGTTCCCAGCCTCGGGCCAGCCTAGTTTTCTGAATCACCAGTTAAAAAGTTGGTGTGACCAAAAGGAAAAACTTTCGTCACTAATTTTTGTCTCCTTGGTGTGAGGGTAGAGCTGAACAAAGGACCTGCAGGGGCTTGGTTTCTGGGTAACCGCCCCAAATCCCCACACCTCCCACAGGTTTGGCAAATCTCCCAGTATCTTACTTTTTACCAAAATCAAGCCTCTTAATCTCAAGACACGCAGCCTTTACTACATAACACTGCCTCCCGAGCGTGATCCACACGGCCTGCATTTCAACACCCAAGGTTCATTAATATTTCCTGCAGAGTGTTCAGTAAGTAGCAAATAAAGCAGGAAGTGTCCCAGATGTTGGAAAGAAAAAATGGAATTATTCATTGCTTACTAACGTCAAATGCTAATGTGAGAAAAGCATCCTTGAAGAAATCCTTGACTAAAATTCATCAGAGTGATGTGAAATCACTGTTTTAATTATGCATTTTTGAATGTATTTATTAGTCCCGGTTCTGATCTGACTTACAGATGTTTAACAGTGATAAGGGTCTACTGCAGTCTTTGGAATTACTCATGATTTATAATGACAAACCTTGGATCAGAATTAGGTCCTTGTCACTACTCTATAATAGCCTTTCATCAAACTTCTTCACATTCAACAGATGAAAGGGGCGGTGGTTTCCGCCATCTCAAACCCTACCACTGAGTCCATTAGCTTGTTTTTTGAAATTTATCCTCCAGAAATGATGATTCTCACACAAAATTGTGTCTGCTTGAGTTACATCTGCCCAAGAAACTTGAAAGCTAAGAAATAAAACTCACTAGTCCACAAAAATGATGCATTTCGTCAACACGTGTGCTGGCTACTAATGTTGTATTTTAATGGAGAGGGTAATTAATTTAGTGATGCTAGTCTATAACCTCATTCTCTGTATCCTTAGTGCTGTGACTGTTAGAGTATGCTCAACACCAGAGGGGTGTTCTTTTAAAAAAAAAGAAAACATTCAAGAAAGATTCAAAGTCATGTGTTTTTCAAAAGAATGATGGAGTTTTAAACCATTGCTTGTTCTAGAGCTGATCCAGAATGAGCAAGTCTCCAGGGACGGTTTACTCCCGACGGCATGAATGCGTGATTAAGCTAAACGTATTCCATAAATGCCTTGATGACATTAAACTAAATTTTTTAAAGAACAGATGGAGAAAGTTAATAAATATTTCATTCTATAATATAAAACTCACTTCTATATTCACAAATTCAGGGATCCTCAGCTTCACAGATATCAATAAGTCTGATGGATTTCTTGCTGCATTCTCATTCTTCTGCCCTGGTGTCTCTTATGGGATCATCATTTCTGCATGCTTGGATTGTTTTATGGGATCAGTGAAAGGCAAGTGACTGTAAATCTTGACCTCTTCTGCTCCTGGATTATATACTTTTATTCTTTGTGACCATAAGTGTTCATCTCTACACTGAATAGATAATTAAATGACAAAAATTATTCAAAGGGAATTTATAGTGAGAAATTATCGCTTGAAGAACTGATGGGGCACAGGCATAACCAAGGAGATATTGCAAAAAAAGCCCAGCTTAGAATGGCCAAATAAAACCCCGAAATAGCTGTGTATTTGTAAATGTCATGAAACATCTATTCACTGGGGAAAAAAAACCCACAATTTTTACCTGTGTACACAAAGTCTACTCAAACAAAATTTCTATTAAGGGAAGACAGTGTGAATTTTGCTTGAGAACTGTAGACCAAGCCTGTTATTCATCCGAAAGGACTAATCTTTACACGTGGGATTACAGTTTCTCACCCTATGTATGCCACAAAGCTTGTAAATGAATAATTAGAACTTACTCCAAAAGGAAAGAAATGCCGGGCTTGAGTAATATTTTAGGAAAAGCATTAACAAAATTTTTTATACTGCCAACCATCTTCACTGCTTTCTAGAAGAGATTTACATTACATTATTAATTAACTATACTGAGTCAATAGTAAGGCACACAGCTTGGGAGAGCTACGTTTAGCACAAACTATGACATTCACGAGAAAAATGCAGACGACTTCAGCAAACAAGGGCCCAGCAAACTACTTCAAAGCATCAAGATCCAGCTCGAAAAACAAGATCAAATCGTCGTCGTTTTGTAAACCTCCACATACCCAGGGTAAATTACGTCACCTGCCGTACCGCGATAGTTTGGTATAAAAGCAGCACGCACCCCTCCCAGCGGGACCGTGTAGTTTGCCGGACAACGCCCACCCGAGCTACTGCAAGAATTTAAAGGTATCTCAATAGTATATAATTTGTCTTTTGGGGGCTGACTCTTGTGCTATGGCTACAGAATACAAGGTCCCGTGGTCTACCATAACGAACAAAAATGAATAGTGCTGCTGTTCCCACTCCCTTTCCCCCAGCTCTGACCAGCTTTTAGGTTTTGGGCTGAGCATCCCCACAATGCTGCGTCCAGGGAAAATATTTAATGCAGAGTAATGTGCTGTAAAGAAATACCAATTAATTCAGGTTACGTTTCATGCCACAGAAATCGGTTTATTCAATTATTGAAAGTTAGGTTAGGTCCAGGTACATTTGTATCTTCAGAATCAGGGCTTTTAACAAAAAAAAAAAAAAATGTTTCTCATGTTTCCCGACATCCCATTAAAATGGTGGTCCTTTGACGTCAATTAGAGCCAGCTTAAAAAAAAAAATCATACTTAATTGCTTTACAGAAATAGACATTATACCGTATGCCGTCGCAGCCAGATTCGATTACCTTTTACAAGAAACAAGGATGCTGGGAACGCCATAAAAGTCCAGCTCTGCTGAATGTGGATGCGGGGCTCTGCTGACGGCCGGCGGAGCTGCTTTTCACAGCGCAGGCTCTTCCTTGGGCCGCAGAGAAAACTGATGCAAAACCCATAGACACATCTAAATTTCTCCAAAGCGTAGAAATGCTGAAACTGGACGTTCAGCTGGGGCTGGTTTTGGACGGACAGTGGTTGGATGCTCAGTGCTCCATCCCTGCCTCCATGTAAGCGTGAGTGTAATCATGCACCTATGCTGACCATTATAGCTACAACAACCATCTAGTCCTCAAACTTGTGTACGGTTCGTTACAAAGAGCATCACCAATTTTCTCAAAGGCTTTCTCCAAATTTGTCTTACTCCAGGGACTTCATAATGTCTCTGCCGACCAGGTAGAAGAGGAGTCCGGAAAGTAAAACCAGGGGCACCCCCGCTGCGGCGAACATGAACGACCACCCGTAATACACATGCACGGGCACATCGTCCATGCACTTCTCGCTCCTCTCCAGAAGGATGTACTTCTGAAAATCAGCCGCAAACTCCTTCCACACCACGAAGAGAAATATGAGCAGGAGAAATAATCCTCCTGGAAAGAGAGGCAAAGAGGAGTTATTCTCACAACCAGCATACGGAACACGGAAATAAAACTGAGAAAAGATCGCAGCAGGTTTCCATTTATTCTTGCAGATCCTTTGCATCAAAGATGAGTGTTGCGGCATTATTATTCATTAGCTGCTCTGCAGGTCCCCGTGACAGCCAAGCCCGCCCGCCCTGGGAGCCCCACACCGCCACGACCAGCTCCCGCCCAGGCACAGGCACACCGACTCCGGCTGCCGAGGGCTCCGTTACAGCGAGAGACGGCCACGGAGGAGCCGTCATGAACACAGCTGATGTTCACAGCAGGGATCCGCATGACGCTAACGCTGCGCTCCTGCCTTAAAGGTGGGTTGTTTCCCCTTTTTTATTCCCAATTTGTCTGTGATGAGTGAGAAGGCAAGTCTAAGACTTACTTTTTCCATGTTTTTCTACCCTTCCAAGTAGGGTCAGATCCAATTCCCGCCAGAAATGCAAAGGCACGGGATCAGTCCTGCTGATGGCAAGCGTCATCCGGCATTGAACCTGCTACGCCCAGCCCCAGCGCAGGCAGAGCCCCCGCAGACACCTTCACGTCTTGTGTTACCCTTCCTTAAACTGAGCTTGGCAAGCGAGTATTAAACCACACGGCAAGGAGTATAGATGATCCTATTTGGCAGAGAACTAACATGTAATAAGGTGGAAAAGGTGTGTAGCCATGAGATATTAATCTCAGATGGGCTACTGAGTAACAGAATAATAAACAGCTTATACCATGAGGCTAGAAGGTCTTTTTATTGGCAAGTGAGACCTCCTCTGCCCTCCCCTGGAGCCAGCCGGGAGAAGGGCCAAGGCCACACTCAAGCCTGAGCAGCGAGTGCGAGGTCGGCATCTCGCTTGGAGAGGGTCTGCGCTCCTCGGAGCCTCCCAAGCCTCGCGGGTGCCCGTGACCCACGCGGCAGCTCTCCCGTGAGACCTCGCGGTCTCCTGTTTCCAGACGCATACCCATGGGAGGCCAGCACCTGGCGGAAGAGCTCGGTCACGTCTGAAAAGCACGTGGCAAACAGGCACCTCCCGGACCTGGCGCAGCCCCGGGTGGGCTCGGGGGCTTCGGTGCCTTAATAGGAACTGCCTTTCCCCATGATTCAAAGCGATGGCGGTCGGAGGCTGCAGGTCTTGCTCCCGCACCGCCCCCCCCACCGTATGAAGCAGCTGACAAAAACTAGAGCGGCCCCAATATTATTTACTGTGTCACATTAAAGAATATATATAGTGCATTTTACAGTCAACATTTATTAAAACTAAATAGTGACAGTGCGCTGACAGGTCTGAAAGCACTTCAGTAATATCTGATCTCGCCACATCACAGCTAGAAGCTTGCTATTTTTAAATGGTGCCATATAACATATAGATATACGCACATGCACACACATATATGAAAGAAATACATCACAGATTATAATATTTTTATAGTAGAAGTGAACAGTTTGGAATTAATTTAGTTGACACGTTACCACACAGTTCTGCGGATGTGTTGTGGCTTCTGCTAGATTTAATTTCTCCCCCTGCAATTTTTAAATCAAAGGTAGCTTGTACAAAATTTAATTATTCTTCCTGGCAGCTCATACACTACAAGACCCAACTCCCATGCTAAGCAAAGGAAGCGGGTGAAGCTTGACATTGATATATCTGCTTAGCGATGGTGGTTCCTGAAACCTCGGCCAGAGACAACACGTCAGTGTTTAACTGTGTTTCTGCTTCTAATGGGCAGAAGCACATCTGCGGCTACAAACCTCCGCTTCGCCTCTTGTAGCCAACAGTGAGGCTTATGTGAAAGTATAGAGGGTTTGAAGTCCTCGCTCCGCGGTATATAGACGTTGAAGCCACTCATCCTAAGTTGCCATGCCTGGTAAACTGCCCTCTATACCCTAAGGCTGCAAACTGAATCGTAACGATCAAAAATCTGTGCAACCGTGGGAATGTACTTTACATCACCACACGCTGCCACTGCGAGCCGTTCCGCCGCACATGGAGAAGCCCTCGCCGTTTGCTGGAGAGGCAGGCTAGGAGTTAAACAGCAGCTGGTGTAGCATTTGCATGTTCATTGAGATTTTGATACCACTTGAAATTAAGTGCACAAATAAATATTTTACACTTAATATGATAGTTGTATGCTTAAAATACCAATTATTCTACTATAAGAAAACGATTGCATGTTTAAATAGTCACATGTCCTTTACAAAATACAATATATTGATAAGAAGGCAATTAAGTCTTTATTACTGATGTAATTTAAAATTAAATTAATTAGACAGCAACTGAACCTTGAAAAGTGCTCTTTTAAAGATCAATTTCTATTTCATTAGCTTATAATACCTGCCGTTAGAGACACAAATAAAAGCGTAGCCCCAGCGGGACAGAGGACGCGGGTACGGTAGCGTACTTTTGCATTCTCCCACTTTTCTTTAACTAACTGGGGGTTTTGCTTTGAATTGTCCCAGGATAATTTAGATGGCTTAAAACTCATTTATTGAAGAAATCAGGTTAAAACCTACCGGTTCTTACCAAGGAGGGTGCGGGGAAGCCCCACGAGTGGGTGGCACCATCCCCAAGCTCGCCAGGAGCTAAGGATGGGGAAACAGCCCCTCCCCTCGCCCCAGGAGAAGCGCCAAGTCTCAGTATGGAAGGATTTATTATTAAACAGGTACTGGAGGTGATGGCATCTAAATTTAGATGGCATCTAAATTAAGAACGTTTTCACACTCTGGGAAAATGACAAGAAAATGTAAAGTGAGCAGCCTTCTTCCCTGGAATAATTAGGGCTGAGTGGTGAGGAGTCCCGGGGATTTACACCATCTCCTCAGCGAGGAAGGAAAATCAGAAGGGCAGGCGCAGCCCAAGGAGGAGGGTGGAGGCGCAGAAAGGGCAGCTCACTGAAAAGCGGTCAGCAAAAAAATGCTTACTTGGAACAATCACAAGTATTCATGAAACTGCCTAAAATTTGTCACGCTTTTAGCTGTTGGTAGAATTTGCATGAGAGTATCAGGATGTTTCACTCCCATATTACCAAAGTAAGCACTTGGCAGTTTTGTTTTAAAATTCTGTTTTATTTGGGATTGTTCACCTTTTGAACAGGTCTCACTTTACCACCGCCTTTTTGGGGCTTTTACTCTCAGCCGCAGCGCAAACGTGTCCTCGTTTCCTGCCAGTCCCAAATGGCTTTTTATGTACAGAGACAGGTTTCTTCCCGCCTCGGACAGCAAAATGAAAAACTGGAAAAAAATCAAGTATTCTGCTCAAGAAATGAGCCCGGCGCTGGCGCGCGCGCCTGAGGCACAGGCCACCTGTTGGGTTTGGGTACGTGTAAGTGAAGACCTCATCAAACCAGACCATCCCCACGCTCCTCTCGGCGTCCCTGATCCCTCAGCAGCCACTGGAAAATCAGCCAAGTGAGCGCCTCCTTCCTCTCCCTTTCCCGCTTTGCCTTGGTTCATACGGAAAAGAAATTAACTGCGAAACTCCATCTCGTAGCTGAGGAGGTCACTGGCGTCTTCTGGGGAGGGGCTAATTGCAAGAAAATTGGAGCAGGGTATCGAATCGTTCTCCTTCGTACACAGCTGAGCGCAGGACCACGGCCCCCCGCGCTCCATCTCCCCCTCCCAGGGGAGCTGCGCCTTCGCTGTCAGTGAATTGGAGTCCGGCCCTTTGTTTCTCTCACTTTATATCCTTGTGACACCTTTACAGCTGCTGGTTGTAGGGACAGGTGAGTGAACCCAATCTTTAACTCTTATGCTGTGGAAGCTACTGAACTTTCGTGTGATCTGCTAATTACGAGAAAAATGAACTTTGACTCATTCGCCTTTCTCACGAGTTGCCTCTTAAGGATGTTAATAACGAGGAAATGGAGGGGTGATCTTCAGCTGTCCTTCCATAGCTGTGAGTCTTTGCTGCACGTGGGGAGCCTGAGTGTGCCAAAATGAAGGCGCTTCATTTGGGAAGAGGAATCTGAGCACAAAATTTAGCACTTTTAGTCATCAGATTGGCAAAGCGGCCTGTTTTTTAATGCGGCCAGCTCACTCTGAAGGACAGGTTGGTCTGAACACGCACCGTGCCCCTCTGACGTGGCTCTGAAAGTGCGGGAGAGGCTTTGCGCTGCCTTTGCCCGCGGGACCGGCGCACGGCCACAGCGATGCTGCGGCTGCGGAGGGCGCGAGCACGCCGTGCGTGCCTCACAAGCGGGGACGCTGGAGGAACAGCACCGCGACCACAGCGGCTGGAATAAGTGCGGGCTGTACGTGGTTCATCACGTATTTGGGCTTTCCAGCGTAAGGAAGCTGATAAAAAGCTCCTCTGTTGGTTCCTTAACTTTGCGTGGGACACGCATCCTTAGTGCTTGCTTTGACAGCTCACCATAGACTCACGCTTTGCTTCTGTCCCCTCCAGAGCAGCGTCCCCACCCTTGAACAAACCACCAGGTAGAGCTCAGGTGATTTTTTCACTTAAGCCTACAGCTATGCAGCTACTTGGATGCATTGGAGCAGCGCTGCACGCTCAGTAATCGCCCTCGGTCTGGATGAAGAGGGTGCTCGCTTCTAAGCTTGGACGCTAAAATGCCCAAAGGAAATGAAAACCAAGGAGCACAAGCAAAGTTGTCTCAGCAAGTCAAACAGTTTCCAGAAGCTGCAGTGCAGTGGTCGCCCAGCCCTCTCGGTGACACTGTAGTGATAAGTCATCATATTGTCATCTGGCTATTGAAACGAGGGGGTGACCAGTCACCAGGCAGTATCCGCCTCCCCCGTGCAAGCGCTGCAGCTAAGTCTGAGATTCGAAGGAAAGCAACACGCCAGCTATTTGCTCATGTAATTCCGGTGCTTTTGGGAGCAGGCTGGCAAGGATAACTGCTCAGCTGGGGCGGTAGGTGTGCAAATACAAGCAGCCGCAAACGTCAGGTGGGCTCCGGCTGTATTTCCCGAGTTGCCGAGCAAAGGAAATCAAGGGGACAGCCCTGGTCCTTTGAAAGGGCTCTCCCACCCACCGAGCACTACATTGGTTACGGTAGCTGGCAGACAGTCAGATCTGTCCTCTTGAAAGTACAGTAAATAAAAGGCATCTCCGAGAGGAAACCCAAAGGGATCTAACTGAGTGATAACAATCTTCACCCTTAGGCACTGAATTCCCCCCCCGGCGACAGAGGGGCACACATAACTCCTCAAGATCGCGTCAGGCTGGTTACCCATAAATGCACCACAGGGTGCATTTGCACCAGTTATATCTTTAGAGCCTTTTGGTTGCATCATTTTGCAATGATTAACCACGGCTGTGATTTCACGACCTCAGCGTGGGCTGCTACCAAAAGGGGCAGAGGGACTTTATGGCCAGAATAAAGTTGCGTATAAAGGATGCCCTGAGAGGCCGGGGCATGTCGACGCAGTGGTGCCCCATCTCGCCATCCGACTGCCAGACCACATTCCCACTCTACAAATTGCCGGCATTTTCACACTTCCTCAAGGAGAGATCATTTCTGCAAGAGAGGTTAATTAACACTGACCCGCAGTCCATGATTAGAAGACAAGACACGCTTTCTCCTGTGTCGCCTCTCCACATCCCGCTACCCGAAGGGAAGGGACGGCTAGGGAGTTGAAGCTGTATTAAATCTATTGTTCCTACTGCTTAGTGTGATTATGCAAAATATTTTAGAAGGGATAGCGAGAAAATAACCACGGAGGGATGCAGCCTGAATCCATCAGGAAGCCAGTGTCAAGCAGGCTCCAGAGGTCTGAGTTCAGGATACCCCTCCTCTCCCCCCACTCCCCCCAAAAAAAGAGCAGCTGAAACTCTAAGCAAACTTTGCTGAAAATGTTGAAATGAAATGAGAGACTACTGCATTCTCCTACCTACCATTTAGATTGAAAATATAGCGGGAAGCCTCTTCCAGCTGAACTCGTTCCTCCTAATGACAGTTAATAACAATGATTGCTGTTCAGATTGAAACTGCATTAATACAAACTTCAATTTAAACAGCAGCATCTTTGTCTAATGCCAAGAGGTTTATGTGCTGCATAATCAGCTCTTCTAAAAAGTGTCATATTCTATGCCCCAGCCGTTTAATCAAGAAGTAGTAAAATAAAGTGCAAAAACAATGAAAAAAAAAGTAATACAGTGATTCAATATTACTCAACATCCTTTTCTGTGGGATATTTCACCTATCTGGCCAGGGTCAGAAGGTGACCAATCTCGGTGTTCCAATTTGGGTTGGAAGTTGAGTGTTTTGAAAGGGTAGGGCTTTAACTGAGGTATCCAGACTGTCACGTCTAAGAGGATTCAAATATTTGTCCCCAGTGTCACAAAAAGAGATGACTTCAACGCACACACACGTCAAGTGGCCAACACTACTGAGTAGAAGACATTGGTACCTAACGGAGATCTGACAGCAAGATGTCTTGCATTCCTAAATCAAATCCGTGTGTGTAAAACCACACGAAATTTGCCTTCAGAAAAATTAAGCCCAGCCAAGCATTTATTAAAATATATAAGGGAGAGCTAAGCAGATGCCCACAGGCTTGCTGCCCACACTTCAACAACTGAAGACCTGGAGGCAAATGGAAAATTGGACAAAACGCAAAGCGAATTAGCAGAGGCAGGTAGGGCCACCTTGATTTAGTGCCTTCCAGATTTTTTTAGACAAATAGATAGATGTCATCTAGCTTCATTTTAACAAGCAGCTCAGCTGGTGTCACATAGTTAATTATTAGTACATCTGGAGGAGATAGAAGTTAGGAAAGGAACTATGAAATGGATCAGGAGCTAAATAATGGGGAAAAGAGTAACAGGTAATGGTGGTAGGGCGTGGCGAGACTGGACGGAGTTTAGTGGAGCTCCTCCAGGGTCGGTGCTGGGACGTCTTCTGTTAAATCTTTTCATTGAGTTTTTTGGCCCCCAAAACCTTGAGCACACCCAAAGCCCAAACTGGGAGCAAAGACACCAGCTCATGTTTGAGTCACACCATGTATGAGGCAGCAGGACCTGGAGCAGGATCCATAATGAAACACTGTTTTTTCAGAGAAAGGCCCGACTTCATTACAAAGTTCTTCACTTGGCACAGCTCAGCTGAGCTCCAGCCTTCAGCTGCTTGAGTCACAAAAAAAGCTTTTTATTGAGTTTGAGTCACTGTTATAAATCAAGTAATTCTACTAGTTAAGCCAGTTATTCCTTCTCAAATACAAAAAAGGGAAAAGCCCAAGTGATAATTCAGTGGAATCATTTGTAATGGCAGTGGGAATAATGAATAAATGCCTATTTTTAATTCATTTTCCTGCTGTGCCACCGCTTTATCTTTTCAGGTTTTATTAAGCCAGCCCTCCCATTTTGAATCGCCGGGTATGCCTTTCATCACTCCGTGGCTTTCCAGCTCTGCCAGATGTTAGCAGCAGAGACAGGAGAGGCCCAAACGCAAAGACTGACTTCGGGGAACAGAGCGTGGCTGATTGCTGCCCAGGGCTAACGCTGCTACGGACTTTACTAAAATAAAAGGCTCTGCTCGTATGCATTGCGCAGAGAGAGAAAACATAAAAGTATTTTTCCCAAACCCCAGCCTCCCTAGGACTAAGGACTATCTTTCTAAAGCTTGACTGAACAAAGGTTTATTTCCAGTGGGGGAAGAGGGAAACCATTTACTCGGAGCGGTGCAGCTCCCAGCAGAGCCCCCGGCTCCCTCCAGCAGCCCCCAGCCGCCTCCCCTCTCCCTGCACACGCGAAGCGGAGCAGGGCCGCGGCATTCCCGCCCCGGCCGTATCCCGTTACCACAGCTCAGCAGCTTACCCGAGGCGAGGAGGAATCCACCGCCGACTTTGTAGGCCCGGGGGCTGACGAAGGGCACACCACACACCAGCAGCAGCCCTCCCACCAGCCCGGCAGCGACGGCCAGCATGATGAACGCCGTCCAGAAGCCTCTGTACACTGCACGGTCAAAAAGAGTGAAGTCAAGGGAAAGGAAAGGAAAAGCAGTTTTGAGAAGTCCATGCTTAACTCCTGCTTCAGCAACAGTAAAAACATTAACCTGTAATTCTGCAAAGGCAAGGCAGAGCTGGAGCTCCTGCCTTGCTAGCTCCCTGCTGCGGCATGGGCGCGATGCGCCTGGAACCGGTGCAAGCCCAGGTTGAATGTCACGCCCTAGCCATGGGATTGGAATGAGTACAAGGGGTTGGAACGGTTTGCCAGGGAAGCACACCACAAAAGGGGGTGAGTAAGGGACACCGTGCTTAGCTGCGCATGTGGGGGACGCAGGAGCTTGGCAAGGAAGGAAAGAAAATAGCAAAATTTGGAGAGATGGTGTCAGACCATATTTTTGTTCCATTTTAATTAACATGGAAGGTGCCAGGTTCCTGGTTTAAAATAAAGGTGGTTTTTGTTAGCAGGACTGCAGGGAAAATGGGAGCTCATGATTTCTCCCATTAATGGCCTTGCTTGTCTCTAAGTAAGAGACCAGGGCACGAGAACAGCTGCCTCTTCATCCACTGAGGTTCGGGGCGGGGGTGACTTTATGCAACCACATGAGCCAGAGCCGAGCAAGCTTGTGTCCATCACATCCCACGGGATGGGACGTAGCCCACTGATTTCAGTCTCCCAGTAGCCAACTCTCTTCCAGTCACTGCCGTAAACCTTGGCCAAAGGTGGTGGGGTCTTCAGGCAGGACCCTCCGATACCCTGCTCCCCGTTCCCGTGATGTAACGCATCCCCTCGGGCCCCTGCATCTCGCTCTGCCTGTTGTTTTTCAGAAGCGCTAGTTAGAGAGATTTAAGCTGAGCACAAGCAAGTGGGTAATGCTGAAATGATTCACACTTGAAAGAAAAATGATACAGAGAAGATGCGTTTTACTCATTTGAAACCATTTTGTCAGGAGAGCCACTTAGGGAGAGATAAGTATCTTGAACTCTCCAAAACCACAGAATTCATTTTCATGTTTAACCTCCCGTCACCCGGTTCTCTCAGGGAGCCTAAGAGGATGAAGATAAGGGAGAATTACGTCTGGAGCAGGTAATAGCTGGAGGACCCCTCTTCTTGGCCGGCCTCCTGTTTTGTCATCGTTTGCAGATGAGGATGGCCTCGTTTGAAATAAAATGAGCGTTAACGACAGGAGCGGAGCGTCAGCTCTCTGCAGATGTCCCAGTGCTTTGCAGTGGGGTTGGTGCAGCAGAGGAGCCCAGTGCTCCCGCTGCCCTAAATGTGGGTGCTGAGACATCCCCCTCTCCCTGGGGTTCATAGCGGGGTGGGTGCCAGGGGGCAGAGCCCCGCAGCCCCGCGGGTGCAGCCCCTGAGCAGAGCCCCCCCCACCAGCACCTTCCCGGGACCCGTCCCAACGGGCATTTCTGGGAGGCAGCTGAAGAGGGTTTCACAGCAAGGGCTGACAGGCAGGGACAGATGCCTCCAGGGCCCTTTATTTAGTACGGAAAAAATAGTGCGTTTATCAGCGAGATCATTCAGAAACTAGACGTCATGCCTGCCTCTCCTAAACTGAAAAAATCCCACCGCTTAACCCGCATGTTTGCTGCACACAGCCAGCGACGGGCTCCTCCTTCTACCATCGACGGGTCCCTCGTATCCATTTTACGCTGCGGCGCGTTCCCCGGGGCAGGAATCCTGCACAGCACAGCAAAAGGAACTAGCTGCTCTCCCTCACATGCTCCAACTGAAAAACGTTTCTTTTTTTTTTTAATTAATTCCTCATAAAAAAAAATAATCTAAAAATAAAAAAAGGTACTGCTAAAGGCTAAGGAAAAGGTCAAGATGTTTGTTTGTGCAGTATGCCTGCCCCAGATCCCCGGAGGCAACGCAGAGTGATGCACACTATTTAAAGAAATCAATTCATTTCAAAAAAGATCATTGAATTAATTCTAGCTGCTGCCACCAATTTAGCAAATTAAAATTCCTAACAGCAGCTGATTCATTAAAGAACGCTGAAAATACAGAGAAACATAAATAAAAAGGGAACCAGTTGAAAGGAGAGCTCTCCAACTGTGTCATATTCCGTGTATGAAAAATAAGCCATTCACTTACGTGGGTCTTCTAACAATCTGGTCTTTAACTGATTTTCCAGTGCTTGTTTATTTTGTCTTGCAACAAATCAGCACTACAGCTCTCCAAGAAGCCCGGCTCTGGAAACGAGTCAGCGCCGGACTGCCACAAGCCTGCAGCCCAGGAGCAATTATTTGTGGTGCTTGCCCACAGGGTCTGGATTTGGCCATGGAGCAGAAGCCCTTTGCCTCCAGCTCCTTCCAGCAAGCGAGAAGGTGGGAGAAGGGAAAGGGTGGACGTAGCACCCTCCCTTGCTCACCGGAGTAGGCGCCGAGAGCCCAGCGGGAGGGTGCGTGGCTCATGGCCGGGCATGGCTGGCTCTGGAGGAGACAAGACGTGGGAGGACATTGCCATGGGCTCATGGCTTGGGGCAGTAAACAAAGCAAGGCCATTTTGTAAAGGAGCTTTCCAAAAGTCTTGGTCATGCTTGGCCACATGCATTGGCAATGGGAAAACTACAACAGTGACACACCCCATAAATCTCCGCCCGGTCGCTTGGGAAAAGAGCTGCTGGGTGAGCAGGAAAGAAACCCACCTGCCGTCGTGTCGTAGGAAGGGTGGGGGAAAGGTCCGAGAGCAATGGGCATGGGAAAGAGGTAGCCATGCATGCAGAACTTGGGGTGCGCTTGGCTGGCTGGAAAAGAACAACAACAAAACAGTTTGCTTTCAGTTTCTGCAAGATCACGGTTACAGCATTCAGAGGGCGATGCCCTGGTCTGCAAAACCTACAAACCCTCACTGAAGGGAGAAGGCTGGGGAGTAAAGGAGGATGGTAAATCCTGGTTAGAAAGAGAAAAGAAAAACAAGACTGGTGAGAGATGGGAGAGATAACGGAATCTGAGCCTGCTACCCGTAGCTCTTCCCATCTTCATAGCCTGAGTCTGAGGTGGACATAAATCATGAAAGATGGAGCAACTCGAATTACTGTAAATATTCCCATTGCTATTTTCCTCCAGAAAGCGTGTCAGACCGCCTGAAATTATTTGGGTACCGGAACAAGCTACCTTACAAGACCTCCAGTTTGCGAGAAGGTAAAGCACAATTAGAATGGAAGTGCTCCATCAATATTAATACCACCGAGGCTTATCATGATTAACGGTAATAGAATGAATGTTAAATGAATTAATTAATGGTTGGCCACTTATTTAAATATGTTCCCCAGCTCAAAGGAACACTTTATAATAGGTGGACATTAGTTCATGCTAAATTGACTATGGAATACCTATTGAATTAATTATTACATCCATGAGAGCAGCAAATTAATTTGCCATGATCAATCCTATTATAATAAATACCTAAAGAAGTAACACAAATTTGCCAGTTATCAGAAAGAGTCACTTTACTTCAGGTAACATTATGTTATATATGTATTTCCATATAATGTAATTAGATAGCAAACTCCCTCTCTCAAATCTGCCCTTTTTTATAACAAAAATTTCTCTGTGAGAAATCTCACATTGTTCATTTGAACAGCGGCAGTAACTGTTCCTGCAAGATTTTACAGGAAACACAGGTCTGGGACTGGGGGACAGCAAAGTCCTCGGCAATTTCAATCACTGCAGCGTAAATTTATTGTGGGAAACCTGCATTATTTGCAGCCAAATGCCGTACGAGGCGATCACGCCGCTCCACAGGCACGTCAGCGCCTTTGAGCAGACCAAAGCACCAGCGAGCGCAGGTTTTTGCGGTGTTTAAAACCTTTGCAGAACTTTTTAAAAATCTCTTTCTTTCATCCCAAATAATCGTCTAGGCTTGTGGCATCCCAGGGAAAGGCTGCCCGCTCGTTCCCCACTGTGCGCTAACGCAGGCGAGCTGCTGCGGGCTCGGCCGCCAGCAGGGCTGGGGCCAGGCGCGCTGTGGGGTGCTCTCACTCCTCTGCTCTTTCTGGTGGGAGCACCTGGTTTATTGGGCCAAGACCCCACGCTTCACTGCACGTGGGCCACCAGTCAGCACCAACTGGTGTCACAGAACAGGTTTCACCTTCTCCTTCCATTTTTTTTTTTGAGGAGTGAATGTGCTTGCAGGAAAAAAAAAAAAAAATTGCATCCATCCATTTATTCACACGTGTGATTTCAGTGACCTTAAAAAGCAAAACAGGCAAGACCTTAAAATACAGGTCTTGTGTGCTTAAAAGCATAAACACATGTGGTTACGGCTCTCCATAACCCACCACTGCCCACTGCTAGAGGGCCCAGGGAGGCCACATGTGTGCGCCTCCAGCTTCCCCATGCTGAAGTCAGTGGGAGGTGGGAACACTCTGATGGCTGAAAATGGAAGAGCAGTGCAAGGGCCAGGAAAGGCATGGGCTCCAATTTAGCAGACCTTAGCTGAACACAAACATCAAGAGATACGGGGGGAGGGTTGTCCGTGCTGGTAGAAGCCACCACTCGGTAAGACTTTGTAGGTGATACATTAAATGGCATCAAAAGGTTCTTCCATTTCTGTGAACAACCCTCTGAGAGCAAAATCCAAGTCAATAAAAGAGCACAGAAAGGGTGAGTCAAGTTCGCTTTTGATAGAGATGATGAGAATAAAAAAAATAACCAACACAATAAAACAAAGGCAACTGTCTCCTCCTCCCTGGGAGCCCTTGTTGTGCTTGTTTGCAATTCAAACCGTGAGCGAACGCTGTGAGTGTGGTGCGGTGGCATCGTACTCACTGTACCAGAAGGTCCAGATGGTCTCCGGGTGGCCCTCGCCAAAGAACCAGCACCGCCAGAAGAAGCCCTCGTGATGGAAAGTGAGGATCTCCTTCCTGACCTCCGTCAGCATTTCAGCCTGCGGAGGAACGAAAGCCCAAGCTGATGTGGGAATAATCATGGTGGAAAGGGTGTATTTTTTGCTTAGACAGTTGTTGCTTTCATTTTTTCTTGGGGTTTTCATTTGTTGTTGTTTTGGAGGGTTTGGGGAACACAGAGGCAGCTGCTGCCCTTGACTTTCTGCCGTATCAGAGCTACAAAATGTTCCGATAACAAATCAAAACAGTTTCTCCTTTCTCTCAAATCTTTAAACCACTGGTTGCCAGAGCTGGACGGGTATGCCAGGCAGCAGGGCATTCTGGGTGTATTCGACTTCTTAAATACTTCCCTTAAGTAAATTTTACTGCTGTTGTAACCAGCTGGAAGCAGGTTGATTACCAGGTAAGCAATTTTAGGGGTGATGCAGTGCCACAGTTCAGATGTCCTTGCTACCTCTGCAGGATCTGTGTAAGGTCTGGCTTAACCCCAGAAGACAGCCCAGCCCTAACCTCCCCACTGAGCCTCTTCCAATCACCAGCCCAAAGGCTTTCTTCTTTCTCTCCCGCTGAGCCCAGAAAAAGTTATGCTAAATCTATTGCCCACAGCAGTCTTCTCATACACCAGGGATGCTGACAATTTCTCCTCTTTTGGCAAGTCTGCTTCAACCCCCAGACCAGACCTGCAGCACAAGGTTTAGGTCTTTTCGGAAGGAAGGATATTGCAAAGGTGAGTCATGGATGATTTATCAAAAAACTTATTAAAACTATAGCCAAAATCAGTTTTGCCTTTCTCAGACACACAGTTTGGTAAAGCAGACATGTCTGTTATAAAATTACATTTTGTGGAGGACAGAGAAACACCATGCAGGATTGGGCCCTGTGGACTGGAGAAAGGAGATGGGTCTCAGCGGGGAGGTGCTGGAAGGTACTTCCCTTGCCTCAAGGTTTTTGTGCATGAAGTTACGGCTGCTTCCAGGGCTCTGACCTGATTCTCCTTTTACTTTCAGGGTAAAATACTAACTAGGGCAGTGGTAACATGCAGCCCTCAAACTTCACAAGCTGGATGGCTGCTGACTTAGTGCATCTACGGCACATCTAATCGCCGTTTGGCAGATACTCGAGACCGTCCTTATCTGTAAGGGACAGGATTTGCCAGTTTAAGAAAGGGCAGAGAAGGTAAAAACACAGCCTGCTGTATACAGCTGGTAACTGAAATAGAAATAATAGAAACAGTGTCTGAAATAGAAATAAAATAGCTCAGAGGAAAGGGTAAGAGCGGATCTTATTTCTGCCTGGCACTTCTGAAGCCGCTCTGCCTTAGCGACAGGCACCCTGACACTCGGCCAAGAGCGTGTCTGAAACATTTGAGATGCTTATTCAGGTCGTACAGCGCAACGTCTCTAGTCCCTCCGCTTTAAAAGGGAACAACACAAACAAAAATCCGAAACAATTAACATTGTCATTTCCCAAGTGCACAGAAACCGAGCGGCACTTCTCCGTCCGTGACTCTCTGCCATCTCCAGGGCTTTACTGTGCTGCTTGAAACAGTAAAGACAGTGCTTTCTGCCAGGCGGTTCTGCTACCGTAATTTTTGTTTTCAATAGGGAAAGTCATTTGGAAACTTGACTCAAGCGAACAGTGTCCTACATTTGATTATGGGATTCTGAAATGAAAGAAAATATTTCTTGCTGGCATCATGATGCTTACCCGGTGTGACTCACCGCACCAGGGGAAAAAAAATCAAACCTAATTAGATTGAACTTTGAAGTAACAAAAAGTCTGCACACAACCAGGATCTTCCTGTCATTTTGTAATTGAAACCACACATTGATCAGCGCAAAAACATTTTTGAAGAGTGGGCGGCTCAGGGAGCTGATCTGGTTGTTATTTCATTGAAGAGTTTGACAATAGCAAGTGCAGCTAAAATCAAACTTTTGAAAGGATCCATAAACAAGCGATACCAGCAGTTAGCACTAAAATATCAAATTGTCCTTTGCAAATTACATTTCCTGCTAACTAAACTCCTATATAAATCTTAGTTTTAAAATACAGAGGTCTGTGCTTGTTAGACGGCAGGAATTTTTGCCTACTCTGTTCTGCTTCTGATGTTCACTTGCGTTTTCTGCCTGTGCTCTCGTATCGCTTCAGCCGTAAACAATTGCCAAAACCTACACTTTAAAATACAAACTATTTTTAAGCGAAGAAACTACAGAGGGAGAAATCTTTTAATGGCAAATATCAGGAGATACCTTTTGTCTTTAGAGGCAAATGCTGCCAACAAGTAAAGTCTTATATTTTTGCCTTTTGTTCCCTAATGTTCGTATCTGCCAGGTTAGTGAGGTGCTGCCTTAATGTTCCCTAGATGCGCTTTACTTCACCCAAAATGCTAGACACAATGGGAATGCTGGTTTGGATTTTAAAGTCAGCTCAGGCTGACATTTTACATCGGCAGGTCACTTTCAATAGGCATAAGTATTATCATAGGTTTAAAACTTTAAAAATTTGAAATTTAAAATTATTTAAATAAATCAATTCTTCTGAAGCAAGACACGATTTCAGAGGTTACCTCCCCGCTCCGCAGGGTGTTATTCCCACGCTCGAAGACGCCGCAGGTCTCCGTAGCTAGAAGCCAGTAATCCGTCCCGAAAGCGATGAGAAAGAGCAAGACGCCGGTGCCGCCGAGGACCCCGGCTGCGAGGGCGGCTGCTCCAGCCTTCATGGGGCAGCAGGTAGGCAGCAGAAAAGGAGAAAAATGCCGAAGTTTCCAGGTTCACTGGAAGAGTGGGACGAGAGAAGTGCTATTTTTGGACGTGGATAATAATCTTCTCCTGGCTGGTGTGAGTTTCAGGGGGTGGTGGGAACAGAACTAATAAAAGCAGATGACCTGGCGTAACCAAACAGCTGTGGCATTAAGGAACATGACAAATAGCTATTGAGACAGAGCAGGAAGATTTCCAAATGAACACATGGCTGTTCATTTCAGAAGAGCGGTGCGGAGAGCCCTTAGCCTCGGCTGGTCAGGCAGCGTCGGTAGGTCGCGAGTGGTTGCGATGCAGAGCTGCCCGGGACACTGGAGAGCTTTTAAAACTCCATTTGTGCACGGGATTAGCAGAGAGGCTGCACACGGCTTGAGCAGATCTGAACTCGACGACCTTTACCATGCCTTTACCATGGAGCCTGCGCTTTCTGCAGCCTATTGCTGTGAGACACTTCTAGCGCAGTATAGAAGTGGCACTTCTGGAATAGGCGCCTCCTTCAGCTCCTGCTTCCTCTGAGCAAAACGCTAACGTAGCTCTCACACAAAGTAACCCCAGAGATCCAAGATCCACATTAAACTAGTGGTGATATCTTAAATATCTCCGTGCTCTCAGAAGAGACGCAACCAACGCATGCAAACACGTTTAAATCGGGCCGGCCCACATCTAGCTAGACAAGGAGCGTTAAAATGAGCTGTACGTACCAATATACCCAGTGTCTTGCTGTGCAGCTGTAGATGTTGACAGAAGAGCAGACTATATAGCATCCATACCCCTCCCACCGGTCGAGCCTGCTGTGGAAGAAGCGTCTCATGGGGATGAGGACATTCCTGCATGGAATTTCATTGCCATTTACTTCCTAATGTTTTTGTCTTCTGCTGGAGCATCTGCTGTAGATCACTGCCAGGAACGGGATGCCAGGCTAGGAAAATGATAATTTCTGTAGGGCAATAACTATATTCCTGTGACACGCCAGGAGGCTGGGGGAGGAAATTTAAATTACAGTGAAAATTCAAGTTCTGATTTTCTAACCTTAGTCTGCTGACATGACCTGTTCTAAAACGGGGGATAGATGAAGATGTTGACTTCCTAATCCTATGGGATTTTGTGTTGCCAAATTAATTTCCAAATCAATTTAATAGTTAAAGTTAACTGTGAACATATGGGTATCTCAGAGAAACTGCACACTGGTTAGGGAAACTGGAGAGGGCCGGGTAAAATTTTGACTACGCTTCTAGCCAACTGTTGAGGCATATGGACTGATGAATATGCTCGCTCTCCTTCTATGAGCACAATAGAGTTTAAATTATAATAATTTATTCTATCCTCTGCACTGTTCTTTCTTAAATATTGCAGGCTGGGATAGCTTTTAAATAATGCACCAGACCTCTCACCCTCACCGTCGCAGGGGCAGAGCTGCTGTTTGTGCAACCCGACCGCGAGCGCGTGAGGCATCCGAGAGGATCCAGGAGCGAGACGCCCGCCCAGAGGAGTCCCCGCACTGACACGCGGAGAGCGGAAGGTGGGCCAGGCTGCAGACTTGCCGACAGGCAAGGTCGAAGCTCAGCCGCAGTTCCACAGAACCATTAGTTAGAGCCAGAGCGGGGCTGCAAGGGGCAGGAGTGCAAGGAGGGCAGAAGATGCTGTCGCGCCTGGCGCGGCGGGGCTGGCAGTGGAGCAAGGCAACGGGGAGCTGCAGGACAGGGCCAGCGGGCTGTCTCAAAGGTTAGGTTTACACCTTGGTTCGTTGCTAAAATGGAAGAATGCCTTCTGGTGTTCGCAAAATGGGATGAAAGTCCTCGCAGCGGGGCTGAACGCTGCTCTCGGCAGGTGGAAACTTCACTGCGCAGCCTTCAGACAGGAGCAGTGGATGGGCGGCTGATGGGAGAGCTGCAGTACAAAGGCCGTTTTCAGGGAAGTGAATATATACCTCATGTCTCTGGCCTGCTTAACCATCCCTTTTCTTCCAAGCAAACTATTCAGTCAGCTAAGGGAGAGGAGAAATCATTCTGACACGATACAGCCTCCCACCGAAACCCTTGGCGTGCCCGTGGGTCAGGAGCGAGCAGCTCGGCTGCTCCTGTGCTCTCTCGGCAGAGCTGCCTGGGAAACGAGCCCTCCTTAGCCCTGTAATTCTGCATGAATAAACACGCGCTGTCCCTCCCCGGCCACTCACTCGCCCTCCCGCGGTTAGCTATCACCTCGGCTGGAAGCAACCCCTGCTACCGCCCTTAGGTGCTCCCGGCCAACCCTCCCATCACCTTCCCTCATCCCATTCCTACGCGCATTAACCCTCTCCCAGCCCAGCGTGTCGCCTCTTTTGCCGTAGTTTTGGACTGCAACAGCATACCCATCTCACAGTCATTTGGTTACTTCGCAGGCAACAATTGCTGCAATGAGATGACCTCTTTGTATTGAGCATAAAATGGTTGATTATATACAAAGGGCGATATATCCATCACCTAAATAATCTTCAGTAAGTGCAATTTCAATCAGTCGCCATTTAACTAGCACGTAACACTGGTTAAACCTGTCTGAGGTGACAAGGAAAGTCAGTTGCCCTCTATTCTTGTGATCTATACCTCAAAGCTGAACACGACTGACAAATGGCAGTGCTTGAAGGTGCTCGGTGAAGACAAGGGTTTGCACACCAGAACTGAGGACTCTCTTTTGCAGATTGCACTGCAACTGCATAAGATTAAAATGCAAAGTGGGCACTTGTGTAGTTAAAAAAAAAAAAAAAAGGGATTAATGCACACTTCCACATTTATGTGTGTGCTTTTTAGTCAGCTGTATTTGGCATTGCTGTATTTATGCTAATGCGTATTCGCAAGTTAGCGCCGTTCGCCATTTGGAAGGCGTCCTCAGCAATTCTCGGTCCCGTTGGCACAAAACCCTCTGCGTGGCTGCGGCAGAGCAGTGCTGGTGCCCAGCCTTGGCTCCTCACGGGCTGTTATGTGCCCAGCCAAACGTTTTCCAAATTCTTAGGCTGTGGAACAGGAATTGAGTTTGCAAGGTCAAAACATCTCTCCGTGCAACGAGTTTTCCCTTCTCCTTGGCACTCACTCGCCAAGGCCATCCACTCGCCCCTAACCACGTGCCCATCGCCATTAGGATCTGAAAAATTCCTGGACACGATGGACAACGGGACCGTGCCTGGGGCACCGGCTTTGCAGGGACAGGACAGCGCAGCTGCCCCAGCAGCACGTGGTGGGAGCACCCAGGCGTGCTGGGGAGAGCAAACGCGCGTGGTGGGGCTACAGCCTCCTTGTGCTTCCTTCTGTTGAGCTTGATTATGTTTTTTTAATTAGGCATCAACCCCACTGTGTCCATCAGCCCAGAAGGGATGAAAGTCCCCAGAATGGATGAAAGCCCCCAGAAGGGCCGGCTCCTCACACCAGCAGGCTGTGGGGGCTACCAGAGGAGCAAACTCCTTCAGCCCAGCTCGGCCAGGGTTCGCCTAACCTCTGCAGCCCACCTTGCTCCTCTCTTGCCCCAGTGCTTGGGGAAACAAATAGACAACATTAAAATTCTTATCATAGGAATGTTTTTTCATAAGACACACAGAAAATATAATTCCTTTACTCTTAAAAAAAAATCTTCATTAATTATAAGATTCAGACCCATTCTGGTTTCAAAGTGGAAATTAGTTTGTTTTCCTTCATGCAAGCATTTCGTTCATATAGATTTTATACAGTGCAATAGACGGTCACGTTAATAGACGGGACACACGTACACAAGAAGAAAAGAAAGGAAAAAAGGAAAGAAGAAATGGCAAGAAAGGCACCAATACACCATTCCAGCCCCCCGCCTCTCCCTCTGCGGTTAGAAAGGGCTGGGGATTTTCTGATGAACTGATCAGAAAATGTGGGATTTAAAACCAAATCACTTTTGAGGAAGGGCTGGGGTGAGTGAGTACCTCTGGAAAAAAATTAAGAAAGGCTTTTCTTAATTTTGAATGGTTCATTTCAAACAAAAAGTTCTATTCTAGAGGGCGGAACATCTTTTGATATCTATCAAAGAATGAAAGCAGTTATTAAATATGTAAATCAATGTTGTTGTTTTTTAAATTACGATTGACTTATCCATATTTTTTCACCTTATCACTTCCTGGGCTGCTTTACAAAGTTGCCTTTGCATCTGAGCTGTGTGGAAATGTTGCCCCTGCGGAAAATGTTGTAAAGTGGCGGGGGTCAGACTGCAGACCCGGGGCCACACCACTGACATCCAACATTTCTTACTGGGAGGCCATGAAGAAGGCACAGTGAGGCCATAAGGATGGCCCAGTGTCCGCCCAGCCTGAGCTCCACACCGCTTCGTGCGTTTGCAACATTTGTAGGACGGGGGAAGAAAGCAGGGAAAAAAGTGGGCTTACTATACAAAAATACTGTAGAATAAATCCTGAAATCGATAGTAGAGTTTCAATTTCCCTAACACGATGGGATTTCACCCTCCATCTCAGCCTCACCAAGGGCTCAAGGAGCCCTGATTTTACTCTTCCAGCAGAGATGATCCTTAATTTAGGGAAGGAGAGACACAATTTCCCAGCCAGAACAGCAAGCCCTGGTACCAACACTCACCCCACCAGTCCCAGGTCCCGCAGGTGCTCTGCCCGGTCCGTCCCACCCCTCAGCACGAGGTCCCAAAAGGCACCTCCAGAAGGCGATGTAGCTCTTGGTTGGCCTGGATATTGGACCACGCTTGTTTCCCCCTACAAAGCAAGTGGCAGCGCGTCAAACAGGCTACCTTGTACTCGGGCACTGGGCAGACCAGCAGCTCCTCTGCCTGCCTCCCCAGCCTGAGGGCTGGGGTTTGTGGGGGAGAGCCGTGGGGGGAGCAACCATCCCAAACAGCCTCCTCTCATCACTAGCTGGTGCCTGAGTTAATTTAACACCCCTGGAGCACTATAGCTACAGGCTTAGGACCCCTTCCTAAAAAGAAAACCCCAAAAATAAACAAAGAAGTAACTGCCTGCCACGCTTTCTAAGCCTAGAGAAACTGGCGATGGTGTTGGTTGCCCTTTGTCGCTTGCGTTGGGCTCTCTGGAGTGCTACACCAACGCTAGGCAGGAGGCGGGTGTACCGACTGACCATCACGATCTGTGCAAAAGCCAGACCCAAATACCACTTAATTACCAAGGAAAATGACCCCCCCCCTTTCCTCCCTTACCTCTTCTGGTGCCAGCGGGGAGCTGCCTTCAGGGTCCTCTTACCCAGAGAGGCCGAAGGCGGGTGCCCTCACGCACAGCACTGGGTGTAAGGAAAGGGAAGTCGTGTCCTGGTCATTTCAGTGACCTTCATTTCCTGATTGACCCTGAGAGGGTTTTTTCCCCTTAAGCTTTTAAATTAAAATTGTGAATGTGTGAAACACAGATACTCTAGCAAGGAGCTGGGGCTAGTCAGCTCAGATTGTTCCCAGAATCAGTGTTTTACCTTGTGATTGCTCCATCAGCACAGTCTGAGTAATTGCTATTTTTTGTGTTTTCTTCCATGCTTGCAGAAAATTATATATTGTGTAGAAAGATTACCATATCTTCACTCTCTTATGGTGAAAGCAGAGTATTTCTTGCAATTGTATAACCAGATGTGGTTTCAGGGCTGCCTTCGGAGACTTCCCCAAGTCCCCTTGGAGCTCTGCATACCTTGCCGCGTTGGACCTTACCCTGACGATCCGTCACGCTCTGGAAGAAGTTCCACGTAGTGTTTCCTTAGGTAGATGAGGTGATTCTCTCTCGCAGGTCTCTGCCTTTACTGTTGTCTCCACGAACCTCAGAACAAGAAGAAACTAAGGAGAGCAAAGCCATTCGGACCATGACAAGTGCTACCAACTTTGCCTCGGAAACGCCACCAACATCCCCGACGGTTTTGCCAAGAGCAACCCCCCAGTACGAACGGCGCGGGAAGGTGAGGAGGAGGTATCCATATTAACATTTGCCCCTTTAACTCTGCCTTAAAATTACAATCACTGGTTCATCTCCATCACATGCTCCTTTTTCATCTCTCCCGTCTGCGCGTCTCTTGGAAGAAGCACATAAGCCTGGGTGTTGAAAGATCCCTAATGTTTCTTATGAGGTTGAATATCCCCAGTGCTTGGTGGCAGGAGAGAAAAAAAGCTCACATTTGCCTCACCTGCTTCTTAAGCGCTGCCAGTACTTTCCAGGATTAAGCCATTATACTCTCCTTAAGCGGTCGTGAAATAAAATAAACATGAGTGTGATTTTCTGGTCAAAATAAAAATAAAAGGAGCCCACGTGCGGAACACGAACACTTTTGGAGTTGTGAGTGCAAGGGAGAGTTATAGCCTGATTTTTAACCGAGGCCGCTCGATCTATGCGCCCAGGGTTCTCTGACGTAGTTTTCGGGCTCTCACTTTGCCACTGAGCTGCTCCCCACCATTAGCAACTTCTGCCTATTTTAACCTGAACTTTCAAAAGACTCCTGTAAACTTTCAGCGTAAGTGCAGAGCCATAACTCTCTGAACTACTGAAGGAATCAAACTGATGCAATTTATTTCCACAGAACCATGCAATATTCAATGATACAGTGAATCCATGTTTTTAACATTTTTTAAAGGACTAAAACCCTGGAAAGAATTAATTAGGCATGCTCTGAAGCCTGAGCATTTAACAGTTTTTCACTTGGTTGTAGAATTTTAAGACCACCAACACTGGATACCGGCAAAGATTATCAAAGGTATTCTGGGCTGAAATACATACTAGGCAGAGGCCTTGGCCACTAAGCAACTGGAAAATACTTCATGAAAGCTTTAGCTGTGCTATTATATTTTGTAAAGAAACATTAAGAAAAAAAAAATCCATAATAGCTAGAAGGTTAAATGTGGGGCAGAGTGACTCATTGGGAAAGTATGTACTGCACAGAATATTGTCTTCCCTGCAGATCAAGCAAACTGTTAATACAGCAGAGAGGTATGTATGGTCCCAGCACTGCAAAGCAGGGTTGTGAAGGGATTAATGGGCTGGGATCGGCGCGGGATCCGGCCAGTGCTTTTGCCCAGGGACGCGGGGCCGGCTGGAGCAGCCTCTGCAGCCACGAGCCACGCACGTGGAGCCGAGCAACATCTGGACCGGCTAGAAGCTGGGAGATCCTGGTGTCAAAAGGGCTTGTCGTGCTACGGTGAGATGAAAATGTACAGTTCTGAAGAAAATGCACGCAAAATGGTTTTTTCTTTTTCCACATCAGACAGAATTTCAGTTCCATTTTCTAGAACTGTCCTGATTTTTCCAACCATTTCCGTTGCCTACTACAGTATTGCAAAGAAAGGGACACATGCCAAAACAGCCACCGTTTGATAAGGTCCTCGGTAGCCCGTAACAACGTTGCAGAGAACTTATTTTACATGATGGGAAACTCAAATGGAAAAAGATTATTTAAGCCCAGAAGCATGACGGATGCCGTACAAGACAAAGACGGTACAGACATCCAGCTATTTCGCACAAAAGCAAGACAGTTCAGAGGCCAAAAGTGTAAGAAGAAAGGAAAAAAAAAAAAGCAAGAATTGGCAAAGGGATTCACAAAGCTTCTCTCCTTGATTAAAAACAAAAAAATATTGATTAAAAACTCCTTGGCAAGCAACTTTATTTTCCTTTTTGCGCTCCAGCTACAGAATAAAAAGGACCCATCTTAGTAAATCCTTTGATAACTATTAACTGTGCAGAACTTTTAAAGGATTTTTTTAAAAAATTAAACACCGTGGACATTAAACTGCAGGTAAACAGCAGCCATTTTAACCCCGGGGACCTTCAGATTCAGTACTTTTCCCCCTCTCACTCGCATGCAAGCGCTTACGCCAATGAACAGACCATTTTTCTCGCTCGTTACAATCGCTTGCCTTGCGCGGATCTCGCGATCGCCGACCGAGGGCTGCACAGGGCAGAGCTGAACGCGCCGCTGTTCGGAGCGGGTGCCTGGGCTGGCTGTGCCAGACCGACGACACCCGGAGAGACGCCCCCGCGTGTCACCGGCTACCGCCGACGTCATTGCGGGGCTGCTGCGGATGCAAGGAGGTAGTAACTCTTAGACGATCTCATAGCACAGCGTGTTTAATTGAAATAGAAACGTAGAACATTACGACGTATTCACATATGTTCCGTACTACAACATATTCAAAGATGGGCAGTTTTCTACAAGTGTAGACAAATCCACGTGACTCCCGTGCAAGAGGGATCAAGCTAAGAAACAAACCAAAATTTTAATAAAGTAAATGAACACAACAATGGACTTCTTCTAAAATCCACAAATATGCACGTATATGTATATATGTACACAAAACACACAGGTAAGATTAAAAGCTCCAACTTTCATTCACAAGGAGGTGAATTCCCAGTGATGGGGCAGTGAAGAGTGGCCTTCAAGTCGAAATGAACTCCATCAGCTTATGTCAGGGCACTGTAAAGGAGTTTGGGCAAATGAAAACGAGGCCTCCACACCGTTGCAAAGACACAATTTTGTGTCTTTAATTTAAAGTGAAAGCCCCAGGGTCCCAGGCAGTGGCCTCCTAAGGGAGTATTTCTGCACACAGGAGATTGGCTCTGGAACTCCAAAAATATCACGGGAGGGAGCACGCAAATTCCAACGGCTTCTTTTATTTCAGAGAGTGCCACTTGTTCAGGTTAAATACTCCTGATCCTTCAACGCGGAGGAAGGGGAAGAGAAAGAAAAATATCGACGTTTGCAATGCTAAAACTTACCCTAGCAGCTTCGGCTAAGGACAAGAATCCGGAGGCTTGAACACTCACCTGGAGTTTCAAAGAATACCCAAATGTGGAGATACCTGCCTTCCCCAGGTGTTTACCTGTAAACCAGGTGCTACCTGTAAACTCCCCTGGAGTTTCCCTGCATCTGCTCTGCAAAGGGCATCGCACCTTTCCTGGCAGAAGCGCTCCACAGGAGCAAGGTTTTGGGTCCCTCTCTCTGCCGCATCTTCGAAGGAGATACGTTCAAACCTCCTCCGACCCTGCAGCTCTCGGCTACGGCAGCAGAGATCATCTTAGAGAGCCTTTGCGGGCTTGCTGCAGGCAACCGACCGCAGCACAAGGCTTGCCCGTCTATTTAAGGGCTGCCACGCTCATCTCCTGGTATCGCCACTGGATTTGGAGCTTCCCCACTTTATTTTTTCGAGGTAAACCGTTCCTTAAATAAATTTTAAAAAATCAGTAAGAATATATCTTCCCTTTTTAACACAGCTGTAATAAGTTTTTAATAAAAGAACTGTGCCTAGCTGTGGGACGGTCCCTGTGGTAAGACACGATGCCTTATTTAATTACGATTTCACTTTGGACTTCACATGATTAATGTTCGTAGTCAGGACCCACCAGTTCCTGAGGAGCAGAAGGGATCTTTCACCATTTCTGCTGTCTTTCCTGACGGCATGCTCCATCGCCTAATAAAACCCTCCTTGAGATTATAAAGTTTTTCCTAACATATAATCTAAATGCTCCCTGCTGTTTAGTCTCTCCCTGCTGACTAATGAGAAGATTGATATCTCACCTTATTAAAACATCCTTTCTTGCAGTTGTAGACAGTTTCAGCAATTTTCCCAGACTGAGCAGACTGATTTTTTCCTAGACTTTTCTTAGAAATTCTCCCTCAGACATTACCTTGCACCGCTAGTGTTCAGCCGTGCACCTTTTCCCCCAGTTCCCGTTACAAAGCCATCACGGCGCAATACAAGCGCACGTTTCGGTGCAAACTTCTCAGGATATTTTGCCCTGTCCGAGCCGTCCTTTTCAACATGCATCTTATTTACATCATCGACACGTATAGTGGCCATCCATGAAAGAGAGTCAGGTCCCTCATGGCAAGCCAGCAGCATCACTTGTCCTTCTACATCTCCAAAGTCAGCTCTCTCTCCATCCCTTTCTTCTCAGCCCAGGCCGTGCCGCTGGGCTGCGGCGGTGGGATGACACACATCGACTTCGACCGGCTCTGTTTCACTTCCCGAACCTTTTCCGTATTCCCCACTGCAGGAAGAGAAAAACACCGGCTTGTGCGAGAAAGCTTCTCCTTTGAGGGTCAACGGGAATGAAGAAATACCGAGAGCTCCCGAGGTAGCCATTTGCTCATCGGGGACGAGCTATTCCACCACGAGGACCACTTTTCAATTATAAAACGGAAGACAAAGATCAGTCTTTCAATGGAAGAAGAAGAAAAAAAAGACTACTTAAACCATACTTTGTACTTTGAAATATGCTACTTATCTGGATCAACTTCGTAATTCTTTTGTCAGTCCCCACCAGCAACTTTGCAGAACAAAAATTCATATCAGTGACTAACTTAAAATAGCTTTCCAAGACGCAGGTGTCCTGCTGGAGCACCTATAATGTCAAGTGATTTTGGGGGGGCGCGTATACGCAATCATGATGGAAGGGTTACAGGCTCCTTCGGCCCTGTCACCAGCTGCGTTGGGGGCCATCGTGCTCACGTTTTCCCTGGGGTAAAAGAAAAGCCACCCAGAAACACAGCTTTTTATCACTTTGCTCTGCTTAGACTCATGTTTTTCTCCAGGAAGAACCTAGTTTAAGCATTTTTAATAAACTGTGGATTAAAATAGCTACGCCCCCAGCAGATGTCCATGTTATGAACAGAGGAATGCCACACAATTGCATTCCTTCCTTCTGCTCTCGCAAGCCTGTAGTAAGATACCCTTGTGCAGAGAAAGCGCTAGCTATTCTATGGCTCTTTAGCAAGTTTTTAGTTAATTGTTTAAAGAAAATTACAAAGGAAGAGAACACTCACAATAGAAGGATGGAAAGGAAACTTCCTTGCTTCTTAAATATTTTTCCAGTACATATGTAATAAAGAAATATTCTGTACGTTAATGTTAGACCCAGCCCCTTAACCTACCTCAGCCCATAGTGGGAGGCAACATTATTTTTTTGTTACTTTCAACAAACACCGAATCTGTTCAATCATCACTTTTACAGACGCGATCGTGCTAAAGGGCGTGCCAAGCACTGTAAAGATTCAGTGCTCAGTTTCCCACTGAACATCTCACTGTGGTCCAGAGGCTAAGATGGCTCTGTCTACAGTTTTTACCAGCTACATTTTGTATGAGGCTTCATTGATATTAAACCTTTTTGGTTTTTATGTGTGAAAACTAAGCTTTCAGTTATCTAAAACCTGAGCTTGGGCTTATGAAAACATGAGGCCTTGAGCCACTGATCCTTCTGTAGCAGATATTCAAAACAGACAGTGCTGCTAAGAGGGCACTCAAAATGCATTTCAGTAACACTTAGCAAACAAAAGAAACAGGTCTTGATTTTTGGAAAGCATTTGGGCACAAACTTCATGTTTTGAAGTATCCTTCAATTTTTATAAGGTTTTAGTTTACACATTACCATCACCATAGGCAGAATGATCTGCAGCTACCGCCAAACCCCTCAGTGCTTGGTGGAATGTGAAGAACGGTACCAGTTTCAAATGCCCCCCCGGCTGGACATAGGAGACAAAAAAACTCTGTAAATTCACGCATCCCCTTGCAGCACGCAGGTAATAAGGAGGTCAGACACCTGGACTGGGATACGCTTCTCGCTGCTACGGTTCCCAGCACCGCCGCCTGCCTCCAAGGAGCTGCCCGGAGCACCTTCGCTGCCAGCAGCGCATCCCAGCGCACACTGAATCTTGTCTCAGGTCGGGCTGAGACGGGGCCCCGGGGCTGGGAAGGCTCTCAGCTCTGCTTGCTCACTCATGATGACGATCTAAGGAGCCCCACTTTGTCCCCTGGGGCTGGAGCGACGCCCCTGCCGCCACCAGGCTGCAACCTACAGCCCAGGTCTTCCCGCTGCTGCCTGCGGCGAGCTAGGGTGGCAGGAGGCTTTGCCTTGGTTGTCTCACAGACCCCAGCCCTGCAACGGACACGCCACAGACCATGCACATCCTCCCTGTCACCTGCCGGACCACCCCACAGGGACGAGACGGGGCGAGCGGGGAGGTAGGAAATCAGGGCCGGCAGCCACCAGCTCCCCAGCTTACCGGTGAAGGAGCGGTACAGCCTGGGCTGCGTGCTGGAGTCGCCCTGCGCTGAGTAGGAATCATCCTTCTGTGATTAAGGAAGAAAAGTACTTTAATGCATTTATGAAGATTGCTAGCAAGTCTGTTAATGACACTCATGCTTCATAAACAAGCCATTTGCAGTCCCCAAGGACCCCGTTTCCATTTGTTTTACTTTTGCCAAGAAAAACAAAAAGTACTATTGCTAAAAATAGAACAAATAGACAGCAGAAAATATTTACAGACGCTGATTTGTTTCGAGTTGGTGGAGGAGGTCTGAGCTCTCCAGGAGTGATTCGGCAGGTGGGATGGGAAGGAGCAGCCCTGAAGCAGGGAGGACGGGGCAGGCGAGTGCGGGAGGCAAAACCCATCCGCAGGACAGGGATGTTTCTCACCTTGGCTGTTCCCTACCTTGGCTGCAGGCCAAGGAGGCAGGTTACGAGCTTGCACTAACGAGCTCCCTGTCCTTTCACTCCAGTGCTAATCTCCACCCTTCAAGGGGGTAGAAAAAGAAAAAAAAAAAAAAGAAAAAAAAACCCCAACAATCAGGTAGCACAATGCTGCCTGAATTGTTCGCTGCCTCTGTAAACTGGGAATAAGTCTCTTAGGCGCAGCTGTGATTTGGCACCTCAGTCCAGAAACCCAGACTGCCAAAATAACTCTGGACACCTCCCAGCCTGGTTTTCTGTTTCGTTCGCTCTCCTCCCTCCCCTAACGAGGACCGATGCCCTCCATCCCTTGTTCACACTTTTATCGACCATTTTAATAACAATGCCTTCCCAGTTCCAGCAGCAGCGCCTGGCTCCCTGGAAAGCCATTCCCAGGGGCGGTTAACGATTCTCAGAGCACGCTCCATGAAAGGGCTCCGACATAATTACCAAAGGCAGTATGTCATTTACACACATGGCTTACAGGCAGCTCCAAATAAGCTCCTTCTGGGGGAGTGTACTCATGTTTTGGCAGACGAAAAGAGGACAAAGTTGCCTGGCTACAGGTGCAAGGATTTTCTGGGTGCTTGGTGGTAAATAAAAGCTATCCTGGGTCTCAGGAACCGCCCTGCCAGGGTACTCTGTGTTGGATTCTTGCCTAAAATAAGGCAAGCCCAAAATCCGGACAGCGTTCAGAGCCAGTGTGATGCACAGCTCCAGGAAGCAGCAGCCTTCAGCAGGAATTTTGTCCTTAGGCAGAGGAAGGCAAACTTTCTGCTGGAAATAGATAGTCTTGGAGTTAATCCTCTGGGCTACGATTCAGATCTGAAGTCACCTCATAGTCTTGCCAAGGATTTTCTGCCTGGTGTAAATCATTTAACCTGTGCCGTTGGCTCGGGAGGGATGAGGATTGTTCTTTTCTTATTACTCCTCTCTGCCTTCCCTCTTCCCTCTCCAACCTCTCCTTGGCAGGGGCTTCTAACGCAGCCTAAGAGTCATCCCTCGCTACCGTAAAGCACAGGTAGACACCTAAAGTGCAGCAGCCCCCTAAGGCACCTAAAGCCACCCAGGTCAGAGAGGAGAGGTGATTCATCGTGGCTGAAGCCTGGCGTTGGCCAGTGACTGGTGCCTGTCCCAGCAAGGGCACCGGTTTCTCCGCACCGACTGTGGAAGGAGACGGATGGTCCATCAGGCGGGGACAACTCCGCTCCTGGCTCCTCCCCAGCCTGGTGGAGCCACAGACCTGTAGAAAGATGCTCTTCCATACACACCTTATTTTTGTGGTGACTGATACAGGGGAAGAAGACCAAGCAGAACCTAATAAATTATGAAATTAATCTATCTGAGCTACAACAGCTTCACGCTTCAATAGCAAAGGACTAAGCACCTTCACTAAAAAAGATAAATATAGATGCAGACAGCCGGAAAGCAGAAAAAGCAGTGTTTTACTCAACCAAGGGGATTTTTAATTATTCTCTCAGCTCAGAACACCTAACTGATTGAATGCATCGCCAAAACTTTTTTTTCAAATAGACTGGCCATGGAAGGCATGCAGGCGTCGAACCAGCACCGGGGGGTTCCCAGCAGCCCTTTGCCTGAAGTTTGTTTCACTGCTCCTCGATTTCCAGCTGGGTTTGCAAACGCAGTTGTAATGCTTCCATCTCGTGGTGAAACGCAGAATAGAAAAATCTGTGGCATGAGAGTGCCTAGTTTTTTCTTGCTGACTCAAACCCTTCCCTTCGGGACTACAAAAGCTGGAGTATGTGACAATTACAAACTCCCAAACACTAACTAGCGATATTTTTAATTCACCTCTTTTCTAAAGAGGAAAATGCCCCTTGCTTGTCAATTGGTGTGAAATTAAATGAGTAGCTTGGTTTTTTCCCCAAAATTTAAAATACTGAGCTGCTTTTGATGGGCTGAAATCTACTTTTTAGCACAGCATTCCTTCTTTCTGCTGACAAATTCTGCAATCTGTCCTCCTACAGCGTGAAGTAACAGCGTTCACCCATCCTCCCACCTCATGTTAATATTCCAGGGCTCTTGTAGAACATCATCCCATCACTTTTGGGTATCGCCTTATTTCTATTCACAGTAAAACGAGGCAGCTATTCTAAAACATTAGCAGATACACTGCCGATCACAGAAAGTATGACTGACTTTTCCTTTTGGGTGCAAAGGGATGCTTCCTGGGCTTGGCGTCACCCTTACAGATGTCACTGGACTCATCTCTCAGTATTTACATCTGCTTCACTTAGACTGGCACAGAGCAAAGGTAGCTGCTGTCAAGAGGTGTAATTAGCACCAACAAATGACTCCCCTGAGACAGCAGTATGAAGCCTCAAATGGGCATCTTGCATAACCCATAGGAGCATTCGACAACCCCACAGGGCAGGAGCCACCACGTGTGTGTCAGCAGAATGAATTCTACTGCTTTTGCCGTTCCCCCCAAAATATTGTCCTCCGAAAGGCCAGCTGTGAGCATTCAAAGCAACAGGAGAAACAGTCTTCCCAAGGGTGCTAAGCTTCCTACCAAAAGCACCATGGTACCTAATGGGAGCAGCAGAGAAGGGGAAAGCAGGAGCACAAGGGTTAACAATCAAATGTCCTTAAAGTACGTAACATCGTGCTCAAAATCAGCCCTAGTTTGATGTTGTTCTTTTGAAGTTTAATTATACCAAATGTTCTACAGGAACATGCCATGTTCTTGCCTATCTATTTTGAATTGTAAGTACCAATCAGCATGTAAATGATCAAATTAAATCTTTTAAGTTGTTTGCAAGAGCCGGAACACCTTTCTGTGAATGGAGGGCTGAGAAGCAGCAGCATTTGCTGCGTTACTGCCATTCTTCATGGGCTTTTCAGTGACTGGCATTTGAACAAAGAAATCAGAGTGGAAGAAAGCCTGTGGCAGTCCTGAGTTCTTGTACTGTCGTGGAAAATTACTATCTAAATAAAGAAAGATAAATTATTTCTTTTCTAAAGGTCATTCTGTTCTCAGTGATGGAGTCTTGCTGCCCAGATCAGTGACCACAGTCTGCGCTTGGACAGTGCTCTAGCCCAAGCCATCAAAACCTAAGATTCGGAGAAGTGGGTGAGATTTAGGGATGGCTCAGCAATTACTGCTGCTGAACTGGGGGTTTGGGAGCAACATACAGGGCGGAGCTTTAATTGCTTTGCCCCTAGGGTAAGAGTTACAGAGGACGGGAGGAGTTGAAAAGACCAAGCCTGCTCCTCGTGCACCATTCCTGGATTATCTTGTCTTCCCCTGGGGAAACGCTTGCCCAGTTTCTCTCACTGATTTCCAGAGAAGTCAGAAAAAGTCTTCACCAGCCACAGACATTGTATTTACCTTGTTTCTCCTCTAATTCAGAACAGGAACCGATGTGGAGCTCTGCCAGCACTAAATTTGGACTTAAAGTGATTCCCCCAGGAATCTGGTATGCAACACTTCCCTTTCTTTTACTCTCTTCAGGTCTGCCCAGAACCATAGTTGGTTTTGAAAACAAAACATTCACCTCCGGAATAAATAGGAAAACTCACAATAATGCTTCTGTCCTTTCAAAAGAGTTGGGGGGGGGGGGGAAAAGACCAAACAGTTTCAAATATTTACAGTCCATCTGGAGCGCTGACAATGGGTGCACCCGGTGCCCGCCTTCGATGAAATATCCCAGAAAAGAAAACATGGGAAAACCAGAGCTCTGAAGCTAGAGACTGAAGCCCAATTAATAACATTTGCTCAGTAAATAACTTCCCTAGCACGGATGGAAGCCTGTGTTCACAAAGCACTGAACGGTGCTGCACCCGAGATGGCTCATCTGTTTGTCAGGAGTTGGGCTGGTTTTCTTGGCCTCGGTATCTCCCACTCATTGGAATGCAAGTTAGGATTGAGAAACACTTTTTGTTGTTGTTGTTTTCTAAAGTCAACTGGTTTTATCTTTAAAAAGAAATAACACCAGCAACAAACAGCACTATTCCTAGCACTTGTTAAACCTGCGTAGGGAAAGCAGCCCGGCGCATGGTCTCTGCAGGTCCAAGCCTTCCCCAGTCACTCTTACCTCCTTCCTGGAGCTGGCCGTGTCACCTCTGCTCACTTCCACCCACAGGCTCTTGTGCCGGAGGATCAGGATCTCCTTGGCATGCTCCACAGGCTCGGTCTCTCCGGGCAGGGTGTGCCTGTTGTACGCCGGCCCCTGCACGTTGCACCAGAGAGGCCGCTGTTGGAGGTGGGACCACCCTCCCTCCAGGGCAGCATCCCTTCGCTAGTGCCTGCATCTTCCAGCCGCCTTCACCCCCCCTGTAACCGTCCTGCCTAGTTATGGGGATAAACTGATCCACCCAAGTATGAGAGGTGGGGACGGAGGGAAAGAGCCAAAGAGGGAAGGTGGGACTCCAGACTCTGCTTCTTTATGCAGCTCACTGAATGACAAGACTGAGATGCATCTCTATTAGTCCAGCTGCCAGACTGACCTAGTGCAACTACTCTGTTCAAGGCGTCTTCAGCCTCAGTGCCTCTGCCCAGCCCCCCAATATTTTATACCAGCCCCACTTTCATATATAAATCTTGCAATCAACAGGAACCATAAAACCTGCTTCAAAATCCATAAACCAGCTGAAGTTAATTCTCCTACTAACATCAATGGGAGCTGGGATAACTGTCGCTAGAAGGGGTGAGGCTGGATTTAGGTAGGAGTAAGTGCAAACAGGAGGTATGCCTTCATCTTCATCCCATTCACCATTACTATAGGTTTCCTCCCAGCCTTATCTGGTTGCTGCTTTCGGCTCAGCAAGGGGACACGAGGGGGTGGTTGATCCCCCTGTGCTGAGCTGCCCACACCAGCCGCATCCCCAAGGACTCAGTATTTCGTGCGTAATCCATAAAACAAAGGCTTAGGTGGATTTTAAGGATAAGGCTCCATGTATCACCATGTGCACAGTAATTACAATTCACAGTCCTAGGTACTGTGTAAAACCTCAGACAGATTATTCACAAGTCATTCTGTAAACAGCAAGTGGTTTCTACGCTGTTTACCAGCTGTACCAGTTTCACAGCAAAACCGCCGAGCGGCTTTAAAACCTCTGCAGGTTAATTTTCACTCGCAGCTCACTGACTGTGCTCTCTTCTCCGGGGTAAAAATGCAGCGTGAGGATAACCCCATCCCTGCTCTGCCCTCTAGGTAACCAGGAGCTGTTGCAACTGCTGGATCTGCTAACCTGATGCCTGAAGATCCATGTGCTCCTCCTTTCTGCTTTCTGGTTCTGGGTACTGATGCCTAAAATACTTCCTGAAATTATAGGCTGACTGGGTGAACCTTTCAAAAGCTGTCACGCTGCAAACAGAAATGTGCCACTGACTTGGAAACTGGATCTGGCTTCACACAGCCAACTATTCTCTGCTCACAAAGAGACATCATTAGTAATTATGTAAATATTCATAACATCTGCTCAGGCTGTTAGGATAACTGAGATAACTTTTGTTATTGGACATCTAAAATACAGATCGAGGGAAGAGTTATACCGTTCTCCTTATTCTGTACAGGTTCCTTGCCAATATTTCCTGTATATTTTCCAGGACATCCGGATTCAGAGTATCCTCCAATTTTTTGTCTGTTATGACAGTCCTGTCGTTATGGCTGCAAAGAAAAGCAGAATGCTTTATTTTGGAGGATGCACAGCAGCACAACCGGTGCATCCCCAAAGCCCCATGTTCACAGCAGCCCTTTTGGACCCCACCACCAGTGGACACGACCAACAGCTAATCCCTGCAGACGGAGATCGCTGCAGAAGGGGCATTTGGTATTTGCATCAGAGCTGTGCCATCCGTGTGCTTGCCGGTAGATAAAAGAGCTGCGGGGAGCTGTGGCAGAGCAGAACCGTCTCTGAGAGATGAGACAGCCATTCTGACATGCAAATATTTGACCCTGCTGGCTCAGCCGATGCTCGTTCTAGCCCTTGGTTCCTTAAGTAAGTGTAACGGTGCAAAGCCCTCAAAAAATGGTGCAAGAGCCTCTTCCTCAGAGCACCATCTCTGTGTAATTCGGGGCCAGGATACAGGTGAGCCTCTGTGTACAAGATCAGAAACTGTGCTCATCAGTGCCAGAAGAGTGCTCATCCACCTGATCATTTTTAACACCCACCTACTAATCTTTAAATAGTGCTTGCTTTGCATTTGTCCAAGCTATGTTGCTCCTTCCCATGGGACAGCCCAGCAGGGAAGAGCAGAGGAGGCAGAGAAGTTTGCAAGAGCGTTTTACAACCGTTCCCTCCGGCGGGAGGGTTGGGAGGAGCGGTGGAAAGGGGAGCACTTACAGCAAGGATGGGTGGGACGGGCCGTGACCCAGCTGCCCCGCTTCTGCCAGCTCAATGGCGTGTTTCCGCTCCAGCTTTTCATGGAGAAGCACGATACTTGATTTTGGCTGGTCGTGTTCTCGAAGTAGGATCTTCTGCAGGTATTTGCTGTTGAAATATTCTAATCTGTTTGAGAAAAAAAACAAGACAGACTTAGCCACCTCCCAGCACCGAAATGGACCTGAGCAAGCCAGCAGGTTCATAGTCCCTGACTACCCCACGTTCCATTATATTCCATTACCTTCTTGCCAGAAATCAGCGGTCCACGTGATCAGTCCCTAATTATTTCTGCACTACAGTACATGAGCTAAGATACTAAAACTTTACCAAATACAATAAAAACTCCCCGAAGTCCCAGATTTACCATGAACTCTAAGTCCTACAAGTACACGCAGTAGCCCCAAGGGACGCAACAGATTTAAACGCTTCCAGATCCCCTCTTGAGCCATTTCCTCTCGCTTTCTGCTCAAATACAGCACAACCTTTGGGAAAGATCTAGCCAGTATCAAATACTGGCACTCAAGTCTGGCTGTTGTTAGCTGTTCACAAGCCTGCTCGCAAGGAGCCAGACGCTCCCCAGCAGCGGCAGCGATTCCCATACCCTCTAGTGGCACTTCCAAGCACTGGCATTCCTAAGAAAATCCCTGCCAGCTGCATTAATCAGAGTCCTTAGCATGAAGTTAGCTGCATCTGTGTCTGCACAGCTAAGGAATTAAACCTGGTAGGTTGGTATTAATGTATTTTATGTTATTTGTATTTTAAAGAAAACAACCCTCCTACCAGAACTTCATGAAAATTGAGCACTTTGCTAGAGAAATCTGTTGAGGTCCTCTATAATTTGTCAATGCACAATAAGCAGTTGCCCCTCCAAGTGCCACAAGCCCATATTTTTCATGTTAATTGTGCACTTGCCGGGTTGGGTCCTCAGCCCCCGCGTGGCCGGACAGGCCGGAGGGCGCGGGCAGCGCCGCTGCAGGCAGCGAGAGGCTGAAGCCACGCAGGCTGTGCTGTGCGGGCACGGCCCCTTCGCCTCCAGCAGATTTCTTTGGACAAGAAGGAACACACGCAATAGGAGAGGAGAACGGAGTCTTTTTAGGGTGAAGTATGATACGTGACCTGCAAGCGGGGAAGCGCCCTGAGAACCTGGTCTCACCTTGGACGAGGAGAAGCTGCCCCTCTGTCACCTGCCTTGTACCCCAAGGATGAACAAGGCTTGGCTGCCCACAGTAGAAACTTAGGGAATAGAAACCAGCCTCATATTTTTCTACACATGTACACGGTTGTATTTTGGCAAATCCTTACTTGTCTTTCCAGTAATACTGTCCCCAGTGTCCAGATATATCTTCGATGCCAGCCAGCAAATGATCCAAGAACTAAACAGAAGAGAGGATTTTGCTATACACCGGTTGCATGTATTGCATACCTGATGAACTCAGTCAGCAAACATCAAAAGCCAGCAGACAAAGCGGGAGCTGCTCTCAGCTCAGTACACAACACCGGTAAACAAGAGGAGGGAATGTCGGGCTAATTCCCCATCCAGTCATCCACGCGTATCCCTCGGTTCTACAGTACAATAAGTGGTTTGGCTGCTTGCTTTCAGGTCTGTGCGAGCAAAGAATAATTGCTGAGGGACGTGGATCTGCTCTTTATGATAGGTACAGGATGGCTGATGGCTTGCATGTCCTGCCTATTGGGCCTTGATAAGCAGGAAATGCTCATATTGAGGTTTTTGAGGACAATTTGTCCCAAGAGATCAGTATCTTCAGGATATAGATGTAGATAACATACAAATGATGCTTCGACTCGAATAATAAATACTGCCTTCCCCAGACGCTTCCCACTAAATGAAATCATTGGCTGTATCATGCCTTATGCAAAAACATTACTGTTGTTTAAAATTATATTAAAAAACCTGGACAGGTTGATTTTTCCACCTAGAAGTTAAACCTCTGCAATTTCCCAAATCGCTTTCCCTCCTACTGGCAGCTCGAACCCGGGAGAGGTCTCTGCTCTACCACAGTCAATGCCCCTCCACACGCAGGTACCGGTGTCCCTGGAGCTTCGTCCAGCTCTAATTTGAAAAAGAAATTATTTTTTGTGAGGTCAGAGGCAGAAAAGTTTCAGAGCGGTTCGCTCAGCCCTGCAGCCTGGTACAGGTTTAGAGTCCTCACATTGCTATTAGCTGCTGCCTGAGCACCAACAAATGCCCCCCCCCCCGCCCCACGCTGGTCATCGCTCCTGAGAGCAAGAACGTCCCGACAATCCGGACGGAGAAATAAATTCGAGGAAGAAAGCTTCTGCCTTCTGCGTGCCTGGCTTCCAACTATCTGCATTACCTTCCCTACTTAACTTAATTGGTACACAGCCGTTTTCAGCTCACATTTCCTAATAAACACATTTCCAGAGATGATTTACTATTCACACGCTAACAAAAGAAGAAAGTATTCTCTGTTCATGGCAGGAAAAGCCTCTTCAGCCTATTGAACTGTTCTGTTAACCTCAGACAAAGCCCTGTAATACAACCTAATTGTGAGGATGCCAAACTGGTTTTATAAATGTTCTCAGACCTAATGTCTTTATTTCTAGCTACCCAAAAAGGAGACCGAAATATTCCTGAAGAAGCCATACCTACAGAAATGTGACCGGGCATGAACAATTCGGTTCGGAAACGTTATGTTTTGCAGCGGATGCAGGGTACCACCGCATTAACGACCCCAGGCCACAGCTCCCTATCGAGTTGTCAGGCTCAGACTGAAGGAGAGCTGGTGCAAAGCCTCTCCGATTTGTTCCTCGGTGCAGAATCCTCTGTAACTAGAAAGGCCAAAGTTTGGACGGGAGAGCAAGGTGAACTAAATGCCACCTTTGGGTTCGGCGGGTCCCTCCGCTTTCTGTACCCTCCCTTTTCTGATTTTTTTTGCAAAAATATCCAAACCGATGGTGGTGAAGTGACCGCTCGAACACACAGAAGATCCCAACCCTGAGAGCAACCACGTCTCATTTTCTTTCTTCCCCTCTTTTCAGAGAAGCAGGAAAGGCTAGGTTTGAGTACAAGCTTTTGGGCGAGCGATTACCCTTCCGTGGCACGTTTGCGCAGCACCTAACGCAGCACCAGCCTGAGTAAGTCTGTGGCTGCTATTCCAATGCAAATAACCCCCCGTGGTTAGGAAGCTGCACAGGGCTTCAAACCTGGAAAGGGACTGCCCTGCAGAGGACTCGGCTAAAATCGCAGGCCTGTGGCGTCCCTGGAGGCTCGCCACATACCAGAAGGACCGTACTGCTATCAGCAAAGCATATTGGAAAGCTCTGGCTGCGTGTCGACGACGGACGCATCACTTACCCGAATATGGATCTGCTCTCCCACTGTGGGAGCACTCTCTCTTTTCCTCTTGACAGCCAACAAGTCGACAAGAGGACGGATTGTCATTCCCTGCAGCACAACCACAAACACAAAAAATCAGCCTTTCTTTACATGATGCGTTCTTAGTCTCACCAGGAGCTCACATACGGGCTTCGGGATGGGGCTAGGCAGAGAGGAGGAATGCTCCGCTCTCATCATCTGGCATCTCAAAGACCACAAAAAGTCAACCAATAACTTCAAGGTCAAGCCTGTGGTTTGCTATTGCTTGTGGCCTACCAGACGGAAAGGGGCTTGAAACGTTCAAAGTTCAAATGCCTGAAACGACGATGGTCCTTGAGACTTCACAGGGCGCAGCCTCTGCCAGCATTTCTCTGCTAACTTTCTGAGTATTATGTGTCACAGATCATTACTCCAACCGTCTCTGATGGCTAGCCGGTGGCTAAGTTTACTAATCAAAGTATCCACCTGGTGGGAAGGGGCAAGGGAAGAGTTTTAATGTCCTTTAAGCCTCGAGAGCTTCTAAATGCTGCTGTGATGTGTTTCTTAGCCTGGCTTTGGTATGAAATGACTTTTCTAGGACATGTTTACAGCAAAAATGATGGAGTAGTTGATGTTTATGACTTCTGAATGTCACAAGTGCTGGCACGGAGGAGAGCTGAACACATTTTTAATTGCAGAAACAATTAATGTGTCATTTTAATAGCTAATAGCAATAAAAAATGCATTGCTATTCCAAGTAAACAACATAAAACTCACAAATTCAGAAATAACAGATATTACAAAAATTAAGTAGAGACTTTGGACTCTTGCCTCCACTGGAAAATCAGCTGTGTCTGTTTTCATTTTAAAGTGGCATTTTGGAGTTCTGTGACCAGGAATCCCAAATTTAGAAACACCTGAACTCCTTTGGCCCTTCCTGATCTTGGGAGCATTACAGGAATCCCACGTGTCATTTCGGGCCACGTGTCATTTCACAACACACCTCTAGGTCCCCTGTGACGCTCCCCCACCCACCAGGGATGACGCCTCTGAAGTGCATCACCCGATGCCGACAGCTCTACCATGGCTCACACAAAGTTGTTCTCCGGCCAGCGATCCAGGAGCTAACGGGGCAGCGTAGGGAGCAAACGAACAAAAAAAACCCCACCTCTTCATAATTATTATATTTGCTAACAATTTCACGGAAGAGGTCAGAGGCCAATAGGCTGAGAGAGTGAACTTCAATAGAGAACGTGGTATTTCATTTCTAAACCGCACTGAAAGACAGAACAATGAGGGCTTTTTGTGACATTCCAGACAAGCCCACAGCTCCTTGGAGGACTTTCTGGCCTACGTGGCGCATACCCAGGCCTGCCTGGCAGCGCTGAGGACTCAACAATTGCTCAGTCAACCTTCTCAAAATTATTAACCACGCTTGTTGTGGGAAGAGCCTTATGCAACTGAGTTAGGCCAAAATAAATGAGTTTCCTGGGTTGTGTAATGCACTGATAGACCCATGTATGGACAAGCCCAACTGCTTACATGCTGGTCATTACTCTGTGTAGCGTGAGGTTTTTAGAGAGCGTGATCAGGATTTCCAAGAAAATGAAGTGGGTTTGTGCTCCAACAAGACGCCTTGCTGGCCTTCACCGGCTTAAAAGGGCTCAAATCACCTCTCTCCTAGTTTCTGTCCTATCTTAACACAGACACACCCCACCAAGTCTGTACCGATACCGCTGTGAATAGCAAGAAAAGTTATTGCACAAAACAACAACTCAAGGCCTCTATCCACAGAACGTGGTTTGTAGCCAATATTTCACTTGTCCTTTCCACCCGAAGTGACATGCACCACAAAAGATGCTGGGATATTAAAGATATTTGCTCTTCAATCCTCCATCCTTCGATGCGGCTGACAGCAGCGCCACGGACTTCAGAAGCTGTAGCAGTCATTTTGCAGACCCAGGTTTCTGAAGGGTCCTCTTAATACCAGCTGCTGTTATAGTTACCTATGTTTTCTATGCTGAGCTACAGCAATATCTTCCTGGTTCGGCGTTTAAGCAAGTTTACTTTTCTTCTACCCCCATTCTCGTGGTGGCCTCAGCTACACCATAGTGCAGGTATCTGGAGCCTGAGCAAAGTCTGTCTTTATAGATGCTATGTTCCCGCTGAATGGCTGAAGGTCAAGGGGTCGCCCCGCCGACACACACCCACGGGGGACCCTGTTTAACTCTCACCCTTTCGCATGGAGATGACATCACCAGTTGAGCCTTGAGGTTACACAAAAGCCCTTTTCCTGGTCCTGGGAAGGATTTTCCGAAGCCCCGGCAGAATGCAGTTGCTGCCTTAGAACAACCTTTGTCTGCGACTCAAGAGCGTCTCTGCATGAGCGGACGTGCCTAGTGACCGTATCTTTTCAATTTCTGACCCACATTTGCATCTTAAAACTTGTCAACCTCCACCTAAGTAGGCTTCCCCCCACCCCGGCCCCTGCTCTCTCCATTCAGTCTGAAAACTGCGCCCGGTCCAGCTGCCCTGCGGGTCTCAGCGCCGAGCCCATCGGCACGTCACACTTGTTGACCATTTTTTCAGCTCATGATGTGGATTAGGTGGATGTGGGGAAGCAGAGAGTCAACTCCAACCGTCCACATTGCCCAAGTGCCTGACACCCAAACCTGAGGCGTTCAGGGAGGCCAAGCAGAAGGAATTTGCTCTTGTGGAGTAATGCTCAGCCACGGGGCAGCTGTCACCGTGACTCACCATCTCCCAAGGCCCCAGCAGCTGCTCTGCTCCCTCCATCCGAGGGCAGGAGGAGGGCAGCCCTGGGCCAGCAGCTCTGCATGGACCTCACGCCCTTGAGCAGGAGCTCCCAGGGAGCTTCTCGGCACAGCATCTTCCCCAGACCCCCATCCCACTTGCTCCGGCCCTATGGAGACCCAATCTTAACTTCTGGGGATAAAGCACACCAGGTGCACATCAGCCTTGCTCATTTTGGGACCAGACGACCCCAGTTTGTCCACCACACCCTCCTTCAAATGTGACAGCGTTTCCCAGGTGAACTAGAAGGTATATTTCAGTGAAACCCCGAAAGGAGCCTCGCCCTTACAGACGTGCTGCTGGGCAGAGAACAGCAGGGAGACACATCCAAAATCTTCATCCCACAGAAGGCTGCAAGAGTGCTTTTACCACTAGATGTCACAGCAATGCCGAGCGCTGCTGCCCGCCCGCTCCTCCCGGGCAGGGCTTCTCTGCGCCCCGACGCACAATAACTCCCTACAGCCTCAGCCTCTGCTTAAGGGAGAGAAAACCTTTCTCCATCATACACCTGGAGGGGTGCTAACTAAGAATCCGTGCAAAATAAGAGCACATTAGTAAGGCGAGCCATATCGGCACCAAGTTCTGCCCTGCCCCAGCTGCGGGCTGACCAGCCTGGGTCCTTGCCAGCTGTGGGGCTGCAGGCAGGGGTCAGATGTGGCACCTCCCGCAAGCTGCCCAGGAGCAGCTCAAGCTGCAGGGGCTCCTACAGCTTTTCCGTATGACTGGGCTTTGCAAAAACACCCACGGCAGAAATCAGTCTTTTAAAAAAAAAAAAGGAAGAAAGAAAAAATAGTACATTTGTAATTTAAACAATAAACCCAGTATCTCAGAGGAACCAGTGCTGTGAGGGTCCACCTCCCTCTCCTACCCTGGCAGCAGGGGTTAACTCGTCCACAGCCACCCCGTGACGTGGGCAGGTTGCACTCCCTTGCAGAAGCTTTCCCACTGGGTAGGAAAAAAACCAAGAATACTAGGGCAGAAAGAGAAAGCAGGTAGCAACAGGGCTTAGGGATCAGTTATAAAAGAAAAATTAGAGGCAAATAAATCAAATGTGCGGTGACTTTTATTTGCTTCTGATTTTCCTTGCTTTTATAACAAGTAACACACCCAATTTTTTTTTCCCGTGGAAGAGTTAAAGCAATCCCCTTCCTGCTGCATCATCATAAAATAACTGCAGCTGCTCTGCTGCACGAATGTGAAAACATCTCAGATATATATACAAAATATTTTGATAAACAGCTAATAAGGGTTGTTGCGTCAGCTGCTGGATGCACCGGTAAAAAGGAACTTGTTCTCAGAAAACGTTAAGAAGTCACTCCTTCAGAATTAGGTCCCTTTAAATTGTCCCACCTGTGAAATACCAAAACTGAGACAACCAAACCATAAACCTCTTAAAATTCACGCTGCCCATGTTCTGAGGGTTTGGAGCATCTCCAGTATCTTCCATCTTCTCACCCCTGGAACCAGGAACACTGACCTTCGTTCCTGCATGGCTCAGGCAGCTTTTCATTTCCCAACAAGGCCTACAGTAACAAGCGGTTCTTCCTTGGTCAAAGAGCAAATTGGTTGGAGAGGTTGATTTGAGTTGGCTTTGCTCTCACATAAGACATGTAAAAGCACTACTTCAGAGAGAAAATTTATGCCAGCATCATTCTTCACAATTTTCACCACTGCTACCCCAATATGGACCAAAGATGAGACAAGCTGGCATGGAAAACGCTCAGCACGTATTGTAAGTCAACAGCTGCTAGTCAACCTCAGGACTGCGTGACACTGTCCCACACCTTCCGCCTCTTTCAGTAATAATTTTAAATTTTTATATGGCTAACCATTCGACATAAGGGAAGTTTTAATGACTGCTAAACCCTTGTGTCCATCTAATGGTTTAGTACTGGTTATTTGTCTGGGGAAAAAAAAATCATGCTCGTTCTTTCCATCTGCTGGTGACACCGAGATTGTTTTTACCTGTACAAACACGGTGAAGAGGATGACAACAGTTGTTGCTGCAATGAAGAGCTTCTTTCTGTGAAAGTCAGGAAGCAAGAAAACCAGAGAGAAACAAATGGCTCCTCGGAGACCCCCGTATGCTATAATGAATTGGTCTTTGCTGGTGATGGTGTTCACGTGAAATCTGTTCACAAAGAATGTCAGCACAAGAACCCCTGAAAATCAGGAAAGCAGACAGGAGCACATCAAACAGAAAGAGGAATTAGACAAAACTCATAATCTTATATTTTACAGTAAAACACCACTGAACTGGTAAACACCAATCTCGAGGAACTGGCCAGGGCCCGAGGTGGTGTATTCCCAATATACCACTGGAGAAGGGCTGCTCTTCCAGCCTGGTCCAGCAGCTTTGCATTTGATTTGTCCAGATAAAAATCAATCCCCAACCCATTTCTGATGTGGGGGATTATGAACATCATTGACTGGCCACAGTCCTGGGGGTTTGCACGACTATAAAACTTTAGGTAGCTCACCTTGTAGCAAATTCTCTTGGTTTTTTAACTCAGCCTTGTGCTTATCACAGTCCCGCTGGGAAACCAATGTTTCCTTCAGAAGGACTCTGAACTCTGCAGAGGGGTTTTAGTGTCATCCCGCTCCCACGACCACGGATCCCCAGAACATGCCATTTACCTGGTGACTCGGTGTTACGCATCAGCTCCATACCGAACACACACAACTATCGGCAACATAGGATGCGTTAGCGCGTTTATTTTGATGGTAGTTAATTAAAATGTTTAGGGCAATTCTGTGGTCATGTGCCAGCCGAAACTTCGCTCATATAATGACACGGAGCCAGATTCCAAGAACGGATTTGAAATACTAATTTATTTGTTCTACTTGGTGATAACAAATGATTGAATTGCTCGGGCTATAAATGCTCTCGAGGCAAACCATCAGCAACAATTTAGGCACAAGTTACCCCCAATTTCCAAAAGTTTCCAGGCAGTAGCTTGGATAAGTAGCTACATTCTGCCTCTGTAAGTGTCCTTTCTTCACAAGTCTTTCACTCAGAGGTTTAAACTGTGCACTTAAGACTACGTAAGGTGACACAGCAATTGATGTAATTTATAGTCATTTGAAAATACATAAACAGATGCAGAAAGGTACAAAAAGTCAGGCCTTAAATCAGTAAGCTGTGATCTTAACACCCACGGATATGATAAACATCTTATTTCCTGAGGATTAATGGCTGTTTTGAGAACTGATGACACAGACTCTCATTGACTTTTGCTAGGAATTAGCCGGATCCACATCGCTATTGCTTTTCTAAAGGGTATTTGTAAAAGAAATAAACTTCAAAAATAGTGCACTTGTACATATCAAACATCTTCCCACACACGTACAACTAAAAAGATCTGAACTTTGACTGCACATCAGACCGCTTTGAAGAAAACAAAAAGCTGGGGATGTTCAGGAATAAGGAACTCAATTAACTGAACCTTGCAAGACCTTCCCCATCTCCAGAGCTCCGGGGAGCTGGTGCCCAGACTAGCAGATGTGAAGTACTTCTGTTTCAAGGTTCTTTGTAATTCAATAAACAAATAAATAAAATTAAGCATACCTCAGATCACATCTGCAGCTACTGTAGGGCTCAGGCAGCGCCAATAATTTAAAGGAACAAAATTTCCTTGAGCTGATACCCTGGCCTTTGTCTTAATTTAATCCTTCCTCATATATTATTATTAGCATCCTCTAAACTAATTCAAGGCTAGTTTGCTCCAAGAGACGACATAAAATTAATCATTTTGAGCAGTATATATTTTCTCCTGGAGATACACCTTGAGAAAGAGCAGAAGGAAACCTGCCCAGCGCTTGGATAACAGTAGAATGCTAGTGCAGTCCTGCAATTAATGTATTTTGGTTTTTAGAAGACCCCTCTTATATCAAAGTAATTCAGTCCCCAGGCTTCAGCATGACCATTTCTCATTTATGAGCACCGGGAGGGTCCAATGAAGGTCTAGAGTACCGCCTACACACTAACCCCAACACTAGCAACCCAAAAGTCCCCACTTCCCACAGGCAGACCCTGTGGGTGCCTCCCATTTCTGGATCGGTGCCGTGAGCACGTCCAGAGCTGCTGGACGGGTCTGAGCAGGTCAGGGCCTAACCTCGGCCACCACCTCCACGGCAGGAGCTTCCCAGGCCGGCTTGGTGCAGCGCCCTGCCCCGCTCGCCTCCTCCCGGCACCCCCACGCTCTCCAGCAAGGCGCTGCACAGGAGGGACACCCTATTCAGGATCAGATGAGCAAGACGATTTGCAGCCCTGGTTTGTACGTTCTTATTTAATTCAAGGGGAGTTTTGAACAGAGAGAGGGTTTTCTTTCCTGGCTGCAGCGCTGAGCCCTTCTCTAATAATGTGCTGCATAGTTTGAGAATGCAATCAGAAGAGTTGCGTATAGAGAGCCAGAGGGTTTTTGGTGTGCTTTTGTAATGCTACTATGTTCCTTATGTCTTCCAATGAAGAATTTTTGAACTCAAATTCACTCAGAACTTCTTTTCATTTGAGTAAACAAGAGAAAACCACTTAATCATAATAAAACATTTGAATGTATGCATAACTGACTAATAAGCCTGTTTCCAAGTGCATTTATGGTGCACAGTTATTAAAACAAACCTTGGCATGTATTAACAGCTAATAAAACCCATTCTGCTATGTCTTGCTAACCATGGCCTACCCTATTTAAGCAATTTCTTGAAGTGTCTGTCAAGTTTGAGTTCGCTCTGGTTGACTCAGTGGTTTGCAAACATAAATCCTGTTGAATGTTGTTTAGCTCTCAAACTCTCTGCCAAAATGCATGCTCTGTTATATTTGCAGATATAGTAAATATATAAACACATGCATAAATGGGAAGGCAGGCACTCTGCGCTCACTTTGGTGACAGTAACTGCACAGTGTAAGAGGCAATGGAGAATCAGCCTCTCTGAGCACCAAACCAGCACGAGATACAACTGGGGAAGATGGTAAAACAGCGCATCTCTGTTTCTGGTCATTTACAATGCATGAAAATGGGATCCCAGAGTATTCTGGGACCAGGACTCAGGCTTTCATTGTAACTGATCTCAAGAAGATTACCTTTAGCCACAATTACCAGGGAAGTATTTTCATAAGTAGCTATCTCCCTCTTGTTATCACTAAGTCTTGGTCGCTTTTTTACCGTGAGGTTGGTCAAACACTGCAATAGGTTTCCCAGGGAGGTTGTAGAGTCTCTGTCCATGGAGATAATCAAAAGCCTTCTGGACCCAGTCCTGCCTAGCTGACCCTGCTTAAGCAGGGCGTTGGACCAGATGATCTCGAGAGGGCCCTGTCAACCTCAGCAGTTCCCCGATTCTGTGCAATTCTGTCACCCTCAGTCCTTATCTGAAGTTCTTGAGTAGGAGCAGAAGCATCCTCACATTTTAGATCCCAGTTCTCACCTACCCAGCAGTAAGCTGGGCAGATCCTCTTCTGTAAAGCAGAACAGCATCTCCAGGAACAGCTGTTTGAGGGTTCCTCCAGTTTCCCATTTAGGGATGCTGCTGTACACAGACTTGTTATGAATTAAAGCCCTTAAATCTCTGCAATTCAGAATAAGCTGTCAGAGGCCCCACGGTTCTACACAGCTCTCTGATCCCAAGCTACGTACTTACAATCTCCTCCCTGTTGTGAGGATACCAAGGGACTAAAATACACTGAAATGTAAGGGGAGATCACGGCAATCAAAGGAGGTCTAAGGCCCTAGGGGTCAATAAAATAGATATTATGAGAATTTCTATTTAGCACCAGTGCTGTCTGTGGTGAGTGCACAGCATAAGAAATTCCATTAAATGAGAGAACACTCCTGCCCCCACCATCATCCTTTCCTGCAGGACTTGCTAAGGAGCAAGCGATGGAGGAGGGGGGAAGCATCGGCTGGGGTGTCCCACTGCAGTCCGTGCATTCTCATCTGGGATAACCACAGACAGAGCAAGCAGGAAAGGATGACGGTGGGGGCAGGAGCATTCTCTCGTATAATGGAATCACATTTTTCACCCCCATAAATAATTATATATATAAAAAATAAAATCAAAATTTCATCATACCTAGTGCTCTCCAAATGAGACAGAAAATGACAGTGAAGCAAATGTATGGCCAGTTCCACTCATGATTTTCTCCAATGGTGGAAACTCCAAGAAAGATGAAGATGAGGGTATCACTAACACTGCTCCACATCTTCATGAAGTATTTGACTGTGGTGTGAGACTTCAGAGAGATGTTGGCCTCCACATAACGTTTCATGCCCATGGCACATGCAATGATTCTGAGAAAAAGAAACAAGAAATTTTTCTACTTAAGCACACAAAATTGACACATTGTCATCTATAAAGAAATAGGCTTCAATTCTTAGTTGTCTGCAGACATCTCACTGGGTAGTGATTTGCTTCCTACACCAGACCAATAACATCAGGAGGACCACCAGGACAATAAGATACTATATGGGTTGACCAGACTGGCTGAATCTGTTTTCTAACAGATAAACAACTCACCTTCTATTGCATTTATCACAGCCACACAGCAACGCCTGTGATTAACTACACCCAACTCTTCCCATCACACCACATTGTTTAACTTTGCCAAACTCTAACCATCTCGGCTCAAGAGTTCCCTGCTTAGAAGCCCACGTTACCTATTTTGCCCGGCTGAGAAAAAGATGTTTGAGGGAATGGGAGACTTGTTTCTCCACGTGAGAAACGTGAATGGGACTCCTCCGAGTTTGGCTGGTATCTGGTCACTACAGCAGGTTCTCGTAGGACTCAGAATGGGTGCAGTTTAAGAGCAGCTCGAATGCTGTACCCCTTCACCCAAGGGACCAAAGCCAATTTGGAGTTGGAGAAACTCAACTATGCGACAGCGTAGGACTCGCACTGTATATTTCCAAGCCTGACCAGCCTTGCACTGTATGTTGCTTGGGCACAGCTAGGAAGCCATTGACTCCATGCAACCAAGAGACAATAAAATGCTCAAGCACACTCATAAGGCTGCACAATGAGCCAAGAAATGCCGCTGCTGCAGTCGGAACATCTGACCTCCTCAGGTACCGCGTATCCAAGGTCACTTCAGAAGTGTGCAGCACCAATTAAAACTTCTGCCTTGCAATTTTTCATGGATAATTGGTTCTTCAAGTTACAGGGAACATGTGGTTAGCCTAATTCATCAGCTTTTCAAATCAATACATTTTCAGGCCAGCAATCTTAGAAGGTCAAAACAATTGAGCACTCAAAGAGTCGAAGCTCCATTTTTTATATTTTAACCTGGACAGAAACATTTTGTTCTAAATATTGTACCAGCAATAGCAAAATGGATTTACGTTTCTGAGATCTGATTTCCACTTGTATTCGGTAAGGCCATCCACACGGAGTTTTATTGCATTAAAACATCCTTTCACGGGGGACATAATGGTAAGTCTCTTCATATTTTATATCACATGCAGACAAGTCCGCAGAGCAGTAGATCCTCGGCTTGCAGAAGTGCGCCTGGGTCTGGCAGACTGGCTTGAAGCACCAGCTGTGACCAGGACAGGAAAGCAACCCATATACATGCCAAGAGGTGTTAAGATAGGTGGTGGCCTCCACAGCACATTATCCATAGCACGTCCTCTCAGCTAAGAAGTATTCAGAAAACAGCTGAGCGACTACTGCTTTCCAGTGAAAACAATACATTTCACCCCAGAATTTCACAAAGGAGATTCTTTGCATTACTTGGGCTGTGATGGAAAAAACCCAGGGCTGCCCGCAGCAAACAGGACGGTTTGCAGGTGGGCAGAGCCAACCGCGCTCTGGTTGTGGCTTTAGAACCTGTATGAAACCGAAGACCCCAATTCTCTCCTTCACAGCTATTTATTTATTTCAGGAAGACACCGTCGGCCACTGCGTTGCTGCTCCTGACAAAAGCAGAGCAAGGGCCACTTTCCTCTGGCTCCTCAGAGAAGCACTAACAGATCTCCACTGCATCTATTGTTGGACCAGGACAAAGGAATGAACAACGGCTACATCCACTTCTGCTCTACTTACAGCACTAAGAAAATCGGCAACACTATTATAGGAAGACACTGTCAGGTATTTAGCTGGAGCAACAAATAAGAAATTACAAGGAAAAAAAAACCACGTTTTCAAACGAAGATGTACTTCCACCCCCTGGGAGCTGCCGATTACTGGGCTTTGCATTCAAACAAAACAAACCCCAAACACAGACATTTCTGTTTCTTTCATTTAGAAATAGTTGTTATTTGGTTTTGCTCATTGCCATCAGAACACCACACATTTTTTTGAAGGAGAAAGAAACATTCGGGTTTGTCTGAAGTTAAAACCGGGCTTCAGGGAGAGGACTTGTAGTAAAGGCACAGGGTACAAAAGGTCAGGCTCAGCAAAGGCACAATGCTCTTACTGGGCAGAGAGATCCTGCATTATCCAGCAGCACGAGACCAAGATTCAGATCCCTTTTTTTATCTAATGCTGTTTGAGTCCCCATTTTTCTTCTCCTAAGAAAATGAACCAATACTTAAAATATTTTTAAATCGGTCTTTTTTGATCCTTTTGATCCTTTTCAGAGTGACCCGCTTTGCATAAAGCACCGAGCCAGGAAGAGTAACAGGGATTGAACCACAATCTAAAATAAATAATAATAATAAAAAAACAATTCTTCTGATTCTGTATCTGCCTCAGTAAACAGTGGATAAAATAGCTCCAGCTAGGAACTAAGAAATCTAACAAATATTTGTGGAAAGTGACTCCCAGAGCCGTGGTCTGGGAAGATCCTTGGGAAGAGGCTACGGGTTCACACCAGATTCACAGACAGGAAATAAACTTGACCTGTTCTGTCACAGCTTCGAAGGCAGGCAGTGCCACTAGGGCAAGGGGGGAAGAAGAAACAAAAGAAACCAAGCTAAAAAACATTTGCAGGACTGTTTAGCAGGTTGGGTGGCATTCACAGATCTTCTCTTTTTTTTTTTTTTTTTTTTTTGACTATGTAAAATTGATTTTTTGGGCAATCAATTTATTTTTCAAAGAAACACACTGCCAGAATCTGCTGCTTATAATACAGTATTCCCTGGTCACAAATGACTGAATTGTTTGAAATCAAGATATCTGGAAGAGGCATTTATAATTTGGCAATTATAAGACCAGCAGTGCAGGAATCAGCTGCCTTTGCGATCGTTTTGCTTTAGAAACAATGCATTATTCAAAAGAATAGAAAATAGGTTCCGTAATGGGCACAGTAGATTGTGATTGATAGAAGGAGACACCATTAGGATTGAATGTTTTCTGCTCCATGATGATTATGCAGCATATTTATTTCACTGTTCTGTCTTTCGCTCCTATAAATAGGCTTTCTCTTACCTATTCCCAGAGCTAGAATTGTTTTCAGTAATGCTACAATATTGCTCCTATTAACCATTCGAGGAAAAAAGAATCTGCAAGACAGAGGAATGGTTTCTGTCCAAAGCAGTATCATTAGTTTTAAAATAGATCTCCCAGATACTCTGCACCTAGCTGGTACCTGACTTAATTTCTTTATTTGATTTTTATGTTCATTATTATCGGATTTGCAGTTGTTTACACTGTAGCCATCAATGCCGTCTAAGTGCACTTTATAGTTTTTAGGGAAATATTAAATAATTGGTTGTGATCCTTGGCACCAGTTGACTTAGTTTAGGGAGGAGAACCAAATGCCACAGATACCAGCCCACAGAAACCAGGAGGACTGAATCACTCTGCTTTTCATCTGTCTCTGCTTTCCAAGGTGACCTTTCTTGGTCATTAAGATTATTATATCTATTTTTTTCTCAGCACTTGCTCTGCAAGTGAAATGCATGAGGTAAGCCCAAAGCTCAGTTTCCTCTCCTAAAACTGAAGGATCTGGCCCAAAATTATTCATTTTATTGAAAGACCTACTCAGTAAAATGAAATGTAAATTAATGGTATTATCTATAAATTACAATTTGTGAAAGACCGAATTTACAGAAACGAGTAGCTTCTCTTCGCTGATCCAAAAAGCTGCAGGGGAATATGCGAGGTGGTACCTGACGGAGCGCGGGCCTCGGCTGCAGGGCACGGGCAGTCCTTGTCTGCCCCATGTTGCTACACCCTGGTCATACAAAGCTCCACAGGGTAAACCCTTCCACGCTCTAAAGCGCTTTTTAGATTGAAGAGCGCGTAGGACTGACTGTGCTGTAGTAAAGTGCACTCAGTTTGGGTTTAGTACCTTTGAAACCTTGATCTCTGACAACTTTGGCTGAAATTGGTCAGATTTCAAACGTTACTGGAGATAGAGATGACAGATGACACCCTCACTCAGGAGACCAGAAAAACTCATGAGCTGTGTCTGAACTTCTGACAGAAGTCTGAATCTCCAAAGCAGAGGTTTCCATTAGAGCCCTCCGCTCCCAAACAGTAGGAACATTTCCAGGCACCAGCTCTGTAGGGGAGACACAGCTCCCACCCATCACTCACTCTGCTCCGACACTGCCGGGTCTGCCTCAGCACGCCTTTGGGGCCACCACCCAAAGGCAGCTGGCAGGCAGGGCACGCGGATCAGGACGGGGGTGCTAGAACAGATGTGCTGTAAACTCAGTCCAAACCTTTCTGAGGTTTTGATTAAATAGCCCTTGCAGCTCTTCAAATGTTAGTTTTGACTGGGCCACACATGGAAAATAACAAAACATGCCCAGAAAGCCTCTTCTGGCTTGCCAAACCCTCTAGACGTCTCGCTGCTTGAAAGTTCAAGGGTTTCCAAATGAAAAACATGGAGTTCAAATAAACATTCCTCCATAACCTACAAACACTGACCAGCCCTCCGAAGCTTGCCCAGGAGTCATCTGGATTGCTTGTGACTTGCAGCTGTGGCCATTGGTGTGTAATGGTGTGGGGCGTGTGAAACGGGGTTACACCTCTCAGCTCTTCCACAGGCTTCTATACTCACTCTTCGCTGCCGTACACAGATTTCCAGCTCAGCAAACTTACTTTAAAACTTCTCCTGATGCTTTTCAGTAAATACAGCCAGAAAGCTTTCCCGGACAGACACGATGCTGGGACATACTTACGCCACGATCCCCGAAAGGTGAAACATTTCAGCAGTGAGGTAGCAAAGATAGCTGTACAGGAAGACAAAGAGCGGTTCGATGACGCGGATATCCTTGGTGAATCGTGTGGTAAAGGCGGCGGTCATCCCAAAAGTAAGACCTACTAGAACTCCTCCTATCCCAACCACAAAGAATTTTCCAACTCCAGCAAAAACATCCACACTTGTGATGGTTGGCATTTCGCAGAAAGATCGAAATAGCTTGTAGAGCACCTGGGTGAAAAATGAAAGAGGAAAAATGACCGTAAACAAGACATTCACCAGACATGGGCATACGCAGCAATGACACTAAAACACGCTGCCAGGATCTCTGCCAGTGCAGGGTCAGCGTCCTGCTCGGGAGGTCAGGCTCCGGCCAGGGGAGTGCTGTGGCACTCACGTGCTTTTCTATCCCCAGACACACAGGCGAAGAGATGTTCACCTGAAAGCTTCTCAGGACCTCACGCCAGAGAAGCGGAGCAGGACTCCTCCACTAGAAGAGGCTCTTGATGCCTCTTCGCTCTGCAGATCTCACATCCCACCTCTCAGCACCAGCCCATCCTTCCTCGGAATGTTAAATACTCAAAATAAAGGCTAGCCCTTACCACCGTCACCGCGTCATTCAGGAGCGATTCGCCGAAGACCAAAATGTGTAGCTTTTCATTGACGTGTATCTCTTCGAAGACCGCTAACACCGCCACGGGATCCACGGCGGCGATCAGGCTGCCGAACAGGAGGTTGTGGAGCAACGACACGTCCTGCAGGTGAAAGGCTTCCACCTGGCAGATCCCGTACAGGGAAAAGCCAATCCCAAACACGTTCCATATCGTCCCCACGACCGCGTAGAGGAGGATAGTACCGATGTTCTCAAAGAAGGGGCGGCTGGGCATGAAGTACCCTGCATCAAGGACGATGGGTGGCAGCAGGTAGAGGAAAAAGATGTCGCTGTCCATAACAGGCGGTGACTTGTCGTTTAAGCCGTAGATGATTCCCCCCATGATGAGTCCTACAAATATCAATAAACAGCTTTCGGGAACGACAGAAGGCAGCTTGTTATAGAGATGAAACCCTGGAAGGGGATGAAGAGAAAAAAAAGTTGTATTATCTCATCAGCCCGAACGGGCTGAAGGGCACCAACCCGAGCGCCCACCCCTCAGCAGCCTACGCTTTGGAGTGGCAGGGATAAACGCACACAATTAAGGTGAAGTCACTCAGTCAGAAATTGGCTAGAAAATCTGAAAGATTACTGAAAATACCAAACCTTCTAAAATTATTTTTGGTTCAGACTGCATTCATCACAGCATAAGGTTAAAGATATATTTTTAGGTAACACACAAATAGAAAAACTAAAGAATCTGCATAAATAAAAAGGTATTTGGAATTATTTATGATATAATCTAGTTAGCACGCTATCTTCGGCACTAATGTGAATAGCAACTGCTTGTTTTAAACACAATATAGATTCCATATGTTAAAAAAAAATCACAAAAAGCATTGTCATTAATTATAAATGGTGCCACTTTTAATATTATTTAATCATTAACACTTAAAGCTAAAGGCAACATTGAAACAAGCCCAATCAAGCCAGCCTTGTGCAACACCCAACGTTAGAGAGAAATGCTAACAAATGCTATAAGTACTCGAGGTGAGTTATTAAAAGAAAGTAATTGAAACAAGCCAAACTGGAATAGGACTAATAAGAAAAAAAAATAACTGTGATCGTTATTATTCCTTCATGCATGTTAATAGAGATGAGATCTCATCATATGCAGACCAGCAAAACAAAGACCATTTCCATCTGAAAGGAATTCTGATCTAAACGAATCTCAGAGACTTCTCCCTTCGGAGGAAAAAAATAATTTTAAAAAAAGCCATAAAATAACTTTTATATCAGTAATTTAACAGAAGTGATCACAATTTCTGGAAGAAAAAAAAAAAAGAACCTATAATTTTAACTTTCCTATGCCCAGTTTTGCAGAAAAAAAGAGTCCAAGTTATACAAAATACGATTTCTTAGGTGTCATTACAGATAACCTCCTGGACGCAGAGACATTTTATTTTAGGCTCTGTAACGCCCTGCACATGGACTGAATTATTCCTTGTGGCTGGCCAGACACAGCACCCTTTTTTAAGAGCACTGAGCCTTCATTTTAAGATGAGGATGTCAGTGGACAACATGCACGCTGGCAAGCTAAACGAGACGAATGCGCACCTTGGTGCGTACTGCAGGTAAACAAAATTCCTGGAAACCCTGAGAGTTTTCCTACTAACAGCAACACCCACAGGTGTGAATTTTGAGATGGAAACCCATCATTTCCAACCTAAAATGCAACTAGGTAGTTCTTTTCCGTGCATGCAGTATATCTGGCACAGCGTATGTGCATCCTTAGGACTTGGTACGTTCTCAGGCACCAGGACTGGACAAGAGGTGAAGCAAAGGCCACCCCTGCCCACACCATCCCCACGGTGAACCCTGTCCTTCCTCACCCTCTCCAGATGCTTTACCTATTTTGGCCAAGGATGCAAGCATGATCCAGAGCGTGATCTCAAAGGGGACTTGAACATGCTGATAATCCAGAGAGAAAAACGCGTGCTCTGAGGATTCGTTGCCCTGGGCTTCCTCGGCAGCCCAGCTGATGTTCTCCGGGATCACGTCCTCCAGCAGCGGCATTGACGGGGAGCCTTGCGGGGCTCTGACCCTGGCGGCCTGGAGGACGGAGGAGAGTAACGACGCAGCTAGGACAGCAGCTGCAGCTTTGCACCCTGGCCTCTGCCCCTCCATACGCCCTGGAAGCCGTCTGCCATGGGGATTTGGCCGCTGGCTGCTCCCACCCTCACCGCTGCAGGCGAGCGGCTGGGACCGCCGCCGGAGACGGCGGAGCTCGGCTCGCCCTCGTTGCATGGGTCGCTGCAAAGAGAGGAGCAACCGCTCCACCTCACACTGACGCTCCTCCCTGGCCCATTAGTTTCCAGCTGGGAGACCCTGCGGAGAATCGCGCCCTTTGGCACCACGTGCCCAAATAGGCAGAGGCTCCTCCTGCAGATGCTTCCTTGAAGAAATGCCTCGTGCACCCTCAGACCTACCGCACATCTATGCTTGAAAAAGAGATGAGTTCCATTTTAACCCTATTTCTTGACATGTTTTGGCTTCCAGTCTCTCAGAAACCCTTTTTGGGGGTGAGGGGAAAGTCTTCACTGCTGCTACAGCAGCCAGGCTTTGATGGAACAGGTCCTACATGAAACAGCCCCATCCAGAAACGGCCCCATCTTACAGTGGGCTTCACTGGATTTCTCCAGTGCCCACAGAGAGAACGCACAGCAGCAACAGAACTGATAATCACAGTTTCCATTTGGTAAATCAAGCAAAGCACCCAGCTGCCTTACGCCAAATCGGGAGCTGCAGCATTGTGCGGGACAGAGGTCACCTGCACTGAGAGAGGAAGCTTCAACAATTGCGTAAAGCCTCTTCCTATGATAAGGGCTAACAGGAGAAGTTATCTTCACCTCTCTTTGCTACTTGAAAACAGCACTGAAAACAGTGAGCTTGCTTGGAGAAGTTGGAGAGACGGAAAAATAAAAAGCTATTTGCAACAGTGTTAGGTGTATCAATAATACAAGGTGAAAAAACCACACTGGGCCAGATTCCTCCATTGCGGCCTTTCATGTAAGTTGATAATGTTTCAACAAGGATGAATTTGGTCCAGAGAACACATATAATTAAAATACGGAGGCCCCGGGCTGTTGCTAGACTGATCGATGGCCTATTTGTTTCTCTTCAGCTGCCTAAATGACGCCAAAACTGAGCTGCCAATAACAGGCTGGTAACCCACTTTTCTGCTGTAAAGTCAGAACCCAATATCATGCAGACACGGACCCTGGGTTTCTCAGTACCATGTGAGCTCCCTGTTTCTGATCTGATTTACAAAGCAGGAGGAGGATAAACTTTGGGAGACGGGAGAGATGCAGTGCTGCACTCTAGGAGCGACTTCTTTCTACTTCACCATGGCTAATCGGAATTTATAGCGTGCCTTTGGCACACCTGCTGGCTTCAAAGCAAAGCAACGCTCCTCTCGGAGTGGCCTTCTGGCAAACTGAGCTTTTTAATGTTGGTGCCACTTCTCCCTTTGCATAAAAAATAAACAAAACTGCAGGACGGACACTTGGAGGACAGAAATCCCACACAGTTTTCCTCCCCCTTTGTTCCTTCGTTCAAGTCCATAGGGTCTGGGCTGGCAAGGAGAGGAAGAGGAGAGGAGACAGCATCCCTTTTACTCTGAAGGAGGGAGAATAGTGTTCTTAACGGAAGTTAAGTAATTAAGAAATCACTCAGCCAGAGCTAAGAGCAGTGGAAGCAGTTCTGAGCCTGGGCTCACATGGCAAGCCATCATATTTCCTCTTTCTGATGAACCATTTGGTGCTGAACCTGGGAGGTCAAAGACTTGTTCCAGCCTGGTGGCACGGATACGGGGTTTGGCCGACATCCCATTCCCCCCACCCCAAACAATCCGTTTTGATCTTTGCTATTCTTGGGGAAAAGGCATGAAAGTTAATATTCGCTTACATTTACCTTAAGCCAAAAATGAAATGTTTGCATCCTGAAAGGAAAAAAGACCTGCAGCGTGGAGCTCAATAGCACTATCTGGAAAATGGTTTTGTGTGTAGAATCAATATCTACTTGAAAATGGAACCAGAAAAAAAGCAGCAGAGTTGGGACAGTATTTGAGGAAGGTCAGAGAGGGTAACATTAAAATATGCTCCATTTTTCAAATAAAGCTAGCTTATAAAATCAGGACTTTAAGCAACAGTTCACAGGTGAAGCAGAGAGACATGCGTGCGCACTTATTTAACTGCTCACCAAACCTCTCTGTCTAAACAGAGCAAAACACACCACGGCTCTGATGAAAAAGCTATGAAATGTTAAGAGAAAAGAGCCTGAGCCAGTACCCTGTGCGGAGTTCTTCATGAACCTGTTTCACTTGCTTTCTTCTCTGCTCCTTTCTGTAATGGTGGAGCAAAGCCTGCAACAAGCTCCACGCCGATGGATCAGTGCAGCCTCTCTGCAAGCTGGCTTTCAGCCTGCAAAGCTTCGTGCGTCTCCGTATCAGCTCCCCGCTCCGTCTCAGCCTCATTGCTGGTCCGCTGTAGCCAGACCTGGGCAAGGATAACGAAAGGCTCTTCGCAAATATTTTGGACATTGTATTTCATTACAGTGAGAACCTTCGAGTTTGCTTTTAGGATTTTGAAACTCCGCATTTTTCTGTTTTGAATTGTTTTCCCCTAGAGTTCTACATAAATAAGTTTGCCCCTTCCCTTAAATTATATGTATCGCTGTTCATTAAGTACTAGTTCTAAATAAACGAAAAGCCAAAGCACAATGTTTTTCCAGAGCTCTATGATAACAGCATTTGTGTTGTTCCTCTCATAATGGCTATTGATATTATTGAACCACTTTTTAACGCAAATACCATTTGATCATATGTTTATTGACATGATTTCATTTTTTGCTAATGTAATGTGCCTTCCCACATTTTCAGGTTTTAGGTTAGGACAGATTCTGATCCCCGTAACTGTATTGATGGGTACCTCGCTCCTGCTGGAACAGACAGGACTACGAGAAGAACAGAATATTGTGTGATACGGTTACAGGGACCAGAATTCAGGCTCCTGCAATGAAAATGTTACGTTAGATTAACAGTTTTATTGCTATTATACTCTGCAATCAATTGCAACAAATTACTTTACTTTCCTCTTACTTTCCTCAGGTGTAATTACTTCTAAATGTGTTCTAACTTCTGCCTCCTCTGTTTTTGCTACAAATGCATGTATCACCCCATGAAAACATAAATACTGTAAATCAAATCCCAATTTCCATCACCTCCTGACATTCATGTGTCAACCACTGAAATTTATGAAAGAGAACTTTCAATAAGCTCATGCCTTATATGGGGGGAAGAAAACAAATTTGTGGTGCACCTTTTAGCTCCGCTACTGCAAAGACTTCCCATATTTGGGCCTCAAATCAGGAAATCATTTAAGTATTTACTCAACTATAAGTACCCAAAGTTTCACAGTTTATGGTTAATAACACATGAAAATCTTACACTTGATCGGGGCCTCCCAGAAATATCCAGCACAAAGCATCACCTCGTATAATCCTCTGAAAAAATTTGCAAGGCTCGAAACTCATCAGGTGTCTTCCTCTCACTGCAAAGGGACTCACGGGACTCCCACTGACTCCCCCTCTTCAGTGGAATCCAGGTAATCCTATTAGAATTATTTCTTCTTTCACAGAAGAAAATATTTCTTATTTCATAGAAGAAAATGCCAGATCTGTGGCATCCCAGCAAAGCACGAACCCCAGGGCCAGTGGCTGCCGGCAGGGACAGGGCTACCTTCGGCCAGAGCCGTTCTACCTGTGGATTCATGATCTATGCCAAGAATAAAGAGATTTTCAAATAATACTTGTGGTGTTTACTGGACTCAGCAAGGCTAAGACTTCTTTTTGTATTTCTATACTAGGAAAGTTTAATATTTCCAGAAATTATTTAAAGGCAGTGACACTGTGTCCATTCTCAGTATGGTTTTCTCTTACGGAGAGGATGCCTTTTGATAGCACATAGCGCCCTAAATAGGTAACTTGGTTTTGGAAACAGCCCACACTTGTCTCTGTTACCTTTCAAAGTTCATGGTCTCCGCAGGACCACGTCCCTCCCCGCTACTCGCCCATCGCCCGAGCGCCAGGCTGCACCGCTCACCCCGCGGGCACCGAGCCGCGGCTCCCAGCAAGGGATGCTCTCCCCTACGCCGGTAACCCTTCAAACACAAACTGCCCTTCTGCGCCTTCTTTCCAAACACCACTTCTGGTAGACCTGGGCCAAGGCTAGCTCTGTAAATCCCCCGCTCCTCAAAAACCACGAGCAGATCCTAATCCCTGACCTACCCACTTCCAAGGCTTTTTGACTTTGATGCTACAGACATGATATCACGATAAATTTTTCGCCTCATGTTGTTCTCAGAAGACAAACGATTTCTGCATCTGACCCCCCAGGGAACACTTACCTGGCCACGGGCAGCCCCAGAAGTAATACAGTGTATTATCCCTCTGGGAGCTCTTGGCTTCCTCTAGGGAAACCCTTCAGCGCGCCATGATGAATTCTATGAATTTTATTTAAAGATCACCCAGATGATGTTTATCACACACACACGCACCCTTTTTGAAAGTAAACCTTTTTTCCAGCTTACCTTAAAGCTGCGGGACACACAGAGAAAAGCTCTTAAAGAGTTACCTGTACGCTCCGTCTGATCAGCTCTTTGTCAGAAGATAAAATGTAAGTCTTAATACCACCTACATTTGGTATGTAAATATGATTTTTTCCCATTAAGATCAGAAGAACGGCCATTTGTTTACATGCATTGTCTAAAATTCAGAGAAAGCTGTTCTCATTTATGAAGGTGCAAAAACTTCCCCCCCCCCCCATCGGAATGGAAACTGCTCGTATTTTCACATATAATCACCTTATTTTTCAGCTTCTTCTCCTCATTGCCTGCGTTTTCCATTACATTTTGATATGCACAGTGAAGACTCTGCATAAATCACTGACTTTCCTTCTGAAGAAGCAGGGACAGTATTTCCACCCATACGCAAGCCTGCGAGCGAACACAGAACACATGTAAAGCAGCCAAGCAGTTTAGCAAGAGCATTTAATCGGAACTGAAATTAAGACCGAGCCCCTCATGACACTTCTCCCTTGCTGGGAAGCGTCACGCTTGCATTCTTTCTGGACAGCAGGAATGGAAAACCCCATGGGGGTTTTTTCAGTATATCACAGGCTGTGAATATACAGAGAAACTAACTTTGTGCTGGAGGAGTTGATGTGCTGCTTAACTCCTGTGCACCCCACAGAGCCCAGGCAAGAATGCATTTTTAATTTAGCATCAGGGACCTCATTGAAAAATCTGGTTTTAACAAGAATTTGAACAAAATTACAGTGAGGAAAATCAATATTAATATAAGAAATGAGTAAAGAAGAATAAATCACAAGAGTAAGACATTCTCTGTACCCACACTCCGTCATCGTCAGGAAGCTGCAGAAAGCGTATACAACGCTAGATACAAATTTTGTGGTTCATTGCTGAACATTTCGCCAGCTTGAAAATCACAGATTTATCACCAATACCTTGCCTAATTGGAGAGAGGTCGACAAATAGTCCCTCCCACATCAACACTGTGGGTCTTTTGGATCTTCCTGTTCTCCTTGCCTTGCGCCTACTCGTTTTCCACGCAGCCTCCATACGGCTTCCATACTGCTCTCTCTGCAGACACAGTGACCTGGTTACGCGCCCTGCGACGCAGCGTTCAGGCAGCAGACTTGCAAACCGACTGCATTGCAGCTTTATATTTAACAACTGCCTAATTAACACAGTCTTAAAAAATTCCTACAGGGCGATTCCAGGCTTTAATCATCTTGGCACTGACTTCTGTTGGGATTCTGCTTTTGTCAATAACAGCTTGAGCACTTTGAGCAGTTGCTTAAATCACTTGTAAACTAAATGGCCTTTAATATTTTTCTTCATCATTATAACCGGAGAAGGCTGGAACTGTGACCTCAATAAAACAACTAATACTTGTCCTTTTTGGTAATCTAAAAACTATTTTTCTAACTTAAAGTCCAAATGTTTAATTGCCAGAGACACATCCAGAACTCACACAACTGCAAATCCGATTCACATTCAAGCGGTCATATCAGATTTCTTCCATTAAATACTACTTTTAATGTTATTTTTTAGATGACCAAGTTAGAGTGAAGTCCTTAAATTTGCGCAGAAAGTCTCCAGGTCACGGTGCTGTCAACCATGACATGGAAGTTGTTTCTCACTCACCAGGAGCCCGAACCAACAGGGCTTCCACGGATCCTTCAAACCCTCCTCGTGAGGGCACAGCTGAAGATTTCTCCTGCTCTGGCCTCAAGCATTACACGTAACAAGACTGGGAGGTATTTCATGGTGCGAAGAAGCAGCTCCTGCAGGAGCCTGCCCTGGCGGGATGAGCATGGGTCACATCAGGGATCGTTTTTGCAAAGCTCCATCCTTTCTTCAGCTGTGGCCTGGCTGCTGGGAAGGGTGAGGGGTATCAGCTGCTTCCTCTCCATTGCGGCTCTTGGTACTTCCCTCACACTCACGCACAGCCTCAGCTGCGGGGGAGGATGGAAGAAGTTCTTCTCATTCACCATTTTCTGCCAGTTTACTCAACTCTTCCTGTCCCCTGACCAAACTGCTAACCACCCACTGGAAAAATACACAAGCCTGGACAAACCAAACGGTGAGTATTACTGTTGTCATGCTGCCTCGTCATGGTAGTTCTGTAATCCCAAATTAAAGCAAGAGCCAAAGAGGAAAACAAGCCCTAGGAATCAGCATCACTGATCACAGCAGGCCAACTGCAGCGTCACCTGCATGGAGACTTATAACTGTCAATGCCTTGTAATAAAGCTGTGGTAGATCCGGTATATACGGGCACGATATTTCTTCACCTCAGCCAGAGGTATGAGCACATCCTGCCACCTGAAAATTGTATATTTACTAGTTACAGCACAGATATTTTAATTTCAATCTGAGTGTGGAGATCAGATCCCACCTGCGGGCATCCTGAGCACCACGCTGCGCCCTCTGGACGCCCACGTGCTGGTCCCGTGCACGGCGACGCACTCCAGGGTAGGCTGGAGACGCACCCTTAGGAGATGCCTGCTTCTTCTGAAGTGCTTTATCTGCTGAATGCAGCCTTCGGCTTCTTTTTGTGGAATAAACATAAGCAGGTGGTTACTTCCTAGGGTGTATTTGTTGTATAAAAATATTCAATAAATCCATCTGAAAGCCATTTCAGTGCAATGGCATTGCCCGTGACCAGTGACCTGTACTTCACGTTTGATAGCTGGGCTGGAGCGGTGAATGGTTAGCAAAGGGAAACGGAGTTGTGTCGGCTTCCTTTCTGAGCATTCAAACGCCACCAATGCAAACATCCAGGCATATTATTTTACAGTTTAACTTGCCAAATTTTTGCATATGCAACATTAAAATCTTCATTTTCTGTTCCGGGAAAGGTTTTTCATAATTCAACTCACAGGAAAGAGGAACAAGAATGAACAGAGTCTGTTCATTTAAAACTTCAAGCCAAGATTATTTTTTGGAAATTAGTTTGTAGTTATGTTGTCTGTTCCATTGAGTTCACAAATGTTATTTATTTGAAACAAAGCAGTAATATAGTTTACATACGCAAAAAGGGTGAGAGCAGGCACAAGTCTGGGATTTCTCTCACTTTTTTCTTGCTAAATTTGTTGCATCTCAGATGAGTCATTAATGATCGAATCACCAACCTTACAGGGTTGAGCAACGGACAGAGCAAGTCAATAAATTGTCAGTGCATTTTATAAATTTGGCGCTGAAAGCAGAAGTGCGCACTCACTGCTGCTGGGGAATAAGAAAAGACAGCAACAGAGCATATTAAGAAATGATATTGTTGCACAAAAGAAGAAATTTTTTGAGGAGCATCAAGGGCTCCCGAAGAGTAAGTCAGCACTTACACACCCGCAATATGCTGAGGGCGCATTTCTGTCCCAGGGCACTCTGAGCACAGGCAGTGCCTCGGAACTCGGGAAGCCCGTACGGGGCTTCCTACGGCTGCGTACGGTAACACCTGCAAGTCTGCAGGAAAGCCTGATACAAAAGCACAAGAAGCAAATTAGAGCCACACCATGTGTCTTTATGTAAAGGGAAGAACTTCAGCTTCAATGAATGAAACTCCACGCTCACAGCAAAGCTAGGGTTTCCAGACCCATGTAAATAGCAGAGAGAAATTAAAGCTAGCAGCCCTCTTTGGGGTTAATTCAACTGCAGCGATCCTATCAAAATAAACACGTAAGCCACCACCAGCTAACTTGCCACCACTGCTGATGGACAGAGCAAACAGAGTTTCACAGAGTTCAGAGCCACATATTTCCATTGCACACAACCACAGCTATATTTAAGAAGGATGCTGTTTCCACTTACCCTCAAGGAGAAGCAGCATTAATGAGACATCAGAACGCCTGCGAGGCTTAGTGCTTCTTCTGTGGCTGGTTTTAAAGACACAGCTCTTCTGGTCTCCTGCAGTTATCGTTCACCAGGTGAAGTTCCTCAGTCCCTTGCTCACTTGTCTTTCAGCACTTAAACAAACATCAAGAAATAAAGCCCCAGGAAAAGTGACAAGATGCCAGAATGTTTCCAAGAAATGGCAATTTAACAAGATCATAACAGCAGTGCTGTATTTTCTCCCTGAAAGAGAGCCCCAAACAAGCATCCCAAGCAAAATAAAGTCCTGTCAGACATAGTCCACAAAAGAGCCCTGGCACATTTTGGGCAAGTTTCGGTAATTCAGCTCCAGACAGCCCTGGTGCTGACTGATGCATAAATCCCCCCTGCCCCCAGCTTGCTCCACTGCATCAAATATTCCTCCAGTCTTTTTGCCCGCCCCAGCGCACAGCCCTCAGGTGAAGGGGGAATATCCGCAATCCCTGTGTGGGACAGGATGGGAGAAGGAAGGTCTTTGGCCTCTTGGGATTCATAGGTCACCCTAAGCACTTTTATTCCCACTTCGAAGGCCGCAGGCGGGCAGCCGGGGCACAGTACGTGGCAGCAGCAGGGTGTGTTAGCAGCTGGGCACTCATCTACCGGGCGGCTGCTGGCCCGCACAGGTGATTCACGTTCCTGATAGACTGATGGTGTTATCACAAACTAACTCAAAGGAGATGCAGGCAGGAATTCAGTGGTGAAGTTGTTCTGGTAACGGAAAAGAAAACTGGGGTAATTAAAATCAAATAGATAAATTTTGGAAACCTATATGTAAAACAGGAGCAAAACAGGGAAAAAAAATCCGAATTGCAATTTCATATGTAAACCGGTGGGAAAAAAGCTGGATTCCATCCTTCTAGATCTTAACCTGCAGAATACAAAAACATCAATTGATGGAAGCTGTTATTTTGCATACCTGGCACCTTTTTTTTTTTGTGCAAAATAATCCTCCCTCCAAAGAGAGGTGGACTTTGAGACTTATTTACAAAATGGTTATAAACCTCTGAAAATTCTGAACTAAAAGGTACTAAAGGGAACCACCACTAGATATCATCGTCTGACTATTTAATAGATATCAGAAAAATTGTTAATGTTGACCCAGCATGTTCAAAATCCCTACTACACACCCAGCTAGATTAAGCCCGCTTCTGGAGGGGCTGATACCCCACACCAGATAACAGGCTGGGGACCAGCATCCTCACTGTGGGTCTCAGTTAATCGGGTAGATGTAACTCAAGAGCCCAGCTTACTCCGGGGTCCTGGTCCCAGCACCTGATGACCATTTTTCAGGGGAAACACGGAATGAGAACTGGAAATGAAAGCAAAAATTCCCTGCCGCTATTTCCCCTTCGGTTTCAGATTTTCTGTCACATGGATAAACAACTGCCAGCCAGAATGTGGCCTTATGGGTCTGACCCGTAAAACACGGCACTGCTTTCAGCTGTAATAGAATACATCTGCTGTCCTTCAGCAGTCTGGAAAAGCACACCTTTTAAGTCATTTTCCCTATGTAATTTGAGTTCTCTAGCCATTTTTCCTGCTAGTGAAAATGGGCACAGCTCCAGAGCAGCTGACGGAGTTTTACTTACTTAAATTCAGAATGGGTCTCGGTGTCTTTCAAATATGAATAAATCCAAAGCATGTCATGTATTAAAAGATGTCAATTAAAATTGAAATAAAAATAGTATCTAAGTGAGTAATAAATGTATTTGTCTCATCTTTCCAGAAATTACCAGATTTTGCTCCTAAAATGTCTGCAGCAACACTGCAGATATCTTCCTACAGAGAGACATGAATTTTGAAAAGTTATTTAAATTTTGGATTAAACCAGAGTAACAAATGCTGGGTGGAAAAAGTACATAGAAAATACTTTACCACGGGCAAAATTGTATAGCATCAATAACAAAAACCAGTCTGTAGTAGTATAAATTAACAATGCTCATTTATCTACATCTTCATTTGCACTGCTAAAACATGCATTATTGTGCTAAGTAGCTACATAAATTAGCCAAAACCTCATTTTCTCTTTCTCTCCTCCAAACTGTTCATTTATTAAAATTTTAAAAACTAAGTAATCTTATGTTTTCCTATTAGAAAAACAAAGCCCAAAAGCATGCCTGCAATACAGCCATGTATTATCCCTACAGGTGCTAAACATATCCTCGCTTCATCTGCCTCCGTAATACGGCTGGTCTCAGTATAGCTGCTATCAGGAATTATAAAACACGCTCCTCGCCTCCATCAGGTTGTAATATAGACTATAATTATAATACAGGAAGGCTACAGATAACAAGCTTTTCTCATAACACTGCTTGTTGTGTTTTCTTTTCATTCTAACATTTATATTATAGCTTAAATTGTCCACATATTTGATAAAACTCATTCAAAAGGGGGCTCTGGAACTAGTCCTGAAAAGGTATGGGGTGGACACGGCTTCACAGTAACCTCACGTTCTGCCAAATACAGAATATTCTTTTCCATGTTCTCTTCTGCCACTCCGTTTCCTCAATGGAGACGGGAGGAGCAGGCCCGTCAGGGTTTCTCCGACTGTAGCCACTGGCGATGCTCAGCAGCTTCTGCTGCTTCTGCTGACATCAACGTTGAAACCGCAGTTGACTTCTAGGGCTCGGATTGTGCGGGTAGTGGGAGAGAACAACAGGTCTCCTCTAACGCACCCCTCAGGGCTGGGAAGGACAGAAAAACGACCAGAGCCTGGACCTCAGCCTTAAACTCTGACTTCCACATTTCCTGAGGAAGAACCTTGCGCAATTAACTTCTTTCAAGAGTTCGGTTTGAACTATAAATACATCCCAGGGGAAATCAAAGGCTAGGGTAAGGCAGCACAAATGCCACAGAGCACTTTTTTGTACAGTTAATTGCAAACCCTTTGGTTACGGACGCCCTCCGGAATATTTTTCCTCTCACCCTCAGTTAACTTATTCTCTGCACCTCTACCAAGGCAGACCTTAGAGTGCTGCCCACTCTGGACTCCTCTGGAATTTAATGAAGTCATTTGGCCTCTTCCGAAGGACTCCTGACTTGATTTTGAATGCTGAGAAGGCGATTAATGAGACGCATGTGGAATTAGGGCCATGCATAGTAAAAGCCGAGCATCCTTTCCTGTCACCCTCTTAGAAAACAGGGAGCAGTTTCAGTATTACTTATACCTCCTGCAGCACTAAGGTCAATGGAATTTTTCATCAGGCAAGGAATGTTCACTTATGCCTTGGACACGTATGAGTCCGATTTCATTTAAATATTTGCTACATACTTGGCAGGAATTGCCTTTGTCTGTCACTTTAATCAGGAGGGAGAGGTTCTTCCTTTGGCTACCCAGATCACCACAGGAGCCGATTCTCCTCAGCCCTGCCAGTCACCAAACGACAGCAATCCCTCTGTTCTTTCACCTCTGAAAATAGCCGCCCCACCGCAACGCTGGCATGGAAAAGTCTACCTCAGACTGAAGACTGCCTGCAAAAACAACATAAACGATTGAAAGTTGGGTATTCAAGATGAGAAAAAGTGCAGGAATAGGATTGTCAGAGGCAGCTGGGGGAGATGAATGCCCAGCTTTCAAGGCAATTCCAGAGCAGCAGAGTGCCCATCTTCCTACAGCTCTAAAATCAAAGTATATAAAAAACCCCTGGGAAACACCTCAAAACCAGGGGTATTCTCTCTGCTCAAACGCTGACCTGGCTGGATGCTTAGATAGTCTGAATGACCCTATCACGCTGAGCAGCCTTGTCAGCCAACTTTTTCCTTTTTTGTCCTTTATTTTGGAGCTTTGATGTTCGATCTCAAATTTGAACCTACACAACCCTATTAAACCCCACATGCTTGCATTCGAATGGATCAGGACACGACGTACATAACTCAAGTGCATGGGTCAATGAATTTAAGTTCCACCAACCCTAAAAGGCACTGCAAGGCATCAGAAAAGGTTAAGAATCTTAAGATACATGGAAGTTTTGTAGTTCCCTTTCCATTATGCATGCTGCTGTATTTAGCGGACTGCTTGACACCACATACAATGATGCACACAGCAGCAGCTGCATCTTCATCATCCTCCTCCCCCAAAAGAAGCCCCATGCCATGAAGGTGCAGTCTTTCTATAGGTACAGCTTAAGGGTCCAGTACACTTTTTTCTGCAAATTTCCTTCTCTCTATGGGCCAAAACAGGTACAATTTTAACTCTAAGCCCCATCATACAGTTTCTACTACAGTAGATGCAACCAACTAATAAGCTAAATTACTTGAATTAAGAGCTTCAAGGTGAATTCCTTGTGAATTATGATCTTCTGAGGCATTCTGTCAAGCCTACTGATATGTTTGTTGTAAATGCCAACTCAGAGATGATTTCTTAAAAAGCCCAACAACTAAAGATGTTGGATTAACAAACAAAAACAACCCAAGGAAAAATACCCAAAAACCCAACAAGCAACTTTGATCTCTTCAAAGGACCGATCAGATGCCAAGGGCCTTAATTTATGAACACAAAATGTTTGCATTTGATGTATTATTACCCACAGATCACAAGATCCTTCATATTCTCTTAGAGCGTTGACAAAGATTTTAAAAGAAATGCATATTATGCATCAGAGTTTGAGAGATGCGTCTCAAAGACAAAGAAGGTTTTGGTTTACACTAGTTATTTCACAGCAAGCTTCACTGAGAAGCTCTGCTTTATAACTCATCCCATCCATATGCATTGAGCGGCATCAGGAACTGGATGAAGTGATGTAGCTTGCGTATTAGCGTACGTTACAAAGCTTACAATCGTATAAATACAGTTGGTCGCTAGATTCGGGATTTGGATTTCAGGATTGCAAACCCAGAACCGCAGGCGTGTCAAACCGTATTCGGAGTGCAAGTAAAGAGGAGCCCTTACTAGAAGGAAACTTCTGCAGACCAGGTAACAGTCCAATTTATCATTTTACAACGGTGACACAGTGATTAATTTCCTGTTGAAACACTTACTGAGAAGAAGAAATAGAAAAGGAAGAAAATGGGTTTGAAAGCTAATTAATTAAATATCAGTATCAAACCCTGCATTTACATTTCCAAATGAAGATGAAGAAAGCTTGCACTACCTTTTCAGGAATGCTGTAGCCGGCCTAGCTTGCTGGGGTTGCAGGTGCTTCATTTCCAAGGAAATAAAGGCAGAGTCCATTCACTAAAAACGTAAATGGAACATAAAATAATAACCCACTGACAGAAAAGTGAGTGGATTTCATCAAAGAGGCAAGGATTTATTTAAAAGGAAAACATTTTTATTTACAGAAAATGAAGTACTTTTACAATATCAACTATTTCACCTAGATTTTCACTGTAACATACTCCACCTATGCAGTACAAACATACATATGCAATATCAGTGCCTTCATTCATGTTCCATGTTGATACATTTCCTATGTATGATAATATATACAAAATAATCCAGAGCCCTGAACATGTCCATCTGCTGACAAGATTTTCAGACCAAAGGAGCGTTTTCTTAGCCGCTGTGAACAAGCTTTGCAGGAGCAAAATATGAACGTCCAAAAACTTGGGCCTCAACTACACAGCCCAATCCAAAGTCCAGCAAAGACAACGTGACTCTTACTTACTGGTTGGCTGGATCAGTCTCTCGGATCAAAGTTTTACCAGCACACGTCTCAACTGATTTTTCTTGCAGGAGTAAGTCCAATGGTACAGACGTACAATTACTTGTACAGCCAGAGGCTTAGGAGGATGACATACAAATTATGAAAAGATGGTTGACTAGCATTTTAGAGAGAAATTAATTTCAAATTCTGTATTAGGAAAAAAGAAAACAGTGACCTTTACTTCCCCTGCTAACAAAGGATGGTTTAAGTGTTAAAATATTTATTTGAACAAGTCTGTAGTGTGTAAATGTTGTCATTCCCCAACATAATCCTTAGAGTGAAATATTCGTATCCGAATCGTATTCATCTCTTCGGCTAAGCAGATCAGTCACGATGTAAACTGTGTCCTGCAGCTCTTTCACACATGCTGGGTTTGAGATTTGTAAGTTTGGAGTACTAAATTCAGAGCTATTTCTGTTGGTAGTGTTGCACAAACTAATCAAAGCTAAGGAGTGCAAGAGCACTTCTCTGGCTTTTGATGTTTCTATATTCTGCTCCTGGGATATCTGAAAGCTTATCAGATTCAGGTTATTCCTTATCAAACTGCAGGTGAGGAGGTTTGTTACAGAACCACACCTGGTCAAGTTTTCTTCAAAGAACTGTTTATAGAGCTCTGCCACTTTTGTTTCCATGTACTTGTTGAGCATGGAGTTTGAAAGAGGCTCCACACAGAGCATGCTACTCCTTTCTCCAGCTTCATCTCCAGGCAGGGACTTGACACTTGCCTTTTCGGGATGCTCACACAGAAGGGACTGACCTAGAGGAATATCTATGGACAGCAGAACAGGGCCATTGGGAAGTTCATCGCACACATGGTCCAAAACACAGCCTGAATCGCACGTATGGTCCCCCACACGGTCCCCCCCAATATGTAAGTCAGGGTAGTGCTGATAAATGCTGTTGCACGACCAGGATCTATACAAATCCATCTGCTGGGGACTCCGCTCTCTTTTGGGGATATGTAAAGCTGGCGATATGGTTCCTTTAACAAGTGTTTTCTGATCTTTTGCAGGTACCTCTTTTACAGATCTCCATTGAGGACCGCTCCTGTGTTCCATTTTGCTACTTTTAGGAGAGATCTCATCCTGCTTCTCATGTCCATCAGCAAAGCCTTTAATTGTTGGGTTGTCTACGAGTTTCTGTCTCCAGATTCCCTCTTTATCCTTTTTGGATGCATGAGATTTGCGAGGCTTATCTTGATGACAGCTTTCCTTATATATGAGGCTAGTTAAGATGCCTTCTGCCAACATGATGACAAGCGTGAGTAACAGTCTAATCACCAGAGTTCCATGTAGTCCTGTGAGTGAAAGAAAGACAGGCAGAGTGCCTCAAACTTACTTGGAAAAAGAGGAATAATAATAGAAAATGAACAGTGCTCTCTTTATAAAGTCTGTCTGTTATTTTTCTTTTTCTCTAGAATATTTATTTTTAGTAAACAGTAAACTGCATGTTTACCATGCCACCAAAAGTCATTCTGAAGATATAGGAAGGGCATTAACTGGGTTCTTCAACTGTAATATCACTTCTGTCCCTAGGTATCTCTTCTGCATTATGGCTAGTTGAGATAAATCACACTTATGAGCTGTAAAAATCAGCAAAAGTATTTTACTTGTCTATATCACTACCATCAGTTGCAAATCATTTTTTTTTTCATTGAAAGACAACAATTTCTAAGAGCTAAAGAGGTGACATAGGAAGGAAAACAAGATCAAATTCAGTCAGAGAGGTTGATTCTGAATTGGCCTGAGCCCTCCTGTGAGGTGCCAAGCAGCTTCAAAAGATGCTGACGGTTCTTCAGGACTGCATCCAAAATGCAGTTCACATATACGAGTGTTTTTAGAATCCCTCTGAATGATGATTTTAAAAAGATATAAATATTTAATTTGTCTTCCCCAACAATGAAGTGATGGGTAGCATGTTTGTGCATCTATAGGCTCCACAGTTTTACTAAATGCACATGAATAATTAAAGGTAGCCAATATGTCTCAAAATAATCTACTACATTTAATGACTCCATATCATTCCTTTTCAAACCACCTACTGTTAAAATCAATGGGAATCTTTCCATTTAGAGCCAAGTCTGACCTAAACTCGCTAAGGAAAAAATGCTCCTCTTATGGAGGAATGGGAAAGACAAACACAAGAAAATTCCTCTGTTCTTCAAATGTTTTTTTAAATCTCCACATATTTCAAGTACCTTCACACACCCCCAGTGCGCTCGTGGTTTGAAATAGCTGGGAGAATCACAGAATCACAGGAGCAAGAGATGAGGCAGTTTTACTGAAGGGTACATAGTAAGAACATGACATACTGGCATGCTGTTTGAAATGCACCAAGAACTCTACTTCTATCACGGACAATTAAGGCTCAATCCTTTTCACAGTGCTGGCAATTGACATCAGTAGCAACGCCATGCGAGTCACTAGGCAGCGCTCCACACAGACGAAACCTCTGCAAATCTGATATATAGCCAGAAAGATCCTCCTCACTCTACTCATTTGCTCTATCAGCAACCAAAACGTGGACTCTGGCTTATTTGTTCTGCAACAAAACTTGATACTCTGGGTCACCTTTTTTAATCCCAGTACTCCTTCCAGAAAGCTATTCTAAAACTCCAGTTACTCGAGAGATGGAAATTTTTGACTTCCCTGCTGAATTGACACATTGCTAAAGTACTACCGTTTGCTGTTTTTTAATTTTTGGCTCTCTTTTAGCTTAAATCACACTGTTGCCTCCCTGAAGACAACACTGGAATTGCGATAAGCCTGCAAGTGAGACCAAAGCAGTCGAGAATGGCAGTACACCAAGCCTTCTCCTGGCTATACGAGCATAAACAGAACCATTTACACATGCAAAAAGCAGGACAACATTTTCTTAAGCACTTAAAGGATTTAGGAAACCAAGAACCATTTTCGAAAGAGACAAGAGTACTTGGCAGTCTAAATCTTGCTGAGTGACAATGGAGTTCAGAATGCTGCATGCCTCATTTGCTTCTGAAAAACAGGACACAGGTACCCAGATCCTTACGTGCTAAAATATTTTGCTGTATTGCTTTGAAAATGCTCATAGTGCTAATGTAAGAGCTAAAATATGGTAAACTTAGCAAAATTGCTCTCTTTCAAATGAAGTAAATGGTGCCTGCATTCTGGAACAAAGCATAAGAAAAAAAAAAGACCACAAAAAGCCCAGACTTACCAGTCCTAGCAGGGTAAGAGAGGCGGATAATCACATAGCCCAGAACTCTCCTACTACAGCTGCTGGGAGACTAGATTCTTACATACTCTTCTTCACTGCTGTCTGTGTGGAAAAAAAAACCTGACGCACACATGATTTAGTTCCCCGTTTTTTTCCCATTTAAAACAGAAGTGATCCCACTGGAACAGTGCGCGGTTTTTTAATACAAAGTGACAGCAAACCTAAAAGAGGATGTTAAAAAAATGAATTGAGATGTTTCTGACTGTGGCGCAATGCCGATGAGTCGCTAACTGCCGTAACGCATCAGTTAAAAAACAACAAGGGCTACTAAATGATCAGGGTGCCTGGACTTCACCAGGCTGTTCAAAATCGAAACTGAATTCCACCGAACACTTCCATCTGCAGAAGGTCAGCTTTGCGCTATCACCCACCTGACTTACACAGGCGATGTTATTTACACCATTTCCCCTTTTGAAACAAGCAGCTACATTTACAGTCTTGTGACCTTCTTCTGGAGGGGAAGAAGTCGGCAACTGCATTTCATCAGGATTTTGATGAAATATCGTTTGTCTACAAGATGCAGATATGAGAAGCTTCCTCTTTGAAAGCAGTAGCCATCAGAGAGCTTGTGGACAGCCTTGTCCGTCACGGAGCAAAGACACTTTCTCTAGGCTCAAACCCCACCTCTGTCTCAATGGCATGGCAGAGGTGTCCCCATAGTGTTTTTAGCGTGTCCTTCTCACGCAGGCTGAAGCCACGCGGCTCCCTGCCCCAGCACTAGGCCCGCTGCATAGACAGCCTGACGAGTTTTCTGTTTGTTTTCTAAATTTCCTTTTTTTCAGAAGATTAAAAAAAAAATCAGCAACTGAATCTCATCCAAGTACTAGACTCTTAAATAGGCACTGTTTAGTGTAACGATAGGAGCGAGACACAAATGTAAAACAAAACTAGAGCGTAAAGGTAACAGTACGGCAACATCTTGATTGCAACCCGTCATTCAACATGTTTTGGCAGTAAAATAACGATGTGCCTTAGAAATGAATTCAAGCAAGTTTTGAAGTGACTATAACCACATAGGTCCAAATTATTCCTCTTCCCTCATCTCCTATATTTCACAAAATACTTCTGTTTTATGGAGGCAGAACGAAAGCTATTTTTATTCCCACTGAATTTATAGAAAGCTCATTTTGTATTTAAAGGCTGTTCAAAATTATTTTTAATCATCTCGCACGGCTGCCTCCTGGCTGGTAGATGTGGTTGTGACTTCAACGGAGTACTCCTGCCCGCAGTGCAGGGGGGACCAAACCTCACGGGAAGGAGAGTGGTCCAAATTCCACGTAGCTCTAAAACCGTGCCTCCTCCTCTGAGCCTGGAACTAGCGCCCGCTGCGGCCACAGATTTGTGCGGTAGCTTCAACAAAACAGAGGGGTAACCCAGAGGGAGGGGGGGAGGGAAGAAATCAAGGTGGTTATGAGTCTTGAGTGATTAAAAACAAGTCACCTTCCTTTTCAGTTGTACTCAGGTGTCAAATGCACCAATATCCAAGGAAGTTACTAGCCTTCAATCAGTAAGATCTTAGAAAAAAAAACACTTACAGTTACAAAAATAAAATCAAAATAAGACAAAACCAGAGTTATTTCAGAAGCATTTATTTCTGAAAACAGACTGCAGTTAGAAGAAACAGCCGGCAAGACAAGTACGGCCGAACCCCGAGGCTAACCTTACAGCAGAATGTATACACAGCGTATAAATTTTACTATGTCATTCTATATGGACAAAACAGATAACGCAGCAATGAGCGTTACCATACACAATTACTATACCACATTAACTATAGCAGCAGGTACATAAAGTCCCTTATTTCAGCCCAGATTATGTGTTTTACACGCATGCTAACGTGAAACTGAAGTTGAGCACCTTAACTGGCTTTTTTTCCACACGTAGCTGTCGCAAGCCTTTTCTTTTCCGTTTAAGCCAGCAGTACCATTTCACCAGCCCAGAGTTCTCGCAGTTCTCAAGCACCTTCGCGCACAAGGAGCTCCTCGCTTTTACCAGAACACACGTTCCCGCCCTTCGGCGACGCCTCCCGAGCCCGCCCACCCGCGTCCCTCCGCCGCCACCTCCCGCCTGCGGGCAGCGGCCCGCACTGACCTGGCCGCGCGCTCCCACACGGCTCGTCCCGCGGCTGCTGAAGCGCTTTCCGCCCCCGGGGCAGCCCGCCTCGGGCGGGGCAGCCCGCCCGCCGCCCGCCACTACCGGAAGGGGCGGCTCTTCGCGCTGACAGACAAGAGGAGCGGCCAATGGGAAAGGCGAGGCAGGCCCGCCTCGGTCGCTGTGTGGCTGTCGGTTGCCGCAGCAACGGCGTGAGGCGGCGGGCCGTGAGGGGACACGGGCGCCATTACGGGCTGTTGCACCGGGTTGGGGCGATCCCCTGGCCCGGGCGGCGGCGGCTCGGCTGCTTCTCGTCCTCCCGGTGAGGCAGAGGCAGGCCGCAGGCGCCCGGGGTTGGGCCCGGTTCCTCGGCCCGTCGGCCGTGGGTAGGGCGGCGGGAGGAAGGGCAGAGCCGCTGCCCCATCCCGTCCCGCCGCCTGCCTCGTCCTTTGAGCCTCGGCTGAGGGGAACGGGGCTGAACCGTGCCTAGAGCCGCTGCGCGGGTCGGTGCTGGGATCTGCCGTCCGTGGGCTCGGCCCCGGGGTTTCGCCAACGCTAATTTGGATTTAATGCCACGTCCGTGACTGTGAACCGTGTATCTGATCAAGTTCTGTGTGCATAAACCAAAAATCACTTGCCCTGCGTTTCCCCTTAGACCTTGAATCAGCTCGAAATGCGATCACAGGATGCCTCGCGCGAGGCAGAACTGTAGGCACTTTCCCACTCTTGTATCCACGTCACCAAAACATCCTGAAAAAGCGAGGCTGGCAAAGGAGGAAAACACTAAGGAAACTTCAATGGCTTGGCCCCAGGTAATGGGTTGCATCAGTGGAGAGGTCTGATAAAGCTTTTACTGATTAGTCTGAATCTATTATGTTAGTGGATTTAAATTAGTCCTTTTGAAAAAAAAATTTATGCTGTTCTTGGTAAATCTTCTCTCTTGCATTTCTCGATTGGTGGGCCTGAGCACACAGGACTAGCTAATACCTTTTTCTCATGTTAAATAAAAAAACCCGAGAAAACCAAGACATGGAACAAATCTTTATATACTGTGCATATATATATTTATATACAGTGTGTATATACATACACTGTCTATATACAGTCGGTCTCTTTGCAGTAACCGAGCTGCTCAGGAGCCGCTCATTCACTCACCAGTTCTGCAGAGCCCACCCGTGCCTCGGAGCAACCCAGTCTGGGCCTTGCCTTAGTGACGCCGCAGATATGTATCGCAGGACTTCTGGCATGTGCAATGCGAGCTGAAACATACAGTGGGACTTCACGGATTTTCTGTGATGTACTATTAAATGAGAAATTAATAAAATCCCACATGAACTGGTAGAAAAGTTTATTATTACAGCGCACACCACTGTAACCTGGATCAGCAAGTAAACGTATGCACACATGCAGTTGGTTTTTTATACAGATTCTTGAAGACTATTTCTATTAAGCTTTACATTAATGAATAACAACTTGGTATTTTAAAACTTTTTATAAACAAACAAGAAAATCAGAGATTTTTCTGGGTTATGCAAGTGAAGTGTATATACAGGGAAAAATCAATGGGATTCATTGTAATTAGAAATGGCATCAGAAGCCCTTTTCTCTTAAACTATGGACCAATTTTAAGATGCTAAGGAAGGGCAAGTAAGTGTGAGATACAAGCCATAAACACCATAGAAGACATCAGTGTAAGCAACAGCTCTTGGTTGTGCTTTGGTTGTTTGCTCAGACAGAAGAAGGTTGATCCTATAAATGGCCAGTAAGCAGCCTTCTCGCAAACCCCTCTGAAGAATTAAGTCACTGGTTTCCTTCAGAGGACATGAACTGGTCTGGGATTTGGGCAAATCCTAGCCCAGTTTAGGGGCTCAGAATGTGTCTTCTGCAGCTCCACCGATCACCTAGGTGCTGCAGAACCTCAGCGCGTAAAGCTTAAAAGAACATACCTGCTGGATCTACCAGGCAAACAAGGTAAAAAGGAATAGTTTGGGTTTAAAAATTTATCCTACACCGCCCTCTGGCAACACAAATATTAAATAACCTTGTTCCCCTGCTGCGAGCAGCTTAAAGCTAATTAATTACACGTTGCAAAAAAAGCAGCCGAGGCTGTTTGGCAAGCGCTGCAGGCGTGGGGCGAGGCTGATTTGCCCTGGCCGCTTTCAATTTGTAACCGCCTTGGGGAAAGAGAGGGAAAGCGGGTTAATTAGGACACGTATTCAGTGCCCTCCTAGCACCCCCCACCCGCCTCCAAAGCCGATCCTGTGTAGGTGTATCCCAAGTCATTAACACCCATTAGCTGCCACAGGTGAGAGATCCACCCCACCAGCCTTAACGTGCGGTGGCGGCAGATGCGTTCTGTTCGTTGCGGTGTGGTGGTCCTGCGCTTCTAAAATAAAGCAGTATTTTCACTTGAAAACTCCTTTCAACTTACAGGACCACTTCAAACCGTGAACAAAACATGCAAACAAGTCAATCGTGTGAGAAAGCATTCTAAATCGATTTTATTGGAATGATACAGGAACGGTTAATATACAGGTTAAATCCTCGATGCCTGCCTTCTACATAGGAAAAAAAATAATCAAGAAATGAACAAATTGAGTTCTTGTGCCCATCGTTAACCTAACAGGGGTTTGGGAAACAGAAAAACAGCAAGTAGGCAACAGATTCCTAGCACTCCTAAGGTCACGCAGGATATCTGCATCAAAATGAACGCAAGTTTTACACGCAGTCCCACACAAAGAGATATTTTTGGTATTTTTTACTTTGTGTTGGTGCCTTGTTCCCCGGACAAAGAAATAATTCAGTCTGTCTCAACAGAGCTTTCCTAGGAATGCTGATACGGTTTGAACGCTACCATATGGCAAGGGCGGGGGACCAGCCGAGGGAAGTGACTTTGTTTCTTTAACTTGGCAATTTTCTTCCCCGTTCAGAAACAGAGATTGACCTCTTTTCAGAACGTTCTGGGTCGCTGAACTGACAGAATTTGGCAGCGACTTTCAAGTACAGCTTCTCCAAAATAATGACTGTAATTCACAAAACTTACACCATACCTTCCTTACACAGGAAACGCAGCAAATTGGCCTGAGTATAGCGACTCGTGTGTCAAATTCCACTTTCTTCACGAGACTTCACTTAGTATTCTTACGTACTTTCTCAAAAACTCGACCGCCGGTTTAGACACAAAGATTACGCTAATATCAAGAAAGAAAAATCACCTCCGTTCAGAAGGATGGAATCATAGTGAACAACAAAAATTGGACACCGGATTTGAATTGTAACCAAACTTCCACCCCCCAGAAATCTTAGAAATAACTTTCACGGAATTTGAGGAATTACTGATAAAGCTTGTTAATGAAAAAGCACAAATCTTGGGGGTAAGGCAACACTGATCTCTCCCCACGCCTTCTGATACCGTGCTTGCTTTTGTAAGGATGAGCTTCAAAGTAACTCCCGGGCTCCCAAATCGAAGAAGATAACCCGCGAATGAAATACCATTTTAAGTCCCTCGGCTCCATGCCAGACCCTGCTCACTCGGGCGCCTGCGGAGGCTTCGTCGTGAGCTCCCTCGATGCAGAGCTCCTCTCCAACCACAGCAAGTAGCCACATTGCTCTTCAACAGATGTTGGCAAAATTGTCGCTTGTAGTGAATGGAACAAAAGCCCCAAAGAAATGCTGGTGAGGGAAGGATTTAAATTCCTGTACTTTACAACATCTTTGTAAGTTCTTACTTTTATTCTGTTCCTAATTTCAGACTTGAAAACTACGAACTGTAAGCCGTTTCAGAAAGTATTTTAAAAGCACTGGGCACATTTTACAGCATCAGTGTAAAATAACCGGGCGGCGATGACAAGCTGCAGCCTTTCGCTGATCTGTACCACCTGTTTCTCTGTCTTCATAAAGCAGAGAAAATCAAAACGTGCCTGTGCAGAGCTGTTAGAATGATCCTCTACTGCAAGGACTAATTATCTTTCTTACTGTCTTTTGATGCTTTTGGGGAGTAAGTACATTATGTGGTGCAAAATGCATTTTAAATTACCCACACACTTTTTAAACCTGTTTCTTATCCTTCAGGGCGCTTGTAATTATTTGTATTTTTGCAGAACACGGCCAAGAAACGCAGTCTATCTCACGAGCACTGGGAGAGCAGGTGGGTTAATATTGCACATTGTAAATTCACTGATACAAGACACTTTAATAGATCTGCAATTCCTGTAATAGCTTCGTGATATGGCAATAAGAATGGAGAAAAAGTTCTTAAACCTTAAAAAAAAATCTTGCTTAATTACAATAGTTCTTGCTATTCAAACATTTATTTCCTTGTTTGAAAAAATACTATATGAATCTAATGACTACTGGAACATGCAGTAAGATGCCTAATACTCTAAGCAGTGTGAACTGGTATTTTTGTAGAGAAATACATTATAGGCTTTCACCCTTACACTGGTAAGGAAATGCCATTTCTGGCCGTTTTGGCTTATTTGCAACATCGCCTGGGAATTAGCGCCTGCTTCCCCGAGGTGCACTGCATCTTGCACACAGACGTGTAACCGAGTCGTGCCTCGGCAGCTGCGTGACGAACCTGCCAACGGAAAGGCTGTCCCTCGCCCAAATCCCTTCCTCTTTGTCAAAAGAGCCCACGCGGATCACTTCAGTGAGAAATACCATGGCATTATTTTTTTATCATCTGTACAGCGCGTTACAATACAAATCTTAAATATCCATTCTACAAAAGAACAAACACAACTTTCAAAAGTGACTACAACCGCTACACTACACGATACCACCTACAATTTCATCTGAAACCAGGAGAGACGCTGAAAAATTACCATGTAATTCAGTAACGTTTTTGAGGCAACTCAGGCACTACAGTTAGCATGGACAAGGTTTTAGATGCTGTTGCTTGTTTTCCGTATTTTAAATAGTTGGATCTCTAGGTATCACCCCATCTGGATTGTTAGCACTAAAATAGTTTCTCGAAGTTTGCACAAAATGGTCAAATTGCCAAGAGGGTTTAAACTACGTGAAAATCATTTGTGTCTAATCGCTTCAGTTTCCTATGCTTCCAACTTTGTAATAATACACTCCATGCTCCTACGTTCACATTTTCATCTTGTGTTCAAATTGGTATTACGTACGGTGAATGCTGCAAGCACCAATCAAATGTCAGAGATCACATCTACATTTCTTGAAGCAGAGACAATTGTACTATTTTATAAAAAGCTGTGGAAATTCCCTTTACAGAACGTTTAAGGCAGTTGAAATTCACGCTTGCTGCTTTGCCAGTGCTTCAGCTTCCTGAAAGAGCAGAACAGAATTACACGTGTTAGTCCTTTATGAAAGGTGACAATTTACACGTACCTGTGTTAGGCACCAACATACGACATCACAAAAATTGCAGCAATACACGGTTAAGTGTTGAGCAGCACCAAACCCAGCTCACGAAGGGACTTCCTGCTGCCTACGATGACATTACAAACCAAGTCCCATACGGTGCTGGCTTTAACTCCAGTTCTAAGCTAGCTCAAATAGGACCTGCAGGAATATTCCACCCAGCGCCCAAGACCAGTTTTGACCATAAAAGTTTAAAACAAAAGGCAATCAGATATAATGGGTCATCCCTGATTTTGTGTTAGGACACAAGAACTAAATAGAGATCAAAGAAGATTTGAAGAACTATGGTTAAATGGAAAAGGAATTCTCTAACTAATAAGTGTCTATATCAAAAAAAACCAACCACCAGGTCTCAGCAGAGACGTCATCATTTCCTTTCTGAACTAAACCCTACCAAACAACCAAAAGCCAGCGTTTAGCTCTCGCCTGCCAGAAGGGTGGTCAGAGCAGCCTGTGAGCCCTTAGACAGGGCTGGGAGCTGGTCCAGCTGAAGACCCATGCGTGAGCTCCATCCCGGGGCTGGCAGAAGGTCTGTCCTGGCACCAGCACTGCTGAGTAATCCTGGCTTCCTGCGGCAGGGCAAGCAAGCCAGTGGTGATGCGCTCCTTGGGAACCGCTCCTGCCCACTGCCTGCTCTCCATGCCCTGGGCTCCCAGCCCACACCGCCTCCAGGGACCGGGTATAGATCTGGTGCCCTTGGGCTACACAAAAACATTCCTACAGAGCTTCAGAGATGAAAGAAGAGCTGAAGCAGTTCAGCAGACATACCAGCTAACCTCCAACAGTTCTCAGTATGTCTCAGAAGGAACATTAAAAAAAACCAACAGCCTGCATTTTTCAGTCTTCTTTCAGACTTTGTAAGGTGGTCACAACTGGGAACAGGCTGACAACAGAAGAAATGCAAAAGGAATTTTTTTCTCAAGATGCTTTCTACAAGTGTACTTTTGACTGAAGATTAATTTAATTATCCGCTAGCAGCAACATGGCCTACAAAAAGATGAGCAGTCACAGTGCTCTCACTGCAGCACTTCAGGGTGGACAGCATGGTTTATTTTAAAGGAACAAGTTCAACATCTGCTAAACTCAACTTTTATGTAATGGAGTTGTTTGCTTTGGTGACTGCACAGAAATACTGAAGATAACAGACTCAACAATATCATTAACATGAGCCAGAATGCTAAACAAATAAAGGCAAGAGGAGAAAGGACTAAGACAGGAATTTCCAAGAAGCCTGTAAGACTTGTACAAGAGGGGACACAGTGGGTGACCCCCGCCCGCACGGCAGGAAGTACCACACATATCTCCATTATCTTAGACGTGGAGGATCGCTCTGGTTTTCCTGGCCATCTGCCCAAGCGTGTCGCACTGTGCTGCCTTTTACTTCAGAGGCGTGGGAATGGCCTTGCTCAGACCGCTGGCTCAGGTCTGCCGCGCTCCCGGACCATGCTCTGCTCCTCTGGCCACACGGCGCAGGCCAAAGTGTGGAGCCGGGACGTCACCGAGCAGCCACGCTGCTCGTGCGAGGGCATCCTATCGCTCCACAGCAGAAAAGGCAGGGGAAGAATGAAGGAAAGATTAAAAAGGTCTACAAAGCCTGGGGAAAAAAAGAAAAGGGATATTTGATATTCTCTGAAAGACAAGTGACTCTCTGAATGGTAACAAAGAGAAGATAGTTCCCTCAGCTTTCCAGCAACTCCATTAGCCAGTCGTAGGCACTACAGAAGTGACATCCAGCTCTTTTTTTTTTTTTTTTTTTTTTTTTTTTGGCCAGAAAATGGAGGACAAGGTACTTCTCTTCAAAACAGGCAGTGATAAGCTGGAGAGGATTCCTGGTGTTTTCCTCATCGCCAGGAAAAGTGGGTACAAGTAACTCAGAGAACATGCTAACCTTGAAGGTCAAACTCCATTTCCCTGGGCGTGGTCCTGCAAGTTACCCGGGAAAGGCTCAGCTTTTCACATTTGACACTATCCCTCTCTCATACTCTTTCTTATTTCTCCCTTGAGGCCCCTCACTGAGCATGCTCTCAGTCCTTAAATAATTATTCACACCCTTTAACTCGCCAAATCCTCACCCTTTAATACCCATATTGCTTGAAGTGGGGATACTTAAGATAAATTAAATGCCAACCTTTCCCTGGGTTTGTAGGTCCATTTGTGCTCTCAGAGCCCAAAGCACGAGCCAAAGGACCAGGGCTCAGTAAATCGTTACTTGCACTTCCCATGTTCACTTCTGAGCCCTCCTTCTTTAGCGTTAATATTGGAACTTTGTGTTCAGAGTCGAACAACTTTCCAAAACTCTCACGATGATGTTTAATGGAGGTTTGCTGTCAAGGTCCTCTCCTGGGATAGCACGCAGCTTGATCCCAGACTCCTTCCATTTTATGTAGCAACATATGCAGACGCAATGTCATTAACTACAGTAGCATATCCAAGCTGCATGCAGCTATGCTCTAAATGCCAATTTCAGCATCTACAAATCAGTTTCTCCTCCTTGGCAGCAGGCAATCAGCTTGATTTGACATCGTGTCATTGTGGGATGGACACCAAAAGTCAGCCCAACAGCAGAATGCACTGGGTACAAGGTCGCTTATGCAAAGGTTATCTTCGTCAGCTCGAATGCACCTCCCCGTGCCGTAGCAAGCAATATGAAAATTCAGCAGAGTACAAACATGTTATGTTTCTCACTTTTAAAACTCACCTCTTCCTTACAAACCACCCCTTAGGACAGAATCAGAGCAACTAACAGCCATGCAGACTGCTTCTGCAATCTGGCAGGTTAATTAAGCAGCAACATTCATAAATGTTACAGGGACAGATGACCTGATCCATTACGGCAGCAACTGCTCTCCAGTACCACTGCACTTCCCAGAGCTCGGCTATGAGGGGAAACACATGGGCTTTCATGCGTCCTGCGGTCTCAGTGCTGCTTTCTCACTCCTTGGCTCCATTCTGCATACTCTTTTGTGCAGTGCTGTGCAGGTGTTTCAAGAAACTCAAGTAAGATTAACGCGACCATCGCACTGTGCGCAGCCGGCCTCCTGACGCCGGCGATGCGTGGCACAGGGGCCTGTACCGCAGGTTTTGCTCTCTGCAGTTCTCCATACGAGGCAGTTTTTCCTTGCTACACCGTTCACATTTGGGGAGCAAAACTAATTTCTAGTGGTAGCTCCACTAACTGTTTCAATCTGACCCACAACTTGTAATGTTTAATACTGATGGATCATCATCCACCTTTAAAACTAGGCCTCTGAGTGATGTGGACAGCATGACCCTCAACTCCTACGTGAATAAGGTTGAAAGGAAACGGCATGTTTATCCGTCGGAACAAGAAAGCTGGAAGTGACCTGGAGGATCCTGCTGCTGTCAAGTGAAACGTATAAAGCAGGCTTGTCCTATCCTATCAAAATCAAAAGGAGAATTCCAGCCCACTGCATCCGCAAAGCGGCAACCCAGTTTGTAATTGGCAAAGGAAAACAAGACTTCAGATAACAAGCTGGAGGAAGAAATCACTCTGAAGCAAGACCACATTATTTCAAAAACAGTGACTCTGGTTTCAAGGTATTTTCTAGAATAAAAATCTCATCAAAACTTCAGATGAATTAAGTTTGTTCACTGAACTGAAATAATTCTTTGGTTTTGTGATTTTTTTTTTGTATCTAGATTTCCTGTGCATTCTTCAGTGCAAATACTAACTACTTGTTCACTTGTTCCCAGAGTGTACAATCAAAAAAAAAAAATCAAGTGGTAGGAGACAATTATTACTGGTGAAGAATCTGACCCAGCCCTGCTTTCCAAGCAACAAAAGCTTTTCCATCAACTTCACAAAGAGCAGGGTGGCTCTGCAGTGAGGACACCAAAAGAGCATCTGTACTGAACGCTGAGTTTTTCTGGTAGAAGGAAGGGGAGGAAGATGCCCCCAGCAAACACAGCATCCTCCAAACAAACCAGCATGGAAAACCAGCCTGTTGCTGTGATGCTGAAGCCTCTCAAGACCGAATGTCAGACCAGCAGGTGGATTGACTGGGGCAACCACAGACCACGTAAAAGGTCCTACTACAAGCAGAGAAGAACAAGGTGTAAAATACAGGCTGTGGTTTACTGCGAGAAACATACACACCTACCTTTGAACCAGGTGGCGCAGTCAAGCCTAAAAACGCATATACCGCGTTGTTCTCCCGGGCTTCAAAGAAAGCTTCGTAGTCCTTCACCATGGGAGTCAGGGAGGGGGGTGGAAACAAAAGACAGCGGTATGAATCGTCAGAAATAATTGCAGCTCAGTTTGGTGTGTTACCCAACCCACACCGAGCAAACTGCTTCCTGTGGCCGAATGCAAAATTCAGAGCATCGCCTCAGGATCAGCAGCACTGATACCATCGAAATTGTATTGTCTGAAAAGTGACAAGCTGGGAATTTCAGTATCTGTAGCAGCAAGATGCTGCTGTGAGGTGCTTCCGCCTTTCCCAGAGAGACAGCCTCTGTAGCAAGGTGGTTGTCACTGGTCTGGCATGGACATCCCTCCTGCCAGAGCAGGCTGAGCCCTTACCTTCTCATCAGAAACACTGATGCCCACAGGTGCCATCGCTAATTACTGGTTAGTAATGGCAACTGTGCAACCATGGACATTAACTCTTTAACCTGTTAGAAGTTAAATTTAAACCTGCAGACAGAGTACATCCTTTCCCATCATGTTTCCCATTAATGATTAGTCTATGCAAACGAAGGAAAACAGGTGGCACTCTTCACTGTACTTGTAGTGCGCTACGGTTGCTCTAAATATGTACACAGCCGCTTCCCAGGAAAATGAAGGTAAAACCAATGAAATAATAAAAGAAAAACCAATGCTTCCTTCTCCGCCCTTGTTTATGTTTGAGGCCGAATGCAGTGCTGTACAAACAACACAGCTTAGTTGTCTGCTAAGTCAGGAAAGAGCAAGCAAAAAGCCCGCAGTGTGGCTCAGTAACAGCAGCTGCCAAACATTGACCAAATGAACCCAGAAGGTTTGTGCAAGTCCACCATTGTCCGAGTTACCACATACTTCCCTCGCTCTGATTTCCAAACTCAGCACATATCTGTGCTATGACTTTCCTTCTCCCCCTTTCCAACTGAAGCAACAGTACCAGCTTTCTCCACCTTTACTGGGGAATGTTTTGATGTGGGAGTCCTGGCTGAGAAACCCAAGGCAAGGCAGCAGCTCAGGGCAGGCTCAGTCTCGGGCTGAAGTCGGGGAGAGAGCTGCCATTATAGGCACGCTGCTTCGCATGCTTGGCTGTCTGGTAGGCAGAAGCCCAAGAAATAGCAAAAGCTCTTTGTAAACAGCAGCATGTTCAGTGCAGGGGCAGCTCTAAGAGGCTGTTGCAGCTGGAACAGAAGAAAGTACAGGGAACAGAGGATTCAAGCTGCCGAGAGATCGGGGATGTCAAATTATTGATTGATTTGTACACGTAGCATTTGGGTACTAGTTTGATAAAAATGTGTATGATTATGTTACATCCTCCCCGAAGCCCTTCTGTTGACAGTACTGGGGCTGCTTGATAACAAAGGGGTTGTTTATCTTGCTACTGCATAGTCCAGCAGTCTGCTTCGTCGCATCTACCAGGAAAGGAATGCCTGTGACTAAGGAGCAGGGCTCCTGCCAGCTTGCATGGCATCTACAGTTACAGCCCTTCTGCCGTGCACAGGCCAATAAAAGCCAATATGCTCATTCCTCTGCTAGTTATACTGCATCAGATGAAACAAACAGGGAAGTTCATGCTTGAGATGGATCAGATAAAGGCATAAAGAGGTTCAAGCTTGTGGCCGTAGAATTACCTTTTACCTTCCTGAAAGCTAAACTGTGGTAGCTTGAATCCAGCTACACAAATTGACCGAACTTCAAAAGTTCAAAGGGACATCAACCAAAATGCTGGGGATGAAATAAACCCAGAGCAGGAACTGGTCTGAAGCATCTGTAGTCCTGTCCCCAAAATTACAGTATACAGATCGGTCATGGGTTGCAGCTGGGGATACATTAGAAGCATCTCTGATAGCAAGCATCCAGATCTAGGTACACACAGGTTTTTCTCTCCCTGTGCCACCCCACTGCATAGGAAGGCCCTGTTCTGCTGCACAGCTACAGCAATGCAGCAGAAATCTGGCAACATTTCACTGGCAAAGGACAACTGTATGGTGATGTGCTTGCATCCTAAAGCTCTGGCAGACCAAGGGAGAAAGGTGGTACTGTTGCCACTGGACTTCCTACTGGTACAGAAAGATTTGCCTCTTTTTTTTGTTTGTTTGGTTTTAAAGAGGGATAACTGAACAGAGATTTTCAGCTCTTCGGGGCTAGCCCCTTCTCGGCTTTCAGCTGCAGACAACTATCGATCATTACATTTGTCGCTCCAAACCAACCTTGTCCCATGTCACAACCACAGTCAGTAAAATTTTGAGAGCCAAGTGGTATGTTAACTCACTGGGGATGTTGTTTCAAGTTCTGCTTTTATTGCAGGAAAAAAAAAAATCCTGCTGCATTGAGAATAATTTCTGTCAGTAGCCACAGAATTGCCTCACAAAGGTCCAGAACTGGCAGGTTCTGACTTACCAAATTTGCAGGTCAGGACCAGACTGCAAAACGACTTAGAAACCAACACGTGGCACCAGAGGAATACATACTGTGAGCTCTTTTCAGAAGATATTAGGTTTTAAAAATAAAATTAACAGTTAATCTAATAATCATTCAAGCATGGCCCGCTGAGTAGGAGTGCTGCAGGGCAACTGACTTTTGATCAAGCATTAAAATAATTACAAGTAGGAACTGTATTTGCAATAGGAGTTTTAATCTGTTCAAGGCATTGGAGTAAGCGGACCACAACAGCCTTCATTTTGCAAGCAGTGCACAAAAACTGATCCCAAGAAGGATCAGAAAACTGATTTATGGCCATGGCTGACATCACTGCATATGAGCACTTATTTTGGAAGATGAACAGACTAGAGAGTGATCTGGAATCCTCACATATTGGCAAACCCCATGTGGACAGAACAGATCTCTGAACTTGCTACAGCACATAAGGTTGATGCAACAGTGCCAGGTTTCTGTGAAGTGTTAGTTCACAATCATGGTGAACATGAGAACTAAAAAAAAAAACCAAACCGAAACTATAAACTTTCAGAGCCATAAGAGGGGGAAAAAAATCACAGGGGAAAAAAAATACAGATACACTGCAAGGTGGTGGTGAGCTCATTCCAGTAAGCTGCACAATGATCTGAGAATCAGGAAGTCCAAACTTTAATCTCTGCTCTACAGCAAAACTGGCATATTCAAGAATCAATTATTAAAAGCCCAAGAGAAGGGGTAAACGTCTAACACCTTCCATGCCCTTCGCAGTTTGCACACTTGCACGTACAGCTGGCTAAGTCCGTTCTTGCTGATCCCAACAGCAAAGCACAGACTATGGCAGCCAGTAAAAGGAACGGGATGAGAAGAGATGGTGACCTGGAGTGTCCCTTACCCCGAGGTACCGGCTGTCGTTGAAGAGCCGGGGCGGCAAGGGGTTCCCGCTTGCTGGCCGGCTGTCTTCAGGGACGTTCTCGCGCATCCATTTCCGATTCTCCTCATTGGCGGCGATATCCTTTTCCTCAAATTCAATTTTGTTGGCTTCCAAGAAACCTAACACATCCTGTTGCTGCTTTTTAATCTGTCACAAAAGGGGGGGGGGGGGTGGGAAGAAAGCAAACAAAATCAGTCAAACCATTTTTTTCTGCTGTCAATTATGTAATTCCAGGTTTCACTGTGGAAACAAGGGGGTACAAAAGTGGTAAGAAAATTCTTATAAGAAAAAAGTACCTTCTGAAGAGCCATATCTGAGCCTTGACTTGGCTCCTATATAATTGAACAGGCTGGAGTCTAAAGACATTGTCCCTATATACACGAGTGCTGTGAACCTGAAAGGTCTCCAACCAAAAGCGAAGGTGTGAGCAGTCCCCCTGCAGAGGCTGCGTTGTACAGGCCTTACAATGCATTTGGGGGAGCGTTGCTTTTTCAGGCGCAGTGAAGTTTGCTGCAGGGACATTTGAGGTACAACCGGCTTCCTTCGTTCCCCTGGAAGCACAGGCTTGACCCACCCTTCCCAGAGTCCAGGCTTTTGTCCTCCTCATGTAGCCTATGCAGCTCGCTGCAGGGACTTCCTGACAGATCTCATAAAGTCACCATTAACAGTAAGATCTCAAAGCAATTTTGGCTTGTGTTTCTTTGGACCAAAACAAACCCACCCCTCTCCTGCTCTGCTCCGGGTTTCAGCGACAGCAGGTATGGTCTCTGAAGAGCTGCAACCCCGCATTCCCCGTCCTTGCGTGTCTCAAGGAGAAGTCTCGGGGGGGCTGACTGCACCAGCTGGATGAGATCCCACACCCAACGCAGCCCGTCCTCTGTGGACTCACATAGCACCCAAGTGAAAAGCAGGAGCTGTGTGGCCAAGACTGCTGGCTTTTTACAGGAAAGGTGGTTTTTATTACTGTCATATATGAATTATTGACTTCCTGATACAGAGATCTTCTGCTTATGCTCTGTTCTTCCTCTGCATGACTTTACCACCATAAAGAAAATTATAACCATGCGCAGCCTGGCAAACAATAAAAAATGGTATTTAATGGGGAATTTGTTCTCTTCAAATTATTCCCTTCACTACAAAACCAGTCCAAGGTCTGGCTTTAACCTAATTAGCTGAGTGCAAGAAGAGCAGTGCTTCATACAGATGTTGCGCTGCTTCTAATTCAGGTCAGCCACCAGCTTCCCCGAGCAGCCTCTCCATATACGGCGAAGGCAAAACAGGCAGCTCCCGGCGAGCAGCGCCGAGGTCAGGGCACAGCCAGCCGAGAGCCAAATATGGTGCCTGCGCCCCCGGCTCGCACAGCCCCGCACCCACGGGGAAGGGAGCTGGACCGGGAGCTGGAGGGAGTGTGTGAGGTTTGAGCGTAGGAAACGTGCTGCCCTGGAAGGGTGCGGTTTGGGAGAGTAGAGCCCAGCCTCTCCAAAGAGGAGAAGAGGAGAGTGCCATGCCTTGGCAGTCTTTAAGCATCCACTGACTCGTTCTTTAGCAGCTCCTTTGGAGCCATCGCTGCCGGCTGCGTGACAATCTGTGATAAGGAACCAGTCCAGGTTAAACTGGATCTTGGGTGGGGTGGTTTGTTTGAAAAAAAACTGGATAGATAGGTCTCCCTCTGCATTCAGCTCAGTGCAGTGCAAAGGGAGCAACCCTGCTCTCCCAACAGAGGAAAAACGTGCTTCAGCAGGGAACCGCCGGCCCAGGGCTGCGAGAGCCAACATAATTCCTCCCAACATGTCAGCAGAGGAGCCGCTGAACTCGATTAGCGAGTACCCTTGTACCCTTAAACAGAAGAATATTGCTGGGCATTTTCATCAAGGCTAAAAATAAATAAAAATGGACAAGTTAATACCACCCTGAGGAAATAATTCATGTTACAGGCTGTATAGAAAAACATTTCTCAGCAGACTCGAATCTACTGATAAGAGATTTCTTTGCTTGCCTTTAATAACAGGGGTCACAGCAGGAGGGAGCAGCCAGGGGAAGTGTTTCTCCATCGTGCCATGCAGCTCAGAGGGAAAAAAACCAAGCAAATACCTCCTTCATGAACTATTCCATAGGACTAAAATAAGGGAAAGGTCTTTGTAATTGTAAACTGCTCTGGCAGTGGTCAGTATCAAAGGCAACACACTGACCTGGGAATAAGGGGAAATTTTTTTTCCCAAAAACTAGTTAGATTTTAATTAACCATTTCCCACCATTTGTAAATTACAGATCCAGCCAGTTTTCATTAGTCTCAGGACCTTAACTCGTCCAAAACCTGCTGCTTAGTGAGAACAGGCTTTGAGATGTCCCAGAGTTTTTAAGAAAGAAAACCACGTTTTTACTCAATGTACTATTGAACTATACACTTTGCCATGTAAAACAAGAGCTCTAAGTTTGACGGTAATTAGCATTTTGATCTCCTGAGAAGTCTGTTTATTTTTAAAATCATTTTTACTATTAGATTCCCTCCTGGCCATACAAACATCCTCGCATTCCTCACAGCATCTCAGCTCAGTCTCACAGTGCAACCCCTTCACAGGCAAACTCTGCGTATCCAGCCCCTTCCCGCAGCACCCACTCTGACAGGGCTGGACTGTCTCAGCCATTAAGACACTTCTTCAACATGAAGAAAATGCCTCTGGCTACACTGTGTTGCCATTATTTCATATGATGAACTTAGAGTCTTCCTCTCTGACATATGTATGCAGAACAGCTCTCTGTACGGTGCCACATTGCCTGCTTTGCTCTATTTTTGCTCATTCTCCCAGCTTCATGGAGCAAGGACAGTCCTTGGGTTGTTTCTTCAGCCACAGGTAGCACAACCAGACCCAAAGTTCACGACCACGGTACCGAAGGGCTATCACAGGATATAACCCGCTCTGCTTGTCTATGAAGAGCTAGCAAAGCTGGAAATGTTATTTTTTCTGCTAGAAAAGGCACCGTGTGGAAGGCAAGCATGGCAGCAGGGTCTCTGTGCCACTCGCAGTCCGTCAGAGGAGGTGATTCTCTAAAGAACTGTAAAGAAAAGCAAGGAGCTGGTGTTGACAAATGAGTAATACTGGTTTGAAACCCTAGTTTTCTGGCCAAAGGAAAAAAACAAGCTGGAAGATTAAGAGGCGAGGTCTTCCTCCCAGCTCCTAAGACAAGTCTTCCAACCACGGTGACAAGCATTTCACAAGAGCATTAAATGCTCCAAAGAAACACAGCACCAACCGCTGGGCAGAAACAGACACCGAGCTGCCAGACTGCATTACTTTATGGGATTTTATTTAGAAAACTTCTATAAATCTCAGGCAGTGGAATACCACTGTGAGGGAAGGGCCTGAAATAGAGCAAGAGATGCCTGCTGCTGCTTCAGGATATTCTGTCTTACTCGAAAGGGCACACGCTCTCCTCAGGACGAAAGCCTGGAAGATGGTTCCTGCTGCCCATGTTTGGGAAGGAGCAGGGAGCCTTTCTTCAGGATGTGCCTGTCAACACGCAGCACTCGCTTCCCAAAAAAACCTCTCCCAGTTGCCTCACCGGGCATGGACACTGGCCAGCGCCTTTCCCGATACCGCACCTTGTCCTACACAAACAACTGTCATGTCTAAAGCTATTTTGGCCTGTTAGCTGCAGCTAACCGCAGTTTGCAAACATGAAAATCTTTGTTTATACGGAGTGCTCCTGACATTTTGCAGGGCAGAGAGCGCCAGTGGGAGAGCCGGGAACGTGCATACAGTCAGCGCCGGAGACTGGGAGCTGAGAGCAACGTCGCTGTGGCAGGGTCCTGAGGCTGCGGGAGCAGCACCGGAGAGGCAGGAGGACTCGTGGACAGACACAAAAGCACAAGAACCACAGAGAAATCACGTGCAGGGACGGGTAGGCAACTGCAAGGAAGGAAAGGGGCTGCAGGCAGGAGTGGATGGGGCAGAGCAAAATGGATGGACAGAGACAGGGCAAAACCCCAGGGGTGGAGGTAGGATGGAGACAGAGGGATGGAAGGAGAAGGGCTGGGGTGGGGAGCAGAAGCCAGTACTGCCGAGAGGAAGGGCCGCATCCTGCTGGACCTCACCGCTGCCCTGCTTGGGGGAACAAGAATGCCCTGGTGAAAGCCAGTTCTGCTCACAGATGGCTCTGCCCCCCACCCCCAAAACACACACCTGGTTTCTTAGCCTGAACACACTGACTCTCGCTTCTCGGGGCATTCCTGTGGGAAGACCAGCTAAAATTACTCAGGTGAGTGGAAATGTTATACTTTCTGAGTGGAAACATTACACTTTTTGCTGACATTCCTAAGATAACGTTGAAAGGAATCATTTAACCAAATGAATCTATTTTCACTTGGTTTTGGCTTTCACTGTCTGTTCCAAAGACAGAAATAGTTTTATGGTAAGTGCTCGGAGGTTAAGCAAAGTCTCACCACCAACCTATAATCTTCTGCATACAAATCTGCACAAGCACCATTAGAAGCTCATGCTTCTAGCAGGCTTTTCTTGTTTTAAAGATACCTTGTGTATCATGATTCCCTTCCTTTCCAGTTACAAACCAATCCTAAAATATTAAGTTTTCAACAGAGCACGTGCATAGAGTAACATTATGAAAATATGTAGTTTAGGATTATTGCCCCTCACTTGAATACACATCAGAAGTTAAATTTACTGTTCTAACATCTAACTCGCATCAGTGGGTGATGTCAGCAACGCAAGAAACTACATCGAAGCTGCCACGAGTAGAGACGGGTGACATTTTCCAACAAGTCACAGTCCAGGTTAAATGGAGCTTTAACCCCAAAGCGGGCAGAAATCTTTCCAGAAAATGCTACAACATTTTAGACTCCATTATTTTTCCTCCTCCAAATCTTTACTCATTGGGAAAAAAACCCCAACCCATAAAAAGAACTCAGCTAAAAGATAACAAGCAGAAAGGAAGCAGGGGCGGTGCTGGTCCAGCGAGCAGGCAATACTCCATCCCCAGCTCCAGCCAGGAGCGTACACTGGCTGCCCAGCAGCAGCCTCCCTCAGCACTACCCTGCTGCAAGGAAACAGTTGTTTTAAACGCTTTATTGAAATGAACATCAAAGAAGTTTCTATCTTATTTGGCATACACAGGCGTACACGTACAAAAGAATAGGCTAGTTTACACTGCTGGCCAAGAGGCGTTTGGGGTTTTTTAAGTCTTGTTATTTTTTCAGTTTATAAATAAATTCCTGTTGGACAATAGGCGTGTTTTGGAAATCTATTTATGGACCACTGGAACCCGCAATAAGTTTACAGTTTGAGTGCTGCTGTTTTGATCACACAACAAACTTCCCCGTGCTGGTAACGCGGCTGCAGCTCTGCCGTTCTGGCACTCGGCATGTGGCGTTCTCTGCCATTCCTGTGGGTCCTGTCTCCTGACCTCCACACAGGGAAAAAAGCACCTCCTCCCCAAACACGAGATTAAATGGTTCATACATTGTTGTGAGGACTTAAAAGAACTGCAAAGAAATTTCCTATAAAGTTCCTGGCCATGGTTATATCATAGCTTACCACATCCAGCTCCTGCTGAGCATGTGGCCTGCGCTGCCTCTCGCAACCTCTCAGCTGAGAGCCAGCACCAGGACAACGGAGAAGCACCACCTTACAGTGCACCTAGATCCCTCACACTTCCCAGTTTGAAAACCAAACCAGCTTTAAAAGGTTTTTTACCATTTTCTATTCCAGCCTTCTGGGTTCTAGATAAGGAAAAGCAACTACATCTTTAAAGTGGTTGTATGTTAAGCCACTGATGATTTTAAACAAGCTGTTTCATCATTAGGGGGGCAATTCTTTAAATCACAGGGGGTATCTGCTTTGTGCAAAATAGTGAAAAAGTTCAAATCCCCAGATGATGCCACCATTTGTAGCCAGACCTGTAACCATCAGTTCTTCAAATAGTTCAGTACCTTTTGAAGACTGATATGCTCAAACTTAAAACAGTGAATGGGAAAAGTGCAGCATAAGAAATCTGTGGCAAACTCCAGTGGCAGCCAGCAGTGCTGTCCTTTCGCTCACTGCAGCCGAGGTGAAAATGCACAAAAAATGGTTTTCTTTGGAAGGAGCGGGGCAGCACAGGGCACGCTGTGCTGCTGCCAAGACAAATGAACTTGCTGCAGGGCATCCCACAGGCTGAGCTGCGCACCGTGCCCCAGCCCACTCCCACTGCGCCTCCCAAGCCCCTGCGAGAAAGCAAACTGCCTGGCGAAAACCACCAGCCGGGCACCAGTCCTGCCTCAGGGGGTTGCGCAGGGGCACTGCTACGCAGCCCAAGAAGTCAACTAGTGAGGCAAGGAGAAGTAAAGCTAAATATGTCCTTTAGCAGAAGCGTTTATGTTCTAGCGTCAGTGACTTCAGGACTTGACCCCTCTGCTGCTGTGGCTGGCTAACACTAGGGCTACTCACAGCCACTTTCTGGAATAAAAAAAAAAACTTGGGTGTGTTGGTTTTGTTGGTTTTTTTTTTTACATTTCTCATCTAATATCTCAAATGATAATGCCTTCCTCATGTCAGTTCCTAATGCAGAAGCTAATACTTGCAAATTAGCTGCAAAACGCTTATAATTTTAACTCCTAGGAATTATGTTGCACTGGGAGGCAAACAGAACGGCAGGTCAGCTATGCATTTGAATGCTTACGACTCCTGATGGCCCCCCGCCCCGGCTTGTTCTGCACCCCCAGGACACTACAGCAGGGCTCGCTTCCGAGACAAAACACCTCTGAGCAGGCTCGGTCCCAGCCTCCATCAGAGTTCTCTCTGGTTTTACTGCAGCATTCAAGGAGCCACTTTTCTGTATAAAGGTTTTTTTGTTGTTTTTATTTTTATGAACAAGCCAGATTTTTCTTCCCCCTTATATTAGCTTAAAATTCAGAGGTGCCAGGTCTGGTGGTGCTGGTGGCCACCACCGGCTGTAAATGGTGGTCGAGAGGTGGTAAACTTGCAGGCACCTACAGCAACAGCCTGCCCGATCAGAGCTTTGCAGCCTGTCTCTGACCTGTCTCCCACGGATTCGCGTCTTACTCTTACTTCCTTCTGCCTGGTAGAACATCTACCTATTTTTAGGTCTGGGCGATTATCATTACAGAACTCAAACCACTTTTTTGTTCAGCTATTTTAAGTCGAGCATTATGTGTAATAATGTCATAATTCTCTCTCCCAGTGCTTGGTTTCTGGTCTGTACGGAATGAGATGGAAGACAAATACAGCAAAACCACCATGAGCTTATGCGACCTAAATCAAAGACAGGAGGTTAGAAAAGCTCATGCTGTACTTGTGCTGCCTTTTTTTTTTTTTTTTTTTTTTTTGCAGCAATTAGGCAGTGTCCAGATGGGCTCCATATGTACCTACTCTCTCCCTCCAGGGAAAGCCCATGGCATATCAACATGTACCCTGCATAGCTGCTGCAGCAGCCCTCTCTTGATGCGGTTTGCCCCCAACAGCTTAGAAGTTGTTTATTTGGACATGGTTCTCACCACCGGGCGCCCACCACCCCTGGGCTGCATTAGCACCACGTGCCAGCCTGAGGCCCAGGGCAGAGGGAAGGGGCTCTCCAGCTCGCAGTGAGAGTGGAGACCTGATCCCATTTCTCATGTGTGGTTCTGGAAGACACTGTATAAACGCAGGAAAAAGTCGCGGGGTGAAAGGACACAAAAGGACCACCAAAAGGTGGTCACAAAAGGATGCAAAAGGACCTCTCAAGAGCAAGGCTGGGGGAAAAATCCAGGCTACAGAGAGGTTTTTGCAACCTAACCTGAAGGTTACATCACATCTGGAAGCACATGGTCTGCCTGCAGTGGGGCATTATCCAGGCGTAAGGTACCACACCACAGATCAGATTTTGCAGCACAAGCCAAGAATATGGCTAGTACAAAGGACAAAGCCTGTACTTCCCAAAACAAGAGCAGAACTTGCTCCAGAAACCATAGAAAGTTACATAAATGGAAAAGCTGATTCATGAGAACAAAAATAAAAGCTTTATCTTTTACGGATTATAATGCCACCATAAGTGCACTCATTCAATAACCCAAGCCCTAAAAATTTGTTAAATCCCACACCAACAAACCCCAAGTCAAAAGATCCTAGTGCGTTCAACAAGTTTTCTCCTACCAGAAGAACCAAACATGAAATTTAATGTCACCTCCATGCACTGAAGTCCTGGGGATCAGGATTCTCAGTGGAGCCCAAGGCCCTTATGGACCCAACTCCCACTCACTTTTATTTACCCTTTGACACAGACTGCAAAGAGAATAAAATCCCCAGGGGGAGTTTGGCTTTTAGTCCCATTACCCTGCTTTGGAAAGTTCAGCCAGTAATGCAGGCCTGGCTCCTCTGCTTGGTACAGCCCAGTAAAGCAGCCTGCTGAGCAGGCTCCTAACTGCTATGTTGCTGACTTGATATTGAAGTTTAAGGAATTAGTTACGAAAAAATAAGAAACCTTTTCTCTACTGCTCCAAAGGAGAGAATAAAGCCATATAATCACCATTTGGAAGATACTAATTTAGAAAACTAATCTCAGCCTAATTCTGTTCAGAAGCACAGGAGAACACTAAATACAGGATCTCATGCATTCACTTAGGCTGTGAAACAGCACTGAGAGTTGAAGTTACCCACGCAGGCTCCCTGTTTCTGAAAAGCTGCTGAGCTGCCTGCTCCTTCCTCGTCCTGCTCAGCTCTCAGCACCCAGCTGGATGGTGCCTTTGCACTACGTACGCGTGTGCATGCGCTGTGCACATGCGTACGTGCCAGAACGGTGGGACAGCACACCCTGCGTACGCACACGGCAAGGGTGCTTGTGCCACGGAAAGTATCATACACATTTAGGGAAGGTAATGGTGTAAATACCACTAATGCCTGGTTTCTGTCACCCATGGATGCACGCGGGACCGCGTCCCTTCCCAAGAGGGCTTTCTTAGCCAGGGGAGATCCAGGTGAGTACGCAGCGTCACACCCCTTCAGGCGGAGGTGTAAATACAGCGCTGCAAACAGCGCGCAACACAAGTTGAATGGTGTTGGAAAGCAGCTGCTCAGAAACAGGATTCCAAAGGCTCTTTACAGTTACAGTACGTGGTGATTTGAGGTATATGTCACTTGGCACCTACACAAGTAGGCGTCTGCAAGCAACACTCAAGGCTGGAGTGCACTGAGCAACCTGTTAATCATGTTATGTGCATAATTGCATGAGCAGTTAACAGAAGAAAATCTATAAGAAGTTCACCTTTGTTAGTGTCGCATGGTACCAAGAGTCAAAAATATTCGGACTCAAATGACATCAATTCTCTCATTTAAAGGTACACAGGATTCAAGTTTCATGTTGCAGCAGGATTTCTGAATGTCGCTAGTTTTGTACCAGACGTGCAATACAGCCAAATCTACCAAAGCTCTATTACAGTCAAATTCTGATAAGAAAGATACTAAAAGGCCATAAATGGGTCAAAACTGACTTGCAGCATCACATCAAGTGTCTGTTTAGCCACTTTCCTCCAGCAGTGGCTGAAAGCAGATTCCTCTACCCATTAGACAAGTATGAGGACAAGTAACATTTCCTTATTTATATCTTCTCAGCTACTGGCAAACAGCAGTCGTGGCACTGCCTAATGAAGGCTTGATTACTTTTTAATGTGTTTTAAGTTTACTTTCCATGAAGGCACCTTAAGGATCAACGTATTATCACAGCTTAAGTCAGATTCAGCTCTTAACAAATAATATCCAAGCGCTGGGGGAGTGAGGGGGGGGTGAATCCATTCATCTTTTTATACCTGCTTGTTAAGGACTACTGTGGTGCTACCAGGTTGCTAACAGAGAACATCTTAGCACTGGCAACACCTGAAGACAACGTGTGAAAGTACCATTTAATAAAGTCCAGATATTGTTCCAGTACATGAAAATGGTTCTCTGTCAGCTGAAAACCCACCTCTTTTCCTACTGAAGCCACCAAATTCAGAAGGAAATCTATTTCTTTTTTGGCTGCAAGAAAAAGAAGGGTGACGTTGTACATTCTCCTTTAACTTTTCTCCCTGCTGGCCACTCCCCAATATTTTTTTCAGTCACTCATTTAGCATTTCCCCGCCTGCCAAGGCTCGTCTACCATGTTGGCAGCACCCTACTTCTTTTGACCAAGAGTCCAGCTCAGCCACAAACCTACCAGCCAGATGCACAACACTCACAAGCGGGTTCTGGATGGCTGCGCAGATCAGATGCAACATGACTTTAGTCAGGCTGTTTCCTCACAAAAAAACAAATTAAACATCCTTCTACTCTCTGCTTTAAATGCCTTTACTAATTCCGTAAAGCGCTTAAAAAGAGTCACTACTGCCAAATCAGAGTTATGCAGAAGTCAGGATGCCAACGCTCTTCTCCACAGCAGCCGCTGCCTGGTAAAAGACCAGAAGCACAGAAGTAATACAAAGCAGTATTCCAAGGTTTTATCACAAATATGTATTAACTCACTGTGCTACAAGAAACATGCATTTCTCTCACGTGTTTTGCTTTTCTTAAGGAAAGGTGTTCCCTAGTTACCTCTGGATCCTCAGCTGGAAACACACGCAGAGTTCATCCTGGAGGAAGGAGCTATGTGGTTAAAACTGTGAACTCTGATATAAAGGAGTTAATTTACTGTTGTGGTATGGTTCAAATAACCAAAGACTCCATGTGCGCTCATCTTTGCTCTTTGCTTATAAGCACTGTGCCCAACATGCTGACTTACACTGACAGTCAGGTTATTAATTGTTGTGTGGAAAAGAACCACTGTACATTACACAACTCGAAAATGGTCTGTTTCTAAATTCAAGCGGAAGAAATAAGGGTCTCTGTGTAGTCCACACCATGGTCCTTGGTAACCTGGATTTACTAAACCCTGCGCCACACGACTTTTCAATAGGCAGGTAAGCGGCATTCCTACAGAAAGCTTCACATCTGGCCAGTGACTGATATTAGTGGCTAAAGTGCAAAACCCAAAAGCCTTGGCTGCACCAGATGCCTGAACATCTCCCACCCCGCACCATGCGGTTCAGACAAAGATGTATATTCAATATGAACAGTTACCATATATTACCTGGATTTTTAAACCGTGATGCTCTTGGTACGCCAGTACCCCTGTGAGCACATCACTGCACTGGCTGATGTACAGCGCCTGTGGGGACCATCAGTCACCTCCCCAAACACAGATCCCTCCGTGCACAGAGATCTTTCTTTGGGTTTTTGACCTTTTTTTTTTTTTTTTTTTTTTTTAAAGTTATGTGAAAAGTGACAGCAATGCCCCACTGGATTATTTGTCTGGATTTCAAAAATAAACAATCCCCACACAGCCAAAATCTTCCATTTTCAAGTATTTTAATGCAAGATTATTATTTAAGATTATTTAATGCAAGATATTTCAAATTACTTTCCATCAGCAGCCAAAAAATAGAGATGTTTGCTCATGGGGTAGCAGAAAGCCTTTTTACACTCTGTATTTCCATGCACATGAAACACAAGATCCCCAGCAGTTGCACAAGGGAGGAGTTAAAACCCAAGAAGCCGCAGGAAGGGGCTGGCAGCACCAGAGCTGTTACTAGCAGAGGCACCAAACCTCGCTACGGGTGGGCTTTTTGTAGACAACCTAACAGCCTGAACACAGAAAAACAGTGAATGCAAACGAAGCTTCCAACCGCTGAACACTGGGTGAAGTGTTTCAGATCTGGAGAGGTGTCAGACTTACACTTGTCCTCTCTCAAAAGAAAGGATCTGCACTTGATTTAAAACAAGGGGGATGCCTGACTGCCTCTTAACTCTCTGCTCAGGCTGGGCTTCAAGCCCCTGCAGTCCCCGGAGGAGGGATGAGCAGCGCTGTTCTCCCCTCCCTTCACATGATTTCTGCAAACAGCCCCACCAGGAGCCCTGTTTGTTCAAGGATGAACTTTGCACCTGAAGCAGCCTGGCTGGCAGCAGCTTGAAACTCATACACCCAGACCGCTCCAGCCCCAAAAGCCTGCCCGCCCTCGCGCAGGGGCTCTGCCCAGGCTGCTCCCAAACCTCACCTCCTCCAGCGCCGGCTCTGGGGACGGTTATCCAGGAGGGACTGTCGGGGAAGCACAGCTTGCTGCTGGGACCGTATACATTCAAGCTGTATAAATCATGGTTACAGAAAGAGACTGTCTCCTTGAACTCCAGAGCCTTGTCTCTGAGCATGTATTCGCCCTTTCTTGCACCAGCGTACGCCTTGGCACGGCTACGCAGGGGTCTGAGCTGGAGAAACTCCTCCAGTCACACAGCAGTATTGTTTTGTGGGGCCTCAGCCCAGCTCACCATGCTGACAGGAGTGTACTTGTGCCATCACAAGGAAAGGCACAGGGCAGGGAAGGAAATGAGGCAAGGGGTGCAGGACCACGTCTCCCAGCAGCAGTACCAACTGAAAGCACACACCAAGCCGTGGCCTCAGGCCATTCTTGTCTCAGGCCTTTGCTTCACTCAGCAACAGGAATGATTTGCAAGAGCAAATACTCGCATATCAGGATTTTCTTCTAGTTACTTTTGTGACCAGACTACTGAAGTTAGCCAAAATAAATATATCTTGCAAAATCAAGCTGCCAGACCTAAGCCTCCCCTTGTCTTCCTTTAGATGAGAATGTAAAGAAACACTGATGTATTGCAAAGCCATAGCTTTAACCACTGGCACTGACACCGTCCACAAACCATTGCAGCACCCGGAACAGTCATAATCAAAAGGCAAACACCACCATTACAATACAAAATAAATTGACCCTTGGCAGTTTTCTAAGTCAATTTTGTGGCATTTGACTTTCATAAGCCTGAAAACTGCTTGTCTGGTCCAAAACCAACAGAGAGACAGCTTCCTACTGCGGGAATACAGGCTCCATTATCTTGGTTATCCGTTAACAAAGCATAAGGAGCAGCAGAATATGAACTCCTCATTTATTACGCACAGTTGTTTTCTACAGCAGAGTTGGAGCTTGGCAGGCTGGATTTGCGTGGACATCTCATGTGTGCCTAGTCACAGCATCCAAACTCTACGCAGGGTTAAATAAAAACAAACACATCCTCTCCTCCCAAAAACCAGTCTAAAACTAACATAATTCCCGAACATTATGAACATGAGAGTGGCAGGAAGAGCAGACAAAGGAACCAAATGCACATTGCATTATCCTGCAGCAATCACCTGGCTTCAAGACTACCTGAAGAACAAGTGCAAACCCGAGCGCCTGCTTAACAAAAACTGCCCCAGGGTTTGGAATGAACTCGTGGTGTATCAGCCAGAGCATCTCCAGCAACTCCACTTATCTGAGCAAGGTTTATGGTTCACAGGAAAGCAGAAATCTACCAACAAACCTGTTGCCACAGCTCCTGAATTTTCCCTCATTAATCATTACTGACGTTCGCAGAATTAGCTCTCTGGCACAACTCAGGCACAACAGCAGAGAACTGCAAGCTTCAAGAAACCTCATGCAACGTTCCCACTCATACACCAACAAAGCTGTTCAAGTTAGTGCCAGTACTAAGTCCTGCACTTGGTCCATCCCCACAGGGAGGAGATGCCGTCCTGGCAGTGGCCAGACCTGGGAGCAGCCCCACAGTCACCCCTTCCCCACCCGTCAGCCAGCACATGGGCTCTCTGTCACCACTCTGTGTCCCCTTTTCCAGGCAGTACCAGCTGGGTTAGCCATGACAGAAGGTGAAGTTGTTTATGCTCACCCCTGCCTTTGGCCCTGGGATGCTCAACGGGCAACGCAGAGAGGACCTGAACAGAGGGCAGCCTCCAGCAACAGCCTCTTCTCCTGGCACGACTGTTCCGTGTATTGCCAGTGTCTCTACAGCCTCAGCATCTCGTCTTAGTCTCTCTGCTGTACTCTTGTATCTGAGGCACGAAAGAGTCTTGGGAAATGGGAGCTTTTGCTACATGGAAGAAAGAAAAGTCTAAGCTACCTCTGTCACAGACTCTGTAAACAATTTTGAATGTACTCTTCACCTCTCAGAGCTTCCTCTCCTAAGCTGTTAGTTGGTAGCAATAGTTACTTTTTCAAATCACTGCTTATTTACTTTGTTATTTGGGTGAGGGATCATTTCTGGCTCTATCTACAAACAGTATCAAATACACCGCAGCCCAGCCTCATAGGCAGGCTTTACACACTGACTATAATGCAATTTAACACACAGGAGACTAATCTCTGTGATGATAATCAGGCTCGGTATCACATGGGACGTGGAAAATTCTCCGGAGCATGACATATTCCTAGATATTCAAAAGTTCTCAGTGTGGCTGAGGAAAATGGGGGAAAGGCACTGAGAATGCCACTGAAAACCTGACTGCTTGCTCTGGAAGTTCCAAAAATGGCTTTAGTCCTGAAAGTCTGGACCTCACCACTGTTGTCAAGTTCTGAGTCTGTTTTTTCCAGCCAGTGTCTCTCAGAAAGTGAGGCGAATTATTCCTCCTTTATCTTCACTTTCATAGAGGGCTCCAGGACAGGTCGTAGTAGTCCACGCAATGTTGGCAGCAACCACACCCCATGAAAACTGCTGGCTGCTATGTTACGTCACTTAAAACAGCACAGGTTCCACCTCGTTCCACCCTGAAACTCCAGTCCCTGCAGCGCTTGGCTAATATTTACTGGGGAAGCAGCCTGAGAAGACAGCGTTAGATCGACATGCACCATAGACAGCGGTGGGCTACAGTTTGCGGGGTTTATTGAAACAGCTGCTAATGTAATTATTTTTCAGAATCTGTGGATTTATGCTGGCGATGAGGAGCCCCGGACGGCAAAAGGAGTAGAGAGGAAAAACATTTTTTGTTTTGTTTGTCTCATGAGAGCTGAACTCTGGTTAGGAAAGGAGTTAAACACTCAGACAAGTATTGCAGGAGGCTCCTGTGGTTTGCAATAAAAGGAAGGTTTATTTCCTGTATGGTTTAGCACACAGAGAGACTAAATTAACTGACAAACCTAAACGTTTACAGCATTAATTGCTGCTTCACTACCTTTATACTGCCAGGCATTTATTAACTTTAAATAAAAAACCACTTTAAGAAGAAATATATTACCTTAGTGATCCTATGCTAAATCCAGGTGCTTCTGTTCTGTATTACTTTCTACCGTAAAAGAACTTGTGAAACACAGACATTATTTAGCAAAAGAGTCTTTTTGAAAACTATTCTAAACCAAATAATTTTTCAAGAGAAGAAAGCTTTTTTCCCTGAACTAAAATACCTAAATAACACTATACAAAGGAAGAGGGGCTTGGGAGAAAGGCTATGGATTAAATCCAAGTTTTCCTCCTCTTTCCAAAAAGAGGCAGGCTCTGTTGAGATAGAACAGCAGGTCAGGACAGCCACCCCAAAGCATCCCAGCGACGAAACGGTTAGCAGCCAGCAGTCTGTATCAGCACCAGCCTTCCGACCAGTTAATTTGCCTGGGTAGCATTTCAAGTGCCTATCGTCCTGTGGGCCCCAGATCCCCACTTTATTTTAGTGCAGACTTGGACAAAATATTGTCACTTCAGAAGCTGTTTCTTTAAGGAGGGGAGAGAGGGAGGTAAACAGAAAGCTCACAAGAAGCGGCCACATTGCAGTTTCTAATTTTTTCGGTAGCTGAAGCAATACAGGAGTTGGCCAACTTTTGCTTGCAATAGCCAGGAAGGCCAAGGCCTAGGAGTTTGCTCTCAAGAGGACTTCTCAGAAGACATCCTGAAGCTGCTCTTTACCGGAATTAAAAAAATAGAGCATTTTCCAACACATCAGGTCCTTCCCATCAACAAGCTATTCTCACCCACCGCACTGCCGCAGCCCGAAGGGAAGTGCCACCTTCCACCCCGCACCAAGGGCACTGTTTGGGATGCTGCCCACACCGCAGTGGCAGGCATGGCCACCGACAGAGCCACGACCTGGAGGCCACTTTGCAACCCCACCACCACCACTGTAAGTTTTTTTAGATCACTCTTGTCACCATGGCATTTGCTTTTTTTAAAAAAAAAAAAAAAAGCTTCCTTCTGCCTCCATGCAAGCTAGCATCTGCATACCTCAATCACAAACTAAGATGAATACACACTGCATTTTGTTTTTTAAAAGATTAAGTCCCCCAGCTGTTTATATGCTGCAGGATGGAGTCCTCCAGGCCTGGGCAAGAAGCCAAAATAGCTTCATTCCCCTGATGTTCTTCAGTCTCAGCCTAATGCTTGACGGCTGGCAGTGTGAGGTGACAGCTATCCTAATGCCTTCCAAGCTGCTAATTTTGGTCCCAAATCATTATATGGAAGACATAGCTGTCTGTCCAGCTGCTCCTCAGTTTATACAGGTGTAAATTCCTGCAAGGAACATTCCAATGTGAGACAGCTTCATGGACCTATCTTAATCTTTACCCAACATGCACAACTCAAACCTCAGTCCTCTGCGGGCAAAACAGAGGCTTTCACAGCTGCCTCCTGGTACATTTTAATGCTGATAAAATGAGACAGAAATTTAGAGAAAGATTGCTCAAGTATGAAGGTTTCATGGATTTAGCCACCAGAACCATGAGATTTACTTATCTGCATAACAGGGTAGGAAGGAATTTCTAGTTCTTAATCAGGATTATCAGGTTGCTAACAAGTAAGTTTGCAAACCTGCCCCTTTTTATCTTTTTATTTCCACTCATCTATATTGTGTTTTATGCCTAGGGAAAATAAAAATCCTACATCTTTTATCCATGTATCAGCTTCACTTGAACTTCATTTCCATCCATGTCCAGTGAGAATGTTTTGGGATATATTTTTAATTCATTCACTGGGCTATTCCACTCCTCTCCCATTCTGCCAGTTGCTCTGCAGCTGCTGCTCTGGCCCAGTACATTTGCAACATGTGCACAGGAATGATCTTGGATAAGAAGCATTAAGTATTTCCTAAGGAGTAAAATCTTATCCTGGCATGGCCAGTCCGTGGCAAAACTCCCAGTGACACTAGCACATCCCATGAGGTGAATACAGATGTGCTGTTTACACCTGCCTGGAAACTACTACTCTCATAAAAATGTGGTTTTATGTGAAAACTACTATTATTTTCCCCAGAGGCTGCTTTCTGTTTACATTGGGCTTTGCCAGTTTATTTTGACCTATGCGTAAAGCAGTGGGGGTTTCTGATACACCTACTTTATCGCCTAGGTCTAAACATGATGTATTCCAGCATCTGCTGTTCATGCTGCAAAATGATCTTGCGTTTGGAATCACCTGCTGTCCATATCACGGAACACCCATGTTTCCTATGTAAGAAAGGCTGAGATTGTGACTGGCCATGAGATGCATGAGGAACAGCCATCTTTGCTCCGGCAAGCTCATTCACATCTCCCTGTCTGTGCAAGAGCCCAGGAAAACAGAGTGACATTTCAGCTTTGATTAATGGAACCCTTCCCCAGTCACACCTGGGCACAACAACCAACTCAAACCTCAGGCAGAGAGGCTGTACATCACCTGGCAGAGCTTGCTTCACTCTGAATTTCCCGGTAAACATCCAGACCTTCAGATTTCAGTGTTTATCTCTCCATCAAAAGTTTTGAGCCTGCCAACATCTACTGCATAACAAATAGCTTCATATAACATTTCTTACAGCCTTGTCCTCAGCTCCTGAACCAAACTGCGGTTGTTCAGAAGGAAACCAAAAGGAGGATTATTATAAACTTTTGCTTCCCCCCACTCACCCTTCACCCCGGTTCCTAAGATACAGGGAACAAATATAGTTAAAAGTTTCTCTCCTATCTACAGTCTCTCACAGCATCTCAGAGTTTGCAAAGCAGAGAGAGGTAAGACTTCAGTCGCATTGGTATGTCTGAATATAAAACAGATACAGAACCTGTTTACATTTCAGAGGAAATTTCTAGTTGCACCTAAATGTCCAGAGCCTTCTAATACTTCTACAATTGCAGGTGTCTGTAATAACTACCAATTAAAAAAAAAAAACAAAACAACACATCCCAAACATGCACATACATTCTTTATTCCTTTCCATCAAACGTTTTTCCTGGGCAACGTGTTCTTAAATTTTTAAATGCAAACTGTTCAGCTAATTTGGGAACAGAGCCAATTTCATCCAAGAACAGAAGAACAGCTTTATTGGGTTGGATCCAACACTTGTCTACCCCAATATCCTGTCTCCACCGGCCACAGATCCCAGGGAAGAGCATGCCAACAGATTGAGCACAGGGGGCTATACCACATTATACTTTCCCAGACTCCAATAATCCGTATTTTTGAGTCAGAGGTGTAGTAATTATGTTTAATAGCCCTTAATAAGCTTTCCCTCTTAATTTGTCTCACTGCTTCCTGAGCCCATGCAATTTTTGCCATACACGATGTTCTCTGGCAGTGAGTTTCTCCATTAAACTGCATGTTGTCAAACAAAGTACTTCATTTATTCTGAACCTGCCACTTGCTAGTCTCACTTGCTCTCTCCCAGTTGTTGCATTAGAAAAAGTTATGAACAATCACTTCCTATTTGTTCTCCCATGCCCCACATGATTTTCACTTTTCATACTTTTTCAGCTCTTCCTCAGCTGCGGAATTCTACGTTATTTGGTTATTGCTCGTACAGTGTTAATCTCACCCTACCCAGTATCTTTTCAAACTTTTTAACAGTTTAAACTGTTTAAAGACAACTGTTACGGTCTATTATAGATACAGATGCACCACAGATTTATCCAGCGGTACTGGTTTCTTCCTTTGCTCTCTCCCATCCTAAAAATTCCTGACATTTTGTTTGTTTTTATGACCACTAATATGGTATTTTTGTAGAATTACCTAGTACACCTCCAAGACCTCGCTGCTAAACAGTACAGGTTAGTTTAAACCTCCCTCTTGCACACAATGACAACTGTTTCTTCCCACTTTCCCACCAGGGCAGGTACAGGAGGCTGCTCTCGCAACCTCACTTCACCAACAGCCTTGTCACCTCGCTCTTTCTCTGGATTGCTTAGGGTACAGCACAGATCTCTGTAGCATCTCCATGTATCTTCTGCACATTGCAAAGCTACCTATGCATTCCAAAGTCTTGTTATCTGGATATACAACCAGTGTGTAATCAATGATATAAGCCAAAAAGAGAGGAAAAAAAAATCCTTTCCTCTTATTGAACAGCAGCTTCGTTTCTTTATTTAAAAAAAAAAAAAAAAAAAAAAGATTTGTAACCTGGCCAAAGCTTGTCCCAAACTTTCTGGAAGCCCAGGGATTCAATATTAAGGGATCACCCTCATTTGTATGCTCAGTGGCTGCTCCAGGTAGCTCAGCTGCGAGGCACAGCTTTCTCTCCGGCAGCGTATTGATTCTTCCCCCCATTCTGTCTCTGTCCATGTGTTAGCTGGGAAAGAGTCTAACAAAGAATAACATCAATTTGTCCAGCACAGGAAGATAGCTTGTAGCTTCCAGATTTGCCCGAGATCCTTTTTTAAACCCTGCTGCCTTTGGCTCCTTTCTTCACTCTGACAACACAGCAATTCAAACAATAGGTCCCTCGACAGGTAATAGTTAAAATTTTATGCTCCAGCGCCTTCAGAATTTACAGCAAGGCAGTATTCACCTATGGAAAAAGAGCCCCAGCAAAACTAAGCCTCAGATAGCTAATTAAAGAAATCAAATTACCACATCGACTTCTCACAGGGGAAGCTAAGCCCAACAGGAAGAAGCTGTACATCAGGATGCGAAGACTACTTCAGCTGTATCCAGACAGCATTAACTTTAGTCAGCCCACAGTTCGATGTTAACCCTTCATGTTTCCTTCCGCTGGCTTAAACCTCCGTCTCACTTTACTACCGTCCCAATTTCAGAAACTAGGCCTTAGCAGCTGGAGGTGCTGCCCTGGAAAGGACGTGCTCACAGACAGAAGCTTTTTTCTGGGACAAATAATAGTAAATAAGCATTATGATTAAAACTCTTTCGGGCTTGATTAAATATCTGACCAACAAAAGTACTTTCAATTTAATCATAAATGGAAGGTCTCCCCTGAATACGGCTGGGGTTAAACAAATGTCATTAACACTGTATTTTCATGTTTGAGTAGAAACATTCTCGAATAGCCTAATATTGATATAAGTTGTGGATTCGGTTCAGGTTTCCAGATCACTGATTAGAGCCAGGAACTAAGATCAGCAGTTCCAGGGTTGGGGAGCACAAAGAACAGCTATGTAAGGCAGAGGTCACCTACCTCTGGCTATGACGGTGACGCATCCTTAGCTCTTCTTTTTATCATATAGGGGAATATTTTAGTTCTGTTCTGAGCCTGAACAGATGAAATCTATCAATGTTTGTTTACTTCCATTTGTCTCCTCTCCCCTCAATTCCTCCTCTTCTGGGAGGAATAGGAATAACCTTGCATGCCTGCCAATTCACTGACTTCTACAGGAATCTTCTGATTTGAACTTTAATGCCTCAGGACCAGAAAAGTTACTTGCTGAACTCTACAAATATTTCCTGAAAAAGCACAAGTGCTTAGCACTGGGATGTCGCTATGCGGATCGTATCTCGAGAAGTGCTGAGGTTCAGGATTCAGCAAAGCCAGTGCAAGCTGACAGCATTCGGCTTCTGCCCAAAGCCAGCCTTTTCTCCCCAAGAAGTGCATGAGACGGACGTGATCCCGAAGCACCATCTCAGAATCAACAGTCACACCTGCGTATACAATCTACAGATATTCTCAGCAAAAAGCCTTCCCCAGCCTTAACTGTGGAGTATGATTTCCCATCTTTCTCGTGCTGTCAGAAAACTCTTTATTTAAGCACAGTAGAATGTTTTTTATTTTGATATATCAAAACTATTGCAATGACTGCAGCCAATTTAATCCCTGGCTCTATTAAAAATTTGAATGTAATATTTTAAGAAAAATATTTGACTTATCTAGAGTTTGGAATAATGGCTTTTTTAAAAAAAACAACCCACAAGGCAGATGGAACACATCCTAGCTAACAGCCTCGCTAGACTCGCGTTACATATTTTGCCTTCCACCCCAAGAGCTCTAATTCAGAACAATTCATACCATTTTATTGAGAGATTAAATTTGGTTAACACTGGATATCCAAAAAAGTACTTCATGCATATTATGTTTATACAAGAGATGGGTTTAAAAATCAATACCAAGCCTACTAAGAAGTCAGTTCCCACCCGCTGTATATAAACTGCATGAGCCAAGTATCGCAAAAAATACACACACACTTGTGAGATTGTTTCTAAAACTACAGATGCAGCTTATTTTCCCCATAATGTGTGGTTTTACCTAAACTTGCACCATATGACAAGACTATTTATAAAAGATTCATGTCATTGTTTTCTCCTCATATTAACTGCACTGATATGCAGCGCTATTTGGACCGAGGGGAGTTCATTATCAGCTCCAGAACGCCTGTTGCCACAGTTCGGGGCTTCCGGCACGACAAATGCGACCACACACATCCGGGCTTTGACAACACATTTGCAACCTTGAACATGACCGCAGAACAAAGCACACTTATTGTACACACTGATAAAAACGCTGGATGCAAAGAACCACCCTACTGTAGCTGCATTTGCCCTCAGCAAGGCTCAGCACAGAGCCACCTCCTGCTAACGGCCCTGCGGTGTTCACGCAGCAAAGCACTGGCCGCTCAGAAACCTCAAAGTGGCCAAACAACACAGAAACAGAAAGCATGCCGAATTTACTCATTCTATCTTAGCATGGCAATATTTGCATTTATTGTGATAAACAGAGGAAAAAGGCCCTAAAGGGATTTAAATGCAAAATACAAATTTTTTTTGTACAACCTCCATCTCTCGATGTATTACTTCACTGGGGTTGCTTCAGAAGGTTCAGGCGGCTTCACGAGCCCTCCCAAAGCCCCGACCTGTTGAACAGGGACAAGAACTGGTGGCTACACACAACTCTGCCCATTTCCAGTTGCTCTTCTCCAAAGCTGTTCTCCCTCATCTGCAACCCGCAATGCTCTAGAAAGCACTTGCCGCTGGCTGTATATGCCCAGCAGCACCAGAAAGTGCTCCTGTGCCTTACTGGGTTACGTGAACGAAAAGACAAGAATAATTACGAGCAAATATTCGCTCTCCAGACCACAGGCCACTTTCCTCCTCATGTCCCAGTGGGTGGGGAGGAAAAAACCTAGATCCTTTCCCAAGCAAGAAAACAATACAAGAAAAACATGAAACCCCCCCACATCCCTAACTTTGTGAATGAAAGAAATAAACTATAAAATTTCCTTTCCTCTCTGAAACCATCCCTAAACAGCGGCAAGTCTGATGTGCAACATGGGACTCTGACACCGCTTCTGGGGATCATCTCTGGTTTTTGCCGTGTCTGCAGTCGCAGTAGGAGGCGAGGAAGGAAAACCACCCACACAGTCATCAAAACAAGTGAGGGGGGAGAGCTCAGAGAGATGGAAGCACAGCTGTAGACCACAGACACAAAGTTCCTGGCTCCAAGGAGCAGTCCGGACATCGCGGATTCGACGTAGCAGTTTCCACGGCCCGCAGCGCTGGCAGCGGCATGCAGGAGAGCTCAGCCCACCATCTCCAGGACTGGCACTTCACTTGCATAGCCACGGCCTCCAGGTTTCATCCATGCTCCCAGAGCTTGCGAGGGGACGTCGGATGAACAAACGCAATTCTCTCAGGCAAAGTCCACTGTCAAGACCGGTGGAGTTGTTGGCAACAAATGTAAGACTGAGAAGAATTTAAACAGCTGGCTGCTTTCAACATGAGATGGGTAAAACTGGTAATCCAGCTGCCTTCAGGAAGAGGCACACAAGTGCTTCTGGTGCTGCAAGAGAGCTGGGGCAATCTCTTACCCCCAAAAAAACAACAAAATACCTGAAGGCTAATGGAGAAAATCACAGACTGGACTTGTAAAATTCAGCTTCTTCCCTCCTTTTTCTTCCAGGAGCAAGAGTCTAATTACTCTTCGGCCTCTCCTTCTTTCATCTCTTGAAGGATATGAATAGAAGTCTACAGTCAAATCACTCTCACAGCCTGCACAGTCCCTGCTCAAGTCAACGCCTGGGTGCTTCTGAATGCGGCATTTGCGTCTGTCATTTTACGCTCACAGCCTCCAACACTGTCTCATACTAAGTAACACTGTTCACTTCAACTGTACACCACGCAGAAAGACTCCTGGACGGAAGCTACACATGCATATTCCCACATTTCACGTCTACAGCTCATCTTCCTAATTACAATCCCCCATGCGTCCTTGCCCCAGCCCACGACTCACCAGTACAACAGACACACGGAGGAAGATTAAAGAGAAAGGGCAACTTTCCATACCAGACTTCCAAACACAGCAGGAAACTGGTGCTGGAACTATTACATTATGATTTCTGGGGTGAAATTCAGATAGGAGGCCAGACCAAGACTGCCATCATCACATTTTGGCCAAGTCCTTAATTATAAACTTCCAGTATACTCATTCATCTCTGCTTATGAGAACCATGGCAATGAACCACCCCAAACCAAAGCTACCTTTTCCATACAGAGCATAAAGCAAACCCCATGATCGAGTACGGATAGAGGGCTTTGCAAACAAAGAAAGACAGCAAAGATAACACTGAGCGCTAAATCCTTGTGCTGCAAAACCCATCAAGGGGCAGCTCAGCAGCCACGCTTCGCGCTGTAACGCCCAGACTCGGAACGACACGTGTACACGGGAATTAAGTGAACTTCACCAGAAATCCCTTGAAACATGCTTGTAAAATGCCTTTGCTTAGACGTGAGCTTCATACGATCTGAATGTAAACTTCAGGAAGAACAGTGCCTTGGGGAAACATTTTATATACTATGATGTGGCACATTATACTGCATAACAAAGTATGACTTTGCCAATAAAAGACCACAAAATTTGGGCAATCTCCAAGACTTACGGCCCCAGGCTGTGAGGTGTGAAGCAATCTCAACCCCTTCTCCCTTCAGTGGAAGACGTTGCTTTCCAGAGCCTCGCAAAAGCTTCACCAATGCACAGAAACAGGACATTCGTTGCCTAGGAAGGCGGAGATTTTGTACTTATTTCTGTTTTGCTTCTAGTCAAGCAAATTAGCCTTTTAGAAAATGAAAATAACACAGTGCCGGGCGTACAGAGATGACTTCGCAGGAGCTAGAGCCCTTGCAGGGCCGATGTTAGCCAGTTCAATTACTTTACTGGAAACAGCTTTGATTCTGTTCCATCTCTCTGTGGCAATCTCCTCTGATGTGGATTTTCCATTCCCGGAGTGGGTTATTTCAAATTCAGCACCCAGAAAGGCTCCTCTGGTCCACCAAGCAAAGACTGTCTCACCAACGGCTTAAGACCCACGATAACGACTCATTCCCATCATGCACGTTTCCCTCTGGATCGGTGCCTCTCTGTCTTACTTCAGGTTGAAACATCCATTAAAATTCTTATACTAGAAGGAAAACAGCCACCCGGTGAGGTACTCAGCCAATCCCTGCCAAGAGAAACACCCTTGGTGTACTCAGTAAACTGAAAATGTACAAGTCCTGCTCATTACCACAAGATTACTTGAGCTGCACTAGCTTTAGACACAGGCATGAGTGTATATACATACATGTATACACACACAGAGGTCACAAAACAGGCAATTATGTGCATGTTACATTCAAATTCCACAAAAACAGACTACGCCAACGCTATATTCAAATTCCACAGCCAAGGATGCACAAAGGAGCCTAAAAGGCAGCCGTAAGTCAGAATTGAGCCTTGTAACATGTACAATCCACACAAAGACAAGACAGCATCGCAGAAACTGCTAAGCTAATAAGTACAAACCTGATTTGAAAACAGGAAAACATAGTCAGGGTTGAGATCAGTGGTTGCACCCCTGGAGCTTAGTATCACCACACAGACAGGAATCAATAACTGCCATTAAGAGGTCACTGATAAAAATCTATAGCAACTGTATCAGTCAACCTGAAACCTATTAGCAGCTGCATTAGAAAGAAAGAATTACTTTTTCAATTTGCTAATGACCGCTTCTTTCCTTCCAGATGATCATTTTGTATAAATCCAGCAGAAATCCCTTTGGACCCCCCTCTTATGAATGAACTACTTGGGATTTCAAGACACTCTCCAGATCAGCATCAGATAATCATCTGCTTTCCACAATCAGCATCGGCACGTCGATGTCAGCATTGACATCAAGATTAACAAAAACGACACGGGAAGAGAGCGACAGCAGGGACACCCGAGGCGCACGCTCCGGTGCCATCTGCACTCCATCACCACAGGGCTCAGCCTCTGTCATTACAGCTAAACGAGGGGTTACAGCACCACAGCCACCAGCGGCAAAGCTTACCAACGTGGTATTTTATCTGCTGAAGATCGTAGATCAGTGACTGCACTCAACTGGGGAAGAAGAATTCAGCAAGGGATTTTTTTTATCTTCTGTACATTGCTGTCCTCTGAAAGTTGGGGAACCTGCACCTGAAGTGCACAGCCTAACAGCGACATGAAAGGTCATCACAGAGCCACAGAGTCTCTTTATCTACTTGCAGTAAAAGTCACTGATCATTAACTGCAAGAGCTGGCATTTCCTAAGTCTCTGACATTTTGTAGTTCTCCAGCACATTCATACTAAGCGCGACAGAATACCCTCAATTTTAGACTCAGAGCATCTTTCACACAGATCAAAAAGAAATCAGATGATCTTGAGGCTGCCGCCACTCTGAGCTATGTCTGAACCTAGGCACAAATGCCAAATATTTTTGCTTGTTTATTTTCCTTTTGAAAAACACAGTCTTCTGACCGAGCTCTGCCTACAACACAGTGGGGCCATACGAAGCGAAACCCAAGGCAAGGAGCTGCAGCTCCTCGGACAGCAGCCACACACGCCTGCCACCTTCGATATAAGCCGAATAAACTCATCCAAACCGAACACTGACGTGATGGGTGACACAACTGAGATATAAACTTCCAGCACACCGCCAACAAAAAAACCCCAAACGTTGTTGGCTTTGCCTTGCCGGATCAGGACGAGGGGTGCGAGAGCGTGCCCCCCTGGGAGCTGCCGGAGCCCGCCCGGCCGCGGGTGCGGGAGCGGCACGCAGAACTCGCTCACTCACAGAATAAGCTGCGAAATCACGAAGGAAATGACATTTTATTTTGGATGGTCAGCTGCAGCGCCCACACCCCCCTCCCCGCGCTGGATGCTCCCCTCGGTCCGCAGAGCGGGGCGAAGCCCGGCTGCCGCCCCAGCCTCTCCTCAGGCTGCCCGGCCGGGGCCCGCCGCCGCCGCCGCCGCCGCCGCCGCCGCCGCCGCCGCCGCCGCCGCCGCCGCCGCCGCCGCCGCCGGCCCCCGCGCCCCCAGCCCCGCGCCGCCGCCCTCCCGCCCGGTACAACTTTCCCGGGGCTCCCCTTACCGCCGTGGAACCGGAGGAGGAGGCGATGTAGACCTTGATGACCATGCTGGGAGACGAGGCGGCGGCGGCGGGATGCGGAGCCGGGCGGGTGTGTGTGTGTGTGGGGATGTGTGTGCGGACGGCACGGCAGGCGAGGCGAGGGCTGGAGCTGAGGCGGCGGCAGGAGGGCGGGAAGGAGGCGGCGGGAGGCTTCGCCCCGCCTCGCCGCGCTCACTGGGCTGCCGGCCCGGCAGTCACCGCCGCCCGGCCCGGAAGAGGGAGAAATGGTTAAAAAAAAAAAAAAAAAAAAAAAGAAAAAAAAAAGAAGAAGAAGAAGAAAGAAAGGGGCGAGGCGAGTTCTCGACGAACCACGCGAGACGTGGCGGCGAGCGGAGGGGAGGGGGCGGCCGCGCCATGGCGGCGGGAAGCACCGCTGAGGCGACGCCGCCTGAGGGAAGGGGGTGAGGAGCGGGGGGGCCTGGGGCGGGCGGGGCCGCCATGGCCGCGGCTGCCTCCGCTCACGGCCGGCGGGCTGGCAACGACCGACCCGTCTCTGGGCTCCACCGTTACCGCTTCCCCCCCGCCCCGCTTTAGCAGCTTCCCCTCGGCGCTGGAAACACGCCATCTCCTTCACTCGTGCCCCTTCCTTGCCTTGCCCTGGTGTGAGGGCACCGGGCGGCACCCCACTGCCCTGGCGAGGCGGGAGCCAGCCCGCAGCCTGTCACTTGGAGGGGTGACAGAAGTTTGGGATGAGAAGACATTACAGAGCAATGATATTTAGAATTAAGAATTTCCTTTTAAAATTTATTCCAGCGTGAAAGCTACCGCCCAAGCAACATGTCAGCCCGTGCCAAAAGACAGACTGGGTATCCAGTGGAGTTCTTCGCCTTCCCATAATTACTGTAAAGCATCTTCCACACAAATAAAGCATCAAAGAAGCACGTATCAGCACTGCTACCACGGTCTGCCCACTCCAGAGCCGGCCCTTCTGCTTCCCTGCCCTCGCCTGCCTGCCTGTGCCGTGGCCGGGGATGTCTTGCTCGGCTTGGTTAACGCGGGATGCAGGGGCTCTGCAAAAGGCCTGACGGGACGCTGCCAGCCATCACGTGCTGCAATTCCACGGCACGCTGTTTCATCGTTTGTATTAATTAAAACCTCCGGATGAGACCTCGAAGAGTTCTTAATTGTTATGGTCATGGCGACATGTTATTTAGAGAAATTTATATTCAGCACCTGTCTTCCGCTTGCCTCTGCTACTCCAAATATTACCTTACAGATATCTTATTATACATTCTGATAGTAACTTCTCAGAAAATGGAAAATACTTATGGTGATAAACACAGCAAGCTGAAATTTTACCACCTACGAGCTAAGATGAAAGAAAAGGTGTTTGTTCCGCTGTTGGCAAAAAGGGGAGAGGCATTTCTGAAATGGTTTTTCCAAACAAAATCAGCCTTCCTGTTTCAAACTATCAGGTGTTTTTGAAACCACAGACATGATTTTTAAAAAAGCCTGTTGAATTAAAAAATCTATTGAATTATGTCACTTACATTCATTTTATTAATCTGCCAATAGTAAGAGGGAAGAGAACTGTTCTGAAGATGACACGCCCAATTTTGCTATTATTTATGATGCTTTTCCAAATCTTTCAGACTGTCATGAGATTCCGGTATGTTTTGAAAAATGCAATAAACCAAAATTTATTTAGGATGATGGTACACAATAAAAATTGCCTTGTTCATGGACTTTTGAAATTGAATAAACGGTGTACTTTTTAATCTCTTTAAAACAATTTAAGTCCAGGACCTTAAAAATCTTCAAGGCATGTTTCTTCAAATGTGTCTGCACAGCCCCCTTCACAGCTGCTTGAGAAACGCGCCAATAATTCCCGTTTTCCCCGAAGCACCACGCTGTGTGCCAGTCTGTAGTCTGATCCATGGCAAGGAACGCTAGAGGCAGAAACCACAACTTATCGGAAAGAATAAAAAACTGCAGGTGGAGAACGGGGTAAATAGGTTTCTTTGAACTTTGGGCTCACTTGTCGTTCTGCCGGCTGGCCGCCTGCTCTCTGGGCAGCTCTCCTCTCCCCCTCGTAACGCGCTTCAGTTCCTCGGAGTTGAAATCCTTCTGGAGCGAGCTGCACCTCGACTTTCTGCCTAGTAAAAAAATTGCTATAATCATTACTCTCACAAGTGCACTTTAGAAGGCATTTTATCTTCATGAAAGAAGATTTATTAAGTTAAGAGCAATACATGAATTGGGTATTATTGAAACGACTAGATTTTCTTGACTCATAATAGTAAATTTTCTACTTTATTGGCAGAAAAGCGCAATGTTTTCTATTCCCAGGCTACTCATGTAAAATCTGTGGTATTATTTTTGTTTTCACTATTACAACAGTTGTGAAGTGTTTAATTATCCTTCTCCAGGTAGACTAAAACCTCAAACAAAAAGAACAAATTGATATTATGCCTCTAAGAGGAAAACATCCCATTCTTGTGCAGCCAGCAAAACGGTGCGTGTATATAAAATTCAGCAATGACTGCTGTCTCCTGGATTCCTTGGTGCACTTGCTGTAGTGTGTGTTTGTACAACACCATCTTGTCAGGCTGCATCTTTTATTACTGTCTCTTTCTTTGAATTTTGGTTTATAATCTTTGACAGATTATGAAGCAGCGATACCAAGTAAGTGGCAGCGCTGGCGCTGACCTCAGCAGCAGCAGGAGTATAAGTGCTCCCCAATGGGGAGCCCAGTGCTTCGCTCACTCTGGAGTCATCCCGGGATTTCAGATAAAAACATTGCCAGTGACGGCAAAGATCTACTTGCCTTTTTTTTCTTAAACCATGGACAAGGACGGGGGCTTCTGAGTACTGGCAAAGTAAGCTATTTTAAAAAGAGAAATGTAGTAGAATCTCACAATGAAAGATATTATGGTAATCTGCTGCAAAATCCCTCTGGTACAAAAAGTCAGGAAGCACATGTGCTCCAAACGCTCTGTGGCTTCTTCGTAACCACGGAGAAAAATACATCCAGATTCAACTGCAAATATTTGGCAAGTAACGTGAGAATGTGCCAGGTTTCATTCTCTGATCGTGCTCGTACTACTGCTAGAGAAGACGATCTGGGTCTGTCTGAACTCCTGAAATGGAGGAACGTGTGATCGGTAAGAAATGTCAGCTCAGCGCTCTCAATGGGAAATAAGAAATCTATTCTTCATTTCCAATCCCAGCCTACCAAGCTTGCCAATAATTGGAGCCAGAAGGCAAACTGTGACTCTGAGCACGTCTTCTGACTTCACCCATGCTCTGCAAGAGCCGTGTCCTGCTACGGCCCGTGCCAGCGCACTGCTGATTTATGGTGGGTGGAAACTCCGCTCCCCTGCTCCAACATGCTCCTGGAAGGGGGTGGGGACGTCCAGGAGATATGCTTCTCCTCCACCTCCTCGCTTGGAAACAGCGAGGCCGGGTTTCCTCGTTTCTGTATGTAATTGTGCAAGGCACCGGGCAGCTGGTCGCGGGAGGATGCAAACTGCGCCACGCAGAACACGGCCCTCAGGGTCCCTGCTTTCCATCCCTCAGTTATCTCTGCGGTGGAACTAATGGAGTTCTGCTACAGCCCCTCACGATACACAGGTGCGTGTACCTGTAGGACATAAACCGCGACGTGACCCGACGTTGCTCCCGGATGAGCGCCTGCGCTGGCACTGGTTTGCACAGGGTGTTCACTGCACCAAACCCGTCCCTGGAATCATCCCTACGGCTGCTGAAGGCAAGAGGAGGGTCCAAGCAGGGCTGAAAACGCCTTCCCTGTAGCGAGAGGAGCTCGGGCTGGCCTCGGTGGCAGTTCAGGCGCCCGGACGAACTCGCGGGTAGCAGCGGCGGCGTTACCGGGGCGCGCCCCCTGCCGGCCCCGGGCTCCGGGGGCTCCGGGCTCCGGGGGCTCCGGGGAGGGCTGGCCGAGGGGCCGGCGGGGCCGGCAGCATCCAACACCCCCCGCAGGGCCGAGGCTGGATTTTATCTTGGGGCCAGAGAGCGCGGCTCACGCTGGAGGAGCAGCCCACATCCAGGGGGTGCAGCCTGTCACCTTCGGTTGGGCTGGTTTTAATTTTTGTAATAACACGATGTTGTTCTGACAGTTCAGCATTTGTAGAACCAAAGGTGCCCGAAGGCACTCCACCGCGGACTGTCACCGTTCCCTGCCCCTGAGACCTTCCCATCCCTCTACTGACTTCTGTCCAGAAAGGGGCTGGCCATGCACAACTCCCTGCTTCAGGTTTAATCTCTCCTTTTCCTTGTGCTCCCGGCTGGCCATCCATCCTCCTGGCTCCGAGCCACCGGCCAGCCCTGGCTCGGACAAGCCCTGTGCAGGCTCCTGAAGTGCACTTAGTTACCCTGGAGTACCTGAGGGAAGTACACGGAAGGGAATACTACAGATACCAGGATTTCAGCCCGAATAACAGGACTATTCACACTTTTAACACCCTTTTAGACCAATTTGCTCAGCATCTCAGAGGGCTGTTCCCCTGAAGGGCAGAAGATACGATCCAGGAGTCTGCCAACACCCTTGCCTGGTCCCCGGCTCCTGCTGACTCAGCACCCGACCTGGACAGAACACTTTTTTGTGCCCTGAACACTAAATCCTGCCTTCCCTGCCAGCAGGTCCTGCTTGCTGTGAGCTCAGAGCAAGCTGAAAGAAGGGGATGTGGAGCTGCAAATCTGCACGTGGTGCCTGCCATGCCATTTTTTGAGAAGTTTTTATATCCTTGGAGCTAATCAGTACATCCAGGTTGAAGAGGGCTTGGGTTTCCTAGGACTTAGCCAGTTTTGGTCAAAGGGTCCACTCGCAGGCTTGCTCTCCGCCTGACCTCTCCATGTGTTCTGGGCGTCTTCAAATGGCTGTTGGAAAGACTTGTTAAAAATAAAGTGCTAAAGGTAGCGTGGCTTTGTAAAACTTCACTGTGTTTACTTAGTCACAACCCTTTCGGGTGCTGGGTCTCCCTGGGAACGGATTTTAAAAGCTGGTGGCATCAGCCCTCTCCTAAGGCTTTGTGTGGAAGCCGTTTTAAAGGAAGGCTTACGCACTTCTGCGGGTGCGATGAGGACCATCTGCCAACGGTTAGTTTGTTATTATTCACTTTGTCGATTTATTCTAACCCTTACCGATGTTTCCGCGTGAGACAGATCCTCAGGCGAGCTTGTGAGTTCCTGCCTGGGAACTTCCCCAGCCTCCTCCACAATAAACACAGATGCAAAAAACTCATGTGGGGTTTTCTGCTCCAATATTGTCTTTTCTACGTATTCCTTTTATATCTCAATAGCTGATTTGTTCTAGAAAATGTCTTTCAGGCTTCCTGCTCCTGACAAGACTGAAAAATTACTTACTATGGTTTTAAACCCTCTGTGCCAGCTGTGTGTCAAACTCTGCTTTTCATACAGCCACATTACATTTCACTTGTTTATAACCTTTTCTGGTTTCCTCATTAAAACACAAATCCAGCTCTTTGAAGGATGCCTTCCTGTTTGTGATAGCCTCCCATGTCCCACCTTTTAGCCATGTTTGATTTTTAGCCGTGTTTTCAGCCATGCTTGATCCTCCTACGCGCTTTTTGACAGGTGACATGCATTTGGTCAGAGCTGCCAATGGGATGTCTTTCAGTGGTCTCCATGCAGTGTAAAACCCTTTTATTCTTTTTGCTACCCCTTTCAGCTATTTGCAAGAATACCCTTCTCGCTGTTACAGAGTTCCCCTTTCCAAAATTAAGAACAACAGGGGGTTTCTTTGGCTTTTGTTGCTCTGACCTGAGTGGTGACTCTTAAGTATGTAATGGTCGCTGATTCGAAGACTGATTAGTTAGGTCCTGTTCTCTGCCCTCAACCAAATCGAGAGTTGCTTCTCCTTTCTTGGCTTCCCTAACCAGCTGCTCTATAAAAAGTCACTAGGAGTGTCTAACCATTCGCACTCAGACATAACACTTCCGTGGTCTGCATCGACAGTTGGATGTTTCCCGTTGCAGGTGTTTTCTGCCCCTGCCGCCTTCCTTGTTTTCATCAACCCTGTTAGGCTACCTGATAGAGTTAGTATCATGTTATAAGGGTAGCAGACATTTCCACTTATTTCTACATCAAGAAGTCACCAAACCTGACAATAATCTCCCTTGTGTTAAGTGAGGAAATATATTTTCTGGTTTATAATGCCAGATTGCACATCTGTCCGAGAATGGAGTGCACCAGGCCCCGAAGGTGCCTGCTTTTCTCTGCCAACTATAGAGGGAGTCCAGACACCTAACTCAAACGTGAGCATCCGCTTTTGGATAGATGACTCCTGCCTGTAGCTCCCTGGAAATCGTCTGGTTTTGCAGATTATATTATTTCCGCATCCCAGTATGGCATTTGCGATTTTTTGCCACCGTGCGACCTCGCAACGGAGGTGAATCCCTGTTTTGGGGACAGGGCTCCTTGCAGCGCTTCGCGCAAGGCCCAGACCTGGCAACACTTCGCCCATGCACGTGACTCCTGCGCTCTTCAAACTTACTTTTCTCTTCTCACGTGCACTCCCATAACCTCATATTTTTGAAGAACAGAGAGAATAGTTACTGTAATGGCAGTCGTCAGGTGCCTGAGCAGTGCATGCCACACGAGACTTGTGGAGGAAAAGGCAAATAAAAGACAGTGTTGGCAACTGATCAGCCGATGAAACTACTCATTTTTCTTTTGTGCTTTTTTCTGGCTCCATTTTAGTAGTAGTCTTAGTTTTGACTGCTATTCCAAATCACATCTGCTTTCAAACAACCAAAACTGTAAGAAATAACTAAAAGACAAACTTGCTGCTGACAGTCTGCTCGTCTGACTGCAATGGATTGAAACTTCTTCTCTGTATTTAGCGTTTAATAAAAATCTGCGTTTACTTTGGGGCTTGCAGTCATCCCCTTTACTACCAGGGACTAGGTAGGAAGCCATAGCTAAGCCAAAAGGTTTTACCGAAGCAAAGATGAACAGACTCAATGCAAATCCTAAACCAACCAGCACAGTTACACCCTCATGTTCCCTAATTGATAATCAGTAAATGTTTCATCGCACCCAGTACTGAATTGGACACATAAATCAATTTTTACCCACGACAAACCATAAAACCACCTGGGATTAAGCATAAAATTAACAAAGCACAAACATCTTCTAGAGATGGATAATCCACTCATTCCAAAAGTTATGTCAAACAAGGCCAGCAGACACTTTAAAAGCCAGGTACCTAACAGTTACACATGGTTGGTGATATTTTGCCACAAAACAACATATGTATTAATATGACTTGTCCTCTGTGCCGGCACTGTGTCCTAATTTCCCTTGCCTCTGAACCCGTCGTTATGGGGCGGCTGCATAATTAGATGAACCAGGCTGAGAGCTGAAGGTGTCCAAAGCCCGTGTCATGCTTGCTTCTGGTTCAACAGACGTCGTCACGGCAGACGTCAGCAAGGTGGTCAGGGCAGCCTCGCCGTGCCATCAGCCACGCTGTCAGCGCCTGCGATGCGCCTCGTTGTCGTGCTGCAGCCCCAGTCGGCAGCTAAACACCCCGCAGCCGCTCGCTCGCTGCCCCACCCCTGTGGGATGGGGAGAGAATCGGAAGAGCAAACGCAAAAAAAAAGAAAACTTTTGGGTTGAGATAAGAACAGTTTAATAATTAGAATAAAATAATAATGATAATAATATTGATTATGATAATAATAACCATAATGATAATATAATAAAAAGGAAAAGGGAAAAAGGGAAAAAACCAGAAACACAAACGATACAGCCGCTCACCGCCCGCCGCTGCCCATCCCTGAGCCGCAATTGCTGCCTCCCTCCCGCCGCCAGCCCCTCCCAGGTAACATACTGGGCATGATGTTACATGATATGGAATATTCCTGTGGCCAGTTTGAATCTGCTCTTATCTGTGCCTCCTCCCCTCCCGGCTTCTTGTGCCCCCGGCAGAGCATGGGAAGCTAGGAAAGTCCTTGACTAGTACAAGCACTGCCCGGCAACAACCAAAACATCTGTGTGTTATCTCAACATTGTTTTCATACTAAGTCCAAAGCACAGCACTATGCCAGCTGCAGTGAAGAAAATTAACTCTACCCCAGCTAAAACCATGACACTCACCCACCCTCCTGATTCCAGAGATAGTGGTGTTGAAGAAGGGCATAACCACAGTACCTTCGGTAAGACCAAGTCTTTATGCATTAGAGACAAATGAATCAGGGAATAAAATGCCTCGGGTCTGAACAGCATGACCGTGAGAGCTGCAAGACTACTGAGATAACAAGGTGGAAAGGAATCTCCTCACGTTCAAAACTCACGTGAATTTCAGCACCAAGGAATGAGAAAACAACATCTATCTCACAGCCTGTTTGGGGAAGGCTAGACCGCAATCACCCAAGAGTGACTTCAGTGTGTTTTGCCTTTATCGAGGAATGTCTTGATCTGCCTCAGTTCAAGGTGATCTAGGAAAACATGCATCCAGTACTACAGATCTTCTCTGACATGAGGAACAGGCTCTCCTGCCCTGCAGGACGTTCCCGCCTTGGGCAACAGCAGGAATTATCTACATGAGATATTGTGAACCAGTAAATATCCTGAAAACCATCCAACAGTCAAAACATCGGTAACTGCACCTTGGAGGACGTTGCAGAGACATAGATCCCCGAGATGACTGCTCAGCAGACACAGAACAGCCAGGAGTCAGGCCACGGGGGGTATCAAAACCGAGTTGACTGAGTCTTGCCCTAGTTTGGAAAGATTAGGGGGCAAAACCTAAACTGAGTCGTGACAGTTTCAGCCTGAAAGTATTTTCTTGCACTTAGGTTATCTGCAATTTCCCAATTTTCTAATAATTTCTCAACATTCAAACATTGCTTTAAGTTTAGCTTGGGCTGTTCAGACCGATGTTGCATGCTGGCTGTGTTGGTTACCATTGTTTTGACATAGTCATGTATTTCTGTTTGTAGACTGGATGTTTTTACCTCTGGAGTCAATAACCTGGTGCGAATACCTATGCTCACAGGAGCAGGATTCAAATTTTAGCATGAAGTTTTCTCATGGAAACAGCAGCACAAAAAAGATTAATTTCTGGTTTGTTGCTTTGATTGACTCTTGATGCTGTCTGGTAATAGGACATCATAAATTCAGGTTTAGGTCTTTTTGTGCTTTAGGTCTTTTTGTGCTGAATAAAAATGCCAGTTTTGGCAAAAACACCAAAAAAGGTCACATGGTACGAACTAATGCTCCAGAATAAACTTCTCCTAGGCCTAATTCATTCAAAAGGTTGAACTGGTTAGTTTTGCACTGTGTGCTGTGACTGATGTCGCAGTGAGCCTGCTGCCTGACTGGATCAGATCCGTGCTACCGTATTAACGGTGGTGGAACCGCTGTCTCCTTTGCTGTGACACTGAGGGTGAACAGCAAGGACAGAAGGCCTTCATCGCATGGCTGTGCACGTCAATGCCTTTTACCTGCCGCTTGGTTTTGGTCACGGATAAAACATAGAGCTACTCCTGTGATTTAGAAGAAAATTCAACCAGCCATGGCCAGCTCCCCGATGAGCTGATAGGTGACTTCCTATTCTTTCCAGTTATTCTTGCATAAAGGAATATTTAATTGCTCCTTCCACTTGGCCTGAAGGAAGGGTGTTTAGAATACCCGTAGGCTATAGCCAGGTCTGTGATTTTCTGTAGGTCTGCACAGTAACAGCCACTGACGCTTTCAGCGTAACAGTATCTTGCAGCAGCTTATCCTATCTATTCAGATCGTCTAACTAATGATGACTCAAGCCAGTTTGTGGTTTAATGAACATTTTTAGAAAAGTCAAAATGTTTGGAAACAATATAAAGGTGAAAAAGAAGGCAGAGCAAATACAATGCAAACACTAGCATTGAATTTTAAATCTGTGCTTGATTTCCAGTGCACATTTTGATCCAAGCTTCCAAACTGCTTGTCATGCAAGTTGTTCAGGAGAAGACGTTCACAGAGACTCTTCAACAAATTCCTGTTCTTTTCCACAAATGTACAAAGACTTCTCAGAGAATATAGAAAGAACGAAACAATAACTGCAGGGGAATGGGCAAAACTTTTCAAGGCAGCTGCAGCACAAATCTTGTCGGTGATGGAGAACTCCTGCTATTGGACAGACTCTTAAAAGAAGACCAAGAGCCCTTGAAATGTGTTTTAGACAATTTTTAGTTCAGAAGATGGAGAAAACTATTGGAAACACTATTTAAAATCTTGATTAATCCAGGAGGACTTGAAGGTGGCACAATTAACAGGCAACGAGAGAGAAAGAAACCCACTGACAGAACGGAAAACCATCCTCGCACAGAAGAAAGATAGGAAGCATATTAAAGACCAACATAAAGACGAACAAAAGTATGATGTAGCTGTAATGGCAGCTTTAAAAATGCATGAGCAGTCTTTCTAAATTGTGCAAAAAGCAGAAACAAGCAGACAACCAAGAATTAGGAGAATGGACTAGAATGGGCACAGAGGAACAAAATAAGAGACAAAGGTCCAAAATCAGTTGCAGTGAGGGAAGAATGGAGGAGGATATAGGAGCACATTCTGTTTATACACAACAGAAGTAAAAGCAAAACAAAAGAAAATCTTATTACTGACAGAAAAGGAGAACAAATAAAGGAAGGCACAAAAAAAAAGCTGTTTCTCCTTTGCTTCAGCCTTCAAATAAAGTGAACTGCCACCAGTTACTAAACCCAACGTTTTAAGGAAGATGGCAGCAACAGGTAGCAGCAGAAAAAACAGACTAAATTGCTTTTCGTTATGTGGCTACAGTGAGGTGCCTGGAAACTGCACGCCCCAGTATTTAGGAGGCCAGTCAGAGACAGTATTGAATAATGGGCATGTATCTACAAAAAAGTGATGGCATTTGGTGGTTCTGCATTGATTGGAGGAAGGTGGAGAAAGGTGGACCCGTGGATAGAAAACTGCTCAGCTGAACTCCAAAGTCCAGGAAGATAATAAACTACTGACATAAAAGCACTGTGAGAATGGGGTAACATACGAAGTGACAAATCAAAAAGTCACCATTAATTTGTCAAGAAACAGCTGTTCAGATAGCAGCACTGAAAGGGACAGGGGATTACAGGGGATCAGCAAAAGAATCTGAACCAACATGGTGATGCTCTTGCGAAGACGGCAATTGCCACGCTGAGATCGGTTATGTCATTAACCTGATTACTGGATATAGATGAAGGAAGAATGCAAAGCTGAAGAGTCCAGAGTAGCCTAAAAATCAGACCAGGTTTAGAGAATATGGCCTATGAGATCATGAGACCTATGAGACGTTGTTTAGTCTATAAAAATGGAAGTTTACTGGAGAGCATAATATTATGTGAGACGATACAGTATCTAAAATGTTATTGTTAAGCTGATGTTGATTAACTGTTCTATCTGCTGGAGGCTAGGCAAAGAAACTTTATTTAATTCACAACCAAAGCACAGTTTAGATGCTGGCGAAAACTTCGTGGTTTTAAGGACAGATGAGTGCTGAAACGGGCTATCTGGGAAGGTTGCAGAATCTCCTTCATCGTCAGTTTTTAGAAAGAGATTAGAGGGGCTTTTGGCAGGAACCGACACACCTCAGAGCAGCAGCTCTGGCTTTAAGTCTTCACTGCAAAGCGCTCTGGCCCTCAAGGTGGTATTAATACACGCCTTGTGCTTTCCCCAAAGAAAAACACAAAGTAAACGGCAGAAACCCTGATGGCAATTGCAGTTATGATAGAAACAAGAGCAAAATTTCCTTAATCCCTGCAGAGGTCTGAGGCTTCACCTTACGGCCTACCTCAAACTCAGGCCCGGCTCCAGGGAAGATTTTGCACTCTTCGGCTGAGATGTGACAGACCAAAAGCCGACTTAAAAGCCAGAACTGGCCCCAAACCCCCTGCCCAGCTGTCGCCCGGCCCCAGAGGCGATCGCACCCTGCGGTCACCCCGTTTTTAGCCGGCGGGGCCGGGGCGGACAAAGGCCGCGGCCCCTCCGCCGGCTGAGGTAACCCGGGTGGGGATGGGGAGGGATGGGGGCCGGCGGCCCTTTCCAACAGGTACCGCAAAGGCGGGGGGCGGTGGCCGGCCCGGCTCCCCCCTTCCCAGGCGGCCCGGCCTCTGCTGCCCGCCGCCCTCGGCCGCCAGGCCGCAGCGCCCCGCGGCATGGCGGCTCCCCGCAGCCCCGGGCGGGCGGGCCGGCGCCGCCGCCGAGGCCGCCATGTTGTCGTCCTGCGGCCTGTGGTAACTTTCGGGGAAGTTTCTTTCCCGGCCTCTGGGGGGAACGCGGGGAAGGAGGCGACGACGGGGCGGGGGTGAGGCGGCCGGAGGGGGGTATCTGCGGCCGCCGGGGCAGGACGCGCCGTAGCGGAGAGGCCGCTCGGAGAAGCGGCGGCCCGGGGACGGCCACCCCCTCTCCGCTCCGCGTCGCCTCCCGGCCCGCCCGGCCCGCTCGGGCTGCCGGCGGCGCCCGCCCCGCCGCAGCGACGGCGCCCTATTCACCGCGCACTTTACGCCGGCTCCGCTACGCAAACAGCGTAGCGCCGCCGTCCCTCCGCCTGCCGGCGGCTCTCGCGCTACGGACCGCGCCCCGCCCACCCGCCCACGCCCCGCCTCCCGGGCCGCTACCCGCGCTCCCATTGGCCGCCGCGGCCGTCACTCGGCGGCTGGGCCCATCTCGGGCTCCCCATTCATGCAGTTTGGTTGCGTGTTGGTGTATTTTACTGTTTGCAATAAAGAGGGGGGGATTTTTTTTTGTTCAGTTTCTGCTGCAATTAACTCTTGGTCCCTTATACATCTTTCGTTTTCTTTTTTTTTTCTTTTTTTTCAATTTTGCAGAAGGGTTGAAACAGTTTTTTCGGTGGTCACATTTATTTTTTATATATATCTATATACATTTTGCAATCAACTATTAAGGTGCAACTATGCCCAAAAGAAAGGTAAGTACAAAAAAAAAATTAGGGGAGACAGATGGGGAAGGAAGGGGAGAGATAAAAGCAGCATTTGCAAATTTAGCTGTAAAATTTTGCGCGCGCGCGTGTGTGTCTATGTGGAGTTTTTGCATTTTTAATTTTTTGTGTATGTCCTAAAGCGGAGCTGGGACTGGAGGGAGAGGGCTAGGGCGTGTGTTGGGGCTGCTCGGCGCGGGCAGGGGAGCCTGTGAGTTCACTTTGGGCTGTTTTGTTTGCAAGGAGAAGGCTGAGCAGTGTCTCCATGCTGGATTACAAACAGCCATAGTGCTGCTGCTGCCCCTATGGAGAACACAGGCAGGCAGCGCTAGGCACGGCGAGCTCTGCCGCTCGCCCAGCGCCGAAAACCCCGGGACCGAGCGGCCCCAGCCCTCCCGGGCACCTCCGGGGGTATTTTCGGGCCATTCCCCGGGAGGATTTGGGTCTAAACGGTGCCTCTTTCTCCTGCGTTTGCCTTTGTTCTCCCTTTTTTTTTTTTTTTTTTTTTCTCCTCTCCCACTTCTTGTCATACCAGATGGTTGTGCAATGGTAATTTGGAGCCATTAGGCGGCGCAGAATTTGAAACTGTCCTTGAAGGAAAGCGGGGAAGGGATTCACCACCATAATTAGTAACTTTAGCTCGTTGCGGGGGTCCCACCGGTCCCGTGTGTCCCCCCTCCTCCGCCAGCCCCGGGGACGAGGAGGAGGAGGCGGTCGCCCCCCACCCGCCGGGACCCCCGACCGCCCGGGGGGCCTCGGACCGGACCCGTCGCCCACGGCCCCGCCGACGGCGGGGCCGGGGGCGACGGGTCCGGTCCGAGGCCCCGCCGGGCGGGAAACGAACGCGGGTGTCCGACATTGTCCTTGCGCGGGGCCGGCGACGACCTTGTTGTGGCAGGTAATTTGGCGGGAACTTTTTAAACGCGGGAACGGCTGGGCGCGGTGACGTCGCCTGGGCGGCCCCGAGGCATTGTGGGAGTTGTAGTCCGTGAGGCGCGGCGAAAGGGAGGGCCCCCTCCCCCCCTTCTTTCCGCCATTAATCTCCCCTCACGCTGCCGAGGAAGGGAGCCCGGAGGTGCGGTTCCCCACCCCACCCCCCGCCGAGTGGTCTTGGGGGTTCCCGGGCTCCCCTGAGGGCTCCAAGCGGCGTCAGGGAGCCGAGTGCAGGGGATGGTGCCGCCTTCTCACCTCAGTCTCTCCCTTTCCTTGCAGGCTCCAGCTGAAGGCGAGGCAAAGGAGGAGGTAGGAGCTGCTTCTTCGGTGCCGGTCCCCGCTCCTCCATGAGCTCATGTGGTGGTCCACATAAATTACAAAGTCCCCAGCGGTGGGTGCAGGCTCGGGCCCGGTGCCCGGGTTCGGGGAGCCCAGGCCCAGCCCGTGTTCTGTCGCCCGAGGTGGGTGCCGGGTGTCCCGGCCACAGGCAGCAGCTCCGCCGGGCTGTGCCCAGAGGCCGCCAGCTCCAACGGGAACGTGTTCCCTTGAGCCATCCCGGCAGGTTCTCCATGGCAGAGCCTTAATGGCACAACTGGAAATAAAGAAACTTAATCGCTTACCGCCTCGGTGGGGTGAAAGGGCAGCGGCGTAGAGTGAGAGCCATTGAACAGCGCTGCACTCTTGGGAGGTCATCGCCGTAATGCCCGTAGTTTCATAAATCCTAGAATTTTTACGGGACTTTGTGACATAGCGTGTGTGTCGCGTTATTCTGGGTCGTGGTTCGGAGAAAGCACTGCTTGATACGCTCTCTGAATTTTAGTGACACATCTTTCTTTACGCAGCCAAAGAGAAGGTCAGCTAGACTATCCGCTGTAAGTACCTTTATTTACCTTTTAATGTTACATCACATGGGATGCTAAGTTCTGGGGGACAGTTACAGATAATGTACAGATGTTTGGGTTCCTTCCACCAATATTGTGAAAGGCATGGTTAGAGTATTGCACTATTTAAAAGTAAAATTGCTGTCTTATGTTTCCAGTCCTTGAGTATCAACACAAAACAGGCTCACTTTTAGACATTTCACCTGAGATGCAACATCTGTGTTAGTTAACGTTCGGTCTGGACGCATGACTCTCCAGAGTCAAGGAATACTGATTTCAAGATGCCTTGGTTCTCTGTAGGTCTTCTCTGTACAAATACCTGCTCACAGCTCTATAAATTACCTGCTCTCTCCTTATACTCGCAGTTTGCCCGTTGATTTTGCGGGCCCAACTGTTGGGTAACGTGAGACCTAGAGGGTGTAAGTCTGTGTCATGCGGTAGGGTTCAGCCCAAAGTCACAGCATTAAACAGGCTCTTGGCATCCTTTTCCGCAGACACTTTGTGCACCCAGCCCTTTTTAAAGCCATCTTGGAAATGCCAAGTGGATAGGGTTGCTATTTAAAAAAGAAAGTACTTAATTTTAGTGAAAGCTAAGATGTGTATTCATAAATAGAGGTATGTCCGAATGTTAATACCTTTCATTTTTGACGGCCGCTTGCCTTCACAGCAGACAGTAACACCCAGACACAGTAATGATCTGCTTGCTGCCACTGTCAGCGTCCGTGCCATAACCGCTGTAACATACATGAGGAAACATGGGTTTGGGTAACGAAAAATGCTGATCTGTCTCTGGCATTTACTTCTTTATACTACAGAAGGAAGCAGACAGCTCTGAACTATGTTTTGTTTGACTAGTTTTCAAAAGTTACCAACATATTGCTAAAACATTTACGGCATTCATCTAACTCTGATTCTTATGTATGTTTTGTGCAGAAACCTGCTCCGCCTAAACCGGAGCCAAAGCCCAAAAAGGCAGCACCTAAGGTAAGTGTTTGAGATCTCTTGAACTGAAGTTATTCTTTTCTTTCTCAAGGCATTTTTAGGGGGGAAAAAACCATCCACAGCTAACCATTTTGGTTTTTCCTAGTTTTCTTCAAAGATTGAATGATGTGAGTTAAAAGAACATGAAAGATGTAAAGATAATTTTGTCCAATTCCTAGTGAAGGAATGTGGTAAACTGAACAGATTTTAAATCAGTTGTGGTGAGGCTTTACTGCTTGCCTTGCAAGGCCGTTCTGAAGTTTCATGTAATGCATTGTTGGGAAAACGATGCTTTGAATAGAGATCAGAAACTCAATTAGAGAAGGCATTGGAAATCGTGCTTTTAATTACAGTTCCTTACTCTGTTCTTATTCAAAGGCCCTCTTAGTTATCAGTTTATCAGATTTTGGTCACCGGAGATAAAGTTCTACATACCAGTTTCCTTAAGCTGGATATTTTTGGAAATGTCAAAAATACTGGCATAGCTGACAGTGTTAAAAAAGAAACTATTTAAAGTTCCTTTGTGCTTTGGAGCAACAGTTTGAAATTTAAAAGGGGATAGTTCTGCACTCTAGGGGGTATTTCTTTATACCCCACTCCTGCCACAGACTTCCCCAGTGGCTGCCGTTTGCAATGCATTTTTTTAGATCTGTCTGTAAACATTCAGATTGTGTTTGGATTTTGCGGCTGGCAAAAAAAACCCCAACAAACCCAACAACAAAACCTTAGTGTTAATTTTAACCTGTTCCCATGATACCTTCTCCTTTGTGGTTTTGGACGGTCACATGGGCAAAGCTGAGGTGCGTTAGTTACAGAAGGGGATGACGGGCTGGGAACCAAGAACTCTTTTTTTCTGTACATTTAAAAGGCCTTACAATGACATACGGCACAGCAGACTTCCAGATGATGGAAAACTACCCTGCCTCCAAGTCTTGCTGTGTGGAGCAGCAGAGATATCACGAGAAATGGACAAGAAGGAGAACCTTGCTTGCCATTTTGGGGACCCCACGCCTCAGCTCTGTCATCTCAGTGGTGTGCAGAGCAAATTTTTCACATCTGCATCTTGGTGGTGCGGCTGGGTTTCTAGATCCCATTCTGGAGTGGCAGGGGAACCTAGGGACCCTGCCGCTCCGCATTCCTGTGGTGCAAGCAGCTGGCACGCTCTGGATTACGTCTCCAAGTGGCTGGTCCCCCGGGAGGAGGAGAGCCTACTGCTCATGGCTGCTCTTCCAGCCCAAGTGGCAGAGAGCTGGCCTGGGGATCTAAAAGTCCCGGGTTCAGCCTCTGCTGATGACCCGTGCAGAGGTCAGTGCCGTTGCACACCATGCACGTTGTTGGTATTTTCTTTTTTTTCAAGTTTGCTTTTTAAAATTTTTATGGAAACATCTCAGAGTTTATACACAAAAGCTGCGTTCACCGAATCTTAAAAGTTTTGAAAATAAGCGTTCAAAAGTTAAGGACTGTGAGTGACTGTGAAAACTTGGTTGGTCCCTCAGTGCACACGCTGTATGCTGTGGGCTCCCTCTGGGATCATACACAGATTAGTTCTGCTGGGAGTGGTGCCTTGGTCATTGCCCCCCAGTTGGTCTGGGAAAGCATTGGTCCTCTTGCTTCTGAGGTGCTGGTTTGAAGCCAGGATACTTGAGCTGCCTCTTCGGCTCTCCAGAGCTCCTAAGGCTGGATCAATACCTGTGCAAAGGGGGATGTAATAAGAATTGTGCAGTCATCTTTAGTTCTTGCTTCCCCAAATGCTTAACGTTACAACCTTCAGGTTCTTTGAACGTTTTTGTGTGTGTCAGAATAGATTTCACCTTTTAAACTTTGCCATGTTGGAAAACTTAGAGCTGAGAAAAAAGTTTTATCATGTTATAAAACACATGACCTTATTACTGAATTGATGTTGCCACCTGTGTAGAAAAATTATTCAGGGAAATTAATGCAAGGGTACTAGCTCAGAACTAGCGGAGAGGATGGGAGGAACTTGAAAATCGAAAAATATCGTTGTCTCCTTGGGTATGTTTTTTTCCTGGAGTCACTCGCTTGTGGAAGCAGGCTTGATCCCTTTCTGAATAGATGTTAGCTTGTCCCCAGGAGCCACAGATCTTGCAGGACAGAGCAGGGATCCCGGGATCCTCACGCACAGCTGTGTGCTGCGAGACACTTTCTCTCCGGTCAGGCCGGCCATGGAAGCCAGTTTCTGTGGGCTCTCCTCCAATGCTTGCCGAAGCAGGGCTTTACCAGCAAAGAGCAAGCTACAGAAAACGACAGTGTTAGCTCTCTTAATACTTTGTTTTCTTTTTTTAATGGGGTAAGGGAAAAGATACCCTTTTTCAAACAATCCAAGTCTTTAAAAATCCTTTACGGCTTACATGGGAAGAGCAAGTGACTAACACACCTGTGCTCGTGAGTTCAGAGCATACTGGTGCTGCTGGAGGAGCCCTTCGTGCTGGACTACTTACGTGTGCTTCAAAGGTCTGATGAGGTCTGTTCAAGTGACAGAGAGGAAAGCAGTACCATGGTAGCATTGCAATTCTAAATCTTGCTGCCGGATGCTACCAGGAGACTTGGGTGCTGACATTACTGTGATATTTGTATTTTTTCCACCTCTCTTGAAAGTTGGAGGGCTGTTCAGCCAACAGAGGGGAAAAAGAACAAGTGGAGGCATACTTTTCTCTTTCCTCTGGTGACTCTCTTCCTTCTCTCTGAAGGAGCTGCATACATACATAAGTCAGTCCCCAGAGAGGAGGAGAGGCTTGTGGAGAGTGGGCACAGCCCAGGAGAAGGGGCTCCTCACCCCCTGTCGTAGTAGAGTTTCCCAGGTGGGCTGAAATCCCTCAGCCAGGTCAGACTGGGGAGTGGGAGGTTAGAGAGGAAAGAGACCCTCACCCATTCGAGTGCTACCAACCTCCTGTCTTAAATTTTGTGCATTATTATAGGATTTGAGGTTAATTTTGGTGAATTTTCAATTATCAGCATTGGTGTCCTTGAAGAATCAAGTGATTTTGCCCCTTCTACTCTGTAACTGAGTTTACCCTTAGCAAGCAGCTCATTTTTAATGTGAATTAATTTTGTACACTAGTAAGTGAGGTGTTGAAATAAGAAAGTGTACTTTTCGTAACTTCCAGTCACTGAGGCAACTCCATCTTCTGAGTAGAGAGAGAGAGAGAGAGATATTTAGTAATTATCTGTGTATCTTCACTTACCTGTGAGTGGTAATTTTGCAGATATTAATGGCTCCTTTGTGCAACTCGGTTAATCAAGCGAGGAACTAAGCTAGTTTGCTTAGTGCAGTTACTTATTGGCAGCACGAGGCAGATCCTTGGAAGTGAAACCAGTGAGAGTCATGCTAGTTACTGCCTTGGGGTCGGGATCTGGCCTTGTCCTATAGAAAACTATTACTACATAAGTTGTAGCACCAAGTTTTGTTTTGATTTAGCCTGTTCCACATATAAGAAGTGGCGCTTAAATAAGAAACGCAAAGGTCTCGTTATTGAATTGATGCTCTTGCGCCCCCGACTTCTTTATCACACAGTTTTACTACAGTAAGGAGTTTTTCTGGCAGGGAAGGGGGAAAGTCCTTTGACTACAGCTTTGTTACAGTTTTCTAAATAGGCATTAATAGCACATCTGAAGTATTCTGGTATTTCCACTAGTTGTACATGTTCCCTTTGTTCTGTGGCATGCCTTTCAGCAGCACAGCAGAAATACAGGCCAGTTCAACTCCAACATATTTTAGCTAATTTAATTGAATGCCTGTTTAAAATAGAAATTCTTCTAACCCCAGCCATGGCTGCTTTTATATTATGCGCTTCCCAGTAGCGCATTCAGGGCAGAATAGAAGGAAAGCACTTCTCCGTAGAAACTTTCATCTCATCGTTGTCAATAGGAAGTTCAGTGTGTAGAAGCAGGTCACACAGAAGGTTTTAGAGTTGAGAATGTGCTTGTGCAGATGTACGAGGTAGAAATTAGCGCTTACCATAACACGGTCTGTTTTCTTCACAGAAGGAAAAAGCAGCAAATGATAAAAAGGAGGACAAAAAGGCAGCAACAAAAGGGAAGAAAGGAGCCAAAGGCAAAGATGAAACTAAACAAGAGGATGCTAAAGAAGAAAACCACTCTGAAAACGGAGATACCAAAACTAATGAGGTACTTTAGCTACAGTAAACACGGGAATAAACACAGATGTATTGGTAATACATCTGCAGGAGCTAACGATTTGGCCTCCTTGTCAGAAGGGGGTGTGTTTCACTGCCGTCCTGTAAAGACAGACCAGCTGCAGTATCTGCACAGGGCTACTCCCAGGGAGAGCCCGAAAGAATAGTGTTCTCCTTGAGCCTCATTCCTGCTGTGTGATAGAGCCCTTCCACAGGTGGCCCGTGCTATCATAGTGTCCCTCTCAGGCTTGGCACAAGAGCAATGCAGAATATTTGGGGAACAATAGAGCTCAGTAAGATTGCTATCCAACCCTGAGCTGACTTTGCATATCCTCTCTGGACTGCTGGATTGCCTCTTCTGCTCAGCACGGGTTGGTACTGTGCCAGAAATCTGGTTTTAAGTTTTACACAATTCTTTGAAACAATTCTTCGCCTCAGAACAATTCAACAAGAGATCTGCAAAATAAACTTGGTCCTGTCTCTTGATCTGCAAGCCTCTTTCTTACAGGTTCTTACCGTATCAGCTACTTACCTAAGAGCTGCCATTTGCTAGGACTAGCTACAAGCTTCAGTCAGCTCCTGATGGCCTTTCCCCAGCAGATTTCTTGCTGCTAGTAGAAGCACAACATTTGCTACGGGCTCCCTTTGCCCCTGTAGGCACAGACTAGCCTGTTGTATTCTCTGTTGCTTCTGATTTACAGTGATCTCTCTTCGCAAGTTGAGTATCATTATCCAGTTAACGGGTTGTTTATTCTTTCATTTTAAAGCTAATTCAGGAGCTTCTTTGCTAAAAATTAATATGGGGCTAATGCACTTCAAAGGATCTTTGATAGGAGCTTTGCGATTTTGATGTGTCGACTTAAAAAGTAATAGCAGACATTTTAATAGAAAACAAGGGAGAACCAATTTCCCTGAAGTTTGGACAATAGACAAGTATTGTGGTTTTATGTGTGATTCCCACACTTCCCTGTGGCTGACAGAGATGAGGACTTGAACTTTCCCTAGCATACGGCTGATCCTAACCTAAAATGTGCTGTAAACTTCCGCCTCTTCGGAGGCACTCAACATTCCAAAATTAACCCGATCATCAATTAATACTCAATCCGTGTTTTAATTTTTAGGATTCTCAGCCGACAGCTCATTGCGTTGATGTTTTCTGTAGTGGCTGTGCATTCTTGTCTATCTACACAAAATGTTGTCCGTGTCTGTGCTGACAAACTAGTCTCTCTTTGATGCTTGTTCGAATGGAATCCGATTAGCATTACGAATAATATTTCTATTCTTCCCAAACACTTTTATAGGCACCAGCTGCTGAAGCATCTGATGATAAGGAAGCCAAGTCCGAGTAATGTTAACCCTGCCCTATATCTCCATCATTTGGTATCCGTACCTCCATGCTGTATTGTTAACAGAGAGGAATATTTTTATCAACTATTTTATAAATGCAGGTTTTTTTAGCATGAATTTAATTATGGAACATCTTCATCTCGGTTACTTGGGAATTAAATCCCTAACAAACAAAACAAAACAAAAGAAAAAAAAAATCATTGTTTTTAAATTTTGTGATTGTAATAGTTTGTATGGTACATGGAAAGAATAAGTGGTGGTAGCTTTTGACTTCTGTCAGTGTGTCCCTTTTTGTGTAAGTCATGCTTACAGACTTCAGATTTTAATTTTTCCCTTGTATGTGTTGTATGGTTTCTTAAAGTGGGGAGGTCTCAAAACAAATAACCGTGTTAAACATTCCAGTGGTTCTGTGGGTTGCTTTTATAAAGAAGGTGAGCTATTTTCATGAAAAACCTAAGAGCTGGAAATCTGTTGTTTCCCAAATGTAATTTTATTTTGTCAGTTTTGAAAAAAATAAATAAATAAAAGTGTAATCATGTTTTTAAATGAAATACAAACATTTCTTTTAAGAGGGCAGGTTGGTTGTATGTACCCACTGTTAGGAATTTTGCTGGATTTATCTTAATAAAAAAGACTCCTCAAAAGCTGATTGTGGTTTGTTGCTTGTGCTGCAAACGTAGTGCTGGAAAGCCCCCGCATTCCAGAAGAGTTGCAGTAGTACCGAGCTCCGGGCTGAGAGAACCGGTGCGGCTAGAGAGCCCTGGGCCACGGCAGGGTTAGGGCTTGGGCCCCTGTCCTCTTCCGTTGTGTCAACAGCAACGACGTTACGGGCCAGCCTCGGCAGCCGAACGGGAAGGGACGATTTCAGGGCTGGCGCGCACCGGCTGGGCGCCTCAGCCAGCGCTTGCGGATGGACGCTGGCCTTGTCAACTCCTGTTGCTCACTCGAGTGAAGGTGGGGTGTTGGTGGTGCCCGGTACGCCTTGAGCATTGTTATTGTAAATTCTGAAGGGTATCGTCTGGCTTTCTTTTTTAATTGCCTCAATATTTAATGGATAATCATCGATAATAAATGAATTAAAATTAATTATGATTTGGGGGGGGTTTCTTTCCTCTTCAAAGTATTGCGGAAGCTTAGAGACCACCACGATTACATCGAACTCTTACTAGCGTAAAATACTTCTCTCTTGACAGAGGGGCGTTCGTAGCCCTGGTTAAAGTGCATACTTCCATAACTGTTGTTTATAGTTTTCTTTTTTAAACGTGTATTACTCACTGAATATTTTCTTGGACTCGCTTAGCTTCTCCTAGCATGATAACGTCTGTGTACAGGAGTGCTTTCCATTAAGGCAAGCTTCATTATTCTGGGAAATGACAGCTAGACTAGACCGTAGTGAAGTGCGGGTTTAGTGTGGGTTTTGCCGAGCCGTATTTTGGTTGCTACAGCTACTCTATGCAACTTTTTCAAGGACACTTCAAATTTTCCTCTTAAAGCCTCCTTTTATATAAAGTCTCTTCACACTGATGACCAAATACATCATATATTTAATAAGAAGGAAAATGTCTGCAATGCAGAAACCTTATCTTTTGCATGAAATTGTTTCGCAGCCCAGAAATGTGACATTCCGAGAGCTTGCCTGTTTTATCTCGTATCCAAAACCTAACTCAGCATCTCAATGCATCGTGTCTTGTATTAAACCTGTGTCTCAGGATCAGTACCCCAGGGCACTGGCTACTGGATGGTGCTTAATGCGGATTTAATTTTCAAGGCCGAAAGCACTGGGGATTTTTATTCCTGCTGCACCACTTTCCATTCTGTAGAACTGCTCTATAAAAGCGGCAGGGTTAACTGAGCTAGATCTTCCTCGGCGGTAGAGGTGGGAGAGTGTTTAGGGGCCTTTTCCTTTGCAGTATATTCCCTAATCCAACGCAGCCTTCATGCCGTGACTTTCGGGCGTACTCTGTAGTCTGTCCTGCAGTGAAAACTGATGGAGAGAAGTAGCCGGAATCCCTTGCCTGGTGGAAGTGTGGTGAGATGTGGGTAAAACCAGGGAGGTTCTGAATGTCCCGGTTCGGAGACAATCCAGCAATAGTTCAGATGTCAGCCTGATACTTTTACACGTAAAAACGATTCACTGAATTTAGCCTGCTTTTGAATAATGAAAGATGACGAACAAGCACAGCAGCTTTGGACACATGGTACAGTCAGTTTTTGGGTCTGACTGACTGCTGCTTGAAGTCGATGAGAAATACCAACGGCCCGTACCGCTTCAGGGAGAAAAAATGCATATTGGAGTGAAATGTTTAATACTTGCGTGTTCCCCCCACCCCCGGTGGTTTCTCTGAAAGGCCTTAAAATAGCAAATCCAGTTCTGCAAGGAAGGTGAGCTCCTTCTCCAAATCTTGGTACCGTAGAACCGTTTCTCTGTGGCCTTAGCCTCCAGTCAGAGAGCATTTCAAGCATTGTTATTTAAATAGCAGCAGACGCGATGAATATGGTTGGTATTTTCTTTTTAGCGAAGGGCTCGTCCATGTGCCAAGGTATAATCAGCCCATCATACGCTAATTGAGGTCATTCTGTACGTCGAGTCATGTTTCTCCATTTTAATATGGAGGTTGTCACACAGAAACATACAATTGAGTGTTTGGTTTTGTTTATTTCTTTTTCATCCAGCGCCAGGGCGAGAGTTGTTAATTCTATAACTATTGTTACAATCAGATTCCTGTTTCAAATAAGTACAGAAAATTGCTTGAGAACTTTTCAGACAAACCCCCTTGCTCCAATTCATAACTTTTCTGAGCAATGGGGTATTGAGCGAGTTGCACAACTAAATAGATTGCCTGCCCTCTGCCAAATCCCCATCTGATGCCTAGATGAGGTCCTGATGTCTAGACACTGAATCAAAGGCTAGCTCCACGTCAGCTCACAAGCTTTGCTTAGTTTATGGTTGTCCGAAAAATAGAGGTTTCGAAGGGAGAAGCCTTTTCCACTGACGGGTCAGTTGGGTGTACGTGCGCTCAGGTTTAGCTGGAGTATGCGGAGAAACGACCTTCGCCGAGGCCCTTGGCTGGCTGCTGAGCAGGGCTCCGGGTGCCAGCAGTACGCGTTTGCCTACGCCGATGCTGGTTACGAAAGATCCATGGAATTGCTAGGCGGGCAAAGTCGGCTGCGGGAGTTGGATTATCGTTACTGACCATAATAAGTACAGGCCGTAGATGATGGCGAACAGATTCATGAGTCTGAATATAGGCATGGTCCTGAGGTGGCAAAATGTTGTTTTTAGGTAGGGGAAGAGATGTACGGCGAGGTCGGCAGCAACTTGCAGAGGTGAGATGCCCGTATAGCTCGTCAGTTATCGGGCAAGATACACGTACAGCTGCTGAGGTGGATTTTGCAGTGAAACCTGGTGAAAGGAGGCAATATTGCTGGTCGTAATGGTTTAGATACTCGTCGTCCTTTGAGGTAGTTTGACAAACCTTATGGCCTGTTTAACAAGCAGCCTGTGAGCACTACCGATTTCATTTAGTAGCAATCGTTGGACCAAGCACGGCTCTTCGCGAGGATTTTTGCCTTGTCATTCTTGCCAGGCTCGGTGCATGAATGTGACTCATGATGTAACTTTTGGTGCAGGCTCCCGGTGCAGCACGGGGCTGAGGTAACCTCAGGGTGCCTTAAAAGTTCTAGAGAAAGTACTGAGACTTCCCACTCCTCGCAATAATGCGTTCTTACAGGATCTTCAACAGACCTTGGGCAAGCATTTGCTTCTGGCTTTGTCGGAACGATGAAAGGCTTAGAAAGACCCTGCTCACCATCCTGGAAAGGGGCTTGAAACAAAAGAAAGCCGTCTCAACCCCACGAACCACACACAGGGAAGGCTTTTGTAGGTACATCCTGCAGCCACCTTCGCTCCTTTGAATGAAGTGACTGCATGCAAAAGCCAGCAAATCTGACGGGTCTGATTTTCAGATCAAGAGCAACTCCCTGGTAGTTAATGGAGTTACATTGGTGTTAATCTGATGAAGTAGAAAGAAAATTGAATCCCCTGAATAGAAACGGATGGCTCTTCTTTCTAATTGTCCCAGTGGTGATGTTCCTTCCCCAGGCAGCTGGCGTGGGAGCCCCTGCTCTGAAACCTGATGCCCTGGACGGGCTCCAGAGAGCCGAGAACATCCCTCGGGCCCCACCGCTGCGTGGCTTTCGAGGAGCCTCTCTCATTTTGAGAGAACAATGTTAACGTGGCTTCTGGCCAGAGACCGTCCCGGTGCCTGAAAGAGGGGAGCTGGTCACAAGTGAGCGCGGAGGTGGGTGACCGAAGTCGTCGGTGCCTCAGTTGGCCACCGTCCCCTGCTTTTGGAGGAGTGCGATTAGGATCGGGCTTGGGGCGACTCGAGCAGGGGATGGGGAGAGGGCCAGTGCGCTGCTCCCGCACCCTTCATCTGCCCTGATTTAGCTACCTCTGCCAACGCTGCTGGAAGAGGACAGCGCAGGGCCGGCGGGAGAGGATCTCGGAGGAGCGAAACGCTGCCTTCCTCCTGTGCTGCCAGCAGTTCGAGGGAATTGCTCGAAACGTGTCAAATGGAAATACGCAACCGACGTCCGAATGGGTTAGCGTGAACTTTGGATCGATGTGACACCTGAAAGCAGTGAAACGAAGTAGGTGCTTATGTGATATAAAAGGAATAAAATCGCAAATTAGAAAGCTCTGTTTCTAAAAGAGTGGAAATCAAATTGACACCATAATGCTCTCAAAGGCATGTTAATACAATTGGACACATCTTAAACGTTTCCAGACATTTTTTAAAAAAGGGGGGAAGCATAAATAACACAGGCAAAAATGCTGTATTGAAACCTAAAAATAGAGTGGTCAAGATTTAAACCAGGTTCATCTCACTGGGAATAGGAAATTCATCCCTCCCTAGGAGAGCCCAGCTTCGTTTCACTCCTCAGCCAGGCTCCCCCGGAGCAGTGACGAAGCTCAATTCCCTCTTCGAGCAGACGCGAGGAGTGCGCAATGCAGAGGCCGTCCCAGAGAGGCGCAGGAGCTCCGGCGGAGCACTCCTGGGGTGAAATTTCTAAGGAATTGTCCCAAATTGGCGATGCCTCCCGGTGCCGAGGCACAAACCGCTTCTCCCTCCCGGCGCCGGCGTCCCCAGCGCGCAGCCGGTGGGGGCCCGTACCCGCGTGCGGTCCCAGGGCACGGCTTTCTGGTTTGCCTCCCTCCCGGCCAAGCGAGGTGCGTTGCTTTTGTTAGGCACGAAGGGTAGCGCAAGCCCGGAATTCGCAGTCAAAGCTGCTTGGAAGTTATCTGAGAGCCGAAGTCCAGAAAAATCGCCAGGGTTTTGTTTGTTTAACATTAACGATTCGGGGAGGGGGTGGAACTACATTTCTCGGAGCTAAAACCAGATGTGAGACATCTTAGCCACAAAGCTTTCTGGTTCTCCTCTGTTTGTTTTCCCCCGGTAAGATAAAAGCAACTGCAGAGAAGGTTTAGATTGCGGCAACTCTCGGATTTCATCCTGGCTACGAGGGTGCTGGCAGATGCTGCTCTGCGAGACCACAAATGAGCTTTTTTTGTTTTACTGATACGGAGGCTGCCATGCCCCATGGCACGCGTCTTGTAGTTAGAGGGAGGCTGTCGCTAAGCCTAGGACTGAGCCTCAGCTTCCCAGCCAGGCTGAAAGTTCCCTTGATTTGATTTTCTTCCTTCATATAACCGTATCTACCATCACAGAGGTGCCGGCCGTAACTCCATCGCCAAGTCGCGGTTCCATTTTGCACTGAAAGCATCTCCGCTAAGCAGGGAGAGGCTGGAGTCGCCACTCCAAGCCTCGACAGCCCAGTCCAAGGGAAACCCTGCAGGATCTGCCTTCCCCTAAGGCAGCCTCCTATAAATCTTTTCCATGCTGCAAACAGAAGTTTGCAAATCTAGGCCAAGCTTTCCCTGCTCCGGTTTCACCACCCATGCTGTTATAGACTGGTTATATCAGCGTAGCTCTTCGGAGTGAACGCTGACTCCTCTGCTCTGTGTTTATGCCTGTGTAGCCCAGTGGCGTCCTCCGCTATACCTGGAACTTTACCCTGGGAGTAATTAAAATAATTAACAAGTGTAATTAACTGTTGGAGAGTAAAGGAGAGTTTTAGCACATTATATCAGCAACAATTAAATAAATTACCCTTTTTGTCTTGCAAGGAATTGACAGACGGAGGGGAAAAAAGGAGGAGGGAGAAGCACAGACTCGTGCAGTGGCACGGAGAAAGTGAATAGGGGTCGATGGCTCTTGTGTTGGAAGACAAAGTGAACAAAGAGGCACCAAATGAAATTACCGAGCGGCAGATGCAAAACGAACATATTTCACACAATGCGTAATTAAGCCATGGAACTCATTGCCCAAATGGATCCCAAAAATCGTAATGGTTTAGTAAGTGATTAGACAAATTCTTGGAAGAGGACCCAGCGGGGCTGTTGAACACAAAGACACGTCCCCAGTGCAGGACGAGCTGAAGTCACAAACCTTGGGAGGGGACGTGAAGCCGTCCCCTGGCCCTGCCCTGCCCCACCACCGCCGGCGGCGCTGGAGGCACGGGGACACAGCCCCGTGCCTTTGGTCCGAGCCCTGCCGGCTGCCCTCCTGGCACATCCACAGGCGAAAAGCTCGCCCGCTGTCAGACCACGCGTGTCTCTGGCTGTCGGTGGGGACAGACAGCCAGCAGTGGCTTCAGCGTGGATGTAAGCGAGGTACTGTAGGCTGGCGGGCTGCTGCGCGCATCCCTGCCAAGCCCTGTGCTGCTAAACCTTGGCTTCTCAGCAGCCAAAGCCAAGGAACACGGCTGCTGCCTACGCGCCCCCGCCGCAAGCGGTGCCCAGGAATCTGATACTCCACTGGAGCTGAAGCAGGGGCTCCTCCTAACCCCCCTCATGCAGGGGAGGATGCACGGGAGGAAAAGGGCACCCCATTCTTCTGCCCCTTGCAAAGCTCCTTCTCTAAGTGCATCCCCCCAGGGTGGCAGGTTCCCTTCGTTGGCTGCTGTTGCGTAGGCTGAAGCTGAGTTGAGGGCCGCCGCTGGGGCGGAGGAGGGTGGTCAGGGTACCCAGCTCTCATTGCTGCTCGATTTGGGCTCCTGAAATATTTCCAACCCCTTTTTTGGCCCATCTTGACTATAAATCTTTCTAGCTTCATTTAGTGCTCTAGCCTCTAGGTGGTGGTCATGTCTGAATATTCTTGTGCAACTGCACTGCAAACATAACTTGATAATCAGGGAGGACCGGGGGAGTTTGAGGTTAATCAGCTGGCCGGGGGTGTTGACAGCGCTGTGCCGGGAGCACGTACCGCAGCTCCCGACGTTTGTGGCCAGGGCATCGGTGTATTTAGCGCCCGGTCACCGGGTGCTCCGCTGTCACCAGCGGCTCCACAGGGTTGGGTGACGTGGTGGGAGCCCCTGTGTCCCAGCTCCCCCAGCAGAAACACCCGGTGAGGCTGCACAGGGGCAGCAGAGACCACCAGCCCGGCCACGGTGTGAGCTGGGGCTGCGAAGGAAAATGCATCCGCGATTCTCCCCGTCGCTTGGAAGCGCAACGTCCTTGCGAGAGCCTGAACCCTCCGGGGTGACAGACGCTCCTCCCTGCCCTGCCCTGCAGCCTTTTTGTCACAGAAACTTGGGGTCTGTGTGTCCCCATCCTCCGGTCCCCACTGTCGGGGACCAGAGGCCGAGTTTCGGGCCACCAGCCCACTTCCCCTTGGGATGTGGCAGAACCTGCGGACGCCGGCTGGCGGGTACCCAGCAGGGTGCCCACACTTTCCTGCTGCCCCCGTGATGGGGACAGTGGCTCGGGCCAGTCCTGCAGTGGATAAGAAGCAAGCAAGCACTCTTGTTTCATTTTGCACGTCCCACTTACAGAGGTACGTGAGCTTGGAGGAAAAGAAACCGTAGAAATCCAAGCTACGAAGATGAGTTCATCGCTCTGCGGCAGTCAGCTGAAGTTTCTCCATCAGGTTTAATAAGGTGAGGAGTTCATTCTCTAAATCTTTGTATAAATTTAATGTGCTGGATAAACGGTGATAGTTATTATTTGTAATGAGAACGATGGAAAAGCGGGCCAGCTGAGCAGCGAGGCCGCAGGCTCATCATGGAGGACATGGAAGTTAAAGCATAGCAAAGCCCCCCTGGTGCCCTGCTCTTCTCCCAGAGGTTTTCCACCTATAGCAGGTGGAAAGCAGCACCTGTAACTTGCTATAATTTGAAATCTAAGTAGGATCATACGGAACCATCCTCAATCTACTGGTTCTGCTTCAAGTGTGCCAGTTCGGCTCAGCAGCCTTTTTTGATTGCAACCTAATGCCTCTCGTACGGTCCAGGTCTCATAAATAGATGTGTTTTCTTCTAATCTCTTCCTTGGACGTTTCAGTCAATGGGCATCTGTAACCGACAATGTCAAGGCAGGAAACTTGGTCCTGCCCTGGCTGGTTAAATGTTGGAAGCACCGTACCCTCTGCCATCCCCAGGGCTCCGGCTGCAGAGCCCATTCACTGTAACAGCCACTACAGCACTCGCTGATCTGGTTTGATTTAGTATACCTCTTATTTATCTTCTAGGATTCGCATAAAAGAAACTTCTTTAATAAAACAGTGACCATCCAGGAGCTCAAAGAGAAAAACATAAGGAAAAGGCTGTTGTAGAATGGTCTCTTGCACGTCCAGCCCCGCTGCCTCGCGTGTCATGGGAAATTTGTCCATCTGACATGAAAACATGGTCAGAATCATTCAAAGAAGAGAATACAGCTCATCTTTCATTAGCGATTTATTTTAAAGATCCCTATCATCGCCTTAAATGAACTGCAGGTGCCAACTTGCCAAGCTGTCCTTTGATCTTGGGAGTCAGCTTTGTCTCGTTTTCCGGAGAAGCAGCTTCTATTTTCACGTCCCCAGGGAACAGTTGGGACCCCCACGAGTACGCGGGCACTCGGCCCCGTAACTGGAGGTGTGCAGCCTGGTATCTGAGCATTCAAAGCTGCAGTTAATGGGAACGAGGAAGCCGAGCCTTGCACCAAGAAGAGCTTGACATTACGTAAACTGGGCTGGAAACGATCTGCGCTGAAATACCACGAGGTCCTGCAAGAACAGCCTAATGAAACCCAGAGCAGTAAGCGCTGGGAGTCCTAGCGCTGTTAGCTACGAACGACCAAAACAAAACAACCATCTTTCTTTCATAATTCTCGGCGTGCAGCTGCGAGCCCGGCGGTGAATTCGGGGCAGCTGGTGTCCTGCCGGCGCCGGGCTGCCGTGAGCCAGGTCCTGCCCGCCGCTGCCGTCTGTGCGAGCACGGCGTAGAAACCTTATCTGGAAACAACCGGTTTGAAGGCGTTGGGGCACACGTGCCGATGGCTGGAAGGAGTCCTGCTTTGGGTTTGCAGAAGGGGCCCCGGTTTGTGCAGAGGTCGGTGGCGGTTGCTTGTGTGCCGTGGGCAGCTCCTGGAGACGTCGGTGACGGCCATGGTGCCAATCGATAAATTAGGAGGGCTCTACGAAGGCATCTCACCAGCACATTTTCTAAAAACAAAATATATTTTATGGAGCGGATAATAATTGCTCCATATATCTTTTACAGCCCATGGGGTAGGCTGTGCACACCTTGAAAATCATCCAAATGCAGGTTTGGACAGCCAGCAGCCCCCACCGGCTTCGAGCCATCGCAGGACATCAGGTGAGGAATATGTGCTGTAGAAGCTCCCCAATTAGCGCACGTATTGATTAGGGCGTGTGGTTGTAATCTACGGGGCCAATACGCCTTGTTTCCAGCGGCTCCGGCTTTGCAGCAGGGTTTCTGCCAAGGACGGAGTCGTGCCTTCAGCCTGGAGAGCCTCGTGCGGGTCGCAGACCCCTCAGTGTTATGTGGATCACTGATGCTTCGCCTTTTATCCGTAGAAAGCTCCAGTCATAACCTAAAATGGCTTTACAAACATGATTCAGTGCTGTTACCCCTGGTTTTAATCCAGGAGAAGTGCCCACGCGTGCACACATCGGGAGCCTCCTTGGCCGCATGCGTGAGCCGGCTGGGAGGGATGTGCCTGTTCCCGGGCACCGGCTGACTTCGGCGCTCACCGACCACTGTCCATCGGACTTGTTTGAGCAGATATTTTGTTGTGGCAAAAAAAATTGCCTTTTGGATTTTCCCCTCCCATATTTCCACGTTCCCTGCTTGGCCTCGGCTCATCCCATCAGGAGCACCGGTGCTGCGGGAACAGCAACCACCCCCCAGCCACGTGGGCTCCCCGCCCTGGCTGTCATTCCCAGCCCCGTCCCTAACGTCCTGCTGTGACCTGCTGGGCGCTGCCCTCGCTGCCCACCCCTGGCACCCATCCCCTCCCCCGCCGGACCCGAGCCGAGCCGGGAGCCCAGCGCCGGCTCCAAAGCCTCCCAACCTCAGCATGGGGGGTGCCCCCACGAGAGCAGCAATGTGCCCGTCGGTACAGCAGCAATGGGCGTTAGTTACAATATTTTATTTATAGGTACATATAAAAACATAAATATATTAAAAATACATACAATGTGGTTGTAGGCCACATTCTTTAGACCAAGCGTGACTCCGTGGTGGGTGCTGAAAGCCCTGTGTGACGTCCCCGCACCCAGCTGCCCCCAGGGACTGCGCGCCCTGGGTGGCCCTCGGTGCGGGTGCCCCTGGGTGCCCCCGCAGCCGCTGCCGCGTCGGCGTCTGCCCCGTGCCGGCCCCCCTCTCCCCCGGCGAGGCCAGCCCGCGCCAAAGCCGGCAGTTTTGGTTATTGCCCAGTCGGAGCCCTCCGCTCTCGGGCTCGCTTCAGTCAAGATCTGCATGACAAAACCACCGGCTCGAGCTCATTTTGGTGATCGCTTGCAACAGGAACATTACGACTTTCATCAAAAGCGTGGATGATTTTAGGGTCTAGGTTTTAATTCATTACAGCATTGGCTGACAAAGCTCATGACATCATCTGCTTGGAAGAGAAATTCTCTGCAGCTGCTTGTGTGGTGCGAGGGGTTTTGTTTCAAAAATAAGACAGATTTTTGTTTCTTTCTTTCAGAGCAATTTTCCTCCCAATTGCTGGAAAACTGTATGCTAAAAGGCTTCAAAAGTGGAAGGGAACAGGGCAGCGTGCAGCAGTTTGAGCCATTCTTTTTTATTATTATTATTTCCTTTCCAAAGACCTGGGGCGGGGGGGGAATAGCCCCATTACCCCACGCATCCAGCGCGCCCAGCCAGGCGTGAAAAGCAAAGCCAGTGTCATGGCAATGGCAGATGGCACGAAGCAGGAGGGAGGGCTCCGGCCCCGACCTCCGGACGGACCGCGCTCCTAATTAGCTCTGGAGCAGAGAGTAATTATACCTGGAGGTAAGGGAGGTGCTCGCTTCTCCTCGGCGGGCGCTGGAGGGGAGGGCCGGGCAGGGATGGGGTGCGGGAGCGGGGCTGCCCCGGGGCTGGCCGGGGCCGGAGCCGGAGCCGCCCCCACATTAATGCTGGGAATTCATTTTCATCTCGCTCAGCCCTCCCGCGCTGCCAGCGAGCAGGGAAGCTACGCCAGGACTCCTTCTAGTTCTCCAAATGACCATAGGCTGCATAAAATGCAATAAAACGTGGCGTTGCAAGGAAATGCTGATGGAAGGGAGAGAGGCAGCGTCTGGACTCTGTGCCGATGGCATTAAAACGTGACACGCTCAATTATTTAGCATTGCAACAGCACCTGATTATTCTGTGCACTGACTTGAACTACCCCAATGCCAGAGCTGTACCTTTTCTTTCCTCCTCGTCAGTTGTCTTAGAGTATTTTCTTATGCTAGATAACCTCGTTTCTTTTAATCCACTTTCCTTGGTTTGCTCTGAAAGAAGCAGTTGGAAGCAAATTATTTTTGTTGCTGTCCGAATGGGTGCAAAGCTCTTGCAAAGCGAGATTTATACAGTGAAACGCACGCAGAGTCCTATGAAAAAATATTAAAGTTCTTCATTCACTGTAATCAAAATCCATCAAAATCGGGAAAATCCATAACCTGGTAGCTGTGTGGCGCTGCATATCACCACTGCCCTTAGACTTCACCTCGAAAACCGCAGTTAATGGCAGCAGGACCCCCGAGCAGGGCGAAGCGACGCGCTCCCACATCCAGCCGCTTCCAGGCCCAGCAAAGTATTTTCTCCAGGGTTGTCCTTGGGAGCAGCCCTTTCTGCAGCAGCACCAGCAGAGCTTGCAGCAGCCCCTGGGCTTTCCAAGCCCCGGATGGGGCAGGGGCTGGCAGCCCTGTGCAGCCCCGAGGACATGGTGCGGGTGAGGAGGGCGGCAGCGGGGAGGCGATGCCCTTCCCCGGTACAGCTGCGCCCACCCAGCACCCAGAGGGGTTAACGCTGGACAGGACCTACCTGAAAGGAGGTTACAGCGAGGTGGGTGCCGGTCTCTTCTCCCAGGTCTCTCACTAGTGATAGAACAAGAGGAAATGGCCTCTTGCCCAGGTGGCCAAGGAGGCCACCAGCCCCCGGGCTTGTGTCAGCACTGGTGTGGCCAGCAGGAGCCGGGCAGGGATGGGGCCCCTGTGCTCGGCCCTGGGGAGGCCCCACCTCGAATGCTGGGCTCAGGTTTGGGCCCCTCGGGACAAGAAGGGCCTTGAGGGGCTGGAGCGTGTCCAGAGAAGGGCAGCGGGGCTGGGGCAGGGTCTGGAGCACAAGTGTGCTGGGGGGCGGCTGAGGGGGCTGGGGGGGTTTAGCCTGGAGAAGAGGGGGCTGAGGGGAGCCCTTCTCGCTCTCTGCAGCTGCCTGAGAGGGGCTGGAGTGAGGGGGGGGCTGGTCTCTGCTCCCAGGTCACCAGTGACAGGACGAGAGGGAACGGCCTCAAGCTGCGCCAGGGGAGGTTTGGGTTGGAGATGAGGGAACATGCCTTCCCTGCCAGAGCGGTCAGGCCCTGGCACAGGCTGCCCAGAGAGGTGGGGGAGTCACCGTCCCTGGGGGGTTCAAAACCTTGTAGACGTGGCACATGGCTCAGGAGGCCTGGGGGTGCTGGGTTGGGGGTTGGGCTTGATGATCCTCGAGGTCTTTTCCAACCTTAATGATCCTGTGATTCTCTCCTATGACTCTATTCTATTCTATGACCTGGCTGCAGGCTCCCTCGCCCAGGGTCGGAAACACCTGCCAAAGCTCAGGGAGCTTCTGGCTTAAAGATTTCTGGTTCCACTTAAAAAATACACCGTGTTTATAGTCCTCTTGCTTTCAGTGGAAACTCTGACAGCAGAGTATACCCAAAGCTCAGGAAGCAAATAAGAAAGGGAATTGAACTTCTATTCTTTTTTTTCTTCCAAAGTACAGCTTAAACCCCACGACTGGCGGGAGCTCACGATTTGGCTCCGAGTGCTGGGGCCGGTGTGGCGGAGGGGCAACGCTGCAGCTGGGCAGGTCCCGCACAGGGGGCCGCCGCCGGACACAACGCTGGGGTCCCGCACGGAGCTGCGCTCCGCGTCCTGCGGGGGCTGCCGCCGCCTGCCTTCCCGCTGCGCCTCCCCGCTCTGCGGGGAAAAGGGCTTTGCTACAGAAACTATCGCTGGGCTCTGAATGCGGGGTAGGTGCTGGGGAATAGAGTCATTCCTGCTCCAGAATAAAAGTGCAAATTGCAGCAGAGGAGTCAAAGGGGGGAGAGTTTTTCTACAGCCCCCAGCGCCCCAGGCCGTAACTTCAGGCACACCCCTTCCCCAGACAGCAAACCAGCTCATTTGGAAAAATCGCCTTCCAAAAGCTCCTGGAGCTCAGCCGGGGAAGCTGGGGGTCCCGAGCCGCCGGCACTGCGCTGGGGGGCTGCAGCTGGCGTGCGGGGGGGGCTCGCCCACGTTGCTTGGTGGCTGCCTTGGAAGCACAGAAACACTTCAGCAGCGCCTCCATCCCCGCTGGCCTCCCACGAGCCTTGGGGCTGAACCAAAGGGAGGGCAAAAAAAGGTAGGACTTGTTTGAGAGGCCTAAACACCAGCTGGGAAAAAGCCTGAGGCTCTGATTTCCCTCTCTGGGTTAGTCCTGGTTCCCCCACCATCGCGGTCCGACCCTGGGGGATGCTCCCACCTGTAGTTCACACTGAGCATTCGGAAGCCAGGAGCAGGGCTGCTCCCGCGGGCACCCACGGGCTTGGAAAGCCCGGGGCGTTCAGGGCACTGGGACGCGCCGTGCTCCTGGCCGGCCGTGCTGGCGCCTGGGGAGCTGCACGGATGGAGCCCGCCGAGGCGGGCAGGGAGGACGGCGGAGGGGCTGCGATGAAGAAGGATCGCAGTGAGCTCTGCAGAAGGAGCTGGATTTACCTTGGAAAAGGGGCAGGAAAGCAGGGAAGAGCCACGGCTTTTTGAGGAGGGAGAGATGAGAACCTCCTTATTCTCCCCTGGAAGGAACTGAGTGAAGCAGCGGAGCATCAAGGAAGCCCTTTATTATCTTAAATGTACTTATTTTTGCGGTGGCTCATCACTGCAAAACCTCTGAGTCCAGACCCGCTTAACGCAGCTGCCTCCGCCAGCGATTCCTGCCGGGGTGTGCTGGGGTTTCTTCGGTTTTTATGAACAGGCTGAAGTTTGCCACACAAATGGGAAAAATCGTGGCTCTACGGAGCCTTCAGCACTTATTTATGCATTTACAGTCAGATGCTCCGTACCCAACGCACACAGAACGGCTGGGTTTTGCATAACGCCAGCTGCCTTTTTGCTTGGCTTAAAATAGCTGCGGCTCTGGATCTCCCATCACCCGCTGGAGCACCAGGCACATCCCTCCATCTGAATCATTAGCAAAGTCCCTGGGGATAAGTGTGGGTTCCAGAATAACATCTACCTCTTGCAGCGTACCATCCGGATGATCTCAAAATCAAATGTCACCAGACCTCTGCTTCCTAGCTGAAATGCCGGACAGCTTTTATTCCTTTTTTGTACTGGATTAGTCCTGGCTTGATGCAGGGCAGAAACAGGGCTGTGGTGCTTTCCTGTGGCTTTATATTTTACCCCATAAATACTCTTTGCCTTTGACAAGCAGGAGAGGAGCCCGACAGGACAACCCCTGTTCGCTGCCAGGGTCTGACCCACCTAGGAGCTCCCGGCGCGGCTTCAGCTCGTCCCAGTGCCCAGCCTTGCCCACACCACAGCGCGATTCCCATCAAGGTTTCCCTGACATAGAGATGGTCAAAGTTATTCGCTCCCATTTAAAAATCAGCCAGGACTATGAAAAAATGGGAACATTTCACCAGCAGTGCTGTGACTAAATCTCCATGGTCCCAACCCGGCTGGGATGCTTACGGGATGAAAAGAGCCTGGGAGAGCTTGGTATTCCCAGATAAACCACTGAATTCCCACCCATTGCTCCTATTTAATGCAGAAACAATGGCAAAACCAACCTGGCTGGAGGGAACAAACATGGAAACGGTGTTGGGACTGTTTGAATGAGATTAACACTATGTCCATGAAAATTATTAGTGATAATTAGTCCCTGCTTGTTGCCTTGAGCTTCAGATATTGATACTCTGGATCTCACATCTGTCAGAATAACTTTTAGTTATCAGCAGTTATAGGGTTTTCCCACTCCCCAGCAAATGCATATTAACTTCTGTCTTGTACGGTGCTTCTGATTCTTCATGAAAAGGGAATAAAGCCAGAGCTGACGGGCAGCGGCGCCCAGGACCGGGGCTGAGCGCGGAGCAGCAGATGGGGGGAGCCAGCGGCAGCTCCTCGCTGTCCCCAAAGCAGCCTACATCTGCTCCTAATGATGATTTTAATAGCCCGATTTATTTCAGTTACTGGAGCAGGGAATCTTAGTACATTATGTCAGATGAGTGGGCTCTTTCTTTTCCTGAAAAATAACCCCCCCCAGAAAGGGAGGGGGGCAGGCAGGCTGATTGGCACCACCGCACTAAGCCTATTTACTATACAAAGGGGATTTAACTCCAAATTTCAAGTGCAATTTAAGGCTAATGCTAAACATGAAAATGGTGCTCACATCACGCTATTAAGAAATGCGTATAAAATGCATTGGAAGTTTAAGTCGGCGATTTCTTTTCCCTCCTTACATTGAAAAACCTGCCCTGTAATTGTAATGTGTGCGAGATTGGGGGGTTTTTTAAAAACCAGACAAATAAGGGGAAGACCCAGGAACGGAGGCAGAGCTCAGCTGCCAGCCTTGCCCTCGGAGGCAGACCAGGTGTGCTCCCCGACGAACACGGGCAGCCTCCGCCACAGAAACGTCTGTTAAAGAGAAGAAACCTTCCGTGGGGGCAGCCGGGGATGCTGCCGGCCAGGGAGGACCCGCAGCTTGTTCCTGGCTTTCCTGGTTTGCCGTTGCATCGGCAGAGCCCGGAGAGCAATTAGCTTAGCCATCCCCCTTCTGGGTGTAGAGACCAGAGGCAGTTCCCCTCTAAATTCCTAACAATGGTATTAAATTTTTGTTGAACATGGTGCTTCTGCCACCCACCTTTCCTTTAGGAAAGGCACAGGACAGCAACCAGGTTTCTTTATGGGACCGGCTTGCACCGAGGCCGGGCTTGGCTGGAACGGAGCTGAGTGCGCCGGGAGAGCCCCGCTGCCTCTCGGGGAAGCTGCAGAAGAAAGGCAGGGCCAGGAAAGACAGGCAGAAATGCTTGCGGAGAAAGCGTTGGCTTGGAAAGAGACGCTTACGGAGGGATGTCGGACTTTGGGTGCAGGACCTCAGGCAGCCCCTGCAGCATCTGTCCCGCTCCCTTCCCCTGGCGGAAGAAACCCTCAGGAGCTGCTCGCTCACACCCGAAAGGGGCGCAGCCGGTGTCAGCAGGGGCCGAGCGAGCTGCCCGACGGCAGCACAGTGGGCAAGCGCTGCAGACGCACGGATGACCCCAAGGACAGCAGAGATACAGGGAAATAGGTGCTGGCTCCTTTCCAGGAGGAATGCAGGGCTTCCCAGGAGATGTCCTGCGAGGGAGACGAAAATCTCAGCCGGAGTAGAAACTTCTGAAGGGGAGATGTGCATCGGGAGACACACCACCTCGGACTGGGACTGGCGGGACGAGGAGCATCGCTGCCCGGACACGGGCGTCACTACGGGCGATCATCCGCCATAACCCGAAGGTGACGGGGGCTCGAGCGGACAGACGCAGCACCCATCTTCCAGGATGAGGAGCGGGGAATTACAGACCAGGAGCCCAACTCTGATATCTGGGAAGGTAGTGGGAAAAAATATTAAACAGTCAACATACAGAGATCCTGGAGATTAATAAAATGATAAGAAAGCAGCCAGCATGGATTTGTCAGGAAGAAATACCAAGAAAGCAAGCTGATTTTTTTTTTTTACAGGGTAGCTGGCCTAGTAGGGAAGGGAGAAGCAGTGAATGTATCGTGGCTTTTGAATGGTGTCTAAGAGCATCTTATATGGCACTGGTAAGCAAAGTAAAGAGAGGGGACGCATTTATATATAAATATATAGGGCATATCCTATAAATACACAGAGCATATATTTATAAAAAGGTGACAGGTCAAGGAGAAAATCACTGAAATCAGTGCAAGGTGCTCCTCTGAGGGGGAGGAAATGCAATAGGCAGGGACTGAACCGCTGCCGTGCTGCTGCGGTGACGTTGCGGTGACGCTGCGGTGACGCTGCGGTGATGCTGCAGTGACGCTGCGGTGACATTGCAGTGATGCTGCAGTGACGCTGCGGTGACGTTGTGGTGACGCTGCGGTGATGCTGTGGTGACGTTGTAGTGACGTTGCAGTGACGCTGCAGTGATGCTGCAGTGACGTTGCAGTGATGCTGCAGTGATGCTGCGGTAACATTGCGGTGATGTTGCAGTGATGTTGCAGTGATGCTGCGGTGACGCTGCGGTGACGCTGCGGTGATGCTGCGGTGATGCTGCGGTGATGCTGCGGTGACGCTGCGGTGATGCTGCGGTGACGCTGCGGTGACGTTGCAGTGCTCCATTGAAAGACAACAAAGAAAGCGCTCGGATACGCTCTTGTGTCCGTTTATTAAGAAACACAGAGATTCCCTTCATGCCGTCTTCACTGAAGGTCACCCACGTCAGCAAGCGAGGGGATCTCCGACCCTCCCTGGGAGGAAAAGGAAGGTGAAAAGGCCTGCACAGATCGTTACAGGGTTTGCTCCCTTTCTGCCTTCATTTCAGCCCAGAACAACACGCTCTTCCTGTTAATTGCAGAGACGACCTCAGGCCATTAACCACCTCCCACAGAAACACGTGTGCTTTATCAGGAGATCCCGCCGAGGCACTACTTGGTTCTTCGGGGACGCCGGGTCCCGTGCTGGGCGCCGCTCTGCGATGGAGCCAAGGCGAGGCGGGACGCCGCTCACCTCCTTCACGTAAGCTACCGGCATCGGGGAGTTATCGTCTAACCCAGTTCACGACACTGGTGGCATCATTTGGGGAGTTTCTTGTAGATTTGGTTGTGTTCAGTTTCGATTCTTGCTGGTGGAAAATAATTTTTTTTTTTTTATATCTGCATCGGCATCTGGTAGTAGGTGAAAAGTTCAGGAAGCTAAAAAATGAAAACAAAATAGGATCTTTTTTTTCTGTTCCCTGAAAAATAAGGTTGCTTTCCAATGCACGTTTTATTTTAAGGTGAGTTATTTTGTTGCCATAGTAATACTACTCAGGTTTTGAACCGCTACGGTTTTGGTTGTCCTCCAGGCTAGCCTTGCATCCAAGGCCCTTCCCAGAGCGCGGCGTCCCACGGCGGTGCAAAACACCTTGAAACTTCCATCTGCACAATGAAGTACCGCCGATCCGTGCCGAGGCGCGGGGTGGACGCGGGAGCCCCGACGGTCGGAGCGGAGAGCTGCGCGGGGCGAGCGCGGCCGCGGCGAGGCACTCCTCTGCCCGGGTCTTATCCTTCCTCCCCGGCCCTTGCAATAAGACTTTGAGAAGGTCGAAGATAACCCGGTGGGTTTATTAATTAGCACTTATTAACAACACTCCCCCGGCTGTGGCGCGGGCGTGCTCGGCGGCCGCCCTCCTCCGGGCTCTGACGCAGGCGAGAGCAAACCCGCCTTTGCCCCAAAGAGCTTAAAACCTCTGTAAATCCTATTTGTTGCTACACAGGTGTCTCCTTTCTTTAGTCCAAGCCTAATGAATTAATTTTATTACTAAGAGGACTGTATTAAAATAAAGACTTTAAATACGAGGGTCTGTAATGATGTTAAGAACGGTGCAGAGAAAAGGGATTCCCTGGTAAGGAAATATTTCTGTGGTCATTTGGGTGAAATGGGTTCTGTAAATGTATTGGAAATTAATATTTAATTTTCTATAGTTATATATAAATATTTAAACAAAGCGTATCATTAAGATATTAAAATATTTAAATTTAAATTGGAAATGCTTTTTTTTTGCTGTAATTCGTCTAATTAAAGCAGGCACAGCGTGCCACATATTAGCCTAAAACCTATTACATGGGTGCCAGACCATATATACGGCCGAGAGCCTGGGCGCTCGTTCCGCTGCACAGGCAGAGCAGCTCAAGCAAAGCAGTTTTAAAGGATTGCTTGGGGTTTTTTCCTTTCGTTTTTTTTTGTTTTTTTGTTTTTTTTTAATATGGAATAAACCATTTCCTGATTAACAAGTCAAGGCTACGTGCACGTAGAAGACCTGAGACCCATGTAAGCCTTCCAGAGATTGGTGCATCTGGATAAATCCAGCACGGATTAAAGGAAAGCTTTCACCGCACGGACTCTCCCCCGAACCGAGCAGGGTGCTCGTGACGCTGCCGTCCCTGGGAACAGCGGGCAGCGAACGACGAGCGCCGACGGCGGGCAGGACGGCGCGGCGGCGTGGAGGCAACGGTCCTGCGCCGTACGCGGTTCCGTTGCGCTGCTCCCTCGCCGGGGGAATTACCGAAGCAGAGCCATTCCGGGAGCGTTAGGGCCGCGGCAGCTTCTGTGGTTCACAAGATTACCCGCGGCTCTCCAGCTCCCTGATAGAAAACCCTCTGAAACGCAACGCCGCGCCTAAACACAATAGCGCTCTAGAATAAAGCCACAGCCTTAACAATGAGTTTCTTTGCTTTTATAGGTTTTAGCGAAGCCCATTGTGTTGTTTTAACACCCTTTTTTGTATTTAGATTTTTAACGTCTTTGACTGGGGGAAGGGTGGAAGGGGCAACCAATTTAATTCATTAATCCCCCTAAGCCTTGCTTAATGCAGTCACTCTGGTTTGCGCCTGAAAATTTTATAGTGGTATTTTGGGTGGTTGCAGCATTGCACTGGAAAATGTCCCATCATTTATTTTGCAGCTATTCGAGGGAAATGGTTCCCGGTGCCGGGGAGCCTCTTCATTAAATCCATATTGTCAAATGAAACAAGCTCTGCCACCCCAGATGGGGCTGGACCTCAGGGCTGCCGTGCCATTTCCTGGATAAGGTAGCTCAGAGTGTGGGTGCAAATTGCCAAAATTGATATTAAACCATGAGGAGGAGACTGTTGCCGTTGGTGAAAAATCTCCTTTTTGGCTTGGAGAAGCCAAAGAAGTCAGCTGCGGCTGACGTCAGGGTGGGGCTGCAGGGAACAAAGCGAAGTCCCCAGCTCGGGGCCGCCTGCGTCCCCCCGGGACGGTGCTGGTGCAGCAGCACGGGCCCTCCTGCCTCCCCAAACACGACCGCGGCTCACGCCATTTGCCCGCAGGGTGGATGAGACGAAAGTGCTGCAGGAGGAACGTTTCAGCAAGAGTTTTTGTCCAGTTGCTTTCTTCTCCCAACAGGGAGGGAGTGCTGCAGCATGGGCTGGTTTTCCCCATGCTCATAAGAAAGACGAGACCTTTAAAGCGTATCGAAGCGTCTCATGAGTCTCTGTGCTCTTTAAATTCCTCCGCCAGTGCTCAGCTCCCGGCATTTCTCTGATGTTTGCTTGAACCTGATGCACTCAGCCAGCAGTGAAAAAACCCACTTGTGCCAGTAGGCTAGCATCGCTCCCAATGGGATTTTTCGATGCCCCATTTAAGGGTGCACCACATCTCCCAAGGAAATGTTCCAGAAGCATCTCGGAAAGAGTCACAGCAAAGACAAAAGCACAAACACAAGGGCACGGGGGGCCGGGCCAGCCGAGAGGCAGCAGTGACAGAGTCAAGATGGGAAGAAGGGTTTGGAAGAGAGGTTGAGGACTGAAAGATGTCACCTGTAGCAAACTAAGTCACCCAGACAGGAGAAAGGAGCAAAGAAAGGAAAAAAAATTTAAGAGACTGCGATCTACTAGACTGCCACAGAACCAGAAGAGAGAAAGGTGCCCAGAGAGACGTCAGAAAACACACAGAGAGAAGAGGATCCTCCACAGGAAAATGGCAGGACTCTTTAGGTGTAACAAAGAATGTGGGGAATAAACAGGAGATGCTTTTTTCACCTCTCCAATCTGTGCAATTGCCTTCCACAGTTATCTCATTATAATCCAGCGACAAGAAATACCTTGGGGAAAATCTAGACCTGTCTTCAAAATTCTTTTAAAGGATTCTGTCTTTATGGCCACCATTTGCCTCCACAGCTTCACCTCACACCTCCTGGCCTTGCGTGTTATTTTCCACCAGACACCAGCCCAGCACTCAGCCACGCAGAACTCAGGGACTTGACAAACTCTGAAGAAAAACTCTTTTATTTGGCATAAAAGAAGTGAAAGGGAACAGCCAAAAAGGCAAGTACTTGCAGGTGTTGAAAAACACTTCACCAGAGATGAAATTAAATTAGTCCTTCAGTCAAGAAAAGCTTTAAGGGATCTTCCAAGAACGTAAGTCATCTCCAAATGGAGAAGTCAGAGAGCACATATTCTAGCATTCTGTATCTCAAGTCCTAATAAGTTAAGGGCAAAAAAATAAAGACAAGCGAGATTCTGAAAACTGACCTCCTGAGAATATCAGAGGAAAGACTTTTCCCAAAGAGAAGAAGCTGGAAGGCTACAGGAGAATGTGTGTGTCCACTAAATGAGGGAAGTACGAGAACTAAATGATATGTGTGGGTCACTGTTTACTACAGAGGAATCTATGGAGGTTTCCACGTTAAAGCCTTTCTTTATGAGGGATAAGATGGAGAAGTCATCCCAAACGGAAGATCACTAGAAGAGGCTTTAAACCGAATAAATAAGGGGAACAAAATGCCGGTATGGGACAGCATTTTGAGAGGTCCAGAAAAGTGCTCAAATATGAAAGTGTCAACCTACTTAACCCTAGTTTGAAAGCCCTTGTGCAAATCAGGCCCGAGATTTAATGACTAGAAGAAGTGAAACTGAACTTGGATGATGCAAAATCATGCAGACCACTACAAACACACAGGAACGGGCTCAGACCCACTACGACTTGCTGAGGAGCTCTTGGCATCACCGCACCGGCATTTTCATAGAGCTCAGAGGCAGCCGGAAGGCAAACGGACCACGAGGAATTATGAGGGAGAACATGGAGAACATAAAAACAAGTGTTGTTACAGCACTGCACGAGCCCGCGGTGTGCCCACGCGTTTCGGCCCCCTCTTCCCACGATGGGTACCCAGAAAAGGTGGAAAAACACACGGGGAGGGAGTAGCGGTCTGCAAAAATCGCCTTGTGGGGTTAAATAGAGTAGGGCTGTCTTATTTGGAAGGGATGCCTGAAAGAGAATACGATGGGGGTACATGAAGAGCATGGTGAAGGGGGGTGGCTGCTCCTTGGTTCGGTTTTGGGCTCACAGAGCCCATTTCGTTCTCCTCATCGTCAAACTGGAGCAGTGGTTTCATTAGTGACTTACAAAGTTCATTATAAACTCACACTCCTGTGGGCAAACTTATACAAGACAGTTTTCTAATCCATCATCTCGCGCAGTAATTTGCATTTAAGTTCTAATTTTTATAAGACTTGCAATGTCTACATGTTACAGATATAAATAAATATAAAAAATACCTCAAACCGTTTTTAAACTTTTTATTTCAAAACAGCAGCACTTTTAAAAACGCTTGCGAGCCCTGCGTGCTCCTTCACAAAAATAGCTAATATTTTGGTAAAACTGACAAACAAAACATATAAAAATCCTCACAACATAACAGAGAAAGGGTACGGGATACACAGGGACATAATTTGATTTAAATGATATACTTAGCTGAGGGGGCCCAGCAAAATTTGCATGTCCAGCTCTGCGGGGAGAGAGGTGATGACTTCCCAGTCGCAGCTGGACACCGTGTGCCCAGGCTGTAAGGCTCCCCGGCGCTTCCAGAAGTCAAAACCGCAGGATTGGGCCCTGAAACCCCCCAAAATCACAAACCAAACATCAAAGGGTTATTAAAAAAAAAATTAGCAAGGCTTGAAGTTGCTGGATTAGCCCCAGCAGGCAACATCAGGCGGTATTTCTGGGGCGAGAGCCCCTTTGCGCGTCGCGGCGCCCCAGACGGGCAGCAGCTGCGGCCACCCCGCGCCTGATGGGCTGCGCTGGGCAGCTGGGAGAGGCTGGGGCCAGGGGGCTCCGTCCCAGCTGGGGGGCTCCTGCGGACACGGGATCAGCATCGGGCCCTTCCACAGGGACGCAGCCGACCGCAACTGCAATCCTGACAATAACAAAACTACCCGGCCGCTTACAGCTCATAGTAATTCTCCCACTTCTAAAACTTGCGGGGTTACGAGCCCGTCCAGGTACAATGTTGAAATTCAGTGACGCTGCATATACGTACACCGAAATACGGACGTTATTTACCTGGTCCCTCCGCTTACAGAGCTGTGAGCATGCAGGCACGCAGCCTGCCGATGCCCCTTTTCATATGCATTTCATCCATATTTGGAATTTTGCATTTCTGTGTAAAACAGAGACATGGATAAACATTCGTATAATATTCAGAGAGAATTCATTTCTTTGAAAACCAGGCAAGCAATAAGTTCCCACGATTGCGGCGGTCATGTACATACCGTCCAGGCGATCGACAGCTAACACCAGTTAATGGCTGCCGTAAGAAATATGAGATATGGATCGGTCCGCGGTGTAACAGATGGTAGTTCCAGGCAGGTGGCATTTCAGGCGCTAGCGAATGGGTTTTAGGATTCTCAGGAGGAAGAAACACCATATTTACATCAGGCAGAACAAGTAATCTATCAACTTAGGTGAACTATTGTAAGATAGAGTTTAGAAACAAAGGAGAGTGGCGTCCTGACTATTTCTCAATCGCCTTTCATGTGGGATAGTGTTACGCCCGGCTCTTGGGTATGGGGCACCATCTAGAGGAAAGGTTGGTACGATGCAGCAGGGAAATTAAATATTAAATTTTTAAAAATAGCAAAAAACCTAGAGCAGATCTTGTGTAACATCTAACAGCTATTTAATCATTACTTAACAGCTGTTGTCAAGGGAGAAACCCGTACGGAGGAGGGGAACTTTGGAGACTCCTCCCGCAAGGCAGGGTGTTGATTTGCACACACGACTTCTGCTCTCAAGCAAAACCCGGGACTGTTACTATTGCTAATTATTTTGCACCTCATATTTTTTTTAGAATGAGCTACGATACCAAACTTTCCTTTTGAGGTTGCTGCATTTAGAGATCATCTTAAAGTAAACCTTGACTTTTCAACATCCGTATTGGCTTACGGCTGCTCAGTACAAGGCACCAGTTCCTAAGTTCCTTCTGAATAACGCTTAATTTTGGGTCAGTTAAACAAAACCTCGGTTTTCACTTCTGAAACCATTGCTATCCTCATTTACCACTTAGCTGCATATCAAAGGTCCAAGGTGAGCAGGACGTACGCAGAAATGTGCATAGAAGATATTTAAAAAAAAAGCTGAAAAAGCTTACCTTGCTCTAGTGTTTAAATCCAAATGGAGACAGACACCTGCGTTCCCATCCACATTTACGGCAAAGGAAAGGTACAACCCAGGCACAAGCCAGCACACCTGCACCATTCCGCTCTAAACTTTCTCTTTCTGATTTGCGACCGTACATTTCCGTCTGGCTGTGAAAAACTGCAACCGTGATTTCAGCCCACGTTAAAGCAGAAGTCAGAATCTGACTCCTCGGTGTAACGATAAATGAAGTAAGAGAGAGACACATTTACTTGGCGTTACAAGCTGACTTTGGGGAAACCCATTTAATTTTGTAGTCAGATTAAACAGGGGTGAACTCTGCTGGCTTGGATTCACTCTCACCTACAGTGATAGGATGTGACGGACCATTTTGCAGGGGAGGAACAGGCTGCCAGTAGTCAGGATATGAAAGTGCCCTCAGCACAAGCACTAGCGCAGCCCCGGCTAAGCCAGAAAGAGGCAAAAAGCTGGAAAATGGCTTATTGTTAAGTGCCGAGAGGTTTCCACCATACCAACCGGGTGGAAGCGACGGGCATTTGAATATTACTGGCAAAAGTTGTCGGAACGGGGCTTTTCAGAGGGATAAGGTGCGTCAGGTTAATCACATCTACATAATGTTAAAAGCGGTTTGGGTAAGCTAGTGGTGCAATGCAGAAGTCTGAGGCAGTTTTTCCGAGGGCTTTGTTTCACACAGGTTTTTGCTTGGAGCAACATGCACGCACAGAGGGGCTACGCCAAGAAACTGGGGACTTAGTAGTAACAAGAGATGGCAATAGGAAGGTAGAAAGGTGGAATTAAGTGAGCCTATGGAAGTGTGAAAAATGCATATACATGCATGAAACAAAAATCTCACCATCAGCCTCACCTGTGACCCACCTCTATAACCTCAGCAAGCTCTCTCTCAGAGCGATATCCTCCGAGATACTCTCCCGGTACATGTTCAGCACTTGTTATCCACCCTCTTGAGCTTTCCACGGACCAGAGAGGTTCCTGACAACCTGCGCCCTGCCCTGCCAGGAGGCGTGGGGAGAGGCAGGTAACCCTGCAAGGTCTGACGAGTTTGGCCACAGCAGAATGGGACCGGTTCCGCTCTGCGGGACGGTGTTGAGCGTGCATTTATCTAACGTTTTCTACCCCTAAAATCCTTTAAAGGCTTTTATTTTTTTAACAAGCAGCATGGAAAAAACCTGTTACAATCCAGCTTCTTCCTTAAAGCATCGCTGCTTCTGAATACCTCTGTTGCTCATTAGCAAAGATTACCACGCCAGTCAGTACGTTCTTCTTTGCTACGCGGAGCCGCCGCTGCTGTTGGCACTTACATAATAGAGCTCTGCTCTGGAGAAAGATGAATAAGCACAACCATAAAATCTTGCTTTCACTAGGAGATTTACTATCATCCCCCAGCAGGCTGCTGCGTGGATGCGGGGGATCCAGAAAGAGATGAGTCACGGAGCTGCAAGATCTGCGTGTGGCCGCAGCGTGCTGTGGAAACGGAGCTCCTGGGGAACGAAAGCTACGCTTGAGAGTGGGCATTTCTCACCAGAGAGATGAGTCCTTAAGGGGAAAAGCCGGGAGAAGCGGGAAGAGGTATTGATCACAGCCCGTATAGCAGCCTTAAGGAATAATAAAGCAACTGGGAAAATATTAACGACAGGAAGCTGAGGTGCCAGGGACTAGCAACTCGGGAAGAGGCTTGGGAGTCACTGCAGCGCAGTAAACCACAGCTGTGATCGCGCCAGAGGACTCCGGCCAAGTTACGCAACGGCTGTTTTGGGCATGACTAATGCTGTTTGTACTCGACCTGAATGCAGGATGCCCTAGTCTGCGTACCTGTACTCTGCCACACACGCGTAACAAATAGTCGGGTGATTACTAACGCGCTCCTCTCTTGTTAATGCACGAATCCATCTGAGCTGCGATGAGGGTGCAGCGTTTGCGACACGGAGCGCGTGTATTTATAAGCACTGAGGCAAACAGCATGTGGCGAGACTTCCCGTCGGAATGGTGTGGGAAGGACACAAGTGAGGGACAGATGAGCTTGCTTTGGAAACATTTTCTATCCCAGGCTTTTGATTTGAGAGTGATTTTAATTACTGTAGAAATTCCCCTCAGCTCTAGACAGGCCCTAAAAGAATCCTGTCTATTGTGGTGGTGCAGCCCCACGTGTTGCCACCCCCAAGCTCAAAGAAAAGCAAATAATGAGTGGAAGCGTTCCGTAAGGCACAGACCAAAAGAAACACGCCATATTCATAAAGAAATCTATTAGGTAACTGTTAGCACTAGAATACCCCAGGATGTGGTGCTATTAAATACTTATGGTGCTGTGTTTTCTCTCGACACAGAATTCCATTTAGCTCAGAAGGACTGATGTGTACTTTCAGGTGTATGATAAAACATCACATGTGTTCTTTTCTTTGCATCCCCGTCACACATAAAAAGATGAGCTGGTGATTCACAGTTCTAAAGACAGGTGGGAGAAAGATTACCTCTAAAGATGGTGAACATCAGCAATACTCTTTTCCTAGCTGGTAATTTATTTGAGGACTGCAGTTTTACACTGTAGCCCTCACAGGAAGCACCCGTGCTGCAGCTTCAGAGGCTGCGGTGTAACGCTGGGAAGGTGGGAGTGTCATTACTGTTGGAAAGCCACTAGATCTGGAGTTTGCAGCTTGGTAAGGCGGCACCTCACATCTCTGCTAGTGACGAGCTGATCGATGAATCTGCCTTAAAAAAGATTCCAAGAGCTACCATGGTGAGCAATTTTTTTTATATTTAAACTCTCATGAGGAATCACAGAATCATTAAGGTTGGAAAAGACCTCGAGGATCATCAAGTCCAACCCCCAACCCAGCACCCCCAGGCCTCCCGAACCATGCGCCCACGTGCCACGTCTACAAGGTTTTGAACCCCCCCAGGGACGGTGACTCCCCCACCTCTCTGGGCAGCCTGTGCCAGGGCCTGACCACTCTGGAAGTAAAGAAATCTTTCCCAATCTCCAACCTAAACCTCCCCTGGCGCAGCTTGAGGCCGTTTCCTCTCATCCTGTCACTGGTGACTTGGGAGCAGAGACCAACCCCCCCCTCACTCCAGCCCCTCTCAGGCAGCTGCAGAGAGCGATGAGGGCTCCCCTCAGCCCCCTCTTCTCCAGGCTAAACCCCCCCTAGCCCCCTCAGCTGCCCCCCAGCACACTTGTGCTCCAGACCCTGCCCCAGCCCCGCTGCCCTTCTCTGGACACGCTCCAGCCCCTCCAGGGCCTTCTTGTCCCGAGGGGCCCAAACCTGAGCCCAGCATTCAAGGTGGGGCCTCACCAGCACTGAGAACATTAGAGGATGAAGAAGAAACGAGGCCTACACAACATCCAGTTGATCTGAGCTGCTGGCACAAAGAAACAACTTCCACAGCTGTATGACGGGGCAGGCAGGCGAATACAGGTGAATTATGTGGAGCAGCTGAATGTCAAGTACCTGACTCCTCCAGAGAGCTACTGGCGCCTGGTCGAGTACCTTGAAGCGTCCTGAGAAGAGGCTGCCAGCAGGAAGGACCGCATCCTGACAGTAACAGCAAGAACAACTCTGAAACAGCACTTCACAGAAAGCCTAGTCATGAGTAGATGCTATAAATACATGCTAAAAATGAATTTATTCTTAATGTTTCAACGGCATCGATTTACAATGATTCAGCTCTTGGTATTCAAAGCATGAAGATGAGTTGTCTTTTTCTGTTTTCCACTTATGACAGTGACTGTTACGCTGCCAAGGCTCGGGGAGTTCTAGTACCAAATGCCTGGTATTTACGGTGGCAAAACACAATTTTACACTAAAGAATGCTGTCAATTCACTTAATATGGTTTAGCAACTTATTGCTAAAGTGACATAAATTTCTGGGGCTTTGACAGGATGCTTCCCATGGAAAAAACATTTGTTTCCCTTAAGAGTATCTACAGTGACTGATATCGAACCCTTCTTTCCCTGAAGAGAGCAGGTGCCACATCAATCATATTTTCATTTCCCGGACACTGGGAGCAAATAATTTTCTTTTGGCTCCTAAAGTCACCCATCGCCCCCCGTTCTGTAAGCCTGGCAGGACCACGCCCCTTGGGGCGCATCGCTGACTGTGCGTGCCGAGGCTGGTAACAGCGCGCTTCTTGGTGCAAGATGCACAAGGGCTCCTCGAAGCATCAAGGTGCTTCTCAAGCTGGCCAGCACCAGCTATCTGTACCTCGACACTTTGTCTAGTGGGTCTTTCCCTACATTTACAGTGAATTAAGCAATTTCATGAACACAGCTCAAAAAACCTCTTTCTGTACCTCCAGCACATTGCTGTATGGCTGTTCTGTACCTAATAGTGCCTCCCCTGCCCTTTGCCTACAGCTAAGCCTTTCTTAATGGAGCCAGCAGCTCTCCGCCTCCACCTTTGCACCCACCCTACCCGCCTGCCAGTGATCACTGAATCCCAGAATGGCGGGGGCTGGAAGGGGCCTCTGGAGCTCATCCTGTCCCACCCCCTGCTTGAGCAGGCACCCCCAGAGCAGGGGCACAGGGCCGCGTCCAGGCGGGGGGTGAATGTCTCCAGGGAAGGGACCCCACAGCCTCTCTGGGCAGCCTGTGCCCCTGCTCTGGCACCCGCACAGGGAAGGGGTTTGTCCTCATGTTCAGGTGGAACTTCCCATGTTCCAGCTTGTGCCCGTGGCCCCTTGGCCTGGCGTTGGGCACCACTGAAGAGAGTCCAGTCCCATCATCATACCACCCACCCTTCAGATATTTATACGTATTGATGAAATAACCCCTCAGCCTTCTCTTCTCCAGGCTGAACAAGCCCAGGTCTCTCAGCCTTTCCTCACGAGGGAGATGCTCCAGCCCCTGATCACCTTGGCAGCTCTGCGCTGGCCTTGCTCCAGCAGTTCCCTGTCCTTCTTGAACTGGGGGGCCCAAGCCTGGACGCAGCACTCCAGGTGTGGCTTCATATTTAGAAGAGGCTAATGATTCCCCAATCCCTGCGGGCGTTTTTTGTTTGGGTTTTTTTTGTGTTATATAAAACACTTATTTCCGGGCCTCCGTGGCTCTCCGTTTCCCAGCCGCTGCCAGGCAGGGGCCGCCTCAGCTCCGGCGCAGAGGCCGGGAGGGCCGAGACGGGCGGCCGGGCTCCCCCCGGGGCGGCGGCGGCGGCCGGGCCCGTAAGGGCCCAACCTCTCCCCCTCCCGTCACGGCGGCGGCGGCGGCGATGACGCAACTCCCGGGCCCCGCGCGGCCCAACCATCGCCTCCTCCACCCACACACCGGCCGGAAGCGCCGCCTGACGCAGAGCCCCGCCCCCGCTGCGTCACCGCCCCTCCCTTCCGGCCGGACCCTTCCGCCCCCCCGCCGCCGGCCGCCGCGCACCGCCCCCGTGCGGCGGGAGGCGCACCCTGCACCCCGCTCGGCCGCCGCCGCTCGGGCCGGGACATCCATGGGGCGAACGGCGATGCGATGAGCCCGGGCAGGAGCCGGACCGGAGGCAGCACCGCGCAGGGGCGGCGGGGCTCCTCCATGGGGGCTCGGCCGCAGTAGGAGCGGTGTCTCCCCCGGGGGCGCCACCCGCCACCTCCCCTCCCCCTCGGGCCTCCTGAGGAGGATGGCGACGGCGGCCGCCCCGACCCAGCTCGAAGCCGGTGGGTATCGCTGGCGGCGGGGGCTGCCCCCCTCGCCCCCCCGCCCGCCGCCCCCCGTTGTAACCGTGTCCCCTTCTCCCCTCGCCCCCCACTCCCCTTCCCGCAGAGCTCTACTACCTGATCGCCCGGTTCCTGCAGTCCGGACCCTGCAAGAAATCCGCCCAGGTGAGCGGGGAGCCGCCGGCTCGGGCCGGGGCGGGACGGGACGGGGAGGGCGGCGGGAGGGAGGGAGAGCCGCTGCGCTGCGGGCGCCGGACTCACGTTCTTTGTCTGTCCGTCCGTCCGTCTCTCCCCAGGTACTGGTGGAGGAGCTGGAGGAGCACCAGGTAAGGCGCCTGCCCCGGCGGGACGGGGACGGGGACACGGGGAAGCCCTGGGGACGGCGGCGGGGAGGGTTGGGGGGGGACGCGGCGGTGCCGGGGGTTTGCCCTGCCCCGTCTAACCCGGCCCATCGGGTCCTCCCGGGGCTCCGCCGCGGGTGCCCCCGCAGCGGCGGAGGGGCTCCTCCCCGGGGCGGGCTGGCACCGGCGGGGGGCTCCCCTCGCCCGCCCGGGGAGGGGTCGCTCGGCGGCGGGGCCGGCCGGGGTCTGACGGCCGCCTCCCTCCCGTCCCTCCTCCCCCGTCTCTCTCCCGCAGCTGATCCCCCGCCGCCTGGACTGGCAGGGCAAGGAGCACCGCCGCAGCTTCGAGGACCTGGTGAGACAACTTGCGCTCCCGACTTCCCCGACGAGCCCCCCCAGCTCCGCTCCCGGTGTCCCCCCCACCCCCAGCCCTCCCTCACAGGGCTGCGCCTCGCCGAGGCCGCGGCCGCCCCGGGGGGCGCGGAGGGGAGGGAAGGGGAGGCTCGGTGGTGGGTGCCCGGGGCGGGGGGACGGGACGCGGCGGGGGCTGCTTGGTGCTGACTGACTGCGCCGTGCCATTGTGGGGCCGGGAGGGTTATCTGAGGGCACCTACCGGGGCCCGGCCCGGCGAATGGCGCCGCGTCTTACATGCCGGAGAGCGTCGGGAGGAGATGGAAGGCGGTAGCTGATTGGTTGCGGCGCAGCGGAGGCACCGGGAGGGAGGGCGGGCTGGGGCGGGGGGCGCGGGGTGCCGGCGTTCCCCCCTCCCCGCCCCGGGCTGACAGGGCCGGCTGAGAGGGCAGGCCCCCGCCGCGGGCGAGCCGCAGCCTGGCCGAAACACGGCTTTCCGCGGGCACCCGTGGGCTGGAGGAGGCCGGCGGCAGCGGGTTCCTGTCACCGCCCGGCCCCGGGGGGCGGCGGGGAGCGGCCGGGCCGGCCGGGCGGGGGGATGGCGCACCGCCGTGCCGCCGGGCCCGGCCCCGGGCAGGGCTGCTGCTCCGGCTCGGGGAGTGCCGGCCTGCGGCGGCAAGCCCCGCGCCTCACCGGGGCGGCTGGGCCTGCTTCAATAGCTGTTAAAAAACCAGGGACTTTTTAGGACATGTGACGTCGAAGCTCTTAAATGCCTGCGAAATGTACGGAGTGGCTACTTTTGTTAGATATAAACCACATGCACGCCTGTCATTGAGGAAGGTCGGCGATCCCTGTGCGCTGCCGAGGGGCCCGGTGCGTGGGGATGGCCCTTCTCCCCTCCCGGCCCCCGAGATGCGCCCGTGCTCACCGTGTGCCAGCGGCGAGACTGGAAAGTCATTTCGGTTTGTTTCCGAAGGGTGCAGACAGCCTTGTTTTCATTTCTAGGAGGAGCTCTGGGTAATAATGTGTGGTGCTGATGTAGCACTTTGCAGCTGGAATGCTGTAAACCTAACTAATAGCTTTTATAATACTGATACACCGCATACGTGCGATCCCGCTGTCTCCTCACTTGCGAGCGGTTGAAAGTATGTCCTTGCCTTTCCCATCTCGCACAGTGCAGTGTGGGATTTTGACATGACTGTTGCTCAGACTGCTTTGTAGCTTGCTCAAGAGTTATCTTTCCACTCTAGCAATATTGTAGAACCTCAGATGCAGATGGGAGAGCTCCTTGCGTCCAGATGAGACGTTTGTACCTGCTGCCTTTCCCTCTCCAAAGTGTGTTAAGAATTTAAGATGAATGTTATGCTTCATCATACCCCTTGTGGATAATTCTGGGACTGTAGATTGAGTGAAAGACACGGAGTATGTACTGCAGTCAGTAAATCTGGATGCTGTACGGTCTTCCTGGAGAACCTGAAATCTAACTAGGGGCTGTTTGAGGATTAGCTTGTGGCTGTAGCTGGTACCTGAGAGCAATATCAACAGTGGCAGTATGAAGTCTGATTTCAGACATAGTGGTTTGGCTTAATCACTTACATTAACATCTACATTTTTTTTCCTTTTATTCTGTGGGGCACGAATAGGAAAGCCTTAACACCCCCCAGTGGTTTCGTTGTTTTTTTTTTTTTTTGTGCATTAGATGGTGGTGTTGGAACCAAATACGTTTCCTTAAAATTTCAGAAACAGGAGACAAACCGTTGTAAAGTAAGGCTTGGCATTAGTGGGAAATTGCTTCTTGCTGTATAAAATTATCCAAATTAAGAGTTTTTTTCTCTGTCTTAAACTAATCAACAGTAATCAATCCTTTTAGATTGCCTTTTTTATCTAGTATTATTTAACTGTTTGTCTTGATTTGCAGTAAGAAACAGGTCCATAAACGAATCATTACAGTTAGACAGGTTGATGCTAGGTAGGATGAACTGAGCTTCTCTCTATTAATCCTCAGAATAAAGCTTTCACTGCTGAGGATGTTGAAGAAAGGCCTTTTTTTCCCTCTCATTGCTTTGGGTTTGATGTATTTGGAACTTGGACTTTTGGTTGCATATGATTGTATATTAACCTGAACTCCTCGACTTCTATGCTAGCTGGATGTCTGAGCTTTGGGCTTAGAGCAAAGCCAGGGTGTGAAGAACACAAATAACGCTGACCTTCATTTTAATTATCTCAGTCACGTAATGAGCCAAAAAGAAATTATAGATGCTAGCAATTGGAGATAAAGGGTTTTTTCTACGTGTTTCTCTTTTTTGAACACTTACAGACAGAAAACCGAATTCAGTGACAATCTCTGCCTGGTCTGGCAGCTACCCTGGTCAGGCAGGCTGGAGAAAATCAAACCCAAGGAGAGTTTAGAAACCCAGAGAAGTCTGAGTTGGCCCCCCCTACCCTTTGTTTGCCCAATATTCTGCTTTGGCAAATCTGACAGAGTATTTTGTGTTCTAACTGCTGATGTTTCAACTTCGTTTTCCATTCTCAGCTTGACTGGTCAGGTCAGCGGTGGTATTTTTCAGAAAATATGCCGATACTCTTGCCATTAGCCATGTTGTTATTCCTCTTGGGGCTTTCAGAAACGGTGAAGATGTAAGAACCGAATTGCCTACTAGGTGGCTTTTATCTAGGGAATGTTTACTCCTGTTTCACTCAAGCTTTTAGTCAAGATCTGAAAACTCTCTGAGTCTCTTTCATTTGAACTTGGTCTTTTCCTTTAAATGTCAGGTACCACAAGGCAGAAGAGTAACTCAAGGCACACTAATAAGAGTCATACCTAGTGAGCAAAACTGCGCAGAGAATGCTAGCCGACGTGCATTTGTGTTCCCTTTGTCTTCTCTGCTTATTCCCACTTTGGAGGACTTTTTATGTGCAACATGTGGCTGGCTGTCTAGGTGATCTAGGTGATTGACTGCTGGTGGTCTCGAGACACGAAATGTGTTTGGAAAAAGGAGGGTCCTGGCTCTCCTTACGAAGACCTGAAGTATGTCAAACTTGCACGCAGTGAGTGCTCCTATTTTAAATTAACCGTTGCAGCTCAGTGTGGAGTCAGCTGTTGTACAGACGAGTCAAGCTGAACCGACTCAGATTGTCAGAACAGTCTCCAGTGGGCTGCTGTTTGAAATCATCTTTATTTATTCCTGATAAAGATGACTGGCTCTGGTTTTCAAGAACTTTTTGATGGGCTCTCTCTTCTGGCTCAGCCCATTTTGGTCTTTGTGCTGAAGATATGTATAATTTCAGGAAAAAAAAAACAGAAAATCAGCTATTGTTGGACAGTGGAGAATTTGCATCCGTGAGTGGCTGTGCTGGTATGGAACAGCTTATGGGATTTGGCTTTGAGTTTCTGCCTTGCCCATCTGCATTGATTTAAAGCTAGCTATGAGTCCGAGGTGCTGTTATTTATAGAGATTGCCAATCCCAGCATTAGCAGCACAGAGATGTTACTGTTTTGTCACCTCAGGAAAATGTCATCTGCTAGTACGGCGGTTCCAACCCTGGTTCTCTCTGGGGAAACCGAGTGGATAATGGTTTTTAAAATTCATCTGTATTTGCATACTGTTGACATCTTGTGCAAGTCCAGTGTCTGAGCTTCCTTTTGCTGAGATTCCATATTTGAGTTCTTGAGTAATTTCCTGCTTGCTCAGCTGCCTTGGTTCTCTTGGTGTCCTTTTGATACAGTTGTCAATTGATTCTTAATGGACAATTATTTTGGCAAATGAGAGATGTGTCGCACGACTGCCTAGAGGTTAGAAATCTGCTGCTGATGCACAACTGCCTGCCGGCCCACAGGAGACTGGGCACGAGGAGCCTTCGAAGGTCTGCGTTGCCTCCATTATGCAGCTCCTGCATCAAATTTAGTCTCTCCTTTGAAGCAACGTTTCGCTGGGCTTCCCAAAAGAGATGTTTCAGAGCTATCTGTTTCCGATTCCTGGGAAGACAGATGTCTTATTATAAGTAGAAGTCACAAAGAGTCTTTTTTTGTTTGTTTCCTGTTTATTGAAACCTTCCTGGGAGGAGAAATTGTCAGCAGTCATACCAAGGGATTTTGTTTGTTTTGGGGATCAACAAGCTTCATGCCTGTCGTCCTAGCTCTCCGAGGAGGACCCTTTGCTCAGTAGTCTTTGGGATTACATGGTAATGATTCCAACAACAGAAGCATAAACAGGTTTAGGGGTATGACTTTCTCCTAGCCCTGGCGTGACTTCACTAATAGTCCTTTACTTGCAGCTGCTTATCACTGTAGCAACTTATTTGCATACTGGTTCAAGCAGTCATGATGGTGTTACATTCACCTGCGGTTGTTCACATATTTTTTTGTCTAAATAATGGATTCACTTTACCCAATTCTTGAAAGTTTTTAGATCTGTAAGACCTGTGTGGTTACTCTGTCAGAGAACTCTTACCTAGTACTGTGGCATTCTTGTGCTCTCATGTTTTAACCTTCATAGCGCCTTTCACATCTTAAGGCAACACAACATTTTTCTCTTTATAATTTATCCCAGGGTGCAGAACTTACTCTCGCTTAGCACGCTTTCAGCTCTTCTGCATTATTTTAACATGCTCTTTTAAGAGCTCCTGTTAAGCACGGTTTTGGCCTGTATGACTTGTCTCTGATTTTTTCCTAATTTTCTAGTTATCTTCTAACATTCTAAAAATATTTTCTAAGAGATTTGTGGAGGTGGTAATATCCTAGCCATCGTTTAATTTTGCTGTACGGGGTTTGGACTAGCGTACGCTAAGAGGTGTGGCTATAACTGATGCTAAGCTTTGCCTTTTTCCTTCCTTCTTTTAACGAAGATCTGATCTGGAGACTTTGCTTTTCTCAGCTGTATGTTTACAGCTTCATGTTTTGGAAAGATACTTAAAATTCATTTACAGCTATCTCACACAGAGGTGAAAGGAAGGATTTTTGTTTCAAGTTCTTTTGGCAACCTGAAAATAGAATTGCTTGTTTTGCTCTGGGCTGCAGTTTAAGCATTTTGTCTGGAAGTTATTATGGAAAAAAAAGTCTCCAGGAGAATTTGCTGCTCTTGCTGCCTGCCTGTGTAGCTGTTTGGTAAGAACAGTGATAATATTCACATTAAAGAGCCACTTAGTTGGGCTGTTCTGGCTTCTAGAAACATTAAAACATGCAGGGAAAGAAGCGCAATACAGCCTTTCTTCTTTAGTATGGCATGGTTCTGACTGCAGGTGGCAAATCTAGTGAGTAGGGCGTGTCAGTGAAGTGAGTGGTCACTTTGATATGCGCCTAGTCTGTGCAATGTGCTCCACATTAAATGTCGCTTAGAAAAGTTCAGAGTCTAATAAAACTGCACTAAAGTCTGGATGCTTCAGCAGCTCGCTTGTGCCGATGTAACTCTGGCTCCGTGCTGGATTTGCCAACTTTCCTGGTCTGGGTAGCGATCAAGCAGATGTCTGGTATCCTGAGCTGCTTAACGCCTGGATGTCCCTGGCAAATTACCACCAGGCGTAGGCAGATAACTGCCACATGCTCCGGGAGTCTGGGCATCCGCCTTTCATCCTGGAGCCTTGGCCGGTCTGCACATGTGTTGGTGTTCGCTCCCTTTGCTAGTCTTTATAAAACCGCGGCTTAATCTGCAGATCTTTAAGCAGCAAAGTCCCTCTCTGTTTCTGAGTAGGTGCGCCGAGGTAACCAGGACTGCTTGTTGAATAACTTGTGCTCTGCCTCCACAGTAGGGTATTTGCTGCCAGGCTTAATGCAGCACCTCACTCTAGACGTAGAACAGCGGCGATGTTTCAACAACGTGCTCCTGAGTGAAAAGGGAAGCGTTCTGCTGCATTGCACTAGGAGAAGGGTTTGGACTTCCTGTGGAGTTTTATATTTCCAGAGAGTGGTATGGTTTGTTTTTTCCTACCCTAGAAGTAAAATGTAAAATTCCACAGCATTGGTTACTCTTTTTAATCTTAAGCTTGATAAGTTGCTAGGATAGGCAATTGTTGACTGAGAAGCATGTTATTAATGATCGGAGATGTAAAAGAGATTTTTATACTCAGATTTTATTAAATCGCAGATTCTCTCTTTAGAATTACCTTTGTTTCAGGTCCTTTCAGATCCCTCACGTACCAAAGGGAGGCTGGCACAGGATACGAAAATATTTTGTAGCGTGAACGCATTTCTAATATTTCAGGAATGAGTAAGAATGATAGGCAAATACAAAAGTTTGGATAATCCTTTAATCTCATTTTGACTTCTGTTATATCATGTAATTTATAATGAAAGGCAATTCCTGCTTATTGGGAAGGTACCAACGCAATTTTGGAACTCTATGATATGTGGCAGGGGGGAGTTAGGATGGCTCGAGAAACCGGTCAGTGCAAGAGGGCGTTTGTGGAGTCATTCCTTGATGCTCACAGTATGAAAAGTCATGGAATGGGACCATGTTAGTGCAGACATGAGGTTTATCTTTCCCGCGGAGGTACGATCCTTCTGTTTCCATCAAAAGGCCAGAGCCGAATCTTTAATGTGCAGTGACTGAAAGGCTTCCCCACATATCCTGTCTCTCTTCTGTAAGAATTTCCATTCAGATTGGAAGGGTCTTTGATTGGGTTTAGTTAAATGATAATTTCTATTTATCACTAGAAAAGCCTTTCCTTTTTTTTTTGTTTGTTTAAAATCTTATTTGTGGGATGGAGTCCCTCCTGCTTGTGCTGCAGGTGATTACATTATACAACACATGACTCACTGCGTTGAGTCCCGTAGCACCACTGCTGTTGCCCAATTGGAACGAACGATTTCCCAATGACATGTAGTAATAATCTGTTTGATGACATAGTTCAGTGAACAATGTTTTGGCAGCAGGTCTGAGTGAAGTACTTAACTTTTCCTCCTTCCCGATGCGTGCCGCTCCCTCCGGTGTGCCAGGGCAGGAGCTGGGCATATCCTTGGGGTCTGGGTAGGCAGGATAGCTGGGCCTATCTGATGATGTTCAGCTGTTGAAAGAAGTTGTCCTGTTGCTTGCTTTCCACCAGCTCTGACACCTCTCTGAATCACAGTCAACTTTGCTAAACCTGGCAGAAAACCTTTTCCTTCAGTTGTCGGGTGAGCATTCCTAGCCAGGGAGCTGAAACGGCTCCCTCCGCAGTAGATGAGCGCTGGAGCTGATGCAGAGAGGAGCTCGGTCGTGGTTTTGGCCAGGCTGGGGAATTGTTCTGGCTCACTGCAGCTGCACAAAAACTTGCCCTGCCCTGCTGGGAGGGAACTGCATGGGTTTGTGAGCGCTCACAGCCCTGTCGCTGGGTATCGGCCTGTGACTGGCCACGTTTGAAGTGGTCATGTAGGAGAGAGGGGTGTGTGCAGGCACATGCCTGCTGTTATTTCTTTACCATGAGCACCCTTCTGGCCCTTTCAGGTCAGCTTTAGTATTATTTGGCTTCAGTTTGTGGCTTGGTAAAACAAAAAACTGGTTTCTGACGATCTCTTCATAATATTGCAACAGATACCAAAGTCGTAAATAGTTCTGATACAAATATTTTTTCCATCTTCGGTCACAGGTACTTAGGAGCTGAGTGACCTCTTACAGTTGATCTTTAAAAAGGAGGTGGATGTGGCTGTATGTCCTGTGTTGAAGGAGCTAAATGAGCTCTGATGTTGAGTCTGTACTGCCAGCTAGTAAATATAGTAAAAGTCAAGCAAGTGTAGGACATTCTGGATAATGAGGCACAATTTATTTGCTGTTTGAACAGACTGTTGGAAAAACTATTGTCTTTCCATAGAAAACAGTCTCTGTCTAAAGGGGAAAAAAGAAGAATGTTTTCTTGAGCCGACAAATTAGGAGCAGAGCCTACACATGTGGGTCTTAAAGATACTTATTCCAAGTAGCTAAAAACCAGAGGCTGGGTATTGCTTTTAGGGTAATATTTAGGGTTTTTAGGCTTTAGCACATGTGCTTCTTAAAGTAATGTGAGTGTCTGGCAAGGGTGTTTCAGCTGAGCGAGAAATACTGTAAGGGAAGAGAATGAACTGAAGGGTAAAACATGCTTAAAAACCAAAAAGTCCACAGACGATACTTTGTTGATCAGAGAGTACTGTGCCGGGAACTCTGAGTTTCAGGGATTTTTGGTTGTTGTTGAGGGGTATCCTAAATGACAACTGTAGCTACCACCAGCTGGAATTTCTGGTCTGACTTTTTCAACACTCCATGTCAATTTAAAAGATGTCTTTGGTATAATTAATTTTGAGGGGGTTTCAGGGGTTTTGGACTTCGTTTCAGTAACTTTAACACTTGAATATGAACCAAACAAAGAAATACCAGCAGAAGCAAGAATAAAACCATTCTCAAACGGCTGCGTTGTTTATATGTTTAGGTGGCTGTCAATGCACACATCCCTCCGGATTATCTTCTTAGGATCTGTGAGAGGCTTGGACCCCTTTTAGACAAGGAAATCCCACAGAGTGTCCTAGGTGTGCAGACTTTGCTAGGTGTCGGGCGCCAGTCTCTATTAAGGGCAGCGAAAGGTAAGCTTCTCAATTTACATGTGATTGAATTTTATTTTAATGATCAGAATCCCTTTTGTTTTGATTCATATTGTGCTCTCTGTGTGTGTTTGCATGAACCCTGGTTTGTCTCCTGTGCTTGTTGGCTCCTGCTTTCTTGTTGCAGCCTTGCTAAAGTGCAGTTATTGCTGGCCCTGTTACATATCTCTTTCTTTGGTTGAGAACGCTGTCTTAAGCCGCTCTTGCTTACAGTTGCCTGATCTTGTCCTTGCTTCCCCTCCCTTCCCTTCTCAGCATGTAGGACTGGTGTTTGTGTAAACGATGTGATGAACTGGATTAGAAAAATAGCCTGAAAAATAGCCAGTTTCTTTCATAGACCTATCTACATGCCTGTGTCTAAAATAACACAGCAGCCTATATCTTTTCTGGGCTATTTTTCAGGCTGATTTGTTCCATTTGTTCCATTATTTGATTCCCTGGCCATGCAGGCAGATGTGTCAGCTTGATGGGCAGGGTGGCATTTGGGTCGGCGTTTAGAGGGTGGGAGAAGGGGAGACTGATTCTTCAGTGACAATTCCTGCTTGTCCTTGCTTAAAGTTAATTTGAACGGAAGCCCCCTATTCCTCTCATGAATAGAACACCAGTCCTATTCCTTTAGAAAAACTGCTCTGCTTGAGATAACGATCCTGAGAGCACAGTTTTTGTTATAACTAAACAGATCTGAGAGCCATCTGCTATTGAAAAGAGTGGTTCCTCCCTTCCCTCCTCACTCCATGCCCCTGCCACTTCTTCCCTGTAGGAGCCAGAACTTATTTGATGCCATGATGTGCTGATTCAGAGAGCTAAAATGTTGCAAAAATTTGTTATTGCTGTGGCAGTGAATTAAATTAGCTCATGGAAGGATCAGAGTGCTGGAGGTGACACAGGCAGCAGGAGCATCCTTCTGGGAGAGGAGGAGGGATGGGAGAGCAGGACCTTCCTGTTTCAGTGGCAGTTGAGCACTTAATTTACCTCATCCTGTGAAGTCACGCTCTGATGCTAACGAGGACCGTAGCATTCTGCTGATCCACTGGATATCACCTGGAGGGATGTGCTGTTTGCAAACACGTTTCCTTATGGAAAGTTTTGGGACAGAATCTTGTTTTGCCTGTGCTTTGTTACAGCTGGGGGGAGAATTTCAGGTTTGCAGGGAGTCCTGCAGAGAAACACTTCTTCGTTTCACACTCAGTTTGTGTCTTAGAAGAAAAGAGCAACAAAACGTAAAGAGAAAATAAACATTTTTGTGTAGGGAAATGGAATTTTCTTAGGTGAAGTAGGGGTCAGAGGCTAGATGCATCACTGAAGGATGTAGTGCTTCCTAAGCCGTGTAATAAATTTATTGCAAAGAGGTTTCTACTAGATTTATGGTGGGTTTTTTTCCCCTTCAGAAAAAGGTGCTGCGACGTGCCGTTTGGTGTGTAAACCACACTCACTAATACAAAACAGCGTACCTTTCTCAAAGCTGACGTACACGGATTTCCGCTCCCCCTAGTTGTGCATCAGTATGAAGTTTCCATTTACTGTTAGTATTTGTAGCTATTTTGATCTATTTTAGAAAGTATGTGAGCTGTTTTTTAATGTGTATCGTTGTAATACTCGGTGGTACAGTTTGGGTTTTAATCAGAAGGTGCTCTCCGGAGTCTCTTTGAGTCACGTAAGCTTGTGCGCTTCAGAGATCTGAATGGTGATATGCAGATCCACCAATCTGTGGCACTATCCTTCTGCTTCAGTCCTTATTCACCATGGAAGCTCATTTCTCTCCTTCCAGATGGCCAGAAATGGAAGAAGTCCAGGTCTAATTTCTGAGGCACTCTGAACAGTCTCAGAAAAATCACCATTGTTCTAGAGAGGAGGCTCTCTGAGGCCAATTGGCAGCCGGTAGCTGGAGAGTCTTTAAAGAAAAGTCTTCATTTTAAAAACAATGTTTTTGGGGGGGCTGGGGTGCAGAGGAGAATCTGAAAGGAGGGCATATTGCCACCAATTGCAGGAAAACAGATTTATTGGAAAGAAAAAAAAAATCTCACTTCTCCCACTTTCAGGGAGCGAATGTGTGCGTGTATGTGTATTCTCAAATGTACAGCTCATAAGAAGAGGTGCTGTAGGTACTGGGATTGCAAAAGGGCTGAAAACATACCAAAGATCAGTCCTGCCTCAATACAAAGCGTGCCTGCTCTTCATTCTCTTATTTCCATCAATTCAGACCCCCTACTTGCAAAAATAAGCCCAAACCATTTACAGTCATATTGCTTAGGAACTAGAGATCAGAGTAGCAGTCTTCGAGTGTTAGATCCCTGCAAACTGTTTAAAAAGACAGAACTTCTTTTGGGATGCTGGGCTTGATGCTCTTGATTTGAAGAAGAATAGGTCAGTTGGACCCAGTTTGGCTGATCGTTTCACTAACCCGCTGTTAATCTTGCTGGTACAGACTTCAGACATACGCTATGGAAAGGATCTGCGTTTGCAGCTCTTCACCGAGGCCGGCCTCCCGAACTGCCTGTAAATTATGGGAAACCACCAAACGTGGGTGAGTTTTGAAACATACGTAAGGTGTTTTTTTTCCTTCTCTGTGTTTTTGTTACTCTTTCAGCTGAAAGTTACTCTTACTGACTGAAACACGACTGTGGGTTTGCATTAATGGCTTTTTTGACATTTCACTACGAATTAGTCTAAACCAGGGTTCTTACTGACAACAGAATAACCCTTTGTGCAATATTCAGGCTTGAGTCTTCCATAACGTATGTATGCCTGTTGAAATGTTGTGGCCACGTTGAAAGGCTTTGCATGCCAACTTTCTGTTTGGAGGGCAATATGCTTGAGGATTTTTTAATGATATACCTACATAATATGTACAGATGCTTGTTAAGATTGAATAGGTGTGGGCACGGGAGCATGTTCACAATCTTTTCATTCAGGAATCTCAGCCAGAACAAAGTGCCTGGCTCCCAGGGAACTTTTTTAACTCAAGAATTCATTTTAGTTCGATTACAACAGAAACCAGCCTGCTTGCAACATCCCCCTCCAGAAAGGAAATAATCGCCAAACCAACATTTGTGTTGCTTCAGTTTCAATTGACCACACAGTTAGATAAAGAACTTGTATAAAACTCAGATATATGCAGGCATTCAGCTTGCACATATCATCAGAGAGCTTCCCTGTTTTGCTTCAGCTGAGAACTGTTTTCCCTGTATGGTCTGAACTTTCATTAGCTATTTTTATAGCAAACAAAATTGATTCTTGCAGGCATAAATATAAGTCTTGCTGGTCATGATTTGTTTCTTATTAGGGTGTTTTACCTGTATTTACTGCGTAAGTGTCTGTGCAAACGTGTAGGCTTCCCCTGGTTTGTTAGGGAATCCATTCAGGTGTGCTGCTCCCATCCCGTTGGAGGCAGGGGCGTGATGGTGGTGGTCTTCTGTTTCTACCATGTCTGTTCCTCTATTTGTGCTTCTGCGCTTTCTCTTTCATTTCCAAAAATTAATCTTTGTCAGACACAAGAGTGACAAAACCTGGGCTGTTTGTGGTTGAAATCGATAGCGTGCTTTGCATAAGGTCTGCGGTGTTGTGGCAGCAGTGTGACGAACAGCAAAGTTAATGGTGGGGCTCCTGAATGAAAAAGAAATGGGTATTTGCCTTGGACTAGTGCGGAGGGAACTATTGCATTGGTACTTTTCCTGCTTTTGTCTGATAATGTATGAGTCATACTGTGGACATAAAAAAGGAAACTATTTCCATATATTAGTATGGTTACTTCGGTACATGTCTATGTATTCTTTCAGGCTGGTTCTACAGTTACTTTATTGTTAGCGGTTGGGCTGATGGATCGCTAACAGTCTAGATTATAGATTAATTGCACACGCTCAGCTTCTCTAGTTGTATTTCTATAAGGGCTCTTGGATCAATTCTTTCATAAGAGGAGAATCAGACTGTGCGTTTTTGGAATATGCAGTATTATTAATGAACCACACCTGCAGACTGGACTTCAGTGTTCATCATGCCATTGTGACAAAGATTTGTGCTGCTTGCTTGGTGACTATTTAGTGACGTAGAGAACAGAATGATTTGTTTGGTTTGCTGTTTTCCGATGAATTGTTTTTTTAAGAAATGCAAAGGTGTTACATGGAAAAGGGTCTTTTATAGCTGGGAACTGATTTTTACAAGTATTGGTTCCTGGAAGAATACAGTCCTCCTTGGAGTAGATACACAAACTACTGGTAAGAGATGGAAATGTGTGTAAAGATATTAAAACAAGAAGTTGACTACACTTAAGCTGTACAGGAGGCTGGAGTTTGGTTTTGGCGTTCCCCATTCTTAATCCTGAAGCGGAAGTCACAAAACTACTTCTGTGTATATTTGTGCAAAATGGGTGCTTTTTCTGGTGAGTAGTGACAGCCACAGATGCCGCAGTGCATGTCTTGTTTTAAAATCCAAGATGAAGTATGCCCAGCCCCTTTAATATTTTGTTTTAATTGTGAATTCCCATACTGTGCTGGCTTAGTCAGATTGAGTTTTCTGGAATTACTTGCTGAGGTAGTTGGGCTGAAGTAATAGACACCCATAATGATGTGTGTTCATGAGTGAGATGAAATGATTGTGTAATTGCCTGTGTAGACAGGTAAATAAGGCCTAGAACTAGCAGCCAAAAGTATTTTTACATTGTTTCCCTCCCAGTGATAAAGATTTAAGCTTGCTGCCGTAAATGTGGCTTTTCTGCTGCAAGAACGGGAATGCTCGTGGTCGCCCTCCCAGCTGGCGGAGGCGGTAGCTGCGGTGGTTTGCCTTTCCGTCTGGATGGGGTTGGGATGGGACCTTGTGATCTGTACTCCAGCATACAAGGTCATGCCCAGTGGAACTGGAGCAAGAAATCAGTGTTGCCATTTCCCAGCATGTTTGTGCAGAGCTGGGAATCTTTTGGCTGGGGGAGTCTCTGAGAAAGTGCTGATCTGTGGAAGTTGTTTTCAGGAACGTCTTATTTCTGTGTTGAGTCTTGAAGGTCTGTGGAGATCTGCTGGGGGGGGGAGTGGGAAGGAAAATGCTGTCTTAGCTTTCTGCTGCTGATAGGATAACACAGTGAATACGGTGAGGATGGTCTTTTAGACAGGTTTTTTTTTTTTGCAGGTTTTGTGGTAGTGGTATGTTTAGGACTTCCTTTGTGCTCTTCCAGTCAGAAAACTGGAAGATTGTCACACAGTACCTCAGCAAAGGGATTTATTCACATATGATAAACCCACTTTTGAACACTGCTTCAATTTTGTCCGAGACTTTTTTTTTAAGGCAACCCAAAGCAGATTAGAGGATTGTTTTCCCTCTGTAGTTGATTACTAGAGCTGTTTTGTCCCGAGTATGAAAATCTTGATGTGGGTAACTGTTGTTAGTGAAAAATAACATGAAATTTGGAACCAGAAAGTTCACAACATGGGCCCAATGTACAAACGGTTCGGCTATATGGAAATTCAGAGTCAAGGTGATGCGGCTACCTTAGGCCTGCCGAATAGCAGCTCTGATGAGGTCAAAAAATCAATGATGTGTCTCTGCTGTAAAGGTGTTCCGTGAGGTCAGCAGCTACGAGGGCTGGAACACTTTGTTCTTTTGGTGCTTTTACCGAGTCTAGCTGTCTTTGTGGCCACGCATCCACTCTCTGAGCAGGTACTTTGCATGTGTGAGCCAACTGTGTGTATTTCCCAGTGTTCTTACGAAATCCAGACTTGAGTTTCTTTTGCACGCTGCGAGCGGTACCCAATCTTCATGCCTGCTCAGGCCCTACGCTGAGGTCACAGCTTACTCACCCCATGCCCTGGCTTTGTAAAATTTTATGTCCTCATTACAAAGTTACAGTGCTGATCTCAAAAGGTAAAATAGTATGATGTGAAGTCATCACCCTTCGTACTAGAGAGACTATTTTTAAACCAGATGCTGTTTTCTGGTTTTGCTTGCAAAAAATAGGAGCGAGGCACGGGCTTTGTAGGGGGAGGAAGAGCTCAAGCAGTTTGAAAACTGCTGCAGTTAGGTGACTTTGTCCACGCTGAAACGATTTAATTCCTTCTGAAGTTCTGACTTAACTTTGAAATCTGTGGTGTCCAATCATTATTTTTTAAATCTGGTTTTCACTGATGGGTTATTGTTGCAGGGTTTTAGTTTTATCCTTCCTAGGTGAGCATTCTTGCAAGGGTTTTTACATCTGCGCTGTTATCTCTAGCAGAATGGAATGTGATTTAAGAATTACTGTTGTACAGCATATGTGACTCCCCTCTGCCCCTGCAGCTGTGCCCGTACTTGCAGTTAAGGACTGTAATTTTCCTGAAGGCGTGACCTTCAAGGACAGTGATAAACCAGCAGAAAAACGCATGCATTTTACCCCATGTCGCCCTCGGTTAGTACTACAGGTTGCAGTCTGAGGAGGCATGAGTCTGTAAGCCAGGGCTTTGCTCAGGAAGCTGGCTGTGCTGGTGCTGAGGCCGGAGCAGGTTGCTCCCAGCGCAGGCTAAGGGAGAGAAAGCCCCCCCTCTGATGGCAGCACCTCTGCACCTAGGCAGCAGTCATTTCAGCAGCCAGAAGGGAAGAACTTCATGTGAGATGGCAGCCTTTCCATTTGTGGACAAAACTAACTTACTTTTCTTAACAAGAAGACTAGATATGCTCACTTTTTATGTGAAATAACATAACACAGTTTTTAAAGTTTTTTTTCCTGGCAGGAAATAGAGAGGGGGTAGACTTGGCAGCTGTTATGCCCAGTGTGGCGTGAAGTACAGCAGCTAATTAGATAGGTGGCTAAAAGTGTTTAGGGCTACGATGTTGCTAATTCCCTGTGTGGGAATCAGGGCTCTATGAGAACAATACCTTCATTGTACTGAAGAAAGCAAATTTCACGGGGCTTTCTGTCACGTGTGGGTAATTCCCTATTTAGATATTGTGTATTAATCTTCTACCAAAAAATATGAGAACCGGGATTGGGGATGTTTATTCTGTTTCATGGGGTGTGTGTGTTTTACTTTGCAGTTCCTTTGAAGGCAGTGGTAGTTTATAAGGTGTGGGAAGACAAAGACCTCAGTCACAGCTTTTTGTGTGTGGTGTACAGTTCTGATATACCCTGAGGATTTTTATGGTGAGGATCAGATACGTTGAATACTTGCCACTTTTTGTTCAAAGACGCTGTTGATTTGATAAAGTCAGTGCTCCTTATGGCACAACTGCAGTTCTGCATTTCTCTGAAACTCGTGAGTGAAGGATTCCATAAGCAGTGCTTTTTATTTTTTAATTATCCATGGGAGATTGAGGAGTCCTGTGCCCATTGTGCAAATAGGGAAGGAGACACAGAAAAAAGTGAAATTACTTTCACATCCTCTGAAGCTGAACTGATTGCAAGTCTGGGAATCGACTGGAAAAGCTAGGTGCCCAGTGCCAAATGAAAGGTTGGGTGAGTTAGGTGCCTCGCTCTTCATCATACCTCACAGTGTTTTCCTTCATGTGATTTACAACAAACAGCAGTTGTAAATTTTCAGAAGGATTGCATGGGAACACTGTAGTACACAGAAAATATTGTAATTATTGGGAATATTTCTGAAATGCTAGTATACCTTTTTGATTCACACAGTTCTTTGTGTGGTTAAAAGAAATGTTCAAAGGCGTTTGAAATTGTTTAAAGGCAGATACGCTGTTATTATGTATGTAAATGATTTAAGCACTGAAAGGCACAGCCGAATTACCATATTGCTAAATGACTACATCTCTGTGTTGGCATAACAGTGTCCGCAGTGTGGGGGAAAGGGAGGTGTAATATTTTTAAGAACTTAGCTTTTAAGCTGTCATACTTAAATAGTAAAAACAAAAACGTTCAGGCAAAACGGACGGTACCTTTGTACAGCATTTGTCGCTACGGGATCTCTGTGCCCTCCTGTAAGAGGTGGGGAAAAGGGTTAAAGATTTCATTTTTACTTTGCTAGGGGAGACAGTTTCCATTTAGTAGTTCCCGTATAACATCAGGTATCAGCTAAATAGTAAGTAGGTAGTAAATTCGTTTGGTTTACTGTGTTTTGCTTTTTTAGTATTGTTGAATATGTTTTTACACAAAAAACAAGTATTAACTGAAGATGAGGTCACGCTGGGAGCCTGATGACTTCTGCAAACATCTACACCTTTTGTGCAACTTTTTTTACCTAGGATGTAGCGATTCAATTGCATTGAGTGATTAAAAATACTCCAAATTTCCAAGCATAAAACTGAGGAACAAAAATACTTTCTGTAAATCTGGAAACAATTTCTTTACTTGCCCATTTATCTCTCCGCTTGTGTATAAATACTTCAATGTTATAAACGTACAGAAGTGTGTTACAGGTTAGTAGCCCTTTGAAATGATGTGTCTTGACTTTGTAGATTTTTTTTTTAATATATTCCATAATCTTTTTTGTGTGGGTAGGCAATGATATGATGTTACAATTAGGAAAACGGGTCAAATTGTTCACCCTACTTTTAAACTAAGGTTTTGAAAGGCTGAACTGAGGAGCTTCATGCCGCTCCTGTAGAGCCCTGCCTACTTCAGTGTGCAGTAAACAAGATAAGGGGTTTCTTGATAAGGGAGCCTGCTATTGCAAGAACTCAACAAAACCCACCAATGTAGCAATGTCAGATCTTTAAGTGCCATTGAAAAAAAGTCTCACAACTTTAAAATGGAAAGTTCAAGTGGTATATGTTAGGATAGGTAAAATTAAATACCCCAAATGATTTCAAATTATGCATCAAATCAAAGATTAGAATCAGGATCTTTCTGTATTCTACAGCCATAACGATGTTCATTTGGTGGTGTGTCCCGGCAAAGGCACGTACCTCTTTTCTTGTCTAGTGGAAAGATTTATAATTATCGCAGTGAAACTGCTAACCGGGCTCTTCTACGTGATACTTTTGTGCATTTAGATTTCGGGCTGTTCTTGTAAAGACTCGTAGGTTTAGCAATATGGAATAATTCATTATTTTTGCAGTTTTCTCTTGTGCCTGCCATTCTTTTGACTGGGGCTCAGTGCCACACATTTCTTATTCTTCAATGACATTGCCATAGAAATGCTGCTTATAAGAGCATGGTGTTGTGAGGAGCATGTGGAAGACCGTTGATTCCCACATATGATCTGGAACCCATTCCAAAGAATCACCAAAAGAGCCCTTAAAATAAACTATTATTATACTCTAAAAATAAATTTGTTGTAATTGCTTTAAGGAAATTGTATGTTACTAAGTTTTCCAAATCCATATAGAATAAATGTATCTGTTGCCTGTTCATGAAGTGAACATTGGACTAACTTCTAGTGTGGTGGGAACTTCTTATTCTGCTTTAATTTTTGTTAGGAAAGCAGGTGCAGTGTGTGATGTGGTAGGGCTTGAAAGGCTTCATTGGGAGCGGGCTTTCTTTATATAAGACTGTACTGAATGTTCTGATAAGGCAGAAGAGGTTCAGATTTATGGATTATAATAATAAAGTTGTTACCAAATGTTATATTTGATTTAATATTTATTTACTTTCAGTTCTGGGCAAAATGACTGTCTTAGTTTTCTTCTTGTTTTGTTTTTCTGTTCTAGTAAATATAATTTCTGCCAGGCAATTAACTGGATGTGGACGTTTCAGCCACTTGTTCCCAACATCCACCTACCAACACATGAAGATGCATAAGAGGATCTTGGGACATCTGTCATCTGTTTATTGTATAGCCTTTGATCGCAGTGGGAGAAGAATTTTTACGGTAAGTTTAAAAATTGTACTTTTCTTGGAAGATTGCTTTGCTTGCTTTGATTTCTTTCTTTCTTGAGTCCCTCAACAGCCTCTTAGTTACTGACTGATACAGAGACACAGCTTCCAGAAAAAGAAAGAAACAAAAACCTTAAAATGTGTGGAAAACTGATCTCGTTCTATGCTAATTTTCACTTTTCAGTTAACTTGGTATTTTAAAATTGCTCACGGCTCTGGTGGACTGAAACTTAGTCAGCTCTTTGCTTCTCCATGGAGAACGGTTCATCAGGGTTGTTTTGGTACAGAGCTCGCAACTGTCACTTGAAACACGTGCTCGTTTTTCTTTATTTATCATCTTTCTTACTGGATGGCACCTGCAGTCTTCTGGGATTTGGAATTAATTTGCACGCTGCTTGCTGGGTTAAATCTTAACACTTTTTTTTTTTTTTTTAAAAAACTACATTTTACCTTCCGGTAACCTTGGAAATGCTGGCAGTCCTTTCCTTACATTTCAGTAAAACCTGATGATAAATAGAAGACCTCGTTACTTCATCTGCAGTTTACTCCTCCACTAAATTATCTTTCTAGAATTTGTAGTGTGTCAGTGAATATATGGATATTATTCTAAGTTTTTTCTCCATTTCTATGATAGTGCCCTTGCTTTTTGTTGTGCATATTTAAAAATTAACAGATCTGTCAAGTGAATAATGCATCTTTTAACTGTTAATGTCTTGTCTTTGCCCTTGTCCCTTATCAATAGGTGTTTAGAAACAGATTACCTGGCAGGCCAGTTGTTGTCTTTGTGTTCTTGCTAGCTTCACTCATTAGGAATTGGTCAAATAGAGATGATGTTAGGATAGTTATTCTGGGTCATATGAGGGCCGTTCCATTTTTGTTTACATGATAAAGAAATCTTTCTCATCTGCACTTATATGAAGAGCTGAAAGTGATTTGTCTTCAAATATACCTGCAGTTAATAAAATTTAAAGTCAAATGATGTCGGTACTGTAGTTCGTTTCATTGTTATGTTTCTGAATATATAGTGGCAATCCTAGCCACTAGTATTAGTATTGTTCGTTTTTACCATATTGTTCAGTATTCACATTTTTTCATATTGTTCAGTGTATTATTGACATATGTGAACGGTCTAAAAATTCTTGGCAATATTGGGATTGAGTATGAAATTATGTAGGGGCTACAGTAGGTAAAAGTATTCTGCAGCGATCCACATTGGATATGCTTTTGAATTGTGCCCTGTCCTGAACTGAAATCTCACTGACGTAGTATTTCAGTTGCACACGATGCTGCACCGTTTCTCTCTTTGAGTGGTCCAACTTTATTCTGTTGCAAAAACTGAACTCATGGTACAGCTGCCTTACAGCTCTAGCAGCGTGGCACAAACTCTAAGGTCCCTCAGATGCTTAAGTGCTCTCTTTCCTTAGAGATTAAGGCTTCGATCACTTTGATTTTACTACTGGCTTGATCTGGCTCACACAGGTAAATATATCTTTTGGTAGTATGTAATGAAACATTTTTATCTTGTTAAATTTACATAAATCATTACAGAACTGTACTGAGAGGAGTTGTGTTAGCAGCAGTGGTCGTATCTGAGTATGAAACATATGATGGTGGCTTCTGTTTTATAAATATCTAAACCCCTGACCCCACAAGATGATTCCCAGACTCAGGTAGTTGTGTCCCTGTGGAATGCCGCCAAGTTGCTCTTCCGGCAGGATCACGGCGCGGTGGTGTTTTAGATCCTTGTTCCTCTTCAGCGTACCTGTGTGTTATGTACCCATAACACATATTCTTTTATATAATCTTTGGAAATTTTTGTGTGGCATTAGGGGTCAGATGATTGTTTGGTCAAAATCTGGGCTACAGATGATGGGCGCCTGCTCTCAACGTTGCGAGGACACTCGGCTGAAATTTCAGACATGGCCGTTAACTACGAGAACACCCTGCTTGCTGCAGGCAGTTGCGATAAAGTCGTCCGAGTATGGTGTCTTCGAACCTGCGCCCCAGTCGCAGTACTGCAGGGCCATTCGGCTTCCATTACTTCCATACAGGTAAGGAATGACCTTTTTTGTCCTAAACCCTTGAGTTAAAAGGGTAATAAGAGATGTGGGTTAGTAATCAGGGATAAAACTTACCTTTTAATCTCTGTTTGGCAGTGTAGATTTGCCCCAATTTGAGGGTGGTGTTTCCTGGCAAACTCACTCCTGTGTGGTGGCCAATGCTGCCTGAGGGGACGATCCTGCTTCTCCCAGCTGCCTGTAACTCTGTGGTCCCATTGCTTCTACCTTAGGTCTAGAAAAGTGCATGATCACCGAGAGCATCAAATCAACTAGCTGAGCCAGGGAGACATGGCTGGAATCTTTGGAGGTAGTCCTTGCACAGCGACTGACCCCACAGTTGTTTGTTCGTAGAGGACGTTTATTTTTCAGGGGAACACTGTCAGCTAAAAATCTTTATTCCACATGTCTTATTTGCTCATTATCTTAGCCTGTACCGTAAGAAGCTGATCTGGGTGTTGTAGTGTACCTAGACGCTGCAGCAGCCGCAGTGCAGCGCAGATCAGGGTTCGCAGAGGGTCTGCGCTTGTGCCCAGGCAGTTTCAGTTGGTAGCAAGTGCCCATTGAGCAATAGCAGAGTGGGGGAAAAAAATCACTAAACTGCCAGCACTCAGTTCTCTAGTGGTGCCGCGGACAATAATGGCTAGTAGTTTGCAGTTTATTAGCTTTAAAAAAGCCACAACAGCCAGGCAGAAACCTCCAACAAAACACAATTCCAGGATAAAAAAGACAATCCCTGCGATTTGGCAGGTTACGCACATAGAGGGGAGAACGAGTGGGGATGTTTGGCTCAGAATCCCTCTCTTCTGGAGGCTTGCTGCCTTTGATTCATCACCGTCTTCTCCATCATGCCAGCAGTCCCTGGAGTCTCGTTTCTCCCCTCTTGCCTATGCTTCCAATTCTGTCTGAGTTCAACTACGTTGTGAGTTACCTGCTTTAAGGTGATTGTTTTGGAAACATATTTTACAACCTTGTTTTTGTTTTGTATATTATTTTATTCACATACATTCCTCAGCTTTCTGTAAAACTCTGGTAATTTAGAAATTAATCAGTCATGGCTTTGTGAGGAAGCAGTGCTCGATTCCTTTATCAAATTACCAAGTAGCCAGAGGATTAAAGGTATTGCTGCAGAAATTAAAGTGAGAGACTCCTGTCTTTGTTACCATGCTTGATCCAGTTCTATCCTAGAAAGAAGTATTTGCTCATCTTGTTGCCCCATTAGAATGGTCTAGGCTTGTTTCATATCTCCAACTTACTAACTTTTGTGTGGTAGAAACAATGACTTTCTAGCCAAAATGTAGGTATTTTCCATTACTCAGCTTTATTTTTATGGAAGCTCAGATTCTGTGCTTATCCCCGATACTGCTCTCTGTACTCCCGGGGAGAAAGCTAATGTGTTCGTGAAAGAGATTCTTGTCAACATCCATTTACAAGTTTCCAGTAAGTAAGGGGAGAAAGAAATTAGCTGGTTTAACTGTTACAACTTTATTTTTAGTTCTCTCCAGCAAGGAAAGGAACAACACGATACCTCACTTCTACTGGTGCTGACGGAACAATCTGTTTCTGGCAGTGGCATGCTAACACCATGAAATTTAAGTAAGCCGGTTTAGATAATTATAATTATCTTAAATAAAGGACAAATTTATTTTGAGTTGTAGTGTGGAGAGGAATGCTGGGATAATTAAACAAGGGTGTGTTCTTTCTCAATGAGTGGGTTTCCCGGGATATGTTCTCCCGCAGACACACTGTGCATGAGTGCTATACCAGTGTGTGGGGCAGGGAGCGCGTTCTTAGATGTGTTGGGGAGTCTACGGCATTACAGCCCGGGGGGAGGCAGAGATCAGGGCTATTATTGCTGGGTTTTGTGCTTTGCAAGCCAGTGTTGTGGAAGAACTTTTAGCTTTTATTTTTAAGACTAAATCCTTGTCCAAAATGTACAGGCAGAAGAGTTTTTTTGCTTTTAATAAGATGATTAAGCCATCTGCACATAAGTAGATGGTATCAAACCTGTATTTAATAGAGAGTAAACGCTATTAGACTAATGGTTTGCCAGGCTCTGTTTTAAGTAGATTTGAACTGGTGAGTAAAATAAGTTGGAGAGTCTTTTCAATTTAGAAAATGATGGTTTTTCTTACCAAACTAAGGAAGAAAATTACTAAAATGAAAAAGTTCTAGCAAACTTAGGAGAGAATTCTGAAATAAAGACATTTAGGATGACTGTATTGAACTTAACCTGCTGAGCTGCATTGCGCTATTCTTGGGGAATGGCATTGGAATAAAGTAATAAAAGGCAAAAATGTTGTGTTGTTGCATGTAGGGATCGCCCTGTAAAATTTGCAGAGAGATCCAGGCCCGGTGTTCAGATATCTTGTTCGTCTTTCAGTTCCGGTACGTATGCGCTGTAAGGTCGCTGAAGGTATTTTGTGAACTATAATTCCTTTGGTGACAAGACTGTTACTTCTTTTTAAATGGTATTAAACCCTTTTTCAGTTAATTACAGCACTGTCAAATTGTGATTGTTTGAAATATTCCATGCTAAGTGTCTGCTACGAGCTACTTTTTCTTTTTTAAAAATATAATTTAAGCTAAAATGTCTTGACCACTTCGAAGGAAGACTGTGCTTTCAGTCTGTTGTTCTGCACATTAGAGCTTCTTCTTTGTAACATCCTTTTAAGGTTTTTATCTTGTAACATTTTTGAGTGGAAAGTTCTTGAAATCTGGCAGACGGGTGGCCTCAGTTCAGAGGTTACGCTCTTGTTAATCTTCCAAATTTGGCTAAGTTCTAGGAGGATCAGTTCAATGTGTCTGAAAATATCAGCTTAACTGACATCCTTTGCAGCTTTGAATTCTCAAAAATACTGATTTTTACAAGCAAAATTATGTAATTTCTCATTAATTTTTGCTCCCTGAAATTCAGAGCTATTCTAGAGCCGTGTGAGCCTTGCACATTCCTTTTTTAAAACCAAAAATCCTGAAATTACTAAAACCACTTCAATGTAGTAAATGGCACGGAAGCGCCCTTTTTGTGCAATATTGTCAATAGAACAAACGTGACAAGAAAATAGCTTAATTACTGACTCCCAATTCAGCAACAATTTCTCTGATGTGCTTCAAATAGATATCGAAGATGCGCTTAAATATTTTATTTTATATTTACCTGTGAGAACGTGAAACTATTTCCCGTGTAATTTTCCGCACAGGCTGATGGAGAGCGCTGTGGTGATTTCTGAGGGAAAGCAGAATAGTTTGTTGGATGAATGTTGTAACTTGCAATATTCTCTTCCTTTGGTCAGGAAGGTTTGCCACTGGAAAATATTGTAGAGCTCATAGTTACCCTAAAGCTGATACGGCCTGAGAAAATACAGATCATAACAGAAGTTGTCAGAGTCAACAGCTTTGTTCGGGACATAGGTTTTGGTTGCATTGAAATTTTCTGTTCAAAGCTGTAGTTTGCTGCTTTGGCAATAAAGCAGTAATTAAAATTAGTTGTTCCTTGGATGGCTTTTCTTCTCACAGAAAACTGTCTGTCTTAGGTGGCATGTTCATTGCAACAGGCAGTACTGACCACGTGATCAGAATTTATTATTTGGGCTCGGAATCTCCGGAGAAAATGGCCGAGTTAGAATCTCATACGGTAAGAGCTGAATCGGAAAGCAAATCCTTTTTTTCCCTATTTTACCTTGTTTCAGGAACTTTGATTTTGTACATGCTATTTGACTTGTTTTCTGTTTTTAGAGCTGAGTTGGCTCTCAACACTGAAAATTGGTGGTATGTTTATTTTTAAATTCCTCTGAGGCAGGAGGTGTGTGCAAAATGTGCTCTGTGTATTTCATTTCCCCCAGGAAACTGAGGGGCTAGATGGTTTTCCCGTATTCTTGGAGAAAGTCTGTGTTGGAATGAGGAATTAAAGCAGTTTTCATGCACGGTGTGATTATTTTTCCTATTAAATTTCCTGTTGAGTATTTCACTTGAGCTGACACCACAAATGCACATAACAAGAAAAACCAAAGTAATTCTGGCTTCAGAGTGAGTCAAACTTTTGGATCATGGTGGTAATTTCATTTAGAAAATAAAGCAAGCTTAAAAGCATCCTTCCTCAGGTAATGCAGCAGGGTTCTTGTAAAAACTCAAACTATTTTAGGTATCTGTACGATGACTTTCAATGTTAGTTTTGAAGCTTGAGTCTTGATAGCTTTTGTTAAAGCTGCTGAATGTCTCAGTTTTAATGAAACCCCGTAAAGAAGTGTCACTAAAATAGTACCAAATCTTTCTTCATTTCTTAGTTGTTACGGAGAGCAGGTGATGATTGCATTATTTATTACATGCACGGTAAGCAATGTATCAGAAAGGCCAGCTTACAGCAACCCTGATAGGGCTGTCACTTGTGAGGGGTTTGGAGCATTTGTCTTTGAACTTTAATAGCCCAGCTGCCCACCTTAACAATATTTTATGGATTAAGGCTGACGTCTAAATTGATTCACTGAACTTCAGTGGGAGTCACGGGTCTCACATTTAAGTCTCGGAGCTTCAAGTCAACAAATCCAACAAGTATTTTGCCCATTAAAAAAAAATGTTTTCTACATTCAGCAGTTCAGGTTTGGAACAAACTGTAATTCCTTTAATTTTTGAAAGTCTGCTCTTAATAGCACAGGCTGCTGTCAGCCCACTCCGAAAACAATCCCGAATTGGACACTTGGTTATCAGGAGCTAGAGACGTCAGTGGGAGTAAAGATAGCAAGTGTGTGTAGCCAACACAAGAATTTAGCAAAGTAAAAAAGGCAAAACCACGTCTAAAACATAATATTAGTTTCTCAGCAGTTTAAAAGTGGAAATAAAGCCAATTTTTTAAATGAAATATTTTGATGCACTTTAATGTTAGGTCTAAAAATGGCAACGTGCTGTGATCGTTTATTTGGTTAAATCATGCTCTCTCCATCCGTTGAGTGCTGTTCCTGCTAGGCCTTGTGAGCTCCTGGGGTTCCTTATCCCTGCTAATTCTGCAGAATCTCAAAGGTACAGAGTTTCCCAGGCAGAGCTTACCCCGGGGTGTGTATGGTCCTGTGGCACTGTGCAGGAATTCTGTGCTCAGGCAAGAGCAGGGCTGCAGCCTCTTCCTCCTGAATGTCCGAGTGTCAGGAGGACTGAGTCGGAAATCGAATCTGTCTCTGAGCTACTTCTGGAGCCACACGAAACCATTGCCTCTCTGAAGTTTTCCATTTGAATGCTTAACACAATATGCCTGGGGAAGTTTTAACTTCAAATACGACTTTTCTGTTTTTGAATTTGTAAGATAGTATATTGTAGGAGCTGTATGGGAAGATGCAATTTGCCAAATAGAAGCTCATCATTAAGATCTTTTTGGATGAGTGTTTCAGCCTACAAAGCACTTACTACTGGTTTTTTTTCCTCCCTCCTATTTAGGACAAAGTGGTTGCAGTCCAGTTCTGTAACAATGGTGACAGGTGAGTGGCTGTCCTGGCTTGGTGACATGAGAAGTATGGTATTTAATTTTCCAAATAACATTTCGGAGAAAATTTGGTGCAACAGAAAGACTGCACATGGGCTCTGATTAATCTGAGATAAATTATTTAAAGTATGTTGCAAGATGTGTGTCATGTCCACGAGCTTGGACTTGTGTTCCTCTGCTCTAACAATGAAAGCGTTCTGTAACTATGCTTTTGCTTTCTATTTTTTAAAATAGCAAGTTGGAAACTATATTTTGTATCGTTTCAGTGTAAGAGTGTCTTACTTCTCAGGTAGCCTTGTGTCCTGTAGTAGGTTACTTCTGGAGTAAAGGCATTATGATAAATGTAGTTCTAAGCGAAAGTTAGAACTGTTACACATACGCAGATGGTCAGACAAGTAGGTCTGCGAGGAGCTGTGGTCTGATCTTCATTAAAGGAGCCTCTCTTGCAAGGTGCTTTTACCTGGCAACGTGGCAATAACATCTGAGTGTATTCATTGTTTATAGTGGGATCAGGGATTTGGTTTCCCAATTACTTGTCTGTCTTTTTTTTTTAATCTAGAATATCAGGTTAAGGGTGGGGGGGAGAATATAAAAGCTTGTTGGCTTTATCATTTCTGTCCTGTTAGAGCAAGCTGAAAAATAAGCAGATATACGTATTTATTTATCTGTGTGGCTCTTGTTTGAGTTAGTGTCTTTTGGGCTTCCTTTTTTCTGGGTTGCAGGAAGCAAAGGGGTAGCGTGGTGGCTGTACCACCCGTCTGTTTGCCAGCCGTAGCCAGAGCTGATGGCCAGGCTACCAGCGACAGTAGCACTTTCGGTAGCTGTTGCATTCAAAGGAGGTCTATTTCCCTTGTTTCTGTACTGGGCCACAGATGAGGAGGCCACTTTACTTCTTTATCAACTGCTTTTGCTCTGTACTCTCTGTAGTAAGTTGTACGGGAATGTGACACGCTGACTTCTGAAGAAGTGTGCTCTTAGACTGGTGTCAGAGCAGCGCTGGCCGCACTGACCGTAACGATGTACAAACGCAGTGCAGTCGCCTATGAAAAGAAGATAAACGTGGAAGGGGAAATAAGACTTGAGTGTTGTCAGAACTGAAATGGATGGAAATCAAGGGAATAATGGCATCTAGATGAGGAGTATCATGCATAATGAAAACAAGGGACTGTAGAAATACCTTTTATCTTTTTTTTTTTCATTACTTCACTGTGCTCTTATTTATGATCTGTATGAGAATCATGTTGAAGCTGATAGTGGTGTTGATAGATTATGTATGTATTTGGGTTTTGTTAAAATTTGCTTCTCTCGTATATGTTACCTGTATCATTTATACCAGCTGGGGACCAAAAAGCAGCCAATGATTAGCATAATTTGAAACCATTTTCCAAATAATATGACATTGCTGATATGTTGCTGAAACTTAAGGCCATCCACCCTTTACTGTCTGCCTCATTCAATTCCTTGGTGAATGATGTCTTCTGCCAGTCCCTATCTGGGCACACTGAATTAAAAAAAAAAAAACCAAAACACCTGATGTATTTCCAAGGGGCAATAAGCAAAAAACAACTCTTGAATGGGATGGAAAGGTGCAGGTGATCCCCGCATCCCAGATTTGGATCCAGTCTACTTGGTAGATAAAATTCCCCCGCTCAATTTGTCTGCAGCTGAGATTAAAACCTTCCTTTACACATGTTCTTCTCATTACAATTGTTAGGCTTTTCACAAGGGTGTGGATGTTTTATGTAATACTTCAGTAGTGCCCTACCATATTGTGGTTGTGTCTCCTTGCAACCCGCTATCTTTAGTCACCAGTACGTCTGGATAGCTTAACGTCACCAAGTGGGATGTTAAATGGGCTAATCTTAACTCTTCCTGGAGTGAAGACTCTGTGAGTCTGTGTTTGTGTGGCTAATGATGAGCTGCAGTACTGGACCAGTTGCTGGAACCACGTGTATGGGACAGTTACTCTACGCACATCGCGTGCTCTGAACTCGCAGTCCTTGGCTGCTGCCACCTGCCCAGAACCAGTTACAGAGGCACAGTCTTAAGACCTTTGGGTCTTGATAATAATTTCATTGGTCTGCTTTATTATTTTTAATAATTTACTTATCTCTGACGACATACCTGGCAAATATGTGAATTTCTGGGCAGATGTATGAATTTCCAGCTAATCAGTTTAGATTATAACAGTGGTTTTAAAATTTATGAAGTGAACCGTTCCAACCTGCAGAGCTTTCAGTTTTTAAAACTCTGCTAAGTCAGGATGCTGTCACTTACGTAAGAATTAAAGTCAGGAGGCTCATGATAAAATGTATAAAGGTGCCTGTAGGCACGTCTGCGTGTCAAACTGCTGCGGTACAGCTGTGCTGGAGAGTGGCATGACAAGCTTTGATTAGTGATCGTCTTAATGTAAATGCTTGTAGGCCAGCTTTTGCTTGCGTTTCTTATTTCGCTTGGCAGGAGGTTTAAGGGACGTGTGCGAGCAGGAGCCTTCCAAGCAAAACTGTAGCTTTGCCAGTGGAACTGCACCTGTACTCCGAGGTCTTTGTCACACGAAATTATGTGGGAATGTACTGGTATAATGGTACTAACAGTTCCTTCCAAAGGGTGTGAGAGCACAGCTCTCGCTGTGGGTATTGGGTGACATAGTCACTGAAAATTATGTGCTATAGTGATGCTTTTAATGGAAAAGTGATAGCTTCCTCTTTATTTTAATATAAACAAATAAAAATAAAGAGAAAATAAACTTGTCACAAGCATTTTAAAACACGTTTTCATCATGATGAAAAAATTCAGATCAGGGAAACTGAAAAGATGAAAGAATCACGTATTAACATAAAATAGCATAGGCCTGCCTTTTTACCTGCAATTTTGCATATAAGTGGAATACACTTTCAAAGGTGGTGGCCATCCTGTAAAATGTAGTACTTGAGGAACTTTTTTCAAATTTCTCAACAAAAATGATTCGTGTGACACCGATAGCCAAAGCGTTATGATGTAGTTAAATGCATTTGCTGGATGCTTGAGTTTTTTAAACGAGGAGCTTAAAAATGAAAATAATCATGTTCAGCTTCCCAGGCAGGGCTACCTACTTGTGTTCAACGTGGGTATTTCCCTTCCCTGTCTTCACCCTCTCCCTAAATTAATGTATTATAATTTATGCTAGACTCCTGGCATGCAGTTTCTTTTTCTTTGCTGCCACTATGAACTGCTCCAGGGATTTGCTGATGTCATTAAAAAGGGAATGTGCAGCTTGTATGAATTACGACATTGAAGTCACTCCAAGGCCATCTGCTAGCTGTAGCAAATGTAATTAATGTTGTGGGGTGCAAACTCTTTTGTACCGTGCAATATCTGATATGAAAATTGTAACCTCACTGTCTTTTAATTACGTTCTCTAGATTCAGAGACGCACAAACAATATAAAGAATAAGTGTTGAAAAAAGATTATGTACATTCTAGCTTCTGTGCTGGTGTGAATGGGTGTGCTCTTGGCTTGCCAGCGTTTTGTAGCTGCCTCTTTCCTGTGGCAGTAGTTCCTGGATATTTTATGAGTTGTTAAACACGCCTATGTGTGGGCATATATAGAGTAAGACAAGTATATATGCACAAGTATGCGATTCCAAGTATATATATACTTGAGTACTGTGTTGCAGAATAACATAAAAGTGCTTCTAGTGACCTTTCCTAAGGTGAATGACAGTCCTCTGCCAAGCTCCTAAATATTATTGCCACAGGATTTAGTGTGCTCACGCTGCCGAGGATGGAAAACTCCATAGCGAAGCTACTGAATAGTGAGAAAATAAGATTCCGAGATGGGCATGTGGGTATTAGACCAAAAGCAGCAGTAACTTACGCTTATTCAGAATTTCATGGCTTTTTTTTTTTTTTTTTTTTCCTTCCATAGCTTAAGATTTGTCAGTGGAAGCAGAGATGGAACTGCAAGAATATGGCACTATCAGCAGCAAGATTGGAAGAGTATAGTCCTGGATATGGCTACTAAAATGACAGGGTAAAACAAACCAAAACGAGAGCACACTTCACAGCAGCGTTTACATGCAAAATCTAATCTTCCATCATACTGAAAACTATTTATTTACCTCCACTTTGAGTTGATTTTGGTGCATGTTTTTTTGTATATTGGAAATGCCATGGCTCTGCCTGTTCAGTTGCACAGTTAATTAGCCCCCAAAAGACAAATTTCATACATTTGTAGTTCATTACCCTAATGGTTGGGGAATATTTAGTATTTTATATATGAAGTAAGAATGTCAAATAGAGTTCATCTCACAGAAAGAGGTTTTTAGAACCTCATTGATCATATGGTGACTTGCATGTTATTTTAAAAATGTCCAAAACAAGTGTTAGTTTCTGACATAATTGGTTTCCTCAGGTTGCTAGTTTTTACTTCATGTTATATGCTCTGCTATTTTGGTTTTTGCGCTTTGGAGTGCAGTTAAAATTTTAAGGAAAAATAAAGTTAAGATAGAGAAAAGCAAGCAAAATGTATGATATGAATGTGAATATGAACATATTCAGTAGTTTCTAGCGTCACACAGCCACCGTTATAGGTAATTGATCGTTTCTTCTATGATTCCAGTTACTATTCCAGTAAATAAATTTAGTAAATAATTTTAGTAAAAAACAAAGCAAAACACCCCCAAAATGGGTTGCCCATTACAGCTTATTGCCCACCTGAGGGCAAGTGGCAGTAAGCAGAAGGTTAATGAGAGATGTGACATAGATTCTTTTCCCTAACAACATTCATTTGAAAACACGTTTTTGGATTCCTTATTTCATTCCAAGGCCTGAATTGCCTGGCAAAATTTTTGTTTATATATATATATCTATATCTATATATATATCTCCAGAATGTTTCTTAACATTGTATTTTTCCTGAAGTTTTCAAGAGATGAGATAGGGTGATTTGGTTCTCCGATTCAATCGAGTTTTTCTTTTTGAGATCCTCAGGTGACTTCTGTAAGTGGCCTTGTAATTGGCTATGCACAGTAACAAAAAGAAGTCCATTAGGCATTTTGCTTTGCAGAATTCTTTATATTTCATTCAGTTACATTTTTAATAAGTTAGCTGTCAAAGCATGATTTGGATTTATTTAACAAGCTTTTGCACGTTCTAGAGTTTACTCGTATTGATCACTGATAAGAAAAAGGCCTTGTAGGAAGGAAACTTAATAGAACTGAGTAGCTTGAAAGAAAGAATTGGGGTAGGTGAGGTTGACCACTTAAGAAGAAAAGAAAAACTTGTCCTTGTTACGGAATTCAAACTCTCTAAATCTTTGTGATACTGAATATTTTCTGTATCTTTTTTTTTACCACTGCAGAAGCCACCCTTCATTCTCCTGCGTTAGCCAGTAGCCACAGTGGTAGCAGCCATGCTCTCCCTAATTTAATACTGAATTAGTGCTGTTAAATGTTTCCATGTGTAGTTACTGATTTATTTATTCTTTGAATTATTAATTTCTTCAGAAACAACGTAGCATCTGGGGAGGACAAGGTGACTAAACTGAAGGTTACTATGGTGGCTTGGGATAGATACGATGCCACTGTCATCACTGCAGTCAACAATTTCCTTCTCAAAGTGTGGAACTCGTCCACAGGGCAGCTTCTTCAGACCTTATCTGTGAGTAGAATTCAAGTGGGTAACCCCAAATGGTTGTGGTTCAACTCTGAAATGGACTCGAGGCTAAACTGCATCATCATTCCCCCGACGGGGAGTGTTTTGCCCTGAAGTGTGCCACCCATCTTACGCATATTGGGAGGAGCGTGTATCGTGGGGAGAGGAGCTGATGAACAAAATGCTGCTAGGCCCTGCTGATTGCTGGCCGACAAGGGAGCCCTTTGGAGGCCTCCGTTTGCGCCCAGATTAGAGGGCTGCAGCTGTCCTCGCTGCTGATTTCTCCTTCCTCCCTGTCCCTCTCCATCTCAGCTGTGCTGAGCTACAGTCCGAGGCACTTACAGAGTGGGCAGTGATAATGCCAAGCCTCTGACAGAAACGTTGGCGAAGTACAGACACAGTTCTGGTCTAAGATGCAGTAAATTGAGCTGCCATGGATGACTACCTGACCTGAGATGTCCTCACACTAAATACTAGCATGTCTGGAGATACTACAGACATCAGTGGAGAAACACGACTTTCTTCTTCACCCTGCTTTCATTGCAGGGTCACGATGATGAAGTTTTTGTTCTGGAGGCCCATCCATTTGACCAAAGGATCGTGCTTTCGGCAGGTCACGATGGAAATATTTTTGTTTGGGATATCGACAAAGGAACAAAAATTCGCAATTACTTTAACATGGTAAGACCGATCAGGGAATGGGGGGGTTGGTTGTTTTTTTTTCCACACTTGTGTAAAACTGGTCTTGAGGCAAACGCAAATTTCATTATATACCTACTGTTATAACAGGATACCAGTGTTATAACAGGATTAGGGGAAAACTTCTAATATTTTAAAAAAATAATCCCTGTACTCCTCAGTAAGCAATACCAAAGTATTTTTTTTGCACATTTTAAGCGTAGCAGCGTTTCGTGGGTCTGTTACACCTGAATATTATCCATGCGTATAGGTATGGTTATACCATGCAAAAGATTATAGTGACTCCCAAAGTAGGGCAATGAAAACCAGTAAGCCTGTGTGTTGTAGCGCAATGCTGTGGTCTGGGGAATGGTACAGTTGGCTCCGTGCTGCTTCTGTCTTAATGCGCCCAGCGCCGGGTTTGTTGGTTTGGTTCCAGTGCTGAGCAAATGCAGCTGTACCGCTCGAGGACCTGAGCTAGCCTCCCGGCACTTGGGGCGGTGAAACCTGCTTGTATGGAGCCAATACGTGTCCAAGATCTTTGGTGCAGGCTCGCCTTGTGTCTTCCATTAACATAAAATGTAGACTTCTAGGTGGTTGTTTCAGAACGTGCATTAAAAGTTGTACTGAAATTTCCGGACAAAGCGAAAAATGCATTGTTCAGCTTAGCTTTAATAATTCAGTGGAAAAAACTGTAAGTGCAAATCAATCTTGAGTGGGATGAGAAATTATACCGAATTAGGAGTAAATACTTGTTGGAGCACAGGTGAAATTTTCGTAAAAACGCTTTTATAGAGAATGCATGATTGTGAAAGAGTGCTCTGTGCTTGCATACAGATTGAGGGCCAAGGCCACGGAGCTGTTTTTGATTGCAAGTTCTCACCAGATGGACAACATTTTGCCTGCACAGACTCTCATGGACATCTGCTACTATTTGGTTTTGGATGCAATAAATATTATGAAAAGGTGGGTTGAATGAATTTTAAACTCTTCTGTGTCTTGACCTGATTTTGTCTTAGAAGTATTTGTGTTACAGTTTATTCTCTCACCCTGGCCCAGGTAAAACAGTAATTAGATCATGAAGCAGTTGCTGTTTACCTAAATCAAAAAGATTTAGACAAGAGACTCTCTAGGCAGGGGAACAAAGCATTAACTTTATATATATTCACCTCTGTTGGCATATTTTACTATAGAATTTTTGCATCAGGCCTTGGTAATAAAACACACTTGTGGTAGGAATCTCTTCTCTGTCATAATGTTTCTTCTGCTCCTCCTAAGTGTAGGGGTTGTGGTTTATGGGTATGGGAGCCATTCCAGAGCAGCAACACAGCTGCAAATGGCCGTTGATTTATTTACTAAATCACTTTTCTTGCAGATTCCAGATCAGATGTTCTTCCATACGGATTACCGACCACTGATCCGTGATGCAAACAACTATGTGTTGGATGAACAGACTCAACAGGCCCCACATCTTATGCCTCCTCCATTCTTGGTGGATGTTGATGGAAATCCTCATCCCACGAGATTCCAGCGGCTGGTACCAGGGAGGGAAAATTGCAAGGATGAACAACTTATTCCTCAGCTGGGATATGTAGCTAATGGTATGCTGTCTAACACTCCTGCATAGTACGTGTGTTGCACAGTAGTGAGCACCAGCTCAGCACGACGGTACTGTAAGGATTTGCTTGTTTCAGTTGTCTTCTGAAACTAGCGGTTTAAATTCAGTGTGGAGGTAGAAGAGGAGATGGGGTGGCTTTTTGGCATAAAGGAAGTGTTTGGAATCAGCTTGACTGGAGGCAAGACGAGGAGACTGCAGTGTTCCAAAATCTGTGGGCTTCTACCAGGTATATGGCAACATGCCTAAAGAATTGTCCCATTAACCTGGGTGTAACTGTGTTTTTGAGTAAGGAAGGACATTGAAAAAACAGCTTTTCTTTTCTAAAACAGGTTTATTTTTTCTTGAAGATATAAACTTTTGCAAAATGCTGATCTCCAGAAGAGATCTTTCATTATTACCTACTGAAGCATGATTTCTTTCCACTGTTTCTAAGGGTTTGTGTTTATATTTTACCTGTGGTCTGTAACTTTAGGTTTTTATTGTAACTTCTCTTTTTAAACTTTACCTCCATTTATTACATGAGAGCAGAAGGCCAGCTGGTGATCAGATGTTTTGCAGAGCAGACAAATAATCGTGCACAGTTTTAAATTTGATTGTTTCTATGGTGTTTAGTAAAACAGAAATTGTTTGGTAAGCAGTTGTGGCTTTGTTCATGTCAAGGTGATGGTGAAGTAGTTGAACAAGTCATCGGGCAGCAGACTAATGACCAGGATGAGAGCATCCTTGATGGAATGATCAGAGAGCTACAGAGGGAACAAGATCTGAGACTAATTAATGAAGGAGAAACTCTTCCAAACCCTCCACTCAACAGATCCCACTCTGTTAATGGAGGTGAGTGTCCCTTCTTTACCTCCCTCCTTGCTTTTCCTAAAGCACAGTAAGGTACTAATCAAAATCTGTTAATGTAAGTTCTGACACTATATCTCTGAGGATGCTTTTCTCTCTTGTTCTCATACACATTGTTAACCGCTGCGGAGCAGTTGGACATTCTACTGATGCTAGCAGAGGAGCTAGAAGTTTAAGGAGCAGCTGAGGGCACACAGTGGTCTAACTGGCCTGTATCTGATTACCTAGGGCTATTAGACTGTAATTATTCCTGTTATAAACCTTTCCTAAAAAATAAAGTTCACTGTATTGTCTTGGTGTCAGTCACTGCAGAGGTGATACTTCGTAGCTGCATAGTGTCAAGATAACAGCTTGTAATTAGAGAATGTCAATGGAATACAATGTTGTGACAGACTAATGGCTTCCTGTTGCAGCAGAAATGGTAAGGCTGAGCATCAGTGTTTATAAAACAAACGTGTCTGCTCTGTCTTAGTGTTTCCTTAGAAAGCTTGAGACTGTTCTCACAGTAAGTGTTCTGCTACTGTGATTTTATTTTTAATACACAAAGTGATTAAAAATTTAAAACAAGCTCAATCAGATGTGATCAGCTGACTGCGAGGCAGCTGCCTGAGTGCAGTTGCTGTAAGAGAGCAGATGTTGTGGACTTTGTGCTGCAAGTCATCCCGAGCTTTTAAAAAATTTACATCCGCTAATAAATTAATTCTAGGTTAAATGACTGATTGCACATGTCTGAGTTAGATTTCCTGACAAAGCTTGTTAGAATTGCTAGATTTTGAGTTGCTTGTCCTTTAAATTCAGGAAAGAATAGGAAAAATATTTGTGAAAAGGCTTAAAATATGCTTTTATGTTGATCTAAATTGGTATTATGAAGAAGGTGGCCTAGAAGCCAGCTTCAGCTCAGGAGGCTTTTCTGCTTCTTGTGAGAGGTTGATGTGTTGTGCAGTCCCAGTTGTCAATTTTATTTGTATATCCCTGTATTTGTGTGAAAGGGAGTTTCCAGACACGAGTGGTATAGAAATTAAAGTACTGTGACCTTGGAGAATTCACATTGATCCGTGGCTTTGCTGCGTAAACTGCTCATTTGTTGAAGTTACTTAAAGTACATATAAAGTACGTGATGTTTTAATAGCCTAAGACTTTTATACAGGTTTGCACAACCGTGAATGCGATTTATTGGTGGCGGTGAACCATATTAAAGCATATGGAAATGTGTCGATGCATTCCCAGATGATGAGATGAATTAAGGCAATGCTAGCAGTGATTCTGGTATTTTCAGCCTTTTTGTCTCAGTTTGCTGCCTAAAAGTTCAGTCTCTGTTTTCTCCTGAGTACGTAGTACTGTGTCGTCGTGCCACCGGATGAAAAGCCCGGAGGGGGAGCGGTGCCCCTGGCACAGTAGAAAAGCGTTACAAATACAGAGCATGTGGAGGTACAACAGAAACCTTAACCCTTGCATCAGTCTACTAATTTTAGATGTCAACTTCATCTCTTATTGTGCCATAGAATTCATGATTTCAGAGGCTTTAAACAGTTGACAAGGCTTTGATTTGAAGGTTGCTTAAGTCCCTTTAAAACTTTTCTCATCGATTATATTCTTTGCTTGCCTCAGATATCTCTAAGACATAGCAAGCCACAGCGATGTTACAGTAGCATACACATCTCCACTAGTCCAAGGCCAATACACAAAAATGTTCATCTGAAGCAAAAGACAAAGCCACTTAACGCAGAATAAGTGTTGTTTATTGCCAAAAAAGAATCTCCGTGCAGTCCTTAAGCTTTAAATTCTAGATTTTATTGATGGTTTGTAGACGTGAAGAGAAATAATTTTCTTCCTTAGCTCTTCGAAGTCCAGGTTTGGATGTTACATCTCCACCAAACGTTGGTCTCCGGAGAAGCGGTCAGATCGAAGGGGTCCGGCAAATGCATCACAACGCTCCCCGAAGTCAAATGGCAACGGAGCGAGATCTCATGGCGTGGAGCAGGAGGGTAGTGGTGAACGAGCTTCCTCCAGGCATCAGCAAGTAAGATGCTAAGTGAGACAGGAAAAAGATTAAATTGTGTAATGTTTAATGATTCTTCCTTACAGCTGTTAGGAGTTTTAAAAAATGTTTTTTCAGAAATGTGTTGGCTTTTGAGGGTGGGTGGGCTGGTTGGTTTGTTTTGAAATCCAGATATTAGGATTAGAGTCGTAGCCTCTGCTGGAGAGTTGAGTAGTAATTCCCACTCTTCACAACTGAATCTTTCATCAGGTGTTCACATAACACTATTTTCCTGACACTTTATTTTAAAAAAACGTACAAAAAATAATTTAAATACATTTCAATTTTCTTGAAAATAATTATGTGTGCTCAGCTGTCAGGTTTGCTTCCTTAACTTGTGATTCCAGGAGGGAGGTGTGTGTGGATGCTGCTAGGAGGACTTGTGCATAGATTTCTCACAGCCAGGGAACCAGAAGTATTTTAATATGTATGTTAATGAAACTGTCAAGTTATACGATGATTTATTGAATAAAATGGATGTTTCCTATGTACAATTAGGGTCCAGGAAGAATGTCGAGCTGCTAAAGGTGAAATCGAAATTAATTTATACACTGTTGAAAAGAAGAGAAAACCGTCCCACACCTTACAGCGGGTGAGTTAATTCAGAAGAGAGAACCTGTGCGTAAAGCAGCTCTGAGCACTGAGCAAAACAAAGAGAAACAAAAAAAACCCAAACCCACTTTTATTAAATGATTTCGACAATCGATAGTACTAGTTGTTTCTCTGGCTCTCTCTCTTCTGTAACTGTAATTTGTCTGTCTTTATATTGTAATATGCAGATAGCAGTGGTGAGTCTCTTTAAGGCTTCAGTGGTGAGGAGATGCTGGGAAAGGAAAAGGGCAGAGCCACAGCGCATGTTCAGTTTGACTCGTGGAAACTAGGAGAATTATTAGAGGGGCTACGCTTAAAATTTTAAGTGGCTAGCTTTTATCTTATCCACAGACTGCAGGTATTTTATTCTAAAAAATTATACTTCTCCATAACTTCCCTTCTAAGGACTGCTACTTTAAAAAGTAGAATTGATATTGAACCAAGAAACGCCACCTGCACATGCACCGACATTAACTGCAAGTGTGTAAAAATACCGTTCTAATTCTGAATTTCCTAGCTGTCATTTGTAAATGTGATACCATGTACAGACACTTTAATGAGGCATTTTTTTAACCGTGTAATTAATTATTAAACCCCTTAATTTTTTTTTTGTCCCTCCTGTCCTGTGATAAAAGAATGATTACCAACCAGGAAGCGGAAGGTCTTTGAGAAGAAACCAACGCAAACGCCAGCATGCCTACCAAACGCGCTCCACGATAGAACACAATCAGCAAGGAGCAAGTCAAAATGCACGTGCACGGGAGGAATCGGACAGCTCCTCAGAGGTCTGACCCATCACGTGATGCTTTCAATAGGCTCCCTGTTCACAAAGAGCATGGTTTGACGGTGGATGTGCTGAGGGCACTGTTACCATTAAGGCTCTGAGTTTCTCCTCCTAGGAAGAAACACGCAAATCATTGGGTCATTTGGATTTGTGGTGTTAGTGTAGTAAGTTGATCTTGGAGAGAGAAGGATCATTTACCTCAATGCCAGGACAGTGCTCAAAACTAGCTTAAAACAGGTTGTATATTTTTGGAAATCGGAAACATTTTCAAGTAAATTTAACTGGGTTGTGTTAAACCTCTTGCTATTTCCGGATTTCATACCACACGTTTATTCTAGGTCACAGTCAGTACTTGGGTTTCATCTCCATCTGTAGCCTGCTGTTGAAAGAGATTGAGTATTGGTATTAATCACTAATATTGGCAAGGGAAGAACTTAAAATATACCAGATTAAATATAACTTGTTTTCATGAAGGAAGCTTGCAGAGACTGAACATTGTCACGTTGTAAATGCATTGAACATACAGAATAGCTATAAAGCTGGTCACTTGACACTAAAAGCTTTTAATCCAACACTTAAATAAGAACTCATTCTATGGTTCTAATACCATTAAAATTCACATCTCTTTCTATAGAAATTATGTAAGCTTATAGTGTAATACTAATTCAGATACAGAAGGAAATTGCGGACTTAGTTTAAGCTAAAGCAGTCCTTAAATACAAAGCTTTCCTCAGGAGAGACAACTCGCGTAACTTGCTTGCAAACAAAAATGATACATTTCAAACTTAGCCCAAAAGTGAAACCTTTCATTTTTGATACAGGAGGATGAGACTGTTGGCACAAGCGATGCATCTATGGATGATCCTGTGGCAGCTTGGCAAAGCGAAAGCAGTTCCAGGTAGCTTTACTGCTCTCTTAATTGGTAGCATTTGTTGATTATAGATGAATTTAAGTAAGACAGTTGATATTGTGATCCTATGACTACAAGTCAGTACAGATTTGTTACAGCCTGTGACAGATTGAAGCAGAGGGTTTAGCACACTTCGGTAGTTTGAAACGGGAACCAACACAATTTGTGGAGTCTGTGAACAGACAAATACTTTCATGTCTGTGAGTGACTAAGTAATTGTAGAAGTTTTTATAACAGGATTTAAACCAGTGTAAAAAGTCTTTAATTTTGAAGATTGACTTTCCCCCCTTCCCCCAATTCTTCATGAAGCATTTTATATTGGTTTTTTTTGGTAGGATTTTGTTTTTTTTCAAGTCAAGAACAATTTTGAAAGACCATTTGTAAAAAAGTGTTGTCTTTAATTAAGAACTGCTTGAAAAAAATCAATGCCAGTGAGTCGTATGCAATAGAAATGTTGATAGAAGTGTATACATAGCTTCTGTGCACACCTCAGTATTTTCTAATTTTTCTGTTGTCGATATGTATTTGTGTACAATTTCTACAGTCTCTTTTCTTATTTTTAATGCTATGCTGTTATGGCTGGAAGGGCCATTGGCTAATACAATACTGTACTTGTGTTATTTGGATATTAAAGAAGTCAGAACTGTATTTCTAGAAGAGTACTCTAGTTCTCTAAATTTTTCATGCATTTTGTGCTGTCGGTTCTTATGAAACCAGTCTCTGAATCAGTGAGATAATTACTATGAAAATAGGTATCAGCCGTAACTGTAGTTTTACCCTGAGTTTGCAGTTGATAAAATAATTTGCTGAAATACCCAAATTAGATGGCACTTAGGTTTTCTGTAAATTCACGTGAGAACAAAATCTTGTGCTAATCCTGACATCTGTTGCACATAACCAGAAGAACAGGTTGAATGGTTGGACCTTTCACTCCATTGTGTGAAAACTGAAGCGCTGTCTTCTTTCTTACAACTTTTTATTATCTACAGTGATTCCTCAAGTGAATATTCTGACTGGACAGCAGATGCTGGAATTAATCTCCAGCCTCCGAAGAGACAAACCAGGCAGGCAGCTCGGAAAATCTGTAGTAGTTCTGAAGATGAAAACATGAAGGGAACAAAAGGACTGGAGCCAAAACGAAGGAAACTTAAGCAGACTAGAAAAAAGGTCAGCATTTTAAATTTTTTACGAATATACCTTTTTTTTGTGAAAAATCTTACTTTGAAAACAACCACTCCAAACAAATGCGCAGCAAGAAGGATCCTAGAGATGGCACGATAATTGTAATACCAGAGTAATTTTGCTCTGCTTTGTTTTGGTGATGTGGTGACATAGGTGTACCTCCATTGTCATGCAGGTAGTTCTCCGTTAAGGGTGGAATGTTTTATCCTAAAATCGTGTTCTCACTACAGTTAGATTTACTCCAGGGTAGTTTTGTTGTAAAATTATAACGCGTCTGTATTGTATCTGCACTGTCAGATTTCTTTTTTCTAGTATTTTTAAAGAAGACATTTAGAATATTTCTAAGGAAAGAAATATAATCTCTATTTATTAACGTTTTAATCTTCTATTATATTTATAACAAACATGTCTTATTCCCTGCTATTTAGTTGAGGTTTTGGGGAGGTTGACACTCCAGCGCTTGCTTTGCCCTTATATCTAGTTACCTTCAGTAAGTGCTGCGTGATCAGTTTTTCGTATGTTCTGCCATAGTAATTAGAGCCTTCATTCTGAATTTAATATAACTTACTTAAGAAACCAAGCGGACTGCTTTCGATGGAGGGTGAACCTAGTGAAGAATGGCTTGCCCCACAGTGGATCTTGGATACGATACCCCGCCGCTCGCCTTTTGTCCCGCAAATGGGAGATGAGGTAATGAATGGAGCAATTCTGAAATTCCCACCTAGGCCAATGAGCTGGTTTTGGCCAGGGCTATTAAATCCAGCGATATTTGCAGTGAATCGTGCTCAAGATAGGCTGACTTTTGATAACTTTTTTCCTTTCTCAGGCAGTCAGATGTTTACAGATAGCTGCCCTGTCTCTCTTTTTGTGCCCATGTAACTTACAGGTAGGAGGAAGAATTGAGTGTGCATCTTGAGGCAAACCTGCACACTTCTTAACAACCCCAAGTTTGAAAGCACGTGGCAGGTGCCACTTTGGGGGCTGATATAAATATTTTTAAGGAGAAGAGTGCTTTATAGTGAAATAAAGAAGTGTGAGATATGTTCTAAAAGGGGTGAAGCTTGACATGTTTGTAGACATTTTAGAATAAACAGGAAGAGAACTATCAGTAAAATAAACTTCTTTTTAATTTTCTTTAAAGATCATATACTTTAGGCAAGGCCACGAAGCTTATGTGCGGGCAGTAAGGAAAGCAAAAATTTACAGTATTAACATGCAAAAACAACCATGGAACAAAATGGAACTCAGGGTAAGTTAAACAAATACTTCAAAGAGCTGAATGCCTGTGTAATGTTAAATTGACATTAAAAACCAGTATGAAAAATATAAAGAAAGCATTACATTAAAATGTTAATATCAAAATTAAGATTTTAAATCTTAATGTTTTCATTAACACAAAGCCTCTGCATCTCTTCAGTTCCTGATAACAGGAAGCCAGAAGGGTATTAAAGAATGTGAAAGATCATCTAGTGTGGTATTCTTGCCTGATGGATTAAAAAATGTAGAATATTAAATAAAAAAAAAAGTCAGAGTGAGATTAGTTCAGCACTGGAACAAGTTGCTCAGAGAGAGCATGGAATCTATCCTTGACGACTTCTCAAAGCTCCACAGAACAAGCTCCAGGTGGCTTTATCTAACGTAGACGTTAGCCCTGCCATAAGCAGGATTTTGGACTAGGTGATTCTCAGGGGTCACTTGCAACCCAAATTGTTTCACAGCTCTGGTGGTTTTTTTTCTTAACACTAATTCCTGCAGACCACTCAAAAGCTGTTTATAGTTCTACTGACGCTCTGCAATGACCTGAACACCTACGTTCTGTTCGTTGTTTCACACGCTACGGTAAGAAGTAGGACGTTATGGTGTAAAGACCAAAGTGTATGGACAAGCTCCATTCAGCAGCATATCTAGCTAAGCACATTATTGTGTATGTTGTTAAATTCTCGGCAGAGCAAGGCAATATCTTACAACGTATTTTCACAAAATAAAAGTATTAAGGATTACTTGGCTAAACACTAGGTTTACATAGTTCTGTGGATTTTTCCTATCCTCTTGCTTTGAACCAGTGAGCCCCTGAATATTTAAGCCCCAGCGCTGCCATATTTTTTTCTGCATTGCTCAGATTTCGTATTGAGAGAAGAGCGCATGTATGTGCTAATATTCATACAGGTGTATGACAGTGGTTCTGTTAATGAAAATAATTGATTTACTGGAAAAAATATCCAGTTACTAGTCCTAGGAATTCAGTCATTCCAGCTGTAACCTTCAAAGGCATCACCAGTTTGTAAGGCAAAGGAAATGATATTTCATTTAGGGTAGAGGTCTTGCTGCCAGCTGACGTTTGACAGGACGTGAACATAAAGGCTATTGTTGAATTTCCGCTTTAAGAGGAAGAGTTTCCTTCTAGTTCCCCTGTACGTTGCTATTTAAGGGCGAGAGGCCCTGGGTTTAGTCAGGTGTAACCTTTGGTGCCGCCAGAGTGGCTAAAACCAGTGGAGTGTTCCTTAGAACCTTACTACAAAAGTTAAATAATGTCTGGGTATTCTGCTCACAAATCTACCCCGGGAATGAGCATCTTACATTTTTTCTGGTTTTATGGTGACTGTGATTGACTTTCAGTATTTGGAAAAGAAAACTTTTCTGGGTGAAATTACCTGGGCTGTAAAGTAGGAACGTATTTGTTTTTTATTAATATGTTTGGTACTTTAACAGGGCTGTTTTTGTTGTTAGCAAGTTAAAATCATATTGTTCCATGCTTATTGATAAATAGGAACAAGAATTTGTGAAGACGGTAGGAATTAAATATGAAGTTGGGCCGCCTACACTCTGCTGCTTGAAGCTTGCATTCCTAGATCCAATCACAGGCAAAATGACAGGAGAATCATTTTCCATAAAGTAAGTAGCTGAAATGCTGATGACATTCTTGGAGAGATTTCCTTGCAGTTTAGAAGCTTCCCCCTCCTATTCTTTTTCCTCTTGGAATTAATGGGGACAGCATTAATTTGTTATTACGCCAGCCTTGAGAACAAAATGCATGAAATGTGGTGTATTGTACATGTGGAGCTGTGTTTGTGGGTAACAGAAGCAATTTTTTGTGTCTGTTTCTTGAAGGTACCATGATATGCCAGATGTTATTGACTTCCTTGTGCTGCATCAGTTTTATAATGAAGCCAAAGAAAGGAACTGGCAAATAGGTGACTACTTCTTTCCCCGCTTGCGTATGTTCTGCGACATTTCTGCAGCTGTTTAATAGGATACAGTGTCTGTATTGCACGATGGAAACTTTATTTGATGTTTGCTACAATTTCTGTAGCAGGAAAGAAAGAGAAATGAGAGTAACTGTTACAAGGTCTGTGATAGCAGAAGAATGTCCGGTTATGTTGTAATTTGAGGTGTGGAGGCAGCTGTGACTAATTAACCAGAGCCCTGAAAGCCCTCCCTTTAGGGGAAGGGTTGGATTCCTGTAGTGCAAAATGTAAGAATCGAAGTAGTGCACTTATGAAAGGTGAAGTCGATTCTCCAAAAAGAAGCATTTAGCAATTATTTATGTTGTTCTTTTGCTGAATGCAATCTTCTTCCTTACAGGGGATAGATTTCGCAGTATAATAGACGACGCTTGGTGGTTTGGAACTGTGGAGAGTCAGCAGCCTTTCCAGGCAGAATATCCTGATAGTTCCTTCCAGTGCTACTGTGTTCAGTAAGTGTTTACATAGCTTAATGTGTCACACATGTTTACATGCTCTGCGTCTCCTGGACGTTTACATGCAACGTGTACCCCAGGAACTAGGAACCTTTTTCCCATTTCAGTACATAATCAGCCACTTCGGATTTATTTATCTAATAATTAACTTATTCCTAAAACAACACTTTTAATGTAAACAGCAGGGCAGTAAATATATAGGAGATAGGAGAGAAAAATAAGGAGTTTGAATGTAGCTACTGATGTGTCTTGTTTCTAATGGGCATGACCTTTTTGGTTTAAATCTGTTAGAGAAAAGGTGTATTTTTATATTCAGCTTTAATTTATGCATTTGAATGTATCTTTTTTTTAATAGCTGGGACAATAACGAAAGAGAGAGGATGAGTCCATGGGACATGGAACCAATTCCAGAAGGAAGTAAGTGTGTGTTAAATTCACGTCCATATACAAAGGAAACAATTTTTTGCCGCTGCTAATACTTAACTGTTGTTGAATTCTTCATATTTAGCTGCTTATCCGGAGGAGGTTGGTGCTGGAGTTCCTGTGACTCCAGATGAGCTGACAGCTCTTCTCTACAAACCCCAGGAAGGAGAATGGGGGGCCCATTCCAGAGACGAAGAATGTGAACGAGTGATCCGGGGGATTGAGCAACTTCTTTCCCTTGGTATGTTTGGAGGGAAAAAGTGGAAGGATTAAGAATATCAGCATGGCAGCACATGAGTGAAGAGCAGACAGGATGGAGTGTTGGGAGTTGGTGTGGAGGAGCTGAAATATGCTCAACTAAATCGTTGAAAAAGGCCTTGAAAATTTCATGTGGTGTCCTTTTCGGTTATACTCCCTCTTTGCTGGGGCTTGACTTGCTTCCTTTCAGCTTAATGGGAACTCTCAGTGGGTCATACCTAAATACAAATGAGCACAACATTGAATTAAACCCCTCAAAAAATAACCAACAGGTCCTTACCAAACATCCTCACCAACAACTACCTTGTGCAACTGGTTTGTAGCAGTTTAATAGCATGCTATGATTTAAATTCTAGCCTATATTTATACACGGGACATGTCTGCACTCTGAGTTTATGTTGCTTGTTGTAGTATTTCTTTTGTAAGTGCATGTGCAATGTTGCTCTTTAGCAACAGGGTTGGCTGCTGGCATGCCAATCTCAGATGTGAATCTTGAACAAAAAACGCTTTTTCAAGAGTAGTTAACAGATGGTACAAGAGGAAGAACCCTACCCTGTGGGTAATGACGTACCCAGCCGTAGGTCGGTATTGTTTTGCCAAATTCTGAGAAAGAAAACCAAGAAACCATTATAAAGAATCTAGCTTTCTTCTAACTTCCCTTCTGGTATCTTCTGAGGCATCTAAATTATTTTGATCTTTTCTTTCAGACATTTCTAATCCCTTTGCTGTTCCAGTGGACCTTAGTGCCTATCCCATGTATTGCACTGTTGTTGCTTATCCAACTGACCTCACCACGATCAGGAGGAGACTTGAAAACAGGTTTTACAGGTCAGCCGAATTGTTATTTGTTTGCAGTCTACATTTACTATAGCCCCATCCAGGACAATATGTTTAGCTGAATACTACGTAATGCCACTTCAGCAATATATTTCTTTGAGCCAAAAGCGTACGATCAGACTCTATTTGGCTCGGGCAAAGTGAGTGCTGCTGAATAATAATTTCTTGTGGCCACATTGTTAAGGCCAAAGCTGGTATATCTGGATCTGGAGTGTTTTCTTTGCTTAACTGAGCCTTACTCTCTAGATGCGTTGTATGCAGGGCATATTTGCCTCATCGTTGTCTCTACAGTGTTTGAACCAGATGCTTTGTTTGTATTGCAGTTGCGAGAAGTGGGCTAAATAGAGCTGTAAACTGGAAATCTCAGGTTTTCCAATTTACTTGGGGATAAATAGTGCCCTGTTCTCCCCCCTGCCCCCCTCCTTTGAGGACCACTTTATCTCTCAGGCTTCCTCGAAGTGGGCACAGTCAGCAGTCTCCTTTAGTAGGTTTTTCCTCTTTTCATTCCATTTGTTGCTGATTTGAAGAGGGACATCATTTTTCCCCAAAGCTGTCACAGCCTGGCATGCTGGGGCAGTCAGCAGTATGTGAACAGAAACCACTGACCTTGGGCTCTGGCAACCTGTTTCCCCTGGACATGGATTACCTGATTCCTTTTTTTACTGAGGAATCCTGCTGATCTGAAAAGGAAAATAATGTAAACTGTCCTCTCCATCCCCTCCCTTTTTTTTCTTGTTTTTTTTTTTTCCCCCCTGTTTTTAAGGAGAATCTCTGCGCTGATGTGGGAGGTACGATACATTGAACATAATGCCAGGACTTTCAACGAGCCAGACAGTCCTATAGTCAAAGCAGCCAAAATTGTAACAGATGTCTTACTTCGCTTCATTGGGTAGGCATGGTTTTTTACTTTACGGACCTGACATCTTGAGTTTCTGAGATACTTGATTATGTATTTTTGGCTTTTGTTATTGCCCTGCAGGGATCAGAGCTGTACTGATATATTAGAAATCTATAACAAGGTAAAAGCAGAAGACCTAAGCAGTACTGATGAAGAGGAGGAGGTAAGACCATTAATTCTGGTCGTCAGAACTTTTTCCCTTTTTCAAACTCAGCACCTGGAAGAAGTTTGAGTAAAGATTTTTTGTTGAGTTTTTATTTTATGGGTAGATGCACTGAGTTTTTGAGATGAGCCTATTTAGGCCACTTGTGTTGCTCACCTGCGGCAATAAGCTCCCTCAAGTAAGTAAAAATGATTCTTGGAACTGCCTAGCTTTAATCTTACCTCAGTACATGATGTTTTGTTGCGCAAGGATGTATTAGGTAAGGGAAGCAGGAACTGGAGCTGTTACTCAGTCTGCCGAACCAGAAGGACGACAGCTCTCCTATTGTCAGCGAGGCAGCGGAGCTGCTTTTCTTACGTAATTCTGTGTCGTTTCCCATCAGTTGTACCATGGAGTGAAATGACAGGTAGAAACCAGGTTAGATATCGCTTCCTTTAGCTCCTTCTCTCTTTACACCTTCTCCCCTTAAAGACAGCTTGTAAACGTTTTGAAATACGCAAAGAAGCGACCTGCTATAACCTAAGCCACTTGGGCTTGTTTTACTTTTTCAGTGTTGCTTCCAAATACATGAGCTAGTGTAAGATGTACTGAGGAGGTTTCTTCCCTCCTCCCTTCCCCCAGACATACTCCGTTGTTGCAGTTTTTAAATACTTAAGTTAAACCTGATGCTGCTTGAGCACCTGTGTGCTTATGGCTGGTGCTGTTGTCCTGGGTTTGCATTGAAACTTAAGGCCTATACTACAATGTAATAAATTAATTACTACTATAAAACTGAAGATATAATAATGGCATCTATTTTCACAGACTGTTAAAAGAGTATTTTGAAGGAAGCGAGGGATTTCTGTGACTTAAATAGCAGACCCTCCTTTCCCAACCCAACCATCTTGTGCCAGTTGTGAATCTCGTCTGTCCCATGTCAAGCAGTGATCAAGCGTGTCCAAAATTGCTACGATATCACCTTCCTTTCTCTCCAGCCTTTCAAAGAGCTGGTTTAGAATATGTTTTGGTTTAGAATGTGTTTTAAAATGAGAAAGAAATTACTTTTAGATTCTCTGTAGGAACTTTCCTGTCCTGTCAAAGTTACTTATTTTCAATTACAGGTAGAAAGCTGTGTACAAAGGAGTTTTTCCTATAATTTCTGAATCCAGATTCTGAAAAGATTATTACATACACCTGATATAAGTTAGGCACTACATGAAGCCTGAATAAACTCAGTACAGGTGCTCAGGGCGTGAACATTTCAGCAGGGGAATACAGCTCTGCAAGAGTAGGACTTTGCTGAGTCTTAAGGACTGAAAAGAAGCCATTCATATTTCCCACGTATTTATATATGATTTCTGTGGAAGCAAACTTGGAAAAGAGATGAAACAGCTTATCCACCTAATTATTTTTTTAAGTTATTTTAGTTCTAGCTCGAAGCTAGTTTATGTTTTGCTCGAACCATTCACTGCATTTGAGTAGTTTCAAGTTACGTTTGTTGTTGGCTGTTACGTTTTAAGCCCCTTTTCCATTGCTGAGGGCGCACAGGCATGCCCGTGTGTAATCACTACCTTTGCCTTTAGGTGGCAGAAGTAGATGTAGATTCAGACGCTCCAGGAACTTCCTCTGGAAAAAGACGAGTGAGTAAACATTTCTGCTTGGTCTCGCTTGTGAAGGGCCACAGGCCAGGTACTTGAAACGCTCGGTTAGGTCTGGAATGGTTTAAATTTGTTGCAGCCTGTAGGAGTGTGTGAATTCAGTTGCATGAGTATGTAAGTGTTGGCAGACTAAGGAAGTTACTGGGCAGGAAAACTTACTTAAATGCTAAAGAATCTTTTTTTTTTTTTTCTTTTTAATTTGATTTGGAAGCCAATTGATTTCAGCCAATTTTCAATCAAAATTGGCTGAAAGCTGACAAAACCAGCAAGGCTGGATCTGAAATGCTGCACACCTCTGATGTGTCTCAGTGTTCATATATTACCAGAAGAGGCATATTTCTACAATTTGCATACTGCATATTGCTGTGCCATCAGCTCTGCTTTAGTCTTACCGCCATTCTGGTTTTAATTGTGGAAATCCGCTTTGAACCATAACACTAGTAAATTAATGGGACCTTAAAGTGAAAAATCGGAATATTCTGAAAAATGATGAAAGACATCTGTTTCCCTGCAGGTAAGGCGGCGAATAAAAAGACAGCCCATGAAAGCAAGTCCTGATGCTTGGAAAGAGCAATGCAAGCAGTTGTTAAACCTGATTTACGAAAGAGAGGACTCGGAGCCTTTTAGGCAGCCAGTTGATCTCTTCTCCTATCCTGTAAGTATAACTTCCATATGCGAAATTAAAAAAGCCTGTTGTTCATCGTTTGGCAAAACATCCAGGCCGGGCACGTTTCTAGCCTCTGCCTTTCTGAGCTGGCACGTACTGTGTTCTGTGCACTCATGTTTTCAGAGAATTATCTGCAGTAACTCTCAAGTAGAAATAATGACTTGAGAGTCACCGCTGTGGATAATCACTTAGGTGATCACTTTTATTGCCATAGGATTTGTCAGCCTTTGTTATTTTCTTGTGTACTCTTACAGGATTATCGAGATATTGTAGACACCCCTATGGACTTCAGCACTGTGAAAGAAACCTTGGAAGCAGGAAACTACACTAGTCCCTTGGAATTCTACAAAGATATTCGTTTAATATTCTGCAACTCTAAAGCTTACACTCCTAATAAAAAGTCTCGAGTAAGTAATAAATCCTAATCCCTTCTTTACAAAGACCCTGGCCCCACGTGCTGAATCCAGGACATGAAATAAGGTCTGTATCTGGAGAGCGAAGCGCTGCATTGTGAAATAAAAATAAGCAGTGTATGTCAATTCTGAGACCTACGGTTATAAATTTGCTTTGTTCCGCTCATGCAGATCACTTCTGAATTTCATTCTCATCTGAACACTCTGAGCTGAAAGCTTCTGAGAAGTTGTATGGTTACTGTTGCAGCCATTTCTTTGAATAGTTGTAGCAGGAAACTCATCACCGGTTGCTTTTATTTTTCCAGTAATTTATTCCTGGAAACAAGGCTATCAGCTTGATAACTGCATATAGAGAGAGTAGGGTCTTTTTTTAATCTCCTATTAATGCAAGTATTAGCCTATATTTCTACTGAGAGCACTATAATACTTAATTTTTTTCAAGTTTACTTGGTATACTTGCCAAGATTTTTGCACAGTGTTGCCTGTGTTTCCCAGATACTAATCTTGTTTTTTTTTTTTCCTGCGTGCAGGAATAGGCACAAAAAATGTTTAGGGCTCCAGTCCAATACAGGATATGGCAAGAGGGAAAGGGGAGATCAAAATGTTAGGATATGGGTATTTTTATATGAGCTAGGTAAAATGACTGCTAAGTGTGTGACTGCCCGTGCAGACATGGCTATGTTGGATGCGTGTTCCTGTGCGGTACGTTGCCTGCCAGCTTTTCCTAACGTGCTAAATGATCAAACGATTCTAAAATTTTCAAGTGTTGTAACAATACATTGTTGATGCTCAAAAAAATCACAAGCTGGCACGAGGACACAGATGCAGTTTTTAGCGCCGTTGATGCAAAATAGAACACGAGCGGTCGACGTCGTTGTGATATAAAAGGAGACAGAATTTCGACTGTTTCCAGACATTAAATTGTGATGACCTTGTTATTGTTATGAGAAGCTGCGTACTGAATAAGGTGCTTAAGTTGTGACAAAATCACATCTCTGAAACGCATCATTTAGCATAGGTTAGTGTGCTGGTCACAGAGCTGCCTAATATTTCTTGTGTAGAAACAGGAGCACTTATAAACTCTTAAGAAACACATGCCATTTGGGACTAGACTGAGAGACTGTTACTTCAAGCACAGTAATACACAGAACTTAATATTACTGTAAAATCTTCGTGTGGCACCTGACATGGTTTGACACAAGATTTTACTACACTAGGCGCTGTCACACAGGAGGAGGAAGCAGAGTGTGCTGCGAAGAGCGTTCACTGCACGTGTAAACGGCGCTGGGTGGGAGGAAGCAGGAGGTTGAGCGGCCTTACTTGTCACTTGAGGAGTAATAGTTCATCAGTGGAGTAACAACTCCTGTGTTTTGTGTATAGCGGGATGATGAGAGTAAGCTTGAAGTAGGATGATGCTGTAGGAGAGGGGAGCTCTGGCTGAGCGTTAGTGTGAAAGAAAGCACAAAGTTGCTGTCGTTGAAGGCAGATTGAACTCTTGGTGTTGAATAAGGGCTGAGAGGTGGGCTGTGGGTAAGCTCTGAAGGTAAAGATCAGTAACTTCTGCTCACTTTATTAGAAGAGAAGTCTGTAAAGGATTTCAAGACGACAGGTGGTTTGAGGGTGCATTGTGTGTGCTTGATATCAGAGTAAACTTGGTGAGTTATTTACTGCTGCACGCTCCCTGGGAGCTTCCCTGTGGATGAATAACTGAACAGCTTGTGAGTCAACTCCCAAATTACTTTAATAGAGTGGCTCATCAATATCCATTTGCTTAAATACTGTGAAATGCCTCATTGAGATGATCCTTGCTGGAGGGCTGGGGCACTCAGCTGGGCCTTCTGCCACTGCAGGTTCGTCTGCTGCCAAATGTGTGCCAACATCCTGAGGTTTTCTAGCCCATTTTACTGTCTTTGCAACAGCATCCTGAATGGAGGCAGGAGGAGCAGAGTAATACATACCAGAGCTAAAGAAAGAGACATTGCTAACGCATAGGGGTCTGGGCAAAAATGAAGTTATATGAATGTAAAGAAAATCATATCAAAGAGATGTTATATTCAGACAGACTGCAAGAGGTCTGAGGATAAGATGATAACATCATCTTCATGGTGTTTCCACAGTTTTCAGAAGACTGTGCAGCAGAAGGGTATAGGTATGAGGAAGGAGTCAAGAACTTTATTTCTGCTGAGTTTGAACTATTAGTTTGTTGTAACTCAAACACATCCAAGGTAAAATCCTGAACAGAAGCACATGCAGTCTGAAATATGGAGAAATAACCGTGAGTGAATTTGTGGATGAGGCTACACAGAGGCAAGGCCTAGAAAGGGGATGGGAAGATGGCTTAAGGATTTTGACATCTGGCTTAGAGAAATTAGGAAAGAGGACACTTTAGTTGGCTTCTGTGTGCAGCTCTGTAGGGGTGGTGTAAGGACTTGTGACTAGGGAATTAAAGCAAAAAACAAAGGTGAGGGGGCAGCAAAGTTCAAGTGGTTTTCCCTTGGTACTTCAAGTTGTCTTATGGCATGCTTCCGTGCTTTGTGGAGATTAAAAAAGGAGGCTGTATTTCAGGAATCTAGATATCCATTTTCCTTTAACTGTAAATATTTTGTACTGTAAGTAATTAAATCCTTTTGTGAAAACACTTCCTGTTGCGAGAACGCACATGTACCACAGAGGGGAATTATCTATGAAGAACCTCGTAGTTAAATGTCACCATGAATTTTTCTTCTGTGCTACAAAGTCTGGGCATCTTCATGATTTTTTTTTTTTTTCCCCTTGATCCTCTAGTTATTCTACCTCTAACAAGTATGACCATGCTTTCTCACTCCAGATTTACAGCATGACACTTCGACTCTCTGCCTTATTTGAAAATCATATGAAAAATATCATCTCCGAGTACAAGTCAGCAATGCAATGTCAGAAGAGGAAAAGGCCACGGTACCGAAAACGGCTAAGAAGCAGTAGCAGTTCACCATCAACTAGCAGAGCATCTAGGTAACGTCATGATAGCAAGACTTGCTCTCAGTGTCATTTGAGATGCCGGTGGTAGACATGCCTGCATGAATAAGCACTCAGTAACAGTATTGCTCGTTTCCTGATGCACTTGCTCTTTTGGGTGATAAAAGCAGGAGCTCAAATTCCGTCCTCAATTTGTAGTTTGTGCATAATTCTGGTAAACGAAAGACCGTATAATTAGACGTATTTCCCCGGCAGAAATGGAAAAGCAGGTCTCTTTTTGCCTTTGTTTAGTAACTGTTGAAAAAAGTGTTTTATAATACTTTTCTGACTTCCGTATGATCCATTATCTAAGTAAACTGAGTATTTGTTTTAGAAGGTGAGATACAATCTTGTTCTTGCAAACTCATATTCAAACAGAATGATATTGCCACTAATTTTAGTATTACTATACCTGTGCAAGCACTGGGAAGAGATCATCAGTGTTGTGTATTTGCTGCAAAAAACCATGGCGCTTTGTGGGGAAATTGGTTTTGAGTCTTCTGGTGCTAACGATTTTGTCTCTTTGGGGTATTTTCTGTCTTCAGCCCAAAAGGGAAACAGAAGCAAATGAAGATTCAACCTAAACCCAACCAGAATACCTCACTCCCTTTGACCAGAACTAGTTCTTCAGTTTCATCTCATGGTGAGGAGAAATTCTCTAAAACGCATCCTTTCCCATGCAGCAACTTGTATGTGCACAATGATGAAAAAGCTGAAGGATGTTTCATGTTCAGTTTAAATCTTAAATTCATGACACATGCAAAACCCACCTGTTGAAAGAGCAAGTAGCAAGGTCATGTAAATACGGTGTCAGTAGACTGTGTTAGCTGAACTTGGCCCTCCAGCTGTTGGTAAGTTGTTGGTAAGGGTCAGAGAATAGGGAACCTGGGTCTGTCCTTGGTAAGGATGAATCCAGTGACAAGAGGCTGGACTTCCTGTATGCAGGCGGTTCTCATACAGCGATTGCAAATATGTTAAGCTTACTTTGCATTATGCCCCAGAGAAATCAGTCTTTTCATGGCTGCAGAGGCAGCTTGGTGAGATTAACTTCCTGACTTGGGCTGTTAATTCAGGTGACACAAAACTTCCCCAAAACGCTTTGCGTTACAACCCTATAAATAGAGGATAAAAGTGACTCTGTCATATTAGTGGTGTCCTGTCTACAGTTTCAGATACAGCAGAAGAACCTCTGGGTTCAGCCACTGGTGAAGAGATGGAAGGCCAGCCATCTTCCTCAGGCTCAAATGCACAGAACCGAAGTGGAAATACCGTTGATCCAGGGAAAAGTAGGCCAATCAGGAGTAAATCTACACCAGTGAAACAAGGTGAGAAATAATAAGTATTGTGTTCTTTGAGCGACTGGTTTCACTAGAAATGAAAAGTGTTGCTTCTGTCTGATGTTTATGATATTCTTGCCTGAGTCTAGCATTATACTATATCCCCAAACCATACTGAAAAATTGAATTTACCTCACTTCTTAGAGTTCTGTGGTCTCTTGTCTGAAGCGTGGCATGCACATGATGCCACATGTGCTTCAGTGAAGCCCCTTAAAATTTCTCCAGATGGAAAAGCTGGATTGCTCTTAAACTTCTTGAAGTTCTTTCAGGAGTTACAAAAAGGCGAGCCGAACGAAAAGAATCCCCACCCCAAAACCTTGTCCTTTCATTAATCAAGTTGAAACCAAAGATGAAAAAAAGTTCTAGAAAAATTTAAGTATTTTTGTCGTAATCAAGACTAAGTGGTTGTGATTAGAAGGGAAACACTTTGAAAACTGTGGTGTTTTGTCGGTTGGACATGTTAATCAGACCTTCCACTGAGGTAGGCATTGAACGAGCATCGGCTGTAACCCTGAAGCCTTTGCCGGGTCCGTACGACTGTGCTGTAGCAGCGTTGTATGCTGCAGGTCAGCTTTTGGTATCCCATGTTAAGGAAGATCTTTAATCTTCATTGTCAGATTCCTAACTCCAAAAACGTGCACTGTTTTGGGTCCCAAGCCCGCAAGATACTTTATATAATATTTTTAAGTTAAGGTGCTCAGCAGTCCTGGTGAGCTGTCTTGGGTTATTTACTGCCTTGAAACTGTGCTTGCCACAGGTGTTCCCTGGAGTGAGCCTTTTGAGAGCATGCATTTGGTGGGGAACAAATACTGCTTGCAGAGTGTTATTTTAATGTATGCAGGTTTGAAATGTATATTAGAGTTTTTCCTGCCTTGGCACCCGAGGTAAGATTCATCTGACTAAATGTTAGATGTTTGTGTCTAACCTAGTCACTTTGGGCTCCTTTTATTGACTGGATCTTCACTGAACTCTTAGTCAAGAGGGTTGTCAGTTCTTGCTTCCAGATAAGATGACCTGTGTTTACTTTGTCTGATAAATTTTCCCCTAGAGTACCTGTTTGTCTCCGCAGCCTGTAAAGGTCGCCTGTGGTGAGTAGCTCAGAGCTGGATCATCCCCAGAGCACACCTCAAAGGCAGATGAGGCGAATCCCACTTTTTGTATCCTACTTGGCTCTGGCGTGATGATGATAACCGATAGGGTTATTTTGTGTTTGCTTAGATCACTCTCCTGATGGACCACTTACAAATGGTGATGGCAGAGAACATCGGACAGGAGTCAAGAGGAAGTTAATAAGTGCATCAGAAGACGATGAGCATCTGGAGGAGGCGGAGGAAGAGGAAAAGAAGAAGAGAGAATTGAAGGAAAAATCTGGTTTATCTTCATCAGAAAGTGGGGAATCGGGATCCAGTTCAAGTTCTGAAAGCAGAAGCGGCTCCGATTCAGACTCTGAATCAACATCTAGGACAGATCAGGATTACATCGATGGAGACCATGACTACAGCAAAGTTGTGCAATCCAAAAAACCCAAACGAAAAATCAAAAGAAAGATCACCGGTGGGAAGCGGAATTGGCAGGGCAGAGGGACAGGGAGGAGAGGTAGATGGGGGAGGTGGGGGCGATGGAGTAGAGGGGGAAGAGGCGGTAGAGGCGGAAGAGGCTGTGGCAGAGGAAGAGGTGGCGGCAGGGGAGGAAGAAGAGGCCGAGGAGCCTCGCGAGGAGCCACCAGAGCGAAGCGTGCCCGAATTACAGATGACGAATTTGAAAACCTGTTTGGAGGACAGTTTGGTGAAAACGTGTTTGGAGGGCGATTCAGTAGACCGCCTCGAATCAAAACACGGAACGAGGGCAGGAGAACTGTCTTGTACAATGACGATTCTGATAATGACAATTTTGTGCACACCGAGGATCCTTTGAACCTTGGTACTTCCAGGTCAGGCAGGGTGCGGAAAATGACAGAAAAAGCCAGGGTCAGCCATCTCATGGGATGGAATTATTGACAGATGAAAAACTTTGGAACAATTTTAAAAGAACTTCAATGGCCTTCTACTGCAGGGATTTTACCAGAAAATCTACCAAGCAAGTTGTGCGGGGACTCCACTCACGTTTCACAGTGGTGCTTTTCCATTACGTCAGTTTGCGTTTGTTTTGAAACTTCAGATCGCCACACTTCATTGGTCAAAACTAGCCTTAGTCATTAGGCCTTAAATTGCAGAAATTCTTCCCCACACACTACGAGTTCATCACATTAAAGAGGCTTCCAGCTTCTCAATAAGAACATGACATTTTGAGTCACGATTATGACTTCTCTCCCTTGTTTTGTTTTTGTATTATAGAAATAGCACCTTCTTACAGAGTTTTTATGTGGTTTCTGCCATAAATCCTTATACACAGTAATAATTATAACTTTTGCACAATACACCAATCCTAAAGGCAGCTATAAAATGTTTACAGTTTATATATTGTAAGAAGGATCTGGATTATTTTAATCTTCCCAGGCCAAACGTTCATGAATTGTGCTGAACTGAAGTATGTCTATACTACAGTTGCGGGGGTCCTGATGTGCTTTCTATCGGTTCTTTATTCGTGTAAAAAGTGACAAAGGGTTGGTGCCTTGTAAATATGTAGCAAACCTTTGATGTGGTGTGTCCTATGTGTGCATTAACTTTATTAAAAAGAGAATACTTGAGAAGTATGAATATCTAGACAAAAGGTGCCAAATGCAAAAGTTACTTGCATCTATTTTCTTTTTGTCCGCTCATATTTTTATAGTATTAATAGAGATTGTGCAGCTAAGGGGTAACTTCAACATTTGAAAGGTTCCTCCTCTTCAAAGCATAACGTGATTTTTAATAGTAGCTCAGCTACCTCTATTTACAACTACTGGAAGCTTAAAAGAAAATAGATGCTATTATTCAGTACGTGTTGAAGAAGAGGCAAGAAGGAGCGTAGAGGGATGGAGTTGCTTGCGAAGTTGTAGAGTAACTATATCTCCATTATATTGACACAACGAAAACAAATCTAAGTAATTCTCAGAGTTTTCAGAAGCGTAAGGTTCTCAGCAGCTGGTGGTTGGTTTGTGCGGATAGGCTGACTGGCTCCCGCGCATTTCTGCTGCCACGTGCTCGGTGCAAAGCTGCGTTTGGTTTAATTTGCCCCTTCCTTGAGGGCGATGAGGCGATGAGGGGGCTGAACGGAGCGCGGGTACCTCTGGTGGCTGGCAGTACGGATGGGCTCCGGTTCACATCCTGCAGGCGGGCTCTTGTATCTCAAGCTTCCAGAAGAGAATTCGTGTTGCACTGTACTCTTGTCGTCCTGAAAAGTGTTGAAACCAGAAATTGTTTTGGTAGTTATAGTACAGTATGTGGCGACGTTTGTAGTCTTGCTCCTCGGTGAACAGAAACAGGTGTTTGGCATGAGCAGCCTCTGGCTTCGTAGGGTCTGGCTGGAATATATATGGGACTTCAGTTTCCTCCCCTTGTCTAAATGAATCTGACAGTTCTAGCTTGGTTAAGAGAGTGAGTTCGATGACGCAGAGAGAGCAAACAAAAAGACTAGAAAGTTTTGGTGGAGTTTTTCAAGAATATATATATAATTTAAAAAACAAACAAACTTTCATCCAATATCCCTAAATTCTTCTGTGCACAGCTTGGTCAATAATTCTGGAAAACCTCAGGCAGCAAAGAGTGACCCATGTATATTCTCAGATGCAGAAGGAATTTAATTTTTGACTTTCTATATTAAGCACTAGCTATTTTATCTCGCTTTCCAAAAATTCTAGTTAGATGCAAAATGACTTGAAAAAATGCAGAGGTTTAGTTTTGTGATGGAGGAGAGTATATCCGAAATTGCTCAGAGCATTAATACGAGTTTATGGTACAGTACAAAAATCACACTTTTAATTTTTTTAAGGAATGTTTTGAAGGGCTGTAATCAGTTTCTGGACTTGATTCAGTTGCGTTTTGGTGGGGGAGGTGTATGGAAAGTGCAGAGGCTCTCCTAGTTCTGTACTGGGCTTTAAAATATAAACACCTGTCCTGTCATCTCTCTCATATATATGTATATATATATACACACTTATATATTTATAAGAAATGTGTTATTTCTTTGACTGGTTGGTCCTTCTACATATGGTAACCAGGAATAGCATGTAAGCATCAGTCCATAGTCAGAATCATACCCCTTTTAGATCAGTCCTGTTGAGCTAATGTAAACACTATCGTTTCTGTTCTAAAGCCTGAAAAATCTTGAAATGCAAAAGAAATGCTTTTCATATATTTCTGACAGGCCGAAGATCCACTTACTTATTTATTTTGTGTAGGGGCTGGGGAGAGATAAAACACGTGGATTCCAGAGAAATCGCTTTATAAGTTTGTGCATTTTAGCAGCAATTAGAATAATACTTACTCTGTTCTTAAGTGTATCTTTTCTATGTAATGAAGTACTGTGAAGATAACAGTGAAGCATCACTTTGCTGTGGCGTAAGTATTAATCAAAAGTGTTCCATGATTAAGAGCTAGACAGCAGGGTGTGCTACAACAACAGAACTATTGCTTCTTGTAAAAAAAAAAAAAAAAAAAAAAAAAAAAGAAGAAAAAAAGCTTTTTTTTGTGCATGAGAACCTTTTTTATAAGCATGAAAGAAATAACTTGGGTTTAGAGACGTTATTTTTACTTGCTTTTGTAGCCGGATTCTTCCTCTGAGTTAGGCGATCGATTTCTCATAGCCTCCTTCTGTGGAATAGTTACAATTTCGTAGTAACTTGGACGCTTTCTCTCAAAGCCCGGGTCCTGTTAGGAGCCACTTATAGTTGCAGAAAACTTCGTATCAGCCCAGCAGCTGCAGCAGAAGTGGTAAAATGATTTACACCTTGTGCCGTCTCGCTGCCTGACCCAGGACCTGGGTGCTTCGCCAGCACCTCGTGAAGTTGCCGAGCTCCTGCCAGGCTGCACCGCCCCGTGCGTTGCAGAGTCACGACCGTAGTCTCTCTCCTTGCACTTTTAACCAAAAACTCCCAAACTCTGCCCAAGAAGAGGGTTTGCAGGTCTGGTTACGGATCCGATTCCTGCAGGCTAACAAGGCGTGCAGGCAGGCCAGGGGTTCCTCTGCTGCTGTAGCATTAATTCTTGGGCATCGGTGCTTCAAAGTTTTCTCTGGATGTGCAGTCTTGCGTGATCCCTTCCCGAGTCACCGGGGGACTCGTGGGCATTCAGAGACACCTTGGAGACCCAGGGCTCGCGCCCCGAGGGGCTTCGCTGGCAGCGGAGCGCGAGCCCCACGCGCTCCATCCTCTGGGGGGACGGGGCTGACAGTCTTGTGAGCATCTGTGTTGTCAGACTTCTCCTGGCTGCAAACCTGCTGCCGCCGTAGCGCTCCCGCTTCTTCCCGGGCCAGGGCACGCATGACGAAGCCGATTTTGCAGTAGCGATGTGCTGTTGTCTCAGTTCAGCCCAAACTTTGCCTGCTTTTTATTTTCTCTATCGCCTTTTGGCTTTCTCTTTGCCATGCTCCACCTCTCCTCTTTAGCTTCCCGTTATTGCCCCTGTAGGTTCTTTCAGGTGCTCTTTCGGAAACATCTCGATGATCTTTATTTCGTCTAGATTTAATTCTTTATTATCCCTCTTTTCCCCCAAGACTTTCCATATTTGTTGTATCTGCCTTTGCTAGCAACAACCCCCAATCGCTGGAGGTGGATTTAACGAAGATGGAAAGCTTGAGGGCTGCTCCGCGCTCCCGCGGCCGCCCGTACCCCGAGGGGAGATGCTGCCGGCTCAGCACGTGCCTCCCCGTGCCCCGGTGCCGGAGGTAGCGGGGAGGCGCGGCCGCGGGGCTGCTCCCAGTGCGGCCATACGCGCAGCTGCGTAAGCCAGCGCTCGGCTCCGCCTGGTGTCCCTCAACGCGTGTGCTCCCTTCTGCTGGATTACTCCTTTTTTTCTTTTTCCCCTTTGCTGTGTGAATTGCAGTTGATGTAACCCTCGTAGAAGTCGCGTGCTTCCAGCCTCACGAGATACTTCTGGTTTAAATAACCCGTGAAACTTTTATGCCAGTGCTTGAACTTCGCTGGGTCTCGGCAGTTTTATCGCTCCTCTCTCTCTTTCAAGCGCTCCTTTCTCCATAAACTGAGCAAGGCCACCCCCTTATCGCAGTCGCCCCCACCCTGCAAATAAACAAGCGAAATAGAATCGCGAAGAAGTAATTGGTGGAGGATTTTTTTGGGCCGCCTAAAGTTTTGCGTCCTGTTGCGCCTTTTAAATTTCCCTGAACGTTTTCTTAAATGTACGCCTCGGCTGCTTCTCCTGCACGAAGGCAGGCAGACTGCGTGGTCCCAGAGCACTGAAAAGGTCTGACACCGGGTGCATATAAACAGGGTTTTCAAGTAATTAAAAAAAAAAAAAATATGGAAAGACCAACGCCCATGCATTTGCTCTTGAATAATGTTTGGAGGCTCTTTTGGCTGCAAAAAGCAAGGTGAACCTCGTCAAGCGATTGAAAAGGCGGCTCCTGCGTGTCTCTGGGATAGCTTTTGGCAACCGTTCAAAATCACACAGTATTAACGTGAGACAATAAGTTTAAATCACTAATTTTTGATAAGAATTTGATTAATACGTCATCTTTAATCTGAGAGCAGTGAGTGAGGGAAAATTGAGTAGCTGTAGGTGTAAGGGTATCTTGTCAGCCCTGACTTGGAGTGTCCTGCTGTCGATGGTCCGTGTCATGAATTCAGTGTTTTAAACATGTATTTGTGTGTTTACATTTCTTGATTTTATTGTCGGGGTTGTGTTTTGTTTTTTTTTTTTAAAAAAAAACCCGTCATGCAAAGTTTCCTAAAATGCTAATTCTTTACACGATAGACTGAAGGAGCAGTTAACAATCCAAGGATAAATCTATATTTAGTATTGTAGGGAGCTGTCATTGTGTTCTTACAAGTATGTATTATAGAAAATTACTGCGCATGTGCGATAGATAATTTTCAAATATTAGTATATCGGAGGTTTACGCATTGAAAAAAAAAAAACTCCTTTATGTACAGTAAGTAACAGCCTGCAAAATTTAGTCTAAAAGTTGTCTTTTTTAGTATTAGAAATGCAAGGACCTGTTGGAAGCTTGTACATTTTGAATATGTCATGTTCAGCCCACAGCAAACTTACGCAACTGTGCTATGAATCCCTGAAAAATTAGATTTCCAGTGGAATTGCTGTCACAGCCTTAACTCTAGTGTTATAAAAATGGTGCTTAAATACACTTATGTGCATGGGTGTGGGTACCTGGTAAGGGATTGTCAGAATCTAAAGCGAAAGCGAGCGGCTCGGTGCTGCCCTTGTGGGCGCACGCTCGTGGCAGATAACCGCAGCCGCACTCGGGAGCTGACAGACGTGTAAATATTTGGGAAATATTTAAACCGGTGGACGATTAAGAGCAGTTTTGGGGTTGTCAGTTGGCGAGCACTGCGTATCTTCCCGATTTCGGGGTGCGAGAGAAGCAGCCGGGGTGGTGAGAGGAGCTGCTGCGGGGCCGGGGGTCCCGCGGGCCTCGCGGCGGCGCCGCTCCGTGGCGGATAAGATCAAAATCCTCCATGTCTTTTCCTAAAACTGCCTCGGATATACTCGGATATACTCGGAAATCAAAGTCTGATGATTATTTTTCTGTAGAAATACTAATCTAGGCTATTCTTTCCTCCATGGATCGTTATAGCAGACTTCATTTAGAAATACCAGTTATGTCGGAGCAATGAAATTCACGTGATTTAGGCTCTCCAGTTCATGGTCTGGATGATATAAAATACTGCAAAAATGCACAAAACTATTAGAATTATGTCTACTTTCTATATTGATTTTTTTTTTTTCCAGGTGATATTTATGCCCATATCTTCACATCCGCTATCTCAGGTCCCTTTAAATGAATACTTCAGGGATTTTGATGCCACTTGTTGGCAGACCAAATGTAATATTTATATGCAATGAGCTGTTAGTTTTTGTATTGTACAAATGTAAATTTGTAAAGAGTTTTTTCTAGAGTTTTTTTGAAGTCACTTATGTAATCTAGGATGTTTCATTTTCCAGCTGTGGGATTGTCTTAATAAAAAAAAGATAAACTCTGACGTTGGTTTTGCATTGCTTACTAAATAGTTTAGAGGTTAAAAAGATCAAAAAACTTTAAAATTGAGTTTTCAGCATAAAAAGAAAATCACTTTTTGATACAACTGGATAATTTTATACTTACAAAAAAGGAAACTTATAAACTGGATATAGAAACTTTTACAAACCATGCCAGTCTCGAGCAGGACAGGACGGCGACCCTCGCCTCGGCCGAGGGCGGGGGCGCGCTGGGCGTCTGTCGCCCAAATCATCATCCGCCTGGCTCCAAAATACTGTCTTCCTGGGCAAAAGGAGAGCAGGAGCGGATGGTTTCATGGAAAACTGTGCGAAAAACGCTGTCCGGGGCGACAGGCCTGTGCAGAGCCTCCCCGAGCAGCGCCGGAGCGGGCGACGAGGAGGAGGTTGGTGGGTGAGGTCCCTGCGGCCAGCGCGGACACGGGCGGCTCCGGCGGCGAGATTCGGCTCGAGGAGGAGGTCGTGCCTGCTTTTCAGGGGTATTTAGTGCAATCCAAAGAGCTACTCCTTTTTCATCGCTGTTCTTGCCCTTTTGTTAAATAGAAGTGATAATATTGTTTAAACAGGGCTTTTCCTCCGCGAGCGGCGCCCGCAGCCGGGCACGGCCGGCACCGGCTGTGCCTGGGGCCGCCTCGGCGGCCGGGCGCTGCCCCGGGGGGCTCCGGGCTCGGGGGCTCGCCGTCACTGCGTGGCACCGTTCCGCAAGGCTGGCCCTGCGCCGTCCCACGTGGGAGCGGGGAGGGGCTGGGGGCTGGTGCGGGGCCTTTAAAGCCCTTGCGCCCCCTCGGCCCCGGGGGTTTCATCCTCAAAAATCGCTGTTGCAAGTACTCGAGCAAGGCGAGCCTGCCCGAGGTGGCCTGTCCCTGGCCCTTCAGCCCTCCCTCGCGCCCGTCGCGCCGCGTGCTGCTCTCACAACGCGGTATTTTGGCTTTTCCCCTCTTCTGGCTTATTTGACATTTCATTTTATTGCGCTGATTCAAACGGCCCGAATGGCAATTCCTTTCTGGTGTGGATGAGCTCATGCTGCAGGCTCCGCGAACAGAAGGGCTTTTTTTTTTTCCCTTGGCCTTGTTGGTTACAGAGAATAAAATTGAACTTGCGTTGCCCAGATGCTGAAGCCCCCTGCTAAGTCCAGCCACTGAAAGGCATTAGCAAGAAGAAATAAGAGCTGCTTTACCTTTGTCAAACCAACCTTCGCTGTCACCCCCGTAGATATTATATCGTAGATTTTATATACTTTATATCATCGTATGCTTAGGCCGTATATGATAATGCATGTTAGAAAATACATTATATAAATTATCCATGTAGTCGAGAACAATTCAGTTATTCTTCCAACGCACTCTTGGAAATACATTTTGTAGAAGTACTTTTTTAACAGTCGTTTTTGCAGATGTTTTAGAATTAAATTGTGATTTTTATACATTTTAGCAGCGTGTGGACTAAATACTACCTTGCCCTGATGTGCAGCACAGCTGTGTCATCCCAACACTCATTTCCAGCCTGGAAGACCCCGAAGCACCCTGCTCCATCCACCGCTTTGCCTGTGCAGGTGCTGTCGGTGGCTGCGGGGCTCCGCGTGGCTCCCAGCCCCGTGCCGACCTTCGCGGGAGCGGGGAAGCCAGGCTTTGCCTGCGTCGCATCTTTTCATTTCAAAATAGGCCCCGCAGCAGGACGGTTTGCCCTTCGGTTATTGTGGGGGCACCTCATCGAAGCTGCTTTTCAAGGCTCATTGAAAGGTCTGAAGAGATGTGCAGCGTGTGTCCTCGGAGCCGACCGCGGGCTGTTTTTGGGGTGCGGGACGGGGGTGCCACCGTGGGGCCCTGCGGCAGGAGGAGGGGCTGGGGGAGCGCCGGGCTGGTGCCCCCCCTCCTCTGCCTCCCGGGAGCCCGGACTTTTGGGCTTTCTTTGTTTCTCGGTGAATAAAAGCCCTTTGTCTTAAAACCCGGAGGATCGGACGTTGAGCCAGGAGCGCCTCTCCCATGACGCAGGCGTTGGCGGTGCTGGCAGCCATCCCACCCCGGGCTGCCTTCCTCCCGCTCTGTCTCCCGGCAAAACCCCTTTCCCCTCCCCGCCGGTGGCGCGATGGGGTCCGGCCCGGCAGCTGACGCAGGGCAGCCTGCCCGCCTCCATCAATATTTGCTCGGGTGCCTGGAGGGAAGGTTTTAACAGCTCCCACTGACGCAAGGAGCTCCGACCTCGCCCTCCCTTCCCGGGGCTGATGGGCTGCCCGTCCTGCCGACGGCGCCGGCGGCCACTGCGGAGCATGAGGGACCGGCTGGCGGAGCTGCGGCGGCGAGCCGCGGCCGAGGGCGACCCGCACGAGGATGCCCTGTGCTTCGACAACCCGGCCTTTGTTGGGGACGACGCCAGCTCTGTTGGCCGGGCGCTGCGGGAGGCGGCCGAGCTCTGGCGGGCGCTGGACCAGCTGGAGCAGCTCTCCGAGAGCATTGACAGGACGCAGCAGACGGTGCTGTGCTGCACCTCCGAGGAGAGCATCACCCGGGAGAAGCAGGGGCTCGGCGCCGCCAGAGCCGCCTTTGCCCGCGAGGCCGTGTCCCTGCAGTCCCAGCTGGGCGCCCTGCCGGCAGCACCGGAGCTGGGGTCGGGGCAAGCGGGTCCCCGCGTCCGCCAGACCCAGCTGTGGCTGCTGCTGCGGCGGTACCGTGCCATCCTCACCCGCCACTACGCCCGGGAGAGCCGCTACTGGCAGAGGCTGAAGGAGCAGATCGGGAGGCAGGCGGAGCTGGCGGGCATCGACCTGGGGGCCGAGGACTTGGACCGGCTGGCCGAGAGCCCCGAGGCGCCCCGCATCGTGGGCCGGGAGCTGGGGGAGCTCAAGGCCAAGCAGCACTTGGCCTTGGCCCAGGCGCGCCAGCAGCAGCTCCTCGACCTGGAAACGCAGATGGTGGAGCTGCACAGGCTCTTCCTGCAGCTGGAGGGGCTGCTGGCCGAGCAGCACGGGGCCATCGACAGCGTGGAGCAGTATGTCCTGCAAACCCTCGACTACGTCGCCCAGACCAGCAGCGAGGTGAAGAAAGCCTTCAAGTACCAGCGGCCCTCGCGGCTCTCGTCCCTGCTGACGGCGGCGCTCAGCCTCTGCGCCTGCTGCGCCTGCCTGCCCTGCCTCAGCGGGACCGTCCGATGAGCCCGCGCGGCACCGGGAGGGTTCTGCAGCAGCTCTCATGGCCTTCCCTCCTGTGGATCCGCAAGAAATGATGTCATGAGAGGCTTCTGCCGTCTTGTACTTCTTGCACCGCGCTGCAGGGACCTTGCACACCTTGTGCAACGGTGCAGGAACCACGCACGCCTTGCGCGGCAGCACGGAGACCATGCACATCTTGTACGATGGCGCGAGGACCACACACACACCTTGCACGATGGCACAGGGACCATGAACGCCTTGCGTGGCAACCTGGAGACCATGCACGCCTTGCACACCAGCACGGAGGCCACGCTTGTGCTGCAGGACTGGCACCCAGTGCCCAACAAGGAAAAGCACTTTTAATACTATGAAAATACTTAAAAACTTTAATTTTTCATTTTAAGGAGAGGAAAAAAAAGCCTGTTGAAGTTTTTGGCACATTTGTGGTTACACGCGAGGGGACTCGATGGCTCGGTGCCACCACAGAGCAGCATGAAGGCTCCTCCACCACCTCTGACTCTTTCTTCTCACCGCTTTCTCCAATTTCTACTCCCCCCTGACACCGGGAGGGGGTTCATACAATGGGTGCAGGTTTCTGGGAGACTGCAGGAGACGGGCCCTTCCTTAACCAGCACATTGCCAGGTCAGCCAATATCCCACGTGTGCTGGGAACTCGGTGTGGCCGTTTCCTCCGGTCCCCGCGACACCATCTGAACTTCCCAAAGCCCCTCAAATTAGGGACCGGGGCCTGGTTAAGTTTCTTGGGAACCCTTTGCGGAAGGTCCCTTTGTGTCCTGCCAGTTTCTGGAGTCGGGTCCCAGCTCTCTCCACCACCCTTAGGGTTATTTTTGTCTTCTGGCTGAGCCTTAATAAATCAATTTCTCCATAACCTCCTGAGTGTGGATGGGTGAGTTATTTCTTTGCAGCGGGTAGCCCAAAGCTAACAAAGAGCAGAAATGGAATGACTTGGTGTGTCTATTGGGTTAAATCCTTATGAATCTAGAAAACTTAGTTTTCATGCTGATGAGTGTGCTGCTTTTCCTGATACGGGTCTTTTCTGTTGAGCTGGAAGGCTCCCAGCATCAGGAACATCCATCCTTGCGTGAGCTTCACAGGGGAGTGACCTTCTCTTGGTCTATTTCCCTCCTGTTTGTCCCAGCAACCCCAGAGGAAGCTTCCTGAAGTGGAAATCAAATAGAGGCAGCGAGCAGAAGGAAGCTTCATTCACACTTGCCGTGTCACGGTGCGGTGCCGCGGTGGCTCCTGCCCGCCCCCAGCCTCCCCAGCGCAGGGCAGTGACCGCCTGCCCAGTCCCGTCTCGTGTGGCCAGACCACAGGAAACACCGTCTACATCTTATATTAAAATCCTGTTTGATGTGTGGTTGCAACAGCAGCCTCCTGGGGAAGCACTGAAGACTATTTACAGACTCCGGGGACATACAGAGAAGGGAAAAACCTCCGCGAGGTAGGGGAGGTGGCAAACCCAAATGCAGCGTAGCGTATATTTAACCACGCTTTATGCAACACCGGCGTGGCTCCGTGCGAACAACCTCTGCGTAGCGCGAGCGTCGGCCTCGGCAGAGACCTGCCTGAGCCCCGGCTTGGCTTACTGGGCAGCACCCAGTGCCAGCAGCCCTGCGGAACTGGTTGAGCTGCTCAGTAAATGATTATCCATATAACGTGCAGGAAAACCACTGTGTTGTCGTCGGTGCTTTCGGCCAGTGCATATTCACAGGGGGTTTCATGGACCACAACGTCCTCCGGAGCCTGGCGCGGAGGCGACGGTCCCCAGGCGCCGGCCCCTTGGCAGCTCTCTCTGCCGGCAGCGGCGGCCGGGGGCACGCTCTTTCTTGCATACGGGATTAACAAGAAAATAGCCCTGATACGTGTTACGTGGCCGGGTGAGAAGTTAAGGAAGTGGGACAAAAAGAGGAGAAACTTTGCACCTCGGAGCGGATCTTTCCACCGATGGCTTCAGCAGTTTATGGGACTTTATGAGTTTATTCATCAGGTTTTTCTTCTGATGTTTGGTTGCCTTTCACTAAATATTGGCCCCGGAAGGAGACTGATTACTCTATAGAAAAGTGATTAACAATATTGTAATGTGGGCATGAATGTTCGACAGGATGGGAAAGCTTCCTTTCTCCTCTGAGTAATGGTTGGGGCTTCATTTGGAGCACGTTGCTTTATGAATATTCCCAGGGACGATGGAGCCAAGGTGAAGGACCTGCTTTAATGATTTGAAGAATATACATGAGGAGGCTGTTTTAATTATTTCCCAGATGAGCATCATAAATTTAGGAAGTTCACATTTAAGGGGAAAATTAAGAGAAAGCTAAACATGGTAGGGTAAAATCAGGCTGCCCAAACCCCTTAGCTCTGTTCTGTAACGACATGCTAAGACTGCAGTCATGCCTAAGGTATTTTAATGTTTCTTGCTGCAGATCAGATTATACTTTTTTTGCCTTTCTTTCCACCTAGAGCCATTAGGGAAGGAGACCCTAATCATGGTATTCTGAAAACTGCGCCTTTATCTTGTCCTGTTTTGCGAAAAGAAAACGAGCCCTGCCCCAGCCTTCCTCGGTCGCTGCGAGGCCCGCTGTGGGCTCTGGGGTGGGTCGCTGCTGGTGGGACGCCGGACCTGATGGGGAGAGACCCGGCGATCACAAAGTTGATTATTAACCCGAATGCAAATGGATGCTCAGAATAAGATTCATTAAAAGAGGAATGTTTTAGTAAAATGCCTTAGAAGGAGCCGGCTTAAAAATACGAAGGGTTTGTAGGTGTGCCAGCAGCATGCACTGGTTTTCACTTGCACGGTCTTCCAGCTGAAGAAATGCCACTCTTTAGAAGAGAATAAAAACTCTTCCTGGCGTTTAGGCAAGCAAATAGTTCCGGCACAATTTAATCACCCTATAGGACTTTTGTTTTTAGGCAGGTTACTGCAGCTTGAGAGTCCATCGTTCCTGCTCAGAGACCCCGGGAGGACTCGGGCTCGCCAGTTCAAACACTGAATTTTCATCCCGTCAACACTGTTGATTTTTCATGTCACAACAAACACCTCTTGAACAGAGTGGTTTCTTGTGAATGCAACTTCAAAAGCCTCCTGAACATTGAAGTTCCCTGAGATCTGTTCAATTTGCAGCATCTGTTTGGCCAAACCTCGAGACGTGCACATTTATTGGCAAAAGTGGAAGGGAGAGTTGCATCAGCGTTCAGGACTGTGATTCCACTTTGCTGTACTCCAGCTGCCCTTGAATAACACACCCTGGCACGGGGGCAAGGAGAAATTCTTAATTTGAAATATTTATATATTTTAATTCAAGACGAGAGAGTTAATGAATTATATTTTCATTTTCCTCAAACTATTGCCATTGAAAACCATCACTCAATATTTCCATTTCCAGAATTTTTCCCAAAAGTGGGGTTCTTTTTTTCGTCAAAAAGACTTTGTGTACCAAATCACGCTTGGTATTTTTATTCTGAGTGTACTTAACATCAAATCAGAAAGTCATTCTTCTGTGTGGGCTACCAAGTTATTGCGATGCTTCAAAACACTTTTTACATTCCATTCACCAATACAGAAATGTGGCAGCGGTTGAAATTGACTTGATTTGTTTTTTCCCCAGTTTTTCCTGTATTTTCCAGCGAATCAACAACTCTATGAATAGAGCTCATCAAGTATCTGCTGCTGCTGCCTGGCTTCGGAAAATGCGGAGCTCTGGCTCCCACGCCTTTCCGCAGGAGCAGGGATCACTGCCAAGCCGTGCAGGGGAGCCACTTCTTGTCTTTCTAGTAAGAGATTGGAAACTCCCTCCTTGGTTTTTATTGGCAAATTGGGCTCATTTCAGTGTCGTTTGGGTGCTTATTGGAACTGCATGTCTTTGGCGTCCCAGCAGCCTGACCCGCCTGGGCAGCACGGAGCAGGTCACATCTCAATGTTAGAGCCCTTTTAAGGGCGTTTCTCCAGCAGGCGTGAAATAAATTGTGTTTTCCAATGTTAGCATATTGCTATTGGATTTCCCTGGCGGGGATGAAGTTTGATCTCCGTGCCTCTTCCTGCAGTTAACTGAGGCAAAATCTATCAGGAATAATTTAGGACAAAGCAGTTCATGTTTTATTACAGGGGTCCCTATCTTAGAAAACCCGCTCCTTTGGTTCGTTGACCTGCAGCTTTCAAATGTGAAGTAGCTATGAAGTTTTCTCCAACACTGCCTTCTAGTGGGTCTGCAGGGATGTGTTGCTGCAGCTTACGGGTGTAGAGGGGAGCGCTGCGTGTGTCAGCATTTCTGACCCAAATCTGGGGCAATAAGCCAGGCCTCGCACAAAATTGCTTTGATGGACCGGCACCGAGCAGTGTTCTTCCAGAGAAGAGCAAATTTGAAAAGACTTAAGGAAAGGGAGGTAGCAAATTCCCGCCGAGGCAGTGTCGGGCCGAGGGTTACGTCCCTGGTGGGGAACAGGGAAAGGAAAGAACACAACAATCAGTAGCGCTCACTGGTGTATTCTAGGCGTGGGGGTTTGGGCAAAAGGTGAAGATTAAATGGGGGTTGTGGGGCAAGTGGAGGGAGGATTCGGCAAAGCTTGGACCCGGGGGTGCCACTTGTTGTTTATTCTCTCTCCAGTTTGGGGGTGAAAGCCCCTTCTGAGTCCTGAAGGATGGCAGCACCGTGTCCCCGGGACCCCGAGCGTCCCACGGGTGCACAGAGCTAACGGCGGCAGTAGTGACGGGGGTGCGCGTGGGTGACTGACAGCAACCCTCTGCCTCTTCCCGGTGAGACCAAAACAACTGTATTTTTTTGTGATGGTCTTTGTATTCAGCACCTTTTCAGCTTTGTTGGTTTTTTTTTTTTTAATTAACAATGAACCTCTTCCCATTCGCTCAGTAAAATTGCACCAGTGGAGCCCAAGCTTTGCATGCGAAAGATGCACAATGAGCTGTTGTGAGAGGAGTCGTGGAATAATCATCTTGTGAGCACTGAATTCAGCTGCCAGGTGAGGAAAAAGCTGGGCTCGTGGAGAGCAGAGTCCTCATGGGTCCTTCCTGTGCAATTAAGGGCTGAAACCGGGCGAGTGTTGCCCTGCTCTGTAAGCCCAGGCTGTGGGAGATGGTCCCCGTGTGGGGCTGGGGGAGCCGAGGGCTGAGCCTACCTCCACGCAGGTCCGGGAGGTTTCCTGAGGTCCCTGCCCACCCTGTGCTCCCAAACGTGCCCACCTCCGTGTCTCGGATGCGGTTGTTCCCAAGGGGGAACGCTTGGTGCTTCCTGAGCTCCCCGATAAATCCATTTATTTCCTATCATGAAATCAGAACAGGGCGTTTCCCTTTATTCTTCTTTTCTTCCACGTTGAACATTTCCTTTTATTTCGTGTGTCGATCTTGGCATCCAAGCACATTTTTTACCATTTTCTTGAGCGAGGCTGTGTCAAGAACATACATTTTTATAATTCTTAGGGAAAAAGATATCTCCACAACTCCAGTGACATAAATGATGAACTGACGGCTTTCAAAGTGATCACTAGCGAACACACAATTTTAGCTTGATTTCCTACACTGTCTTGAAATGGTTGTGTTCTTCATTAATTTTAAGCAGTAAAAGCAAGTCTTGAATTTACAGCAAGACTTATTTTAGGTTTAAGGTAAACTCTTAAAATCTCATATTAACAGTGAATAGGCTGACTAGATTTTTTTCTTTTGGCACGGAGGGCAGTAACTTCTGTTCAAGTTGCTCAACCCATCTTCTCATAGGAATGCGTGCATTTAAAATTCTGTATTTTGTGGTTCTCCACCTAAAAGGGTGTTGCCTGTGTTAACAAGGTTGCTCCCACAGGCAATAATGCAAGGCATAAATATGCGTGTTAACAGCCTGTTCCAATCCTTCGGCTTCTTTGCAAAATGAGGGGAGTAAATCAAATCTGGGATTTCGAGGGGGCAGCGCAGTAGTGGGGACGCGCAGAAGCCAGGCAGGACCAGATGCTTGCACCAGGGCGGCCCTGAGCTGCCCTGCTCAGCCGAGGCTGGATCAAACCGTCGCACAAACAGCATGATGGGCAGCTCAGGCTGGAAACGCCTGTTTACCAGAGCTTGAAGCCTTGTTTGCACAAATCTTTTTGTGCAAATCTTCAGCGGGGCTGATTTACGGTCTCTGCTTGGCCGGAAGGGCAAAGTACTTATGACGGGAGAGAGAGAAAAGGGATTTGTGACAATTTATTAGACTCACAGCTGCCCCATCACGCCGCTTCTGAATGGAAGGACGATGCGCATTGCGCTCTGCCAGGATCTCACATTAGCATCCGACGATGAGACGAGTAGATAATAGCTTCTCTGGGGATGATTTCGTTCTTAACTGCTATTTCTAAAGCTTCAGGACAGATCCAGAGGACAGTTTGATATTGTTGCCAGCAGTCGGCATTACGGAAACCCGTGGAGCCTTGGGGCTGAGTCACGCACGGGGACGTGACGGTGGCCGTGGTGTGACGTGCGATGGCGATGGCCTTTCTTTGAGACAGGGCACAGAGCTGCCTTTGCTGCCCAGGCCGTGCACAATATTCACCAAGGCTTTAAATGGCCCCTAAATTAAAGTTTTAGTGCAGTCTTAACTTCACGGGTAGTTTTTCATTTGGCTTTTCACGACAAAGCAACCCCTCCAGGCTTTGTAATTTGGGTCAATGTCTGGTTCTCTGAAAATGGGTTTTGGTTTAGTAGTTTTGTCAATCCATATGTAGTCTGGGGAGCCAACCACTACAGGATTTCTATTAATAATGGAAGTCTTAAATAAAGCATTTCACTCACTCCAAATAACTAATATTTTGGGTTGGATGAACAGTGAGAGGAAAAAAATTGACCTTGAAAATTGACTAAATTTTCATGTAGAAAATCGTGTTCCCGTTCCCTGACATTCAATTGCACAAGCTCTTGGGCAGGTAACCGGGAGCCCCTGTGTCCTGTCCCAGCGTGCGGCAGCTTCGTGCTGGAGCAAAGTAACAACGGCAAGCATCAGCTCTTCGGCGCAGCTGTCGCCGGCGGGGCTGCGCCCCTGGTCCCCCCGGAATGGCCTCGGCCCATGGCGTTTGTTGCCTGGGTGGGGGTCCCAGCTCGAGGAGCTGCGGGTCTGCTCCCTCCCGCGGGACCACGCACCCGCTGCCTTCCAGCCTGCTGGAAATGATCCTGTCTGCGGTATGTCCCCATCTCTGCCTGGGCTCTTTGCCTGCTCTGAAGAGACTTCAGCTTCAGTGCTTCGCTCCCGGCTTATGTCTCCTCGAAACCTTCCTTGGATTTGCTCATACTGCAGGTACACAGCCTGCCTTTCGTCTCCGATGGGTGTAAGTGAAGTGCAGGCAAAGCAGCGTAAATGCCTCGGTTCTTGGCTGAACCCCCGGTGATGCGCCATTGTAACTTGTTGCAAAACATTGTTGGAAGGAATTCCTGGTTATTCACGCCAGGACGCGTGCCGGAGCAGCGCGAGGAGAAGCATCGAACACGCGATGTTTGCCGGGGCAGCTGCACTGAATCGGCTGCTTTTGGGGATTAATTAAGGGATCAGCTGCTTTCCAGCTCAGCTTTTTAATGAAGTATACAGAAGCTGCATAAATGGCTCGCGGCTCATCCTTAAAGACTTCCATCCATTTAATATGTTGTATTTTTCTATACTGTTTCATAATGCAGAATAAGCTATTTCTATAGCTTATGGGAAAACAGGTTCGCGGGAGCACGGGCATGGGAAATAAGGTTGGCAGGAGCTGAAAGAGAACATCAAGTGCCAAGGCGGTTTTCACAGTAACAGATCACCAGCAGCTTTTGCTTAAGGGGAGGGGGCTAACAAGGTACGGCAGACACAGGGCGGGCAAAGCCCGGAATGAGGCGGCCCCACCGAGCGCCTATGTTGAAATCCAATCACCAGAGCAACTCCCGACGTCGGCACTTTATTAGTGAGCGTAAACAGGGAAGCGGCTGGAGCCGACAGGTACAGATGATGCACATCACAGACAACCATTCCCCATCTCAGGCAGAGGCTGGATATCCTGGTGCCTTGAAATGGAGCCAAGCGAGGGCACGAGGGACTCCAGCCATGGGGCAGGAGGACAGTACCAGCCAGCGGGGTGGGAGGAAACCACCCGCTACCGGGCTGCTCGGAAACTCGCCGTCTTTCTTCTATCATTGTTACTTTATTTAGCTACACTGCTTTAAATAGGCGCATTTCCTAAGAAATACAGTTGACACAGGAATAAATAAAGTTTTCCACTAATATTTCCAGATCGTAATGTAACGTGAAATAATGCAGCTCTGTTGACTTCCTCGCGACATGCGCTGCTTCGAAACGGTGACAAATGGTAGTTAACAAAAAAAATTTTCCCCTAAAAACGTTGATTATAAATCCCTTCTTAGCTGTGGTACAAATATACAGTATTTGCCTTGCCTGTGTGGGAAACACGAGTATCTCAGGCCATGGTGAGGCAGCAGGGGACGGTGGTACCATAGCGGCAGGTATCGGGGGCAAGTGGCTCACCGTCCCTGGCCGCGGGGAAGAGCCTTGCTCCCTAATTCCAATTTACCCCCCATTTCAATGTTTTATTCTTGCTACCAACGTCTATTTACAGCTGTATAATGTATCTATTAAAAAAAATATGTCTGGAGCAATTGCAAGCTTTTTTCATACCTTGGCGTGGGCATCCTTTTGGGTGCGTTGCCTTTCTGGCAGGGGCTGGCCCCGAACAGGCACCGCGTGGGCGCTCCCAGGCTCGCCGCGTGCGGCGCTGTGAGGGGGTATCGGCATCGGCCTCACTTCTCAGAGTGGTTTGCAGCCTGAGCCGCAGGTAGTCACATGGCACAGAATAATTACCAGCTACTTAACCTTGATATTAAAAACCCCATTGAAGTGGCAAGGGCGCCTATTTTATACATTTTCAAAAGTGAGAATGGTTAAAACCCGCTGTAACAAAATGAATTTGATGGACAATTGTAGGGACGTTCATTTATCCCTGTCACATTTAAATGTGAGCAGGATGTGACAGGGTTTTTTATTAGGGGAGTCTTTTACTTTTGCTTTTACAGATGTGTACATTAGCATTCGTTGTCAAAACACATCTGTTAGGAGAGCTCACTGCATCTTGAAATATCAGGCTTTTTTCTCTGTCTTCCTACATCTTTGTTGTCATTTTAATTATTATTTCAGAAGGGAAAAACCTGTAAATTTGCTTGCAGTTTAAAGGCAGCCACAGGCTGGAGGTGGTTTGGTGCCCTGCTAGAGAAGGAAGGGGTCGCTTATGGGTGTTCGTATGAATTTCTGGGACTCTGTCACCCCTTTTACAGAGCAAATGTGCAGCAAGGGACGCACGTGGCTTTTGCTTCTCCTTCCGGTGTTGCCCAAGTCCTCTTGCTGTGGCAGAAAGCTGTGATGTGGGAGCACTGCCTCCAGCGAGACCTGCTCCTCAGCCCGCCTGTCCTTCGGCCAGCTGCCAGCATGGTCGCAATCAGAGCAAGCTGTCCCCTGCTACCAGCAGGAATTGATTCATCCTGACTCATACCTGCCTGTCCTCTTTGCGGGGAGGAACACAACAGCGGCCGGTGACGGGGGCAGCGTGTCCTCCCTGGAGTGGGTGCAGCCCCTGCCTCCTTCACTGAGCGCAACGGACCGTACTCGTCCCGCGCCGACGCCAGCGGGCGGCTAGGGCGCAGCTCAGCAGGCGCATTTTCACACGGTCTGCAGATGTGCCCGCCAGCTGTGCGCACATCCCGCTGGCACACAAGCTTGTGCCCTGAGCGCAGCGCTGCGGCGGCAGCTGACATAGCTGCCCTTTAGCACGTATCCCAAAACGCAGAAGAAATTCACTTGTTCTTACTGACCCTCTCTAGAGTTTGGCCAGGAGCAGCGAGCGTCCTTGCATCACCCCCCGACCAGCCCAGCCCTTCCCCATGCAAGGAGAGGCGCCGATGCAACGTGGGGTCTCCCCAGGGGTGCCTGTCTCTGCTCGGTGCCCCTCCTCCCCACGGTGAGCTCTGGGTCCCTGACCTGTCACCATGGTGCGTGGCCTGGCCACAAGACCAGAAGCCGTTAATCCAGGATTTCTTATTTTGACAGTTTTTCTCCTTGCAGCGTACGGACATGTGTCCCGATGCAAGTTCTGCCGGACTGAGCGGGCTCCAGCGCAGGCGCATCTGGGACCGTTTGCCGTTGTGGCTTCTTGGCTTGCTCTGGCGGCTGCTCCACACAGTGTGTCTGTGAGCACGGGCTGGAAAATTTTGAAGACCTTTCTTCCAGGTCTTCTCTGTTGAAAAGTCCAGGGCCATTTCTATGTCCTCTTTTTGACTTAAAATACACAAAATTTTTTCCCTTCAAAAAAAGCTAATGGGTCAAGCTGAACTTTATTTTAACAAATACACTTTAGAGTGAATTCTACCTCCCATTTGTAATGAAAAACAAGGCTATTTAACAGCTCAAGTGTGCTGTCTGGATCGGAGGAGAGGTGCCCTGCAGAGTTAGCATTGTATGGGAAAACGGCTTGTCCTCTCTGTCCTCCAGGAAAGTCCCAGTATTTTTTATTTTTCACAAAATCAGGACAACTGGGTGCCATAATTTCCCTTATAGCCCTCAACAGCCAATCCTCTTTCCAAAATATTAGGACAGCGATAAACCTGAGACCCATAGAAAGCCTTGGAGGCACTGGCTGAAGGCCAGCGAACTTCTGTTGGTGGCTTTCAGATGAAATTGTGGGCAGAAAGCAACCAAACAGGGGCAGTCAATATTGTAAAGCCTGATTATTAAAGCACATCATTCCCTGGGCCACAAAGAGCACTTTTAACTTATATTTGGTATTCAACGGGCAGCTGAGAGCTTATGAGATGTGAATCAAACATGGAGTTGGAAAACTGGAAGGGTGGTTTCCAAAGGCAATCCTTTTTCTCCGCTCATGCCCTTGGATGACATGGTGTAGAGCTCAGCAAGGCCAGGTCCTTAGACCTTCACTGCCTTTCTACCTTCAAGCTATCTTCCTCAGAAGGTGGATATTGCTGCATATAAGTCTGATGTGCAAATGGGAAGAGAAATAATCGTGTCAGTGCCTCTCTGAGGGACGCAGGTGGCAAGGGCAGCAAGGTGGAAGGCTTTCCGTGGCTTTCCACCCTAGGATGTGCAGTAAAAAGACTATTTCGCTCGTGATTTTACACTCAGCTCAACTCTGAAAGGGCTACTTTTTAAATCATTTGCCCAATTTTTTATAAGGAGCCTGCCAGGCTTCAGAATAACCGAAGTGGAGAATATTAAGAATAGAGGAGCAGGGAAGATAAAGAATCTTGATAGCACCGTACACATGCTGCTTGTTCTGTGCTGGAACGGGGACATTCAAGCACTTTTTCCAAAAGAAGCAATTAGCACTCTTTAAATAGCTATGTTATGCAGTCAAAAAAATTGCTGTGTTTACTGCAGTTGGGAATGTATTAGGTTTATTCACTACAACAAAATGGATTTCCTTTAAGACAGGGAACAGATAAAAGACTCGAAAACCAAACTTCTGTTGAAAGTTAGTGAATATATAAATCTGAGCGAGGAAGGAACCTAGACTGGTAAAGATGGACAGCAGATATGAGTAAGTTTGCTCCAGAAGTTTCCATAGTTTTGTAAAGTTTTCAGAGTTCTTCCCCCAGCATCCTGAGAGCTGAAATGTTTCCAGAAGCACGATTTCCATATGCTGCACACCCATCTGCATTTCACAGGTAGGGCACATACAGCTGTGCTTCCTGCTATAGCTACACGTAGTCAGTGGGTATAACACAGCATCTGGGACTCCTAGAAAGCATGAAAAAGTTCCCCTGGGAGGTTAAGGTCAAGGAGAAGATGTGGGTGGTTAAGGCAAAATGCAGATGTTAAGTACGGCCTGAGTGACATATGGTTGAAGTTAATCAGAGCAGAAGTGAAAATCGAGCGCAGCGCTTCACCTCTCCATCGCTGAGGCTCTCGCCTTGGGAGGGCCAAAGCTACAAAGCCCTGCACTTGCTCTTGTAGTCGAACAAGCCTGATGAACAGACACAGGGGTGCTGATCTCCCAGCAGCTTCTTCTTCAAAGCATGTTGGGTCAGCCAGAGCAGGGAGGGCCCCTGAGCACCTCTGCTACTCTTGCATCAGGCTCTGGGGGGCTGCATGGTCCTCTGGACTCAGCCTTCACCCACCCCTGGCAGCTGGGTTTCCTCAGGCCTCCCACCTACACCATAACCCCCAACACCATGAACACCCCCTGTACATGCTCCTTGCCTGCCCTCTCTTCTCCTCGCTGTGTTCCCTGCTTGTATCCTGCTTTATCTTTGCTCACAATCATTTTTTTCCCAGTAATTTCTCTCTCCTCCTTACAATTTCTTCTAAAGTAGGGTTGTTTCCATTGAAAACTCTGTAGCAGAGCCAAATGAAGATGCAAAAGCACCGAAGTACCTTATACCATGCCTCTCTCTGATCTGTTTGCTGTATCCACATGCTTTTTGACTTTTTCCACTCTTCCTCTGTCTGTTTTTGAAGGCAAGGAGCAGTTTCAGTTGGTTTTTCTCCTGTAAATGTCCTCAGGCAGAAACTTTTTCTGCATGTCTGGAAAGTGCCCATCTCGTCAGGCCCCCAGTTTTGCATGGGCCACTGGAATATCCTTACAACACGGATGATAATAGGCAACACCATCATCTGGTGTTTGTAAGTAAATTAACCTTGGCTTTCTAAAGCCTAAAGGCTAAAGCTCCAACCTGCAACTAGAGTTAAGCGGCAAGGGCACTTCAGCACAGCACATCTGCGATGCCGGTGGGATTTGGTTAGGTGACACCCATCGGCAGCGTATAAAGGCCATGGTACTTACAACCCCACACTTAGCAATGGTTTTGATTCAACCTTAATAACAGCAGCAGCAGGAAATCAAACCCGTAGCAATGCTGATGGGAAGGGACCTGTGGGGCTCATCCAGTCCAGCATCCCGACGGGTGCGCGGCTGTTGCCGGCCCAGGTCAGCTGGGGCTTTGCTCAGCCAAGTCTTGACAACCTTCAGGGATGGAGCCTTCACAGTCTCAGGGCAGCCACCCCTCTGGGGGTCTGAGAGACAAGTTTCTGCTAAACGTTTGGCAGATACTCGGAAGATTCAAGCGCAGGTTGGCTGCAGCCCGGGACTTGAGACTTCTCCTCTATTTTTGTTCCATTTTCTTGTATTTTGACCATGCCTAGTTAAAGTTTAAAAAATGTAAATAGCGAATAGAACAGATGCACAGGAGAGAAATACAGTATTTTTTCCTTTTGTCTCAGAGTTGTTGAGGAAGCATTGGGGGAAGATTTTGAAATAGGCGCACCATATATACACCGCCGTACAAGAAAGCATGCCCGCTCTCTTGTGCTATCACATAATAGAGTTAAAAAGAAACAAGTCTTATTTCCATACTGAGTCATTGCTTGCACTTTGTTTAGCGACCGTTGAATCGAATTTCGTTTCAGCTGGTTGTGAAGCAGGGACAGGTGCCGAACATCGTCTTTTTGTTTTCGTGGCAGATGCAAGCAGAGGAGAGAGCAATGTGTTTCTCATCCATAAAGCAGCAACAGAATAATGTTAAATTAAGACTAAAACATTTCTGATGAATAAAGGCAGAGGCACAAAGTTCCAGGAAGAAAATACGTTCCACAAGAAACTGAAGTTTTCAAACTTGCAAAATATGAATTTGTTATAAAACCAGACGTTTACAATTTATTTTAATGTTTTTGCAACGTATGTGGTCACTGACAAGAGCGTCAGTAGGGAGAGGACAGCTTTTCCTCCAGTGCCATTTATGCCCCTTTATCAATCGACTCGGGCAGCTGACTGCAACCATGAGAGATGGGGAGGCTTTGAAGAAATTCAAGCTACCTGTGCCGTTTCCTCAGAGGTGAAACGGATGAAGACACAGCCTCGTATTTTGAGCTCTCCTCTGCTCTGCAGGTCCTGTCCTGCAGCCGAGCAGAGGGCAGACGGGGCAAGCGTCTTTGTGCCAGGACGTGCAGCCTGGACATCAAAAGCTTTTTATAATTAATGGGTATGCAACAGAGATGAGCAATCCACGTCCACTCCTCCCCATTCTCCACCCAGGCAGGAACCAGAAGAGCTGGCGGGGCCTCCCCTTGCGTCCACCAGCAAAGCGGTGGGTTCCTGGGGACGTGGGAGGTATTACACAAACCTATGGGCCGCGGTGCCAGCACCGTGCCCAGCACACAGCCGGGTGGTACCCCCGGACCCGGCACGCTGGGCCATGGCTCTCGTAGACATTTCTCACCATATCCCCCATTTCTAGACACCGGCACCACAAGGGAGTTGGGCAGGTGCTAGTTTTCTCCTTCCATGAACATTTTTAAGGTCTTGAAATGTCCCTGACCCATGTCACAAAGTTAAGAAAATACAGTTTCTTTCAAGTGTTTTCATCATAATCTGTTTCTTCACATGTATGTTATTGATAAATGTGTTTTTGTTCGGTTTGGGGGTGGTTTTTTTTTCTTTAAATGGCTACTTTTCATTTAGAAAAGGCTAAAAAAAAAGTTTTCAGCAATTTCAAAATACTGGCTTGAGAAAAGCAGGTTAATGAAAATAATTAACAACGAAAGACTTGACTAACTGATGAAAAAAGTTTTTGAAAAATTCCTGAGCAAATCTAACATTGGCAAAGCTGGAAGATATTTTTCACTCTTGTGCACTAAATCTTCCTTCTGGGTTTGGGGACAGCCGATTTTGGGGCAGGTGGATGTACAAGCCAGGCTTAGGAGTGAAGGAAAACCCGAGAGGTGGTTCCTGGTGGGCTCCACCCCGGGATTCACATCCTGCCTCAATTTACCTGGCCCAGGATAAACCGTGAGCTGTAATTTCACTCCAGTCCGGCTGCTTCATCGCTTTTTCAGCTGGAAACATGCAGTGTCCCAAAATTACTCTCCTGTGCAGTGACAACGCATGCGGCCACTTAGCCACTTGGCAACACCGAGGGTGCTGATGAGACTCCTCTAGCCCATCTGCCACACGGGTACCAAGGACTAGTGTCTCCACCGGTGATGACACAAGGTATTATTTACGTGTGAATTCACGCGTGCTCCTCCAGGAACAGCCACGGCAGATGGACGCCTCCAGAAAGCTACAAATCCCTCACTTAGACTCCTCCTGAGCTGAAGGATGGGGAGCGACTGTTTGGGCAAGGGATGCTGGAGGAGATGAAGGCTGGAGCCATGCCTCCTCCCGGCTCGGCGCGGCTGCAGGGATGTCCGCAGCCCCGTGCCGGTGGACAGCCCCATGCCCTGACCTGCAGATGGCAAGGAAAAACTGGCCAAAATTAGGAGCAGGTCTGAAGATGCATTTTGGAGAAGTGCCAGGGCAGAAGAAAGAACTGGGGGCAACGTGGATGGTTTGCAGGGAGGCTGCGTGCTGTGGCATGCAGGGTGCAAGAGAATGACGGGGCTGAACTCCTGGCTCATGAATTCAACCTGCACCGTCACCGTGCAGACGTGCCACACCAACCAGCCGGCGCCGGGGCAGCCTCGCTCAGCTTCTACAGAGGCTGGCGGTTCATGGGAGAAGAACCCACGGATTGTCTCCACCCAGCATATTTTAAAACAACGCCTGCGACTGCAACTACTTTTGCTTCTTTAGCATGCACCTTCGCTAAGTGTCTGAGTGGTTTTATCTAGGGAGAGGCGGGAAATAAGTGGAAATTGTTGTGATAGGCTGAAAATATAAGTGAAATGTCAGTCTTGACATTTTGTGCACTAAAGATCTTCATTCATTTCCTCCAAACTCTGGTGTCTCTGCACCATCCAAGAGGGCCCATGGCTGCGCAGGGAGGAGCGCTCTGCCGGCGCCTTGCACGCTTGTGCACTTGCACAAGCGCGGCTGGAGCCAGCCACCGACGACAGCCTTCCTCACCCAGCAGCAGCGACAGCCTCTTGCGGACACACAGCCAAGGAGAAACTGAGAGTGCCCCACCCCGCCAACACAAACCCAAACCAAAGCGATTTCAGTGTATAATTAACCTGTGAGTGAAGGCACCAAAGGCGAATCCCTGCCTGTCTTTGCTGATGGCCACGGCTCAGTGCACGGATGAGAGCTGAGCCTCCCACTCAACCTCACCCCAGACTGGCTTGTTTCCACCAGCCTTCAGGGTAATTAAAGCATTTTATGCAGAGTAATGGTTGCACTAATTAAATGTTGCTGTTTATTATTAAATAATGGAACTTATTAGCATATGCTGTGCAGCTGAGATGCTCGCGGCCCAGCTCCGGCGCCTGGCTGTGCCGGGCTCTTCCCGGGTAACCTGTGAATTCACTGCTCCAGAACTGGATGACCCCCATTTTTTCCGGTTTGTGTTCGGGTATTAAAGCATTTTCACTTGTTTGGTCAAAAGTATTTTAAATTGGGAAGATTTTAATAGATTGTGCAGCAGAACATCCATATGCATGCTGTTTTGGGTCACTTTTGAGCCCTTTATAATGTTCCATAGGCACTGGAAAAACCTGATATCTAGCACATTCCCAAGGGGAACATTTTTGCATTTGTACAAACCTAAATTGATTGCAAGCACGCAGCCAGCACTTTGACAAATTTAAGCTTGTTATTTTGCTGGTACATCATATAACAATGTTTTTATTAAAGCTGTATCGTCGCTACACGATAATTTTCAAATTTCCTGAGCTAAGCTGAGCAGCAGTGTATTAAAGATTCATATATGTTGAAATATTCACAGTATAAAATCTTAACACACCCCCAACACTAATTTAAAACATTCCAGCCATCGGGTCAGAACAGAAGCTGGGGGAAAAAACCACACGGCAGTGGTGAAAATCCAACTTGTTTTTACCACTCTGTTGCACACAGCCCTGGTGAATCAGAAAGCCCTGTTTACTCCTCATTTCATGTAATTTATTATCAGAGGGGCCAGCTGGGACCACTGTGGCTAAAGGATTGTCAGCATTTCCATTACCACCACTTTATAGCGCGGCCATAAAAATTCACTCGGAATTGTGATCGTCCGAGTCTTAGGAGAAAATTTTTTCCCCTCAAAACTTTATTTAAAGTGATTTAGGAGTCGTTAGGTTTTAGGAAGTCGAAAGGAAAATAAAAAGGTTGATATTGCGGATGGCAGATGCTTTTTTACCCCCTTCAGGAGCAGGGGCGCTGGCAAGAGTGGACGCTATGGGCTGGTCCTTCCTAATTGCTCGCCTGCGACCCCCCTTCGCCCTGGGAAGCTCGGGGTCTGTTTGGCAGCTGGTGATGGTGGCAGCGCCGCACGTGAGCGAAGGCAAACCTCTGCGTCAGGGATGTCCTCGCAGCACCTGCTTTACTGGGGGGCATTCAGCACTGAAACTGGGGTGTAGCCAAATGTGGGTCCCAGGGTGGGCGGCACGACCTCAGCACAGGATGGTAAGAGTAAAACTGCTCAAGCTCCTCCCAGCTAATACATGCTTTTTGGAAAATAGCTTTTTATCAGGAAAAAAATGGGGCAAAATATGTCTGTTTGCTGTAAGTTTGCAGAGAGTCCAAAGAAAACCCAACTGTGCCCAGGCAGTGGTTTCTGGACAGCCTGGGCACTGGGGCTCGTGCTTCTGCTCCTGCAGAGGGGCAGGGGTTGAGCTGGGATTTACATCATGCACAATGTTTCCCTTTATGTTAATGCTGGAAACAAGCCACGACATAATGCCTTGCAACTGCGCGGAAAGAGGGAAAACGAGGAATGATGAAAATTGGAGCAAATGCCCTTTTTCTGAAATCCCTCACTGAATACAATCGAATAACTTTATTTGTAAAATGGCGAATAATTTCCATGTTGGAAAGCCTTTTGCTCAGGCAGCTTGCTAGCAAGGAAACAATGCGTACGATTCATACACTAGCCAAAGAAAACAGGCGTTTGAAAGAAGAGAGTTTCCCAGTCTCAGTGCGGGCGTGCTGAATGCTGCTTTAACTCAACACACAGCCTCAGAGCGCTGAAACGGCTCATTGCGACACATTATGCCTTGCCCCAAATCAATAGGTTAAAACTTTCTCATTCGCTTTTCACTAGTAGGCCAAATGAAGCTTATTTTTTTCTTTCAAAACCACCTTTCATCTTCCTTTTGTGGTATCACCGAGGAAGGAGCCCCCTGCAACCTCTTACGTTTGAAATCATTTCCTATTTGATACTCTTTGATAGGTTGATACAGTATCAAATTCCTACTACTTCCACGCCTATCAAATGTCGTATTCAATGTTGATCAATACATTCAGTGTTGATCTCCTCAGCTCTGCTTTGAGCACCGGGAGGAGAAGAGGTTTGATCTTGCTCTCCTATTCATTTCCCACAAGTGGAACCCATCGCAGCCCATTAAACGAGATTAGAGGCCGACTGAAAGTGCACAAACAATTCCTCTTGCTACTAATTCCCTTGATATTAGTAGAAAATAATTTTATTCATCCCTTACCAAGCAATCCAGGTCCTGGCGTCGCCCATGTCAGGCAAACGTTCAGGAGGTGCCTCACCCTATGCCGACATAAGCAAATGGGCAAATGCCGGGATGCCCAGGCATGCCCGTCTTCTGGCACCGCCTGAGACATCGCCAAGAAAAGAAAAATAAAAATGAGTGTTGTGCCTGGCAGGGAAGGAGGAAGGGTGTTAGGCGAGCCCGGCAGCAGCGGGGGCTGCCAGGAGGGATGCAGGGCTGTAGCGCACCCAGGGATGCACACGGCGGGCTGCGGCGCATCCGGGAGAGCTCAAACAGCGCGCGAGGCTCAAGGAAATCAGCGGCACGGCTTCCATGGCATCAGGAGGGCTCAAACCCTCCCCGGAGGAAGCAATGAAACCACCGATGCTCCCAATCACTTCACCGGGGAGAAGGTGAAGGATTACCTGCCAGGTGGGTAACCCATCTGCCTATCTCCCATCACGGACTGGAGATACGGACCACGTCTATAATATATTGTCATCAGAGTACCTTCTGCTTGCTCACAGCCAGTGTTCTGCCTGAAATCTGTAATTCTGGGCAGTCTTTTGGGAAGACTGGGGAGGTGTGCTGCAAAATGAAATTCATTTCTGATTCAAAACAGACTTTCCTGGGGCTTTGCACTAACTATTTGTGAGTGTGCTGCACCACCGAAGTGTGGGGTTTTTAGTCTTTCTTTAAATAAAAAACTAATGAAAATAAGAGTCTATAAAGTTAGAGGGTTGTAATGACTCTGTTGTCTCTGGAGAGCGGCAGTTAGCTCTGTCTGAAGCATTTTTATTACCTATAGCTGCAAAGCACTTCTATGATCACAAAAATGGCTACGTTTTAGTTTGGTAGCATATGGTGGAGTATTGCAATTATTTGAAGGATAGGCTGATAGTCTATATTTTCGCGTACAATTCAAATTGCAGAAATACATGTCAAAACTGAAAAAGACTTTTGCTTACACGGCACAGAAGCAGCCTCCATGGCCACCAACACTGTGACAGCCGTGCAGGAGCTGATCTCTTATCTTAATGTGTTTTTCTCAAGCCTTGGCAAAAACTGATTTTTTAGATTATTTTCCTTTATCCATACATCACAGTCCTGCGTCCTGGTAAAACCCAAGCTACGTGCTCTGAGCCATCAAACTTTGGGTGCTGATGATGAACCAAGACATAACAAAGATCTGAACGTGAAGAAGACATATCAGTTAGACAAAATACAAGAGTGGGGATGACTTTTGTTAGTATTGTCACCGGGATCCAGAGGGCTCAGGGAATTCGGGAGTTTTCACAGAAAATTTTGGGAAAGATTTGCTGCAGAGTTATTGTGCTGGCAACCTCCTTTGCTTCAGCACTGCTTTACTATTTTACAGCATATGATGACTATACGTGAATGCATTTTTTCCACCACTATTTCCCCCAGGAGCCAACAAGAAACTTAAATTAAAAAAAAAATTAAAATTTAGCGCACAAGAAATATAGAATGATAGACTCATTAAGGTTAGAAAAGACCTCTAGGGTCATCAAGTCCAACCATCAACCCAACCGAGGCTCTACATGCTGATGTGAAAAGCGAGCTCTGCATTCAGATCCTGGGCTGCCACTCTGGTCTGGCTCTCCACCGCGTGCCTGCTCTGTCTTGGTCCTTCTTCATTACTGAATAACAGAATTAAAAATTCTTGTTTTGTAGCAACACCTCAGAAACTGGCAAAGGGACTATTAAATTCTGCGGTGGGACTTTATTGCCTGGATTTAATCTACTTTTAGTCCCCAGGTTTCAAATGCATGTGCAGATCCACGCATCCCTCCTGGTCCTGGAGACGGGCGGCATGCATCCGACCTGCTGACATCCCGCTGACGTCTGCTCCGCTTATCACCGTCAGCAGGGATGCTTCTCCGCCTGTCGAGTTTCTTGCTACATAATTGGCTCAGAAATGGGTATTAAAGGGAATAGTTCAGGCTGGTGAAACCATGGCCCTGGGTGGCTTGGGAGAAGCAATGAGGACACTGTTAATTGGGGAATTCCCAGTCAGAGGATCTCAGGGTCAGCAAAGCTGCGTGGCAAAGAGGAAAGAGAGGGAATAGGCTGAAGTTGCAGAGCAGATGTTCAGCAGTAATCCTCTGAAATCAGGGATGCTGTGCTGAAAGAATAGCAGTAGATGGCACCAATTTTTCCATAAGGATCACAGGTAGGGACAGGATGGGCCTGTGACACAACAGCATTAATTGCATCGTCTTTCAGAGGCAGGAAAAATTATGCAGACAGAAAAAAAGATGCGGCTTATAAAGGTGGTTTATAAATAATTACCATTTGCATGCTTTAAATAGTCTTGTCTCAGAAGAATGAGGCATGAGCCCTCTGCTGCCGCTCACAGCAATACTGCAAGAGCATCAACACTGCAATGGGCTCCACAGCTGAAATGGGGAGGGAAGTGCCACTACTGAGAGTTAATACAAAAAATTACTGTCCATACCCGTGTTTGGAAATGCTTGGGAAAGTCTCGGGGCAGGCTGGCTTTTCCCGCACATTTTGTGTCTGGCCAGGCTGGAATTTCTCCTGCTCCATCCCATCCATCATAATTTTATCACTGTGAACTTAAAAGGAGTTAGATTACTTCTGAATCGATCCCCAATTAATTACCTCTGCTGAACATTGTACAAAGGAACAATTTTTTATCTCGTTCTCTGCCCACGTGACTGATGCACTGCTAATGGAAATCTTTGCCTACAGGCAGCGTATTTCAGTAACGACGGCAGCCAAGTCTTCGGCTGCCCATAAAACTCAGAGAAACTCAGAGATATTGCTTGCGTTTTCCCACACTCATTTTTTTTAATAGATGTCTACATCCAATCAATCATAGCAAATGTCTTCTCTAAGCTCCTCGTCTATTTTTTAAAGGTCTGAATGGTGAAACTCCCTAAGGAAGCAATGGGAACATGACTGTAAACCGGCAATTAGTGGGAAGCAACACTCACTTAGGATTTTTTAATAATTTCTATGAAACATTAAGAGTCCTATTGCTGAAACCTGCTTATTTGTCTTGCACTGAGCGCTCATCAGAAGCACTTATATTGCTAAATTGACCAGCAAGCCACATTTATTGGAGTAATTTAAAATGAAAAATATCAAGTGACTTATAAAATGCAGATGCTCGGGCATAGGCTTTTACATTTGTTAGATTTTCATCTTCCTGCCACTGAAATCACAGTTAAAACCAACAACTTTAATGGCAGCAAATCATATCCCTGTGGCTTATAGCAGATGGAGCTAATCGGTCAGAAGTCTGAAATATCTGTGGTATTCCAAGGGACAAAAATAGGACTCCTTCACAACAAAACCACCACCAGGAAGGAAGGGTTGAGGAGCAGCCCTGGTCCTCCACGCATCCCTCAGAGGGTCTTGTCCTCCAACAACAGGACTTCTTCTACTGAGTGAAAGGAAATTAAAATCACCCGTAAGATGGAGAATTTTGTCTCTTCCCTGCTTTTCTGTGTCTGCTAATATGAAAGCTAATTATTCCCATCACTGGGGTACCAAGAGAGGGGACGAAGGAGGGCAGCTTCAGGGCTGGGCATTTCAGGAGGTGTCCCAGTGAAAACAGAACAAAACCAACTAGTATGTCTGGTCCCAGTTTGCAGTTGTTCCCTCGAGGCTGTTTCACGCCCTCACTGGAGGAATATAGTTAGAGACACAGATACATGTTCACAAGTCCTATTATTTCATTTTTTTGGGCCTCTTAACCTCTGCGGTTCAATGAGGCCTGTGCAAAATAATAGGGATACTGCCACCAGCTTGGGAGGGTTGTGAGGTTTAATTAAAGGCCTTTGAAATGCTTAAATAAAAGACATTGAAGAGCAAAACCCTAATGAAAGCAGATCATTTAGGGTTACTGAACACATCCTGGTCTTGAAGATCAGCTAAAACTTGAGATCCCCGTGAAAGAAAAGGAGGTTTTGCGAGTTGTTGGAAATCAGTGCTGGAGATAAACCAGCTGGTCTTCACCTGGAGCTCAGGCTGGGAGGAAGACAGCAAAAATTCACGCCACCAAAATCAGCTGTGGCCTCTGCACTCTGGACCAGACCGTAAATACTCCATTATGGCAATTCTCATCTGAAAGAAAAATGAACCTATGTTGTCTGTACTGGGACATCCTTTTGAGGAGTGGAGATAACAGCCTTTGAGTCGTAAAAGAAATACATGCCGGGGTTATTGACTTCTAAATGGCAAAGTGGGGGTGTGTTAGTGGCTGCTGCACAGCAGCTGGCTCGAAACATAAATCCTGGCCTAGATTGGCATGTATTCAATTAAACTTTCCTTAAAGCAAGAGGTGAAAAATAACATAGACCTGATGAAAAACCTTCACCATGGCTACAGGACTAGCTCTAAAATGCCCCTCTGTGCTAATGAGTCATTAGCATATGTGTTAGTCTTTCATAGACGCTCTCCATATCTATTTTTGCTATGTGGCTCCAAAGAGGAGTCGTGAAGCTGAGTCCCCAGCTGGCACTGACACTGAATACTGGAGAAAGGTGAAATACCAGTGCTGCCCCTGTGCTTGGCCCTGGGGAGGCCCCACCTCGAATGCTGGGCTCAGGTTTGGGCCCCTCGGGACAAGAAGGGCCTTGAGGGGCTGGAGCGTGTCCAGAGAAGGGCAGCAGGGCTGGGGCAGGGTCTGGAGCACAAGTGTGCTGGGGGGCGGCTGAGGGAGCTGGGGGGGTTTAGCCTGGAGAAGAGGGGGCTGAGGGGGGCCCTTCTCGCTCTCTGCAGCTGCCTGAGAGGGGCTGGAGTGGGGGGGGGGCTGGTCTCTGCTCCCAGGTCACCAGTGACAGGACGAGAGGAAACGGCCTCAAGCTGCGCCAGGGGAGGTTTGGGTTGGAGATGAGGGAAAATGCCTTCACTGAAGGAGCGGTCAGGCCCTGGCACAGGCTGCCCCGAGAGGTGGGGGAGTCACCGTCCCTGGGGGGGTATTTAAAAGATGTGTAGATGTGGCACTTGGGGACATGGTTTAGGAGGCCTGGATTGGGGGTTGGACTTGATGATCCTCGAGGTCTTTTCCAACCTTAATGATTCTGTGATTTTATTATAATATTTCACCTTTGCCAGGGAGGCAAAGACAGGGAACGGGCATCCTCCAGTGTGCTACAACAAACCTTCTAAGGACTTCTGAATGCTAGAGCCTGTGAAATAATGTTTCCTTGAATACAAGCCCTATCATTAACTTTACACGAGTCCCTTCCTTTTAGTGAAAAGAAGGAATATATCTCATTACGAAGCATCATCTTGTTTCCAAAGTATCTCTCCATCCCAGTTCGAGAACTATCGAACAAGGAGTCCAAGTGACACACATGCCTTACCACTGATAATGACAAAGATGGCTAATAAAAATAAAATAGAAATTTTAAAAAAATCAAAAATAAAAGACCTTTGGGTGGGGAAAGAGAAAAACAAAGGAACAAAAAAACCTAACAAACCAAATCAAGCCAAAGAGCCAAACCACCAAACCCATTCTGTGTTGGCATTTGCAGAAATCTGTGCAGAGACAATAGCATTTGATCCTGGCTTTGAGTCAGGACGAAGTGGGTTTGGTGGAAGACGAGGAGGGATGTGGCCACTTGCAACCAGCAGCTGGAACTGGTGCTTGTTTGAAACGGGCTGCGGTGCTGGGCTGAACGGAAGCATCGACCTGCCTTGCAAAGGCCCGTGCAGACCAGGCAGAGAAACCCTAGCAAAGAGGAGTTTGAACCTTATTTTTGGTTGCCATTTCCACTCAGAGATCTGCACTTGGAAGCATGAAGAGAGTTATGAACAAATGGAAATTATGTTTGAAAACAAGGAATATGGGTTAATAGTGTCGTATTTTGGTGCTTTCTTTCACTTAAATATTACTGGCTTATCGAAAGAAACATAGCTGTAGAAGAAATACCCGTGTAGTAGAAGGCTGTCGGTTGCGGCACGTAGTGATTTTTATCAATTGATGGATCAAAGCTGTTTTCTCTGAAGAACAAGCTATTCTCACCACATTGGGGCCATGCCCAGAGGACTGGCTGCGTTTCAGCGGCAGAAGAGCGTGTTCGGGTTTGCTTTTTCCCTCTGCCTCTGCGGGGCTGGGCAGCCTCAGCCCTCCCCGGTACTCAGTTACGCTCCTTGCTTATAAATAATTAAGTCATACAGAACAGTCAGAATTTACACGCATGTTCTTATAGATGCAGGTATTCTCCACTGGAAGAACCAGTTTAATTTTATTATTTGATCTCTTTACATTTATAGTGTAAATAAGGAAGATTGGGATTTTGGAACAGACAACTGAAAGTCTCAGTTAAAAAGCCATTACTTTAGAAACAATGTTTGTGAATTAAGATGTCCAGAAATATGGCTATTTCGCTCGGCTGCTATAAATACTTTATGAAAAATGTCTACTCTGTCAAAGAGAATTTGAATTTGCTGAGTGTTGAACCGAGCTGCAGAGATGCATATTAAAGATTCACCAACCAGACCGTAGGCTTCATTCAAGAGAGTCTTTCTATTTTTTCAGTTAATGGCATGCTTTGTGGACATGAGAATATTTGTATCTTCCTTTAACTAAAAAGCTGATTTAAAGCATAGCTTGATGGTGTTATTCAAACAGATACAACTTTCAAAGCTGGCAATTCAGAACTCGGGATTTTGGCAAAGGCATCACATCCCAGCTACTGAAATATTCAATGCTTTGTGCTCGCACTGGGGTTTGACTCATTTGCTAAGGAATAGACGCTGGATGTAAGCTCTGCGGCTCACCCCAGACGCCTTGTGATGGGGTTACCCGCAGCTTGTGGGTCGGCAGCACCGGACACCCAGCCGCAGATCGGGGCACTTTTTTTCTATGTCTCCCTCACTGAATACAAAATTAAGTAGTCTAGAAATAGAAATGGAAAAAGACCAGCGCTTCGGGATGGGTGGCCTGGAGGTTACGGCACTCTTTCCGCGCCCCATTGCTCGTGTGGGCGTATGGGGTCGCTTGGCCCCACGCCGCTATGGGGTGCTCAGCCACGCGTGGCAGCGCTGCTGATCTGCTACGCTGCTGTTGTAAATGGTACATGAGATTTTGAGCTGTATTCTAGCTATCTTGGGTATTTCAAAGGGCCTTATTTTTACAGTAGCTAAGCACAGCGAGTCCCAAACGGTGCACGTTGTGTGTAACACAGTGCATGCATATTCTAATTAAACCCTGGATGCTCTCTGTTTATTGAAGACTAGGCTATAGCTATATCTGATTTTAACTGGCCTATTTTTTTTCCCTAACAAAGCATGATTTATTTGAGTGGATCCTGCAGTCAATTACTCAGGGCAGTGTATCTCTCTGCAGTCGCTTGGACTGTTCTCTGTCTTACTGCGCTTACATTTTTTTTAAGGAAAATGAAATCTTCCACATGTATTAGCATAATTTCCTGTGAAAGTGACTGTGCTAAAGCCATTGACTAATGCAGTTTTCAAACCAGACAATTTTTCAGGGAGATTACTTCCTTCTGGGGAGATATGCAAATACAGTCTCCTTTTTATGCCAATATCTTAGGAATTATCAGTGGGAAATTAGTTTGTGATTGTTCCTGAATCATTACACAAGTCATTTGTACACTGACTGTACATTAAGAGTAGTTATTTATAACAATAAGTCAACTTAGCAAAGGTCAGATAATACAATAGTACTACTGGATTCACACAGACAGACTTCAATAAGGATTAACATCTGGCTAGTAGTAGAAAAACACTGAAGTAGTTACTTTGCCTTCACTAATTTCTTTGAGACAAATATCCTTTAGAGTTCTGTGACATTTTATGTATTGTTTGTGTCACACAGATCCAAGGAGATACCAAGTACTGACTGGGATGTTTTAAGGTCAAGCCCTGGGTTTTTATGGAGCAGCAGGGGACGAAAAGCGACGAAGCGCAAGCTCTCAGCTCTCTGGCACCACTAAAATTGGCAGCCTGTGGTGGTCCAGGGTCCAGAGAAGGAAGACGCCTTCTTTGTAGAGGACTTGATCATCATCTCAGCAGGTGCTTTTAGTGTATTCCAGAAAGCACAGGATGATCCAAAGCCAAGCCTGGCGGCTGAGAAACAAGGCAAGCTCCCAAAGAGCGCAGAACCGGACCTCAGGTAAAACAGGAGCTGACCTGAAGTGACGGCTCTTGCAAGGATGCTCCTGCACGAACACAGAGCCAAGAACCGGAGAGGCTTTCAGGTGAGATGGAAAGGCGCTTCATCAAGAACTGGAGTATGCAGCTGGTTGAATAGGGGTATCTGATGACAAGAAGACACAGTTAAACTGAGATAAAACACACCAGTAGGAAAGTATTCTTAACGCATTCCACACCATGCAGCTAAATAAAGTAAAATATGACAATTTAAAGGCATTTAGTTTCAACGATTGCCACGCTGTGACTATGCCACGTGGACAATGTCAGCCCGGTAGCAAGCGTGAGCCAGGGAGGTGCTGAGAGCACGGTCCATCTCCCCTCAAGCACTCCCCTCAAAGCACTCCCCCTTTCCCATCTCACCAGGCAAGATTTCCTTGCGCCTGGAAGTTTCCATCGGAGTAGCAATGAAAAGCAGGCTTATTGTTGACTTGACAACATCCCATTAAAATTCAGCGGGAGATGTATCCTGCTTGGGTAAGGTGCTTGGGTGGCAGCTCACCCCCTTGGGCCTGTCTCTTGGAGGACGGACACCCTCAGGTACAGCTGAAGAATAAGATCTTTATTACTACAGACAGGGTAAAAGAAGAGGAGATAAAGAGGGAGAGAGAGGTAGGCATTTTAGGATGAGCAGAGGAGGAGGAAATATTATTAGTGGCTCGGATAACCTGTCTGCCCAGGTCATTGGAAGTCCACCAAAATAAACAACTAGCCCAGGAGATGTGAGCAAATAGATAACGTAAAATTTGCGTTCCTTCCGTTTCTTTGTATTTAACGAATGCAGCAACTGGACTTCACAAACAGGTTGTTTTGGACACTGTGTTCAGCAAAAGACATCAGCTGAGCTGCGCTGAAAAAAACAGGTTGCAAAGCATGACCTGCTTCAAGATTGCAAAAGCACTTCTCCTTTCTTGCAGACCAGCAGGACACATGGCTTTAATAAGAAATTTTACAGGACAACAGAAAGTTCGTCCTTTAAATGCACTGTTAGAGTGGTAAAATGGAGAAGCTGAGAAAAGCCACGCTCTGGTTAAAACCATCAAGAGTCCATGCCTGTCTTATTGACGTGAGCTTACAGTACTTGAGCTACTGGGGGGAAAGACTTTCAGCTTCATAGCGAAGCTCTTGGGGCACTCAGGAAGGTCAATGCGACCATCTCCAGCCGTTGTTCGGCACCCGCTGACACCCCGCTGAGGCACGATTTGCCGTGTGGGTGAGCGGAGCTGGCGAGGCTGGCGGCACCGGGCAGGGTCTGCAGCGCCAGCTCGGCCCCGGGGCGCTCTGCCCTGCCTGGGGGCGTCTCTGCCTCGCCGCTCCTGCCCCTTCTTGTGCTTTTTGCTTTGCTTTGCTTTGCTTTTTTTTTTTTTTTTGGTGAGGTGGCCAACTCGCTGGGTTTTTTGGATGGTAAAAAGTATTTTCACGTTGAGATGGGAAGCGCTCTGCGTGGCAAAAGCTGGGTGGGAGGAGTGTGAAAATCTCCGCTTGGACTTTTCCATGCACCCATAGTGAATCCTCCTGCCCTTGCACGGTTCCTTTGCCTGTTTGTGAACAAATACGGCCTTTGGCATTAGCCAAGAAGCCCCAAAGCGGAGGTGTCTCATCCTGCTCTGCATTACTGGGCTGCAGCCAGCAGGGCTGAGGTGACCCTGGTGTAGGTGGCCGGAGGTGGCGTGGGGGCTGGGCCGTCACCGCCCCGGCTCTGCCGCGCACGGACCCGGGTACGGCACCCTGAGCTGTCTGGGAGAGGCTGCGCCGGAGGGAGACGGCTCGGTTAGGGAGGCATGCAGGGACGGAGGTGGAGAAAACACGTTTCTCAGTGACAAATGCCAACTCCTTTCCCAGTGCTTCGCAAGTGGTTGAGAAATTATCTCCACGCATTTGTCTAATTAACCTACAGGCGTGTGAAAGTCATATTGCTTTGAAAGTGGAGGAGCTGTAAAATGTTATTACCGTAGCTGTAAAACTAAACACTAGACTATCGTATCCCAGACAGCACAAAGCCTCACCCGCTCAATGGCAGCCAAAAACTGGAACATGGAGCCCCGGAGAGTGGAGCTGGTGGCAGTGCTGCCCACGGGCTCCCCGCCAGGCGCTGCTGGCTCAGCTCGGCGCTGCGTCCTACACGCCGCGCTGATGTTCCCAGAGCTCCTACTCAAGCGCCGAGGAAGCTACCATTTAAGAGCTGGCTTTGTTTCCCTGGACGGTTTCCAGCCTGCATCTACTATCTGCTGACACAGGTCAGGAGTACCAGGGCTTTCAGGAGGTGCCAAGACGCTGTATCCTTGTAAAGGCCACACACGCTCCCTTTGAAGAAGTTCTAGTCCCCCTTTATCTTTTCTTTCACTCAGTGGAGCAAGACTTCGGCCAGTCTCTGGCAGACCAGCAAATGCTCCTTCCTCCGTGTATTCCCATCGGCAAAACCAGTTAGACACCTTGAAACCTTTTGGGAGCTGCGTGGGGTACAGAAGAGCCGAGGGATGGCTTGGGCAGGAGGGAGGGTGCGTACCTGACGTGATGGTTTCAGGGACGAAGCCATGCTAAAGCGCAACAGGTTCATCGATGAACCTTCATAAGGGAGGTCTGCAGAAAATTCACAACACAGTATGGAAACATATTAGTGATCAACTAATTGGCAAGGAGTAGTCTATCCAGTAATTTATGGAGTGCACTATGGAGCCTTGCTCCTGCTGAGACACCATGTAGTCACAGGAGTAAATGATCACCCGTGTAGGGAGGTCAGTCCGTGCAAGGCAAGAGCACGAAGGAGCCACAGCTCAGGTTTGGCTGGTGCAGCACCACTCAAACCAGTTTTGATCCAGAACCACCCAAACCACGGGAAGTTTTCAGTCCAGTCCCATGAGTAGGCTTTTTTACCATTTATGTTTCATTCTACAAAATAACTGGGAGTATTCTGAACCTCTGATCATCGTGATTAAGCAAAAAACTCCAAGTCTGTTTTAGAAAATATTTTCCTTTTTTTTTTTTTTCAACATTTCTCTCTTCTCAGGCATGGCAAAACCCCGCTGGAAACCCTCAGCTTCATCACTCGGCCAGCCCGTCCTCTGAGAAGGGGAGCCAGGCTGGTGTCCAGCATCCTGCTCCCATCACCATGACAACGTGATTGCACAGGACAGCAAAAAAAAAAAAAAAAAATCCTTTGGAAGCCTCTGGAGCTCAAGAGGAATCTAAATAATTATCACCCCGGACTTCTGCTGTCTCCAGGGACAACTGCAAAGGACCACGGTGACGCATGCTCTGATGTCAGCTCAGAGCCCCAGCAAACCCACCATAGGAATTCGCCGTCAGCGGCGCGGCTGCCGGCTTCTGGCCGCGTCCCCGGTGCTAGCGGTGTCACGCAGGGAATGACAATGAGCAGAGGAAAGGTTTGCTCCGCATTAGGACCTGAAGTGCTAATGAATGTTAACAGCTCGTAAAAGAGCATTAATACGCTCCTGCATATTAATAACGCACGCGAAGCAGCGAGGCGTGACTGTGCAATAGAAGTAATAATTGCAATATTTAAGGAAAAATAAATAGGTAAGCTGACGTGAAAGTTCACTTCATTTGCATGGCGTAATTTTGCTTTTAATCTTTGTATGCGATATAGCTAAACATGGAACGACAGGGAAAATGCGGAGGTGCGGGTGACCTGTCGTTTGCAAGTATTACCATTCTGGATATTTGGCTGCTAGCGTTTGAAATGGCTTTTCTTTGAAAGGTGGTACAAAGCAAGCGCTGGGCTGGGCGCGCTATTTCCCCCGATGGCTCCAGGTGTTCTTTACGCTGGGTCCTTCTCCTGTCATTTGCGGAGCGCATCTGCCCAGAGGCATGAGGAATGGTTCGTCGAGTGCTGCGAGGTGGCAGGCAGGACTCTTCTTGGTCTAACTCCAACTTTTTTAAGAGCAAAAGGGTCTTTAATTGGAACAATGGTCACAAGCGGACGGTGTTTCTGCAGTGGTTTTGAGCATCAGTGATTAATTTATAAAACTTATCACACAGGTTATTTGTGCAACAAGTTCAGGCAGCGCTTTGGAGTCACTGCAGCTATTCTAGGTTAAAGCAGCTAAATTTCAGGGGCGTAACAATATCTCCAGCAAGACAGACTCATCCTGACCTCGCCGAGCCAGGACCGTGCCCTCAGCCCTAACACGTTGCTGTTTGAAGGGGCCGGTGTGCATCTTCGCTACAGGCATTACAGTGCTGGGCTTAGGACATGAATTGGAGGTACGTTACAGCTTAGCTTCCTGCAAGAAGAATGAAGCACCAGAAAAATCAGGGCATCAGACACATGTAGGACAACCCCAGGCCTGAGCAGAGAGCATTTTGGCCACGGGAGCTGACTTCTTGCCCAGCCTACGTGAGGAATTTCAGCAGCTGCTTCAGCATTAGCTGCTTTTTTTTCTTCTTTTGAGCAAGCAAAAAAGGGCAGGTTGCTCTCTGCCCACCTCATAATGCTCAGCTGGGAAATCCCAAGGATGCAGAGCAGAAATAATTGGATATAAAATGACAAAGTGGCATTATTATATAGTATAGACTTTTTGCTGAATCAATACATGTCAGAAAGTGTTTTCTACCCCAGAGCTATCAACGAAGAAAGTTATCCATGGCATTCCTCTAAGTTTAGTGGTTTGGTGTTTTTTTTCCTTCTGCATAGATTGCATCTTTCGAAGGAGCCCACACCTCCTGGAGCAGCAGCCACAGGAGCTCCAGGGGCCCCAGAAAAGGGCAGTATGATACAGAGGAAGCCGATACAACCCTTTACTCTTCTTAACCAGTGTGAGAAGCACTTGGCCAGCTTTCTTTCCTCCACAGAAACTCAAGAGAAAAGCTTTAATGTTTTCAGGTGAGCCTGATGGCTGAGCAGGTGCACTCATCAGCAGTATTTTAAACCTACATTATTTGGGTAATCTGGGAAAACACAGCTGTTTGTGCCCAGGTCCCCTCTCCTCAGTAAATTTCCACCCTGATTAACAAATGGCTTTACTTAAAATAGCATCCTTCCACCCAGCTCCTCTCCGCACTGCTGGTTTGCACCCAAGCCCGCCGTGCAGCAGGGCAGCTGAGCTGGCAGGGAGGAAAAGCCCCGCAGAACCCCTTGCACACCCGTGACACGCTCAGCACAGTGGTCTCATCCTGCCGGGCTCCAGGGGACCCTCCAAGGAGTAACCAAAGGCGAATGGCCCCCACATCCCCCCTCGGCTGAATGCTGCGTCAGAGCAGGAGTTGCTTTGATGCCTGCTTGATGGACCAAGGCACGACTCAAACAGCACGGACGTGCCCAGAATAAGCTGCCAAACCGGCAGAGCAGGTGTCGGTGTGGTGCACAGCTCTCCAAACATTTCCTCTCCTGCCCATACTGTTCACGCCACTGAGACCCACCTACCTGCTCCCGAACAACCCTCACCTTACAACCCGGAGCAGAGCCAGCCCTGTTTCACTACTCAGCCTCCACAGAGGCTCCCCAGGGTCAGGGGAGAGGCATCTCGGCTCAGCGCATCCCACCATCAGCAGATAATGAAATGCAATAACCCCATCAACACTACAGAATTATTGTAAGAAACAAACTTCCTTTAGCGCTAGGTATGACACCAAACACAACCTCAGCTCCTGCGAGCAGATGTCCCTTGACTGGTGCAGGTAGGAGGTAGGGCAGGATGCCCAGCGCTGCAGCTGAGCACCCACTATGTTGTTCAGCAGGTGACAAATGGCCTGACTGTTAATTAAAAGCTGAGTGTGTTGTGCAAGAAATTGCTACCAGGTGTTCTGGGTGAATAAAAGGAGAGGCTGGGCTGGTACTTGCATTCAGAGAGCTGGGGGGAGGAGAGGGAGTAAGAGGGTCAGGTGGGCCTAGCTGTTAGGGAATGGGCTCTGTGGGTAGATCTGTGTGTTTTAGTTGAAGAAAAGAGCTTTCTTGCTTGTGTCTTGGTGCAGTGCTGTCTCCTGGCTGGTACCACAGGCAGATGTTCTCTCTTTCCTCTGGGATTCTCCTCTTTGAGCAGATCTCTGGTGTTTCTGTCTTCCTAAAAAAACAAAGGCATCAGGAAAAAGCTTTGATACCTTAACAGAGCTGGTTATACTTAACGCTGGCCTCAGGTTACCTGCCAGGTGTAATACAGCTGGTGGGCTGGGGCTGTTTTTGTACCCCCGGGCAGCAGCAGGGGCATGGGAGGAAACCCTCTGCCCCAGCGCCGCGCTTGCATCTGGGGTGGTAAAAATGCCTCTGTGCTCTAGGTGAGGCTAGAAATGGCATGAGCAGAAATAATCCTTCTCCGTAGAATTCAAAATCTAATCCTGCTCTAAATCCTCTGAGTAGTCAGAGGCCCCAAAACCTGGGCGAGGAAACGTTTTTGGGAGTCAGCAGTGGTGGAGCTAAACCGGGGGGCTCTGGGGCATGGGGGAAAGAGCAAATAGCCCCCAAACTATCCCTGGCTGGCAGAGGTGGTACCCAGGGCTGTCACATCCCCCTTGGCAGCTCCTGTTTTCAGCGCCAGGATCCACGGGGCTGCTGCCTGCAGAGATGCAGCTGCTCTGAGCTGGTCCTGTAGTCTGGAAAACTATTTCTGGCATAAAAAGCCAGCACTTTGGAAACCCTCGGGCTGTTACAGACACTTGGTGTGATTCACTAGCGGCTGGGCAGTCGCCTCTTCTTTATTGTCCTGCTTGGGCTGTGGCAGAAGGGTGACAGATCTGAGTTATTCTTGGGTGAATGACACTCCACGAGTGGGGTTTCTCATGAGCCCCTGAAGGGGGTCTGAACAGCACCTACCAAAAGAGGGATGTGAATACAGCATGGTGCACGTGCGTGGCACCCCATCTATGCACATTTAATTTTAAAAATACAAATATAAAAGAAAAATGAGGTTATTGGGAAGAAAAGGCAACTGGCTGGACTTTTAATAATAATCCAGGGCGAATTCCTTTCGATACAGGCAATTCTCTCACTCTCTGCCTCGTGCAAGCCACGAGCCGCACATGCGGAGGAGAGGCTTTTGGGGAGCGGGGGCGGCTGCGGTGGCAGCTCCTGCAGCCCCTCCTGGGCACGGCGGCTCCCACCCTCACCCTGCGCGCTCCGCGGCAGCTCCTGGGCGTTTGCCTCCTGCCTCCAGCCGGAGCAGGCAGCTGCGATTTGGTGACAAAGCATGCAGGTCTGCTACTTTCCACTGAGTTTCATAACTTGCATTATTTATTGCGGCAGCTCTGGTTCACTCTTACTCCCCTGTAATGAAAGTCCGCAGTATTCATTTCACTTCCCTCTCAGCACAAATAACTATACGGTGAGTGTAGGACTTTCTTTTTTTAAATGTTGTACGTTACGAACTATAAAAAAGAGTTTATATCCTTTTATTTCCTTAAAACATGTAGCAATGGGAAAAAGGGGCCATAAGTGGGAAAAGTGGGGCTGGGGAAAACCACCCTGATATTTATAGCACCAGTGGGAGACTTGGGTTTAGCTGTGGGGAGAACCAAGGACAAACTAAATCTGGGGACAGATGAGGGGTAGGCATGGCGGATGCCTCCTGGGTGCCGTTCAGCATCCCTACCTGTGCGTTTTGCTTCCCCCATCACACCTGAAAGCCAAAACAGAGTATCTAGAAGAGCTTGTGAAGCCAACGAGGAGACATACATCTGTCACAGCCACCAGTAATCACCTGTCAACCTGACCTGGCATGAGATGATGTCCCAAGGTATTAATAAGTTATCTTGTGCAGTGTTTTACATCCAGTCATTATTTGCCATTCAAACGCTTAATATCAGCTCGCGTGATTTGCGAGCAATACTACAATGTGCTCATTTATCTGTGACATTTCAAAGAAACCAACAGAGCTTTTAAACAAGGCTCTGAGCAGCATTCACGCCGCTGCTATTCTAGTTTTCTCCCATTCAGAGGGAATTTGTATATACCTCGTAGAGCTGGGAAGGTTGTTATGTTTATTAGCTTTTTAGGAGAAATTTCATCTTTTCTATCACCCAGTTACTGTAGGTGCATATTTCTTTTATTCAAGTCCCGTAACAACCACTGACTGTACCAGCCTGAGCAGAAGCTGCCCTGGGAAGGGAAGGACCAGACCACACCGTACACCAGAGGTGCCGTAGCTCCGTCTGTGGATGCTCACAGGATTACTCTTCCAGGCCTGGCACGATTTTATTTGCCCTTTTTGAAGGGCCATGGGAAAGGTACCATCCTCAGCAGCGGCCACATGCGTGTTTAAATCGCTAATGCGCTACGGGCCCCTCTTCTTTCCAAGCCTGAAAGTAATTCTTGTTGAGACTTAAAATGGATAATTGACTAGAACCAGCAAAGCTTCTCTGATGGAAAACAATCTGCAAGACCTAAATCAATAACATATAATTCCCCATCTTTCTTTATCTCAACAAGATGTTCCTCTGAGGAGACACAATGTAGCCACAGAGTGGATATAAATGCTGTTTTGTTGCCCAACCCTGGGTACCTTACACAGTGGGGTAAATTTTGACCCCAACAAAGCTTTTGAGGGAATATTAGTTCCTTGATAACATGCTTTTACCTGCTCAGTATATATGTATTTCCTCAGCCTAGCAAAAGGTTGTATTAAAAGAGGTTTGTATTACATTTCCAGATATTTTTTCTGTCCCTCTGCTGTCACAGTACTCCTGACGCTTGGTTGTACTTACCTGGCTCTATTTTGGGGAGGGGAAGATTTAGGAAATACCTTTTGTTTTGCATTGCATATAAAATTATAAAATTTAAAAGTGCTTTATAGGGAAACCAGACGCGCACTTCCAGCTCGTGGCACATCATCTCCGGCTCAGACCGTGCTCCCCTTCACGCCTGCTGCCGCCTTGAATCACGGACAGCCCGTTCGGAAATTTCCAGCTGGCATTCGCCCCCTCCCGTGCCTACGCCGCTTCTCCCGGGAGCCTCCAGCCCGCCAGCTCCAGCACCACACAGTTATGCAATTATTTCACGTCCCATCCCCAAGCGTGAGCCAAAGCAAGTTCAAGCTCTGCTGAAGAGTGTTGCTATTTCTGGCCGGTGCTGCTGAGCCTCTGCGCTGCTCAGCTTGGGCTCACAGCTCCCCACGTGCTCCCCAGCAAGAAATACCCACACGGTGGTGTTCAGTTAGTGGTTAAGTACGGTCATTTTTAGTTAGTGTTTAGCCTGGGAGGGAGACATGCAAAGTCTTAAAGTTTGGGTAGGGAATGGAAGGAATATATTGCACTGCCCTTGAGAGGCGATGCTTGTGCCAGGACACAACTTCTTTGCCCTCTTCCAAGAGAAGAAAACACCTGAATCATTCACTCATCACCTGTGCACGACATCTCACGCCCTAAATGTAATTCTCAGGATGCCTTAGAGTGGGATGTCCATTAAAACTGGCAGAGTTCCTGCAAAAACAGGCTGGAGTTTGTCTTTCCATGCACTAATGTCACCTGCCATTAGCAGATACATGCCAGTCCCCGCCTGACCCCGTAACAGACCAAGAAAAGGTGGATAAGATTTCAGGTTATGTAATTTATTTGTAATTTCAGATACCTTTAAGCAACAAATTAGCTAAATTCTTGATTATTCTCATTTAAAAAGAAACCAGCAATCATTTATTTCCTTTGAGTCTGGGAGCATGGAGTTACTTGCTTTTAAAATTCAGTGCGTGCTTCTGGTTTTCTTTTTCCCAAGGTGTCTGTACTCGGTGACTGAGCACCCCAAATATTTACCGACTCTCAGATGACAAGGTGGGAAAGGCCAGCTTCATTTATTTAGCCTAAATCCCTAGGCAATACTCATGATGGGCTGCTCTGTTGCCATTTAAATATTTATATAGAGCTGTCAGCTGCTTGACCCGCTTCCTTCTATATTAAATATCTCCTCCTTGCTAAATCAACGTGACTTCTTCCATTTCTGTTGCAATTTAGAGCCAAATCCAACAGTTTGCTGTGATTTGTGGGGGGGTGGGGTGGCATTGTATTTTGCCATAAATAACCCTCCAGCTCTGAACTTTTCTCACCGTCTGATGTATCGGTATTCCAACAAGTGTTGCCTTTTCGGAGCGAGAGCCCACGCTCCTCGCCTCTCTCCGCTGCCTTGCTTTAATAGCCCTTTTGGGAAGCCTGCATGGGAAGACGAAAATTGTAATATTCTGTATTTCTTAGCCTTGATTATATTTTAATGGAGTTTTTATAGCTTTCCTGATTGGGTTTGAGCTGTTTTTTTTTAATACACTTCCCCTCTGTCATTTTTCACATCTGTCTGACGGAACCAGACATATTCTGCAGCCTCTACCCCTGCTCTGCCCTCGGTGATTTTTCATTCAGCTCCTCAAATTGATTGACAGACCTTTTCAGTTTGGGGTTATTAATGATGTGGCAGGATCTGAGTTAGTGTCTCCACAACAAACACATAATAAACCTTCTCCCTCTCTAAGCAGAGCTCAGCATACGTGGTTTTTTTTCTTTTGTATCCTCCATAACCTGTATGATATTACATCCTCACACCTTGACAAGAAAGAGGTGGGTATATTTTTTCCAGTGATGAAGCACTTCTGCTCTAGAGATAGTTTTGTTCCCAGGGTCTGTTGCCTTCCCGGGTGCTGCCTACTTCTCCTGAAGGATGGGTGCGTTGTTTTGTTTTGTGTTCCAAAGCAGCTCCCCCCAGTATATATATATATATATATATATATATATTTGCAAACTGTTCTAAATGCATTTGATTTAAAATGGAAAAAAAAAACCCACCCAAAACACAAAACCAAAACCCCAAAGGAGACAAAACCACTGACAGTTTACTTCAGGAGACTCAACTTCACATGCTGCCCTGCCTTCTCTGCTGGAGTGACTGCATCAGTGGACAAGGGAAGAGCTATGAATGTCACCTCTCCAGACTTCTGTAAGGCCTTTGGCATGGTCCCCCACAGCATCCATCTCTCTAAACTGGGGAGATATGGATTTGATGGGGGGGGACTGTTCAGTGGGTGAGGAACTAGCTGGATGGTCGCATCCAGAGGGTCGTGGTCAATGGCTCGATGTCCAGATGGAGACCAGTGACGAGTGGCCTCCCTCAGGGGTCCGTACTGGGACCAGTGCTGTTTAATATCTTCATCAATGACACAGACAGTGGGATCAAGTGCCCCCTCAGCAAGCCTGCAGATGACACCAAGCTGGGCAGTGCAGTTCGCACACCAGAGGGACAGGATGGCATCCAGAGAGACCTGGACAGGTTGGAGAGGTGGGCCTGGGAGAACCTCATGAGGTTCAACAAGGCCAAGTGCAAGGTCCTGCACCTGGGTCGGGGCAACCCCTGATATCAGCACAGGCTGGGGGATGGAGGGATGGGGAGCAGCCCTGCGGAGAAGGACTTGGGGGGTGCTGGGGGGTGAAAAGCTGGACACGAGCCGGCAACGTGCGCTCGCAGCCCAGACCCCCAGCCGTGCCCGGGGCTGCATCCCCAGCAGCGCGGGCAGCCGGGCGAGGGAGGGGGTCCTGCCCCTCTGCCCCGTTCTGCGAGACCCCCCTGCAGCGCCGCCTCCAGCTCGGGGCTCCTCAGCACGGGACAGACACGGGGCTGTTGGAGCGGGGCCAGAGGGGGCACAGAAATGCTCCGAGGGCTGGAGCCCCTCTGCTGCGGGGCCGGGCTGGGAGAGCTGGGGTTGTGCAGCCGGAGAAGGGGAGGCTGCGGGGAGACCTTATTGGACTCCCACTTGTACTGAATTTTCCATGGATGGTGAGGGGGAGCGAGAATTAATGACAGCAAAATATTGACAGTCCATTAATGGCTCTGTGGCACAACCCCAACGGCGTAAAAGGCACATTGCTTTTCCCCAGCGTTACTAACTTCAGCTCTCTTTCGTTCTGGCCTTTCCTTGTTCAGCTGGGGCTCCAGGGAGCTGCCTGCCATGAGCCCCTGCATCGCCCCATGCCCAGGTTGGCCACCTCCTCTTCCTCTGGGGACACCGGCAGCACCTTCTCTGCTTTTGGGGTTGCCCCTGGGCATCAGACCCCAGGGAGCACTGGGACACCCCAAAGGTGTTGGCTCGGTAATGCCCGCGGGAGCATTTTAGCACCCCAGCACCAAGATCTAGTTGGATTTCAAGTATCATTTTTCTAGCCTGGCACTGGACTCCAGCCTGAAAATTATTCGAAAATTGCTAAGTGCACGCACCTATGTTCATTACATGGCCATTAACTAAAAATAGTCACTTTGTAGCCTTCATAACCAGACTTTGGGAAGAAACAGTAATACATACCTGTAATAAAAGTGCATTGCACCAGGCTGCAACTCAGCTACGTCATGATCAGAGGAAAAAGTTATACTTTATTAATTTTGCAGAAAACGTATGGTAGTCTCTGCCTAATGAATACTAATAGAACCTTTAAAGCTCATTTACCAAATACATAAAATTAAAGGACAATGAGAGGCATTACTTACAGAGCACATTTGAGCATTACTGAAATATCCCATTTGTTTATCACAATAATTGCAAAATAAAATACATCGATTGCTCCATATTTATAAGTTCAAGAGCTATTTGGGTCTGCATGCACTCTTCCTAATGTGTAATGAAGGTTATAAAAGGAACAAGCAGCTTAATTTAAAATACAAAGAAAACTCTAAAACTGCATGAAATCTGAGAAATAAGACATTGTGAGTCAGTCATTTACTCGCATTGTCTCCCACCGAAGCACACAGGCAGTGATGCAAACAGGATGTGGGAGGGTTTGCCGATATTTATGAGCAGGTGCTCTTCAGCTGGAGTCAATTTTGAAATAATTGACACCTGGGGGCAGAGTCTGCCTGGGCGATCGTGGTGGGCAGCAGAGACGCTTCTGCAAAGCGGCTTTGGGTTTGCACTACCCTCAGGGCCAAATTTATCTCCTAGGTTGTTTTTTTTTTTCTTTTTAATGCCCCCGAGAAAGTCGCTGGCCAGGTTACGTCTGTGCCAGCGGCACTCGGGGTCGCTCTGGCCACGGCACCGGGCGGTACGTGGAGGACAGCAGCAATGAACAGGTTCTGTCTGCTGGTGTTCTGGAGACCTTCAGCCCTACCTTCCCCCGAGGTCTTCCTTATGGGGAGCTGGGGGAAGAGTCCAAAACCATGCTTCCAGATGGGGTGACAGTGCCCAACCTCCCTTCCTGCTGGCTTTCTCAGGGCTGGGGCAGAAAGAGACAGGATGAGCGTGGGACAGGACGAGCCCTGAAGCCCCAGCCTTGCAATAAAAGGTTTCCAGTCAAGAGCCACCTGCTTCCTTTTATCTGCAGGCGCAAGTAATTTCTGACATTGTTTCATCTGCAGAGCCAAAAAGATATATCATCCTGCCAATTTTGTTTTGCTTTAGGCCAAGAAACAGCTGCAGCGCAGAGCAGTCAGCGGGCTCTCGAGGACTTCAGCGTCTGTCAGAGGCTGGGTCCAGAGACGTCCCCTGTGGGGGGGCAGGCGAGGGGCAGAGGGGATAAATACGAGAACCACCAAAAGTCTAAAAAGTCCTGTTGCATTTAATCCATGGAACTCAAATCCTAACCCCCAGATGAATGATCTAAAATTACACTATTTGTCTTCTGCTGAAAAACATCCACTGGGCACTCGGATTTATTCCTGGGGCTTTGGGCACATCTCCATAACATCTATCTCCCTCCTAGTTTAAATATTCCCCCCCAAAGCCGTGCTGTCCCACCGTGGCAGCCCCAGCCGTGCTGGATGCGTCGGTGATCATCTGGTAGCGAAGCAATTCGTCCCTCCCAGGTGAGGGACAAACACACATGGTTTTCAGTGGCGGTTTAGTAATTTATTTTTTAACTGATTTGTCTGATTCAACGAACACGCTGTTTTCAGGTTTCTGCTTTAAAACCCCAACTCGCTCATTCATCCCTCATCTCATTTCCCCTAGTTCAGGGACTGCCACCCGCCGCTCTGCAGGGGGACGAGCCTCTCAAAACACGTGTATCACCCCAAAAGCGCTGCCAGCCACAGCCGGGCCGCTGTGAGAGCATCTCTGTGAAACAGCTGGATCTTGATGACCAGCCTGAGACCCACCAGCCCATCCATAATGGCTGCTCCTGGGGCGAAATGGCTTCATAAGTCTGCGGAGCCGATGTGTGCAGCCTTCAGGACAGGGATTTAATAACTTTGCATTTTTTTTACTTCCAAGGATCATTTATTAGCTCATTACAGAGCTGTTTGCTTCTCACTCAGAAACTGAAGCCAACATTCTTCGTGTGTGTGTGTGTGTGTGGTTATAATGCTGCTAAACTTCACAAAAACCCACCAGCAATGATTCGGTCCCAGGTATGTACAATTGAGGAGGAAAAAGAAGCAGCGTTTTCTTGCTTGCCTGTGGACCTCAGGGGCCTGGCAGGCTCTTGTTGCAGCGTGCCCTGGCGGGATGTGGCCCTTGGATATTCACATCCCCCATGGAGACGGAGGTTTGTGCCACACGATGAATGGTTTGGAGACCCACCAAAATCTCCTCCGAGCCATCCTGAAATCGGAAAATGCTGATCGACGTTGCTGGGACCAGTCAGGAAGTCCTGGGTAAAGGGGGAGGAAAGATTTTGCTATACTCTTGAGGGTTTTTTTTATTTAATGAATTCTTTTGCTTCAGTAGATTTTGGGGCGGGAGCATTGGTGGGAAACGAGAAGCACCCAGGGATGGCAGCGTGAAATATTTCGTGGCAGAGTGTTTACAAAAGTCCACTGAGCAATTCACAAGCAGTTTCTTGTCCCCCAAATAATATTTTTAGCAAACGCAGAACTTAGATTAGTCAGCCAGCCCACTCTGGGATGGGTGGCAGAGAGACTTGACACCTTGTTGTGGTCCTGGTGCATCTTGTACACGTCCCTGGAGAGGCGTGGAGACGGGTCATTCCCATGGCAACGTTGCCAGTGCTGGACCAGGGAAGGTATATGCCAGTTGTTAAGTGGTTCTGACACTAATGATATAATTAGCTGTGGTAAAAGTCATGTCTGGTATCATCTACTTTGTTTCCAGGGTGACTAAAACACTATAAATAATGATGTCCAGCAGTGTTTCCATAGAGCCGCTGTCCCCAGCAGAGGCGGGACAGAAGGTCCTTCATGGTCAACGGGCAGGAGATGGACATGTCGAAAGTTTCCATTCTGCCTCCCAAACCGGCAAGGCCAAGGTCGCCGAGTCTCGCCCTGACGAAGGCAGCTGCTCCAGGCTGGGATCTGTCTTCCTGGGCTTTCCACAGATAGGTGGTGAGTAAATACATCAAGAGTTGGTCACCAGGGACGCATGAGCAGGAGCTCAAACCTCAGTTCTTGCCTCCAGCCCTCCCCAAAGCTGCCTGGGAGGACTGGGAGATTTTCCAGTGAAAATCATTGATTTGTCGAAATGGGGAAGAACATGGTTTTAACCTGCTTCAGCCAAAGGTTTCTGGTGGAGAATCCCTGGGAGCTCAGACATCCAGATTGATGGGTGTCATCACCCCGCCATCCGCCACACACGTCCACTGGCCCCTGGGGATCACCGACATGGGGAAATCCTTGTGGGTCGCCCACTCCTCGCACCTTTGCCACATGCTCACCCCTGGCTATCGTCTGTGATCCCAGCTGCAGTTTTCATTTTAAATTGCAGGTTTGTTTCAGAAATATGGAGCTTATCATGGATCTGATGTCCTGATGGTCCTTGTCTGGGGGGGTGCCCATGCTTTAAACAAGCCAGGGTTTGGGAAAGAATCTGTCCACAGGAAAAAATTACTTACAGGCGCTCGCTTTGACGTGTTTCTAAGAGGTTGTGGTTTGCAATTTCAATTATTTCAACTTTTTGCTGAAGCAGAGGGCTTGATTCGGTTCAGCTGCTCTGCTAACTCCATTAACCCTGCGTACTTCATTTTCAGGTTGATTAAATGCACATATTCCCCTTCTCATTTTAACAGCCAAGCAAATCAATTCACGCAAGGAGGGGAAAAGCAGGCGACCTGCCGCCATGAGCTGCAGCGGCCGGGCTCGAGTCGTGCCCCTGGTGTTTGCACAAGGCTGAGCCGCTGGAGGGGTCATCGGCGTGGGCTGTAATGGCCGGCCCGGAGGAGGCTTCAGACGGGAAATGGGGAGAAGAGAGGAGGAGGAGAACACGCATTTTTAAATGAAAAGCAATCTTGAAATCTTCCATTCATGCTAAATGAGAAGCAGAAAGCCATGTGCACAAGGCTGAGCCTGATCCAAACCCCATCAATATCAAAGGGAGGATTTCTAATGACTTCCAGTGGCTTTAAAATCGGCTTTCACAGTGGCTAAGATGCAACTGTGACTGAAAAAAAACCCAAAGCCTCTGTCTTTACTGTTCTCTTACTTACTGCAGTCTTCTTGCCTGCATTTTATTGAACTCTACAGCTTTATGCTGTAAAACCCTAGTCAATCGCCGTTAGCACGAGCTGCACAAAGCCTGCATATGCACAGTTTCCAGCTCTGCCGCCTTTGCTTATTCTTTGAAAGCATAGATGTATGCAGAGGAGGGGGTTACTGCTGCGGTTCGGGGGTCGACTGTCAGGGCAGAGCCAGGAAAGACTCTTCCACTGATTTTGAGCAACCTGAGAGCCCTTTGGACTGATTGCCAGCCCTCTAAAGGGTGTGAAGACCTAATGGCTTTAAAGTACACAGAGCTAAACTGCTAATAAAGCCTGCAGTATTTTTCAAGCAGGTGTTAAGGAAAATGCTGTGTCCTTCAAGGCAATTTCTCTCCACCGTTTGAACTCAGAGGCTGTTCGCTGGGAGAACTGCTGCTTTGGCGAACGCAGCTGCTGGGACAGTCCCACAGTTACCAGGAGGTGGCATTTTAGCGGATGTATTTTTATTTTCATGCTGTCATTGCACAAAACGTCTGCACATCAGTGACGAAAGGTGGAGAAGTGCACAATTATTTAATAAGGTGTCCTGGTTTTGGCTGGGATAGGGTTAATTTTCTTCCTGGAAGCTGGTGTGGTGCTGTGCTTTGGATTTAGGATGAGAAATATGAATAACAACATAATGATAACTGAAAATAGCCCCATGACTTGGGTGTTCAGAGTGGTACAACAAGGGGGAAATAGTTAAATGCATCACATCTCAGCTGCAGCAGGGACCGCAGCTATATTCAGTGCAAGCATCCATTCGCCCAGACGGCAGCGCGAGCCCCGAAGCATGTCATTAGTCAGCCTTGCTTTATAAATAAATTCTTTTCCTTTCATTGTTTAACATGAACATGTATTGACTAATACACTGTTATGCAAATCCAAATCTCTGTGAAAACCAAAATACCCTTAGATTATTTGCATTCTGCTATTTAACATCACTAACACTGATTTAGTGCTTCACGTGATGGGGTTCCCCGGCGTATTGTCCCTGCAAAACCCTCAGGACGAGGTGTCAGCCCAGCTGTATACGTTGGGGGTGTAGGAGGGTGGTCTTTGGCACTCTGCTCAGTGTTTTAAGCCGTAAGGACATCCCAGCACAAAAGGGGGGTAAAAGAAGGAGCAAAACCAGGGCGGGAAAAAAAGAAAGTGCCAGAAACAAAGTAAGCGAGAAGCGAACAAAAAATTTTTTACCCTAAAGATGTTAAAAGCAAGTTTTAATAAAGACACATCACTTGGGTTTTAAACCAGAAGAACAAAACCACTGCCAATTTGTAAATATTTTTGGGTTTATTATGTTTTGTTGTAGCTCTGCTTCACAGTCTAACTTAATAACCTTGTTGACTCCAAGGCGAGCCTAACTTTCACCTAAAACATGCTCCTCCCACAGGTTTTCATTAGTATTTGTACTATGACCTGTGTTGTTGTTTTGACCTCAGGTAAAAACCCGTGGGGGGAAAAACCCATTTCAGCTCAGAAAAGCACATAAACGTACACCTGGGTGTGTCTCTGTGGGCAGCCTGCGCGGAAGCCGTACGGCACACGTGCCTCGCTCGCACGCTGCGTGTAAAGACTTCTGATGCTCTTGTTTCCTATAATAAGAGTTGGAAAATTCATTGACTGAATACATTATTTAATGAAAGAGCTAATTGATGCGATAAATTATTTAGAGTTTAGTATTAGACCAGCTGTGCTTGTCCCACACTATTAAATTTGACAGCTGCGATCCTGTTCCTTATGGTCATCTTTCCGCCTCGTGATTAAAAACATGACTGAGTGCTTGGGCTGGAACTTACAGTTTAATCAACTTCTAAAGAAGCGTAACGAGTTGTTTGTGCTTCAGTACAAGAAGTTCACAGCTCTTTCTTCTGACCTGATGGGGCATATAAGCCATTCAAGGCAGGTGATGAATCCAGACCCTTGACTGGAAAATGTCATTACCTGGACACCACCCAGGATAAGCAGGCACTAGAATAAAAAAAGAGATGTTTCACCATCCATTTTTATCCTTCAGGCAAAGCTACGGGCTGCAGTTTCAGCCTATTGTCTGGAAAATGTCAGGAGCCGATAAAACGCTGGAGGAAGAAATTGCTGGCCTAAATGGCGAGAGCACCGTGGGCGTGCATCAAGACCTAGAGCCAAGACTTGTCGTGCTCCCCACACCGCCTCTCCTCCGCAGGGAAAACGGGCCGGCGGAGCCAGCACCGGGCAGCTGTCGAGGATGCTGAAATGCCGCCGGCTGTGTGTGTGCAGAAACAGAGGAACATATGGGCAGCATCGTGTTCCTGTCTATTCCAGAAAGCAAAACAGAACGAGTGCGAAATAAACTCATATCAACAACGGGATGAGAATATTTACAGGAAAATGAGATATAGGAAGGGGGAAAAACGGGCTCGTATCGGGGGGCAGGGCTTGCGAGGGAGCAGGGCTGCATCTCGGTGGGATTCGCTCTGCTGTCTGCGTTCACATACAGCCAGCAGCAAGGAAAACACAATAAAAAATTACATTAGCCCCTGTACATACAAGCACACACTTGCCCATAAACATATGCACGTGAGCTGGATCCAGTTCGCTGGAGGCCTTCTTTTTATTTTTATTTTGTAATACATAGCTGAGTGAGCAGCCTTTGAGTGTAATTATTATGGTATTGAATTGCTTTCCATGGTAACTAATTGTGATTTCAGAAATACAGGTTCTGCAATGGTACAAGACGAAATGGAGCTGAATATGGAAGCAGCTGGTAAGAAGAAAATCACTTGCTTATGAAATAGTATTTAATGATGGAGGCTGGTGGAGCAGAAAAAATGGAGGGTGGCAGGGATGAAAGAGCGCCCCGGTACCTTCATGTATGTCCTTAGAGTTTGAATTCCTCAGGAAAGTGTCTGGTCAATATTTAAGGAAAGGAAACCTCCCTGTGTGGGCTGCCTTCCCATTTCCCCACTTACTGTTTTATTAAGAGGTAGACTATTAAAAATCTGGCTTTATAAAAGAGAAAAAAACAGTCAGGAAATGAAATTATGATTAAATGGTTATTACTGGTTAAAAAAATGGGAAGGATTTTACAAAAATTTATCCATTCCACGATGAAAAACAGATGAAAGAGCATGTATGGAGCAATGTTATATATATATATATATATAAAAAAAAAAAGAATAGAAAGGCTTCCCCAGACTGGGGGTGTCTCACTGCCCTCCCCCCCCAGGGCTCGAGACGGCACCGGGTGCCCAAGAGAGGGCTCATGGGAGCAGCTACGCATGCACGGAGCACAGTGGTGACACACTGAGGACCATTTTGGGTCAATGTATGAGCGTCACCGAAGCAGAGGGATTTGCAGATTCCCCTGTACAACAGCTTGCCATTCCCCTTCCCATTCCCTTCATTTCATAAGGTGTCTGATGGCAAAGGGGCTCTGGGGCGCAGCCCAAAGGGGCTGGCGAGGGCGAGGGAGCCTCGCCGGCATCCTCAGGCTGCCGGGGCACACCAATCCCACCTCCTTTTCCTCCCCATTTCCACCAAATGGGAGCATCTTTACCGTATGCGAACCGTAGCGAGTCTACTGCACGGCCAACACTGCAAGAGGCTAAAAGGCAATAAACACTCAAGTCAGGGATTCCCGAGCTTTTACAAGGGGCTAAAACCTCCGCATGTTCCTTCCCCTCCTCTGTAAGGCACCGGAGGATCCATAAGATCTAATAGTGTATCAACACCTCCAGGCAGAAGGAACAATATTGTCATCTCCTTTTTAAAAAATATGATTGAGTTAATAAGCAGTAGTCCAAAATACAGCTCATGAAATATAAAAAAATACACCAACAAAAAAAAAACCAAACCTCGATCCCCAAACTTCCAAAAAACAAGTAAGCAACCAGAAATCTGACTCTGATGAACGGGGTTATGTTGCCCAGCTGAAAACACAGAGTTTGTAGGAGTTTCTTTGACCTTGGTCCAACATCATTGGCATTGGCCGCGTTCATACTTGACAGAAATTCCACAGCCTGGATAAAAATGTGTGTAGATTTACGGGCATGTGCATGCAGCGTAAGCAAAATGTATTTTTAGGCGTATGTAAAGTCAAATCATTTCTCAAGGTAAGTATTAATTTTATTTACCCAGCAGACAGTCATGGTTTTATTATATAAATATATATCTAGGCACTTAAAATGTGAATATTTGACACAAGCCTGATCGACAACTAGCGTAGAGCCATTCAAACGTATCAAAGAGATTCATGAGCATCGGTTGTTCTGTAACCTTCATGTAGGTCTGACAGCGGACCAGTGGCAAATCCGAGTTGCTGGTTTATTGACCTAACGAGCCGCGACCGGTCCTTCAAGCACTCCTGCAGTTATAATATGCCAGTTTGGCTGCTAGATGTCTGCATGCTAGACTTGACGTCCAACCAGAATGATGAAGGTATGACAAGCAAACCATACATTAAACAAGGAAGTTATTTTAATGATCGCTCCCCAAATACCCAAAGGCACTAGTCAACACTGTGGACTAATGACCTACAAATCTGCGTGATTAGGGTGCACTTTGAGCATTACAATAGTATTTCAACAGCTTCAGATGGCACATTAAGTGACATACTTCTTCCTTCATCTGCAGCAGCTTTGTCCTGAATACCCTTCCGCTTGGTACTTCAGTAGCAAAACATACCAAACAAAAGCTGCGCCCGAAGAACCACGCTGACCTGGCAAACCCTCTTTGCCGTCCTCTCGCCAGCTATTCCTGCAAATCATACTGAACGCACACCTGCGGGGCTCCCAATTTACGTTGCTGTAACTCCCCTAACGTCAGTCAAATCACACAGCTAGAAAACTGAAGCGACGCGGCGGCAAATCAGATCCGTCGCTTCCCGCGCCTGCAGGCTCGGTGGGACACGACAGGCGATGCATCATCTCGACTGAGGACAACTTGACGTTTCTTTTGTCCGTTGCAAAAACCCTTTGTCATGTGTGGAGTATAAAGCTCACAAAATACATTTTAAAGGAACTACCATAAAGTATATGCTTCAAATAGACCTTTTACAATATAACACAAAATTCAAATGACATTTTTTAGGAAAGCACTTTAACACTTAGGTCCTGACAACATGAGATTACTTTAAGCTGTAAACCGTAAGAAGTTTTATGCGATTAAATAAAATCAGCATTACAATTTCCAGGTATTACAATTGTTGAACAGATTGTGACGACAAGATATCATTGTAATGTAAACATGAAGCTCGGGAGACTGGTACTGAGGAAACTCTCAATCCTTTCTGGATTTCTATCTGCACATAGTAAAATCGGCAACAACTGGAGAAGATGTTACATCGTCTTACGTAGCGATACCGGTGTTTTGCAAGCAGCAGTCCGTACAACATCGTCTCCTTTTTAATATTAGTGTACAGAATCACTAGTACCTTGAAAAAAAAATCTCCAGTCAAATACCGCTGCCAGGTACCAATATAACATTTGGAAGGAAATATTTAAAACCATCAGATTTTGTTAATTGCCCGTGTGTGTGTAGATATGTGAGATTTTATATATGTAAGTATATATAAAATCATAAACCTCACGTAACCTTCAGAACTGAACTACATCTAGGTAAGAAAGAAAGACCTTTTTCAATAAATTTAAAGGGTTTATTTATACCTGAGACATTTTTGCATATAGATGTCTTTGTACCTTCACCCGCAGGTACTCGCCTAAGTTCTTTACTCTTTCCCAGGGTCTCACGCAAAGCCCGCTAGAGTTAGGTGGGTTCTTCCCACTAACTCCGTGGTCTTTGGCCGAGTCCTTCCTTATCTAACCTGGATGTATAAACAGAGACATAACAGCATTAAATAGCTATATCTAAATAAACAGTTCCTGTAGAAGCAGACAGGCTGGTTTATACAAATCCAGAGCTCGTTCACGATTCCTGATCCTGTTCACAACATCTGATTCAAAAATAGAATTATAGTCCTTTATACAGGGTGATACGGGTTTCTACTTGGTGGATAAAACCCAAGTTTTTGAGCTACTTCTCTGGGTAATGGATCACCGCTCTACATGACGTGTTGAGAATGCTCCTTCTTGGCTAACGTGTTTCCTGGTTCTTGAGAAGATCAACCCCTTTCTCCACCCAGCGAGCAAGGAAGCCAGAGGTGGAGGAGTCTTAAGTTGATGTTGCTACATTATATTAAGGTCACAGGTCAATGCGGATGGACTAAGATTTTAAAAAATATTTAAGGAGTTTAGGAGCCCCGTTCCTCCCGAAACTCAAGCCATTTGGGTGCCTAACTCCCACAGATTCATCTGAACGTCCTGGCTGTGCCCAGTCCAGCTTTCGGCTCTTCAGATGACACGAGCTGAGTGGTGAAGCACGAGCGTTAGCAGGGACATAACCTACATAAGGCTCTTACACATTTTCACAGTGCTATTTAATTTGGCAAGTACCAAACTAAATTTACAGGTTCCCTTTGTAATCTCTGCAGCTCAAAAGAAAAAAAAAAATCCACCGTGTTTCACTCCATTTTGCTTCTGACACAGGGAATTCCCTACAAGTGCTTACGTGCAAATACAGTGTTCTCGTATTTGATACCAGAGCAATTCGAATTGCCGATTTTATTTAAATATCGTTTCGCCAATGGAAAGATACTAGTAGAAGAGAAATAAAGTGAGCTTTTAGACACGGAATTGGACATACTTGAACACTCAGCAAAAATAATAGTACTGTATTCATGAAAGAAATCACAAAATGCATCAGCTCCCAAGGAGATTAGGATACCCTTCTTATGTTGCAGAAATGTTGGGTTTTGCACTATATTTTACAGAAAAGAGTTGACTCTAGTGATGACGATCAGCAAAGTTGTCTTTAAACAGCTCTTTGTTCAATTGTACAGGCATATAATGGGAAAGAGGAAAGCTACATTTCACTGGCAATAAGACTTCATAGACCTTAGAAATTTTAGAAATGTTTGATTTAAAATAGTGGTATGTAGCACATTTCGGTGTAAAATAAACCAAACGCTCTTCCCCAAGTAGCAGAAATTTCTAAGACCTGACCACGTGTTGTAAATAGTGCATGCAGTCAGTGTTTTTAAAGATGACGAGGAGGCCCCACAGTGATGTACCAGTAACGAACTCATCGTACGACGCAGTGACGTGTTAAGCATCAGATGTAAGAAACTACTGCTTGCACTTCCAGTTGGCTCTTCCGATTTAACTACCGCACCCGTTCTAAATCTCGTTTTCATTGCTATTCCTTCTTGTACCATACTCGGCATCTAAACCGGGGGAGTTGCGGTGAGAACGCCTTAGCTCCACCTGCCGCAAACCTGCTCGTACTGAAGGAGATGGCGCACGCCTCTCCGACCTGCAGCGCTACGGACGCTTCGCGACCCACGGGTGGAGCACCAAGGGCATAGGTTTCCCTTTCCGTACCTCAGGAGCGCTCCAGCGCGATTGCCAACGGCATGGCGACTGGCACGGAGCAACTGGCACGGCAAGGCACTTGTGTGACATGTCTAAAACTTATCTTTGGTAAACATTCACACACACACAAACCTGTAACTAATGTTTTGCTTCCTGATCGTAAGAGAACTCTTCATTTGCTACTAGTGTACGTGTGCAGGATCTAAACAGGTACAGGACGTTGCTAGTACAAAATGGTTTTTTTCAAATGCCACTGCCAAGGATTTGTTTTAATTCACCTAAAAACAATGCAGTCCTGGGCTTTTTGGTATTTTCCTGACGCCGTTTATTATGCTTTAAGCATCTCTGATCACGAATAAATTAGCAATAGAAAGCAGGCCTTATGTGCTCAATTTTCACCTTCTTTCTTGTTCCATTACCTTGTTTTTCAAGACCAATTTAATGGGAATAGTGGTATCTCTTACAGCTTTCCTTATCTGTGAGGCAGATCCTGGGGTCTAACGCTGCAGCCAAATCTCTCACTCGGATCAGTGGAAATTTTGGATGCACAAAAATGCTGAGTCAGCTTTTGGTAAGGCTGTTTCCTGCTAGCCACTACCGACCAGTGCGCTGGTGAGGAGAGGGACCTCATGTCTCTAACAGGACCTGAAGAGTGATCAGACCAGGGCCTGTAAAGCAGAGCTCAAACCACCAGGAGACAGCCCATCAACATGTGTTTTCAAAAGGTGCTGCAAATAAATGTTGCTGGATCTGCATGGGTATAACTGTCGGATGATCTACGCTGATGTACCCAGAACGCTATCACTTCTAAAATCAGGCTTTTCTACTCAGAGGTATTTTATTGGCTTAACTTTTCATTTACACTATTTAACTTTTGCTTAAGAATTTTTTAGAACCCAGAACTTAGTGCATTTTGTTTTATAAAATTAGAATAATTTATATCCTTCTCTTTTCATTGGAAAAAAAAAAAAAAAGTCTAGCCCAAACACATATAGGGGTCTACATCAGGAATTTCACTTGTTTTACGATCTGCTTAACAGTGATTTAAACGTTGATCAACCAAACAACTTTGGCAACTTGCACAAAAATATGTCCTTAAATCAAAAGTGATGATAAATCTTGCTTTAATGAGGCCTTTATTACGGAGAGAACTGGAAAGAGAGAGGAGTGTAAGTGCTGAGGAGGTTTTTGTGTTCCTACACCATGCCGCTTTGCATTTGTATGTGAAATGGGTATGGCTGGTAGATGATAGGTGGTTGTCCGTGAGCAATGTAGTAATTGCTGAAGTTTCTGTCACTGATATATGGAGCAGGCTGATAATAGCACGTTACGTTGGCTGCGTTTGGGATGATATTTTGTTCTCCGAGTACTTTTAAAGCCAGAATTGTGATCATATTCAGAGTTTGTCTTCGTTCGTGTCCCATGAGACAGACCGTGCTCTCGTTTACTACTCCACGCAGAGTCATCAAGTAGTCGTACTTGCTTTTCTCTTCCCCAATGAAGTGGTTGCGCAGATAAGACTCAATTTTCCTTTGCTGCTCTGCAACATCTGGAAAATCAATGAAGAACCTGGAGCACATGTAACGTTCCAGAGATTTAATTTCGGCCTCATCTGCTGGCTTAAAGTCACGAACCAGGAGATTGCTGTACTTCAGGAGGCCACCTCCTCTGATTTCCTCCGGGTTCCTTGTGGAGATCAGTTTGTATTTTAAGTGGACCATTGCTTCGTTGAAGTCTCCGTACATACTCTCGGCGATGACAGTGGGGTGGGAGTCTTCGGTCAGTTTGCAGTCTGTTGCTCTGTAAGCATTTAGCATGGAGTCCAGTATGATCTGGAAGGAGTCCACGCTAAACTCAAACTGCCGTCGGAGCGAGTTGACAAACTTTAATTCTACATTCTTGCCGCTGTTGTTTGATAGCGAGATGAGACTCCAGCGATCGTGGTCGGTGGATACCTTGACCATCTTCTGCACATAGGCATCTTTCATGGTCTGAGCAGTGATTTTTTCCTTATTAACACATTTTGGCAAGAAGTCCAATAGGCAATTAAGAACTGCTTCCTTAACAACCTGGAACTCCAGCTCACTTGGAAGTTCCACCCCAAAAATGATGTCTAGGTCCTTGTAACTGGTTCCGTTCTGCTTTACTAGGATGTGGCTTGCTGTCGAACCGTTCAGGCGGATATCTCTAACGTTGATTTGCTTTTCAATGAGCTGTTCCTTCACCACGCGAATTATATCCTTCGGCTTTACATCCAGTGTTGGAAAATTTCCTCTCCCATGAATAGGTATTACCTCAGCTAAAACTTGATCCAGGATTTTAACCTGATCCCAGGTGAGACTGCTGAATCTGTGGTCTAAATCCTCAGTCATTGTGATGTTGGTTGGCTAACTAGGGAGAAACAGAAATTAAGAGCAAAAGGTTAGAATTTGCTCAAATACAAGAGAGCCCGACATTTCACTACGCCATAACAAACATATATCTTCCTTCTTTGATGCAGTGACAAAGTGGTTCATTTTAGAGAGACACAATCCCAGTTAATGGGCTGAGTCAACCACTGCACTTGTCACAGGCTTTTAATTGAATTTTAATGTACTCGGGTTTTAATCCTGCTGAGAAACCATTGTGTTATTGTATAATCCATGACTCAAAGTGAATGCAGTAAACCATATAGACTTCATTTAAAACTACTCAAAGGTTAATAACATGAAATACTTGGTGGTTATAATGAAACTCCAAATAAATTTCACTGTGAAGAGCTAAAATGAGCAAAATGAGCAAATGTATTCTTTCTGTCCTGCCTAGAAATCTCCCTCTGTCTTCCGTGATGTGCATACTTACGGCTGCTGGAAGACCAGGAAGGTTTTTTATAAAGCAGGAATGATGCAACGTGCTCGTTGCTTATCTCGCCATATGCCTTGGGTGTACTTTAGTCTATGGATCATCTCTACACATGCACCCTTTAATACCACTTGTTACGGTTTAAGAACTGGATATCCGATAATTGTTAAGCTGTTTCCACTATGTTTCTGAGGCAAAAGCTTTTCCTTCTAAGCCATTAACCATATCCCTGCGTTAACGAAGCAGTGCTGCAAGCTATGGTTTGCAGAACCGCTAAGAAAACCCCTGCCAGTCTGCCCTGCTCTCTAAAACTTCTCAGGAAAGCCTCTAAAGAAGCACCTACAGAATACAAGGGATAAAGCTCACGCTCTGGAATTCCTCCATTTAAAATCATATCTTGTCTTCCTATCATTGTATTTAGCAACCAGATAGACCTTAGCATGGATAATTGATTTACATTTTACAATGAGGGGGAAAAAAATGGTGCAAACCCCACAATATGGTTTTTAAAAATGTTTCTAACTGATCATATGCAAACTTTATTTTAATACAACTTTTGTAAAGGGAATCTGAGTGCTTTATTTTAAAAATTTTATTTATGTGTACTATGAGTATAATTAAACACAATCTTACAATTATTTAATTAGGTGTGATTACAGTAAGCAAATAAGAACTGCATTTAAGGAACTACGAAATAGTTCGACATTAGGTGTCTAAGGTGTAATGAAAGATGCAAATCTTCATCTCGCTGTCCCCTGACATGAGCGTCAGTGTCACAGAACAGCAGTTCAGAAGGCCAAAAAACTTCCAGAATCCGTGGGCATCGTTTCACGCCGTGTCCCCTCTTGCCTCCTTACGCTTCCTCAGTTCTTTTGGGGTAGTTAATGCTCAGACAGTTAATCGGAAAGGTTTATTGCTGAATCCTATTGTGCCATTTTTCAATACTCTTTCATAAATCGCATGAGAGCTCACAGGCAGACATTGTGATTTACTGGCCACTTTCTGCGTAACCCCAGCGCTTGGCTGCTGTGCCTCGGTGCGCTGGGTTTGAAGCTGAGTTTGCTGCTCTGACCTACAGGTGAGGGAAGAGAACATTTATGGACATAGCGGGGCCTTTCTTCATCGCTCAAGAGAGCAAAGATTCTTTAGCCAACACAGTTATTTTGAGTCAGACATGGTCATCCTCAAGCCACGGGAAGCTGCTGTTCAGGCATCTTACAGATGGAGGTACAGACGCTGGAAACAACTTTGATTTCTGAAAGGAACTCCTTTTCTTCTGCACAAACATTATCATTTTGCTTTCTCCTTTAATGTTACATGTCTTAGTTAAGGTTTGTTTTAAGAATATTTCTGCTGGGTTTGTGCAAGCTTAGTTCAGAGAGAATTCAGACACTCTGAAAATAATTTAAAAATAATTGCAATAAAGGATTTGTTACAAAGCAAGGGGGTTTAGATTGTTGCTGTTGAAACACTACCTGAGCACCTAAAAGAAAAATAAAGCCAATCGCTGTATTTCTTAATACTGAGTATAAGCAGGATAGGAATTATACCCTGACACTGAACTTCATAATCTATTTTCCACACAAAAACTATGAAATCCCTGGTAGGCAGACGGCTGTTTCCCAGAAGGCAGCAGCCGGGACCGCTGCCCAGACTAAGCTGTGTCTCCCAGCCGAGCTGGTGCAAAGCTGGAGTTTGGAGGGACCGAAGAAAAGTGACTGGAGATGCGAAACTCAGGTGGTGTTCAGGTGTGATCTGAAACGGCTCAGCGAGCCTCCAGCCCTGAGAAAGGAGTGACTGTCGGGTATCTGCCAACACTGCAAACGCCCTGCTGCGGCGCTGAGAAACGTTTCTGCAGGCAGGTGGCTAAAACATTTTCTTTTTTTCAGCTAAAGTCCAAGAATAAAGTAAAATCCTACTGACTACCAACACTACCAAAAAACCTACGCTGTTGTTTCTTAATCAGTAGTGACTACATAGGTATGTTGTCATATATTTTCCTTCCCTCACCTTCAGATTCCACATTCTGGAATATTTTAGTAATTTCAAGTAATTTGTGAGCTGACAAACGGCTTGGGAATATTACTGAGCTATTTTTCACACACTTGGACTCCAGACTGAGCTCCCAAGTAAGCTAATCAAGAGCATATGTAATTTGAAGCACCTTTCTGGCCTCATCACAAAGAATGGAACTAACCATATGTTTGAAGTTAAACTCATGCTTTAAAAGGTGGCTAAATCAGGACCAAAGTTGGGAGTTTAACTGCCACTGAACTGACGGTGTGAAGGTCTTGGATTCAGTCCTACAGTTGCGGCACCACCACGTCGGTTCTGGCATTGTTTTACATAGTATATCACTCCATATACATAACATGTGAATATACCTATACACCTGTACGCACACATTCCTGCAGGCATTTAGAAGATGGGACATTTGAACTGAAGAGGCGAGAAATTGCCATCCATAGCGCTGCCCACTTTACATGCCTATGACTTTACCATTAGCTATTTATTATTATGACCCCTTTAGCACCACAAACTATTATTATGAAACACTTCTATCCATCCTTCATAGCCCTTATGTACATTTTTATTCGAGTACATTTTATCCCAGTACATTTTTATCATCAAAACCAGCTGTTAGAGAAAGCCGCTGTGGATTTCAGAAGCAGCACAGGGTGGAGTGAGAAGGTTGGGAGGAGAGGTTTTCGTATAACTTTTTCGCTGCCTTGTTTGTCACCTGTGTTATTGATACATCAGATTATGGCAGGCCAGCTCTAACGCTCTACTGGCAAATTTAGAGCTGTCAGAATCGTTGTATAAGCAGCAGGTTTTGTTATGTGGTTTGTCTGATATTGCAAAACTGAGAAAGCTTTTCCAGGTTAATGCTGTGATGTAAAAGAAAGGGCTTAGGGAGGGAATGTTGAAATTCAATCCTTTTTTTTTAGCAGAGGGACCCTCTTCAAACACTATTTGAAAGTCAGAAGATGGAAGTATCCCTAAATAAGCTTAGAAATCCTTCCTTTATTGCTCCATGTTTTTAGTTATTTTAGATTTTATTGCAATATGCTAAGATTTAAAAACGACAGGAAGAGGTAATGTCAGTAAATCTCTCTTTTGTGTCGAAGAGTCATACCTCAAAATGTCATTTCTCTAAAGTGATTCCTGGAGAATCCAGTGATCCTTTGTGAGTTCAGAGCCTCAACATTAATGTCTGAGAAATGTCTTATGATAAATGCTAAGAATTCTGTGCTGAAATAATGCCTTCACCTTTGACAAGTAATGAAAATGTCCTAGGACAAACAGGAATTAAGTTGTCAAGAGTATAATTAATTTACAGATAGACCTAAATAAACTTTTTTTTACTATTATTTACTACTTCACTTCCAGTTTGCAACACAGTACATGACCCTGCACTTTCCTAGAAGGACTTTCTCTTGTTCTTTTCCTTAATCTTGTCTGGCAACAAGAACAATTTCCAGGCAATTTTATAGCCACTAGGAGCCTTATTTCTTAAAGCAGTGGCAAATTTATTTACCAAGGTGCTCAGGCTAACGTCAGGAGCTATTATGAATGCAAGTAAGCCTCAGTTACAATAAATCAGCAGCAGTATTGAAGCTATAATTAGTCAAAGCACTGTGTAAAACAAGCGAGATCAAGGGCTGAAGGGAAGGCAACTCGCTGCACGTGACCACGGCAGCCAGACAAAGCTGAACGCAAGCGAGTGCTGGGGTTGGGTTGGATAATGGGAAAAGAGGCTGGAAAATCACTTCATTCTTGGGAAACTGGTGATGTTTGCAATGGAGGATGGTCCCTGGAGGCAGCTACATCTCACTGCCCCTTTGCCAGCAGCGGCATTGTGCCATTTAGGGTAACCGTATACGTGACAGGGACGTTGAGAGCTCTTCCTCGCCGGCACCCACAGTCCCACCTTCCCCAAGTCTGCCCTGCTGCACCTGACAAAGAGTTCAGTCCCTGTAACTTCTTCCACATGAATACTTAAAAGCATTTCATGTGCTTCACATTCCGTGTTTTCCTACCTTAAAGTCCTTCCATGGGCAAATGGAAGTCTGCATAAATGCTAGCACCATCACAGTGAAAGGAACAAATAGCCTTTGAAATTGTGTATTGAAAAGAGGGGGTTTTTTCCTCACTTCATCAGCCTTTGTAATTTATTGAGACTCTCTCCTACTGATTTCTCTTAGGTTTTTGTTTATGGGATTTAAAATGTTCCTATAAACTGCAATGGACCCTGAATCCTGCCTGATTTAAGATCTCTGCCAGATAAAGTGCTGAGGAAAAGTCGTTTTCAGGGTGTTTTCTTTTACATACACTGGCCAGAGAGGCACAGAATAAGACAGATCACACCTAGTCAAGTTTTGTGATATATTATCCCTATTATAAGGCTAGAAAAATATTTCCCCGGTTCAAGTTCGAGCTTGTCCTTGAGTGGTCACCTTCAGCTGATGAAGTGGTTGCAATGTGGGAAAAAGTTTAGTTACTGCGGGATCGTTGAACAGTTTTGCTGATTTTTATTGCTTATTTTTATATTGAAATTAAAGGCTCTCATTTTCTTCAGCAGGGTTTGGGCAAAACAGCTATGAGTTTGGTTTTATAATGATGGTAAAAGATTCAGTTTACCACCTCTTAGCGCTCTGGTGCACACCAGCTTTATCAACAAAAATAAAAGCCGATCTGGCTTCACATCTGAATAAAGAGAACGTGCCACGCCAACGATAGTTTTCATGTTCCATACAAGTTCCATAGAAACAGACACTTACAGTCTAGAGGACAGTCTCATCAAATTTAGCTCATATTTTACCAATAAACTGTTTAGGATTCTCTTTTTACACACCTTATAGTGTTGCTTCAGTGTATTTTCAAAGGGTTTGCAACGTTCTCAAGCAGAACACATCTGAAATAGCTCCACCCTCTTCCCTTTGCTTTCATTTGCTCCCCTGTCTGTCTGTTTTACAACAATCATACAACTACGTTAATGCTCCAAGTGTCTTTACTTTGTTTGCGCTTGAAACCGGTTGCGAAGGGATCTTTTACAGCAAAATGTCTTGTCCGCGGCCGTAGTGGCCGTGCTCTTGGGGGTTACCCCAGAGACGCGCAGAGTACCTACTGCAATTCTCCCCTTAGATCTCTGGATTGCTTTTGCTGCACACACATTATATGCATTACTAATGATTCCCATGGTATCTTGCTAAAGCTTTATTTTAATTCCAAGATACGTTTCTCTGTTAAGCTGGACATTTTAAAGTATTTTGCATGCTCACTGACTTAAGGACTGCAGCTGGCGTTAGCTATGAAGGCAAGAATGTCAAATGTGGAAGGAGTCCCAGTCATAATTTAAATGCATATGAGACAAGTAGAAGCAGTAAAGCATCTGGGGCATCTTAAATGGGGACATATTTAAACTGGTTTGACAGTGTTTTTCATGAGTTTTCTCTTCCATTAATGTTAATGCACGCAGTGAAGATGCTGTTTATTTATCTTGTTATCATGACAGAACGCATGAGTTGCCGTAAGTTTTCAGTACAGTTACCATCTAGTTACCCTGAAATAACAAACAATAACTCAAGGCCATATGCTCTTCTCCCGTGAGATAAGGTTGCACGGTGCGCAAAACACACTTAAGCAGAAAGCAAGTTTGCTTGGACTGTGCCACAGAATGTCACTGTCAAGGGCAGAACGAGGAAGCAGGAAAGAAGGGATTTATCAACAAAAATGTGTCCTACCTTTTCTCCAACCCAACCCAGGGAACAGGGAAAAGCAACAGAGTCATGTCCCGGCCTGCACCACCCCTTCTCCCCAACGAAAACGATCTGCAGGGTGGTACAACCCGAGGGCAGACGTACTCTCCTATAGCGCAAAGCGGGGACAAGGACCCAAGTAGCCTCCACCGCCACTGGAACATTACTAGATACTGGCTCGGTGAGCTGGGAGTCTCAGGAGGGACAAAGTAACCACGGAGTTTAATCTGGGCAACCAGTACGAATACATAATCCATGTTATGTCATCCTGGAGATTTGGGGTTTTTTGGATGTCAGATTTTTCCATCATGACTCACAGTGCACTCGTTCTTAGCTGCACGTGGATCCCCTCACAGGGCAGCATTTTCAAGGCCAGATATATTATACCTTTGTATCAGTTCCCACAACGCACAAGGCTCCTTCTTACATGGCCTCCCGGTTCAAACAAACCCAGCCCTTGTAAACAGCATGGCATGAGGCACAGTCAGTCTTCTCATTTGCTCTACAATACTTCAATAACTTCAATAAAAAATAGGTGTGATATGCAATATTTGGGGCTGTGGTCATCACTGAGGAGTTACTGCTTTAGGTAAAGATTATTTGCACTGCCAAATGGATACTATGGACTAACTCCTGAATAACATTTTCAGAGAGAATGCATAATCCCACAGACTTACCGTGGCAGGACGATTGGCAAGCATGTATTTCAGCGGAGTTAATAGGATGACTCACTGGATCCTCTGGTAAAAATATGAACTGTCATCTTGTCACTGACAAAACCACGAACCTCCCAGGGAAAGCTGCAGGAAAAAAAATGCCAACAAACAATAACATTCATTTTCAGATAAATGTTAACTCCCAGTCACCTGCTGTACATAATGAATCATGCATTACAACTTGGCAGTCCTGCAGTCATAACAATAGCCTTCTGAGTTGGAAATGATAAGGTTCAAGCAGTGGAAAGGCATAAAAGTGCTTATAAAGGCTCAGGGTTCCAGGTCGTACTTAATCCTCTGCAAGGACGTTAACAAATTTGCTATTTTCTCTATGGGATTTTGAATAAGAATTTAGTATTATTAATAGGCATGCAAATTAGCAGGGATGTAGCGGGATCATACCAAAAAAGTAGAGCTAATAATAACTCAGCAAAATTAGATATTATGAATTGTGTAGTGGTTTCCTATTCTTTTTAAAAACGTGTGCAGATGACAGGAAGGTCTTGTTTCCTGGCAGACTAGGTTGTTGGTTCATTTACAGTAAGCTCAGGATTCAGCCTGTTACTGGAATTTCCATGCTCTGCACGGCCCATTGACTGGCTATGCAGGAATTACAACCGTTTTTGTAAATATTTGGATGCTATCACAAAAGCACTTTTTAATACTTCTCATGTCAAAGACGTGCTGACACCTAGGTAGTCTTTTTTAGGCTTTCCTTCAAAGACCTCCACTCCAGCATCTCATCCTATGAAGTCCATAACACCTACATAAGGTCCTTAGTCTATCCGGAGTAGGACCCTGCCCACTGTACAATTCCACAGATGCATGAATTTGCTCCGTGTTGCTGAGCTGGCCTCCACAATCTCATCTTTTAAGCTGAAAGTAGATACGCTTCTGAATAAAGATTGCAGGTATGACCTGAGTGTAAATACATGTGCAACGTGCAGGAAAAGCTGAAACATTAGCCCAAGGAGGTATGGACTGTAGTATTCATTCTATTAAGAATGGGTTATTTCTCCATGCTTCAGCAGTCAGATTTTTGTCACTGAATCTGCTGTTTTCACTGCTGCCAGAAGCCCAGTACTTGGTTTCCTCACTCTGTGCCCTGCTGTGCCAGGACCCGTCTGCAGCTTTCACTTGCTTCCCAACTCATGATGGGCTACTAACGGAATGAATGCATGTTCCCCAGCTTGCTGCCCAAATCCGGGCAGTGACGGGTCATGTTTGCAGCTGGGAATAAACGGTTAAGTCTGGTAAGGGCTGAGCTCTGGTTAGTCTGGTTATGTGACATGGGAAAGAGGTTCTGGACTGCTTAGATAAAAGAGTCTCAGCACGTGGAGTCTGGCCTCCTGGAGGAAAAGTCAGACAAATATATAATCAGTTACTTACAAAAAAAACCCCCATCATTTAGTCTTTTTAACAATGAACTATTGTTATTTCTCTCTGTGCGAGGGTGGAAGGTTTAATGGATATATGATATCCATTAATGGATATATCATTATGATAGAATAGATTAACACCAGAGTAGAATTAATGGCTTCCCCTTAGGAGAAGGAGAGAGAGACCTTTATATTTTTTTCTAGAAGAACACCCATTATTACATATGTTCATAAAAGCAGCAGCTGAGATTGATGAAGTGCTTTGGCTGTTGGGACATTATTCTCAATGGCTGCCTTTTATTGGCTCCGTCATTACAGGAAAAAGTGCATCATTTCATTATTCTGTACTTGCGGTTTCCAGGATTTTTCAAACTGAAGAAAAAACAAAAATAAAAATGACTATGTCAACAATTACCTTGTATCTCAAAGATAATATTTTCCTATTCCTGAATTCAGAATGTGAATTGTGATGATATGCACCAACAAACTCATTTCAAAGCCTTTTTACCCTTGTGTCTCTGTGTGTAACAAGCAAAAGACTATACTGAGAACCAGCAGGGTCCAGGAGATAACGCATGACTCTGCGCCTTGGGCTTCCCCCTCCGACACACCGTGCCATGGATACTGCTTGAGAGCATGTTCGCAGTCAGTCACTGCTTCTGGGTGCCCCCAGTCCCAGGTCCCACCGTGAGGCACATTGACCCTCAAACCTGTTGGGTGCCTGCATCTCCCACGGGCTTCAGGGAGCACGGAGGTTGCTCGGACACCTCATCGTTTCAAGGTGATTCCCCCGAGGCTGGCACGAACGAGCGCCAAGGATCCTCTCCCCTCTCCCAAGATGCTCGCCTCCCCCTTTCTGCCTGCCAGCTTCCAAGAGCAGCGCATGACTGCTCTGCTTAGCTCCTCAGACTAATACCAAAACCTATTTACTCACTCGAGATACCAGTGACTCAATCTGAAGCTCACTGATCAAAAACTCTCATTATTATGACTAAACTGCAGCAAAAGCAGGCAAGGTAAAGAATGAAACAATCCTCCTTTTCCATCTATTAACCATCTTCATAATTATCTCTCCTCTTCAAATGCCAGAGGAAGAGGGATGAGCTATGCAGCGTGCCATTACAGTCCTAATTCCCGGCTGTTTCCAGGGGATAGAGGGCGTTACAAAGTCAAGGCTCTCCTCAGAAACTCTCCAGAGGCTTCCTCCCCTCATCTGCAGCAAGGGAGACCTGGCGAGTTACAAAAGTGGCGGCACGTGCCCAAGACCCTGTCTCGTGGGATGGCCTTGGTCATGAAAGCATTAGGGGATACCGCCCGGTTTGCGGTCATCTCTGTTTTGAGAGGCTTCCAACGCAACACGCGCAGTACATTGAATGGCTTGCTTTTTTTTTTTTTGACTGATCATACCAAAAAATGCTGTGCTTTGCTGGAAGCTGCATTTAATTCATTCAATCAATGCAATGCTTTTCTTTTTTTTCTCCCTTCTGAATCAGTACCAAGCCGTTGAAGTGTCGAGGGTGGATGGTGATAGTACATACAGTAGCACAATGGATCTGGAGAGTTTCCCTTGGGGTGAGGCAGAAAGCTGAAGACAAATGCACTCATGTTCCGTAAAGCTCCACATCCCTGCTCTGCTCTGCATATTTCATAAAAGTATTTCCTATTAAGCAATTATCCTCTTTCACTCCAGAAGTATTTTAATTTTATGGCAGAAGACAGGAACTCTGGGCACAGGCTCCAGGTTGATTTGTTAAGCAGTCTAGGATCCCTCCGAATAGAGGCTCTTCGTGCCTGCTATGGCAAGTGGCGAGTTTAAACAAAAAAAACTTCTGTATCCTGGCGCAGGCTTGGCTGGCAGCTTCCACAGGAACGTGGCTCACAGAGCTGATAAGAAGGCAAGCTGGGCTCCTGTTCAAAGATCACTATGCCTTCCGCTGTTTGTTTATATTATTATTTGTGTTTATAATGTGAACATGTAATTCATATTTTTATGAATTAATTTCCATACTCATATTAGAAAGTTATTCTCTGACCACACAATACAGTAGTGGGATTTCCTTTTAATGCTGTTTCCCCAACTTCATGAGTTACCTTCTAAAAGTGGGGGAATATACATGAGTTATTTACTAACTTCAAAGTACTTGCTGTACAAGAGTTTATGCTTCATTCTGCATCAATAAGAGCTAGGATTCCCCTAGAAAATAGCTTTTTGGTAACTGAAATGTTTTCTAGAGTTCTGTGATAAAGCAAAAAAACTGCCTAACTCCACTCAAACTACATCAGGGAAAAGGATTCTGGCTGCAGCACGGGGACCAGGGTACTGCTACCCTTTCGTGGTGAAGGCAGTATGAGATGTCTCTGTTGACATTATTACTAAAATGCGGAGAGCAGATAAAGCAATGATAAACCAAAGGAAAAGGCTAAGGCCCTGCAGCAAAGCAGCGTGTATTCGTGACTTTTCCATCACTATCAATAATGCATAACGACCATCATGCGGATGACGACACCAATTTTTGAGAAAGACTGAGTCAAGCTTTCTATGACCAAATGTGAAAAAACATTCACCATGACATTGGTTGTCAAGAAGACAGGACCTGCTAGGTAAGCAAAGATCCAGCAGGAAGGGTAATGGAGAAGAAAATCAGCTGATGTTGACATAAATTGACATCTGCTGTACCAGTTTGTAGAGTTTTATGGAGGACAACCACTCTTTTGTTAATATGGACTGAAAGAGATAGGTTTTAGGGCCACAAAAATATCTTGGCCAGAAAAAAAACCAAAATGATGGTTTATCTGTGAGCAATTCTGCAACATGGAGGAACCATGTTCAAGATTATGCTCAAATTTTACAGCTACCTATGTTCTCCCTTTATGTACTGCACTCTAATTCTGCACAGCAGCAGACAATAGGTACGCTGCTGATTCCCTGTGGTCTCTTATATTCTGTACTGATGCTCTGAATATGTATTTTTGCATGAAGATTGTGGTGGCAAAGGGGAAATCCAGACTGTAACTTTCAAAAGACTTACTTTTTTTTTTTTTTTAAATGCTTGAATCCCAATGGCATAAAGCCAGTTCTCACACTAGAAATTACTCTGGTGTAAACGAGATCAGAGCTGGCCCAGTATGTGCATGGCTGGGCATCTGACTTCAGTAAGATACATTCTGAGCTCACTTCCACTCTGTATGGACCATCCGTCACTCCATGTCACCTATAGTTTGGTGGTGAAATTTGACTTGCAGTTTGCTTACAAATCTTCTAACTACTCATTGAGCTTCATCCATTAAAATCAGTGGGAGTTAAACATAGACGTGTAAGACATATACATGACATGTAAGACATATACATGACATGTAAGACATATACATAACATGTAAGACACATATATGTCTTAAATCCATATGACAAATTCTATCCCCATATGCAGATGACTATCAAGTTACCGGGAGCTCAATAAACACAGTCAATAACCTCAGGGTCACCCACCAAGGGCTGCTCAGCACAGATGCAAGAGGCAATGTGGAGCACAAGGTACCAACATTTTCACCCCTTGCCATGGCCAAGCGCTGATGGCACAGACCAAACCTGCCCAGGAGGTGAGGAGCCCTGATTCACACCCAGGAGTCCCAGAGCTACAGCTGAGGATGGTCTCGGATCCTCGGAGCCCAGAACTAGGAAGGCCACGAAAACAATCTGGATTAGGAGCATTTTAAAAGCACGAGTAGGATTCCATTCCTTCACGCAGTGTTAATTAATTAATGGATTTCCACTGCCAGCCTAAATGCTGCTTAATTTACTCTCCAAAATAACTCAATGTCAATGTGATTTCAATGTGATCATTCAAGGAACTTGGTCTACTTATCTCTCCCTGATTTATAGTGGAATCGTAAATTATTGGACTCCACAGCATCAGCAATTGCTTCTGAGCTTGAGCAGGAGCTGTTTATAGGCTCTCCAGGGCAGGAGTTTAAGTTCAGGCCTTTTCTCGCAAGGGTCGACGTGAGACGTCTCTCTGGCAGCCGAATCATTACAGAGCACACAGTCCCTACTACAGTGCTGTAAGTCTGATGCCTAATGAGGCAACAAAACTAAATTTACTGTAAAGTTATGCCTCTAATGCATAGCTGAGCAGGAACGGTGCACAAGCAGCACTACCACGAGGTCAAAGGTCTGCAGCAACTGCAAATTAAAGGAACTATCAGTGTTCTCTTTAAACTAAGCAGTGGGAATGCAAGAGGGCTAAGATACAGAGGAGGAGAAGGTACAGTCCAGACTCTGCTGTTCTCCCCTCCACGCATCAAGCCCTTATTCCTTACTCCCGGGTGCTGCAGCCACAGCACACGGGAGGCTGAAGGGACAGGGAGATCGTTTCTACATTTCTGAATGGGACATACACAAGCCACAACTGACTCTACAGTTTAAGCAGAACACAAGAGCATGAAGGGTGGGACAGTCCCTGCTCTCGATTCACTTTCAGTTATGACTCATTTTTCAGCCTTTCACAGTGATCCACATAATTATTCATACCTACCTTGTTGCTTTTTATGGGAGCCATGAACAAACCATTATTGTTAGTGCAGCACACGGAAGACAGTGTGTGTGCCTGTGTAGTCAACCACGCTCTTTTTGATGGAATAATAAATACGGTTAAAGATTTGCAGTGGCTTAACAGATGTATCAGAGAGACATGCTTGTGAATGGGGGGAAGGCAGTGAGCATAGGAGAGGGATTTCCTGCCTGGGGAGACACAGGAGACTGGCCCGGAGTTGCTGGGCACCAGTTTTGCTTTGCACGCAGGCATACTTATTAGAAGAGCACCTCCAGACAGTTTCAGGCAGAGAATCCCAGCTTGCCGCCTGACCGTCACCTCCGGGCTCTGACCTCCCTGGGGAGCACGGACAGCTCTTTCTGAAGAGCTAGAAAAGGCCAGAGCTACTAGGGCTACGTCGTGCCATCTAGATGAGACGACAGAGCTTCCAGCGCCTAATCGGGCAGCACGCCGTGAGTACCACACTTCTACTACTCCTACTATCAATTTGGTGGGGCAGGGCTTGCCCAAAATTCGGGAAGTTTGCAGGATTCATGCTCGTATCGAGAAAGAGCTTGCATGCGATGAGAACCTTCCCTCCCCCCCCCCCCCCAGTCAGTGCCAATTTGCCAAACTGCTCTTTTTATAAGTTGATAAAGTTTTATAGGGAAATCGGCTTTCGAGGAGAGGCGAAAGGCCAAGCCCGAGGCGAGCATTCCAGGTTTTGCGAAGTTTTAGTAGCTGAGACCAACCGCTCCCAACGGAGCCGGCACGCACCGACCTGTGAAACGCCCCGCTCCGTTCCGGCCCGCGGCACCCTTCAAGCCCGGCGCCGCCGGGGGCCGGGGCGCTCCGGGGGAGCCCCGGTAGCGCTGCCCGCCCAGCCGCGGGAGCGCCGCCCGCCGCCCCGCTCCCCTCCGCGCCCCCGGTCCCGGGAAGCACCGAGGGGCTCGCCAGCCGGACCCGCGGCCCTCGGGGCGGCGGGGGAAGGGGGTGGGGACAGACGCGGGGCTTACCGTGCACGGCGAGCCCTCTCCGCCGCCGCAGGGCCCCGGCGCTGCTCCCGCGCGGGAGAGGCGCCGCCGAGCCGGGGCCGCCGCTGCTGTCCGCGGCCGCCCTGGTGCTGAAGCGGGCCCGCCCCTCCCTCCCGCCCCCGCCGGTCACGGTAGCGGAAACCGGTGGCCATGGCAACGCGCGTCAGACAGCCCGAGGTGGGGCCGCCGCCGCCGCCGGCCGGGCTCCCGCCAACCGCCCGCGCTGCCGCCCGCCGCCTCACGGGGGAGGCCGAGCGCCGCCGCGGGGAGGCCGGGCCGCCTGCGCCCCCGGCCCTGAGGGCGGCTGTGGCGGCGATGGGGGTGGAATAGAACCGTTGAATCAGTGGGGTTGGAAAAGACCCGAGGATCATCACGTCCGACCCCCAACCCAGCACCCCCAGGCCTCCCGAACCATGCGCCCACGTGCCACGTCTACACGGTTTTGAACCCCCCCAGGGACGGTGACTCCCCCACCTCTCTGGGCAGCCTGTGCCAGGGCCTGACCGCTCTGGCAGGGAAGGCATTTTCCCTCATCTCCAACCTAAACCTCCCCTGACGCAGCTTGAGGCCGTTTCCTCTCGTCCTGTCACTGGTGACTTGGGAGCAGAGACCAGCCCCCCCCCTCACTCCAGCCCCTCTCAGCCCCCTCTTCTCCAGGCTAACCCCCCCCCCCAGCCCCCCCAGCTGCCCCCCAGCACACTTGTGCTCCAGACCCTGCCCCAGCCCTGCTGCCCTTCTCTGGACACGCTCCAGCCCCTCAAGGCCCTTCTTGTCCCAAGGGGCCCAAACCTGAGCCCAGCATTCGAGGTGGGGCCTCCCCAGGGCCGAGCACAGGGGCCCCATCCCTGCCTGGCTCCTGCTGGCCACCCCAGTGCTGACACAAGCCCGGGGGCTGGTGGCCTCCTTGGCCACCTGGGCACACTGCTGGCTTCCTCGCACACTGGTGCTTCCTCGGCCCGGGTGAGGAAGGGTCAAGAGACAAACGTCAGGCTGGAGCAGTGGGACTGCTGCAGGTTAACAGATTCCCGTGGGTGTCTCTGCATGTATGGGGGTCCCAGTGACTTTATGAACAGCTTTTCCCTACCGCCACCAAGTGGGATGCAGACTTGCGAGGCAGGGACCCTTCACCACCTGCAACCCCCCGTCCATGTCCCCTTCCTTGGGATGACAAAGCCGCTGCGGCCAGGCTGCGCTGTCGGGGCGCCGATGGTCCCGTCAACCCAGCACCCCAGGAAGGAAGGCCCCGTTCGCGTGGTGGCAGATGGTTTCAGCCTCCAGTGACCCATTTCTCATCTCATTAACCCCGAGAAACGTCAGAACAAAACTTCTTTGGTTTTGAGATCCTTCCTGCATGAAAAGCGGGTGGTTTTGGCCTTGTTATTTGTATTATGGGTGCACTAGGAAGGCTCAGCTGAGGTCAGACCCTTGCCTGGTTATATGCTGAGATTGACAGATATCCACACACCCTGCATACATTTATATGCATAGTAAGAGGACATGAAGTTGCCAAGGGAATCTCAGCTCGGAAATCTTGACTTTCAGGGGTGCAAATGGAAGGATTAAGGTGATTTAGCTAAACTCATGCAAGAAATGAGCAACGTGAGCACCAGCATGGGCAGTTTGGCCACTCAGCCCCCCAGATTCCACCTTACCTGCAGCACAGTCCTTCCTGCAGTGGAGAGGTGCTCAGCTGTTGGGCCAGGATCTCCCTCCAGCATGGCTTTGCTAGGAGACAGTCCCTCTCCGCACATTCCATGCGCTCCTTTATGTGCAAATGTGATGTCACTGACTTGGTTCTAGTTTTTAAATGGCAGATTTAGAAAACCAGGCTTTCCAACTGTGGCCTTCTAAAATTTATTATCTTTGATCAATTACTTAACTGGCTGGATGAATGAAACCCTGCATGGGATGAGGTTATGGCATTTGTGCCTTTTTTTTGTCATTTCCTTTCCACTGTAACACTAAATTGCTGTTGTACAGTGTCTAAGTTTGCTTTTTTGCCACTACACAGAACTAAAACGAGAGATAATTTACTTTACTGTTCTGAGAAACTATGCCAAATGGGTGAGCCGTGATTATTTTTGAAAAAAAGCGCAGATTTAGTACTACAATGACTCATAAAAATGAGCACACCTTGGCCAAAAAAAAAAAAAGGTTATGAAAGTATTTTAAGCTGCGTTTTATCATAGGCAAATAGATATAATAACCTTAAATAGCTGTGTTGGTATTTTAACTTACAACACCCCGATAGTTCTAGGCTGGCTCCTGGGTATTACGCCAAAGCAAGATTTTAACCTTTTGTCTCAAAAGAATCTGCAGCAATGAAATAAGACCCTTGTTAAACATAAAAATCCCCAAACCAGCTTTTATTCTTTAGGGCCCTTAAAAACATCTTCAATGCCTCTTTCCTCCTGAGAACAGTTTTAAGAATCTAGTGATAGAGCAATTGCAGCAATTACAAAGCACTTTGTAATTAAAGAATCCCGCTCATGAGCCGACTTCATTTTATACCATAGACACCAAGTTAATTTATATTAATTTATACTCCTGGTTGTCAAAAGTATTTATATTTAAATGAGTCAACATTACCATATTAGCTTATTTTTTATTTTATTATTTATTATTTATAATTTATTATTACATTAATTTAACCGATTCTCAGCTACAACTGCGTTTTCCAGTTGCCTGGCTCTAGGCCACCGCAGCTGTGCCGGAGGCCAGCAGCCCCGAACGAGGACCACGCTGCAGACAGATGAACAGGACAGGAGCGTGGACGCTCAGCCTCCGCCAGGATGGAGCCCACAGCTCTGCCCAAACTTTGTATGTAGCTATTGAGCGATTAATTGGGCAAATTAATTAGTTAATGGTTCCACTGCACTTTGAAAGCAGTGAATTACTAAGTAAGAGCTATGTTCCTTTCTTTTTTTCCCCCCTCTCTATCACTAGGTAATTGACCCGTGGCACGGCTGGGCAAGGGAATAATGTTTGATATACAGAGAAAATCTTATGTTCGGTGGCTGATAAACCTAATTTAATGTCAGGCAGGGAGAGCTGGATTTTCTTGGAATTGTGCCTCTACCTCTTTGCGCATTTTCGGGGAGGTGGATGTAAATCTGTGCCATCGTGATGTCACCAGGCTGCAGCGGATGGCCCCAGGCAGGCAGGCCAGGGACACCATCACAGGGCTGGCTGCGATAGATTTTTCAACAAGTTGAAAAGCGACAGGAGACCGGGTGAAGGAGAAGGACGTCTGTACGATGACATCCTGGGAACACTGAATTTGCTGGGACGTTTGCTATGGAGTTCAGTAAAGCTGGGATTTCACCCAGAGCACTTTGTTTGTTTTGGAAATTAGGATTTTAAAGGTAACCTCCGAGGCCGGGTCTCCTCCGCTGTTATGATGTACGAGAAATGCTCTCTAAAGCCTGGGCTCTTGCTGCCTCCTCCTACTTTGGCCCTAACTCAAGAAAGCACTTAACCTACACATAAATACATTTCTCATCAGCAAAGCTTTTGAGCAAACACCTAGTTCAAAGATTTGCTTATCTCTAATTCATTGGTTAAGAAGTAAGGTATTACTCAACAGGGGTAAGAAATGGGATAATCTAGCTGTAAATCCTTATCATTTATATCATTTATAACCAGAGCTTAGTCATCTTTTGACCAGTGACGCACAGCACTGATTTCTTGCTGAATAAAATTTTAGAAGCACAGCCAATTTTTCACAGAGGCTTGGAACTGTGCCCTTTATCAGGTTTTATGAATGCAAAGCTCAAGGTCCGTAGCACGCAGCGGATAACCTAATGCAAGGTTGTGTTTCGCTAGAATAACAGCACCTAAATCCTCAACTGTGACGATGGGGTCCAGCCCTACTTTTATCAAATTTCACGGGGATTCTGATGTGCAGAACAAGTTCAAACCATGATAGCAATAAAGGCAGTTGCAAAATGTAGAAGATTACCAAGCTTGAAACTGTAAAGGTCAGATCCTGATCTACACTTCCCCAATTCTCACATGTATTTAGATCTGAGATATCCTGCGCATTTCGCTCTCTGCTCTGCAGTTCAGCAGGGTGGAAGAAAACCATCTTACCTTTGGAAAATTCCATCACAGGACTACATTTTCCTTCCAAAACTCCAGAATTTCTTGTCACAAATTCTGTCTCAAAAGAAATAATCTGAGAAAAAAAAGAAACCACGGCCTTAATTTTAAGCGTATGCGTCTGGGAGAGCATGAGGAGGAAAGGTGCACTTCCCAGGTTAACTAGGCATTCGCTTTTGCACACACACTGGAAAAAAAGAGAAACACAGCCGTAAGAAATTTTCCCTTCCATCTTGCCAGGGTGAAGCCAGCAGGTTGCACAGGCAACTGTCAGAGCACCGTGAGCTCTTCCTCTCGTCACTGGGCGCCTTGCGTGGAGCGCTCGGCCAGATTTCGGAAGGAATCTATACTGACCTTGCCTTTTTTCTTCAATTTAGTAGCCATAGCAGGATAATCAGATCTTACTGAGTACAAGTGCTGAGAACTACTTGATGTGCAAATTTCTCTTAAAGGAAGAGGAAGGAGAGAAGCCCACTGAGGTAGAAGTTTTGAGAGCTCCTGCTACCTTTTATGGACTTTTTCTCTTAAATGTGAAGAAACTTGTTAAGTTGATTTACTGCCTGGACCTAGAAGTGGAGAACACTCTCATTCATCGTAAAAGGTCTCTCCAAAGACAGAATGCAATTCACTACTACTTCTGCCATTGGTGCTCAGGGTGAAAACGAATCACAACAATCGAGACCATGAGATATTAGTCAGAATTAGCTCTTTTCCTGTACTGATGCCCAAGCTCCGGTCTGTATGAAATGATTTCTTGACCTTTGGCCAGAGATGAAAAAGCTAAGAAGCACAAAATAAGCTTTAAAAATGACCATTAAAACATTTCCTCAAGAAATCTATTTAAACGCTGATGTTGTTTCCTACAGTAACTACTTCAATCTGAAATAGCTTCTTCAACTGTGGGACACCAGAAAGGCACTGTCAGAATCACGAGGAGAGGATGGTTTGCCGATGTGACGGCAGGCGCACGGTGAGACACGATGCATGTGCAAGGTCCCACGCGAAAGGGCTGCGAAAAGACCCTGCTCCAAGATGAATGAGCAACCCAAGGAAAGAGGTGTCTCCCTACTCTGTAATTTGAGTGTGGATCCTTGGACATTCAGCAAACTTCGCTCCAGCTGCCCGGTGTTGGAGAAGCCCCACGTAAGCACTCAATTTAAATGGAGATTTAATAGTCCAACAGGTGGGGGCTGCAGAAAATCCACCTGGTATCATGACTATATAATGGAGTGAAAAAGAGGCTTCCAGTTCAAGACACAAAGTGGTGAATGTCAGTTTACTGGGAAGCCAAGGGAAACAGGAGAACATGTGGCCTCATAAGTCTGGTTATACTTCCAAAAAAATATACCATAGGAGCATTAGATGCTGCTGGGAACACACAGAGTAGAGCTAAGTGCTCAGCCAAGCATGCTAACCTAATTTCATCATTACATGAAAGAAGAAAATCCTGATTCATATTTTATGAAAATTGTTACGGTGAATCAGCAAATTACTTCTGCTTATCTCCTCCAACGTCAGCACGCTGAAGTCTGGAGGAACTTGAACTAATCTCAGGGCACTTGTAAATAGAATATATTCAGACCAGCTGAAGCTGACTAAATGGAAACAAGCAGTAATTCGTCACTGACAGACAGCCGGGAAGCTCAGAAAAATGCTGTTTCCTGACTGTTCTGCCAGAAGCAAAGACAAGCTCGGGGTGTGCCTTTCACCTCTGACTCCTTCACCGGATCCCAAATAAAAACATTTACACCTAAGAAATGTGTGGCCATTATAACAAGATCTCCCCCTACAGCAAATGCTGGTGGGTTTATATATATGCCTGTTTATAGAGATCCCTGTGGTGGTAGGGAAGAAAATACGACTGCACAGAAATGTATAACCTGATCTGGCTTTCTTAGCTGCTAATCCAATCTTCTCTCCTAGTAAAGCTCAAATAATTTGATTGTGTGTGTGTAGGGCATGCTGGAGCACCTGAGGGATGAGAACGAAATCCTGCCTGAACACTGTAAGCAAGCAGAGAAGCTACTGAAATGCCTTCCTGCATCAGTACTCAAGCTACGTCATGAAATTTCTGCTGGTCACCCTCAGTCCCAGGTGATCTCCTGCTGTAGGGCTTTTCCAGCCACCCCGGAGCCCTCGAGGGGACTGCGCGAAGCACAGCAGCTCTGCGTCCCTCCCTACGGGCCGCTTCTGCGACCTGGGCCACGCACTTCAGCTGTGGGCCGAGAGCAGGAAATGTCCCCAGATGTGGTCACACCTGGCTGCAGCTCTTGCTGTAGATTTCTTGAGTGCTCCACTCGTCGGTGCTGTTGTAACAGCGCTAACTGGCTGTAAATTCACGTTATCTACTGATAGATTTTTCTTGCAAAAACAAAAGACCCTTGGGCATTGCAGGATGTCAGACCGAGTCAGCTTTTGTCTGTCCTCTGGCGCAAGGATTAGGAGCGAGACTAAAGGTCCTGTAAAAACGCCTCAAGGACCAAGAGTACTGAAGCACGGAGGGTGACTTCGCAGGACCTGTGGGCTCATGAGTCTGGAGCCAAGCAGCCTCTTAAACTTTTCCTTCTACAAGAGGGATGGGGGGAGAACAGGGCACAGCCCCAAAGGGTACCTGGGCAAAGAGGCAGCAGTAAGAGCAGGCAGGGAGTATACGAGGGCATACAAAGAAATTAGGGGGAGTGAACGGTGAGGAAGGAAGCATTTGCTGCTTTAGAAGACGACTTGGAGCAACATCTGCTCCTGTCTGAGTAACACATGTCCTAAATGCTGCTTTGTATGGAGAGGGGAAAAGGAGTTGAGCCGGCCCTTCCCAGCTTTCCCCACAGGCAGCACAGGAGCAGGGCAGGGGCTGGGGGCTCGCCTGTGCCCTGGCCCCAGCCCTGGAGCAGAGGCCGTGGGTGACGACGGCACTCGTGCCCGAGCGACTGCGCCGTGATGGAGCAGGCGGTTGATCGGAGGTGGCAGGTATGCAGCTGGGCTGCACGCACTGACTTCAGAGCTCAGCTGCCGCTTGGGTGCATGACGCCAGCAGCGCATGAGTCACCCGGGGCAGCAGGAACAATGTTAGTCGTTTCCACATTTACAGAGTGGAAAAAGCTTGGATCAGATTTCATGGTATTTTTAACAGAGAAACGGCTTAGCGAAGCAGCAAGGCTCTTCAGTAGTATTCACGTGCTACGAGGAATTGTTTCATGGGCTTTGTATGAAAAGAGCTATATTGGCGCCTGACATTATTATTTACTATGCTGTGCAATCAAAAAGAATGACAAATACAGAGCAAAAGCGATTCCTTTAGGCAATAAACCATTCTGACAAGTACTGTACAGAGAGTAAAGATTTGCTTTGATCATCATCGGGAAAACACCTTTTAAATAGTCAGTAGAGCACAGGCAGGCCTGGCAGCAAAACCCTCTTAATCCCCGGAGCAAGAGCAGTCATGCAGACTTCTTGGTGGTACCTGTCACAGCGTCCTGACTCAGGAGCTGTCAGCTCCCCCCGCCATCGGAGCCGGTGTGCCAGCTGCGGCAGGGACCAGCGCCAGCTGTGGCAGGACTCCATGCAGGACAAGGAAACTGCCAGCTCAGCCCTAAATCTTGGGAAAGTGTGCTAGTTTCTGCTGAGATCTAAAATGTATGGCATGGAGCAGTAAGGGGCACACCTGCTGTGACCACTGCCCTGCTGGGGAGGTTGGAAGAGGAGAAGGGGGGGCTCTTCTAGGCCTTCTGTGTCCCACTGGCTTCCCCCACTGAAAATGGTAAGGAAAGAAAGAAAGGGTCTTCTCCACCTCCTCCCTGCACACGAATAACCTGTTGGCCCTGCAGGGGTACAACAATCCTTCTCTTTTTGTGCCACGTATCCATCTCTTCCTTGAACATGAGAGGACCAGGGGCTCAGGAGCCCTCTTGCACTAGGCCCCTACATAACTCTTTGGAGAGTTAGCTCTTGGGCAGTGTGGGTCTTTTAAGTTTGGCACTAGCCTAAAAGGGCAGCAAACATCAACTCACACGCCAAAGCGGCAGGGGATACCTGGAGCTGTCTCCAGCTCAACGGGGCTCTTTGAGCTGCAGGATGGGGCAGCCATAGCACAAGTCAGGCTATGCCTTTTTCTTCCCTCACTTTCTCTGGTCTTTGCCCAACCAGGAGTTGTCTAAGCAGGGCTTCCTGCTCACCAAGGCCTCCAAATCTGAAAGGAATATATGGCACTGTGCAAAGAGGAGAGATCTGTTATGTTTGCAGGCAACTTTCACAGCTCTTTTCTTACAGGCTGCAGCCTGTTGCAGCGAAGCTGATGGCGCTGTAAAATGGCTTTATTGCTTCACCCGGGAAGAAGGAACCCAACCATCAAAACTTCAAGATTTTGAGAGGGATAGAAAAGTCGAGCTGCTCTGCCCTTTCACTGGAAGAACTCCTCTGTGATTTCTGAGACTGATCACGCAGCAATTGCTTTATGGGGAGCTGCCGAGTCGGTTTAGGATGTTCTTATTTACCTGTAAACATCCATGCTTTTCATGAATCCCCACGGGTGGCCATTTGCACGTGACAGAAATCTGCTGCTTCCTTTAAAAAGCAGAAAGATCCTACGAAGAGGCTACAACAGAACGCCGGGGTCAGCTGAAAAAAGCTTAGCTGCCTGTTTAAGCAATAACACTTATTTCTAACTGAAAAGGCCGATCACAATGCCATCTGTGAGGAATTTTAGGAGGTGCTGGCACAAGCCAGGTTGACCTGGGCTGTTTCGTTAAGCAGAGGTTGTGTGAAGCATCGCTGATAGGTCAGAACCACGATACCACCTGAGCAGTGCCTGAGCTATATATTGTGTTCCGGTGGATGCGATGGGCTTATTTGTTCGTTTGTTCTCGTATCGCTTTCACCTCCATGTTTTCAGAAACTCCTGCAAAAAACCAAGCTCTTTGGAAGCAAATTACTTTCAGCAAAGGAGCTGAAGGTAGATGATGTGAGCTGCATCGTGTGAAATACTCGTCTGACTTCTCAAAATAGCCGTTTTAGTAGCTCAGAGAGTCCAAGCAACCTCCCAAAACTCAAGAGGCATACTGCAACACAGGCTTTCCAATAGTACAACAACAAAATCCTTGGGCCACTGAGAAATGGCGTGACAGTAGTTTCTTAGTTACACTTGCTTGTTGGGAGCTTGCACTGGAGGGCCCCTACCTTGCTAAACCCTCTTCTTGGATCTGCCTCGCCAGCCACAGCCACATAACACGCTGTGCTATTCACCGGAGGAGGGAAAGTAAGGATCTACTTTTTTTTACCTTTTGGAACAGTCTTCCAACTAAAAACCAGATGACCACCAGGAAAGGCTTTGTACAAAGCTGAGGCCCTTGGAGCATTGTTTAGGAATCCCTTGAAATTAAGGTTTTAAAAGCTGTTCTTCAAAAACTAGTAGCAAACACCATCTGGTGCATAACTTTATATATAAAAATAAATATGTTTTTTATTACCACTAGGTATTGTTTTTCACCTGTAGGGCACGCAAACATAAAAGTTACTGAAGAGAATCCAAGAGTCCAGTTAAATGGCGCTGTGTTTATTGTAAACCTGCAAAATGAAGCCTTGGGATTTCTGGGTTATGTATGGTTAGAAATCTCTAGGATGTTTTTGAAATGACTCAACATCTGATTTTGCAGGAAGGAACCACTAATATTCACACCATGTGTGCTGATATTGTCAAAGCACACTTTGTTTTTTTCATACAGGCTTTTTCTTCCATAAAGGGGTTGAAAATAGAAAGGCTGATAAAAGCAGGGATCAAAAGCTTATGCAAACTGGATTGTGTTGGTTTGTCCTTTACATTACCGTGACATCAAGGCTGCCTCGAGGACGCGAGAGGCGCCAAGCACAGCTCTCATTAGAGGTTTTCCCCCATGGTTACAAACCAGACTTGTAATGGCGAAGTCTGGCAAAGTACAAGACAAATAAGCTATGAATGCTGCTCTCCATCCCACGCTCAAGCGATCAGATCCACCGAGCGCGGGGTGGAGAGGCAGCTGGTCGAGCACAGGCCACCGCGCAGCAGACAGGCCTGGCAGGGCTGGCCCCTGGGCAGGCGGGCCCTGTAACACACCCACCTTGCACTGACAATGCCTCCACCGATGTGAGCTGCTGCTCGTCCCGCTGCTGCCGCCGGCGCTGCTGCGCCACACGTGGCGCCTGTGGATGAGGAAAGGCTGGGCTCCGCGTGCTTTCCACGAAGGACAGAATGTGAATGTGTTATGTGAGAAAGCCCAAACTAGATTGGGAGAGATTTATTCACTGCCAGAGCGGTCAGGCCCTGGCACAGGCTGCCCAGAGAGGTGGGGGAGTCACCATCCTTGGAGGGGTTCAGAAAACATGTAGACATGGCCCCTGGGGACATGGTTCAGGAGGCCTGGGGGTGTTGGGTTGGGGGTTGGACTTGATGATCCTCGAGGTCTTTTCCAACATTAATGATTTTGTGATTCTACGATTCTACACAGGGCATCGACTGAACTCGGCGGTCGCTTACGGACCTGGGTCTGAAGATGGTGCTGATGGAGATTTCGCAGTCACTAGGAGCTGAGGAAACCCCTACCTCTGAAAAGCCTCTCCTGAAGGATTTCTGGGACTTCCCCCAGTCTACCCTCTGCTCTGTCAATCATACTTCTGCTGCAAAAACAACAGGTGCTTTTTTTTTAAGGCAACTGGTTTTAGCTGGTTTAAAATTGATTTTAGAAATATATAACATTCTTTTTTTTATTCCCTGAGGAAATAACTACAGATTAAAAATCACTGAAGCTTCAAAAAACTTTGGCTAATTTAGTCAGCCTAGCTTTAAGGGGGTCATTCACCCCGCAGAGGAGACAGCTAGTTGAGAAAACTTAATTTCAGGTGTGAAGAAAGGGAAAAAAACCCTAAAAATATTGCGTATGATTATTTCTCAAAAGTCACCCAAAATAAAATGTAAAGGAGACAAATACATCTTTTTGGTTGGAAAAAATATGCTCTTCCAGATAAAAGTGTTTGTGTCCCGCAGCCTCCGTGAGCCTTTGGAGGTCCTTGTCTTCCTCCAAGGCAATGGCTGAATTTATCCCCAGCTACACAACCTGTTAAGCTGGTTGGGTCTCTCCCAGGTATTGTATAGATTTATTCTTGAAAGGAGCATTTATTTTTTAAAATAAATAATTTCATATTTTTTATTTCTATGCAGGTTCATTTAACTGCCTATCTCCTCTAGTCTTTTTCCAGAAGAAAAATCACTTCCCTGCACATCAACTGAGGTTAATTTTCTCCTCAAATCTGTCCCCGGCTTCTCATTTGTTTAGTGGTCAACAGAGTATTTTCAAAGTCTAAACATTAATCCATTTAAGAAAAGAACTGAAGCATTTTGGCGAAAAAAATAAATGTTCAGATCTTTTTTTCAGAACTCACTGTCTATTTTCTTCAATCTGTTTTTGATTTGAGTGAAACCCCATGTCCTTATTTGAAATTCACTACCAACACACCATTACAGAACACAACCGTTATAACTCAGTAGATGGTTGTGTCAGTCTTACTGGCATAGATAAGCTGGAAATGAAGCTTATTCAATAAATTAATGATAATAATTTTTAAAAAATCACCCCAGCAATGTAGGGTCCTTTGGTTTTCTCTGTATCACTGATTTTCAAAAAGATCTATCTTAGATTTACACCAATTCTCCTGAAAACTACACGGTGTGGAAGCGTGAAAAACCTTGATTGCAGTTATCACAGCAAGAACACATAGCACATGTGCTGCACGTAAGCACAGCTTATTTCATTATACCACCGCTGACGTGACCCACAAGCAAGCTCCTGTAGCTGGAACGAGCCGTGGAACGAGCTCTGGGGATCAGCGAGCGGCTCTCAAGGGCCGGAGCTGCCTCTCCAGTGTTTGCAGGCTGGTTTTCACCCGGTAAGTCCATCTCCCGCTATATTTTACTTCATTTGTCCTTAAAAATAGTGACCTGTTTTCATTTTCAAATCAAGTGCCTTGGTCTGGTGGACCTCAGAGGTGGAGAATTAGATAATTAATGCCGGTATTGGAGAGCTAAATGGTTTTATTGAACTGGTTCTTTTATGCCTGCTGGCTGCCTGCTTTTCGGATCCTGGCAGGTTAGGTCTGAACACCTAAAGAGTCCATCCAGTTACAGAGGTTTTCTGTTCCTGTTTCCCTTCATTGTTCTCCCAAGAGACAGGAGGAATCCCTCTCCTACTTCATATAAGTAATGCCCATATTGGAAGAAGTTTGCTTTCAACGAAACTTGGAAGGAGAGGGCACGTTTCAAAGGAGAGTCGGAAGGAAAGCAAGGGAGAGGCTGGCACAGGAGGATGTTGGGAAGGGGCACCAGGCGCCTCTGAACCAGTAGCATGAGGTGCTGCTTTAGCATCTACCATAAGCGTATCAGTATTCCCCATCCCTGAACCATCACCTGTATGAATTACTGAAGTGACAGGAAATCACTGGACATTAACAGTCCAAGCACTCATTTTCTGCCTCTTTTAGCCCAGCGGTAAAGATAACCTATATAAACCTACCTAAAGCACAAGCTGGGCAGTATAAGCAGATAAATTCTGTTTCTCAGCGTCGCTCCTTGGCTATACATCGCCTCACGCCCACGAACAGTGCCCTGGGGAGAGGGTGGATTTCTCGGGATTGCAGAGCCCACACAAGGGCTGCTGGGCATATCCCACAGGGAAAAGTACCCAGGCAATGGTCAGCCTGGGTCTGTGACCGGCGATTTTTGCAGGCTTGAAGGACTAAACTCTTACTTGCACAAAATCTTCCCATCTGTAGGGTCTCCTGATTGTGATTTTGTAATTTGTTCTCCAGCCACAACAACACAGTTTGGTTGCATGTGAATTATGGATCAAAATGTGAAGGTATTTACCGTGTGTCACATGTAAGGAAAGCTATTTGTCGTCACCAGGTCTGTCAACAGCACTCTGGTCTTCTAGAACTACTAAAGAGCAATCCAGGGATTTGGGGGGTTATTTGTTTGCTTAGCATTGATGCTACATGCACCAGGGTGTTCTGATAAAATTTGTGCAGCCTGTTAATTAAATTCATACCAGCTGTGACAAAACAAAACTCCGCCGCATGATCAGTTTGACTCATAAAGCACAGAAAGTTCTGCTGTTCCCAAATTCGTTATTTGCAGCTCTGCCTCCTTCCACTCTTTACTTCAGCTGGTGCAGAAAAGGCCAGAAATGTCAGACCACCTCCCCGCACCTCTCTGCCTACGTGTCTTTCTTCTCTTCAGCATCAATCCAGAATCGGCCAGTTGTGCAGGGAACATGGCGCTGCCTCCTCTCCAAGTCACAGGGCCGCCCTTCCCCTCTTCATCCGTGCATGCAGAAGGGAAGCCGGCGGGCTGCGGGCACTTCCCTCTCCAGGTTGCTTCGGGGGTTCTCTGTGTTTCCCTCAACAAGAAAGTCTACAATGGCTTAAGAGCATGAAATATGACTGAGAGGAGTTTTTGAAATGTGTATATATATAAAAATGTATATTTTTAAAAATATAAAAATAACAGAAAACGAGATTTTTTAAAACATGAGTGACTGGACTCTCCTTTCCATGGAGAACTTCACGATTTCCAGTATTCACTCTAAATGAGAAGGCGTTTTGGTGAATTTTCTGTGGAACAGAAACTCTTAGTTTTGTCCGCTTTCAGTGGCATCTTTTAAGTCAAAATATTACCGAAGTACCTCTGTGAAAGAAGGATCAGTAATAAGGCTTCCGTACTAACCAAAGTGACCCTCACATTAAGCCAAGGTCACCGCCAGCCTCGTCGTCCCGTTGTTGCCTGATACTAACAGGGATTGTATCGAATCACGGGAAAGCTTATTTTGGGATTTACGATCACACAGGATGTGGTGCAGAACATTGCCTGGATTAACCAGCCTTTTTCCATCCACAGGTACAAGGTCCCTTATTGTCAGAACGTCTGCGCTTACCCCGGTGCAGAAAGCGGGGAGACCTATACTTTGCCATCGCCTCTCCACACTGAGCCGGGACTCATCGCACTTTGCCGTTAACTCGTTGAACTTAACCCGCTGCAACCATTTGCAGTGGAAATCTGGTGCGTCGCCAACGTTTCGGGCCATCAGGAATTCGCACCGTTTCAGAGCCCATCTGCTGTGAGGAATATGGCTGCAGCTGGAAGAGCAGCGTAAGCAGCGGGCACCGTGTGCGTGCTCCTGCGCCAGCGGGGCTCCGCCAGGGAAGACCGAGGAGGCCAAGCAGCCTGGCTCACCCGAACGGCTCGCATCATTCAGCCTTCTGTAGCCAACTGCTTTTGCTTCAGAGATGTGTAAATGCCTCGGTTAGTGAATATCCCTCATTCCCTAATGTCTTTATCACTTTAATTTCTTTCTGCTATATATAGACTTTAAATACAATGTGAGTCAAATCCATGTATTGCTTTTACTTGGCATCTGGTAAGAAAATTGCATTTTAATTACAAAAGTGTTCTCCACAGCATTACTTTTAAAGCTCTCCGTAGTGTTTGTACCGTACCTAGATTTACTTCTTCTAAAGTTCTATCACCTGAATTTCTTTTTTTAACATTTACTTTCTTCTGCGCATCATGCGTGACTGACATTAGGAATGACTAAGGGTACAGATCAATTACTGTTATTAAAATTGATCCTCGCTGCAACGCGCTCCTGGCGTCACAGTTCGCAAAGCAACGCACATGAACTCATTTGGCTTGGTCTTGCAACTCTTACACGTGGTGAGAATTCCACTGAGGACAGTGGAATTATTGGTGTGTCAAAATTACAGTATTTGACCATCAGCAGAATGAAAAGCAAGCCGTGTGTATGTCCTTTATACATTGTGGTATTTGGCTTCGAAGGTGTTTTACAAATGAGCCATTTTATGGCAAGAGCCAACGTTTAGGGGCTTTATGCAATACGGGGCCTCAGGTATCATGAAAATAAAATGTACCCTGTTTCCTCTTACAAAACATGAAGAGTAACGGCTATTTCTGTAGGCTTAGCTGAAAGGCATCAAACAATTGCTGTTTCTAACACTGCATTCATGAGCTCGTCATAAACAACTAACCCGTGACAAATATTGGTCTACACCTGCGTGTTAAAGCACACAGGAAAGGGAATAAAAACCAGAAAAGGGGCATGATGAAGGAAGAGTAAAAGCAAAAGAAACACTGAGCTGAAACACCACGGACAGGCAGGGAGAATTTTGTTTACGTAATGAATGTTTTAAACCTCATTGCCTCATTCCTGTTCTAAAAGCCATCACCACCTGGAAGTGTATGCGTTAAAATGGCAAATCCAGATACCTCCATCGTGTCTGGAAATTGAATTCTACTCTAGTTCTTCAGCACTTTTATTTAATAATTTTTTTTTCATATTTTCACTTCTTTTCTACCTGATCCCCTTGTGCAGCTTCGTTTTGTCAGTGTTTATTTCTCCAAAGTGCTATGGAGGGAGCAACAGATAACTCACAACACAATAAAACTTAAGGAAAAATAAATGTTTGTTGCATCAAAGATGAAATGGTGATTGTGTAGGAGGGAAGGTGAGGGGAGGAAGCAGGCGCTGGACTTTAAATTGCTTCTTTTGGAAGTGGTCTGAGAATTGAGAGTAGGTAACTCAGAGTACAAAATGGCTGAGGTTCTAAAATGGACATATCAAGAATTCAAATGCAAAAAGCAGGAGGAAAGCACTCAGAGATAGTGGCTGTGCAGGGTGATTTCAGCCAAATGAGATGTAAGCAATCAGTACTGGAAATCTAGGATTCATTTGAAGTAAGGTAAACCAATTTGTTTAAAATGTTATTGGCTGGAAAAAGCCAACAACTGCATCTTCATCTTTCAAAAACACAGGATAGAGCAAACCCCTCCTCATTTTACAGAGGCAGAAGGTCCGTACCGATAGTTCGGAGATTAGTCAACAGCTTTATTCATTTCAAAGAGGAGGTCATTCAGGTGCCAAATAAGTGACTCAAATGTCAAAATTATCACTATTGCTTTTTCCTAGACGAGACAGGCTGGAGGGTCTTAGCACCGAGTTACTGTGAAGCGATGTCTCATTCTCCCCCCAAACACAGCTTCTGGCCAGCTGAGGCGTTAATAAAATGGAGCTGAACCGGAAAAGCCCAAAAGCAGCACAGCTGCGCAGCACAGGTATTTCGTTTCGGTCTATGTTCTGTAGAAGACATTTATAATATGGTAAAGTGTGCCAAAAGAGGGCCGTTTCCCTCTCACTCCTGTGACAGCACTGCAGATTTCCAGACAGCAGCAGGGAGAGATCTCGCAAGGAGGGCCCCCGCCGCCTTCCACCTGTGGTGCTCTCGGGGTCTGGCCATCGATGTATTCCCGGCGTCAGGGATGCTGCTGAGAGACAGAGGACGGAAGAGAAGCCACGAGTCTTCTTGCAGCAGGCTGCAGTGCAAGCTGGCTGTGCCAAGGGAGTAAATTGAATCAAAGTGATGACACAACTAAAAGATGCTGCGTTCACTGGATCTTTCACGGGAGACTGGGCATTTAAGACACACTTGCTTTTTCCAGTCCCCTTCCAACCTTTTAATCTGGAAAAGCAGCACCACACTCCTATCCTGCTACCACAAAGAGTTCTTACTGTCTTCTAAGCACTGGCTTTTCACTTGGATCTCCAGTTAATTATAAAAAAATGAAAACCTTAAATATTTATGAAATCCAGAAGCAGATTCCCAACCCTGTAGCATTCGTGCGAACGCTCCAGCTGCAACGGCAGCAATGGGCTTACCTTTGGTTGACAGCAGGGCAAGGAGAGACAGAAGTTGCCCAATTTTTGCTGAGGCAAAATGTATCCGTCAGAGTAGACTGAAATTGGACGGGGATCCCTCCACGCGAGCCAAGCAGGAGGGGAGAGAAGGTAGCAGCTGCTAGCCAGAGCTGGGGGCAGGGGTATCCCTGTCTTCACGTGCAATGAAGGGTTCTGCTCCCCTCACAGCAATCCCTGCACTTGGACCTTTAAAGCGTAGAACCAAAATGGGTCAAACTGCCTCTTCCATGGGCAATTTCCTGCAGGAGTATGCAGGTGGAACAGAGATCAGACCATGATCCCCACGCTCCTGGCAATGGCACCGGACTGCGCATCTGCAGATTCTCCCAAGCTGCAAGATCAGCATTTTAAGAAGTCTCTAGTTGATGTAATTTACCCTGCAATATTTATTCCCTTCTCCATGAAATAGTAAATTTCAAATGAAAGCATGCAGAGAATATGCAATTTATATATTTTAATCTACTTTCAGTATGTTATTGTAATGAAAATGTTTACAAATACCTAAGTTTCCTTGCAATCTGTACTAACTCCTTGGTACGTCTCTACATCTGCCCCCGCAGCAGACAAGATATTTAACTCAGGTTGCTGAAGAGAAGTGCTGGGTAATGTGTCTCCTCCAAATTTCTTTATGGTTTTTTAGTAATGAAAGTTCAACAATGTATGTCAGTTAAAAAAAAACAAACCAAGCTGTATTTCCTTAGTAATGCTGCTTGTCTCTTAATCACTGCAACACTGATAGGATTCGATAATAAACGGGTCAATAATCCTTAAAATCTGCTCTGCAGTTTAATCTTCTTAAAAACAGGGCTCTGTATAGAATAAGCCACACCAACCGCAGATGAACTCAAAAACATCAGGTGGCTGAAAGAGACCGCCCTGAGCGCTCATTTTTGCAGCTAGATGCTGTACTCTAGCATAACTATACTTAAACGCCGTGGTGCTTGGGGTGAAACCCGTCTCCTGCAGAGCCAACGGAAACCCTAGCACTTCACACACTCTATCCTGACACACAGCCGGCCAAGCGACTGCAGAGCAGTAACAGCGATTTTTCTTGTGACACAACCACAACCACCATGTTGCCATGGCAATGATTGAGCTCCATTGGCAATATTTCACTTACAATCCTCCAGCCATTTAAAGGTTGTTTTTTTTTTTTTTCCAAGAAATGGAATAAATGGTAGTGTGAGCCAAAAAACCCCAACAGGCTACTTTCTCTAGACATTTACTATTTTAAAATTAGAAAGCAATAATCTGCCATTTTTCATAGGTGCTATACTTGGATAAGCTTATCCATCGTGCCGTTCAACTGACCAGCCCTCTGGACTTTATTGTTAAATTTCACTTGAACCAAGATGCAGCTTTCAAAGAACATCTTCTCTATCGGCGGCGCCACGGTACTAACACGGTTTGCGATCTGCAAGGATCTCACAGCTCAGTTGTTCCTTTCTAAATTTACTTTGGGAACTATCAGTAGACAGTTTGAGGAGGCAGCAAGCAATGAAGTCAGAGGTGATCAGGCCAATTTCTTGGGGCATCCATGAAGTCCTCTTCTCACTGCCCTTGTTTTTCCTTCTCAGGGCCATGCAGGATGTTAGGCGAAGGATATGAAACCGTGTCCGAGTATCTCTGCTGCCATGGAGGACGTCAGAGAAAAGGGAGGAAAGCAGCTGCATGCATTGGTTTGTAAGTACTCAGCTTTGCAGGAGGTTTGTGTTCTTGAGAAATTGGGAAAGCCAGAGAGGAGCCCAACCCCAGAAGGATATTGCTGCAGCAGCCCAAAGGGAAGAGGGGTTTAAGCTGGAATTTGGCTCTGTTAGCTTATGTCCTGGGCAGCGCTGAAGAGGTGGCAGCCTAGCTGGCTCCCCCCTGTGTCAGCTGTGTGAATCCGATTTACACCTTTTCGGGTTTGATTGAGGCAAAACATGACATGCTCCTATTTCTGAGCAGTTTTTGCTGCCTTCTTCTCTAACAATGTTGGGGATAATCAGGTCAGTTTTACTCCTCTTGGCCATCACTGAAATGAATCATTTTTTTTTCGAAGTGGATGATCACTCTAATAGTTCCTACCTAATGTTGTTGCCACCTCCAAATCATGTCCTAATTAATGTGTTCCAGTAATATCATGGAAAAAAAATTGTGGATGGTCAATGATGTAGTGTCTGTTCCTGACCCCGGAAAACCTTATTCATTTAAGTAACTATTACTCATGAGAATTATTGCGCGAGCTTCTAGGAGGCTGATTTCAGCGGGACCATTCATGCAGGAGCAGCCTGCTCACTTAGTTCTCTACTAAATATGTTAAATCACTGCTATGCCTCTCCACAGATTTGGTTTTAAAACCACAGACAATAATACTTGCTTCTGTGAGCTCGAGATATTGAGAATTATCTACAACGTGGACCAGATCCAGAAAATCATATACCATAATTGCGCCCTTTCCCATCTCCTGAAAATGTGCTTTACATAGAGCTCTCCCGTCAAAAGCACAGAGCAGAGCAGCTGCTAGTCACCACAAGTCTGACACCGGTAGGTGTTTCAAAGCTTTTACAGGCAGGATCCAGCAATCTTTATCATTATGAATTCAGACTCCCGAGACACAAGCTAGAATAATTACTGTTACTAGCTTTGCTCCAAAGTGTCTTCTGCCCCACTTATTACAGCTCATTTGCCAGAAGTACTCCGCCGTTATTACCGTATCTACACGCTATTCATATATGAATTTCGCACACTGGGGTGAACGAGGAAGCTGCCGGGTCAGATACGTCACTGTGTTGGCAGGGTGTGGACGGCGATGCTTCAGCAGAACGCGATATTAAAAACGCAGCGCGCGAGCTGCCTTTCCTCGTGCTGCTGTGCCGCGGCCAGCCGCGGGGCCATTGCTCCCACGCCGCCCAGCCAGAAGCTCCCACCTTCACCTCAGAAGGCAAATTAGGGAAGCCCTCTGGACTTCTTGACCCAATCTCAGACTTCGTGTTCTGGCACCGCTTCCAGGCACAAAAGGCTTTCCTTTATAAATGTTTTTACATGGTCTTTTCAGAAGTAACAAAATGAAGGAGTTTATTCCTGCTGCCTTCCCATAAACAGCAACAGCGAAATAATGTTCTTAGGAATATCTAAGAAATCCTATTCAGTATATCAAGAATTCAAGAGAGACATACAGATTCATCCTAATAAATAAATATGACTGATCTTAATAAATACAGACTTGAATTTTCAGAAAGCAGGATTAAATTTCCTGCTCCGATACCTTTTCTGAACACCCTCTTTATGAAGAACACAGATACCCACGTTTAAGACTGAGAGATAAATTCATTCTCATGAAGAAAAAATGTGACTTCATGTTTGAAAGCTTAGCTAGCTACGAAGGAATAAATCAGCATTTTTCCCAAAGCATTCTGGTATCTGAAGACAGCCTCCTCTGACAGAAGTAGTGAAGATCAACCTCCTTGGCATTGTCCGATTTTCACCGCTGCCAACAGTTTCCCATTACCAGCCCTAAGACATTAAAAGACCATACTCAGTTTGGAAGAAAAATCAGAATCTTAATATCTATTTGTGTAACAAACAGATGAGTTTGCATTAACACGGCCTGTCTGTACACAATAAAGTTTTATACATTCCATTTGAAAAATGCAGTCGCTTCCCTATTCCGACGGCTAGCGGCACTCACAGTGAATCAGTCAATAAACCAGCAAGAGCGTTCTTTGGGTTTTAGCAGGATTAATCCAGCTATGTTAGCTAGAAAGATTTGTTAAAGAAACAAAGCCCTTAGTGCGACAGCTTATTTCATCTAAATGAAATGATGAATGAAACCTAAAATCCCCCATGGAAGACCAGGTCTTGAAGAGAAAAACATCTTGGCCTCAGTCTAACTGCAAGCTCTGCTCCTCTAAAACATCTACCTCTGAGGATCCATGTTACATTTACCCTGCAGCAAGCGAGGTCTGACTGTGGAAGAGTCAGGGTTTGAACCTGGGGCGCAGAACAGGCTGGGTATGAATAACAATACTTTTAGCGTTTCGATTGAGTTGCTGTCAGTTTTGAGTTAAGTGTTATCAGAAATTAAGCTTATGCCACTTCTCAGATATGGGATGCCAGGACTGTACCACTTTCAATCACCAGATCACTGATTTCCCCCCCATTTGCCACCGCCAGATGAGACGAGTCAAACAGCAGCGATGGCAGCTCCAGGAGTGGTAGCGGGAGGATTAGTAACTACCCCAGCGCTCTTCTGGGATGGTGACAGTCGTGGAGATTTACTCCATGCTTACCTGCAAGTTAATGAATGATTGGCTCAGGAGGTCTTTTAGTATCGTAAAAGATGAGAGTCCAACTCCCCACTCGCTCTAAATGGCTGACGTGCTGCTTGGAATGCCAGCAGGTGAGACTCTCGCCCTGTTATCTAAAGAAATAAAAGGCAACAAAAAAACCCTACATCTTAAAACAGACAATGTGCATTTTGTATCTAATTAGAATGTGTCACTCTTTACTAAAACTATTCATTTTACTTCATCCTATTAAAAAGTTATTTAATTAAAAGCTGGAGGCAATCAGAAAGACATTCTCCTAAATGATTTGAAGGGTGAAAAAAGCCCTTCAGCTAACGACACTCTTGTGAACCTTAGTTTTGGAAGTTCTGTTCCTATAATTACGTTCTATCTCGCGGTAAATTCAAAGGCAGATGATCTTATTTCTTCACTCTTTTGTGGGTGTTGAACAGTTTCTTAGGTAGATGAACACTGCTGTCGTTTCATTCTGGGGTTTGGGTGGGGGTCTGTGTCATAGGCGAGGTCTGCACATCACGTTACACTGTTGTTACCACATAATACAAGGAATGAGAGTCCTCCTTAGTTCTTTCAAAATTACTGGTTCAGACCCTCTCTCTTTTTATAATTAGACATCGCAGCACTTACGTTAACAACTTCTGGCTGAGAGATGCACCGTTGGGAAAACACCTGCATCTCAAGGCATCCGAGTGACTCAGCAAGGTGACTCAAAGAAAATAATTTGACTTGCTGGAGGAATTAGCACATACTGAAGCGGATGTCAGGAGCTTACAGAATGTCACCCCCAGCAGCTCAACAGCCAACACAGCTCACGTTTGGTCTTTGTGGTCAGAGTGACCCAACGAGAAACACTGCCTGCTTAGTGGGGTATCTTCTACTTAGGAACACTGAAATGCGGGCAATAAAGTAGCGAATTTTGGAACTTTTTGATAAATATGGTAAAAAACACAGCTTGGTATCAAATGCTTGTCCTAAAGACTTTATATAGGTCACCCTTTGCTCTCTGAAGAAGATTCAGGTTTCTGTTCTTCAGAATATTAACCTTATTGCCACCAACATTTGTACTAACTGCAAGTCAGTGGAAGTTCTTCCAGTAACTCCAGTCGTGTTAAATCAGTATCTTTTTTTTCAGGTTATTTCTCTTTTTCTCAGTGTATTTAGATTCTGCAACTTAGTCTAGTTCTGCTTTGTTCCGCCTCAAAGGGAAGACCAGAGATTGCTCTACCCCAGAACAGCCTACAGCTGCGGGTCGGCCATACTGCAGGGAATTCAGTGGAGGGACACAAAATCTACAGAAATATTGCATGGGATTTATAGTTCATTTAATTATCTTCATGGAATAACATTCTGCTTCCTCTGAAAAGTAGTTCCACTGGTTTCCTCTGCTACTGGAAGACAAGAAAGAGTAGCAACAGAGAAATGTGATGGCACAAGTTTTCAGTGTTTCCCCAGTGCATCAGAATTTGAGGTTATTTTCTTGTCAAGTTTAAAATTTATTATCACAAAGCAATTATTACAGTACATTAGTATTGTATTTCATTATATTTGAAGTGAAACTTAACACTGTGCTCTCAGAGGGGATAATCTTAAAAATAGGACAGAATATTTTAATGAAAGTATAAATAAATTACAGGTAAGGCCAATACCGAACTTTAGACTATGTTATCCTTCCCCTACATATATCAAGATTTCATACATGTGTGTGCACATATAAACACATGTACGTACATATATGATGTGCTGTACAATAACTTGGCTTTAGCCAGAAATGCAGTAACAGGAACTGCAGCACTCTGCAGCAACCGATCACTTATCTATCTTTAAACTTCTGCATTAGTCCCATTGCTCTTTCGGTTTGTTTGAATGCTGTCTACAGAAGCTTAAACACATAGAATCACAGAATCTTTAAGGTTGGAAAAGACCTCTAGGATCATCGAGTCCAACCGTCAGCCCAACAATACCACGTCTCCTAAACCAAGCCCTGAAATCTTAAGGTTTGGTAAGCCGAGGATAAATACTTTGCAACAGGTAGAGTGTGTCTCCCTGCCTTCTTAGTATGGTTACATACCTTGTTTATTTTATATTTTTATAATAAAAACATAATAATATTTTATATTAATCCCTCTTAATATACATAAAAATATTCTAGGCTATATATATATTCTTGGCATATAGCATTTCTGTGTCACAGTCTACTTTGAAATATCAAATCAGCATTTTTTAGCTATTTTTTCAGGGAGAAAAAAGGAAGGCATATGTAATCAACCTCTTTATTTTTTCCAATCCAAATACATATAATCCTGATTTTTAAAAAAAAAAAATCATACCGTGTATTTTAACAAAAATACGTCTTTTTACAAATACTTACCTAGTATTTTCAAATTGTGAGTTTAAATCTAGTAAGATCCTCACTCCTCAGTTATTATTATTAGTAGTACATGCTTAAATTTACACTCAATGAGTTTATTAGCGCCCATAGGATGACACACAGTGCCCGTCACTAAGCCCGTACGTAAGGGTCTCCAGGACCGGGGCTTTAAACTGCATCTCCTTAGAAGAGGGACCCCATTTTATTTTGGTTTAGGCCATATTTAGCAGGGATGTTATTTAAACTGGGGATGAACAGTCAGAGCTCAAACTTTGCTCAGGTTGGTACGTTCTTGGTGGAAAGGTGGGAGCTGATTGTGAAGAACTGCAGAGAGTGAATAACTGGCCAAAAATATCGCGGATTAAATTCAGTGCGGATATATAGGCAGTGATGCACATGGAGAAATCTAATTTCACAAATAAAACAAAGGTTCTGAGCTGCCTGTTACTATTCAAGGACAAGTGTCGGGTTATGATGAAACTAAATAGAATATCAGGAACCTCTGTGAAGGAACAGGGAACAAAACGGAAACCAATATTACTATTATCAACAAAACCAAGACAATTTGATATGAAACCATCTCTTTGCAAGAAATGAAGGATGGGAAACGCTTACAATGAAGCGAGACCGAAAAAGAAATGGCAACGGGCGTTTTCCGAAAATTTCTACAGAAAAATGAGTGTCACCAAAAAGGTGCCTAGGGAATGCCTGCTTACTACCCCTCCTGACAGCGAACTGAGGTGCCGCAGTGCAGCCAGGAGCAAGGCCACAGCCGGCAGCCGTGCTTCCCGCATCGCCCCGGAACCGTCTAGCGCAGTGCGTTGAGACGATGGAACCCCTCACGGATCCGAAGCCCTGGGGGTGTAAAATGCACCAAGCCATTAAATTCGGGAGCGTGGCTCACGAGGTACCTGGATCACCCGTGTGTGGGTGCCTGGAGAGCCCCCAGGTGAACGTCCTGTCCTCGCAGGGCTCCCCCGGCAGCACCAAACGCCGGTACTGCCTCGGCTTAGTACGCGCTTTTACGTGCTTACTGTATCAACTGGCATGCAGATGTACATGTAAGCTTATGTATCCAGCTTCTTCATCTCAGATCTAAAGCTTTTTGTACCACTATCTCCCCTTGAAAACGGTTACCAACACCCTTTGCATTTTTTCCTTCATTGACTGCCCCCAACTCACTCTGAAGCAACTCAAGTCGCTCTAGATACGCATTCAGTAGCCTTCAAATATTACACAGCAGAGTTTACTACTATTAATGCCTTTATAAATGGACAACCAAGAACCAAAAAGGTTGCCGGAGGGAATAATTCTATCAGCTCTTGCTGCGCACGGCAGCCAAGCCAAGGTAAAACCCCTCCCGCCGCCGTGCTGCCGCCTTCCCACCCGCTCTCTTCCAGCCCTGCCGCCTTTGTGCCGTTCAGCGCCGGCAGGACGGCCGCTTCCCCGCCGCTGCGAGGGGCCCTCCACCGCGCCCGGCGAGCGGCCTGGCCGCCGGGGACGGCGGCGGGGGAGGTGCCGGGGAAGCGCCTGAGGGAGCGCGCGGAGCCGCCGGACGGGACGAGCCGCCCTGAGGAGACCTGCGCGCTCCCGCCTCCGCCCGCCGCGGCTGCGCGTAGCGGGGCGGGGCAGCCGGAGCCGGAGCCGCCATGGCCAACATGGAGAGTATCCTCGGGGCGCGGGGCGGCGCGGAGCCCCCTCGGCGGTCGGTACCGCCGCCGTTCCCGGTCGCTGCTGGAGCACCGGGGCTGGCGGCCCTCACGGAGCGGGGGACGCGGCCGGGGCTGGGCTGGGCCTGGGGCAGGCGGCGCTGGGCCCGGCCTGGGCTCGGGGCGGGCCGGGCCGAGCCGGGGACCGGCGCTTCTGGGGCCGCTCCGGCCGCGGAGGAGCCCCCGGGGCGCGGGGGGAAGGCGGACGCGAGTCCCCTCCCTCACGGCGGCGGTCGGTGGGGCAGCGGGGCGGGAGGACGGGGGGGCTCGGCTCGCCTCGCCTCGGAGGGCCTTTTGCAGGAGGAGGAGGAGGAGGAGGAGGGTGCGTGGTGTTTGTGTGACACTGGCAGCAGCTGGGCTCTCTAACCGTGAGGACTGCCCTCCGTGCCGGGGTGGGGAAGGGCGTGGGAAGCCCAGTTTCCCTTCTCAAAGCAAGGCCAGCTAACCTTAGGAGGGGGAAGGCGCTGTCACCCCTGCCAGGGCTGCGGGGCCGAGGGGCAGCCGCTCCCTGGGGCAGAAAATGCGGTTTGCGGTGTAGAGTTGTGCAAGCCGTGCGTGAGGGCCGTGCGTCCCGCACTGTGCGCAGCCGGCGGGGATGCCGCGGGGCCGGCGCGCCAGCTCTCCCCCCAGGCGGCGACCACCCGAAAAAGCCTGCCGAGCTTCCAGGGGTTGGAAAGAAGGGAAAACCCTTACGGGCAAATTTCGACATCCTCGCGGTGCGAAACTACCATAACGCACAGGGGCAAACCCGCCCCAGATGTTGCCGAGGTGGAAGGGTGCTGGCAGCGCTCCGTTGCCGGTTGTGGCGGGGCCTGGCGGGCGCGCTGGGGGAGGCGGCTCTGAGTCACCCATCATGGGGCCGCTGGGTTTCGCTTGGGTTATGGCACATCGGCGTTTCAAGGGAGGAGCGAGCGTGTGCTCGTCGTGGGATGGAAGACCTGTGGAGGTGGCAGGGCGAGCTATTTTAGTGTCAAAGGTAAATGCCCCAGTGAGTAACTGAGGAAGTTATTTCAAAATAAACTGCTCTGAAACGCTGTTGCCATGTAATCGGTGTAAACAGGTGATGTCATGTTTCACCTGGTGGTTCTGGTCTCTGACCTGAAGTGTACTTGACTGAAAAACCTGAAGACGTTTTCCTGTGGCTCAGTGCAGTCCACATATTGCTGCAGAAAGGGATGGCGATCTCGGTTTTAAAGCAAAGAAATAAAAATGCAAGCAGCAATTTTAGCGTTACTGGGAGCTGCCGTAACAGATGCCCTAGCTGTACAGGCACAGCTGTTTCCTTTTTGTAGCCTGCTTGCGCTGTTTAGAGGATAATGTAACAAATATATTAACAAACTTCCTGATGCCTTCAGGTTGCTGTCAGAGCTCTAAGATGCATGGCTAGACTTTAAAGGGAAAAAATCCCATTTCTGGAATAATTTATATACCTGAAATATTAAAGAAACCTCAAATACCTCATAATGTTTAGCTTTATGTGCTTCTGCTTAACTGTTCAGCATCTTAGTACTTGCTGCATCTTCCTTTTGGGATATCAGAAGGTGGCATGGAAGAAGCCTATAAAGCTTTGTACTTCCATTTTGCTTGACAAAGACTGATATTATCTGAAAGCTTTCAGCAGCAGCATTTTAAGAGTATGGTTTTCTAATTGTTTTTACAGCACATACTTTATTCTCTGTCAGTAACGGTTTAATGCAATCATTCTAAGCCACTATGAAGGTTTGTTGTACTGTATCCTTAAAGCTTTCACTTTAAGCAGGACCTGAACTTTTTAAAAAGAAGAGTTTCTCTTGCCGAGTTAGGCATTCTTTCCCCAAAGTCAGATGACAGAGCTGTCGGGGACCCAGCACCACTCACATGACCCAGGACTGGGAGGCTGCTCTGTAAAGGAGCTGCAGGAGCAGTTTAAACCCCAGGTCATGCTGTGGCTTGAGAGGGCAGCCCTGCCTCCTGGTCTGTGCCTGGGCACGGACAGCCGAGCCCATTTGCTGTTACACTCTTAATTTGTCTGTTGTTCCTCAGTGGCGTGCTTTTTTCCAGACGGGGAGGTTCTGGGCAGGCCAGTAAACCGCACTTCCATTTCACTGAGAGTCAAGGGCTCTGGGTGCGTGAGTGCAAGTAGCTGGCAGAGTCAGGCTTTCAATTCCTCTTCAGGGAGGGTTGGTTTGTTGTATTTATCGGCCTGGGTTTGATGTTAAATGGAGCCAGTTTGGCATCTGAACTTATTTTTTACAGCCTTACGTTTTAGAATCCAGATGATAAGCGGCATTATGCTTGTAAAGCAGCTTGGTAGGTCTCCTTATTGTGTGAATTTCAAGGGCTTACATAAAAAACATTTTTATGTTATATTACATTATATATTGTGTATATTTGTACAATATTAAAACATCCAAGTTTTAATATCACTAACGGGGAAACACAGTATACACCAGGTTTGGTAGCACTTCAAACAGGAGAGCAGAATACTGTCATGAAAGGATTGATCCTGCCCTTGAACCCTTAACTTGCGCTGCAGAACACCTGTTTAATTTGAAGTTTGCTGCAAAGGAACTCAACAGGAACTCAAAAAAATGTGACAAAGAAGAAAAGGCTGAGAAAGCTAAAATTAAGAAGGTAAGCGGTGGGTCTGAAACAGGCTCTTTAGATCTGTCGTTTACCTATTATAGCAGGAAAAATATTTGGTATTTTTACTGTTTCTCTGGTATACATGATGGTAATACTGCGTTAGATGCCTGTGATTTAAAATTTGTAACTCTTCCCATACTTATTGATAAATGTGAGGATACTTTCCTATGGATCCTGCTGTACGGCTTGTGGCATTCGCTTCCTGAGAAAATTGTCTTGTGTTTTGTTAGAGACTGCTGTTCTCAAAGTTAAAAATACTTAATCATAATGCTTATCATCTTGTATTAAAAGGCTTATGAAAATGAACTTTACTACTTCAAGGACTCAAAAAAGAGAGAGACTGAATTTATTTGTCTGTATTTTTGTCCACGAAATACAACCATACCAACCATATCTGTGTTTGGGTCTTGATACCGTAAACATTTTTAGGAATGAGAAAACTACATTTCTGTAGCTCTGTAAAACCTCCTACTTGAAGGGCATGCTAGATACCTTCCCTGGAAAGAAGTTAGGAGTTCACATCCTGAAGTGTGAGAAATACTGGGGGAGGAAGGAGGGTTTCTCTTAATAGAAAAGATATTGTGATGAATTGATGCTTATTTCAGAAATGAAATAGGCTATTCAGGAATCATGTTTACAAGAGTAGCAAAGGTTAAAATGCTTTTCTTTTTTTCTCCCCCCTTTTTTCAACAGGCAATTCAGAAGGGTAACATGGAAGTTGCACGAATACACGCAGAAAACGCAATCCGCCAGAAGAATCAAGCCATCAATTTCTTGCGCATGAGTGCCAGGGTAGATGCTGTAGCAGCAAGAGTTCAGACTGCAGTGACAATGGGCAAGGTAAGTCTGTTTTCACAAATCTGTTGCCAGGGTGAGATCTCTGATCTTCTTAGAAGTGACCTAATTCTATCTCTAATGAGCTGAAAAGTTTCAGTTTTAATTTCAGATGTAGCCAATAGTAAATCAGGTACTGGAATCCCCCTGGCAGCTGCTCTTTAGCAGTGGATTGCTGCCCCTTATGTTTTGTGGCTGGTAGCTTCTGTCAGCTGGCACTATTCATGCTCCTAAGGATGCAGCATGGTGTGCTGGTTATGCTGTTCGGATCACTTTGCAAAGATATCGCTCCACTTCCAAATACATTAAGTCATGATGTAGGACGTGTGATTCCAGAAATCTGTTTTAGCTCTGCTGTGCTGCTCTTCAGCCAGAGAGTTTATTCTGCCATGTGATCTGTATACCAAATATATCCCTTAACGTGTGACAGGTCTCAAGACCCAGAAAAGTTAATGCCACATACACTTCAGTTTTTAGTGAATTTGCTCTCAGAGTGCATGTTTCAAGTGGTTGAGTTAATGTACAGAATTTGGAACGGTGGGAGCTGTAAAAAAAAAAAGTGGTGCTCTAGATGGCTATAGCATGAGCACTGCTGTTTGATACTGTAGAAACTCTGGCTAGAGGTGGGAGAGCTTGGAAAGAAACTGCTCTTTTTTCTTTCTCTGTCAGGTAACGAAGTCGATGGCAGGGGTAGTGAAGTCTATGGATGCCACGCTGAAGAGCATGAACTTGGAAAAGGTGAATAGACTTAATTTTTTCTTGGAGGTGCACATCGAAAGCAGAAAGGGCAACGGACACACATTTTGAGAGGGAAATTCCAGTCAAGAGCAAAGGTTTTGCAGCGAGGTTGCCCAACATGGTTGTGAAGTCCTCACAAAGGGAGATGCTCAGAACTTGACTGGACAGGGCCCTGACCAACCTGCGTGAACTGCAGTGTTAGATCAACTTCAACGTTCTGGTCTCCAGAAGCTGCTTCTTGCAGCCTTCATCGTGGTGTGATTGTGGTTTTGCCAGTTCAGATACTTTTCTCTTCCGTTATCTGCGGGTCATTGATTTGGTTCATATTTTTAATAGATATCTGCACTAATGGACAAATTTGAGCATCAGTTTGAAACGCTAGATGTTCAGACACAACAGATGGAAGACACAATGAGCAACACTACTACGCTAACAACGCCACAAGTAAGAATAGTAATTTTTTTTAAAAAAAGGTTATCTTAAATTACATGTCTAAACTGCATGGAAATGTCTGATTCTCTTCTTTCTGCCTACTTTGAGACATTGCAGCAACTTTCCTCTTTTGCGTTGTGCTTCTTTGTGATGAGGAGACTTTCAAATTATAGTCACAAGTACAGAGGAGCACATAGATGTATTTTAGTCTGTTTCACTGTTCTATAGCAGGCTTTATTTCATATTGTGTCTTGAAAACTTTAACCTTCCTGCTGAATAAGCAGCTTTTTGATGAGGAGTTAATGACCTTCTGAACCAGACAACACTGCAGCATTGATTATCAAAGCAAAATATGCTGTAAGAAAATCAATAATTCCAACTCAGTGATAGTAATAAAATTCCATTAGTCACCACTAAGTAGTAGTATGTGCAATGGAAAGGCTGTAATTACCTGCTTTCAATTTATGGACACGTGTTTACTAAAATAAATTCTTAAACAATGCTTTATATAATTAAGAATTCCTAGCACCCATCCCCTTGCGCTATTCGACAAGGGGCTAAACATGCTGTTCCAACAGAAGTGCTCTCAGAGAGAAATTTACTGGAGGTAGGGCTTCGTAAATAAGCAAACCAAAACCCAAATACAGTAAACCGAATCTAATGGAGATGGGCTTTTCCCATGTTGTGCAAAGCAGTAGCTAATAATCAGCAGTTGATAACACTTAAAATATTCAAGCATATGTTGGGGTTTTTTTAGAGAAGTTTAATTCTGTAGAAGCGTTACTTCAGAAGCTTGAGTTCAGTGACTGGGAGTTTAACAGGCTGAGCACCTCTGCTCATTATTTTTGAGTTCCTACAGGGCCCTCTGGTGGTTAAGCACAAAAATGGTCTGTGAAAGACATTTACCTTTAGGTCAGTTTTGTTAACATAATTTCTGTTCTCTCAAGATTTAATGGAAGAGCTTGTCATCACCTACAATATGCAGCAATCAATTTTATTTTCTTTACCCTAGAACCAAGTGGATATGCTTCTACAGGAAATGGCAGATGAAGCAGGGTAGGTAAAATTTTGACTATTCCTTGAATAAATCTTGGCTCCATCAACCCTTCGGGGTTAACTTGAAGGTCAGATGTCCTTGTTTTACGTGTCTGTCTCTTGGAATCAGAGAATAATCAGTGTTTTCCTTTCACCTCTGGGAGTCATTCTCATAATAGTTTAGTTGCCAGTATTTCGTTCAGTTTTCACTCAAAGCTACTGTGGATGTCAGGATGCAGGGGTGGTTGTGCAGAAGCCTAAAATCATATGTCACTTGTCATGTCAGGGTAGCGTGTTATTATTTACTTGGACTAGCTTTAGCGTTAGAAGTCCTTGCCATGTTTCTCCACGCTTTTCCTTGTTTTTTTCCCCTTTAGCACATTAAAATTTCCTGTAGTTCTGCTCTTACACGCTAGACATTGCAAAGTAGGCCATCATGATATATTCAAGCCTTTGGGGTATTGGGTTTCAGTATTGGGGTACTGAAATATTTCAGAGAATTTTACTTGCTTTCTTGGTGACGCCTATGTTGGAAGTGTCGCTCTGTTGGCTCAGGGATAAATACTTTCGACAAATTTTTAGTAAAAATTGTTTTATGAGTGAACTTTTTGCCATTCATACGCATGCCATGTCTGAGATACCTCTGTGAAACAGAAATCTTGCTCGCTTCTGCTTAAGCAGGATTTATTTAGCTATTGCTAGTTATAATATCTGACTTGTCGTCTTGGTAATGAGTCAAATTTACTGATGAAGTCGCCTAATTAGCTGCAGAGTAGCATCCGTGGGATGCCAGTTGCTCTGCTTGCCAATTATTGTGCTTCTTCCTTTCGCTATATATGCCTGACTGGTTTTTTATGTTTTGTTTTCTCCTATTAGTCTTGATCTGAACATGGAACTACCTCAAGGACAGACAGGTTCTGTTGGTACAAGCGTTGCCTCAGCAGAACAGGTAAACAGAATCAGCTGAAATCAACGTTTCTAGAGAAATGTGATGCGCGAATTAATGCTTCACTCGGTCAAAACAGGCTTGCTAAGTTGTAATTAAGATTTTAGCTGTCAAAAAGAAATAGTGTGTTGTTAAAATGGTCTTGCAATCAAAATAAAAAACAAAAAAACCCATTATGTGCTTAGTAAATCCAGAAAGTTTAGAGTCTAGTTTCACCTGTATTTTTGCATAGTTATTTCATAGAGTTCCAAGCAGTTGGCTCTCCTGCCTACTCCAAATTTCATGAATCCAGCCATCTCCCATAGCATACACGAGGTCTTCGGGTTTTTTCCCTTTAATGTGTGAAAGGTCTGATGGGACTAGTGCAAAGGATTCCGCATTTGCTCTAGATGGATAGCTTAGCATTTCTTTTGCATGGACAGGTCCCAGTGTCAAGGTCGCACCGATCTTTTGGTGATCGTTTTCCCATTCTAGGGGAATATATCTGAGGGAATGGCAAGAGAACGGTTTATTTCTGTCACCCCGTCTTTGTGGAGAAGGCTGTAGGGAGCCTCATCTTAACTGAACAATGTTTGGGAAGCCCCAACTATTCCACATTCTTGGAAAAGTTCAGTTTCACCTTGTACCAGGCCTCTGAAACAAACAGACCTGCTGCTGTCTTGCTGTAGCAGTTCAGCTGGGTACCAGCCTTGGGCGGTCAGGGCTGCATCCAGTTAAGGACGCAGTTTGGTAAGAGCCGATTTACACTTGCAAAGATGACACGTGAAAACCCCACAGCCCCAGACCAACCCTATCTCTACTTGCTGTGTTCTGAAACTCCTTCCTAGGGGCCCACTGCTGGAGGTAAGGTAGCTGCACGGACCTCTGGTCTTGCCTGCTACAGTCATTCCTGAGCTCCTAAGCAAGTCTTGTTAGGACTCGTACATGAGATAATTTCATATCATCTGGACATGAGATTGCTTGACAGTTGCATAACTTTGCAAAAATTGATTTTCGTATTGCTAATAGCTCGTTTCTTTGTGTTTTACAATTCTGCAGGATGAGCTGTCACAGCGACTGGCCCGCCTACGTGATCAAGTTTAAGTTAAACAAAGCTGCAGTTCTTTGTACATGCTTTCAAAATGCCCTTTCTGTAACTAACCCTTCACTACACTAGAAAGGTGTATCCAGTATGGCTTAGGTGTTTGAATATTTGTAATACAGGAGACTTCACTCCTAGCTTGCTGCTCTTTCTAAATACATGAAGTAACCCAGAAGTATCAGCTCTCTAATGTCCTTTTCTGTACATTTTGAAGTTGATATATTTTCTGCAAGCTTTTTTCACAAAATCAAGTTGATCATCTAAGTCAGCTAGTAATGTTGGTACATTCTAGCTAGAAGAAAAGCAGAACGTCACTGATACATATTTTAAATTATGAAGTGATTATTTTTTTTTTAATTATGAGACCTGTTTATGGTTGAAGAACTGATGTATTCAGTTCAGGTGACTGTTGCAGGTAACTTCCTTTAGCAGCCAAACTCCTGGGACACGCAACGGTGGACTGTATGGATTTCTTGGAGAATACGCTTGTTAAAACCAATAAGTGGACTTCAGTCTGGGTTTTTTAGTCTTCTAAAGCTGAATGGCAGTTGTGCTGAAATGAGTTGTTCAGTTAAAAAATAAGTTACCAAAAGCTGTTTTCATATAATTGGGAACTTGTACAGCGTCATCACTGTAGTACAGGAGGAATAAAATCTATTTTTCAACTCTTGTCAGTTCTGTTGGATGTTGCAGCTTGCTTGTCGTTCAATGGCAGGTGCTGTAGCTTCTCCATTTTGCTTTCTTCTCCCTGTCTTGGGGTGCAGCCAGTTACCCCACTCGCCTCTATTCCTACCAGGGCAGCATCTAGTTCCTGTTAACAGGGAACTCACCCTGTCGATCTTTGTTTCTTTTTTTTTTTAGGTTCAGGCTGAGAAGTAACTGAAGCCTACTTTTCTGCATTCCTTCTTACCCTGTCTTTGCTTGTAATCTAGTCCCTTTTCTGTACATAAGGGCAAGTCTTGGGATCATATTCCATACTTCAGTGTTCTTCCATATATGAAAAACACCGAAGTGCTCTTCCTCAGGTTCAAATCTTCACAGTCCTCCTCCATGAGTCCAGGTCCTGACCCTGTCTTCTCTAACTGGGGCACTCCCTTAGATCCGCTTTTCCTCCTCCACCGCCCAACAGGTGAGTAGCAGACGAGTAGAACAGCCCAGCTCGGTCAAAGGGGGCAGGCTCTACCTCAGTTGTGTTGGATTAAGAACAGCTACTTTATTTTGTAAGGTGTGATGTGGCTCTCTGCAGATAAAATGATCTGTAATATTGCAGTCGTAAGGAGAAGCTTGTTTGGTTTGGTGATCCCTTTGACGCCTTTATATTTCTGCACAGTAAGAGAGAGTGCTGACTGCTCTCAGTAGCTTCACACTCTGGCTGCAGTCATGGTAGAAATTTGCAGCTGAGGCTACTTGTGTTGGTCTAAACAGTGATGTTAAAATTCTCTTTCTGACTTTTGGGGCTTGTTTTTTGTTTTATCTTTGCAGGGCTGAGGGAAGGTGTCAAGCAGTAGCCTTAGACATAGTTCTTAATTCGCTGGGGTTCAGGATCGTATGGGTTTTCCAGCGTTGGGGAAATATTTAAAAAAAAACAACCCAACCCTTCTCTTTTAGTCAAATTTTCAGTAAAAACATGCAAAAAATGGAGAAACCTTTCAGCGCTGTTTCAAATTATTTTGAATGTGTTATTGAAATCGCTCTGAATGTTTAGCAGGATGTTGGGTACTGAAGTATTCAAGGCTACTGTTAAAATAAGATATGGAAAATAAGACAGACAAAACAACCTAAACTGTGGAATCGGGTATCTCAACACTGGCAGCCTAAACTAAAATGATTTTTTAAAAATGTGGTTTTCTCACTTGTTTACATTTAATTTCAGTGCAGCTTTTAAACATCTTGAACGCTCCTCCTGAAAATAGGAGAAATTGAAAGGTGTTTAAAAACCGTGTACTTGCATCTCTAGTCTTGGTACAATCCTTTCAAATTATTACCAAGACATCTTAGGAAAGAGGCTATATACTTTTTTTTTTTCCCCCTAGCTCCTTCTGAACAATATAACGAAAACATGATGGTAAATCTATGCAACCAGGTTAGCCACGACCGTGGTAACCGCTTGTGTGCGTGCCTTTGCCTTGCTGAACTTACTGCATGGTTTGGATATTCGGTCACTTATCTCACGATAGGGCTGGAATCCTACTCCTGTGAAATAGATCCACACGTGAGTTTACGTCGTGGTTGCTGGGTGGTGGAGCTGTACCGTGAAGTACGGAGGTTTTCAGTGTTTGATACTAGACAACTTCAGCTAGCTTGTCTGGCTTACTTTAATGTGGAAGACTGTGCTGCTTTTAGACTGTTCCTGGCCATTCTGAAACGCTTTGAGGGGGCAGACGGCAATTCTGAGGTCCCATGTGTTTGATTTTCTGGGTGTGTTTTCTTGCCGTGAGCCTTGGGGCTTTGGAGGAATTTAAAAACAAAAGGAGATGAGACCAACTAGATAGCTGCAATGATAAATAAGCTTATCTTACTGGCTACACACAGCCTGCTTCATAGTTTTGAGCTTATCCCAGGCTTGCTAACTCCAGTGTTGGGACAGATTTCCAGTATAGTTCTTTTTAAAGGGATAAACAAGTAAACATAAAGGCTTGACTGTCGTAATTAACGTCACCTCTGCGGCACTGTGATGCAAAGAGGTCGGCAGGCTTAGCTGACTTGGGGAAGAAATAAGTGTTTGAAACAATGGGGTTTTGCCCTGCTGGCTTCACCCTGAGAATTGCTGCGTATTTCAGCAGGGTCGGGGTTCCGTATCGGTTACTTCTGTGTAGGGATCTCCTGCCCTCTCCTGGGGAAGACGATTTCTTGTCTCTTCAGAAGCACTTGTGTGTGAGAGCTGGCATTCAGAGAGTTTTAAGAGTTATATTTTGAATGTGTATATTTTTTCTCAAGTCTTTTGGAAATGCTTAAAACTGGAAGTTACTCTCAGAGCAGTATTTGAGTTTCATATCCTTCCTCTATTCAGGATCTTCTCAAAATAGTTGCTCTTTTCTGAACAACTGTGGCTCCTCACTCCTACCTTGCTAGTGTTTCTTCTAAGTCAACTGTATGTGTTTGTAGAAGTTCATTTCGTGTTATATAAATTGTACGTGCTTTTATGTACCTATTACCAGATCATATTTCAGTATTTATTCTTATGAACAGACACACCTAAAGTCAAACATTGCTTGAAATGTTGCAAGATGGTTTCCCTCGACTTTTTGGTTTTTTCCCTTGGTTACTAAAATTGCAAGTGTGTGGTAGCATTAGCCTTCATTCATTTGAATTCCAAAACTGAAAGCCGTGAAGAGCTTCAGATGAAAGGAGAGGGAAGGAAAGGAAGAACAAGAACTTGAACTTTCTTGATTGCGGTGAGATAAAACGATCAAGTTGCCTTTGTGGAGATCCTCAGAGCCAAAACATAGTGGAATTTTGTCAAATACAATCAGCAACTGTATACAGAAATTCTGAAGCTGGTGACATGTATGGAGAAGAGAATTTTTGTAGCTCTGGTAGAGTTCACTTTGAAAACTGCTTTACGTGTATGGGACAATTTGTAAATGTAACTGCAAGTGGTAAATAAACTGTACAGACAACTGATTTCAGATGTGTTCCCCGGTTATATGGCTGTTTGCTGGCGGGGCCCGGGCCACGGATAAAAAAGCAGATGTCATAATGTCGTCGGTGTTTTCCTGTGAGAAGATAATCAGAAAATTACTTTCTTCTTATTTTGTCTCCATAAAGATTTAAAGTGGGTACTACTGAGAAAGATTTAGGACGAGAATTTAGGGAGTAATTAAGTATAACAAGAGAAAATCTATTTAAAAATCTTTTTTTTTTTTGAATGTTTAGTCTGGTCTGGAGTGTATCCCTCATGCTTAAACACCTGAGAGGGCTTTCTGCCCGTACCGTATATAACAAGGGGTCACGTGGAAAACTGGCAGGTGATGGTGTGGCTTTGAGTTTGTCCTCCCAGAGCTAAAAACCTTCCCTTTCTAGTTTCCACTTCCATCGTTGTTTGGGAACCAGCAGAGGGAGCCTCAGGCTTCGGTTTTGAATAGGCCCTACATAAATCTTTATTTAAATTCTTAAAACAAAGGACTTTCAGAGTCATCTCGAGCTGGTTTAAGGGACTGTCTCTCCTCTGGAACCTCTGTTTCAGGGCACGATCGAAGCCGGGTAGGGCGTGCCTGCGTAGGGGCTTTGATCCTTGCCTAAAAGCCTCTGTTGTGCAAAATACAACTTGGAGACACGTTGCCCAGGGCCGTCCGCCGATTTGCGCCAACATCTCGCCATCCTCGCTAAAAGCACTTCACAACTTTTCTTTGCTGTCTTTAGGTGTTAATTTGGGACCTGGAGATCTACGGCTAGGAGTGCGGTAGTGAAAAACTTTGCGCCTAAAAATTATAAATCGTTCAATTTTTAGTGAAGTCCTCTTGGGTTTCTTTAGCGGTTGTGTCTGGTTTGTTGGGCTTTTTTGTCCTGTGAGGATAATTCTCTTTTATACAGAAGGAAACACACACTGCTGCTGATGGAAAATGTATTTTAATAGAAAATGTCATTTCTTGTCAGAGGTGTTGCTCACGTTGAGATTTGATTTGATGAAGTGTTTCCTTGGGTTTCAGGATTTTTTCTGTCCGTACAGCGCAGTGCATTTCTGGGCTTTAACGTCGGCATTCATCCGTTGCGAAGGCCTGGTTGGAGCTGACGGCAACTCGCTGCTCAGTGATCTCCCTTTTTTGGTGTGGGTTTTTTTTTTTTTTGTCAAACAATATTTTTCCAATGAAATCCCGAGAAGGGTCAGTGGCCTTACTTGTATCGGAAGCAGCTCTCCTCATTACCATTCAAATAAAGGAAAAGAGCGATGCGAACAATCTGTAACTAATTTCAAGTGCCAGTTGAACCTTTTTACCTTGGAAGAAGATGCAGTAAGTGAGTCTTACAGGCTCTCGCTTGACCTTTGCTACTCTTTATTAAGAAAGTCATGCTGAATCAGCTGTGATATGCAGTCAGGGTAGAAAATCAATGGGCCGTAGGATCCCACCTCTTCCCAGTTCTTTGGAAAGTTTTCCAGTGTCTTCCAGTGGTGCCGGTTGCCACGAGAAGCAGCCGGAACCGGACCATCTCGCAGCAGAACGGCTGCTTTCAAGCTCCTATCTAGAGACGGGTGATTTCAGAGGATAAAAGTACTTAAGTATCACATATTTCTAATCCACGCGATGGTTGACTGCTGCGACGACCTGGGCATTGCTTAGGATATTCTAGACTTGTCAACTCCGAGTGGAACAGTCTTTTTGCAAAAGTGTAAAGCAACAAATGTTACCTACCAACAAATATACGTATTTGAGAAGATAGCAGTCAGCTTAATATAATTTCCCTACTATCTGATTCATAATTCTTTATTACAATCAATTTCTGTCAAAATGAGCTGTCAGGGATAGTAAAACATCTCCAAACTTCATTTGAAGACACTATATGTATATTTTTAACTCTTTTTTTCAAAGATCAATTTAATGTGATCCTGGGGTCTTTATACAGGATATTTCACTTTGTTCTTATCGCAGTCAGGGCTTTGTTTCTTGTCTCTTGCTGCAAAACAGGTTAATATTGGAACCGTTAAGCTCTGTAACTGTTGCTTGTGATTCTTCAGTTCCAGGTACCAGACTGAAGCCCCAACCTTTGACTTGACACGCGTAGGAGAAGCAGGCAGCCCCGTTCAGTGTTGTAAATTAGTTCCAGTCTCCAAAAGACTGCTGTAACTAATTGATATGACCTGGAAGTGGATAAAGTCCATAACAGTAAGATCAACTTTTCCTCTAGTAATTTGACAGAATCTTTTTTTAAAGTCCCACGTAGGCTACATACCCCATTTGTTCTTTTGTGATGGGCGTCATTTCCGCATTGAAGTGATGATGATTTTCCAGATTTTTGCTGATTTGTATAGCAGGTGCCTGAATTTATTAATGCCAGGAGAAGGGAGAGATTCAACAGCAGCAAAAAAAAAAAAAATAGGTCTCCTGGCAGCAACCATATATCAAAGTCGTTGCTTATCCAGTTTCGTTGCCGTAAGTATTTGACCATTGCTTAAAAACTGGGCGTCTTTGTATAAAATGTATGCTTTTAACGCCGCCTTCTGCAGAGGTAATCCTAGTTGTAAAGACAGCAGAAGTATCAGTGTGTGTTAGTGGTGATCATTCCGTTCAACTGCTTTTCATCCAAACATTTAAAAAGTACACTGTATGATAAAGATTAATACTTACCAAACCCCCGTGTTGCATGTTTAAAGCGGCAAATACAGAATATCCCGGGTTCTCTTTCAAATGTAATGCTTTTGTTGCAGTTTTACAACTTCAATTAGCCTGTGGTTAGAGTATTCGCTAGACCAGGTGTTCCCAAGCTCTTCATAAAGGTTTATGGTGAGGTTTGGGAAATCTGGATGTTTTCTCAGGATACTGTTTACCAAACCACATGAGTATTCCTCCTCCTGCTTATAAAAGACGTGCAGGAAGACGGGTGGTTTGCGGAGTCGCTGGATCTCATTTATTTTCTACAACCACACGGAAATCTGAAAATTTCAGTGTTCGTGTGGGGTTGGACTCTTGCAGAGTAAGTTGATGAAATGGGCCCTGTGCGATGGTAGCTGTTAGAAACTCTGCATTGTAGTGCCTAGTTAATTTTATAAGAACAGTTTTAGGCAGTCACTGTAGGTAAATACATGCCGCTTTCTGCACGGGCAGTGATTTGGGGAGTTTCTTTGTGCACCTCTTCTCCCAGCCTGCAACCCCCCATCTCCCATCCCCGTGACCAACAAGTCTGTTGGGCTCCGCAGTCATCTCACAGCGAACAAAACCTCACCAGCAGTGGCTCAGGAGGGCCCAGTCTCCTATTTGTTTGTGCTCTAGTGGGATGTGAACCTTGGTCTTCGAGGGTGAAAGGTTGAGGGATGCGTGTCTTGTTTACCTGTGCTTTCCAGATAATGTTTTCCTTTAATCTATTAAGCAGACACACCATTTCGTCCCTTGGTGTACAATGGGATCACTGACGATGTGCTTAATTACTACCAAACCGCGTGTGAGTGACTGATGCCAGCAGACAAAGAAGAGTCAAAGCCCGCTTGTCAGCCTGGAGGAATTCAGCCCGGCTTCCCCCACCTCCCACGTTTAATAGAAACATCTTTCCACAGGAGCGCTGCATTGTCTGCTGGATTTATACCCAGCTTCAGCGCTGGGATGAGGTCGGATTGGATGGCTTTCATACGAACTTTGATGGCTAAGGGGAAACTAGGCAAGTAGGAATGAGGAGATTCCAAGCTATCAATGGATTTGAAAACCCAAATATGATTCTTTTGAAAGTTATTTAAAAGAACCTCCAAACCCCTATAGATGCATGGAATTAATTCAACCGTTGTAGCCACTTCTGCCTTTCAACGCTTTCGAGGCTTTTTTTTCCTTACTGAAGAATTTAGACATTTGCATGTCGTTGCGTACCAAAGAAGGCATTTGGACTTAATTTTTGGCACTGCTGCAAAACTGTTGTATACATTAATCAGCCAAGGTATATGGCTTGGTCACATGCTGCGCGGGGGCTGGTTCACAGACACAATAGGATGGAGAAGATACAGCAACACAGCTGCGAAACATATTTACCACCGAATAGTTAGTCACACTTCTGGAGTTTTAATTGAATTACCTTTGACAGTGAACAGCAAACCTGGTGGGTGATCTACTAAATTTAACTGATGAATGGGCTCCCTAAAATCAATTAGCATCTAGGGCTGTGAGCATGAACACATCCTGTCGCTCTGCAGGGACCGGAGCGGGATCGGAATGACAGCAGCAAATGTGAGACAAAGTGAAAGCATGCATCTCCTGCCGCTGCTGACCTCTGCTACCCACATGAAAGAAAAACAGGAGTCTAACAGGAGCTGAAAGAATCTGACAGTAAATCATTTAAGCAGGACTGATATAGGATGCTTCTAAACTGCTTGATTAATGCTGGGCAGTATATTAAAAGCAAGACGCAGCGGAGCAAGAAGGCTGCTGCCGAGTACCAGCTCTGCATCGATGCACCAAGCTGTAAGAAATACCATCTGGTTGCTCTGCTATTTTTCAGATGTTCAAGGTAGCGGGTAGCCAAAAGGAGTTCACTCTCTTCTGTTCTTTTGCTGCAGTGAGAGGGTCCTGTCTGTAGCCACAGAGAAGCCCTCGGTCTTTTGGATAGTTGTTTATTATCTGAATAATCAACCGATGGCAAAACGCAGGCTGGAGGTTCCTCTGACCTTTGCCTCGTCGCAACCCGACTCCGTGCACCGTTCAGCTAGAGCATGTAATGAGGTACAGATGCGACAGATAGGATAATGAAATACACACAAATATCTGAGGGACTCTCAGGTTGTGACAAACTGATGAAGGCAGAAAACTCTTGATTGGGGCTGCTATCTTTGGGTTTGGGGTGGGTGGAAAGAGGGGAGGAAGCGGAGCAAACAGCGCATTAGCTTGCCTTTCTTTCCCCCTGGTTTGCCGGACAACCAGGGAAGCGCTTCCTCAGGAGTAAATCTGTGCAAAAGCTTGGTTTATTTGCTTTGAATATTGACTTAAGTGAAGACTCCGTTTGGACTATACCACATGTGGGGTTTTTTTATTTTTTATTGCTGAAGTGAAAAGAAAATGTGTTGAGTTCGACAGCGCCCATACTGAAACCTGTCCAACAGCCCTTGCAGGCACTGGTGTGGGCGACTGGGATTCAAAACCCCGCATTCCCCAGGGCTTCCGCCCCGTATCCACCTTCCCAGGCTCGTGCCCTGGGTACCACCTTGCAGGATGTTCTGAAATCAATGTAGGGGCACAGTGGGCCTTTCCTTTCCTTGCCTTCATGAGTGGATGGCATGGAGATAATTATTTTTAAGCAAGATGGTATTAAATAGTACTTTTTAAGGGAAGATTCTCTAGGGAGCTCTGCCGAAGGGCTCTGCGGTGAGCGTGGCGCTCGTACTGGTGGCGGTGACTCCATGCAGCTGTTGCAGGTAAGTAGGAGCGCTCAGCTGGTGCTGTGTCCTCAGCCAAATCTTCATCTACTCGCCCCGCATTTCCCATCGGAGCTGGGAGCCTGCCTAGTGTTGTTAGCTTTTTGCAGAGTTAAAGTCATCCCTTCCCACAAGGTAGACGTTGCCTTGCAGCACCGACATGTTGCTTGGGAAAGGACAAAGCCAACAGGTCTTGCTTGGCGCTTGCCAAGAGAGACCGTGGCTGTGCCGTCGGGAGGACGCAATTTTGGCTGAAGGTGGTCTCGGGCAGTCCCAGGTCTGCAGGGTCAGCCATACATCTCACCTGTGACTGCAATTCCAAGCAGCCTCAGCCTGGTCTTAATGCAGGTTGGATCGAAGCCAGCTGGAGGGCTCCCGTCAGCTCCTAACAGCCAAAAGCTCACCTAAACCCCTGGAGCTGTGCAGCAAGAAGGGGCAGCACCATTGCCACGGTGAATGAATGAGGGCATGGCCACCACGCTGACCTTGTGCAGAGAAATAACTCCCAGCCGAGAAGCTCGGGTGGGAAGTGATCGATCTTCACCTCACATGGAGGCTCCTGGTCTCACGAGAGACGCTTGACCACAGTATCCCTCAGCTATGGGTGCCTTCTGAGTCCCCACAGCTGAGCTGAAGATCTCTCGTGAGACTTGGCACATCGAACATCTGGCTGTAGTGCTGTGAGAAGAGCGTGGTGTTTGGGCCAGACTTGGAAAATCCCAGAGGAGGTGGGATGAGCACCATGGCACTGCTCAGCTGCAAGTCAGGGAGAAAGGCCAGGCTGACTCCAAGTGTTTCATGACTGCTTTGCAAATGTGACATCTTTCTTTTTGCTCTAAAGCACTGAAAAAGAGGGCGAGATCCAACGCATGCTGACGCTCTGGTCTGAAGTTCTATATAAATTATCTTGTGCACAACACAAACATACTTGTTCATTTAATTGATTTATAAACAAGTGACTACTGCCCATGCAGAACTACCCAGAAACTCCTGCGCTGTGTCTGCAGTGCCTTCTCGTCTTGCTTTCCTCCTTTCGGAGCCAGCCCGAGGTTCCCCTCTGAAGCCTGGTTGCTGGTCGGCTCCCGCGTGGCCTGGCCAATGCCCCGCTGACAGCCCTGCCGCAGAGTTCAACTTCAAATGCACCATTTTGTGGCCCGTCCAAGTATTTGCCTTCAAGACGAATACGTGGGAACACGGCTCCAAGCACCCGGATCAATCCCCTCAATAAGATTTCATGCGTTTTCAAGTGGTATCCGTCTTGATTTGGAAAACAAAAAGCAAGGAACAGACAACAGCTAAAAACCTTCCCCGTGCACAAAGTGAGAAATGTGGCTTTAATTTAGACAACTAATCGCTTCCAGCTGAACCAGCCATTAAAAACAGTTGAAGAATTACAATGTAAATAGATTAATGCAGACAAAGCAACATGTGCACTATTCCATGTCTTCTTGTTACCTACAAAATACTTGGGCAGTGACACACTGTTAGTCTAAGCCACTTGTTAGGTTCTGTGCTAATCAGCTAAAATTAAATAAACATGACTGATAAAAATGACTGTTGTGTTTGAAAATTGATGCACCAACAGAATTTACTCCAGGAGATAATTACAGATGATTAAGTAACAAATAATTCCTACACCAAAGGGGGAAAGCCTGCGGTGCAGGGAAGGGGCACTTCTTCGTGTGCCGTCCCTTTCTCTTGGAGGGATGAGCCGAAGCTGCAGGAAGGACTATGGGTGGGCAGAAACCCCGAAGGAGCCTTTTTACTCTGGGATTCTCCACTGATAGACTAAAAAAGGGCTGGAAAACCAGTGTTTTGCTGTTGGAAGAGCACATACCTAGACTGTACCCCCAGCATCCCCCTCTTCCTGCCCAGGGGATCAATCTCGTCATTCAAATTTGTTCTTTTAAATGCAAAGCATTGCGTAGGAGTGCTCCCAGGTGAAGCATGTAAGCGATAAATATGATCTGTTTCTAAATAAAAATGTTAATTTAAATAATAAAGGCAATTTCCTTTGTCATCAGAATGAGAGCAGGTTAGGACTCGTCTTCTAAAATGGAAAACATCCTTCAGGTCGACTTTTAAAAGTACTTGTTCTTAAAGCAATTTATTATTAGAACGGTAATATTGACTAGAAGCCTAAGAAGGGGAGTGCGGTGGCGGGGCCGTGTCCTGGGGCCGGGCTTACCCTTAGAGGGGTGGCAGCCCCCCGGGGGAGGTATTTGCAGGAAAGCACTCTATGCGATTGAGTGCTTTTAATCAAGCAGCCATCCCCCTTCTCTCCTTAACGCCTTCCCAAGGCTTGCACGGGGCAGCTCATACCTCGGCGATGAGGATATGCTTGCATCTATCTTCTTGTAAGCCATGGCAACACCATTGATCTTCCATGTACATCTGTGCAGGTCAACCAGGCCCACTCAGCGCAGCGCGATGTACGCGGTTTCGGTGACGCCAAAGAGCTCTGGCCCCTGGGAACAGCCCGGACATCGTCCCAGAAGCTCCAGCAAAATGCTGAGAACCCCGCTCCTGCTTACGTACAAAATACCGATGATTTGCTCTCCTAGGACCCTAATGAATGTGTGAGGAACATAAAACCATTGCCTGCTGTTAGTTTTGCTGGTGTGTTTTATAAACTCTAGCGACAACCAGAAGAGATTTTCCCAGGCCCACAGCAGCACAGGCGCTGCTGGCACAGCCCGGTGAGACGACCGAGTCCCTAACGGGTGACGGGAGACTTTAAGGGGACACGTGTTGCACGTGTTGGTGCTTGGGGGAATCGTAGACCTGAAAACATGTTTGCTCCAGTGGGAGAAAGTGGCTCCTGCTGTCCTCGGTGCGGCAGATGTGAAATAAGTTGTTTATCACATTTTACCGTGATAAATGGAGTATTTTGTCACAAGGAGCCGTGTTATTCAGCTGACTCCTCTGCAGACCTTAACAGGCATTTCTAAATAACTTCTTCCCATATTTTCTTTAGCGCACTCATATCCTATAGTATCTCGCCGAAACACATGTTCAAGTCAAGATTGGCCCCTATAAAATGAAAATCGCTTGGGGTGCAGAGGGGGAAGTGGAATATTATTCTTTATCCTGAATTGAAATATTAGAAGCTGACTTCTGAATTATACTCCGGGTTAACCAAGCTATAATTGAGACTGAAATTGGTCCGCTATTTTTGGTGCAGCCTGGAAAGCTCCGAGGCTTATTCCCATTTGTGCTGGTGGAAATCCCCACCCATCATCTCAAATTCTGCTCAGCCCGCACCTTCGGGGTGAAGAGTGCCTCCCTGGCTCCTTCCTCCCCGAAATAACGATAAATGACAGCTAGTCAAAATTGTAGCTGGCTGTTGCTCCTCGCCAAAGAGACGAGAGGCGGGGGAGAAGGGTCTTCTCCCCCGAAAGCTGATTGACAGGTGGGGTCAGGATGGGGGAAGCATTTGCTGGACCCTGTCAGATCATAGGGAGCTGCTGACAGCTCGCGCCGCAGTGCACTTCCCCCGCCAACGAGATTTATGCTGCGATTCCGAGGGTGTTAATTAAACTCTGCTTTGCTTAGAAAAAAAAAAAAGAAAAAACACCCCCAAATTACAATGTGCTTCTTTAAATCTAAACTTTTGGTCTGCAAGTGCTGGCTGGAGGCGGTTGGGGTTCCACGGAGGAACAACTAGCGATGCTTCCTAATGCTTTGAAATATTAAATCGAAGCTGATGTGAGTTTGCATTCCTCAAGCCAGCACCGTATAGCAGCGAACAGTGATTCTCAGCAGATGATTAGCAGTCGGCTCGGAACGCTGCTTAGTGACTGGGCCAGGCGGTATCAGGACATGCCTGGTGTGGGATGGGTCTCCTGCAGCTCCCGGGCTGGCCGAGGCAGAGCCGTGCTCCGAGGAGCTCTTGGTTTCTCATCCAAGCGCAACTTGGAGAGCGCCAAAAGGACACGGACACCGTGCGCGCCCTCCCAGCTCCTCCGGCGTGGCAGAAACCCCCCGGGAATGCGCTCCACGGGGGTATTACAGACAGTGGGGTGCCTATATGCTACAGTGGGAAGGGCAGAAACGCTTCCAAAACCAGATGAGTCCATGGATTAATGGTTAGTGGGAGCTGCCGTCTTTGGGACTGTCCTGCTGTTAGCAGCAAGAATCAAACAAGTTAATATTCAATTAATAACTCGCAGCACTCAAACTTTTTAATCTTCGACTAATTTGGTGCATTAAAAGCTCAAATAGTACGGTATGTTGTGAAACAGCAGCTTCACAGTGAAAAGGGGCAGAGCGCGACGGGCAGCCAAAATAAGGCTCGGTGAGCCAACGGCACCGATCCATCAGCCCTTGCCATGACCGGCCACCTCCGAGCGGAGAGCGCTGAGCTGCCACTCTCGCCCCAACACCGGCAAGAAAGGAAGAGCTGAGCTCATTGAAAAAAAAAAACAACCTTTACTGCTTCAATCCTGTACGTTCCTGTTAAAGTTATCGGGCTTTTGGCCGTCTCCTGGCCAGGCTGCAAAGGCAAACCACCAGCCGTGCCCCGGGCAGGTCTGCCGTTACCCTGCCCTCACAGAAACCAAGGCAGGGTTTCTTCCAAATCCATTCCAGGTGATTTTTATTTCCACGCCGAAGGAAATGCCAATATCGCTGCGGTTTAGTCCAGTTCTGCTCGCACTAGGCTTGATTTTGGGCAGTGCTGGCCACCTGCAGGCCAGGAGCAGCTGTGGGGTGACACTTGCGAGGTGGGGTGTCACCGTGGCCCACGGTCATCTGTCCACGGGAAGGTGGGGAGGACTCTGCTCCTGCTTCTGCCCTTTGCTACAGTCCCTCAGCAGCAAAATGGTTCAAAGCCAAGCCAAAAGGAGAGAAAAAGGGAATGAAGTGGTGTGGCATTTCCCGGAGGAGCCGGGGCCGCTCTCTTCTCCCCTGCGAGCTCCTTGGTCTGCACCGGAGCAAAGCAAAAGACTAAGTGAGATTAAAAAAACAAAAAGGATGGCAAAAAAGAAAAAAGGCAAATGGTCTGCGAAAACCCGCATCTCATTGTTAAACGCTATCGGTGTCTACAGGTTACTGGAAAAACAAAGGGGCCAGATGGCAGCCCTTGCCGGAGCAGGGCTGTTTGCTAAGGGCTGTGAGCAGGGGCGGGAGGGAGCAAAATTCCTCCTTAAATCTCAATTCCAGATTTGGGAGCTCCCCACGAAGGTGGCCCGGCGGCACGGTGGATGCTCCCGGCCTCCGTGCAGAGCCGCCGGGCAGGAGGCCGCTCCGCTCCCCCCCAGCTTTCTCTTTTGTGGGAATTCGATGCTATTTTTTTGATATATTTTTTAAAAAACTAAAACTGCTCACGTGAGGGCTGGAAGCCAAAGGGAGGTAAGCTGCGAGCTGGCCGCGGCTGCTTTCAGCAGTCCTTGCTCTCACCTTGATGGTCACTCAAGACTGTTATTTTTCGTGAAAAATCCCTCAAAATCCTCAGTGCTAAAGCGTGTAAAGCAGAGAAATGCTCACCTCTGGGTTCCTGTGTCACAGAAGGTAACAATCCTCTATGAAAAATCAATGCTGTAAGCTACAGTCAATGAACTTTTAACTTCCAGATTGTATTTCAAAACCAAAGAGAACTTTCTCTTGCTTTAACCCTCTGAACAAACAAATCGATTTTATCTTCTCTTTGCTAGTACTGCGGATAATTATCTTTTAATACAATCAGTGGAAAACAGTATCTTAATAATAAATTGCTTCCGCTGTTTCAGTGAAGACGTGTCAGCGTGGTGGGGTCAGGATGCTGGGAGGGAGGGAGGGAGGGAGGGAGGGAGGGAGGGAGGGAGGGGGGCACAGAGCTGGGAACAAAAGTGCACTAAATTGACAGGTAATAAATATCAGCAAATTAATGAAACGGTTGATGGGTTTAGTCACATCATTGAAGGCTCTTAACGAAGCGCTGGCACTATTGTGAAAACCAAAGCGACAGGCAGAGCCGATCCGGTCGTAGGGAAGATGTTGAACTGATTTTTTTCCATCACCTCAGAGGGAAACAGCGCTCGGTTCGTCGTGCGTGAAACAAAATGCTACCGAGGACACTGAAGTACTTTTTACATAATTAACTGCAAAGCACCAGAGCAGGGGACCTGCACCCCCGCACAGGGAAGGGGAGGAGGAGCGGGGCGGCGAGGAGGGGGACCCACCACCGGGGTGTGAGGTGGCGTCCAGGGAGCCACAAATCCCGTCACCTGGGCACAGGCACAAACAAAGCACGGGGCATTTCTTAACACCGATGCACTAACGCGGTGCTCGGACTGCGCCGCGGGGACGTGGAGGGACGCATGAAATAAATGACCAAATTGCAGCTCCCCCTCCCTCGTTTCCCCCCGGCTGCGCCCCAGGGCTCGCCGCGTCCTGGAGATCGATTTGCAGACACATGTCAGCGAGTCGCCTCCGCGCAGCCCCGGCATTTCCCGGCGAAGCTGCCGGAGCGGCGTGTGTCTGCTGGGGGAGAGGTATCCCCTTGCAAGGAAAACACGGGGCAGGTGCACGTGCTGGGACGAGAGCCCTTCAGAATTAACAGCCTGAAAGAATTTGATTGAGCTCAATTTATCGATCGGTGCAAACAAGCAAAAAGTATGTTGGGTTGAGATGATTAAATGCGATGGGGTCTACCAAAGGCATGACCGAGGGATTAATATGCAGCTTATAAACACGCTGCGGGGAAAAAGTCAAGGGGAAGCAAACAAGACCTAAAATAGATTTATCTCCAAATGTCCCATGAAGCCAAGGAATCCGCTGATATAAACACAGGAATTGAAACTGGCCACATGAAACAAAGCTCTGCTTTCAGTGGCACCTGGGGATGGCGAGATGGAAGTAATTCCTCTTTAATGAAGATATTGTTATGTGTCTGAGGCTTTGGGCAGAGCAGCAATCTCCGCTGCCTGGGAAAAGAGGGGATTAAGTTACAGACCGGCTCTGCTGGAGGAGAACCCCCTTGTTTTAAGCAAAACCTTAGCTGGCGTTATCTGTTTAATGTGTTGCACGCCATTTGCGGCATAAACATTTCCAGTTCATTTTAATTTCATATCGTAGGAGAATAATAAAGACAGCAGGGTTATTGGTCGCAGCTGCGTGAATGTGGCAAATGTAACTTGAAGAATTATTCTGTCAAAGAGACAGAGCCAGATATTATTGTTTTTTCCCTTGCAGTCCTGCCAGCAGTTAAATAGGGGATTTTATTAAAAATATTCACGTAATTAAAATCTATAGTCTTGAAAGCCTTTACGGGAATTGGAGTTAAACCAAAATAACACATTTACATTCAGATGTTGTAGGTTTGTAAAATCCTGCCTTCGGTTAATAAAGCGAGAAAAGAAGGGGGTTTTTAACTTCAGTCTTACTTTTTAAAATTCAGGTAGCTTTGAAACGTACAGTGATTGATACAGCTTAAAAGGCCAACTTTTCTAGGAAACATTAGATTTGGTGATAGAAATTCATTAGTTATGATCCGGGTGACTGGTGCGTCCTGAGAGGGAGAAACGAGTTTTATTCAGCACACGTGTACTTTTAACAAGCAATGCCCGGGTTTTCAGCCGTTGTCCATCAGCGTGATGGATCGTCCTTCCCTTCCCTCACTTCCCAAACCCCGACCCCGGCTGGGACGGAGACTTTTCCCAAAGTGAAGGAAATACGCCTGGCGAAAAGCAGACCCAACAGCCACCCAGAGCCCTTTCTTTCTTCTGCTTTTTTTTTCCTTCTTCTTTTTCTCAAAGCTTTGTCCAGTAATAAACAACTGTTTCAATCTGCTGCGCTGATCAAAAGAAATGTTTTAATCAGTCCCAGGCAAAATATCATGCTATTATGTTATCACTGGAGCAAATCATCAAAAATACAAAACAAAAATATCAGTTTAATATGCTCCAGATCAGGAATGTCTTGAAGAAACTTGCCTTCCTCACAGGTGTGTCCTATTTTAAGAAAAAAAAAAAAGGAGAATTAAAGCATGGGGGCTGGCGCTGGGGCGAGCGTGGCTGTCAGGGCAGAAATGCCGCGATCCGAACTGGCCGAGCCCAATTACTGCAAATAAACCGCTCGAAATGCTTTCCCCTGCCCCAGGGGTGTTTGATTCATTTTTTAAAAATTGACAAATTATCTGAAAACCTCTCATTTGTGTCTTCACCTGCTGCAAAGTAAATCCATGGGGAGAGCTGAGGGGACGCTGACCCGGTCCCTGCTACCTCCACACCGTGGCTCTGGCTGGTGAGGGATGCATCCCCAAGGAAACCTGGAAGCCTCCAAATTTTGGAGATAATTTCCCCACCTGAGCGGGTTAGGGTCCGATGCGGCGTGAGGCGAGCCGTCGGCGGATGCAGGAGCAGTCCTGCCCCGCACGCCCGACGCGTGATGGCAGAGGCACTCCCCATCTCCGAAAAATTACAGCTTGAGCAGAGCTGGAGCTCATTCCCACCCCCTGCTCTGTTCTGTGTCCAGGAGACCTACCCCGTGAAATTCCTCCTTTTTATGGCCCATGCTGCCAGCTGCATGAACAATACTTGAAAACAATTTAAAAATAAGGGAGCTTTTGGTCATTTGGGAAGCTCGGGTCGGAGCAGGGTGCTGCGGGTGTCTCACCGGCCAGACCTGGCAACCACGCTCCTCAGATCAGCAGCTGATAGGATGCGCTCTCAGATGGGCCTTTGATACACATCGGACTGAAGAAATCCTGCCTCTTCATAAGGTGTTCGGAGCTGGTCAAGGAGGAGGGCTCCGTGCCGGCACGCACGGCTCTCAAACACACCCAACCCCATCTGACCAAAACCCATCTCAGAAAGGGAGAACGTCGGCTTGGGAAGGAGGAACGGCAGCAGGGATGAAGCAGCCGGACCCAGATGAGCTTTCCCCGGCCTCACTTTGACATCCCTTCCTTCAAGGGCTTCTCATTGCAATTCCACCATCCAACGTAGTTTCAGCACCTTCAAAGGACGAAGGCTTTGAAATGTTGAGTTTCGTTACAGTTGGAAATGGAGTTTGGGGCTTCGCTTTACTTTGATTTGGTTTAATCTCAAAAATCTCCAGGAAATAGGGTTATATTTCTTCTACCGGTCTAAATTCTTAAATTCTGGTAGTACGGAGAAGTGAAGCAAAGGGGGCTGATGTTATCCGTCAGAATAGCCCAAATAGAGACATTATCCTGCTTTTATGAAAGCCAAAGGCCGAATTCATATTTATTTGAGCTGCAGCAGAACCTGGCTTATATCCTGGACATTACAACATATTGTTTCAATCTATATTTTTATTAGCAATATTGATAACGTTAGAAGAAATACGATACAGGAAATAGCTTATCAACTTCGATTAATTCTACAGTAAGACTTTTAATGAAGATAAAAGAAGAATTCGGCAAAGGGCTGAAGCTAAAAATGTCGTCGGTAAATGGAGAGAGAAGCGGGCAGAGGGAGGCTGGGCCGTACCTGAGCAGGGCAGCTGCAGAGTCGGCATCGTTTTCGCTCCATGAAGGATAATAGTTGGTAGCCCATGTTTTTAAGACAGTTAATTCTCTACTTTAAGATTGTTGATGCTGTAATACGTAATGATTCGCTGCAAGACTGTAGAAATTAAGATATTGGCGTGAACTTAAATTAAATCTCTTCGCTGTGCAGAGGCGGTGGTGCCCGTAGCTCACCCTCCTGCTTTTAAAGCCCCGGGAAATATTCGTAGGCCTGGATGGAACACTCTCATTGCAGGGAGAAACCCCCTGATTCCAGCACCTAAACCTCAAGTTCTGAGAGCGGTTCAGATCTTACTTGACTCACCTGAAGGCATCTCTGGGACAGGGAGGTTTTGCTTCGAGAGCTCTCCGAGGCTCGCAGAGGCTTTCCGAGCCGCAGCCTTCCCTCCTTGCGCTCCATCGTCTGATACTGGTTCTTAGTTTTAACACTGTATTACTGTATTATGAACAGTTTAGCACGAGAAAAGCTCCCCTGTAGCCGGATTTATGCTTTTCTGGTCTTTTTGGTTTTTTGTAAAATTCAACTGGCAGCCCGTACGGAGGGGGTCGTAGCGCTGGTTGAGGATAAACAAGTCCAGCCTCCTGGATCTCTCCATTTCATCCTGGTCTTAAAGACACCCATGAAACACAATCCCACCCCCAAAATTTACCAAACTGCCTTAAATATACAGGGTTTGGTTTTTGGTTTTTTTTTTTTTTCAGTGTATTTAGCATCCCATCAAAAGCAGAATCTCCAAAGCATTTAGAGAAATGTACGACGGAAGATGATGGTTAATATCACCGAGTGCTTGGGGTGAGGTGGGCACAGCCAATTGTGCAAACAGGTATTGCGGTCCTTCCCACACCAACGCCAGCTGGTGTTTAATACTGTGTATTTTAAACCTTCCCGCTGAGTGCAACAGCAGCGAGCATCTGCTCCCAAACCTGCATAAAACCAGGGTATTTCTGCTGGTTTCAGGCTGCAGGTCCACAGCGAAGGGATGCAGCAGCTCGCTCCAATGGACCAGCAGCCGGAACAGAAGGCAGCGTCCATCCCTGGAGCATCATCTCAGAAGGAACTGCATGAGTCCATCACTCTTTTCTGTCTTTTGGAGTCGAGGCCCCGTTTTATTTGCGGGCCTGACTGGAAGCAGATGGACCTGTCAGGGCTCGCTCACGGGGCGAGCCCAACGGGGTGGATGAGCTGCTAAGTGCTCCCAGCTGCTGGGCAGGGCCCGGAGGAAATTGTTGGAGCTGGGACCCAGCTCACAGATGAGATCTGGAGCCAGCGCCAAGAAGGAAAAAGTGAATTTCTCCAAAAAGCCGGTCCCTCGACACCTGAAGGAGTGGGGCTTTTAAAATAAAAGATGATACCTGAAAGCCTCTTTAGTGCATCTAATATATCTTCAGACTTCAGAGGGCTAGAAACCACCCTGAGCCCCTGCCTCCATCTCTGGTTTTGTTCAGGATCTGCCTCCTTAGGCAGCCAATATTACTTTTCCTGGGGGTTCTCCCTTATCGCTGGTGTTTTCCTCTCCAGAAAGGTCTTGAATTTTACTTGCTGGTTTGTGTTATTTGATTTATAAGCTCAAGGGGTCCTTCACGAAACCTGGACTACTTCTTGTACTTAATTGCTACAATAAACCTAAAGCTTGGTGCTTTAGGATAAGCAATCTGGGAGGAAATTGTTTGATGTATGGAAGCAGACGGTAGGTCCTTCTTGTGAATGTCACCGAAGGGACACGGAGGAGAAGCGGGTTTATAAATAACTATAAAATTTAGAAGCTACATAAGCTCGGTGAGAGCAGAGCCCTATTAAACAGGCAGAGCTTGCACTGCAATACCCAACATCTGCAAAAGTCCTTGCAGCCAGTGTAATTCCCCACAGCCGCGACTGCTGCGCCCAGGCTGTCTGACACTGGCTTTAACTCCACGGGGGCTGGGAGGCTGCGATTTGCACAGAAAGGGGTGCCTGGAGCTCACATCCTAAAGTGCGAAACAACAGGTGAAAGAAAAGGTGACTAACAAGTTGCAAGCTTTTATTCGCATTGCAAAGAAGGTCTTTTTTTTCCCTTTTCCTTTTCAAAATGAATTTATCATAAAATAACTCTATGTTTTAAAAGGTGTTTTTTCCAGCGCTCGGTGGATGCAGCATCGGCGGAGCACGGAGGCCGCTGAGCCACCGTGGACTGGACGGGGCTGCCGCCGTGACCGGGCGATGCCGTGGCTGCCTGCCAGCGCTCCGGTGCCTCCAAGTGACACGGCGATGAAGAAAACTGTGAAATACATTCAGTGCATGAAGGCCAAGGAGCGAGGTATCACTTGTGGCGCTGCAAAGTGCCGCTCCAGGCATCGAGTGGTGGCGGCACAGCCCCGGGAGGAGTCGGGGGGACGCATCCCCCCGCAGCCGGTACCCAAAATACATCCAGGGGCCGGAGAGCCGCCGCGGTGGCGGTGACTTTAAAATGATGCCTTCAGCCGCCGCACCTCTTGTTTAGCTTTCTGAGCCATGTTTTAAAAGAGTCACTGCATATTTTGTGTATTCTGGGAGACAAACAGACACACAAAACTCAAAGGAAAGAACACGTAAATATTGCGGCGTCATCTGTTTCCAATAGCGTGTGTTTACATATTAATGTGCAATACAAATTTGTAAACATGAGCATTTGAAACTTTTGTAGGAACCGATACCGGCCTTTTCCCTTTCTGCAGCTTTATTGGAACAGCATGTCCCCCCGGCCCCAGCCACACACGCACATTGTTTTAATACTGGATGCATTTCAAATGGTCTGGGTGCTTATTTGTTCTGGTCTATCTTGCTACCCAATCCTCGTTTGTTTTGCATAATTGTGATACAAATTATCATCTAATTACAGACCAAACCTCAGAAGATCAAATGTAAACCGAGGCACTTCGATCAGAAAAAGCTCCATCCGACACTCCCTCTACACGTTTGGCTTCGCAAATACATGTATTAAATTTGGGTGAAACTGGATAGTAAACTGCACTTTGATTTAAAACATTATCGCTGGGGTTTTTCTTGTCTCCTTGGATTTTAAATCAACCTTGTGGTGTCAGAGCACCGAGCCCATCCCCGTCCCAGCGTTGAGTTTGGACGCGGCGCCCGGGGTACGGCCGGATTTATTTGCCGAGTGCTATAAATGGGATCAGATATTCCCGAGTAGCTTCAAACTTCTCTTGGGAAAGGCCAAATGCCTAATCACTAAGATTGTTCAGCAAGTTTAATATTTTAAAAAAATCTTTGATTATTTTCTCCTTGTCCCCATTTAAAACTAGCACCGTAATACTGGGTTTATATTTGTATTCACCCACTAAGCCTAAAGCTGTGAACTTTCGCAGTTGCCACAGGTTCTCAGATAACGTTAATGGGAGGAAGTACAGAGCAGCACGTAACGCACTTGTATTATGGGTGCGTGGTCCCGCTTGAAATGCTGACCTTGATCCCCCCCATTTCACATTTAATAAGTAATGGTTTATTATACTGACTTACCCTCTGGAGTTCTGCCACTCACCTCTCACCAGCAGCTGTTTTACAAAGCGCCCCTAGAAAGCAGGGGCAGGTTATCCGCTATTTCGGGCACAGGGTTTCTCATACAAGCAGAACCGTCTATGTCATCGCGTGAGCGATGCGGCTGAATTACCATCGCGGGTGTGAAAAATACTCCCACGCTGGGGTGGCCAGGAAGCCTTGGCCGGGCCTGCGGTGACAACGTGGGCGTCAGGACAGAGACCTACGACTGCCTGAAAACACCGATTTGTTTCATAAAGAACCACCACCATCTTTTTTTATCTGTTACAGCGATATTTGAAAGGATAAATCAGGAGATAAAGGCAAAGGAAGTTGAAAATAACCTCAGATAACCCAGAGCTGTCAGCGTCTCTCGTGCCGTGCTGACCTCTCATACGGAGCTAATCGGTATTTATACAGCTGCCTCACCCACGCTGCTGAGCACCACATCCTCCCCGAGCTCGGTGCCAGCACCCAAGGGGACAGGGGTGCCGCTGTCGCGCATCCCTTGCAGGGACCAGGCTCTGGATGTTTTTTCTGTGTGGCTGCGACCAGGGCGGGTGGCAAAAACCGGGCTCCTACAGGACGAGGCGCATCAAAACCCGGCCCGATTCCACTGGAATTAGCCGAGCAGTCGCTGTTGGAGCGTATCACCCCAGCGCTGGGTTTGTGCTGTCCTCCCAAAAGGCAAAGGCGCGGCTCTGGGAAGCCCCGCGCCCCTTTGCAAGCATGCCCTGGGTGGGTAGGAAGGGGTTGCACCCCGTCAAGGAGAGCATTTGCTCAGCCGTAGTAGATGGAATTTATCTGAACCAAATTTAAATCTCTATCGCTGTAAAGTCGTCCGTACCGAAAATATCTGTTCGACTCATTATCAGTCACATTTTTAACTAGACAGACACAGATCTGTTGGCTCACCATCTCGCGGCCAGCAACTCTGGAATATGTCATGCAACCGCAAATATTGGGAAATTTGGAAGTTATCCATTGCATCCACCCACGAATCCATGACTTCCAGCTCCCCAAAAGTATAACCACATGTGGGGGCCGGTACTCGGTCACTCAGCCCATGGGGTTCGTCCGGCGAGCAGAGATCTGCAGCGCTTTGCAGAGCCCGTCCCAGCGGCTGCAGGGGGCTCGGCCACCGCCGAGGGTGAGGGGCGGCTAGGAAATAAGGACTGCCAAAGAAAAAAAGTTTCTTCTTTTTTGTTTTTTAATAAAAATAGTGAGATAAACTGCTAAGAAACAGCGCGAGAAAGCAGGTTTGTTCATTTTTACAGTTATACAGACTATTTAGCCAGGCAAGCACGGCCCAGCGGTTCATACTGGTGTTGCTGGGGGCTCTGTGAACACTCAAAGCAGATAAATTAGAGAAACCAACGTTGGCTGATTTTTAGCAAAGTCTCATGAAAGTAAAAGTGTGACTTTGTGTTATTTTAACAGCTTTTGGTATTGCTTGTTTTGCTCTTCATTTATTATCTCGTCTGGATAAAAACAAAACCAGGACTCTGGTACCAGTTTTGACTCTCAAACCTGCGCTTAATCCCTCTATAGTGCTGTGTTACGTTTGCACATACAGGGTTCTCTTATCTTAATCCCAAAATGTGGCCAGGTCCAGTCAAGCATAATTTTCAAATCTCTGTCATATGTCAGTAATAAAATCGGCTTCAGGTAGGGACTGAGCACTGATCAAATAAAGAATAAAATCTGCACCCCAATTTATTGCGAGTTATATTGTGCCCTTGGGAGCTAGAGATTATTTACAGGAATAACAAGAATATCCACAGGTTATAATAAAACAAAGAGGACTTTTGGAAGGAGGTGAAGATCTCACGTTGCCGGGCCCGCAGAGTCGTAGCTCTCCGGGAAGGCTCTGCGTTCCCCACGGGACCAGCCCTGCCCCTGCCCTCGGGCACAGGCTGGCGGATGCGATCCCGGGCGGATCTTCTGCGTCCCCCGGGGCTCAAAGTGCTGGGACGGAGGAGTGTCCTGCGGGGCTCCCGGAGGTGTTTCATACCTCAGCGCTCTCTGAGATCTACCTCCCAGGTCCCGCGGCGTGGATTTGGCTGCCGTGGGGGAGAGGCGTGACCCCCTGTTCCTTCCCACCACGCCGGCCAGTGCGGGTGCTGCTCTGCCCTACCACCTCCTGGGGACCCCTGGCAGCGGGAGCATGGGGAGGAGGGCTCTTGGGCCGCCCCTGCCTCGGGCTCCACTGTCTCATCCCCACATGGTACCCTGGCTTGCTTTACCTCGGCAGCAGATACTTGAATTCACACGCTCACGCCAGTAACTGAGTCGTCAGGGTCCTGGAGCAACAAGGCACTTTCATGTCAGTAATTAGGACCCATTAAAGCCAAGGGAACCTGAGAACATGCTCGAGCGCTTGGCCACGTACGGCTCCTTCACTGACTCAAGGTCTCAAATAACCCCTTTGAAATTAGTGGAAGAGCTCAGGTAGGGTGAGCAAAAGCTCACCGGGGCCTTGAGCTAAATAAAGGCGAGCTAGAGAGAGAGTTTCAGGAAAACAAATATGTAGAAATGTATACGTCTACGTTCCCGCTTCAGAGTGCAAATATTAAAAAGGTGACTGTACAGTTTTCTCTTAACCTACAACCGTGACATAAATATTACCAGAAGGTATCACCTTGCTGTGGGTCACCTCAGACCCTCCAATGCTCCCAGCCCCTCCACCCTCCCAACAACACGACACATTTGCCCACAAAAAAAGCTAAATGCTTAGACATGCCGCTCCTGTACCATGCAGTATTTCATAGTCAATAACTAGCAAGCCCTCGGGTATAAAGGAAGGAAAGGCTTGCTTTACATATCAATGCTTAGAAATATATAATTCCACTAAAGGCAATGGTTAATTGTCGGGTGCCAGTTAGAGTGATTACATCTGCCATCTCTCAGAGAAGCTGGAATGCTGTCACTCACTTTGAAATGGCTTGCTGCATTCATCAGTCTGGATGGCACAGAGAAGTTATAACCGTACAAGCCATATGGAGGATGTAAAGAACAATTAAGTGCTTCCCGAGCAATGGGACTTGATGGGAAAATGTTTCCAGATGCATGTAATCCGTACAGCATTTGACTAGCAGAACTGGGTACTTGTAGACATTGCCCGTTCAGGTCTTCGGCCTTAGCATTTTTCAGATTGGTTATGCCGAGGGAAGAAAGCTTTGGCATGTCCACCATGAAGTGGGGTACGAGATGCGGGTTGGTGCCTCCCAGTTTCTCGTGGCTTGGAAGGATGAGAGACTGTTGTCGTAAGAAGCTCGTAGGGCAGATCTTGTAGTAGAGGGGCACGTTGAGGTTGTGTAGGTAGGTCTCGGGGCACGACACGCCAATGTTGCTCGCTGACAAGTGAAACGTCGGAGGAGAGCACGATGGAGAGAGCAGGGGGTTGAGAGGAGAGGGCGTCCCGCCGCTGGAGGTCACCGGTGAAGAACTGGAGCTCCCACCTGAAAATGAAAACAGAAATCATCCAGGCTGGCCTAGCTGATGTTCACGGCCAAGGAACCCTTGGAGGACTCCCGCTCCCACTCCGCGTCTCCCTTCTGCTGGTGTCCGTCCAAGCACAAACGAGCCGCAAAAATCAGCTCCTGGAAAATGGGAAGATCCATCTGTAAATTAGTTTTCGTTTTCCCTTGGCACTTGTCTAAGAACAATAGTCACACACGTCTAATCCCATTCATTTACCGGGACAGCCATGAAGTTTGGCTCCACACATGCAGGTACCACCGCATCTGTGCTGTACGGCCGATAACCTTCTCCCGTTACACATACACCATTGCTATTTTAGGTTCCCTATTTTTCACGCAAATTACAGGCAGCTTTTTCCCCTTGTATATAAGAACAAAAAAACGTATTCAGCCTGATGGAGAATTTTTTTTTGTACCTTCCTGCTCACAGGAATTGACTAATTTTACTTGGCTTCCCATGCAATTTGAAACGTATACTTGAATACTATAGGTGTCTCCAGAAACTTTAAATACATGTGTCGTTTGAACACTCTCTTTTCTGAAATGAATCAATGAACACTTTCATGATGTGGTAGAACAGCAACACCGGCTCGTTTCACGCGCGCGAGCGCTGCCGAGGCCACTGGTGTGTAACATCGCGGGTCAGCACGTGCTCGCCGCTCCTCCCGAGCAAAAACTGAGCGGCGGCGGCTGCTCTGGCGTGGGAACAGTGCTCTGGAGCGGCCATCCCTGGTGCTAAACAGATGCTGGTTTCATCTAATGCCACTTAAGAGCCGTGTGTCTCCGCAGCACAGTCATTACCACATCCTTCTAGAGGCCCGTGTGTCCCCCCAGCCATTTTAATTTCTTACCAAAGTCACTGGAAAAGGAAGGAAGGGAATGTGAATTCATTTTTGCTCTGCCTTTTTCTCTATTTACACTTAACTCCAAGCGATAACGCTGTCTGTATGTGACCTGGTCAGACCTTACCTACAATCAGCGACACAGAATCAACTGCATCACCCAGCCATATCTGCTAGTATATCCACCCTTAAACAAAACACAACGATTTTGGATGTGGCACAAAGTCATTCTGCAAACTCCCAGCAAACAGATTATCTTACAGCTCGGGTAACGCGCGGGCGGCACCTATTCGCAATAGTCCGGGAACGGTTTATGGCTTGCCCACCTCACCCTTCCCCGCTGATGTCAGCGGCTGTTTCGGTACTGACATCAGCAGGAGCGGGTGCGGGGCAGGGAACTGGTCCTCTCCCCACGTACGCACCCTGATGTCCTCCCAGGACTCGGGTCATGAAAAACGGTGTGACTGAGCCGATATCCGTGAGCGCGAGGCAGCCAGTGGGTCCCTGCGCAGCTGGCTGCAGCGGAGCAAGCGGGCGTTAGGATTTGCTCCAGGGACTCCCGAGCAAGAATAGCGCACGATTTCCACGGCTTCCCGTACGAGTCTGGGACGGGGGGTCACAGCGGGGAGGACGGAGCAGCTCAGAGTGCAGATTTTTTCTGCCGTTTCTATTAGGCTTAAAAAAATCCCAAGTTTATGGCCAATTCTTCAGCTTATTGTTCATGCTTTCTTTTAATTTACCTTCTGGTTTTAGGGCTTCAGTATTTCTATTTTTCAGCTTTTCTTCAGAAATACAGAATTATTATTAGTGGAAATGGAGATTCAGCTATATTTACATCGGTCCAGGAAATTAACCCTGAAGAAAAATACCGATTACATTAAGACTAGCAAAAAAAAAAAAATCTCAGGAAGCCCTAATATTTTAGCGTCTGTACAATAATCGCCGCAATTGCCATTCTCTCATTCCCCATCCACCAGCTCCTCTCCTCGGTACCGCATCACAGCCTGCAAAACGGGTTCAAAAGCAGCTTTTTGTATAAGGTCTTTTCTAAAATAAAATAATAATTAAAAAATCTAGTTCTTTGTACAACCCGGTAAACCTCTTAATTTCTTCCAAGTCTGATTTTTTTAATGTCTCTGCATTTCTACGCCTGCACAGCACGAATTTTTGCTAGTTTTTGCAGTACTTCCCTGCAGAGACGGGAGTGATTTGGTGCGCCCCGGTATTTTGTAGAGTTCCTAACACAAATGAGAGTTAAACCGGCGACTTTAACCCCAAACTGGAGCGCTCCAGCCTCCAAACGATCTATTAGTTTTTTCTTTCGGCGCTACGAATTATCACTTTTCCAATACCAAAATACCAAATACCAAATCAAACACCAAAAGCCCTTTTTCTGGACGAGGGCTGTAAGAGACCGCCGTGCGCTTGTCCGGCGGAGGGAGGTCGTTTTCCCTGAAAAAATTTCCCCTCTTCCCTGTATTTCTTGCGGAGTTCACGGGCTGTGGGACTGCTACATCCTAAATAAGAGCTAATTTCATTTTCTGCTGCATACGCCGCGTTCTGCTGCGTTTCCTCGCACCGCAGAGGCGGGCTGCAGAGGCACCGGCCGTCGTTATAATCACGTTTCAAGCTAATATTCTCAAACGGCTTGGAAACGATTAGTGTAACAGGATCAAAGCTGTAACAACCCGACTCTAAATCAGCCTCCCGCATACTCTGATGATTTTTTCCCCGTGCATTACACCCGACGGCAGCCCCGGCGGTCGGCGAGGGCAGACCGCGCTGCTGCCCGGCTCCTCCGGGGGCCAGCCCGCATCGAGTTTAACGGGAGGGATTGTGGTTTTTTTTTTTTTGCCGAAAACACGTGAAATTGGCTTCCTGAACGTTACGTTGGCCGCTACGTAGGTTTTCTGGACCCACCTCATCGATTCGAACGGTTTCAGAGCCGCCGAGCCCCGCCGGCGGGCGGCCGCGCCGCAGCCCCGAGGCCACGGGGAGAGGCGCGGGAGGAAAAAGGCAGCAAAGGGGACTTACCCTGGCTGTCTGCGCCGAAAGCCTTGAAGTCCAGGGCGAGGGGGGGTCGCCACGGGTAGGTCTCCAGGAGCCCGTCCAGGACCCCCCTGCGGGGGGAGACCGGGCTGAGGCGGCGGCGGGGCCGGGGGCGCGACGGGGCGGGGGGCGGCGGCGGCCTCTTACCTGTTCCTGCCGGGATCCCGAAAACCTTTGGCGAAGGGATTCCTGTCGATCTTCAGCTTCGTGATCTGGGGGGGGGGGGGGAGGGAGGGAGCGAGAGGGGCCGTTGGGGCGCGGGGAGGGCCGGGACCGGCCCCCGGTGCCGTCGGGGGTCTCCATCCCCCCCGGGCCCCAGGGACTGCCGGGGCTCCCCGTGCCCCCCCCCCGCCGTCCCCCGGTGGTACCTGCTGGTTTTGGTAGGCAGTCACGGTGGTGAACTCGGTCTCCTGGAAGGAGAAAGTCTGCACCCCCTCGGCCGGCAGCGACGGGATCTGCGCTAGGTCGAAGCGAGAGTCCTGGGCGATAACGTGGACGCGGGGCTTGTACTTGTGCATGGACTGCAGGATGATCTGTGCGGGGGGAGAGGCCGGCTGAGCCCCCCCGCGGCGGGGAAAGCCAGGTAGAAGCCCCGAAACGAAGCACGGGTGGGACCCCACCTCAGCCCCGGGGCAGAGGGGACCGGCCCGCCGCCCCCACGCCGCTGCCCGCCGGGGGTGACGCTCTGCCCCCCCCCACCCCGCCCCGGGGCTGCCCCACACCTACGTGCCCCTTGTCGTCCATCTCGTTGTTGGTGAGCTTCACCCGGTCGAAACTGATGATTTGCCTCATCCAGGTCTCCCCCGAGCAGGGGGAGTCGGGGTGGATGTAGAGCCGCGGGGTGATGCAGGAGTGGTCCGTGTTCCCCGCCACCATCCACTGCGAGCTGTGATAGACGTACCTGGCCCGGCCGGGCCGCGGTCAGGCGGCCGAGAGCCCGGCCCGACCCCCCCTCACGCCCACCTATAGATTCTATACGTGCATGTGAGCCTTGGGTCCCATCCGTCTCCCCCGCTCCCGTACCTGTATCTTTTGGAGTCCACCGGGACCACGTCGATGGCGATGTAGTACTGCTTCAGCGGCTCCAGCCCCTTCACCTTCACCCTGACCGAGGGGAACATCCTCCTGCGGGCAGAGGGGAAGGTCCTGAGCAAAAGCTGCCGGTTGAACGGCGAAAACGCGTTGAAAAAATTAAACGGGCATGGGGAAACAAATTTTCAAACTTCAGGAAAATAGCGGGGGAAAAAAAGTGCGGAGAAAAATACCCCAACCAGCTGAAAAATAAAAAGAAGTAAAAACCCCAAAAACAAACGGAAAAGAGACAAAAGCCGCCGAGGAGGGGGAGGGCTGGGAGCGGGGGCGCAGCCGGTACCTGCCGGCCTTGGTGATGATCATCTCGGTGCCGATCTCATGGAACCTCCGCCAGAGCTCGGAGCCCTGCAGCTCCACCTGCACCCCGGGCCCCCCCGCCCGGCTCTCGGCGCCGCCCGTGGGCCGCTTTTCTGCAGGGAAGAGAAAGGGGAGGGGGCGGCTCGGGAGGCTGCCGGGGCCGGGGTGGGGGGGGGGGGTGACCCCCGGGGGTCCCCTCCGGGTGTCCCCGCCGCTACCGACCCTCCTCCGGGGCTCCGCGGCTCTGCCTGCAGCCGGCCCCGCTCTCTTCATCGCGACCATCCGGCATCTTCCTCTTGGTCGAACGTCCCACCAAAGCTTCCACGGAGAAAGCGTGAGCCCGGGAGCTGAGCGCCATCCCCCCCGGGCCGGGGGTCCCCCCGGGCGGCCGCGGGGCTCAGGAGGGCGGCGGGGGTCCCACCGGCGGCGGCTCCATCCCGGCCGGGACCCGGCCACCCTCGCCCGGCCGCCGCCCGGCTCCCGTCGGGGGGCAGCGGCCACGGCGAGATCCTCTTGCATCCAACTGAGTCAATAGACGGCTGCAGCCTCCACTGTTTGTTTTGGAAACTGGTGGGAGCATAAGAAACATTGAGTGACATTTCATAGGAGTAACGGGGGGGGGGGGGGGGGGAGGGAGGGGAGGGGAGGAGGGTGGGGGGATAGAGGGGGGAGAGGAGCCGGCCCCGTCTAGGATCAATAAACGAGTTACTGTTCTCCATTAAATTGTAAAACTCAAAGAAATTTGACATAATTGCACACTAGGGGCCACTTTTCCAACAAAAGTGCAAATAACGTTTAACCAGAACCAGCACAAAAAGGGAAAAAATAAAAGAAGAAGAAGAGACTAAAGGGAAGGGAGAGCCATGGCCGTGCGTGGGGAGATGCGGGCCGGGGTGGGAGGGGGCTGTGCCCAAATCGGCCCCCCCGCCGCGGGATCCCCCCAGCACGAAAGTCCGCGGTGTCACCCATCCCCCCCACCCCCCCTCCCCCCCCCGGGCTGTGCGACAGCGCCGGGCGGGGATCCCGGCTTGTCCCCGCGCTTGGTCCGGGGTTTGGTTGCGGGATTGGGGGGGGGAAGTGTTGGGGGGAGTTGTTTTTGTTTGTTTGTTTTTTTTAAAAAAAAAAAAGCCCCCGCCCGCCCGCTTCGGCTTCGCCCCCGGGGTGTTTCCACGGCTCCGCTTCAAAGCGCGGCCCCGCAGCGGCAGCTGCGCTGAATTAGGGGCAGAAATCCCAGTTTTCCACTCGGGCGGTTCCTGGGAGCCCCAGCGCGGCCGGGCCGGGGCATGGGGGGTGTCCGGGCTCGGGGGGGGGGTCCGGGCCGGGGGGGCGCTCCGGGCAGACCCGCAGGTGCGTAGGGAAAGGGCTGCGCTGCATTTGCGCTGTGAATTTGGGGGTCCCCCCCCTTCCCCCCGGGGACCTCCCTGTGCCACAAAGGCTTGAATGCACCACGCTGATTCATTTTCCAGCCGGGACCCCTCCCCAGAGCCGGCACCAGAGGGGATCCCGGGGCTCAGTGGGGTTTTTTTGGGGGGAAAGCGATAGTATTCATGCTGAGCAGGGTGGGTGGCCGCCTCCCCCACCCATCCCAGCGCACCCCTTGCCCCACTGCCTCTCCCTGCACTGGGGAGGTCAGCCGGGATAGATGAGCCTTAACTGAAAAAAAATGTGGAAAGGGATAAAATTCACCGGCCAGCTGAGAAAGCAGGTTGGGGAGGGGGGTGTGTGGGAGCTGTGGCTTCGGGGTGGGCAGGGGACAGGGTGCAGCGCTCCGTGCCCCGCTTCCAAACGCTCCCAGAGTCTCATGGGAGCACTGGATTATGGAAATGTTCCACTTTTCAGGATTTCTTGCTGTATTTGTTAGGGCCCGCGCCCTGGCACACGCGTTTCTTCCAAGGCTTGCACTGGCAGCGGAGTGAAAACTGCTTTGTCTTTGCAGAGACAAGCAAAACCGAACGTCAGGCGGCTGCTCTCCAGCCGAACTCTTGACAAATGCGTGTTTTAAATGCCCCAGACTCGCATCGTGATCCTCAAATCCCCGTTCCAGGAACGCTCATGACTCTGTTTGCGGTGGGGTTTGCACACTGATACTCATTTGTACATTTAGCCGCATTTATACTCATGATGCTTTTAAACTCACGTTTATACACCAAAATCCTGGCGCATCTCACCCGGACAGGAGTTTGTCCAAGGAAAAGGCCTTGGAGGGAGCGAATGGGTGCAGACGCAGGCGCCAAAGGCCGGAGCTCGACATCCAGCCCGGGGCACCTGGTGGAGAGCTGCCCACTTTTCTGGCTGCCGACTTCTCCACGCGCGTGGCCCCGGTGCCGGCTCTGGTTCAGAGCAGCCTGATTCGGGAGCGGAAAGTTAGCATCCCCGTCTGCAAATGGGGCTCGGAAAGATCCGCCTGAGCTCCTGCTGAACTCGTGGTGGAAAACCACCAATGCCATTTGTAACGGCAGCTGGGACGGATGCAGATGAGCTGTGAAGTAAGTATATGGCAGGATGGCTCTTGAATTCGTTTCTCCAGGCTTTTGTAGAGCTGTGCGTAGCAGGGGTCAGATGGGAGAGGAGCTAGCCCTGACCCTGGAAGGACTGCAGTCATCTCCTAGTGCGGCCTTCAGAAAGGCTGATGCCAATTAACTTTTGATTTGACTTTTTGAGGGTAATTATAATGATTTTTCCTTCACAAATCCATCGACCTGTTATACCGTGTCGTAATAGGAGCAGTACAGTGGTTCTGTCCCCGGGTTACTCCACCCTGCCACAGATGTCCGTCGGGGTGGCCCTCCAGAGCCCCAGACCCCGCGGACGTGGTTTCCCTCGTAGCAAGCGCGTTCAGCTGCACCCGCCCGACACCTCTGACCCGCTTCGGGGGGCTCTCCTGGCTCGTCACCCACAGCCATCCCCGTCTGTCTCTGCGGGGCAAGAAATGCATAGAGAACCGGGCAGGGAAGGCTTGGGAGCTTATCTTGCGCTGCCCTCGTGCCCGGGCAGGATCAGCTCCACCTACGCAAGATCTTTATTTTCTCCTTACAAAGAGAAATGAAACAAATTTCATAAACATGTTCATAATTATAACAGCATAAGGTCATGATTTAAAAGCAAGGTGAACCGCGGGTCCTTCCCGGAGCCCAGCCGGGGCTGACGCTGCGCTCCCCAGCGCTGATAGAAGCCAGCTGAGGGCATTAAGTGTGAACCTTTATCTCTGCTGACATGACATATTATTAAAAAGTATTTCAAGTAATCTTTTATTTCCTTAGCATTGCAACACATTTCAAGAACTTGGCCAGGGATCAACCAACCCTTTTTAATTTCCTACAATGAAAAATAAAACAAAAATAAAGCCCAATTGAGATGATATAATCAGGAACATTTTGAGGGTTTAGGTCAAATTAATATGTCAGAGAAGGGTTTTCAGGGGACTTGGAGAGCTTTAATCTGTCAAAGACTGACTCAGACCCTTCTTGGGCTTTGTAACCTTATTGTCTTTACCCAATTATGTGATGGTGTGTCATGTATTACCGTCGTCAGAAACCCGAGCAAATAATCGTTTGGCATGAAGTTCAGAATAACTAACTTAATTTTAAAGCAAGTGTTATAAGATACGCCAGCAATGTTTGCTTAACTTGCAAATGATCTTTTAATACTGTCCATTAATCTGTTAAAGCACACAGGTAAATTCCAAACACAGACTTTTCCGACCACTTTAGGGGCAGACTTCAGGAGATTTAATTGTGTTCAAGCTGCGCTCGGGTTTGCCAAGATTTGCTTTGCATTTACCAAAACAAAACAAAAGCCCCAAAGCAAACCAAACCTGACTTGTGGCTTAGGGGTAATATTTTAATATCGCCTGCACTCGATTACGCATCTGACGCTCTTATCTTTGAATTTCTCTACCTGATATGTCGTAGATTTATATAAAGCTGCAGCTATAAATTCGGATAAACCCGAAGGATTGTTTGTTCTCTGCTTGACAAATCGTTAGCAAGAAATTTTTTTTTTTTCGTTTTTAGCATTTAGAAAAAAGATGGTTTCGCAGCCCACAGAGTCTAGTTTGGGGGATGCGGCACTGCTCGCCGTGTATCACCGCACGAGCCCCGGCTCCCACAGCACAGCCTCAGCGACCTCTTCGCCGGCGTTTAACCATTCGGCGCGTCCTCGGGGCTGCCGACGGGCATGGGTGCGCCTCGGTTCCCACGGGGTGCGCGTGCCGTGGGCCGCGCTCGGAGCAGTCTTTTGGGTGGCGTAACTCCTCTCCTCTTGCGGAGACGCAGCCGGAGCCTGCAAAGCGGCGAACCCCAGGCCAGTCCCTTGACCCCCCCGCTCTCCCCTCCCCTCCCCTCCCCTCCCCGGCCTTGGTGGCACCAACCACACCTGCCCTCGCATCTTCCCTGTTCAAAATCTTTCCTCTCCTATAAAACGTACTTCAGGACTGATTTAACCATGTTTGCACATGCTACTAATTTTTCATTTCACTGGACTCACAGTCCAGTTTGCATTTTTTTCAGTTCCCCAGCCTTACCGTTACTAGCAAATAAATAATCTATTTTTTTTTCAGCCCCCAGCCTATTTGCTTGTCATGTTGTAACTATAAATGTACGGGCTGCCTCAGATCTAATAGGGATAAACCTGGCACTGAAGAAACGCAAGCTAATGGCTCATATTCCAATGTGCAAATAATATCATTTTCTTGGAAGAACAAAATAAATAAACGTGTGGATGGGGCGGTGTGCTGCGAGCAGCTGCCACTGTCAGCACGGGAAAGGGACGGAAGGTGTGTTATGGGAGTACGTTGAAGCTATAATAAACCAGTTTCTAAATGCTCTGGCTAATACGCAGGCTGCAACGGGAGCGGATGTGACCGTCAGCTGAATAACCCTTCTGTGGGCTGAAATAACGCCGGTTTGGCTTCTGCGGGAACTGGAATTTGTGATATTCAACTTTAATTTTTCTTAATGTAACTACCACTTCATTTGAGTCATTAACTAATTACTTATTAATGGATTGACAAATATTTCTTTTTCCTGAAAACAACCTTTTAAACAGAATCTCCTGAGTCAAAGTAAATCTTGGCAGAAAACACCCATAACAGCTCATAACGGCGCTCAGGAGATTGTTTTCCCTTACAGTCTCAAATGCCCAGTCCCACAGCAAAGCTTTAATTTCATCCTCCACCTTATTTTGCCCATAATGAACTTTGCAAAACCTCTACTCTTGCATCCGAGCGCAGTACGATGGTGTGAGCTCTCCGTCCCCTGCCGGGCTGCGGCACCTCCGGACCAGCCCTGCAATGTCCCAAGCGGGAGGTGACGGCACAGCTCAGCCCATCCTCGCTCTCAGGAACATCCCAAATTAATTTCATGGCAAAAATGGCAGGTCTGGGGAAGAAACGGCCAGCTTATGGCGGTGGAGAGCCGGTGTTGAGGCCTCTCGGTTGGTTGACCTCCTAAGCAAGTTCTTCACCGCCACGTGCACTGCGTTGGTTGAAGATATGTTAAATCTCTGTTATTTTATACATAACCCCCCAAAAAGGTGCACAGGGAATAGGATTAAACTTTAAGCAGATTATTCAGCAAACTAAAAACAATCTATACAGCATTTGGGGAGAGTTAAATCAAATTAGAGGGCTTGGATCACTTCATGATGAGGGAAGGGTTGGTGTTCCCCACCACAGCCGGGGGAGTCGAGGAAGGGTCAGTAACATCCACCCGCCGGCGGGGTGAGGATGAGACCACCGTGCGCATCTCCAGTACCAAGACGTGACATGCCACCACCAGAACTTTCATCCAGCATCTCTGGCTCCAGTTGCGTGCCCTGTCCAGAGCTTTCCCAGGAACGCCAACGTGGCTGGGGCGGTGTAACGGGGGCTTCTGTCAGATACCTCACTGCAACCTCAAAATATTTTCTGGAAAAGCAAGATTTCTTGGCTCTGTGCTGTGAGGAACATTTTTAGGGTTGCCTTTCCTGGCCGGGCTCCTGGCTCATGGCTGGTGGTTGTGTGTGAGGCGTGAGAGTGAGAAGCTGCTCCATCCCTTCTCCAACCACCTCCACCCGAGAAGCCCCTGCCAGCCCGGCCGTCCCACTGAGCAGCTTTCCCACCACCTTTCCTTCATCGTGACTTCACCAGAGCCGAGAAATAAGACCAAGACCCAGTCCCTTCCCCCTCTAAGTAAAGGGAAAAATTCCTGCCGTGTTGAACTTTTCTCATAATACTTAAAGAAAATACTTAAAGAATGTGTAATAATAGGGGATTTAGAGACAGCAAAATTAACCACATGGATGAAGCTGAAAACCTTTCGAATGGCACTGAAATGCATCCTGTCTGGCTTTGCCACAGGGAAAAGCTCCAGGGGGAGAGAGGGTGACCCAACGTGGGCCCTGGGAGCTGCCGGACCCCTGTCCCCAGGGCCACCCCTGCTCTGCTCTCCGGTGGCGTGTAGGGAGGGAAAAGCCAGAGCTCCCGGTTTAGCTGCCAGGGAAACCACACAGGAGAAGTGAAATTAAAATAGTTATGGGGAAGCTGATACTGAGTTATTCTATATTCCCGGGCAGGAGTGAAGGCGGGCAGACCTGGGGCCGCCTTTCCTGCACTCCCCGCTCGGCGCCGGGGCCAGGCAGGGTCTGGCCGTGGAGCATCCCGGGGTCTTGGGAAGGCCAACCGGGGCCTTAGAGCAGCGAGCCCTTTCACAGGCAGCGGTCTGAGGGGAAGAAGCCTTTTTAAAGAGGAAGATGATATTATTTTTACAAAATACAGTCTATATTCTGGTTTGCTTCACTTCAGTTAGTAACTGGATACCTTGAGACATCTCCTTGTTGCTGGTGCAGAGCAGGAAGGTCCTTTGATGGCCTTGGTCGCACTGTCTGCTCTGAAAGCAAAACCGGGCCAAGGTCTCCCGTGACCGCCACGACTTGGGGCCAGGGAGGGCGAGAGTCCACAGCACCAACACGTGTCCCAGACAGGACTGGGCTTGCAAAGCCCACCCCAATGAATGGTCATCGTTATCGGGGTCAATACTGCACCTGCTTTAACAGGCTGCAATAGCTGCCTCTCCCCTACCATCGCTGCCCCAGCGGCATCCCAGACCCACCAGCCCATGGAGGCTGCGTCCTTGGGGCTCACGCCGTAAGGAAGCAACACCCCACGGCTGGAGATATCTGTGGCGCGGGGCCAGGCCAGGGACGCTGGGGAGTCTCCAGTTCTCCGGCGGTGCCTTTCACGGTGCAGCCAAGAGCCTGCTCTGGAGGACGGCTTCAAAAATCAGTCCTGTCAGGGACTTCCAGGTTTATTTATTGTTCATGCAGAAATTGCAGGTTATTGGGGCTTGCTCTTCTACCTCACCAAATCCCGATGTCTGCAGTAAGCTTTGCTCCCTCCTTCACTGCACTTAGAGAAGGTGGGTCCGAACAAGATGTGATGATTTATCCCCGGTCCCACTAGTTCTGGTGCAGAGTGCTTTTCCAACTGTTTGGTTTTGACTGATTTCTTCCCACCGCACCACCAGCACTTTGCTGGAGGAGTCAGCCCCAAGACAGGTTTGAGACTTTTCCCTCCCTGTCTGGAAAGATAAACGCAAACTCTGGCCTTAAACCGAGCCCACACCTGGGAGAGACCGACGAGCTGCGGAGAAACCCAGCTTTGTTTTGCTATTTGCTGTCCTCGGTTATTGCAGCTGATTATTGCTGTAAATGCAAATATAGAGGGGTGGGAATAAAAGCTTGGAAGGGGTGATGCGCTGGGGAGAAGGACAATAAATCAAAAGGTTTGCAAGGAAGTTTTCACACATCTTTGAAGCACTGGCTTTTTTGAGCGGTTAGCTTGCGCTTTGGTTAAGGAAGTGACTTTTGAAATTGAACAGAAAAGATACAATCTTAATATTTCATAAGATCTGCTAATGCAAGTATCTGTCGGCAGATACGTAAAATAATAGCCCTTAAAACAAGAAGAACCATATGAAATTTTTCTAAGGAGGGTGGTGTCACCCCCCACCCAAGCTATCTTCCCTTTGTATTCAGAATTAAAACCGCGTGAACTCTCTGCAAAGCTGGGTGAAACTGCTTTTTCAAGTACCCGCTTATGGATGACGGATATTATTTTCTGGTTTTAATTTTAAAGTAATAAATAAATGTGATTGACTTGCCACCCAACAGCACCGAGCTGTGCAAAATAAGTAAATGCAATCCGTGCATGTCGAAGTACAGGTAGTTGCTATATAAAGTCTGCCAAAGGAGTCTATCCGTGGCTAGTGCTGCTGGAGCAGAAGGAAATCAGCATTCGTTGAACTGGTCAACAAGCTTCAGCTTCCTGAGGAATTTCAGCTCAGAGAAGAGGAAAATCTGTCTCCACGGTATTATCTCCCTTTCCAAAGTTTCCTTCTGGCTGCACGGGGTCACAGGCTGAGGACTGTAAATTATACAGCCAAAAATCAAACCACCTTTTTCAACAAGGGAAGAAGAAAACCATGCAATGATTTAATATATGAAACAGTTCAGCCTATGGTTTTCTCTTGTTTGCAAATGCGGACAGTTCTGTCGAGATCCAAAAACCACTCCAAACCATCAAAATTAGCAAATAACCATCTGGCCTCGTGGCTCAACACCTCTCGTGGCCATAAATTCAAATCCCAGCAACATTATCAGGGGATTTGCCCTGAAAAACAACCTCTGTCCTCGAGTAATGTAGAAACAAGGTGAGTTGGGGAAGGCTCATGGGAGAGCCATGGCTGGGGTTGGAGCTGGCTCTGGCCGAGCATCCGTTGGCTTTTAGGGCGTAATGGGACTCTTGGCTTGCAGGGAGCATCCCTTCCTCGACTCCCAGTGCCCCATCGCATGCTGGGCTCCCCGAGCCCTTCCCTAGGGTCTGCCACCCCCACCCAGCACTGGCCCAGCGGCGTTTCTCCATCAGCCTGCTCTGTCCCAGCTCCGAGACTCCACGCACACTCCTGGGGCTCACCAGAGCCATCATGGACATGGACCAGTACTTGCCAGATACCGTTTTCTTTCTAAGGTCTCCAGGACCAAAGCAAGTCAAGTGTGTAGGTGCTAGAGCAGAGATCTTCCTATCAGAGATGTAAAATCCTCACTCTGGCTGGGGTTGCTATGATCTGCAGAGTTTCTCCATCCTTGGTTGGAGCCCAAGCTGCAGAACAGGAAGATTTGGAGGCAACAAAATAGGTTTCCTTGTTATGTACAATACATTGATCTCAGCTCCTTTCCTTGCAGATCATTTTAGATAAGCTGCAGTCTAAAATGAGGACTACGGAGATATTATGCCTGAGCAGCCTTGTCAGCAAGCAGAAGAGGTACTGGTAGGGCCCTGAAATCCTCAAGACCACTGTGCCTCTGGGCACCACGGCCCTGGGAGCTTAAATCAGGCCCTTGATCTGGAGCATCTGCCCTGATTAATACTCTGCCCTGCCAGTCTGGGCCAGAAGGCTGAGTTATGATTATAGCTCACGTGCAAAAAATTTGCCTCTTCCTAACCCTCAAGACCTGGAACTAGCAGCTGAGTCTGATTTGGGCTCCGCAGCAAGTTCTACCCATCGAAAAGTTGTGTATTTTTTGCACATCTGGTTGTATTTGGGGGTGATATTACCTTTCAGTGCTGCTCAAGTCTGTCTGTGCCCATTAGTTACTGGAGTAAATAGTCCCTCCGTCTGCAGAAGTGCACTGTGGGGAACCTGGTGGATATTTTGCATTGAAATGTAAGTGGTAATTCATTAGGAGCCCCGGGTTTGAAGGCTCAGGACTGAGCATGGCGTTAAACCAAGCGGCAGGGCAGGTTTCGTGTCTCCTGCGATACCACCAGAGGCGGAAGGTCAGGCGGCTCCAACGCTGCCAGGAAAAGTCGTTTGGGTTGGAAAAAAACCCCTTTTGAAAATGCATCTTATCCCAGAACATAAACATGCCCTGTGCCACTGAAGGTGAGTGGCCTTGAAACCTCTCCTGCTTTTGTCAGACACCAAAGCCCTGCAGAGGTGCCCCAGGAGAAGCTCCAGTGCCTGGAGCTGCACCAGCCCTTGCCCCAAGCCGCAGCCCCTCAGGGGCCACCCCGTGGGCTCCCACACACTTTGACTTCACTCTTTGCTCCGCTTGCCCTGCCTCCTGGGACCGGCGGACCCCATAGCAGACAGCACATGCAGGGGCAGGGATGTTTCTATGGACTATATTTTTTTTTTCTGGATTTCTGCCTACGTTCTTGCATCTGCTTGCTTTTATTGTCCCACATTCCACAAACTTAAAGCACTTCCATATATAACAGAATTAATCCAGTTCATTGAAAATCACAATGAAGCTGACGATACCAAATGCTTCCACTTTGCACATCCTCCAATTCCCGACCCTCAGAAATGGCAAATTTAGTGAACCACCGAGGAGCCAGCAAAGCCTCCGTTGCAGCCCTGCTTTGCTGTTGGAGGGCAAAAGTCTTTTATTTAATGTACTTCCTTGATGGGTTTTGTTAACATCGCTCGTCTGGCACTACCCAGCCCTTGGGCAGAGCAGAGCCATGGGGTGGGGACCGGCAGGGAGCTCCACGAGAGCCACTGCCATCCTCGGAGCATCTCGGGGGCCAGCAATGCTCAGAGCAGGAACTTCCCGTGCAGAGATGGGATCAGGAGATGCTGCCAGCGCTCTCTGCCCGACGGAGAGAGCCAGCAGATGGGAACCCTCCTGCTCACCAGGGCTCGATTAGCTGTGGGTGATGAATCCCAGTTGCCTCGGAGAGATCATTTCCCCGTCTGAAAGACCAGCCACGGCTTTGAGGCCGCTTGCAGACGCGCAGCCATCCCTACCGTGGCACTGCCTGGCCCGGCTCAATGTGGTTTGTATTATCCTGTCCGGGCAGCTGGAGTTTGGAGGTAAGAGGACTGAAAAATATGTTATCCGCTAATTGCTATAATGCAGGCTATGGGCAGGAGGTAAGGAGTGAATCTGTACTCCACCAAATCGTAGGGAATAAATATTTGAAACACAGCACTGGGATTTTTTTCACCCTGTAATTTATATCAACAATAAAATGCAAGCAAAAAGATTTGTAGAAAATTTTAATAACAATAACAATAATAACAAATAATAACAACAACAACAACAACAACAACAACAACAACAACAACAACAATAATAATAATAATAATAATAATAATAATAATAATAATAATAATAATAATAATAATTTTGTCTCCATGTCTGGCAAATATCACTGAACGATAGAAAAGGGGGTATGAGATCTGCGGCTCGGCTGCTGGGCTCGGCTGTGGGACCGTGGGGTTTCTTGCCTGTGCTGGGGAAGGCGGCTGCTCTCACAAACCAGCCCGCAGATCTCTGGCGGTGGTTGCATGTGCGAACAAACCCGAGTCTGAAAACTATCTCAGTTTGTTTACTTTCGCAAAAATCAGGAACACATTGGGAATTATTTGCAAGACAAAAAGAAAAGCCGTAATTTATCAAGGACTTGATTCAACAAATAATATTAAATACCTTCTACTACCGGGACGCCTGCAAACCTCACGCTGGGATTTGACACTCGCCGGAGTTGAGGCTGCTGAAAGGAGCTCTCGGACAGTTTCTCAGTCATAAAGTTACGTAAAGCTTTAAGTTTAAAGGAAGAAAGTTAAATTAAAAGCCTGTAACGCCTTCTGGCTTGGCCTCTGTGCCTACAGTTGCCTCTCAGATCACCGCAATCAAGTGTGGTTGAAGGAAACCAGTGTTTTTTACTTTCAGCAGTTTGTTTCCCGTCTCTTGCATCTCGTCTTTTCCTCTGTGTCTGTTGGCCAGGTCCCCCTCCCCTCCTGCTGGAGGTTTAAAAGCAAGGAGGGGAACACACTATTGTTATTTATTGTTAAAGGCAAAAGAGACTGGCAAAAAAAAAAAAAAATCAAGGGGAAAGTATAATAACTGCAATCTTTTTAATTAAGATTTTTTTATATGTATTAATTTTTTAAATTAAAATAAGTGGGATTGAATTAAGGCTGCCTGTGAGTCTACTGCCTCATGTCATCAGAACAGTTGCATCCACGGCTTACAAAAACAAACGACAAAATATCCTGAGTGATAGTCCCACTATTCATCACGTGCTCGATTTTCCGCCTTCGGCTGGTTCGGGTCCGGTTGCAGTTTGTGCAAAGCCAGCACCGACACAAGCCTTGTGCACCCCTAGATTTGTCCAGCTCCGGAGAGATGCGGATGGCAAAGCCAATAACCGGTCCCAGTGATTATGTACCATTAAGGGAGGGGGTTCCCACTAGCTCTGGAAGGTGAAGTTGTGGTTCCCATCATCCAGCCACCTCCTGTCCTGTCTCGAATGTTTCTGCAAATAATTCAGAGAAAAGGTTAAAAGCAGCAACTTGTACAAAATAACCTCGCTGCTGGGAAAAAACCCCTTTCTGCTCTCGTTCCCATTGAATAGTCAATGTGAAATAGTGCACTTTCACACCGCAAGTAGCTTTGCAAACGGCTGATAGGTGGGTAGGAAGGACGGGGTCGTTCAGCGCCAGCCCTTCCACCCGGCTCCATCCTTCGGCAGAGGTTTAGAGGCAGCCAAGGAAACCGGTACCCGACCCCGGAGGTGCCTGCCGTGACTCTGAGGACAGTCTTCAGGTGTCCTAAGCACTTTTTCTCTCTTAGAGTGTGTATCCCTGCCCACTGCGGGGCCCGACCCCAGCAGGGAGATTTAGGAAGGATTTGTTGGAGGCAATAGAGGATATCCGGACTTTATGGTGTGGGATGTGCAAACTGTCTGAGGCATCCACCACCTCCAGCACCTGTTTCCGCGGGCTGCTGGTCGTGAGGAGGTGGACTTGCTTAGACTGAAGTAGCAAAAAGCCTCAGAAAAATATGTGAATCCAAGGCTCATCATGCAATACCACGTGTTCTATCACGTTGCATGACACATAACACGTTTATAATAGCATTATAAACAGGTTCTGATGGAAACTTCTTCCTCTCTGACCAGTGCTGGGTGGGCACCTCTCCGAAATCCAGGAGATTACTCCAGAAACGAATCCAAATTACCCCTAATGTCCCGGTACCTTTGAAACCACTGGGAGCTCTGGCACTGGTGTCTGGGCAGGCAGGGTTGTGCATTACATGAACAAAGGTATGGGAACCTGGCTCGTATGCGGAACACAAAGCACAAGTGAGCCAGCAGTAATTTCTTTGAGGATGAAATATTTCTTACCCCACTTGAGAAAAGCCCTACAGCAACAGGACAGGAGGAAGAAAGCCTTTGCAATTAACCCCAGCTCAAAAAGCCCACTGCAAATGAAGGAGTATTTTAAATTCCATTTAGAACTTTTTTTTTTTTTTAAAAAAAGGCATATCGGTTTACATTTATAATGTTGGTATCATCCAGTGCTTTAAATCAAATTATAGCTGTATCAGGCTGCTTAACAATGTTTCTTTTTAATTAAGTTTACTAGTCCCACATGCATTTTTTTAAAAAATAAATTAAACAAACTTAATTAAATTACACGAGAGGGGTTAGGTAAGACAGCAAAAACCCCAGCAATAATACAAGGACTGATAAATCCTTTTGGATATACTCACATTTTACACTTTTCCTAAACCCTGTAGCCTTCCAGACACCCCGATGAAGGTGGCATCCCCTGCCCGTGCCCCGCAGCACCGTACACGCACGGCGCTCTCCAGAGCCCTCTTACGCGTATAAGGCATTTACCTTCATATATGTTTTAAAATCCTGCTTTCACAGAGAGTTCAAACAGCTCGGGAGGCTCCTCGGAGATCTGAGCATCAATGAATTTCCATTAGTTTCCCTGCGTTGTAGAGGCACGAGCAGCGCATCAGGCTTAGGTGACAACCTGCCTGACCTGGGGACCCTCTTGTCCCGGCAGCGAGAGCTCCTGGGGGTCCCTGGGGCGTCACCCCCCAGCCTCAGTGCAAGGGAGGCCTTGGGGATTTCAACCGCCTTCGCCAGGAGCCAGAATCTGTCCCCGCGGGGTTTCGGTTTCATTTGACTAAGAAACGCCACCAAAGTCAGGGGTTTTGTGGTGGTGTTCGCTTTGCAGAAGCTCCCTGTTTTCATGGAAAGCAAAAGCGCTTGTGCTTTGCAGCAACCACCATGAGCAAGGCGACTGTGTTTTTACTGAGAAAATGTTAATTAAAAAGCACGGGACAAAGGGAAAGGAAGTGAAATGGTGATGGGCAGCGGAACGCATGGGCAGACCTGGAGGGATTTCTGCTTTGCTCGGCTCCTCCGAGCACAGACCCCGGAGAGAGGCTCTGTGAGCTCGGACAAGCTCCCGGGAGGGCGCCCGCAGCCAGGGCATCCCATCACCTGCATTTTTCTTGTGCAAACAGCACAATAATATCCAGAGTGTCTTTCTTTAAAAGATAAAAAGATCGCCGCGATGACGGCGGCTGGCACTAAGTGCAGCAGGGAAAGCCCCCGCGCTCGCACAGCGTCTTTCCAAGGAAGCATGAGATACCGCTGATAGCATCAGCCTGAATTTGCACCCTGGATAACCCACAGTCACGGTAAAATTACCGGGGATTTTTATGGGAGTTTAAATTGAATAATCTCATAGGGGAAGAGCAAAGCAGCAAATCCCCCTGTCTCCAGCCCCGCGGGAAGCACAACGATGGGAGCAGATGAGCGTAACGCCAAGTGCGGCCACTGAAAAGCCTCGCGGAGCTGTGGGGTCCCGACTGTCCCTTAGATGAATTTGCCACCCCCCCCACAAAGACAGACGGCCGTCACTGCTCACAGAGAACAGCCTTTCGGTCCTCTCCGCAATTCCCTCGACTCCGAGGGCTCTGCATCTGGGTCTGCAAGGATGAAGTCAGCCCCGGAGCCGCTACGGGCTGGAAATGATTTCACCGAGCTGCAATGCAGATGGATTAATTCCAGTACTGTAAAGTCAACATGGTTGAACACTGGCTACATCACAGTCTTCATTACTGTGGTCTGGATCGGGTTTTGATGAAGTAATTTCCCTTGGGTTTAGCACTTAGAAAACATATAGGGCGTTCTTCTTGGATTTGCCTGGAGAGCGGTGCCCCCCCCCCCGCCTTCACCCCAAATCGGCCTTTATCAGTTGCACATGGACCCCTGCGATTCGGAGGGGTTTCAAACGAGGCCCATATGGTCCGTGGCACACGATGCCCAAACAGTCGGACGCATGAAATGAGACGCAGTTTGGGTGCGTACGATGGATGTTATTAATAACAAATGATATAACACTCCGAGGCTGTATCTTCAAATGCGAGGAGACGTGGGATGAGTGCGGATTAGCAATTCCTCCATCCTCCGTCACCAGACTGACTCCTGAAGAGCTCAACGTTAGGTTTCGGTGCGCCCGACACCAGGAAGCCAACGCTCATCATCCTGCTCAATTTACAGTTTCCGAGACTTGAAGAGAGCCCTTCATGCAGAGTAGATGCTTACTTTGTCATTTTTTTTCTTAGCTATAAACTGTAATTGAATACTTGCCACGTGCGATTTGCTTCCTTGGGAAGCAGCTCTGCAAATGTGGCCGAGTTTTGCCTGGGCACCAGGTTCCGCTCCCGGCGTGGCATCTCTGAGATACCCTCCTGCATGAGCCGCCCCTCGAAAAGCAGCCGTGCCTCCTCCATTTGACACCAGGGCCTGCGTGAAAGATGATTTTAAAGGCTAATAATGGGGTCCCCCTGATCCAGCATTAATTCATTCCCTTCCAAACACCTCTTCCTATCACAGCTTGATGTTGAATGCCAGCACCCAGGTCCTGGCTTCCTGGAAGAGGGTGGAAAATGCTTTGGAGCAGGTGAAACTAAAGCTGCGCTTCAGTGTTTTAACCCAAAAAGTGAACTTCAGCTGTAAATACTAAGCAACATGCCAGTGAGTTTTCCTTTGCAGCTCGCAATGTCACCCCTTTTGGACCTGCAGGTAGGGAAGGATGCGGTGTGCGAGGGGCTAAGCTGCATCTGCTCAGAGAGCACCTTTCCTCTCCTTTGACTTGCATTTAGAGGCTGAATTTAACCCATCCCTCCCACACGCTCACCCTGCAGCGTCAGTGTTCGGCCCATAAGGCTTCCTGAATACACTTTATAGCACGATAATGAGCTGGCAACAATAAACAAAACCATGGAGACACAAAAAAAGGCTAAAATGCTGAGGTAACGCGTGCAACCACCTTTCCGTGGGCGGCGCTGCAGCGGCAGCAGCTCGGGGGGAAGCTGCGCTGGAGCCATGCGGCGTGTCAAGGGTCCCCCGAGCTCCTGGCCAGGCAAGCCGGGGTGGAAACTGGCTTTTGTTGATAATAAAAATATAAAGAATATATGGTTAAACTGAAGGAAAAGCAGGCAATTTGTGCATGGCCAAACCTAAGAAGTTTGAATGACTTGATGTCATTCTTGATTGACTTATTTCCCGCACAAATAAGGTTTTGGGGAGGGGAGGGTGGGTGGTAGGCTGGGAAGGGCAGGGGGAGAAGAGAATTTCTCTCATTTGGGGCTGAAAGCAGCATGTTTTAATTCTTGGTAATCTTTTGAACCAGGAATTCAGCCCGGCATATTACCAAGTGTGTTGCTTCATTGAGATAATATTTATCTTTGATATGAAGTGCATCGCCGGGCGGTCTCAGGGCTCTCCGCGCAGGTCGGTGTTGCTCGCTGCCCTTGCAGAGGACACGGCACGGCTGGTGCCACCTCCCTGTGCCCGGGGCGGCTGCGGAGTGGATCCGGCCTCTTTCCACGGTGCCACCGCGGGGGCAGAGGCTGTTTCACCCACGCCGGGTCCTTGCCTGGCGTGTCTGCACCGTGGTCAATACTGGTTTTGCTGTGAGGCTGAAGTAAAACTTCTCAAAAGGCACAGGTTGCTGCGGCCGCCGTTTATTTGCTGCCTGTGCACAGCTGGGAACAAAAACCAGTGCCACGGTGCAGCCGCTGAGACGCCCGACGGCTGCGGCCACCTACAAGCTGTCCCCGGGACACGCGCCCTTGGCGCAGTAATTGCTTCTTTCATCTCTAAGGAGAAGCAGCGGCGGAAGCTGCTCTGTGCATCCGTACAGCCACGGGACAGGGATGTGCCCGAGACCCCCCCCGGACAGCCCTGCTTCCCGCAGCGCTCTGCTCCTTCAGCTCACCCGCGTCCGGGTCACTGGTGCTGCCGGGGGCGGCAGTGGGTGCCGGGGGCAGCGGCCCGGGAGCACCTGCTCCGGCCTGGTGGGATGCCAGGATGGGGATGGGGGTGCTGGGACTGGGGTTCGGGGGCGCTGGCACTGGGGTTTGGGGGTGCCGGCACTGGGGTTTGGGGGCGCCAGCACTGGGGTTTGGGGGCACTGGCACTGGGGTTTGGGGGTGCCAGCACTGGGGTTTGGGGGCGCCGGCACTGGGGTTTGGGGGTGCTGGCACTGGGGTTTGAGGGCGCTGGCACTGGGGTTTGGGGGTGCCGGCACTGGGGTTTGGGGGCGCTAGCACTGGGGTTTGGGGGTGCCGGCACTGGGGTTTGGAGGTGCCGGCACTGGGGTTTGGGGGCGCCGGCACTGGGGTTTGGGGGTGCCGGCACTGGGGTTTGGAGGTGCCGGCACTGGGGTTTGGGGGCGCCGGCACTGGGGTTTGGGGGTGCCAGCACTGGGGTTTGGGGGTGCCGGCACTGGGGTTTGGAGGTGCCGGCACTGGGGTTTGGGGGCGCCGGCACTGGGGTTTGGGGGTGCCAGCACTGGGGTTTGGGGGTGCCGGCACTGGGGTTTGGGGGTGCCAGCACTGGGGTTTGGGGGCACTGGCACTGGGGTTTGGGGGCGCTGGCACTGGGGTTTGGGGGCGCCGGCACTGGGGTTTGGGGGTGCTGGCACTGGGGTTTGAGGGCGCTGGCACTGGGGTTTGGGGGTGCCGGCACTGGGGTTTGGGGGCGCTAGCACTGGGGTTTAGGGGTGCTGGCACTGGGGTTTGGGGGTGCCGGCACCGGGCTTTGGGGGTGCCAAGACTGGGGTTTGGGGGCGCTGGCACTGGGGTTTGGGGGTGCCGGCGCTGGGGTTTGGGGGTGCTGGCACTGGGGGTTGGAGGTGCCGGCACTGGGGTTTGGGGGTGCCAACACTGGGGTTTGGGGGTGCCGGCACTGGGGTTTGGGGGCGCTGACACTGGGGTTTGGAGGTGCCGGCACTGGGGTTTGGAGGTGCCGGCACTGGGGGTTGGAGGTGCCGGCACTGGGGTTTGGGGGTGCCAACACTGGGGTTTGGGGGTGCCGACACTGGGGTTTGGGGGTGCCGGCACTGGGGTTTGGGGGCGCTGACACTGGGGTTTGGAGGTGCCGGCACTGGGGGTTGGAGGTGCCGGCACACGGCTGCCTGGAGGTGCCAGCACCACGCACATTTTGGGCCAGTCGAGGTTTAATCACACACCTCGTAAAACACCGCAGCTGAGATCCAAGTCTCCTGCCTGCCATCTTGAGGCAAGACCGTGCTTTTCTTTAACCCCCAAATCCTGCAAGAAGAGACGTTCCCTGCAGCATCACATATGTTTTGCTGCATCTGAAACCTGGGCTGTGGCCCCATTTTCTCATGATGCTTGTTGCTTGTGAAGTTGAACACGAGTGTTCCCCGGCACAGGCACTTGGGCAGGGGATGTAGATATAAAATACTCTGGTTTAGTGTTTTCTAGTGACTACTATCTTCTAGTGAAGCCCAAAGACAGCATGTGCAGTCCGTGCTGCTCAGCCGAGAGGAAGCAACACCACAGTCGGGTTATTTTTATGATTGGAAAAAAAGATTTCTTTCTCCCTGTTTTCTTTTGCGGGTGCTCTCGAGAGTGATAACGTGGAATTTCCTCTGCAACTCGAGCAGGGCGAAGGAAATTAATTTTCTCTCTTTTTTTCCTATATAGGAATTATTTCAAATGCCTGAGACAAAGTGCCTTAATAAGTAGAGCTGTAAGTTTTAAATTTAAACAAAACGACTCTCAGCGGTGCCGTTGCCGCTGCTGGCACCGGGTCGGGGTGCGGCCCCGCTGCCCGTTCCGCTGTGCAGAGGAAGGGAAGCTCTCGCGGTGGGACGCGGCAGGGACAGACCGCGGGCTGGGCTCGCGTCTCGGCACCTTCTGCCCTGAAAAGCTGAGAAAACATAGAAAATTAATTAATGTTTCTGAAGTATGAAGGTGAAACGTTTACTTCTAGGAGCTGGTGGCTACCTAGGCTTGTTTAACTCTGGTCATTATTTAATTTGCATTTTATAAAACAGTCAATAACAAGATCCCTCTCTTGAATCACGTATTTTAAGCCATGCAATAGAAAATGACAGGGAAAAGAAAATATTCCCGAATTAATTTCCAAAGCGAGGGATTTGTACTTTTACAAGCAGAGGGAGGTCGGAGCGTCACGAGAATGAGGCTAACGGGAGAGCGGGTTAACGCTCACCGACCGCGAGCGGTGCTCGCCGGGGCGCCGCTGCTCTCGCCTCGTGGGGCCGGGTCTATGTCACGGCTCCTGCGCAACATTAAAACAGCCCAGCTCTTTATTGCACGGTCGGTACTACCTGCACTGCTCGGTTTAATGTAAGACAAAGGGAGGGAATGCGGGGTCAGCGATCGAGGGCCTGATCCGGAACCGGCCAAGGGAGCTTGGATGAGGCCCCCCCTCATTCCCTCAGTCAAAATTTAATGAAATTATTGGGTTTTACTTGCCTGTTCTTTTTTTAAACATCAGCAACTTCTCTTGTTTTTTTTAATGTTAAACAGCAATATTTGGATAAAACGACTTGTTAATCAAATTATATTAACAATAAGTCCTTGGAGCATCAAGTGATAAAAATGGTTGTCATTATTTCCCAAATTTTTCCTAAAAGTACATTTGTGTTGTAGGAGGTTTTTGGCCAATTATTCTCTTTTTAATTCAAATTATTCCTCTTCTCTCCCTCCCCCATCTTTATATCTTTTTTCTTCCTGATTCTGAGTTTGCCAGTGTAAATTAGAATTAGCTGCATTGAATTTAATCACTCAAACAAAAAGTGCCATGAAAACACCATAGGAGCAGACTGGACTTTCTCCGCCTTTCCCTCTAAAGCTGTATTGGTTATTGCGATAGGCTGGAGGAGGTGAAGCCGCATCAGTTTTGGGTTGTATTTGTCCCAAATCAGTCGCCTATTTGAATATTACATTTTGAGGCTCTGTCGGAGGTGGCCGGTGACCAGCAAACCCCATCACTCACTCCTTGATTTTTTAATTTAATACATTTATTTGTTTTATTTTCTTTTCCTTATGGTGCAGCGGATTCTCCTCCTGCCCTGGGAGGACTTGCTTCACCCACGGCAAAAACACTTCTACACCGATTGAAGCCGCGCGGAGAAAGGCGAGACGAGGAACACGCGTTTATAAACGGAAAGTTTCCTCATTTTTGTTTTCTTTGTCGATCCAGGTCCCTGCGCTGAGGGGCAGGGCAGGCAGGGCACGAGGTGGGAATCTACCTCTGCCCCCCAAGCACTCAACCCCACGCTAAACTGACAAAATACAGTATTTCCATGCACTGTCAAAATTTGTCCTTGCCTTTTTTTTGCATTTTCCTTCAAAAGATTGTTTGTATTTCGTAAAATAGCTGCTCCCGAGGAAATGTAAATAATATACATTTTCTCCCATATTTAAAAAAAGTTTGAAGTAATAAAAAAATGTTACAATTTCTCAAATCCCTAAAACGAATCAGCCTGATTTAGAGGATTTTCTTTCTATTTTTTATTTACGAGCTACTCAACCCTGCCGGGCATCCCATGAGCTGCTCATCCCAGCAGCCCGCACCAGCCAGGGATGCTCCGCAGCCTCTCCCTGGGGTTCACGCTGCAGGAGAAAACCCCAGCGGGACTACCGCACGATTTCCTCTTGGTTTTAACCATCAACTTTTCAAAACATCAAGCTTTTAATTCCCACGTTTGCATCTCTGGAGCTGCGGGGAAGGACCAGTCGGGGCATGGGCAGCTTAATAGCTTAAGTACATAGAGAATTGTCAGGATGTGCAAGAGACGGAGCCTGCTAAGTTGCCTTGGCTTTGTGCCCCAGTAAAAAGGTTTTTGCTTTCACGGCCTTTCACAATACCACAAATTTTTTTCTACTGAATTGAGCCCTGAAAGCAGTAACTCTAGACAGAGCGAAATTTTCCAATCCCAGAGCCCTTTGCCTGCCCTTTAGCAGTTTCCCTGTTATTTTTGCCCTACGACGAAATAGTTTTGAACTGATGAGGATAGAACACCCGCTTCTGCCGGGATGTGAAAAATATTGTTTCGCAAAGTGAAGCAGACCCTGGTATTCGAGTTATGGGCCCAAAACCCGGGGAGGCACGCAGGCGTCGGGCTTCCTCCCTGCGCCAATAAATGGGGGTAAAAATCCATCTGCTGCGAGAGCAAGGATCACAGCGGGGTCTGCTGATAAAAAGAAGTATCACGTTTTCACTAATTTCTGGGCAGAAACAATTGCTTCAAACACTTGGTATGTGAATTATTTTACTTTTTTGCCAATGTGTGTTTTTGGCAACAGGAAAACAGGAAACCCGCTCGGAAAATATTAACGAAATGGAAACCAAGGTCGTAAAGTATTTTGGTCTGGAGAGCTTTCGATTTTCCAATATGCGTACGCGGCAGAAGCAGAACTGTAAACCAATTAAAGGCAATTTTATTTAAGAGACTTCTCACGGAGGGAAGAGATCTGGCGTGTATATGGTGAGGCAGTAAGCGGCGAAGACAACACAACTCCCAGCACCTGCGGAGCTTATTGCTAACAGAGACGGAGCGGGGATTCGATGCAGATGTGCCCCGGCATCCGCCTCCCTCCCTTCAGCTGCAGATACAAAAGATGGGCCAGTCATGTCGTGTTCTCCCTTAATTATTAGGGAATTTGAGGCAGGTTTTTAATTGCACTGGTAGATATTGTGGAAAGGTTTGGGGTTGGGGCTGAGACCTGCTCAGCCAAGCTGGAATTTTATGCACCAGCTCGCGGCAGCATCCAGCCTGGCACGGGGGAACCCACCCTGATGGCAGAGGGGGATAGAATACAAAAATAAAAAAAACACAATAAAAAGGACAGAACAGAGAAATAAAGGGAGTTTGTGGGTTTGCTCCATTCACGTGCGCTGGTGTGTCTTCAGGGCACAAACCACCGGGGCTGGACTCGTGCTCCCCAGCAAGCAAGCAGCCCGCGAAGTTATTCCTCGTGTGCCTCCTCTCCTCGTTTCTCTGATGATCAAAACATAGTCAAAGAGAAATAAACTCCTTCACCACCTCTGCTCTTCATTTGCATGGAGGGGGATGCAGACGGGCTGATTTCATTCCCGTTTGTGGTTGGCTTCTCGGCAATTTCATTTCCATGCTGCCTCCTGGATGTCTGGAAGGCAGGAGGGAGCTGCAGCAGAGCCGGGAGGGGCAGGATGGGCTTTGCAGTCCTCACCTCCCCGCGTGAGCCCTGGCCGGGGCTGCCCGGGTGAATTACTGCTTGTCCTGCACCCTCGGGACACTTCCCAGGGCCCTAATCCCCTTCACTCGGGATTTTGCCCGTTCTCTTAGAAATTCTTCTGGCTGTAACAACTCCCAGGATGAAACATCTCTCTCGTAAACATTTTTTCCTATCAAGAGCCCTTGCAGAGACTCATCTTTCCCCCCGGCGCACAACCCGGCGAGCACTTACAGCCCACTTTGCATCCTGAGAACTCACCAACAAATTGCTTCCACACTACACCCCGACTTCAAAAATTGTGCAGTACAAGGGTTAACCAACTTAAACGTTTAAAGAGTCATGAAATGGACTGTTTCCGCTTTCCATCTGGCTTTTATCAATTTTAAGTCGGTTTCAGAAGTACTGCTACACAATCAAAACACACAATCTCCCTAGTCAGATAATTCAATTTTATAAATGAATTACTTATGTGCCTATAAGTAAATACATTCCTAGGCAGGGAGATATTGACTGCTGTCAATGAAATAATGAAGTCCAGGGGAAGTGGCCGTGGCTGGAGCACCGGCCCCTCGGAGACGTCCTTCTGGGGTGCAGTGGGACCAGTGGAGCCCCTGGCACGGTGGGGGACACAGGTGGAACTGTGGAACAGGCTGCCCAGCGAGATGGGACATCTTGAGCCACCACTGAGGGCCACAGTGTGGACTGTGAGCAAAGGCATGGGCGCGAAAGGGGGATGGACCTGCCTACGTTTGTGATTTGCAGTATCTGGGGGGAAATATGTTGAAAGAGATAGTTGTAAGGGAGACACAGAGCTCCTGCAGACAAGGTGTAGAGGGTCCCAGCCTTCCCATGCAGACATGTCCCCCTCACCCATGCTGTTCCAGCCCCACCTTGTTCAACAACATACTAAAGGAGGGTGAAAAACTGCACTTAGATGCATCAAACCTCATGCAAGAAGACCCAATGCTGCAGGAAATTACTTTTCAGCTATTGTGTTTTGGTGCATGGGGTCTTCATCTACCGGGAACCTTGTCCAAGTGCACACGTGGACACAAATGTCCATCTATGCACCCCAGTTTGGTGGACAGCCAGCCTGCTGGCACCCACTTGGTTATCTCTCAGCAAAATGTTACACAAAGGAAAATACCGACTCATGGCATCAAGTTTACCCTGGGGCAAGGACATCTGTGAGGATCCTCTGACAGCTGTGTGTCTTGGGTATGGACCTTGGCCAGGTGGCCCATGGATTTCTGCTGTCCTTCTATCTTCTTCCCACAAAGCTTCCATGGGGCTGGGTCCGAGGAAGGGTTTCAGACTGGGGGCTGGACCTGCCCCGACAGCCAGCACAGAGCATGGATCCCAGCTGAACCAGGGCACAACTTTCAAAGTACAAATATTTAGTGATTGACAAGAAAATGGCAACTCTTCGAGGGCAAAGTAGGAGTTGAAGCGTGGTTGTGTTCCCACTCGCTCTCCAGCAGCTTCAGACCGTGGTCTGATGGGGCAGGAAAGGTCAGCATTTATTTTAGCGTTTCATATTTTGTGGTCGGTTTTGACGAAGATGAACACATTTAAACTAAAGCTGCTCCCAGTTCCCGGTGAGCCTCTGCTCTCCATCACCCTGGGATCCGCGTTCGCCTTCTTGTGGCACAACTGAGAAATACAAACGAAAGCCGCTTGGACTGGGACTGAAGCAGCTCAGGTTGAATGGTGCTGCTCATCCATCCACCCGAAATCCTGGCAGTGGTCCTAAAGGAGGCTGTGCTCTGCTCGTGGGGCAGGTGTGCCCCGGGGGGCTCGAGGTTTCTCTCTGTTCCTCCACACTCCACCACAAATGGTCCCATGGGAAACCAGCCCAACCCAGAGGGGTGCAAGCTTTAGGGGTGAAGGATGAGTTGGATAACGGGAAGCGCCTGGGGTAAGGAGCAGTTGGGTTTTATCTTGTCTTTTAAACGTCTGTTTAATAGGAACCAGGTCATTGAGTTAAGCTGCTGGAGGAAGGGCTGCTGTGAGCACAAGCTGGTGCTGCCAAGACCTCGGATAGAGTTTCCCACTCTGGACATGCGCCTGCTTGGACCAATCCTTCACTTTTTCAGTTATTTCCTTTTTCTGCAGCAGCGACTTGACACCATCTGAGCAGTTCTGGCTGACGGGGTTGTTTCACTGGGAGCTTTTCGTGGTTTTCTGCTGGTGCTTTGTCCACATCAGAGGCGGCACACAGGCTTTTTCAAACCCTTCTCAAGCCCCTGCAGCTAAAAGCAGGGCTGTGCTGTGAAGATCCATACCATGAGCTGTAACACATTCCTCAGAAACGTGGGGCTGTGCTGAGCAGCAGGGTGCAAGCACATCTCCTTTGAAGCAATGGCAGGCAATGACCTGGCAGCAAAATTCACATCGCACCGAGGACAGACCGGAATGAACCCCATCGCTGGTCCAGCCAGGGTCTGGAGCACGTCAGGTGCTGGGTTTTACATTGATGCTCACTTCCAGTAGCAATTTCAGCTATGGACGTGGGCTCCTGTTGCTTCGTACATGCTCTTCTCCATCGTTTTGTTCTGGTCTCCAAAGCAGCTGGAAGGAGGAGAAGCCAGGGGGTCTTGCGGCAAAATCCACATGGAGAGACCCCGCAGCAGCGCGGAGCTCTCTGCGGAAACAGCTCCCAGCGAGATGGAATAGTTTGCAGGTTTAACTACCCTGGCTCGGGAGAGACCCCTTGGCTGGCTGAGGAGAGCAGCTACTGCTCTGCTGTGTCCTCAGGTCCTCTCCGTGTGTCGGGAGGACCAGGGCAGGTCTAGCCCTAATCCGAGGGCAAACTGACCTTGAGGTTGCTCCAGCCAGGCACGTCCTCACCTTCCCAGCACATCTGGCACATTTCTGCATGATAATGCAATAAATCTTCTTTGCTGAGAGGGATCGGGAGCAAGGGTGATGCATGCTCTCTCACCCTGCGAGTCAATTGCTAAATAAATAGAGTGCTGGAAGCCTGGAGAAATTCGGAGACACATCTTCAAAGGACTGTTTCAGGGGTTACAAACTGTAACCACAAAATCTGCATTCACACTCTGCGTCTGCAGATAATTGCACGCATCTGTAGTGCCAAGTATGAGAGAGGGTGGGGACGGGGTAGGCAAGGGTAAAAACACATGGGCACGCTGCTCTGGCTCGTCATCCCAGGGGTGAAAACCTGGACGCTGCAGGGACACTGCGTGCGCTGGGGAAGAGCCACCATCACACGTACGCTGTAAAGTGCCAGGCAAATGTGAGCCTCAAAGGAAATAAAAATACTTCATTAAGGAAAGTAATGAAGTGAAATTAAAAATAAGAAAAATAAAATAAAATAAAATAAAATAAAATAAAATAAAATAAAATAAAATAAAATAAAATAAAATAAAATAAAATAAAACAAAATAAAAAGTGTTTGGTTTTAAATGCAAACTCCAGGTGTGCTTAAACAAAGAGACTTGTAGCACTTCTTATTCCAATCCTCTTACCTTAGAGGGAATCGACCTGCCAGAAAACCCAGCAATCCATATGATGCTGACCTTCTGAAAAGGACTTGTGCCTCCCCACCTTAAAAATGCCAGATAAACAGGCTCAGTTTTCTCTTTTGCTCCTTCTGTTGGTGCTGGCGAAAAATCTTTGATGCTCAAGTCCTACTTTTTCATCTGAGAAGCTCTATGGGCGCTGGCAGCTGACACACATTTTTACAGCCATTATGCGTTTGGAGGGCAATAGGCATGTTCTGGCACCTTCCCTTAGAAGGGAACTGAAGCAAGGTCTTGCCAATGGCCCACTAAACTATGCCTCTAAATATATATATTCATTTTTTTTCTGTCTTGTGATGCCTAGATTCTTTTATTATAATGTTGCAGGAAAAGCTCGCAGATGTACAGTTCGACGTTGCCTGAAGAACAGCTTCCGAGCAATCAGCTCTCTGCAAAGTTCAGGAGGTCCTTATTTTCATGGGGGGAAGTGCTTTAATCAAGATTAATTTTTTCCAGTTTTCAGTAATCGGAGCTCTTCCTGAGTTTTCCTCAACTCTCCTTTAGGATGAAATTATCAAATTTCCATGGCAATTAACGGAGGTTTGAGCATAAGGCTCGTTCTGTACAATGGATTGCAGGGAACAAGTGACTTTAGGTTGGAAGATCCATATGAAGGATCTCTACGTGACGTTGTCCCATGAAATGTGTCACTCTGCAATGCGCAGTTTTTATCTGAGGCGTTGCTGACCTCCTGATGCTCACGAAAATCTGAGTCCTGCTCTCAGGCTCTATGGTCCATCAATTAGACTGAGAAGGATTAGCAGAAGAAAGCAACTTTGACCTGGATTTATGCTTTAGCTGAATATCCACCAAATCTCCTTTACTTAAAGCCACCTCGTGGCAAAGCCGTGGTGCAAGCCACCAGCGTGGGGTGAGCTCTGCAGGTGATGGGGGGCCGCCAGGGTGCGCACCCCGACCCCAGCCGCGATGGCCTCCTCGCGGTGGGAGCGGGTGCGCGGAGCCGTGGGGCTGCGGCCCACCGCTGCGGGGCTGCCGGGTGCCGAGCTCAGAAGGCCATCTCTGCCGACTCGGTGGCTGAATGCCCCTTTGGGAAGAGCCGAAAAGGTGGATCATCTGCCTCGTACCTCCCCGAGGAAGAGCACACCGAGCTCTGCAGCAGCGGGGAGAGGGAATGGGGGACTGAGGGAAGTGGGGAAAGGAGTAAAGGAAAGAAAAGCTGTTTAGTAAATGCAGAGATTTGCAGAGGCTTGCACCAAAGCAAAAGAGACTTTTCAGTTCTGTGCTTTGCCGTTCCTGGGTGTAATTATTTTTTTGTGAGAACATGGAGAGTCCAGGGGGTTGTGAAACAGCTCAGGAATCCCTGGAAGCTCATGAGCCACCTGGAAGTGCGACCCCCAAAATGCTGTTGATTATCCACTCCATTTTGAAAAGTTTTGGTGAGGCTGAGGAGGCAGAAGCAACGGCATGGTGCAGCTGACCAGCGACAGCACAGATTCATCTAGCTGAGTGATAAAACCTGCCACCGGTCTGATTGACTCGTGCTTGGAAGTTACAGGCGCACTTGGGATCGCGGTGTCAGGTCGCATCTCGGTCACTGTTTTCAGAAAATGTGGGAGAAAAGAGAAGGGTCACTGCCCCGCAGTTACATGCCGGAGGCCCATGTGCGGGCAGATTAGGTCGGGCTTCTCCAGGTTTTGCTTTGCCTAAAGGGGAGACAAAGCCAAAGCAGTGCAGGGGAAGGGCAGCTCCGAAAACAGAGGCCGTTTGCAGGGTCCCAGCACAGGAAGGAGGAGCAGCTTTTGTCAGCTGCGATCCCGCTGTGGTCCCTGCAATGTATATTAAAATATAGCTAGTGGATCAGCAGGGCTGCTTCCTCTCCCTGCCGGGCTCTGTCCCTGCCGAGCCTGAGAACACCCCTGTTACCTTCTCTGCCTCTCTCCCCGCTTTAGAACAGGACTTAAGCCATCGCTATTTCAGCAAATCCTGCCGAGCAGCAGAGGTGTCTGCAGGACAGGGAGGGGAGGGAAGGGGAGGCTTTGCTGGGGCTGCAGCCGCCGCAGCTGTGCAGCTGATGAGGTGATAGCAGGGAGGCATTTGCCCATAAATAATGCATGCATCAGGTTAGGAAGGTGGACAAAGCAGCCCAAAAAAGTGCCTACTCATAACTCAGATGTGACACCCCTTCCCACTCCGACCTGGGGGGCGGGTGGGGATTCCGAGTGCTTAAAATTACCAGTGATAGCCCAGGAGAGCAACCACCGCACCAGCCCGTGCCCAAACGCCATCCCCCCCAAAACAAATCCCCACTGACACTGGCAGGGACTGCCCCCCGCCCCAAGCAGCCCTGTCCTCCGCAGCAGATGGGGACGGGATTTAAAACACAGGCGTGCATCCAAAGCCGAGGGAAACACCCTCCAACTCTGTTACGTGGCTCAGCTACTCATTTCTGAAGCTGATGAATAAACGCAACCAAAATATTTAGCAGAGGCAGCGATAGGAGCTTGGGTTTTCAAACCACGTGCTGCTTCGGCGGGGCTGGGGTCCTGCTTGTATCCCCCTGCGGTCCGCAGCCGTGGCCGAGCTGCGCCAGCTTTGCAGCCGCTTATGCGAGAAGCAGGAGGAGACCGCGCGATTCTCTTGCTCCGTTGTGTGATGCAGCATCTGGCAAGGAGGGGAATTGCTATTACGTGCTGAGTGGGCTGTGGAGAGCAGCTTAGGAGCCAGCAGGGAGGGCAAACAGCAGAATAGCTCGGCATCTACCATGCTGTTAGAACATATATTCAAGGAAAAAGCGCCACAGGCACCCGCTCAGGACATCAGGCATTTTCTTTCTGAAAGACATTTCAAAACAATCATTTTCCTCTTTTCATGCAAGTTACAGTTGCCTGTTGCGTCACGCTGCTTGCCTTCGCAGCAGCCTGTGGCGACGTGGGAAGCAGCTCCGGCTGCTTGTACCCTCCGACCCCTGGGTGATGCCGTCTGCCCCATTTACTGCCCCGAACGGGGCCTGGGGAGAGGGGAGGCATCGCTGCGGGCAGCGAGCAGGCAGGCAGGGCCAGCGTGCCCAACACCACGCAGCCCCAGCTCTCCTGCCATCTGAGCAGCAGCGCTGGGCTCTGGAACGTCTCCTTTAAGTAAAATATGGTTTAAACACCCAGAAAAGGTTTGTCATGCCTTTTTTTTTTTCCTTTTTTTCCCTTGTGTTCAAGTAAATGATGTCCCCTGCAGCAGGAGCCACCTGCGGATGCAGCCCCAGCCCGTTGTGGGCTCTCCCTGGCCATATGAAAGACATCATCCCTCCTCTCCATTCAACCCGGGATTGTGTTACCCTGTAGTAATTCACTTACAGTTAGCAAACGATAAATCCTTCCACAGTTGGTTGAGAAATCTGGGCTAAGAAGGTATGGAAGTGTATTATTAAATCCAAATGGCTCTGTAGCCCAAGCCTGTCTTACTCACTTCTTAGCAAATTAACAATATTATGGGGCATGATAAAGTGCAGCGCTGTAATAGCAGTTCCCCAAGCACACCTTATAAAGTGATAGCTTTTTCAGTGAGGTTTTTAGCCCGAGGTTAACTGAATGCTAGAAGAAAAGAAATCTTCAGTATTTTTCTTCCATTTCAGTGCAATTCCTTTAAGTCCTGTCTCTTTTTGTTGAGGCTGGCAGGATAGTGGCTTCAGAGCAAACCTGGGGCTGCCTTTGACATGAATCAAGGCTTTGCAGAGCAATTTGGAGCAGGAGGCTGCAATGTCCGTTGCAAAAGAAATCCTTTAAAAGGTGAATCTCAGACAACAGCACTAGCTTTAAGATACGCTTGACAGGCATTGCACAGGTGGGACCACGGGTGCCCACGCGCCCGGCTGCAGGATGCTCAGAGGTGTCACCTTTGGAGCATCTCGTGGCCTGGAAGAAAGGTGGGAGTTGCCCCTTGGCGGGTAGGTTCCTCACAGCCAGCATCACACTCAAGTGAGCTGCTGCCATCAGTCACTTATTGCACAGAGCGGAAAAGAGCAGAAAGCCACTAAATCCTGACATTTGCCCCTTTTTATCAGACATTTGCGCTGGCTTATGACTTTCTGTTTATCTGCCAGCTGAGCTGCCGGCTGTATCACTGAACAGTAGCGTTATCTGTTCAGCCTCTCCAAAAATACTCTGGGTTCAGGTCAGCACAAAGACAACCATATTTTGGCCTTTGCTTCAGGGGGGAGATGAAGACTCAAGGATGGAGCTTCAGTGACTATGTTGGCTCTGACTTGCAGTGAAAATGAATATTTGTCTGACCTGTTCATCCTCATCTATGCCCCCCTTTTATTCATACAGATATAATCTGTTCGCTCAACCTGGATGACTTCTTTAGAGGCTGACGGTCTGCTGGGAGCCCAGCGCAGCCCCCCAGAAAGCATCGGAGCTGCTGACGGGGTACCACCAACTCGCACCCGGAGCTCAGCATCCCCAGGGAGGCATTAAATGCCTGAGGTGTGCCAGCTTGCCATTCGCTCCTCCCTCCTCAGGCTCCCCGTTCCCCACTTGCCTCCTTACTCCCACAGTGGGTACCCGTTTCCGAGTGGGTTTGTCTTAGCAAGCGGTGACAGTACACGGTCACGGGCCTCCATGTGCTGTAGCTTCGGGAGAAGCATCCCGAGTCGTATTTCATAGAAACTTGGATTGAACCACAGGAAATCTGGGAGCACTACTATAGAGCAAACCACAGACATTTGTGTTAATTTGCACTTTGAGTGTTAGCTGCTGTGCCATTTTGGTGAATGCCCGGTTCCCTCGGCAGGACAGCAGTGCTTCGGGCGTAAGGATAGTGAGAAAAAACCAGTTGGAGTTTCTCAAAGACAGACAAGGAGGATGGAGGTGATGCCGGGGAGCTGCTGTACAATGGATGGAGCCTGCACAGGGAAAACTCGATTTGTTTACCCGCTTGCTTGGAATTTCTTTTGTCAGCGTGAATATCACGTGCAGAAAACGAGGTTTCAGCTGGATTGTTTTGGGTACGGGAAGCCACAGGGTTTGTGACCGGTGCCATACAGCGCTGGCCTCTCACGAGGCAAAACCTGACCATTTCCACCCTGCCAGTCCCAGGCCAAAGCTTATGTGGAGAGCACGTTCGGCGAGGACCTGGGACACCAGCGTTGTGTTTCTCCATCAGCACGGAAGGACTGGAGACAAGTCCTCAAGGCAGGTCAGGTAACACCAGACGTTAAGGAACCTAATAAAATGCATTCAGCAGGACACATTATATACGTAATTACTGGAGAAACAGAGCACATCCAGACGTGGATTTCTCTACCCCACGGCACCGCTCTGACACACAGGAAGATTATCCATGTTTTTTTAATGAAGTGGGACATGGAGAGATGGAGAGACTTCCCCAAGGTGGCAGAGGAGTGACTCCCAGGCCCGAGCACCCAGGCTTCGGTAACAGCTTTACGCCACAATGTCAGAGAAAGGAAAGCAGAAGTATAAACTGGCTCTTTGCTTCTATAGTTTCGTGAAATATTCTGGTCCTGCTGGCATGTAGTGAATGAAAACTATGAATCAAGGAGATCAGCCCTGTAAAACATCAACTTGCTGCCCAGATGTCGATCTATGGCCAGTCCAGACTTGCTGCGAGGTTTGCAAGGATTTAGGTAACTTTTTAAGGCCTGTTTTTGCCAGCCTCTTTGTCTTTTGGCTTGGCTCGAGTCCAGAAGGAGCCACAATGAAGCCATTGGCTGGAGTATGTGTTTCCAAGGATGACTGTGAAAAATGTGGCTGCAAGTTTGTTGGCCAGCTTTTGGCATAAACAGCCCGTATCTGCAGGCCGGGGAGCTGCAGCCTCGGCTCTCACATGGCAAGGTGTCCTTCTGCATGCATTTACTCTGCAGGGACTTTTGCTTGTGTGACAAATCCTGGTGACTTTAGCGGGCCATCCTGCATGAGCAAAGCTGCCTGCATAAATAAATGGTTGCAGATTTGGGCTTTCACCTAGGTGGCAGATGGTATCCTGGGATTTCTGGGAATCAGGTTCAATCCTGATGTCGTGACATTTGTGTTGACAGTCATATAATGGCTGATGCCACTCCAGTATGATTTTCATAGAAAACATGGGTTGATGCACCGTGGTGCTGGGTTTTCTATGCGTAAGACATTGCTTGGCACAGCCCTGCTCTGCAGAGCCACTGGCCCACACCTGGCCAAACCCCTGGGCATGTGAGTTATTTTAGACATATGGTACAGTCCATCTCTGCTCAGCAAAGCACTTAAGCACACACTTAATTTTTAGCTTAAATTCACAGGGCTATATCTTAAACCAGTGGGACATTCAATCCTTGGGATTTTTTCCTTTGTGAGGACTGTGGGGCCAGAACTTAATAGGGAAAGTCGTGGGGGTTTCTTCTAAAGACTAAGTTTATAAAAATGAATATTGTAGCATTGTTTTCAAGCTTATTAACTGTGTCATTCTGTTATTGCCTCCAGTCATTTTTTCAGAAAACAAATAAACAACAAGCATTTGTCAATCTCAGCAATAAACCATAGTGGCAGCAAACTTAATCTGGTGTTAATTAGGCTTGTGGAAAACTAAATCAAGCATCAGAAACCACAGATTATTTTAGGCTTCCTCTAGCATAAACACAAAGGCTTGAGGATCCATAACATATTATTTTTGTTGACAGTTTTCCACTTTTCCCCCAATTTATTTCATGTATCCGATAGGTTGCTCCTTGATTGCTTTTAGCTCTGTCTTCTTTTGGCCTCAGCGTGGCAGTTTGTTAATCCTTCCTATTTTTGTGTATTTAAGCAGGATTACAAACTTCAAATACGTTGTAAAAAGAACCTGTATACAATCTTTCAAAATCACTTAAGTGGGCCAATGACAGAAGTACCAGCCTTGCAAATAAATACAGAACATTTCGGAAATCATCCCCAGTGTTTATTTATAAGCCATTTTTAATTACTCAGCAGGGATGAATGAAAGAACTAGAAAATGGAAAACGACAGAGGGGTTTGCATTAAGTTACAGCTCACGGAGAGCAAGGCAGTGATCACCGTGCTTTCAAGTCTAGATAATTTTGGTGTGTAATTATGCCCTGCTGGTTTATTGACGATCTAATAAAATTAAACTGCAAACCATTTTTCAAATACCTTGAGGATCTCTGGAAAGGCTCCGCACGGCACAGAGAAATGGCAGACGTCTCCACCCAGGGAGCGGCAGGTAAAGAAGACAGGTATGTCACAGGGCAGAAAACTCACTGAAAGACTAATTTAGGGCCATCAAGGTTGAGAGAGGCAGGCCAGAGCTTGGAAGCTCACTCAGACACAGACCCAAGAGGAGGGTGCTCATGTTCACCCTCGGCACCCTCCTGAGGATGCTGCAGCGTGGTCCGGCACCCCTGCACCCGCGCGCCCCGCTCCCTGCTACAGCTGCTCACCGTGCTACCGTCACGCCAATGCTCTGCCCGATCATTTGAGATTGCAAAGAGCGAGGATTTAAGATAGATGAATGTGAAGGCAGCTGGTGGAGCGACAGCCCCGAGGGGAGGCAGGACAGGGGACCCCAGGGATGAGCAGGTTCCCTGGAGGGGTTCAAACTCCAGCAAGGTGCAGCTGAGCAAGGAAACTGCAGGAGGTGAAAACAGTATCCAGAGCGCTCCCTAACCTGTATGAAACAGGAACCATGAAGCTTCCAAGTGGGACTGCAAATAAAATGGAGCTGTCAGTATCTTGGTCAGCAAACACTGGGCTGCTGGGCTGTAAGGTGGCTGGGGTTTCTTCAAGCTGCTTCCCAAGCTTCAGCCTCCAAAGTGATCCTTGCACCCACAGCTGGACTTTGTCGCAGGTGCTACTCGCCAAAGGGCCATCCTGCCAGCAAGTTTTCTTCTGGGAAGGGCAACTGGTGTCATAATTCAAAATAAATGCAGACGTAGCAGTTATTCAGGGATTTCAGCAGCTGCCAGGAACTGGACGGAGGCTCACCAGTGATTTGGCAATGCTGTGACACCAAGACGGGGACAGTGACAGTTGCAGAAGACAGTTGAGCAAGGTCAGGGTGGTGGGTTTCCTCCAGATATGGAACTCCCTGCCCTAACAGGAAAGACATTCCTTTGGAAGAAGTCTGCCCATTCCCAGGGTCAAACCAGAGTGTTTTGTGAATTGGTCTCAGGGCCAAAGTGCTGGAGAAGGCACATGAAGTGTTGATGTACATCAAAGCATCTCTGGAGCCGTGGCCCTGGAGCCTCCATCACTGCAGCATGGCCCAGCGACACAAAACACAGTACCCGGCGTCACAGGAATTTAAGGATCGGTAAATGGGCAAAACGCATGTAAAATTCCAGTTTACATGAGGCTGGGTGATTAATCAGTAACAAGTAAAAGAAAAAAAAAGTGAGAGAAACTCAACTTCATTTCTAAAAAACCCTGCTCAGCGGGCAAAGATGAAGGGCAGCACGTTCCCACCGAGCATGAGACGAGCCCACAGGCTTGTCCTGACCATTAAGACACAAAGATGGGAAATCTCTTACAGATGACGGTGGTTTACTCAATAGCCTGAACACATTCCTTGTTGCGTTATCCAGCAGCGAAGCTGGAGATCAACCTGTCTCAGACAAGCCAACGTGTTGCGGAGACAGAAGGAGCAAAGGTCTCCACGCGCCTCGGCGGCTGCTGGGAGCGCACGCTGCAGTACGCTGCTGGAAACCAAAATTCAATGCTCGCTGTCCTTACACAATTCCTATTATCGTGTTTAACTGCATGGTTTTATGACCATTTGTAAATAAGTGCATGATTGTAATTGAGAACTGCCTTTTAAAGCTTGCTCATTCCCCAAAGTAAACAGTCAATACTGTGACTTCTTGTTCAATGAGTTTTCCTGCCAGGCCGGAGGTGGAATGGGATCAGTGCTAATGAATCCAAGAGGAACCCCAAGTTATCACCTCCCAGGGCAGGCAACGGCCACCCTCACACTGTGAGGGCATCGTGGTTGCTCCTCTGGCTTCCTCTGAACCCTCTTCTCTCCCCGCTAGCATCACCTGAACCAACTCCAGGTGGGATTCATCCATGTTTCGTCTGTTACCAGATATCATGAGAGCAAAGAAACATCAGCGTCTGAATTAGATGTTGGGAGTTTAAAAGGAGATTAAGCATCTTTAAATGTTTTTAAGCAATAGGCCATATATTTTATGGGCTGGGGAAGGCCAGAGGTACCCACACTTCTTTGGCGCACGCACACCACGTCAAGGTCATCCCTCCGAGCAGCCGCCCAGAGAGCCGAGCTACTGCCGTGACCGCCTAAAGAGCTGCAAAATGTGATGCAAACAATAATTTTGGAAGTGCGTATGCACTTTCATGGTACGCTCGCCTGTCTTTAGGGCGGTCGCCTCACAAGACAGTGAGTATCTGTGGGGAACAAATGTGTGAGTGCAGGAAGCTGTGCTACCAGGGAAGAGAGATGCTGCAATGCCACGGGTTTAGCTAAAAAGTGTTTTATCTGCAGTTCCCGCAAGAAAGCACAAGACAGGACAGCTGAGAGAGCAGGAGGGCTCCCAGGGCTGAGAGCTCCGCTCCAAAACCACCAGAAAGTAATAACATTAAATCATCTGTAACGGTACCTGAAGGTTAGTGGTTCCTCTTGAGTAGGGGGGGTTTCCTCTCCGCCTCCCCTGATGGTGCAGCATGATCTGCCTGGCCTGAGCGAGCCGGGCTCTGAGCGCCCCAGGTGCTCCGAGAGCACCCCAAAACCACACGAGACCAGTCCAACCATTTCGTCCCTCCCACCCTTTCCAGTTGGGTGGCTCTAAACCTGTTGGGATGACCCTGGAGATACACAAGCTCTTTTCCCTGCTCATGACAGTATCATGGAGCATGTGAGGGGTTTTCCGGCAACTCAGCTGTGTCTTGTTTTGTCATGTCTAACCTTGACTCTGAAGTTTCAAATTCATAGCTCTTAGGCTGCAATAATTAAAATATCCCTGCTTTATAGTTTATTTTTCTTTACTAATACATTCTCTCAGGCATAAGTCCACACTAATATAAGCTTTTTTGCATAACAATTTCCATCATTTTTTTAAGAAAGTCATGAAACATTTATGCACAGATGCTGAGCAATGACCCAAATGGGGGGTTTCCTCACATTGCCAAAAACTGTGTTTCTCAGTGATGGCAGCTGAGCCAGGAGAGGTGCCACACTCCGGCTGGCTGTGTCAACGTGCTTCATGGTGTGTGACAGTGGGATGGGCTCCAAAGGAAAGACCTGGGATCCGGGGAAAAGGCGGCTGCAAAGAAGTGAGGAAAATAAAACCCAAACCCACGTGGTTTTTAGGTGAGCAGCCCTGTGCCACCCCTTCCCTGCCCACGCCGGGACATCTGGCAAGGCCAGCAGATCCGGAGAGCGGTGCCAGCTGAGCTGTGCGGGTAACGTGAGCTGTGCATCTCCCCACCTCCTCATTCCTGTTATTAGACCTTTACATGTGACATTTTTTAATGTAAAAAAGTCGCTGTGGGTCATTTCTAAGAGATTTCTTATAGCAACCCCTGCTCCTGCTTGTCTGACTTAGGGTTACCAAGGCGTTCGGCTTAATAAACCAAGACCTGCAAAGGAAAACATCCAAATAAAGTAACAGAAAATTGTCCAAGCGTTTCTAATATTGTTTAGCCCCAGACTGATGTCAGGGTGATGAAGGAGTTGCCCCCACTTCCCAGGCCGTGCTGCATCAAGGGTTTGCAATGGGTAGAAATTTCTGCCCTGACAAAATCATATTCCTTCGGCCTCTACGGCACACGAAGAGGCTGCATCACACAGCGATGGAACTACGTGTTACACATACACCTTCGCGGGGCATGGTTTTCTCTGCAAGTCAGCCTGTAAGAAATTTGGGTGAAGCGACAGAAGCAATAACAAGCAGTGGGGCAATTTTTCACCTTAAGCAATACCCAAATTATGAGGCTGCTGCTTCCTTGCTTACTTGAGACTCGAGGATGTTAAACCTGGAGACTGCACTGAGAAGAAAGCTTTGCACAGATAGCTGTTGCCCCTTTCTCCATGCCAAGACCCCAGTTTCAGATGGCCCAAAGGCAGCCGCAAGGATGTATCTACAACAGCCGTATGTACGCTATACATTAACACCTGCATTCAGGCGCTGCCGGCACCACGGTTAGAGGTCTTGCTTTTCCCCAGTGTGTCCTTGAGTTTCTATTCCTGTAAAGGTTAATATTAGATTGCCTGAGAAAGAACAGAGTGTTCATTTATTTTTCAAGCTGATTTGCATTAATTTTGAAACCAAAACTTCTTATTTTTTTTTAAATCCCTGTTTCTTTCCAGGAAAAACTGAAATCATATGAGAGCAAACCCTGCCCTGTCTGGTTTTGATCACTTGGCATACTTAGAACCAAACTCCTCAAAGTAAATATTTCCTATGAAGATCATTAAGGGTGCGACCAAGATGTAAGGAACAGCAACAGGAAAATAATGCTTTAAACCTAATACCACATCATGTTGCATAAATGCTTCTGAATCAGTACAATTACCAGCCCCAAGTTGCAATAGTTGTCCACGTGTCCAGCAAAGGCAGCAGCTGTACTGCCCGAGCACTCACTGATACCTTTTTAGATGGGCCCAGGAAGGCAGGAGGGGCTGAGTTTGTGCTCAGCTCATAACCATGCCAGAAGCTGTTACTACAGAGATATCCAACACGGGCCCCCGTGATACGATCTGGGAGATGATGCCTTGTTCCCTGCATCACGAAGGAGAAATAATAATTTTACCAGGATAAAACTAGCAGCCAGGACAGCCCAGTCCAGGAGCTGCACCTTCCCCTCCCACGCAGCGCAAAAGGGAGCTCCCTGGCTGGCTGCGGCGGATGAGCAGGCTGGGAGCACCCGTGGCTGCCTGCCACTGCTGCCCAGGACGTGCTCTGGGAAGCTGGCCAGCTCCGGCATGCTAAAAAACAGCCTTACTTTATATTTAGGAAAAAAAAACACACAAAAACCACCCAAAACAAACCCAGATAACGCAGTCCCACATGGTGCTGGAGGAAGGAAGATAAGGCAGCCATCCTCCTTCCTCCCCAGCTGCCCAATGGGAAGTCCGTGCTTTATCTGGTAGAAGCAGGGCTGCCCAGCTCCTGCTCCCGGGCGAGCGGGCACGGTGCCAGGGACAGGATTTTTAAGACATAAAGGAGCGGTTTTACAGCAGAAAGAGTGGCCAAATGGCCCTGGGTGTGAGCAAGGCGATGCCCACCCTGGACGGGCTGCAGCGGCTCGCTGGCTGGTCACACCGGTGTGTTTCTGCTAACTGAACAAAAATAATTCGTAGTAATAATAATAATAACTTTGCCGTGCTTTGCACCATTGATGCAGTTTTCAATGAAAGATTTAACGAGGCTAGGTGAGAGTCGCCAGCCAAAACCAAATGCCAAATCCTAGATTTTTGCAAGAGATTTTTCATACAAATGCACTCAAGCACGATCATATTAGACACAAATATTCAGGAGGTCGGGAGTTGTCACAGCTGTCACGGCTCTGTCTGCCGCTCGAGGCTTTCAAGGGTATTAAATCAGACTCAGGCTGTAGGTGAGTGAGCTGCCCCCTTGGTCGCTGAATATGGGAGTTGGTTAGGAAAGGCATGCGTGCCTTGTGTTACCGCAGACAGCGTTAATATAACTCGAACAGCAAGAAACACTCTCTGCCCAGCACCGCCAGCCCTGCTGCTCCCGCTCGGGCGAAGCTTGGCGTACCTGTCTGCAGCCCTACAGCACCCTGAGGTTATTACAGAGGAACCGCTGGAAATTAAGGAAGGACAAACGCTAATTTCACAATAAGCGAATTTGCTTTACTTTGCCACAAGATGGAGCCTTGAGATTAAACCATTTGTTTGAGGTTTCATTGTTATTTAAGAAAATAAAGCTACATTTAAAGATGAGTGTTTAATTTTCTCAGATGATTATCTGTGTTTTCTTAATGAATCATATTTTTCATCATCTCTTATTAGTCAGATATGAGGAAACCCTGAAGGCTCTGCCAAAATAGGTGCCACTCTGGCATTACTCAGTAGAAGAAGATGTTGAACAATGTGGCTTTTCTTCTTCAGTAAGAAATCATACTCCAATACCATGCGATATTCTGGGAGGGGACGAGATGGTAGAAGAAAGAGCACTTTGTGGAAAGGCTCAGGCATGACTGAGGGATAAAAGGAAGCTATTTGGGAGGCAGAAGGCTTTTTAGGGGGGTTTTCCTTATTCACCTTGTGGTTCTATTTTACTTCTGCAAAATTCCCTGGTTATATACCCTACAGTTATTTCAGAAGAACCATAGAAAATTATCAATGCAAATATTTTACTGAGTTGCAGCCTTTGATATCAGCAGCAAAATTTCAAACACAGCCACCCGAGCAGCATGTTCCTCCCTGACCTTTGTCAACAGGCACTTCCCCAAAATATAAAGCCTACGTATATCAATTTCATTTCTCTTTTGATTTCACTTCCCTCCAGCTTGGAGGGATTGAACTTTTTGTTTTGTAAGTGCTTTTTTTGTGGGTTGTTTTCTTTTTTCTAGTTGAAGTTATTGCGGAAAAACTGGGAAAAGAAGTGAGGTTTGGATTTTTCTCTGAGGGCATTTGAGCTCTAGAAAAGTCTCCGAAAGTGGGCTTTACAGGGAAAAAAAAAATCTTCTGTATTTGGGCATCACTCCTGAGAGCGAGAGTTGCACGGCTCCAGCGGATCCCATCCCTGCAGGGACTTGGGCCAGCAAGGAGAGAGTTAGAGGAGAAAGAGCCAAATGTTGAGTCCAGCTCGGAGTTCAGCAGAAGGCAGGGGGCTGAGCAGGCTCGCTGTGCTCTCTGAGTGCTTTTTTGTGTTCCGGAGTGACAAGGAAACGTCTAAATTCAGTAAGGGGAAGGCAGATTGGCAAATGTTGGTGAGTAGATAATAAGCTGCGGAAGCCACCAGTCCTTGCTGGGAGCCAGGCCTTGCTTGGCTCGCTGTGAGAGAGCAGCGGCCGCCCGGTTTCGGGGACTGCCCTCCTCAGCAGGGTGAGCAAGACCAGGGCATGCCTGCCCGTGGTCTCAAAGAGCTTGTCCCCCAGACCCCAGGCCACAGCAGACGATACTGAAGTGTCTGTGGACCTCTTGTCACCCTCACACCCCTCTCTGGTCTCCTGTCTCCTCCTGCACATGGATCCCAAAGGAATGGGATGGATCAATGGTGTCCATCTTGCATTCCGCCTTAGTATCGCTTTATGTCTAGAGCACAGCAGAGCAGCAAAGGTCTGAACCCCAGCCGCTTGCTACAGTCTGAGTGGAGAGAATGAGGACCTGGATCAGCACATCCACTGCCATGGTCAGCCTGATACGGGGTTTCACTACTCCAGAATTCCCAGTACTCTGCACCTCAGTCTGCTGACGCCCTTCCAGCAGAACTGTTGGGTGATGGCTGCCGGTCGCCCTGTCAAGGAGGAGTGGGCAAATTTACCTGGCCGGTTCTTCATATGGAATAGCCCACGGTACCCTGCCTGTCGCAAGCCAACCGCACAAGCTCAGGAGAGTGGTTATGCTGCGAGAGGCTGGGAAGCGAGCTGGTACGCTGCTGCAGCTGCAGCAGAGGCAGCATCAGGCAGGGCTCCTGCAGGCAGCTGCCTTCCCTGCCCTGCGGCAGCTCCAGGCGTTGGGCAAGCCCTCTCCAGGGAGCTCCACCTCGCAGAGGTCTTTGTCTTTGTTAGATAAAAAGCTAACACCTTTCTGTGTGGTTTCTTGTACCAGCTCCTTTTTACAAAAAAACCCCAAACAAACCAAAAAGCAGTCGTAAATGACGACTCAGTTGTACCTGTACCCAAACCACCATTTTCAGGCATTGTAAAGAATTTCTTTCCCTTTATCTGTTTTTTAATTGCAAGCATCAGTGCTTCCTCAGTAAGACAGGGACTCGAGGAGACACTCAGTGCTTGAGTGCACTGAGGATACTTCCTCAGCATAAACAGGGCTTCACAACTGCCCTCAGCCCGGTGCTGCCTGGTGGCTGCAATAACTTGCGCAAAGGATCAGAACAGGTATCTAAAGAATAGGAGCAATCACAGAATGACAGAATCCCAGACTGGTGGGGGCTGGAAGGGCCCTCTGGAGCTCATCCCGTCCCACCCCCTGCTTGAGCAGGAACACCCAGAGCAGGGGGCACAGGACCACGTCCAGGCGGGGGGTGAATGTCTCCAGGGAAGGGACCCCACAGCCTCTCTGGGCTGCCTGGGCCCCTGCTCTGGCACCCGCACAGGGAAGGGGTTTCTCCTCATGTTCAGGTGGAACTTCCCATGTTCCAGCTTGTGCCCGTTGCCCCTTGGCCTGTCCTTGGGCACCGCTGGAAAGAGCCCGGCCCCATCCTCTTGACACCCGCCCTTCAGATATTTATAAGCATTGATGAGATCCCCCCTCAGCCTTCTCTTCTCCAGGCTGAACAAGCCCAGGTCTCTCAGCCTTTCCTCACAAGGGAGATGCTCCAGTCCCTGAGCACCTTGGCAGCTCTGCGCTGGACTTGTTCCAGCATTCCATGTCCTTCTTGAACTGGGGGGCCCAGAACTGGACGCAGCACCCCAGATGTGGCCTCACTGGGGCAGAGAAGAGGGGGAGGAGAACCCCCCTCGCCCTGCTGGCCACACTCCTTTCCATGCACCCCAGGACACCGCTGGCCCCCTTGGCCCCAAGGGCCCGGTGCTGGCTCAGGGTCACCTCGCTGCCCCCCAGCACTGCCAGGGCCTCTCAGCAGAGCCGCTCTCCAGCAGGTCCCCCCCAGCCTGTGCTGGTGTGGGGGGGTTGTTCCCCCCCAGGGGCAGGACCTTGCACTGGCTCTTGTTGAATTCCCTGAAGCTCCCCTGGGCCCAGCTCTCCAGCCTGGCCAGGTCTCGCTGGATGCCAGCACAACCTGCTGGTATATCGGCCGCTCCTCCCAGCTCGGGATCGCCAGCGAACTTGCTGAGGGGACGCTCTGTCCCATCATCCAGGTCATTGATGAATACGTTAAAAAGGACTGGACCCAGCACAGACCCCTGGGGAACAGCACTAGTGACAGGCCTCCATCAAGACTCTGCCCCGTTGATCACGACCCTGTGAGTTCCATCCCTCTTCCCCCTTCCCCTAGTGCTGCCCTGCACATCTTCTCCTCTGACGCCACACGTTCTTCTTGCCTCCCCAGCTCTTTCCCATGCCCAGCACTTCCCCAGTCCCTTCTCTCTTGCTGGTCAGACTGATTAAAACATGGTGAGCAACTTTATTATGAAAACAATGATCTGTGCAATATCTTCAGTGGAATGACCATTTCCAATGTCTGCATGATGGAAACCAGGGCCGAGGCTGCACCTTATCCTCTTAGTACAGTAATTGAACAGAAACTGGCCTTAGTTAATATTAATTTTCAATAACTCTTGAAATGAACCAGACACAGTTCTGTTAATTGAGGTGAAAAAGCAGCTCATCCAAGAAACTGAAACAATGCTCTCAGCAAGCAATTCCAACGGCATATCTATTTGTCATATTCTGCATATTTATTATTCCCAGGAGGTTTTACAGGATATAAGTGGAGGATTTGCTAATGCTGTCATTAATTTCAGTGGCATCTTTTCATATCAGCACACACCATCCAACTCTGCCGAATGAAAGTAGCTAAATTTCAGGAGAGTGGTGATGCACACTTGTCACAGGGTTAAATCTGTGTTCAAGGTGGCATCATCTCCAGGCCTCCAGCACATGACACAGAGTAAGGGGGACACAGTAGGGGAGATCTTGCCCTTCACTAATGGGAATATTCACTTGGGAAGAAGCAGAAGAAAATAACCTAGAAATAAGGTCGTCGTTCTCCTGGCAGCCCCACGGGAAACCCAAGTAGTGCTGAGACTGAACTAATTTTCCTGCTGAGCATGACGGGCGTGTGGATGCCACTTCACACGGCAGCAAGAGCAGCAGCCTACGAACAGCGGAAGCAGCTCTGATTTCTTTGGAAAATATTAGAAATCCCAAGACTCTGTGAAGAGTCTTTAGCCCTTTGGGCAAAAAGTCCCATGTGAATTCCCAACACCTGGATTTGGAGATTATCGTTGCATGAAGCTGGGACGTAATTTGGTTCCTAGTTTATCAGAGCAATACCAAAAGATGAGACATTGCATCATTAACTGCCGAGAACTGTATTTCTCTGTGATGCAATCCTTAGAGAAGTGGAAGTAAACACACTGCTCCCTCTGCATGGTTCTTCCTTTGGGGGGCTGCATTGCCACCTCCAAGAAATGGGCCTGACCACTGAAATGATTGACACTTCGAAAGAGCTACTAAAATGCTAAGAACTGCCTAAATTGGAGAACAGAGATTTGTTTACTTGGACAAAAGGGTCACATTCCTGGAAACCTTTCATCCTATACTCTCAGTTCTGTAGCACAGGAACAGCCAAGAGTTAGAACTAGGGCAGCGGGAACATGACCTCCTCCAAATCATTAGAGTTAAGGGACCTGAAGGTATGAAAGGAACAGAAATGGTGTCAAGGAGCGGAGCCTACACATCCCAACCCGGGACTTTGGGTGTAAATATCCCAATCCATCCATAATACAGTTGATTGTTTTAAAAATGCTAATTATATAAACCAGAAAATCAGAACATTCTACTTAATCACTATGTCCACTCTTAAGTGGTAGGGTAATGTTGCTGTGAGTTGGATATTCCTGCTTGTTCACCTCATTATTGAGTGACTGACTAAAGCACATATTGCATTAATATGTAATGTCTAAATAGCCTTGAGAAAGGGTCAAAAATGGCCCTGGGGAGGATTGCTACCAATGAGCGGAATAACTGTTGCGTTTGAGAACAGACATGATCCAGTGAGAGGAGGCAGACCATTAGACACGTTTAGTTGCGGCTTGGCAGAGTGGCTGATGCAAAAAGCAGCAGAGCCTCAGCCCAGAGGGACGTGAGCAACCTTTGGGCCAGCAGAAACCCCTGAGGTATGGCAGGGAAAAGTGCCAGGTCCTGCACAACGGCCAGGAAAAGCCCCTGCCCTCCCCTGGTAAAGGCTGAGAAGCTGCTGGGTGAGGAGCAGCCCTGCTGGAAAGGACCTGGGGATTACAGCAGATGCCAGGCTGAACAGGAGCCAACAGCGTGCTCTCATCTTAAGACAAACCACATACTGGGTTCCATTAGGATGAGGCAAACTTACCCCCTTCTACTCCAGTGAGACCTGGAGGCTGCATTCAGCTTTACTGCAGGAGATGTAGGGCCCTCCTGCAGCTCAAGAAGGACCGAGACACTGGAGAGGAGCCAGTGAGGAGATACCGAAACAATCAAGGCCCCAGAGCACCTGACCTAAAGCAGGAGGCTGGTGGAGCTGGCCTTGTTAGGCTGAAGAAGAGGAGGCCAAGGGGTGACCTAAGAGCTGCCCACAACTATCTGAAGGGCAGTTACAGATGTGCCGGAACCAAGCTCCTGGCAGCAGTGCCAGAAGGTAGAAACAAGGTGTAACAGCCACAGAGTGTGGCCTGGGAGACATTAGGGAAAACCACTCAGGAGGAAGGCAGTGTCGTACTGGTCTAGGTTACCCAGGCAGGCTGGGGAGTCTCCATCCTTAGTGTTTTTCAAGATTCAGCCACAAAAAACCCAACCTTCTGTTGGAGATAGTCCTACTCCGAGTGGGAGGTTGGACTGAAAAAACAAGAGTTCTCTTCCAACAAACATTCCCATGTTTCCGTGATCTTAAATTCAGGCCAATGCGCATGTCTTTGACATCAACTTGGTGAGATTTCAATGTATCCTGAATTGCTTCCTTAAAAAGACCTTCTTTCTGAACTGGGGAGCTTCATACAGAAGTGCAGTAGAAGAAAACTACCATTTTTTCAGGATGTCTTCATTCCAGTCCTTCAAAATGCAAATACTATTCATTCTGCTGTCTGCTAGAGAGCCAACGCGTTCAAAAATAACATCACATGGCGTCTCATCAAAGACTTCTAACATCACCAGGTGTCTCCTCAGTGTGAAGAGATTTCTTAGAACAGGAAAATAAAGTACCACAAGTTATTTCCCATATCATGATGTGGCATCTATCATATGAACAGAAAACACCTTCTGCAGTAAAACCTGTAGTCTGTAAAAACACGGTAGACAGTAGATATCCTTTCCCGTAAAATCAAAGCTATCTTCTCAAAACCAATATATTAAAAAAATTAACATTTTTTTTTAGGATCTGTTTGGACAACATAATATTTCGTATATGAATTAAACTTAGTTTGTGCTTGTGTCTGTACAACAGTGCACATATGTGATCACGTCTCTTCCTCTCTGCACTGTAAAGAGGAAACTCGTGTGTGTGTGTTTGTGTGTGTACGATCACAGGCTGCTTCCTTGCTGCATTGCAAAGAGGAAATGCAGGCTGGGCTTGACAGCCTGCATCTTACAGAACCAGCTTTCATCTTCACCCAGAAGCAGACACCGCAACTTTGCTGAGGCTTTGCCTCTCGGCGCTGTCAGTCCCTTTCCTCACAGATAAATACCGTAAGAGCATACCACTATCACCTGCTCGGCTCCTTAACAGAAAATCTGCACCCTGTTGCACAACTTCTCTGACAATCTGCAGGAAAAAAAGCAACAAATCTCTTTAACTGACAATATTTGTACTCCAAGCTGCTGTTAGGGCAGGTGTTCTGCGGTATTTCTATTTTTGACAGTATAGGCTTCACACAGATGAAAAGGGACACCTGTACTCTAAAAAAATGCCCATAGTAGTAGGTGAGGGTGAAGGTAGGTTCATTTTCTGTAAGTGCTTTTTTTTCGAAAGTTCATGTTCTTTCATTAGGTAAGAGAAAGCAAAAGCACCGTGAAACTGGCTGCAAAAGATTGGTGCTGTGTTCTTTCTCAGAGGCAAGTACGAGGGTGATTTTTGTCAGCATTGATGGTCGGTAAGGTGATACAATAACATATTTTGTTCTTTAAGGTTCTTATAAATTTGTGATATTGCTATGATACCTAACATATATACCTAGTCTTCTTTAGATAAAAAAGTGACAGAAAGTAGGTTGTTATTTGCAGGAAAGGTGCCTCTATAATTGCACTATAGCTTTTCACTAACCACAGCTCCAATGGTTAACAAAACTCTGCTAAAGCCCTTGAAAGATTCACCTGTGATTTTTTTCACCCCAGCTCCAAAACCTTTTATAGCCTCTCAGTGCAGTGCTCAGACTGGGTGCCTAATTACATCACCTTGCAAATAAGAAAATTCTCCAGCTGGAACGCTGTCTAGCTATAAATCCGTTATTAATGTCATATTAGCAGATATAGAGCTACCTTATATGGAAGTGGCGTGCATGCAAGAGGCACAGATGTAAACAGTCAGAGCAAACCAGAGCTCTTGTTTCCTTGGCTTGTTTGAGAACTGCGTCTTCACTGGAAGACTTAATCGATGTTAAACTGATGATGTGCCTACACAGCAATCATCCGCGCCGTTTAGGAGTGCTCTATAGGTGCTATTTTCGTTAAGCTAGAAAAGAGCTGCCCCTGTGTGCACAGCCATATGAACACATTGCAAAGTAAACCCACGCATAACAAGTCAAACAAGCTACACCAGTCGAAGCACAGTTTTGACAGCACGTTAGGGATCTCTGCCAACACAGCTCTGTTGATCTGGAAACATCTTCACACAGCCACAGTCTATGTACAGCTCGGGCTCAGCTGCATTTGTAGGCAAGGACAGGCTGAGTTCAGCACAGTTTGGGGCAACACAGCCGAACAAGTTGTACCCGTGCCCGCGCTCGTCATTAAACTAAGTTCAAACTACAACTGTGGTCACAAGCTCGGTCAGCGCTGGGTTGTTTTGCTGCTGTTGATAAGAGGCTGGCCATTGCAGCAATGTCTGTGGCGCATCGGGCGGCCCGGCGTAGGTGTGGGCTCCGCCGCTGCCGCGCTGCATTCCAGCAGGCTGGCTGAGACACCACCCCGCGACTCTTGCTAGCAAGTAGAGATTAGGACACAGAGAAAATGCCAAGGACGGAGGGGTGGGGTTAACCCCAGCACTTTCCCATTTAGGGTGTCTAATAAGTAGCAGCCCCTGATAAGCCCATGGTTCTTGCTCAGTCTGGGGGTCCTCACCTACAGCAGCCCCAGGCAGGTGAACTCGCAGCATGGTGGCGAACATGGTGAGCACTGGAGCGACCTGAGCCTCAGCCAGCCCACCTTGCCAGCGGGAGAATCGCTGGGGCATGCCGTCCGTCGGGGTGGCTTTGGGGGGAAGTGTGCCTGACAGGAAAAAGGGAAAACCCGAGATGACACCCCTCAATGCCAAGGTAAATATTAATCTCTGTCCAAAAATTAGTATTGGGTCAGTTCAGTAGGAAATAGCTCGAGCTTTGAGTGTTTATTGTTCTTCCTCTATTAGCAGTGTTTAGCAATGCTTTTTCAGACCTGCCAAGGCTCTGGGTTCCTAACATATCTCTGGTGTAATTCTGCTTGCCTCACTGCAGTTACACCGGAGGCGGATTTGGCCCTTTAATCGTTTGGGGTTGCTGATCCCTCTGGGCGTGCTGCTTGCTCGGCAGATTTTCTGGAGGACTGGAATTTCTCGTGGAATTCTGTCTGTGAGGCAATGGCTCTGTGTGCAGCGAGTCCTCTTCGGCATGGGTCTGAGCACAGTCATTAGAGGATGTGCTCTTGACGTTGCTGCTTGATTGGTAATCACCTCTTCGTCTCTGCCTCCTTCGGGCTCACTTTTCTGCTCATCGCTTCCACGGTTTGTCACTACAGAGCAAACAGACTCATGGCTTTCCCCTGAATGTAAATAGGCTATTTTCCATTTAACTAATGTTCCTGGTACAGTATTTTGTAACAAGGCAATCAGAAGTGAGTCAGAATCAAAAGCAAATCAGAGAAGTGAGAAAGAAGTACGCTTTCTCTGTCACAGATATTAATCTAATACCGCTGCAGCAAAGAAAAGCATGCCAGGCAGTAAGGGAAGTCAGCAGAGCAAACACAGTAATCGCTATCCAGAGACAGAGATCCTCAGTCAAGGGCCCAAAATAATCTGAACCTAGTTTGAAAAACTTTCCTCTACAAACATTTGTATTGGCAGCTCTCAGCATTTCAGTTTCATAGTCTGAAATACAGATAGATCCCTTATCAACAGCCTTATAAACAAGAGAGAGGTAGAAAGGCAGCAGAGGTCTAAAGGTCACCGGTTAGAGAAGGAAGAGAGCGAATATCAGAGCTAGAGTGTGAGGGAAAACAGGCTGAGGAGGTGATGAAGGAGGAAGCCTTAGGAAGAGAGATGGAAAAGGACTGGAGGCAAAAATTAGAACTTCAGACATCTGGATAAACATAAAACGTCAAAGTGGGAGAAAGGCCCCCTTTCGTAAGGGAGAAAGTTTGTGGTTTCATTTTTAACAGTCCTTCGTGACGTACTTATTGTTTGCCTTTTGTTGCCCTTCTTTCACTAGTTATGCTACTCATAAAAAAACCCCACAACTGATAGGTATAGTGTATATGGCAAACTATTACTAATTACATGTATTAATTATTGTTTCTTTACGTGTGCTGCCTCGGGTCCGGGCTGGGGCTCAGCTGTGCAATGCTCAGTGCAGGTACAAAGCTCCGTGCAGGGGACAGCCCTTGTTACCTGTGAACTTGTGCAACGTGCGGGGAGAGCAGCAAGCTCAGGCTAAGCAAATACCCGCTTCGGTGCTTAACCAGGCACATGGATTCAGGTCTAACAAAAAACTTCAACACATGTTTAACATTAAGCTGTGAGTGGCCGTTGAAATGTAAAGCGTGTGCTTACATGTCTTGCCAGCCTGTAGCCCTCCTGATCGTAGCTTTGTTTGAACTAGAACAACATAGGCGACTGAGGATCGTGCACATAAGCAATACCTTCTACTTCAAAGCCGGAGAATACTTTACAAACTAGGACAAATACAATACCGTATTTCTTCCAAGAGGTGAGGAAGTGTTCTCCTGGCATACATGAGGAGATAGAGTCAAGGCAAATGTATTGTGAAGTTTGTGTTTCTTAAGTTCATTAGAATACCTAAAAAATTCCCTCACAGTAAAAATTAGTGTTAGTGCTGTGCAGGATTGCTCAAAGAGATGCTTCAAGTGGTGCTATCTGCTGAACCAATGATTGGTCCAGTAAAAAAGACTACCTCACCTTACAAACTTTGCTCTTTAATATTCTTAGATTGTCTGGGCTACTTGCATCATCTCTGCCACTGAAAAGGGAGGCATTGGTGTCTAATGTCTCTTTTAAGAAATACAGTTGGCTGCTCTTTGTGAGTAAGCTTCAAGGGAGCAGAACCACAGCCGCTACGGCACCCCAGTTCACCCTTCTTTTGGGCCAAATTCCTCTGCTTTCTAAGACGATCTAGTCCCTGTATTTGTTACACTTTTAAGCAGTGCTGCTTTAACATTACAAACACCAGAAGGATTAAAAGGATCATTAAGGGGACAATCTCTTGCCTTTCAAGGTGATAAAGATGATCTCAGGATAAATACCAGTAAACTAAACCCAGGGTGTTTTAGTGGAAAGGAGAATCAGAAATATTACGGAATTCAAAAGAATAGGTGATATTACTTGTTCAGGTGTCTTGGGATTTCCAGGCCTAAACTGCAGCCAACTTGTGGCAAAAGCCTAAATAAAAACTGGGCCAGGTCCAAGAGACTGATGCAAAAGCATTTTAGAGGTGAAGTGGTGGAGCCACCCACCACCACAATATCTCTAATATTTATTCAGTCCGAGGGCCTGATGATTTCAGGATGGTAAAAAAATATATGAATTTTCTAATGTCTATGCACCTCAGGACGGAATTTGTCTTCCCAGACCTAGTACTTCAGATTGCAACCGCTCTAAAAAATACTGTCAGACTCTTGGAGGAGAAGCTTTATTTGGAAGGGGTGGTTACTGACTGAATGGACAGTTGTTATTATCAGGTAAGGAGAGGAAAAATTGCTTGATGATACTGGAATTTCTTTCTCCTGGACACTGCACATTTTAAATATGTTTTGGTGATTGTCACAGATGCTACAAAGAGAAATGCACAAAAAAAAATCACGACAAAGCTTATGAGAGTTCCAGTTTTGCAAATCCAGAGACTGCAGGCAAATGTCAAAAAAACCTTATATTTCTAAATTTTTGTCTGTACACAATATTTCAAAGTGTGTGCGTCCCTCGCAACCGATCACAGAACATGATAGTGAGCAAGCCGGGATGTACAGACGCTAGTGTTGATAAAGAGCAAGGGTCTATTTCAGTCTTATTTCCGTGTTCTTTTTCAAGTAAAAGTGCTGGGTAATTGCAAGATAAAGTCAATTTGTTTAACCATGAAGTAATTAAACTAGATTAAGATACTGAAAGTTATTCATATAATTTATAAACTGCCAGGTTGTAGAATACAGATATTGCTACAGCCATATAGCAAACTTACTTATTCTGCTTTTAAATCTGTGTTTCAGGGACTTTGTTGAGAGTATAGCTTAACTTATTCCTAACATTCTAAAGCTAGGAAGTATGAGAATAATTTTTTTCACTGTTTTCCTGGCAAAATGAGGTAAAAGTGTTTTCTGTTACTAGACAAAGCCAGGTTAAATAGACATAGAGACTTTGTTCTTCTCTGACTGGAGTCAAAATTCTTATTAACATGAAAGAAAGCAATATCAAACACATGATCTTGAGAGGAAATAACAGTGGTACTGCATCTGTAGAATAACAGGAACATGCTGTGAATGCTGGAATACACGCTGCATTTTGCGTACGCTTAGAAGAATTACTTATTGCGATATTTGCATAGTGTTCAGTTCAGTTTAATTACAGCTGTCTGTGAAGAAGAGTTCAATGGTGTAGGCACCAGAGTCAAACCGGATCTTTTTCTAGGGCTGTAAAGCCAAATTCCAGTGAGATGGACACAGACTTTCATCCATATGAAGGAGAAGATCATTTCAGGCAGTCGAATACATGAAGCCTTTTCTTCTTCTGCCCCTTTGGAGGCATTAAATGAATGGTGATGCCTTGTCTGTCTCCTTGGCTGTTAAAGATCCCTCAGGCTGTATTTCACAAGAGAAGGGAGGCAGCTTGACTAAAAATATCCCCGTCCCTGTGCCGCACTGAATGTGGCCCAGAGACGCCTCCTTCTCTCCAGCGTAACACACAGAGCACTAGACGTGCATTTCATCGTCTGAGTGAGCAGTGGGCGAAGCTAGAAGGAACCGAAAGGGTTGCTGTGGGGGCAGGCTGCAAAACGTGCAAGGGCCGCCGCCGCCCCCGCTGCTCACGGTTCCCCCCTCGCCGCCTCGCCCGCCCCACACCGCTGTCAGCCTCTCCCAGATTTCAGGCTGGTTTTAGGATGCGGGCCTTTTAATGGAGGAGCTTGGTCCATGCCAGACTTGCCCGTGAAGCACCCCGTCCAGGCATGGAGCTGTGTAACCCCCTAACAGGGAGGGACGTGGTGTTTCTAGAAACCTCCATGAGAATAAAGGCCTGCATGAGGGGCTGGTGCAGCAGGCTCAACCTCAGCAATGAGGATGGTGAAGAGAAAAGGACGTTTCGGTCAGCCCCGAGGAGTTTATGGTACATCTGCCTTTTTGGGATGAGGTACTCGGCCCGCTGTAATGGCGCCTGGGCATCATTAAATTGCTAATTCACCACCACTTTCCGAGAGGAAGTAGGTTTGCCGGGCAGAGGTGGGATGCCAGCACCCTGCCACTGCTGTGCTCAACCTCCCAGCACGGGGGGCGCCGCCCGGGTTTGCAGCTTCCCGGGGTCAGGGCGACAGCACGAGCCGCCATCTTCCCGCCCTCCCGCCTCCCCATTGTGAACCGCCCGGCCGGCAGGGGGCGCGCCTCCCGCACCCTCCCGAGAGGCGGAGCTCGGCGGGGTGGGGCGTGGCGGCGGGGAGGGGGCGTGGCCGGGTCAGTTCGCCCCACCCCTCCGCCCGGAGTCTCTTCAGCGGGGAGGCGGCGGAACGCAGCAGCGGCGCCATGGTGAAGATCGCCTTTAACTCCCCCTTCGCCCACAAGGACGAGCCGAAGAAGGAGGCGGCCGAGGCGCTGGTGGCCGATAAGGTGCGGAGAGCGGGGTTTTTCCGCGGTCGGGTGGCGGCGGGAGGAGCGGGGCCGAAGGGGAGGGGGGGTAGGAGGAGGTAGAAGCCGCCGCCATCTTCTCGCAGGCAGGCAGCGGGCCGGGGGAGGGCAGGCAGCGGGCCGGGGGAGGGCAGCCCGCGGCTCCCTGCAGCGCTGGGGCACCCTTCCAGCGTGGGGCTGGGCGTGTGGGGGTGCGTGTGTGGGAGGGTGTCTCTCGCCTTGGGAGGCTGCCGGGCGGTGCGGGGCTGGGGCCGCAGCGGTTTGCGGTTCCTTCACCGCAGCTGTTCTCCCAGCCCGGTTGTCGCTCGGGAGGACCCGGGCGGTGCCAAACACCGTGACAAACCCGGGACAGCTCCGGCCCGGCTGTTTATCTCGGAGCTGGGCCGGTGCCAGGGCCGTGCTTCCTGACGGGGCTTTAAACCTTGGCAGCCTCGCAGGCGGGTGAACCCTGCGCCCTGCCGGGCTCCGCTCCCTCCCGGCCAGCCCGCGAAAAGACCCAGGAAAAGCGCCGTCCCCAGGTTTTCCGCCGCCCCGGGGAAGGAGCAGGTTTGCAGCAGTGTTTTCCAAGGAGGAAAAAAAAATAAGTGGGTTAGGGCTCGTCCTCCCCTCGCTGCTGCTCTGAAGCCCTCGTAGGCAGCGAGTTGGAGCGCGGCGCTGTGGTGAGGTGTCTGGGCTGCTGGTATGTCTAGCTTAAATTAAGAAACCTGCCATAAAGGGTTTTAAATAGAAACCCAGGCAAGTACTCTGTGGTTGGCTTTTCCTTCCTAACGAGTTGCCGTGTTGCTGACTTGAACTGAACTTTCCAAATCTCTGGGAGACTTTATTTTGAAGATGTCTTACTCAGCTGCTGGTGTGTTCCGTCAGGTGAAGATGACCCGTGTCTAGGTAAATAAATCAGTAGCTGTAGAGGAGGAACATGGCATGGCCCGAGTTTATTTGCAATCAGGGAGTGGGACTATTAGGGAAAAAAAAAAAAACCACCGCAGATACCTGTAGACTTGGACTTTAGTGTCTTTATTCCCCCCCCATCCCAAACCATAATCAGGAAAGCAGCTTGCCTTCCAGCCTACAGAGCTGCTGCCCCTCCTGAAATAGCCTCCCTTTGAAAGGAGAAGGGGTGCAGGGTGGTGGTGTTGCTCAGTGGGAACTTTGGAGTTGTAGGTGTGCACAATTAATACAGTAGCACTGAATCAGTGGGTCAAGAGGAGGGGGAGAAGGCTGTGAAACAGTGTAGATAAAGGACTAACTTAAATTTTGAAAATGTCATTAGTTTTGCCAGTTTCTTCTAGGACAAACTCATCAGCTACTCCTGAGGCAGCTTGTTACGCATATTTTTACTGGCTCTGTACCATGCAAGCTCTGAGCATAATAGTTCTAATAAACACACCCTTTCTTCTCATGATAGCAGCTCCTCTCAACGTAGAAGCTACTTGTGCTGTTTTGTTATACCTGTCACAGTAGTCTCTGTGTTTGCGCATAACTTTTAACAACTCTTCACTCTGACTTCAGGGCTTAGGGGTGCATGTAAACATCAAGTTCACAGTTTTACTCCAAGACAAACTTGTTCTAGTGCTCGTTAATGTCTCCTTTTGCTGGAATATTTGCGCAGGGCAAACAAGCTTAATGGCTAATGTTGCCTGAAACAGCACAATAGAAGTGCCCTAGAATATCTGCATGAAACACTTGAGCTTGCAGAATAATCTCCCTGCAGATTCTTTGGAGCTGTCAACAGCGTCTCATGAGCTAGCTGCAGATGTTAACACAAGTGATTTTTCCTCTCCTCTCTTACTCCTAGTTTGCTTTGCTTTTTACTGCGCACCTTAGAACTGCGTTTTCTTTGTAGGTTTTTATGACTTACTATTTTTGAGCAGAGGCTTTGTAACCTACTGGAACGAAGCCTTGCTATTGTGTTCGCTCATCGGCTCTGTGCTCTTTGATTCAGGCTGCTTACATTGCTTCTTAAATGATAAATACCTTTGCTTTGTTTGAAGTATGTGCAGTGCAAGTGTAGCTAATTACATGTCAACATCAGCCAAGCCCTAGGATGTCTGTGGCACCAAAACCTGCTGCTGACTGTTGTGTTCAAGTAATGATAGGCTAGATGAATAAGTTACTGAAAGGTGTAGGTGAAGGTGGCAGAATATGAAGAGAACAGAATTAGTCTTGATCTTAAAAGCCAGTTAACTCTGAAAGATGGTTTTTGCATAATGGTGTATAAATGTGGCATAATTCTGACTTGAAACTAGTTGGGTTGTTTGTGTTTTTGTGACGAGTGCTTAACTAGCCAATTGCGGCAGCTTATGTCTTGCTGAAACAACGTTTTTCTGTTTGGAGGATGCGAGAGTGGAATGTAGGAGTATTGACTTCCACAAAACAGCTTGTTTTTTGTTTCAGTGCTTGCATAGCTGATGTGGTTGACTTTTACACTGCTGTATTTTGCTGAGCATGGAAATATGCGCAGCCTTTGTAGTAAAACTGTGGCTTGTCCTGATCACAGGTCACTTAAATATATTGTGTTCTACAGGACTGCAAATAGCAGGACCCAAATCAAAAAAGGCCCTGGAAGCTGCTGTGCTGAATCTAGCTACTGACTCTAGGAACAATGTGAAGGAAAAGATCTTTTGCTGTGAAATCCACTTTTTCTTCCTGGCCAGTGGAAAGAGCAGGTCTTGAAAGTGAGCTGCTAAATACCAGAGTCATGAATCATTAAAGGGACATACGTGACCAAATATATAGATTATCTAAATATTTGGGTTTGGCTTTTTTTTTTTCCAAAAAGACCCAAAACCAGTGCGTGTTTGCCCAAAGGGAATGTCTCTTCTGATTGCTTGGTATTTGACTTGAGGAGAAAAAACCCTTCCCTGTGCGGGTGCCAGAGCAGGGGCACAGGCTGCCCAGAGAGGTTGTGGAGTCCCTTCCCTGGAGACATTCACCCCCCGCCTGGACGCGGCCCTGTGCCCCTGCTCTGGGAGTGCCTGCTCAAGCAGGGGTGGGATGGAATGAGCTCCAGAGGCCCCTTCCAGCCCCCGCCATTCTGTGACAGTACTTTTGCCATTCTCCTCCCAAGTTGGCTTGTATGAGCCTTTTGCCTGGAAGTCTAGGAAGGCACTGAAAGAACTCCTGAGTGTTAAACGTGCCATTTGGACACGACCACTTATTGTGCGATCAGTATTGCACAACTCATCATCACGTTATGTGATGGTGATAGCAGTTTCTTCTGGATGCAGTCACCTTCTGTTTGAGAGAACGCTGCAGAGGGGAAAGCAACCAAGTCACTGAACTAAAGATAAGTTTCAGGCTGCTAGAAACAGAAGTTCCCTGGCACTTGGGTGGAAGATGGGGTATTTTGAAGCTGCGGGGTAGGATGTGCCATAGGGACTTATTTTTATTTGGCATAATTTGAAGCTGCATTTAAGCTGACGAGTGTTTCTCTTTCACGGTGGACTTACTTGTGCATGTTACAAGCTCTAAAATTTGAATGTGATTTGTGTCAGATGTCTGTTCTCCAGCTAATAGGCAAAGTTGCCCTTAGCCTTTACTGTGAGTCCAACTATGTAAGGAAAAGTAATGTTACCTTAATCCATCTGGTGTCGAGAGGAGGATAGGAAATAGACTTTTGGGAAGAGGCCTGAAAACACTGTGTACCTTAAAATGACCTTACTCTACAAATCTTTGTTTCCTTGTACTATATTGCAGTTGCAGCTCTCTTATCTTTTGTTACAGTTATTCCAGTTTCTTACAGCTCAAATGGAGGATGCTTTCTAGACAAACCTTTACCCAGAAACTAATTAAGAAAATATCCTCTTTCAGTGCCATTTGAAAATGGATTTTAATATGTTACAATAGTATTTTGTGTAAGTGTTTTCTTATTTTATGATGCTTGAATTAAAATTCTCACTGCACACCTAGAAGAAGTAGAACATGGTAGGTCAAAGGGAAGCAGTAGATAACAGCTTACTTTTATTCAGAGCAGGTGTACTTTCTGAATTCTCATTCCTCTTTATTTAAAGGATCCAGAAGTTGCCACACATGGACGTGAAAACTCCTCTGGAAGATGTCTATTGACTCTGCTGGGTCTAGCGTTCATCTTGGCAGGAGTTGTTGTTGGTGGAGCCTGCATCTACAAGTACTTCATGCCTAAGGTAATGTGACAGTTTTTTTTTAATTTAAGCATCACTGAATTAAAAAAAGTGTAATTATAAATGGATTACCACTGTAATAGAAAACCTTCAATAACTGGGACATGAAGGCTACTATGTCCTTTATAAAAGTTCCAAGTGTGACAGACCTGTGCCTCGTCATAGCATAAGTGTTAGAAATAAAATTTTAAAGCAACGTTCACTGTGAAAATAACTAGCCTTGCTCTTACTTTCAGCACAAGGTGTACCGTGGTGAAATGTGTTACTTTGAAAATGAAAATCGTGATCGTGCAGCAGAACCTTATTTCCTCCCTATTGCTGAAGAAGCTGACATTCGAGAAGATGATAACATAGCCATCATTGATGTGCCCGTTCCAAAGTTCTCGGACAGTGATCCAGCAGCAATCGTTCATGACTTTGACAGGGTGAGTATATGGGAAGTGATAAGAAATAACTAGTTGCCTTGCTCAGTGGGAAACTGTGGAGTGGATAATAATGGTAACAGCTCCAGGGCTTTCATTCTTGAGACCTTTAAAGCTTACTGTCAATGCACGCTTCTCTTGGGATGGGTTTAAGTGTGGGAAATCTGATCCTTCTAACTCTGTAATAGTGGACTTCTGCGAGGGAGGAGTGTCACAGGAATGTTGGAGGAGTTCATACCCACAGGGACTCTGACTGGATTGTTTCTGAAAGCAATGCGTCTCGGTGCTATGCAACTTTAAATATCATTGCCCATAGGATGTCTGGAAGTGACGCTTGCTATTTGGTGAAGAATCCTACGTAAATGAAATGAGGGTAGGAGAACATTGTAAATGTGAGTTAAAAAAATGAGGAAGCTGCGGGCTCGGTCTAAAATTCTGCCAGACTGTGTTCCAGCAAAATGTAGAATTCCAAACAAGAGTGGGCCTCAGATAAGTGAATTGAAAAATCACCTCAAGTGGATGAAACCTGTAACTTGAAAGTGCTGTGTTAGTTGCATGTAACTTCTCTACAGCAAAGATGAGAGGATGGTTTTAATTTGACTTTTTAATTAAAGTTGCATCGATAGTATTAACAGTTACCCTTAGTGGTAAAAGCTCTTGTAGGTTGTTTGTAAATCAAACCTTGGCAACACAGATATAATCACGGTAAAGACACTCTGACTGACCTCTGTACATGCCGCCTTTAACAGGAGCGTAGAATACCACGCAGGCAAGCTGTGCTACTTGCACTCGCACTGTTCACAGCTTTTATCTGTGGAGTCTTGACAGAATCTTGGCTCTAACTTAAAGGATTCAGGCAGCTGAAATTCTTGGGTTGATTCTGGCTAAGTGCTATGCAAAGTCATAATAAAACAAGTAGATATGTTGATAACTTTAGTCTCTGCAGTTCTTGCAGTCAGGGGTGAAGCTGATGTGACTTTCTAGAGGCTTAATACTTCTTCTGAAGAACTATTTACAGGGAGTGATTGCTTATCAGCACTTGGACAACCTTTTTGTTTGCACTGTGCTTAATTGGACTTCGTCAGTTATGAGTGTTCTCCAAACACTTTTCCTCTATTAATACAGGCTGTACTCATGTGGAATTATGGTATAAACGCAGTTTCTAGTCAGCTCTCACTTCTCTACAAAAGTGCTGTTGTAAACAGTAGCTATAACTGCTTTGTTAGCAAAAGTGGTGCTGGCTAAGTTCTTACACCAGACAGTTCCCGAATGCATCTTGTTGATACTAGCTGTGCATGATCTTCAGCTTTTTGAGCTTCCTTCTTAGTCCTTGTAGAACTGTGTCCTCATAATCAAAGGTCATGCTTAATTAATTGAAAGCTTGTTTTCAAAATAGCTTTTGACAGCATATCTTGACTTGCAACTGGGTAAATGCTATGTGATTCCACTGAACACATCCATAGTGATGCCGCCAAGAAACTTGATGGATCTCTTCGCAAAGCTAGCGGTATGTGGAAACTTTCCTGTTTAGTTATGCTGACAAGATCCCTCTTGATGAGAATGCTGGGTGTTGCTCCTGAACTACAGTCTCTTGCTAGAACAGCCCTCCTGCCATCAAAGTACATAATCCCCCGGCTCAGTCACTGTACTGAAGTTAAGGCCAGCTGTCAGTGTATATTATGTTGAGTAGATTCATGCTTAATGCTCTTATTAATACCTAGCTTTATGAAAGCTGAAAGCAACTAGCAAATAAGGTTAAATTTAGCTATTATAAAGGAATTTGATAAGCCCCAAATATTATTGAAAGCCTAAACCTGAAAGTTGCTTCCGGAAAGCTCGCTTGCCCCATGAGGGTTTTAATGAAAAGAACAATGCTAACTTGTTCTTCTGTTCTATTGGCGCTGTAGTTATGAGCTCACCGCGAGCACTTTTGACTCCTCAGTGACTAAAACTGGTGTTTTTCCAAGACTTACTTATGGGTCAAGTTGATAGAGCTTGCTGCTACTTTGAAATGAAACATAACACTTGAGCTATCGTGTGTCAAATGTACTTTTCAAGAAAAGTCACTGACTCTTCTCCACCTAGTGCTAAGAGGCCACCTGATCTAGCTTAGCTAGTTTTATTTTCTTTAGCTTCATGAAGACAAGTTTTAAGTGTGTCTTCTGGCTCCTATTTTTAGGAGTTGGTCATGAGGGGTGGCGAGTCATTTCAATAGTGCTGTGATCTTGTGGCAAAGACTTAACTTTTGTAGGTCGCAGTGCTTTTTTTGGTATTAGAAATACATTGCCTCAAACATGGACGCTTTTGTAATACTTTTTCCTCCCCTTTTAATTGCAAACTTTGTCGCATACAAATAAGCTTGAACAGGTTCTGTTTGTGTCTGCTTCATGTGAGATGAGTAATGTTAAGGTTAACTGCACTTTGTTTGGATGTAACTGCAACTGTTTGAAATAGCCTTTATCAGTTTTTCACTACTTTGGTATGCTTTGGTATGTTCAAAACTAGCACATCTTAGTATTAAAAAGAAGGAAAGCTGAAATCTAGTGCTTGAAGCCCTTCCAACGTGGAGGGTAAAATGTAGTGATGTTTGTCCGTTGCTAGCAGAATACTGTATCTCAAGGGTTTTTTTTCCTCTTCTAGACTGGGTCTTACTTGCCTCAGACCTACCTAGTCCGTGAAGAAATGGTCGTTACAGAGGAGATAGATAATGTGTCTGATTTGGGTATCTTCATCTACCAGCTTTGTGTTGGAAAAGAGACGTTCAGACTTCAGCGCAGAGACCAAATATCGGGTAAGTTCCCTTCAGTAAAAAAAAAAAATCTATTGTGTGAGTAGGGAAAGGGTAAATACTTAAACCTCCGGAATTTTTAGACTTGGAAATCTGTGAGTGTTCAACAGGAGCTGAGACTGCTCATAGAACTGATAGGTATTTTCCCTTACTTTCAAGTATGTATCTGAAGCTTTGTTTGTACATGGTGAGAGAAAGAGTTTCAGTTATGGAATTAGAAGTTACATGCTCCACCAAAATTTCTGTTCCATCTTCTGGTTGAAGTTGTAAGTAAGTTTGGCCCCAAAATTCATGTAATCCATCTGATAACGTGAGTCTCTGTAGGTGCAGCTTAGTCTGTCACTGCCCTATCTAAAACTAAGAGGAGCACCAAGTTAAAGCATTATCTTCTGGTTCACTTGCTCTGGTGTGGTTTAAAAAAAAAAAAATTGAACACTTAGCTCCGGACATCCCAGGCTTCCTCTTTAAAAGAGGAAGAGCACTCCATAGGAACTTCTGAGCTCTGTTTCTTTATTGCCTGTCTCCTTGTGCCACCCCTCTGCCATTCTCTGGAAAGACTTGAATTTGGGGTGTCTGTGGTTTGACGTGCAGTAGGAGGCCTGGAGCACAGAAATCTGATGCTGTGATTTTTAGTTCGCTCTTGTCCTCAGAGCATTTCATACTTTGCTGCTCTCACCAAACACATAGTGAACTAATCCTTTGTCAGTTACAGCCTTTCAGAATGCGAATGTTTGGTTTGTCAGAACTCTCTGCTCTGGTTTTTCCACCAAGCTCTTTGGCAAGAGTTTCCTCAGCCCAGTTACCGCTTTGCAGCATCTGCTCTTTGCTGGAGACTACATCTTGTTACTAGGTGGAAGGCTCTGTATGTGGGAGCAAAGAACTAGTCCTGTGCAGCTAACAGTCGGGCACATGAAGGAACAGTAGCTGTTGCGAAGATGCTTTTGCGAACAAGTCTAAACTGACTGCTGCTGTGACTGAAAGACTGTAGTTGCAGGCAATACTGCAAAGAGTGTGTCTGTTTTCTTAAATCGTCTTGCTATAGCGTGTTGTTGACATCGTCGCTGCATAGTAAAAGGCTTCTACAGAATACCTCCACAAAAAGGATTCTAGTAAGTGTAGTTAGAGTTTCTGTTCTGTAACTAAACTTGTTTGCCCTTGGCAGGGAGTGGGACAGGAAACCTAGGTAAATGGAAGGCTGCTGCTGAGGAGAAAACTGTTCAGGGCTTGTCTTGCCTTCCAGATCAGATTTCGAGTGCACCTTTCCTCTAGTGTGTACAAGCCATGCACATGTAAATAATTAGACTAAAATGGATAATCTCCTGTGACTTCTGTGGAGAAGTCTTCTTGCTTAGCTGGTGCTGCATCGGCTCCCAGATTTTGTAGAGTTCATGGGTTCATCAGTTAGGTTGAATGACCTCAGGGTCTGCAGCAGTTCCCTGGAGTTGTTACTGAATGCATGTGAGAAACAGGACAGGTTATCCTAACTGTTCAGTTACGTACCCAGCTGGATAGCCGTTGGAAACGTCTTGGCTTATACAAGCGTTAAAATCGAGGTGAATTGAAGGACAGCCTATATTTTAAGTGTTTATAATCTGAAGCAGTGTCCTGCTGGGTTTGGTTTAAGAGCTAGTGCTTCTAGGTGTCAATGGATAGCTTCTCTTGCTTACTCTGAACAATTCTCTTCTTATTAAACAAGCTACAAATCTTCCTTCTCTAACTGTTGTATACTGAAGCGCTTTAGCTGAACAGCTTGTCTTTGATGGCAGGACTTAGTATATTCTTGTCTCCTGGTAAAGATTCACCTCTGATACAGGTACACTGCCTGTGTCAGGTCCAATGCTGGCTTGTCACAAAATAGAGAAAATCACTTCAGTAGTGTTAGGAAAAACTTCAGGTCATCAGCTGAGTGGCAGATCCTTAGAGGGCGCTTGTCAGAGTGAAGACTGCTCTAGAAAAACACACTGTTAAAACATACTGGATGGGGGGGAAGCGCTGATAAGGAAGTAGAGGCGTGTTTTTCTGCACCCTTTCTGAGTTTCTAAACTCTTTCCTGTAACTTCAATCTGCTTTTCCTTTTCTGTGTGGTTAGGAAGGGCTATGAGACACTTTGCCATAAACGATCTATTTAGTGTTGTCTCTTCTGTCACTAAAATGGTGGCAGGATACTAAAAAAAAGTGCTTGCTTGCTTTGTCCTGTGTTGTGTGTGGGCCCCTCTCTTGTTGTTACCATTCTGAAAATGAGGGAGGCTTTCTGATAGGAAACAAACGGGTATTAAGCTCTGGTGGTAATTAGTGGCTGTAGAAACACTCTGTACTGAATGATTGTATCTTGCTGCTGTTCGTGATGATGCAAAACTTGCAAATACTTGCTGCTGAGTTCTAGGTCTGCTTTACTTAGGCTCTCATCTTCTCTCGTCCCCAGGTCTGCAGAAACGTTCAGTGGAGAACTGCCATTCAATCAGACACTTTGAAAACTCTTTCGTTGTTGAAACAAAGATCTGTCAACAGTGAAAGGTGTTGGATGGGAGGTGACTAGTTCACACCTTCATTGAGAAGTCTGAGCATTAGACATCGACTTCTTAAAATGTGCAGTGATAATCAAAAGCCTTATGCATTTTCTGTGTATTGCTTGTATTTCAAAAGACAAAGTCACCATTTCAGCTTTCTTTTGATCCTTGGTATAACTTTTTAGTTGTCTCATGTAAAACTTAAGTTTGAGTAAGGTTGGTTTTCCTTTTTTAGAAGGTTAATATCAGTTTATCTGTTGAATGTGTTTGATTTAGTGTAATCTGGGAATGGCAGAAAAATATATATATATAAAAAAGTTAACCAATTCCTTGGCTGGAACCAATTCTATTCACCTTAACTTTCACAGAATGATTAATATTAGTCTGTGGTTTGCACATCTTGTGTACTTCTGTAGAATAGCTCTGCACTCCGTATCCCAGCTAAAAAACCTTCTGATGCGTATCATTAAAGCTTTGTTTTAACTACCATGTGTGAAGCATGTAAAATCCAACCTCAGTGATCATAAACCTTTAACACTACCCTCTTTCATTTTGTGCAATTACTGTATTGAATTCGTATGTATATTTGGAACCTTCCCCGAGCTTACATTTAATTCTTCTACATTTTGTTTGGTTTTGTGGTATTTGGTTGTTAGATTCAGATAGAGTTGCTCTTAAAGCTTGTCAGTATTTTTGGTTATGAATTGGTTTATCCTGTAACTGCCTATTTCAAGAATCTGTTCTGGTATAGCTCACTTGTGAATGTGACTGTAGTTGTAAACTTAAACTACTCTGGCTTATATAAACTTTTTAGATCAACTTTTTATGAGCAAGTAACGTTACTACTGCAGTCAGAGCATTGTTCCTCTCTTTTGAAAGCTGCAGTATAAAGATACCGAAGAGTTAGTGTCCTGCAGTTGATGAACCTGAGAGTTTTATTAAGGGACTTTATATTGGCATAAATTCTGCAACCCTATAATAAATGTTTCTCTAAAACTTTGGCGTTTGTGTGACTTCATGGCGCTGAAAGGCAAGAGCGCAGTACGCTGGGTTATGGCCCATGTCGGGGAAGCGATGGTTATGGGCCTGGGGCAGCATGCAGTGCTCTTTACCCCTCTTACCCTCACCTCTTTTTCAGCTTGTGAAGTCGAATTCCCTCCTCCTGTTGCTGTGGGAATGCTTTCAGATGCAAAACAAACTTGGGGAACAGAGGGAAGAAAAGACATCTGGCTTCAGACTTGATCCCCCAGCAGGCAATTCTCAGAGGTGCTTAGTGATGTAAATTGAGCGGAGTTCCCAGCACATGGGCAGTAACTGGCAGTTGTGGTGTAGCAAAGGAAGGATGCCTTCTGTGATTCGTCCATTTGAATATTAGTGTTGATGAGGCTGGTAATTAAAGGTACACTTTTCTCAGCGTATTTATGGCAGTGTGATGAGAAGTCTTTTTAGCGTATCATAATGGACAAAGGCAGCAGAGTGTTAATCAGCTTATTGTAACACCTTTCAGCATTTACCTATGAGCTTTGCAGTGCTTTAGGTGCAGAGCTAGGAGAGCGCTGCAGTGGAATTTCTGTGAGTGGTTGCTCAGAGAGCTAGACTATGTATGGGACCCTTCTGGTTTTCCTGGAATGTAACACTGATGGTACAGCTGGAAGTAAAACAGCGAGCAGGCCTTCTGCACTAAGAACCGGGGAGTGAGAAGTGACTGTAGGAGTAGCTGCCCTCAGCTGTCATGTGAAACCGTGCAGAGGAAAGGAGCAGAGGGTGGCTTCTGGGCGGTAGGGAATTCTGCTGCCTGGTCGTGGAAACTAGCGCAGCTCTGCTCCCGAGGTGTATGACGATGCAGAGGACGTGCCCCAGAACCAGGGCTTTGGTCTGCTTGGCTCTAAAACAGTAAGTGTAGGAGTGTGTTTTGTTATGTACTTAACTTTACTGAACTAGAATGCCATGGAAAGCTCTAATTAGTGTCACTGAGAGTCAGGTATGTGTTACTGGGGGAAGCAGCTGCACTGACAAGTTTCTGCTACGGACTTGCTATGTGCTTGGGCAAGTTACTGTCATGGTGATCTCCTCCTCCTCCTCCGGATTGTCTGAGGGGATAACGAGGGTGGGTTGGCTGCCTAGTTTTGGTTTGGTCGTTTTGGGTGGAAGGGTTTGGAAATATGTTAGTTGCAGAGAGCAAGAAGCATCTGCTTGCAGCGTTGAGGCTTGACTTTATTGAAAACAAAACAAATCAGAAATTCTCCCTTCCAGCTCTGAGTGACGGTGCGGCGGGTGGCTCTCACTATACAAGCCTTTAACCTGCTGGCTACCTTGAGGCATGGGGCAGGAATGCTAGATGTGCTTCTGGATAGGCAGAAACAGTGTCTCTTACCTTTTGTCTGGTAAAGATTTTAAAAGAAATTAAGTCAGTTCCTTAAAAGCTTATTAGATGTTCTAGGCAATAAGCCAGCATGCTCAAAGGAACAGACTGTTCTTACCTGCTTGGCGCTCTTGCATTGAGAAAGTAGCTGAAGTTTCGGTCATGTGTGCGGTGTGCTAGGTCGTTGTCTGTCCCTAAGCACGTTATGCTGGGGGTGGGCATTCAAATCAAAGGACTACAGTCTTAAGGTTGCTTTTGTGAAAACAGCCGCTATTCCTGGGATCTTCTAATGCCGTCTCTCAGTTTGAGCAGCTCCTGTGTTCGGCTGGTCTGTAGGAAGCAGGAGGGGGTGCGAGTCAGAGGAGTCCTTTGCGCCAGTAGATGGCACAGGCAGCAAGCGCTTGGATGTAAAGTGCGTGTAACTAATAAACTTGGTGTATGTATTTTAGTGTACAGATTTTCAGCTATTTTGCCAAAATTAAACCTAAAAATGGTTTGACGAAAGCTTCTTCTAGGTAGTATTTGGTGTCTTTGCTTAGATATTTTTTTTTAAGGTAAAGAACGTTTTTGCAATACAACTGTAACCTGTGTAAAACCCTATTAAACACCTGAGTAAGACTGTGCTTCAAACATAGGCGTGGTAACTGAAGGGATAACATTACCAAGACGCAAATGCAAACTTACTGACCATAGCAGCTTCTGTTTACAGGTGTGTTTACCGAAAAAGCAACTAGCGTGTGCAGGACAACTGGCAGTACCTGTGCATTTGCTTCTTGACAAGTTATCTTCACTCTAGCTTGCACGTTATTTTTCTGACACAGTATATTTAGATATAAGTTTTAAATACCTTTTATGAATGTTAAGCTGACAGTCCACAGCTTTGGATGGTTCCTCTCCCAGCATTACAGGTGAGTTTTTTTCAAGTTTAAGTATTCTAATCAAAGAGAGGACTCACAATTAAGACCAAACTTGACTTTGTTACTTGGTGGAGATGCTGCTGACCTTTGCAGAAGCCCGACAGCTTTCTGTCTGAGTGTGACTGCTAAGATTTGGGCGGTGAGTGGTGGTGCCTGTGACAGACTCTTAAATTAGAGTAGGTGTTGATCTACACTGGAACTGCAGTTTCCTCCAGCCTGACTGTGTAAAAGTTCGCAGGAATTAACCTGTTATTTACATGTATAAATACCTCGAGATGAAGATCCAGGGAAGAAAGAATGGGGACAGTGTGGAGACCTTTGAAAGATGTGCTGAGGCCTCAACCTGATATAAAACAGAGCTTTAGCACCTTGGGCTTGATAAACTGGTTGTCTAAAAGTGAGATACTTCTCACAGTAAGCTCAACTCTCTGCTATGGGCTGTTGCAGCCCAGCCATGGGCTGAGGAAAAACTCTCACCTCACCCACAGCGAAAGTCACGTGTGTATGCAGGTGCCTGGAGGCTGAAGAGCCTGCTAGGGCTTCAGCAAGACTGGGCTTACTTCTGTGGGCTTCATTAGTTATTGGCATCACAGGGAAAGCTACTGAAAATTCAGACATGTGTAGTAGAGTTTATGGTGAATGGTGGCAGAAATATCAGAGTGCTGAAATCACTCTGAATTCCCCTGAGAAATTCTGGGTTGCTATATTTAAACTGTCCTCCTTTGTCTGGGATTCACTCTTCCCCAGCTGCGGCAGCTCTGCCTGCAGTCGGGTGGGCTGGATCGGACAGTCCGCTCGTTAATGATCGAGCTGCTGCCAGCTTTCGGTTTCATAGGTTGATGCTTTTATTTCTCAGTCTTCTCTGAAGTACTCAGGAAGGCTAAAAAGAAGGAAAACATTATGATTGTTTAACTAAAGACGCCCTCTTCTACCGTACCGCTTCCCCAGTCTGTTGCATTTCATCCCACTTTCCCCTGCCATGCCCTGAACTGAAAAATAACCCTAGAAGAGAACATTTGTAGGGCCAGATAGATGCAGTTCAGTCCATGGAGCCTCCGCCGTGGCACGGTAGCTAGCCATACAGCTGAATTACTGCTCTGGGAGGGCTGCGCTTGGGGTCGGGCTTGGAAGGATTAAAGCTGCTTTGACTGTCCTAATTTTGAGCTGTGTGGGGGATGGCTTGGCTGCCAGCTATGGCACAGAGCCCAAATGCTGGCACTGGCTGAAGCTTCGAGACTGCAACCAGAATAATTATAATATGTATAATTGCAGTCACATTATTTCATTAAAATTATTTCTTCATTATGTCTATATATCCGATATTACCTAGGCAGTATAAACGGGTGTATTTCCTGTCTTGAGAATAATTAAAGACTCCACCTAGCACTCCACCTCCAAAGGAAACTGTTTCTTATAGTTCAACTATTTTGTTTACTAAAGTGCATTTTCTCTTTTGTGTTGTGACACCTTGGAGTTCTACATTTACAAATGTGAAAGTGAATTTACTCTCCTAAAAGTTGCTCTGACTGTGGGTGTAGATGTTGTGTGTCTCTTAAAGAAGTGTTCAGGCTCTCCTGAGCTGTCCCATTTTAGGCCTTGTTGATGTTTGAAGCTGTTCCGGGTTAAGCCCATGTGTGGACACCTGACTTTCTGGAACAAGGAGCTTCCTTCCTACAAACCTAATCCCTTGTTGGAGTGGAACCAGGTGCTTTTATTCTGGACCGAGAGCGCCTGCGTGCGGGATTAATCAGGAATAGATCCATGGATAGATAAACATACAGTTTCTGCTTGATGATCAAAAATCCATTGGTAGGGATGGGGTGCGTAGGGGTTTTTGGTAGTGATATCAGTGGTAACCGTGCACTACTCTCACTTGACAATAACTAATTTAGTACTTTGGTTTCTCTGCACTTTGGTCATAGCTTCCTTGTCATCTCACATTCTTAGCCTGTTTCACTAGTTAATCCTTAATCTTTAGAAAAATAAGAGGGATGTAGAAGCCACCATTCCAGGCTACCCTACCCTTAACCAGGGTGTCTTATTGCCCAGTGTGAAGTTGGAAGCAGATACGGCTTTGCTGCCTCAAGTCATGGTTTTTTTTGTTTGTTTTTGGCTTTTTTTTTTTTTTTTTTTTTAAAAAGGAGGAGGGTGGGATCAGCCTTTCACACAAAGTGAACCGTAGCACATCCCTGGTTGTGAGCTGAGCTCTACCTGCTGGCTTTTCACTTCAGGTTCTAGTCTGAAAAGAAGACGTTTCTACTTATCTGGTACATCTGTGCTGCCGTATAAGCTGTGCTCCTTGAGGTCTGACTTCTTTCTGCTCCTGTCAAAGCTTCAGTGTTAACTGCTCTTGAGAGCTCACAAACCACCACTGAATGGGGTGGGTATCTGGGTGGTTGGGAAGCAGGAATGACACCCCAAAGACAGTCTCCTGTTACTGACTGCCTGAAAGTGTCCTCTATGGTAAAGGCTTGCTTGGGTGGAGGTGGCCGGGAAGTAGAAGTGTGTATGGGTTGAGGAGAGCTTCCACCCAGAATTGCTGACTGCTGGTGTATTTTTGAGGCCCTATTTTTAGTGTAGATTTAAGACCCTTGATTTTCAATAGGGAAATGACTCATACTAACTGGGGGGAAAGCAGTTTCTGGCTGAGTGCCATGAGTGTAACAGAAAGAGGTGAGCTCCAGATCTCAACAACTTTTGTATTTCTTCTGTAAATACCCTGTTTGCAGATAGGTACTGCAGGTATCTAGTCTATTTGCAGACTCACAATATTTGTTGTTTTTTAATGGAGCTAATGGCGCCCCTCTACAAAACCCTTCTCTTTGCTTTCTCAGAGTCCTTTGATTTTCTTCCTCTTCTGTGTGTTCATTTACATTGGAAAAAAAAAAAAACCACCAACCCAAAACAGCCAAACAAAAACCGCTAGCCAAAAACCTCCACTGCTACAAAGAAAAGATGGGTCCTTGCTGGTGAGCTGGGATCTACAACTGAACACTGATGTTCAGGTGAGCTGGGGCTTGTGCTTGGAGGCTGGGCCCCTATCCCCTATGAAAAGCATCACACCCTCATAGGGCACATGGTTGGAGGGACCTGTTTTGCCCTGTTGCCCTCACACACTGTTCCACATAGTTGAGGTTGTGCTGGTTGTGGCTATCACACTGAGGAATCATAGACTCATTAAGGTTGGAAAAGACCTCTAAGATCATCAACTCCAATCCCCAACCCAGCACCCCCAGGCGTCACATGTTTTTGAACCCCCCAGGGACGGTGTCTCCCCCACCTCTCTGGGCAGCCTGTGCCAGGGCCTGACACCTCTGGCAGGGAAGACATTTTCCCTCATCTCCAACCTAAACCTCCCCTGATGCAGCTTGAGGCTGTTCCCTCTCGCCCTGTCCCTGGTGACTTGGGAGCAGAGACCAACCCCCCCCCTCACTCCAGCCCCTCTCAGGCAGCTGCAGAGAGTGAGAAGGGCTCCCCTCAGCCTCCCCTTCTCCAGGCTAAACCCCCCCCAGCTCCCCCAGCCGCCCCCCAGCACACTTGTGCTCCAGACCCTGCCCCAGCCCCGCTGCCCTTCTCTGGACACGCTCCAGCCCCTCAAGGCCCTTCTTGTCCCGAGGGGCCCAAACCTGAGCCCAGCATTCGAGGTGGGGCCTCCCCAGGGCCGAGCACAGGGGCCCCATCCCTGCCTGGCTCCTGCTGGCCACCCCAGTGCTGACACAAGCCCGGGGGCTGGTGGCCTCCTTGGCCACCCGGGCACTGATGGCTCATGCCCAGCCGGCTGTCAGCCAGCACCCCCAGGGCCTTCTCCGCCGGGCACTTCCCAGCCCCTCTGCCCCAGGCCTGGAGCGCTGCCTGGGGTTGGTGTGACCCAAGGGCAGGACCCGGCACTGGGCCTTGTTAAACCTCATCCAGCTGACCTCGGCCCATCGATCCAGCCTGCCCAGGTGCCCCTGCAGAGCCTTCCTGCCCCTGAGCAGATTGACGTTCCTGCCCAGCTTTGTGTCACCTGCAAACTCACTGAGGGCGCACTCGATCCTCTCACCCACATCACTGATAGAGACATTAAACAAGACTGGCCCCAACACCGAGCCCTGGGGAGCCCCGCTCGTGACCAGCCGCCCGCTGGATTTAGCTCCGCTCCCCACAACTCTCGGGGCTCGGCCAGCCAGCCAGGTTTATACCCAGTGAAGAGCACACCTGTCTCGGGCATGGATGTATTATTTAAAGCCATAAAATCTCAGCCTTGTATCATTGCTTTGGCATTCGTACTCTTGCCTTTGAGCAGACAGTGTTGTGGTCCCCATCTGATGCATCTACAAAGGGCTGCCTACTTTTTTCCTGTGCAAAAGGAGGCAAACTCACCTTCATGAGGCCCCTGCAAACGCTGACTACCAATCCCTTAGGGCTCAGCACTGAGCTGTGGAGAGCTTATATGTGTTTTGGCCCAGCGTTGGTCTCAGGCCTGGCCTTGAGCCAGCATAGGAATGCCTTCTATTCGCCAAATACAATTCAGAGCAAGCTTCAGAAGTGCATGGATGTGCTTTAGTGCAACAGCTGTTTGAGAGCAAAGCCCAGCAGTATCAAAATCATCAGCAGGGCTTGAATCTGGGATTTCTTCAGTGTTTAGTTCCATATTCAGCCCACTTATTTCTATAGTTTACAGTTGGCTTTTTTATTTCTTTTCAACTGCAAATATCCAGCCAGTTTGGTGTCAAGTTGGCTTTAGTATCGTGCTTGCATGGTGGGTGCTGGCAGTGTTGCCAGGGGGCAGGTGCATCTCCAAAGGGATTTTGATTTCCAGGAACAATTTTCCTTTATGCTGAACTTGTGGGTTTTGACCAACTGCCAAACAAAGAGCTCTTGGGTAATGGGAGAAGACCTTAAAAGTAAGTGCTGTGCAGCATTGCCCACATTACATGACTGCAAAAGGTTGCGCACCCGTGGGAAGCGAGGCAGTTGTTCGAGGCTGCCTTGTATCCTGGTGAGTAGTGGGATTATTTGCCCCACACCAAACCATCCCGCTTCCCCATCCGTGGCAGCACCGGTGGTTGCATCCCTCCCGTGTGATGGGCAGACGTGCAGCATGGTGCCTGTGGCCCCGGTGGGGAGAGCACCCGGGGGCTGAGGCACGAGGGGTGATCTGCTTCCTGGGGGGATGGCACCACATCCCCTTTACCAGTAATAGGGAACTGTTTGACTTGGTTGTAAGAGATTTCCTGGAATTCGTAGCTATATTGCAAAGGACAACTCCATCCTGCGGTCGGCATAGTCTGGAGTCTGGAATAGCCCGTGGCTTTATTTAAGTGTAACAATGTAATGAGGGGCTGGAGGGTAAATACCTCCTTTGCTGCCCTTTAGGGAGAACAGGGCCCAGTCCCAAGCCGGTGGCTGCCGTAGAAGATCCAGGAAGCAGCCAAAGAGCTTTTGAGCTAGATGCCACCAGGGGTTTGGTGTCCCATGGGTGACACCTGGGCTGGGTCAGTGAGGGGCAAACGAACCCAGAGGGAGAAACTTTGGGTGAAGGAACTCACAGGAACGGCACCGTGCCAGCACGGGCAGCAGTGCTGCTGTCGTCTTTGGGCTTGGGATAGTGCTGCAGTGGATTTTATAGACTGTTAACCAACAGGAACAGGCTGGGATGTGGGGCTTTGATGGTTAGCGTTAATTCACTTAAATAGGAAACCCCTTGTTAAACTAGAAACTCAAAGCCATATGAGTTTTGGCTTCTACTTTACATAGGTCTCCTGGGAACTTTCTCTCTAGCTGCACAGACCTCTGTCTGACCACAAGGAGTTACCATTTCTTTAAATATCAACTATGTCATATAATAGTGGAGTTTGTGCAAGTTAATGGCACTGAACCACAGGACTGATAAGCATGCTGACAGTAGATCAGAGTAACGAGGCAGCCAAGTTTGGGTGGATTACAGACTTTAGAGTTTTTACCTCTGGGACTCCGGGGAGGCGAGGCTGGCGTTGGGTGCTTGGAGCAGACTGCTGGTGGCTGCGCGTTGTGTTGATAAAAGCCATGACCTTTACTTAGCTGGAGCCCTACCAAGACAGTCCTTTCTTACACCACTGTTGAGCCCACTGGGAAGATGGGTAGGCAGATGAGTTCAGAGATTTGTTAATTCTCACAATATGACATGACAATCGGTTGTGTCATTTCTGTTTGTCTTACTGTTGTTGGTTATTCTAGGGTTTTTTGTGTTTTTTATCTGAATTCTAGGTTTAGGGGAAAAAAGCGGGGGTGGAAGGAAACTTAAGCAGAGTGACATCAGAAATTATAATCTAGATGATTGTAGCTCAGCCACTTGCTGACTGGCAGTACCTAACCTCCAAGAGGCTTCATTTTTCCTCTCCCTTTAACTTCATGTTGGCACCTCTGTGTGCGCCCAGAACTGAGCACTGGCTCTGACTGGGATGAGGACTTTTTTTAAGGTCTAGCGCATGCTGAAACAGGCTCTGGGGATGTCTGGGCATGTTGCGGGACTGGCTTTCTTAGAAGTAGCCATTGCTCAGTCATTGCCCACACACAGGCAGGATGGAGATCCCTTAAAATGGAGTGCTAACTGCCACCAAAATACCCCACCTAAACCCTAGCAGCAGCTGGTGATGTTTACAGAGCATATCCCATGTTGGCTTGACGTAAGATACAGAAATAGAGCTGGAAGCAGGAACAAGCACCCAGGTCTTCCCCTTTGAGGAGACAGCACTAACCACCAAAAGTCATGTTCGTGTCTGTTCCTGTACCCAGGACCAGCCTAGTGGGCTGCGATCTTTTCTTTTTCCTCCCGCTGCTTTGATGGAGGAGCAGAGACTGTCCTCATACAGACTAGCCGAGGGCATTTTCCTAGCAAGGAGAAACAGGCATTCAAATCCCCACTTAAATTAAGGAGGAATTTTAACAGTTTTCCTTCCTCCTTAGGCAAGGGCAGTACTTACAGGGAGGGGCAGTGACAGCCTTATCCCTTCCCCGGGTTTTAGAACCAGTGTACGCTCTTCTCAGAGAGATTCAGGCAATGCTGAATTCTTAGAAACCCCAGTCCTACGTTAAATCTAGCCCTTAGTGTGTCAGATGGATGCGTCTGAGCCTGGATCAGGCACTTCCTCCTGTTGGCTGAAGGTTGCTCTCTGAAGAGGAGGATGATGACAATCCTAAATGAAGATATATTGATGGCCCAAAGCAGTCTCCGTCATACCTGGAATTATTCCTACATGCAGCACAAGGCTTAGGAGCCCACCGGGCCACCAAGCCATGTGGTCACTCCCCTTGTAGCTACCGGAAGGATGATGAGGCAGGACGTTTCTGTTGCTTTTCTCCTGTGGTTGCCCGGGCTCTGGTGGAGCAGACCCTCAGACAAGGGTTGAGCCTTCAGGAGGCTGAACCAAAGTCACCTCACGTCGGCTGACCTAATCCAGAAATATGATCGTGTCCATCCCTGCTTCCTTCTGGGAAGGTGAGGGTTTCGTTAATGGAAATGAATGAGCCTGCTTGCGTCAGCAGGAGTCCTTGCATGGAGTTCAGTCTCAGGAAATAGGGAACGATATAAGAAGTATAAAATGTTTTTGGGGGTAATTTGTCAGTATTGAGAGACTATGGATGAGTCTTTACTAGAGCAGACATCATTAAAGAAACACTGGAGGAAATAACTGGTGATAAGCGGAACAAAGATCCCTGTGCCTCTGTTTTTTTCAGCTGGAATGTCATGTTTTCAGCCCGAGTTTCCCAAATACTCTCCTTTGTGCCTTTCTTTTAATTGTGAGAAATTCATGGGGTCTTCCTCTGTCTCTTTATTTCAGCAGCGCTACCCACACAGTTAAATTCTGAAGTGCAAGTTACTGCTTAGAGAGAAGGGCGAGTGAAACAGGTTAATCCCATGGCAGTTGCTGGTCCCAACAAACTCATTACAACAGCGAGTGGTGGTACCAAAGCAGCTGCTGCAGATGTGTTCTGGGTTTTTATTGCTATTATTTTATTCTTGATGGCTTTAAGTAACTGGATCTTTCTCAAAATCAGATCTTTGGGCCACTATTGTATATCATATAGCTCATATTTACACACAGCTCATTTTATCAATCCCTGGGAGAGTTATGGAACGAATCCTCCTGGGGGCCATCACAAGTCAATTGAAGCACGTGATTGGGAAAAGCCAACGTGGCTTCACTAAGGGCAGATTGTGCTTGACTAACCTGGTGGCCTTCTATGACAAAGTGACTTGCCTGGTTGACATGGGGCGGGCGGTGGACATTGTCTACCTGGACTTCTCCAAGGCCTTTGGTACAGTCCCCCACAGCCTCCTCCTGGAGAAATTGATGTGTTATGGCCTAGACAAGGCGTCTGTGCAGCGGGTGGGGAACTGGCTGACAGGCCGCACCCAAAGGGTGGTGGTAAATAGCTCTTTCTCAAACAGGCAACCTGTCACTAGTGGGGTCCCCCAGGGATCGATATTGGGCCCAGTGTTATTCAACATCTTCATAAGTGATCTGGATAATGGCATCAAGTGTAGCCTGATGAAGTTTGCTGATGACACCAAGTTGAGCAGAGAAGTAGGCACTCCAGAAGGGAGAGCTGCTTTGCAGGGAGAGCTGGATAGGCTGGAAGAGTGGGCCAGCAAGAATCTTATGAAGTTGAATAAGGAGAAGTGTAAGGTCTTGCACCTGGGAAAACATAATCTGGGAGTGCAGCACAGACTAGGATCCACCTGGCAGGAGAGCAGCTCTGTGGAAAGGGACCTGGGGGTCCTGGTGGACAGAAAGCTCAACACGAGCGAACAGTGGCTGCTGCGGCCAAGAATTCCAACAGGGTGCTGGGTTGCATCAAAAAGGGCATCACCAGCAGAGATAAAGAAGTCATTATGCCGCTCTACTCAGAGCTTGTCAGGCCACACCTGGAGTGCTGTGTACAGTTCTGGTCCCCGCTGTGCAAAAAGGATGTGGTCAGGCTGGAAGCGGCCCAGAGAAGGGCCACCAAGATGATCAGAGGACTGGGAAGCTGCCATAGAGGACAGGCTGGGAGAGCTGGGTTTGTTCAGCCTTGAGAAAAGGAGGCTTAGAGGGGATCTCATCACCGTGTACCAGTGCTTAAGGGGCAGCTACAAAGAAGATGGAGACTCCCTTTTTACACGGAGTCCCATGGAGAGGACAAGGGGGATGGACACAAGTTGCTCTTGGGGAGATCCCGGTTGGACACAAGAGGGAAGTGTTTCACAGTGAGGACAGTCACCACTGGAATAATCTCCCCAGGGAAGGGGTTGACTCGGCCACGTTGGACACCTTTAAGAGCCGTCTGGACAGGGTGCTGGGCCATCTTGTCTAGACTGGGCTCTTCCTAGAAAGGTTGGACTAGATGATCCCTGAGGTCCCTCCCAACCTGGGATTCTGGGATTCTGTGATAAATGCTGGAGCTCTTCTGCCCTGACTTAACTGGCAGCGTGAGCCAGGCACTGTCCAGGCAGCTCCAGCTTATGTGCTCTCTTTTTGTCAGGGTATTCATCAAACCACCTCTGACAAGATTTTATCTTTTTTTGTTGTTTTTTTTTTTTTTCCATACTGGATATCACTGACTTGTATCTGGGTCACTCGCTGTGGCTTTTTCTTTAGTTACTGAGGTGTGAGGAGCGGTGTCCAGCAGCACCGCGTTTGATGTCTGTGTGCCTTCACAGCCAGCGAGCTGTTTTTGTGACACTGGGGATGATACTAATTTTTAGCCTGTAACAACAAAATGAAAAAGGAAGTAAACAGTGAAGTAAAAAGTGTCAAAGTTTGCTGCTGATGCAGCCTTAACCAGAGCAGGAAAATGTAACAGCGGCTATGGAGAAACGGGGAGTCCTCAGGTTGTTGAGTAACCAGATAAGAAAATAGCAAATGAAGTCTAGTGCTGTTAAAAGACGTGTAAGGGGGAAGAAACGCCGCTTAGGCAAGAGGAGATGTAAACTGGCTCTTTTCATGAAGAAAGGCGATATTTTGAGTTACGTGGATAGCTTGTGGGCAACGGCTGGTGATGGCAGAGGAGGTGAAGAGGATGTTGGAAACGTGACAGGCTGTGGCCACGAAGGACCTGTGCTGTGGCTGTCAGCACGTGGCCCTTCTCCCACCCAGGAGGTGGCCGGGGGTCCTGAGCGAGGGGGAGACCTCATCTCTGCTGAGGCACGAGGCGCGCAGAGGAGCTGAAAAGGGAACTGGTCTCTCGTGGTGCAAGAGGAAAGGACACCGAAAGGTGTTGTCAGGTGGCTGCCTCAAAGTGACAGCAGTACGTTTCCAAGCCATGTACACATAACTAAAATAGGGAATTCATTGCTGCTGGGATGAGGGGGTTCAGATGTTGGTCAAGCAGGTTGGAAAAGAGCTTTTCATGGCTCTGGAGAGCGATGCTTTCAGTGCAGCTGCGGGAAACCCCCCAGCCAGTGGCTGAGGATGGCTGTGCCCGGGCAGGATTGCTGCCCACGGCCTGGCGTTTCAACGCTCTCCCCAAGCGGACCATCTGTAGTAAGTGAGCTGCTTCAGTGGTCTCTGACCTGTCTCAACCCAACCATCTCGCGAAGGTGTAAAGAGGAGAACATGAAGAGGGGCGGGCGCAGCTCTCCCACTTCCGCAGCAGCCTTCACTTGCAAGTACGGTTTTAAGTCTCAATGTGCAAAAAGACAAAAAAAACCCCATCATGTCTCTTCTCTTGATGACAATGACACAAAGGAAGCTGTGAGAAGCGGTGCCTGAGGTGTGATGAAATCGTTGGCACTTTCCACGGCGCGTGGGTTTGGAGGCGCGCGGCTGTGTGGGAGTCAGTGGAAACAGGGCTGTGGCGTGCAGCCGATAGCTCCGCTTCCACCCAGAACTGTGTCATCCTCATTCGCCTCGTTCTGTTGGGTATAAATAATACTTCCCCAAAATAATAACCCATGTCTTGATGCTGTATCTGAACAGCTTAAGATCCCCAAGCATCCCCCGAGACCTTTCCTGGGTCTGTGCTGTTGCCACAGATGGCTTTTTTTGGGATCGGGACGATGCAGCCTGCCCTCAGCATGCCCCTGGCTTCCAGTTTCAGGGAGAGTCCTTGAAAGAGGCTTCTTGCCCTGCCAGATACAGAATAACCCTCCTGAAACATAACTGCTGCTGCAAAAAAAGAGAGAATATACCTTTTCTTTTGGCCTAGCACAAATTAAATCTAACTCTGTGTCAAAAAGCCACACGTCACTTCAGCACAAAGTCCGCCTGGCGAGGTCCTGGGCAGACGCTTCAGTGCTTTGCTTCTTGGCAATAACAACCCTCTCAGGGGAGAGGTGCTTCTTGAGCAACCAGAGGAAATACTTCCTGCAGAATAAAGGGGGTATTTTGGGGTTTGTTTTTTTATTTTTGCTCTCAGTTATGTTCTCATTCAGATTCCCAGTCCAGTGCTGCAGACCAGATTTATTACTCAAAAGGCTTTCCGGAGAAAAGATTTCCATGGGAATATCAGCTTCTGCTGGCTTTGAACAGGCTAAGGGAGAGCTGCGGCCAGAGCTGAGCAAAGTCCACATGAAGAACTGGATCTTGCCTAGCACAGAGCTCGAAGCTGGGCAGAAAAGCGATTGAACAGCAATCACTCCCTGCTGCTGCAGTGGCTGGGCATCACTTGTCTTCTCCAAACCTCCGGTGTGCCACGTGCCATCCCCACTCGAGGCTTTCTCAGATGGCAAAAATGCAGCAGAGCACCTCTGCTGGTGTGTGATCGCTCCGGGGCTCGAGCATGGGCTGGTATGGATCCCGCGCCATCAACAGGGCACGAAAGTACACCTTCAGTTAATCTAAGCAATATCTTGATTCTCCAGGTGTCCGTGGTGACATCAGCTTGTGAGACCTCTGTGATGGAGAGCGTGGTCGTGGCAAGCCCCGCCTGGGGCAGAGGGGCTGTGGCAGGGGGAGGGCAGGCAGGTCACTCATGAAATCGGCTCATGTGAGCTACCGTGACTATTACACCCAACTTCCTGTAAAAAGAGACCGTTAATACTAATATGAATAAACCACGTTGCTATAGCAGCCGAGGAGACGGCTCGCGTGGCACCCACAGAATTTTCTAGCTGGGAAAACTGAAGCTTATTGAGTTTTTTCTCATTGAACAATTTCTGAACTTCTGACACCATTTTGTGTAACATCCTTTCCCCTCAGAAGCTAAAAGTAGCTTGGGGGTGTTGTACGGGGCCATCTTGCTCCCCTCCCACGTGCCTGGGGACGGGGGACAGAAGGGACGGTGATGGGCTTGGGCCGGTGCTGGCCTTCAGCTGCAGGGATTCACGTTGTCTCGGTAGACCTCTCGTGGGGGGCAGCTGAGCTGCTGCAGTTCGCAGCAGTGTGTTTTGTCCCTTTGCGAGCCAGCATTTTGCTTTTGTTCCCAGCGCAAGGAGGAGGTTAAAATAATTTTGAAAAGGGCATCTAAAATGTTCTGCAGCTGCTTGAGAGGCATTGGCAAGCCAAGGACTGCCACGCTTCGGTGCGTGGAAGTGCGTGTTGGTGATGCAGGCGGTTACGAGGGGAGAGTGGGCCCAGAACTGCATTTAAAATTTTTTTTAAAAAAGGATTTTTTTTAAATCACAACAGGAAGTAAAAAAATTAAATATTTCTTCATTGCTGTGAACAAATTACAGTGTGCTTTGTGGTTTCCGTGAATTAGCAGTGCTTACTCAGCCAACACACTCAGATACAGACACACTGGCTCAGGCTCGGTGGAGTTTTGTTTTATTATATAGCACGGTTTTTGAAAAGAAGAAAAAAAGTCTTATGTGGTACCAACACTCTCTGGGATTCACATCATTTTTCTACAAGATATATATATTTTTTATAAATTAAATCTATAAAACACACACTTGCATTAAATAAAACCTAGTACCGTCACAGTATTTTTAGATTTCAAAACATAACTTTTCAAACGTTCACAGAAAAATAAATGTTACAGGAAGGTGCAAATGAAATGCCAGTCAAGCCCAAAGTTTCTGTTGTTTCATTTTAAAGAAATTGTTATTAAAAACACATCCACGTTTGAGCCTTTCTTAAAAATCTCGCGTAGCCTGTTGTGGGGCACCTTTGACTCTGCTTATAGGGAGTTCCCATTACTGTAAACTTCAGGAAGGTTTGGTTCCTCTGACTGCGTTTTAATCAAGCTGCTGTTAACGAAGAGTAGATGTGATGGCGCAGGGTCAGTTATCAGTGAAAGGGAAATAATTTGCCCCATCTTTGGTGAAAAGAGGACCTGAAAGGCTTGATGGACATCTAGCCTGAATAAATACCCCCAAAGCACAGCCCTGCGGTTAAAGCTTATCCAAGGCAGCGACGTGGCTTCAAACCATATGGCTTGTGATCCACAAATGGGAACTGGTGGCAGAAAAATAGTGTCTGAACGCTTCAATGACTTTGTGATTTGGGGGCATGTCATTTGCTACACCCCAAAACAGAAGCTCAGTTAACTATTTAGATGGCAAGTCCTTTGGGGCCACCTTATGCTCCTCGCTGCGTGGTCAACATGGCTTGAGGCAGGCTCTTGGCACTCTGCAAAAATTAGTCACTGCTGGATTGTCTTTTGCTTCAGAAATATATATAAACTGTGTCACCTACTAATTTTCAGGATGACATTCTTCCTGTGTAGCAAGACCCCCAAATCTTTGCCGCCTCTTGCTGAAGCCAGGGTGCGTGACCGGGACTCGGCCGTGTAATGGCCCCACCGGTGACAACGGGGCACAGCATTGCCCCTTGCCATGGGTCCGCGTCCTCCTCCTACTGCCCAGCTTAGAAATATTACACGGGGTTATTTATTTATATTTAGAGAAAATTTGCAACCAAAGTATTAAATCAACATATTTGCGGTGAGGTTTGGGGTTTTGGGATTTTTTGTTTGCATTTCTCCACTGAAATCAGCAGAAGCTTGTCTGAGTTGTTGCTCTCAGTGTCTGGGGAAAAAGAAAATTGGGCCAAACCCCAAAAGATAGTGAACATTTGAAGTCCTGGCAACCGTGTGGGGAAGGCCGGTGCTAGTAGTCCATGGTGTCCTCCCTGAGCGGCTCTCTGGAGTGCTTCCTCACGTAACTGAGGTTGTGGAGCTGAATGCTGTCTTGCAAATCCTGCCTGGAAAGGCGTCTCCTGAACTCATCTGTAGTGAAGTAGTAGATGACTGGGTCCACGCAGGAGTTCAAGCTGGCAAGGCACAAAGCTACCACGTGAAACACCGAGATCACCTTCTGGATGCACCCGTTCTTAATCGTTTTGGTTTTGACAAAGAAATCTAATGGAAAGCTGATGTGATAAGGTGCAAAGCAAATCAGAAATACCAGAGCACAAGTGAGAATCATCTTTAAAGCCTTTTTTTTCTCTCCGAGGTCATGTGAAGCAGAATTTTTTTCTTTTAGTGATAAGACAGTCTTCCATGAGCAGTATAGGATAATGAGCAGGGGTGTTATGAACCCCGCCAATTCAGCTATAGTCATCATTGCAATGGAGGCGGGAAGCTCAATTTGCTGTACGGGGAGATCCACAAAACACGTGGTGGTGGTGGTGGTGGTGTTTTGCTGGTGAAGCCTGAGAAGCGGGAAAGGCAAACAGCCGACACAGACGACAACCCACCCGACGATGCTGATATACACATCACAGATGCGTTTGCAGTCGTTGAATTTGAATGGGTATATAAGAAACAAGTATCGTCTTACGCTGATGCAGACCAAGAAGTAGATACTGGCGTACATATTGACGTACTTCAGGTAGAAGCAAAACAAGCAGAGAGCTCCTCCAAATTCCCACGTCCCGGTCAAGTAGTAGAAGATCCTCAGGGGCAAGGACAAAACCTGCGACAAGTCAGCAATGGCTAAATTGATCATAAATATTACGGCCCTTTTAGTCTCTTTCATGTACCCGTAAAAGACCCACAAAGCTAATGTGTTGCCTATTAGTCCAGGGATCAGGATGAAAGTGTATGTAATCGCATAGTAGGGTTTGAGGTCTGTTTCAGAGCAATTCAAACTGTTCATCATGGTTGTGCTCCAGATCCGTGCTCAGCCCCGGCATGATAACATGGTCCCCACTTGCATCCTGCAGCCAGGTTGCCCTCAGGTTGTTGGTGCTTAAATAAAAGGGTCCTTGGCATCCGTGTGTGAGGCCTCAGTTAGCAGATCATTGTGTCCATCTGTGGAGGAGCTTCGTTACGGGGTCAGGGAGTTAATTGAAGTCCTGCTCGTGTGCTTTGCACATGCTTTTTGTCAGAAGTTACCGAACCTTATTCTAGTCGCTTGCAGGATTGACAGGGAGGGGATCCACACCGAGAAACGCATCCTTGCGTGCTGAAGCAGTTGACAGTTTGTCACCGGAGCTGCACTTCTGTCACCTTTTGGGTGGCATTTCAGCCACTTCTCTCAGCACAGGAGCTTGACAATCGCCGTGGCCCTGCAGCTGAAAGGCAGAAAGGTGCTGTTATAATGCTGCGGGGAGACGCGGGTCTTACAAAGCGAAAGGTAGGGGAAAGCTTGCAAGAGCAGTAGGAGCATCTCTCTAGCAGACATCTGTTGCTGGTGGCATCCGCGGCGGTCACCTCTTCTCCCGCCTAACAAGCGCCATGCCTCCTCGCCCAGTGAAGGGAGGTGCAAAACCAGCGAGAAACAAATAGAAAATTGGTTTAATATGCTGCTACAAATCAGCCTCCTGTGCTGTACCTCCAAGCAGAAGTCACCCCCGATTGCAGGGTGTATTAAACTTGCTGCCAGGTTTCTGCAGCTGCATCTTTCCCAGCTCCAGCGTTCCCATCCGAATCTCCCTTTGCCCCCAGCTGCATTGGCCTCCCCGTGCCTGGGCGTGCAGCCGGCACAGAGGCGCTCCGGTGAGCGCCGTGCCTGCATCCCTCCTCGCTGCCCCACCGCGAGCAGAGGGATCCTCTCGCCTCACACAGCACTCGTGAGTTTAACACTCCCCTCATCTTCCCAGGAAAGCCCTTCAGAAACTTCCCACCCGCGCTGCAGCTAGAGACAGCCGAGAGATGACGCAATGAAATCTGCTCCTCGTGTAGATGGGCCTGACACAGGCGCCTGAGAAATGAACATTTTCCACTGGCGCAGCCGCTGCTGCTGCGGCGTGGAGTGGAGCTCCCAAGTCGGTGGCTTTCACCAGACCGGGGTCAACTCTTACATTCACAAACAGAATATAACACATACTTGGGTGCAAGCAGGGACAACCGACCCACTTATTAAACGCATTTTGCTGCAGAACTACCTGCATTATATGAAATTTGACTTTCGCACAACTGCTTTTTCTAAGCCTTTCCTTTACCCATCTTGCGCACGTGACTGCTGTGGCTGTTGGAAATACCAGATGTCATCACTAAGGAGTCTGTAGGTGGACTTTATTTTAACATTTACAAAAGAGGAAATTCAGATCTCTAGCCAATTTCTCAGGCTTGCCTTTTGCTTCAGCATGAAGAATTATACTACAGGTCTAAGCAGGAGAAGTTCGTAGGTACCAACCAAGATGCCACAGGCATGTTTATAAAGGCAAAATTACACCCTGCTGCAATCCCAGATGGTTTTTCCTGTGCTTTGAGGTATAGGCATTAAAATGCGAATGTCTATTAATGAAGACGGTGTTCACGCTTGCCAGTGTGATTGCACCAAAACTTTAAAGTAGCTTCGCGTGGAAACAGAAGATCTTCTACAAAAGGAAACGGTTTGGGGAGGGGGCAGCTTTTCTGTGTCTGTGTAATTTCTCCCACATACAAGCCCAATGAGCATGAGATGTCTTCCTTTCTTCCACGGAGCCAGCATCTAACATAACCAGTAGAGCAAAATGGCTCGTGAAATAATCCCGTTAAACCTCAGAAGCAACAATAAATAAGCCGTGGAGTTAATTAGCCTTCTGTTCAGAGACTTTTTAATGCTTTTATTAATTCTCCGCCCAAATTCTGGTGCACAAACGTGCGTGACTAATTCTAGAAATGTGAGTAATGTCTTTGTCATGCAGGAAAACTACTTAGTGCTCACCTACTTGTTAGGTTTTATCTGTCACTGGTGGGTAACTTGGGCCGAGGGCTTCGGTTTCCACTTGCTGGAGCTTGGCTGACACGAGTAACCGGGGGGTGGTTGTGGATGTGTCTGGTTTTTGCAAGTGCCTGTCCAGGCCCTGGGGTTCCCTGGGACTTCAGAGCTCGCCCTTGGCAGCTGGTTAACCCCTTTGGGGCTTCCTGACAGCAGCGCCTGCTTCGGGTGGGTTACTCCCTTCTCTGTACTGGGATCGAGCCAAACCAGTTGGCCAAAACCAGTACATCCTCCCCAAGTGGTGGAAAATCACCTTGCTGGGCTTGAAAAGGTACAGGTAGAGCAGGCTGTGCTGCGAAAGCATCCAGAGCTGCTCAGTGGGGACTGGTACCTATAGAGGATGGGAGGGATGCTCTCTTTCATGTCGGTTTTCTATGGCACTACGGAGGCCCTGTGAAGACGTGCCTGTCTTTACCGTTACAGCAAACTCCTCAGCACGCGTCAGAAGTGTCCGGGCTTCCCATCCAGGCCCTGGTCCTGCCGGGGTGTCCGAGCAAAACCACCGCGCTGCAGGTCCCTGGGCTATGGCCAGGCAGTGGGACCAGGGCACCAGTGACTGGGAGCATCCTCTCATTCCTGGAGAGCTCCTCTACTCCTCTTGGCTTCCCAGGTACCAGCATCGTCCCGTAGGACGTGGGCAGCCTGTCCTGCAGAGCAAGGGTGGCTCGCGAGGAGCTGCACAGCTTTGCCTTTGGTTGATTTTCACTTTTTTTCACCCAGAATGTCTCAACTTCTTGCCTGAAGTTTGCTCTGAAGCGCCAGCAGCGAGGAGCTTGGCTCATTTTGCAGTGCCATCGCTCGCTGCCCATCCAGGTGCCCTGCTAGTGCAGATGCACGCGTGCCCAGCTGGCACCGCTCCTGGGAATGCTGCTCGGGCAGGGCTATGCCTGGCAGGGAGGCATCTACAGGCGCGTTTGCCAGATAAAGCCCTAAGCCTGCATCACCCAGCTCTTCCTTCCAGTGATTTTTTTTTATTTTCTTTTTTTTTAAAAAAAAAAAAGTTTGTCTTTCTTCTCATCTCTTGCTCAAGGGCTCCCATCACCCAGTCAGGGAGGCTGAGTCGCACTCCTTTTCCTCTGGCTGCATTCCCAGGTGGGTAAATCCACCCTACCTCCGTCGCTGGGCCATGAGACACGCAAAGGGAAGGACAAGGTGCAGTCCCAGCCCATCTGGCTGTTCACAGCCCAGTGCACACACACGTGCACACCAGCATTTCTCCTGCTGCCCCCCAGTGCCTGCATTTCCCCATCCCCGCTGCACAGCAACACCACCCTCTGCTCCCTCCAGCCCAGCCCTGGGGCAGGGCTGCGCTTGCAGCACCTTCTGCCTCCCTCTGGGGCAGCAAACCCGCAGCGCAAGGAGTTCCAGAAAGCCCAGCTATAGCCAAGAAGCAGTGAGGGTGCTTGCCCAGGGCACCCAGAAACACCCCCCGCCTGCAAGAATGGCCACCCTCAGAGGCGGGGTAAAAACATGGCAACGTGAGAAACCCTGCTTTGGAAATCCCGGGCAGTAACATTGTAAAGTTCAGCCAAATGTGCTACGTAAAAACCAGCAGGATGCTAAAAAAAGTTCCAGAAAGAGGAAATATTGTTTCACATGCTCTGCACTCGCTTCCCCTTGATGCGCGGGGCTCGCTGTGGTGGTGGGTGCAAGTCTCCCCTGGCATGGCTTTCTTCTTCCCCTGAATAGTTCCCCCCCCATTTTGCCAAGGAGACCCCACACTCAGCCACATCAGGGCACTGGATGAAGACTTCTTGTTTGTACTAAATGAGTCAGAAAGACCAGGTAAGCTTTGTGGCCAGCCTTTACAACCAGGGTTTGCTAAAGCTGGGCACATACTGTGTCAGGTATTCCCTATACGCTGAAGTGCAGCCATCTATCCGTATGCTCCATGGGAACAAGTGTGGGAGCTGGGGATGCGGGAGCCGCTGCTTACAGCCACAATATCCACAAGCCTCAGGTGCAGCAGGGCTCTGCCCCACCTGAGGATGGTTATAATTGCCTGGGTCAACCTAGGGCCGTCATTAGCAAACCCGATGGGTTTTACCCCAGGAAACAAAGCTCTTAAAACCCAACTTGGTGGAGGAAAGTCTCTTAAGTCAGGTTGAGGGAAAGCAGCCCATGGCCAGGTGCTGTTTGTAGGTGCTGCTCCTGCAACATACCTGGTCCCTTCTTGGAGCTCAGGTCCTTGGGGAACCTGGGATGCTGCCCAACACCTCCTGCTGCCTCCCGGAACGAGGGCAAGAGATCGGCCCGGCTGGATTCTGCCACTGAGCGCCATCCTCGCAAGGACTGCGGCTGGCCCAGGTGAGCAGTGGGTGTGCAGGCACCCCGCGTTTGGTGCGAGGCTGGTATTTATGCTGTAAAAACATGTAATGCCTTTGGCAGAGGTGACATGGGCAGAGCAGTAGCTGGGGCTGCGCCTGGCACCCTGGTGTCATCTGCTGACTTACCCTTTTGGGGGGTGCTTGGCTCTGCTGCCGGCTGGGACCTCTCCTCTATTGTTTTTTCTTTTCCTCCGTGGCCTGAAATAAAAGAAGAACGTGCACAGGGGTAACTCCAAATAGACATTTAGTTTCCCGCTGAAGCAGCACAAGCAGAGGCGGTGGCTCTGTCCCTCCCTGTGCGGTTGGCTGGGGATATGGGGACATGGGAGCTGGCCTGGGGACCGGAGCAGGGCAGCGGGGTCCTGTGCCGGGCTTCTCCCAGTAACCACTTGTTTTCTGTGTCACCTGAAGTGCTGCTGTCCTATTTTGGCACAGATAACTACTTGTAGTAATAATTAATAGGTATTAACTGAAGATAGAAGTGATATTTTATTTGGATGGTTGGACTTGATGATCATAGAGGTCTTTCTCCAGCCTTAATGATTCTGTGATAGAAATATAAACTGATTATTGCGCAGGATTGCTTTGTAGTTCTTTTAAAAAAACATTGGGGGGGATAAAGGCTTTTTTCCCTTAAAGCAGTTTTCTGGTAGATATTTGGGGTTTGTATCCTCCTCCATAGGAGCAAGGTTGCCTCTCGATGTGCTAACAGTGGAGATTTCTCTCTTTATCTCCTCTTTGGCAGTATCTGCCCACAGAGGCCCCGGTGCTTTTGTTAGGCATCCTCGTGGCCTCCTGTGTTTTGCTGTGCTTGTCCTGACGCAGCAGGAACCCGGACCCCCTGCGTTCCTTCCCAGCCTCACCCCGGCCTGGGCACCTCCGGGGTCCCGTCAGCAGCGCCTCCCAGCCCGGGTACCCGTGGCCTCCTCCGGTCGCCCGGCATCTGTTCTGCACCAGACATGCTCCGAGTTGCCGGGGTATATTTGCCAATGCTGTCTTTGCAAAGCGATATGGGTGAGAGTGGCTTTTTAATTTTGACTCAGCTGCAGAGTACCAGAGCAAGTACCTGTTCAGCTCATCCCATGTCTGTGGTTACCTGAAATGTGTCACTAAAAGCAGTGAATTCTTCTTCTGGGGGAAGAGCAGGGAAACGGCCAAGATTTTACAGGTTAGGACTGTGGGGCATTGGCACAGCAGGAGAAAAAGGGTTCGTCTGATTTGTTCTTCCATTAATTTCTCATTTTCTCATTGTTAAGGTAACTGGGTGTTTCTGTGGCATGCCTTGCCCCCGCTCCCTGCCTTCCAGCCCGTGTCGTGCTGGGAGGAGCAGCAGAGCTGCCGACATCTGCTCGAGGGAGATTCTGCCTCTGGCACTGAAATTTTGGGAAGGAGCTGTGGGGCTGGAGCCCTGGGGGAGCTCACAGGGAAGAGGGACTGGGTGGCAGTGGGGGGGGCTGGCTGCGTGCTGGTCGGCGGTGAGTCAGGCGGACAGGCAGCTGGGAACACCAGGGGGATTTTGGCTGGGTAAATTCCAAAGAATATGCAGGGGGAAAAATAAACGCTCCCATTTAATGCCATGTAAAATACGCTGCTTTTGCCTTTTAATACTTTGCAAAAGCTCTTGTCCTCCCTTGTTAATATTTATCTTTGTTAAAAAAGGAAAATAAACCCGGACCAGCAGTGTTGTGTATTAGCCTAATCCCCCCCCCCCTTTCTTGTTTCCTAGCACACCCTGATATCACTGGTAGATGTGCATAGTAACGAGCACCAAAGCCATGAGTTTTCCACCCAAACCGTCAGCGCACGCCCCCCCCGAGATGCGCAGCTGCATGCCCGTGGGGCTGTGAGCAGAGGTGGCAGCGCAGATAACCCTGCCTCCTCCCTCCCCCGGTTCTCACAGTTAAGTGGAAAATTGCTGGTGGAAAATCGGCATGCTGCCCCTTGCAAGGAGCAACCATTTAAGAAAATCCCTCGGACAAAGTTCGTCTCACTAGATGAACCCAAGTGAGACCCAGAGCAATGAGTAAACGGGACCGGTGATCCCCGTGCTGGTGGAGATGGGGCTGTATGGCTTCAAAGAGGCCACTGAGACAAGTCCCTTCACAAGCAGCTGTGGGTTTTGCAAAGGCTAAGAATCGCTGCGGTTGGCATTATTCTTAAATGCAGCTTCTTGATACTCGTGTAACAGAAAACACAGTTTGGAACTTCATGGCTGGCTATTTTGGCTTAAGCCGTACCCCTCCTCTCCCTCTGATACACAGAGCATCTCACGAGCACTTACGGGAGCTCTTCTGATAAGCAGAGATATTGGCTGCTCCCCCGTGCCTGGGCTTCGCCTGCATCTCCTCGCTTCCACTCATTTACTTTTGGAGATTCACAGGGGTTGGTGGTTAATGCTGCACCCTCCCACCCCTCGGTGGGGTGCCCCCAGCCCCTCTCAGCTCTTCCAGTGCAAGTTGGAAGAGGCACCAAGTCTACGTTGCAATAATCCAAAAAAGTACAATTTAAACCCGTTAGCCTGAATCAAAGATAACTGGGAATAAAAGAACATCAGTCCTACCTTTACCGTCTCGGCGGGCTGCTCCGGTGTGACCCCGCGGGTGCCAGCAGCGGGTTCCCCACCCCGTGCGACGTGCAAAGCAAAAGTGCAACTGCCGGGAGCAGCAGCCTGCGCCCGCGCAGGAGGGGAGCGGGGCCCTCCCTGGCTGGCAGCGCTTTCTGCACCGCTCCTCCTGCCCGCAGGTCCGAGCTGGACCTGGCCCTTTTTCTTTCTTTTTTTCGTGGTTATTTATATATATATATATATATATGTATCTATATATATATGTATGTAGAGGTGCTTTGGTTTTGGGGTGTTGTGGAAACTGCCACCGCAGCGTGGCAGTTACTGCTCGCTGCGAGACGGCTGCCGCCCCAGCAGCCTCCGCCGGTGGTGGGGGGCCCGGGGGCTCGACGCCCCAGCAGCACCCAGCCGAGGCAGCGCAGGCTCCCACCAGCACGCGTGGGCTCGCAGAGCCCCCTTCTAAGGACACGCAGCTAACAAGGCGCTTTATCAGTTATTTTCCTCTCCTTTCCTCAGCTGTCGGGGAAAGGTTCCTTTGCTGTCATCTGGACGTTTTCACCCCTGGGCTGCAGGTCCCTGCGCCCAGTGCTTCGCGCGGGGGGGGCTTCAGAAAGTCACGCTGAGGCTGATCGTGGTCCGGTTTGGGCTTCCCCAAAAGCAGCAGATTCTCCGCAGTCGTTTCTTTTAACATTCAGTGGATTTCTGCAGCTCGTGCGGAGCAAACCAGGGCCAGAGCCGAGGGCTCTTCTCTTCCAGATGAATTCTTGTGCCCCAAAGCGGCGGTGCCCATCGCCGTGGCTGCGGGGCCCGGCACCCGCTGGGCGCTCGGCGGGCGGTGGCCATCGGCAGAGGGCAGTCTGGTCGCGGCGCCGGCTGATTGTGCGCTCCCTGATTCTATGATTTTGAAAAGGAGCACTTCTGTAGTTACCCAGCTGGGGACTCCGGCTCAAGAAATATTTAAAAAAAAAAAAAAAAAAATTTCAAATCCAGAGGGATCAAAGATCCTTGAGTCAACTGGTTGTTTTGAAAAATCACTTCTGCAGCAATTCCACCTAAAAATATTTGCAACTTTTAAATTTGCATTTGTTCGTTTTTCTCGCGTGTCCGCGGAGGAGGACAGGACTGACTTTGCAGCAGGGCTTGCGGAGGGGGTCGCAGCTCTGCAGAAGGGCCATACGGGTGCCCGGGGGCCAGGCAGCGCCGTCCGCCCCGGCGTCCCCACCGCAGCATCACCTGCTCGCAGCAGGTACCGGGGCCTAGCGACACCTACTCCTTTAAAGCATTATTCATCTACTCATATCACAGTTCTGATTTATAGCAGGGTTTTGTAGCTCTATATAATTCTTTTTATTGTGGTTTATAGGGAATTAATCTCTTGGGCACATCGCGGGCTTTCCAGCCTCCCAGTGCGCCGGGTTTGTGACCCCTGCGGTGGCACAGCTCCTCGCTGGGGCTTTGCAGCTTGCAGCTCCCGGAACACGCGGGCACTTGCCTGTTTCAGCAGCTAATAAGCCTATTAGTTAAAGCTTCTAGCCATTTTTTGAAGCCTGCTGATTACTTAATGTGCCTTAATTAATAATAATAAGTTCTGTGGGAGCTAGAGCTTTCAGCACTGTGGGATCTTTGCCGCAGAGTTGTCCCCTTGGGTGTGGGGATGGATTAATCTGCTGATGCTTTTGGACTAGAAGCAGCAGAGGTTTATTGCTTAAACAGGGCTTGTCACTGTTGCTGAGTCTCCTGGGAGATGTGTGGAGACCTCGGTGGAGGATGCTGGCTTGGTTCCTATTAGTCCTGGAGTGTTTCTGTAATTGCAGTGGGATCTGGGATGCAAAGCTTTCCCCGTGCTTGCCAGCACTTCCTGGCAGCTGCCTCTGCTTTCATGCTTTGCAAAGTATTTTTACCATAGTGATTTAAAGAAACACCTTTTATTTCTTCCCCCCCCCCCCCCCCCCCCCATCATGTGATGTGAAACTTGGCTGTCCCCAGGCTCTGCTCCTGTCCTGCAAGCCTTTCCCTGCATGACCCTGGCACCCGCCTGCCACCCCAAAGGGGACCATGGGGCCGCGGGGGGCAGTTTGGACACCACTCTAATGGGCAGCAGAGCTGGGGCCAGGCCCAAGAATAACAGCAGTACCACCCCCCCCCGGCACCCCCGCCCGGCTGAACAGCACCTGGCCTCTGAAGTTGATCTCTTTTCTTTTCCTTTCCTGATCAAACGTGTGAAGATGCTCATTTTTACACTTTCATTTCTGCAGAAGCAAGCCTATTTATAAGAAAGCATAGCCTGCTCTTGGGGCAGCGAGTGTATTTACTGTACGGATAGACTTTTTGTTTCAAAAACACCTTTCAGAGCATAACCATATCCTGTTTTGCTGGTGCCACGCTCCGCATGCAGCTGGTGTGCGCCGCCGCCAGCATCCATCCCGTTTCCCGTCACTCCAGGAGCCGTCGCGTGCGGCAGCGCCGGCCCAGCCCCTTCTCGGGGTGCGTGGGTGGGAACCCGAGGGCGCCTTTCCTGGCTCACCTTTACTGGCAGCCAAAAGCCAGTCTGTGAGTCGCGCCGTCCCCTGGCGTGGGGTGCAGTGGCAGCGCCGGCCGGACCCTCCCCAAACCTGCCCTAGATGAGGCCACCAAAAATCAGGAGAACTTGGAGTGGGGCACCAAAGCAATTATTTTTATAAGATAAAATTTTATCTAATGCTTCATTTTTCTCTTATTACTTATATTTTATCTTATACTTACATTTTTACCTTATAAAAATGGGAAATTTTCAGTCCTAAGCTTGTGCTTCATGACCTTGCAGGAGATCCTCAGACAGAAACAGCTAAAGTCTTTCTGGTCTGCACTGACAATCTTTAATGGAAATAATTCCTGAGAATAGGCTGCATGTCCATCTTCTCCCCGCGTGGCTGGCGGTGTTTTGCTTGGTGGTGACCCAGGAGGAGCCCAGGGCAGGGCTCGTACCAGGCAGGAGCATGTTTGCAAAGGGGGAGCAGGCGCAGGGCTCTCGTGCGCAGCTCCAGCATCAGCGGGGCTCGCGTGGAGGCAGGGATGCAGCCGTGCTGCTTTCACTGGCCCAGGGCTAAAAAGCTCTGGATTTTCCTCCCCAGATTCAGTGCCTGCTGTATCTGCCTACAGAAGGGAGATGTTCTTTAAAAACCAAAAAAATCCCCTGTTAAGAGGAGCAGGAGTGAGCAACTGGCGTGGCAGTTTCTGCTGGAAAGGACTTGCTGACTGCTGCAAGGTTGAGGCTTTGACTGTTTCTCAGGGGAGAACTAACCCTTACAGTACTGGACATGGCCATGGCATTGACGCAGGGCTCCCAAAACCCTTTCCCTTGTGTCACAGACAGGACCCTGCAGCGCACGAGGGACCGACGGACAGCCCTGGGTCTCTAAAACAGTGCTGTCCCGTTGAACGCCAGCGACTTGGGCTTCGCGGGGTGTTGCTGGCTGAGCCTGCGAATGAAAAAAAATTGGACTCGGGTCTGATGAAATCATGACTGTCTGGAAAACCGCTCCCTGGTTTAAAGCAGCAAAATCAGCTTTCTGTGCGTTCAGGGTGTGCTCAGAATTGCAGTTGTCGTGTGTGTTCCTTTGCCAGGCGCAGAGCTTTCCCCTCTCTTCGGTGTGGGGTGGGTGGATGGAGGAGCAGCTCGTGGCCAGCAGCGGTGGCTGTCAGCCCTGTGCCAGAAATCATCAGTCTGAGTCTCGCTACCGGGTAGGTGGTGCGAGCTCTGCTGAGGCTGAGTGGTTTTCCAGAGGCAGTCACTTTGGGGCTGGACTGGAAGCATGTGGTCATGGAGGGAGGAAAAAAGTATTTTTAGCAAAGAGAAAAGCAACCTTCCCTCCTTCCCTGCGGCGCCCTAGAAAGCGATGTGTGCAAGAGACGTCACCTTGGATATTCCCAAGTACTGCAAAATTTTAGGTGTATGTAAGTGTATTATGTGTGCAGGGGTATATGTGGATGGACACACATATAAAAGCAACTAAGCGGTTCTAGTCAAAGCCAGTTGTAAGGGATTAAGTGACGGAGAATAATTAATTGCATGTGAGAAGCTCAGGATATGCAGTTGTCGTCAGAGGTCCGGCCGAGCTGCCCGCTTTGTGGCTCTCCTGCCGCTGCAGCCTCTCGCCCTTCCCGCGAGGTGTTTCGGAAGCCCTCCTGCCCTAGCTGGGTACGAAGTTATCACCCGTGGCTTATCGGTCTGAGCTCTCGGGCTGGCTGAGGCCGGAGCATCGTGCCACGTATTCTTCTGCCGGAAAGGCTGAGGATGGTACGTGGGGAGAGAGCGCCCTGGGTAGGGGTCGTGCCCAGGGTAGGGGTCGTGCTCTTGGTGCTGTTGCCACTGTACCCGCTGATGAGAGCATGGCCAGGGTCTGTAATACACGACCTGGAAATTAATGAGGCCAAAGCGCAACAATGGGGTTATTTCTGGCTGATTTTGCCACGTGAATAAAATGTTTAAAGCCCACAGGTAATGGCTTTGAGAAAGAAATCCTGAAAAGCTCTTAATTCACCCTGTCTTCTTCCCCCACACGTCAGCTCCCAGCCCCTTGCTCTTCCTTCTCTTCAGCCTTGAGGTTTTGCTTTGTAAGATGTAAGCTCACGCCTTGGCCTCAGCAAAGAAAATCCTCAGTGTGGCAGCTTTTAACCTAAATCTTAGGAGCACTGAGAGCCAGAGATCGCCAAGCCCATGCTGACCTGCTGCCCCACGAGGTATCTGAACTACCACTGGTGGAACCCACTGCTCCTGCATCTCTGCATTGGGGGCCAGCAGCATCCCTGTCTCTGTCCTGCCCTCACTGCAGCATCCAGGCAGCAGCATCCAGCTCCTGCTGACCCCAAATCCCTGCAGTTTGGGTCCCAGTGCCCAGCCTGGGGCTTTGTGGTAGTGGGTCTCAGTGGGCTGTGATAAAACAGGAGGGCTGGCAGGTATCTCGTGGCCTCCGAAGGGCAGAAAGCACCAGTCTGCACTGGAAAAAGATTGCCTTGGGGTTTGGTTTGGGTAAAACCCAGCAAAATCCTTGCTATCCCGTGCATATAACCCAGAAAGGGATTTTTCTGCTGTATTTCCAGTGCCCGACGGGCAGCCTGAGTAAGGGTGGCTGCTGAGTGACAGATCAGTGAGAGTTTTTGTTTTGCTTTCTTTTTCCTGGTCTCTTTTTGGATGGGGGAAGCTGCATTGCAGAAATAGCAGAAAAGCTGTGCAATCTGAAAACAAACTGGCAAAGTCCCACCGGTAACTGGTGTTACTGGGAAACCTGGAGCTGCCGGTAAGGTCAGAGCCACAATACAGGCTTTGTGGTCAGTCAGCAGGACTTTATAAATACCTACCTGTGGTTATTGAGGGCTGCCTGGATGCCCAGCACAGCTACTTGGTTGTACCGTTCCCAAAAGACACTCACAGGCTAAAAGCGTGCGCCCAGTTAAGGTGCTGGTGGTGTGACGTGTCCTGTCTTTGGTGGCGGCCCGGAGCTGGGTCTTGCCAGCCACGGCATCGGCCGGGTTTTGCTTGGGTTTCGTGTTTTGCCTGTGCATGCTGCTGGGCTTGTGCCACCTGAAGCAGCTTTTTCCCGCTCTGAGAAAACTCTTCCCTCCACCCCAAGCAAACAAGGGGCGTGTGTCCTTTTGGTTTTTGGTTTGGTTTGGTTTTGGGTTTTCATTGGGTTTGGGGGGTTTTTTGGTGAGAGGAGGGGATTTAGGACAGAGCTGCAGGGCGTGTTTTCCACCCACCTCAGTGTTTTCTGCCCATCTCTGGCACACTAAGTACAAAAGCAAATTCCTCTGGGTCGTCTGGATCTCCCCTCATCTTTCTAAGACCAACCTTGGCAATGCAAGGGTAAACCACTGACTGCTCCACACTTCCCAGAAACGCTGCATGGGTTGGAAATGTGCATCCAATCATTGGCAAAGCTGTTTTCTATCAAACCCTCGCTGCCTATGTTTACTTATATAATTCCCTGAGGGTTTTTTGGCATTGCAGTTGTCGATGCCTTAGCTCGCAAGGAGGAAAACTTGCAGCGGCCATGCTGGCCGCTGTGCGGGGGGCTGCAGAGGCCATGGGGCCTCTCCGAGCCCCAGACTGGGTTCCCCCCATCTGCAGATTGCTCTGGTGCTTTGAGAGCAGACATGGTGCATAATGAGACTATTTCCAAGCACTTAAAATAATACCCACGATGTTAAAATATATGTTCAGGTAACTTTATTTCCTCCCAGGTTTGAAGCCTTAAGGGATGCACTTGTGTCAGTTCTGTAACCTTTTCTCGGTATCCAGGCAAAGGCTGGGACATTTTCTGTTTTTTAAAGCAAAACCGAGAGGCTCGGGGAACACCTTAATTTACAACCACAGGCTTTAGCAAAAGAACAAATAGCACAAAACTCCTAACAGTGACACGAGATGGCAATGCCAGCTAGTAGTCCTTCCTTGTGAGGCTTGCCTTGGGTCCCTGCGGGCAGGCGTGCCCTGGGAGCCATCCTTTGTCCTTCCTCCTCTTTGCTCGTGGCATATCCAGTCACAGTCTGTCTTCCAAGTATGCATCCCCCCGTAATCAGCTGAGCATCCCGTAGCTCCTGGGGGCCAGGCGGGCTCCCTTCCTCAGCTCTGGGTGCCTTTTTCAATGGCGTGAGCTGACCCCAGTTTGAAAACTCCCTTTAACGCTGATGTGGATATAGGTTAACTTTACCCACTTGTATCAAGCAAAGAGTATTACAGTCTTGTGGTCCAGATTAGGCTAGATTACATGCAGATGACTGACTTTTTTTTTTTTTTTTTTCAATGGAAAGAGGTTCAGTTTACAAGGAGATAATTAACTGTCCTGATCTAGAGCCTCACGCGAGCGCCGTGGATGCTGTAAGTCATCACGGGCTGCGGATAGCTGTGGTTGGGACTGAAACTCCCCTGGTGCTACCTCTCTGAGCTGCACTGAGGCGGAGCCACCCGCTTACAACTCGGGATTTAGAAGGATTTTAAAAAATGACAAATACGTAGAAGCGCTGAGACAACAGAAGCGAGAGGGACCCAAAACCAGCTGCAGTTCAGCACGAGAGAAATACTGGCATCGGCGACGGCTTCTTCGGGTATTTTAACAATAATGTAACAGAGAATGTCATAAGGCAAAGAGTCCCCAACAGTGACAACACAACCAGCAAACTTTTTTTTTCCATCAAAATATCCTTCTGTGCCACGTTCTGGCATCTGTTGCACACACGGGTAATTCAAGGTATGTTTGGAGACCTAAAGCAATCTTCACTCAAGCTATGAGAAGCACCTACGTGGAGACAAATGGCTTACACTTCAAGAGATGGACTCCAGCAGAAGCTCGTCGGGCGGCGTGGCAGGGATTTCCATGCTGTTTATTTGGCCAAAGAACTTGGGAAGAGACCAAAACTTAAAGCGCGGAAGATTTCTCCTCTTCGTACGAATGTCATGGTCAGTTTCGGCGATGGAGTGGCTGCTCCCGCTGCACATGAACCAAGCTCGCAGGGTGGCGCAGCTGTGGCGCAGCAGCTGGTCCTGGAACTCGGAGGTCATGAAGTAGTAGAGGACCGGATCCAGGCAGCAGTTGAGGCTCGCCAGGCAGAGGGAGATGGGGTGGAAGCGGAGCATGCTCCTGTGAATGGTGCAGTCCTGGATGATGTTCTCTATCACCATCATGAAGAAAGGGAAGTTGATGTGGTAGGGGGTGAAGCAGATGAAGAAGACGGCCGCGCACATCAAGACCATGCGCAAAGCCTTCTGCTTCTCGCTGGTGTTTTGCAGCTGCGTTGGGCACTCCCGCAGGGACTGCCACATCTTCCAAGTGCAGCCGGCAACGATGCCCAAGGGGAGGACAAACCCAAACAGCTCCGCCACCGTCACCAGCGCGATGGAGGCTCCTGGGCTCATCTGTTTCACCCCCAGGTCTGAGAAGCACCTGTTTGTGCTGTTGGAGAGGGCTGGGTTCCTCACTACTAGCAGAGGAAAGCATGCCGCGCCGACGACGAGCCAGATGGCAGCGCTGATGGCTATGTCGTACCGCCGCTTCCAGTCCTTGGCTTTGAAGGGATGGCGGAGGAAGAGGTACCGCTGGACGCTGATGCAGGTGAGGAAGCAAATGCTGGCGTACATGTTGAGATACTTCAGGTAGAAGCACAGCTGGCAGAGAAAGCTTCCAAACGGCCAAGTGTGGTTTATGTAGTAATACATCCGTAAGGGCAGCGAGAGGACGTGAGCCAGGTCGGCCACGGCCAGGTTGATCATGAAAATGACGGGTTTGTTCTTGCTGATGAAGCGGCACAAGACCCACAGGGCAGCACCGTTTGCCAGGAGGCCGGGGATGAATATGATGGTGTAGGTGGTTGCGTACAGGGTGGACTGGAAGGATATCTGGGGGTCAGTACAGTTCCCGGAGGACACGTTGCTCTCCATCTTGGCTGAGTCTCTTCACTTGAGGCGATTGAGGTGGGTGGAGGGTTTCTGTAGGGAGTAAAACCAGATGCTGTAAAGCCAAAAACTTCCCAGTATTTCCCCACGTGGAGTAAATGTGCTTCGGTACAGAAGAATGTGTAGGCGTGGGTACAGAGCGCAGGTGCATGTGCAAGATGGGGGCGGTGCGTGTTGGGAAGGGTGCAGAGCCAGACCCTGCTTACAGGCAGCGGTCCCGAGCATCTTCCATGCAGCTCCTTTCAGACATGCTCTGGAAGATTATGTCCCCTGCCACCTGCTCGGGCAACGCCACAATTACAGGGACATTGCAATTGAGCTCTGTAGCATTAACCTCTTCATTGCTAATGCCAGAGAGCTGCTTCAGCTCCCGGGGTTTTTCAAGACCACCTTTATTGCATATAGTTTTCTGTCAAACTCCTGTCAAACTGGTGAGCTCTGATATATCTACAAGCAATTTTGGTGGGACTGTAAATGAATAGGGACTTTAAATGGATCTAGATGCTGTCTTTTTGGATGCATGCCATGGTCTGATGTGAATCAGCAGCAAGGGCAATAATTAGCATCAGCAAACGATGGTGCTGGCAGGCAGCTGAGCGGAGCAGAGGCCAGTGGGAGAGGCGTGGACAGATCTGTCAGAGCCCTGGCTCCAGATTTAAGGCTGGATTTATAAGCTAATAGCTGGCCGAACACATGCCAGTTGCTCTGCAGGTCCTGCTAACTCAATTCCGGCACTCATGGCACATTGTGCAGGCATCGTGTTGTAGCAACAGAAATTATTCTGCAGCAACAGTTCAGGATGTGAAGGAAGAGAAATACATCTGTCTTTTAGTTAGAGCAGAAATTCTTTTCATCCATTTACCCATTTCGCCTCATCCAGCCAGCGCTGAGGGTATTAGGGGGTCACGGGGAGTTCAGAGGTGCTCGTGCCACTCTCCAGAGAGGTGATGGATTTCGTCATTTGTGAGCACAGCCTGTGGGGAAACTGTCTGCTCTTGGGAAGAGGTGATTTGGCAGCAGCAGGTTACAAACCAAGGGCCTGTAGCACCGTCTGCAACAAAACAGTGCAATTTTTCCCCTTGGAAATGGAGCCTGTAGCTGCCTGCAAGGTGTCGGGCAGCTTGCCCTTCCCTTCCAGGAGACCAGAGCCTGATCTGGCAGAGCCCTGAGCACTGCTTGCCATTGCCACCGAGCCCCTCGACAGTGGTATTTAATTAAGAAGCAGCCAGTGGTGCTGTTTCCCACAGCCCTGAGCCTGGTGTTTGCCACAGGCATGGACTTCTGAAAGCTGATGGCCAGCAGCAGGGACCGGGCTTCTGCGCCGAGCTGGGCGTCGCTTCGAGGCGCAGGGTGAAGGCTCCTCTACCCCGCTCCTCCTCACCCAGGCAGCCCTTCAGAGGGGTTGCTGTGTTTTCAGTTTCAGGATGAAGGTTGTGTATTTATATATACATATATACACACAGATTATATATATAAAATATAGCCACAGCCTCTCGGCTGGCTGCTCGCCACCTGCACCTCTGATGCGAGACATGTCGGTGCATTTACCCACATTTCTGTGCATGTGCGCTGCTTACGCCCTGCTTCCTGAACTGAGCCCTTGCAAACTGCTTTCTCCCGTTTGCTGATTTCTCCAGGGTTTGGCTGCAAAAAAAGCAAGGCTGAAGTGAAACCCTGGCTGCGGGCGGGCTGCGGGGCTAATGCACTTTGCTTGACCCAGCAGCTCCAAGTCTGAGGTTTCTGATTTCTCTGCTGGGACGGGGCAGTGGGCAGGGGAGCGGATATATCTGACACAGGGGGACAGTGGAAAAGAAAGCCCTTTGGTCCCTGCAGCATCCCTGCATGCTCCTCACCTGCCTGAAAACCCATGAGGGGCTCGTGCTCGGTGCTGGCCCTGCTCTTGGCCAGTGCCCTTTGCACCAATTCTGTTTAATGCTGGAAAAATGGTGGTGTGACACCTTGTCTTCACATCCCTGCAGAAAACGGGGAGGCAAAACTGCTGGGGAGCGAGGGGAATGCAGCCGTTCCTGGCTCTTGTCACAGCCTTCCAGCGACACAGGTGGCACTGGCTGGTCCGGGCTTGTGAAAAAGATTATAGAGTCCCTGTCCCAGTGTCTCCTCCCTGCCATCTCAGCCCAAATCCCAAACCTTGTCCCTGCAGATGTGACCATGGGGAGCCTCCTTGCCTGTTTTCTTCATTATTGGCTTTCCCTGGGAGCCCGGGAGTGCCTGTTCTCAGCAGGAGGGCTGGGTGTCACTCCTGGTACCCGACACTCTCAGATTTTAGGTGACGGTGCCTCTCAGGGCACCCTCAAGAAAGCAGAGGAATGAGAGGGAACGGCCTCAAGCTGCGCCAGGGGAGGTTTAGGTTGGAGATTAGGGACAATGTCTTCCCTGCCAGAGCGGTCAGGCCCTGGCACAGGCTGCCCAGAGAGGTGGGGGAGTCACCGTCCCTGGGGGGGTTCAGAAAACATGTAGATGTGGCACCTGGGGACGTGGTTTAGGAGGCCTGGGGGTGCTGGTTGGGGGCTGGACTTGATGACCTTAAAGGTCTTTTCCAACCGTAATGACTCTGTGATTCTAAGGCACATCTGGTCTGGGTTCAGACCGGTGTTCGTTCACTGCAACGCTTCCTGAAAGGGTGGATTGACTTATTTAGTATTGTTCAGTGTTCGCCCTCCCTCCTGCCTGTGCCTTGCCCCAAACCCCTCCACTCCCCCCGTGTTTTGCCATTGACGCTGGTGTTGGGGCACAGATGCTCCCCTGGGCTTTGGCAGGGGGTTTGTTCAGCGACTTTATAAAGCTTGTATGAAATATCCCCTGCCATTCCTTGATTGTTTTCCTATTTCATCTGCACGTGGAATTACACACGGGCAGGAGCTGGGGGGGACGGACTTTTTTTAAGTGACAAAGCTGAGTTTTTTCCAGCTGCACGCTGGAAATTGCAGAGGGGACCCCGGTATCGCTGCCAGAGGGGTAAGACCGCTGCAGTTCATTAAACATCCAGTAACTTTGCAGTTAATTAGGAGGTTAAGGCAGCTATTAAAACATGCATGTTTCTTTTTCTGAGTGTGTTAATATCTGTTTCTGGAGGCGTGTGTGGGTGTCCCTGGCAATCGCCTGGCTACTCTGAATCACTGCGCCCCACCCAGCCCTGCATTGCTGTGGTAATGCATTTACTACTCCCAGATTCACTGGCAGACTCACCCTCATCTTTTCCATGGGTTGGTTGGACAAACTGGGCTAAAGCTGCACCCCAGGCGGGGCCGGGGGGAGCCCTGGAGCCGGGGTGCAGCCAGGGGTCCGAGGCAGAGCTGCTTCCCTTCGACCCTGTTCAAGCTGGGGATGCTGGAGGGAAAAGCAGTTCAGGAAAAAAAAGTAAAAATCCCCTTTTGGCTTGAAATAAGCTCCTGATCTGAAGTAGTGGAGGCTTTCTGGCACTTGTTTTAAGGAATAATTTTGTTTGTTTAATCCAGGCAGTAATAGGAAACACATAACTAGAGCTGGTCTGTTATGGCAGCTTCCATCAGTAACAAAAAAAATGCAGTATTTTGGGTAAAACAGGCTTTCCCCACGTACCACCGCCCACAGCAGCCGGCTCAGACACACCAAGCTCCCCCTGCCCACCCCTCGGAGCCGAGTGAGGTGGAAATACATGGCCACGGTCAGAAGATGCTGAGGATGTTGGACCAGCTTCTGCCTAATAAAATCCCTTGAATAATTTTAAAAAGTTATAACACTGCTCAGAACTACGATAGCTCCAATCTACTGGAGAAAGCGCACAGCAGAAATCAAACTCACCTTCCTGTGACTCCCATCCTTCGGGGGGGTGACATCCATGCTAGAGAGCAGGAGGAGCGAGCTTTCTGCTTTTATTTCCTACCGGTTTTCGCAGCAATCCCAGCCCCAGCGGCTGCTCGTTAAACTTCCACATGTTTCCGGAGCTCTGGACTCCCACCGGCGTCTGCAGCCCAGTACAGCTCTGTTTTCCCAGAGCAGGAAATCTTGTATTTTGTTTCTCTTGCCGCACAAAATGTGTATGGCTAACGAAGTTAAAACAACTGGGAAGGCGATGATGATTGATCCAGCTGCTGCGTGATAGAGACCCCGGGCGCAGATTTCTTCCCTTCTTTTTTGCACAGAAGTTGCGTTAGGTGACGGTGTCCTTCGGTCGAGCTGCTTCCGCTTTTATCCACAGTCACTTGGCGTTTGCTTGCTAAAAACTATCAAATAGAGAAGCAAAAATCTTCTGATAAGTGCTCACTAAAGGAAAACTGCCAGTGTAAGTTACTGGAAGGTAATATTTTCCTTCGTTTTCTTGGAAGTTTGGTTAGCCTCAGACCATCAAGGCTATAGGCTAAAGCGAAGGGTTTGGACTTTATTTCTGAGATCATATGATGTTTTAAGGTGGAGACTTTCCCAAAATACTATCATTTAAAAAAAACCGATGTGCATCATTCCCAATTTTTTTTCCTTTCTGCCTCATTTATCTTCCCATATACCTATATCTGTGCACATATATATAATTTTTAGGTCTTTTACTGCCTGTTAAGCATGACCATCGTCTTTCTGGATTGCTGAAAACTGGCAGGCATATATTGTAGTGTAACTTCCTACGAGCTGCCTCAGCTCATTTCCAGCTGAACAGTTTTACTTGATACCCAGTGTCACATCTTACAGCCCAGGGCTTGCGAAGATACTGTGGCTGTTGGCATCTTTCCCTTTCTTACTGTAGGTAACATAAATAGAACTATTCTTGCTGTATGCATCTATTTTCTGTAATTGGTCCTGTAACTCTGCAAAATTAACAGAAACATAACTGTGTAACAGAAATGAAAGGAGGAAGCTATTCTAACCCTTAAGTGTAGAATAAGTCACGAGCTCGGGCTGCGATCAAGCGTGCATGCTTCCCCACAGCATCTGAGCCCACCAGCTCTGCCAGCTGCGCAGCTGCCAGGGTTCCTCGGCGCGGCAGCGATGCTGACCGCGGGGAGCCGAGTGCGCTCCCGTGCCGTGAAGTGGCGCTTCACGACAGTAGCGCAGAGAACGGAGAAGGGGATCCTTGAGCTGAAGTGTTCTGCGGTCACTGGAGATGCAGTTACATAAATCTGTTGGTCAACAGCCTCATGAAGGCAAAGGCAAGACCGGTTTATATGCAGTTTGTACACCAGACATATCTGTGGGCTGCTTCACTGCTGCTTGCTTATCCATCATGTAAACATAGCCTGCTAGCAAGTGAGTATCTGAAGTCCCACGCTTCTCGTCTCAGCTGAGAGCAAAGTGATTTGGAAGGTGCAAGAGCCGTTTATCATTCCAGGTCTTCTTCTTGTGCCTCTTTTTCAGCACCTGATGCTGATCCTTGAAGGAAGAACAGTGCTCGTGTATTTGCAAAACCTTCACGATTAGCAGGAGGGAGGCTGGCACTGCGCCCCTTGCCCCTCCAGGGGTTAAAGGTTTATCCCACAGTGAAGTGGCTGTTCTATCAGGATATCCTGCCGAGGACATCCTACTTCTGTGTCCACAGCCCACATCCAGTGCCGTATCCAGCCATCTCTGAGCCCTATTTTTAGGAACGTGTTTACAGCAGGGCTGCTGGGGAAGGAGAGGCCAGCGGATGTCAGACCATAGCGCGGGTCAGACTCCCACCTCGGGGCTTTATAACCATGTCGAGTCCTTCCTCTGCTCATCGGCTTTTTGGAGTACTTTTGCAAAAGACCACAACCTTCTTGGTCGTGAAAGGCCGATGGATTGACAAGCCTCGAGCCTTTTCCTTCAACATGTACTAATTAACCTCTCCATTCTTCTTTCAGCTGCATGCTTGCTTTTGTTTAGCGTTTCTGCTCTTCTGGCTCGGTACCGATACTAAACGTGCATTTTACACTATGCAATGTTATACTTTCAAAGGCGGATGATGCAAAGGTGTTTTTAAATAACTGCGAGACTTTATCTGAGGCCTCCAGATAAAGGTCGTCTTTGCCTTTAGCCTGGTATCCTGTTGGCAGAAGGCCAAATGCGTGTGATCGGCATCTCTTTAAGCACTTAGCACTTAGAAATATCTGACAGGATGCACGCGAAGGATGTATGAAAAACAGCAGGACGTTGAGGAAGAGGAGGTCTTATTCACACAGAGCAACTCACCCTTGTGCAGAGATTTTGCTACAGCTGGAGCGGAGCCGTCGGCACACGGCCCGAGGTGCTGGGTGAGTCCCTGGCACCCTGCATAGTCCCTCTTGCCGCTGCACAGTGGGCTCTGCAGGGGCGGTAGTTTTAGGAAGCCTTCATTTGTGTTACAGCAAATAATGGTCGGTCGCTCCCTGCCTTTTCAGGCTAAGCCCTTGTGTAATCCACAGACCCAGCATTTTTGGTCAAAATGCACCAGTCGTAGCCCTGAAATCTGTTAAATGCAAGAAGGGTTTTCATATTTTTGAGCTGGCTCCTAGTTGTTGAGCTGTTATCCTGCATTTACAGTGTATTTTGGTTTTTTCTTCCTCCGGGCAGAGAGCTGGTAATTTCATTTAAGGAAAGAAAACGAAGCTGAGGTACTTGCAAGATCCTGCAGCTCAGAACCTGAGGCTGCAGAAAGGCATTAAATCCCATGGGGTTTCTTTCCAAATACGTTTGCCATCAGTCATGGGAGGGCCCTTTCTCAAGCAGCAGAGGAGTTACCAGAGCTCTGATACCAATTAAAATGGGACGGCCATTTGCTGGCACTGCAAAGAAACGCATTTTCCTTTGCAAACAGGTGAATGGCTCGTGCTAGAGAAGGAGAGTATGTCACGCCGTGGTCGAGCCCAGGGCCGTGCCATGCACTGCATGGTGCCGGTGGCTCGGAGACCTCGCCGTGCTTCTGCCTGGAGCAGCTCCCTTCAGCGTGAGGCTTGATGCAGGGTTCCTCCAGCACCAGGTGCCAGAGGAGCCCTTCAGACCCATCCTTCACAAACCCCGTAGCTGTGCCCAGCCTCTTGATTTGGATGACATCTGCCTTTCTGTGGCATCGCTGTTGAAAGACCTTATTTTTCATGTCTGCCCAAGAGGGATGAAGGTGTCTTCTTGCAGCTGGTGGGTCTGGGCAGCGGGACCAGCCCAAGGAGAACCTGGGAGCAACACTGTGAAATTGTTTCCTTTTGTCAAAATAATAAACTTGTTTTATGGTCACAGGAAAGGGGGTGAATTAAGGAACCAGAGCCAGGCACGTTGTGCCTTTGAAGGTGTGAGTGCTGCCAGGCAAAGCCAGCACCAGCAGCCCCAGGTCTTGTGGCAGATCCAGCACCTCCCAGCCATGAAGGCAGCCAAAGTACTGTCCTCCTCAGCAGTAACGCTGGATTTGTCTGCTCTTTTCTTGAGACACCCTGCTGAGATTTTGGAGGACTTGAACTAAAGGCTTTGAGTTTCAGATGTGGGTTTGTGGAGGGCCAGAGTGATAGCCTTTGATTTTTTTTTTTTTCTACATGCTTACAGAAAATGACCAGTTTTCCTTGATCTCTTCTTACTTTGAACTGTTGCTCTCTGGGCTAGCTCACCATCGTGACCACCTTGGCTAACTTTGTCGTGGCTTAACCCCATCCAGCAACTAAGCACCACACAGCTGATCTAACTCTATCCCAGCCAAAGCCGGTATGCTGGCGTGTTTTGGGAAACACACCAGAAGAGACCATTAGACCAAGTTGTCTTACCTCCTGCACATCAGAGTCACTTGAAAGGCTTGAGCCTTTCAACTTGAAAGTGTTGAGCGTGTGGCTTTTCCTCACAGACTGGGGCTGCAGTAGGTATAAGACCATTTTTGGAGGGGGTCTATGGGAGTTCAGAGGGCACGTGAGACAGGAAGATGGGGAGAGAGTGAGCAGCCACGGTACTTGGGGATGCCATCATTGTAATGGGGAATGATATCCCTCACGGAGCCACCAAACCCCTTGTTAAGATTAAGGATGGGAGGGCCACCATCACTCTTTGGATGTTCAGCTGATGGAGCAGGTATTCCCCTGCTGGGTCCACATTATACCTGTTAGTTAGTATGGAGGGGACTATAGATACCAATTTCTGCTTTGCCTTGGTACCAATCTTGTCATAAATTATGTGAGTGCTTTTTTTATTTTGTTTAAGCTGTATAGATTTGGATCTGCAAAACGATTGCTGAATGAGATAGATGTTTCCTGCAGTCCTGCCTGCATGTAAGGGTGATAGCAGTCACTCCTCCCCACTGGTCACGCGCCACTGGCAGCCCAGCTATTCCCATGGAGGACTTTTCTCTCCCCAAAGTACCTCTAAATGTAATGTAAGTGTTATAGTTTTAAAAAATAAACAGATAAACAAACCCCCAGCCATATTGGAGTGGGGTGAAAACCCTTCTGTAGACAAGGAAGCAGTATCTGTTTAAGAACAATAAAAGTTGATGCACTGCATCACTTGAACCCTGCGATTCAAGACGGAGCTGATCCCGTTCAGTTTTCTAGGTGTAAGCGATAACTGTGACACTCAGCTTACATTTACAAACATGTTTATTTTTTAAGCAACATTTTGGGGGGAGAAAAATTTAAGACAAGCTCAAAACAACAATTGAAACCAAAGTCTCCTTCACTGACGATATCATACCATGTCTAGCTTATGAGAAAACCACTAAATCGACAAAAATTTCACTACCCGTGCTTAACTGTGTACCTGAGCATCAACCTCTGCTCACAGTTTTAAAGGGACCATTTGCAGGGTGTAAACATGTATGTGTATCGCAGGCCTAACAAATCCTCCGTTACATCAGAGAGAACGCTTGCGTGGACTTCAGTGGGAGATGGGCTCTGCCTGCTCGGCAACTTTCTCGCCAGAAGCCTGCAATAATTCCCCTCTCTGTGAACGTTACTTCCTTCAGATAGGTGTATTTGGTGTTTTCACTTATCTACATGGAAGATTAGGCTCATCGTACTGTAGCTAATAATTATCTTCTCACAAGTGGAATGAGAACTAGGAGAGCTTATTGTATTTAACCAGTAAGCCTTCGCTGCCTTTTAGAGGAACTCCAGTGTAATGGTTACTTAAATCTGGCTGCTGTTTGCTTTTTCCCATTTTATTCTGCAACAGTCAAGTGGGGGAAGCATAATATGCAGAAAATGTTTGGCTGAATTAAACTGCAATTAAGTGGAATGGAGAAGTTAGATTTAAAATATGCTTAGCAAGCGTTTCTGGTATGTCTTCTATTTTTGTAGCAACATGTAAGGCGTGGCGCTGATGCTTACTGAGAGTTGTACTTGTTCCTTTTGAAAAATCACAGCTTTTCAAAGGCAATAAATCAGTGCCTGTCTTCAGCCAAAACAATCCCCAGGTGTCAGGAAGGATGCCCCTGAAGTTACATGAAGGGGGCAAGCTTGGCCAAAGAGCTGTCACTCATTTAAAATAAGGGATAAATGGCATGCTTTCTTGTCACTGCTTTTCGTATCTTCATAGCCAATGAAGTTATAAAAATGTAAACATTAAGATCATGAGAGGACGGGTAGAAAAAAAGCACAATTAATTATTTACTCAGGAAATTAGCCTATGCTCGGTTAGTGAAATCACCTGGCCAAGGACACATCTCTTTAAAAAGTTGTGCCAATTGAACCCGTTGAGCAGAGATCTCACAGCACAGATCTATCGCAGGCAGCGCTGGGGCAAAGAGGCCACACACAGAAGAGAGGGAGGACCTGCATGGTACCGCCAGCATCATCAAATCCACCTGCACCGATGCTGAGTCTGGCCGCGCCCCTCCTGCGGCACCCTGCCCGTCATCCTGCCCCTCGGGGCCCAAAGGCGAAGGCCATGTGCTGATGCCCCCCTTGCCCTCAGAGGCAGCTCAGGGCAAGGGAAGGTCCCACTTTCTGAAGTGTTTGAGGGGCTGTTGGGAGAATTTGTCTTGCACCAGCTGTAGGTGCAAGTTATGGGATGCATCAGCAACTATGGAGCAGACTTGGAGCTGGGTGAGGAGGAAATAAGGCTCGAGAGCAGGACGGGGAGTGCGGGAAAGGTGACGCAGAGGTAAGTGTGGTGACCAGTGGGGTGTACTTAAACCTGGGGCTGCTGCGCTGAAGCAGGCTGCCAACCTTCGTGCGTCTGCAGCCCTGAGCGTGGAGACCAAAACTGCCGTTTATTATTACTGGCCGTTTTCAGATTCTTGTATGTGTCATGTGTTTTTTAGCAGAGAAGACGCTTCAGTGTATGTCAGTGTGTGGATGTTGGATTGTCTTTGGCTTGATCATAGAGCCATGGAGTTGGGAAAATAGAAGAAAAGCTCCTGAGATGTTTCCACTGTTTCCTAGCAAAAGCTTTGTCGCTTCCTCCTGTATATTTTCTAGTCCAGCTAGGTCAGGTGTGGGTGGCACAGCGGTAGGTGTAGTCACACCGGTTGGGTCATTCATCAGCTCCCAACACATCAGTTTTAAACAGTTTTAGCTTCTACATATCGAAAGATTTCCACTGACACAAAGTTCCCCAAATAAACTGGCAGGGTCTTCCACAACGGGGTTGGTAATCGAGTATCACAGAACAGTCCCAGATTTCATATGGAATATCTTTATTCTTTGAAGCTGGCTTCCTTGTCATTCCTTAAAGGATGAGGCGCTCTCTTTGCTCATGAGCCGACTCCTGATAACCATGCTGCTGTGCCTTGATATCTGGTCCTGAAACTCTGAAGTCATAAAGAAATAGATGATTGGATCCAAACAGCAGTCCAGACTCGCAAGGCTTAAGCAAAAGGGTTGGGTGTAGAGTGTGATGGTACTCAGGAAGCAGTCTGTAATGACGTTTTCTTTCACCAACATGTAGAAAAAGAAGTTGATGTGGTATGGCACAAAACACACGCAGAACACAATGGCGCACATGGAAACCATCCTTAAGGCCTTCTGCCTCTCGCTGCTGTTTTGCAGCGGTATCTGGAAGCCCCGAAGAGAGTCTTTTGTTTTCCAAGTACAGAATAGTATGATGATGAGAGGGCCAATGAACCCAAAGAGCTCTGCTGTGCCAATCATCAGCATGACGACCGTCTTGCTTTTGATCTGCTGGACTTTAAGGTCTGCAAAGCAGGTGTATGTGTTATTTTCTAGGCCGTAGCTGCGCATAATGGGGAATGGCAAGCATGACACCCCAACGACGAGCCACACCACAGTACTGGTGGCTACATCATACCGCCGCTTCCAGTTCTTGGCTTTGAATGGCTGATACAGGAAGAAATACCTCTGAATGCTGATGCAGGATAGGAAAAAAATGCTGGCGTACATGTTGAGGTACTTTAGGTAGAAACACAGTAAGCAAAGCAAATTCCCAAAAGGCCACGTGGAGTTAATATAATAGTATATTCTCAGTGGCAGTGAGAGGACGTGAGCCAGGTCGGCCACGGCCAGGTTGATCATGAAAATGACGGCTTTGTTCTTCTTGCTGATGAAGCGGCACAAGACCCACAGGGCAGCACCGTTTGCCAGGAGGCCGGGGATGAATATGATGGTGTAGGTGGCTGCGTACAGGCTGTTTTTGAATGTTATATTGAGGCTGGAGCAGGTCTGGTTGCTCTGCGTCATGACTGGGCCGCTGGAAAAGACTCTTGTAGTATAGGGTGGGTGGGTTATTCCTGCAGAGAACAAAAACAGGGGCTGTAAAGGTAAAGGCACTGCAAGAGTTGTCAATATTCACGTTTCTATTTCCTATTTGCCTATTCAGTACAAAGTAGAGGTTTGGAAATCTCTTCTGTATAAGATGTCCTGCTACCTTCCTGAAAGCTGCCCTTTCTGAGGTCTCCCGCTATTTATGCAGAGGTGGGGGGACCATTCCTGTCCCATCAGCCCCCTGGCTGGTCTGCCTGAGAGCCATGAGCAGGGGCGAAGCTGTGCCATACTGCTGAGAGAGGAGTAGGAGAAGCTGCCTGTCCTTTCAGCAGCTCAAGGTTATCTGTGGTTTGATCCCTGGGTAGCAGGGGAGGAACACATGGAAGAAAGTTGTGCTACAGCCCAGCTCGTGTGTGTGAGAGACCACACGGCTCAGGGATCAAAATGTGGGTGCCAACCACTGAATCATACCTGCCGTTAAGTTGTACCTTAGGCATTGGACAGGTGGCACGTCTCCTGAACCCATCAGTGGATCACGGACCCACCTTTGTGATGGGGACAGGCCAAGGAGGAAAGGGTAGCAGGGAGTGTGCCTGGCCTGAGAAGTTTGACTGTTGTAAAAGTGCAGCCACTGCTCCTGAAGCTTGCTGCCATGTATTTAAGCTAAATAACAAGCAGAAACTTAATCAGATTACTTCTCACCACCCTAGCAGCCTCAGTTTAACACTTTTTTCCATTGGATAATTTTATTTTTAGGTGCTTCCAATTTCTGCCTCTCCTTTGATTCAGGTGAATAGGTATGACAAAACGTCACATGTTGGACTGCTGGGCCATCTTTTTTTTTTGTCAGCTTTTGTAACTGGGACTTGTCTTCAGTAGGCAACACAGGCAGGAGGAGTTTGGTTTTATCGGGTATTTCCCCATAGGGTTATAATTCTCCCTACAGTGATTCCCTCCTGTGTCTAATACAGCAATTAAAATTGACTATCAGCTTCCTATTTCATGTGACACAGCAGACACTGATTCATTCCTTCTGACTCATGTCCTGCACCACTGGCAAGGGGCGTTTGCCAGAAAAAGTGTCTCTGTAGGTAGGTATTAGTAACTTGTTACTAACGGAGTTTTTCCTTCACATTACAAAAAATAAGAGTAGCGTTTAAAGCTCTCAAGTGGCAGAGAACACAAATAGCTGTTTTTTCAGCTTGTTAATCGTTGCGGTACTTGGACTTGGCAGTTCGTACAGATACTGTTCGAGGCTGCTGCGGAAGGGTTGTAACTCAGGGCCCAGAAATGCCCAGAGGTGGCAAGGTCCCAGCATGGGACACAGGCCACCCTCACCGTGGGTGCAGCGGCTCTGGCTGATGCTGACGGTAGGCAGGGATACCTAACCACTGCTCCTGTGGGCTCCCTGAACACATGCTGCTGCCAGCTTTCTTGCTTTTGTTTTTAAATTAGTCTTTCGTTTTCTCACACTCTTCAAAAGGCAAGGTCTGCATGTTTATCTCCTGCAGCACCCCCAGCTTTCGCAACCGGGCCACATCCTTCAGTTGCACCAAACTTCAAAGAAATGCTGCAGTTGAGAAACCCATCCTTCACCAAGATGGCACGAGTGCGTCGAGGCCGGGTGCCTCAGAGCACACCTCCCAGGCTGGTTTTGTCCCTCCGGGGCAACCCCTCCAGTCTGCAGTTCGCTCCCAGTAACCCTCACCCCAAGGCAGCTCTGGGACAAGATGCTCTGCTCCATGGTGGGGCGTTCCCAGCTGCCCCCGTCCCCAGGACACCACAGCCTTGCTCCTACCATGAGGCCAGAACGTGTCCATGAGGAGGGGAGAGGGCTCAGAAGATGCTGGCAATGAAGGGAAAAGATGCATTTGGCCCATGGCCTTATCTCCACTCATCTGAAGGCAACGTTGGAGGCCTCCTGCTCTCCTTTCTGTTGCCCCTCAAGACACTGAGACAGGGAGTGGACAGGGCATGGAGCTGAGCACTGGGGCGTTCACTCAGGGCGTTGCTTTTCAGAGCAGTAAATTTGGGTTACATCCCATTTCCTGAGGGTGTTGTGAATTTCTGGCGCTCGGGACGTTTGTGATCCCTTCCCATCTGGTCTGCCCGCAGCTCTCTAGCTGGACGTGCCATCTGCTGCCCTTGTCTCTGCTAAGAGTGCTGCTCGCTACACCCGGTTATCTGTCCCTTCAGGTGACCTCCCGCTTTGTCAAGAAGCCATTAAAGAGCCACTTTCAAAGTTACTAGCTGCCTGGTTTCCCTTGGATGCCAAGGTTATGCTGACTGGCTGGTGCTCCTCCAAAAACACAAGCACTAGGTGGCCATTGAAACCATGGAGGACTGGGGACGTTTGCAAAATGCTCTATTTTAAGGACACTCATATTTAAATGCTGGCCAGTGGACACATGTTCTTCAGTTCAAATGAGTCATAGCAGTCAGTGTGCTTACTGAGGGCCCTAGATACAGTTGGCCTTATTTACATTTCATGGGACAGCTAAGGACAGGACCGCAATACCAGCAATCAGAACAATCAAGTTCAGGCTGCTGACTCAAACTGGGCTCTGAATGGAGCAATTTAGGGTAAACGGACGTGTCCAGGATGTACCTGCTGTAACACGAGGGTGATGCTGAGTGTACACGCTCAATACCGCAATTCAGCCTTCGCTTTCTGCTTGCAGCAAACTTTGCTCAGTCATGCAGATGAGCACAGGGCTGGGCTGCAAGGGCTGCAGCAGGCCTGAGGCCGTGGTGGAGCCACAGCATGAAGAGGTTCCCCATCGGTCCTCAGCTTCATCTGCTAATTGTCCACAAGGTGTCAGAGTTAATCAAGATTTCATTTCTTTGCCCTCCTCTTGAAGGTATTTTTCTAACCCCCAAGGGACTAGGGCTGTCTGAGTGGCGGGAGGCAGAGGCGGTGGTGTGACTATGTTCTCATGACTTTGAGTTGATCTCTTCTGGGGTGATCCCAAACTGAAAAGCTCTCATGTCGCTGAATAACTGATATTAGGGGAAAAAAATGCCCCCAGAAGTAGTCCTCATATTGCTGGTATTTATAGTTAGAAGAGTCCTGAAAAGCTGCACTTTGACGGAGGACAAGGAGCTGCTTTGAACCTGGGGTTATAAAACCCAACCTGTGGAAATGCAGGTGACATCCCGTCCCGTGTTCCTGCCCCACCCTGAGCAAATGTAGCACCGTGATTGATGAACGGAAGACGTGTGGCCTGTGGAGTCAGGAAAAGCCTCTCCTTTCCATTCAGTGAACTCGGGGTCAGGCCCTTTACGATGAAGTGGACTGAGCAGGGTGACCTGGCTGGCAGTGCAATAGCATTAACACAGTTAATATATACATGGGTGATGTCTGCTGGCTCATCAGAACAGGGCACTTTCTGAGAATGAATGACTTCATTACAAAGTCATAAAAATATAATGAGATTTAACCATCTCTTTAGACAAAACGCACCCAGGCATACGCACAAAGCAATTGCATTTCTGCCCTTCCTCCCATCTCTCTTGTTCAGATTGAAGCTTAATCCTACCCTGTCCCTTATCTTCCCACCTGGGCACAAAAGCAGACACATGGAGATGCCTCTGAGTGTTGGCCTGAAATTAGGTCTCCAAAGCTGTTAAGAAGCAAAGGCATTTGCTGCAGGATGTGTGTATAGCAAAGGTAGAAAGCTGAAAAGCTCCATCAGATTTTATAGAGGCTTATTTACATATCAGAGGGAGACAGCTCTTACTAAAACATTGTTTTCAGAATACAAAAATTAAAAAAAAAAAGTAAATAAATACATTGATATCTAACTACTTTTTTTTTACATTTTAAATCGAGTCTGTATTTCTAAGGCTGTTGCAATAAGGACATAATTAAATGCGTGCGTTATTACTTAGAGCTGGACATTTGGAAACTAAACGTGGCATTTCCAGTAAAAAGATATCCATCTTGGTAGGACTGAGAAACACAGGATTGTCGTTCCAGAGTCCTGGATCTTTCTGGCAAGCCCATCGGCAGGTGGCTTAATTCATTTGGTTGAGGCACAAATGCCTCTCCTCTGCCCTCATTGCGTGGTACGAACCTCTCACGCTATTGCACTCGTACTTCGGTACGAAACCTCCGCAGTCAGAAGTGGAAAGTTCTACAGTTAAGGGTACTTTTTCTGGTTTTCTTCTTCCACAAAAAAGAGCAGATCTGGGTCGTCTGATCTGTTGTGATGAGATGGTTTCATTTTGCAACGCTAGTCTAATTCTCACTTCTGCAGCTGCGGCAGCTGAAGAAGCGGGGCATGCACGCACGGCAGGAGCCCGGCAGCCTCGTGGCAGCGTTTGCTCCAGGCTGGGCGAGGGCTGACCCATGGATGGACTTTGCACTGGAGCCAAGGAGCCAGCACTTTTACTTGACAGCAGAAAACATGCCCTCAACAAAAATCACACTCTTACTTCACACATCCTACTGCTCCAGCACGCTGCTGAAGTCCTCTCCTACACAGATCTGTGGCAAGCCAGATCTGACATACTGACTCACCTTCGGTGTGGTTCTCTTTGGTTTACTTCAACAAATTTTAAGGAATTTACTTTAAGAAATTTCCTTTAAGAATCCAATTTAGGTTGGATATTAGGAAAAGGTTCTTCCCCCCGAGGGTGGTGGAGCCCCTGGAACAGGCTCCCCAGGGCGGCATCACGGCACCAGCCTGGCGATATTCCAGAAGCACTTGGACAAGGCCCTCAGAGACATGGTGTGAATTTGGGGTGTCCTGGGCAGGGACGGGAGCTGGGCTCGATGGTCCTTGCGGGTCCCTCCCAGCTCAGGACATTCTACAATTCTATGATAAGAAATTCCAGATTCAGGGACCACCCACTATGAATCCTGTCTATAACTGCCAAGGTGCGTACGTGCTACATTGCTGTATTCCCCTCAGAGCCCAGCTCCGGCGCAGGCGAATGCAAGCCCATCAGCAGACCACCTTTTGCACGGTACAGTTTAAAAGCTTCAGTCACGAAGTCAGTTAAGTTTTAATCCAGACCAGTGAACGCAGTCTGAATTATGAATTAAAACTACCTCTGGATTCTCATTAACTAAACCAAGTCCAAGCAATCTTGCTATTTTTGCCATATTGTGTCCCCCTGACTAATATTAATTCCCTGCTGTTGCAATTCAGCCAAAGAGCATCAGATGGCACAAAGACAGGCAGCGTGTAGATTTTTTTCAAGGTAATATAAATCACCATTAGAAAAAAGAGGTTTGCAAGTTTCCCTTACTGTCAAGTGTGATTTTGAAAATAAAAGATACTCCCTGAGAAATCAGGCAAAAGGAAAGAAATTGTGCCGAGTAAAGACACAGCGGAACAGTTGGAGAACCGCTGATTGCCCACGCTGTAACATCTTATTTTCTCTAGCAACAGCAATTTCATGCAGCCGCTGTTTCAACTCCTCCGTGTGTTCATACAGAGGATTGGCGCCCAAAGAGGGCTGCTGTTTTTTCAAGACTCGCGGCACCACAAATCTCCTCCTGGCAAGAGCCAACCCCTAAGAAAAAAGCCTGAGGAGCACAACGTTTTTGTAGCAAGCAGCACAGGCTCCTTAACGCTGGTTCTAGATCACAAAGACAGAGAGCTTAAAAGCAGCCTTACCTTTTCAGGCAGAAACCCAGCTACATGCAACTGTGCTGTCAGGAGGAAGTGGAGTGTCCTCAAGGCTGCTCTGCACCAGCCTTGTTTACATGTGCACAGCGACCTGAATGACATCACACGGTCCTCCAAGGTGCTGCTTTGCCTGTGGCTCAGCGCCGGGGCTGCGGCTGGGGCGGGTGCTGGGCTCGCAGCCCCTACCTGCCTTTGTGGGACTCGCTCGCTCAGCTCCTGGCTCCACGGAGCCGAGTCCCAGCCAGGTGTATGCTCATTTGCCCCAAAATTGGGTTCACGTGCCTTTGTCCTCGGTGTTTCGTCTCCCGCTGCTCCGCTGGGACGGCTCAGCACCCCTCGGGTGGCTGCAGGACAAGCTTCAAGTGGAGCTGGGAGCTGCTCTGTGCAGGGCGCCCCTTCCTCCTCTCCCACTCTTCCTCCTCTCCAAGCACAGCTCCGAGCTGACCATGGAAACACTCCCAAGGTTTCTGCTTGCTCCTCCCTGGGAAGTTCAGCTTTGCCCTCGCGTCCCCATCGAGGGGCTGTAGACAGTCGTTGCTGCGTGTGAGTCCCAGCTGGTGGTTGCTCTGTTTCACCCAGTGCTAAATCCTCTTGCTGATGAAGTCCAACTTCCCAATGGCTTTTTATAGTGCTCGAGCGAGCCTTGCTTGACATTTCTCTTGAGCTAAATAAGCAGGCGGCTCAGTTTACATTCACTACCAGCAATGTCAAACGGTGGCACTTAAATTGTTTCAAGCAACGGGGCGAAATCTAGCTCACCCTTGTCCCAGGGGTAAATGCATTAGGGAGGCTAGGACTTTACCCACGTAGAGGATGTGATGGTTTGGGTTTTCAGAAAGCCTCTGGGAATCTACCCTGCTTTGCCTCTTCAGGACCGGCCTCTGGCTTGCAGCACACGACTGTCCCTGTGGCTCAGCGGTTGAACTCTCGGCTCTGTCACGGCCTCAGAGCGTGGAGGAGAACATCACCGCAGCTACTACCTGACTTGGGGCCGATACAGGTGTTGATGTCTGACTGCTCAGAAACCCCAGGCTAATGGCTGTGATTCAGATCAGGATGCCCCCCAGTGAATGCCCCCGACAAAGCAGTGCTGTGCGTTACAGACAGGCCTCTTTCCATGAATTGTCAAAGGCAGGTGGTAGAAGTTGGGAGATTGTCAAATGTTTATTTTAAAATTATTTATATGGGCTCCATGAAAAGCCATAGCAAGCTCTTGGCGGATGTTGCAGTGTTTATCAGTACATCCTGTTTAGCTGAGTTTTTAAGTTGTTCATCAGCAGTGGGAACGTATTTGCTGGAATTTATCCAATCACAGAGTTGTATTTAACATTAAATCACCGCACAGTAATACTCTTCAGCCTGACAAGCTAAGCGGAGCCTCGTTTGTGAGCAGCAATTCAGAAGCAGTTCACTGACTGACCCACCATTTGTGGAAAACTAATATCATCGACTCTTCTGCAGATACTGTCTTGTCTGCGTGAACTTCCATCTACAGCGCTCTCACCCCTCACTCAATTGTCACTAATAGACCTGAGTGATTTGAGCAAAAGCCACAGCCTTTGCGGGAAGGAGAGATGAAGTTCATCCTGGCTGCACCTGTACGTGTCGGTCTGTGAAACATTGCAGTCACAAAGGTAAACTGCAACAATAAAAAAGGGTGCTTGTGCAAATACACTGCAGACTTTAAGAACAGGTGTGCTTTTACAGAAGACTACTGTTGCTGCTCTCTACTCATGCACGTAAATTGTTCTGGCAGCCCTGGTTTAGGGCAGGTTTAGGGCAGGTTGTTGTACAAGAGGTGTAGGACCAAGAGAGAGATTTAAAGTCCCAAGTCGTACAGAACCTGCAGAATAGTTCTGCTGAAGTTCTTTGTGCTTAAATTTACCCAGTTGCAAAGTGGGGATATTTCCCTGTCTGACACAAGGGACATTTGCTGTCTGCACTTTTGTAAGACTCAGGTACACTCAGAATCTTCTAAGCGACCTGTCCAGTACCACACACGCTTGGTGCTGGCAGAGGACTGTGGTGAGGCAGCCTGGAGGATTTGAGCTTTGCTGGCCAGTATCTCGTGTCCGTTATCCTGCAGGCAAGGAGTGAGGAAGTGGCTTTTTCTGCTGATAAAACCAAATTGACTCAAGGGATTTTGCAGACAGTTGCACTGGTTACAGATGTACTTTCCATGTAAATCTTTTCACCCTAATTCTGTAGGTAAAACTTCGATTTGCATAGCATGCCTAAGACTGTTCCCGCTCTTGGTTATTGCTTACCAGAATAATGAGTTTGCCAGAAATATTCGTTACCATAATTACCTATACTGGAGGAGAGCTTGGCTCCTGCCAAACATCATGGGTGATATTTCCTGGAGTTCGGAGAAGGGGCTTGACCTCAGCTATATTTGTGCTGCTTGGGGTCAGTTACTCGTGGACCTTCCCCGGGGCAGGCCCTGCAGCGTGACTTTTGTGTCCTCCACTTTAGAAATGAGAAGGCTGCGTGGAGCAAGCTCCGTGGCAGGAGGCGGCCGTAGGCTGCTGGGGACCGCAGAGCCTACCTGCCGGCTGGGGAGGCGTGGGCGCGGAGCGGCAGCGGCAGCCTGGGTGTTAGCTGCTGCGGCACGTTGGTGCCGGCGCTGCCGCCGCTATGTAACGAGGCAATGCACACTCTTGCGGCTGTAATGCAAAAAAAAAAATAACTCCAGGTTTGCCAGTTTGTCTGTTAGGAAGCTTGTTTCAACACGCAAGAGTGAACACATGTAGAAACATGTTACTGTGCCTTTTTCATGCTTCTGCTTCTGTTCCGAGTTCTTTCCCAAAAGCCCAGATTAGGTTGCTGCTCTGTGCCTCCCCAGGCAATAACAGCATCAGCGCGGTTTAGGTCACAGGACATTTGAAGCAGGTTTTTTTTTAGATATGCATGTTTTCCACATGTACAAGGGAAGGAGTCACATGAGGAAAAAAAAAAATCTCCAATGAAACAAATTACAGCCCTTTTAGTGGGAACCAGGGGAAAAACAACTGCACAACTAAATTATTATTAGTATCACTAACATTATATGATTATTAACATTTGCCTGAAATAAAGACTTAGATTTCCTGTCATGGCATGGATAGCTAATTTATTTTGCTGTCAACTCAAGCTTTCGTAGTGTGGAAAAGCAGATATTCCATGAAAGATACTACCAAGAAGTGATACGAGTTTTGTCAAAAGCTGGACTATGACAAACAGAAAGGAAATATTGTATCCTGGTTGTCTGTCTTCTTACGGAGAATTAGATGGGTTTATTTAAAGGAGCACAAGCACTTATAATAGCAAGTGAAAAGCATATACGCAGATTAAAGTACATAAATGTGTTGTTTATTCTAAAATCCTCTTGCACGCTATAGATCAGATAACAGAAAGAGGAATACAGAATGGCAAGCATTTCAAAATCCTGTGCCCCCAGGTGGTAATAATTTTTCCCTTGCGAAAAAAGCAAAAGCAAGCATATTGAAAGGGTAGAAACTGGGCGTACTGCGAGAATTTCTAATTACCTGCCTGCATTTTTATGGCAACTGAAGTATCATCGCTCATTAGTGACTCTCTTGCTGTTACAGAGCCCGAATGACACCAATCATATTGTTAATAATTTCCTCGGGTCCTAGTGCAGGCGTGCATGTTACTTCTGTCCGAAAGAGGGGCAGATTCTGTTTGAAATAGATAGGGTTTTAATTTGAAACAGGAGCATTTCCTAATAGAGAAGCCTGCTGGTTCTGTCTTAGTTCATCACTGACTACATCCCACAACTCCCACTCCCTTCCGTGGGCTCTTGAAACTGTGAAGACATAATGAACTGAAAACGTTAGTGTCCAAGTGTTTCTACAGGAATGAAAATATTCCTCTCTGACAGCAGAAAGAGAAAGGAAATCTTAGAATGTTTGGGAGTCTGGGGTACCCAAAAGCTTGGAAGCTCAGCCTGGATTTTATGCGGGCCAGCTGAGCACCTTCAATCGCTGGAACTGGATGAAACTCTCAGAAGATTTTCTCATGGGAGATTTGGGGCTTGCCAATAGCAGCCGCAAGTACTTACCCACCAGAACCGTTGCTCTTTTGTTATTGTTATTTACTCCTGAAGTTCTGCTTTTTGGCAGAAACTAAGAAGGAGGAAATATGTCTTCTACTCTAACACACCAGGACCTCCGAGAAGTATTTTCCATCTGATACTAAAAATAACTTCATCAGTTGTCTTTGCTAAAGCTTGTTTGCCATCCTTTACAGTTCAGAACCCCTCGACATGCAGAATCCACGGCCTTTTGGAGGGGACGACAGAAGGTTTTGTGGGGGAGGGACCTGGGGGGGGTGTGTATCCTTATTTTTGTTGGTGGCGATTTTAATTTCTTTGCCTGGTTTGTCCAACTTGCGAAAGCTGCCTTTCCAAGGGGGTCTTATATAGACCCCCAGTGAGTAACCCTGTAGCAGCTGCTGCAAACCTGCACACGTGATTCCTTTTTCTTACCTGTATGGAACACATCCTTTACGTGCCTTTAGGAGCTTTGTGCTAACTGCCATCGCTCGCTGCCCCGCAGTGCTCCTGGGGGAGAGACTGGCACAGTCTGGTGACATCCAGCTGAATGTAAAGGTTATGCAGTTAACAGGTTTTAGAGCTCTCTGCATGAGGATCAGCTAGTATCAGATCATCAGACTAAGGGGAGCAAAATAAACTCTGAAGCAATCTGCTAGAGTTATGTCAACCCCTACATGCTGGTGACTAACCCCTGTCGTACTGGCAAGCCAGTTGTAAGAGTAGTGGCAGCGAAAGTCTGCGGTAGTGGTGTGAACTTGTACATCCTCAGGTTGTTGCGATCCTGAGGATCGTGTTGGGATCCCGCCTGAAATATAAGAGCTGGCTTTCAGGAAGTGAGATTTTCAAGCTGTAATGGGACCGTTGGGCATTCCCGTGCCTGCAGCTCACCCTCCCACCCAAGCCAGCAGACGGGATAATTGTAAAGTGTGGCAGTGCCTGGGTCAGTAGGGGAAGGCTCCTGAAACTGGTGTGGGAAGGTCCACGGCTCTGAGTTCAGGTATTTGCATATTTGCAGTACTTCTTTTTAGCAGACCAAAGCAGTTCCCGTCCGTTGTGTGACAGTGCCTACCAGCACAGGAGCGCACGTGGAGAGGCAGAGGACTGGGCACCAGGAAGGCTGGGAGGAAAATGAGGCTGCCTCAAAAGCCAGTGGTGTGCTGATGTCCCAGATATTATCTGCGGCATTGCAGGCTGCTGCACCCTGTGCCTGATGGCTGCAAAGTGAAGGGCAAGCATCCTCATGCAAACTGGGACACAAAAAAGCGACGAGCTCCAAGGGGGATTCCTGAGACTGGAAAACACCCTCTAACAAATATGAGCAACCTCCGCCCATGGCCTTCATTACATTTGCTTCACAAGACTGTGCTTCCCCTTTCACTTCATCTGGGTAGGTAGCGGCAAAGGTTTCAGCGAACTGGGAACTTAAATATAAAAACTAGGAATAACTTGACAAGAATGAGGTCAGACTGCTAACGTACGCAAATGAGGTTGGTGCACAGATCAAACCACGCAAGAGCAAAAGTAAAAAGCGAGTCAACTAAAAATATATCAAAGTACTGGTAAGGGCTTGGCACTAGAGCTAATCCCCTGTAAGCCCCTTTCGTGTCCTGTGCCCTAAACCAAAACCAACAGCAGCTGAAGGAAGATGAAATCCTTTGCAGCTTCACTGGCCACCCTTCAAAGTAACAATCCAGTGCGTGCAGCCAGCAGCGCATGGGCTGAGGCCCGAGCAGCCATACTGCTGCTGGCAGGCCACAGGGCTAACGGGAATCCAGGCTGGAAAGCTCTCCCTGGCGTCCAGACAGCGAAGAGGCCAAGAGGGAGCAGGAGGGCTAAGAGATGCAGGAACAGAGAACAGTGGGGCTGCAATGGAAACATCTTCTATTCGTGCTCTGTAGGACAAGACTGTGCTACAAATGGGGTATTTCCCCCTAAAGGAGGTTAGTGGGTGTCTCCATCCTCAGAAATTGTGCAGAGCTGGCAACATCATGCTGGACTGGTGCAATAAAAGGCCTGGCAGGTGCCATGTAGGACAAACGGGGTGTCTTACGAGCTTGAACTCAGGGCTAGGCATGGGCCTGGGTATCAAGATGTAAACCTCTTCAGGAAAAAAATTAGTTCAATGACATCAACAACTAACACCAAGAGGTCAACAACAACAGTCATATTTCAGGTCTACTCTGGGTAGCTCCTGCCTGGTAAAGGACTCCAAGGAGAACGATTCATGGGAGAAAGCAGGGTCATGGAACAATCATTTTATCATTTCATCAAGGTCAGAAACAGCACTGGCAGTAGCTACAAATCAAAGCATCTACAACAAGGCTTTCAGTGGTTATTGGAATAATGAAAAGACATGAGAAGGTTTTGCTCCTATCACTGTTTTCCATGGTTCTAACAGAGCAGCATAAAGTCTTGGGAGCTGGTTTAATTTCCCTGCCTGAAGGTAGAGGTGCATGTATGTGCCTGAAGATAGAGCAGCTTTGACTCGGTCCTTCCTGAGAAACGTTAGCTAAGCATAATCTGTTCTGGGGATTTTTCGCTTATGAAGATCTGTTGTAAACTATCATTCTTGCACGAAGTGCCTAACTGCGCTTGGGCTCCACTGAAGCTGAACACCAACCGGTTATGAACGCCAGGCTTGCGCCTTCCCGTGGGTATGGTCAGAGCTACAGCTGCAGCCCTACAGTACAGCAAGTTCTAGGCAAATAGGCAAAGGAGAGCTGGGAAGAGGTATGGGAAGGAGCTGTGGCATCCGGCAAGAAGGTGGATTTGGCAACTGGTGGGAGGGAGCAGAGCAGGAGCCAACAGGATTGCGTGTCAGACCTGGGGCCTGCTTCCCATTTTGGAGAATGCTGTCCTTTGCTTTCATCCCACAAGGACTGTTAAATCCAGCTGTGTGTTGGAAGGGATGAGTAAGTCTTCACTATTACAGGCAGTTCATTTGGATAGCGGAGTCAAGATTTCCTTGGCAATGGTAATTCATTGGCCCTGTGGATTTTTTCAGTCACTACTCCTTTTGATGATTTCTCCAGTATCTCTGTAATTAGGTTGTCTCCTTTTTTTCTGTTTTCTCTTTCAAATTTGGCTTCCATTCAACAGTCACTGTTTTTCCCTGACACCTGGGGAGGAAATGCAAGTTATTATAATAATACGTTAATTACATCTGCAGCATTCGGCAGTTTTGCCATGTTTTGAGCAGAAAGCATCCTTCCCATTCTGGGATGACACAACGGTTCGGCTACATCCTGTATTTCTTACCTTTTTTTCTTATTTTCTCACCTTTTTAGCTTCTCACCTAATTAATTTTCTACCAATAATGTGGATTGTATCAAACTACCAGTTCCTTAAATGATATTTCTGAAGCTGGGGTATCAGTTGCCTTATGGGATAAGTTGGTGTTTCTAACCATATATGATCAGATATAGGATTATTAAGCTAGGAGAAAGAACCTCTGTTGCCTTTGAGTCAGTCTAAGTTTATTTTTCCCCCCATATTACAGTCGTACTTGGAGAGGGAAAGCACAACTACCAGTTGCACTACCCTTGAACCAGTACCACAACTCCTATCTATTCATTAGAGCGTAAATCCGAGCTTTAACCGGCAAAATCCTGTGCAAACATTCCATGTTGTTTCAAGGGCTGTTTAACTTTTTTGCCCAGAACCCAGGCCCCTTTGAAGTGCACTCGAGCTGTGCAAGCTCGAAGTGTGCAAGAAGTGTGCAAGAACTGGGGGCTTTTACCTCAAACACGTCTTGCAAACGACTTCACACACACGGAGTGCGCCTTTAGCTAAGATACCTAATTAAGGAGCCAGATCACCACAGCCCTACCTCCACTGAGAAAACAAGTATCCCACAAACTTTGAATGAGTTTTTACTTTGTAGCTTTCAATTTTTACTGCTTTAAGAAGAAAACCTTTGAGAACCTGTTTGGGAGATTCAGAAGAAAGCTCTTGAGATTGGGATAATGCCTCTGTCTTTAAAACCTGTTGAGAAACTGAAGGGTTTGGTGTGGGGGGCTCCACACGTAGAACATCCCAACGAGTAGTCAAAGAGAGAAAAAGTTCAGAATTGGCTTCCTAAAAAGTCTAATTTCAGACTAAAAGCAAAGTTCCTTATTTCCCCTCCTCCCAGAAGCCAGTGGAAGAACACATGACAGTCCTGCGATCCCCTGTAAACCAAGCCACAGCTAATCCCGCTTGGCGTTGGGCTCTGAAAACATTATAATTGCCTTTGAACTAGAACTGGGCTCTACACTTTCTCACTGCAGGCTGGGTTATCGGGGTTTGGGCTTTTTTGCTTGCTTTGGGTTTTGGGGGGTTTTTTTGGCTTGCTGAGCTTTCATAAAATAATTTGTGTTTGGGGTTTTTTTTTTCTGTTTGCTCTTCATAAGCAGAACACGGATATTTCCCAGATCCGTCAGTAATTCTCAGGTTCCTCTTCGATATCGATATCAACCCCATTTCTACTTTTCCCAGGACGTCTCAGCATATTTGCATCTAGATAAAAAACATTTTTAGCAACAGTAAACAGCAAAAATGCATTATCTTGGATAGCTGCATCTCATAAATTCATGCTGCAATCATTTTTTGTGAGAACCATTGTACAGTTGAAAAAAAAGAGAAACCACTGGTTCGTGGTCAAGACACGCAAAGTGATGTGAGAGTTTTACTCAGTTGAATAAGGGTGTCAGGGTGCAAAGAGCAGCCACGGCGATTCCTTTTTCTTTCTTTCTTTCTAAATGGAAAGAGGACTAGTATCTGGAAGAAGCACTGAACAGTCACTGTATCAGAGATTGCAAGTTAGCTCGATTAACATGTATTCATTAGATTTCCACAGAGCAAAAAAGACATGAGGCTTCAGCAAAGCAATATCCTGCCTTTTGTCAGTGGTCTCAACAGATGCTACGGAGGAAGGAAAGATATGCCTTCCACTGCGTGTGCGGCAGCGAGACAACATGTATTAGAGCAGGAGGGAAATGTCAGCAAGAGCATAGGAGGGATATTGCGGGGGCTGAGCAGTGTTTAACCACTCTTACTCACTGTAGCTGTGCTCTGGCTGGTGCATGTTTAGGCAGGTCAGGCAAGTAAGAAGTGTCTGCGCTCTGAAAGATGGTGCCGTGGGAAAGGTGTAGGAAACGCAGAGGGATAAGCGTGTCCTGAGCAGTCCATGGACTAGCTTGCAGGAGGGGGAAGGGAGAGTGACCACATACAGTCTGGCACTGAGACGGCATCAGGCGCCTTTGAACCGTGGAAGAGGCGCTGCAGAGCAGTGAGAGAGAAACTGGGCTGATTTCATGTGAAGTCAGGCCAAATCTGCAGCAGGAAATGTTCATTATTTGCTGGCAATATGTTTGCCTGTTAAAAGTGGCAAAAATAATTAATCCTATTCTTGTGGGGAGTGAATGAGCAACAAAATATATTTTTGCTTCCTAAAACACAGATTAAAGCCATTGCAGAAGTGAGAGGAGCTTTGCAGCTGAGGGAACTCATTGTTTTTCTGTCCTCATTCAATCCTCTCTGTTGAGAAAAGATTACCACGAGATGGAGGGAGTGCATATAAATCCTACTGTGGTGCTGTTTGAACATGACCCTTTTCACATGAAGGTGTGAAATCATCACACGTAGCTCAGCAGCCTCTTCCGTTACAGCTGTATTTTAAAAATTGTGTGTTTAAGCCCAAAACTCAGCTACCTTTCACCTCATAGCTGCTTCTTCACATAAGGTTATATATAACTTCCATCTGAAACTGGCCCAGAGCAATACACGGCTGCTTTCTGCTCGTATATGTTGGGGCTACACCCACGGTATCCGCATACCCTTGAACAATAAGCACTCCCATGCCTGATGTTTGGACACTTAAGCAACTACAGAGCCTTGTATGCGGCTTCTGGGTTTCTCCTCCAGCCCCGGGGGACATAGGCTCCTCGGGAGAGCGGGTGCTGCAAGCAGGGAGCTCAGCGGAGAAGCTGAGCTGATGGCTACATGATCTTTCCCTCCCTCTTTTGGCTCGGTGAGTCTTGAATTCTTGGCTGCACAAGTGGAAGGGCTGAGAAAGGAAGGGTGGAGAAGGCACCCTTCCTTTTTCACAAGGAATAATTGACAAGTGTGGTAGTCAGGGCAGTCTCCCTTGAGGTGTGTGACATGGGTGGGAACCCACCTTGAATGCCAGCACTGAGCCGAGCGGGTCCTCCAGCATGTGGGAAATACAAAGGACAGCAGTAGCACGACCACAACTGCCAGGCATTTGGTTTCCGTTTTTGTTTATTTTGAGCACCACTGCAGCTGCATTTTGTGAGGAGCCTGATCCTGTCAGTGTAAGTGTGCCTTGAGCGCAGGGACTGGGTGGCGTGAGTTGTCCGAGAGGCTTGAAGGAGTAGCTCTTTCCTGGATTCCTGCCAGATTAAGGCAGGAGTTTGGGTGTTGAACGCAGAGCACAGCTCCAGGCATGTGGCACAATTCCAGGCACCTTCCATAGCACAAGTGGAAATGCAAAGTGTCTAAAGCACTTGGGCACATCCAGGGCAGCGCTGGATGCCTGTGACTGCAGTTTTGGTACCTCTGTCTCACCAAAACCACTTTTAAGACTCTCAAGTCCTTTGTTCAACCTCAGCTTGAGTGTTTGCAAGTGTGCTTGCTGATGGAAAGCGGATCACCAGGGAAGACAATGGAAAGATTTCCCTGTGTGGGTCACCAAAGCAAGCTTTGAGGAAAAAATGTTTTTTTCTCAGCCTGTTTCTCAGCAAGGGAATAAGCTTGGGCAAAAGGCTGCTAATACTGGCACAGTGGCCATGCAGCTGCATGACACAGCATAGACCTGGCTGAATTCACTGAGGTTTCACATTCATGCACAAAATTTTCACTTCGGAGTGGCATGCTTGGGAACCGTCCTTTTGTATAAATTTGTCCTGTACTCCCCACTGCCTGTCCTGATTTATTTGACTGAAGCACGACTGCCCTGACCAGAATCCAAACCAACTCTGGCCAGGTGGGTAATCCCCTTGTCTCCCTGTGCTGCAGAATGCTTTACCCCCAGACCACTTAGCTCCAGCGCTGAGCAGTGTGGCTGTAATTGCACAGTTCCTTGCATGAGCTGTCCGGATATTTATGCAGCTTTGTGGGCAGGCTTCATAGCCCACACTATTTCATGCAGCTGTGTCTAGACTCTTCTTAGTTCCCCAGGCAGCAGGTCTGAAGGCCCCGAGCTATGAGATGAAGCACAGACAAATGTTTGTGTATTTATATAACTTCCCTGATTAATCTTTTGAGTGCATCATGGCCTTTCATATGTTCAGCCTACTAGGGAAGGCAGTGGTTTTAGCTCTGTTTCACAAGAAGAGGACCAAGAAACAGCAAGGGCTAAGACAAAAATCTCATTTCTCACGTTGGCCTTTGTCCCTTTATCCACAGCCCTTCGTATCAGTGTTTATTTGGCTCTGCCTTTATAGCTGCCTGCCCGAATGAGAGGTCCTCTGGGTGCAGAGGTTCACTCGCACATAAGAAAGGTCTACAGACAAGGTGGATCGAGATTGCACCCAGCACCACCGGAGAGTTTTGGGAGTTGCTCAGAGCTCAGCTCCAGTGCAGACCGAAGTGGCCGAGAGGAAATGGGCAGCCAGGTGAACCACAGGCAGCCACTTTGCGTGTCCATCTGTCCAAGCTGTTTGGGCCTTGGCTCTTGCCCCTGCCAAAGCCATGGCCGATGGTTTCTGCAGGGGAAATTCATGCTCCTTGCAGCCTCTCTCTGCTTCCGCAGGGCCCTCCCATGAAGCCATGTGGCAGGTAGGGCACACAGGGTCTACAACAGCATGCGGGCATGATGCAGAGGAGGGGGGATAGGAGGCTGTCATGGTTTAGCCCCAGCCAGCAACTGAGCCCCACACAGGCGCTTACTCACTGCCCCCACCCCAGTGGGCTGGGGGAGAGAACTGGAAGGGCCAAAGTAAGAAAACTCATGGCTTGAGATAAGAACAGTTCAATAATTAAAATAAAACAGTAATAGTAATAATAACAATAGTAGTATAATAAAAGGAAAATAATGAGAGAAAGAGAGAGGAAACCTCGGGTGGGGGGGAACGGGACCAAAGAAACCCCAAGTGATGCAACCGCTTACCACCTGCTGACTGGTGCCACTGGTCCCCGAGCCACGATCGCTGCTTCCCACAGCTGACTCCCCCCAGTTAATATACTGGACATGACGTTATATGGTATGGAATATCCCTGTGGCCAGTTTGGATCAGCTCTTTTGGCTGTGCCCCCTCCCCTCCCGGCTTCTTATACACCCGGCAGATCATAGGAAGCTGGAAAAGTCCTTGACTAGTATAAACTCTACTTAGCAATGACTAAAACATCAGAGTGTAATCAACATTATTCTCATACTAAATCCATAACACAACACTGTACCAGCTACAGTAAAGAAAATTAACTCTATCCCAGCTGAAACCATGACAGAGGTGAAGACCATCACCAGGCATATCCTGTCTTTGTGCTTAGAGGAGGCCAGCAGAGATCTGCTGACAGGAAAAGATCAATCCTGGATTCATGAGACCACATTCTCACACTACGGTCAGCAGTTATGGTGGTGGTGAAGAGAGGAAAGAGGCCTCCAGCATGCAGACAGGGCATTGGTTTACTGGAAAAGGAAGAAGGGTTTTTAGGGAGCTGCTGAAAGGAAGCAGGTTTAAGAGTGTCTCAATGTCTTATCATAGAAAAGTCTAGAAGGCTATAGGACTCCGCTGAGAACAATCTCATAGCAGTGATGTTTGGCAGCTGCTACATCCAGTTAGTAAATCTTTGCTAGCGTGAACACCCCTTAATAGCCCTGAGCAGCCTCACCTGGGGCTCCCCTGCACCTCCCCACAGCTCCATTTAAGCTCAGCCTGAGGCCACTAGCCCTTTCTTCAACTTAGTGTGGGTATGCCCATGTCTGGCCCTGCCTCTGGGATGGGTCTCAGCTGTGCAGGTAACTTGTTTCTGAGGTAGACCCTTGGATGTGCATCTTAGTTTGTTTCCAGCCTGGGCTTTGACCTTGGCTCTTGGAGGATGGTTTTTGGAGTCTTGTTGCAGCCTGGTCTCCAGCTCTGGCTCTGCTTCCCTTTGCTCCTGCCTGGAATGCCTGGATGGACCCTGGAGGTGGCTCCATGCTTGCCCTGCCTGGGACTGTTGGTGAACTGCCTGCCCTGGAGGGGTTACACCTGGTGGGTGAGGGCACTGCTTATGCTGGGATCGCCCTTGGCTCCCAGATCCCCTTTCTTTAGGGATCAGCCACCCTCGTGCTCCCTGGTGGTCTCCTGTCCGGTCTGAGATTATACATAACTTCCTGAGAATGCCTGAATAGCTGCTTCCTCTCAAAGAAAGGAGTTGGAGCAAATGAAGGACGTGTAGGCTTCAAGGTCAGTGTTAGAGTGGCTAATTTTAGGTTTTGGAGTGGCTGCAGAACTTGATAAGGTGTTGGTGCTTCCCATGGGTTCTCAGGGAAAAGTAAAGCATCTTAAAATGGGATCTGGAGCAGCCAGAATTCCGTGCAGATAGCAGCCAGAGCTGAGCTCATAAGGAGCACTGAGCCCAGGGACTGTTTTTTACTTTTATACTATTGTTGAAGAAAACGCTGCCTGCGTTGGAGATCTGGTAGCTCTTGCCATCAGCAGGGTATAAACTGAGGATGTCTGTTGGGTTCAGCCTCTCCGGAGAGCCTGTAAGGACCTCGCTGGGGCACAAGTGAGCACTATGCTGTGACCTGCTCATGCTGGGCTCCTCCTTTAGTTACCAGGAAAAATGGGCATGGTTAGGGTGTGATTGTTTTAGTTACCTATTCTAGGAGAATCTAAACTTTGCTATTGTAAGTGCTTATTTTTCTCCAGTGACTAAAGGGAAGTCAAGATGACTAATGAGCATCGAAGATTATGCAAGTTGTGTCCCATGCCTGGTGTCTGGGGGCACGAAAACGTCAAGATCAGACATGCCTACAGAGTTCAGACAGCAGAAGTATGAGAAACTATAGGATGTCGGCTTGGGATCTAAGCTCCTAAATTTTGCTTAGGTGAGCTGCCAAAATCCCTTTTGGATCTAGCCTGGCACACATGGCATAAAGGTCAGAGCAGGAGCTGGGGCCCCCTTCTTCAACCCAGTGCCTTTCCAACTGCTGAACTGCTTTTTCTTCCTTCCAACTAGGAAACCGCTGGTAATGGGGCCATGCAGTCCCCCATCTTCCCTGCCAGCCTCTGTGACCCATTTCTTGCTCTCTGGCAGGCATGGCTGTGGGGTTCACTTCAATTTCAGATATCATATATACAGAGTAAATGATTTTATAACTATGACTTATTAGCTTCTTGGGCTTACTTGCTATTTTAGGCTTATTTTTCAGCTTCAAGCTCTAGCTAAATGGACTTTCCCTTGCTGAAAATCTGCCTTCAGAGCAGGAAGGAACTTGACTTTGTGAAGATTTATGTTCCTTTTAACCTAATTATGTGACTATTTGTAACAATAAGCTTCAGTTCTACTTCAGATAGTAAAACTTCTGTAAGCAGTTATTTGCTCCAGGCTATAAGGTATCTACTACTGAAATACAATGAAATGAAGGAACTCATGCATATAAAACATTGAAAATGTGTTATTAAAGTCTGGACCATGTCTTGAATTGTTTGTGCAGAAGTCTAAGGATGTGGAGCTGGAAATAGAATGTGTGTGGAGCAACACAAGAAAATGTTAACTGGTAAAAAACAATTAAGGTCATTTTAAATGAGCTTTAAATGCTTTCTGGCTGAAATGAAAACAAGTGAAAAAACATCTATAGATGTGTAGGTGTAGGGAAAGCAGATTATTTTACTGTTATTGAGAAAGCATGAAATGAGGAAAAGGTGTTTCTTTGTTTCAAAGAACCTTAAGAAGTTCTGAGACAAAGCACTTTAACCATTTTTGGTCTGACTGACATTTCCACCCAACCGAACTTTATTTTAGCAGTAAACGTGCCTGAAGGTTTTAAGCAAAGTTTCACCTCAGCGAGGACTTCATCTCCCTGTTATTTCATTCCCCCTTATTTCTTACTCTGTGCAGCTGCTGGGTTTTTTTCCTTTAATTAAAAATATAGTTTACGGGCAGCAATAACAAGATCTCCCCTGTTGCTGGCACAGCGCAGGGCCTCCATCCTGCCTGGGGCACCCTGTCCCTGGGGGTGCCCCCCAAGAAATGGTGGCCAAGGAGGGCTGACAGTGCCGTTAGCTGTGGGACAGAGGGAATGGTGGCAGCGGGGCTGCCTCCAGCAGCAAGAGACGAGCGGCCATCTGCTCTCGGTGCGCATCCAGGAGCAGGACGCCATCCTGGGGTGGGGGTTTGCCTTCAGCTGCCTCTTGACCCTGGGAGTTGTGGTGACACTTGAGGCCTTGCAGGACCTGCGAGGGAACCCTCAGGCTGTTGCCTCACAGGGTGGGTGCTGTAACAAGCGCTTATTTTTATCAGATATTCTCCTCGGGGTGTTTCCGCTGTTATTTTTTTTTGGCACACATTTTTTCTTGCGTAGAATGGACCAGAAGAAGCAGTAAGAGGAAAGCACAGCTGTATCACCCGCCGCCCCTGAGGCGCAGGGTGTGCAAGCGGGCAGCATGTCCCCTCTGGCCCCAGCTGGCCATGCGTCCCTCAGGTGCCCTAAGCACCGGCGCGGAGCGTGTCGGCTTCACGCTGCCGTAAGCTGGCAGCGGCCCCGCTCCCCTGAAGGGAGCTGAGGTGGAACGTGCCGGAAGGGCCTGTCAGCCATCTTGTCAGTGCCATCTTGGCAGGGCCCTGTGGTTGAGGGGAAGCAGCTGGGTGTCTGTGGTAAGGGCTGCTGGCAGTCCTGTCCCTGCTGGTACCCCCCGCTGTGCCTCAGTGTGGGTTTCCAAAGGAAAGTGCCTGTTTCTGTTAACTGAACCCAAAAACGCTTCTGATTTACATCTGTCCGCACAAGCATAACAGCCCTGTGCATCGCTTCTGCCATCTGTTCTCCCTCTGCACAACTCTCCTGACAGTAAAGATTGCTTTTCTGCTTTCCTCCTCTCACTCTCACCTGGCTTTCCCTCCCTCTCTCTCCTCCCTCAGTCCTTGTAAAATCTCCTCTCTGTTCTGAGTTCTTTTTCAGCAGTACTTTTGTCTCCTCGTCCTCCTCAATTCTGGAGACCTTTCTTATGCAGGCAGATCAAATTCTTTATCTTTGTCTCCCACGCTTGTTTCCACTACTATTTCTGCCAACCTGCCTCTCATTTAACCAATTCTCTGCTTCATTTTCTTTATCTCTCACCTACCTTTTCCTTTTCCATCACTAATCTTTACTCTGCCTTTAGAAAAGTGTCCATCCCTCACAGCCTCCTCAGATGTCAGTCCTCCAGGCACTGCTCTGGCCTGTGACAATGTCCACTTTCTCCTCCTACGCTTTTGCTTCTTACCCTCCCATCACATGCCTCTGTCCACCCCACACCCTTTCTCCTCTTCTCTGCCCCCAGTTGTTGATGGGGATCATCACTCAGCCGATTTCTCCAATGTCAATTCATGTTTCTTTTGTCTTCTCTTTGCAGTCTCCTCCTCTTGCCCCCACAACACCCGTGATTCATCTTGCACGCTCCTTCCTCAGGTTGCATGGTCCAGCCTGACAACGCCAGGCTCTGCCTTCCATCCCACACCCTTTTGGTTACAGGAATACCTGGCATGAATGCAGTTGCCCTTCTCCAGTGCGTATGTGACTTCTTTCTCAGAAACTGTGGTGCTGTACTTAGCAGTTCTCTGGGTTAATCAAATCCCAAATCCATGCTTTTGTCTTCTCTTGGCCAGAACTCCGTAGTCTCCTGGTTTCCCTGCTATGCCTCTAGCAGCTTTTTTTTTAGAACAAATCTTCCTCCCTGACTTCTTTAGGTTTCCTAGAGGAGGACTCTCTCCTTCATTCTCTTCCATTCTCCCTCCACACCTCATCTCTGGATAATCTCAGAAATAGAAAAACCAGAGATCTCTATATGCTGCGCAATGTACAGAGCGAACGCCTCGGGTGCTTCTGGCCCACCTCCCTTTGAGTTAGAACCTCAGGACAGCCAGGTACCCACTACAGTTTAGGGTGGTCCTTACTCTGCCTTTCTAAACTCACCACTGCATCTGTTTTAATCACAAGAGATAGCATAGAAATTGTATCTATCATCTGCTATTGCTATAGCTGTCACATCACTTAGCAAACTTATTGGGAATTCATGACTCTGCACCCTAATGTGTGCGGAAAGCAGCAAACAATGGCCTTCTCTTCATTAGGATTTTCACATGCTTCTTTTTTACTGATGGGTTGTTTAAGGAATAGAGACACCTTCTCAAAAGACACCTGAACAATTGACCTCTCTCCAAACATCATTGACACAGGTTAACTCTGACTTTTCTTGAACACCCAGCTTTGTTACCTCACAAGATTTTTGGTTATGGACATTTAGCTCCTGCTTCCCTGTCAAAAACCATGCCAGCTGATCCTGTCCTTGATGCTTCCCATAAACCGCAAAAGCACGTGAACATTGCATGAGTAGAGCAATGGGGTGGAAGTGAGCTGGGTCAGTGCGCAGGGCTGTGCTTGTGCTTCATTAGAAAAGGCAAAAGAAAGCTTGGCAGAGTGACATTATGGTGGGCCCAAGCAAAGCACCAGTGCTTTCAATCTAGAATTAAATAACTTTCTGAAAGGTGTGAAAGTAGGGATCAAAAAGGTCTTTGTTCTTATAAACCTCAAAGGAGAATTAACTTGGTTTAGGTTTACACTTTAACAGGTGGGGTTTTTTTTAGTTTTAACCACTTCATCTGTGACTGCTTTGAAGGTCAGACAGTTTCACATTGGCTTTTCATGGGAAGCTGAAGGTCTTTCAGATTGTTTGCTGCCTATTCAAGCTGTGTCAGGGGAGGCTTAGACTGGATATTAGGAAAAATTACTTCCCTAAAAGAGTGGTCAGGCCCTGGCACAGGCTGCCCAGAGAGGTGGGGGAGTCACCGTCCCTGGAGGTATTTAAAAGATGTGTAGACACAGCACTTCAGGGCATGGTTCAGGAGACATGGTAGTGTTGGGTGAACGGCTGGACTTGATCCTTGAGGCCTTTTCCAACCTTAATGATTCTGTGATTCCATGAATCCAGCAATATTCCTAATCAACTATTCAATTATGAAGACTTCAGTAGTTCAACCTTCTTGGGTAACAGTCACTCTCTTGTCCATCTTGTTGCAATAAGCCTTTTATAAGTGTATAAAAAAATATCTGGTTGTGACCAAGTTCCTTTGAGTGCAATGACACTTGGGATCAGGGGATTAATATGGAAAGTCACCAAAAAGCATAGCTGGTATCTCTATTTCAAGAAGTCTCACACTGCTCATTCCCAACACTTGTGTACCGCTGCCTGCAGAGCTGCGGCTCTGCCACCACAACACCAAGGGCTGTTGCTGCTAAAGGGTGGCTCTGAACTGCAGTTCTGAGAGCAATTTGATAATCTGTGAGCCGTTTCTGATAGCAAGGATGGGAGTGGGAGGAAAGGCATAAAACCGGCACAGCTGGGGTTTGTTCCCCACCTGAGCCTTGTTCCCAGGTCTGAACCAGGATGGGGAAGGTGAGAGAGGGCAAGCTTGTGAGAGGAGCTCCTTGAATAGCTTGATTTAGACTAGCTATGGTTTTGGGTTTTTTCTTCCTACTCTTGCCATCCTTCTGTTTGATTATCTCAGTACCTATTTGAGGGGAGTGTTTTGTTTCGTGCCAGTAAGTACATGCAGCGTTGTCAGGCAGAATCCTTATTTCTACAGGGGTATTTTAGAGCTTGTTTGGGCCAATAAGCTGAGCTGCTTGGAGCAGCAAATCGGAACCGAACACTTATGCCTAGGGGTAGCTGATGCTATATGATGGCTTGAGGGTCTTGCAAAGAAGAGGTGCTCTCACCCACCCGCTGAGCTGCTTAGGGCTTATCTTGTGTTTCTCTTTCTGAACACACGGTGGCAGCACATGCTCTAAGCACCAGTTACAATATTAAAAAAAAAAAAAAAAAAAACAACTTTTAATCCTTTTCTTTACAGTAGCCTGTAAGACATGAAAGAAGTATTTATTCTCCCATGCCTAAATATCTGATCTTTTCCTTTATAAAAATGAAATCTATTCCTTATTCTTCCCTTTTAATTCAGTTCTGCCCTTATTCCTAATATTGCTTATTTTTCTCCTGGTGCTGGGTCCTATTGCTCTGAATCACAATGCTCTGTGTGCAAGATGGTGCTTCCCTCGCGTAGCTAACAGAGGGTTAGGGATTTTGCTGATAGATTGGTCTGTAGCTCGGGGTGGTGCAATGGGAAAACCAATTCCTGGCATTGGAGTAGGAAAAGTTTCATCAAAGGAATCTGTCAAGGGTGGAATTAAGAAGGCAGCTCAGAGGAAGAGGACCTTCAGAAGCAGTTGTGGGGGGACAAATTCTTGCTATGAATATATGGCATGAGGATTTGGTGTGTCTGTCTTGGATTAGAAGCTTTTAGGTGAGCTGAATTTATGAAGGGCCCTTATAAATTTCTTTTTTCCTTATCTTTTCTCTACTTACGAGGGTCGTGTGGGTGGCAACAATGTTCTTCCTCCGAAGAGACCCTCAGTTTTCTCTGTCGGGGGATGAATATATGGAAGGCATCTCTCGTTGGCTGTATTTCAGATCCCTGTGAGTGTCACGCCACCCTCCTTTCGTGTCCCACGGCTGCCCTCTGGTGTTGCTGGGGCTCTGTGGCGGGCCTGGCCCAGTGGCAGGCTGGCATTAAGCAGTTTTGCCTGCAGACTGGGTAGCCTTCACTTACCGTGCCTTTTGTTTCCTGTTGCTTATCTTTTGCCATTCCTGCTGTTTGTGGGCATGATTCTAGGCCCAGACTTAAATTAACAACCTCTAAGACCATTTTGTTATAACTGACATTTTTTTCCATACAAGGTAACTTCTTCCAACTATATTTGTGTTCTTTACTACATGCTTCTGCACCTCTGTTTCCTCGATGCACCAACGGATTTGACCTCTCATGTTTGATGTATATAACTGTTTAATCTGTGATACAGTGAGAACTTAACACCAGAAAACCAGAAGAAATGATCTTCTGTTTTTGCAGTAAAGCCATCCATGGCTATTCACTCACATCGGGGGGTGACAGTTTTGGTCCAGCAAGCCAGACAATCAAATTAAATAAATCGGGAGCACCTTGTGTTCACTATTCCAAGCTTTCTGGAGCCACCAGTGGTGTGGGCGGTCTGTAGGAGATGCTCTGGAGCCGGCTGCTGTGCTGCCCAGAGGTACAGGCTTAACTGGAGACTGGATAAAACCCTGACAAGGAGCAGAAGTGGCCCATTGCACTGCTCAGCTCAGAGTGACACCTGAGCAACACAGACCTCCTGTAATCTGGTTTTTTATTTTTTGAAAAGAAAAAGGAGTTGCTGTCTGGAACACAGGTGGCTTAAATTGCAAATTAGTCTGTATCTAACCAGTGGAGAACAGGGAAAAGAAAATTTTGAGAACCTTATTTCCTCAGGCCCTTGCTCTCTAATGCCTTCATTAATCTCTCCGTTAACTTGAGCAAGCCACAGAACTGAGCGGTACTGGACTGCACTCCAAAGGAGTGGCTGCGCTGCCCTTAGGAAAGCCAGAGAACACTTGCTGACGGTAAAGATATAAATGCATAAGCCAGATGTGGAGCTAGAAATGAAGATGACAGAAATAACAGAGGCAGAAGGCAGCAAGTATGTGAAATTCAAGGCTTAAAAGTGTGCGCGTTTTCTCACTGAATGCACGTATGTACCTAGCTATATGAATAAATAATGCTTTCTAGCAGAAGTGTGGGAAAATAAACCATTACTGGATTTAAGCTCAAAGTGATGCAGAAGGAACCCATCTATTGCCCAGGACTGATGTGCCTTGGACAGCTGCTCATGTGCAAAGGCAGAGAACAGGAGTATATTCTTGCTTTTCTAAGCACCAGAGAAGAACTGACCATGTGGACGTAATCATTTGTCCCTGGAGAATGCTCTCCTTGTACACAGAACTCTATTAGATGTGTGAAATTGAGAAGTATCCTTTACCACCTTTAAGGGTCAGACTTTTACAAAGACTACCCTAAAACTGACAGCAGAATCCTGAGGAGAGCTGTCCTGGGGGGAGGCAGGGAAGGAATTGGTCCATGCTCTGTACTGCCTTTGGGAGAGACAGCCCGAGTCCCGAAGATCCAAGGGTATTGGAAGCAAGTCTTAGCAAAGCACTTTCAACCCTAAAGAGGTTAATTGAAAGGGCCTTAGTCCTAATGACAGTAAGAGCAAACTACAGGTCATTCCCAGAGGTTTCCTGTCGAGAGTATTGACACAGTGTTCCTGCAGCAGGATGATCAGGAGAGGAGTCTCTCTTGTGTTCTGGGAATTAAGACAAACAAAGCATCAGTGCTCCCACATAGCCTTGGCCAACTTCCAGGTCTCATTGGTGGGAAAGAAGTATTAATTGAAACTTGCCAGAAACTTCTTACTGGCATTGCTGAAAGGGGTCTCGGAAACAGTCCTCTTGATTTCTAGGGCTTGATATTAATTCTTCATCTAACTGTATAATCTGCAAATTAAATACGACAGTGGACACAGTTTAAAGAATATGAGCTTATGTGATTTGCGGTAAAGCACAAGACACATCCCTGAACATCCCTATTTTTCCAAATCTAGGAATGGTACACATCTCATCTGAAGACTGCAGCACACATACCTGGGGGGGAGTGGTGAAATTAGAATCTGATCTTTCTTCAGATAGTACCAGTGAAATTAAGACTAGTCACCTACTGAAGCTTTGCTGAGCAGAAAGCAGTAAGAAAGCCCTGGAGTAAGGGACTGTCAGGAGGTGGGTGCTAGGGAGAAGCCCTCCTTCTATCAAACAGCCCCCAGGGTGCTGCGGAGATCTTGGGCAGCTGCAAGGAGGATGTGGGGTTGGGGTGTCCAGTCACCCACCCATCTTTGGTCATCAGAGGTGTCCAAACAGATCCAGGATGGAGATGAATCTGCAGAGAGGATGGGGCCCGCTGCAGTGCAAACAATTCAAGGAAGTCTCTGGAAAAAGGGATCCTGCAGAAACTGGTGTCAGGTGCTCAGTGAGAGCTCAGGTGCTGAGCAAAGCAGGTGCCTTGGCCCAGAGTGATTTCTGAGCAACCCACATAGTAAATTAATAGTTGCCTTCCACAGCAGTCTGTAGGGTGTGTCAAGCGCCCACCCCAGGGGGCCTGAGGCCTTGGGCAGTTTGATGGGGAGGGGTGTTGTAATGTGAACCTGTAGTAATAACAGGTTGGTGATGTTCTGCTCAACAGAAAGCCTTTATGGGATCTCAACTGTCTTGTGCTTAGTAATTATTTAGGAATTATTGTATAAGTGCATGTAGTGGTGGGGAGGCAGTTACCTGCCCTCAGTCCAATGACATTGCGTGCGGGGTCCCACCAGAGCAATTGGCCTTGCTGCCTTCTTTGGAACCGGCGATGATGTGTTTATTATTCCTGAGTTCTTACACTAGCACACAGTCAATGCTGTAGAAGAAAACAGGATGAGCTGGTGGCGTGGATCTTTTTTGAGCTGGGAAAGTTTGTTGGAGTTGATGACATCAGTGACGCTGGACCTAGGAGACTACCCTTTCCTTTGTAGTGCCTGTGAAGTGGTTTAAGCATATGATAGATGGGGCTATAAAAAAGTGACTCATGCTGGTTTAACTTATCTTCCCATTTCAAGCTTTATGTTCTGGGTTTTTCTTTCCTATCTGTCCTGTGTCACCTCCCTCTCACGTCCCACTATGTCTGCTGTCTAGCTGGCTCCCTCCTTCCCTCTAGCTCTTACAGGTTTCCTTCTGCTTTACCTCTTTTTATTTGCCCAAGCCCACCTTGCCCCTTCGTGTCTTTCTCCCAGTTGTCTGCACGTCCCCTTTTCATCTCTATCTGTTGTTCCATGCATCCTCCATTCCCCTGGTGTTATGGGAGGACTTTGAGCTCTACCTCTTCTATTTTTTAATTAGGTAGAAGCATTCAAGTTATCTAACCAACCCATGTTAGCTGATCCCAACCTCAGTGCTGATTCTTTAATGCGGGGTAACACATTTAACTGGGTAAAATGGAGCTAAGGGGTAGGTTGAGGAGATGCATTTGGGGAGCACCAATTCCCAGGCAATATCCAGGTGGATTTCCAAGGGCAGATAGAGGGCTACAAAGCCGGTAGCAGGACTGATTTTAACTCCAAAAGTGGCGTAAGACTCTAAGCAGGACCTGCCTAAGAGTGGGTGACATCTCCATGCCTGCAATGTGGCAAGTGCGCAAATGCAGGGTGCTAATGAACCTGTTGCTTTTCAGGTTCCCGCTCCAAATGACAGGCAGAAAAGTGTTGGGATGACCCTTATACCTGATCCTGTCTCATCAGTCCTGCAACTGCAAGGACTAGCACCTGCCCAGAGACTCCAGCCAGCATCACCCCAGTGACCATGTTCCACTTCTTGCTGATCATTGTGCCTTTTGGTCAGAGGTAAGAGCAGCCCAGCTGCTGATTATGCAAACCTCCCTTTTTGGGTGTACCATGTTTTTATTGTTCATGAAAGCTGAAAGAAAAAGATGTTTCACGTTCTAGCAACTTTGAGATGGGATACTTTGCATTTTTCTTTGTCACTGTGTCGCATAAGCCATCCCAGTGACACCTAAGGGAAGTGGGGAAGACACAGGGAAGGTGCTTAGAAATGGCCCTGTGTGGCCAGGTGTCCTAACCTCAGTTCTCACTTGAAATGTGTACCAGAGCTTCAAAGACCAAAGAGAAATACTGGCATTGCCTGTAAACTGAATTCTTGCTGTTTTGAAAGAATCGCCCAGCTGTTGCCTCAGGAACTCTAACATGAAATCAAATGCGTTGGCAGTGGAGCCATGCAACCAGGCACACTGAGGCCATGGTGGGAGGACTGGCTGCCTGAGGTGAAACCCAGCACACCTGGGTATTCACAGCCACCTAATGCCCAGCTGCCTCCTCCCCACTGCTAGATTTGCCTTAAGCATTGGGATTTTGGAGGGGAAGAACAATGTTGTCAGCATTCAGCTCTGAAGGTGGAGGCCACGGAAGCACTTGTGTGTGAAGCCCCAGTGCTGGGGCGGGCAGTGGTTTGCTGCTTCAGGTGTCCAAACTGCAGGAGTTTGCAGACTCTGGACATCATGCCTTGTTTTGCTGGTTTGACTGTACAATTCAGTGTCGGGGGGGGGGGTGGGGGGGGTGGGTTGTTCTTGCTTTTTTTTTAAGGCAAAACTGTCTCATTTCCTTGGTTAGGGAAAAAACACCCTATACAAACAGCTTGGATTCTGATGCAGAAATATAGCATGCAGGGAACAGGCACCTCGGCGTGAGCCTTGAGCTGGGGCTTGCTTCTTCCAAGTCCACAGTAGCAGCTCAGGGCCAGCTCAGCAGAGAGCTCTCTAAGGCTGAATTTTCCACTTTGGTTTGAGGGGTGGCTTTGGGACAGTCTGCACAGAGGTCTGTGACGGCTGTGTCTGCGTCAGTCCTGCCTGTGTCACAGCTCTGAGGGGAGGCCACTGATGGGGGTGTGCTTGTTCAGAAATGAACAGATGAAGGTGTGCAGCATGCTGGGCAGGTTTTCTTCTTTTCTCTGTATTTCTAAATAAGTATAAACATCAGTCCTTCAGCTAACGGAGAAAATCTAGGCTGTTTAAAGGGAGATTATTTTCTGTGTCAGCAATCTGTCCTGCCTATTCCTCTGTCAATCAGTGCGACTATATAAGATAACTGCTTCAATGTTAGGGACTACAGCAGAGAAAACTAACTGAAAATGTTTCTGCATGATTCTCTGAAGTATACACCCCTGAAAATAAAGCCTCCTTTGGTGTCTTGCCCTAAACCTTCACAAGAAATCTTGCCTCTTCCATCAGGAAGCAGAGTGTTTGAAGTGATGCGTGGATATTTAGGCCGCACAGAGCAGACCAAGAATTTGCAGATCCTAAAATGAGTGAGTTTCACATTGGAGGAGTTTTTACTTTTAAACAGATCAGGCTTAAACATAAGCCCAGTTGTTCTTGTGTGTTTGGCATCAGATTTCCTGTAGAAGTAATAGTAATAAGGTGTTTAAATAATGACCTTTCCCCTTTGCCAGCTTTTTCTGTCATCCTGAAGCTAGCTTAAGAGTTTGCTGTGGAAATTCAAACTTGCCAGGCCATATGCATAAGATTAGAGTTTGACTATGAAACAAGAAACAAAAGGAACTGAATTAAGTCTTCTTATCTGAATACACATCTTCAGCAGTGATCACTTGTAATCAAAATTCCTTCCCTGATTTCCTGCTGGAGACACTAGGCTGCAAGCCTGGCTGCAGTGCAGGGGGAGCGAACGCAAACCTATTTTTCGTTGCTGTGGTGCTAGGAATAAATAGCCTTTTTTAGGATGGTCTCCAAAATACCACTGGAGCTTGCTAGCTAACACACAGTCGTGCAACTTCTGAATTATCTGCATCCTTTTGTATTCCAATTTATCCTGTGTTTCCTTACTTAAAATGTTGTTTTCCATATGGGGATGCAGCTTCCTTCCTCACTGGCTTTTCATGTTCCCAGTGTGAACAAGAGCGTGAATGAGATACCTGCTACCTACCACCAGCTTTTTTCCCCAAGAAACTAAGTGGCAGCCTGGCAATCTCTGCGATCACTTGTTTTTAGCCAGTTGCTTCTTGAGGTCTGAAATTGTGTGAAATGCTGTGACACTGAGCTTCGTCATTACAAAAATGGCTGGGGAGATGGAGGTCTTGGATGAATTCTTTTCCTTAGTCCTGTGAAATAACTGAGGTGGGAGGACTTTTTCCATGGTGTGAACTTGCAGTTGGACTGTGCCGTGCAGTACAAAGAAAGATGTGACCTTGAACTGTACAATCTTGACTCTATTTGATAAGCACCTCGCAGTTCTGGCTTAGAGAGTATCATAAAGCCGAGACGCGCAGTTTTCATCACCTCTGTAAGGTGCCTACAGGCCTCTTGCAGAGCCCCTGGCTCCGCACACAAGGCCAAGCACATTAAAAATTCACTGGCTGAATTGTCCCTGTGAATGTGTCCTTTAACGTATCTCTGCAACTTTGTGATGGGGCTTAGCCCATCCAGTGCGATGTCGATGATACAGACAGATACCAGGCCCTGCCTCTGGTCTTTATCCAGAGCAGCCGCGCACAAGCCATTGCAAAAAGAAAGAAAAACAGTAAAAATGTGCTTGATATAGCTTCATGACAGCGCACTGTGGAATATGCTTTTTCACTTTAAACTCTGTAAGAAAAGGAAGTAAATTTGATCTCTGCTCCTTGCCTAGAGTTCTCTAGGTTTCTTTCTATAGCAGTCAAGTGAGACAAAGCCAGTAAAAATATATCCTGTTCTAGCCATTGGTCTCACCCTGCTCCAGCTGCAACTGTCTGCTTGGCCTCACCAGATGAAATTTTACTGCTGGAGCTTGGGCTATGAAACTGAGCGGGTTTTATGAGGAACTGCTTTAAATCTCCTGTGTTACTCATCTCCCCCCAGTGAAATATTTAGCAGAAGAGCAAGGGAAAGAGCAGTCCAGGAGAGAGGTGTGAAAACACTACTAGCAATGGCTGCTGAAAAAGTCACCGTTTGCTCACAGAGCCCCGCCGTCGTGTTTGCTTAGATTTCCTGTTTGAAGCACAGGCTCTGGTGTTGATCGCCAGTACCAGATAAAGATCATTTTTAATGGTAAGCCAGTATGGCTAAGAAGCACTACATGAATCAGGGCGATCGTATTGTTTCTATAGAGACTGCTGGTTCTGTAGCAGAAAGCATTAAGCACAGCCATTAGGAGCAGAGACCATGTCCTTTTCTGTAAAGCAACCTTCATCTGAGATTGGGACTCTTAACAGCCCTTGTTTCCTGAACAAATCTCTCCTCAGGATGGGGGCTCTTCCCCTGGATTCTCCCTAAATACAGACAGAGATGTAGATATAGACAGGGCCTACTTCCGAGAGCTCCCACGCATAAGACAAGTAATTCTTGAACCTAAGGGTAATTCCAGCTCTAGCTGTTAACTCTGCACACCACAAATTTCTTTGCATGATCAGGACCTTGTTCCATACATCTGCTATATCGATTCGCTTGTAGTATTTCCTTTTTTACTGAGATGTCCTTTTTGTACCGTGATCCCTCAGTATGTACTTTCCTGTAAGCGCTCCCCGTGGCTGGGTCTGGACTGCGGCACGTTCTCCCAGTGCTGGGGCCAGGCGTTCGGCTCCCTGAAATCCCTGCCAATTCTAATCTGCACCTCAAGTGACTTGGCGCCCATTTCTCACAAAGACCCTCGGTATCCTACACCTCTGTGCACACCCCAGATACTTCTGTTTATCTTTGCCTGATTAGGGCTCATCTGCTGCAGAGTTTCTGCAGATGTTTCTTTATTTAAACCATACTTTATGAAGGGAAGGAAAGGAGAGACACATGCAGAGGAAGGAGGTGTGTTTCATAGCATCGCCTACTCTGAAGTGACTCTGATGCCAGGAAAATGTGCGTATCGCTCATAATTCTTTTTGTCTCATTTGTTCTTCCCTCCTACTCCCCCCTGAAAATAAAAAAACACCAACAGGAATTCCTTGCTTCCTTACTTACTATTTAAATCTCTGTCTACAGTAAACCAAGAAGGTCTATCAGTGAGGCAGTATGTGGTCAGAAGATGGTTGGAACAGCTCAGCAGGAAATTTGGTAGGAAAATACAACTTCAGCAGCTTAGCAGGCTTTATTTTTAGGGCACATGAGCTTGTTTAACTCTCAGATGCAAACTGCCAAATTTCTATTGTTGTCAGATGGCTCACGTCCCACCAGGCTGAGTCAAACCGGTGACTCACGGGCAAGGAGGAATCGCTTTGGTGATGCATTGTGATTTTTTTTTCTTCTCTCCTCTAGTCTAAGATGTCGAAGAAGATAAAACTTCCAGTCTGAGATGATAAAACTAGTTTGCAAAACTAGTTTCCAGCTTGCTCTGGTTAAAAAGTCCTGTTTGTAATAAAAAAAAACCATTGCACTGCAGAATTGCTTGAAAAGCACCTGAGGTATTGAAGTTGGGTGTTTTTGCAGTTGGTGTGGGCTGTCTCTGCTCCTGCTCTGGGCTGGCCAGGTGTGAGCCAAGCCCTGAATGGAAACAACGGGGCCGTGTTAGCTCAGTGCTGTTCCTTGGCCAGCAACCCCTGCCGAGAGTCGGGATTTATTAAACCTGGAGCACGGTGCTAGACTGAGGCAGGGACAGGGATTTCAGGTGTGAGCTGGCTGGCATCTAGCCAGCTTGGCAAGTGGATGTAAATCCTGTGGAAGATTCAAGTCCATATGTTATTTGGGGAAATTCACATTCTAATTCCAGCACACAGTCTTTCTCTCAGCCCCACTCCTCCCAAATCCTTACCCTCCTCTGTAGTGCAAACTGCTCCTTCTAGATGTCCCATGTCCCTAAATTAGTTCCTTGAGAGGGATACATGTGGGATTATCTCAGACTCCTTACTGTGCTTGCTTCTTACCCTTCTGCTCTTTAAAGCATTGTGTGCAGTTGGATACCGGCTGGGATACAACAAGGACATGCTTTCAGGCCATCGCCCATAGAGATTAGAAATAACTTAGGACATTTCTGCTGTTTTTTTGCTTACCGCCTGCTCTGAAGCAGGTCGGGGTCTGGTGCCTTGCAGGAGAGTAGCAGCTGAGCAGCACGGGGCAGGTGTTGCTGTGAGCACTCCTGTATCTTACCTCCAGGTGTGCAGCTACTCGTGGGTCAGTCCGTAGCAGCGCTGGAAGGCAGTGAGCCTGACTGGAGGAGGGGGTTAACATTATTTCTTACAAGAAATATTGTAAGGTGCTTACAGCACCTTGCAAAGATCTTGTCAATTCACTCAGAAGTTATTTAGAAAGAACCAGATATTTTTTCTGTTATCACAGTCACCAAGAGGTGTTTGGAGTTAGTGGCTTGTCACCTTGCCCGCTGGGCATGTTGTTACGAGCGCTTGTTCCCCTACATGTGAGCTTTCTCTTCCACAGTAGCATGCACGAGGCATCGCTGTCTGGCAGCGGTTGAGGCCCTGAGGACGTGAACTGTTGTTGTCAGCACTGAATTATGCTTGAGCATGCCCCTTAAAATGAATAACAAGTGTCTCTAAGACAGCATCTTGTTCTGTAAAGCCTTGTCAGTGTGGAAAAAGATGGATGGCCTTAGCAGAAGGTACAATTAAAGACTTATTTAGTAGCCTACTACAGTGTGGCACTTCTGCTTATAGCAGGCTTATATTGGGTTAACTTCCAGTGACTTATGTACTGACAGGTCTGTTAGGAGTTCATAGTTTAGTAACTATATAAGTTTGTTTTCTGTTTATTTTACTTTACTCATTGTGAGTTTCTTACTGTAGCATGTCCTCGGGCCCTTCACTGAAGTGTCAGATCACACAAGGTGAGAGGCTTTGGTGTCGGACAAATCCACGTGTGACTTCTAAAATCCCTAAATAGCTAAAATGCGTGGTCCTGCAAGTTTTACGTTGGTCAAAGCCTGGCTCAAGGCTGTGGCAGTCTGTCACAGGCAAGGACTTCTCAGGAACTCAGGCGTTTGGCCTCACTGCTTGACAGTGGCTATCCCGATTTATTTTGCCCCTCTTTGGCCTTGTGACTGATCCACACACTCAAACTGTCCCACTCTAACAGGAATAGAGTGATAACTGTCCCTCCTCAGCTGCAAGCTTGCTGATAACTGCAAAGGATGCTTTTAAGTGTTGTTTGTTTATTTTCCAAGGGCACGTTGCTATGTCAGCAGAAGGTACTCTGCTGCTATGAGAGCTGGAGTGCAAACCCAAACAGGTTAAGATAACTCAATAAAAATGGAGTATGAGTCAGGCTCTCAAAGTAATGAAGGTGATTGTTTGCTGGGGGATGTGTGCAGCCAGCTAGGTTATGCACTGTAAATGATGTGCAATAGGGTCATTTCTGTTGGAACTGTGAAATAGTGTTTGAATCACCCTTGATATTTCTGATCTGAACTACAGGCATGCTGCCTGTGTGCACACCTCTAAGGATGAGATGGCTTTGGTGAGGTGCTAGTCTGATCAGCTAGGGAGTTTAAATGCTCAGGTGTTGGATTTAAGACCTCACATGGAACTCAAAATCCACCTCCACTATACACCTACCCTTTACCTTGGGGGCGGGGCCCTGATGCACTGACCTGATCTCCAAAGCTGGCTTGTTCCTGTCGTCCCACCCCCACGGATGCCCTCCCCTCAGTTGTGCCGGCACAGACACTGGTGGGATAGAGCTGTTAATAGGAGCCTGGTTAAATGATCCAGGCTAAAAAATTAAACCCCCAGTTTGGGGGGAGGTGTTGGAAAAAGAGTTATTTAAGCCAGATCATTGTGGTGATCTGGTAGGCAACGTGACCTCCTAAGCAGTTGTTGCACAGCTTGAGGGCAGTGGAAGAGCCAGATTGGGATGTGGGGAGATGAGCGGGTGGCAGCCTCTGACATCAGTTTTGTTGTCCTCCACCCCTCAAAAAAAAAAGGGACATTTGAACTATGAACCCTGGTTTCCGAGAGTATCAGTTAACCAACATGAGTTGTGTTTAAAGGGGCAGGTGTAGAATGAATGTTCGGGAATATGAGTGTCTGCTGCATGACAGTGTCTTATGCATACCTCCCCGTCCTCATTTCTACCTGTGGTCCCTAGCTGCTCTGCAAGTTTGATACGATGAGATAATACATGGGAACAAGACAGGAATCTGAACCGCCAAAGGGCAACCATATTTATGGCTGTGCCAACATCATGGCAAAGGGGTCTTACCAACATTCCCCTTTCTTTTGGGTTGGGATGGCTCTACCGCACAGGTATGCCTTCTTTCACACACGCAAGTGGGAGTGGGGTTGGAAAAGAAAAATTATTCTCATGAGCAATGCTGAGAGAAGATGCATTTCAAATTATATAATCAGCAATGCAAAATCTTCAGGTCAGTGGAGGAATTTTAATAGGAACCCTTGGCCTCTTGCTCTGTGGCCTCTTAGCTGTACATGTGCCAAGTGACCACTGCCAGCAGTGAAAACAGTACAACCAAGGACTAGAAAGAGAGGATGCTTTCTCCAGATATTACTGCGGGAACATTTAGTAGGATGTGATTGTTGGGCTTGAGGCTGAAGTTTGTCCTCTGATAAATCTGAATCCTCTTCCTGCACAAATCTGAAAATGAATCAAGGTCTCCTCAGACTTCTCCCTTGGTACGGCCGCAGTCAGGTAGTTACATGCCTGGCTCTGTACTGATTTTTAAGTCATTTTGTATACTTGTTATTGCTCATGTGCAGGAAGTCTTGTTTCTCTTCTGATAGCTCTACAGTTCCATGAGAGAATCTCAACCCAGTTGTAACCTCAGGCTCCATGAGTGGTGCTGATCATGCTGTTTGTACCAGAAAATATTCTCTTGCTAAAATGTCTCTACTGCCTTGCCCAGAGCATCATGGTCAGCAGCTGACCTCGCTGAACCATGCCCTGTGCTTACACAAGACCTTATTGTGGTGGTTTTTCAGTCTAGGTTGTGATCACAGGTTCTGCACAAGGCTGTAATGGATGGTGACAGAGCAGGCTGGGAGTTGTAATGTTAATGACGACAGGATGTCACTATTAGAACACAGGATAACTTTTTTAACTTGTGTGACCTATTGAAAACTTGTAAAAGTATTTCCCAGCAAAGACACTACATCTGTGCGGTACGAAGCAGTCCTCCCTGTGATATCTCTGTGCCGATCTGATGCTGTGCCACGGGACGTCCCTGTGTAAAGCATTTTTCCCAAATCCCTGATGCAGCTAATACTGATTTAGCATATGAAATAACACCTCCGCTGCCTGTCAGCTGCTAAATCAGCATTATTCAAATGTGCCATGTGGTTCTCGGGCTCCCTGTGTAAGATCTCGGCGTTCGCTTTTGCAGAGATGACTTTTCTGCCATCTCGCTTCCAGAGATAACTCAGCTTGATGCCAGCTTTGGAAACAGCACGGTCCTCCCAGGGCCCAAGAGATATTTCAAGATTAATTTTTTTCTGTTAATGTGAGGACACAAACTTTGTACCATGGTTAGGTTTGAAATTAATGGGTAACAGCCGAAACACCAAGTCCAGAAAGACATCTTTCTTTTCCTTATAGAAGATACCTACCCTCGCTTTCTTTTTGAGTTGAGTGTGCAGTAACAGCAAACGAACTCCTTCCAGCAAGGCACGAGAAGTAGGAAATGCGAGGGCCTGCAGACGTGCAGGCTGAAGGGAGGGCGGTTGTGGGAGGCACAAGCAGGGACAGAAGGTGTTTTGGCAGCCCAGGCTCTGACTTCGTCATCCTGCGCAGGAGGGAGAGGTGGGAGTTCAAGGAAACAAACCTATTAAAATAGGTTCAGTGGCAACTGCTCTGGTCTCAACTGGTGGTCTGAGGATGCTGACTCTCAGAAGTGATCTAGTGACTGAGCTCCACAAAAGTATTCCATGACTGCAGAGACGACTGAGTTAATGATGCGCTGCCTCAGGAGGAGTTGGGGGACTTCTATAAAACAACAAAAAGAATGACCGGTTTCCCATGCTTATGGTTTCCAGGAAATTCTCCATGTCTGCTGGATGTACTCAGAGTTTGAGATGTACAGGAAAACTTAAATTTAAATATTATTCCAGTTAATATGTATATTTATAGAAGTCAGAATAAATGATCACACTCACACATACTGTTTTTCCGGAAAAAACATTCCTCTTTCATTATGCACACACATGCACACAGACACATAAAAGAGCAAATAGTGCAAAACATGTGCGTTGTTAAGTTCTATACAATATTTACATTGGTCAAAATTCCCCAGGCAGAGAAAAGCTAGCACAGGCTTTTCTTAGCTACTGGGCAGTTAAGTATTCTGGGGAAATGTATGCACAGTGAGCCTAAAGAGAAACCACCCAGCTCCTCGCCCATCCCACTGTGTTAGGTGTGTGTGTCCTGTTGGTTTTGCACGGAAGTTAAATTTGAGAAGTAAAACAAAGAACAGGCAGCAGTGTTAAACGTTATTTCAAAGTGAAGTGACAGTTTTCACAGAGAAAAAACCAGGAATCGTGCTATGCTTCTTGCTGTGAAATGTGTCCATTGTACAGGGGTTAAAATCACTGCGTTAAATGACAAGATTAAGACCGTCCATCTTGTGCCCTCACCTTCCCCTGCCCCAGCAGGCTCCAAAACTCGGCCAGCCCCTTTCCCCACGAGGAAGCCGGGCAGGCACAGCCCTTCGCCTGCCCACGTTGGCTCTCCCTACGGCTCCGCCTGGCAATCTGTCACGCTTCTGTCGCTGCAAACTCGCTACGTTTCACATCTACAGCAAAAAGCGCAGCAAGGGGCAGAATGAGCCCTCACTAATGTACCCAGGTATTGACAGAACAAACATGAAACGGAGAAGATTCCAGCAGCTGGAATTGGTACCTAGAGAAAAGGATCTTTGACCACTGCTGTGGGAAGTAAAAAAGATGTTTTGAGTAGATCTCCCTCACTTTCTAGGCTCTTTAAGTGCATCATCTTGAATCTCCCACGAACTTAATTTTCTAAACAAGAGGCCTCCGTAGCACAGCATCTCGGAGGTGATTTGAGCTCTGGCCCTCAGGAGTGTGTCAGAGAGCGAATGCATGGCTCGTACCCAGACAGGGCTCCTGGGGTAAGCTTGAGGTCAGCATTCAGAAGTTAAAATTACAGTGTTTCCGGCATTAGAGGGGGAAACACGGCTTGGACTTCTAATCTGATGAAGAATAGCTCTGCTTCTTTCTTAAATTAATGCTGAGCAATGTAATCTCCTTACTGAAATGAGGACTGTTTTGTTTCTGCTCTTAAATCCTACCCAAAGAACCATTTGCAGTCTGTCCTTTCAGATGCAGCAAAGCTTTGGGGTTATCCTGTGCTTAGGGTTACATTTGCTCGGCCGGCGCAGCGAGACGCAGCCTGGCTTTCGGTGGTCACCGGCTGCTGAGCGGGGCTGGCAGCGTGCGGGAGCCTGGCAGGGCTGCCTCCAGCCCACACGCCTCTGCCGCTTTTGCTTGGACTTTGCAGCCCAAGTCAACGATAATTTGAGCATCTCCTCGCAGTGCTCGGCGGCGTGCTCTGGAAACAGCCTCGGCTGCTCCTCTCGGTTCCCTCACGCCTCCTATTTTTGCTTTCTCCAGATAGAGCACTGTGTAGATGTGCTTTCACAGGGCCCGTTGCTGTCTGTTGCCGCCCCTGTCCTGAGGCAGCGTTTCAGAGATGGTAATTTCCTGCCTGTTTTACAGCAAATCCACCCACCAGGAATGACATGGAGTCTTACTGGGGAGCTCTAGTGGCACTGGCCTTCAAGAAGGTCATCAGAGGTGCCGTCTAATCTTATGGGTGTGATGGGTCCCCTTTTCCTTCACCAGCTGTTTGTCAGAGGGAAGCCCTCTCTGGGTTATGCAGCAGTTCTTTGCCAGGTAGGGAGCAGGGAGGGAGAGCAGACAGTCCTCTCCATCGCCCTTGCAGCACCACACAGAGAACTTCTGAAAAATCTCATGGGGATATTTTTAGAGGGCCCTAGAGGCTGACTCTGTGCAGCAGGTCTGCAGTGGGCAAGCTTAGGAAGCTCTCTGATGAGCAGCTGTGTACTTGCACATGCAGCACAGGAACTCCATCCTCCTTACACAGGGAGCCAGGACATGACTTTTACATGTGACCTGTGCTGCCTCCTTGCCCTTGCATTTCAGAGACTTCAGCCTGAGTAGTTTGCACTGATTCTGCAAAGCCGGTAAAGATTTATGCTGTCCCATGAACACTGGGCACCTTTCATCTGAAGTAGAGCCTGTTGTGTTACTAACAGAAATCTCCCGTAAGAGGAGGGGCTTTCATGGTGACTGTAGTACAAGGCCCTGCTTCCTCCTGTCGTGACACCTACCGTGAAATCTCAGACTGGCATGGCATTTTGCATAGGTGTGCATATACAAAGGTGAGTTTGGGCAGAGAAGTTTTTCATGTTGCTTTTCAGAGCTTCAGCTTTCCAGCAGGGCAATGAGTTGCAAAGCGTGCGGTGAGCTTATAGTGAATGAATCGTGTAGGGGGAGGACTAGGGAATAGGAAAAGTGAGCTGGCTGGGAGCAATGAAACCCTTGACTGTTGCTGTATGTTTAGCATCGGAGAGGATCGCTGGGCCCTGTCTCTCGGCTTCAGCCAGATAAAGGCGTCGACTTCTAATTAATTTGATTTTTTGCTTTTAAGCTTATAGTTCTGGTGTGTGCTGTTTGCTGACAATAGCCCTTTGTCACACAGGGGAGAAGGAACACTCAGCTGCACCTCAGCCAGAAAACCTGTGAATCCACTTTTCTTTTACCATCGTTCCTTCCAGCTTGGCTTTACCAACATCTGAAAAATGACTTTTCCTCTCTCTGAATGCATAATTGGTTATTTATACACAAACCGTAGAGCATTTACTTGGTATACCTGACCTAGAAAAAAAGATTAGTCAAGAACTATCCTACCAGATGTGAGTGTCCGTCAACATATGATCTCCATATAATTTATAAGGTATTAAATTACAAAATAATGAATCTTTTCAGTTAGCGTTTTGGCACATGATGATAGTATTACATTTTATGTGAGAATATTGACCACAGCTCTTGCCCCATAAAACTGCAAACAGAAATTTGTAAGCATTGGCACTAGTTTCACTTAGAAAAAGACACCCATTATGCTCAGATTACAGTTAAGCTATGTATGTACTGCCTGGAGGTTGTCCAGTCACACGCAGTTCTTTCCCCCTTCTTTTTTAACATTTCCTTGAGAAGGCTAGACAGTGGTTTCTAGGCTAGCTTTTTTTTTCTTCCCTTGGATTTAACTAGAGGAAGGTCTGCAGAGCGCACAGCAGAAGGTCTTCCAGGATTGTTGCAAACAAGATATTCCTCTGCTGTCAGCTCTGAGGTGCTGGGCCAAATTCTGCTCTCACTCACCCCGGAGCGACTGAGCAGCCACCACACGTGAGAACAGGCCTGTCCCATGAAGCTCCCAAGCCCCACGTAACTCGGGAATCTCATCTTTCCGCTTCTTGCTTGCAAGCGGAAAGACACAGCTTTAAAATAAGATTTACAAGCTGACAGTTACGTGTTGCCCATTGAGAGCAAGCTGGCATGTAAGCAAGTTTCTCATCTCTCTTTGTAAAACTGAAACAATAAGGGGTTTTGCCTCAGAGAAGAGCACTTACTCATGTACCATATATTTTTCTTGCAGATAGGGCGAGGGTTTGAAATGCACCCTCAGTTTTTTAGTGAATCCTTCCCACTCCCATTCCTTTTATCTCCCATCCCTAAAAACAGAGCACTTGTCTCATTAAGTACAACTTTTAAAGGCCAGTTAACGGTGGGGCAGGGGAATCGGGGTGCCCCGCTTCTGTCGCGCGGCATAGCATGTGCCGGAGTCGGTTTCACAACCCTCTGTCCTTCCCTTGACAGCGCTGCAGTGTGAAGGATGGTTTGCTGTATACAGAAAACCCTGCCTGTTCCGAAGCCTGTAAAATCCCTCTTGGCTCGCTTTGCATTTTGATCTGAAGTTATGGAAACGGCTTCTCTGAAATATAGACACTTTATGGCAAGTGTTGAAACAGGCTCATCAGCCAAAGGAAATAAGAATTTTAAAAAGCCCTCTGAACAGTTTGGTTCAGGCCTGCATGGGGAGGAGAGAGGCATGGCACTGGCTTTCACTTTGCCTATGGTTAAATGGCAAATACTGATGCTTCTGAAAACACAGCTCGTTGCTTCTGGTTGAGGTGACCTTTTCGCAGCCGCTGACAAATCCACTGGAACTGACTGTGCCCTTGTCCTGCCACATCTATCTCATTCCACCAACCAGTCTGAATGATCTGTCCTTGTTTTCACGTTTCATTTCTGCTCAAAGCGGTGTTGTCTGCGGGTTTGATATACAGCAAAAACCTCCCAAGCCTTGTGTGCGAGTTTCTAGTAAATATGGCTGTGACTTAAAGCTGAGATACAATAGTTTGGCTGGTCTCATACTCCCTGCATGTAATGGGTTGATCACATACTTTTCTGCTGTAAGACCCAAAAGCCAGGGCGCTAGATAAGCAACACTCATTTCAGGGCTAAAGCAGAATGATCTCTAGTGTCTGCCTTAGCCTCGGTAAGCAACTAACCTTTTTTTTATTCAAAGTGAATGTAGTGCTAAATAAATTTTCCCTTCAAAGCGTGACATTTTTTGCAGCTGAGTTCTCCTTACACTTTAAAAAAACCTCTGATTGCCTTAAGCAGTAATCATGTTTGGTGTGTAGCTCTCAGTATCTCATAAGGCTTGAGGTGAGAGACTTAAGATAAGTAGTTGAGTGGAAAACATCCATTCAATTAATATTTTGCCTGTCTTTTTTTTGGCAACATAGTCCTAGAAGTAGCTTTATGCTGTACTGTGGAAAATGTAGATTACTGATCTAACAAGTCGTAACCTCATGCTTTTTCAAGGTAAATTGTTTTTCTCGCTTATATATCTTACACTTAAGAATGAATCAGCCCGTTAAGGTCAGTATAGCTTCAAATATGACGCAATGGCTGGAGAAATGAACATCTAGTAAAATGCAGTGACATGCAAATAGTTAATTTTCCATATATTTATATACTCTATATCTATTGAAGGAAATGCAGAATATATAACAAATTAGTTGAAAAACCTGAAAACATTGCTGTAACCGACTAAGAAAAGACTGTGGCTGACTTGTTTTACTTTTCTTTTGGAGTTACTTTGAGACCCTCTAGTTCAATGAGTTGTCTGTATAGCAAAAACCAGCAAGCAATCACTTACACGATCTCTTAATTGGATGCTCTGACAGCAACTGTCTGTATCCAAACAGCCTTGGGTAGGATCAGCACGCTGGGGTTCTTCAGCCCTTCAGCTGCACTCAATTTCCATATACGAGATTTGCCCATGCAAGAACCCTGGCATTTCAGGCCCTTCCTTTCAGCTGACTTTACAGTCTAGCTCTTACCAGAAATAGTCACATATAATCTCCTGGGACACAAAAGCCCGGGTACAACAGAACAGGAATGAGCTCTTTACTTTTCCCTAGAGGTGGCATTTCAAATAAATAAAAAGACTGCTTAATCTCACAAAAAAAAATGAAGCTTATTTCAAAATTGCATTATGAATTATTCTTATTTTTCTCTTCAAAGCACCTGTTTTGCCTGCTTTCAAAACAATTATTTACACTTCAAAACCCTCCATACAATAAATTCAGCATACCTTTATCTAGTAAAACCAGGATGTACACTCTTGCAGTGAAATAAGGAAATCCAAAAGCTTTTATTATGCCTTTTTAAGCAAATGTACATATTGTGTGAAGTTACTGAGTTAACGCATGATGCTGCATCTCCAGAGGCATGAAATATTGGCAGGTATCGCTAAGAAAATTAAATTTTCTATTTCCCAACTGATTCAATGTCAACTGCTGGGGGGGCAAAATGCCAAATGTTGGCATCTTCTGAGTAAAGAAGCTGTTCTGTTCCCTCCTTGGTTGGTACATACGTTGTCACCCATTTGTAATCTCCATCGGGATTTCTATATTTCATGTGCGCCTGTTGCATCTGAAGGCACCAACCCAGTATAAGGATTTGTCACCTACGTAGTTATCCCCCAGCAACTTTTCTTCATTAACACCAGGGGTGAACCCACATATTCTGGAACAACTATTTCACACGTGGTATTAATTGAAAGTTAATGGAGGATAACTGCTTGTGTAAACATGCCACTAAAAATGCGATTCAGATGTTGGGTCTCCTCCATTTGTAACAGCCTGGTCAGTTATTTCGTCCTGTGGTGCTGGTAGTGCGGTCTTTGTTAGAGGTGTCTCAGTCTTGAAAAAAGAATCCATTTTTATCTGGGGTTTTATGTTGAAAGACTTCTGGAAGGATTCTGATGTAAAGTAATAGATGAATGGGTCAAAGCAGCAGTTCATCGTTGCGATGCACAATGTGATTGGGTACATTGTCCTCGCAAACCTCTCCAAGGAGCAATTTGCTATCGCTTGGGACCGCACAAGCGCGTACAAGAAGAGTATGGAATTGTAAGGCACAAAGCACACGACAAAAATGGCCACGTGCACAATGATCATTTTCAACACTTTCTCTTTGTTTGTCCCGATCTGAGACAAGGTGGCAGGTTTCCGGAGAGTCCTGAGAACTAAAGAGGAGCATGTAAGGTTGAGTAGCAAAGGAATTATGAATCCTACCACTTCAATAAATATAGTGATCTTGGACAGATAGGTTTTCCAGATACGTTTGGAAAAACCTTCGAAACAGGTTGTGCTGGTGTTGGAAACGTTGGTTGTGGAGAACAATGACGCTGAAATTCCACCGCTGAGGACCAGTATCCAAACACCAGCGCAGACTATGGCAGAATTTCTCCTGGTCCTAATGGTGCGAGATCGGAAGGGATAGACGATAGCCAGGAAACGGTCGACGCTAATGCAGGTGAGGAACAGCATGCTCCCGTAGATGTTAGTGAGAAATGCTGTACCAGAAATCTTGCACAGGCTATCTCCGAAAGGCCAATGCCTGTTGAAATTATAAAAAATTTTAAATGGCAAAGTGAACACAAAAAGCAAATCTGAAACGGCCAGGTTTGTCATGAAAATGGCTGTTTCGCTTCGCATTTTCATCCGAAAGCAGAAAACAAAGAGGGAGGCGCAGTTAGTAATCAAACCAAGGATGAAGACCACGCTGTACACGGCTCCATACAAGTTGTACTTAAAGGAATCATCTGTCAAACAGGTATGATTGTTGCTGTGGTTTCCCATGCCAAGTTTGTGACGAGCTTCCAAAGAACCTCAAAGTCTACTTCAGTGACATCCATAAAATAAGGCAGCGATCTCTTTTCTTCCTGAAGAAACACATTCCAGGAAGGTTGCTTGACGCCTTGCTACCACATCTCCATCTTGAATCCTTTCATCCTAGAGGAGAGAGAAAGAGAGGCCATCAGTCTTGCTGGCACCTAAAGCGGCTGTGCAAGAGAACACGTACTCTTTCCTTTCCAAATGAATGGATGGGCAAACAAGACCAGTGATTAGCTTGCAAGGTAGTCTTTATAAATTCCACTATTATTGGGATTTTTCAAAGCCAAACACAGCAGTTACTGTACTCGGCCTTGCCTTTCCTTCCCGCATCACTCCCTCATCCTCCTGGTGGCAGGTGGTCGCTAATTCCAACTTTCCATTTGGAAAGGATTAATATTTTTTTTTAAAATTTGAGATGGAATTGGCCCGGTGTGTTTGGAAAGAAATCATGGGCCCGCGATATTGCCCAGGTATGCAATCAGGCGGGCTGCAATATTCACCTAAACTTGTAACAAGACGAGAAGGAAGTTGAAAGTTTTAGTGTTTGCTTTTAACTGTGCAGAAATGGAAGTTCTATGGTTTTTTCTACCTTTCTTGATGCAAAAGTATTTAGAAACCCCAAACCTTGTATTGGCAAAGTACCGCTTTGCTTTTTTTCTACTAGAAAATAGGAGCATCCTTACACATGTTTTTCAAAAGGGAAAACATGTTATATTTCAGAAATGTTTTTCAAAACTACTTTCCAAAGTTATGCTTGCCCCTTTTGGAATATGTTGCGCTTTTTTTTCCCCTGAAAAATTTCTGCAAAAATGGTACGACTTTGAAAAGGATTTTAATTTTTATTTGCAAATGTAAAATGTTCTGCCAAAAGGACTCCTCTAAGTTGTTCTTACAGCTTCATTTCACGTCTACTGTTTGTCAAGGTTCAGAACACAGAATCTGGGAAATCTTACACTTTCATAAGACACTGTCCCAATTCAGCAAGCTTTAGAGAAACGTGGAGTTGTAAGGGAGCATGCTGTTTGTTGGAAATCAGTGCTTTCCGAATTGTCTCGGTGTGTTCTCGTTGCTATCCTAAGTACCGTTTTTAAGGCCTGTGAGGATAAGCAGTTGGCAAGTCTCCCTCGTTGGAGTGAGAAGGGTTCACGCATTGGAACGTGGGCAGGGCAGTCGGAACATCTTGGAAATGTGGAGCAAAGTTGGATAACTAAGGGAAAGACCTTTGCCTTGTAAAATACAGCAAACCAATTACAAAGTGAAGCTTGTAATCTAAGAAATATCTTAGTAGCTACAACTATGGAGCAATTTAGAGAGATGAAACCCTTGTGAAGAGTAGGATCCTTTCCAGAAAGTGATCCTCTGACAACACAGCTCCAACACCAAATATGTAACTGAGCGAGCGCGTGTTAAAGGTTGAAATGGCAACATATAAACAAACAAACTGGGCAATAAAGCATGGAATCAAGATAATTTGGGATGCAAATGGATCAAAATCAAATGCTTTCCGTACGTTTTCCTACTGGAAAAGCGCGTGCTGACAATTGTTCTTACACGGAGGCTGTCAGTGAGTCAGCCGGTAAAAGGTCAAGTGTTGAGAAAGGTGTAATAGACCGTAATCCAAATTATATCCAAATACTTGGTCAAGTAAAAGCCAATTTCAAGGCTTTGCCAGATGGAAGGAGCAAGCTCTGCCCTCACCTGGGAGCGCCTGGACAGCTGCAGGCTTTACAAAAACCAGCACTTTGACCCAGAGAGCAGGCAGCACCTCGCCTTTGCACCTTAGAGATTGGTTGGATGTAAAGCAAAATAGCAGGAAGGGAGGATCCCCAGACCTCGTTTCTCAGAAGGATGACTTTCAAATTACCTGAACCTTTTGACATTCAAAGAGGTGACTTGGACCTATTAGGTGTCTCCTGTTGGGGAGGGTTCGTGCTCTCTGCTGGCCGGGGCAGTGTCAGGACTGGGGCAGTGAAGGGGTGCTTTGTGCTGGTTTGCTGTTCTGGCTGAGTTTGCTGTGCATACCTTGAACTACCAGAATTGCCTGTGCTTTCCGTAGGTGGCTTTGGTACCCGCTTTTCACCCAATTTAGTAAATTCTTCCTTCATCTTAGTTGCATTTTGAGTTACACGTTTGCGATGACATCCTGTATTAGCAAATGTTCAGACCAGACGCAGATATGCCCTCATCTGCTGGCTCTTGTTTGTGTGGCAACGGCAGAGGAGACTAAGCCCAAGTTGGGGCTTTCTCTATAGCATGTGTAAGCAGACGCTTCGTAATGCAAACTGTACGGGGCTTTGGGGACAGACAGACGGGGCAGGGAATGGGCTGTGTAGGGAAGCAAATGTTCCTTGTGCCCTTTGTGCTTTTGCACTCATCTTGGTGTTTTTTCTACTAAATTCGTGGCTAAATGAGTTTTATTGTGAAATGACCTAAAGAAGATACTGAGCATTTAAACTTATGAAAAGGATAGTAGTAAAATCTCAAAGGTGTGCTTTCTCTGAATACATAGTAATCCAAATAAGCAGCGTCTCACCTACAAGTTGAGATGCCTTTAAGCGAGAACTTAGCTGGATTCAAAAGTGCACATGAGCTCCAACAGGAATAGCTGTGCCTCTTTGCTTAAACCTCAGCCTAATGCATTGAATTCTTGGCTTGTAGCTCCCTTTCAGTAAAGAAAGAGACTGCATGTTATCTCCATCAGGAGCAATTTTTGTTTATACTGAAACGTAACCTCCATAAGCAGACCTTTTCCTTCTGCTGTGTGTAAAAGCCAGACTCTCCTGGTCCAGGTTTCGTGTCTGGGTCCTAACTGGGGAGGTCTGAGAGGGATTGGGTGTCCTTTGAAACCTTCCACAGCCATGTGCCTGGGAGGTCGATGGAAACCCCGCTTTCCAATCTGTGCACACAGTCCAGGATTTTGGCTGCTCCTCAAAACACAGCCTGACGCAGCAGGTTTGAAAGGTGGCTTTGAAACGCTTACCTTTACTACAGACACGCATGGCCGTTGCCAGCAGCCTGACCCAGATACTCGTTACACGGGAGAAAAGATGCTCGATCGCTTGGTTCTTTGTCTTCCCTGCTCTGCATCAGACAGCCATAAGGTCAAATACCAGTTTTTCTGGTGTATAAGTCTATGGGAATTGCCTGCCAGCAGTTGTCTAGCTAAGTTATGGTCTTTAAAATATAGGCCTGTGTTGTTTACCTGTCTAACAGTGAGGTGTTTAAACAAGCTGACAGGTTGCTTTGAAACTCAGCCACGAGCTTTAAGTTCTGCAGTGTGAGTCTACAGGTTTAGTTCTCTGAATGTAAAATTCACTTTCCTTCCTTTCTACTAAGGATTAAAGCAGTAGGATGCCCTTCAGGCACACCACGTTCACCACTGCTAGGCCTTCGCTGGGGGAAAAAATCCTGGCAATACACTTTAAAATGCTGAGTTAAGTGAATATAAAGAAAAGCACGTTACCGTTCCGTATTTCAGGCATGCCAAAACTTTAAATCCTCCATCTAAACCGGGGGGCAGTACACGAGGGGAGGAGTGTATCTGGCTGTTGTCGGAAGCGGTACCGTAACAATATACAGCCTGTTTCATGGGGTACTATCGAGAATATTCTCTCTCGTAGCGGGGATGGAACCTGCAGCAGCTGTCGCTCACTCACATAACCCTGTTATTCTCAGAGTTATGAAGCGTGGGGTTCAGCAGAGCAGCTGACAGGGTTTGCTCCCCTTTGCCTTTTATTGTAGAGATATCCTCCGTCTTCCATGTACTGAAAAGAAAGGAAAACCTCTACATATTACTTCCTACAGTGCACGAGTATCCTGTTTACAATTCTTTTATTTCCTCCTCCTGGCACCCCAAGAAATCTTCAAAAGAGACGGCTTGCAGCTTAATTCAGATCAACCATTTCTTAGTACAGAAAATTGCTGCAGGTAAAAAGCACGCTTTAAAATCAGAATCTGTAAATCCATTTAGCCCATTCTTTCCGCTTCATATCCATCCCATTCTCCACAAGGCCATCAAATTGAGGTCACAAAAACCAGTGTGAAGTTTGGGACTGACATTTTTGCATCTTCACATTTTCTTTTTCTCATACGGGATGTAAGACGAATGTAACTATCAGCCTGAATATGTAGGACGTCCTGTGTGCATTCATTTAAGTAACTAAACACCGTAAAGCCTTTTCTTGTGAGGTCTGATACAGACCGAATGTGAAAACCTTTCAAATCTCAAGGATCTCTTTCTAGGTTATCACTGTATGTGCTCAGGTTAACTCTAAATCTTGTGAGACAAAGGTTTTATAGGTACAGAAGCCAAAAACTGATGGATCAAAAGGTGGAGATCCTGGGTTTGTCTGGGCTCTGTGCAGAAATGTCTCTAGGTTATGGCAGCACTTGTTGTGTTTTGGTACGGTCTCAGACCCTGACCTTGGAAATAAATAAGTATTTTCCTTGGGCACAGCATGCGCTTTATGCCTTCTCTGACAAGAACTACATTCATTAGAGGGTTTTCACTTCCCTCTTACTTACGCAGTTGGTACGATGGTCGTGTGATGTGTAACTCACTCCCACCACCGAGCCTGGGGTTACGGCTTTACAACTACAAACTCTCTCATTTCTTCAACATCTTGGTTTTTATTTCCCGCCTTCATTTCACTTTAAGTATGCAGAAGGCTCAATAAAAGGTTGGGGGGGGGGAGTTGTTTGTTGGGGTTTTTTTAAGAATTTTGCATAGATGATAATTCTGCATAAGGCTATAGGATTCTTCCAGACTAAATACTGCAGGTAAGGTGAGATACACTACAACTGTTTGAATACGAAATTAATAGATAAACAAGAAACTTTTTCCACCTGAAAAGATTTCTGACGTTTCTATGGCAGTGCTAGTGAGGAATTGTAACACCACCAAACTATCATTTCTAAAGGCTTACACACGTTCACTTGAAAACCACAAAATGTGAATTCAAAGAAAGCGAAGCAGCAATGGAAAATGCAACAAAAACCGTCTCACCACCAAGTTCTCTACTGCCTTGCCGCTCTTGCAGTGCCCTGCAACGGGATCTCCGCTTACTTTCCCTTTTCAGTAGAAGTTCTTTTTGGTTGCCAAGGACTTTGAGAGCATTAACTGAAAGCAGTTATGAGAACAAACCTCTGGTTTGGGGGGAATCTGGTAGCTGGCTTTTCCCTTTTTGAGGATGATGGGGCAGTAACGGGGTTGCACGGCGATGCTGGCTCCATTTTCCCAGGGCCAGCAGCGAGGGCTTACAGAAAGCTGTATCTGCGACAGCAGGTGGCTGCTGGGCCCAGCTGCTGCTGCTGGGAAACGGCTGGGGGTGGGAGATGGTGGGATACCAAGTTTGGGCTTGGCTTTTAAACCGACCAGCTTGCTGAGTTGCTGTGAGTTCTCCATCCTCCCCAGAGCTTTTTGCAGTTTCAGAGTCTCCTTCGCCTATGTTTCTTCCCTGGTGTGGTAGGAGCAGGAGAAAGGGTGAGATTAGACAGTGGGAAACAAAGCAGCTGCCTATAAACAAAGCACTATTGACTATATGAAGCAATGGAAAGTAGAAATGCTTTAATCTCTTTCATTTACTAATCCTAAGTGATGTATTTGAGAACAGTAGGAAAGAAGTAGACAGAAGTGTGACTTTGAAGTCTAGCAAAGGTTTCTGTAGCTTCAAAGAGCCATTCTTCCCTGTGTTTTATCAGAGTGAATGCCTAGCTGGTGTGCTGGGCAAAAGGGGGAAATTTTCTGACGATTAGCATAAAAGACAGGCAGGAAGGCTCTTATTCATGGCTTTGACACTTATTGTGGAAGGATCTTCAATGCCATCAGTACCTTCATTCCCCAGCATTTGCCCTGGCCCTCACCTGCGGGAAGGTGAAATCGTGAGTTACTTCGTGATGGTTTCAGTGAATTGGGTTTCACTGTCTGCTTTACAAATCTTCTTGGATAGAAGAAAAACAAATGCAGGAGCCTGTGGGGTTTTTCCCTTTGCTCAGCCACCATGAGCGGTCCCTGGGACCTGCTGGGATTAGGTGGGAGCGTGCTGGTCACTCCTTCCCTCCCTGCCTGGGATGGCTTTGGCTCTCCAGGAACCTCACAGAGCCTCCAAGTTCAACAGCTACTTTCTGTTCCCTGGAAGTCAGCGAACGAATTGCAGCAGGACCCCAATGTAATTCTTCTCCAAGACGGAGTGGGGAAGTGGAAACCTGAGCCTATCGGACCTAACTCTAAACGCACTCTCCTTTTTTTTTCTTTCCTTTTTTTTTTTTAATTGGTCAGCCCTGCCGTTGTCTCCTAACTGTCCTTTGAGACTTACAAAGCATTTCCTGCTCATGGTGACTTCTCTGTGCTGTATCTGTTTTGTATTGAGCTAATTAAAATGTTTCCTTCTGAAGAGAATGGTGGACTGACTTACCCCATATTCAGACACTGATCCTCAGGGCATGACTCTCTTTTTGTTTTCACTGAGAATGTCTCTCTCCATTTACATCACCCCTTTAACCCTTGATGCGCTTCGGCCTTCCCCACCCACTACTGCCTTCAGAGGGTCTGGCCCACGGCCCAGAAATGACGGAATTTACCCCAAACTTCCCGGCAAAGTTTGTATTCTTTTACTCTTGTAAAAGGGACTTTTTTGCTTGCAAAGGAACCTCCATCTGATGATGGAGGACTGTAGGAATGCTTAGTCTCTCACTAAGGGGAGATTGCTTTATAGTAGCATTGCTAGATTCAGTAGAGATCCCGATAAGAGAAGATTCAGATGCAAAGAAAAAACCTGATGAACTGATGAAAAGCAGAGTTACTCTGACCCAACACTTGAAGATCTACAGGTTGTTTTCTCTCAGGAGTAGAAGTTGGTGATGGAGGTAGCTGTGTCTTTGATGTAGCCCTGTTTATTTACAAAGTGTGGTTAAGAAAAAAAAAAAAAATCTAAAAAATAAGAGTCCTGTTTCCTTGAACCACTGGGGAATCCAACAACAGGACTCGGTTTATTTGCTTACGGTTCCAGAATGCTTTCCAGTCAGCGTCCTGCCCAAAAGGTTCCCTTCTTTGCTTTCTCTGATGCAATTTCCAGTGGTTCCTTGGTGATTGCTTGACTTTTTGGCTCCTTGTTGCCTTTACTCGGCTCCTCGTGAGGTGCCTGCAGCCACGTGAAGCCCTCCTTTCACCCGAGCCTCATCTGACCGCTCTCACCCAGGGCTGTGGCTCTGGGCTGGCTCCTCTGCAGTCCCTTTGCTGAAGCAGGAGAGCTGAACTTTCACCTCTGTTTACCCCAAAATTATAGGCTATTTTTTTCCCCTTGCCTACATTAACATCAACAAGCTTCCATCCGGCCACCAGCATCACAGCACAAACGCCTATTTCAGCTCTTGCAAGCTAAACTGGGTGCAAGGAGGCACGGCTGGTTTCTTTGCGGGTGCTGAGCGCAGACCTCCAGCAGCATGGAAGGCAATCCGTGCTCTGCTCTGGTGCTCAGCACCTTGAAGGATCTGTACCCTGCATTTATTTACTGGAAGGATTTGGTAAATAAGGGCTTTGTTCTCTCAAATTGCTTTATTCTGGGGGAAAAGGGGAAGGTTTGAGAACTCTCTTCTGACAGCAGTGTGGACTGGGTGGGTGTCGTCAGCCTTAGTTTCGTTTGCTCCAGCGGTCTGGCCTCTGAGCTCTGGAGATCCGTGGTCCCCTCCCAGAGCTGCTGGCCTTCAGTGGGATGGAGCCTCCAACCCCCCGATCTCCTTGGTGCACCTTTCTCAGCAAGAAATGTTTGCTGATTTGGAGGCATGACTGGGGTTTTCACGTCATCTCCCTCGCGGGAAAAACATTAAGGTCTTGAGAAGTATTCAGCGGTGTATAATTAAAGGATGTGTGAGGAAGCACAGCACATAGCTACTCTATTTTTCAGTAAGAAATACAGAGGGCAAATTTGCACTAATGATTACTTTGCCTTGCAAAAATATCAAATCTCAGCCACCCAGTGATGTTTCTGTAGTGAAGTTGCTTTGAAATCAGATTTCTAATAATGAGATGAGAGAAAGGAAACGACATGTTGGCATTGTATGAGGGATGCTGCTTTTACTGCTAAATGGGGTCGTTTCCATTTGTCATGTCAAAGCAAATGCATGCTGGGGCACAAGACGGTGCGTTATCTGCAGGTTCAAGAAATTATAATGGGAATATTGCTAGATGAAAATAAGAGCTTCTGTTGGGGCTGTCTATTTACAGGCATAATAAAGACTCGAAATATTATGAGATCATGTTATGTACAGAGAAAGCAATCACTCTCTTGCTAGCATGCACCTTTGTCTTGGTGCCTAGGGACTGATGAATCGCCCTCAATTTCACTTGCCAAGATAAAGAGACTTTCCTTTTTCTACAAAACCAAACTAAACCGTTACAAATAATACAGAAAACTTCCCTCCGCTGGGGTCAGCTAAGGCTAGTTTGGCTCCAAAGCAGTGCAAGACTTAAAGTGTGACTTTCCCCCCTTTAATGGGACTGGACTGAGAAGATGGTGCATTGGAAGAAGTCTTGCAGAGCCACTGTCTGTTCTCAATAAAGAGCTCCTCTTTTCAAGGAGAGAATTTGCCTTTTGTGAAAGGTGGTGGATCCCTTCCCTGAGACTAAATTGGATCCTTATTTACGGAGGAGGAGCAATGTGTGAAGGAGCAGAGTGAGTCTCTGCACGCACGCTTGACCTGGAAAGACCTACTGAGGCGGGATGTGTGCTCCAGGAGCCATCCTCACTCCCTCCAGCCTGCGGACAGGACGGCTCACCAGCATCTCATTTGTGATCCTGGAGCACTGCAAGAGCCCTCAGGCTGGGACCACCCTGTCATCTGTGTATGCCTGGCCAGCAAGACTCAGCCATCGGTAAACACAGCCCCAACACTCAAGTATGCTTCAGCCAGAGTTAGCTGCAGCCTGCACAGATGCGTCACAAACACTGGCATAAATACGGATGGCTGCGAGCAGCCCCGCTGTAAGCGCCAAGGCAGTGCCACGGCAACCGAGTCCCAAATCATTTTGCCATGTACTGCTCTCCCCAGGGAGCATCTTCTCTCACCCTCTGCTCCAGCGGTAACGTACCCTCCTACAGTGCACCCTTTCCCCAGGATCTGGCTCAAGGTTTGGGCAAAATTGCCTTAATTCCTGCTTTTGTGCTCCAGCCATGAGGTCACAGGCTGGAGAAGGGCAACCATCTTACAGCTGGGAGGGCATCCTCTCTCTGGCACAGCGAACATTTCAATTGCTGCTTCTCAGAAAAGTGGGAGGCGCAGGTTTTCAGGTTTTTTGTCTCATTACAGTACTCTGAATGGAAGTGAACGGGTGGTTGTGTTCAGGCACTAGTTCTGTTTGTCTGTCTGTGTACGAGCTGAGCCCCAAACTCCAGAGTTTGAAAGACACTGAATTTTATTAATTGACCTAACCCCAGCTAAGGAGGAGTCTCATTTTTAGTCTCAAAGGATTAGAGTGAAATGTACACTCAGCCTCCCCCTCCCTTCCTCCCTCCCATGTTTTTCAGGACTTTCTTTTAAAATTCAGAGGCTTTGAACCCCCTGAAGTAGCAAGTTTAGTTTCCTGCCTGTTTTATTTTGGCTTCCAGAATGCTAGTAAGGGAAAGAAGAAGGAAAAGTGCTACAAGGGGGGGAACATCCTTATCACAGACCTGTGAACTTTGCACTTCCCATCCTCTGGGATTTACTGTTCTGTGCATGTAGGGGAGCAATACAAAGACAGACAATTGTCTCCTCTCAAACAAAGATTAAGGAGTATCAGTAAAAAACCTCAAACTTTTCTTGCAAATTCTTCTGCAGTGGGCTAATATTGCATTACGTCCTATTTCCTCCAAACCGCTGCATCTTTAGATTAAGTATGTTGTTCATCATTCGTTTTACTTCTGACACCAGTTTTTCTATCTGCTTAAAGCTGTATCTGAATTTCCTCATGGAATTTTGCCACTGAGCTTAAAAGGACTAGATTTTAGCCATAAATGAAAGCCAAAGTGATAAATAAAAATCTGAAGTTTTACAGTACAAAATATATAACTCATTTCCTAATTTTTAATATCGTTTGTAGGAACTAGATCTCGCATTACATGAAGCTGAAAGCATGCCTCACTGTAAGCTGGAAGTCTACGTTTATGCCACGTTTATATACAACCCTTCCTTAAGCTTATATTAAAGTGCCTTTATGGTACTGACTTTAAGTACAAAAACAGAAGCCCTAAGTGAGGGATATTTTTCACAAATCTGAAACAAACAACAGCGATAGAAAAGTCCTTAACACGTCATCCGCAGTGACACAGTGAGAATTACGATGTGAGTTATAACGATGTCCACTGCAACAGTTTGGAGGAGTAGCTCACATAGCAATTACTCTCCGAAACCTCGGAGATCATCTCTCTCACTTTAAACAGAAACATTTGCCTCTCCCATCCCAACCATAGCATAGCTCAAGTAAGAGGAATGAGATCTGCCTGTATAGAAAAAACATTGTTAATCTCCATTGAAACGTACAGCTCCAGCCCGTCCCCGGCTGGTTTTATCCCATCGATTTGTCTGAGCCGTCAGATTTCAGAAAACACTAAGATCCTTTTATTCTTTTCAGAGCTGACATTAAACCTGGATGCTTTTCTGCAGAGTTAGAAAGTAAGGAAATAGAAACTTACCGCGGCAGAGCAGCCGGGGCTGAGATCATGCCCACGGCTCAGCAGATTTTAGCCCGCTTTCTCCCTGACAGCCCACATCTACCCTCCTTGGGTGCGTGCAACGCGAGCCGAGTTAGTCCCACGCGGAAGATCTGCGCGCTCGACTTTCTAGAAGTTTACCCGTTCATCTTTAAAACCTAAAGCGACGGGCAGTTGCCTGCCTCCCTTTGTTCGGCGAGGAAACCAAACCGCTGAACGCTGCAGCCATCACGTCTTGGGAAACGGGACACAAGAATGGGCCCAATGTCTGGGCAGGGGGAACCCTTGGGGGTCTCGGTAGGAAACGCTTCCCATTGGGCAGGGGTGTAGTATTAGAGCAGAGCCCGCCCCGCGCCCGGGTCTCCGCTGGGTCCCTCTCGCGGGGCTGTGTTCCCTGCCAGCGCGTCGCCCAGCGCACAAGCGGCAGCCGAAGGACGGTCCTCCAACGGGCAGCGCGGATTTCCTGCGCCGGCGGACACAGCCCGCGGGAGCGTGCCCGCGCCTCCGCGCCGGGGCTGGTGATGAGCCGGGGGCAGAAAGCTGTTTAAATCTCGGACTTTCCTTTGCCCGGCTGTAATTGTTTTTCCTTCCAATTAAAAAATGCGAGAGGGGGGAGCCGGCAATCGGGAGAGCACTGGGTAAGTCTAGGAAAGCTGCAAAGCAAAGCTGGCCATAAAAATAAAATATCTTTCTAAACAGATTTACAAAGGGGTTGTTTTTTTAGCTCGGGGTTTGGTTTGTTTTGTTTTAAATCTTCTCAAAGGAGCTGACTGGAACGGTCTGGACCCTTGTCCCAGCAGCTTGCTCTGAAAGCCTTTCAGCAGTTCCTGCTGGAAAACCTGTAGGCTTTCAAATGTTATGGGAGGTAATTAAAAATACTCCAGGGAGGCGCGGCTGCTTTTGCCTGTGTAGCTCACCCTGCTGCTGCTGCTGCCTTTCAGTGAATCTGCCTTCCAGCAGAGCCACTAGCTAAAAGCTTTTTATTTTTATCTCTTACCTTTAATATCAGCCCTTCAGCTAGGGAAGAGGATCTTCTGGCAGCAGGAGTAATGCAGCAGACGACTTACTTGCCTCAGCCTGTTTATGCCGTGGGAGCAGCCGGTGCCCTTTTATTTCTTTTTCAGCCCTCTCCAGTTCCATAGGCTTGAAATCCTGAGCCTGCTTTTAAAGCCCAGCCTCCCGCCTAACGTGTCTCGCTCGCATTGTGTTTGTCTCTCCTTTTCCTCTGCTCTTCTTGGCCGTTCCCACAGGCAGCCAAGGCCAGTAAACAACTCATTGTGAAGCTGGAACTAATGTTATTCCTTGGGCTGGTGGCTGATGCAGTGGTCTCTGACTCGCTTCTGCAGCACGCCCAGCTGCCACAGGCTTTTATCCAGTCGATGCAAATAACTTCCTGAATATCTCATGTAACAGCCTAACTCCAGTCTGCAAAGCCTCATCCTCTGAGGGCTCACGGTTTAATAAAACATACACAAACCCGAGCGTGGATTGGGACTGAAAATGGTGAAGGTGCAGATGTTTCCTGCTCCTGGCGGTCAAAGGTCCATTTTCCCTTTTTTAGTGGGTAAAGGTGACAGACAGTCTAGGTAAGTTGCGAAGGGGTGGCCAAAGACATCGGCCATCGCCGTCACTCGGGTACGAACGTGGGGTTGAGAATGGGGGTTGGCAGAAGGCGCAAGATGCAAAACCCACCAGGATCGCCAGTAAACTCGCACACAGAAACCAGCTTTGCCCCTCCGTGGCTTGTGGGCATTTTCAGGCAGGCTGCATGGAAATCCTGACCGCTGGGTATAATGCAACTGCTTTTCACACCCCTCGGGCCCATTCTTATGCGAGTGCTCTCAGCGGGGACCCATTAAACAACACGTCTGCATTTGAAATCGCCTTTTTTAGGGAAAGAAGTGTGGTTTGGATGGTTTGAAGCTGGATGCACTGATACAGATTAGAACCAGCACGCTGAAACCCTTTGCAGATTAACATTTTGTGTCGCAGCCTTCAAAACTACCAGGCGCTGGGCAAGCCCGTTAGAAAGGAGACTTATTGCTCCTTGAAGATTAAATACAGCATAAACCTTAAAAGAAAACAAAATGTCTGTACTTCCTACAGTGTTTAGCCAGAACGTGGCAATTGTGCCAGCTTTGGTGCTGTTGGAGTTTAAGCAGGCAGCTGTACCTATCTGGGATGTTTGCTTTCTCTCCAGAGTTATTGCTTTAATTAAATACTCCTAACAAAAGTCTTCAGCTGTTGTGAACTCCGAGGGCTCTCAGGAACTCCTTATAATGTTACCTCTAACCTAACAGGAGACTGGGGATGGTATTTTTGCCTTTTATGGAGTCCATCCTTCCAAACCGTCGTAGTGGGTCCAACTTCATCTCCATCCATGGTTGCCGCTGAATTCAAAAGCATCTCTAGTGAGCAGGTTAGTCAGTCACCTGTTACTTTGGGGCTTTTTCTTTAAAAAGGAGCATCTTTTTCTGCTGGCTGTAGCCAAAACTAGAAGCTGGAGAAGTAGAACCTCTATTGTGATCCATGATGCTACTCTCCAGCCTCTAGAGAACATTAAAAAAGAATCCCAAAATTTTCCCTTATGAAACACAGAAAGGTTTTGGTATTAACAAGAGAGAAAATGTCCCCGGAACAATATATTCCTGCTCCCCTCCAAGACACATCTCACAAAGCATTACGTATATGCCTTTACCTTCTCCACACCAGTCTAAATAGGCCAAATGCTGTGCTATCAATGTACTCTATAATTTTTTAAATAAATAAAGTACAAACATTTCCAACAAAGTGCCCTTAACAGAGGTTTATTTGCCAAACATGAAAAGGGGAGGTGGCTGCCTCTCTTCTTGGTTACAGTTACAGGCAAGTGTTTTCTTTAAAATGGAAAAACAATGAATAGACTCCTCAGCTCTTCATCTCTCCTCTCGGCACAACTCGTTTGCTGTCCCCACCCTGATCCCATGGTGTTCATCTTAGGCTTGGAACAGGGTGGGATTTAGTGAGCTCTCCTTCTTAAAACATTGGCAGTACATCAATAATCTCTAGTTATTTTGGAAAACAAGGGAAACCGGGCTGTTATCTTATTGGAAACCATGGCTGCTGAGAAGGCACAGCATGGTTAAGCAGAAGTTTTACCCCCTGTTTGCAGTACTCAGATTTTCTGCTTGTGCATAGAAACCCTACTGATATGATACTTCTCTTATGGTTTTGGTCGTCTGCGGTGTCAGTGGTCTCGTGGCTCTTAGACCGGCATATGAAATTTCCCCTGATTTCAATCAGGCAGCAATAGCTGAATTTAAGAAAAAATTTTACCCAGAAGACTAGCACATTGCATTTCCGGATGATTAACGCTTAATTCTTCTGCTGTCAAACACACTGACTATTTTCAGTCAATCGATGCTTCATTGTGCCAAGGTTCCTACTTCAGGGCACTTAGGAGCACTCAAAAGGAGGCAAAGAGCAGAAACCAAATCAAAATTGTGCTTTAAAGGCCACTAGAATATATATGACAGAGGCATTAGCTTTTCCCTTTCCCCCGTCTATTCATTGGCAAGGCTCGTTTCCTTCCTTTGCTTTCCTGCAACAGCAGCCTTAATTTGTCATTTGGTGGCAAAACATTGCACGGCTTTAGTTCGCCCTGGTGCGGCAGCGCGTATGGGATGCTCTGAGGCCCCGTGGAGCCCTCCCTCCATAGGGGAGAGCCTGTGAACAAGCTGCTGAGAAGCTGCAGTGGCCAACCAGGACCATCCAGGAGTGGCGTCACGGCACCAGAGCCGTTTAGGGACCCTGCCTGGGGAAGTGGGTAACCCATGTTGCCAAAACACCTCCTCTTTGAGCTTACAAACTGGGTTGTGTTTAGGCACTTTGGCTGCCTGCAATGCGTCCGTATGATGTCCTGCATGATTCGCCCATGCCGTGGGGTGCACAGCTTCCTAAGGCCTCTCGCTTTTAAGGCGCCGGCTTTAGGACTAGAGCTCCCACGTTAACAGCAGCTCCGGTGGAGGGTTAATGTTGGGGCGACCTCAAAGAAAACATTTGGAGGATTAAGCCAACAGGTTCAATTCTGTTACAATGGGATATTCCGTTTAGATGTTCCCAGGAAAGCTGAAGGAAAATTTAGTAATACTGGTATTTTCCTGGGAAGAAAGAAAAAAAAAAAGTGTGACTTTACAAAAACCACAGTCTCTGCTGGAAAAGATTTTGAGGGAAAATTCCTGAGCAGATGTAGCAGAACCCATCAGGAGCTCGCTAATGCTGCAGTGTTTACTAATGCTTAATGGTTTGTCAGTGCTTCCATTTGAAATTCTTTTTGAAGGGTTTTATAACAAAGCCATAAAAAAATCACTTTGGAATCAAATGGAAATGCAAAGCCTCATCCTGTTTGGTTTTTGAAAAAATCTGCATTTAGAAGGGCCTTTTTTAATAATTCTAAATGCTGCAGAAAGATGATTTAAAAAAAAGAAAGGCAAGTGCCCATTTGAATCCGTATCCTTGTAATTTTAAGAAGGCTTCATTTGAAAACCCTGGGTTGTTTATTTACCAGCACTTAAAGTTCCATTGCTTTCCAATCCAAGAGGACATTTTGCTAATAAATGACAGGATATTTGTTCTTCAAATGTTTATTCAAATCAAAGATTTTTGGGGGCGAGGGAAAATGTTGCTCATGCCAGCAGAGTGACTGAGTGTCCAGAAAGTCCCCGCTGCTCTCAGCCTTGACAGTTTTCTAGCGAGCACCGCCTGCTAGAACACGCATACGCGCCACCCGGCTGAGGATCGGATTAACCGATTAACCTGTGATTTGTTTCTCGGATTTTTAGACCCATCCAGTAGCAACTGTCTGCATTTTCATGAGTGCTGAGGGCCTGCCTTTATTAAGTGCGCTCAACTCGAAGCAAAGGCATTAGATTATGAGCTGCTGAAATGTATTTCATGGTGTAAAAAGTAAGACAAAGGTTCGTACTGTTTGCTAGGTCAGGCAAATAGAAACTGTTTGCTAGGTCAGGCAAATAGAAACCTCTGGTGGCACCAAGTACCTGAACCTCAGTATCCCTCCAAACCATGCATTTTTTTCCCTAAACCTCTGCTTTTCTTTGCTACGTAGCCTCATCAATAAACTAGAATAATGTCAGTCTTTTGGACACTGTCCTCTCCGTGCCTCGAGGCACGCCTCTCCCTTTGCTTTCCATGTTTTGCAGTAATTTAACCGGGCTCTTCCAAGCGTGTCTCAGTAGTTTCAGAGGCTTTGATTTTTTTCTTGTCAACAGAGAAGGGATTCATTTTACAGACTCCCCACTCATTAGTCATCTTCCCCATAATATGGAGCAATTTCTAATTTCGCATGACCAAATCTAGCCCATAATGTCTCTCTTCAGAAACTGCATCCAGGAGTTACTTCAGGCAAGAAAGAAATACCTGATTATTCTTTCCTCCAGAAGGAGTTCAGAAACTCGCTCTGTCCTAATTTGGTGTGGGACCTGGGGTCCTTGATTCTTTTTACCCCGTTCAAAGGGCCTGTTTTTCAGTCCCGGCATGCTTCAGAGTCCCCGCTTTAATAAACAGGCAGTAACGTATACCATTGTTTTGACAGGAGGCACCAGTTATGCCGAAATCTTATCCCCTGGAAAATGGAGCAGGTGTTTTCCAGCGAAGCTGCTGGGCTGCCTGTGCAAGCCACCGCCAGCGCCAGCTGAAGAGGAGCCTGATCTCAGAGCTAAGCGGTGTTGCTCCTGTCGTGGTGCAGGACGATGTTTGAACGTGTCCAAGGGGAAGCTGAAAAGGCTGCCTTTATCTTCCCATGGTGGGAGGCAGAGCAGGTTTTAACGAAAAGCAGGTGGAATAGAGTTGGTTTATTCTTTTTCTGAATCCCAGTGGTAGCCAACCAATGGCTCCCTTTCCGGGCATGGTGGAGACTGGTGTTTTCAGCAGGGATGGCCCTGTTTGACTGGTGTGGCTGGACCTGCAGTGGCTGTCGGCATCAGCAGGGGGTACCGTACCCGTATCTCATGCAGCACGGCTTCCCTGGGCTGAGGCTGTGGGGCGGCTGTAGTCAGACTATAACACAGCACCAGTAAGCGCTGGCGTTTTAATGGAAGAAACCGAGTTTCACTAAATAAACTGGGAAGGATGAAGAGCTACGATGTCAGGAAGAGCCGCTGCAGAGCAGTTAACGAAGCAAGCCGAGACCAATAGCCAGCGCTGGCTGACTTCCCCATGCAGTAGCAGGGACAGCATCTCGGAGCACGGCAGCCGAGGGATTATTAAGTTTCAACAAAACAAACCCAAAGGACATGAGAAGCCGGTGAATATAGCCTGTGTTCTGATGGCCAAAAATCAGAGTTTGAAAGAAGCCTGGTGCACCTGAAACAATTGAAGGCGCAACCAGGCAAGAGCCTGCAATTCTGCTGTGCATGAATAGAAGGAAGAAGCAGCTGAATATCAGGAAACGTTTTCTAACAATGTGGACTATTAGGCTTCGGTGGAGACTCCCGAGGGAAGTGGTAAAAGCCCACATGGGCTGAATAATAGAAAACTAGACAAAACCATAGAGTTACATGTGCTGGAAAGAAATCCTTCAGCAGGGTGATTCACAATTCACAATGCCTAGTGAACATAACGTTGCTATTCTTAATAACATCCTTAAGATGCATTTTTTGATACACAGATTTAGAAGAGTTCTTGCAAACAAGGAGGCTGCAAGCTTTCCGTGCAGGTCCTCTCCCTGCGAGGTGGGCGGTAGAGAAGGGGGAGAGGGGACACGCTGCCCATCACAGCCCCGCGTTGCCTCGGCCATCCCTTGCCCTAGGAGGAAGCCCGTTTTCTGCATTTTCATAAGAAATCTGAATTAGCCCAGGTCCCGCTCCCTCTAGAGGGCAGCTGCTACCCTTAGAACCGCATGGGAGAGTGATCTCCCCACCAGCGTGTCCTGGTTCCCACTTTGCGTGCAGTGAGTTTTCGGGGCTTGCAGGATCTGGGCTGTGCCGCAGACCGCAGGGTGATGCCGGATGATTCACAGCTCCGTCGGGCTCGCCCCTCCTTCGGCGCCAGCCTCCATGGCTGTATCACCGGTACAGAATGGAAACAGAGCTAAATTAGTAAAATTCATCCCACTCTGTCTTCACCGTCCTGGGATCCTCTTGTGGTATCGCAACATAGGAAAGCATAGCTGTTATCAGAGGATTTATTGAAAGAAATATGCTAGAATGGAAGAAAAATGAAATATTTCTAATTTTCATTAGCATCCAAGACATTGCAGTACCTAGGAGTTGGTATAGTCTGCGGTTCCCCCGCAGCTTCTCAGTGAATAACCCTTTTTGTACTCAGCCCTGGTGAGGCCGTGCCTCAAATGCTGGGCTCAGGTTTGGGCCCCTCGGGACAAGAAGGGCCTTGAGGGGCTGGAGCGTGTCCAGAGAAGGGCAGCGGGGCTGGGGCAGGGTCTGGAGCACAAGTGTGCTGGGGGGCGGCTGAGGGGGCTGGGGGGGGTTAGCCTGGAGAAGAGGGGGCTGAGGGGAGCCCTCATTGCTCTCTGCAGCTGCCTGAGAGGGGCTGGAGTGAGGGGGGGGCTGGTCTCTGCTCCCAGGTCACCAGTGACAGGACGAGAGGAGCCTCAAGCTGCGTCAGGGGAGGTTTAGGTTGGAGATTAGAGAAAATGTCTTCACTGAAGGAGCGGTCAGGCCCTGGCACAGGCTGCCCAGAGAGGTGGGGGAGTCACCGTCCCTGGGGGGGTTCAAAAATGTGCAGACGTGGCACTTGGGGCCATGGTTTAGGAGGCCTGGGGGTGCTGGGTTGGGCATTGGACTTGATCCTTGAGGCCTTTTCCAACCTTAATGATTCTATGATTCTATTACCCTTTTGGGTACCTTAACCCAAAAGAAGCCTATGTTGAGCATCGCTCGTGCCCAGCTCTGCAGTGAGGTGTGTGTCACTGCGCAGGGCTGTGCAGCACGCTGAGGTCCAAACCTTCACGCTGTAGTTCCCTCCTAGGGACTGTGTTAGTAAAGCATATTAATGAAGTTAATCTTGCCAAGCCGGGCACTCTTCTGTTGCACAAACTTACAGTCAGGCAGTGTTACGCAAATCAAAGTGGTATTATTCGTGTTGCACCAACACTTAACTCCTGCTCTCTACCAGCCCATTGTTGATGGTACTTTGGCATCGCGTCAATCTGATTGCAATTAAGCTTTTTACAAAGCATCGTTCAAGGCTCTCTGTTCTGGTTTTGATTGTTCGTGCTCTGAGAGGTTCTCCACAATGGATGTTCCGGGGAATATGCTACCAGCTGTGTTGCTAATGCCCTTGTCTGATAGTTTTGATAATTTTTTGTGACTCATGGAGGCTATTTTGGTACTTATTTGTTTTTCCTGATTGAAAAGTGGTTTCTGAGGAGAGAAAAGTACCTATTTAATGCCCTAGGGTTATGCATGTTTTTTTCCCTGAGGCCTTTTTCTATCTACAAAAAACTTTCATAAGGTTTCTTCAACCAGAGACTCAAAAAAAATGCCTGTGTTCCTAACAGGAGCAGGATGCTGTGTGTAGAAGAGCAGTAAAGAGGAAAGATTCTGATACAGATATCAAGGCCTAAGTGTGTTGCCAATACATAAATGTAAAAATAAAATGGAGCCTGCATTTCATTTTGGATATAGACTGTATTTCCAGCTGAAACCTGCTGCCTTGGCTCAGCAGAGTCTGCAATAAAGCAGTTATGGCATCGTACTGAGCAGAGCAAACAGTCTCTCTCAGCTCGTGAGCGAGTGTCGGGAGGCAGCAGCAACCAACCAGTGACTGTCTTATCTGGGGAAGGTCTGTACCTTGGGACCCCCCCGCCTCACAAAGAGGCAGCCGGTTTCTTAGGTTTAAACTTGGCATGCTTATTTTCCATTACATTCTTTCATCCTCCTCTGTCCCAGGACATTATTTTGACATTTGAGGGGTGTGTGTGGTTTTTTCTGCAAATGAGCTTAATGTGCAGGGATTAGGCTGGCCAAGTCTCCATTTTACATAAGCTTACCGAGGATACATAAACTTTCTGTCTGCGGTGCTCTGCGATTCTGACATCCTTCCCTGCTTGCAGTCCACCTAATCCAGAAACAGTAGGAAAAAGAGATTTCTTTAACATTTGACTGACCTAGCGCAAGAATTGCCTATTCCAGGCTCTCTCCAGTGTTTCTTGTTTCTCTCCGCTTTGCCCTGGACCATTATATTTCACTCCATAAGTCTATGAACTCTATTTGCATCTGTGCTAAAGCAACGTAAAATAAATATCAGGTATGAAAATGTAAGTATTGGCCAGTTTCATTTTATTTTAAACTAAACACAACTTACAGTAATTTAGTGCAAGTTGAGTATATCAAGGTTTCCTTGATGTAAGAGAAGACCCCTCCTCCATTTGATTGAAAAGCCTCCTGTACGGAGGGACAGGACCCAGCTCCCGTCTGAGGGCACGTGTTTCTCCTTGGTAGCCTCCAATGAAACATTTCCTTGCAGATGGCCCCAAAATGCCTCCAAAGCACCCATCAGGGAGCTCCCACAAACCCCTCCCGGCGCTCCAGGACCTGACCTTCTTCCTACCGACGCTCCTCTTCTCAGGATCACATAGCCTCCGACAGACACTCGGCATCCACTGGAACTAACAAATTAATCCCAAAGCTTCTAGTTTACAATGCAAAATTCACGCCCAGACCAACGCTGAAGAAACGTGGCTGAGGAAGGTGTTCTGCGCGCTGCACGTCACCAGGTGTCATCTAGAAAGTGAATTCAACCAGTTTCTCATGGGGTCACCTGGAGAGAAGTTATTAACGGGCCAAGCACTGCTCACACTCCCCAGTGACAGCTTCCACCAGCAAGGAGGCAACAGCGAATAGCTGATCACGTATCCCCGTGGTGTGTTGGTCGAGGCTTAGCTTAGCTGTCACTGATACAGGACAAGCTGTGCAGCTTGTGAGGTTCAGAAATATGGATGAATCCAAACAACAGAGTTTTGAACTGAATTCTCCTGCGGAGGTGGGGAGCTCAGGGCACACATCTTGTCCCGAGCCGCCTTGAAAACAGCATTACCAGTGCTATGGCTTAAAATACAGAGGGGTGCCGTTAGCAGATAACAGCAGATGGTCTCTGTTCGCTTCCTTGGAGTGCCCAAGCAGGGCTGCCGAGAGGCTCGGGGTGCGACACCTGGGCACCGCTCGGCTGCTGCCAACAGGTTGCGGTACCGAGAACGCAGATGTCACGTCCTAGCCCCTGCCACGCTCTGAGGTCTGAGGGTACAGCGACAGCAGTGCCTCGGGATGCCTGTCGTGGTGAATATTTCAATTTCTGGAACAAGGCTGCCATGGGCACTTCAGCACAAGTGGAGAATTTGTTCCAATAATAATGACTTTCTGAGATGCATTTACAGCTCTCAGCTGCTCATCACGTGGAAAGAGCCGGTGCCCAAGTCACACAGTGACTGAGACCCAGCGGTCCTTTCAGAGGAGGTGGGTGTTTCTGCAGCACCATCAGGTTGAAAAAAGAGCATCAAGAGAAATAAATATAGACAATATACTGAATAAAAGCTGCTTTTCTGAAAATGCTTTTACTCCTGAAGGAGGAGGAGCTTGGGGAGGGAGCCTGCTCTGCTGGGGGAAAGGCCACCCTGTCTAGGAGCTCCCTCCATAACATTGGAAATCTTTGTATAAGGTTTCCCTTTGTTATCAGAGGGGAAGAAGCACTTTTAAAAGCATTGTTTTTTACAGAGGAAAGCAACACCACCAGGGCAGCGACTTCTTTTCTTTAACCTTTTCTCTGTTGACTCATGATGGCCTTCAAAAGCTGAGTCTTCAGACCACCGGCCACCGCTGTCCCAGTGCCCGTCTCTGCCATGGGCTCTCCCAGGGCTCTCTCTGAGTTTGATTGGTTCCTGGTGCAACTCTTCAAATCTAGGAGAGGTTTTTGCTTTCATGCTCTCCTCCTTCCTTGGCCTGAGCCTACCCACCTGCGTGGGGCACCGTGTCCTCACCCCCAGCCCGTTGCTTCCCATCCCCGTGGCCACCTTGCACACACTTCCACGCTCTCAGGAGTCCCTTGCTTTGCTGAATACACCGTGTGCACAGGCTGCTGCACAGGAGAGGCTGGCACTCTGTAGTTGTTACCGGGGCTAAACATCAGCTAATTTGTTCCCACAGCAGAGTTGGTGTCCCGCTGGGTCTGGGTCAGGATGGGGCTCCCACCAGACTGTGTGCCTCCTTCCATAAGATGCTCAGCATTTTGACTAAAGTTTTCTTGCAATTCAGTGCCCTGGGGTTTAGTTGCCAAAGTGCCAGAGTCCTTGTGAAACCAGCTGCTCCTCTGAGATTTAACCATATGCAGACGATCCCTTCCCTTCTGGTTTTCATGCATTATCTGGTACCACAAAAACAGGAGTTGCACGGAAAACGGGAAGAATACCTGGATTTGCATTTGCAGTTTTGTTTCTCCTTTGTCTGAAAGCCATTTTTAATGTGGAATTTCTCAGGTTCAAAACTGAAGCAGCATCCTCATCCAAATGACATCCTGACAGTTTGCACCGATGCAGAGATTTTCACCTCGTAAAATTCCCCATGGCTGATGCCTTCCTGGTGACCAACGCTGACGCCGCCAGCTCAGCTCCCGCAGGAGCCCGAGGCACCGCAGCCCTGGTTGCGCAGCCGCCGCGCTGCTCTAGAGCACAGCTCTCCGTGAAACGTGAGACCCTCACTCATAATTCATGGCCCTCCTCTTTTATCATTGCTAAGTGAACAGGGAAGGACAAATGTATTTCCTGTCACTTGGAGCAAAGGACAGGATTTACTCCTGGGTTCGTTCATGTCTTCCCTCTTTTACCGTCCTTCTGTGGGAGAGGATTTACTTAAAGGAAGGATTTTACTTAATGTTTAATGGTGAGTGTTATTGATTGAAGCGAATAGACCGAAACAAATAAACCCCTATAGTTTTACATGGTCTGATTAAAAGTCTTTCACTGATTAAAAGTAATTTCACTAATTGGTATCACCATGGACTCCTCCAAAGCAAACTGGCTGTGAAACGGGGAAAGATGCGATGCTTTTTTATTTATAATAGCACCAGGGCAACTGCTGCCCGAGGTGCATCTGCACCCACTGCCCTCAGGTCCTCTGGGCTGGAGGATTATTTCCTCCCTCCTGCTGCCTTTGTCCAAGCCACAAATGCGATATTCAGCAAAATGAAAGCTGGGAAGGTTTTCATCTAATACAGCTAGGGAGTGATGCAGCCACGGCCGGCGGGTTTGCTGAGGCTCCGGTGGAGTTATTCTGTGTTTGTTGGGAATGGCTTTTATTAACCTTACGCAGAGTCCCCCCGCCCCGCCTGGCAGCAGCAGCCCTGCCAGCCTCCGCATATCCCTCGGCATAGGTCAGTCCTTCCCTCATCGATCACCTCGGTATGCACGTCGCCCTCCCCATTTCATTGCAGACGATCATCATGTGGAAGACAAAAGGCCTAATCCTCCTCCCTTTTCTGTAAGCTCGGCGTGTGTGATTTCCCTGCTTGCAGTGAAGTTGCTTTCGCTGTGCAGCGGTGAGCTGGGCTGGAAGGAGCAGGGCTGCAAGGCAGACCCCAGCCCTGGGGAGAGGCAGCTCTCTTGCAGGATCTGCCGATGCAGTTTCCTCGCAGGACTGCCAAAACAATGAGTTTTCAATCAAACCAGCATCTCCTAGCAGGGTCTCCGCTCCATGCCGGGGGGGATCCGGCTCCAGCTGCACTGTGCTGTGATTCAGGACAGGAAGCAGAAAACAGCACGCCCAAAGGGAAGCGCCGGAGGAATTCAGGGAGACAGAAAGCAATTAAATAACCTGGAATTTGTCCAGGACCTTGGGTTTGTCACCCCATCTCCCACAAAACTTTAACGACCGCATGTGGCCTGGATCTCTGTGTTATGCCTCCTCTGAGAGGCAGAGTGCAGGGCAGCAGGACTGGAGCGGTGAAGTGTTTCCTCGGTACCGGTTTCAGACCGAGCTCCAGTTTTCTGCAGCTGCTCAGGGACGTTTTGCTTTGGGAGCTCTCGCTGTGGCAGTGGCACGGCTGGACTCTGCTGGGGCTTGTGAGATACATTCTCATGTGAATTTGAAGCAACTTCTCGGACCATCACCAGCGGATGCTATGTTTATCCTAATGCTGACACATCTTTAAATAGCACGGTTACATTACGAGGTCCCTGTTTAAAGAGTTTACCACTATCATTTTTGGTGAGTGTAGTTCATTCAAAGTAGTTTGAAAAGGAGCAGAGCCTCCCTAAGCACCTCTTTGATCCTACTCACATTTTTCTGACCAGAAATAGTTGCCAGAGACTCTCCCTTCTCCGTCAAGTCATTGTTACACCTCTTCTGTAAACATTTTTTCCTTTCTGTTTTCTTTATCTTTCTCAAACCACCTCTCCTACCATCCTCCAAATCCTGCTGAACTGCTTCCAAATTCCTCATCACCCCGCTTTCTGAACAGAGCCTCTCGGCACACGCTGCCCGCAACTGCCAAGCACGTGGTTCTCCGCTTCACCTTGGAGTAAAAGACTCATTTCTAAACATCCCTTGAGAAGCATGATTTCACCTCGTTGGCTGGGGTGCCCTGCTCCGGTATTGGTGGGACATCTGTTTGCAATGTGAGTGAGAAAACTGGAGCCATCTTTTTTTTTCCCCCCTTTCTCATTCTTGCTGGCTCTTCACACTTAAACTTGGCTTCTCCTAATTTATAACGACGACAGATGCGTCTTTAATCACAGGAGCACCTTGCACATCCCTCTGGCAGCTGCTGCCGCTGATAGCACGCCCATGCTCGGGGAGCTGCTGCCAGGGCAGAGCAGCGGCTGCTGGAGAGCACAGCCCAGGGTTCAGCACACTGCTCATGTTTCCCAATCTCTTTCTTTTTCATGTGCTTTTATTTTCTTTCTTTTTTGACTGTGTTATCTTTTAATGAGGGTGGTGTCACCAAATGACAGTTCAGTCTAAGCTTTCAGCAGCACTAACAAAATATCATCCGTGGGAAATGAACCCGAATCAAGGCCTTTGTGGATGATAAGCACTGGTTGCAGCAGCTTCACAGCTATTTTCAGTAATCATTCTTTATCTGGAGAAGGAGGGAGGAAGAATCTTAATAATGATGGAAGGGAAAACTTACCCCGTGCATGGGCTCAGCTTCGCTACCACTGCAGTTGGTTTGGGTTGCATGAGGGCCACACAAGAGCAGGCTGACTTTGAAGTCCTATATTTCTCATCCTTGGAGCCTTTTATAGGCAACAGAGCTTTCAGTTTGTTAAACACGATGCTACAGCACAGCTGGCAGTGGAGAAGGGGAGCGTGCAGCCAGCCCTGCGGCTCTGGCTCGCTTCCGAAGGAGAGAAGGGGAATGGAGGTGCTGAAATGAGCCCTGCTTCATTCTTTGAGATACTGATGCACCTGAAGTCATGGGAAGCACTATAACCTCTCATCACTAGAGAAGCTCATGATTATATACCCTGTCGTTCAGCGTGCGATGCCATGGGCGTATCTGAGGTCGAGTGGACACGTTCTCTCCATCCCCAGCAAGGGCTGTAACCCACATTTTGCTTCTCTTCCAAGCTGCTGCTCTGTCTTTGCTCTTCTCCTCTCTGGGACCCTTTCGCTTGGCTCTTTTCAGTTTAATCTTGTTCCAAGCACAAGTTATGACCACAGCTCTGTCTTTGCGCAGTGTTGGAGTTAAACTTTCCCCTTGTTTTAGAAGAACACATGGTTTTGCTTAGCACTAGCTAAGGAATTACAAGCCGTGTGTCTTGAATATGTATCTGCCAAGGTAAGTAATCTCTGCTGTGAACTTGAACAATCAAAGCTCAGGGTTATTTGTTTTCCTATGTATAGATTTACCAGCTGCTGGTCTCTAACATTTATTGATGTTTTCTTTTTTCTAATCAAGACGTCATTGCCGTGTTTAACTAGGCAGTCTGTCATCTGACATGCAGTGGGTAGCCGGGCATACTGCGAGGCTTTTCTACCGCCCGGGGCAGCACAGCCTCCCGCATGCCGGCAGCAGGCTGGGGCAGGATCTGGCAAGGAATCCCAATTTACTGTTTCTACCAAATCTGCTGGGGGGGGAGGTGGTGGGACAGGTACAAGCAGTGCTTCACCCATGCAGATGGCTCACTATAGTCAGTCCCTACAAAACGACTTACAGAAATCTTAACACAGGCTGCTCAAAATGCCAGGGGATCCTGAAAGAAGTGGCTGGATATTTGATATCAACTTTTCTGAAATGTGTAGTATATGTTTGCTTAAAGAAAGTAAGGGAAAGCCTGACTCTAAAGGTGCGTAGCGTATCTTGTGATGTTCCTGAGTATTTTTTGTGATTCCCTTTGATTTGTGTGTTAGTTACGTTCTGAGGCAAAGCTTTGCAGAAAGAGCATGTCCTGGAGCCATCACGACTAGATGTGGAGCGTTGTCATTCACAGGTGGGCATTTGTGTTCACAAAAGTCGTGATGCCTCTGCAAGGCTTCCCTGCTTGGTGCGCGTCGCTCAGCCCCGCCAGCGGGTCGTAGAGCTTTAGCTACACCAGTGTCTGTGGGTTAGACATGGTGGATGAGGGCAACTGGAAACTATTTGTGCTGTTTATGATTCGGATCCACAGTTCTCCGTGCACCTTACGCTAAAAAAATTTAAGTGTTTTGAGCCACGACTATTAGATTTACAAAGCCTGTGCAGGAGTTTCAGTTATGGTAGAAACTCCTCAGTAAATGATGAGGAAGGTTTTAATGTAAAATATAATTGTGTTTTGCAGAACTGCCTTGGCAGCATTGACACAAGGTTTTGATACCGTTTTGTTGGCTCATTTGAGTTGCTTCTACAAATAAAAACAATTTCACACACTGTCAATTAAGATTTGCTTCCCACCAAGCGTTCTAACCTCAGACATGTTGGAGAGAGTGGTGGTATCAATTTAGACTGCAAACAGAGCCCTCCAGAGCTGAGAAATGCCACTGTTTCGGTTACCTGCACATTTTTTGCACCAGCAAGTACATTGTTTTCTCCACAAGCTGCCACTCCGTCCTGGGGCACAGGATGATAAACAGCACGTTTCAGGACTTGAAAAAACTGGCTAAGTCTTTACAAAGAAAGAGTGTATCCAGATCAGAGGGGTTTTTTCCTTGCCAGATTTCAAAGGCTTCATCAAACAATGACAGCGATGGAGATTCTTGGGACAGTTTTTGAGAAAACACTAAAATGTTTAGGAGCAGTTATCACCTTCATGGTGCAGAGAAAAAGAGATTTGAAATGTGGGTTCTAGCTCATAATCTACTGACTTAAATGACCATTTGGTTTACTCCCGGAGTTGTTTGACATGCATACAGGCACAGAGCACTTTCATGATCTCTCTAGCTCCAGGGAAGCATTGGGCGCAGCCGGAGGCTCTGCCTGCCCTGCAGCCTGGCTGGACCCAGCATCTCGCCTGGAAAACCTCAACCTGTGCTCCTGGCACGGGTTGCATGTGTCTTTTCTTTGCTCCAGAGAGCCACAGGCAAAAAACTCTGCTGGCAGGGAGCCTGGCATCGCGGTATGTGCGAAAGCAGGGCCAGAGCCCCGCAAAAGCCCCTTCAGGGAGCAGAGCTGGGGGGAGAGCAGTCTCTGGTCTGCTGGGAGGGAGCTGGCTGTGCTTCAGCTCAGAGAGGCACCAAGTAATGCTGCTTTTCTTGGCTGCAGGCAGAACTGTCTTCAGTGTGGCAGAAGCACAGAGCACGATGCCTGTGATCCAGTTCTCTAAAGGGAGGTTTGAAATTGAGAAGGGAGAAAGGAAGGCAAGTTTCTGGTCCTCTCTCCTCGTGGGAGGAGCTGGTGCTCCTGGGGAACGAGCAGAAGGGAACGCAGCACTAACCTGTTACATGAACCTGGACAAATGATATAAAAAACCCGTCAAGTGCCACAAAACACACCCTGGAACATAGATTCAGCAAAATCTCTACTCACCAAAGCTCCCCATGCCACAACCAGGCAGCAGGCAGGAGCCTGGCTTTTGCCTGTCTGTCCCGAGGCTTTCCATCAGTCGGTACGGCACTCACCGTTTGGTTTTGTTTATTTGGGCAAGTTTTTCTTAATCTACCTGGGAGGGTTTCTTGAGCTGCATCGATCCTGAGCGTGCTCCGGACACTATATCGAGCATTGAGGTTGCTCTGGCTCGCAGCTGAGCAGGTCTCTGTAAGCACGCAGCGCACGGCGATGTCGGCGGCAGCTCTGCCCAGGCGCAGCGCTTGAACCTGACGTTTAAAAATAGCCCGAACGGAGGCTGAGAGCTGAAAGGAGCCCACAGCATGTCCACCGAACACAAACCCTTTAATGAAGCCCAGGGACCGGGGCCGGACCAACCACTTCGCGAGCGGAGGGAGACCCAGTAGCCAGTGTCACTATGAATAGACCGCTTGTAAAGAGGCTTATGTGCAATTTGCACAAGCGGGGAGACTGCGCAAGGAAAACCAGCATTCAATGAAATCTTTTAAAAAGCTCTGCTTTTTCAGTCCATGTTTAACATTTAAACTACTCTGAATTTGATACCTCCAGATTCAAACTCATTCCGTTACAGAAGCACGCAGAAGTGGGGAGAGAAAAACTTGTTTGGCTTGATTTTCAGGTAAACTTAGACTTCTTCATGAGCCTTTTTTCCTGGCTGTCTGTATTAGTGGGAAACAGATAACGTGTTCTTACAGCCTCGCAACAGTATCAGTGTTTTGGCTAACAGCAGTTCTGTGGGTAACTTGGAGAATCAACTCCATTTTCTATGCATTGAAGAAGTAGCCACCTCTGTCATAAAGAAACCACGTTTGTGATTCAGAACAGGATATTCTGCAGAGCAGAAAGTTCATAGAAGAGCTGCGGGGGAGTTTCCACCCACAGGGTTTCAGGCTGTCTTACCCACCCACCACCAGCCCCCTCCTATAGCCGAGCACAAGAAGAGAAAAGAGAAGAGAAGAGAAGAGAAGAGAAGAGAAGAGAAGAGAAGAGAAGAGAAGAGAAGAGAAGAGAAGAGAAGAGAAGAGAAGAGAAGAGAAGAGAAGAGAAGAGAAGAGAAGAGATTTCAGTTGGAAGAGAGAGAAGAGATTTCAGCTGGAAGAGACCTAACATGATCATCTAGTCCAACTGCCTGAGAGGACGCCCGGCTCCGTGTGTTTAGCTCTGCTAGGATGGTGCAAAGCACTGCTTCAGTGTCTCAAGGGAATTCCTCGAGGAGGCTTTAATGCCAGGCATTCTGTTAGTTTAGTAAGATGATGTCTGTATTTTCCAGTGGGGCCAATTAAACTGCTGGGTGTCATGCTGAGCTACCACGTTTCTGTGAGCCTGATGTAAAGTTGAGAGATTTTTTTTTCCTTAAACCAAGCAAATCGGGCTTCTGGAAAAGGTACCTGCAACCAGTGCCAAGCGCAAGCAGGTATAAATACATGCAGCCTGAGCAAAAGCATGAGATCCGAAGCCATAAACTTGCAGGAAGGTCAGCTCTGCATTTTATGGCTCTGAATTGACTGCAAAACAGTATAAACATGCCCCAGCTGACTTTAACTCTTCGGGGACCAGCAGCCATGTGCTGCAGCAGCACGGAGCTCCCTGCAGCCGCCGAGCCTGCCTGAGCAGGGGGAAGCGTTGGAGGCGTTTGACACAGACTTAAACCCAACTTTGTCTGGGCACAGCCGTGCCTTTTGGTTACCCGCACTCTTGAGTTCATCTCTAACATGCAGTTTTCCCAGCTGCTCAAAAAAACCCTAAAACACCAAACCATAAAAACCATTATTTTTCTCTCTTTCAGTTTTAGAGAAACTCATCTGAGAAGTGCCCACAGCATTTCTTTCGTTGCCTTTGCTGATTACCTCCTCAGCCCTGGGGGCAGCAAATACCATCTCCCTTAGAGGACTGAGCCAGACAGTCCTGTTCTCTTCTTCAAATCTTCTTATTCTCTCAAACAAAGGATCCATCATGGCTGATGTTACATTTTTAGGACGTTATTCTCGCTGCTTTCCCTGTGACCCTGTGCGCATGTGCTGTCACACAGTAAAGTCTGGTTCCTCCTGCCTTTAGTGAGATAAAATAACCTGATATTTTGTATTCCTGTGCCTGATTGCCTCCTTCATCCAAATAAGGCAGAAGCAGTGGTTTCAGGGCTCATTCAGTTGTGTGTGTTTGGATTTTGAGTGGTTGATTACCTGAAATCAGTACCTAGGATGGTCAACAGGGGCTTGTGAGGGCTGCGGAGACCTGATTTTGCAGCAAGCAGGTGCTCAGCACCTGAAGGTCAACTCTTTTGTCGGAGTGGGTGCCCCAAGACATGATGAACCTTTCAAACGTCTCCACGAGTGTTTCCAGGGTGCCTTCCTAGCAGTTTTGTGTTCATTTGCAAACATGGCCTTGCATTAGAAACAAATGCTCCAGAGATACCTACTTTTACTGCTGCGATGGGGGGTGCTGGATCCTTCAGCGTGTGACTAGTACAAGGTAGTGCTGCGCAGAGACCTGAGCCACCGCTGAAGAGGCAGCTCATCCTGTGCTAACTCACTGCCGAGCGATGAAGCCTGCCAGCTGGGGAGCAGCGGCCTGCTGACAGCCCTGCGCTGACCCTGGGACCGAGGGACTTTGTTCAGCTCGGGTGTCCCTGCACGAAGCCTGGCCGGCTGAGCGGCCGGGGAGCAGCAGGCACCATTCGAACTCGCACCCCAACCCAGGTCACGCAGAGCAAATCAGCTGATTCCCACAGACCGGCAGCAGATGCCCTGACTCCGAGTTTGCTGGATGTTACCGTGGATAGCATTAGCTGTTTCTGGTTTGCCTTTTGTTGCTTTTACAGCAGTGGTGCTGAGGGCAGGAAACAAAAGTCAGATAAGGCAGCCACTCTGAACGCACAGGAGAGAGAACAGTCTTACTCGTACTGCCCATCCTCAACCGCCGCCTGAGGTGCGAGCATTTGTCAACCAGCTACAGCCCACAGGAGCATTTGTACAAATAAGTTCCCCATCGTAATTCAAGCCACACTTACCAGGTAACCGGTGAACACACCCAGTTGTCTCAGCTCTGCACGAGCGGCAGGGAGCCCGTGAATGACTAGCTCCTGCGCACGCGGCCATGGCGCAGTGTGGCTGAGAGCGGCGCTGGATGTAACGCTAACTGCGTTGCATTCGATAAACTGTTGTTGCCTAAGACAAAGCCAGGCTGGGCCCACGATGTCGTATTGATGCTCAGATAAAATTCCATGTTGTGGGGGCCTGGGGAAGGAAAGGGAGATGCCACCCACTCTGTCTTGGAAGTGTGGGATTTCAGCTGCTACAAAAGGCAGGTGAAATGAATGTGTAATCCTCCCTGCAGAGCTGGCTGTGGAGGTTTGCCATTTTATTTCAGTCTGTAGACAAGGTCAAGGAAGGGCTGAAGCCAGGTGTAACCACAGCACCGAGGGAGCATCACTAAGCCTAACGTGGTGGGGACCAGGATTTGCCCTGGTCTGAGACAGGCTCAGGCAGGTGCAGGTCTGCAAACGCATGGGGAAATTTGGAAATGACGGAGCCAGCAGGCAATGGGATGGTGAGGGGACGGCCCTTGTCTGCCCCCACTCCAATGAAAATCCAAGCCCATAAAGAAGAGTCTTAAAACTGGAGCTCTGATAATTCATTTCCTGGGTTTAAAAATTTTTTTAAAATGAGCTTTGTGATGTAAGATTGCAAATGCGAAACAAAACTGGCAAATTTTGGAGAGCAAGGGCGGTATTTGGTTTCTGAGCAGCCAGCACCCTCTGGCGCTAAGGCCTCCTGAACAGGCCGCCGAAATGCCCAGGCAGTTTGCAGAACAGGGGCGGCAGAGCGCTGAGCGCTGGCCGGGAGGGAAGCGGGCAGCGCGGCAGCGCTAAGAGCGGCCGTTTGGTGCTCAGGTATGAGCCGCTTTTGACAGAGATCTTATTTCTAACTACTGTTCACATGCAGACTTGATGTAGAAGGATGAGGCACAGCGGGGCTGATTTGTCTGAACATGAGAGCGCTACAAGTTTTTTCCTAATGACAGCTTCATGCTCCCACTCCAGCTGACAGCGCCGCAGACCTTTGAAACCAGCTCATTAAAAGTACAGCTTGCTTAAGTGGACGTGTTTTGCCTGCATTCAGAGCTGTGCCTGTTTACATCTGCGGCAAAGCCGGCTCTAGAGATTTGCAGCAGCGTGCACGTGAGCAGGATGCGGCCCTTGCTCCTTTATCCCAAGCCAAGGAGCTCTTGCCCCTCTGTTGGCAGCTGCCTCCTCGGCCGTGGTTTTATGAAGTGCTGTTTCAGCTGCGGTTGGGGCTCACCTGCGCTTTATAAATACCCGTTCTCTGTCGGTGCAGGGCTTGGGCTCTGAGTCAGCAAAACATTTCAGCACGTGCTCAATCATACCCCAGCCCATCACAGAAGTTAAGCATCTGCTTATTTTTAAGCTTGCACTTATATATTTGGGGGGGGGGGGGGGGGGGGGGGGGCGGAGCAGCAGTGCCAAGCGATGGCCGAGACTGGGTGCCAGCAGCGGTGGCTCTCGCTGCCTGCCTGGAGCTGCAGGTGAGTCCTGCCCAAGCTGCCTTCTGTTCCAACGTGTTTGAACAATGAAAAATAGACCAAAACTGTAAATATGGGAATAAACATTCCCACAAGTCATCTGCTGTTAATTTACAGTTGAATCAATTCATTTTAATCCAAAACCAGCAGAGCCATTTTCAGTCTCTGAAGACTATTGAATATAATATTTGATATCATAAGCAAAAGGATTGCAGGGCATGTCTTTCCTCCAACTGTTTTATTTCACCAAGAGCATTTACTGCTTTGCCAAATCCTGTCTCTGAGGGTCACTGCAAATGTGTGCTCCTTCTGCTTTTCATATAATACTGAAAATTGAGCTGTGGTTGTGTAACTCGTTAACTATTCTTGCAATTTTTGCTTGGAGGCTACTCTTTTTTAATGCACACATAGAGCTTTCTCTCACAGACTTATCTCCTCCTAAAAAAATAAGTGCATGAGCAACCCGTGCGGTGCTGCCATGGCAGACTGGTACCTGAAATAATATGAATTCTTTCTCTCAGACGCCAGAGCAAACAAAGCAGCCGGACTCTTTGATGTCTTGATCTGGAGAGGCTGCTCGTGGCAAGCGGTCAGCCTCCCAGCTGTCACCATGGTCAGCTTTAAATACAAACCCCTTTTTCCAGATCACGTCCCGATAAGTTGCTTGCTATCTGCAGTATCTGGTACTCCGGGTGACCGTTCCTCTGCATGTCAGTAATGGGAACCAGTTGCTTAACAGCAGAGAAGGTACGGATGAAGCGAAGGAGCTTACCCAAATTGTTCTTGCACTGGAAGTTATTCAGTTGTCAGACAGTGATTCCTCCCTCTTGGTGCTCGTCCAACCCACGGTAACAGATGGGCCCAGGCAGAGCATCCCTCTGGCTGATTTTATCTTCTCTTTGGCTAGCATTTTCGCTCACAGAACTAGGATGTGTCCAGGACAGCGGCCAGGGGCTGCGCTCGGGCTGATGGGTTTTGACGAGCTGCGCAGCAAGGGGTGTAGCCTTACACTGGGTGAAACCCCGATGCATCTCCCTGCTGGGCTGGCAGGGGCCGAGGCTGGGCAGGTGCTGTGGTCCCAGCCCACTCGGCAGCTCTGGCCTGCGCTGCTCATGCCCCGCGCCCCAGCGAGCGCTCCCAACGCACGGGGCTGCTCCAGTCCCCCAGAAAAAACGTCTCGGGCATTGCTCGACTCTGCCAAGACAAGTTAGACTTCAAGTGAAAACTATATCTGAAAAGAGCAAATGGACATTCCCTGATTTATGTCTTCACTGAACTTTTTTTTTGCCTAATGTTGAGGAAAGACCTTGGTAGGAAACAGTAATGTTATGTATCTGGCTATGAGCACTGCTGGGTTCAGTGTCTTTTGCTGTGTTTAATTCCTTGCAGCTGCTCCGGGTTAGTTAATTATCTCCTTAAAAGAGGAATTTCTATTTTTACAGGATGACTAGAAGGCTGATGGAAACGTGCAAGAGAACAGAAACCCAAATATTTAGGCAAAGCCATAAAACGCTTCCCATGGCCAACACTGCAGCTGCAGCTAATGCCAAACGCTCTCTGTTTGCTTTCTGGGTGACAGGTTTTTCTTAAGGGATAAGTTGCTGGAACAGCTTGAAGTGAGCATCGCCTTGCACTTTCACTGCCTCAGTCACACCTCAGTGAAAACAGCAACGGTGCGTTTTTGCCTCGCAGGATTGTTCCCGGTCGGTTGTTATTGTCCCGGTGTTGGGTCTTAGTCTGCGTTACTGCTGCCTTGCTCCCTGTTGTAACGAAGGATGCTGCAGACCGTGCCGCAGTGGCTGTGCTTACAGGCACGGGCAGAGCAGGCTGTCTGGGACAAGGGACAACTTTCGGGGTGCAGAAAACTCACGTAGCTTGGGCAGCTGTAGGTCTGAGCCCAGCTTTTCTTACTCCGTGAATGTGCGTCAGGGCTGGGGAGGGTTTCGCGCAGCCTTCGCCAGCACGTGGATGCGCACCACCCCCACGGTGAGTGGCGCGGGGCCTAAGCCCGTGCCAGCACAGCTCACGCACTCAGGATTTAAAAAGCATGTATACTGTTGCTGCTGAAAAGTATGAGACAAGGTCTAGCCTCGCTTGATCTTTCCCTTCCTTTTAGCCTTTTTAACTAATAGTAGGCACATGTAAGTGATTAGCGCAACCTTGTGCGACTGTTGCTTGCTGTTTGTGCAACCCTCAACACGTGCTTTATCTTCTGAGTACGAGGTGGACGTGTCTGGCATTTCGGAGGCGAGGGCCTTTGCCAGCCCGGCGGCACGGCGCTCAGCCGCGCTGCTGTCACGCCGCCGCCGCCGCCGCAGCAATAGCTGCCGGCTCCTCCCCGGGCCCTGGAGGGTTACGCTGAGCTCACTGTTGGAGGGGATCGCTTATTTTGTTCTGGTAATAAATGCTTTTTAAGTCTGTGGCCTTAATATTCAAGATAAGCCAATTCTTTGCCTGTGCTATACAGACACACTTTGCTTCACTTCTTCATTAAAAGCGATGCCTGACAGCTGCTGGGGCGGGTTTTGTCTTCAGCACGCTCTTTTGACCCCCCATGTCCCTGCCATCCATCAGCAAGTCTGGGTGGATCCGTGTCAGATGCCAAAACTGAGGATAGAGGGGAAAAGCAATTAAAAATCTTAGAAAAGCTTTCCATATCCCTAAAGAAATCTTGTTTTCTTTGAAAAACATGTAATAGAAAGTTGGATCTAGGTTCCGCATTCTGTCCAGCTGGCAACCAGTTCACAGAGTCATCCAAAAAATTGTTTTGAAACCACGTTATTGACAATACTAACCATTTAACACACCAAGTGAGTTAAAAAATAACGCAAATATTGCAGAAAATAAATGCATAGCATGTATAGCATTTATGAAAATGATGGGAAATTAAGACTGAAAATGTGTAAGTATAAAGATGGCGAGAAGTGCTGCCAGTGCATTTCACCCAGGTTTCTAGTCCCGAATCGCAAAGCAAAGGGCCGTATTGCCCTCGCCGCAGCGGCCCGGCTGTGAGCAGGAGCTGGGGCCGGGGCCTGATTCCTCCCGTCTCCGGGCAGGTTGCACAAAACCAGCCAAACCTGAGCCTTCCGACGTTGCCAGTTCCAGAGGCCATGGACGAGCTGCCCCGCTGCTTGGCTCACTCCTGGTGACTCCCTACGTACCTTTTCCCTTGACAGGTCTTTTTGACCACACTTACACAAGACGCTTCTGCCTGTTACGGCGCGCCGTGGCTCAGCAGAGGCCCCGCGAGGTCGGGTGGCGTTGCTGGATATCCTTGGGGTTGTTTGCATAACTTTCTATGCGCTCTTTAGATTCAGAGTGCTTGTTTTGATCTTTGTTTGAATAATACTTTGAAATGTTGATCCATGACGTAGTTTCCTACAACCTCCTAAGAGGTACAAGATAATTTTAAAAATGTTGTTGGTTTTAGGGTTTTCTTTTTTCCCCCAAAAAGACTGTTTTAGGAAAAAAAGACGACCGGGTTTATGCTGTTTCTGGGAGGAAGGTTGGTTCTAGGTCTATAAAAACTAAGCATGGATGCAAGCTCAAGCAGTGCTACAATAACAGCAAGGATACCAGCTCCTGCTGGAGCAGGGAGCTCCTGCAAGTGGAGCAGAAATGGGATAGTATGCAAGGGCGTTCAGCGGAAAACGTACCGTAACGTAAATGATTTGGTTTATCTTTGCGGCTTGTGGCTGGAAGCCTGGAAGCTTCTTGGCTTTTCCCAAATTCCTCTCTCAGCTTATGGGAAGAGCATCGCTGAGCGACTGGGAGCCGGGGAAGGCCCACTAAATGTGACTGAAGCGCACGTTTTGTGCTGGCAAAGCCGAGATGGTTACGGTTTCCTTTCAAATTTCTGTGCCTGTGGGACATGAGTAAGCAGCTGGCAGTCTGTAGTCCATAAAAAGGCAGGTAAGTGCTAGCAGAGAGGACCCCAACACTTATCTGACCTCAAGTACCACAGGCCATCACATCTGTCCTCTCGCCCTCTTCCGAGCTTTCCAACTTAGAGACACCCACATCTCTTTGCAGTTTGACCCAAAGCACATCTGGGTGCTGCTTCCCCGGGGCTGTTACATGCATTCTCTCTCTGGGGCTACACCTGCTAAGAAATACGAGGAAATCTGGCAGGCCCCCTAATATGGGGAAAAGAAGTCACACAGCTTCCCAGCACTGAAGAGCACCACACGTTAGGCAGCCAGCTACACAGGTCTGTAAGGACAAACAGGATCTCTCCACCAAAAAGCTCCTCTTCCTGTCTGTTGGACCACAAAAACCATGCTGAAGAAACACAGAGCAACACCTGGTGCCCCAGAGGCTGTTTTTCAGGTTGCTAGAAGAGGAAAGTAACAGTTTTAACGCATAGGCAATGTATCACAGCAGTGTGCAGGTCACTACACACCTATTAAATTAAAATCTGTGTACAAAATAGGCCTTAAAGCGCACTGAAGTTGCACTCGTGTTTAGAAACAGCAATAAGTGGCAGAGAGATGCACACTGAAAATATAGAGTGGAAGCGGTTGTAGTTTAATGGCAGGAAGGCACGGTGATGGGGGAAGCACTGGCCTGAGCCATCTGTGCCTAAAGCCTGGAGAACAGGGACCCCAGAGTGACATGAGCCCTCTTCTCCCGCCTCCATCCCCAGCCAGGCGTCCCTGTGGTACCCAGTTTAACTGGCCAGGGAAGTGGCTTTCTGCTCCTCTTAACCAAAGACACTGACTCTGCAGCATGGTCATGGGTGGGAAACCATGGAGGATAAACGAGTCTTGATACATGCGCATATTCCCCTATCGCCCTGCCGGTGGTCCCCAAGAGCCCAGTGGCAGAGAGCTCTGATCTCATCCTTTGGGCTCCTCTACCTGACCTGCCCTCGCCCAGAAGGTGCAGAAGCCAGTGCCTTTGCTGTATTCGCTTGGGAGCTTTGCTGTGAGTGGTCTTGTCTAAGGCAGATCCATGGCTCGTTTACTCTGCCAGCTGGAGCTGCCGTAAATGCAATGACCCGCAAATATCCTTTTCATAAATAAAAAATATCCACGTAAGTGTCAGCATAAGGTCTAGTCACCCTCCTTGCTCTGAGCAACTGTTTGACTCTTTGGAATAACGTGATCAGGTATTCTGGAAATTAGATTAATTTCCAAATACATGGAGGGTCGCAGAGTAATTCTAAGACAGGGAGTTGAACTTGTTCCCTTTTTCTTTGTATTTAAGCTCATTTTCATTGTGTAACAGCACATATCTGACATAAACTTTGCAGTAAACACAGATCAGTACCAGATTCTGCAAGGAAACATATTTTTGTCCTTTTTCTTTTTTTAATCTAGGGCTTTAAACAGATCCTTCTATAATTCTCAAGGTCATTGTTAAGTATTTTAAATAGTTGGTCAAATGCCAAACTATTTTTATTGCCTGAATTTCTCTCCTTGGAGGATTATTGCAGTCAATGAAATGTGGCATCTTCAACACTTGTGTCAAAGAGAAACCTACCATGGCAAGCAGTTTTGTTACTCCGGAACTTGACTAAAATTAAAATTTTATTTTATTGTATTGAGGAGGACAGAGAGTCTCACGGTGTATCTAATCACCAGATCTCTGCGCATCCTGCACTGCAATTGTTATAGCTTTTATTTGTTAGGGAAAAAGAGATCTCATTTCTGCCTTTTATATTAAATTTGGGCTGAAACCATCTGCAGTCCATGGAAATACCTGGATGAAGCAAGTGCGTGCAGTGGGAAGGCTCGATCGCCCCTTGTGCTTTCAGTGTTAGCGCACGCTCTCCAGGATCATCTGCGGGGCTGGGGAAGGCAAAATGGCCAAATCAAAAGGAAAGTGAATTTCTCCTTTCTTCAGTTCCCAAGCATGGTGTATCGATTTGCAGAAAAAGCCTGTTTAAGCCAGTGGGAGAACTCCTCGGTAGGGTGGGTCAAGCCTTGATCTACAGAGGAATGCATGAGCAAGCCTTGATCTTGCCATACAGCTTGGTTTTCTGTTCTCTCAACTGTATACTGGGGATAAAAAACAATCAAGGTCTTTCTATGATACACTTCTCACCATCACTTTCCTTACAGAGGGGTTGAGGGGGCTTAAATGAGAAGGACAGATATGCAGCAGTGAAAGAACCTGCACCAGGCTGACGCGATAGCTACACAGTCTGTGGAGATTGACCAGAAATGTTCCAACAACTGATATGTTGTTTGCCCGACTGTGAACTCTTATTTGCTCGGGGGAGGAAGTAAGCAGAAATTTCTGAATCTGGATTATGAACAGATTAGGCATTTGTCTTCCTTTTGTGAGAAGAAGCGAGCATTATTAGCCAGAAGACAGATGAACCTGTACTTGACCCAGTGAAACAGAGTAATTTTTATTTCCTTCAAAGCCCTAACTTTGATTTCTGCACTTGATTGACACTGATACTCCAAAGCCTCTGGAAATAATTGGGCATTTATCCCTGTTACAAATCCGCGGGCTGGGCTGGTATTCATTTCCCTTAGCTTACTCGTAAACATCTGGGCTGGGGTTTAGCAGGTAACGTGCCCCGCGCTAGTCGGCCGCTGGCCGTGGGGTAGCGTGCACTGGCGTGGAAGCTCCCGCTCGCCACTGTGGCAGGGAGGGAAGGGCACGCACGGTGGCCTTGCAGCAGGACACCGTGTGGTTCTGACATCTGGGGGGACACGCTCTGTGACCGCCGGCATGGCCTCTGACGGTGGGAATGAAAAGGCTGCACGGAGATGTCTGACCATAATTTAATTAGTGACAGCAATGATCTCAAAGGATTTAATGAAAAAGATTATGAAAGGCGTTTTACTTTGTAGGGGAAACAAAGAACTTTTATTTTGCAACTAGTTAATCCTTTCCCCCTCCCCCCCCTTTGTTGCTTTTTCCCCCTTTTAAGGGAAGGAGAGAGTAGAAGTTGCAATTAATTTCTTCTTTCATTTCTTGCTCTTAATGAAAATTCAGGTAGACCATAATTCAAGTAAGCACATCCCATGGAGCAAGGGGAGAAGAGCCCTTCGGGCAAAGGAGGGCGACTCAGAAATTCGTGTGCAATTGCTCTCAGTTCAGCCAGGTTTCTGAAACCGTGTAGCACACGGGCAGTACAGAAACGGCCCACGTACAAGGGTGTTCAGCTGCTGCAGAACAAGCCGTGCATGTGTTTGTTGCCGCACTGAGGGCAAGTGGGAAGTGTTGCCTTTTCTTTTCAGATGCTCCTTCTGTTGCTTGAAAACTATTTTTAAAGCTGGAAATTTAAGATTCTTTGGGAAAAAAGATAGTGGAGTCTTAGCCTTTTTAACGTCACAGCTTTAGCTGTTCCAAATGCGTTTACCTGATGAGTTTATACGTGACCGTGTTTGTTTGGCAGCAGCATGTTTCGCTGCCTAGATATTATCTTACAGCCAGGATCAACATTTCTGAGCAAGTATTTCTACAACCAGTAAATAACGTGGGGGAGACAGTGAGGTTCGCAAGATTTATCAGATGGTTGCATGGAGCCATCACCCAGCCCTACGGGAGGCTGGAGCGATGCCTCTTTGGGGCTCTCTGCGGTTTTGGGGTATTGGCATGGGTATGGGCTGACACAGCTTTAGCAGGGAGGCAAAAGGTGGGGTCTGCAAACCTGGCTAGCTAAAAACCTGGCTGCTACAAACAGTAATGCAGAGATGGTGCTCGAGAAGCATATCGCGAGGGATGTTAGCTCTTTATGATTTCTCTTCTGGCCTACTCGATATTTGTTTTACACAGCTGCCTCCAACATCTGCTTTTCATCTCTGCTCTTTATCCATGTAGGTATTAAAAAATGCCTTTCTTCTTTCAGCTGTTTTATGTGTCTCCTGTCTTGTCAATGAAACGTGCAGCTAACTGAATTCAAAACTCATTTAAAAATAGGCTATTGAATATTTTACACACAAATAATTAAAGGAGTAATGTCAACGGCCTTCCACATAAAGGGGAAAAATAACAAGATGAGCCTGAAATTTCTCAGGAATCTGAAAGGAGGCTGACCCCATTCTGTAGTTTCAAGTTGAGATCTTCGCCCCACCTTTCTACCTGATGGCTTTTAAGCTGCTTTCCCAGCCTCCAACCTCTCCCTTCTTCACTTGGGACAATTAGGACCCGAGCTGTGGTTCAGCCTTTTAGCCCAGGATCCATCTCCAGAGCATCAGGCTTCCCGGGTGAGCTGGTTCTTCTGGTCAAGCATTTAGCCGTAATGTCAGAAATAGCTGTTTCTTTGGCTTTTGTTATCGTTTGGCATGAAAACGTTGCTGAGCAGCGCCGCTGCCCCGCGACGGCGGGTCTCGGCAGCTCGGCCTTACCCAGCTGTGATTCGGAGGTTTGCATGTGCAGGGGGACCATGTTTAAGCAGCTATTCCGTACCAGTTTCAGCCTGTGGTTGTCTTTCCTTCTCTCCTTCTCCCCAGGAAATGTGGAGTTCTTGCTTTTGGATGAAGGAGGCTGCAGCTCTGAGGCTTTTCTCAAAACACAAATACAACTTTTGACCTCAGCAAGGAGCAAAGTTTTGCCTGGCTTGAAGGTCAGCAGCTCCACAAGCTCTATGGGCTAGACACTGATGTATCTTCCCTGTTATAGTCACTACAGCCCCCTTGGAGAAAAGCCCTTTTTCTTCTCAGAAAATCCCTCTCCTTTTGATGTTTTTCCCATTCTTTGTTATTTATCTCCTTGGGCAAAGCTTGCCCTTTGAATAACATCCCTCCACACTACAGTATCTCTGTATTTCTGTGGCTGAGCTTCTCTTGCATCTCCAATCAGCCGTGTAACAGGCAAATCTGCATTTTCTCATGCAGATGGTCAACAGCGAGAGTAGCTGCTAAGCCCCACAAGTGACTTTTATTAGGCAGAAAGCACTCCCATGCTCAGGTGGGGTAGTCTGAAGCATAACCATCCCTTCCAGCCTGGAAGGCAAACGGGGTTTGCATCCTCCTTGCCTCCTCATCTTCCTCTGAGCTACCTGAGCAAACAGCCCATCTTACAGAAAGGAGACTGGGAAAAAAGCTGCCAGGTCACAGCTCCGTCTCATGTCTGAAAGGCATAGGGGGTTTCAAGGAGAAAAACACAGAGCAGAATTGGGGCCAGGTGGGACTGGGGTCTGCAAACCCTGGAGGTCCCAAAACCAGCCCTGCAGCGGAGCAGCACCAAGGTTGCCTGTCTGGGTTCACATCCACCATTTTCATTTAGTACCCAAAGGAAAATCTGACGTGGTTTTGCATGTTCTTAGATCTCAAAATGTAAACTATAGTAAAGTATCTGCTTATAGCGTGACCTCTTCACCCACTGGGTTTTTTCTGTTCTGGGGTGAATTCCAGCAAACCACTGTGCTACTGTGTTTACAAAGAAAATGCCTGTTTTCTGTGTTCTCAAGCCCACAGCATGTCTCATTAAAAATCCTCTTTGGGAAAAGCAGGCCAGTTAGCATTGCTCACCCCAGCAAAGTTCAGTGAATAAATATTCCTGTCTACTATTAAAAAAAAAAAGAGAACTAAAATCAGATTTAAATAATCATTAGCTACCTCCTCTGGTTATGCGTCTGTTCTGAGTTTTAAAGCATCGAGGGGACTTGGTTACTGTACCCAAAAGCAGCCTTAGCCCCAGGGCTGGGGGTGGGCTGCAGGGTGAGTGCCCCTGGCAGCCAGAGCCCCCCATAATCATTTCTAAACGCCAGGAGGGATTTAGCCTGCTCTGGGGACTCGCCTCCGCAGGCTGGCAGCTGGACAGACAAACCACCCCTCCAGAAGGATGCTGGCTCCCCACCGTGGCAACAAGCGCGATTTTAGCTGGCGAGGCAGCCCAGCCACGACTGGGGTTGAAGCAGGACGGAAAGGCGATGGATGGCTGGTGGGTGCCGGCACCCCCAGCCCCTGCGAGCTCCATCGCCCCTTCAGCAGCTCCTGTTACAGGAACTGTTTCAGCAAAGGGCCGGGGTAAATTACAAGTCCGGCGAATGACAGGCAGGGTCCCGCACTCCCCCGTGGTTACCCGGCTCTGTAAACAGACTTCTGTATGCCTGGCGACGGATCAGAGCCGCGCTAGTCGGTCCATCCAGCTTTGCAGCAAAGCTCCACAGCGTAGTCAAAGAAAAGCCAAAAATAATGTGTTTATGAAACCAAAACATCACAGATACCCTTTGTTTACACTGCTGACACTGAAAGGAGAAACAGATGCTTCTGGTTTGGGTGCTCGTCCAGCCTAATTTCAGGAAAACATGGAGATCAGAGGGAGATTAAAAAAAGGAATTGAAATGTACAGTCTGTCACATGTCCAGTTTTAAATATTATAAATCATGCGTGTGTTGCTACAGCAAATGGAGATGGGATCAGCTTTGCCAAACGCCGGGCTGTGTCCCTCCATCTCCAGAGGTCCCTTCCAACCCCTGCCATTCTGCGATTCTGTGTGATGCTGTGGGTCAAATGGCCGGTAAATGCCAATCCCGCGAAACAGGCGCGTCGGTGCTGCCGCAGCGGCTCCTCTGCACGCCCTGTGACAACGCGGCGTTGCCCGGGGAGCGGGAGTAATCCCAGCCCAGGCCCAGCAAGCCAGGCAGTTTGTAAACTGCCAAAGGGCTGTCGCTGCTGTTAAGCGACGTCCAGCGAAGGAGCGTGTGTTGGAGCTGAGCTGTCAGCCGGCGTGAAGGCTGCAACGGGAGAGCTCTGGGAGGTGCAAAAGCGTTGTACATGGCTCACATGGGCCCTTGGCATAGGGACTTTTCCTGGATAATTGCCTTTATTGCCATAAAAGGTAAAAATAAACCACGAAGCCACACATTAAGCAGTGCTGTCGACATGCTGATTGTCTGGCTGAGCGGTGCCTGGAGGCACAGTGTCTGAAAAAATGATCAGGGCAAGAGCCATCGTCTTCATAGCCCTGTGGCTTTTTAGAATAGACAACTGGCAGGGTTTGTATCTTGAAACACAGGCCATTAAGAATTGTCCCCAGAGTGCCGATGGGGTTAGAGTACCTGTGTCTCGCATACACATCCCTGCTGAGTGGCACCAGCACCCTCCTGTGTCTGACCGGCCTCGGCTCAGCTCCGATACTCACATCCATGGTGGGTCAGTCCTGCACAGCTCCCAGCAGCACTCGCCTGTCCATCCTTCCTGAGGAGGTGCAGTGAGGATGTGAAACATTTGCCATGGCCTCAAACATTGTATTATTTCATATGCACTATTTATTGTTTTAATATATATATGTCCAGGACGGCGGGAGTGCTGGGTCACGCAGCTGGAATGGAGCACTTTTTCTTGCAGACGTCAAGCCGCGGGGTGACTTCCAAGTCATGGTGTCATCTGATACCCCCGTAAGCTCCTGTTAAATTGAAAACCATATGTCACGGAGGGAGCGTTGCGTGGGCTGCGCGACCCACGTCGCGCACGGGTTCGCTTGCAGCAGCCCCCCTTGCAAAAGCACAGCGCGGGTCTGCGGGGTGTGGGCGGGAGCCCCGACAGGCCCCTGCCTGCACCGGCTCGCTGTCTGCACCCCGAGCCATCGCTTTTCATCTTCAGATGTGAACATATTGTCACACTGCTACGACAGGGGACTGCCTGGAAAGTCGCTAGGTGAGGATTCATGCAAACCCGGTGTATAAACCTGCTACAAACTGGTTACGTCTGTCCCAGGGCCGACTGCTTGTTCTGAGTTAAGGCCCAGTACGTGCACGCCTACGCTTTGAGATGAGCAACCTGCCGCTGCTCCAGCGCGGTCACCTTGGCTGAGCAAAGCCAGGCAGGATGCTCCTGCCTTTCCCGTTGCATGTAGTGTTCATTAATCATGAGCGATCTAAACTCTGGGCTTTATTTTCTCCTGCAAACACCTGTTACTGATAATTTCCCCCTGCACTAATATTCCGAAGTTGTTTGCTGCAGTTTTGGCTGTGTTGATGGCTTTGGCAGAAGGCTGTGTGCAGGAAGGTAGTTAATCATGGTCCTGGAGGTCACCTTCCTGGGAGTGAAGAGGGAATTTTTTTCCCCATAGAAAAGACATTTTGAGAAAATTAGTCTGGTGAGAGAATTTTTGGCAACTAGATGTTTCTTATTTTTGGTGGCAACTTTTGTTCTCAGTTTCGAGAAGAAAACTTGAATTTTTAAGTTGTACAGGGCTTTATTTAGTTGAAAATGTAGCTTTCCATTGAAAAGAAAACTCCAGAGGAGTTGCAGTCAGCCATGGTAGTGCACGGGCCTTAAGAGCTAAACATAAGCTCATGCATCATGAAACAGTATGTGTGTGTTTAACTACTATACTTTTCATTATTTAGGTCTTTTGCAAGCAATGCACACGTAACAACTTGCTTTCCGGATAAGTTTCCTATATATTAATTTCCTAATCATTTGAGTGCCCTGTTGATCAGCGGGGGAGCTGTGGGGGTGGTGTCAGAGCAGGGGGCTACATTAAAGACGGGGATGCGGGGAGAAGGCTGAATGCCCGTGCGGCCCCGATGGAGAGCAGCGCTGCTCCCGTGCCCTCCTCCAGCTGCTGGTGGCCAACGTGTCTTCCTCGAGCCTTCCCCTCCTGGCCCTGCACAGCTTGCTCGTCACAGCCTCTCCTTCCTCATTAATCTTATGTGCTGTACATGTGTCCAGCAACTAACGAGCCACAGCATCCCAAGCCCTGGAGCCTGCTGTCACCTCGAGTGTCCCACATCGATCACCTGGCTGCCACGGGTCAGGCGCATGAGCACAGCGATTATGAAATGTAAGGAATGATAGAGAACAGCCTGTGTTGTGTTTCTCCAGTAGCTTTCTTGCTGCCGGAGTCACAAGCGCAATTTAGAGAGAAACAAAGAAGTGTGATGCATTTAAGAGCCCTTCAAAGGACGGAAATGGAACTTCTCTTGCTTTTAGAATACTCTCACCAAGTATTGAATTACAGGGCTTGTATAAAATGCAGGTTTTAAGAAGCAAGTTCCTAATACTTGTGCTTCAAAAAAACCTTTCTTCTGTAAAAGCTGTAGGTGACTCCTTGTCCTTCCCCTTTTCCCCTTGGGGTTACAGTGACAGAGCTGTTGTGTTTAAATTAACTGCAATGAATCACTGTGGTTTGTTGCTGTTTGTTTTGGATAGACTGGGGAGACGTGATCAGCTGTAATACTTCTCCCCATTTACCCACGATCAGGCAGGATTGCCAGACCGGGTGGTAACAAAAGGGAGAGTGTGTTTTTTCCCCTGCATTTTAGTGTATTTATCTTGTGAATTTGAAAGATGCTGCTGTCGCTTCTGCCGCCCGGCTGACAGCTCGCGGAGCACCTCGCAGCTGCCTCCACGCAATGGTGCTGCCCCGGGCGGCCCCAGCCTGGGGGTGCTGCTCCACCGAGCTCACGCTGGAGCAGATGCAGAGCGCTCACAGCACCCATCCCACCAGCACCCACCCTGCGGTGGGATAATGCTGCAACCCGCACCCTCATCCACCTGTCAACAGTTGGTCAAAGTCTACTGGTCTTAGCAGTTTCCCCTGTAGTGGCTTATTGGTGGCGGGCTGAATGGTTGTGGATTTTTTAAGATACGCTCTGAGCATGGGCACATCTCAGTTTTGCAAATCCACCCTCTGCATGGATCAGTTTTGCTCTGTATGATGAGGCAAACGTGGTACCCCACCGACACAAGCATGGGTGCGGCAGGGTGAGGGGATCAGCCCTGCTACACCACTTTAGAAATGTCCCTGGGAGCCCTGTTCTGCAACACGCTCAGGTCCAGGCATTTAACAGGTCTGGCTTCTCGGGCAGCAAAAGGCTTTGTAATCTCCAGCAGCAGCAGAAGCGTGTTCTGGTCACAGCCAGAACTGGTCATTCTGTGCAACCAAGAAAGATGTGCTATTTTTCAGCTTCTGCTTTCGTTCTCAGAGAACTGGAAGTAACTCTCTCACAAATACCAAAAGTCAGAATGCAAATGCAAGCGGCGGACAATAAACCCACATTTGGGCTAAAAGTTTAAAAAAGGAGTGGTCTTAGACCAAACTATATGTCTATCTGTGTTAAGTATTAATTTCCATGAGTATCAGTGCTTATCTACCACAACCTAAGTGGGACAGATTTATTCTCCAGCACTGGCTGTAGAGCAATGTAATTGCATGCCCCAGCTCAAATAATCCTCGGGGCAAAGGAGTCGATAACCAGTGCCAGTGGGATTTATTTGGCACAGTCGCAGCATGCAAGAGAGGTCTGAATAAATGGTCATCGTGTGGCAGAGGACTGAGGGGGCAGGGGACAGGTGCCGTCGTGGGACCAGGTCTGGAACGGGCCATGACTTGCTGCCTCCTCCCAGCATCGTGCTGCGCCACAGCATCTGCCAGAGCAAACCAGGACGATTTTGGTTTTGGCTGGCTTAAGCCATTGCTTTCCCAGCAGAGGGCACGATGTGCTAACGAGAACGGCGATTACCCCCGCCAGAAGTGATTTCAGAAATGATACAGCAAAAAGGAACAAGTGTGCGGAGCCAGAAACCCCAAAGGCAGGATGTGTCAGGGCATGGCGTGCCCTTTGTGTGGCCAGGGCTGCTCAGCACCTTGCAAAGGGGTCTGGCTGCCTCTGGAGTGAGCACCCCACCCTGCTGGCTGCTTCCAGCCTGGCCAGGCACCTTCCGCAATATTGAAAGCGATTGTTTTCACTACAAAACACCCTCAAAGCTAATTTAAATGTAGTTTGGAGAACTTTCTGTGAATTCAAGAAAATTGAGCCAGCGTCTGTTACTAGGAATCTTCCCTCATCTTCCAGAATTTTAGCAATTCATGTCAAAATAGCAACATTTTCCAGAACAACTCATTTACTGCAGAGGAGCAAACACACCTCTTCAGTTCAATTGGTTCATGTGGGCTGTGGGAGGTCTAAATTAAAGTCCTTTTGTTTGGATTATCAGCGCTCAAGAAAATAGAACTCTGAAAGACTATTTAGTTGTAGAAGAATTCTTTCCTGTCTGACTGTATCCTTCTCAGAAGTGGCTCCCTGGATTATTATCAAACTTTCTTCTTCCCAGCAAAGGCATGAGAAAGGTTCAGTTCTTGCCTTAATGATTAAGTGAGGCAAACATGCTATTTAGCCTCAGCTGTATGTTTTAACTGTTCTGGTCATTCCCATGACCCGGAAATTTCCCTCTTTGTGCACGGTCACATATCTATTCCAAAATGCCTTTTATTTCAACTTTCTGCTCTGCTGCAGTGACATGATCCCTGACTGACACACACTTAAAAGCATTGAAAAGTAAACCAACTTTCTTCCAAGAGGTAGAGTTTACACACATCCTACATCAGTGCAGTGACCAGTTGAGCTGAACGGACAAAAATCATCTGCTCTGAGCAGTTCCCACATGGTGAGAAGGGAAAAATCACAAGCACAAGGTCTTTTGGGTGCTGCCAGCCAAGAAGGAGGGCTGTGCTGCACTGCTCCCGTGGGAGTTGCATGCTAGAATTGCTTATCTGCTCATGCTTTCATGAACACTGTTTGTTACTATTATGAGACAAACTGACTGAGCCAGGAAGCTTCGGGGTGTTCAAACAGCAGATAATGAAAGGCTTCGCAAGGATTTCACACCCCTGCCCACTGGGACTAACATGTGTTTTACAATTTATTTTATGCTGCTTGGCAGGTGTTGAAAAAGAGAACTTGCACCACAGATAATCCTTGAGCTGGTCACACGGATTGCTCAGCGGTGCAAAGCTCTCGGCACAGCCCCGCTTGGTTGGGGTTTTGTTTCACCCATGACCTGCTTTTAGGATATTCTCCCGATACACAGCAGCCCGGCTGGTTTTCCCAGTTGACCCATTATCTTGTAGCCAAGGATTTTTTCCATCTTTGGAGAGATTTGTCTGACGTTACCAACGCCTAAACACCAGACAGGCTGCGGATATGCCCTTTGCCCGCCCACCCTGCTTTCTCCATCACCGCCAGCTTGCACTCACCACCTGGTGTGTGCTTCTGTTGACAGCTCCTTCCCAGTCCCACCACCGACTGCACCCCCGGCCACCTTGTTCATAGTTTCTAGCAGGCCTCCCATGGACTCTCTGCCATTTACCATGGACTCCTGGGCCTCACATCACTTGGAAAAACCCTTAGAAACACTGCCTCATCTGCGCAGCAGGTCTTACTCTTCTTTAAGGCTCTGGAACGATTTTAGGTCGGCCCCTAAAATGTTGGTTTCTGTTGCATCTTCAAGTCTCAAAATACACCAACCCCACTGAATGCAAACCGAAGGTCTGGTCCCCACAGGTAGGTGTGCAGCAGGTGGAGGTAACAGCATTTACAGGTGGCCTCTGAGGGGGACATCAGGGCATGCCCTGAGCCGTCACTGTTTAGCAGGTGTGTCTCCTTGTAGGGCTCGGTGCCCCCTCGCTCCCCCCCAGCCAGAGGATTCCTCTCATAGAATCACAGAATCATTAAGGTTGGAAAAGACCTCTGAGATCACCAAGTCCAACCCCCAACCCAGCACCCCCAGGCCTCCTAAACCATGTCCCCAAGTGCCACGTCTACACATTGTTGAACCCCGCCCCGGGATGGTGACTCCCCCACCTCTGTGGGCAGCCTGTGCCAGTGCCACTCTTGCAGTGAAGACATTTTTTCTAATTTCCAATCTAAACTCCGCTGATGCAGCTTGCGGCCGTTTCCCCTCATCTTGCTTGCACGGGTGCACCCACTGCAAGATGCAAGTGCCTGCCTGCAGCTGCCCACCCCACGTCAGGCTGCGTCCTGCCCATCGGTGCCTTCCACCGCCTGACCCCCTCGGTTTGCAACCCCGCTGCGGAGGGACGGGTTCCCCTCCCTGCACCCCAGAAGAGGCTTCTGTGGTCACAGAGAGGATGGACTGGGCTTCCTCAGACACCCAAAGCAACAGCAGTGTCTGCAGTGCCCGTGTAGCCAGGGGAAGAGGTGCTGTGGTTTTTCAGTGCAGAATATAGCTCCATGCTCTTGGCAAGGACAGATGGGACTATGGACCTTCTGCAGAGGGACGTGACCTCACAGCCACAACCATGTGAACCATCAGTCATGCCAGTTTATGAACCAGCTCACATCGCTTATGGACTTGTACTTCAAGTGAAAATAAAAAACAGCCCATGTCTATTAGTAGACCTGTACAGAAATCCCCTTTCTTTGAGTGGTTTTGAAACTTCATGTGAGGATGCAAACAAAGGGAATAGAGGGTCTGTCATCAACCGCAAAGCACTTTAGGGATTCCAGCTAAGCAAATCTCTTGGTAGCTTGGTCTGCTACCCCAGCTGCGGGCCCGGAGCACAGAACTTCCTTGCAGAGCTTCCCCTTCCCTTTCAGCCTGACCGGTGCCCAGAAAACCCACCTGCTCTCAGGCGGGACGCTGGCGGCGGGTCACGCACAGGGGCGAGCTGTTGTGTGCACAGAAGTTGTACCAGCACAGGGAAAAAGCTAAAAGCCGCTCAGCATCGGGGGGACTTATTTTAACCTGTCGCTGCAGAGCATGCACAAAGCAGCTCTTCAGCCCTGGGGAAGAGGAAGAGAGTCTCCCCTCCACAGCACGCACGAGCTGCACGCTGAAACCACGAGCAGACCCTGGATCTTCAAGCTCCCTCGTGGCTTTCTGCTGACAGAGGAAAAGCTTTCTATTTATCAGTTTGATCATCCTGTGTAAGGTTTGTTTCCTTTACATTTGAGAAGGTGATCAGCAGTGGAGGTGATGGGGACAGGCTGCTGGTAGGCACACACAGCAAAAATGTCTATTTGCTTTCTGCTGCTTAGGTTTAGGACAGGAGACAAGCATGCAGCTGCGTCTCTCTGTTATTTGGGTTTCTCTGTGTCCCTCTTTGCCACCTTAGGAGTCAAATGCGGTCTAAATGTTCACTAATAAAAGTCTTGCCGACTTTGGCTGAGCTAAGATAATCGTCTTATCTGTAGATCTCAGCTAAGCGAATCCAATACCCAACATTTTATTTTACACCTCTCTTAGTTTTGGTGAGCTTATGATGCAACTTGGGAACCTCTGATCCTCAAACCATGTCCGATGGGGAAAGTTTTAAGCTCCACTTCAGACCTGATCCTCAGTCACTGAAATCGTGATTTCCTGCAAGTCCATCAAGGTGGAGACGCAGCAATCAAAGCAATGGAGGCAGCCACAGTTGTGGGGTCTGTGGCCACCTTGCAGAACAACAGTCCCTAGGCTTTTGTGTTTGTCTTTATTATATGCTTTTATTGTTGAAGACTATTTGAAGAATTCATTTCCCAGTGGGGAATGATTTACAATGTTAAAAATGAAACAAGAAATTACAATGATGAGAAAAGGGCTTCCCTTTGCTGTTACACGGTGACCACCCGTCTCCCCGCAGAGCACCTGGGGAAAGCTGGAGAGCTGCGGGAATCCTGCTGGGGAACCAAACCCCTCGACCAAGGTGAGGGGACAGTCTATGACCAAGGACACTAAGCAACAACCTGAAAAACGACCCCACCTTCCCTCTTTCCCACTCAGCATCTCTCTCCACTTGCTGCCAAGGCAGCATTTTTGGACCCTCGTGTCCCATTTGACCCACCTGGGACCCAGGAGAGCTTGCAACACGCTACACTGCAGGGAGGCACTCCGCCTTGCACAGGGACCAATTTAAAAGCTGCGTCAAATTATTAACTGTGAAAAATAGCACCTCTGCTGCTGAATCCACTTGTCCTCACTTCCTGTGGCCTCGGAGCTGAGCTTCGAACTCACCTGTTCACATATTCTTGTCAATGTGAAGCTCACCTAATGGTCTGGGTGTTTGGGAAAGTAAAGCAGGCAGACAGCACAGTTTCCCTTTGCCTGCTTTCCTCCTGCTCACAAAGAAGCAGCGCTGCTCTACAGCTACTACAGTAAAGGGTTGCTGTGTCCCCACGTGTCCCCGTGTGTCCCCATGTCCGCCTGGGCAAGAGAGCAGGAGACGGTACCACCCACAGCACCCACTTGTACACACGCAGCTTGGTCCTGCTGCACCGCGGTACCTGGGGTCCTGATTTCCAGATACAAGGCAATACCTGCAGTATTTTGCTATAGGCTACCTTCTTTTTATGTGCTTGCTCTTTAAGCCAAGCCACGCTCAGTGTTTGCTATCATTAATTTCTTAAGAAAAGGATTGTCCTGAGGGCAGAGGCACATATCAGGAAAATTAGGCAAAAAATAAAAAAGAATTCTTAAGCTAAGTGATGAATTCAAGATCAAAAATCCTGTAAGCCCTGTACCAAACACGGCTCCAGTCGGCTGGCGAATGCTCAGCCATCTGCACGGGCTTCTGTAGGACACAGAAGTGTAGCAGATCCTCAGAAAGAGCACATGTTTGTGATAAATAACGCACACGCTTTAAAAAACCAACATTTTATTCATTACAGCACTTCAAATAGCATTTCATCTCTCCTGAAATTGGCACTTCAGCCTTCAAGAATAAGAACCGTATATCACAGTGCATCAAATTATTAACACATCCTTCTTGCAGAAGCTTTATTAGGCAACATCCTAACTTAAGGGCTTGCATCAAAGCTTTTTTAAGGGACTTGATTACATTTGTGTTCTGCTTTTACTAGATACCCAGCCCGTAGCGGTGCTTCCTTTCAGCCTTCCGAGAAACAGTGTCAAGCACTCTTCACTCGCTTCTGGCCCTGCACTACCCACAGCATCTCTGACGCTGCAGACATTCATCGTAAATAATTGCACTTAGGCCAATAACTTCTGGGAATTCTGATAATAACAATATTCATAGTTTTTTGAAGTGTATTGCTGCAGCCAGAGATTAGAATTTTTTTAAGTATTTTAGTAGATGTAAGTAAGAGCTCAGTATTTTAATCTCTTAGAACCAGCCAAGTACATCTGCATTATTATTGCTTGATTTTTTATGTAGAAGCAAAGATTCAGCCTTTTCTCAGAGACTGTAGCAACGAGCCATGAGCAGGTGACCTGCGTAGTGGGTGAGGGAAAGGCTGTGGATGTGTCTGCCTGGACTTTAGCAAAGCCTCTGACACTGTCTCCCACAGCACCTCCTAGAGAAGCTGACGGCTCATGGCTTGGACGGGTGCTCTTCACTGGGTATAAACCTGGCTGGCTGGCCGAGCCCCGAGAGTTGTGGGGAGCGGAGCTAAATCCAGCGGGCGGCTGGTCACGAGCGGGGCTCCCCAGGGCTCGGTGTTGGGGCCAGTCTTGTTTAATGTCTCTATCAGTGATGTGGGTGAGAGGATCGAGTGCGCCCTCAGTGAGTTTGCAGGTGACACAAAGCTGGGCAGGAACGTCAATCTGCTCAGGGGCAGGAAGGCTCTGCAGGGGCACCTGGGCAGGCTGGATCGACGGGCCGAGGTCAGCTGGATGAGGTTTAACAAGGCCCAGTGCCGGGTCCTGCCCTTGGGTCACACCAACCCCAGGCAGCGCTCCAGGCCTGGGGCAGAGGGGCTGGGAAGTGCCCGGCGGAGAAGGCCCTGGGGGTGCTGGCTGACAGCCGGCTGGGCATGAGCCAGCAGTGCCCGGGTGGCCAAGGAGGCCACCAGCCCCCGGGCTTGTGTCAGCGCTGGTGTGGCCAGCAGGAGCCGGGCAGGGATGGGGCCCCTGTGCTCGGCCCTGGGGAGGCCCCACCTTGAATGCTGGGCTCAGGTTTGGGCCCCTCGGGACAAGAAGGGCCTTGAGGGGCTGGAGCGTGTCCAGAGAAGGGCAGCGGGGCTGGGACAGGGTCTGGAGCACAAGTGTGCTGGGGGGCAGCTGAGGGGGCTGGGGGAGTTTAGCCTGGAGAAGAGGGGGCTGAGGGGAGCCCTCATCGCTCTCTGCAGCTGCCTGAGAGGGGCTGGAGTGAGGGGGGGGTCGGTCTCTGCTCCCAAGTCACCAGGGACAGGACGAGAGGGAACGGCCTCAAGCTGCGTCAGGGGAGGTTTGGGTTGGAGATGAGGGAAAATGCCTTCCCTGCCAGAGCGGTCAGGCCCTGGCACAGGCTGCCCAGAGAGGTGGGGGAGTCACCGTCCCTGGGGGTATTTAAAAGACGCGTAGACATGGCACTTCGGGACATGGTTTAGGAGACATGGTGGTGTAGTGTGGACAGTTGGACTTGATGATCCTCGAGGTCTTTTCCAACCTTAAAGATTCTGTGATTCTGTGATTCTATGTAAAGAAGGTTTTCATTAGTGTCCTTGTTAGAATAAATGCACTGAAGTGATCTCAGAGATCCCAATATAAGATACATTCTCCTTGGGTCAGGATATTTGCCTTTCATTAAAACTGAGCTGACTTTATCTGACATGCAAAACGCCCTATTTTGTTTCATTCAGTCTGCTGCCCTGCAATCAGGCCGGGGGAGGGAAGGACCTCCCACTGCTGGCTGCCTTCTGCCCTGGCAGTATGACAGGCGCACCCGGTTTCACTGCCCCTTTTCTGCGTGATGCCTTTTGGTCAAGTCCATCATGGTGAAGGATGAAAACAACGCTTCTGAGACCAACTACAAAGAGTGTGATTGCGAAATATAGAAACTGGCTGGTGAGCGGAGCAAAGAGCAGGAAACTCCTCCACACTTGCTGTTTGCCTTGGGTTTGTGAAGTCTGATCTTCAGTTGACAGCTCCCGTGCCTCTTGTCACCTTGGAGTACAGGCCACTCGGGAAAATGGTCACAGCTCCCACTTTCAGCTCTGACAGTCTAATTGCCAAGTAACTGCTACCAGAGGGGCATGTTAGGCCTTCACTTGTACCAGTTTGAGTGTGAGGGCCTACCGCAGGCCGGTGGAGGGAAGGTTAGAGCTGGAATTCATCACACTTGGGTTTTGTGCCCCACGTCATCCTTCTTTTCAAATGGAGAGAGGCTTATTGCTGTGTTCAAGCTGGCAAGGCGTATTGAAGGTCTAGAAGCGTGATGGAAGAAGGCTGTATGTAGCTTTTTGGCTATTAATACTTGGGGTTTGGTTTATTTCACTTTTCTTTCCTCCTTTTATTATCTGTGGATTGCAGAACGTATCACGGAAGTTTGGATTTTCAGAACCACAGTCTTTAATTGAAGCTGGAGGCCATCTCCCATGCAAAGTGCAAGAGTAATTGGAAGTGCCTACATCCACTTGTGCGTTGGGGAGCATCTGAGGTATCTGGAGTACTTTAAGTTTTGCTGATAACCCCCCAGTGCTTTGAGGAGACCCCGTGAATCGCCACCTGGGTAACAGGGCTGTTATACATCTTCCTGAGCCCCAGTGCAGTCAGAAGGGTATCTGTGGCCCTAGCACCACCACCACAGGAGCTGGAACAGCACTGCTAACCTTGGAGCATCCCTCCCTGCCTCCAAAACCATGGCCACCGAAATCACAGCTCCCTCTGGGTACAGCATATGGAGCCCTCAACACAGGGGTTTTCTCAATCCCTCTCTCCCCTCATAGGGGTCCGGCAAACAACTGCATTCTGGCTTTCCACTTCCTGTTTATTTCCAAAGTGAGAGAAGCTGTTTACTACTTTGTTGTAGCAACCTCCCAAGAATAGCTCCAGGCATGCACCAAGGTGTGGCAGCTCAGCTCGGCTCTGTCCCAGGGACTCTCACGGTGGGGCTGATGCCACCTGTGGGACAAGACTAGGCTAGGTCAGCTTGCTACTCACCTTGTCTCTCGATCCTACCTGCTAAGCCCAGTGGGTCACCTGTTCCAGAGATATTTTAGGACATAGATCATGTCTTTAGCATACAACTGGACAGCTCTTGGCCCAACAGATCCCTGAGTAAGTCTCTAAGCACCATTTTTATGTTAAAAAAAATATTTGAGTTGCTTTCATTTTTACAGCCATCCATGAAATGTCATTTGTTTTACCTATACAGTGAATAAACTCTAGATCGAGAAAATTCAAAGCAAGCCTGTGGTGCTCTGAGGCTGTCAACGTGAACACCCACAGCTCAACTTTGTTGTGTTTCAGTGTCAAGGAGCTCCTTGACCACAAGCTTCTCACAATAACCAAGGCCAAATAGCATCAGAAAACAAGTAGTTCTAAAGCCAGTGGTGTACCAAAACATGAGCCTTGGTCCTGATTTTTGAACGCTTTTCAAACCAATAGTCTGAAATCATGTTGAAGTATCTCCTGTTTGGTGTCACAGCGCTGCTTCCCCTGGGAACACACGCTACTTTGTTTTTAGCATAGATCTGTTAGAAATGCTAAAAAATATTTTGTAGTAGATGTATACATTCACAATCCTTAAAAGAATGCCCAGGAAGTAACTGAGGGACCTGAGAAGGGCTGCAGCCATGCTGGAGAAGTGAAACAACAAAACACAAGGGCTGCGGCTGGGAGCAGAAGTGCTGCTGGCCTTCAGGAAGTCATCTGTCTGGAACAGGGCACACTCTGCAGTCACCAGGATCCAGATGATCCTGGATGTCAGTCTGGCATTTTTCACTGTCCGTGAATGTCGAGACTCTGTGGGGAAGAAGGTTATCAAGTAAGCCTCGAAGGCAATGCAGCTTAGCAGCAAGCAGCTGATGTGTGTGTTTGCAGTGAGGAGGTTCTGCAGCAGGGCTGTTGTGAATGCTGTAGATGAGATACTAACATCAAAGGTCCACATGACCACCTCAGAAACAACACTAACAGAAACCAAGATGTCTGCCTTGGCTAGGCTCGAAATGAGAACCGCAGTGGACTTGGATGAAACCTTTGCAGACTGTAGGATGATAATCGTGTACAAACTGCCCAGCAGGCCCAGAAAAGTGCTGACAGCATTTGAAGAAGACAGGACAAGGTACTGGATATATTTAAGTGCCAGGTATCTTCTGAGATCTTTCATGTGGTCTCTCTCCATAGAAATGCCGGTTATGGAAGAATATCTAGAATACATAAGAAAAAGGGCGATTAACTCTAAAACTAGTGGGATAGATTCCAGACAGATTGTCATGTAGCTGCATTTGTCCAGACACGTGTTGGCGTACTGCACACTCCAGCGTTATTGTGGCATTGGTTGGTTACCCAGCTTCGGAGGCACTGAGTATGTGAAGTCCTGAGCCTGCATCAACAATGAAATAGTTTTCCTATAAACCCTGGAGACAGTATTTTGTTAGTTAATGCAGGAGCCATTGCAGGAAACTGAACTAATAGTATGGTCAGAATTGGGCTACTTTCATTATAGAAGTGTTTTTCTGTTTGCCTTTTTGAGTCAGTTCAAGAATAAAGAATCTGTTCTCCAGTGTTGCAGCAAGAAAAAGATTTCCAGTTGTGCTGGGTAGAAGAGTAAATAAGATACTTATTACTCATTCTGGGAGCCAAAGTAATAAAGCAAAGGGAACGCTATCCAAGAAATGTCCCAGCTGTATCGGTAGTTGAGAGCTGCCGTACACTTACCTGTTTGATTTCCTTTTCTGTCATTAGCTCAACTCTTCATACATTCATATGGCAGCTATAGCTTCTGAATAACATTGAATGCCTGGGCACAGTGTGGGAAATGGCAGGAAATTACAGATACGGGGCCACCGCGGGAAAGGTGGGCTCAGCAGTGCCCAATGCTACAGCTTCACAAGCACACACCTGCTGGCTGCAGAAGCCCATGGTGGTTTTTAAGTTCTGCTGAGAAGGGATGTGGTCTCTGCTTCGATCTGTGGTTGGCAGTAGCATCCCCGTGTGCGTTGGAGCTCCATGTGCTTGTGAGCTTTCAGCTCTGAGCGCAGGATTGGAGCTTTCCAGGGCCACGCTGGCTGCCGCATGGCTGGAAGCGGGTCCAGCTGGCACCCAGCCCCAGCTGTGGCACCATTTAAAACATTTCTCTAATGTTGCGGTTTTATATTACATTTCTTTGGGAGTAAACGAAAAGCCAAGAGCCTTTTTAAGGATTAGTGCTCAAATGTATTGTTTAAGTTTCTTTACCTCGAGTACCATTAACAAAGCCTAAAACCAGCTTGCTGTCCCACCGGTGGGGTGCCTGTTGGCAGCCACTGGCAGAGCTAGCGGTTAGCAGAGCTATTAGATGCAACTCTAATTTCCCACTGAGACAGCTATACTGTTATGTTTCCAGTTTGTTTATTAGTTGAATCTCCTAATGCATCCAGTTGGATGTTTATGAATCAATTGTGAGATCAACTGAGTCCTGTTTAATGTATTCATCAATGACCTGGATGATGGGACAGAGCGTCCCCTCAGCAAGTTCGCTGGCGATCCCAATCTGGGAGGAGCAGCTGTTGCACCAAGAAGCTGTGCTGGCATCCAGCGAGACCTGGCCAGGCTGGAGAGCTGGGCCCAGGGGAACCTCATGGGATTCAACAAGAGCCAGTGCAAGGTCCTGCCCCTGGGGAGGAACAACCCCCCGCACCAGCACAGGCTGGGGGGGACCTGCTGGAGAGCGGCTCTGCTGAGAGGCCCTGGGGGTGGCTGGGGGGCAGCGAGGTGACCCTGAGCCAGCACCGGGCCCTTGGGGCCAAGGGGGCCAGCGGTGTCCTGGGGTGCATGGAAAGGCGTGTGGCCAGCAGGGCGAGGGAGGTTCTCCTCCCCCTCTGCTCTGCCCCAGTGAGGCCACATCTGGGGTGCTGTGTCCAGTTCTGGGCCCCCCAGTTCAAGAAGGACATGGAACTGCTGGAGCAAGCCCAGCGCAGAGCTGCCAAGGTGCTCAGGGACTGGAGCATCTCCCTTGTGAGGAAAGGCTGAGAGACCTGGGCTTGTTCAGCCTGGAGAAGAGAAGGCTGAGGGGGGATCTCATCAATGCTTATAAATATCTGAAGGGCGGGTGTCAAGAGGATGGGGCCAGACTCTTTTCAGCGGTGCCCAAGGACAGGCCAAGGGGCGACGGGCACAAGCTGGAACATGGGAAGTTCCACCTGAACATGAGGACAAACCCCTTCCCTGTGCGGGTGCCAGAGCAGGGGCACAGGCTGCCCAGAGAGGCTGTGGGGTCCCTTCCCTGGAGACATTCACCCCCCGCCTGGACGTGGTCCTGTGCCCCCCGCTCTGGGTGTGCCTGCTCAAGCAGGGGTGGGACAGGGTGATCTCCAGAGGTCCCTCCCAACCCCCACCAGTCTGTGATTCTGTGATTCTGTGACCTGACCTGGAATTTGAGGGAAAGTTTATAGACCTGTGGGAAGGTGCACAAATGAGCCTTGGGATGAAGGTGTTTGGAGGAGGACCACATCCATTGCTCCTGATGCTTCTGGGTGCTTGGAGTCCCTTCATACTTGCCCACCACTGGTTCCCTGCAATCTTCTGCAGCGATTGTGTGCTTTGGGGTTGAGTTTTTCTCTTGACAGGCCTGATACAAGCCTCAATTCACTAGGGTTTGTGAGCAAGAGGAAAAACTGCACCCCTCTGGCTGTTAGCTAGTGCTGCTTGACAGACCAGCCCTCAAGAATGGCACACTGCTGGCTTTCAGCAGCATTTGAAAAAATGGATTTTATGACAACAGCCAGTTTCCATACGCTGCCAGCAGGAGTCCTTCTTTATCTGACCATCATCTCCCATAAAAAGTTTCCGGCTGTCCCTTTGTCCTAAATTCAGTGGAAAGAGGTACGTGGATGATCTGCTTCTGCCTGGGAGTCCTTCACATCTCAGTGGGCAGCTTCAAGTGAAGTATTTTGCATCACTGAGATTAAGGTTGCTTAACAACTCTTCATGGTCATTTCATATCAACATGCTGAAGAGATCTACTAAGTCAGGGATGCATCCCAAGGCTTTACTCATTTCCTATTTGTGCAAAGTACCCATCACCTTCAACTGCAGCTTTGCATGACACAGAGAATTGGCTGGAGATGACTAACGGCTCAGGTTCTGACCCTGACTCACTCATATCTTAAGCAGGAATGAAGTTTATAAACTGCCCAGATGTTTTTAGGTATTGGCATGATTTATGCAATACTGCATCAAAAGGGTGTAAGTGTGAACTACCCTTGTGTGGGGTAAGGTTACAGAGATCAGTAAAAGGCTAATTTGGTTAAATCATTAGTTGTCTATGATCTCAAAAGCAAGAAAGACAACAAAAAATTGAGTAAGGATTATATGATGAAGATTAGTATAAAAGAATAGCATAAACATATAAGAATGATATTGGAAAGACCAAGACACAAGGTGAAGAGCAGTGAAGAAGTGATGTACGGCTAAGGAGGAAACATGCCATAAATCCAGTCAGACAGAGGAAGACCGAGGAATGAGTCTGCTCCCTGCAAAGCCTGCATTACCAACCAACAGTTGATGCCAATATTAGAAGACAACAAGATCCTGATTGGTTTCATGTATATCAGAGCAATTTAGATCACAAGTAAGGAAAGCTTTTAATAGGAAGGATGATCAAGCACTGGAATAGTTTGCTTTGGGAAATCACAGGCTCCCCATTACTGGAAGTCTTCAGGAGCACAGTGTCTGTTAAGAGTACAGGCAGGAATGGATATCATCTTGTAGGTTGATGGACATCACGTGCCTATTTCCTACATGTCTGTGAAAAACAATTAGACTACCAAATTCTAATAACCCCTACCTACAAAAGAAATAGTGCCTATTTTGTCAAGAATGATCTACTCAGATAATATTTAGGTTATGGCTTGTGTCACACCAGAACGTTAGTTCATGACCTTGATTCTGCAGACATCCTGGGACACAGCAATATACTCTTTGCTCAGAAAGGACTAACCCCAATCATTAAAATAATATCATTGTTGTAGTTGTACTCACAATTTTGTGTGAGCCATCTACAAAACCATTTCTGTTGCATCTCAAGTTCATCATCTAGTTGTGCCTAAGCTGTTTGCTGGAATGCTTCCAATCGCATCTTTGTCTAGACTCTACTCTTACTAAAACTTTGGCAGTTATTTCCCTTTACTTTGAATACTGGATCAGTATTGGATCAGAGATTTGCCTAAATATAACAAAGCCATTTCTTTCACATTTGAGCACCTATCACCTTAGGTAAATTCTCCATATTCCTGATGGGAACACCTTGGAGCTTGTACTTCAAAGTTTTTCCAGTACAGTTACTCAACAGGTCTGGGTGGGTGCTTTAGTCCTGACCTGCTTTTTGTTTTGATGAGATGATGGGAAAATTATATTCTGAGTGATTCCTATGAAAGGTACCAAGCCAGCTTTTTTAAGAGTGGGATTCCCGTTGCTTGTTGAGACTCGGTTTGTACCAGGTTGACTCATCCAAGATTCACATGCACCTTTTCTCTTTGTTTTTGGTATCTGAGCCAACTTGTTAGTGGAATCCTTTATGGAAGGGGTAGGAAAAACTAAGTCCAGTACTTCAGCTAAACTCTGATACAGTGCTTCTTACCCTAGTTTTCCACAGTGATTAACTAGAAAAATGATTCTGCATTTTCTGTTTTGACAAAATCTTTCTGAAATCAGTGGCCTGTGCTCTTTCCATTAAGTCAAGGGGCTTTGCCACTAGTCCTGATGCAGCCCCTTTAGTGTGCACTAACCTACCAAGAAGTGGCTTTGCTTCACTGCTGAGGATGCAGGAGGTGGTGACGAGGGGGGTTAATCTCTGAGCATTGATGTCTGAGCATTGGTTTGACCTTTTGTTTTGAAACAAAGTGGCAATGAAATTAAGATCTATTGGAACAAAACTATCTGAATCCACAGTGTGAAAGCTCATACCACTGATTAGCTAGAAGTGGAGGAGGACCAAGATGTATGTATGTACAGCTGAACACTGTTTTACCTGGTTATTCAAGCAAGCTACTCCTTCTGTGGAGGTACATTAAGAATCACAGAATCACAGAATCTGAGGTTGGAAGGGACGTCAGGGATCATCTCATCCAAACTTTCTAGGAAGAGCCCAGCCTAGACAAGATGGCCCAGCACCCTGTCCAGACGGCTCTTAAAGGTGTCCAACGTGGCCGAGTCAACCCCTTCCCTGGGGAGATTATTCCAGTGGTGACTGTCCTCACTGTGAAACACTTCCCTCTTGTGTCCAACCGGGATCTCCCCAAGAGCAACTTGTGTCCATCCCCCTTGTCCTCTCCATGGGACTCCGTGTAAAAAGGGAGTCTCCATCTTCTTTGTAGCTGCCCCTTAAGCACTGGTACACGGTGATGAGATCCCCCCTGAGCCTCCTTTTCTCGAGGCTGAACAAACCCAGCCCTCCCAGCCTGTCCTCGTATGGCAGCTTCCCAGTCCTCTGATCATCTTGGTGGCCCTTCTCTGGACCCCTTCCAGCCTGACCACATCCTTTTTGTATAGAGATAGAATGTTCTATCTTTTTTATTATTACTATTATTATTATTATTGCAGCCTATATCTCTGTATATTTTTATTAAATATATTTCTGAGGAGACAAATTATATGCCTCATTTTACGACAAATGATTACTGTTGCGAATTGTTGTATGCTGGAAAGCACATGTAACCTGGCTCAGGCTGCTGTGTGCTGAAGATCAACGTACTTGGCCATAGAACTTCAGCTAAATTCAAGGCTGTGATTCCCAGATGAAGGGTAGTAAGCAAATCTAAGCTGATCTGAGCAGCTGAATGAGTGAGCAAAATGTGTGATTCATTAACTTGGGGATTTTACATCTCCTCTGAATAATGCTGAAATAAGATTTCATTGGAAAAACAAACTGAATCAAACAGAGGTTTGCCATGTGGCTAAAACCAGATTTCTCCAGAAAGCCTGTCTTGTTCATATATTTCCTCCATCCTTTTTTTTTTGTTTTTTTACTTAAGAAATTCAAAAGGAAGAAGACACAGATGGCTGGATTTATGGCAGAACTTTATCTGGTCCATACGGAGCATTTTAACTCTGAGCTTCTGGGCGCTGTGTCCTATCCGACACCCCAGGACTTGGCGATGAGCCCATAGGCTCTTCTAATGACGAGTGTTAGAAAAGGATGCTGAGCAGCCGGTACAGACAGAAGAGGTGCCCAGAAGCAGCCAGTCCAGACACTAAGGAGCTCGGTGTGTTTTTCACCTCTTCCCTTCCTGAAAACTTCAGCATTTTACATCATGCTGCCAGCATTTTACATAACACAGCAATGTCCCTTGGAAAGGAACAGGAGTTTCTGGGTAGAATATGCCTTCCCGGTTTCTGTTAGAGATGTGTCAATGGTGTCCTTCCTTTGAAGCCACGGCTGCCCCAGGAGAAGGGATCATTGTCATGACTCCTTCCTGCCTCCCTCCACCCCTTTCACACTATGATTTAGTGGTTAAAACTCTCATCCAGAATGTAGCAGGACGAGGTTTGATTTCCTCCTTCGCCGCAGGGGATTTAGATGTTTATCTCTCACAGGCGTCCCAGCCAGCAGGCTACAGGTTGTCCTGAGGCAGGGATGCTTTTCATACCACCTACAGAACCTGGGCAAGGTGTAGGAAAACAGCTGACACCCTAGGCCAAGGGGCAGGGATCAGGAAAAGGCTCATAGATCACAACGCAGACAGTTGCGGATGTTTGCTAGGGAAAGGGCATCCCGGCCTCCGATACTTGCTCCCAGTGCTGTTTGAATACATCTGCTCTAGTAAATGAAACAGAAGTAGGAGATGTTCCTGCATGCGGAAGGCAGGGACCGCAGCACGGCTGTGCTGCCCACGCTGCAAGGAGGGTTTGAGGGTACGGCCCTCATTGCTCTAGCCAAGCTCAGTGCCAGAGGCACATCACCAGTCAGACACAGCCTTTACATAGGTGAGATTAAAGAGTCGTTGGATAAAGAACCGATGAATGAAGAGAGCGCAAAGCAAGGTCTGAAGCCACAGGCAGCTCCTTTGGAGAAGGTGGCTGCCAGCACGGCTCTCCTGAGCTCCCGCTGCCAGCATCCTCCTCCACAGCCAACCCAGCAGCTTCCTTCCGGCTGAGAAATCTGCCAGCTCATGAAGGACCTCCAGGAGCGGAGCATAGTGCTCCGCATTGGCAGACCCTTCCCTTTGCCTGCCCCAGCATAGGACAGGCAGGCAGGGGCAGCAGCTGCCCTCCGTCCACCCAGCCAGGGCAGGTGGGATCACACCTGGGATGGGGCTGGGTGGGAACAAGAATGGGGGGCTCTTTCCTGAACAACTGCTCCTATCCTGCCAGAATGGGCGAAGAAGGCAACCCGAGGCAATTCGTCTATTTATTTACAGTTCTCAAAGCAGCCTCTTGCAGTATTTATTACAGGTCACCCGCAGGAGGATTGCTGCGCGTGGAGAGTGGCACTTAGACAGTTTTTGTTTAGTCCTTATTCAGATGAAACCTCAGTTCAAGCTCATGGAAGGTTTCCTGAACTAACACTTTGCATTTTCAACTGTACTATTTTTATTTCCACAGAAATTGCTCTCCGGAGACACTTTACAAATTCCAGTTAATAATAACTTCTCATTTATCATCGGTAGGCAGTTGTAACTCGAGAGGTACATAAAAATATCACCTACTCTTCACAAATACTTCCTTTCAAAAGTCCTCCTGGATTCGTGTCAAAGGATATACAGAAGAGGAGAACAAATTTGAAACACAGATTACCACTGAATATCCTTACTGCAATGAAGTGGTATTAGCTTTTACTTAGTTTAAAAGCAAAAATACTTACATTTGCTGGAAAAAGCAACCAGGAATAGTTTTCTGCATCACTGTATTCTGTGTATGGTCTGCAGCAGAGCTAAAATGTGCCGTTTCCCTTGGATTACTTCCTGGTTTTTATACATAGCGTCGCATATTCAGTACCACGTCAGAGCACGGAGCTACGCTGACAGAATTTGTTTTGCTAGGCAACATCCCTAGAGCTGGTTTCACAAGAATTACTCAATTGAATCATGGTAGCTATTAACTTTCAGCTGTCTGGAAAAATTGATGCCCTGTGTGGAAGAGGAGTCCCAGACACATCCTCAAATACACACTTCAAGATGGAGCAGATTACTGGGTATAATCCTGAACTCGGCTGGGTGTCGCATGAGCTAACACAGACTACCCATGAGTAAAAGAAATTATTCTGAGCAAAGAAAAGATGTCCTCTGGCATGAAAAACAGCACTCTGGGTAGCTGCACTGGGCTATCCCCCATGAGTGTTTGTGTTGGTGTTACCTGGGATACCCAGGTTTGATGCTGGTTCTGTTCACACTAACCCTCCTCTATTGTTCTCCAGGCATGATGATGGTTAAGCCAAGTTCATCTGTGTTTCAGGGCAGGGGATTCTCTTCACAAGGTCTCAGTGTCACTGAAAACCAGGAATAAAACTCCTTAAGGCCGGGCATGTTAAAGAGCAGGCATTGCTTTATTTGGCGCCAGGTGCACGGGGAATCTTTCCTCCTAACCTGCACACCTACTATAAACCCTTTTTGACATTAACCCATGCCAGTTAATGCACCACACCTATCTAATACATAACCATTGACCTGAATGAGCATCCTCTTCTTCCACTGGTCTGTATCTTCTCTGCCTAAGTTTAAAGCTACAGTGTGATTTAATTCACCACGCGCGCTCAAGCGGAGTGGGGAGGGGTCAGTCCTTTCATCCCTCAGTTGAGTTGGTGGTCGTGATTTCCACCCGCCAGAAATACCTTTACCCCAGTTACTGTGACTCTCACTGGTTTTATTGTTTCATGGTTGTGGCATCTCTCGATCTTCCTTGTGGAAGAATGTTTCTTTCTGTTATCAGTCCCTGAAGTTTCTCAGCTCCTGAGCATTGAATTCCTTTCACAAGTTGGCTTGTTGAGTCGTTTGTATTTCTCAGGATGTGGCTTTAGGCTAATAATGGCTCAAGCTGCAAGTTTAACCCTTTAGTTATTTACATCGGTGCAGTGGGAGAGCAGGGAGAAGCGTCCCACAGACACCGTGGAGAATAGCAAACCAGTACGTTCACAGGCACATGAACACATACCGCAGCTTCAGCCTTACCGTGGATGCTGATCTCATGCCTAGAGTCAGCAGATGAAAGCAGGGAATTCAAGGCAGTGACGCTGCATTGGTTTCCGATCAACAGGCAGGGTTTGCTGTCAGTCCAACACCAGCTCTTCTGGCAGCACGCCATTTCCCTCACCGCTTCTTTAAGTGACAGAAAGCTGTAGAAAGATAAACCAGCGGAAAACCCAGGTGCTGCAAAACACTCGTTACAGCCGCACCCTGAGGACCACGCAGGGAAGGCAGCCCTGTGCTCTCCTGCCTTCTCAGAGCGCGACAGCAGTGCTGGCTTTGCACTGGAGTGCTGGTGAGAGGACATCTGCCAGAGCCAGAGAAAGTCCCTGAGAAAAGGGATTTGACTGGTTGGTGATTAATATAATTTGGGCTTTGATTTATGTGTATAATTTTTTTTTAATTTGATTTTAATAAGAATGAGTAAGCTTTTGCCTCAGGCTCTCCATAGCAGTTTAGGTTTTTACAACTACTCTTTCTATTATATATGCTTGTTTTGCTTGCATGCCCAGATGATAAAACAGAACCGGCAGCTGCAAGAGGATTAACTCTGCAGACAAGCTACTCACTTTCTCACCAGCTCGAAATTTCATAATAACCCACGGAAAAGATAAGGCAAAGCCTCTGTTTCTCCAGGGCACCACCCATTTCATCAGAGTGCTTCCCCCGAGGCACTGACTCTGTCAAAACAATAATAAAATCACAGGGAAGGTGGGAGGGGTGCGTTGGGTGCTCTGGACACAAGCCGTGCCCCACTTTGTCTCATGGGGCGGGCAGGCATCTGCAGAGCCGGTGTGGAGAGACAGGACCGGCCATGGGGAAGGCAGCTGAGGCGGAATATTTAATCAGTTCCCCTCCGTTAATCTTCACCAGCATTAGTAATCGCTCCTGGTGACTGATGGCTTTCAGTGCTCCTCTTCAAACCCACTGGTATCTCCCATAACGTGAGCAGAACGAACACAGCATCCCCAATTGATTTCTGCAGTGGCATGGGATGGTTTCCAATATTTTTCCATAACCTCTTTATTTTGTGCTACACCTTTGTCGGCAGGCTTTGGCCAGCTCCGTACATTGATTAGCAATGCTCTTTACAGCTGAAGACTTTTCAGGTTTTTTCCTCTGCAACGGAAATACAATGGAGTTTAATTAGAATTCAGCAATAGTTAAGGCAATTTCAATTTTCTTCTGTCTAAAGTACTCCCCTTTACTTTTGAGCCCGGAGGGTTTCCAGCACTTTTCCCTTGCCAGCTCATCGGTGTCCCCTCTCCACCTCTTGTACACCCTAAAACATTGCCAAGGGGCACCATGAAAACAGCCCATCGCTCCTACAGCTTCTCTCCTGCTGATACTGCAAAAAATCCTATTCCCGTTTCTTTTCCTTTATACTGGGCCGAGAAGAACTTTGTTGAGGAAATCCGGTTAAATTTCACTGTCAGAATGTCTTGCATTTTGGGTATTTTTTTTACCAAGTGGGAAGATTTCAAGGAAATTGTAAGATGGCTGTTTTCTTTGTAAATCACTGCAGATTGGTCCTGCAAAACAGGTCCTAATCCTTTTCTTTGGTGGTTAACCATTTATCTGGTTCTAAAGCCGTGCCAGCTGCTGTGATTCCCTGAGCCATCCTGATTTACAGCTATGGTATGTACAGCCTGTGCTGGTCTTCTCATTTTTTGCCTTATTTTTTTTCTCTGAGGTTGCTTGAGAAACCAGAACAATTACTGCCTGATCTTCAACCAAGATTTCCTGTTTCTCCCCTCATTAAACGGATGGAGGATCTCCTGTTCGGGCATCTGACTTGATATCACTTCCCACCTTTATTGTCCTCAGAGAATACACATTTCAGCAGATCAACACTGCAGCCCAGCTTTGTGTCGTCTGCAAACTCACTGAGGGCGCACTCGATCCTCTCACCCACATCACTGATAGAGACATTAAACCAGACTGGCCCCAAACACCGAGCCCTGGGGAGCCCCGCTCGTGACCAGCCGCCCGCTGGATTTAGCTCCGCTCCCCACAGCTCTCGGGGCTCGGCCAGCCAGCCAGGTTTATACCCAGTGAAGAGCACCCGTCCAAGCCATGAGCCGTCAGCTTCTCTAGGAGGGTGCTGTGGGAGACAGTGTCAGAGGCTTTGCTAAAGTCCAGGCAGACACATCCACAGCCTTTCCCTCACCCACTACGCAGGTCACCTGCTCATGGAAGGAGGTCAGGCAGGTATTTGCAAATATGAGGAAGGGTTGGGTGACAAAGGGAAGAGTCTCAAGGACGGGAGTGACACGTAGCAGCTCCTACAGGCACCAAAGCATCAGCCAGTACAGCCAGACCTTCACAAGCAGCAAACCAACAGGAGGGCTTCCCAAAAGCTGCTGAGCTGACCTGCTTTGTGCCCTTTCTGGTGGAAAAACAGCAGAACCTGCACGCTGGAGAAACAGGAATTGGAGGCTTTCAGCCCTATCCCTGCTGGCTCAGGGCTTCAAGCAGCTGAAAACTGCTTGAAGCATACTCTCCAAGGGAGGGATGGACTTTCCAATGCGTCCTCAAGTCCAACACAGCTGCCTCTCGGACGTGACCGATATCCTCAGGCAGGGCACAAGGCAAGGTGATCACGCCTTTGCTGGCAGACGACAGTAATTATCTCCCCTGGCCGTGCACAGACAAGAATCTTCCCAGCTGTTCATTACAGAGAGGATGTTTTATGTTGGCCCCTTGCTAAAGCGTGGAGGGGCAGGTATGGAGATATGTGACCTGACCGGATTCTGCAGCTCTCTCCAGAACACAAGTTTCTACTTTCCACCTTTCCAAACAGCTCATCAGCAAAGAAAATAACCAGCTCATTTGTTTTATTGCCTTTATTCTCTACTTTCAGTCTAGAAAAGGAAATTCACTTTTAATGAGGGAAAATGCTGGGATAAAGCATTACTAATGTAATGTTTATTCCTTGTAGACATTAAGTCCAGGGGTAAGACATCCTTGCAAGTGGCTTCCAGGACTTCATCAGACCCTTTTGCATAGCTGACAGAAAAGATTTCCTTACAGGGAAACAGTGTAAAGGTTGATGGCATAGTCCTTTTTGTGTAAGGTATTGAATGTATCAAGATTATAGGTAAATGCATGAAGAAATGGTGGTGATTCATAAAACTGGGGGGAAGAACTAGGCTCAAAAATGTTAATGGAAATCTCACTTGGTTTTGGCTTCTTCCTTCACTGACTCACATTTCCACTCTGGAAATAATAGTGGTAACAGCACTTTGGGAAATGCCCCTCATCCAGGCAAAAGTAGCCGAGAAGGAAATTCCCCATAGCTGTGGTTTTGTCTACAGTTAATAAGCAATTTAAGAATATCACCCAGAGATCTGCCCCAGGGCTCGATAGTTATGAGTGGCAGGGTACGTGGGGTAGTATGGGCAAATGCCCAGGACAGTGGGCACCCCCAGTGTTTTGTACGTCGCGGGGATGCTCAGGTCCCCAAGAGTCGGGCCGCTGAAGAACATCAAAACAACCAGCAGGTGGATCAGGCTGCCAAGATTGAAGTGGCTCGGGTGGATCTGGACTGGCAATGTAAGGGTGAATTATTTCTAGCTCGGTGGGCCCATGACACCTCAGGCCATCAAGGGAGAGATGCAACATACAGGCGGGCTCGTGATCAAGGGCTGGACTTGACCATGGACGCTATTGCACAGGTTATCCATGAATGTGAAACATGCTGCAATCAAGCAAGCGAAGCAGGTAAAGCCTCTGTGGTGTGGGGGACGATGGCTGAAATATAAATACGGGCAGGCCTGGCAGATTGACTACATCACACTCCCACAGACCTGCCAAGGCAAGCGCCATGTGCTGACAATGGTGGAAGCAACCACCGGCTGGCTGGAAACATCTCCTGTCCCCCACGCTGGGCGCCAGAAAAGGCTCTTGTGGTTTAACCCCAGCCAGCAACTGAGCCCCACACAGGCGCTCGCTCACTGCCCCCACCCCAGTGGACTGGGGGAGAGAACCGGAAGGGCAAAAGTAAGAAAACTCATGGGTTGAGATAAGAACAGTTTAATAATAATAATAGTAGTAGTAGTAGTAGTAGTAGTAGTAGTAGTAGTAATAATGAAAACCATGAGAGAAAGAGAGAAGCAAAACCCAGGGAAAAAAATCCCAAGTGATGCAACCACTCACCACCCACTGACTGGCGCCACCAGTCCCCGGCCATGATCACTGCTTCCCACAGCCAACTCCCCGCAGTTAATATACTGGACATGACGTTATATGGTATGGAATATCCCTGTGGCCAGTTTGGATCAGCTCTCTTGGCTGTGCCCCCTCCCCTCCCGGCTCCTTGTGCCCCTGGCAGAGCATGGGAAGCTGGAAAAGTCCTTGACTAGTATAAGCACTACTTAGCAACAACTAAAACATCAGTGTGTTGTCAACATTATTCTCATACTAAATCCAAAACAGCACTGTACCAGCTCCTAGAAAGAAAATTAACTGTAACCCAGCTGAAACCAGGACGCTCTTGAATGAGTTTGCAAGTTCTCAGCTGACAGCTCTTCTAAATGAATAAGGCAGGAAAGCCTGAAACCTCCCTACCACCCAGGGTAACCACTCTTGGACTCCAGCCCCGCAGAGCTACAACCCTGCCTGCACAAATCCCTCCTCAGCCGCTGACCACTTGATTCTCTCTGTGCTGTGCAACGAATAAGCCTTTGTGGCTCTTCATTTGTGTCTATAGCATGGTTTTACACGCAGTCTATCGTTCTCGTCCGTGGCTCACAGCAGCCGCAGTTGCCGCTGTAGCTAGCATGGTCAGTTCAGTCTGTTTGCAGTTAAGGGTCTAGGGAAACGCTTACCTTTGAGTCACAGCATTCCTGTGCTGGCATTGCTCGGCTCATCTCCGAGGACAAGGGTGGTGGGAATTTCCACGGCACCCACAGACTTCCTGAGCTCTGGCACCCCAGCTTTCTGCTGAACTCCTCCGGTCACCCTGCCTCGGACCAGACTGCCGCCATCGCCGTGAGTCCTCATAGTTTCACAGTGTGAAACTACACGCGTACGGTGTTTTCTTCTTGGTGCCAACAATTAAATGTGATTTTTGCTCTGCCCTTGGAGGAGCACTAGTGGCAATTTTGATACCTCCTGCAAAGACGGTGCCTCCGTGTGTCCCCACACTAAATGCTGCCCTCTCGCATTATTCCATTTCCAAGGCAGAATTTGTTACTTTACTGAATCATGAAATTAAATCTATTTGAATTTAAAAGATCTTACTACATCCCATCAATGCAGAAGGTTTTCTTTCACTGCCATTATTGGTCCAGTACTTTGTCTTGATTAATTTTTAATGTCTCCATCTAATGACCTTTCCTCCCCTTCCTTGATGCACAGTCTAGGAACTCTTCCTACTGCAAATGGCATGTTTGCTTGTTAAGTGTCCCCTTGTTACTTGCCTCCATTTATCTAAATTATCTTTTATTCATAACCTGTGTTCTCCCTCTATTTTTTACTTTCTGGGTGTTTCTTTGTACCTAACGCATATGTAAAACGTATAGCCTTACTCACAAAGTCTAATATTGTATTCATAAGTAGGCCCAATTGCTTTGACATTTTTACCTTGAACAAGATGCATAGGACAGTCAGGAAGAATGTCTGGTGAATTTTTACCAGCTTTTCCAAGAAAGCAATAGACAAAACCATAACCATCAGCAAGAAGCTATCCTGTATGCTTGGCATGGGTAAGGGAGGCTGTTTTTCAACCTCAGGCCAAGACACAGATACCCAGTTTTACTTTTCTCATATTTCCTGCATTTCATAAATCATCTGACCAAAAATCTTTCAAAACTTTTGTTTTCCTTCCAGCTCCTCACACCTGAGAACAAATACACCATGTGAAGCATGTGAGAAGGCAGAAACCCACATCCCCCAGCTTGCCACAAAAGGGAAGTGAGCTCATTTCTGTGGTCTTCCGATAGGAATTGTGCTGTCAAATTTGGAGCCTACATTTTTTATTATGCATTTTACACGCAGCCTACAGTTTTTTATTATTCCTAACAGCAAACCAAAGCATGAGAGCAGCACTGAGGTGCCTCTTGGAAACACGAATGCCTGCAAGAGTTGCTCTGCATCCAGCCCTCCCAAGCAAAGGGAAAATGGGGGTGAGCCGTGTCACTGGGAGCAACAAGGCCCCTCACTCCCTTGCTTCACCTTAAAAATTTGTTGTTATTTTGTTAACATTCATTAGCAAAATAACAAAATATCGTCATAATGATTCATGTCCCACCCCACCACTGCTCAGTGTTTAGGAGTGGTCCAGGGACATCCGTAGTTAGAGTCATGCTGGAAACTTCCCAGGAACACCCTGCCGTTCTCACGTCTGTCTGAAATGCACCCCGATTCCGCGCTCCCCCAGGCACCTGCCCGCCCCGCTCCGCTCCCCCCAGCCTGCCCACGCTGCTCTTTGCCCTCTGCTGCTCTTAGTCGTCACCTTGGTATGGTCAGACATAACAAGGCTGCTACATAGGCTTGGCCCACTTGAAGCTATTTGTTGTTGTATCCAGTGGCAACAGCAAATAATTTCACTTTTTCGCCTGATTTTTAAAAAACTTTTGGCAGCCTGAGCATCTCCAGTCATTGCTGCTGGTGGGTGTTGCTCCGTGGCCAGCCAGGCACGAAAGGAAAGCAGTCCTTGCTGCACCTGAGCTCTGAGGCCCGGCAGGGCAGGCGAGGAGTGGGTACCAGCACTGTGCATCCCCCATCCGCCCCCGCGCGGGTGTCAAATATTCATTTATGCATACACGTGTGTACATATTCAGCCACGGCTCGGCCTTCTAACAGGCTTGGATGATACCTCTTCTGTTTGGGCGCGGTCCGTCACGGCACCAGCAGTGGTGTGGACCGGATATCTGCTGGTGCAGGTGAACACCCACCAGGCAGTAAACCCAGGGAGATGACAGGGCCATGGTCACGCAGACGTGTGGTTGCCACTACTATTCTGAAATGGGTTCAACACATATTTCCCAGAAAAATATTTGCTGTCCTTGAGACCCTGGAGGATACGCATATGTTGCTACCCCAGACTTTCTTTGGAAATCATTTCCTCCATAAACACTTGTGCTGCTTCCCCTGAATATGAGCCTAATTTCTGTTTTCCCCTGAGGGAAAACAGAAGACACATCAAGGAAATTGTTTTCCAGTGACTGGGGCTGCATGAGAAGAAAATGTTTGCAAATGTGTTTTTCAGCTTGGCATGAGTTGTAGTTGTTTTCCAAGGATATCTTCGTCTGAGGTTGAGATTTTTCTTTTGGTTTTGGTGGGGGGGAGGCAGTTTCTGATGTCTGCTTTGGTTTGTTGGGTTTTTTTAAGAAAGCAATTTCGGTCAGGCTTGTAAATTGGAATAGCAAATTATCATTGAGTAATGAGTGAAGAACCCCTGGAACTGAAAATTCAGTCGCGAAATGAAAACAGCTCTTGAGGTCTGGACATGTTGCAAATGGTTGAGTTCAGTAGAAGGAGATTCCTGTTTCCTAATAGCATCAGGAAATAGAAGATTTGCCCAGGTCTTGTTGCATTTTAATTTGCTGTGGGTGACACGTAGCACCGGTGCCATTTCCAGGATGAGGTACCACCCCAGACCGGGTCGTGTAGGTCACTTACAAGCAGAGGTAATGTTGTCCCATGTCTCATTAAATGCATATTTATGTGGAGTAAGGGTATTCTCCAACCTTTACACCTCTGTGGCAAATGAAAGCAGAGCAAAAGCTCATTGCAGTGGTGGGAGGTAAATGCAGAGTCATCAGAAAAGCCTAAAGGAGTATTTGGGATGGTAAGAGCTTAGTGAAGGCATGGCTGGAGCATGGCAGGATTTGAGCAGACGAAGCCTGCACTAAGCAGTGGTCTTTCATAGCTCACTCGGCAGCCGAGCTGGAAATCCCGACCTATGAGCAGCGACGGAGCTAATGCCGTGATTTGCCTCCATCCAGATCATTGTACGAGCAGTCATCACATGGAGAGACCCTTCCACCACCGAGGGGAGCTGAAAAAAGTGCGACAGGAATTACTGGTACTGCCTTCAGTGTTTACCAGAAATCTGCTTTCTCTGTTATCTTCAGCCGGCATGGGGGAAAGTTAGTTGACAGAAAGAAAAATTAATTTCTTTGACAAAAGATCTTAGGAACTACTTAGAGTGTTATTGTTGCCTAAAAGAATGAAAGGAGGAAACAAATTCTGTGCTACTCCATGCAATTCCTGTATTAGTAGGTGTATTTTTCTTCGAACAGATGACAGGCCTTGGTAAATTGTTTCCCAGTGGTACCGCACAGATGGACAAAAATAGCTTATATAGAAAAACAGTTAAGTAAGAGAGAAGCCTACGTGCACCATTGTCAGCCTTCAGACACTCTGAGCAACCTTGGTGGCAACCCTAGAAAACCATTTTGGAAATACAGTTGTCCTGAGGGAGTTATTTAGGCCTGTTTAATGCTTAGGTTGTTTAAACATTGGAAAACTGGCCGTTGTCCCTTATTGCCAAGACTTCTTTGTGCTCCCATTTAACATTTTTGACAGTCCATAATGTAACTAAGCCCGAGCAGGCTGAGCCTGGCAGCACGCAGCCGCCTGCGAGCGGCCACCGAGTGGCACGTGGAGGGAGTAAATCCTGCAGCAAGCTGGGGGAAATGCCTGTGGATGGAGGGGCTGGCAGGGACTGCCTTGTGCCAAGTTCTCACTGCGCTTTCCTCTCAAAGGGAGACGGGCTGCGTTGGCTTTTCACATTGAAGACAGCCCCCAGGGGAAGCACGGCAGGTCCTTGTGAGCAATCACAGGTTTATAGAGTTCCCTTGGTCAAGAAAAGGCAGGCAGGGCTGTCCTTGCAGAGCAGGAGAGGTTGTTGGTAATTGGGCAGCTGAGGTTGAGAAGGTCAGCTTGGAGGGGAAAGTGGGTTTGACCAGGCCAGCTGGGATTCAGGAAAGGGGAAGGTTACACTTGTTCACATCTCAATTAGTCCTGGCCAAAATATGCTACTCCCAAGCTACAGAGAGCTTCCAGCCCACCCTCAGCTCTGGTCTCCGTGGAAAACCCCCTCGCCTGGGTGCTTTCTTCAGTGGACCTGCATGCCTTCGCTCCACAGCTTCATCAGTGCCTGACTCTGATAGAGGAGGATCTCTACAGCCCCCTGATCACCCAAGCAGGATTTCAGCACAGGTTATTCCCTTTTCCTGATGCTTGTTCTTGAAGTGACTTGATCCATCTAGTCTCACCTATTTAGTGCTTAGTGCCGCAGCACTAGTGTGGCTGTGGGCCTGCTCTCTTGCTGCTGTGGTGAAAATCATTCCTTTTCCTGTAAGCGGAGGTTCATACGAGAAAGCAAGCAAGCAAGGAGTTAGAGGTGAGAGTATTGGCACCTTTCTCCGCTGCTTCCTTAAGCCGTTGCCTGTTCATATTTGCCTTATCATCTCTTGCTTCACTTTCTCCCGCTGCAGCTTGTGTGCTGCGTTGCCGGCTCTTGCACGAGCTGCTCCTGTTCTTTTGCTTCTCGTTGTCTGTAATAACAAAGCTGTAACTCTGAGAAAAAGCTTGGAGGGAGCATAAACACATATTAAACAAAAATGGCACTTTTTTCATTCTTACCCTCTCCCACTTGTCGTTCCTCTCCCGCTCCTTTTTTGTGCGTGGCTATTGCGCTAGTTTGGCTTTCAAAGGTTCGTAACAGATGAGGATAAAATTGCTGTTAAAATAGGGCTGGCTTCAGTACTGTAAAAGTCCTTTGGTGAGCTTCAGCCCTGAGCTGTGTCCTGCCGAGCAGCTTCCCCAGGTCTTACGTTTGATGCTTTGTCCGCTGAACCTTCCTATTTTGTAGAACTCTCAAGAGATAAATATAAAATGTCTATTTCTGGTTGACAAGGAAATCTTCTTGGAGCACATCCTTTCTGGAGGATGCTTCAGCCTGGTACCACAGCCTGGCCAGGCAGAGCAGTTACAGACAGGTCTGTCTAGTAGGGGGTTTTATGGCAAAGACAGAGCTTTGGGCAAATTGCTTAAGACAAGTAGACCAGAGAGAGCATTGGTGTCGGTGGGAGTGGAAGAGAGCTTTGTACAAGCTGGGACAGCTGGAGCTGTTGTGATCCAGGACAACAGAGGACAGCTAATGTTGGTTGCTGCTCAGACAAATTCTAGTCTTAAGATCAGAGAAAGCTGGTATGAGTATTTCTAGGTCTTGTCACTTGGTAGATCACAAGTCTGTTGGAGCTGATAAGATAAAAGATCTGGAGAGAGTGGGGGTAGGAGGAGTAACATATCTGTTAAATGGGGAATTACCAGAAGTTTGGGGTTTTGCTTAAGACCACATCAGTGGCTCTCAGAAGAAAATGGCCCTCGCTGCCAGCTGAAACTGCAGATGGTGTGTTACCTGCCTCCCACAAATCAGCCCAGTGTGCACGGGGGACGCTGCTAATGCCAGTGGTTATCACCCCGACCAGTGCAGAGAAGGCTAAAGGATTCCCAGCTTTGGGTAGTTCTGTTGGGATTTGCTTTTCCCCCTCTTTTGAGGAGAGCACTGGGAGGTGTAAAATAGTACCTGGGACCCATCTGTTATTGCTGGCAGTAGTCAGTGCAATTGCAGAGATGCAGAAGTACTGGAAGCTGGTCCCTGGTGGGGAGATGTGGCAGGTGCTCGTGCTGATTTCTGCACTGACGTGACCCTACAGACTTGCTAGAACAGTTACTCCTTCCAAAATCTCTGATGTCTGTAAAACAAAAATAAAAGCTAAATAACAATGATCCTGTTCTAGGGAGCCCTGCTGCGCCTCAGAAAAAAGCATTGTGGGAAAAATTAGAAGGAAAACACAACATAGAATAGTGCATACAAGTGCAATTATATAAATAATGCAGCAAGCCAAGACTTCAGCTGAACGAATGGCTTGTGGTTCCTGCAGTAAAAGTCTGAGGAAAAACATCAGCTTGCTGCTGCTTAATTCTGTTCTACTACAGCACTTTAAAGGCAGGAATGAGAAGCTGAAATCTGATTTTTGAAGGCACTGGAAAAACTTGAATGTGGGTAGATTAATCAGAAGACAGTGCAGAAATCAGTAGGTTTAACACTGGGTGGGCAAAAAATGCTCCATTTTCAGCAGAAATCTTCATCCCTAACTGGGTTGCTCTGCTTGGGTCTGCTGCCCTCCATGGAGGACAGGCAGGTACAAAGGACACAGCATACAGTGACCCTCCGGGACTTGCAGGAGTGTAAAACATTATGGTGCACATCAGGAAAGGCCCTGGAAGAACACCTAATAAGGCTGCCAAGCAGAGAGCAGCCACCCAGATTAAGTACAAGTATTCGAACAAATGGTCTTTAACATCAATTCCTTGTCAGTCTCAGCATGTAAGTTAAACAGAAGCATAGCTGATTTATCTCCAAAGTACTCAGATGGCCAAAAAAGGCCAATTTTCATGATGTAGGATGATCTTCAGGGAGCAAGCGTAGCCATAAATCTCAGACATGTGCAGACAGTTTGCACAGAACTCTGAATTCTCTTGAGAAGAGGGTGCCGTTGGCCATGGGTTTTTGTGTCAGTCCAATGTCAGAAGTCACTTCTGAGCCTGACCTCGCAAAGCCAACGTAGTTTTGATGCGCAAACAGATAAGCTGTGTTGGTGTGTTTCATATCTATGTGTATTCAGAGTGTTGCAAATTTGAAACAAAACCTCATAAAAACTACTTCAGGGAGTTCGTAGAAGGTTGGGGGAAAACCCGTCTCCACCAGTGGTACCTCTGGGCCCTGACCGCCTGGTGACCTGCATCGCTGTAACTCTCAAGATGGTGGATCAGAAGCAACGCAAAGAGGGGGGTTTAAGAGGTTGCTTGGCAATGGGTAATGAACACCAGTCTTTACCAGACAGTAACTACCGTTCTCCTTTAGCTGTCTGCTTCTCGGCACTTGGGAATTTACTGGAAGAGACTAAAAAGGCATTAATTCCAACATGAGAATATCTCAGTTTTCCAAAAGCTCTGCTGATATCTGCTGGACAGGGTATAGTTATGTGTCATCCCCCATAGGAGAATTTTTCTCTTCCAGCAGTACTCTCATATCTTGAGCGATCTTCAGATGGAGGGAAGCAGATATGTTGCCTTTGGATTTTAAATGCTATTGCCAAAACTCAGAGTCAATATGATTATCAAGCCATGATTTTTAATTGCTGCTGTATTGCATTTGAGATCAACACTAATGAATCTTATTATGGCATGTTCGTGGCTGGTACCCTCAGTCTGAGCCAGATGGCGTGGCTTTCCCTAGAAGTGGCTGACCAAGGACTATGGCCAGGGCTCTGCGATGTTCCCAACCTCCACCACCATATGTAGCACTGCTGCATTTTAATTATCAGATATAACTAAGGAGATAAAATCACCCGCAAGATTTTTTTTTCCCTTAGGAAAAAAGCTTTCACACTATCTTCCTCAGATCCTCCCCTTTCCCAGCACAGGTGACAGGATGGCCCGCACGTACCCGTCTTCCCTTGTGATCAGCAATCCGTCTTCTCCTGAAGAGCTGACAGCTGAGCAAGTTCGCATGACGCAGCTTGTCCTGGGAAATAGACCATTCCCACCAGCAAGTGACTGGGGCAGCCACAGCTCGAGATGCTTCTGCTACATGTTTCCCCCAAGCGTCATTAAGTGTGTGTGCATTAGGTTTAGGAACTTTCTGCGAGTTCCTTCCCTCTTCCCAGCACCTTAAAAGGAGAGGACTGTAGAGCAGTTGTCAGGACAGGAGGGCCACGAGCAGGTCCTCTTTTGTATGGCTAAACTCAGTTGTAGGGTATTTGATACATCTAGAGTGAGATGAAAGCAAGAATCTTGGTATGTTAAGCCCATAAGAATTAATTCTGAGTTTGGATAAACAATATATTAAGAGGTCAATACAAAAATAGGGGACTATTTCCCATTTAAAAAACAGAGCATGGTTTGTTCTTTAGGCCTTTACTAATTGATTTTCAAGTGGGTTTTTGCAATAAGGGCAAGTTTCCAGTATTATCTGGCTTGAGACTAGCAAGGCTCATTTTTAAGTGGTGATACTTTGGGGTTAGAAATGAGGAGAAAGGCTCAGACTATCTTTCAGCTCTGTCAACCCTGCTTCACACAGAATGGTTTCCGAAGCTTACACGTCTTGGTGAAAGGAAAGCAAGGGGGGGGGGAGAAATATACACTTAGCCTCCTGCCCTCAACAGGCTTCTCAGCCCAACTACAGGTGTTCCACAGACACCAACCCAGCACCTCAGAGGTGTTCCCTTCCTTCCATTTCCATACACTCCTTCATCTCTTCTGCTGGGTTTTTGTCCTATTTCCCAAATCAGAAAGAAGGATATTTCATGTTTCCTCAGTGTGACTGTACAAATTAATATATTAAGTGTTAGAAATCCAAGTCTTGTTCATTGTAAGATACTTTGCCTGGTATCATAAAAGAACATTAAAATTAATGCCTCTGGCAAGAGACACCCCTATTTTACCCGGATGGAGCTCAGAAGGTTCGGTACTAAAGCGAATTAAGAACCATTACCCTGAAAAAGGAGAGCCAGTTGGTGCAGTTGCTGTTTCGTGCTTCATTGTATAACTAGTCCCATTTTACACTCTCGTCTTGTCATTTCTTTGAAATCAAAGTTGTTCTGATTTGATTGTTGTCTTGACTCAGCTCATCTGGCTGCAAAAGAGGAAGGAAAACAGGAATTATGTTGAACGACTTTTGGGCTGCATCGCCAGGGCTATTTGGTCACTTATTGCAGATGGTTTTCCTCTCCACCCAGAGAGATCTTGCAGATGAGCATGTCTTGGACTGGGAGCTAATCAGATGCTGCAGCTATGTTGGTTGGTGAGAGCAGCGGGTAGCAAAAGGGATGGCTGTGGGCCAGAAATCAGACTGACACGGGCAGGAGATGGACAGCATGATCTGACCGGGCACAGAAGAGCACGCCGCTAAACAGGAAGGTCCTTCGCTGCAAGCTTGTTGGGCAACGCTTACCAGCAGATGTTGAGGGACACCAGCGAGGAGCAGGAAAGCAGAAAGAGCCTGAGGTGCTGTCTGAAAGAGGATGACAGATTGAAGTCTTAAAAGCAATTAAATAGTTGAAGATGTCTGAAATCAAACCAACTGAGTCTAACAGACAGAGGTTTGCAATGTGGTTTAGAAATGCCCGGGCAAGGGAGGGGAAGGGAGGACAGGCAACAGTCCGAGGTTATTAACACCAGGAAGAGTGAATAATTATTGGAAGTGATGCTTCAGGTTAGAACAGGAAATGATAGTACTAAATTTAAATAAAATGGTAATTTGAGGGTAAACACTGGAATAACTTCCTGATAGAGAGGGGTCCCAAGTGGATTTGGGTTTCCAGGAATGAGACCAACATACGTGAACATGTAGAATGTGTGTCTGGGCATAGCTGAAGCTGATGCGTAAAGTTTGTAGGCTTGGAATTTAAGGGAGAAATCCCTTTTCCCAGGGCCACTTGTTGTTTCTGCTTCATGGGAAGAGGGAGTAACATTAGGAGAAAAGCAAGTCCCACGGTTCTGCCCAGGCTTGAAAGGTTACTGTTTTTCCCAAGAGCCAGCAGAACAGCTTTTGAGACACTTATTGCAAAGCAATAAATATTCACAGTCTGCACTTGCCAAAATATGTTTTGCCTCGTAAACTGGAGGAAAACTAAATCAGGAACTAAAACCACCCTGGTAAAACTGTGTCCTCTGCTGCCTTCGGTGTGTGCTGGGCTGTGGGTGAGCGGGACCAGGGGTTTGCTCCCCATCTCGGAGCGGGTGTGGGGACATCCTGGTGCCCTCTCCAGTCCTGCACCCACATCAGGAGGAATCGAGAGCGTTTCTTCCTGCAAAATTTGACTTTGACAGGCATGGTAATAAAGGTGACTTGCTTCCCATACGTGCTTTGTTGCATGGAATACAGTGAAGCACACTCAGGGCAATATATCATGCTCTGATTGCTGAGTACCTTCCATTAAAAATCTTCTTTACTAGCCCATTAATTTTACCACTCTCCTTGATGCTATTTAGGCAGCCTCCAGTGCACTTTTTACTTTCTAATAGCAAAGACTTGCTTCTTGCCTGTCCTTTGTTCTCCACCTGTTATCTGCCCAAGAATGATTTTTTGAAGGACCCCAACATGAAAAAATATGTAATTGGTTTAAATGCATTATTAATTCCTTCCACCATAGGAAAAGGATGTCAAAGTGCAAAACCTTAAAGTGCATTTCAAAATATTGAGGATCACATAACATATTAAAGAGGAAAAAAACAACCCAAAGTGTTTGGAAAGATATTGCACCACCGGTTTGACAAGAAATGATTAGTTGTTAAACTACAGCAGCCTGCGATTAGTATTTTTAACAATGGGAGTAGATTAGCATCAGTGAAGCAATTAGTGGAAATATCCAGGTACTAAAAACATCGCTGAATGAAAAATAATGCGTGGTTTGTGCTGGCAAAGTTGTGTGTGGTTTGTAGCTGGCTCCCAGGCAAGGAGACTTGGTGCTTGGTGTCTGCGAGGGGCTGAGCTGAGATTCCTTACTCCAGAAATACTGGCAATCTGCTAAGCAAGCTGAGGAAGAGTCCTGGTAGTTTCAGTTGGACTGGATGATGGTTGTAGGTCCCTTCCAACTGAACTACTCGCTTCTAAAGCATATTCATGGCATTTTATGTGCATGATCTGTAGAAGACAACTTGAGCATGTGTATTAGAGCTTTGGCTTGGCTGGAGGGAGGCCAGTCCTCACTCCACCACTAGGACAGCAGGATGTCTTCCACTGCTGTCAATGGAAAGTGATCTCGTGTTGCTTGTCCACGTAGGCAGTCTGTGTGATGCGGATTTAACACGTGTAGAAAGTTCCTGATGGGCAGCTTTGGCGGCTGCAGTTGTCTGTCCCAGGACCAGATACATAATAGTCAGGACTAAAGTGTTCCCCCCCGCTTCGTGCCTTACATGAGCCCTGGAGGTGAAAGATACAACTCCACATTTCTTTTTCCCCAATTTCTGCCATTCCTATTTACGAAGATCGTGCCGGTATCACGTGCTCGTGCCCCGCAGAGCGCTCGCTGAGCGCCCCTCAAGCATTAGCAACGCGTCGCTGTTGCTGCTGCCTTTGAGCTCAGAGCAAACACGCGCTCATGAAACCTCCCGCAGGTGCCCATTGGCAGGTGCCTACGCAACATCCACTGCAAAATCCCCTGGGTTTAAGTCCAGTGGAGAGCAAGCCTTTTAACCAGGGACTGGCAGTGGAACTGAGCAAGGAGGAGCCTTAGGGAAGGAAAAGTGCCATCCTCTTCAGTCCATTTTTCCTCTATTTTAGAGATATTCTTAAATCTACAAATAATATGCCTTACATGAGAGTTGGCGCGCTCGGTAAAAGCCCAAATCAACTCTTCATCTTGCAGACAGTCATGATGCACAAAGCAGTTGAATCATGGCAGAAAAACAGTCACATCCTCCTCTAGTGAGGGTTGGTTTGTTTTTTTTATAAAAAAAAAATCAACCACTTCTCCACACATCAGATAAGAGCAGCTGCCGAGAGCAGCAGGTTATATAATTGAAGGGCTTGATTCACTGCCCAGGGAAGGCGCTCTCAGGGCTGGTCAGAAGCTTATAGCCAGCCTGAACCAGGCACATCGTCTGGGGGCTGAAAGCATGGGACAGAAGTATGGGAAGTTTTGAAGCAGTGGATAACAACTGGACGAGAGCACAAGCAGCTCAGCGTGCAGGTATACGCCACACAACTCCTCTCTCTGACCGAGGACATGAATTACTTTCAGGCAGTTCCACCACTGTTATTCAGGAAAGAAGAGGATGTAACTATCAAAACCAAAGCTTCTACTGTTTCATAAAACTTCCCTGCGATATCTTTCATGATCTGTTCTAAAAGCAGAAGTTCAAGTGTTGTAGGTGGACACCAGTAGCTGTAAGAGCATCTCTTCCGATTCCTGGTATATAGTGTGCCCTTATCTGAATTTCAGATTTAAACAAGTAGCCCACATAACTATGTAATCGTTAGTTAGGGGTTTTTCTCTTCATGTTTTTCCTTTTAAAGCGACAAGAAAAAAAAAAAACACCAACAAGTTGAGCACTTGAATGTTCAAAGGACAGGAAATTTCTAATACTACTTACTCTGGTGATTTTAACCAAATTACTTTGCGTATCCGATGATCTGTATTGACCATTTGCATGCTGGCTGTCTCAATATTTGTTGACTTAAATTCTCATAATGCAATTACATACCCTACCCTTGCATTAGTTGTTAGGCGAGGCAAAACGTTTATCTGTCACTTATGGTGCTACAGTTTATTTTGATTCCAAGTTGATTTTTTGGGTCATTTTCCGTTTGGGTTGGCATTAGCTGTCCTGATATTCTTGTTGGTTGGCCAACCCCTCTGCACAGGCATGGAGGTGTGTCTTTAACCACCGGCACGGCTTGCAGCCTGCTTTCTCCTTTCTCAGAGAGCTTGATTACGCTTTTGCTGTTTTGTTTTGGTTTTTTTTTAATTGTATCCTTCAGAGAACTTATCTCACTCTCCCTTCACACATGGTCCATCTGATACCAGCACCTACCCATTGCATTCACGCCTTCGTGAATGTTAGAAGCCCAGGGTTGCTGACCTCCAAGGATGCCCTCCAGTGATCTCAGCTTAGACATGGACATGGGGCTTTCCTTGTATGAACCAGCTGGTAACAGCATCATCCTCCTGACACAGATTATTCATATGACCTAAATAAAGTCCAGAAATCCAAGGATATTACCCTAAGAAGAAATAATAAGATGCTCTTTGGACAAAACAGTGAAGGTGTTTTCTGTTCCAGGTCTGCCACAAGTTGAGATCAGAGTGCAGAAGCTCTGCACGTAGGAGAGTAACTACTCTCTTCATTTAAAAGTCTGCCACATAAAGCAGTGTGGCAATTTCAAATTCAGACTGAAAAGCGTCAAATGAAACAGTAGAGACCACTTACACAGGATGCACGGCGGGTGCACACGGTGACAGGACAGATCTCGGTGGCAGAAGCTGTTCTGAGATCGGCACACCGCAAAGCAACACAACACTGCAACAAAAAGGGTGCTGGCTTGTCCAGACAGAGCCCTGCCTTTATCCCAAAAGTGCCGCTCCCGCGGCTCCCTGGCAGTCCGATACATCTCGGGTGGAGCGCGTGCAAAGTTTGAGAGCCAGGAGGGCGGATGCGCGATGGCCCTTCTGAAGCACGGCGATGCTTCCCTCGAGCTCGGCGTGATGCCAGGTTGTGCACTAGCACGCGAGGCACGCACACGTGCACGCAGAAGGCTGGACACAACGGCTCTGGTCCCGTGTCCTTTTCCCACGCCCCGCTTAAGGCAAGCAGGGTGCTAACAGCTCCTCGTCCTGCTGCTGACTGTCCTGCTCAGCAGTGACCTGTGTGCGGCGGAGACAACCGGCCTCTCCTCTCAGCACTACAACGGGGCAAAATAACCTTTGTGTGCAGAGCTTCCAGGCACGCCAGGCTCTTTGCCATTGGTCATCCTGGTAGTCACGGTGTAGGAGTAGAGGAATGAATTTTCTCCTCGGAACCAGCTTGGCCAGCTGTACCCAAGTGTTCCTGTGTCTTTCTAAGGTAAAACTGCGAATAAGAACAGATGAGCACAGGTGCAACCTTGATAAAATGGAAAGATGTGGTAATAAAGGAAGTAGTTAAAAGGTTAAGCCCATGACGGTATATGTTTGATCAGCAAAGATTAATTGTGCAGGTTTTAGCTGACCTGGTATTTCTTCTTAAGTTAAGAAAAAGAAAAACACACAAACAAAAAAAACCATACACAAACCCCATACTTTGGCAAATCAGGCCATTTTAAATGACTAGCTTTTCCAGAGGTGTAAATCACAAAGTGCTGATCGCTGCGGGGCTCCGGGGGTGGCCCCTGGGAAGCGGCCGGCCGCCTCCACTGGTGCGCAGGACTCGCGGAGCCCCAGGGATGCTCCTGGGCTTGGCCGGCACCCCAAACACCTCCTGAAGATGGAGCACATGGGCTGCGGGGGGTTTGCATGCCGTGTTTAAGTCCCTGAGGCAGCCCTAGCACAAGGGAATCCAGCACTGAGGAAAATCTGGGTCTGATTTCCATGTGGCTGTAGTTGTACAACTAACGTGGAACCATCCTATTGGGAGGCAGGGTTTTGTATCCTGATGGATATTTCCCATTAAAAGCCTCTGCTGGAACCCAGTTAGCAGGGCCTACAATCTTATTCCAATATGACCATTTACTCGTATAACATGATCTCTGATGTTCTGTGGTAGTTTACTTGACTTACCTTGTGTCATAGATGATTATCTGACCATCCTCAAATATCAAACAACAGTGTATATCAAACGATCCACTAGATGCCAGATAAATATGGGTTTAGCTCATTGTAAAGTGTCTCTATCAATGTTAAGGTTCAGTAATGCACATAAATTTTCCTTTCAGTTTAGATTTTAAAAAATTTCCAGTCAACACAAGCCCTGAAATAATCCTGATGCAAAAAAAAAAAAAAAAAAATCACATGTTTTTGTGATGTTCATTCCATTCCCTTTCCAAAAAGAGAAATCCAACTTTCATATATTCTTTCTGGCTTTTTAGATTACTTGCCAAAAGAAAACTAATGCAAAATTTCCCCATGAGAAATGTTTTCCTGTGTACTGTTTAATTTTCCAGGGATAAGTTTGTTTTCTCATCTTGCAGAGAAAAAGAGCCCTGGTAGTTTATGCAGCCAGTAAACTCTGCTATCAAAGAATGAACATCAGATAATTAAAATGTTACTTTGCTATCGTGGGTGGGAAAACCCCGTAACGAAAACGTCTCTGATAGACTGTTTTTATTTTTGAAAATGTATATGTCAGAATATATTTTTACAAGAAAAATGGTAAGAAGCAATAAAGCTAATGTCAGTATCTGAAACAAAACTAGAAAATCGAAGCACAACCTTTGTTTATTTGAAGTAAAGGCTAGTTAAGATTACCTGGACAGACTCCCAGTAACGCAGATTAGGAAGCCTAAAGTCACTGCTGGCCTGTGTAGACCCCTCGCACCCCGTTCCAGTCTAAGGGCCAATAAATGCACCTTATCCCTGTCCCGCTCTGGAAAAAAAAAACACTAGAATGATAGAATACTTTGCCAGGTTTGCCTATAATCCAGATTTCACATCAGTTCTAAGAAAACCAGGAGAACTAATACAATTTCCCGGCTCCTGCTAAAGGGAGCCTCCGGGAACGGGAAAACATTCTGCAGCTTTTGCCTGAAAACTTGTCTTCCACAAAGTCCCACTGAACGTTTCTTGGTTCTGACTGGTATGTCTGCAGTGTGACTTGTGAAATAATGGAAACACAGCTTAAAGAAAGCTATATCTCACCCATCTACTGAAGCGCTCTTTTGTTACATATACAAAACAGGAAGAGGAAGCAGCAATTGGCTCTATCAGGACAGGATCTCCTGACAGTGTGGCTATTCTATTTATTACAGGTTGACATGGTGGAACCATAAAAAGACTCAGGGAAATCCAGCTTTTCAAAGCAGCAGTCCAAAAGTCTTCCTGATGCCATGAACTTTTCTCTTTTCTAAGATGGTTAACCATGCGAGGGACTTGGGACGCTAACCTGCAAGACACCTGCCATTGAACGTAGCAAGACCTGGAGGTGTCCAGCATCTGCTAAAGCCAATCCCATAATGCCTACAGAAAGGTAAAAATTCAAACCTTATCTTTCACAAACACATATATAGCGTTCTTGTACAGAGTATGATCAGCTGGTTGCGCATGGCCGGTTCTCATGGCTTGCTGAGGTCCTTCACCAGCCAAACCACAGCAAAAGGATGTCTCTGGGTCCTTGTCTGCAGTTTTGGCCTGACAAGCCCATCCTTTCCTTTTGCACAAGGCGAAGGGATTGGAGCGGGTTAAAGGGTCCCCAAAAGCCCTACTTCCAGAAATTTTCCCTGGCAGAAGACCCTGAAATTACCACTCCCTGTCCCAAAGACCCCTTCAAACCCGGGTCGCAGAGACCCCTCGAAACCCCTGGTCTAGGGGAGAGGGGAAGCGCAGCCAGCTGCAGGAGCACCATGAAGCCCTTGGGCTGCAGCACCCAGGCAGGCTGAGGCAGCACGGGCAGCCCCACAGCCGTGCCCATACCCGTACACATACCTCTGCAGCGGTGGCCACACAATCTGCTCCACTTCTCAGAAGAAGCAGCACAAATTCTCACTTATTCATTTGCAATTTCAGTGGAAACCACATGAACCCTGTCTTCGATGAAACAGAAACAACGCTGTTCCCTGGCTTGTGCCTTCTGTCATTTCCCAGATTAGTCAGCCATGCCCATTACTGCCTCCTTCTGTGAGGAGAGATTTGTGTCTGTGAAAGAATAATATAATTCTCCAAATATTTAGGCTAACGATGATGAGATTGCTGAATGCGGTCCTTGCAGTCATGCTGGTAGTAATTTATTTCATTCACCTCAGCAAGTGCTTTATTCCAAAAAAATGCGAACTAGAGAGAGTGCTGAAGATGCCCTACCACCTTTGCAGCTTTGCGGCTCCTCTCAGTCCTCTTTTTCCCAGCAGCTAGTTAAAAAGGTTGTATTTGCCATAGGATACGATCAACAGCTTCGTGATCTGAAAGACTGACAAGGGCTGAGGTTTTCTTCTCAGGAAGTTGCCCATCTCCGTTCTTTTCCCACGGAAATCAGGGGAAGGGGGAGCTTCATTGGTATCCTGTGGCTGGGATGGAGCAGCTTCTCGCAGCTGACAGTAAGGGCCACGCTCATTAACAGCAGTCCCTAAAACACAAGTGGAAGACAGGGCCGGTGCTGGAACTGTGGCATCACGTCTCTGTGCCGGGTCTGGGAACAAATGGTGACACATCCTGGAGGGTCTAGGTGACAGTAAGGGATGGTCCCCTGGAGAAACAGGTCCCGCTGGGTGGGGGCCCTCGCAGGAACTGCTACAGCGAGAGCCGAGCAGAAAAGGGATTGCCTATCCTCGGCAAGGAGGAGGAATTACTTTTCCAGATAAGGCATCACGTTTGCAAGCTTGACAAAGAGGGAAAGGGGCATACCCGTCTGACTCCGGCCGCTGATACCATCGTTTCTCGGTGTGGTTTTCTGCTGCTGGAACGCACCGACTCAGCCAACTTGGGGGCTGACTCGGGGCTCGCCGCCACTCAGAAATGGAGGGGACGGTCCTGGCTGAGCAGCCCCTATGCAAGGTGCAAAGCAAAATCTGCTTGTTTCAGAATGACTACGGGCTGTCAGGCATCACGGCATGGAAACTATTGCATAAGAAAGACTCTTCATCTCATCTCACACTTGGGCAACATCCCCAAACATTCCATTTCCCTGTGACTTTCCCATCCCTGCGCAATGGGAGTGCACCCACACCTGCTAGATCCAGGGCCACCATACCATACCTCCGTTAACCCACACCAAAAGCTTTCCGTGCTCCATTCCTCCTTTTTTTTTCCCCCTTGCTTTCCTCGTGTGCACATCACGGGGAAGGATGTACCTGGTTCGATGAGCCCTCCCTCAGCAGCCCATGGGGACCGCAGCTATGTACTTTCCAGGCTGGGGCTGGCTCAAGTCCAGCTAGGTCAGTGCAGGCAGAGCTGCACCAAGGTCTCCATCCCCACCCTCAGGCATCGCCACGGTCGTAGTTTTTTTTCTCTAGAAAGTGCACCTGGCAGATGATGTGGCCACTAGTCATTCTGCTGCAGTGTCACGCAGTCCAGCCTGTCTAAAAAACTTTGAGCAAGTCTGAACCGAAGTTGAGATCGCCAGCCCTTCCACACAAGATTCAAAGAGAAACAACCTATTTTAGTCATCCAGGAGAGGAAAAAACAAGCAACATGTTAAAAAGATGTTTTCTTTGTCACAAAATTCTGTCTTTCTGATTTTTCCTTCTTAAACAGCCAGCGTGAAAGCTGTTGCCAAAGCTGAAAAGCTTTTTCATTCAGGCTACAAATTATTTAGGTGTTTAGGAAAATTGCTTGGCACTCCAGCAGTAAAGGAAGAAGCAGTCCAGTGCACTCGATTGATATGGCATTTACGACATCTAATGAAGGACTCAATGTCTTGGAATCTGGTGTCTGACTGGAGCTGTGGACGTTCGGGGTCCGGGAGGAGAAGGCAATGGAGGGTCCATCAGTGCTAAGTGGCGACTTAGCTTAGCCCTAAAGAATGATCAGGCTTCTTCCAGATTTGGATGGTCCCAGACAGATCTCCAAAGCCCGTACCCCTAAATTATGCCTTATCCCATTGTGTTGTAAAATGGGAAGCAGACTGATTTAAGCATCAAATTAGTTTTATTAAGGACTAGCAGAACAAATCTTCAGCCTCCAGATGTCTACCAAGTCATTAAAATTTGTGGTGGTGTTAATAATCACCTTTATATCAGTGAAAAACTTTCTCAGAGGCAAAAGGTAGCTTATCTAACTAAGCTCCTCCGGTGAAAGACTGAAAGAGCTGATGCCTCCAACGCAGTCACAGCTTGCAGAGAACTGCTGACATACGGGAAGTGCCAGCAAGTAGCATCGTCAAGGTGGCTTTGAACATCTGCTACACCACTCAGCTTTCTAAAGTGCTCTGAAAGTCCCAGTGCAAAGAGCCTGCAGACCGATGGCTGCTTCGTCCCCTCAGCACGCATGTCTCATCAGCGTAGCTAAATGATCCCTTCCGAAATGTGTCTGGTTCCCCAGCACAGCTGGAATTCAAACTGTTACTTAATTATACCAGATTTCTAGTGACTTTGAAGGAGAGTGAAGAAATCACCTTATGCCACGTCAGAAGTGAAATGACCCAAATCCTGAGGTGCAGCCCTCCTTCCCTTGCTGACCTGCCTCCCTCTCCCAAGATGCCCTACAACTCTCTTCTTTCCTCTTCAGCCTTCATCCCATCCCCATCATGCAAGTTTTTAGGGGTTTCCCTCCTCTCTCAGACTCTGTCACTGCCTTGTGTGTTTTTGCACACTGTCTCACCACCTGTAGTTTTCTTTTTGCTTACCACTCCCCCCCGCGTCGTCCTCTGCTTTAAGTTCCTCTGAAAGTAGTGTCTTACATTTTCTCCAGCCCTTGTTTCTTTGAGCTCCCATGTCTAAGCAGGCTCTGTCCCCTCAGGACACAAGTGTGCTCTCAACTGATGCACTAGACTAAACTGTCCTTGATATCGCCACCTTCTCTTACCCACCCCCCACACTTTCGCCACAGCACACCCACACTACAGACCCCAGTCCCTCTTCTCCTGACCCATCCTCAGCCTCCAGGAACAGGTTCTTATGCTCCACATCATGAACCTTTTCTTCCTAAAGCCTCCCCATCCCTATCGTCCTGCCTGGGCTAATTCTGCAAGCCCGACGGCTCATGAGAGGTGATGTGTAACCTCATTCTTCAGACATGACGGGGATCATTTTGGGGGGGTCTTCTTCACACCCACTTCTCTGGCAATGTATCCAGGGGCTCCTTCAGGGAGCCCGCCCTTCCCCTGCCCTCCTCTGGGTATCTCCCCTGTCCATGCCTGGCCTTTATACATGCATGTTCATGTTGCCATCTCCTCCATCCTTTGCACTGCTCCCTCCCAATTCCTTGCCTAACCTACCTGTGTAATCTTCTTGAGACTTTGAGGTGTCAGTGCCAGTGACATGTTAGCTCGGTTTGGACTCCATCTTACAGGAAGGCTCTAACAAACCAAGCAGGGGAAGAAGAGTAAGGAGGTGACCTTGTGTGGTGTGCGAGGGACCCCGCGCGGATGGCGCTTCCCTGAACCACTCCACACCGAGTGGTCTGAAGATCTTCGCCTGCACAAACTGGGGGAGCAGAGGTGCCGTGCTCTGCCCCACCGAGCAGTGCCGGCCGTCCCTGGGGACGGTCACCTGCGGCCCCACAGCCTAGGAGGTTTGCTTGGTCCTCTCTCAGGGCATCGGGTCTGCGTGCCATGGATTCATGCTTTCCCTTGAGTGCAGAGGTCCCCATGGTGTGTGGAGGTGTCAGGGCCGGCCACCCTCCAGCTACCCATCCTGGAGGACAAGAGGTTTCATCCAGCTCCTCACAGTGCAGGTATATTCAGCGAGTACCCCAGTCCTGCACTAGTTATCATGCCTATCCCCTTTTGAATCACAGAATCACAGACTGGTGGGGGCTGGGAGGGACCTCTGGAGATCACCCCGTCCCACCCCTGCTTGAGCAGGCACCCCCAGAGCGGGGGGCACAGGGCCGCGTCCAGGCGGGGTGTGAATGTCTCCAGGGAAGGGACCCCACAGCCTCTCTGGGCTGCCTGGGCCCCTGCTCTGGCACCCGCACAGGGAAGGGGTTTCTCCTCATGTTCAGGTGGAACTTCCCATGTTCCAGCTTGTGCCCGTGGCCCCTTGGCCTGGCGTTGGGCACCGCTGAAAAGAGCCCGGCCCCATCCCCCTGACACCCGCTCTTCAGATATTTATAAGCACTGATGAGATCCCCCCTCAGCCTTCTCTTCTCCAGGCTGAACAAGCCCAGGTCTCTCAGCCTTTCCTCACCAGGGAGATGCTCCAGCCCCTGACCACCTTGGCAGCTCTGCGCTGGCCTTGCTCCAGCAGTTCCCTGCCCTTCTTGCACTGGGGGGCCCAGAACTGGCCGCAGCCCTGCAGGTGTGGCGTCACTGGGGCAGAGCAGAGGGGGAGGAGAACCTCCCTCGCCCTGCTGGCCACACTCCTTTTCATGCACCCCAGGACACCGCTGGCCCCCTTGGCCCTGAGGGCCCGGTGCTGGCTCAGGGTCACCTCGCTGCCCCGCAGCACTGCCAGGTTCACGTGTCTTCGTGGCCTCATTGTATCAGAGCTGAGGTTTGACCTTGTCTTAGGAGTGGGGTAAGCAAACCCTTCCCACCTCAAACCCTGGCTCCTCTGCCAGCACATCTGGAGCAGCAGCAGCCTCCACAATCCCACACCAACCTCAGTCTGACCTTGCAACAAGAAATCTTCCTGTTCTTGCGAGCAAAGGGCAGAAAAGAAAAGGAACAGCAAGAGAAAGGAGAAGGAATAAAAAAACTGAATAGCAAAAAGCAGAAGGAATAGCAAAAATGGTACCAAAAAAAGCAGAAGGAATGGCAGAATGGAGTAATACCAAAATGTACACCACAACAAAAGCAAACTACGGAACTGGCTTCACAGCGCAGAAGATTGCAGGCCGTGCAATGGGTTGCCCAGTCTTGGAGGCTCTTGGACCTCCATCCTCGGAAGTCTTCAAGACCAGGTGAGATAAAGCCCTGAGCAACCTGGCCTGACCTGGTTTGAGCAGGGGGCTGGACTAGACATCTCCTGAGGTCCCCTTCGGCCTGAACTATCCCACAATTTGACCATTCCTAATATGCTGCCAAGTGGCTCTTGGGAGACAGGCAGGCTTTTCTGTGCGCGAGGTAGGTGAGGAAGGCAGGGAAGGCTCTCAGGAGAGGCAGGTGGATGAGGTGCACTTACTTCTCACACACCTTCCCTGTTCACAGAGTGGCACAAAAGAGGAACTTCCACCTCTGCTGCACCATGGCTTTGTCAGAAATGCAAGTCTGCACGTTCTGGGTGTGCGCAGGTTCAAGGGCCCACAACCGAAGCGCCAGTCGCCTGGTCTGACAGCAGAAGAACCTTCTGGGACACATCAGGGTGGAAGAGATGCAAGCAAAAAAGAAAGGAAGATCTGGCATCGCAGCTGGAGGAAGCAGGCACAGCTGAAATGCTCGGTACTGCGAAACCTCCCGGTGGGTGTGTAATGGGTCTGTAATCCCAGCGCCAGGTGGACAAGGGCTTTGCCATTATATTCAGCCAATTTTCCAAGCCTTTGCTTTCCCTATGCGATGTAAAAGAGCAAAGAAGGGAGAATAAAAGCATGGTGAATAGCAGCTTGCAGTGGCTGAGAGCAGTGACGCTTAAATAAAACACACAGGTACAAAACCAAAACCGTGCAGCCCAGGCAGAACCTGCCATAACAGCCTCCAAAGAGACCATCAACCACCTACCTCCCACCAGAGCAGACTCCAGTCTGCTGTTGATCTTATTTCCAGCTCATTCCTAGAAAGAAATGAGTTTATTGACGTGGTAGCATTTATGTCATTCTAAACTATTTATTTCCAAGGTTTGAGGTTGCAAAATACGTAATTCATGCTCTCCAGCAGCCTTCCTGCAGCGGCTGCTCAGCTCTGTACCCTTGCAGCTCTCCCAGCACAGCGCCTGGATGCCACCTCCGCAGCCCAGCGCTGGCGCGGGGCCACGCTCAGCCCTTCGCACCTGCGTCCCTCTGGGCTCTGCTTGCTGCCTCCGGTCCCTGCCCCAGGCCAAGGCTCTGGCGCTCACCCAGCCAACCTGACCTGGGATCTACTCCCTCTTCATGAGAAAAGGAGGCTTTGGAAAGCCCTGGAGCCCAGACTTCGCTGACCCAACCATCTGTAGGAGTTTTCTAAACGTTGTGCCAGAACTGAAGGTTGTAGAAGCAGCCTACAAGAAAGCAAACAGCTGGAAAAACTTCATGGGCGATGCTTGCATCGAGCCCTTCCCTCTGGAAAGAGCCACGCACAGGGGCAGCAGGGTCCGAGGGGCTCAGGTGGGAGGCAGGCTGGAAGTAACCCCTCTTCCTCTCCCCACATGCCTGCCTTATGCCTGCCCCTTATGCCATGGTGGGATTCCACCTGCGCCCGAGTGGGCAGAGCCATCCCTGTCACGGAAATGGTTCCTTCCTACACTGAGCACTCCTAAATAACAGCGTGGGATGTCCTGCTGAGCAGAAGACAGGTCGTCAACAGGAGCAGTCTCGGGGTCCCTCGCACAGGGGCACAGACAGGCAGGGAGGGGTCCCCTCGCGTGACCTCCACACCACAGAGGTGTCATGGAAGCAGGAGGACGTGGAGAGATGTAGGTCCCACGAGCAGAGAGCAGTGTTTGCAGGATCTCTTGGTTACAATATTGTTTTTCATTCCTGCCACCTTGGAAATTAATCCTTAATTCTGAGAAACTGTATTTAGTCAGTATTATTTCCCAAGAGAAGCTAAAAGAGTTACTACCAGAGGTCAGTTGGGGTTACACGGAAGAAAATAATCTTTCCAGGTCCTGGACGAGTGTCAGAGCTATTCCTGGCCATTGCAGCGTCTCTGCATCCACCACCTGCCCAATCCTCACATTCTGAGGAAGGGCTGGCAGAGACCTCTGCTCCTCCTGGTCCCCCACACAGATATGGGGGCTGCAGGGCTGACGACGCTGTGGGGATGGCCTGAACAACTCTGGTGGGTGTCAACAGTCGAGGTGGCCCCGGCTGTACCTTTGGGATCACTGATTCTGTAGAAGGCAGGGTGATGCCACCACTTCCAGGACAGTGTAGGGGCCAAGTTTGCCCCCAAGGGCAGGAAAAATCTCTTTTGGTGCATATTTTGGTCCAGTGCAACTAGAAGTCAGTGCAGAGCACATTTGTGGGTGATCTCTATTTTTTAAATAGGTGAGCAGCAAAGTGCCTGGAGGCTCGTCAGCACGTGGGTGGGGATTTTTCAGTAGCCAACTTGCCATGAGGCGAAAAGATCTGCCTCCACCAGTGCAATTTCTCAGTGCACAGTAGCCAGCCAAGCACTCCATGGGTTATACTGGGGCCCCTTCCTGTCCTGCTGCTGGTGTGAAGCTGAGGTTGCCCCATTTGCACTTGTTACCCCCACACACAATGCTTTCAAGCTGCCACTGTTTCCCAGTTGTGTGCTTCGCCACTTTGGGTCGCGCCTGGGAGGACCACGCAACCGGCCGGGCTGTCCTCGCCCAGCTAGAGAGCACAGCGGTCTGCGGAAGCTCGAAAACACTCATCGAAACGGAGCCGGGGCAGAAAAAAATGCCTCAAAATTCGGCCAAGCGGTCACCCAACCGTGTAAAAGCCGTGGCGATGCAGGGGGCTCTTCAGCAGGAGCACCTGGGCTCGCTGCTTACGACACCCGCTCGTTGAAAAGGAGCTGGACGAGGCTCAGCCTGGGGGCACCAGCGCCGGAGGGGTCCCAGGAACCAGAGGTGCACCTGAGGATGGGGGGCTTTCACGGTGAGTTATCCTGGTGGGGCTCCCTTGAGTGCTGCGGCGGGTGCACGTTGGAGGCGCCCTCCAAAAGGGTGTTCCCCCCAAAAGGGTGTCCCCCTAAAAGGGTGTTCCCCTAAAAGGGCATCCGCCAAAGGGCGTCCCTGTTGCCCCGCAGAGGAGGCGGCAGCTCTGCAGCACCCGGGGGGACCCGAAAAGCCGCCGGTGCCCCCAACCCCGAGAGCCGCGACCCCGCCGGGGACGGGTGCGGGGCGTGGCCGGGGCGTGGCCGGGGCGTGGCCGGCCCCTCCCCGGCGCTGGGGAGGGGCGCGCCGCGGTTTAAGGGCGGCGGAGGGAGGGCGCAGGGTAGAGCTCGACGTCCGGCTCGGCTCCGGTAAGTCCCGGCCGGGGTTCGCTCGGGGGAGCGGAGCGGAGCGGAGGGACGGGACGGGGCTCCCCGGGGGCTGCCGGCGGGGGGACCCCCGCGGGGGGTGGCTGCGGGCCGGGCTCTGCCGCCGGTGCCCCGGGAGCCGCCGTGCCCGGGCGGTCGCGGCCGGGCTGGGCACCCCGCTAACGAGCCGCGTTATTAGTTGCCGCTTGCTTCGATTATTCGCTCCGTTCCTCTTGCAGAGGCCAAACTGTTCCTCTTGCAGAGAGCTCCTGTGCTCAGGCAGCTCCTGCGCCTCTTCCCCCGGCCGCTGACTCCAGCCCGTGTCCCTGCGAATGGGGGATGCTTTTTGTCCGAGCGCAGAGCAAGCCACAGCACCTTCTCCAGTAGTACGCGTTGTGGTTGTCTAATTAAACTTAGTGTCATCTGCTTATGACCAACTCTAAACCTTGTTGCGATGTGGGAGGCTTGGAGAACAGCAGGTTTTTAGGGTTTTGCTTAGCTGGGGTTACTATTCTTATCTGGCCGTTGCTGGATCATCTCACTTGTATACATTCCGAACGAGCCGAGTTCGCCAGCACGGAAACAAACAATTCTGTGAGCCGCGACTGTATAAATAAAGAGTGGCAGGAGCTATATTTGTCTTCAATTCACGTTGCAAACCTGGTCTTAAAGCCTCAGCTAGGAAATGGTGTTTGTGGGGGTGGTTTTTTGGTCTTTACAGATAGCTTTCTAGGTGTGGGGCTCTCTTGTACTCTAGCAGCCCACCTCAGCATTGCGAGCATCAGTTTTCCTTTTGGTGGCAAAAGGCATTTTAAATACATTTAGAAATATGGTGGGTGACAGGACTCGGTTGTCTTTTAGACAAACATCTCGCATGGTTGTTTGCTGTCTGCTGATGTCTCTAAGAATAGCAGCTGAAAGATTGAAATTTAGTCCCTGAAGGAAGTAAAAAGTTCATAATCCAGCTCAATGCCACTTCAGAGGTGTGCACAAATAGGCATGGAGATTAAATAAGGAAGTTTCTCTACGGTGCAAGTAATGGGCTGGGAAGTTTGCTGGTACCTCCTGGCTACCCTGCCCAGGAGATAACCAGGCTGGCAGAGGGGAGGGGAAGCCTGCAGTGGCAGGAAGGCAGCAGTAACGTCTGCAGCTGGGCATCACTAGTGCCCTCTCAAAAGGCAGACGGGGAACCTGGCCCAAAGCGTGCTGCCGGGAGAGGCTGGCTCTGCCCGGCTCCCCGGTGCTCCTGGGTGTTTCTCCATCTGCAGTCTCTCCAAGCGTCACATCCCGTTGCTGCTTTTAGGGGAGACATCTCTGTTTTGGCCTCGGCGCTGGCCATGCCACCTAGTTTCTCCCATTTTCTGCTCCTTCTTCGTGCTGCTCCAGACTGCCTGGAGGTGCAGGCAGGTGAGAGAAGCCTCAGTGTGCAAAATTCCAGCCTCTTAGTCTCAAACATCCTGGTTGTCTTTGGTTTTTTTTTTTTTAAATGTCTGAGGAAGAGCTGATCTATGATGCCTTGGTGAGTACAGAGATTTTATCTATACGGGTTTTCGTGAGATAATTAAGCCTCTAAACTCCAAGTGTTCTTCCAGCGTGCAGCACAGCAGGGTTTTGCTCAGCAGGTCTGTCTCGCTAGGCATTGACCCAACATAACGGTAGTAAGAGCTTCATCACCTGTGTCAGATTATCTTGACAGATAAAAACAGGGAATGGAGATCGTGCAGCTTTTTTTTTCCAGAGAATACTGCACTACCTGCTGCTCCCAAGCAATTGGTTAAAATCAGACAAATGTCACCACGAATTTAATTTTAGCCTTACGTGGAGATTTTCAAACATTATTGGAGTGATGCACCTTCCATAACTTGAATCTCCGGTCTGAAGTGAAGACCTCGGGCAAGCGAGGATGCCGGCAGTCTGGGCTGAAGGGCAGATCTCTCCGCATCTCCCAGGGGACCCAAGGCTCGGTCTCCCCTGCGCGGGGGCAGCAGCTCCGCGTTGCTGGCCGCTGCTCACAGAGGAGGGGCGGCTGGAGCCGCGGGAGGCGGGCAGGGGCGATGGCTAGTGTTCAGACCCGCTCTGGGCTTTCCATCACGAGCAGCCCGGGCTTGCCCAAGCTGGGGCTGAGGTCAGGGTTTTGCCACCGCCAGAACCGGGCTGTCAAGGGGTGGCACTTGCGGGGCAGGGAGAGGATGCGGCTGCAAACTTGCTGCCTCTCCCAGATTAACAGGTTATTCGCAATGAGCGGTGCTAGATAAGCTTCACTTATGCAAGCTAGGGTGAACCGTAAGCGATGGTGTACAGCGTGCTGGTGTACGGCTGTTGACAGAGGCGTGCTGAGCCGTGGCTGCCTCTTGGCCAAAGACCTCTGTGCAGTCCTGTGGTCGGTCGTTCACACGCCCCTGTGTGTCCACAAATACCCCAAAGGGAAAAAACATCCTCCCTTGTGTCAACTTTTGCTTCCCCTCCTACCTGTGCCACCTCGCTGGTATCCGAGCTTTAGTGTAATTTGTGCGTTGCAGATAATGAAAAGATTGTTTTAAGAGCATAAACTCCCAAATAGCTGAAACTTGATGGAAACCTGGAAGCTTTGAGCATCGTAGCATGCTTCTGAATTCCCCGTATATCCCAGAGAGGGAGAGACAGGGGGAATCCTTCTACTCTAATGCTGCCAGACTATTATATGGTTGAAAATATGTATCATTTAAGGTTGGTTTTGAGCACGTACATAGTGTGGGTTCTCGGTTGCATTTGTCTCAGCTGTTGCTTTCACCATTTTTGTTCAAGTCCTGCTATTTCAGTCTGCGTGTATCCTGCAGTTCTGAGCCTCGGGGTTTTACATGGTCTCAGACTGCAAGAGAGATTCTGTGTCTGAATCATTAGAAATTGAAAATCGATGAGAAAAATATGTAAGCGTGTATTTTCCTCTACTTTAGGACAACCCAAATTAAGGGTGTCGTGCCTCACTGCACTCAAACGAATACCAAAAGGAAACGATAAAATGTCACGGAAGACTGGCTGAGCAGATCCAAAAACCCACCCTGGCGGCTCTGGCGAGCCCCAGACCTGCTAATGTAAATCAAAACAATGTGCAAAAGCAAGCCCAAGAAGAAACCTTTTGCTAGGGAGTTACCTCGATAGTGCAGATGTCTCCAGACCAAGAGGTTTGTCCCCTGTGCCAGGAGCCGCCCTGCAGCTTCCCGCTCCATCTGTCGGGTGCTGCGGCAGCAGCTCTGCCCAGGCAGCGTCCGCTGCCCTACAGTCATCCCTCCCGCTCATCAGATACAGCGTGCAATAGATTTCCCAAAACTGTTAATTTACACATTTATTAGCATAGCAAGTTGAAAATACGGTGCTGCCGGTGAGGAGAGGAGGGCAATGAAGAATGTGGGGAGCTGACAAATGTCTGGCTGTGCGCTGAGCACCCTCTGGCTTACAGTCATCTTCCACCTTCTGTGCAAAGGATTCGGGTTTTTTAAATTGATTTTTTTTTTTTTAAACTGGAGAAAGGCTTGTTTGACCACATCCTTTACTGTTTCGGAAACCTTCTTGCGGTGACCTGCCCTTGCACAGGCAGGCGTGGAGGTGGAGCACAGGGAGACAGTCATTTGCCAGGCGATGCAGAGAGGCAGGACTGAACTGTCACTAGGGACCAGATCTGGTCTTTCCTTTTTAAATGGCATAGTGTTCTTGCCACCCGCATTATTCCTCTCCACTGGTTTAATGGGTAGCTACCTTAGCTTGTGGGGAGTTAGAGCTTTTTGGTAATTCAGTGGAAGGATGGCGCCGGTATTGAGGACTTCTGAGAATGTGACTCTCACCTTTACATCAGTTGTTGGTACCAGGGTAAGGAAGGTGGATGGTTACAATAGCACGGATCTGCACAGACCCACACCCCCATCCTAGCTATCCCCTCCTGTACGAGAGAGATGGTAGGTTTTTCCTCCTTTTTAATAATCACATTTTATTTTCATGTGCTTCTTTACATAACTCACCCGAGTGTTTCATCCTTAGGCCTGACACTTGTCACCAGGCGGAACTGGTGCCTCAGCCAGGCAACATGACGGGGTCGTTCGATAACCTGACGTGCCTTCACTCCATCGATGACTTCAGAAACCGAGTCTACTCCACGCTGTACTCCATGATCAGCATTATGGGCTTCGTTGGTAACGGCGTTGTGCTGTATGTCCTCATAAAAACGTACCAGCAGAAGACAGCCTTCCAGGTGTACATGCTGAACCTTGCCGTGTCCGACTTCCTCTGCGTGTGCACCCTGCCCCTGCGTGTCATCTACTACGTCCACAAAGGGAACTGGTTCTTCAGTGACTTCCTATGCAGGGTCAGTTCGTACGCGCTGTATGTCAACCTCTATTGCAGCATCTTCTTCATGACTGCCATGAGCTTCTTCCGTTGCATAGCCATCGTTTTTCCAGTCCGGAACATCAATTTGGTAACGGAGAAGAAGGCTAAACTTGTCTGCATCGGCATCTGGATTTTTGTCACCCTGACAAGCGCTCCCTTTCTGCGAAATGGGACATACCAACACGGCAACAAGACCAAGTGCTTTGAACCTCCAGAAAACAATCAGAAGAAACATGTAGTGGTGATCCTGGACTTTATTGCCCTATTTGTGGGTTTCATTTTTCCTTTTATTGTCATAACTATCTGCTACACCATGATCATAAGGACCTTACTGAAAAATTCCTTGAAGAAGAACCAGGCTAACCGCAGGAAGGCCGTCTGGATGATCATCATTGTGACAGCCACCTTCCTGGTCAGCTTCACCCCGTACCACGTGCTGCGTACGATCCACCTCCACATGCTGCAGCTGAAGAGCGCTAGCTGTGATGACACCATATACCTACAGAAATCTGTCGTGGTAACGCTCCCCTTGGCAGCTTCCAACTGCTGCTTTGACCCACTTCTCTATTTCTTCTCGGGGGGCAACTTTCGGAAGAGGCTTACCACCTTTAGGAAGACTTCTTCCTCCAGCTTTACGCAAGCCTTCAGGAAAAAGTTCTCCATAAAAGAGAAAGATGAGGAACCCTTTGGAGACAGTGATCGGGAGAATGGAAAGTCAGCTGTGACCCCTTCGTAAGGGGGCTAGGCCATCCCCTGAGATCTCAGATGGGCAACAGAGATCTCAGAACTCTTCCAGAAGACGTGATGGAAGCTCACAAGCCTTCATTGCCACTAGATGTGTAATAATAAAGGTGGATGTTCCCCGATTTATGCTACTCGGAGGTACAGCCGCTGCCGAGGACGGCCAGCCCCTTCCCCAGGAGCACTGCTTGGACACGCACAGCCACTTAGCATGGAGGAGCCACCTCCAGCGCCAGAAAACTGTTGATCTGTCAATAAATTTGCATAAACAGACTCTTCAAAGGCTGTATTTGGGCATTGGCTTCACTTCACAACTCTACAAAGAGCGTTAATTCTCCAAGTCAGTGGGAGCTACTGACAAATAAAAAAGGCAGAGTTTTCACTGAATCTTTAAACAGCCCCTGAATTATTTATGCAGCAGAGGCCAGCAGATAACTCCTGCCGTGTTCCTAGCTGCTTCTGCTTTGGATTTCAGTTTTCAACCTAATTACTTGTGTAAGACTTGCAGGGTTGGTGCCTGCGTCTGCAAATCTGGGGACTCGGGCCTGAGCCCCTCTCCCACCCCCAACGAGCAGCTCTTGACAGACACGCTCTCATGGGCAGCAGATCTGCCGGCATTTTCTGAATGTCCGGAAACATCCCGTCTGTGGGAGCAGTTTTAAAATTGCATTATCCTAGTGTGCGTTTGAAACTTATTTCAATGGGACTGGCCCTGCAAGGGATGGCTGTAGGATCTGGATTAAAACACCAGTTCTTTAGGAGGTTTTACCTAGAAGTAGAGCGCTGGGTGCTCAGAGTCCGGTGCAGGACCTGGCCTGCCTGTCTGAACTATTGATGAAATTTAAAAAAATTAATAACTTAGAAAAAAAAACATTAATGCAAAGGACCTTTTTAAAAATGGCTTTATACGATATTTGATCCTGTTCAAGAGTGTTCACCTTGCTCACACCTCACAGAAAAGAGGCAACCCATGACCCTTGGAAAGATCTCTAGGAAGACCTGGAGATCAAGAATCTGAGTCTGATGAGACATGAGTGAATGTTGAGTACAGTGTGATGGAAACCAGATCCGGCTGTTTCTTGTGTAAAGAAAAACTTCAAAAATCTTGGACAGAAGGAAACATTCCTGTGCTTTTTCCAGTGAACCCATGGAAAAGTACCACTGCCTGCCTTTTGCTGGAGCAAAGCCCAGCCCAAAATGTGTGATATATCAAGACAAATACAAATTTATGTAGGATTAAGACTCTTAGTTGGAAAAGTGGATGATAAATGAACAGCACATACGTTTTTAATATGGTATTTATGAAGCTCTTTGATGTTATCTGAAGTAAACACTTTTAATACTGTAGAATATGTAGAATACTGTAGAATATAGCGGCCTCAAGCTGCGTCAGGGGAGGTTTAGATTGGAGATTAGGGAAAATTTCTTTACTGAAAGAGCGGTCAGGCCCTGGCACAGGCTGCCCAGAGAGGTGGGGGAGTCACCGTCCCTGGGGGTATTTAAAAGACGTGTAGACACAGCATTTCAGGGCATGGTTTAGGAGATATTGTGGTGTTGGGTGAATGGCTGGACTTGATGATCCTTGAGGTCTTTTCCAACCTTAATGATTCTGTGGTTCTATAAGTAAGCAAAAGGAGTTTGGGTGGGGGGCAGGAGTCTGCTTGAGAAATGATCTTTACAGATACACAGAAGAGTGCAAGTTCACTTTTTACAGCACATTCTGCGTATTCCTGGGTCAGCAAAAGGCACTCAAAACGGAAATTCACCCGTGGAACAATCTATGGATGTGAATTTCCAACAAGATCTGAAACCCCTTTAGAAAACTTCAAGGATCTGTGAAGTGGAAGAGGGCTGGAAGCTGCTCATGCAGAGCAGTGTTACGGTTCCCCCTAAACCCACAGGAGGGCAGAGCTTGTAGTTCAATGGTAGCACTGTAGAGAGTTTGACAAAGAGCGTGTAAGAGGAGAGTTGGCTGAAACTTCCTTTCGAGGTTTAGCACTGAGTACTCTAGCTGCGTCTCAAAGCGTTGAAGGCATTGTGCAACTGTAAATAGAAACTATCACGGAAAACTGAGTTTCAGTATATGTAGAAATAATATGCACATTCCCAAACTTTAAAATATTGTACAGAAAAGCTATATCTATATGTTGCAAAGCATTTTTATTGCACGAGAGGTATTTTTTTCCTTTTTATTTTTTTAATGAGTCAATGGTTATGGCAAGACAAATGGCAGTGTTTTTTTGTGCAATAGGAAAGACTATTTTTAAAAAAGGTTGCTGAAAACTAAATGAAAATGTTGCAAGCTAAATTTTAACATTTACTGTTTTCTGTGTCTTATTGTAAATTCTCTGCATGCAGATTCTTCTTCCCTACAATATATTTTTATCTACACATGGTGCCAGAGTGTAATATTCATGTAATAATCATTTATAATGCTATAATAAAATCTCAAAGCAGCACAGAAGTTGCTGAGGGCAGGACCCGGAGTGGGCTGAGATGTCAGGGGACTCGCTGCCCCAGCCTCCCAGAGCTGGCGTTTGGTCCAGCCCAACTTGCCTGGGCTCAGGGCGCTGGCTGGGGCTGCTGGTGGGGGGACCCGCAGAGCCAAACCACATCTGACGGCAGCTGGCGTCTCGGTAGGTCTTGAGAGGTGGAGCACCCCGGCACACAGCAGCTGGGACCTCGGTAAATCTATATTTACGGACAGAAACTCTTTGTAAGACACTTGGTGGGAAGTGGTGCTTTTGGTGAGGACGATGTAGTTGGGTGTCTTGCGTGGTCACGTATCACATGAGTTCCTGGGCGGAAAAGTCTGCTGAGAACGACATTTTCTAATTATGCTTTCCAAAAATACATGCAGGATCTGCGACGTGTTACTTAGTTATAAAATAAATACATTTTTATATATACCTGGACTGGCGGGGAGGGAGCTTTGCCATCGGCTCAGCAGAAATTGGGTTTCACTGAAACTGTGGCAGTGAATGCTGATCAGGCTTTGCTCAGGAATAAGGACCTGGAGAGAATACGTGCCAAAAAACAGGACCCGTTACCCCATACCAGCATTTTTGTGGGCTGTAAAAATGCCAGGAGTTGGGAAGAGGGACATAGTGCCATCCTGGCACCGTGTCTTTGTCTGAAGTGCCTGAAACAAGTAAGTGGGGTGTTCAGTTTCTTGCCTGAAGTTGGACTTTCTTCTGCTGCATGTGCTGCAATTTATGGTACGATAGTGTCCCCTAGTGCCGAGTTACTCCTGGAGCAGCTGCCTGTTGCCTTATGAGATTTTTTTTTTTCTTTTCTTAAATAGTCCAGTCTCGGCTCCCCACCTGTAACGTTGTCCTGTTTCCTCCAGTGTTGGTCACACTCAGTTCTGCCTCTCCCACCCCTGCCGGAATTTTATTTCATAATCTTTGGGGTTTCCCTTTCTTCCTTCCGCTTGTTTTTTTTCCATTTTCCTGGGGGGATGCTCAGGCTGGGAAGGGGGTCCAGCAGCACCCCTCCCCACATGGCCACTGGTCCCCGCACGGGGACCCCGGCCTCGGCACCGGTGGCGAGCAGGGTCCCTCCTGCTGCCCGAGCTCCAACAGCACCCTCCGCCTTGCCGAAAAAATGTTGGTTTTCCACTGAATGGCTGTCCTGGCGAGGAGCTTGGGCCTGCAAAGCTTTCACTGGAAGCTGATGTAACTGCAGCCCTTTGGCATTGCATCATCATGATGTAAATCCCATCATTTTGGCCTTCGTTTGTCTGGGAGGGTTATTTTTCTGATAAAAGCCAGTAGAGCTCTGGAAGAAACCAGCACCCAGGACGAGCTCCTGGCTGTGCCCGACAGCAATAAAACGGTCTTGCTTGTCTCTTACCGAGAGGAAGCAAGCGGTGGTGGCTGCCTTCGCACGGATGCTGCCGGGGCTGAGGAGCCCCTCGGGTCCTCGGTCAGGGCACCCAGCGCCCGCTCGGCGCCCGCCAGCCACGAATATCCCAGCCGAGGAGGAGCGGGGATCGCCGCGTGGCTGCCCGTGCTGGAGCGACACGCTACGGCTCCTTCTCGCCTTTCGCTTACACGCGGCCTGGTCTGGCAACGAGTAACGTTGGGTCAGTGGGTAAATTAGACGCCGGTGTTTGTTACCTGTAACGCGGTATTGTTTCTGTTTGCTCAAAGGTGGAAAAATAACCGGAGCATCACAGAACACCCAACCAGCTGCCTCATCGCTTCTGTCGCTTGCCGTGCACGCGTTGCCAAGCCTGCGCACTCAGAAACCTTAAACCAAGCCTTCAAAATCATCACTTAGTACTGGTTTGGATCTCCCTCTGTGCTGCTTCAGTGCCTGTGCCCGAGGGTGCAAGCAGGTAACGTCTTCAGGCTTTGCTCTGCAACCTCCACAACTAGAAATACACATTTTTTACCCCCAAAGCAAACCAAGAGAGGGAACTTCTGTTCTAGGCCTCTGATTTTAGCCAGCATAAGTCAAGCCGCTAAGAAAGTTTACTTGGGGCTAGTGTGTCTGCTTTACAACCTTTTTAAATTACATGTAGGGCTCAGACAGCGTGGCAAGCATAGTCTAGATGCTAAAGCATGAACTGATTAATATTATATTTACTGTTAAAAAAAAAAAAAAGTCCTTTAACCTATTCCCCTCACTGTTGGCTTTTATAGCACTGTTGGAGGTGCTGTATACCCTGAGCCAGTGTTCAGAGCATGATGCCTCAAGCCGGACCGTGGTCGCTCCCCTCCAACAGCCTCTGCCGGGGCAGAGCGTTCGTGCCCGTTCAGAGGGGAAAAAGGCCGATCTCAGCTGAAGCCCACAGCGTGTAATGGTGCATACAGCCTGCAGGTGTGAGCATAAGCAAGGGCTGAGGCTGGGAGGAGACGCCGATTCCTTGGTTCCTGTTCATAGTTTCAATCTGCAAACCCGACGTGCGAGACTGTCGTACAGATATTGTGGTTTCTGTTTCTAAAACAAATAAATGGGGAGATCCAGCCCTTTCCCCAGTGGGCTGAATAGGTGCCACCAGCTTCTTCGAGCTTGAAACGGAGCAAAAACTTAAATACAAGAGAGAAATCTGCGTTATGTGTTGATGGAGGCAGAAATCTTTTTGCGGGCTGTGGGATTACAGCGTAGCAAGTTCCTTAATGGGAAAATGTGACAGAGTGTTTCCCTTGAAAAACAAGAAATCCTGGACTAGCCGATGCCCAGGACGCAGTGCCTCCCAAACAGACTAAAACCTCTCCCCTTTACCTCTTGGGGGAGTGGGTTTCAGGATAAACTTCTGTGCAAGCACCGAGAACCACATGGGCACTGTTTTGTCTTCGAAGGAGGCTAAAATGTGTTTTTATTTGTGCTCATTTTCAGAGAGGGTCCAAAGCAGCCACCTGCCACCAGAAGCTAACCACAAGCTAGCTTTCAGTTTGCAAAAAATAAAACATTTTTTCTGTTTCCAAGAGAACCGCACAAACCTTGGTTTCCAATAAGCCCTGGCCTTGCTCTGCCCTCTTTTTTCAGCAGCCGCTCAATACGGGCGTGCCCTCCGGCAAGCACATCGCAGCCTGCCTGGCTTTCCTCGGACACGCTGCCGGGGCAGGTGCTGTGCAGGGGATTCTCAAGCAAGACTCTCTCTCACTCTTAGCTTTTCTTAATGAGCTGCTTTAGCAACAGCAAAATTGCCTGACCCTGACTGCGGGGAGAGGAGGGCACTTTCTGATTTCCCTTAGGCTGCACCCCCAAAACCGATCAGTCAGAATTACTGGTTACTTCTGGAAATGGTAAGTTTTGGGGGAGTTTTCTCCCCACGTGCATGGACGTGCTTGAACACACTATAAATTGCAGAAGATAGAGTCACATTTCTCATACTCAGTGGCATGTCTGTCTTGTTCACAAGCCTTCAGTGGTCTTTTTACCTCAGGCTGTAAAAGTATTTCCTTTTTTGACACTTGTGATACTACAGCAAGTTGTCGTTTGGGGTTTTTAACTCCACACCAGTTTTGCCTGCTACAGGGGCCAAATTCCAACATGGGAAATTCAGAAACTACGCATGGGATGTAACCACCCGTGCTCTGTATGTAATATCTTCATATAAAACACTTGCAGGATGTGAGAAGCAAACAAGCCTTCAGTTTAGCAACCAGTTAAACCCAAGCACCGGCAATGAAGAGAGGTTTCCTGCTTGGAGCAAGGTGCTTTCTGCCGCCACCATCCGCAGGAGCCTGGGCACGTATTTTGGGGCTGGAGGGGCTTGGTGCAGGGGGTCGGTGCAGGCTGTGAATCCCCTCCACCAGCTGCAATAGGGGTCTGTGCACCCAGATGCTGCAGGTCCCTTAGCGGGAGCTAATTCTCACGCTGAATCCTAATTTAGCAATTATTTTTACCCCATTTCCACTGCGATCTGACATTAGAACTGGGCCTTCTTCCATACGGCAGGAGGGAGAGCACTGGGCTCTTTATCCTTCACACACAGCAGCGGAGGGTATGACCTGATTACTAGGGGAAAAAAATAAGCAGCAAAAATGAAGGAAAGTACATCAGATTTTAAAATACCATCAGTGTAAGCAATAAAATGGCTTAGAAATGCTATGGAAAGCAAACCTGAGGGATGAAGAGCCTGGCCTGCCACTCGGGGTTACAAATCCATCTCCCGGGACACGGGTCAGCAAGATTGTGAGCTCAACCCTATTTCTCCCAAACTATTAATTTCAGCTCTGCGAGTGGCCACATGTACAAACAAATATTTGGAGTATTTTCAGACTTCACTTGAGGGTGAAATGTGCCTGTTTCTTTCCTGTCAATGAGGCTTCTTACGCTTGAGAGGAAGCCAGGCTGTTCTTGGAGCAAAGCGAGGACCCTTTGTTAGTTCAATAAATATATTCCAGATGGATATTCACTGGGGGCGGGGGGGGTGAATAAAGGGGAGGAGGTAGCAAAAGCACCCTATTTTGGTCATTAATGAAAACTCCGCTCCCAGGACCACTGCTGCATGTCTCTGCTAGGGATGCTGAAGACTAAACAGAGTTTGTTTTCGGTTTAGCCCATTGAAATTCCTTTATTTGCGAGGAGCATGTCTCTGTGATGCTCTGCTTGAGTTTAACTCGAGCAAGGCTCCACCCAGCCCCCACGAACCCCGCAGCTAACGCCTTGTGGGACCGAGGGCAAAAGGCACAGCGTTGCCCTGCGTAACCGTTTCAGGAATCGCTCTCGGCACGAGGCAGGAGGAGGCTTCTGCGGGTATTCTGTCTAGCAAGCCCGCGCCGGGGCTGCTGCGCAGGGCTGACTCGAGAGCCACTCGCTTTTGCGAGCAGTTATTGCAAAAGGTGAGCGTGTGGCCTGACTCTGTTGAAGAATTGTGTCGACCCCAGGAGTCAGCTCAGGCTTTATTTCTGAGTAACCATCTGAAACGAGACAGACCCTTCCCTCTGGCTTTTTCTCCTTCCACGTTACTCACGGCAGGAAGCCTGCTGGAGCAACCAGCACACACTGCTCACATGAGTAAGGGCTGAAAAATGCAACAGTGCCCTTTCACCACCATTTTTCAAGGAAAATGGAATGAGAAGTTCCCCGTAATTGGCCTTGAGCCTCTGGCTCCTGTCAGCAGCATCTCCTCCCACATGCCTCCATGTCCTTCATCACCCCGACTTACTATGCCAGAGGTTCACAGGACTTCAGAGCTGCTTTATGTTCCTCCTCGCCCTTTTCTGGGGCCTGAGGTGGGAAGGGCATCGCCGCAGCTCCCCTACAAACCCAGAGCAGCATCCTCACCCTGCGCAGGAGAGCTCGTGGTCCCCGGCTCCAGGCTGACCCCGGGGCAGCACCCTGCTCCCTACCTGGGCGAAGGAGACCAGCGAGGCTCTGCGTGCACAGTCCAGACCCTGCGATGAGGTGGCCAGGAGACCTGCCCTGGAGAAGAGCCACGAGCCACGCACGAGGTCCCCTTGGTCCCGCGCTGTGTGGGAGTGGAGGCGGGCAGAGGCTCTGTGCTGAGTTCAGGTGGTTTTCTGCTTCAGGATGCAGCACGCTGACTCCAGTCAGGGTTAATCATATCCTGTGGTAGGAAAAACAGGCCTTGGGGATGTGAACTAATAAAACTGAGGCACTAAGAAACGGTTGCCAAAGCCCTGGGGAACAGTTCTGCCCATCCCGAGGCCGTGGGTACTTTTATCTTGTGATCTTCCAGGAGCCTGTTCGAATCTCAATTGTGCTGCTAAGACTGAGCTGACCGTGGCGTTTGCTTCCACCGCAATTAAAACTAAAACTAATCGTTACAATCTGGGGTTGGTCTGAGGGGCAGTAAATGTCCCTGGTGCATCTGCGCGGGCTCCGCGTTGCCGGCTGGCCCGTGGCAAAGGGTGGCGTAGCAGGTCAGGAGAATCGACCGCGATAGAAAGTGGCCCCAATGATCCAGCCGCGGCATCCACCCAACTTAAATTTCTGAGTACGGTAACAGTCTCCCGTGGTGGGAAGTTCTTTGGGTGAACTAACCCCAGCTCCTTGCAAGCGTTCAATATTACACCAAGATTACATGAATATGAAGGCACTGATCCCACCAACTCGCACAGCTTCAAGCGAGGGGTGCCTGAGCTCACAGCCTCCTCCATGGCCGCTGACCCTGTGGCAGCATTATGTATTTTGATTTTCCCCTATGTATTTTTGATTTTATTTCTACTGGACGTTCCTCTAGGACAACTGTGCTCCAACAAGGAGTGCTGTAGCAAGAGATACTGGTTACACTTCACCCTCACAGAGGGCGCATTTTGTTGATGAAGTGACTTCTTAATCAGAAGGAAGTTGTGCGGGTTAAGTGATAGTTGCAAGGGGGAAAAAAGCTGAAATAGAGGGTAGTAGCCATCAAAGCTGGAAAAGCTTTCTCTGTGACAGTCCTCCTGCATCAAGGCAGACAGAAAGGAGCAAAACATCAAAGCTGTGGCCACGTCGTCTACAAGGAGCCTCTTAATTCTGATTGAGGTATCTCCTCTGCTTTGTCTAACTGAAGTATTCTCTGGGCAAAGAGAAGGAAGCTGATCAAGCCCTCCTCCACCCCACTCCCCCCACCAAAAAAAACCCCAAGAACAGTGATAATCAAAAGTTAAAGCTCAGAATTAATCAAGAATTCAGACCAGAGAAGCCCAACAGCTGAAGTTTCAATCCCAAATTTAATTCAGTTACACAGAAAAATACGTAAATGCTTCAACCCCTGGTTTCCTTAGAAAACCGAAATCTTCACCAATTACCAGCTCTTTATCCAAACTGCAAAGACTCTGTCAATACAAACGGTGCTGCACTCCCCCAGGGCCACCGGGACCGGGAGGAGGTTTGGGGCTGACGGAGAAAATAGTAACTTGAGGGATTTGTTTGTTTCTTTATATTTTATGTAGAACTTCAGGGGCTTTTCTTTAAGGTCAGTGCAGAAACACCGCAGAACAGCATCGCCTTTACTATCCCAGCTTGCATAAACACAGTTTGGGCTCCTTTTGGATGAAGGGATCTATATTTAAATACTCATGGCTTTTAGGATTGTTTTTGCTATATTCTATATATAAACACAAACCTACTTATCCAAGGGCAGCGGTGAAAAGGTGGCTACACCGTCCGTGACCAGTAGCCCCCAGCGTTGGCAAGACATTTTCTCCCCCTGTCTCCCAAAGACACAGGAGGTCGGGGTCTGTTTTCCTAGCAGGTTCCCCTGGAGCGGCACCGACAGTATTTTGTCCATCAGAAGGAGGATTTTAAAGCCTCGGCCACAGAACCTTTAATAAGACGGGGGATTAGCAACCCTTATTGAGCGACGCCGTGACAGAAGGCCAGGCTTGTGCATGTTTTACCCCTGCCCGCGTGCCCCGTGCCGCTGGCACAGTTTGGGACAAAAGGCTGAAGTAACTGCAGAGAGGGGAAGTGAAAACCATATTGCTTCATTTATTTTACTTTTTTTACGAAACAAGAGTCCTGTAGTTCTCTCAAATATGTGCTCTGTGTTTTTCCTTTTAGCAAAGTGGCTGGAATAGACACTGAGAACACACGCGCAGGTGGGAGGAGGGTTTGGGTTTCTGCTTACAGGTGGCCCTCCTGGGGTGACCGGCCACACCAGAGCATTCGCAGGTACAAATATTTCATTTATGGGGGCTTTCCCTCAGCTCCGTTTGAAACGCTTAGGATGAACAAGAGCAAAGAGGGTCATTTCAAGCTTTCCATTGCTAACGCTATGGTCGTCCAGGCTGTGCCGTGACACTGTGCTACGGGGAATCCGCTCTCGGGTCTCCTCCCTCACGCATTTCACATTTTTACCCAGCATCGCAAGGAACGAGTTGTAAGTGGGACACAAAGCAACACTTTTCAGTTCGCCGGGTTTAGCGGAGGCTGGTGTTTGCGCCAGCCGTGACGTGGGACCTCTGTAGCTGCGTGGTGGCCAGGGTCATGCTTAGCTGCGGGGTTTGGCTGGCTTGCCCCTCACTATAGCAGAGGAGCACTTGGGTCCCAGATCAGCTCCTGGCAGACAGCAGCCTATCAGCCCTCTCTGACAGCTCTGACAGAAAACGGTCCTCCATCGCTGCCGGACGTATCTCGCCCTCATTATCACAGCAGAAGGGTAACCTCTAACGAACTCGGGCTCGTAACTTCCCCGTTAAGCAGGGAGCAACTTTCCGAGCATGTAAATGAAGAGGTGAGGCAGTGACCGATGCTGGAGCACCCGGCCATTCTCAGCCAGCTTTTGCCAGCCGAAATGTTCTTCCTGAGCTCACCGCCAGCGAGACCGTGACGGCAACCAGCAGCGTTGCCCAGCCGGCCTCCAGGTGCACGCTCGCAGCAACGTCACCACTCCCTGCACTGCTTACACCTCACTTTCTTTCTTTCTTCTGCTTTTCTCACAGATGATCAGAAAATAAGCTGCTGGAGTGTCAGAGACGAGCCGCACGTCCATCCCCACGGATGACCGCGGCTGGCAGCCGCTCGGGGCCTCGCTCGCAGCCCCCGGAGCCGCCAGCCCCTTCTCCAGAGCACGGCCGTTGCAGGGAACTCGGCGAAGCAAGCACGCCGCGTTTCTGCGGAGGTGCTTTCGGAAAGGCTGGGGAAAACCTCCCCTCTTCCAGCCGCCCCCATTGCAAGGCGCTCACAGCAGCTGCAGTGAGGAAGACAGTGCAGATTTTTTTTTTCACAGCAAGAGAAGATGCAGGAGGTGGGAAGAGGCCAATTTTTTTTTTTTCCTGCTTTCTCATGCGCAAAAGGGTCCTTATTCATTTTAATAGCAGGTTCTCTCACGCAGCAATCTGCTCCGTCAGCCAGACAGCGCAGAAAGGCTCCTCATGCAGCTACCTCACGCAGAATATCGCCACTTAGACCTTCTCATCTGAGGGTGGGAAACTAGATCCTTGACAATCTCAAAATGGAGAGCATTAGCCCTGAACAAATAAGTAGATTGCAATAATGGATACAATATGGAGGTTTCCTCGAGGAGCCAATATTTGTATTCTTCACAGCTGCATCTTCTTCTGTTTGTTTTTTTTTATTTTTTCTTTTTAGCCTGAAGTGCTCCCAAACGCCTCATGCCATATGGCTGCTTCTTATTTGCATCAAAGACCTGATTCATCGCCGCTCTGCACTTTGATAGATTACGTATGCTCCTGCAAAGCAGATATAAACCGCTCGTCGGCGAGTACAGCGAACCTCTTCTGCAGCGGTGCTGCCACCGATCCGATGCGAAGGAGACGGTGCTCCAGCTCCGCCGTGTCTGCTGAGTGCTGCGGCTGGGAGAGGAACCCCCAACACAGAGCAGGGGCCCTCGGGCCTCCATCAAGTGAAAAAAAAAAAAATAAAGAGAAAAAAACCAAAAAAGGGAATGGAAACAATAATGAGGAATGGGGTTATTGTAGGAGAGAGCAAGTAAAAGAGGTTGTTCGGGGACAATGAAGAAAATGCCAGATAGGAAAGAAATAGTGCTCTGAAGAAAGACAATGGAGAAATAGAGTGAAACAATTGAAAACCCATGTTAAAGCAGAGCAGGGAAATCGCTGATCGTAGGCGAGCAGTTTTTCACAAAGGTGCTGAAGCTTCGTCCGCTTCCAGCACGCACGGCTTAGGGGATGCAAATAAAGCCCTTTACCTACGTCGTTAAGTTGCAACTTCAGTGCTAACGTGATGCCACGAGCGAGACGGTTTTTACTCCCTAAATGTGAAGGGGGTGGCAGTTAGAAAATGGGAAGCAGCCGGGAAAATGAGTGAACCTGCATCAGCTGACAGAGGGTAGGAAACCTGCACCGCGGGCACAGCAGGAGAGGAACAACACGAACACAGGGAAGAGCATCACATCACACTTGACACGAAAATATTTTCAGATTGCATCAGGCCTCTGTTGCTGATGGTTCACCTGCAGCTCGTCCAGATATGACATTTAGAGCAAGTTAAAAAAAGAGAGCGGTATTTCAACAACTAAAGTCTCAGCCTTTAGTCTGATGGAAAAAAATCAGTTCCAAATGTGGAAATTTCAATACAGACTATAAATTTGTTACAATTCAGATTTATTCTGCTTGCTCTCTTTCCTTTTTGTCCTTCCCCTCCCCTCAGTTCTTCAGAAATTGGCTCTGATGCTTCGTTCCCACTCTCCAAAGACCCTTTGCAGCTGAGTTTCATGCAGCGGGAAACGAGCCCCTGCCCAGCCTAGCCCAGGGAGCAAACCCACTCCTTCCAAATCCCCTGTCTTTGGGATAAAAACACAGTACCCTGGTGCTTCAGCATCTTGCAAATTTTATCTTCTTGCAAGGCAGCAGTGAAGTGTGTCAGTGATAGGGGTTTTTTAAACATTTTCAGTCTAGTTTATAGAGCTAGTAGTGAACTCATTTTGGCTTTCTCCCCGCTAGAGCGAGGACAAGCATCCTCCAGCCCTAATGTGTTTAAATCATTGTTGTTTTGGGCATTTCTGAGGATCCAGCTACTCGGATTACTTAGAACTATGACTGCATTCACATCAGGCCAGGCAAGCAGACCTGACTGCTCTGCTGGCACTGCCACCAGGTCAGCTGAAGAACTGCCTGTGTATTTACCTTGGGAGCAATGATGCCGCTCCAGCTCCTCAGAGCCTGAGCCTTCCCACCGCTGAAATGTCCGATGCATCTCCTGGGGATGCTGCAGCACCAGGGAGCGAGGCCAGGATGGGCTCCCTCCTGCAAGGAGAGGCTCTTTGCAGGAAGACCATGATTTCCTTCAGCCATATGTTTTAGCTCTGGAGCAACAGGTACGGTGCCACGTTGTATGTGTTTCCCCCGGCATTTGCTTGGGCCTGCCTGTTTCCAGCGTTTTGTTGTGGCACAGAGTTCTTCAGCCTGTTTGGGTCTGGTTTTTAATTTTTTTGTTTGCTTCTTGGCTTGGGGGAAGAGTTACAAATTTATGGGTAAACACAGCTAGTGTTTGGAATTAGACTGAATTGGGATATTTGATTCCTATCTGGGCCCTTGATGAATAATTCGAGGAGGAACTGAGCAGAAAGACCTTGCAGAAGGTGGTAGAGGCGTGTGGGAGAGACTGGGCAGGTGTCCCACAACCATCTCCTCTCGTGCTGGTGCCGCAGGAGAGCTGGGACTGAGAGAGGCGAGCAACGACTTCCCTGCTCCAGGCTTTTTGGTGAGGAAAGCATCGGAGCCGGGCAGTGCTCGAGGCCATGGCAGCCAGCCGCTTTCAAGACAGTAAGGGAGAGCTGGAGGGTGCCACGTTCCCCTCGGCCAGAAGGCCAAGGAGCTCTTGCACGCGCCTCCCCAGGGCTCTGCAGAGCTGTCGGCACGAGTCACCACGAGTCCCCTGGCAAACAGCGCTTGCCCCTGGACTCTCATGGCTCAGCAGAAAGCAGAAGTGATTTGTTCCTTACAGGGGCTGAGTTCAGCAAGGAACCAGAGCTGCTGCTAAATATAAGCAGCCAGGCATTTGGGTGAAGGCAGCCAGGCAGCCGAACACTCCCGACTCTCGGCACCTTCAGCCTCCAAGGATCCTCCCGGTTCTGAAGAGGCCCTTCCAGCCGCTTTTCCCCCTCATTTCAAAAGCAGCTGGAGCGCAATTAGTTTGCCACGGCTGATCGGCAGCCTGTGTCGCGCTCCAGAGGAGACGTGCTCCCTTTCGGTGCTCCCGGGCATCCCCTGTCGATATGTACAGGCATCCTCTGGCAGGGAGCAAGGTGGGCGCTCTGGCCGTCCATGCTCCCAGTGTGGGTGACAAGGGCAAGCGTGGCTTCTCCTTGCACACAGGGACGTCAGCAGCGGGGCTGCAGCGACAGCCCAGGGTTTAATTAGCTTTTCCTAATAGACGCTGTTGCGTATCCAATGAACTTGGTTGAACCTGTGAGCTGGGGTGAGTGAAGATGCAGGTGCCGCTCCAGGTAAGGACACGCCATGTTTGCACACAGACTGCGCCGTATAATAAGTGAGAGAAGGAGTCGTAAAACAGATGTTCTGTGCAAAGTGCAAATTACCCAGGCACTGAACTTCATCCCTTACCACTTAAAGCAGCCATAAACACGAGGGCTGTTTACTGCGGGCTGCGGAGGGCTTTTTGCACCTTTATCATCGCTTTGTACCAGCAGTGTTGTGGATCCAGTGATGATATTCAGCGAGTTCGTGTGGGATTTTACGTGACAACTTCTATGCAAGGAGTTTCTGGTCCGGGGCGGCAGGTTCGCAGGGGGATTCTGAGTCCAGCCTGGAGAAAGAAGCACGGACAGCAAAACACGGTGTCCGTCTGCACCTCCGTCGCCTGCCAAACTTGTCTGCCAAGCCATCCTGGCCTGTCCGTACTGATGACAAGAATCTGTCTTCGTTCTTCATAAGACAACTCTCTTTTTTTTCAGTGAGATTACCACGGTTCCAGCTGTACCAGGAACACAGACCACTGTGCCCACTGAGAGGACAGGAAGTACTGCGAACATTACTGGACTCAGAAGAAAATCTCTGAACTTGGTTTAATTTCTTCACTTAAAATGCCATTAATTTTTTTTAATGACATAGTGGACAAAACTACAGAGTGTGGAGCGGAGTGCTGGTGTAATCCAGTGCCTCTGATGGTATCGCCTGTTTGTTTAGCTAGCGTTGATTACCATTAAATCATTTCTGCCGCTGCTGACTTGCTGCTGGGTTCAATGGCAAACAAACTGCAAGTTCTCTGGAATCGGGGCGAGCGCACCCGTGCGTGCGGAGCAGCGGGCACGTTCCATCTACCGGCAGGGGAAGCACCTGCTCCCGACACCCTGCAGGCTTTCCCCATTGTGCTTCTTTCCAAATACACAGCACAGAGTGCTGCTTTGCTCTCGGTGGACCAGATCCTCAGCTGGAGAAAACACTCTGAATTCCACCGGGGTGGATGGAGCAGTGCCAGTACGTACTGGCAGAAAAATCTGCTCCAGTGTACACAGTTTACTTTTGAGGATCTAAGCTCATACGCTTCCAACAAAGTGCTGTTTGATAAAAGTTTGTTTGCCAGGTTGCCTTGCCTCGGTCTCTCCTGAAGTGTACACAACAGTATTTTGTATATAATAAGAGAAAATAAAGCAAATGTGTTCCAAGACCTCATTCGCAGGTCCTAGCAAAAATTCAAGAGATGGGAGGCTTTGCTAGGCACTAGTTAAAATAACCATAATCATCATTATTATTGCCATGCAAGTATGAAAAAAGAAGTGTTTTTATTATGGGCTGGAACTAGAAATCCAGAGCAGCTGCTAATTGTGATAAATGGGTTGTTGGTTGTTGGTTTGGAGGGGGTTTTGTGCACAGGTATTTACTGTGTCCAACTGTAAAAAAATAAAACCCAGCAGGTTCTTGTTATCCAAGCCTTTCAGCAACCTCCCCGCCCATGCTCAGATTGGAATATGTTGTAATTGTAATAGTCCTCTTATCTCTCTTTTCTCCCCTTTCTTGTCAAAGGCTTTCCGTTTCCATTTCTTTAATATTTTTTCTTCCCACCCCCCCGCCCTTTTTTTTTTTGGTTATTAACTCACCTAGGACAGCTGAATTAGCAAAGAAAAAATAGAGAATACAATTCAAAACTTTCTAATGGAAGAATAAGCATGGTTTTGGCACCGCTTCTTGTCATTGTTTTGTTAAGACGGACTCTCCTTAACTCTCCTTTTCCACTCCAGAGACTGCCCTTCCTTTATAAGCCCAGATTTCTTCCCATTTGTGCTCTCTTCCCTCCCTCCTGACTCACTTCCACTTCCCACTTTGGCTCTTTCTTTTCTCTTTCCTTTTCCTCTCTCCAAATGTTCTCTGATCTTATATTCTGCTATTTTTAATTCCCTCTTCCCAGGCCTGGATCCATCCCCCCAACCTGGTATCACTGGGGTATGTACCTGTCTAGCCTCTTCCTCTCCTGGCTGAAAGGACAGCCTGGCAAACATTTCCTCAAAATCCAACTTTTTTTTAGTCCAGCGACTCGAGATGAGCGTTGCCTGCCTTTGTGTGGGAAACCTGGCATCGCCGCTGTCCTCGCACCGTCCTTACGGCTCTCCAGGAATTTCAAAATATAGTTAAAGCTCTCCTCAAACTTGTCCCATCTGTTCTGTAATTTCCGACCCATCTAACCAGGGCCTTCTTTCCAGGCAGTTTGGTCACTGTGCTACTCCTGCCAAATAGTTCTTCTGTGCAGCTTTGCCATCTGGAACAGCCCGTGTGCCTTCAGCCTCGCCGACTGCCCGTGTAGTTTCCAGTTTCAGCTGAAAACAAGAATTTTTCCTTACTGTCATCCCATAGCAATCTGAATGTGGGATGTAGGCAGCAAACATTCGGTCATTTATTTTCCACGGTGTGGGAATACTTCTCGTACTTGAAGCAATTTCAGTTTTAAAGGAGCCCTGGAGCTTGTGGAACATGGGCGGTTTTTAGATCTTTCATCCTAAGTCTCACTAGCAACTAGCTATGACTCGGTAAGCTTTTCCGTCAGGCATCATATTTGCTAGAATTACCAGTGAATACCTTGCTAGGATGTAAAGCATATTCAGAATGGAAAACTAAGGGGGGGGGGGAAATGATTTAATGAAAGGTCGGAGGGAAAGGAAAAGGATTTTTCCGAGTGCTAAAATACTGCATTATTACCTACAAAGGAATTCTTATAATAATCAAAGCTGGGAGGTCCAGGAGCCTTCAGTGCAAAGAATGCTCAGCATTCACCCCCAAAGACCTCCTTTAGTCTGGGTATCAGACACAGCATGCTCATGACGGGGAATCAGACCTTCGCATATCACACAACACCACCAGTCATAACTTCTAAGGTTTGGCTGGCAATGAATAAATACTGAGCCTGCGAAGTCAAAATAGTCCTTGAATTGCTGCCTTCAGCAGCAACGTTCATTTAATGCAACGCATTTCAGATTTCCAATTGCATCCTGATGGGTCTTTTTCAGAGGAACTTCCAAAAAGAAAGTACAAATATTTCACTTCAGAAATTAAATCCCCGGGGCACTAGATACGCTTCACTGCAGATTAGTTAGAGCCCATGGAGTTATAAGATTCCTGAGACGGAGTGCTGAAGATTCCAGGAATTCTCTCAAAGGTGAAATGATTAACCAACCTTTTGTTCCTAGAGCACAATAACACAGAAAGCAGGTCTGTATTCACTGAGTCTCGTGCTGGACTTGTCTTCTACCTTTTCTGAAGTGTTCACAAGCCTTAAATCTGAGCTGGAATTAAAGAACTTCATTTCAGAATTGTCAATGAAATAAGGAGCTAAGTATTAGTGGCAAAAGTAAGATGTGACTTAGAGGAGCAGCTTGTTTTCCTCCCCGCCCCGAGTCTTTTGCTGAAGTTTTCGGTCTATTTTATTGGCACGAGGAATTATTAATTCCTTTTCAACCCTAATAAAACATGCGATGTGCTGATCCACACTGTTCCACAGGACAAAATTAGGAGCTGCTGCTTTTCTGTACCAGAATCAGGCCAGTGGTCACACATGTGCGGTAGAACCTGCGCAAGAGGTAGGAAGAAGAGGAAATTTCAGTGCGGCAACTGTGACACCGCTTTTGCCAATTATCTCATTCAGAGGGAAGCGGTTCCCCTGCCTTCTCCACCTGGAACTGGCCATCGATCCAGATACCAAATTAATTTTGCTTTTCAGATCACAAAGGGCATTACAACGAGCTGTACAGACACAGAGGCTCTCGTGTGCCTTCAGAAGCTTAAATAAACAGGGGTAACAAGAGAGATCACAGGATGAAAAGGTAGCGGGCTCCTTGCAAAAAGCCATCTTTTAATGCACCAGCAGTGTTAGTCTGTACCGAGTGTACATTTTCAGCGATGCTAAAGGATACGATATCATTTGCTTGTTTTCTCCCCACAAGAAATGTACAATTCAAAAACGTTAGTGAAGTCTTGTAATAGCTAGATGATCAAATGCAACGAAAGAGAAGAAAGGGACAACACTTCAGCAAGTGCTGGGTGTGCAGATGCAATCTGATGATGACTTTTATCTGTTCTTTCGCTGTTTGCTACCCATTTGCAGAGAACCTATTCATCATTTTATGGGCCAATATGAGTAAAATTAATTGTCAAGTTACACGGAGTGTTTTTGTGGCATTTATTTAGCAAGGTAAGTTATAGCGCCTAGAAATTCAGCAGACACCACCGCCTCTGGCCTGCCTTAACACTGCTTGCTTATTTTAAAAGATGGATGGGAATTTATTTTAGTCCTGCTTAGCATGGGTTGTTCACTATGGCAATCCAACCGCTTCCACTAGTCTCCAGAGAGAAATTCTCTGGCGTAAAGGAACAATTTCTTCTATTCATTATAAAATTTCCTATCTTAATTAAAAATACATCTAAGATCAGTCCGGGGGTAAACACATGGCCATTCATTTTAAAAGGTTAGTTTCTTTCTGCGTATGTTATATAGCTTGCGAATAAACATTGAGTTTGACCTTTTTCTTCTAAACTGCTGTGATTCACAGTTCACGTGGAGCTCGTGTAAGAGCACAGCTGTCACGCTCATTTTGCATCCCCACAGAAGCCGACTCCCACACTGTGCACAAAGCACCCCCTAAATGACAGCTTGGAGAAACGCGCCTCGAACTCGCTTAAAACACATTAATGGAGATGTATCAGTGCAAACTGTCCGGTGGAAATAAGCTGAGGAATGCAAAATTGATTGCTGCGTTAATTGCCGGAGAAAATGGATGTGCCAGAGGGGATGTTCAGCCCATGCTGTGTTTCTTCGTCCTTTTTGGAGCAGGGCTCGGTGGCCCCGAGGGCTTGGGATGCTCTGACCCGGGTAAGAGCGGACATGGAGAAGGGAGCTGCATGTCTGGATACCTGGCTCCTCATTTTGACCCACCGGTAATGAAGTCTTGTCTTCCTCTTTATTGTGCCCGCTTAGACAGTTGGCGTGATACCCTTCGCTTTTATGGTCACCAGCGTTAATGCTTTTTAACGTTGCTGCACAGTGTTAAGAGTCTGGGCCTTTTTGCCTTTGCATGTGCTGTGTGGGGCCCCTCTATCCCACTGAGTTAGCAGCGGGGGGGGGGGAGATGAAATGTGTAAAATGTGCAAAACACCGCGTTTGTCCTGGTTTTGCCCGACGGGGCTGACAGAGGCCACAGACGCGCCAGGCACCGGTTCATGTGTCGCAGCCAGGGTAGAGCCGAGGGCGCTGGTGGTGCCAGTGGGTGACGGGCCATGACCACGCAGGGCATCTGCCACCAGGTGCCAACAACCCCGTCCCCAGAGGGACAGGGGTTGCGGGTCCCGGGGGACACAGGCCTCGGGGGACGCGGGCCAGGCCTCCATCATGGCGGGGCGGTGGGTGCCGGCCACTCGCCCCCTCCGGCCACCGTGGCACCTCCCTCTCCGATCGCTGCCACCCACCTCTGCCCCGAACGGCTGTGTCCCCTCCCTCGCCCCCCAGCCCTACCGTCCCCCCTCGGGGACTCCGGACCCTTTCACCCTGCCCCACCCGGACCTGGCCCGCCAGCCACCTGCGGGGTAACCGGCCCCCCCCACGCGTCTTTCCGCGGGAGCGGGGTGGGTGAAGACGGAGCTCGGCCCGTGCTGTGGTTGGCGCGCCCGCCCGCCCGCCCCCGGCCGGCGGCGCAGGCGCAGTGCCCGCATTCCATCATGGCGGAGCGGTCGGTTGGCGGTCGGCAGCGGCGGGCTTGAGGCGGGGGCCGGCGGCGCCGCGTACGGTCAGTGCTGCCGCGGGGCCCGCCGTGACACGGGACGGGACGGGGCGGGACGGGGGTCGCTCCCGTGGGACCCCGCTTTGCCCTCCCGCCCGCCAAGGGGCGGAAGAGGGCGGCGGGGCCGGGCCGGGCCGGGGGAGAGAGGCGTTCCCCACCCAAGGCGCGGCGGGCAGTGCCGGGGCTGGCGGCCGCTTCGACCCGCCGGCGACGGCGGGAGGGGACGGAGCGGAGCCCCGCGGTGGGGAGCGGAGGCCGGGCTGAGGTGGCGGGGTGCTGGCCCGTCCGTGGCGGGAGGCGGCGGGGTGCGGGACGGCGGCGGGGCGGACGAGAGGGACCGCCCGCCATGTGAGGCGATTGAGGGGAGAAGGTGGACCCCGGGGTGTGGGGCGGGTGTCGTGGGGACACCCCGGCGTATGGGGCGGGTTTGGGGGGTGGACGTGGCGCAGGTGGGAGCAGCGCGGGATGTGGGGGGAGGATGATGAGGCGGAGGAAGGCTGTACGCGCGGGCTGCCCCACGGGGCGCGGGCGGGCTGCCCGGGGTGTGTGGGGATGTTTGGGGTGCAGGGGGATCCCGGTTGCTGGTCAGCGAGCCCCGCCGTGCCTCCCCGCCGCCGGGGGCTGACGCCAGCGGGCTCCCCTGACTCCCTTCTCCGAACTCCCCGTCTCCCTCTTTCCCCTTTCTCTCCTTTAACTTCTGTTTCTTTGGGGAGAGCGGGCTGAGGTCTGAACTCACCCCCCCCCGCTCCCCAGCTTCCCCCTCGGCCCCCCTACACCCACCCCCACCCCCACCCCCGGTTCTCCCTCCTCGGCAGCCGGAGCCGCTGCCTGCAAATGCCACGTAGCCTTCTACTTGTTCCCCTTGGCTGCCTCGCGGCTCCAGTACCAGACACCTCCCCCAGCTCCTCCTGGGGTCGGGGCAGGGGGAGGTCAGCCCTGTCACCCATCGTTTGGGTGGTGGCCATCTTTTACCTACCCACCCCCTTCTGCTTCGCCCCCCTCTGCCTTGGGGCAGCAGCCAAGGTGGGGACCCTACTGTGACCCCTTTTTCAGCGCGGTCCTATTTACCGCCCCTTACAAAAGGCTGTTGACTTCAGCAGCGTGGGGGTGCTTTCCTGCGGAGGGCTGGGGGAGCGTCCCCAGAGATTCGGGGCCCCCGAGCCTCAGCAGCCCCTCTGCCGCCTCTTATCTGAGGTGCTTCGTGCGCAGCACGTTGCCACAGTCTCAGAAAACGGGGCAATAGTGCATTGCTGGCAGGTGTATTTGCTTCCTTGAGCAGTTCATTCTCAGCTGGTTTCTGAGTTTTGTTTCCGTTTAAAACTTGCTGCTCAGACTTCTTGGAACGATGGAAGCTTTCTGTACAGCTAATTTATTTTCGTAACTAAGGTTTCCATTTCTATCCATTCTTCGAACATTTTTATGTCTTTTCTGTTCTGTGGCAGCAAGATTTTTAACACTGGCAGTCCTTCCTTGCTTTGCCGGCTGCCTAGTTGTGAATATTGATGCACAGCGCTGCTGCAGATAAGTTCCTCGGTAGCCCGGTACGCCTGTGCCTCTGATCTGTGATTTCTAATGTTCTTCTAATGTATTTATCTTTCTAACACTTGGTTCATTAGGGAAATACTATCTCAGTCACAGATGGAAAGACTGAGGCACCGGAATATTTATGGCCCAAGGTCACACAGGAAGTATGTGGTGAGGCAGGGAATTGAATCTAGATTTCCTGAGACCCAGATTAGCATTTTAACCAGGGAAGCATCCTCTCTGTATTTTTTAAGCCAATAAATTGACCTTGGAGTTAATATCCAGTGTAGAAGAAAGTACTTAGTGTTTTGTTCAGTGTCTTTGTGAGTAAGAAGCAAAACTCGAGTTGCTTCCCACACTTGCATTCCTCTCCTTGTTTTTTGTAATCTGTACGTGAAAAACGATAAGGTGGTAAAATAGGAAAGATGTTGATTTTCTCAAGGCTCTGTGTGTGTAATCACACACGTTGAAAAACGGCCAGCTATTACACTGTCCTCTCTTTAAGGTCTTTTTACCTTGCTGTGTTCCAAATCTCTGCAAGTTTTGGAATGCTGTTGTTGTCTGGGAATAATTTGTCCTTAGCTGGGATCAGATAAATCTAATATTCTACAAAGCTGAGTTGAAGGGGATCTACTTTGTGTTCCTTGGTGTCCTGGGTCTTAGTTTGTGATTCTTAATACAGCAGCCTGTGAATAAACAGGGCTTGTATTGACCGTCTTAACTGTCTCCTGGAGCAAGCTATTACAAGTTGTTCGCTCGCTTGTAGCCTTGGTATTGTTGCAGCAAGTGTTTGAAAAACTTGGTCTTAGCTGCAGTTAAGCAGCACTTTGACAATGAAATGGAATAATTTCAACTCTTTGGGCTTCGTATCTGCAAAGCTACATATTGCAGGCTGTCTTCATTCCCGTTATGTTGGGATGGCTTGTTTTTGTATGTAAAGTTTGGTAGTTAAGTTTACTACAGTGTTTTACTTGCCAGTGGTTTTGAGGAATTGGATGTTAGGATCGTTTAAAACAATAAGTCCTAGTGTATGCACCTTTAGAGAGAATAAAGATAACTTTGTCTACACAAATGCTTTTCCTGCCGCAAGCCTTGATCACAAACTGCATCTTTCATGTTGTACTGAAACCAAATTTGCAACGAAGTTGAACGTAAAGGTTCTGTATAACACTTTTAACGGTCTTTTGTTTGGGTTTTTTTGGAGGCTAGCATTTGCATCGTGTTGACTGTGTGGGTTGTCACACCCATGCCAAGAGTCTTTCATCTTTTATGTTTATTTTTAGGAAAGGTTTGGTGAGTCCTTAAAAAACAAGATTTCATATGTACTGTGCAAATGGTATAAATTCCAGCGTTCTGCTCACAGGAGAGAGTGCCTTGCCTTGGCAGACCCCTCTGGGAAGGCAGTACGTTGGAGCGGTGCTGTGTAGGTATTTGTTAGACCCATTTGTACACCCATTATTGAAAGAGTTTTTTGAATCCCTTTGAGTGAATCTCGGGCAAATTAAAATGCATGTTTTAAGCTTGGAAGACTGAAAGTGGCACTTCAATTTGATGACTGCTATTTCCCCAACTTGGAAGTCTTCTTGTCAAAATGTAGAAGGAAGCTTGTAACTTCTAAGAAAATCCACAACTGGGAAGGCAATCTTAACAAGATTCTGCATCAAAGTCGTAAGCCGGTATGCAATATTGTAAGAATGGCATCCCAATTTTCTTCTCTACATACTTTCTTAATTTCCTGTCATAGTTTCATTTAATCAGAGAAGAATTTTAAATTATCTCTGAAAGCAGATGAGAACAACTCAATATTAGTAATACTGTGACAGTCGAGAGACTTTACGGATAAAATTGACATTTCTCACTTCTAATTTTGCTATATCTCAAAACAATTGGGTCTGAACTATTGGTATTTAAAATTGTGGTTGCTCCTTGCTCTGGTTTCACAAGGCTGGTGAAGATCAGAGAAGTAACCTTTTCATTTTTTTCACCTGTTTTTAGCAAGTTGTCATGAAGCTTACCAAGGTCACGATGGTTAGTTTTCAGCTGTTATCTTTGCTGCAAGCCAGACCTTAACTGAAAAGTTTTGGATTCCTGAGTGAGGAGCACACACTGAACCCTTTATTGCATTCTTGAAGAGCTTATTGTAAAAGCAGCGATAATTTATTCTTTCAGTGGTGCTAACACAATCCTTTCTGTGTATTGACCGGCAAAGACAGACCACTGGCTCAGAGCCCGTAGTCTGTTTCAATCTTAATGTAAATCTGCTCTTGTTCCTGATATCTTGATTGATGCAGAAAATGCCTCCGTTAGCTCAAGATTCACTTTTCCAGCACCGGAGCCTGATGCTTTATGTTTTTTTTGCCCGTGTCTTATTAAAAGTAGTTCAGGAGGAACATTTATTAGGCTGTGACTTTGGAAACATCTGCAGCTTCAAGACAGTATCACCTTTCTGGGGAAAATAACAATGGATCTGCTGTGTTTGCTGGAGGAAGCTGTGAGCTTCTGCTGGCTGGCTGAGTGCAAAGTTAGCCAGCTCAGTCTGTGAACTACCTCGGCGGCTACGGGGGCAGTGATTTCTTGGAGTGTTCCACTAAAACTGCGGAGCATGTGTGCCTGTGCCTTATCGTTAGAAAAACTATATTGGGAATTGACTTAATATTTGTAAGGCCTTCCCGAGTCTGGAGAGCCAAACCAGTGCAATTTATAATCCTCAGTGTGCAAACAGTGTAGGAACCGGAGTCTGGTGCTGGATCCAGCTTGAGAAAAGTGATGATTTTTTAATATAACCTCTTGAATGGCTTCAGTGAGGACTGAAGCTGTTCATTACCTGGTCCTGGTGGAGCATCTTTAGAGGAACCGTTTCTAGAGTAAACATCTGCTGCCCTGTGACAGTAAACTGTGATTGTGTTTTCCAGATTGTACCATTTATGTCTTATTTTTATGTCCCCTATCAGAGTATAAATGTGTTCGTGGTAATTTAAATTTTGCTATATTCACATACTTTTTGGAAATTGGTATTTTTCATCCTTATTGTCATATAGAGGAATAGAGCATTGAGTAGATAGCTAAGTAAATGTGCTGAACTGCCACAGAATGCCCTTCATACGGGAACCATCTTCACAGCGTTCAAGTTACCTTTCACTAATTAGGCCGTAGCTGAAGCAGTGGCGTGTCTTTGGTGAGTACGGCGTTGAATGCATGTGCAGTGTTTACTCAGTTGTCAGGTTTTGCATTCTGTACATACTGAATAAATGCAAGGCGGCTGCGTGAGGTCTTCTGGTTCTTTCCCAGTGGAGTCTTCCTTGAGTTTTATTTGCTGATTCTAGTTAATCATTGGCTGTTCTCTGATGTCTTTTGCTGTTTTATTGAATGTATGTTGTTTTCTGCACCTTTTTCCTTAAGACTTCCAAGTCACTAGAAAGAAAATTACTGCTACTTTTTTCTTCTCTGCAGAAGGAAGACTGAGGGACAGTACAGCACATTGCTCATACTACAGCAGGCACTGACGGTGTGACACTTATCAACAGGAGCAAATTCAAGTCAGGAGAGTGTCAACGGTAATTAGACATAACTTACTATTCTCCCAGGTTTTATGAAGTGTTTTTTCCTGTTAAGTCGCTTAAGTAATGCTTTAAAGTGAAATAATGTAAAAGTATTTGACAGACTTAAAAACTTAGGGCTCTTCCCCCACCCCACCCCCACCCCTGGAAGAAAATTTTTGATAGGTTATTAACAAATGTAAAAAATGAATTAGGGAAGGAAGAACCGATAGAGTTCCTGAGGTAAAAGGAGATTCGGTATTTCCACATAAACATTACTGGTTTTATTAATATTTCCACATGGCTTTCTCTCTCTCTCTTCATCCCACCCCCTTAGCTGGAAGTTTTGTCTTAGACTTGCATAATTGGCCTTTGGATAAAGAAAGTAAACTCTGTTTTTAGTGAAATGCATTTCCTGTGTAGAAAACAGCTGAAGTGGGTGGCAGCATACTGATAAGTGACCGACTAGGTGGCCTTGCTCAGATACGTTGTTTTTAGTTGGAGTTCATGGAATTGAGCTCCTCGGTCATGGAATTGATCAGGTCACGGAACTGACCTGCTGGAAAAGCGGAAGGAGATCTGTCAGAAAGCTGCCATCAGCGTGGCACTTGTGGGAGCAAGAATTCTCCAGCTTTCCTTTTTTTTAATGAAGATTCCTGTGAATTATCTTCTGATTTACAATGCTGCAAGAGCCTTATGAAACCATGGCAACTGCATTCTTAAAAATAAAAGTAGCCAAAAGTAAAGACAAACTTTATAAGCCGATGGCTGGAATGGTGCATTTTACGCAGGGGGGAGAATAAGCAGATGCACTATAAAGTATTTGTGAATCAGAAATCACCTTTTTGATGTAAAGACACAAAGTAGTTGTTTCATCTTTTAGAGGGTTGGTGTCAGGATGTCCTGAAGACCATCATCAAGCTTTTTCTGCAAAGAATGTTTATGTATAGAACCACCTGTTGCGTTGGTGGAGACTCATATGTCTGAAAACATGTTTCATGATCTGTCTGTGGATTAGAAGAGAGCAGTTGTTAATATTGCTCAAAATGGGTACCCATTGATACTGCACAGCTATTACACAGCCGCTAATTAACCCTGTCCTTTGACAAGGTTTTGATCACTGTATCTGTGATGTTGGCGCGCAGAGCTTACAACAGTGCATTCTTTGCCCTAACACAACTGCCGCATTGAGGAAAGGAATCGTGTGTCGGCTGTCTTGGAAGATGAAATCGCATTTTTGCGTTATGTCACCAATAATGTGCTGTCCATTGAACTGAAAGGCGTCCAATCAGATTTTAGTTTTTCTGTGATGGGGGTGTATTTTTGCTGAGGTTCGGTCCCCTCTAATGAAGAATTAGTTTTCATGTTACGACTGTGCACCGAAATTCAAGCGTAATATGCTAGTCTCAACTTCGGGAAGAGCAGTTTACCCTGTTTTCCCAAGCCCTTTCCTGTTTGGTTCGCAACTGTCTAATGCAGCAGGAGAAGTCAAGTAAAGAACTGAATGGTAGCTAATCCGTGTAGAAGAGAATGTGATGTGAAGTTACGTAAGTACAAATCTTTGAGGAGAAAAGTTGAAAGTCTCCTGTGAGTGAAAGATCAATCAGCAGATGGATTTCATACAAGACATAAAGAAAAAAAATTGGGAACCATATTATAGTCTCCTGAGTTGAACAGGTGTTTCGGGAGGAAAATGGTTTAATCACGTTGAATAAGGGATTATAAATTTGGATGAAGTATTTTTTATCTGCTTTATTAAATAGCTTCAACATTGATATCTTTTAATGGGGATCAGTTGCTTTCAGTTCTGCCATGTGAAGTGTTAAAGTGTTCCAGGCTAGGGAAGCAATCCGTACCATTAACGGATAACTCTGGTTGGGTTCGTCATACCATGGTTACTTGAAAGGATAAAGGCAGCCTTTAATACTTGCTTGGATATAAGTACTTGAAAGATGGTACATGGTACGTGTTAGTATTGAACAGAATGACTGTTTCCATCAGAAGGTTTAATTTGCTTCATATATATGTACATCATGTATTTTTGTGCATTTCAAAATGTCAGGGGTGATAATTATTTGGAAGAATTATTCTGTTTTGGAATGTATTATGTAAACAGCTTTTTGGTGTATTGTAAACTGCCATTTTGCTTTTTAATGCTGATTTCTTAAAATATAAACTTGATAAAAACCTATATAAACCGTCATCCTTAGCTCTTCAAAACTGTGATAATTTACACTTAGGTTTTCATGTAAAGGCGTGATTACGTCCCCAAACTCGTAGCAGGTTAACCGATTTACCAATAAATATTTAAAGCTCAGGCGTAGAAGCAAATTATTTCAGTGTGTTAGCACACATCAGCTGAACTCTGATAATGGTTATGCATTTTCCTGGCCTGTCACAAACGCTGGGTGAAGTCTGTTTGCTTAAACCTCATGTGTATGATCTCATACTTGCATTTTCCGTGAACTAAAAAAAATGCACGTGGTCTGTTACCATGAGACTGCTCAGATGTGGTAATTTAGGTAATTTATTGGTGTGTTTTAGCCCCTGGTTTAAGTAGAACCTGTTTTAACTAGACTAATTTGATCCGCTGAGCAGCTAAAGCATTACAGCCTGAACATCATCTTACGTTGCGCAAGGAAAACAGTCTTCAGTTTGTGTATCAGAATAATTCTTCCTTGCTTGAAGTTTGCATAATCTCTTACGATTTGGAGAAATCCTTTGCTTTCACTGTATTTTTGTGCTTGTTTTTGAAGTCATGTTTTGTAAGAGAGTTCTTAAAAAGCTTGTGTGTATCCGTACATTGAGAGGATACATCAAGCACGCTTCTGACTCACAGAAGCAGACTGAATCAGAGCTGGGGGACATCAGCCTTAGTGCCTTCAGAAACCTGAAAGCAAACTCCCGCTTGTGTGAATCTTATGAAGTCCTGATATTACTTCTGTTTTGTTGGATTAGACGACAACTGACCGCTCTGAGCAGTCTCATGGTAGGAAGCCTTTCCTGGAAATAGCGTTGTTACCGTTTTAACAATCTGGATGATTGCTCTCCCTTAGGTTTAAAATAGAAAAAAAATTATTTTTTAAGATTTGGAATGCAAGCGTTGGATGATAACTTTTGGATCAGAGTCTGTTTGTGTCGTACCAGCTGTACCGACTTTGTGCGCCTGTCTGCCATTCCGTAATGCTCTCTAGGTTAATTTAGGACAGGTACTACATGGCTCTGGCACCAACACGGCCTGAGTTTTGGTGCTTCCCTGGCATAATCCCAGGAGGTTTCACTGGCTCAGCAGACTGACATCCACGTCTGTACGGCGCACAGCGTGGCATGTCATGTGTCTGGAAACACATCGTGCAGGGCAACGTAGACCAGCCAAGCTCAGGGTACGCTTACATTCGCCGCTTTGCTGGCTGGTCTTCTGCCTACTCTTGAAGATTGTAAGAAAAGCTTTTTAAAATACGTCAGATATTTATTCCTCGCTATGAACAAGCTATTCCTCGCTGTAGGGAGGAGACTCAGAGGAGCAAGGTGCTATGGAATATGTGTTCCTACTGCGGTGGCTCGTCTGCACGTACAATAGCTACTTCTTTGGATTGTTTCCATTCTTTGAAACAGAACTTTTCACCTGAAATTGAATAAATAAATGGGCAGAACTTGTTTCTTTTGTGGGGGAAAAAATTACCATAAACCGGATTCAGTTTTCTGTTCCACTTCAAGACCAAATTGGTCCCACAGAGAAGAATTGTACTCTGTTATCCAGTTACTTAACCTGAATTTCAGAATCTTGGAGCACGTGCACTCCCTGTAGAAACTTGCAGTTCCCATCCTGTAAATCTTGGCACAGTTTGAAATACTTTGCTTCATCCGTTCAGATCTGCAGTTACTTAAAGGTATAAACTCCAGCTACCTGTTTGCTGACTGGTGACGGTTTCCCTGTGGCTGTTACTGTGTTATCACCAAGGTGTATTTTCAGGTACGTAGTAGGGCTTGTGCTCTTTAGAGTAGAGGCTTGACTTCCTACAGCTGTGTGTATTTTATTTGCAGAGAAATACCCTATTAGCTTTCCGGCTGCTCTTCACCACTGGTAAGGCTGACTGCACCGTCAGACCTATGTAGGGTTTTCCTTTCTAACTTTTTGTAATTATTTTTTTCATTTCAGCAGTGCCCTTTGGTTCTTTTGACTCTGGTCAGAAGTTTTTTGGAATTACTTTTCAATGAACCATGGGGTGTGTTACTTCCGTAACTTCTAAGTGATTTAGGTAGATATTTGGGTGTAGAATTTCAGTGATATGTTTTTAATGTGTAAATAAACTGGTTTCCTTCAAGGCCTGAATAACCAGAGCAATGTTTTGAAATTCAGGAGACACGGTTTCACACTTAGAAAATAATACTTAAAGTAAACATGTTGTTGCGTTGCATTTATTAAAAGCTTTTTCATAGAAGCTTGAAAATTTCATGCTTTGTGTAGCTTTAGGATATTAAAATGAGCAACTTAGCTTATGCCAGAACACGTCATCTTCCTAGCCGGTGGAAAGAAGCAGTCAGGTTTGCATTTAATTAATTTTATTTTTTGAACAGCACCAATAGAACTGGTAAATAACTTAATCCCATAACCTTTTTTCCAAGTTTAAGTAAGAATGAAACGCAGTCCTTTGAGGTGTTTGGTTCTCTTGAACACTTCTAGAAGCAGGAATAGGACCTTTCAGGAACTACTAGTTTCATTTTATGGGACTGGTCACTTAGGAAGCAGCATAGAAGGGCTTAGGATATGACTCTGCTTTTCTGGCAATAAGAGTAAAGACATGAAGTAACTGGAACAATGAAGGAAAATATTTATCTAAAAGTAATATCATGTTTGCATTATAGAAACTCTTAATGCAAACTTCACAGGCCTCATAAATGAATTGTTGAGGGGACAGTCCTAACGTGAGCAGTGAGCATATTGTTAAATAGCACCTCAAATCAGGTCAAATCTATTGTACTCTGGGCGTTGGCAGATAACTTTCTCCCCAGCTCGCAGTTCTTAACAGTGGAGTTTTCCCCTGCGAAGATCAGCAAGTTCTGCGGTCACTGGGAAGACGCGCAGAACCCTCTGGGGTGAGCACTGCCCTCCAGGCTGTGCGCTTGCCTTTTGCTTTTGTGTCCCCATGGAGTGGAGCTCTCAAATCTTGAGGGATGTAGCTTCAGGCTAGAAAATAATTCTTACGTGCTATGGGCCGTTGCTGGTGTCGTTTCTATTTGAGGGTGGAGGGGTTTTTTATCGCTTTCCTGGCAGAGTCGCATCAGGAACCTGATCCAGACTGGTAAGGAAGGATGAAAATTGATACCCTCGCTTACGTCAGAGTTCCCATGTGTCTAATATGTTGTATCTCCTCTTCCTCTGCGATTTTAGGGGGTTTTGGTGTCTGTGATATGAGGGCTTTCCATCTCAATCTTTCTCTTCCTGCAGGGAGAATTTCTAGGGGCAATCAGGTCTCACAGTGCCCTGAGAGATAAGCATTAATACTTAATTTAATTGTCTTTAGAAAAAAATGTACTCTGATTTGCTAGTTGCTTTTTTTCTTCCCTCCCCAGCTCTCCTACAGAGAGCATTTACACCTTGACTTCCCCTCTGTAGGTCGTTCTTGTCGGTGGCCACAGGAGCTAGCCAACTTTCTGCAGCTTTTAGGAAGTTACCAGAGGTCCTTCTGGCGACTGGCCTGATGTGTTTGATCCCCGGATGGTCTTTGTGAGGGCAGATCTTTCTGCATTGTGATAAAAGGCTTGTGGTCACTTTGCTGTTTTACCGTGGAAACTATTAGCACCGCTTTAGAATAGTCATTTAAGTAACAGCTAAACCTTTTGGAAAGCACAGAGAAATGTTTTGGAAATGTCAGGTTTTTATACATCAAAAAGAGAAAAAGATTTTAAGAGAGTTTCTAGAAAAAGACACTTGGCGTGGAGTGTGGAAGCCTTGTGCTATGTGTCTGGAGTTGGGGTGGGCATTTTGTTGAGGTTTTCTTGTTTTACTTGGGTCACAGACCTCACCTAGGTCAAAATTGTGAGGTCCTAGCAATACTTAGATCAAAATTACATTGGGCTTTTCACAGCTGTAAGTATTAAAAACGTGTGACTGAGCACATTTGTTGGGCAAGTCATGAAGAACATTTTCAGTATCAACGTTGTGGCACCCTTCTGGCTAGAAGCCAAGCTTCGTACAAGATGGCGCAGACAAATTCACTTGGGTGTCATTAGAAATTACTTCCAACATTTTAATCAAAACGTATATTTAGTTTTGAACAGATGACTGTTATGGAGTGATGGTGGTCTCTTCAGAGCTGAAGTTGTAACTGAGCTTCTGTTAAGTCTCTCGTTCCCTTAATCTTGCTAAAAGTAAACCAATCCACCTGGAACGTCTCATGTGTGTGGTCCTGCGGCAGAGGAGAACTATTTTAGGACCAGGATGATATCTGAAACACCTTATTAATACTGTTTATTTGAAAATCTTGGGTGGGAGAGAGTAGCTTGTATCTTTTTTTCTTTTTTCCAAAATGTTTCCTACTTCAAAATTGCGTGGGGCATAAGTTTCAAATCTGGAGGGATGAGGTGTTTTTAGAATTCATAAATAAGGTTTGATCTTTTCAACGAGGCCATTCCTTACCCTGAGGATGGGGATGACTTTGCTTGGGTCTACTGTTGTTCTTTTTAACAGCCTTTGGAGATTGCTGATGCAAAATTTAACTGAGAGGTCAGAGTGTGTTTAAATACTCAGAAGTCTCAGTTTGCAAGAGGTCTTCTGCAGTTTAAGGCACGGCAGTGTCTCAATGATTTCTTTATCAAAGTACATGAGGTTCATACATGTATGCGTCCACGGATCCAGTTCTAGGTGTTGCTGTTTTTCAAAGGTAAAAGACACTAAGTATATTGTGTAATGGGACTGGGGTTTTTCTTCCCCGCTTCGAGAAAATAGAGATATGCAATATATACTCACTACACTTTCATATAAAAAATACTAATTAGTAATTCTATTAATATTAAAGGGTATGATTAAAGCTTTAGGTTTTAATACAATACCACTCTTAATAAATAGCAATATTGTAGTAGTTTACTTCCTGCAATAAATGTAAACTTATGATCAGGCTAGAAGGTTGCATAAGGCACTGAACCTAGAAATCAGGAAGTCTGAGCTAAATTTCTAGCTCTCCATCGGACTTCCTCTTTGGCCCTGGACACGTTGTTCTTTCTAACTCAGGCGTACTGTATTTAAAAAAAACAACTCTCCATTTAAGTAATAAGCTCCTTGGAATAGGAACTTTCTCATATTAAATCCAGCACTTACTGTAATGAAAATACAGTCTTTGTGATCACTTGTGTGTGGAATTAAACTTTTTTTTACTGTGTTTGAAATCTGCTCAGCTTCTGCTCTGGCCAGTGGAGTGAAGCTGATCCATTGCTGACTACAGTGTTCCCCCCATCTAGTTGCTATGTGATATCTTTCTGGAGAGAGATTTTTAATATACTAGGAAAATATGTTAATATGAGATAACAGGATTTGTAAAACTTGCTAAATACGTAATACTGCTACACATGCACAATAAATAATCTAGTATTCTATTATGATTAAAGGATATAGTTCCAATGAAAAAGTTGTTTTTTCACTATATGAAATTTTTCTTATTTTATATAGTACTATAAAACACATTTAATTAATGCACAAACTTTTCTTTGTTTTTACATGCCCTGCACATAATTGGTTGCAAATTTATTGTTACTGCCTAAAAAGAAGCCATGTCTGTGAAATTGTTGATGCGGTGTTGGTGTTTACTGGTGACTCTTCCAAAGCTCTTTATGAAACAGTAGCGGTGCATTTCTACAGGAAAATTATTCCAGTCATAACTTTTTCTTAGAGATATGACTGTCAGAATGGGGAAGTTGTTTCTGTTGTGTTGTTCAAGTGGAAGTGCCTGATGTGGACGTGGCGCCTTGTTCCGAGCTGCGCATCGGCAGGTGGCTGGAGGAGGCTTTGTAATGCGGTACGTGTGGCTCCTAGCGGGTTTAGTAAATGTTTGTTAGTAACTACCTCCGCCTACTAGAACTGCATATTAGTTTCAATCCAAGATGAAATAATTTTAGACTATTTTAGGTGTTAGTTTCAGAATGTCTCATTAGAATATGTAATGTTTCCCAGGTTAGGGTACGACGATATAGTATCAAATAGGCTTCCGTCAGCCTCCGTTGCTTTGCTGGTCCCATATAGGGAGCGGAATGGCTGGTTTGGGTGTAAAGAGGAGCCCAGCTTGCTCGGCTGAGGCGCTGACTTCAGACGCGAGTAGGCACGAATCAATGAACAGAGTTCAGTGCGAATCCTTGGGGCTGGATGGGGTCCAGGATGACTGAAGCACGGGCTGAGAAGAATTTGGGCTGGAGAAAAGGGAAGGCCAATGTTTCAGTCTTCCAGAGTCTCGGCATTTTTACTATGTCAGGAAGTGAGGTCAGGCCTAGCCGCTGTATACCGTAATTGTTTTCTGGAAGGCTAGTCATTAAGATTTTCTGTTTTTCTTAGAAGCCTTTGTAGTGTGAGACTGACAGTGGAAAATAGTGCCTTTTTTTTAAATATGATTAACATGATTAACCATGTTACAGTAGCACAGTGTTGAATTACTCCGGAACACTTCTCAGGGTACGTTTTTAAAACATGAACAGGTTTTATTTGGTTTAAAAGAAATTTACTTTTTTTTACGTAGGGAGATGACAAAACAGTTCAGTTTTTTTAGATGCTTGCATCTTGAACAAATAATCCTTGAAAGCAGTAGCTCAGGCGATTTCCAGTATAGATTTCTGTTAACTTAGAAATGTGATTTCGACTATTACCTCTTTCAGCTTTGCTAAAACACTGCTTCTGAAGTTTCTGAGATGGTTAGTCCCAATTCTCTTTTTTTAATGGCTGGCATGCTGTACAGGCTGAATTCATCCTTCAGCTCAGACAAAGTTTGGGAATGACCTTTAGCTGATGTCTAATAGAAACCACTGTAAAGAAATGAATCAGGCCAGAAGTACCCTTGCAAAGTGTAACCTTTCTGAAAATTAATCTGTTTAATTCCATACTGACTCAAATACCTCCAGAGCATGGTGACAAAGCCATAGAAGATACCTCTGCACATTCTGCTGTTGATTCATATATAATGATTCACTAATTCTCAGCGTGTTCCTTCGCAACTCTGAAAACTCCAAAATTTGTCTAGTCTGTAATGCTTGCAGACAGATTCTTCTTGTTTATTTTTAGTCTAGAATTTAAAATTGTGTGTATTAGCTCATCTTTAATGTCAATGCAGCCTGTGAATTCTTAGTACAAACACTTTATTTTCTTCTTTTTTTGCCCTGACCACTTGGATAGTTAGTACTGACGATAACACACCTAGCTGCCAAGAACAGACCCTGGCAAATAGCAGCCTGAGGCTCTGTTGCCAAGCATGTGATGAACAAACTAGCTTGAGGGGACCCGAGAGCTTTTTGATGCAGTTCTACCCTTTTTTGACCATGTACAACTCACCAGCTGGGTTTGCCTGTCCCAGGTAACTTTTTTTTTGGGGTCAAACTGAGGGTTTAGAGAATGCCCAGCGTCCATGACAGCGTTTGAGGGAAGCTGTGAGACTTGGTGGGACTCTGGCCATGGGAGTTGTGTATGGAGGTGGGTTCAGGATCCCTGGATCTCCTCCCTGCCCATGCAGTGCTTGCCCTCTGCCTTTGCTTTGGAAGCAGCTCTCATCCTCCCTTGCATTGCTTACCCTGCCATCAGTGGCGAGAGTGGTGTGGCTGAGCTGGGGCACAGCAGGGCTGCATTCCTTGCTCCTAGACTAGCAGCAGGAGGGTGTGGGTAATGGCTTTTCAAGATAGATCTCGATTTCTTTGCTTTGTTTTTCAGGAAATTTTGCTGAGTATGTAATAACTTTTCAAGAATTCTCTTTTTATTTACCCAAATACCATCTACATCCTTGAATGAAATGGAGACTTTGGGGGGTGAACCCATTAATACCATGTTCAGTAGGAGTGCTTTATTTCCCTTGAAAAGTTTTACCTATTAAGCTGGTTGAGTCCCATGCTCACTTAACAGCAGAGGTGCTAACTTTGAGAGCAGCACTGTCTCTTGCTGCTCTCTTATCAGTATTTTCAAGGAATGAAGCTTTGCTCTAAAAAAAAAAAACCCTTGTTTTTTAAAAATCTAGCAGTATGCAGTGGGATGTTCCTCTTCATCGTTAGCGTTCTGCCACTTGCAGCTGTGTGAGCCCAGCTGTATGGTAAAACGTTAGTGTTCTGAGCCAGGTGAAACCGCCCAAGAGTTATTGAAATGGTTTCATTTATGTGAGTACTTCTATTTTCTGTGGCCATATGGACATTCCTACGGAGACATGAGATTGTATCGGCTATTTTTGGAGATTGTTAACTGTATAAAAGCATTCGTTTCCTAATAGTCCAGGTATTAAGTTCTTCCTCTGAAAAATGTGAAGTTACAGCATGTAGAATGTGTGTGTAGGTGTAAATGTAAATATTACCTGTGTCATTAGGCAAGAGATTAAGGATTCTGAAAACCACGTGGATGTTGGTGCGCTGCTCTACGAATTGTACTGACTACACTGTGCTGCTTGCCTAATGCAGGCAAAGCCTCAGAGAATTATACTCAGCCAATGTAGGAGACTAGGACAGAAACTTTGAACGTTTATTTAAAATTGCAGGTGGTATTGGGGCTTGTTTCGGAACACGTTTTTCTACAGCTGGTTATTTGAACATTTGAATACAGATGTGGTAAAGGGTTTTCCCCTTTAAGTGCTAATTTCTGTTTGAGGTTCTTAGATGAAAGAAATTGAGACATTATCCATATATAAAATAAAGTGTTTTCAATCTGCCTGTGTATGCTGAATTCCTATTATGCTCTTAAGACTTAGATCTAGCCTCTAAACCTCTGTAAGTGGGAGAGGTGTAGTGGAAGAAACTTCTGCCTAAATTTTAATGTAGCAACTGGCAGTGTTACCACATGGGTGTATTTTTAAGTTAAATAGTTATATACAGTCAGATGAGTTTGTTTCCTTGGCAGAGGTACTTCAAAAATCTGACAAATAAGTTGGAAGATTATTTTATTCAGGAACTAGATATCATGTTAAGGTAGTTAAGTATATTTAGGACAAACCTGGTACAAATTGAAACTTTGGAGGTCGTGTCTAGCCCTTGCACCTGTGCAGTCATATTTGGCCTCTTAAAATCGTTGCTGGAGCGGGCCTGGAAAACAACAGCTATGCAGGACGAGCTGGTTTCTTTGGCAGTCTTGGGTATTTTGTTATGCTGCATTTTGTGCCTGTGTGATTGTATCGGTTATTTTGACATACTTTTGCAAACAAGAAAGAATGTGTGTTTTATCAGTGGATGCTACCAGCCTCTTTACCTTGTAAGGGTAATTCAGGAGAAGTCCTTGTAAACTCAACTTTTATTACAGACCCTTTCCAAATGAAATGAGTTAATGCCAGAAGAAAGTGTGCGTGTGTTTGTGTTTTGTTTTTTTTATGCCCCCAAACACTGCCACTTCCAAACTGGTTATAGAGAACTGAACAAGGGTTTGGCGGTTGCGTATAGACTGACTTGCTTCATGCACAGATTTGGGGGTGGGGGTGGGGGTGTTTTTTGTCTTGCTTTTGCTTTTTATTCTTAATGAATTTGGACTATCCTAACTACATTTGGTTTTCTGTCTGGGTTTACAGGAGGTAATGGAAACGGAGAAGGTGGTGTCAGCATTTCCTGTATCCTGTTATCTTGTGCTTTTTACGGATGCTAAATTAACTACGCACTGAAAATTCACTAACATTTGGATTGTATTTTGACTTATTCTAATTACAGATTATTCATTAGAAGCCAAAAATTATGCAGCAGTTTTCCATATGCAGTTCTCCATGGTACTCAGTTAAAGACTTTGTACAAAGTGCTCTACTCTCTTGTGTTGCCTTAAGCTTTGTTTTCACTGTGTCAGACTTCTGTGTCAATGACATGTTGCTACGCTGGAGAAATTGTATGGTTTGGGGTGGGGGGGTTTGATCATCTCAGAGGCTGAAACAAGCATGTAGTATGTGAATTATCTGGCCTAAAACTTAGGTTCTAGAGTACGAGCAATTCAGAAATTGTAACTACAAATTCAGGGATGAAGTGCTGCATAGGTGTAAACTATGCGACTGTGTTATTTCATCATTTACGTACCGATTTCATCACTTAGGCATGTCAGGTTGAATATGCATGATACATATTTAAAGAGAGTATTTTTGGAAAAAGGATATGCATCGCCTGAAGGCAGTACTTAAAAATGAAAGGTAGGGGAACATACTAGCCTACTTGGGTGTACTCCATGGTGGGGAACTTGCGTATGTGGCATATGAGCCCCCATGCTTTTAAGACTGTGAGTTTGCAAAAGTTTTTGAATGTGCGATGAAGCTAGAAGTGGATGTTTTGTAGTAACCTTTGGCTCCAGTTAAAGTCAGTTTCTTTGAAAATCTTTGGGGGAACGTTGTGGAGTGTTGAAGTCTGATGATATTTTTCCTATTAAGTTCTCAAATGGTCTTGAATTGCTGTCATTAAAAGATTCAATTAATATCATAGTGCAAGTGTTCGGCTGATTTGTGAAGAAGAAGAAGAAAAAAAGAAAAGCGATGTCCTGAAGATACCACTGTATTTTTCTTCTGAAACATTGGTACCAAATTTGGCAAACAAAGAGAGAATTATTTGGGGGAGAGGAGAGACATATCTAATACTGGCATTGTCTGTTTTAGCAGGTGGTTAACGTGAGCAGTTGTCAATGAATAGTTTTCAGACATGATGGCCGACCAGCCGCCTCCATTAGAAGCAACGCCTATATTGAACGAAGTGCCACTTCTACCTCATATGGTTAATGGGGACAGCATACAACAGGCAAGTGATCCGCTGTGCTTCGCTTTCAAACACGTCATGTCATACTGTGGTAGCAGGGAGGTTGACATTCAAGCACGCTGTAGAAAACGGAGCAGGTAGAAAAGCTGTTTGTTGTACAACTTGTATGATGGCTGAAAGAAGAGAAGGCTTGGAATAAAGCATCTGTGATATCGATACTGCGATAACTGCAAAGTTAGAAGAGCATGTGGCTCTCAGCACTGATATTGTCAGTAAAATAGAAGTGCAAATATAATGTCAGAAAATCATTCAACATTACTATAGTGGAAATATGAAAAGATTGCAGATTAAAAGGAATGTTTGTTATACGCATGTGAGTGCTTTAAAATTAAACTACAAAATCAAAGAATAAAAGGGAAAATGTAATATACAGATTTAATAAAGCACTAAGGTTTTGAAAGATCTTAAAGCGTATGTAACATAATCAAGATTAGCAAATGGCTGCAATGCTCTAAACCAATAGGTCTATTGCGGGGAAATGTAGAGAGGAAAGACCTTGCCCTCCTGAGATTAAGTATCTTCATTAATAATTACAGTGCACTGGTGAAACCTGAGTATATTTAGTTGAAATGTTAGCATTTTATTGGACACGACCCTTCACAAGTACCTAGTATGATTAGAAATACAGACAGAAGTGAAAGCAAAATGGTTTGACTGAAGCACAAGCTTGTGTGAGCTGTCAGTAAACTTGAAGTGAATTTACTGTTTGGCGGTAGAAGGTGAGTGCCTTGTACGACAAACACTGGGATATCTTCCCATCTTTTGGAGATAGACTGTCAGTGCGCTCAGAAATATTACAGACATCCTGACACTTTAACACTGGGTATCAATTTAAGCAGCATCTACCCCCAGCCCTAGAGCAGCTTCAAATGTGACTGGTCCTGGTAGGAGAGAAAAGGGTTGTTGTTCGGTTTGTTTTAAATAGCTAAATAGCTGTTGGCTGGCTGCGATGGGACAGAGTGCTACATAATTCACTGAGGCTCCCGTTCCCACCAACAGTTGAGCCAGATGATCTCAAGGTCCCTTCCAGCCGGGGCTGTTGTAGGATTCTGTGATAACAAAACATAAATTTGAAGGCTTTATGTGCCTGGAGTTAACTAATCATTTTTTTGAGGCAAGGGACAAACTCTGCCCGTTGCTTTAATCTGATCAGGATATAACTTCGTGTCTGACAGTAATTGAAATAGGAACTAAGGGGTTAATCCAGTAGGAAAAGTTGCGTAAAAGTTTCCAGAGGATAACTGCCATGTGAGTGATTCTGAAGGGTAACAGCAAAGACCTTGGCATATTTGCATGTGCAGTGGATAAACAGGGTAAAGCAAAATAATAATGAATTCTTGAGGGTCTGACAGAACATAAATGAGGAAAAGTTTTAAATGAGATATCCTTTACTGTGTAATTGTTACAGATGAGGAAGGATCATAGTATACTTGCTTGTAAAAATAGCCTTTATTTAAAAAAAAGTCTACTCTGCGTTTTTCCTTCAGACTTTGGAGAGAAAAGTACAGTGACTGTGTTTTGAAATAAGTAAAGCTGTAGTCTTTAAGCTAGTTCTGAAGTTCTAGCATTAGCAACATGAAATTTTAGACACTGACCAGTGGTGAGGTTGTTCAGGAGCTCTTGTTTCACGTTACGCAGGGGAAGAGATCAAGTAGATCTAATTGGAGACCGGCTCCATAGCTCTGTTTGTATATAGCATGTCTTGGTATAGATCAGTGTGTAGAGTACCAGCATTTATTGAATGATCCAAAGGATGGTGACAGTCACTGAAATTTTCAGAGCCTAGTGGAGACAATTTGCAATCAGGCGAGGTTTAAAAAAAAGTTTCATCTTAGTTGCATGGAAACCGGTATTTGGAGAGTAGATTTTGTAGACTGATAGACTCCAAGATTTATAGTTGAATTATACTGGAAATAACGAGTAAGTCTGTCTAGTGAAAATCTTCATGGGACCGGCAACGTGATTTCATATTGATGTGCCAAGGTTTCCCCTTCTAGCATGTCTGTATATAAACAGCCACATCCTGTTGCCATCCCTTGGGTGCTGAACAGAGACACTCACTGCTCTTGTTTGTGGCACCTCTCTCTGGAGAGGAGAGGCTTCTGAGCCAGCCTCATATTGGAAAGCTTGCTTTTAAGTAGGATATTAACTTAGAAGCTTTATTAATGCAGATGATTTTTCAATTTCTTTGGTGCCATAGAGCATAGACTAATTATAGAGTCTGGTACTGTGTCTTTTGTTTTAGAAATAAAACGTGTGCTGTTTTGCCAATCACTGCAAACAGGCAGATGCAGCACCCAGTTTATCAGTTTCAATTCACATAAAGTGTAAGTTGGAAGTTTTTCTGGAAGGGTTTCTTGTTCTGAAAAAACTTCAGCCATGGAAGGCGTGTGAATAGAGGATAAAAGCAAAAAGCTGACCAGTGCTTTGAAACAGCTTTTGAACTATGTTGATCCCACTAGTTCCGAAATGGTCGCGTGGGACACGCAAAGGTGATGGCATATCTGACTCCCAGCTCTAGTCTATCGTCTAATGTGGCTTAGATTGACTCATCAGAAACATTCAAGCTTCCTGGAAATTTTCCTTGGTGGGAAGTAGATAGAACTGCGTTTGCTTCATTAATTATACTGAGTCATTCCTCTAAGACATGGCCCCTTGCATTCCTGAAATTCCAGCCTCTGAACTGCTCTACAGCCCTGTGATTACACCACACAGCTTCCTGAACTGTTTGTGAGAACTTCAGTTAATTGCAACGTGTTCCGAAGATCTGATACGTTCTGAGGCTCTGAATTTCTAAAAGGATCCTTTTCCTGCCTCGGAATTTTCTTGCCCTTGAAGATGAGACTTGCTGTGAGGTTTTATACCTGCCGATGGAGTCGTGTCTCCTGCTAGTGTCCATCCCCAGCAGCTGCTGTTCGCAGCAGACCTCATCTTTCCTGGTTCTTTGTGCTCTGGCACAGCGCTGGCCCATTGCTGTCTGTTTCCTTTAAACGATTAACATCACTTCTCTCTCTACTCCTAGAAATTCGGTAGAGTTGGAGTCATGAATTTACTTATGTACTGAAATGATGGGTCTGCTTAAGTATCAGCATTTTAATTATGCCATTTTAGAAAGTATTATCTGCCCTTCTTGTGGAACCATAAAAAAAAATTACTGACTGGCTGGATGGCCTTTTTAGGGATTTTTGGTGTTTTACTTACGTCCAGAAGCAAGTCATCTACCTTGAGTAAAATTGCCTCCTGCACCGTGAGCTCACAGGTGAAGGGTCTGTGTTCACATACGCTTCTACAGCCCCTGTTAAAAAATAAAAGCTAAGATTAATACAGCAGCGTGTGGAAGCTGCAAAAGTGTTAAAAGGCGTTTAACAGTCTGCTCCTTTGAGTTTCGTTTTACACACAGCAGTTTAAAAGTAAGAGATCTGTGCAAACATCAATCTCTTTCTGTGCCACAGTTGCACGCTCAAGAGCAGAGGGAGAGGGAAGCGGGAGACCTAAGCTGTAACGTCAGTAAACATGGGTGCGTTTGCACTTAACCTTCTTAAACGTTGGCTGGAGAAACGTGCTTTGGTTAATGCCAGCGTAAGCTACGTGGCGAACTCTTGGAAAGAGTGAGTGGAATTGGTCAAAACACAAAGGTTGAATGAGGGACCACAAGATCTTTTTTAAGTCTCAATCTTTTCCATGATCGTTGTGTTAATGACCAATATAATAGAATTGAGGTGTACCTAGTAAATCTGCAGCTGATATGAAATGGGAGGAATTGCAAGCATCTTGGGAGCCTGAAGTTATTTTAATTACTAGAAAGGTAATCTAGAAAATTACAAGCACAAAGGACTGTGTTTAGGGAGTCAGCTTATCATAAGGCTTGACTGGGGTTTACAGTGGTCCTTCAGAAGCAGGTCTGCCAAGGGATGGATAAAGACTGCAAGTGGAAGTCATCAGCTTGTCAAAAAAAAGGCAGAAAAAAAATCCCTAAAGGATTTATATACAGGGTATGGCATCTAAATCACAGAAAACAGTCTTTTCTTTTATGGGTGGTTTATTCTTTATTTCATTGGTGGCTAAGACATGAAGAAAGGGTTCGAGTGGAGGTAGGGGGTGTTGAAGGTAGATGATAAAATCTGTAGTGATGAGGGAAGTGAAACTGTGGCGCAGGTGCCTGGGGAGTTGATGCCTGGGAGGTGATCTCTTCAGGCCTCATCTACCTGATACAGGTGTCCTTTCATGAATAGTACAAGAATATTTTGATAAAAACTGAAAGAAAATCATACTTTTTTGAGTTCCATAGCTGGTTTTACAAACATATTCTTTCCAGTTCTACATTGGCCTGCCTTTACGTGCTAGCCCCATTCAGGGTGGAATTTTGACTGTAAACATGCAGTTCTGCCATGGCCAAAGCCCTCATTTTACTGGAGAATTAGACCTGTGCCGGTATAATATAGTAGAATCTCAGTGCAGAATTCCTGTGGTGATGCTCTCGTGTTACAATAAAACTGAAGCACGTGCTGTGAACGGGGTAGAATGAGGCGTGATCGTTTGTGCTACCCAACACAAGGGTAACGATGCTGTAGACAGCCTGAAGAACAATTCCGGCAGATGTCCACGTTGATTTGCATGAAAGTGAATGCGATCGTGTCCAAGCTGACCTGCAGACTCTCACTGTTAGTTGTATTTTTCCAGCTACAGGTTTACACAAATGTGAGGAAAATACACGTCATCTTTCAGGAGCTGGAGAGCAGAGGTCGTAGGCATGACCTGCTTTACCACCTCCTCTGCCCTCCTTCCACCCCAAAGGACTGCATGCTTCATTAAGTAAGCATCAGAGAATATATCGTCAAATACATATGAGCATGCTATCAGTGAAAAAACATGGCTGAGTTTTGGGCGAAGCATCTCTTTTTTTTTTAATTTGTTTTTCCTTTTATTTTCTTTTTTTATGTGTGTGTGTAGTCCTGATTTTGCCAGTTTAGCCCTGAAACTGAAATAATCTCATAGGCAAAGCTTAGAAAGCAAGTTGAATCTTAGGTAGTTTATTGTTTCAGTAAAACAAGAAAAAGCAGAGTGAAAATACTGAAAATAAAAGCTTAGTTAATTATTTTAAAGATATCAAAGGAAGCACCTCTGGTAGTAATCAGAGAAAACTACTGATGATGCAAAACTAATGATTTTATGCCAAAGTGTGAAGAAATTTCATTCTACCCATCAGTGTTTCTCATCTTGCTCTTGCACTAAGGTTGCTGAAGTTATATTGTTTTAATCTAACTTGTGGGTATAAGGAAGAGATGGAGTTCCCCCCACACCTGGTAATTTCTAAAATTAAAAAAAATACCTAACCGCCCCTTTTGTGTTTTGTTTTCTACAGGTTATTCTTGTACAGGTAAACCCAGGTGAAACATTTACAATTAGAACTGAAGATGGACACTATCAATGTATTCAAGGTAAAGGGAAAACTGAAGTACTGAATCCAACGATTTTGATTCTGCAAATGTCACAGAGTTGCTACCAGCGCTTGTTTCTGTAATGTCGCATGTGTTTTTATATATCCTCTAATGTAATGAATCTGATTTGTCAGTTTGTAGCTAAAGCACAGGTGTGGCAGTGCTGGGAGATGGCCAAGATTCGCTGCATCTCTGCAGACTTTGCTGCTGATTTAGAAAAGGCCGGCATCTCAACCGTTTTTGTAACGCTCCTTGAATAACTCCTGAGAATCGTAGCATATGAATTTACATGGGATTTAGTCCACACTAATCTAAATAACTCTAATAGACACCATGAGAGCTCGCTTTACTGCAAGGTAGTGGCGTTAGCAGTCTGCTGGTCTTGAGGGAAGCATTGCTACCCTCTGTGTCTGGCTACAAACTGCTTTTTAGCTTCTGGGTAAGTGACTGAACTGCAAGTCTGAGTCAGGTCAAAATATTTCCTGTAAGTCAAGTTGAATTTATCAGCACTTCCATTTTTGGAATATTTTTCACCATTTCAAATGATATTATATAAAATGTGTCCATTCTGCTTTCATCAAATCCCAGACAGGAACACTTTCTTTCAGCTTGATGTGAAAAATAATATATTGTTATTTAAAAAAAAGAAAAGAAAACAGTCGGTAGGCCAGCTGTCAGCTTTACTGTAGTGCCAATGTTGTTGCTAGAGACTTTTAACTGTCACAAAACAAGAACTAAAATTTATCTGTGCTTATTTCTGTACAGTTAAAGGAATACTGTTGGCTGTGTAAGCGTGGTGGTTGGAATAAACCTATCTGTGCTTTTTGTAGAGTAAATGTACAGCCATACTTGCATTCAGCAATATTATCTAAAATTATGGGTGCTTCCTGAAAGCTATTAAATCATACTTAATGCGTATTTTGAATGTGAAAATGAGTTATCCATTGGTGACGTAAATTGCATTATTTTTCTTGATGGAAACTTGGTACAGTCACTTTATTTTTTAAACTTGCAGTCGTAATTATTTCAGTTTCTCTCCTAACTGACTTTTTAATTGGGTAGTTTAAGCCTTGCTTCTAAATCTACTTGTCTAAAAGTAGTTCCATAAATACAGAGTTGGGTGCGGTTGCTGGCTTTTCAGGCGCCAAAGTGAGCCACCACCTTTGGAAAAATAGGTGTCTCGAGTTTGTAAAAGCCTCGCTTGTTTAAAAAGTGGCACCTTGTTACTTCTCAGGTCCAGCACATGTTCCTATGATGTCACCGAATGGTTCGATGCCGCCTATATATGTGCCTCCCGGTTATGTATCTCAGGTAAACTTTTAATGTATTCTTATATCTCAGTATGTTTGTGGGTGTGGCTTTTTAACAAGGCTATCAATTTTTTTATCTGGAACAGCTGTTAAAAGCATTTCTCATTTTTTCCGTTGAACTTACCAACTATTTAACTTTATTGTAGGCTCTCTCACCTTCTGCTCACTTAGGAAAATTTGATCTAGTTTTCAGGATTTTTTTCACGCTACTGCTAGGCAGTAAAAGATCACTTGTAGTAAGATAGCCGATGGCTCTGAATGGGCTGTCTGTGGAGCTCCATTAATAGGATCAACACCTTGATTTTCCTTCAGCCCTATTTTCAGGGTGAAAGTAGGTTCCTGGGTTGTACAAACAGAGTGGACCGCAGCCTGCTAAGCGTCAGGACTGATGAGTACGGACGGTGCTTAGCTCTGGTGGGAACATAGCTGGGGCAGCGCCAGAACGAACGCGTCCCGTGCATACTGTGGGTACGAGACTCCTGTTTCTTACGTGAGGTTATGTGGGTCGTATACCAGTATCGTTCCCTCTCTCATCCATTAGGTCTCTCTTGTTTTTTCCTGGGCTGCATAGATATTTCTTTTTAATATCTTCTCTTAATTCAGGTTTTTCTATTCTAATACAACTCTATTTATCAAAGTTTTCAATGCGCCTTTCTTTACCAGCTCTGATCTCCTTAACATTCAGCAAAACACTCTGCTGTTTTAGCAGAAGTGTGAAGAGGAGTGTTAATGCTGGTGACATGTGCCTCTGAAATAAGCAGGACTCTGGCTTCTCTCCCAGCTTTACTTTTCCATTCTCACTGATTTTCCACTGCTCCGCGTCGTTACGTCAGAGCAGATCAGACCTGCGTGTGGTATTTGAACTGTTATCAGAGATATTTGAAGTTACCAGTTTGATTTACTTTTAAATTAATGCATTTTTAAAGGGAAGTAATTAAAAAACCAGTGTTTAAATTAGGTTTTTCATTTCCTAGTGATGCTCAAAATCAGGAGTTTTCTGAGCAGTCTTGAAAACCCTGTAAGTGTACGTTCTCGAGTTCCTCAGGCACTTGTCTTTTTGCATACAGCTGCCTCTGCAGATTGTGCTTCTGCTATTACAAGTTCGTACTTTCACGCAGACCCTGAAGAAAGATCCCCCAGATAATTTATGCATCAATATGAAATTGAGTCTTCAGTGCAAACAGCATGCAAAGCGCTGGCAAATGCTGAGGTGTACAAACTGAAAAACACATTTGTTCTGTGTTTGCTGACCCATGAAACTAGGAGGCTTGGTTTGGTTTGGTTTTCCCTTGGTCATTATGACGGGGATAGACAAGTTTAAAACCAGCTTTAAATTGGAGCTTGAGTTACTTAAACTGATCTTGTCAGCAGGTGAGACTTTAACTTTCTGTTCCCAAAACTGTCTGGCAGAACCTAGAGATAAGTTAGGTTGGCTTCTGCCTAAGTAGAATGAACTGATTCAGTAGCGGATAGCAGGGACATAGCAACTTCAGGCTGTAAAAGTCGTATTATATTAATGTATCCCTTCTACCCAAAGCTGCCATGTGTTCTTGCTTAATATACATGTTAGAGTTAACATAGCCATCAAAATTTGCTGAGTTTTGACTTGTATAGGTTATAGCATGTGTTATAATATTAAGCAGTGTAACGTAGTTCAAGTCATGCATTTAGGTATACTGATGAACCAAAAAGCTCCCCACGTTGTTTCCAAAGCGAAGTGATCCACTGTAAGCTTAGTCTTAAGTGACTTCTCCTTGTAGTTTTGTTTTCTTCTATTTAAAGTCTGTTAGGAATTCCTAATAATACAGCTGACTCTGAGGTCATCTCACAGCTGAACTCTGTCATAGCAGTTTGCGAGCGGACACATTCTGTTTCCCTTCAGAAGAATAATTTCTTGCTAGTTTGCTCTATCTTTTGCTGAGGAGCTTTTAAAAATGTACTTTTGGCATAAGCAATATTTCAACATCCGTAATGCCTTTTTGGCCAACTAGGAAACGCTACAGTGATTTCTTATAGCCAAACTAAACATGGCTTGAGAGAGATCTTGAAGGAACTAACAGGATAAAACATGGCCTGCTTTTGTGTAAGCGCTTTCTCAAAATGGCCCGAAAATATAAATTGTGTACATTTTCAGTAACGGGGCTACATAAATAAGTTGAAATCGTCTAAGAGCAGTTTTTATTTTGTATTATTTACTTTACCGATTGCATTTTTTAAAAAAAACATCTTTTTTGCATCTCGGTTTTGCATGCCAGCCTGCAGCTGGAACGCGCCCCCCACTTGCATCCACGGATAATATTTTCTGCTGACTACAGGATCCGTCTCTGTTAATACCAAAGCACTGTACAGCCCTGCCTAACAGCGTTTGTGTTCTGCGCTTTTAAAATGCGACTAGGAGGAGATGACTGATGTAGAAGGAAGGAAGCGTAAAGCTGCAGGCTAATTTTAAACCAATCTAAGAAAAATGCCTCATTTTCCTACTAAGACTTGATTAACTTTGAAGTGTCAGTTTGCCTTTAATATTGAATATTTTTCTGTCACTATTTTTTCCCCCAGTTACATTGCTCACACCTGTTCAGTTATTTGAGGGAGAAAACAACTGATTTGTTGCCTGCCTTTAAATGGCATTTAAGACAATGTAGTTTGCTTCTGAGTCAGACTTTGCATTCAATACAGTCTGAATGTTATGCCAGTGGGCTTCTGTATTGTGGCAGAAGAAACAAATTGGAATATGACCAGGTGATTTCTCTGATGCTCAACTCGGAAGCCTTTGACCCAGTCAGAACTGTAGGTGCTGAAAACGTAATCCCTCAGTAAGCAGAATGGACTGTAGCTGCAGTGACAGCGCACCGGTGTAGATGTCCTCTCCCTGTACTGTGAACCCTACCTGGAGAAAGAACCCCATAAACCTCTGCCTCTGTTTGTCTGTTCCACGTGCCTTAAAGATGAGATTAACTGGGCCTTGTTTTACCTCAGTGTCATTGTTTTTTTTTAATATGACTTTTTGTGAATCCCACCCTGGTGTTATTTCTTGACCTTGCCTTCTAAAACCCGTGTCCTGCCCAAAGTCTCTTCTCAGTTTTAAGATTTGGAGAAGTGTTATGGTATGAAGCGTTGATGTATTTTAAATTTACTGTAGGAAAAGCAATGCATGGAGATATAAAAGTATTTCACGTTGGCAGAATTAGACTCCAGAATGAGCCTGTGCACTGCCAGTTTAGGACACAGGCTTAAAAGCGTGCCTGTGCATACATATGCATGCGCTGTCTCGGCACCCTTTTATCCTAGAGTTCAGACACACAGACAGGTTCCTTGTCTGAATTTTCTTAGCCTGTGGCAAACATGAAATGTTTTGACATTTGAGTTGGGTTGGATCATAGTACAAGACAGCAGAGCTGACTTGCGATGCTTTGTGCTTGCCAGAGGCAAGGAACGTGTAGGCAGACGTGCACCACAAATCCGACGGCGTGCAGTGGCTTGTACATCCGATAGCGCTGTCAGTCAGGATGTGGTCTGACGCGGTTCTTCTGACTGTAATTACAAGTCGACTGGGAATTACCCCCCGATCAATTCACGTTACTTGTTTAAAAGAATATATACGTTATTCATAAACGATAGTTGCTCAGCACTTCAGCGTGTGGGCCTCAGCTTCTTAAAGCTGGCTGCCACAAACTCCAGTTTCTTCCAGTAACATAGGCTGGGTTTCCACTGGGATTCATTTCTTTGTGCATGTCTGTGACTGTCTGATTGTGGGTGTGAACTTTGGCATAGAGATTCTTTAGTAAATACACAATATTTACAAGACTGGTTTTGTACTGACGTTTCATTTCTTACATTGCATAACAGGTGGTGGAAGAAAATGGAGTTCGTAAAGTGGTGGTGTTGCCACACTCGGCTGAATTCCATCCTTCCATGCATCCTCCTCCTCCTCCTCCCCATGTGCCACATTACCTGCATCATCACCATGCTTTGCTTCCCCACCCGCCTCACCCAGTGTACCCTCCGGTTCCCGGGACGGGAGAGCTACCGCCCCAGTTCATTCACCAGCATCCACCACCACACGTTTTTCAAGAACAAGGTGAGAGTGTTTAAATACACGAGAAGGCCTTTCACTCGGTGCATTTAAATTGAGACAGCCGAGGTCTGTCAGTAGCTCTTTCACATGCCTCTGATTTTGGTGCTACTTATTAGACTCCCTGAGCCTTATGTGTGTTTATGGGGTGTCTTAAAATATGCTTGTGTATAAGGTATCGTGGAGCCTGGTCTGAAGGCACTCCGCACGTGCGAAATACCGCTGTATAGAGCTTAAATCTTCTGCTGTTCTGTTTTTAAGGATTTAATACAAAAGCACTAACCTAGAAGTGTTTTAATACAGTGTGTATTGTTCGTGGATCCTTACTTTTGTTACAGTAAATGCCACAATGATTGCTTCTACCTTTGTCTAAAATTGTGGTCTCCAAAACTGCTGCCTTTTGTCACAGCCTTGGCATGAAGTTTTTTGAAAATGCATTTGATTTGGTACATTAATGTGTTTTTTTGGCTAGACAGAGTCCAAATATGACTGGAAAGAGAATAAAAATAACATACTTAAACAAAACCCATAGTAATCCATGCTGGAGGGTGAAGTGCAAGTCCACTCTGTATTTAAAAACTGAATGAAGCAATACTTCAGAGGAGGGCTAGGATCACTGCTGAATTAAACCAGGCCATAAGACTTATTATATAAACAAGCGTTTAACACAGAAAGAAATTAAGCTATGTAATAATATTAGACTATTCACTATCTCTCTCTCAAGCTTAAATTGGTAATTAAGCTATTTTGGATCATGTCTAGGGTGAAATAATCAGTAGCACCCAAGCTATGTTTTGAATTTGCTTACGCTTTTTTGAAGATGTAAATGTATGGCTATATTGGGGAAGAAAGGCAAGTGCAAGGCATAATCTTGAGCAGCTAACAAAAGAGAAAAGCCTGAAGAAATACATCTACCAAAAAAACACCAAAAACAGGGAAAACCCCTCCAAACCCTAAACTCAACAAGTGATCAAAAATAAAGTTTAAGAAAAAGAAAAAAAAAATCAACAATTTGGACATGAGCTAAATAGGAATATTGTATTTTATAGGTAATAAATAACAAGAATTACACCTCCAGGTGCATTTTTCTACTACTACCTGATCCTTATGCACATACACTGATTTGAGCCCAATCCGTAAACCCTTTCTCAGGCGAGGTTCCCAAAGCCTGGTGAAGCTCTGCCAGTCAGCAGTGCGATACGTGCGCGTTTCTTGTCAGAGCATGTTGCTCTGCTGCCCAGAGACACCCGCGCGTCACCCGTGAAACTCCTGGGGGCTTTGGATGCACCAAGCTGACGTTATGCGAGCCCTGCAGCTCCATGAACCTACGGGCTGGCAAAGCAAGCGCAGTGAACTTCCACGGGCTTTCAAGTTCTGGTTACTCTTCTAACTTACAGAGCGTTTCTCAGATGTCAAATTGTCCTGAATAATGAAATAAGTTGTTTCTTTGCAGAACCTCGTTCTCATGGAAGGACAAACTTCATTCAGCGAGATGAAAGGAGCCTCAAAATGCAAGAACACCTGAAGAAAAGACTAAAAGACAGACAAGCTAGTGGTCATACTAACAATAAACTTAACAGTCCTCCATCTTCACCACATAAAGTTGTTAATTCTTCCAATGCAACAATGCAGAATGGAAATGGAAAGGGACAGCAAGGGGCAGGAGGACAACTAAAGCAGAAGCAGATAGGAAAAACAAAGGGCAGCCCAGATGCAGAGATGGGAGGTAGGTTGCGTTGAAAGGGTAAAAAAAAATCGAGGTTCTTTTGGAACAGAAGGTGCTCTAAGTCCACCGCAAAATAGTTTCTGAAAAAAATGAATTTGTAGATTTCTTTGGCTACTCAGGCATAGAGAAAGCCTTGAAATACTTTTTGTTATGTTTAGATTTGTTTTTTTTCCCCCCTCTAGAAATCATAGGAATGTCAAGTTTGTTCACTTGAGATTTTTCAAATAAGGCCTTCAGGAAGATTTAATTTTAAACCTTTTGTTTAGTTCTCTGCTTTTTCTGACCTGGGACTGATCAGTAGTCCAAGCAGGGATGACCTGTGGGTACTTCCACAAAAGGCTTCTGGTGCCATTCTTTGCGGTACTTTTCAGATATCCAGGAGTTAATTAACACTTCCAGAAATAGGAAAGTTTGAACAACTGTCTGTCCAGGTTGTTGTTTGATCAGCTCTAATTTCAGTTCAGTGCATGATTTTGCTCCAAGGAACGTTTGAGGTTTTTAATAGCTTGTGGCTATATACATCCATATACTGAAATACCTTGTGTACAATAGCTTTGTCTCTGTTGTTGGTTTGAAACAGTGTCGCTGAAACGCAGTTCCTTATCATGATTCCTTAAATGGTTTGTGCATCTTTTAGTGTTTTGTGTGTGCGTGTCTTAATTTAAGAGGTCTTGTTAGGCTGCAAGGTGTGGTCCTCATCTGTGTCACTGCTGTATTTAACTCTTCGGTTAGGGAAATAAAAGAGAAATCTGACATTGTGTCTTGGGAAGCAAGTAGAGGTGGAAGCTTCTATTCAACTTGTTTCAAGGATGAGAAATACACTGGATTAAAGATTTGTCTTAATACAAATTTATTGGAGGGAAGAAAGTTTTTATTTGTGGGCAGAATAGCAGCCTGACTTGTTCGACATGGACGATTGCAACGGTAGCGGTCAGTTTACAGATGTAACCCTTTTGGTACCTGTAGGTATTTTTCGTGTGCAGTTTTGATCAGGCTTCTCCCAAATTATGCCTAGACCAAGTGTTTTGCAATAGAAATTCAAGGAAAGCACACCCAATAGAGAGAGAAGATCTTATTGTCATTTTTCAACACCTTTCTGTTTTGGAAGAATGTGTTTGTGTTGTCAAAGAAAACCCATTTATGCTCAGATTCAGAAAATATACCCTTTGTGCAGGATGTACTAAAAGGGGTTTTGTAACACTGTTAGTTTTGGGTAGTTCGTGTTTCTACCTCTCACGCAGCCAAAACAAACAGAGGAAATGAACTTTGCACAATAAGTACTATTGTTAAACTCTTAACGAGGCGAACTCCATCTTGTGGTGGCATTTTTGTAACAGACTGGTTTACTCTTGGAGTTTTCGGTAATCTGTTGTGTATTTGAAATTTCAGAATCTGACACTGAATCCAAGAAATGTGATACTCACTTGAGCATTGGCAAGCCAGTCGTAAGTATTGTCCTTAAAATACCATTATTTTCTGTGCATATACTTTCTGTAAAATAACATGTGTCTTATTGATCTCTTCTTTTTTTCGTAATGGTTTATTTAATAGAGAAAATTTATTTTAGTTGTCAGAGCTTATAGCTGGGAAAGGGCAGCCATGCTATGGAAACCCACAGTTTCTAAACTTTCTGAAAATGCCTGACTCAGTTTCCCAGTCTGTAAGCCAAGAATGTGTCCACTGTTGAAGTTGTCTAGTGTATGCAGGGCTTTAGTACCTTGCAGACCAAGGGCGTGCTAAACTAACAGAAGTCTATCCACTCTTGGAACCATCCTTTGTTCAGCGTAGAGGATTTAAGAATATTTGGAATAGAATTTACAATAAAAGATCATCTTTTTATTCTATGTGTAGGAATTGGAGCAAATATTTGAGTATTTACAGACCAATTTAGGAAGTTGGAGTCCGGTGGTGTTAATTTAAATGTCTAAAGGCTAAAACTGCTGATATTTTTGATCTCGAGCATGCTTAATGAAACTCCTCTTTGCATTGTCTATACAGTAAGCGTGGGTCATATTCTGCTCCAGCTTTCTAGCTATTCTTTGTTACGGTAGTATTTTTTCACTGCTGCTTCTGTACTTAATGCTAACATCTGTACATTAAGTACATCTGTACTTAATGCTAACGGGAGGCTGTGTTGGCTTTGTCAGAGGAAATTTGGAGTCTGGGAATTAAGCAGCAAAAAAACTTAGACCGACAATTTTAGTCGTGAGCACTTAAAATCAGAGCCTCTTGCTATCCTGTAGCTTAGTGGTTAAATATTATGTGTCAGGGAGTTGTAATAGAGTTAGAAAGTTAGGCAATGTGACGGTGCCTAACTAAGATCTGGTGTCAGCGTTCAAGACTCCAAATCTGAAAATTTGCTCCAAATGAGTGACGCAGACAGTGCAGGTGAAATAGAAGATTTCTCTTTGTACACTGAGACAATGTAGTGTGCCTGTACATGTGTGGAGTGTTTGAAGGGAAATCCGTTAATATGGTATTTTAGAAGTGAAAAGAGGAAATAATTTAAATTCAAATGATGACTCGATATTTCCACTACAAAGGTAAAGAATTCCTCCAGCGAGGAACTTCATAGGCAAACTAGCAACACCATGTTATTGACTAATATACCTTTTATTACAGAAAGCAAACTTACTTGCATTATTTATGCTTTTAATAGGTTTCTGATATACAAGCAAGATCAGCCGTTCTGTCCTGGAATCTCCCAGTTAGTTCACAGAATGGAGAGAGCCATAGTCATAGTCCAGCAGCATTTACATTTGAAGTAGCAATATCCAACAGTGGTAAAAATGGAAAATTTAAATCTGTCTATGTGTAAGTTTAGTTTCTTCATTTAAGCACAATACCGATGTTTAAAAACATTAACCAATCAGCAATCTCTCTATCAGGAGCTGTTTGTTGACTTGCAGACCTACCTACTTCACATGAAATAAATTTTAAGTAATATCGCTAAGAGTTACATGGACAATGGAAAACGTGAGAATTAAATGTGCGCTACATGGTTTTGCTTTTCAATAAGCTTTTTTCCTTTAAAGTATTAGGAAAAGCTGCAACTCTTTTCTTTGTTTTTTTTCTCCCCCCCTCCTTTTCACAGTGGGGAAGAATTAACAATTACACTTCCTGATCTCAGACCAGCAACTGATTATCATGCCAGGTATGTTGGTGAGAACAAAATACTTCATGCTTTTGTTGATGTGTTAATTACAAAATTATTGTGGCTTCATGAAAAAGGTGGGATCACAAACAACCTGGGGAGCATTCTGCAAAAATATCATAGCTATGGATGCCACCGTCGCTATCTAAATTCCCACTTATCCTCTGATTTCGTAGAAATGTCACCTCGTTTTCTTCCCCACTATCTTCTGTCTCTTTGTTTCTCAAATAGAAGCTTTAAGTTATCCCCAGTTGGTATTTTTTAGAACAATAAGACAGGACTCGATCGAAGAGACTCTTGTAGGCTGAAGGCAGCAGCAAATAAAATAGTTTGGCCTTGAACGTGGATTTGCAAGTCTGACCTGTCAGCTTGATTTGTGAAGTTACTTCTCTAAACCGCAGGCTTCTGTGGCAGTGCAAGAAGGGAAGTTGAAATGGGGAGAAGTTAGATGTTGTGTTTCAAGGGAACAAGATGTGACATCAAGAATTGCCCCACAGAGTAAATAAGCGTTACTGGAGAAGGTGTTTAACTGGTCAGGGAAAAGACAAGCTGGTTAAACAAGCGGCAGAACACTCTGATCCAGTAGCAGGAGAGCACGCCTCGGTGCTTGGGCACAGAAGGAGGCGAGTTTTCAGACTTCCTGAAGCACGCTCCTATTCTTAAACTGCAGAAGGGTTCCGAGTGTGTTAAAGACTCAGCGCAGCTCCACTAGCACAGTGTAGCACAGCGTCTGTTTGGTTTGTGGTGTTGCTTTCCGTGCAGGGCACCTTTTTTCTACCTACAAGTCACTTGATAAGACAGACGGTATTTGTGAAAAATTAGTCAAGTCATTGCTCTCCAAAAACAAACATAAATGAATGTGGCTGCTCTAGAGGTTCTGTCCCATTTGAACAGTGGCTTTATTGCCTCGCCAGATGATTTCCCCCATTTTAGTATCCGTACTCTTGCACAAGTGTCGTCCGTATTTGAATCTCAAGGTCTTTTTAGCAAAAGGTTAATTTCAAGTCAGGTGTTCTGTTACCATAATGCTTGCTATAGTTTTCATCATGCCTCCCGTGTGTATTTCATCACTAAAATACCTGCACTGTGGTAGACAGTAACTGTAAAGTAACTGAAGGGTGCCAAACGGGAGTCTTCAAGATCAGTAAGTGATCTCCATCACACTACTCCGTCAGCATGCTCTGTCTCCCAGGACACAGGACAGATAGTGGTGTTTCTTAGGACGTGAGTATTGGTTACTAGAACCCGGAGCAGCATCATAAACTTGCTTCTTTTTATTTCTTCCTGAATGAAGAGGCATGAAATTGTTGTCTTTTGGAATAGATGATCTGAAAGAAGAGTGATTGGGTGCTTGTTTCCTATTAATCGTCTCCCTGTGCTCGGCACTGGGGAGGCCCCACCTCGAATGCTGGGCTCAGTTTTGGGCCCCTCGGGACAAGAAGGCCCTGGAGGGGCTGGAGCGTGTCCAGAGAAGGGCAGCGGGGCTGGGGCAGGGTCTGGAGCACAAGTGTGCTGGGGGGCGGCTGAGGGGGGTTAGCCTGGAGAAGAGGGGGCTGAGGGGAGCCCTTCTCGCTCTCTGCAGCTGCCTGAGAGGGGCTGCAGTAAGGGGGGGGTTGTTCTCTGCTCCCTGGTCACCAGTGACAGGACGAGAGGAAACGGCCTCAAGCTGCGCCAGGGGAGGTTTAGGTTGGAGATGAGGGAAAATGCCTTCCCTGCCAGAGCGGTCAGGCCCTGGCACAGGCTGCCCAGAGAGGTGGGGGAGTCACCGTCCCTGGGGGGGTTCAAAAAGATGTTGACGTGGCACTTGGGGACATGGTTCAGGAGGCCTGGGGGTGCTGGTTGGGCATTGGACTTCATGATCTTAGAGGTCTTTTCCAACCTTAATGATTCTGTGATTCTATTCCATGATTCTCTAACGTGAGCAGGCTGGTCCTGCTGCTGTAACCACTTCTTGTGATTAATTGCGTTTCTAAAGCTGACAACACTTTCCTTAAATTTTCAACTTTTAATGCAATAGCAACATAATTAATTGTCCTTTCTTCAGAGTTTCAGCAACCAGCAGTTCCATAAAAGAATCCATTTCAGAGTTAGTGAGTTTCACTACAGAAAGCTGTGAGCCAGACTGTCCGGCTGCACCGAAGCTAACTAACCGAACCAAAAACAGCCTGAGTTTGCAGTGGAAGGTAAGCAGTCCGATGTGTTTGTGTATGGTATGTCTAAATTAGCTTTGTCGATAATTTAGTGTGTACTTTAGGTGTTGGCTTTTAAGTTGCTCAGTTAAGACTGATAACTGACATCGTGATTGTTTCTTCCTCTTCCTTTCACCGCTTGCTTAGTTTCTTGCATGTGGCTTTAGTGTGATCGAGTTGGTAGCAGATCTCTCCGACTATGAACTATTCAGTAGGACAGTTCTCTTCTGAACTGGCAGCATAGGAAAGGATCCAGCATTTCTATTTTCATTTGGGGTTCCTGGGTGATAAACAGATGAAATGTAATGTTATAATTCAGAGGCCTCATTCTAACCGGGGCGTAGTGAATTTCTTTGGCTAGTTTGGAGATTTAACTGTTTGAGTTTTGAACGCATACAGTATCTGTGCAGACTTGCTGGTAACTGTTTTCTTGTCTCTTCATGTTTTTCTTATGTCTACGATTTTACCTGGAAATGGTTTATAGCTAAATGACTTTAACTAGTTAAATTATTTGTATAATCTGTATTCAGAAAGTAAAGGTTGTTCCCAATTCATATGTTGTAACAAACGCAAATGGTGTGCACCTCAACGCTTACGATGCTCAGTTGCTGAACACACAGTGCAAGGACACAAGGGAAAAAGCTGTAAGAATGTAATTTGCATTATTCATAAAACTATTCATAAGCTCGTATTCTAAACCAGCAAGAATCCTGTTCTAAACCAGAGGAGTAGTCTAGCAGCCTGGAGAGCCATCAGGAGCGAGGAATTAAACTAGTTAAAATAGCTGCTAGTTTTTACCCTTTCTGACTGACTTTACTGAATGTGTGTGTCTGTGCCCACAGTGGAGTTTCAGGTGATCACAAGTGTGTTTGTGGGAGAGGAGGGATGTTCTGTGTGCCTGCTGCAGATTCCTTTCAGCTTTATGCACAATACTTCGTTATAAAAGGCAGTTGGAGAGTGTTATATTCAATTGTTAAAATGGTTTTTTTATGTGCAAAAATATTTCTAAAAGCAGAACTGTTTGATTTTAACTTCTTTCATTGTTTCTTTATTTTCAGTCCTCAAATGACAATGGTTCCAAAATAACTAATTTTCTTTTAGAATGGGATGAGGTAAGCCCTTTTCTTGTGGAAAAAAAAATCATAATGACACCTGTAGACCAATTATACTTAAAAATACTTTTTGCTTAGGTACATCAGCTATTTTCAGCGCAGCTGTCCAGACAGTTTTAAAGGGACAAGGTGATTAAAGAGCTTGAACCAAATGACTGGTATTGCAGCAATTCAAGTAGACAGTCCTTTCAGATCCTCTGAGAGGACAGTGTAAAACTCCCTCATTTGGCTCTTCACAGCATCTTTAATTCTTGTGCTCCATTTAAATGGATGAGTTTGGCTTGTATCTTTGGTAGCTGTCACAAATACCGCTCAGCTTTGAACTTCTCACTGAAGTGTATTCCAAAGTGATAAAAACTTCACAAATGTGTTTTGTTTTCAACTGCAGCCGTTTGTTACCATTTTGTCAAATCTACAGTGCCAAAAACTCAACAGATATCTCAGTCAAAATGAGGTTTTATTAGCAAGAACGCTGGGGATTGCTGTCAGCAGACTCAGCATGACCATGATGACATTAGCTTATGTTCTTTAGGCTTACTCATTTTTCTTTAATTGTTATTAAATTAGTGAAATGAAATTTAGGAAAATTTAGAGTGAAGAAGTTGACCTTAGCAGGGAGCATACAGTTGGCGTGCAAGAAGTTATTCAGGTGGTTCTCTTTTTTTTTTTTAAAGGGGAAGAATGGACCCTTCAAAGAATGCTACTACGGGCACCTGAAGCAGTATAAACTTACCAAACTTTCTCCTTCTACAAAATATTCGCTCAGATTAGCTGCTAAAAATGATATTGGAATGAGGTAATGAACACAATGTATTATCACTTATTCTCTCATCAACTATGTCTGCTGTCATTAATATATTTGGTTCTTTTAAATATTTTTGCAGTGGTTTCAGCGAGACAGTGACGTACTATACAGCGGGAATTGTCCCACCAGCCCCGCCACCCCCGGTGCTCGTTGAAGCAGGAGTGACCTGGCTGTCAGTAAAGTGGAGCCCACCTAGCGGCGTGTCTTCAGATGACGCTCTCATTTACAGTTTAGACATGGAAGAAGAAGGTTCCGTAAGTGCTGGATTTTGTTATACGTGCGAAAGCCTGATACGCAGCAGCGCTTAAGTAAAAAACTAACTCTCGCTTTTACTTTTGAATAAAACAATGCAAAATACTGCAACAGTTGGCGAGTATTAGTGAAACAAAGATGAAGCTCAATTTGAAAAAATATTTGATCTGATCTGCTTTTTGTTTTACCGTGGAAAATTAGTGACTGCGTTTTGTTCTTATTTTCCCTCCTTCACAGGGTTATGGGTTCCAACCACAGTACAACGGAGATGAACTCTCATGCACTTTAAGAAATCTTAGGAGGAGTACGTCCTATAAGTTTAGGGTTTGTACTATATTTTATTTCTAACTAAATGATGACTGTATGCTTTTCTGGAGTTTCAGCATTTTCGTACAGCTAAGACACTTTCTATGGAGACAGTGGAAAATTACCTGCAGTACTTCTGTTGTTAGGAGAGTTTTTGGTGAAGTCATAATACACATCAGATTTTTTGCACTAGCTAATTCTGTTTTCTTTGAAATTGTTGTCTTTTTGGGTATGTGGGTTTGGGTTGGTTTTTTTGATGGAGGTACGTTACAAATCAGCGGGGTGTCGTTACATCAAGCATTGTGATTATATATTCCATTCATTCCTGAAACAGCTCTTTGCCTACAACAATGAAGGAAAAAGTAGCCCTAGTGAGGTGGTAGAGCACAGCACCGATCCTGACAAACCTGGACCACCAAGTAAACCAACCGTGAAGGGCAAGATCCATTCGCACAGTGTGAAAGTGACCTGGGGTAGGTTACCTTCCGTTATGGCTGCATTCCAGCGCCGCTTCCACACGTGCGGTTGCTCAGTAATGCAGACTGAAAAACAGGCAAACTCTGGCTCATTATTGGTCTCTGCAGAGACCATTATTGCGGGAGAAGTAGCTAGCGTTACCAAAACATTGCAGCTTGCTTTGTTTGGGGGCTGTACCACAAAAGTAGTGTCTCTCTCTATTTTAGAGAAGCAGTCAATGTTATTGGCTGTCGTAATAGCCTCTAGATTTACTGTGATGCTTCGGTAATTTTCACGTGCTGTTAAAAAAAAAAAAAAAAAAGACGATGCCTGAAATTGGCAGTATTTTCCTAGTTACTCTTCTTCCTGGCATAATCACGATTAGTAATAAAAAGCCCTGGTTTTCTGGAAAACGTATTGTGAGTATAGAAGTATGCTGTTTTCTGCTGGACTTGAGTTTTCTACTCAAACATATACCACAGTGAATGAATCTGTTCTCTGAAAAAGCTGATAGCAGAGTAACGCGTTGTTTTTAAATCCTCTATAATTTATTTTAAGATGTCGATCTCTTTCAGAACCACCCAAAGATAATGGAGGATCAGACATTACTAAATACTTCTTGGAAATCTCAGAGACGTCAGCTGGTAAGCAGTCACCTCTGTCCTAATTCAGCTTGTGTGCTAATCCAGCATGCGGATTCACTACTCATCGCTCCGGCGATTACTGTTCTGTTCTCACGTGCGTATGTTGTGTTGTACATGTTCTTCGCAGAATTGATCAAACTGGATTCTGTGGCTCGATTAGCTCTTAATTAGTAATTGTGTGAGAGAATTTTCAAGGTTGATCTTTGCAAAAGTTTTGTAGCGTAAAGTATTTTCTTTCTTTCCTCAGGAAGTAAATGGGACACCATATACAGCGGTTCCCAGAGAGAACACGTGTGTGACCATCTCAAGCCTGGCACCTCATACAGAATGAGAGTTTACTGTGTCAGCAAAGGTGGTGAAAGCCAGGTGAGAAAAATGAGAACAAATTTGCTTCCAAAAACCATTTCTGACTCTTGTTTTAGTGAAATGTTGGATTGTGTTTCCGCTCTGAAATAACGTGTGTTACTGCTAGGCTTCTGATGTTATGACTGTTACAACATCAGCTGTTCCTCCTGGACCGTGTCACGCTCCATGCCTGGCAGGCAAAGCTAAGCCCAAGGAAATCACTTTACAGTGGGGTAAGCTCCAGTGCTTCTGAGCAAAATACTTCTCTGATTTTAAACGTCAGAACAAAAATGAAACATCTGTAGAACTCCTGGGGGGAGAGGGGGCAGGGAGGGGAATATATACGGATGTAGTCCATGTCCGTAGGGGTTTTTCAGGAAGACTAAAGCTTGCTAACTACCTCTGATTTGGTGATGCGTGCGTGTGCAACGATGTGGTGAGAGGGAAGCAGAAATAAGTGTCTTCCAGCGAGAAGGCTTGCCGACTGCCTCGTTACTGGCACGTGTTTGGCAATTGAAAAACCAACCATCCTTTTTTCATTTTCTGTCTTAGTAAAGGAGACAATAAAAAAGTAATGATGATACACTGGTTTTTGAAGGAAATATGTGGAAAATACCTGGAAAAAACCTGATTATGGCCATCTTAAAGTAGTAGGTATCCGGGGGGGGGGGGGGGAAGCAAGCTTCGTGAAGTGTTTTTGCTCAGGTATATGATAAAAGCCTGCACTCTAACTTTTAGAATTCATCTGATTCAACTTTTAGCTTGAAGGATGATTAGAAACTATTTAAAAGAAAATGTGCTATGTGACATTAATAGGGGGAAAAAAAAAAAAAATCTCTTTTTATTTCATAGGCCCACCATCTGTAGACGGAGGTTCCGAGATTACAGAATATATTGTAGAGATGGCAAACTCTGAACAAGATGAAAGCAAACAAGTGTATCAGGGTCCAGCAGCTGAATGTGTAGTAAACAATCTACTTCCAGGGAGAACATATGGCTTCTGGATACGAGCAGCAAATAAAGTTGGGGTAACCAATGTGCTAATGGGCAAATATTTGTTTTTTTACACAAGAGAGTAACGATACTGTTGTCTTGGAAGCCTGATGATGTTTTGTAGCTTCTATGTTCTGTCGTAGTTCTGTTGAAGGGGCAAAATGACTTCCAGCATAAAACAAGTAGAATTTAAAGAAGATTCAGTAAATGAGGGCTGAAAGAAGGACTGAACGTCCCCGGCCCTTTAAGGGGATGTTCGCTGTGTGTTGCATTTCTGTTGTTTAGTGGATTGCTGTCAGTTCCAAAGGTAACTAGTACAAAGCTAGTGCCAGACATTCTCTTACTACTTTTAGTCATTTCTTTGACCCCTACATTTCTGGCTGTGAATAACCACTTAATGCTCGTGCCTTAAGAAATTGCCTGGTGTGTTACAGTCAGCGCGGGCTCCGCGGATTGGTGGGGCGGGAATAGCGTTGTGTAGGGAGGGGTGTGTTCAAATAACGCCAGGTTTGAAAAAGGTCGGGATAAATGTTGGTTGCGTAAAAGTCTGTCTAAAACAGGACCCAGCTGCTTCTGGAAGCCAGATCCTGACTACAGGGGAAGGAGGAGTTGCAAAACCGTAGCACTGGGAGTTAGTGGGAGGATTACAGGTCTCCAGGAGACACAGGGCCAGTTTATAGAGTAAACTACCTGAAGGGAATTTTAAATGGTGCTGTGAAACTAATATAATTCTCTGTCAAGTTAAAAATAATTTGTTCTCTTCAGCTGATACACTTGCACATCAGTTTTTGCTCTACTGCTGTTGCTGTATTCATGTGATCCTATTTTCTTGCAGTTTGGCCCTCACTCTGACAAAGCAGAGATCTCTACCGCTCCAGGGCCCCCAGATCAATGTTCCAAACCCCTGATAACTTGTAAAAGTGCAACTTGTGTTGTAGTGTCATGGGAGGTAGGTTTTGATGATTTTCAGTAATACACAAATTAATATCTGGCTTTTAGAATTCTAGTGATGCACGTATGATACAGAGAAATGGAAGAAATAACAAACGTTGAGGTGGAATATTTTGAGCACATCTCTTCGTAGAGGTACGCGTTGGTTTTGTAAATTGTGCCAGCTATGAATTTCCATCTTAACTGAATGAACTGGGTGACATTTAATCCTCCTTGTGGTATGGTAACTAGTATATAATACATTTGATTCATCCAAGTGGTAAGAGTGAGAGTGAGTGAGTCAATCAGTTCTGGGCTGAATTGCATTATTATTACAGACGTGTGTCTAGATGGAAACCTTTTAACAGGCTGAATGTAAAATCATGCCCTTGGCTTTGGTGGAAAAAACATCAGGTTTCAACCCCAGTGCTTCTGTTCCAGTGTCTCTGCTCAGCGTAATGAGAGATCACACTTGTGCGGTGAACATATGTATGTGCAATAGCTGAAGGAAAATTTATCGCTTAAACCCACAGAGTCCTGCGTGCAATGGTGCGGAAATCAGTGAATACAGGCTGGACTGGGGGCAGGTGGAAGGTTCGATGCATCTCATTTACACCGGCCCTTGCCAGAGCTACGAAGTAAAAGGTCTCACACCTGCAACCACGTATTATTGCAGAGTCCAGGTATGACAAGCCTTGTGTTATGTGTTGCTAAGCAAACAAACAAACAAGTACATACAGTTTGAAGAAAAACTTCAGCTAGAGGTGAATAAAATTATGTTCTGTCACCTACTAATGCAGGATAGAAGGTAATGGGTAAAAACGCTTTCCCTTCTGCCCCAGACCCTCCTAACTACGTGTTTCTAGAAATGAAATTTAGATGTAGCACTGCGTTAAATACCAGACATTTTGCGGTATTTACACTTTATTTGGAAGATCTTTCCATTCGCTTCCAAATTGCTTTTAAGAACATGCCAAAGGAAGCGCGATAGGCGTGATTCTCTGGTTAGAAAAATGTAGACTCTGCAAACAACACGCGGTCTCTCTTTCAGGCCGTGAATGTCGCTGGAGTTGGGTTGTTTGGTGAGACTGGTGTGGTGACAACCCCTGCGTCGGTGCCTGCAGCAGTGTCAGTTCTGCATTTACTTGAAGAAGATCAAATGGAAATTTCTGTTCCTTTATCAACGTGCCTTGCAATTCAATGGGAAGAACCGTGTTCTCATGGGTCAGAGATCACGGGATATAATATAGAATATGGGGAAAAGCAGCTTGTGACTGTTGGAAGAAACACAAGCCATGTTCTTGAGAACCTGCTGCCTGACACTCTGTACAGGTAATAATTTATCCTTTTATTCAGGAACCACATTTGTAGGATTTTCAACCAATAGCTTTGAGGGTAGTGTGTTAAATTTTTAGAGCAATTTGTCATTCGGCTTACAGACCATCGGCCGAATTTACTCTGCAACACCAAAAAGATAAAATTATTGTACCCAGAATCAAATTCAGTGGCAAGAGTTAAGATTGCTGCATTAAGATTGACATTCTGTCTCACAGCCAAGGCTTTATTCTAATTTTTCTGGGGTTAGAAATTTTTATTCGGAAGCAACACATGTAATGGGATGATCGGTATCTCACCAAAGAGGATGGATGTACAAATAAGAGCAGAACAGCTGTTCCTGTGGTGCGCGCTCAGGCTCGGTTAAAGCTTCTTTCAGGCGGTGGATCTGCAGCATCAGTGGGAGGCAAACAGTTCAGGTCAACGTGGAAGACCCGGGCGCTTGTTCGCTGAACGGAGTAAACCTGAACAATACTGAGAAACGCTGAAGCTTCATTATGTTGAAAATAACGTAATTAATGTCGACTTGTTTTGAAGTAGGCTGTTTTTGTAGTTAATTTCTAACTGCAGTTTAATTGCTTTATTGTTTGGGGTTATATTCTTTGCAGATTTTAATTCTTGCTTTATTACCTAGCATTTTTTTTCAGGAACCTCAGCAAATTAACCATATAGCTACTCTTCTCACACTTCTAGGATTAGAATACAGGCCATAAACAGCTTTGGAGTTGGTCCTTTCAGTCATTCCATTAAAGCCAAAACGAAACCACTACCTCCTGACCCTCCTCATCTTGAATGTGTGGTCTTCAGCTACCAGAGCCTTAAACTCAAATGGGGCGAAGGTCCGAGCAGAGCTTTAATTACCAACCCTACGCAGTTCAACTTGCAGATGGAGGACAGGTTTGGCAGGTGAGATAAACAGGGCATTAAGGGTATTGCTGCTTTACAACCTCGTATCAAGTTCTTACGACGTTTGAAGTATGCTCGCTTCTGTTTGCACTGGTACGACATTTGGGCATCCCAAAGGTTGCCCCTTAGTTTGCAGCCAGAAATGCTGTTAATAGCTGTTGTCACACTAGTATTTACTTGCAAACGGTAAATACTATTTACTATTTAAATAGTAAAATCTTACCATCTTCCCGTGTTGCCAGTTTTTTGTTTTTTGTTTTGTTTTGGGTTTTTTCCTGGAAATTCTAAAACAGAGTTCCGTTTGCTCGTAAGGAATACGGACTTGACAGCTGTTCTTTACCTTGAAATTACAACATATCTATTACATACAAGGGTTATTCCCTTGATTCAAATCAAGGGTTTGGTCCTATAGTTTCAGCAGTAGCCTGTGTGTGGCTGTAGCTTAGCGCCTAGACGGGCGGAATGAACGCTTTGTGAACGCAAATGGAGACTTCCACGAGCCCGAACGGTCTGTGCTGCTGATTTAATGCACATCGCGAACAGCCGATGACCGGAGCGGAACTCAAGCTGCCTAGCGTTCGTTGTGCATGTATGCAGAAAACCCGGGCACCTGCAATGTCTTGTCACTTTTTTTATACTTAAGTTAGATATGAAAATGTTCCGCGTACAACAGACGTACAAATTAGTGATTACTGAATAATACTCATTTGTATCTATTCTGTTTTTTCCTCCAGGTTTGTTACCGTTTATAACGGTCCTTGTCATACATACAAGGTACAGCGACTCAGTGAATCCACTACATATTACTTCAAAATCCAGGCGTATAACGATGCTGGAGAGGGAGAGTTTTCTGAAGTTTACGCTTTCACTACAACTAAGTCTCCACCCGCATCTCTTAAAGGTGAGCTTACGCTGCACCAGAAACTTCTGCAAGCTGTTTACGTATTAGGTTATATGGTAAAACCCGACTCTCTTCCCAGTCTAGCCTGTTTCCAGGGCCTCTGTGGGACAGAGAACAGAAGCTACCTATGACAGGCGTTATCTTGATGTAAGAAGGGCTCTGCTGGTGGAGGACCAGCGTGTGGTCACCTCCTACACCGTAGCTCTTCCACCCCTGCCAGGAAGCGTTTCCTTGACCCATTTTCAGCTGGAAAATAATTTTTCAGGGTTTTAACAGGATGTAGGCAAATGAGAGCCCAAATAATTCCGCTGATCTTTGCTTTCTAATAGGAACATTAAATATTGTCATTAGAGAAAAAGTCATTCTGAAGATCTGAGTGCTAATGACCTGCAGGAAAATTAACTGGCTCACCATGTTTATAACATGTAATTTCAGCTCACGGTACATGGACATAAATGCTGTTTTCTCTAGCAGTTTGAAAGGGCCCGCTCATCTGCGTGAGCGTTAGATGCCAGAAGCTTATCTTGTCCCCTTGAAAGACAGACAAGTGTAACCTATAAATACTATAATGATCACCTCTTAAGCTTGTGTCATGAAATATAGCAAAGAGAAGGAAAGAATGAAACAAATCTTAATGGCTTAAAATTACTTGAATGACTGTTACCTCTCCATCGTCAACAAATACACTGGGAAAGCCTTCAGCTTTCAGATTTACACTGCCCAGTCACTTGGGTTGGAACTGAAACCTTTTCAATGGAGAAGGTACAAAAGCAAAGTGTACTTTGAGCCAGAGTGAGAAAACTCCCTTGTTGTCACCGAAACCAGTGCCCGTTTGCTCCATTAACTGTGAAAATGAGTCACTGTAATAACTGGTGATTTGGGCTATTTTCTTCTGATTGAAAAAGCAAGAACGTTTGTCGAGGCCATTGTTCTCTTTTTCTGAAATGCCAACAAATCACTTTTTTTTTCTAGCACCCAAAGCAAATCAGCTGGAAGAAAACACTTACAAGATCACGTGGGAACCGTTACAGCCGATGAAAGGAGATCCCATTGTTTACATCCTTCAGCTTGCTGCTGGGAGAGAGTTTGATCAGGTACCTTTTATTTACCATGATGAACTTGAGATTTTTTTACTTTGAAAAATTACTGCAAAAAAAGATGTCTATATTTGAAGGTTCCAGTTCTGTTTGGTGTTGCCAGTGGCAGGGATACCTTTCGTTTCAGCAAGGGACTCCATTTACAGCCCTGACTCTCAAGGCGCTCCATTCAGCGTCTCAGTGAGCTCCTCTCAATGAGGCTTTAAGTTTGTGGCGGGTGAGGACAGCTTCCAGTTTAGGGTCCTGCCCTTCTGCCCCTTCCCGGCATCAAAGGTTGCCCCAGATTAAAGATCATAATGTTTCAGTTCCCTGTTGAGTCTTTGCTTATACCATAAAAGCAAATGACTGCGAAGGCGGGCTCAAGAGTTGCTGGGTGATTTGGTTACCGAGGTGTGGGTTAACGCTGGTTTATCCTCATCTCCCAGCATTTGCCGTGGCTCTTGATTCTTAAATCTTAAGGTCTGAGGCATCACTACCTGTGTTAGTCACAGACAGCACTTCAGCGGCAGGGCTACACAGAGCAGTAGCTGTGCAGAAAGATTGGGGGGTTTTCTGAGCTTCAAAATCCAGGTCTGTCGGTGTGGGGCACAGCAGGAAGCTTTGGATTATTCACAAGAAAACAAACGGTAAATTCTTTAGAAATGAAAGCTGAGACTTTAAGTTGGCTTGAAGCGAACAACTTCAGGCAGCATCCAGCTTGTAGGATCATCCCCACGTAAAGTGGTCCCCTCTCTCCTCCTGACCAGGTGTACAAGGGACCAGAGACTTCCTTCCGTCTCACGAGCTTGCAGACAAACTGTGAATATCGGATCAGAGTCTGCGCTGGCCGTCAGTCCCAAGACTCGACTGGATCACAAGAACTATATGGACCTTACAGTCCCAGTACAGTGTTCTCATCTCAGAAACCAGAGCTGGTTCCACCGTGTGCTGATGTGACGACGGAGTTGGCAGAGACCAAGAAGACGTTACGTGAAGAGCGCTTCATCGCTATCGTTCTTCTCTGCGGATTTGCGGTGGTTGCTATTTTATTTGCTGTTGTCATTCAGTACTTTGTAATCAAGTAGAGGGGAGCCTATTCAGTTCTCAGCTTTTCGTACAGAAGCTATTTCGGGTATTTATGGTTAGTTCTAAGTAAAATCATAGCTGGAAATGTATAGTTACGTGCGTTTCCACTTCTGCTGCTGGCTAACAGTGAGGCTGGGTTGGCAGGTCCTTTCCAAATGCTGAACACAGATTTCTTGTAGAAAGGGTAATCCTGGGTCCTCTGTAATCAGGGTTAGCTGTTAAAAAAACAGCAAAGAAAACTGCCTTACCATGCACGCTGGTGTGTGTGTGTGTGTGTGTGCACACTCCTCCTCTCTCTGAATTCAAAGCGGGGCCCTTTGGCAGCTGGAGAGAGAAGGCACTGGTAGAACAAGTCCTTTTCAATTACAACTAGAGCAGCGGTAGTCGATCCGCGGTGTTTCCTCGGGTGTTGTAGTCTGGTATACATGAAATACAGCAGCACAAATGCTTAAGCTTAGAGCAGTACTGTATTGCAGAACATTACTAGAGCATACCACATTTAATATACTGTAGAAGGAAAGCAGAATATTGACTTAGTGATATTACTACTTTACAGTTATTTTAGTATTTCGGATTCAGTAACAATCATTTCAAGTGTTAAAGTAGAGGGTGCCAGCGTTTTTAGGCTTTTAATCCAGATGCTAGACAGACGGTTAGCAGGACGTCACGTCCGTAGAGCGAAGGCCTTCGTACGTAACACGGCAGAAGAGGCCCCCTTTTCCTATCGTGCATTTCGGAATGAAATGCTTTCTGCTGTTGGTGAGCAGCTGTTGGCCCAATCCACATTTCACTCTCAGTGCCTGAGAGAAAAGTAATTTCCTGTGTTTCTGATTAAATCTTTGCAGTGTTTTCAGAAAAGCACAGGTATTGTCTTCAAGGAGAAAGAGTGCATTTATGGTAAATGTTACACTATTTGGCTCAAACTGAGCAAATGTTTTTGTACTATTATTAACCTAAAAATAAGAAGTTCGAACTGCTTTTGGATGCCCTTCTAACTTAATCTGAATTATGAAATTGTACATGAAAGAACTCTTTTTAGATAACATTTATACGATGTTTTAAATGACTCGCTGCCCGCGTGGTAGCGGCTTCACATTCCATTGTTCTCTAGATGGGAATGTTCAGCCTGCGATGAACTTCTCTGAAACTCGTCCTGTTTGTCTGGCGGGTATGTTTTTGTGGACACTGTGCACTACATACGACTGTTGTTTCTGCTTGCGAGTACCTAAAGATGAGTCTGACAGCTTTGTATCGGGTGTTTTTGAAAGCTGGTGCTCACAGATTTCGAACGTGTTTCAGAATGGGTCTTCCCAATAGCATTTGGAACGTGCCAGAGAAAGGTAGATTCGGCGTGTTTCGCAAAGACTGCGGCTACACTTTATATCCATCAGAGCGATGCGCTTGTACGTGGAATGTTGGATGTGATAGTGCTACAGGCTAAGTAGTTCCCGTAACTAATCACTTTAAGGGTCTTTCTCCTATGGCGGTTGATGACTTAATGTTGCGTTATAGTTTGAGGCATTGTGTTGTATCTCAGATGTGGAAAACCTAAATTATGACATAGTATCGCTTAATACTCTTAAAAGTAGATTTATGGTGCAATCTGAAATTAATCTTTTCAAAATGTACTCTTCATTTTGTACTCTATTTATTTTGATTAAAAGTCCTGGAAAATGTATGTTTGAATGTATGGTTCTACTTGTAGCAGAACTTTAAGTTAATCGTTTATTATATCATAGAAATCTCTCCCTCCAGTGTTGAAAAGAGTTTTATACAGATATTAGGCTTTAGTTTGCGGAAGAGTTTACAATCTGTCCGTATTTCTCTTCATAGTCTCCTTTTAGCAAATAAGACTGCCTTCAGCAAATCTCTGTTGCCAAAGGGTTATTTCTTTAACTCTTAGAACGAAGTTTGTAGAGGTTTATTTGGCAATAATATTTCCAGTAATTTTAAAAGATAAATTAGGATTGCAGAGTTAAATACTAACAAGTCGTGCGTGACTCCTAAAAAGCGAAAGGACGTTCTTTTGTAATTGCCACACAATATTCACGTTTCCAGAAGGTATCCGTGAAAGCCGACCGCAACGCAGGTGTGACGTCGGCCGTTATCCATTCCAGAGCGATACACCCCGGTGGCATTAATCTGTTAGGTCTCTTCGGTTTTCTCATATTGTAATTTTGAGGTATCTCAAACTTATGTTAAAGCTGCCATGCATTGTATTACTAAATTGTAACTATCAAATAGATAATATATTTAATACAGCCAATAAATAATACAAATGTATTCAGATTTGACTACGGTGTTGTGTGTGTGTTTTTCGGATTTTCATCTCACTCGGGAGCAGCCAGGGGTGCAAGCATGTATTTTCGGGTGAGGAAGCATGTTTAGCCTCGTTACTAAGTGTCATTAAGAGCCCTCTTAAATAACTTGGCTTCCAGGAAGATGTTTTTGTGGGAACCTTAGCACAACCCAGTCCGCTCCAAGAGCTGTGCCAGCCGGGGGACCGAGCCCTGTGGTTTCTTGGACCCTTTTATGTGAGGTCGGGAGGGTGCCGGGATCAGCCCGTGAGCTGGTGGTCTGGGCTTGGCCTTTGCCTGTTTTACAAACAAGGGAGAGGGGCGAACGCCTTCTGCTCCCGCTTCCCTCCCCCGCCATCGCCCCCCTGTCTGATTTGGCCCTGCTCCCTTCGGGTGAACTCTAAAGGCAAGGATGGCCTCTCGCCGTGGAGCCCGGCACAGGCGGGCTCTGACTTTGCGGAAAGCTGGCTGTAGCTTGAATAAAGACCAAGAGTTGCTTCCCTCGTTTTCAGTCTTTTATCAAGAGACCAGAGGGGTGAGCCATAAATCAGGCTGTAGGAAGAAGGCCCACTAAATGAGTAATTTCTTCTCACTTTCAAGTACCTCACAGATTGTATTTCTTAGGCTTATTTGCTGAGAGCAAGCAGCTGGCCTGCCTTTAGCTTCCACTTTCTCTTGGCTTCTGCAGGAAGAAAGTAACTTAAATTATGTTTCACAGGCCTGCAATTAACAAAATGCCTAGTCTGCAAAAACAGACAAATCCCTTGACGGGAGCTTTGCAGATTCTTAAGTCTGGCTGCGTGGCCGGGAGGTTCTCTGAAGAGAAGAGCCCAGCCTCCCCCGTGCCTGCCCCTATGCGCAGGAAGAACATGAATCGGCTCCAACCTTCAGAAAACCTACCTGAGGAAATGCGTAGCAGCCGAACGTGCAGCCTCAAAACCTCTCCCAGTGTCCATGTGCACCATCTACCTGGGTTTTAACACACAACGCTGCTGGCAAAATGCTGGGGTTGTGAGAATGAAGTCAATGCTGAACGGTTGACATGAAAGAAGCGAGCTCTGTACCTCCAAAAGGAACCACCTCACTCCTGGGCAGGCTCCTGCAGCGCCGAGTTCGCTTGCGGTGCAGGATTTTGCTCATCGCTTTCCTGTATTTGTGTGACATGACGTTGTAAAGTATGGGGTTTATAGAAGCCCCGAGGTAGAAGAGGAGCATGGCGATGAGGTTGAAGTACTGCGTGAGGTCATACAGGATGACTTCGCCCTGGGCGAAGAGGATTCGGCCGACGTGGAACGGGAGCCAACACAGCACAAAGGCCAAGACTACGACGGCTAAAGAGATAGAGAGCACACTTCAGTCGTCTTGAGCAGAGTTTATTTTGCCTCTTTAAACTATATAAGGACCGAGACATGAACTTGTGAAGTTTAACCAGGCAAAGACAAGACCTCCTGCCTCGCCCGGCTGCTTTTGTGCTGTGGTTGCTGGTGATGTCAAGCAATGAGGGCTTACAGTTGCACACAAAATTAATTGGTTTTTCAATTAAAATAGGGTATGTTTTTACTGAAGGTATCTCCAGTCATGGGTGCTGCTCCTTTCCTGCAGAGGAGGATTGGGGGGGGAGGGGGATTGGGAGGGAGGGGTCAGAGGGCTGGGGAGGGGGACCTAAACCCTCCTGGTTTCAGCATCTGCACCAAAGCATGGGGAGCAGCTGGCAGGGGATAAAGACCATGTTCATGTGAGCCCAGACCTGTGAGTTGTTGCCATCCCAGACAAAGCCACAGTCACTAAGCTTGAGAAATTTTGCAGGGGAAATGGCTTTAAAAACCTTTCCTCGCCACAGCAGGGGAAGCGCCTGGTTTGGTTTTAAGTCACTGAACTTTCCAGTTTCTTTAATTTAATCCCACAAGGTCAGAGATGGCGGGGGAACGTGAGGAATGTGACCTCAAAACAAGGAAAAGCCACGCTGCTCTGCTTCCCCGCCGTGCAGTAAGGTCCCTCGCCTGAGCACGGTGCAGCCGGGGACACAAATTAAGTGTAAATCCATTGATTTTTAAACCTGTGTAACCATGTGTGTTTTGTCCCTCCTCTCCATGATCCCCCGCATCGCTCTACGCCCCAGGGGAGTGATTAAAGAAGGCAGCTCTTCAGAACTGGGTTTCTGAAAGCACTCTTACCCAGCATTTTCACAGTCTGCGCGTGGGACCTTTTCCTGCCCGCAGCCTGGCAGTCCGGCAGCCGCCGCCTGCTCTGCCAGAGCTTTCTGCAGATGAGGCCGTACAGCAGAGTCAAGCAGAGCATTGGCAGGAAGAAATAAATGGTGGAGACCCAGGTCATCGTCATGAGCAGCCCCGTGCGGGCCACGCGCTCGATGGACCTGCACTCCCGGCTCTCCTGGGGCACGCTGCCGTCGGGGTGTTCCACCCCGAAGAGGAAGAGGATGGGGCCGGCGGTGAAGAGGGAGCAGCCCCACAGCGCCAGGATGACCCGTTTCACCCGGCACTTGGTGATGGTGGCTTTGGCTTTCAGGGGCAAGCAGATGGCGAAGTACCTCTCCATGCTCACCGTGGTGATGTGCAGGATGGTGCAGTACGTGCACGTTTCGCTCAGGTAAATGAAGAACTTGCAAAGAAAATCCCCAAATATGTAGGGCTTGTACTTCCAAAGGCGGTACAGGTCAGAAGGTAGGCCAAGGAAAATCAGTGTGTCCGACAGTGCCATGCTGAACAGGTACATGTTCACTGTCGTCCTCATCTCCTGCGAGCGTCTGAAAATGACTATCGTTATCAAATTCCCTGAAACTCCCAAGAAAAACAGGATGATGGAAATTACTGTCACAGGCACCAAAATATGGACGGCAAACAAAGAAAAAGACTGGTCTTCCGAGGGGTCCGTGTCATTTCTGAAATAGCTGTGATTCGAGGTGGAGCCCATGTCTGGTTTCAAGGCCGAGGGCAGGGCTGGCTTCCCCTGCCCCTTCGACGGAAACCTGAGTCGCGGCAAGAGAGGGGCATGTTTCAAAGCGAGCATCCAACACCAGCCCTCTACGCAACGATTCTCACATGATCAGTTAAAAAAAAAAAAAAAATCAAAATTCTGTCCAAAACCATTTAGCTGATGACGATAAATACCCAAGTGCCAATTAGTCTATTTTATGCAAAGCAAAGGAGTAGCAGAGTCACACATCCAGCACTTGCCAGATGCAACCTTTTAAAAACGATATTGACCATTATAAAACAATATTTACCGTGCTGATATTTACCCTTAGCTTCGCGGTGTTTGGAAAAGGGCCGTTTTTTTAGATTTCCTTTCAAGTTCTGTGAATCAGACTAAGTGTGTAGAGCCAGGTCTGGCGGCAGGGCTCCGGATCGATGGCGGAGGGGCTGCAAGGAGAGGCAGCCCTCCCAGGGAGCGCTGGACAGGAACAGCCTCTCGGATGTGCTCAGCGGTTTGCCAGATCCTTCCAGCACTTGCGAGCACCACAAGTAGAAATCTTCAGGCTGAGCAGTTTCCTCTGAGGAGCAGGGAGGCGCTCAGACGGTCACCGCGGCCGGCAGGCATGGGCACTTCACCCACAGGATGGCTTTTGCTGCTGGTAGCGAGGATGCCGTTGTGCCGGGAGGTCCCTGGGATGCCGTCGTTCCCCAGCATGTCACATATTCTCTGGGGAAATCAGCTGGGGCCGCTGGATTTTTCGTGGCCGTTTTCCTTAGTGCTGCCCATTCTGCGGTCACCCATCCTCCTCCCTCCACCCCCACACAACTAATGATGCTGCGGTAAATACATGCCGCCCTCCCCCCGCCCCGCCAATTCCACTTTTTTCCTTACCCTGCAAAAACACCTGCAGTTACCAGGTAGGGTCGAACAGTTCTTTGATACTGGAAATTTAATTAGCCCATCTGGGCCATTTACATAATTTTCCATCGTTCTCTGTTTACTTAGAGCCTTTCCCACTTGAGCTCCTCCCCAGCATATGCCACCAAGTGAGAAATTTCTACTGGCAGTGCTTTAATGACATTATTAAGATAGGATGGGTAAGCCTTTATTTGAACATCAGTCTTCAAAATGCGACAGTCTGCCACTTAGCCCTGATGTACTTTCCACTTCAGAAAAGATAAGAGGTTATGAGCTGGCAAGTGTGGGGGAGGTGAGGGAAAAGGGGCCAGTGCAAGGGCAGATGCGAGGGAAGGCTCCCGGAAGCCGGAGGTTAACTGCACACAGCCGGAGGAGCGGGGACTCTGGGCACCAGCGAGGCCGCGCACACTGCTCGGCTCAATGGTGGGATGTGCCCGGCCAGGGTCCTCAGAAAGTCCTCCGTCACCTGGGCACGAGGGTGCTGGCAGATGTAAGCGGGGTACCCGGTACAAAACAAACCTCCTCCATTCTCCTCAGAGTTCTGCTCTTTGCAGTTTTTCTTGCCTGAAGGACTGTTCAAGTGCCAGCATGTTGTAGAGCCAAATAGCGTGGGGTTTGGGCTCAAAAGGTCAGTGCTGAACACAGCCACCGCACTGTGCTGACAGATCCCTGGCTCTAGCGCAGGGGAGATTCCTGCTGCCATCTCCAACAGGCAGAAGCGCTGGCTGTGTGGCTTTTTTTTTTAAGAGGTTCAGGCACCTAAACACCTCAGAAAAAAAAGCAAAGCAGTCTGTGTGCCAAGGCTTTACTTTGCTGCACCGTAACATGTCTACAAACCCCATCTAAGAAATTCCCACTGCTTAACTAACTCCATGTTGGGGAGTTAAACGGCACACCCCGAGTGGGGCCAAGCCCCCACCGGCAGACGCTCGCATGGCCTGAACAGCGTGCGCATCTCGTCCCTATTTATTTGAGCAGATCGCTCCCAGCTGGGAGGCAGTTGCCTCTGACGAACGTCCCTGCTTCAGCAGTGGCAGACGGAGGAGTCAGCGCTCGGCCTGGCCACGCCGTGACCCAGTTTCCTGTTTTCCATCGCTGAAAGAAACCCGTGTCCAGGCAGAGACGAAGGGTGACTGCTCTGTCACTCGGCCAATGCGCTGTGCCCCCGCAGCCAGCTGAACGCAGGCATTCACAGCGCGGCCATGCCCCGGAGGGCTGGCAGTGGGGAGGATGCTTTCACGGCCGGGAAGACCCGCTCCAGCTCAGCTGCCCGCACAGAAGGCATTTGTGGCCTCAAGGACAAATATCTCCCCTGTGGAAAGTGGCTCTCTGCGTCTTCTTTTACTGCATTGGGAATAAATGGCAGCAATGGCAGGTGATGCCAAGTTTCAGCCTGACCCACAGCCTGCATCCAGCCCACGATGGAAGAGCTCCCCCGCCTCTTCCCTAAAACAAGGGAAAAAAAAAAGTAGTGGATTTTGTTTGTTGTCTAAGGTCGGTGTCTGGAATTCATCCTCCGCTCCCTCCTCGCAGGATGTTTTTGTGTAATATGCTCTGACTCATGAAAGTCAAATGACTTGGACTGTAACGCTACAGCACTTCCAGCCAAAGAGCCTCAGCGGAGGCATTCCGCCCGCCTGCACCTCCAGCCCTGGCACGTGCTGGGCACGGGTTTTCCAGCTCCTCCTGCCGCTGCCGTGGCCGCGGGGCTGCCTCTGCCCCCTGTCAGGCCGAGCCTGGCACCCCCGACAGCGGAGAACCTGCGGCGCGGGGGGCCAGCCGCCATCCCAGCGCGTATATACGGGGTCCACGTCAGATCTGAATGTTGCGTTCACATCTAGGTAGGCTGAGCGCTCGCTCCTGGGTGTTAAACGTCACCCTCGGCATGGGTGTTTTGCAACGCGTTGCAGGGGTGACCCAGAGGGATCACAAAGTAACAGCTGTGTGTGCCAGCTTGCTCTCCGAGGAGGCTGGCGTCTCTCCCCCATTCCATCCGCTGCTCCAGTGCAGGTGTTGCAGCTTCCTCCAGCCCTTCCGCCGTTTGGACCAGCTCGGCTAATGACACAACTGCTGGGATGCTGCTACTCCCCCTGTTTGACAAATTCACAAGAAAACACTTTTTTTTTTTTTTTTTTTTTTGTTCTGTTTTGCACCAGAAAGCGAGAGAGAAGCTTTTGATGAGACCTGCATGGAATGCAGGCAGAGATCCCTGGCTGCTAGGAGAACAAGCTTTAAAAGTCCTGCTGCCAAAACTCGTGTTTTTCGTCAATCTGGGGAATGCTGACAATTTTAAAAAGTGGCCATCAAAGTCATTAATGAAGTAACGCGCCCTTCTGCGCCATCGCCGGCTGAGCGGCTGGCATTACGGCTGTTCTGCAGCTCAGGGGGACGGCGGACAACTCCCCCGAACCCGTCAGACTCGGTCTGTGGCTTCGGTCTGTGGCTTCGGGTACCGCTTTGCCGCCGCAAATATTGTTATTAAAAAAGAATTGTTGCATGCGTTGTGCCAGGCCGCGTCGCCATGGCAACCGCCGCCCCCCCGCCCTCTCGGCCCCCGTAGCCGGGTCACGCGACCGGAAGCGGCCGCCGTGAGGCGAGGGAAAGTGATGGAGGCGGCCAAGATGGCGTCGCCCAAGAGCGCTCCCAAAGACGCGCAGGTAGGGCAGGGGCCGGGGGACCGGGGCGGGCCGGCGTGGTGTGGGGGAGCTCAGACGTGCCTTTCCGCCCTGCAGGTGATGGCGCAGATCCTGAAGGACATGGGCATCACGGAGTACGAGCCCCGCGTCATCAACCAGATGCTGGAGTTCGCTTACAGTAAGGGGCAGGGGGGGCTTGGAGGGAGGGGCGCAGGGAGGGGAAACCCCGCCCAGTGCTACCCCCTTCGGCCTTCAAAATCACAAAATCATAGAATGATTAAGGTTGGAAAAGAGCTCTGAGGTCATCAGGTCCAACCCCCAACCCAGCACCCCCAGGCCTCCTGAACCATGTCCCCAGGTGCCGCGTCTACACGTTTTTGAACCCCCCCAGGGACGGTGACTCCCCCACCTCTCTGGGCAGCCTGTGCCAGGGCCTGACCGCTCTGGCAGGGAAGGCATTTTCCCTCATCTCCAACCTAAACCTCCCCTGACGCAGCTTGAGGCCGTTTCCTCTCGTCCTGTCCCTGGTGACCTGGGAGCAGAGACCGACCCCCCCCTCACTCCAGCCCCTCTCAGGCAGCTGCAGAGAGCGAGAAGGGCCCCCCTCAGCCCCCTCTTCTCCAGGCTAAACCCCCCCAGCCCCCTCAGCCGCTCCCGAGCACACTTGTGCTCCAGACCCTGCCCCAGCCCCGCTGCCCTTCTCTGGACACGCTCCAGCCCCTCAAGGGCCTTCTTGTCCCGAGGGGCCCAAACCTGAGCCCAGCATTCAAGGTGGGGCCTCCCCAGTGCCGAGCACAGGGGCCCCATCCCTGCCCGGCTCCTGCTGGCCACCCCAGTGCTGACACAAGGCCGGGGGCTGGTGGCCTCCTTGGCCACCCGGGCACTGCTGGCTCATGCCTAGCCGGCTGTCAGCCAGCACCCCCAGGGCCTTCTCCGCCGGGCACTTCCCAGCCCCTCTGCCCCAGGCCTGGAGCGTTGCCTGGGGTTGGTGTGACCCAAGGGCAGGACCCAGTACTGGGCCTTGTTAAACCTCATACAATTGGCCTCGGCCCATTGATCCAGCCTGTCCAGGTCCCTCTGCAGAGCCTTCCTGCCCTTGGAGGTCGCAGTGTTGTCTTTTTTCGGTGACAGCCAGGTGGGATCAGGGAGGAAAGATCCATTTCTTTCAGCCCCACCTTACTGAGAGGTTCTGTTTCTCAAAGGGTATGTGACTACTATCCTGGAAGATGCAAAAATTTACTCAAGCCATGCAAAGAAATCCAGCGTTGATGCGGATGATGTGAGGCTGGCGATCCAGTGTCGAACAGACCAGTCGTTTACATCTCCACCTCCGAGAGACGTAAGTAAAACTGCTTTGATAATAACAGAGTGCGCTAAAAGACCTTGGGTAGGAAGGTAACCCTGTCTCTCCAGTTCTTGTTAGATATCGCAAGGCAGAAAAATCAGACACCGCTGCCGTTGATAAAGCCTTATTCTGGACCCCGGCTTCCACCTGACAGATACTGCCTGACGGCTCCCAACTACAGGCTGAAGTCCTTGCAGAAGAAGGTAAGGACTTGGGTAGGGCCGGATTCTCCTAATGCCCGTGTTGTTTGCCAGGAACATTCTCAGAATTAGTTTTTCGCACCTCTGAAGGGTCCGCATGGGCAAACGCTGGCCTGTGCATGTCAGAATAACGTCTGAAACGAGGTCAGTGGTCTTTATCTCTAGGAATTTGTATGTATTTTTACTGTTAGTTAGGTTCAAATTCAAAGTGTGTTAAAAAATGCACCAGTGAATCTTTGTAGCATTGAAGTAAAATTGTCGAGTTGAATGTTGGTGTAAGGCAAAAGTACGGCTTTAGATATTAAAGGATATTTTGTGCTTATGCCTTAGTTGTTCCTGCTTTAGAGGGAAGAGAAAAGATTTGCTTTGCTTGCTGGAAAATGCTGAATGTGTTGGTGTGTAGGATTTCGTATTTATTTCCCCCATTTTAAAGAAAGAATTTTAAAAGTCGAGCTTGAGGGTGGATGTGGGGCGTGCCTTGGTGCTAGCTATAGAGTAGAAGAACTGCTGACAAAAATGTTGTAGTTATTGTTTCCAGTAGAAGCTCACGCGATTGACCCGAGCGCTGTTTGCCAGATCAGCCGCCTGCCGATCTCCCAGGAGCTCTCCAGCTCGCGCTGGTGACGTTCAGCCCGTGAAGGGTTTGAGAACGTCTGTGTTGGAACGCAAATCGCGTGTTGCTGCTGTGAAATAGGCTCTCTGTGGTTTTGTGGGAAGAACCGTTTCTTCTTCCCGGGTTAAAAACCGTTAATTTCTAAGGGGAGGCTAAACTGAACGCTCTCTCTCGACAGGTCTCTTCCTCTGCAGGAAGAATCACGGTCCCTCGGCTGAGCGTCGGTGCCGTGAGCAGCAGGCCCAGCACTCCTACTTTGGGTAGGAAACGGCTCAGTTGGGGTTTCCAGGGTTGATTTTATGAAGGGAAAAAAATAATGGGGAGTAATTTAAAGCGTGCTTCAACCGCTGAGGGTGTGTTGGGTGCCACCTGAACGTAGCGTCGCTTGACGGGATCATAAAAACTAAATTTGTTTCAAAAAGGATGGTGTAACCTTTGATACGTGTGTACGTACTGACATCCTGCGGTTTTCTTCCTGGATTTGTGGTAACTTCTACACGTGAAGAGGCTGTTCAAGAAACTTAGAGCAGTTTGAGGGTTTTTTCCTCAATGTAAGCACGACGCTGAACTACAAGGAGCGCTAAATAACATCCGTTCTTAAAAGGTTCACAAAATACGTGACTGAGCCTGTGCACTGACACATTACTCTGTGTGTTCCTCACCCGCGGTTTTATAGGTTTTGAGTAAATGTGCTGAACCTGCCTTGTGTATATCCAGTATCAGTAGGTTCCTGCACGGTCCCGCCTCTTTGAAAAGAATAGGTTCTGCTCTGAAAGCAAATTTATGAGAGCAAGTATGTTTGTTTTTCTTTTTTAAATGATCTTTTGACCGAGTTGTTTCCAATTTCAGGTACGCCTTCGGCACAGACAGTATCCGTCTCAACAAAGGTCGGCACCCCAGTGTCGCTGACGGGCCAGAGGTTCACCGTGCAGATCCCGTCTTCGCAGGCAGCGGTCAAGTCAGGTAAAACACGAGCTGTGAGGATCAGCAGCACTTTTTGGTGTTCTTTTTAGCAGAACGGTAATTAATTTATACTAATAACGTGGGAAATTACTTCGCCTCTTCTGTTTTTTTTAATATTGCTGGTCTTCCCTGTCTCCTTCCGTAAGGCACGCGGGCCCCGCGCTGCTCAGCCCACCTCTGCTTTTCATTCCTGTTTCTGGCGCTGTGGTGTCAGCCGGAACGCGGCGTTTCTGGCGGGTTTCCCTCACTGAAGGTGTGCTGCCACTTCCGTGCTCTCTCGCTCTTCTGTGCTCACCCCATGAGCCTTCTCCCGTCTTCTCTGCTTCGCTCTCGGATCGTTGCAGGGTTTCCAGCCCAGAATGTTCTAGTAGCTGCTTTATTGGGTTGGAAGTTCTGTTTGTGTGGGGAAAATCAACTCATTTTCTCAAGCTTTTCATTCAATGACTCCTTTTCTTTTATTTCGCAGCCACGCCAACCACTCCGACAGTGCAGAATGTTCTAATTAATCCTTCGTTAATTGGCCCAAAGAACATTCTTATTACTACAAATATGGTATCGTCACAGAATACGTCTAACGAGTCAAATCCCTTGAAAAGGAAGCACGAGGATGACGATGACTACGATAACTTGTGAAGATCCCCTTCTTCAGTGATTCATATTGAGGCCCGTAAGGTGTTTTGCCAAGAGTCCTTTGTAAATGGCGTGAGAGCGTGTAAATACTCTGTTTATAGCCAGTTGGGTGCAGAGTGCGAGAGAGATCATTGCCTGTGGAGGGAGGAAAAAGCAACTAACCTTTTCCCGTGGCCCGTAACGCCTTTTGACCCTCAGCGGCAGCGGTGAGCGCCGGCTGCTGTGGTGGAGGGCAACAGCCTTCATGTCTCTTCTGTCGCTGTGTTCCTAACAGCCGTGCCCGTGCCTCGGGAGCCTGGCGAGCGGGTGCTGGCAGTACCGCCCCGTGCCCAGTAAAAACGATTTTTAGAAAGCGCTGGGTGGTGTGACGTAGAGAATCATTTCAGATAACGCCAAAAGCAGAGTCCGGGGTGGGGTGGGATGTACCTGGGGAATATCAACCTTCGGGTTTTTTTTTCCTCCCAATACATCTGCTGCTTCCAGGGCATGTTAGTTGCATACACTGTCCTCCACGTGCAGTTCCAGGGGGCGGGAAGGCCGCCTCTTACCAGTAGCAATGCAGATAAGGGGTAGAGGAGGGGGTTTCTGGAGAGCACTTCCTTAGGCTGGTCGCTGGTTCCTGTTAATCACAGAATCATGGAATGTCCTGAGCTGGGAGGGACCCGCAAGGACCATCGAGCCCAGCTCCTGTCACTGCACAGGACACCCCAAATTCATACCGTGTCTCTGAGGGCCTCATCCAAGTGCTTCTTGAATATCGCCAGGCTTAATCCGTGGTTTCTATTGGCCTTAACACCTACACCAGTACCCACAACTCAAAAATTGGAGAACAGCTAAAAGCGCAGCCAAGATTTGTCCTTTATTTATTTCCAAAGAGTTTTACCTCTGTCGGTCGCCACTTCGTTAAGCTCGAGCTTATACGTGTATTGAATAAAACGTCGCTGTCGTGGCGGGAGCTGGCGAAGGGCGAATCGCCCGGGCTGGGCTGCGAGCCCGATGTGCCGGGTGCCTGTAGGTGCGGCTGCGGCGTAGCGGGACCCCAGCGCTGCTCTGCTGGAGGACTGAATAAACTGCACGTGGTTTTATATAGTAAACAATGAACAAAGCGGTGCGTGTTTTTAACAGTGTCTCCTGGTAAAGGCTTTAGCTCGCACTGCCCTTCCTGGTGCATCTTTTCTCACGCTGAGCTTGGCCTGCCTTGGGCTGGGGGAGCTCTTGCGCAAAGCCCGGCTCAGCTGCAACTGCAAAATCACAATTTCCTATTGAAGCCCTGAGAGGTTCACAAATAATTGAATATACCAGCTCTTAAAATGGTGCAGCGATGAACGCTGCCTCTTCACGACACGTTTTTCAGGAGCGAAGCAAGCGGGGGCCCCTCGCCTTGCCCCAGCCTGGCTCCTGCTGCAGGTTCTGAGGCTGCGCCGCGCTTTGTACCCGCTGCCCTGTTCGCTTGAAGAAGTGCTGCGTGAAACCGGCGTTTCCCTGCGGGAGAAGGAAGAGCAGACGCGGGGCTTCTCAACGCGAAGGTTTATAGAAAGATGGAATTAAAAAACTTCTTCGTGGCGCATTGGGAAGGAGAAGGGTGTGGTGGGCGCTGCAGCGGGGCCTGCTCTGCTGGGGCCTTTTATATAGAGCAGGTGTTGTATATAGATAATATAAAATATTTAATATATAAAATATAGATATAAATACACGATATAAAAATTAATATATAAAAAAATACAGATGGCCACAAAACAGCCGAGGGCTGGAGCCCCTCTGCTGTGAGAGCTGGGGTTGCTCAACCTGGGGAAGAGGAGGCTGTGGGGAGACCTTATTGGGGCCTCCCAGTGCTTAAAGGGGGACTGTAGGAAGGGTGGGGGCGACCTCTTTAGCAAGGCCTGTTGTGACAGGCCAAGGGTGATGGTTTTAAACTAAAGGAGGGGAGATTTAGGCTGGATATAAGGAAGAAACGTACCCTGAGGGCGGTGAAACCCTGGCCCAGGTTGCGCCGAGAGGTGGTCGATGCCCCATCCCTGGACACATCCCAGGTCAGGCCGGACGGGGCTCTGAGGCACCCGAGCGAGCTGAAGCTGTCCCTGCTCACTGCAGGGGGTTGGGCTGGGTGGCCTCTAAAGGTCCATTCAGTCATTCTATATATGTATGTGTATATACTGTATTACGCACAAACGCTCCCAGACAGCTGTTCTTTATTTATATACACACACACAGAGTATACGTAGAATATAGTGTGTGTACACAGAGAATATAGCGTAGTTAATTATGCACATACAAAAACACAGTCACCTTTTACATATATGTATATATACACTTGTATTACACACACATTCATGCATTTGTTCTTTTATATAGCTGTATTTATCCTCACTACAGTCTCAGGCACCCTTTTTATAGCACTGTATACAGCGTACAACATTTGGCGACATATAATGTGTAATTTTTTAAATTATATACATCCACATTCTCACAGACACTATTCTCAGCTCTGTACTAGTCAAATATATATATATAGCTATAAATGAACCTATATCATATATTCTCTCACACCCGACGCTCTCCTATTTTCCATACATGCATGTATTTATAAATGCACACACAGCCTCAAGCTCTTTCATTTTTATCTCCAAGTATAAAACAACAATACATATCTAACAAAACATAATAGCGTATTTTGTATATGCCATATGTAATATAGCATGCCACCTGTTAGGCATATTTACATTGATATTATATAATACATAATTATTATATATTGCTCTAGATTATATATACTTACATATTAGAACATTATTTATAATTATATACTACACACAGCTATATGTAAAAACCAAACCCCACACGCCCTTGCAGGCTCCTGGTCTTGTAGGTGCGTACGTCTGTTGGGCGCTGTACAGACACCCTTTGTGCAAAGCCACACTATACTAGACAAAGTGCGCTGCTAACGCCGAACATATACTGCAGCGCCACAGCGAGCGTGGGCGTGCACCCCCACGCCCGCCGCCCGACAGCCAGCCGTGTCTATAGTGTAATATATAGGTAGACAAAAAGCATATGCTATTGCAGCTCTCCCTCTATTTAAATATCTATGAACCACCAGGGACACCTGCTCTTGCTCTCACAGACGCTTAGGGCTTTACATACACACAGGTGTATTCTCGCGCTACAAACACACGGCCCAGAGAGCCTTTTTATATACGCAACCCATAACATGTGTGAGAGATTACTATAGACTGTATAAGCTAGCATATATATGAAAAAATACATATATTATTAACACATATAAACCATGGGTTTAGCTAAAAACACATAGAACCATATGCTTTTTAATACATGGATAGGTTTATACTCTCTTCAGATAATTTCAGACACCCTTTCATTGGGGGTGTTTGTTGGGGAGGGTGTGTACACACAGGTGTAAATATGCATGCCATAGGCGCTATATATATAAAAAAATTAACATTTTAAAAGAAAATAGAGACTGTAAAACACAGCATGCTTAAATATAAACCAATAAACCACACATATTTGTGTGTGTATATTTAATTAAAAAAAAAGTTGGCCTCAATGATCTTAAGGCTCTTTTCTAGCCTAACCTCAAGTTCTGTGTTGCTGCATCATACACGCAGCATCAGCCAGATTTTATACAGCTAAACTGTACGATGTCATATACTGCATACCACAGAATCTATGATATACTAACCATTGTATGTATAAAATATAGCCACATACCACACCCAGCACTCACAAACACCTGCTCTTTTATGTATGTGATATTCTAATATATGTATGACTATATTCTCTCACACATGCACACACTCTTGGTCACACAGTGACACGTAGGCTTAGCTACGTGTGCGCTACAAAGGCGCTCTCCCTCTCTCATTGATTACATTTACTCTTTAATGGGGCGGGGGATGCACGGACACCAAATGAAGACGTGTGTCCTGATTTAAGCCCCGAGCGTGCCCCACAGCCCCAGGCGATGGCGTGACTCCCACCCCGGGGCTGAAGCACGGCACAGCTCAGCGGTACGAGGGGCTGAGACTAAGGCAGTGCATCAAAAAACCCCCAATCCAACCCATTTTTCTGACTTACAGCTTTTCTTTTACAGCTGAATAGGGCAGGGCCCTGCCCTGCCATGCCCGAGCTGTGGCAGGGCTCGGGGCACAGGTGAGCACTGCGCAACCGGCTGTTGGGGTCCCAAACCTCGGCCTCTTCCAGCAGTGGCGGCTGAACTGAAGCCTGTTGGCCAGAGCGGGCTGTTGTCCTGCAGCTGCTCTTCTCTGGCGTCTGCCCACGAGGCAGCAGCATTTGGGGCAGGCGAGGGGAGGCCTGCCACCTCGCCCGCTCCCCGCTCGCCTCCCCAGAGTAGGACAAGTTTGCTTAAGCCACAGGCATGTGTTACCTCGCATTTCACCTGCGCAAAGATTTGTCGCCTTTGTGCCGCGTCTTTGTTCTTCAAATGCGAAATGATCCTGAGTCAGTTTCTAAATCCTTGGGTAAAGGAGGGGAAGGTTTGTGGGGTAGGCTCGGGGGGTGAGGTGGCTGCCTTTTTGCTGGGTGGAGCCACCCTCACAACTTACAGGCTTGTTAAAACCACTTTGAAACAAATATTTTACAACTATCAGGGTCTTTGATACACTTGGAAAGCAAAAAGGTGCCGGAAGTTAGAAGAGCAGTCACCTAACAGCTCTTGGCGGGCAGTTTCCAGAGGCAACACTCACCTCACAGAGCTCAGAGAATGGTTTTATCAGCGAGAGCAGCACGAGCCCCGCTCTGCTCCCAGCACTCCTCGTACGAGGAAGGGATAGCTACATTGCTCATTTGTGACGACACTCATTTTAGTTCGGAGAAATCCTGCACTTTGGTTTATTAAAGGCGTGTCTGAACAGCTCCTGTGCAGCAAAGCCTGCTCAGCTTGCACCGAGCCAGAACCCACGTCATGGACTCAGTGCAATGTTACCCAAGATAAACGCAGAGGGCTCCCAAAGCAAACGCTAACGCAGAATCCGTCTGCAAGGGGCACTGTTAGCAGCGAAGGGAAAAAAAGATACATTTGGAGAAGGAAGCCTCACTTTTTCTTCCTGCTGTGACTCAAAAATTAGGCCATAATGGCAAGGAGAAGAAAAGCAAGCAGGAGCAGGCTGCTGGGGTTGCCTCCCATGACAAGGTCCAGAGCCAGGCCTAGGGCAGTCACGGCCCAGCAACTGGTGGACCGTTTTGAGACTAATTTTAATTGCAGAGTGCACAGGTTGTTCATCGTACATAATAACATGAAATTAAAAGTCAGGGTTTTTTAGTAGTTACTTTATTAAAGCTACAGGATGATGTTAAAATGACTACAATATTCACATAAGGCTAGCAGGTTTCTAACTTCACTGAACAAGGACAGACCCCGTGCGCCAAAAGGGGACGGAAACACTGACCGTCGCCTCTCCACGGGCTCGTTTAAGACTACAGACAGTGCCTCCTCGGGCCCAAGGCCCAGCACGTCTCACACAGCAGCTTGGAACAGTTCCTCACACCCTAGTGGAAGAGACAGTGCCCACTTCTCCAGTGCAAAGGCAAAAGTTTTTTCAAGATTATGGATTAAACTGTACCCGACGTGTTCACAGCTCAGGACGAGGAAGGCAGGTGGAATGAGGAACCTGGATAAATCACCTCCCCTCACTACTGAAATTCCCGAGGAAAGAATTTCCTACCAGCAGCCCAAGGCCCACACATACAAGTATTTACAGAGACACAATCTCACAAGAACTAGTGTTTGACGCTCTTGCTGAGGCCAGAAGCTGTCAGGCACGACAGTCACCTGCCTTCTGCTGCAGCAAGAGATCCCAACACTTCAAAAAAGTCACCAGCAACGTGGTCGAAGGGAGCGCAGCACAACCCAGGCACAGGGCGTCTTGTGGGCTCCTCAGTTAAGCTCCTCTTTGATAGGGGTACAACCCGAGAAGAAGCTGGTGTTGCTGCTCAGCATTCTCCTCTTTCTCTTGACAAACGGTATCTGGTTCTCTTGGGACTCCTCATCTCTCGCGAGCAGAGAAGCGGCAGCGCTGGGCTTCTTCACGAGCACGTCTTGGTCTGTGATATCTTTCAGCACCTATCGGAAACGTTAAGACAGTTGTGGAGCTGGTTGCTGCCCTGAGGGCAGCCAGCTTGCACCGAGCTTGGAGGCAGCGTGCACGCAAGTTGCCAGGCCAGCGCCAAGGGTTGCTTAGTTTCTTTACTCAAGTCAAAATCCTAAGGACAAATTCACAGGCTGAGCAGGAAGAGACAGCGTTTGGAACAGTGCGCAGCGCGTACACACGGGACAGGAGAATTTGTTTAGCTGAGGCAAAATTACAGCTGCCGAGTCAGAGTGCGCAAGGGCTCAGGAGGAGCAGTACGCTTGGACACAGACAGGTAGGGGCACGTAGGACAAAATCCTCAGTTACCAGTCTCTTAGTGCTGGAAGGTGCAGCAGGGAAGCATGGCCAGCCTGCGTGGCAAAGTTTTCGTACAAGAATTTAAGAATACAGCAGGCTCAGAACTTAAATACAGGATGGCTTGGCAGCTGTAGCCTAGTCAGACTTCTCTAGCAGCAGTCTATCACCTTGGGGCTTTCTCTTCTTTAGACCCAGCCGCGAACGAGGCGGGCGCACATTCAGAGCCACTGTAGGGCTTTAGGCAGTACCTTTGTAGTTGGTGTGACACACACCGGCTGAAAGAAGGTCTCTCCTGCAGTCACTTCAGTGGGGTCTTCAAGTTTGAAGGAACCTTCCGAATCCCTGGTTTGGTTCTCACACAGCGTGGTGTCCTGAGGGGCAACACGATTTTGAAGCACTTTTACAATACCCATCCCTTCCTTTCCCACCAACGGCTGAAGAAATACTAGGGGTCCCTAAGCCACCTTCTCTCCAGCTGCAAAGTAATTCGTAGTACAGGACGCTAGATGCATCTCTCGGGCAACTGGTTTCATAAAATAGTCAATAATTAAAGAATTGCTATGGGAGGTCTCTGCTTTACATCTCTAAGAAAAAAGAGTAGAGCAGACATTTCTAGCAAAAGCTCTCATGAACATCAGCTGCTCAAGAACCTCCCACATGCTACAACCTTCCATTCTTTAAAAAAAAAAAAAATCAGTCTGAAAGCAAGTCATGGTTTTATGCCATCTAAAGCTAAAGATACAATTTTTATTTACCAAGTGCAAAAGAAAGACTTAAATTGTTTGTCTTCAGTTTCAAGGCTGGCAACTGGCACTCGGTAAGCCTACGTGACTTGGGAGATGACCCAAATATCTGTGTTTAGTGCAAGAGCCTGGCACTGCAGTGGAAAACTCTGCTTTCGGTTACCGCAGATAAACCCTGAACTACAGTGACATTTACAAGTGCTTCAGAAAGACGTGTTAGCTTCAGCTTAACAAACAGTGCACGTACGTTTAGCATGAGTAGCGTAACTGTTTATCCACCCATCCAGCTTTGCTGGAACCCACGGTGTAGCCCGGACATCGGGCGTGGGCCCTTCCGCACCCCCGAACGCGGCGCTACTCACCGGAAAGCCGGGGTCTCTGTTTCTGCACTTTGCCGAGTCACAGCTACAGCCTTCAGTGCAGCCCACCTTCTGCTTCCTGCAGCCGCACTGTCTATTTCCACACCGGCCCTTGCAGGAACACTAAGAAAGAAGAGTTCTGTGCAGAAACAGCTCCGGTGTTTTACAGACTTGCATCTGGATTGCCACAGCTGTCCCTGCCTGCAGCAATCTAAAGGGCAGTACCTTCCCCAGGCTGCCAGGAACCTTTTATTGCTACACTGTTGGTCCTGCACCCCAGGAAAAGAAACCTTTCCACCTATAGAGCCATCTCTTGCTTCAGCATCCCCAAAATAAGCATCTTCCTACTCAGTCCCTGACTTCAAGCTACCCAAAAGGACGCCAGTTTCAGTGCGTTAAGCTAATATTTGTGTGCTAGGAGGCAAACCTGTGCCACCACGCCTGGGGCCCTCCCTCTAGATGGAGGTGACCCAGTTTAGCTACTTCACAGCAGAGATTCTCTGTGCTGGCCTGGGTACGTGAAGTGGCAGCAGACCACACGGAGCAGCTGCTCCATGCTACCGTTCTGAACTGAGCAGTAACTTGCACAGGGGTTCCACTGGGCTACGTAAATGAACTCAGAAGAGCCGAGGGTCAAGCACAAGGCCTCCTCCTGCAACACAGCCAAAAAGAACTCCCTGAAACCAAACCACCAGTAGTACCGTCATTCAGGATTTATCAGGTCAGCAAGCTCCAGTGAAAGGAGCTAAGCTAGACCTTAAAATTCATATGCTTTTCTGTGGTAACTGCTGACATTTGCAGTCACTCAGTAGTGAAATATGTAATAATGTACCCCTCTGTGAAGGGGAAGGAGGACACGTCTCACAATACAGGCCTTGATTCCCAGAAATTCAAGCCCAAAGAGGCCCATTGGTTCACAGTGACTTGTGTTCAGCAGGTTCAAATCATCTCTTCTATCCCATGGGGAATTGTTTCAGCAGCAGGCTGAAGCTTCAGGCCCAGCACACTGATACAAACAGAAGATGGAAGCTGAGGCTTCTGCCAGGACTAGGAGCCGCAGTACACCGCAGCGGGAACGGCACGCAGGGATGCATGACCCCTTCTTTCCCCCCGCTAAAATAGGCTCCATGAAGGAATAAGGCTGCCGCTAGGACTCGCTATCGCTGCTGTCTGAAACGTACAGGCCAGTTTAGCCACAGGTAGCAGGACAGAGCACATGTCTCATGGCAGAAGATGATTTGTACAATGAAAAACCCTTTAGGAAAGTGTCGCTGACTTTGGGCAACTTCTGCTTTTTCTGTCAGAATACGATAAATAACCAATGCCAGCAGTACTACCGCATTAAGGCTGTTCAGAACAGCAGTGGAGATGCCACAGTCTCCCTCTGTACAGGGATACAAGCAAGCGATTCCCTTATAGGTAATAACGGGTCAAAGGTAACTGGATCTTACCCCCATCATGCTTTTCTTCGCTCCTTTGACTGCTTTTACAGGAACCCAGTCTGCATCCTCCCTCTCCTCTCCAGACTCCTCCGAGTCAGACAGCAGCTCTTCCATGTCCATTTCTGGGGTTGGCGCGCGGGGTTTTGCTGTCGTTTGCCGGCGAGTCTTTGGCTACACACAGAAGTTACAAGGGTTGGGGCCCCAGAAGAACTAACACTGCATTTTATTAAGGCACTTCAGAGACCCACCACCACAGTCCCATTCTTCTCAGACAGCCAAGACAACTGTAGGGTTAGGGAGGGGATGAAGATCACATTGTCAGGATTAAAGATTCAATCCGTCACTTTAAACTGCTATAGCTGACAAATCCTTGGAAACTTAATAGATTTGTGTCACAGCCTTGACAAAGTAGTTTAAAATCTTTTTTTCCTCCCAGCACTAAAGGTTTGGCTCTTTTGCAAGGCGATGATTAAACTTTCTATGACAGATGCCTTGCTCCATGATTCAGAGACTGGAAATGCTACAGAGAAAACACCTGGATTACTGAGGATAGAGTCAGACCTAATTAGACTGAGAAAACAGGTTTGGTTTTTGTTTGCTCTTATTTTTAAAAAAAAAAAAAAAAAGATCGAAAGACTAGTGCAAGCTAGGTTCAGAAGTATTCTGAGAACAGAAGCCTTAGGACTGTCTGAAGTAGAGAACAGGCCTACTTCAATAAAGCAGAACAAGATAGAGTGTAAAAAGCAACGCGGGAGCAAGAAACCAAGATTGCCAATAGCCAACATTAGCTTTTGAAAAGAACCCAGATGTGACACAAGCATGAAAAGCAGTATGCAGATCTTTACTTTGGGTGGAATATAATCAAACGAAGAATCAGGCGACTCAGACGGTATTTGCTGAATGTGACGGAGCTTCTGTCCACTGGCAACTTGGAGGAGCAGCAGTTTCTGTTAAGAGGGACAAAAAGAGTGAGCTTTGCAAAATACGTTAACCCAACTGCTGAGAAGCTCTTACTGCTTCTGTCTGCACAGATCTCTACCTGCTTAAGAGTGTCGTTCTCCTGGAGAAGTTCCTGGTTCTTCTCACAGATCTCCCTCATTTTCTCCAGCTCTTCCTCCTGTTTGTAAGACAAGATGAAATCTGTAGGCTTACTTGTGCTGCCCCCACGTAGCCCTTTGGGGCAGATTTTCCTATTTGGATCTTTCTTACAGGATCAAAGGGGCTGCTTTGTATTCTCCAACAGGAGACCAGCTCTGATTAATCAGGAAAATCATTAGTGCTACAACCTTGTTTTATGTATAACGCTGCCTATACAACAGAGGGAATGGGATCCTTCCAGAATGACCATTTAAGACCTAAACCTCCCTCTATTTCTAAGGCTTATCTCCAAATTAGGTGCACCTAGGACTGATTTTGCTTTAATACATGACTGAACATGCCTTCCCACAGGAGCTTGCTATACCACTTAAATCTCTTAGTGACAAGACAAGGTGCAGCTTGTAACATGTTTAGAGCATCAGGCTAAAGTTCTTGCCTTGCTGATAGCACAAGGGAGCTGTTCTCAGCAAAGGATCAGTAATGGCGTGTTGAATACCCTAAAGGTGTTCCAGCATGGAAGAAGTTTGCACGAGCTGGTCAGATCGTGGCAGGTGTCCTTGCTGCATTTACATTTGTTTAATGGAAGAAGATACATAAGAGGAAAAAAAACCAGTCTTATTCAAACCTGTACAGCAACTGTCCCCTGCAACCAACAAAATTGAGCAATCTTAGCTACAAATGGAAACGCTCTCAGTCTTTCTGCACCTTCCTCGCTCTAAAGCTACTATTCAAGTAAGAGGTAGCCCTAATGAGCACACACCCACGCCCCCCAAGCCAAATCCAGACACTCTACCTGGAACCTGAGTCGCTCTTGCAGCTGTTTCTCTTGCTCACTTAGTGAGTCTTCCAATTTCTTCTCTGCTGCTTCTTTTTGCTGGAATTGGCTAAGTAGGTACAGAACCTAAAAGGAAGTCAATATAGTGGAGGGAAAGAGGTGTGAATTCCTAAAGAGACACTTGGCAGCTCAGGAAAAGGCCTTGACAATTTTGGAAAGATTCTTTCTGCCACTTCCAGCATGATTCTGCCCTGATCCACTTTAAAAGTTATCTTGTGCTCAGGTGTAACATCCTCACTTAGAGGACTGCAAAAAGTTATTGAATAAAACAAGCTGTGCAGGAGAGAAAACAAACAGGGAGATTTCTTGGGATTTTGTTAACTATCCTGCAAGAGTCTAACAAATCTTGATCAGATACACAGCAACAGACTGGTTTCAGCACAACATTTTGCCTTTATCTCTGAGCAGATCTGGGAATCAGAATACCGACACACAGATGCTCTCAAGACTTCTATCACTTGTGCTTTACCTTCTCCTGGTGGTGTTGTTCCTGCACCAAAAGCTGATTTTGGAACTCAGCCTCCATCTCCGTTATGTGGTTTCGCTCTTCGATCAGCATCTTTTGTATATCTGAACAGTTGGCTTTACTCTGCTGAAGGCTGCTCTCCAACTTGCTTTCCTGCACTTTTGAGGAAACCAGCTGAAAGACAAAAGCAAGACGACTGCTTGGGTCAACGAGTTCCGTGTTTCATACCATCTTCTGGGGCACACATGCTTCAGTCTGAAGGCGAAGCATTTCTGCCTAACTTCCAATGACCCTGAGAGCTGCACTGGCCATCAGCAACTGGGAAGCGAGATGAGACGTTCAGAGCTTGACATCTGACAGCCAGCACAGAAGTGCAACACAGATAGCAGGAAGCTTTGTTAACAGCTCTAGATTAATCTCCTTTCCTGAGTATCGGGGGACCCCAAAAATGAATGCTTTCTCATATTATCTCCTTTGTTCTTTTCCTTTAATTTCCAAGCCCCAGGGACTGATATGATTCTGCCATTCAATTGCTCTTTCCTTGATTCCATGTTAGCCCAATTCCTAATCCTTCCTACCCCCAGTCTTGTTTAAGCTTCTCCTATCCCAACATCCATTCCACTGCTTCCACTCTGACCTCAGAGCGGGCCCCTTGTTTCCCTGCAGATTGCCTTACTTGTTCAGTGAGTATTTTTAGGCACTACTTCTTCTCTTCCACTTGTGAATTTTGTCTCTTCCCTTTTACTATTCCCATACAAGCCTCCTGTAAGCACAGCTTTAGCCGTTACCTCAAGATGGGCTAAAATGTGTCTATTCTGTTTCTCTCTTTTTTGGATTTCACTCCCCAATAAACTATTTTAATAAGAAGTTGTGAGAAAAATAAACCTCATTCAGTACAGTAGTGCTTTACTCTAATTCATCTCTGCCATCAGCCTGTTAAATCACTTCCTTTCATTCCTGGCTAAGCACTTTGAGCCCTTGTTTTTAGCGATGAAACAGGAAAAATATAGAACTTACCTCTCCAAGGAGATACTTCAAAGCACATTTAGCCTCTAGAATAGTTGCAATACTGTCCCAGCGCTGTTTCACACGATCTCCGTTGTCCGCGTCCAGGAGTTTCTGCTGCAGATCGGCTATCTGGGCACTCCTTTGGAAGAACACATGCATTTGAGGTTACAACACAGCAGAAAACCTGGGCTAGTGTCTGGGCTAAAATGACTGTTACCAGTATATTAGACAAAATAGCTCAAGTTAATATTTTGACTGATTAGTACAGCAGTTGGAGCCTGCAATGCTATAGCAGGGAATTCCTCCTCCCCTCTACACTTCCAATTAGGAGTGCAGTGTTTCCCTCATACAGAGATGCTCACAAACAGTTAAGAACAAAGCAATCTTAGTGACTGAGTATTGCCCTCATATCCCCACATCTTGGAAAAATTCAAGCCAGGAAAACCACATGGTCTTATTTCATAATTTTTAGTGTCAGTGTATAAGTTACTTCACTTTCTCTTCTCTTTCACGGAAGAGCTGTAGATAGAGATGAGGGAATAAAAAAAAATGGAGGCAAGGCTGTGCAAATCAGCTTTGCCATACTGCCTTACCTGAGCGCCATCTCGGTCTCCAGACTTTCTATCTGCTTCGATATGGAAACGTCCATCTCTGAGGCCTGCAAATCTGCGAGGGAGTAGGTGCGTCTCTGAAGAATTACAGCAATGGACAGAAGTGAGCAACAGGTGAAGAAACACACGCAAGACCGGGCTTTCACTTAGGGACATTTCAGCAAAGAGGAGCCAAGCTATTACAAAAGCCTCCAAGTATTTCTCTGTAGCTTAAATCCCACTGCTCCTTCCCAAAATTCACAAAGTCTTTGGTAGGGGGTGTGACCCACTCACATCCACCAGATGCATTGCATTAAGTAACAAGTTACTTCAGCAACTGTTCCCTGACATGCCAGAGAACAGTAACAACATTAACCCTTTAACTTTGCTTCCAGAAAAGGAACCATCTGCATCCCTACTTTCTAAGGGAAAAGATCAAATAGGAGTGGATAAGAGGAAGTGACAGTACTTGCTGAACAGCCAGAGGTGTGGGACAGGGAAAATGGCATTTCCTTCTTACCCGGAGCTTTAGAGGTGGGTTTTCCCCAGCCTCTTTCTTCTCTTTAAGCTGAAGAAGCTCCTGTGCCAAGGTCTTTCTGTCTTCCAGAAGGTCTGCAAGGTGCCATCGAGCCTCTTCAGTACTAACGAGAACTTCTACTTCGTTTGCAAGCCAGCTCTGAAGGAAAAAAAAAACCACCAAAACCCAAAACCCAGTATAGTATCAATTTCAGGACTGAGCCCTTCTCTGAAATGCCTTCACAGGTAAATTGAATAATCCCATTGTATCCCTTAATACGCAAGTCCATGTTCCTCCCCTCTGCTCTCCAGCCATCAACCCCAGCAGGACCTACTGAGTTAGCAAAGCTAGTGTTGTGCATTCCAACAAATGGGCAAACTTGTCACCCACTTTTACTCGTGCACCAACTCCTTCCATTCCCCGATTTTGAGTCTCCTTCCGTTTATCTGCAGCCTCCCGTTGTTTCTGCAGAGCATCCTTTAGGCGCTTGTTAGCGGCTGCTGCCTGTAAAATATTTTACACAAAAGCTGAACAGTAGTTACTTCACTTAATCTGCAACAGTTGAAAACATGAGGTATTCACAATGCAAGCCAGACATTGAGACAATGAGAAGAGGTTAATAAAAACTTCAGGATTAATCCAAGATGAGGGAGTCCCCCTGATTTAGTTTCCTTTGCTGAGATTCCCAGTTTGAAGAGAATCTACTTCTAGGCCTCAAAGTAGAAGAAAGCACCCAAAAAATGTTCTCAAGATGCATTCCCTCTATACAGCCATCCTGAAAGAAATTTGAATTGCAATCTAGCGTAACCACCCAAGCTCATTTTACACTTTTTCTAGCTTGTGTATCTGCAATAGATTTGCCACAGCAGCCTGATGATCAAAGGGTAATCTACCCTTCAAGGAGCAGATTTAACTAGAATCCCTCAAAGACAACATGACAGAAGCACAGTATTTTTTCTACAGCGAGAAAAGCACCTATTTCCAGACCTCCAAGTTGTGTTTAAGAAGTTTCTGCATACCCTGTTACAGCCTCCAACCACACTCTGCAGACCTTTAGGAACTGGTCAGGAGTTTCTAGCAGACATTGGCTCCTTACCTCTTCTGTTTTGCGCCGAAGTACATTGGCCTGCTTCTGGAAATCTCGTTCTAGCTTAAGTAGCTCATATTGTCTCTTGCGGTCCTGCAGGGAAATAGTGTCAAGACAGACAGAAAAGTCATGTGTCACACTAACACCTGTGGCCAGTTTCATACTTCTTGGAACAGAATTATTACATTCGCTGTTCTGCAATGCGAATCCTTCACGACAATAATTTCACTGATCATGACAAGCTTAAGCCATATAGTGCCTCTGAGAACAAATGGCTGTTAGGCTTAAAGCGGCTGGAAGGAGCTCCACACTTTCCATCAAAAAGGTTTAGGAGCCTGAAGGCTGCAAGAGACTGCAAACCATAACTTTAAGACTTAGTGTCCCAAAGCACTGGGGAGCAAACTTCCTTCAGTAAGAATTCCTCTGAGACCAGAGCTCAGGAGGTACAGATGTTTGCTGTCCATTACACTTGAATGCTACAAGCCAGCTGGATTTCATTAATGATTTTCACTGTTTACCTGCAGATTCAATATTCCTTTGAAAGTTTAAACACCTCCCATTCTGTGGCCAACCCCTACAACTTTAAATACTTAAAAATATTAGATATATTTGCCTTCTGCTTTAGAGCTGAATCATGACGACTATGTTGATAGCTTTAAGGTTGCCAGACACGAGCGAGCGAGTCAGTTTATGACAACTGGTGAAAGGTGGCAGCCATATGAACTAATGTTTTCTTCAAAGCATTCCCCAGCTGTTTTTCAGATGCTTGCAAGTTAAACAAAGCCTTACAGCAAACGCTTTAATGATTTGTTTCACTCTTCGGAGGGAGGTACAGTTTGGGGGCTTATTGTTTGCTCACCCGTTCTTTCAGCTGGATCACTTCCTTGTCCTTCTGTTGTTTCCACTGCCTGAATTTCTCAGCATCATCTTTCATTTGGCGCATCAGCTGCACCCTTTGGTTTTTCATTTCCTGAAAAATATAAATTGCTGGAAGAATTGTCCAGTATTTGCATTCTGGGTAGTTTCAACCTACATTCCCCTAGTGTGTCTGTCAGGGTGAGGAGGGGCAGACGGGAGATATTACAGCGTGCTGCTCATTCAGAGTACATGCCTAAGGACACCCGTGAAGTGCTAAAACCCAGGAATTCATTTTTTTTTAAGGCATAAAGGGAAGACTGCAATGCATGAAAAGGAGTGTGGCCAGCAGGGCGAGGGAGGTTATCCTCCCCCTCTACTCTGCCCTAGTGAGACCACATTTGGAGTACTGCGTCCAGTTTTGGGCCCCCCAGTTTTAGGACATGGAACTGCTAGAGCACGTACAGCAGAGAGCTACCAAGATGATCAGGGGACTGCAGCATCTCCCTTATGAGGAAAGGCTGAGAGACCTGGGTTTGTTCAGCCTGGAAAAGACTGAGGGGGGATTTAATAAATGCTTATAAATAAAGGGAAGGTGTCAGGATGATGGGACTAGGCTCTTTTCAGTGGTGCCCAAGGACAGGCCAAGGGGCAACGGGCACAAGCTGGAACACGGGAAGTTCCACCTGAACATGAGGAGAAACCCCTTCCCTGTGCGGGTGCCAGAGCAGGGGCACAGGCTGCCCAGAGAGGCTGTGGGGTCCCTTCCCTGGAGACATTCACACCCCGCCTGGACGCGGCCCTGTGCCCCTGCTCTGGGTGTGCCTGCTCCAGCAGGGGTGGGATGGGATGAGATCCAGAGGGCCCTTCCAACCCCCACCAGTCTGGGATTCTGTGACTGAGGCAATAAATTATCAGAATAGCCAGAAGACACTCTGGACTTCTTTTATTCCTCCAAGTCTCAGTAGTCACCTGCCTATTGTATTACACTAGCAACTGTGGTCACATAGCCAAAGGAATCTCACAAAAAACTAGTGTTCTCAGCCTAATAAAACAAAAAGCAAGTGCCTTCTGCCTGAAAGCTGCTTTGTCTACACTTGAGCAAGCCTGAGAGCTGCCTGCTAGGGTTAGTTACCCTGATCTCCTGGTTCAGTTTGGAGACAGTGTGTTCTGTAGATTCCTTCAGCTTTAAGAGCTTTGATTGCTCATTCAGCTTTTTCTTCAGCTCATTAATTTGCCCTTCCAACTCCTGAAGTCTTTTCCGCCGCCTTTCACTCAGTCTGTAAAGAAATTACACTTTAGAAACAGTCCCCCACTAATAACTGGTATTCTCAACAAGTACTCTCCAACTTTAGAGGCACCTCATGAAAAATGAAGCAATTGTGTATTATCATCTTTCACACTGACGAAAGCCCACTACCAGGCTTCTCTGCAATTCATACAACTCACATGGCACGTTACAGGGACACACTTGCATCAAAATAAGATCTTTTACAAGTAGAAATGCAAGACCACGAGTTTTCCCAGGCACATTAACAGTTTTCAGTGCTATAAGCCACATGGCTTGCCTAGTCACTTACTTGGCTTGGTTGACATCCTTCTTTGCCATATGCAGAGCAAGAATCAACTCCTCCTTTTCTTTTTGCAGATTGCTGACCTCCAATTCCAGATCCTTGATATTAGTCTAGAAAGGACAAGAGTAGTAAGCCTCCTAATAAAAACCTTGAAACTTCACTTTGAGACAAAGCTTTAAGACAGGAGTCCTTGAGACACACCGTTCCTTTCCAACAGGCTGTAAAACGCCTCCTCTAAAAGCAGCATGAGTGCCAAAGGGCTAGTCCTCCATACACTGAAATCTTAATCAGTCCACAGAACCATCGTAACAAACTAAATGATATGACTGAACAATTTCACAGGTGGGAGATCCCAGCACACCTAGTGAAAAAGGGAAACCAGATCAGCTGGCTGGACTACAAGAGTTAACAATGAAGCACTTGCATTTGGGCTTGGTGTGGCCAAGCAAACCTCTGAGTAAAAAGCAGAGAAGCCCATTTCACATCGAACAGCTAGTGGCTAATAGCTTATTTCAGGGAAAAGAGAGCCTTCTGGTGGTAGAGCTATTTGTAGATAGCTGGGCAATGTTCACCCCGCCCCCACCTTCTCTACTGACACCCATAGTTAAGTCCCCCATACGCCCAAGGGGGCGGTGACCCAGCTTAAAGAAAGAGATAGACACAATAAGAACATGCTCATGAGAGGACAGATCTCCTCCCTTCCCTCCTCAGCATGGAGCGACTGCATCGACTGGGAAAAACAAACCGAACGCATCCTCACAAGAACTACTTCAGAAGAGTTTACCTGGTATTGGGACTGAATGGGCTCCAGCTGACTATCATTCTGAGTAATTTTTTTGGCAAGTGCCTCTTTCAGAGCCAGGGCTTTATTCAATTCAAGCAGCTCTTTGGACATCTGTGCTTGACGGAGGGCATGTTGAGTGGTGAACTCATCTGAGGATCTCTTGGTATCTTGGCCCATTTCTGCTTCCTAGAGGAGACACAGCAATGAGCTGCGGAAGCCAACCCAAAGCCCTTTAAGTCTGATAAGTTTCTGCAGAACACTTCAAATTCATTTTTTACGTAAATAAGTAGATATTCAGAAATGAGAACAGGTTATCGATCTAGAACACATTAGGCAAATATGAGCATAAAATAGCAGCACATACAAAAGCAACACATATTATTTACCAAACATTTGGATTAGAAAACTAGCATAAAGGACCCAGTTAAAAGGAGTGCTGAGGGCATAAAAAAAGGTGCCCCTGTAAGGTCTGCACTGCTAGACTCCCCTCACTTACACCTGTAGCATCCTGTTCAGATTTTGCCATCTCTGTAGCAGCTTCCATTGTGGCAGCATGTTCACCCTATACATGACAAAGAGAAGAAACTTTTAGTAAAAAGGGAAAGATGAAGTAAAGTGAAGCTACTATGACAAAGCATTATGTTGTTCTCCTCTGGGCCATCTCTGGAAAGATGATGCCGTCTTCTTCCTCCTTTAGTAAAATAAGCGTACTCCTAAACTAGCTGGACAAGGCAGTCTTTCTAGTCTTCCCTGAACTCCAGCACTGGCAGCCAGCTCCTCACGAGAGTACAGGAGTCTGGGAACAGGAGGAATGTCTAGTGAGGGAGAACAGCAAAGTTCCTCAATTAGACAAAGATTCAGCAACTTCCATTTAACAATTTCAGGTCCCAGGAACTGAGGCTGCTCATTAAAACTACCAAGACTATAACTCTCCTTCCGACTTCTGGATTGTAAATCCATGCTAATCTCCCACTATAAGATTCTTTTACAGAGACTCTTCCTTTTCCCGCACCACGTGCAGCCACTCAAGCACAAGTGGCCTTTCTGCAGTATTAAAAGCACAGCAGGACAAATTGTTTTGACATGGATATCAAGAGTCATTTAATACTTGTAATTCCTAGGCTCCTTAAGCAAAGTTTCCACAGAGTGGAATCCACTGCTCTGCAGATCAGCGGAAGAACCCTAGGTTTCATTAGTAAACTTGCCTGGCACACACACTTCTCTCCCTGGATTCAGTCTTACCTGCAACTGAGCCAACACTTGCTGCAGATTGCGAATCACCTCTATATTTTCTTTTAGTTCCTCATCTTCCACAGTCTCTGCCAGCTTCTGAAGATCAAGCTTGCATCTGCAATGCGGATGTGGGAATAAGTCCCTGAGTATTACATGGCACATTTGTGTCACATGCCAGTGAGGAGCAACTTTCCCCACTGAACACACAAATGAGTTGTGGATGAACAAATACAAATTGGCTTTTCCTGTTTATCCCCCGCCCCCCCCCCCCCCCCCAAAAAAAAAACCAAACCAAAAAACAACATTTAATGCCGAAAAGACATTTCCTTAGCATGAGTGGGGTGTGGAAACAGACTTACACAGCATGCTGCTGAAGTTGCTCTAGTTTGGCATTCATCTTCTCGTTTTCGTGTTCTGTCTAAGAGAAGTCAGAATTATACTGAATTGTAGGAAAACCAAGATAAGAAGCCAGAAAACAGCTGATTTATTTGTAGCAAGATATGTCGTCAGTCTGTGGCAAATCAATGCACTGAAAGATCTTGCATGATCATTGCCACTAGTTTGTTCAGACTTAACACCCCGTTTCGCAGGAACATACACTGCAGCGAATCAAAACAAAGCAGAGCAGGAGGGTGGGAAGAGGGAAGAGAGAGAGAAAGCATGTGCACAAGTGCTGGTATTTAAAACGTTAAAGCAACAGAAAAGCTGAAAGATTCAGGTCTACTCTTCCCCACAAGTCACCAAACCTACAGGCTTTGACAGGCTCTGGGAGACTTTTGGTTCCAAGTATCCAAAAGCTAGAGATTTGAAATGAATATGAAAGGAACATTAAAGAGAGATTCCTAATGTGCCATTAGCACAGCAGGTGCTAGTGATTAATCTTCAGCTAAAGGGGAAAGTCATGCAACTTAAAGCTCTTCTTGGGTAACTGAACCTTACCAGAATGATCCTCTCCAACATCTGGGCTGTCTGACCAGCGGCCTCACTCAGCCCTCTGCTCAGCTTTTGATTCTCCTCCATTAGTGACTGGTTCTTCTCCATCAGGGACTGAAGATTCTCTGATGGTGCCATACTACTAAAACATTAAGGACCGGTTTGCTTGTGAACATGACTTCGCTAGAGGTTTGTAAAAGTGCTGAAATTACCTCCAAGCTTCCTAAATAACTTACAATAAATATAGGTTGTAGCAGATGATCAGAAATAACTGGAGGAAGTCTGGTCTGAATTCAGAAATGTAAGTAGTACAGCATACCAAAAGTAGATGTTTGCAAGAGAAGGCGACACCCTTTGGAAACAGTAATGCTGTTTAACCAAGGGTAAGTCTGTAAACGGCATGAACTTGAGTTTTGGAACATCCTCAGAGACAAGACCTCCACAATCCAACTCTTTCCTGCATTTTGTGCTTTCAAGAACAATGGAGATGGAAGTGCTCTGTATTTAGAGGTAGGGGAGTGAGGAAGAAAAAGGGATGGATGGATCTGAGAAATAGGGAGTTAGGAGACAATGCCTAATTCTGCTCATATTTCCTACAACAGATTTTTGCAGTCTTAAGGGGTTTCCTACAAAATAAGTGACCCATACATGAATGGAATTTCAGTAAGCACAGAAAAAGAGGAAAAAAGGAAAAAATTGTCTAGATGCTATTAGAAAGCAACCAGCTTGCTCTGCCCACGCTCTACAGTGCTGCCTGGAGCAAAGGTGGTCTAGAGCCTTTGGTGGTGTGTGACGGACATCAGTTCCATTGAGATTAATCTACAAGTCTTACTTGAGAGACACTGGGAGGGTCCCTCCATGGGCCTGCAGCAGTAACACCTGTAGCTGTTGTACCTAGAAAGACAAACAATTACCAGTTTTAAAGCTCTCCCATATAGTAACTAGATGGTTGAAGGAACATGAGTAAGATCCTTAGTTTTAATACAAGTGACTTGCTCCACAATTGTCCTTTTACCATTGCCTGTGGAAAGGGATCATGTTGCTACAGTATTTCAAGTAATTTACTCCTAAAAAAGCTACCTTCTCTTTATCAGGGTTGCTCAGATCAGAGCACGTTAAGTCACCCACAGACAGCTGACATACTGTTCTGTGCAGGGTGCCAGAGACCTTGCTGATCCAAAGGGCAGGTCTCCCGCTTAGCGGAACGAATGCTCTGTCACTACCTTTCACATGAGACAGTCATATCAATTGCCTTCCTACCCTACTTCCATATGTGATTTGAATTTACAGTATGTTTATTAACACGCAGGAGGCTCTGGTGAGCACTCCCATGCAGTAAGCAAGACCTCTTCCTTGTTCCATTGTGGAACAAGATTACTGTTTTCCTACGGAGAGGTAGCATGAAAGACCATATCATATGCATACAGTCAAGCAAGCACAGCAAGCCTGGCTAGCTGTCATCGGTAGACAAGCCCTTGGGCAATTTTAGCTTTGGGTTTAACCAATTCTAGTTTATGCAACTTATTTCCCTCTGAAGCTGACCACAGAGGAACACTCTTCACCTCCCACTCTGTGCCAGGCATAGGCAGGTGATGTCAGCAACACAACCATCTCTCTGCCTCCAATTCTGCCTGTAGCCTGATGGGCAGGCGATGATTCGTTCAGTAGAAGGGAAACAGATGTCACACTAACACTACCATTTTTCTATGGCACTGAATAGTTGCTATAGAGTTAAAAGAAATATTCACGTGTTCCCTTTCCAACACTTAGACAGCCATCTCAAGAGACAGAGGAACACATACTAATTTTTTTTCACATATTTTGTGGAGCTTGGCACCCAATATCTTTGCTTACTAAGCTTAGTACCAAAAGGAGGGATCTACTCCTCTCAAAGAAAGCACCAAGTACCTGCTGCTTTAGATGATGCAACTCAGCCGCCTGGGGATCAAGGTTGACGATGGGTTTATTTTTTATTTTTCTTGCTCTGTCAGCATAACGCAAAGTATTTAGAGTTTCTTCTAGATTAGAATCCGCTGGGCTTACACAGGCAATCATGAGAGTGTGGCTGTTACCGCCCAGAGAATCTGAGAAGGAAAACAAGGCATAACCAAAGCTTTGAGAGACAGCAAGAACGACTAGTTAAATATCATCATTAAGGTATCTGCAACAGCTAAAAGATATCCAGCTGTAGGTTTCTGTCATTGTCATCTACTTTCTCCTCTGCCCCAGTCAGTACTATACTAAAGAGCTTTTACTGAAAGACAAAGTCATGCCTCAGCTCTAAGCACCGATGATTGTACATCAGAATCCCCCAGTAATATTGTCCTGTTAAGTAATTTCTGTAACTGCTGTAGTTTCTGTATGCCATTTCGGGCATAGTTCTTTCAGGTTTTCCTCTTCCTTCTCCCAGACAATAACACTCAAGACCTCCATGCATATCCAGACTATCTGAATTCACACTATCTTCCAATTTAAAGAATTATCGGCTAAGAACAGACTTGTTCAGATCATCAAGCTGCATGGCATTTATCCTTTGGTTTTACACGAACACATACTGGCTACTTAAAATTTTTGAGCTGAAAAAAGGACCCCATATCCAGCTCCACATAATCCAGTTTCTTTTTATTAGATACTCTCAGATATGGCAAATACTGAAGAGCCTAACCTTTTGTACCAAATCAATTAACTACCAAAAAAATCACAGTAAACTGCGTTACTAGCCCACATTAAAGGCTATTTTAGATAAAATGTATTAAAAAACCATCGCAACTGTTGAAAAATAAGTGCCACGAAGACCAGATAGTCAGACTGAGAAAATAAAACATAAATATGACATGCACAGTGCAGGCACAGACAGCTCAAGCTTCATTCTGGTTGCAATATCCTTCAGTAAGTAGCTATAATAATAAATCTCTGCTTCCAGACTTAACTTCTCATCTTCCTTCTCCTCACAAAAAAAAACTCGCACTCAATTTGTCTGGTTTCCTCCTAGCATGTAGGAACTGCAAAGGAGCAGAACTCATTAAATGAGTCTGTTTCAATGCATTTGCAACCTAAAAATAAGAGTACAGAAGAGGTTGAGCTTCAGCCAGAAGGGGAACTAAACCAATAAATGCAATGCCTTTGTCAAAAGCAGCTACAGCTTTGAACCATGGCTGTATGGCTGTTAGGGGGTGTTTTCCTACTTTGCCATTTAAAGTGCATCTGTAGATTTAGGCTTTATTATCATCTGCCCCTTACCTTGCAGTAGCCTTGTTAACTTTGAGTCTCTGTAGGGGACAAACCCACCCTTTTTATTTTCATCACCAAGAGCACTGATCACATTCCCCAGGCAGAGGAGACCTCTGTTTATGTTGATGCCTGCATACAAACAGATGACAGCAAGTGAAGCCACCTTGATAGCTAGGAATTGCTTATTTCATGCCCTTATTAAAAAATATAAGGAGGGTTAATTAACTCTTATAATATGCTTTTTTTAAAGAACTGCTTTGCTTTTCCTTACAAGGACTCCGTTTATTAACTCAAAAGCAGTAAGAAACCCACACCATACCAGTCCTTTTCCTACAGACCTTCTTTTAGTCGGTCTCCCTCAGCCTTGGTCTTCTTTTGTCTCTCAGAGCCAGCAAGATCAACCAGGTGTAGCTTGGAGTGAAAGCTGCTGTTCCTATGGCAGAAATAGCCTATTTTACTCTCTCAAATAAACATGCAATTAAAAAAGGAGCAGTCTAGCAGTTACTACAGTTAGGCTGAAAAACATACTTCATATCAGAGACAGCCAAATAAAGAAACTGACTCAAGAGTAGCTCAGCTGAGCTCATCCAAGAGCAAGAATGAATGACAGCACTAAGAAATTCTGAGTATGTCTTGACTCCTAAGAGCTTCTAGGAGTAGCTGTACAATCACACTTACTTGTCATTTTTCTTTTTCTGATCAATGCATATTGTGAAGATGGCATGGGACCGTGAGGACTGTGAGTTCATTGCCGTGGAGGCCACTGTTCTGGAATTGTTCCCTTGCTCTAAGCAGGATACAGTATCTTGGGCACAGCTGACATTTTTTTCTGTTAACCCTACAATCTGTATCAAGGAAGAAAGCATCATTTATCCTCTCCTTCCTCTTCACCTCAACTTACATCACAAATTATCCCCTCTCTTAGGCTACAGCAGACAAAGTAAAGTCTCTGTGTAAACACATTTGCAAAAATCAGAGTCTCACTTCAGGCCAGAGGCTTGCTATGGATTCCCCCAGTGAAAATTTATTCTGAACTCCAGATCAGTAACTAAGTTGCATCACCCCTCCGTCATCCTATTCCTACACGCACACACCCAGTTCCTCTGTGCCTGCTTGAGCTATGGGATGGAGCTTGAGCTATGAGCCCACTGAGCAAGGGATGGAGACAGGGCTCCTGAGTACTCTGTGGAGAAATCCCCAGCTGCCCTCAGGTATCCCCTGGCCAAGCTGGAAGTTGTGCCCATCACAGGCAGAAAAAGGGGAAGCTGGCTGAAGGGGGTGAAGTATTTGCGTGGAGAGAGCAGAGGGGAGGCAGGTATTAGGCATGTAATGGGCAGAAGGGACTGAGTAGTAGGGACTGGCCATGCTCCTCTGCAAGCTTGCACTTCCCCTGAAGGACTTGTCTCCTTGGATCACAATGCCACTGCTAACTCACGGAAGAGTCGCACCCCCGTACTTTAGAGATGACAGTGAGCAGCATGAGAGTACGCATAAAAAAAAGCATTAATGGACCAAAGCTACAGGTGTCGTGCACACCTACGCTGTGCGGATGACAGCCAACAACCTACCCACCACTGCAAAACGAAAACGTACAGATGAAGGACAATCGATTTAACTACAAAACAAGCACACAGAGCAAGCAGTAGCGAAAGGTTTTCTGCACTACACTGTAAGCACGCATCTATACAAAACTGCTAAATAAAACTTGGGCGCTTAACTAGTTTACCCTCGGGGTCCCTTTGTTGCAAGCTACTTCTGTCAAACTGAAGAGTACGACTGCAACAAGTTTGAAATTTGGCGAAGGGAACCAAGGTATGAAGTTCTCAGATAGCCACCTAAATCAGCCCTCAAAAAAGAAGTCAGACTAGGACTTGCAGGTGCATTTGTCATGAATGTCTAAACCTATTGGTGTTACTCTGAGTAAATTTAAGGATCAACAGCTCGGTTTTGAGGGGAATGAGTAATTGTGATGATTTCATACACACTAATATAAAGCATTGTGCTGTATGTGCTCAAGGAGTAGGGCAGCTGTTTCACCACAACATTCATCCTAAGCCATGTCACCCCCCACACACCCATATCTAACAGGGCAACAGACCTTTATGCCCTCTTTCGGATCCTCCCGTATGCTGATTTGAGAAGACCGCTCTTTTGATGGGCACAGCAGGTCTAGAATGTCCTCATTGTAGATCTGAAAGCATCAGAAGAGCAGTTCAGAGTTAGCAGCCTGACAAGACAACAATTCTTGTAAAGAAAGATGTACAGTTACACTGAAATCGCGGCTAACTGCATGACATTCTATTCGCTTTACTTTTAGAGAAAAATATCTAGAACTTGGAATCCAGTTCCTGACAAGACCTCATGTAGTCTTAGGTTTTGATTTGATTCATAAATGCCTATTACTTGAAGGAGGTGGCCTCATTAAAGCTCACTTTATCTGTAATTCATAACTTCATAACAGTTTGAAAACCAAAACAACTTTTACCTCTAGATAAGAAACCTTGAGGACAAATTCCCAATCCTGCCTTTGCTCCTTCTCCTTAAACAGCAGTTTGATTACCCGAGGGATGACCCCCACGCTAGGGTCATGCTCTTGATTGGCAGTGTAGGTACCTCCCATAGAGTACGTTTTTCCAGATCCCGTCTGTCCATAGGCTAAGACGGTAGCATTATACCCTAGGGGGACAAAGGGCACCCAGATCAGACAGTCACGTGGGAACCAGAAGTTCTGATGAACAAAGCTACATTCTAGTAAAAGCATCCTTCCAAAAAACCCCCCCGTCCCTCGCTATCAGTTTACACAACCTTTATGCACAGACCACAGTTAGCAACATCAAGGGAAAAAAGTCAATGAAAAGCTCCCCAAAGCACAGATAACATTATTATTCCAGCCCTTTTTAAAGTCTGCTCTGTTGCTTCACTAAAGTTAGTCACAGAAAGACAGGGTAGAGTTCTCTGTCATCCCAGCGCCACTGTAGCATCAGCAACACCTTCTGGTGTAGGATGCTTATCAGTTCATCCTCTTCTTCACTTCATAAAAGTTTCCCGCTTTACATAAAGAGCTGAGGAACCAAAGCGTCCCAGTGAACACGTACAAGTCATTTTGTTATCCCTACAGAGTACAACAGGCTGTGAGCAGGTAAGATCTGACACTTCTTACTAGAGGCTGGAGTCGGTGTCTGGACAGCACAGGATTTTATTTTCTCAGAAGATGAAAGAAATTAGTTAGAATGGAGAATGAAACAGGGCAGTGCCTTCTTCTGCACAGCTGAGCCCACCAAAATGCCCAATATTTTAAAGCAGAGCTTGACCTCAGCTGTCACACACCTTTGAAGATGCCCCGTATGAGAGGGGCAACGGCTGTGTTGAAGACTTCTTCTTGCTCAACGGAAGGGTCAAACACATAGTCATACGTGAAGGACTTATCGTTGCCTACGACCACCTGTGGAGGAGAGGGGACACACGACACTGGCTGGGCACCCCAGCGCCCTGGCAGCAAACTGGGGGGCGGCGGGGCCGGCTCCCTTACCTGCGGTTCCCCCGGCACGAAGGACAGGCACACCTGACACCCTTCGCTGGTCTCCTTCGGCACCAAGGGGCGGCAGCGCAGCGCCACACGCACCGGGATCACCTTGTCATCTTCCCTCACCATTTTCGGTCACCGCGGCCGCCCTGCAGAGGAACAGGAGCCGGGTGAGGCCTCACAGGAGACAACGCCCGCGGGTACCAGGAGGTACCGCCCTGGCGGGGCCCAGCGCTGCGGCCTGCACCCCTCTGCCCGGGAGCCCGGGGCCTAGGCCAGTGAGGCGCCCGGGGCCAGCTACCGACACCCGGGCCGGGCCCTCCGCAACGCCCGGGCCCAAGCGGCCCCACCTGAGGAGAGCGGGGGGTCGGGGCAGCACCGTAACCCACCTGGAGGAGCCGCCACCAGTACCGCCGGTTAAGATGGCGGCGCCGCAACCGCCAACATTCAAACCGGGGCCGCGCGCCGCAACCGCCAATGGCGGGGCAGGGCGTCAGGGGGCGGGGCGGTGCCGTGAGGCGGCGGGGTGGGACGAGGGGCGGGGCGGTGGGATGTGTGAGGCGATGCCGTGAGGCTGAGGGGCGGGGCGGGGGGCGGGGCGAGGGGCGGGGCGGTGCCGTGAGGGGGCGGTGCGGTGCCGTGAGGGGGCGGTGCGGTGAGGTGGGATCCGTGAGGCGATGCCGTGAGGCTGAGGGGCGGGGCGAGGGGCGGGGCGAGGGGCGGGGCGGTGCTTTGCGGCGGCGGGGCGGGGCATCCGTGAGGCGATCCGTGAGGCGGCGGGGCGGGGCGAGGGGCGGTGCGGTGCCGTGCGGCGGCGGGGCGGGGCAGGGCGGGCGGATCCGTGAGGCGATCCCGTGAGGCGGCGGGGCGGCATGGAGGGTCGGCTGCCCTACGATGACTTCCCGGTGGTTTTCCTGCCGCCTTACGAGAGCCCGCCCGCCTGGGTGCCGCCGCATGAGGTGAGGGGACGGGGGCGGAAGGGAGCGGCGGCGGCCGGGGCTGCGGCGGCTGGCAGGGGAGCGGCGGGGGCCGCGGCCCGGCCCGGCCCGGGGGTGCGCGACGAGGTCCCGCCGCCTGACGGCCGCCGGCGCCTTGCCTTGCAGAGGGTGTACCACCCCGACTACAACAACGAGCTCACGCAGTTCCTGCCCCGCACCATCATCCTGAAGAAGCCGCCCGGGGCGCAGGTGAGACCCCGCTAAACCACCCCTCACCCGCGGCCCCACGGGCTCCGTGGGGAGCTGCAGGCCCAGCCCGGCCGCTTCCTCCACCTGGTGTTTCCCCCGTTTCATTTCTGGCCGTTATTCCCAGTGCTTTTCCTGGTAAAAATCGGCCGGCAGAGCTGCGGGATGACGGTAAACCCCGACCAGCAGCACCCTCGCAGCAAGATAACCGCCGAGGGGAGGTCGGGCGGGTTCCCGGTGCTTTCCTCATCCAGGGACTTGGTAGGATGGACGGGGCATTGCTCCTGCCCTGCTGGGAAGGGCCGTGCCCTGGGGGGAAACGAAAGCTTTGTGGGTCAGGTGGAGAAGTACCGCATCTTGTGCTGTGGGGCTGGTCAAGGTCGGGGGCCCCATGGGTGCTCGAGGTGAGCTTACGACAGAAGTTAGCAGAGAAGGGCTGGTGCTCGCTGCTGCCAACACCTCTGCTCCGTCTGGAAAGACGCATATCTAGCCAAAGGGGGTGACTGCATTTCACTGCTGGTTTCTCTCACAGTTGGGCTTCAACATCCGGGGAGGAAAAGCCTCGCAGCTGGGGATCTTCATCTCTAAGGTGTGTCTGTCCTTCTGCCGTTCCCTCCCCGTGTTCTGCGTGCTCCCTTGGGTGTTGCTGGGCGTGCAGTGAGACTGCCGTATGCCTTATATGCATCTCTGAACTCATAGCTGTAATTTGCCATGCACCAAGCAGCAATCAGACAGTCCTGCACCATTTCCTGGTCTCTCCCCAGCCTGTGGAGTGTTGCTGGGGCACCAGAGTCCCCCATTCTCCCCTGTCCTATGTGAGTGCCCTGGATGAGCACTGCGGGGAGACCCTGGGGCTGGGCTGTCTTGGCTGCATGGGAGGAGAGCTGAGGCACCGGTCGTGTGGAGAGTCACTGTTGCTGCGTCTGCTCTTCCCTTCACAGGTGATCCCAGACTCGGATGCCCACAGAGCTGGGCTGCAGGAAGGGGACCAGGTGCTCTCAGTGAATGATGTGGATTTCCAGGACATCGAGCACAGCAAGGTGAGCGCTCCTGCGGCCCAGCGGCTGGAGCAGGGACAGGGCAGGGAGTCTGTGCGTACACCATCTCCTCCCAGCCTCTCAGCCTGCACCAACTCCCCTTGTGGCACCGTGTAACCGATACATTCCTCTCTCCCATCCTCCAGCCCAGGCTGCTCACTGAGCAACTCTTTCTGCTTTCAGGCTGTGGAGATCCTGAAGACGGCCCGTGAAATCACCATGCGTGTGCGTTACTTCCCCTACAGTAAGTGCCCGCCAGCGCCGAGTCCAGTCACTAGCAGCACTGGCTGGGAAGCAGACTGCCGTGCATGCCGGCCGATTCCACCTGAGCTTTGTGCTTACCAGTCTAAAGTTGCAGATGGTGTTAACATAGAAAAACTTTTAGACCAGGGCTTAGTGACACAGCGCTAAAAGGTGGGATGATTGTTGAATGGAAACGTTAGCTTTAGAGATGTAGAAGCAGCTACTTATCCTTGAATAACATAGGAATTAGTTCCATCCCTGATGGACATATGCCGATGGCGGGTGCTGCTTGTGGTTTTTATCCCTCCCTAAGAACATCTAAATACTGACTGAGGGAAAATACTCTTAACTTTTGGTTTCTGCATCCAATGAAGCCCACAGATATAAGGAAGGGGGGAGAAATACAGGTTAGGTCAAGCCAGACAAGGATTCTTCATAAAATAGAAACTGACAGTTAAGTGAAGAAAGAAGAAAAATATGTGGCAGGGGGAGAGAGGACTTTAAACAGACTTTTGTTCTAAATGCCCTGAAATAACTGGAAATGTCTGGCTGGGGTGCAAACGTGCTATTTTAAACCCAGCTGCTACCCAAGAGTGTAGCAAACCGTGCCTTGACTAGTGAAGTGTAAACAGGATATATGTTTTTCCTTTAGCGTTTTGGCTAATTCCCCCTTGCCATCGGTGACTGCTGCTCCTGCCCTTTCAGCCTCGTCTCCTCTTTCCCTTCCAGATTACCAGAGACAGAAGGAAAGAACGGTTCACTAGCAGGCGGCTGTCTGCGGGTCTGCAGAGTGGCCATCCTGCAAACAGCTCTCTGCTACTTTTCCTCAACATCCGAGATGACACACGAAGTTTTAGCTGTCACTGGAGGTACAACTGTCCTGTTGGCTGCACAGGCATCGGCTCTGCTTCCTTCGTGGAGGGACGCCAACAGTCTTATTTAGCTGGAAGATGGATGGGGCTTTCGTCTGTCCTCCCTGAACTGGGTGTTGAAACAAGCTGATGGTGGTGCTGTGGAAGTGGGTACCAGAGGGCAGATCCTCCAGCAAGATCTGGGCTCCTCTTCTAGCAGGACTTGATTTAAAGGAGTGCTCAGCTGGTTGTGGATCCAACCCTTGTCACTAGATGTAAGGCCAAGCCGAGCAGAGCGTGGCCTTTGTCCTCCAGGAGATCCACCCGTTCACTTCTCTGGTGACATGAAATTCTTTCCTTCTCCACTCTCCTACCTCTGCCCTACACTACGGGGTTTGCCTGGGACTCAAGGAGCAGGAGTAAACTCCACTCAAACTCGGTGCACACCTCTAGCTGCACTAGTCTGACAAGGCATGTTTGTACCTCTTTGCCGCTTAACGCCCCCAACGATACAGGACTGAGACGCTCGGAGCGCGTTTCCGAACTGCTGTGGGTGCTTGGCCGGGTTCCCTCAGGCGTGGTGCTTGTGCGGGTAAAGGTTTCGCTTGCTGAGCTTGCTTCCTGCGCTTGGCCCCATCACGTGCTCCCATCACAGCTCCCCACCGCTTCCAGGTAAACTTCTCCCCTTCCCTGTTGTCAGAGAGAGGCGAGGAAGCTGCTGTGCTCCGCACTGGGAGAGGGCAGGGGAAAACATGCTTGTTACCAGCAAACCGGGGTGCAAATGTGTGGTTCTGTCACATTGTAAATGGCATCAGGACAGCCCTAGCTCTGGCCTTCTGTGCAGTGTTTTCTGCTTGTCTGTAGTAACTGAATAAAAATAAAATGAGTACAGCAACCAGACTTCACCTTATCCCTGCTCAGGAAGCCTCCGTGGAGGGTTGTCACCACCCGAAGGAAAGGCTGGGTGGGCGGCTCAGACAGGGCTTGATTCTGGTTGCCCTTACAGCCTGTGGGAGGGAAGTGTGGGGCCCACATGAGGTGCAGCCCTGTTTTAAGGGGTTTTTTCCACCGATTGCGAGGGGAGCCAGCCCTTGATTAGCCTGGGGCAGTGTTTCAGCACTGCTGCAGTGGGGGGTTTTGTCTGTGGTGGCACTAACGCAGCAGCTCGCTTGAGACAGCCAGGAGCAGCCACCCTGACCCTGCTCCAGTGCTGCCAAGCCAGGCTGCTCTTAGCTCAGAATAAAAAAAAAAGTAGCTTTTCTACCAGGGAAATAAGCACCCTGGAAGCCCTGCTGTAACACTGAGAAGGGAGCTAAGAGCTCTTGTACGAGACAGGCCTCTCTGTCCCATGGGACATTAGCCTCTCCCATCTCACACCGGTTTCCCAGCATTTACCCGTTCCTTGGGGAGGGAGGCTGCTCGGGTCGCAGCAAGGCAGTGTTTCGTACTGCCCTGCCTTCCCTTCTCCCCTTGTGCTTGGAGGTGCCGGGGTGGTGGTTTGGCAGGCAGTCTCTGGCCCCAGAGCCAGCCCCGGGCTCTGCCTGGTGGAAAAACAGCCGTTGAATGTGCTTTAGGCACACAGCCCGAGTGCCAAGAGGCACCTCGAGTTCTCTGCAGGGGGCTGCGAATACCACCTCAGTGTTCAATCTTCATCCTGCTCCAGAGCAGCCCCTCGCAGGAGCTCCCAGAAGCATCCCCTGCCCAGGGCAGCTTCCTCCCTGCCATTACTCAGAGGTAATTAACTTGACTTGCAAAAGAGAGGCCAAGAGTCACAAGCAGGGCGGGTGCGCTTGGATCCAGTCACTGCATGAGAGAAAAGGCTACAAACCCAGAGGTTTTCTTTAAAAGCTCCCCCTGCTCCTTACTGCAAACCCCTGGATGAGCCTGAGCTGCAGCATGTACTGTTCCTCCCTGTCCCCCAAACCGCCGCGCTCACCCCTCTCACCCTTCCGCTCGGGCAGGCCGATGCTCTCCAGAGAGGAGATGCTCTCCAGGCTGCAGTGCTGGCTCCGACGGCACCACGAGGGGAAGCTCGTTCTGCTCGGGGGATGGCCAGTGGTCCATGTTGGCATTGTGCTGCTGCTTCCGGGCACGGTGCTTCACACAGGCATTTCATGAGGTTTCTTTAACATCTGATCAGGAACAGGGAAGCACGGGGGGAAACAACCACGGTCTTGGCTCATTTCTCAGCTAGCCACTACTGAAGTCTATTCCATTTCTTTTCTGGCACTTAGGAGGGGCTCAGGGCCCCCTACAGAGAAAGGCAGAATGCCGATTTAACGCCTTAGGACCACCTTCTGCTTGCCCAGGTCCCCTGACGATGCCAGCTGCTTTAAGAGAGTGAAATTAAACTTCCTGTACCGAAATCGTTTGCCCCTGTCCCTGCTCTGGCAGCAGAGACCCCCTCCAGCATGGCTCTGCCACTCAGCTCAGGAGCTCCAAAAGCTACTAAGCTTCAAGATCTTGTTCAGGTGGGGTTTGGACAGTGGGGGGGTCAGGCACAAGGGAGACCGGAGCCGTCGTGCTATCCATACCCCTCTGGCTTTGGCAGTGAATCAGTCAGCTGTCAAGGCTGCCAGGGCTGGCGGGATGCGACGCCACACCAGAGGTGAGCCGGGCCGCCCCTTCCTCGCGCAGCCCTGCCGAGGGAAGCCCACCCTCTGCGCCAGCCCCTGGGCTGGGATGTGGCACACGCACCCAGGAAATGCTCCGCTCACCTGCGGCACCAGGTGCTGCGGGGCTTTATTTACAACCTGCTTTGGCAACAACCCTACTAGATTAAGGCGGGGGGAAAAAACGCCCAGAAGTTAGTGTGCCAGAAAACGGCTGTGCTCCCACCAACCACCCAGCAGACCACAGCGTTAGCATCACCGCTTGCCAGAGAGGGTCTGGAATGGGAGTGTGGCGGTACATGGGCATGCTCTGGATTACGAGCGGGATTTCCTACAAGTGGGGCCAGAATTTGCATCATCCTGTCACCACATCCTGAGGCCTGCAGAACCAGAGTTACCTTTTGGAGCCACCTGAGCCAGGTAGGTCGGCCCATTGGGCCCAGCTGAATGCACCGGGTATTCTGGAGAGAGGCCATCCTTACCAGACCCTTGCATGGAAGGGCTGGCTCTGTCCAGACACATCGGACAGCCAGGTGCTCTCTTCCATCTTCCCTGCCCTCTCCCTCTCTCAGGTTCGGCACTGAGAATACAGGGCAAAGACTAGGCTAGAGGCGCAGAGGAGCTGCCTCAAGTTGAGGAACTTGTGAAGGAATTACACAGCTACACGCTAAGGGCTCTGGGCTCCTGGTTGTTCTAGGCAGAGGTGGGATCTTGTTGTCTACAGCCAGCCTGCTGCACTCCCCAGAGGCTGGGCGTAGCTCAGCTTTAAGGGAGCCAGCGCCAAATCCTGTTCAAGGGACCATCCCAGACTCCTACAGCTGGTGACCAACCCTAAGACAGCATCTTGCCCTTAACAGGACCGTCCGGTTCATGGCATCACTGTAACAGGGGAGCCTTCCAGCCCAGCCTGCTCTTCACTCACCAGGTGTTCAACAGAGGAGTTGGTAATGGCACGATACCCATCCTCAACCTGCCAGGATCGCAGCGTTGCCACAGCCCTGTTCTTCAAGGGCTTCAGGCACCGCCCTAAACAAGGCGGAAGGAAAGTTGTTTCCCCTGCCTGAACAGCGCGTGGGGCCTGCAAGGACACTGAGGTGCTGGAGCATGTCCAGGGAAGGGCAATGGAGCTGGGGCAGGGTCTGGAGCACAAGTGTGCTGGGGGGCGGCTGAGGGGGCTGGGGGGGTTTAGCCTGGAGAAGAGGGGGCTGAGGGGGGCCCTTCTCACTCTCTGCAGCTGCCTGAGAGGGGCTGGAGTGAGGGAGGGGGTTGGCCTCTGCTCCCAAGTCACCAGTGACAGGACGAGAGGGAACAGCCTCAAGCTGCATTGGGGAGGTTTAGGTTGGAGATGAGGGAAAATGTCTTTACTGACAGAGCAGTCAGGCCCTGGCACAGGCTGCCCAGAGAGGTGGGGGAGTCACCGTCCCTGGGGGGGGTTCAAAAACATGTAGATGTGGCACTTGGGGACATGGTTCAGGAGGCCTGGGTGCACTGGGTTGGGGGTTGATGGTCCGGTAGGTCTTTTCCAACCTTAATGATTCTGACACGCAGCCACTGCAGGCATTCTGCCTGGCCCAATTGTCCTCTCTAGGTCCCTCAGAGATGCCGGTCTCATCGAAGCAGCGCCCACCCCACCCCTTCCCATCCCGCTGTGCCAAGCAACACTTGCAGCGGTGATCCCAAGCAGTGGCCTGTACTCCAAGCATCTCTCCTGCCCAGCTGCCTGGACAGGGCAGCCCCTCCGCTTAACACAAGGCAAGACTTCAGTGGAAGGCAGCTGGTCCCACCTCAGCCCCCTTAGGCCTCCGGCCCCCACTCACAGGCACAGCAGCCCACATCAGCATTGGCAGCCACCTGGATGACATCATGCCTGTTGATGACGTTGGTGTCCCACGCCTGGCGATACTTGATACTGCGCAGTGCACCACGCACCATCTCCACCACCACATCTGGGATATCACCGTGGCACTGCGGGGAGCAATCCCACCCTGCACCCAGCCCCGGTGGGGTGTCTGTGGTGGCGGTGGGTCCCCCAAAACGCCCTCATGCCCCAAGGGGAGGAAGGGGCTTGCGAGGGCGTGGGGAGGGGGATCCCATCACAACCCCAAGTGAGAAAGGAGCTGGGGTCCCGGGTTGGTGACACCCCCTCCGCCCTCCAGGAAGGCAGGTGCTGAGCGGAGGTGGCACAGCACAGCCCCCCCCACCCTCAGGGCCCACGTTCTGGGCCCTTCTCTTCCAGCTCTGCTCCCAAAGCCAGGCTTAGAGCCAGTAAAAGCTCATCCTTCTTCCACCGTACCCTACGTGGGATAGGGTTGTTAAACCTATAAATAAAACATGCAGAGGCAGAGCAGGCCCCTCTCTGGCAGCAGGACAGCAAAGGTGTTGGTGAAATAACTTTATTTAGTGTGATACACGGCTGTGGTCAGACAGTCCATACTCATATTAATAGTCACACTTACTCGGCTAACAGCTAGGAGACAGCAGGGCCAGACACACACTCAATATTATACACATCCACAGAGAAGACAGGCGGGAAGTGAACTATATATTTCACTAGTTACCCCCCCGTTACTTAGGGTCTCCCCCCTCCCTCCCCCCGGGTCCGTGACTCAGAACAACACGACAGCAGAGCAGCGCACACCTGCCTGTGAGAAGGGGACAGCAAAACCTGTTCTACGGCAGACACGGACACACCGACAAACATCAGCAATTCCCACACAACGGGGGTATGTACAGAGGAGGGGGCTGAGCTTCCCACCGGTGCTGAGACCCGGCTACGTCAGCTGGGGGCTGTGGGTAAGGGGGACACACTCCAGAGTGAAATAGGAAAAAAAAAGAAACACATCCCAGCTTCCTCCTGCAGGCCAGCTCACCCGGAGGGGAAGGGACAGGGCTCTGGGGAGCAAAGGGTCGGTCAGCGGCAGCGAGGTGACCTGCCACCCGTAAGCCAACGCGGGGACGGCCAGCTCCTGGTTCGGGGCTGCCCCTTCCCCTCCCTCAACGGCTGCAGGCTTCCCAGTGCGCATGCTGTGCCAGTGAGCGTCGGGTACCCTGCGAGGGGAGCGTCACCAACCAAAGGCTGTTGTCCCCGCCTGTCACACCACGGTCAGTCGCTCTCCTGCCCGCTAGCGTCCCCCCCCGTCAGCATGACATAGGCCAGGTGATGAAGAGGGAACAGCTTAGAGCCACCCGACTTTTGTGCTCTCCTCACTGCCAACAAACCTACAGACTTCTTAGGATGGATGAAAAAAACCCACCAAGAGTCTCTGAAAAGCCTATTAACATAATTAGAAACCAAGGGCAGGGGAAGAGGAGGTATTTCCTGACTCCGAGGTCAGAGCAACACCGAAATCCACTTCAGCAGCATACATTCCTCCACCCAGGTCTGACAAGAAATCCCTGCCACTGCTCACCTCAGCTTTGGCAATGTTACAGCTTAACACTATTCCAGAAGAGAAAGGGCCATTAGCCCCAAACCCCACCAGTCTACTACAAAGGCAGGAGCAGCTATGTGGGACTTCATCAAGCAGCAACCTAGGTACGAGAGCAGAACTATTGCTGGCCTTCCACCTGCTGCAGCTGCCCTGCTCCACGTGAAGCAGCTCCCTGTCTATGCGACGACGAACAGAACAGAGACTAGGAAAGGAGCCTGAGCAGCATCCGTGACTCCCAGGGCAGGTATTGCCCCCGTAGCGATGGATTTCGGGTAACTGTTTGCTCTTGCTGTTGACAGAGAGGAGCCAGGTCTCTACAGACCAACCTGAGGATATCTCCCCACCCGGCCTCATGCTGCAAAGCCTCTGCACCCTCCTCCTTCCCTACACCTGACAGCCAACATGCACCGAGCACCAGCATCCTCTGGATGGGAAGATATTCCAACAGAGGAAAGCAGTCTGTGGGATGTCTCTGCTACACGAACGGAAGCAACAAGGCCAAAGCTATCAGAGTTTGGGGGTTTCTGGTGCTGTAACACGAGGGGCAAAACTCGGAAGTCGTGAGCAAGAGTTAGCCAAGATCATCCACAGAAAGGAGAAACTGAGGAGCTAATATTGTGTGCGCCCTGTGGGAAGCAAAAGCCTAGAAACAGATAACCTGTATTGTCCAAAAAGGCAAGGCCGAGTCAAACGGACTGGTTTAAAAGGAGCAGCCTTTCAACAGAGGAAGTGGGGATGCAGGACGAAGACAGGGCTGGAGTGGACAGGGAACTAGTTAAGATGCAAGGCAGTAAGGAAGGTGGAAAGCCCACCCCCAAGCTTTATTTTTGTCTTCCCTAACTTGGTGGCTTTTCCATTGCATTCACAAGATACATCTGAGCAGACAGGCTCAAGGTGGGGAAGAGGGGGAGAAGGAGAGGAAGAGAGAGAGAGTGTGTAAAGGGCACCAGAGTGCCAAAGTGCAACAACATAAAAAAATAAAATAAAAGACAGGACACTCATTCTGCACTCAGGGCTCATACCATGCAGTAAGAGGGGCGGCCGGGGCTGCTCCCCACCAGTAAACAGGGAGTTCGCTCGCTTAGTAGATTGGTTTTTCAGCCCACAAAGTAGGGTTGCCTAGCCAATGAGCGGTGATGTTCTTCAGTGAGACTGGCCGGTCGGGGAATGTGCTGCTACAGAACGGGCCTGTTAGCAGGAGCACCCGCTCTCCGTGACTGGCTGCTCGGGAGGTTTCTCTAGTTTGATGTCAATCACTGCAGGAGAGGAGTTAAGTCAGTCACCCAGCTCAAGGAAGAACGAGGAGGAGAGAACAGAGAAAGGAATCAGTTCCTGAAAAGGCTGTTAGCTGGCCCTTCGTAAGGGCTGGTTTTAGCAGAGCAGAACAAATCCCGCCTGAACAGGATTAACCACAAAACCAGTGGACTGGGTATAGCGAGACCACTTAGAGGGGAGGGCCCAATCACACAGGTCCGCACACAAGACAGCCCTGCGCAAAATAGTACGGTATTTTAAAACTATATGGATTTTATCCTAGCTTAAGTGGAAAAAGCAAAACTTGTGCTTGCCATTAGAAGTAGTAGGGTACATTTATATTTTGGCCCCAAGCAGGGTCCTCGGTTTATGCCCACAGGTAAGCACCACGCCGACTGGCTGTTTCAGCCATACCTCTGCAAAGCCCTGGGAAAGCCCATCCCCACAACGTGCCAGAAAGTCAGCAAGCCCAACCTAACAAAAGATAATCATCAAATTCTACAAGAAAAGAAAAGTTACAGATGAGAAAAGCAAGGATACTGTCTTCTTTGCTCTTCTCTGGTGTGCTGTCCATCCCAGGTAAGGCAGCAGCCACACGACGGAAAAGCTGAAAAGCAGCAATAGGTAAAGTTGAAGGCTTGTCAGAAAAAAAAAAAAATCATGTTAAAAAACATTGCTTTACAGCAGATCTTAAGAGTCCGAATTGTACAAACTTATTAGGTGGGTACTTTAGCAAGCAAAGCAATGATCAACAAATGCCATGAGAATTTTACCTAAGAAATCTATCAGGTTTTGTTAAAGAAGTTATGCAATGCCTACAAAACAGTTTTATTTCACTTGTTTCTGCTTGAACACAACACGGAGTTCATGAGTAACAGTTCTAGGGACACACAGAACAATTCCCTCCTGCACTCCATCAGTGTGTCATTGACCGTTTCCAGCCTCAGCTGCTTTTGCACGCAGCGATGTTACAGTGCACAGCTCGGGATTCCTCATGAGTAACCTTGCAAGAGATTGAAGGTTTAAGAATTTTATGGAATAACAGATTCTACAACCCATCCTTTCAGTTCAGTCCTGCTGCAAAACAGCCATTTGTGAGCGGAACAGCTGGCTGAAGTGAGCTGCATTTAAGCTATTAAGGATGTGCTCCAGCTGGGAAGGACTACCATATCCCCATAAAACACAGAAAATGGTTTTGCATAAGTTTTCAAGTCAATGCTTAGAGCTCCTCCTGCCGACATCAGTGCAGCAGCTAACACAACACAGATGCTGCTAGGCAGTCTGGTGAAAAGTGCTGCAGAAAGAACTAGAGGAATCACCAGCTAACGATTTTTCTCACAGTAGCTTGCCAGGGGCTTCTCATCCACCCCTCCAAATGGTGTTACGTGGAAAATCAAGCCACTGAGGTAGTGGCAAGGTGCTGCAGTTAGCGTCTTTTTAGTCACACAAGTTCCCACTGCAAACACCCGCTGGGCAAATAAAGCAATGGTAAGCTAGAACCAAAGATTAAAGCGGATTCAAGCCAGAACAGCCAAAAAGAAAACCAAACCCAAAGTCTCCTAATCCCATTGCGAGGTTCTCCCAACCAGCCAGGTGACACCAGTAGTACTTATGCTCCCTGCAGATCCCTGGCCCTTATGGCTGTCTTGCTCCCCAAGTTCTGTCATGCTCCAGAACGATCCCTGAACTAGTGGAGAGTCAGATCACAAGCTTATAGCAAGATGCAATGGGCACAAACTGAAATACAAGAAATTATGTTTAAACATAAGAGAAAAGTTTGAAAATTTTTTTACTGTACGGCTAGTCAAACACTGTGACAGGCTGCCTGGAGAGATGGAGTCTCTATCCTTTGAGATATTCAAAACCCAACTGGAGTCAGTTCTGGGCAGCCTGCTCTGAGCACAAGGGTTGGCCTAGACCATCTCCAGAGATCCCTTCCAAGTAACCTAAGATTTCCTGCTGTGGCATGCAAACAGGAGCCAGAACTTCTTCTCTAGTGCATCAGCATACGCAGGTATCCCGACTGATGTCAACACTGATTTTAGAAAACAGTGCGTTAACTGTTAACAAAAGCAAAGGGAATGTATAAGATTACATTTGCCTGGCTGCACAAAATAGCGGCACCCCTATCCCTCGGCACATGCAGTTTTTACACTCTCTTTCAAGGTAAGTTTGCTTAGCTTTAATGAGGAATCATTGGCTTGACAGGAAAGGAGCCTCCACTAGATCAAGCAGCAACCGTGAGCATTGGGCAAGAAGAAGCATTTCAGTGGTTGACAGTAAACACCACAAGTAAACATCTGATGGAACATGAACCCTATCCAGCAGCTTAATCCTCCCACATACAGAGCGGTAAAGTACGGATTTCCTGTCTTTAGAACAGAACATCGATCTACCTGTTTCACATTGTATCCAGTCTTTGCACTGGTCTCAATAAACATCACATTCAGCTCTTTGGCTCTCTGTTCACCTTCTTCTGTAGTGATTTGCCTGGACAAAGATGCAAACAGAAGCAGAAAGACAGAAAGGAAGAACAGACAGGAAGAGTTAGAGACGGCTGTGACTGAGACGCCCTTCAACAGAGGGCTGCTTCACCACCCCTTACGAGACCACGTAGTCCAGCAACGGAGACCTCAGGAGGTCCCAGTCTTCAAGACCCCCAGGTCCTCCAGCTAAGAATGAAACAACCTTTGCCAAGTTACCCAGGGAATGCCTGGACTTCGGACTATTAATAATGAATGACCAGCGCAGGATGAAGTTTGTGCAGTACATTTGAGCCTCGTTCACAGCTTCCTCAGGGGAAGGAAGAATCCCCATACGCTGCACCTGATACAAAAAGCAGTTTCCCAAAGTCAAGAGAAGAGAAATCCGTGAGGTTACTGAAAGGTTTCAGAAAGGCTCCAGCAGCAAGTACGGTGCAACAGCAAGTGCTAGGCTGCTCCCTGCAAGCAAGCACCTGCAAGTACATCTCTGATCAATACCCTGTACATACCTGCTTCACATTATATCCTGCTTTAGCACTGGTTTCAATACACATCATATTCAGTTCTTGGGCTTTTCTCTCACCCTCCTCTACAGAAACCTGTCTACAGCAATGAGAACAAATCACGGAAAAGAAAAACCAAAACAAAGAAAAATAGTCCAGGCATGATAAAAAGAAACTGCAGGGGGAAAAAAAAAAACACACACAAAAAACCAGCCACCAACTGAAGAAACATTAAGAGGAAAGAAAAACTTAACAGGCTGCCCCAAATAAGAACAGTGCTATTTTTAGTTCAGGTTTTTGGCCTCGGAACTTAACTTACATCATCGCTTGTTTTTTACCATAGGATGAATGGCTTCCAATAGCTGTATTCTATTTCAAAAAATGGGACCAAGCTCAGGCCAACACTGTGGCTTTGTCCAGTCTTAAAAGGCTCAGTATTTCAGCCTAACACAAATCTAACTTCCTTTTAAAAGAAAGGCAAAGCAGCTTCTTTTACTGATACCTGGATACCACCATAACCCCAAATTCTAGCCCAGACCAGGACTACTGCCACTTACATTAAAGTTCTAAAATAAGAATTTCTAGCGCTCCATGAACTTCAACTGCAGCTGTATTTCAAACAATTTTATGGTATTTTTCATTCTTAGGGCAGTGCCGGGCCAGCTGTCCTGCACCCACACCCTGCTTCACTTACATACTATCAGGAAATAATCCAAGGCAGAAATTAGCCCAGTGGGTTTTCCAGTTCTACACGAGACTGGATTTTGATAGAAATTCAAAAGCCTCAAATCTAAATGCCAGATTATGTAGTTAGGGAACTTCGGTTATTTCTAGCTGCCAGGAGGGTGTAAGAGGTACTAACTGGTCAGTGCCCAGAGCTGGCCTAAGTAGAACATCTTGGATTTTGCTCAGTTGCTTTTATAACCTGATTTCAGAGACCAGACTGATCTGAGGTCTTGCCACCTGGAATTCTTAATCCAAATCAGCTATACACATTTTTGTTGTATTTCTGAACCTCTGAGCGCCAAGTTTTCCCAATATTTCCAAAGAGCAAGGCACAGGACACTTGGAATGGCCCCCCCACTGGAAGTAGGAAGAGCCAGAGTTGTTAAGACTAAGGTGGTCTGTGTGGTGGACACAGAACACGTTTCTATACGAACCATCAGTACAGAGCTCACACAGCACCCAGCTGGAACATAACTTTATCCTTTTTCCCACTGATTCAAACCAGTCAGTTTGAGTCAATCTAATACTGGCAAGACAGTCTTAGAACTGTCCATGCTTTTCCTGCTAGGCACGGCAAGCTAAGAACTAACAGCATGACTCATACAGGCACGGAGGGCAAAAAGCACCTCCTGACACCGTGCTGTGCAGCCAGGGGTGCTGGCTATTGTCTCATACAAGCACCTGGCCAACACCCAAACCACAAGGGAAAAAACACATCACAATACATTCCGAAGCAATACGTACACTGCAGGAGGGAGTAAAGCAAGGTTTAGAATTCAAAATGTGGTAACATCCAGCAATGAAACAGTCAGATCCCTGTTAGGCCCCATCAGTCCAAGAGAGAAAGAGTAAACAGGCAGTTCAGATATCAGAGCCAGATTTCTGAGAAAACATTTATGTTCCACCTGTAAGGCTTTTCAGGCTGTTATCTTTTGATCAGAAGTGTCTCGCGAACAGCCAAGGATAAGGTTTTGATTCCATAAGACCTCATTTTATTGTGAGATCCGGGTGTTTCCCAGTTCTGCCTAATTCTTTTGCATCAGATAAAAATTCCCCACCACTGCAGTGCATCATGTGTCCTATGACATGTGAAGCACATGCTTTAGAGTAGCTGGGGTATGTGAAGCTGGTTCAGTTTAAAGTATCGGGACTGTAAGGAACTGCGTGGCTTACTCCGTTTTCCCTTTGCCAGCTACTACTGGTATTAGCCATTAAAATCTCTCCTTATCTACACCGTTTCTGACGTCTTCACAAAGAATGAGAATCTCTGAAAACAAAGAACAAAATTTTTGCAAAATCAACAATTAAGAGAAGAATTTGAAATAGAAATGCAAAGCCCAAGCCTGTGGTCTTCTAAGAAGCTATTACATTGGTTATGTTGGTTGAAGTGGCACTGTAAGATTAAGAGTTTGAAAAGCAAAATGCTTTATGACATGTCCCAAAACATTAAGTCTTTTAAGAGTCTAATTAACTTTTTACGTCCCTTGGGGGAATTTGCTTTTGCTGATCTAGGTTCCTCTCATACATCCACAACATCACAGTTTGCGTTATGTATGACATGAAATTTATGCTCAGAGGAAAACCTTTTAGATACATACTGTAAAGTCCTACGCTGCATCTTGTAAAAAGAAGGAACTTTACTATGAACTTACAGTGGCACATGTGGAAAGAGTCATGTAAATAGGATTATGGGAAAAAAAGGCAGATCTCCTTGCTTTTGCAAGACATCTTTTTGGCTTCATCTCAGCATGAAAGGAAAAGTCAGACAAAATACGCTATTGAAAAATGTGGTACAGAGATACTGAAGTAAAAGGAATTTTTTTAGGTGGGTTTGTTTTAACTTTTAACCAGAACTATTTGCAGAATAGCAAAATGGAATAACTTTGCATATTCTGAAACCAGGGATCTAAATGACATAACAAGCTATTTATGCTTCGTTTAAAACTAACACCTGTTTTGAAGAGAGACTAGTCAACCAGTTCCTTGCTTTCACTGGCGGGGGCAGCAAGGCCGCCAGCTCCCCTCCATTACCTCTTGTCTGCCAGGTCAGTTTTGTTCCCCACCAACATGATGATGACGTCGCTTCCTCTCTCTGTCCGGACGTCATCGATCCACTTGGAGGTTTGCTGGAAAGAATTCAAGTCTGTAGGGAAGAATCAAATGGGAGCGCTGAGAATAAAACTTCTTTCCAGAGAGGAAAAATGCTATGCTTGCACTTGGGCGCTTCTCCAAATATCCCCCCACCACATATAAAGGACCCATAAATTATTTTCCACTCAGAAAGAGAAACAGAGTGGGGAAAAACTGTTTCTAACATAAATCATCCTTTTGCAGAACCTCTGGTTGTAACATATTAGTTCTGCTTACATGCAGTATTTCAAGTAACGAGACACCAAAGCACCACTCACTTGTAATGTCATAGACTACCACAGCAATAGTGGAGTCGCGGATGTAGCTGGGAATGAGGCTGCGGAACCGCTCCTGGCCTGCTGTGTCCCAAAGCTGCAGCCGAACCTGCTGGTACCAGGCCAGGGAGAGCAGAGAGAGAGAGAGACAGAGAGCGAGAGAGAAAAGAAAGGAGGAAACTGTCCTTTAGAGAAAAGGCCATTTCTAGAATTAACCGTATGCGGCTCAGCTTGAGAAGCTGAGGTTGACATTGTAGCCTTGCCCCAAATATCCAAACACCACAAAAGTTGGTTTTCCTGACTCTGTAGATAATGTGCTCTAATTACCTCCCTTGCTTGCCCAGAGATCCTGCTACTTCCACAGTCGCCACATCCCAAAGAGCTCTAGGTTATGGTTACTACCTCCAGCCGTTGCTGACAGTGGTAGCTAACATGTACTACAGAGCTGGTGTTCCTGCTCTACCCAGGATTACATATGGGGTCTTCACAAGGCTCCTTGCCTAGAGCATCTCAGATCAAAGCGTTTTGGCAACTCCCACATGATAGACACACAACTCCCTCAGCCCAGACACCACGTCGCAAAACACCATCCATTCTCCAACACCAAGCATCCAGAAGATGGCAACAGGGATTTTCATGCAAGATTAAGGCATTCAGTAAGTTCCAGCAGAAACAAAAGCTTCACGTGACACAAAGGGCTTCGGGTTCTCCTTTCAGATAAGCGCAAGAGTTAGAAACAAGCACAAATGCTCTGAGAGCTACAGTTTGATCTCCAGAACTATGCCCAAACACAAACTGGCCTATTATATATATATAGGTCTAAGGTCTGGGACCTGCCTGTTTGAAACAACAATGGTCAAAACATGTCCACCTACCACAGTGAATGCTAAACAAAAGCTTTTCACGACTGGGAGTGATACCATTTCCTTCCAAGCCATTACCCCACACAGCTAGCTGTACAAATAGCCCAACGTTGCCACAGATCAAGATTGTTACTGGCGTTCTCAACAGGCGCAAGTTTCACAGGGGGGCAGATACTGGTCCCCAGCTTAATTACGTGAACTGGTTAGATGTGCTCACAAAGCCACTTGTTCAGCAACGAGGGAGAGCAGCTGTTTGTGCACAGAACAGCGGTTAATAGGGCAGCTTGCAGGAGACTGGCTGCAAGGGAGAAAGCAGTTTCAGAAGGACGAAGAACTGGCTTGTTTAGAAGAGAAACAGGAGCTAGACAGAGCACATGTCTGCAAAGCGTCTTGCTGCAAGCAGCTTCAAAACAACATATTGTACCTACATCAGGGCATGTAGATCTGATGCCCTGGGGCTTAAGGAGGATTAGGGCTTATAGTTAAATCAATTAGCTCATGCTTTGTTTTGAAGGCAGCCTTGATTAGAGTAGCAAAAGTCAGGGATCTTCACTACCCCAGGAAACCCAGGGTGACAAACTCCAACCACATGGACAATATTACACCAGCGCTGGAAGATCAGACCGATAATGACAGCTTCTGCCTCTTGCTTCTAGACTTCACAACGAGCTTCTGCGTAGTCCCCAGGACCTTGCTGCTGCACCAGACCATTCACCCAGAAAGTTTATGAAGGTGGTGATTTAAACACTCCAACCTTCAGACTCACAGTCAAAAAAGCAACCAGAAGAAGGACCACAGAACTGGGGAAGAACCGGCCCCTGTAACCTGGCTGTAGTGAAGGGTAATGCTATTTGGTGGAAGACCTTCAGCTAGAATGTGGGTACCATGCAGACACCCCTGAAGTGACCTGAGAAATTTAGCTGCAGTATTTCTGTGGCTTCTTGTTTCTAGAAGTCAAAGTTTGCGTGCACCCATTTCGGAAGGGAAGAGAAAATACAAATAACCCACCCAGACATGGTGGTGTGCTAATAACCCTACCGTTGCAGAAAGATGAATGGTCCTCGGCCAAGAATTAACCCAGGCCCCCTTAGAAACATGGTAACGTGTTCAGAAAGGGGCACAAGTTGCAGTATGGACCTTCACCATGGATCTCTCCACAGGCCACCTGTATTTCAAGATGCTCTTTTTTTAAATTTAATCTAAACCTAAGTTTGTATTTTTCTATTCTAAAATCCATTTTATATGTATTTCTATTTAAATATAGAAATAGGTATAAAAATATAAATCCTATATTTAGAATTATCGATTCTAAATCTAAATGATATTTAATCTAAAAAATAAGATTTACAATAAGCAATTTCTCTTTTTCTTCTCAGCTCACCACATGCACGCTAATATTTTCTCTCTGCTAATTAAGAGTATCTCGGCTGCCACTTACGCACGTCCTATGGTACTGTCCCTATTTTACACTACCACGACCGGTATCAACTTACAGGAGACTATCCAAGGTTCCCAAACACAGTTACCACTAAAGACAATGTAAATATATAGCTCTTAAGAGTCATAAAGGAAACTCTGTTTTCCTAATCCCGCTAGCGCTCACCATCATCGTGCCCTCAGAAGTACACCAGGATGTTTGTTCAATAACAAAAGAAAACTAAAAGCCTCTCAGTCCCTAAGAGCAGAACAAAGAGCGGTAATAAGAAAAAAATGACATTATCTGAAAAGATCAGACCATTACCAAGGCATGATGAGATCAGCTATCACTTAATTATCTTTGACATGTCTGGAAGCTGTTAAGAACACCCTAGACTGTGGTTAAGTTTTTTCCACCTGCTTGGATAAAGAGCATCCTGACCCGTCACAGCCGAGGGGAGACGGGATGCCAACCTACGCAGCCTGCCGTGCTGCCTTGCCCAGATGTGCTCCCAGCACAGAGTCATCACGTGCACGTCTCGGTGCTCCTCAAAGCCCAGACAGACCGCTTCAGTTTTACATCAGTTTGCACTGGACCAGAAATCCTCCCAGAATCTGCTACTTAAGCTACAGAACTGGGAGACGGACCATGTAATTATTTGCCCTCAATATGTAAGATAAATCACAACAGAAGTTGACTATTTGTTAAGCGCTTCTGGTAACTGAAGTGAAACAAACCCCTGGCCCATAAAGCCTTGCTATAATCTAGAGTTTGTGACAGAACAAAGGTGGGCCAGAGGTTTTTCATCTGCGCTGTGTTCTTCACTTAGACTTTGTCCACATGGCGTTGGCTCCCAGGTATATCTCCTGTCTAGATAGTTATGCCGACATTTATGCTATTTATCTAGATATTTAAGCTACAGCTTAACCAAAAAAGCCAGATCAAGTGAAATCAGTAACAAGGAGTTATAATGAAATAACTGTGTTTGTATCTTCATATCTTATACCAAAACATTTATGCCAAGAGTTACAGAGAATTCCCCTCTAAGCTTGTTTATTCTTTAGATACGACGGTAGTTACATCTCTTCCCTTTCAAAAACTCTCTAGTTACTCATAGGAGTCGCCAGCTCTCTTCCGTGAGCCAGGAGTCTTGAATCCTCTTAAGTCGCTATGTAGCTTTTATTTAAATGAGTGTTGTACCGTTTTACCTACTCTGACAGTATTCCTTTGTTTTGGCATCTGAAGCCTTACTTGTATTCCCTCTCTAGTTATTCAGAAAGGAAAAAACACATTCATTCTGAGGTAAAAAAAAAACCAAACAAAAAAAACCCAGAAAACCCCAGCCCAAACCCAGAAAGAATAAAAAGCATTCCAAAGGCCACCCATCGCCTTTCGTTCTAACCAGCAGGCACACGAGAAGTCACAACCCCACTTCACCCACCTGCCAATCCTCTGCACACCACTTCCATAATTTGAGGCTTTGAGCAGACCAGAGTTTTCTAGTCCTCCCATTTCTGGATTATGGGATGGAGTTACCATTGCTTGTGAGGGAAGATGCTCTGCTACCTCCCCTCAGCTCATTAAACACCTACGGTCCTGGGGCCGATGGCCTATCTTAGCTCCTTTCAGATAACACCAGCACTTCCAATGCATAAAAGGTACGTGTTAAAAGCAAGGTCCCTGCAGGCACTCCGGCTCAATACCTACTTGTAACGTCAAAGACAATGACAGCCACAGCAGAGTCACGGATGTAGCTGGGAATGAGGCTGCGGAACCTCTCCTGGCCGGCTGTGTCCCACAGCTGCAGCCTGATCTGGGAAACGGAAAAGTGTAGGGGAAGAAGGAAGGGCAAGAGCAGGAAAATGGAAAACAAAACCAAAACTCATGTGAAATAAAAAATAAAAATTAAAAAATTGCAAGGCAACAAATAATGCAACAAAAGGAAAGTTGAAAAGGAACAGAAACGTGAAAAGAGCCAACAATACTTCCAACCGCGTTCTCACACTAACCTCAGCCTAGCACATCTGAGAAACCTCCCTCCTTTCACACACCCATTAATAACTCGCACACATGAACACATTCTTCCATTTAATCATAAAACCAAGATATCCCTAAAATACCTCCTCACACCATCTGCTAACAAGGGAAATAGGCATACATACCTCCGTGCATCCTGCCACATCAGGACTCTGGCTATAGCGGGCACACAAGCAGCCTGCAGCTAGCTATATGTGGTCACTCCTAACCGTAAGGACATCATCACCCCCCCTGCGATGAATCCTCTGGAAAGCCTGCTGTCAAGTACTGAAGTAGTGGGGTACAAGCCAGGACAACAAACACCCTCTAGACTGGCTTATCTTGGCCTTAAATCCAACAAGTCTGGGAAGATATCGAGACACAGTAAAGGAAATAACTACTTGGTCTTTCAAGAACAAGGTTGTAGCTGTAACAGAGCTGGCAGCCGAACAGTCGGCATTGAGGATGGGGCTCTCATGGCCCCAGTTCACTTCACACCACGGGTCCCAACACACTGGCAACATGCTGGGAACGGCACGCTGCCAGGCGCCCGCTTTGGGAGGCTACAGGAGGTGGTGTGGAAGAACCCAACTCTACAGCTATTTGTCCCTTCTGCTGGCTAGCACATGCTACCCAGGCTGTATTTAGAACTGTGTCACCTGGCACAGGTATAATTTCAGGATGTATTATTTGGTGTAAGGACATAGCAAATATGCCAAAGCATACGCCACAGTTAGAGGCTCAGCATTATTCATCTGAAGCATAGCAGTCAAAGCCTATTGCAAAATACAGCATGAGCCATACCAGAGAAATTATTTCAATGTCTGAATCTTCCTAGCTTGTGTGCCTGTATTTCTGCCTCCTCCTATCTACATTCAACACCCCTGTTATTTAAACAGGCTCTGTGGACCACTTACATAATCAGGAAAGCTAACAGCATATCCAACACTGGAAAGAAAACAGTATTTTCTGGATAGCAGGCCGGGGGTGAATGACATCCTGACCTACACAAGCGTAAGGAATCAAGACCACACTGCTGAACACAGCACACAGGCATTCCAACTTGCCTTCACGGGCATCAGGCAGAAATCCCAAGATCTTTTCCTTCTTCTGCCACTGCCAGTACCATTGCAGGAAATTATCCAAGTAGTTTATCTCGAACAAAGATTAAACAAGGTCTTGTCTAATACTGAATCACTGGGAAGATGGCAGAGAAGCACTCAGGGAACTCACCACACGCACCAGGCTGAGGCTTCTTCAGAAGCAACAGAGCCAAAGCAGCACAAAGGGCTTCCCTCGCACCACTGGCCCCTTCCTCCCCCCGACAGTGTAATACTTCCCAGGCAGCAGGAAAACTAGCAAAAAAGGCAAGTACTAGCAAAACATGAACTAATGAAAAGACAAATACTGAAAGACAGGAGAGGGATGTAAGGGATCTCTATGCAAAAAGGAATAGCATGCAAGCTAAATCCAAAATTGCTTTATTAACTGTACATCAGAACTGTGTTACAAAAGGAGCCTTTCTATGAGGAGGGAGTCATCGTTACCAGTGGTGTCGTAATGACTTCAGGACATGGAAATGCCTGGGGTCTGCTCAGACCCATTTATACTGATAATCTCAGAGGCAGAGCTGCAAATTCTGGGAGCAAACTACGCCTAAAGTACATATAGCAGACAGCCCATTGCCTGGGATATGGATATTAGCTTGACCCAATTTTGCATGAAAGATTTTGACTTCGTTCTAGAGGTTATCTGATATTAACGGGTACCAGAAACAGGAGAGTGGGGGTCAGTGGTTTGACTCAACAAAGGCTGCCCCTCGGAAGGCTGCTGTGGGATTTCAGCAGCCGTCGGAGGAACGGCCAGGCGGAACAGCACGCGCAGTAGCTGCTGCTCCCATGACTGCAGTTGCCATGCTATCACCCGGACGCCTCCCTTACCGTGCGGTCTTCAAGATACATTGTTTTTGACAGGAAATCAATTCCAATGGTCGCCTGAAAAGAAGAAAAGCATCAGTAACTGCAACTTGCCTTCCAGCATCTGCAAATCAGATCTTTCTATACAAACTCTCAGAAATGTTCACAATCTTATAATCAAGTCATTCAAGTCATTTCCCTTCAATACAGTTGATAAAAACAAAGCAATCCGGGTATCTACACCATCTTCCTTTCACATCATTCTTCCAACACTTCTCAGCTGCACAAGAACCTCTGAGCTTGGATTTCAGCCTCAGACATTCAAGCACCTTAACCCAGATCACATCTGAACTGACATCTCTTTCTCATCTACTGCAATTCAGTCTGGTAAGAATTATCTTATTAGAAATAACCAAAAGATAGAGCAAATTGCATCTATAAATTGCAGGCAACTGTGCTGAAAGCTAAAAAAGGAATGTTTATTCAAGACTTTCCAACTGAGAATGTGCTTCCTTTCCAGTGACATTCAGAAGCTTCATCTCCCAGGCAGTTCTTTCTGTAAGTCTCCTTCCAGTCACATTTCCATTGCTCTACAGCAATTCCAGGACAAAGACATTTCAAGTAATTTACTAAGTTAGATGCGCTCCCAGGCACTTAAATCAAGCAGATGTCCTAGCCCATCATAACCTGGGAAACAGGAGGCACGTTACTGATGTAACAGATTTGAGTATTTTACACAGATTATCTGCAGTCTTAACACACGCAGGCAGCAAAACATGTTCTGGGAAGTCTCCATTTAACATCAGAAGAGACCACCACAGTCAGTTTCTGTCGGTAGTATTTATTTCTGAGAGTCCTATTTTCTGCAGCCAGGACACAGTTTATAATGACTACAATAAGCAGATAAATCCATGACAACACCTTACAGAAGTCAGGAAAAGAAACACCACAAGAAGATCCAGTTCCAGTGCATGACTTGCCCTCAAGAAAACAATCTTCTCTTCCTTTTTCAGCTTAATACCACTCCAGTCTAAACCAGTAACTCTTTCTGGCCTGAATTAAAAAGAGAACCCCATAGTCTCATCTTCCTCAAAGATACTTGCTATTCCCTTGAAATACCACTGAGTGCTTTTGATGCAACTAACTCCTGAAATCTTCACGCCTCTTACGTATTTTCAGCTTTTCATCTGAAGCCTCTTCATCCCTACCCTACTCTCCTTGCTAAGATTTTCCCAGCTTTTTCTATCTATAGCCTTTCAGTTTAAAAAAATAAATAGTAGAAATAAAAAAATAAAATGAAATAAAAAAAGACTCTGGACTCAGATGCTAGTTCTCAGTGTCTATCATAATCATGTTCTTATCTTCTTCTTTCGGTTTCCTTAGACTTCTATATCCATCATCAGGCACCCTGACCATCCTCTTCTCCGTTAGCCAACCCCATAAACCAATGTTTCTCCCTGTTTTTCTCAAGCCTTCTCACATACCCAGACAGGATCTAAACCTTGCTTCTTTTTTGTACATGGTATTTCCTGACATCATATGAGGTGTTTGGGCTTTATCATGAAGTCACATCTCCATTGCAAGGCACATTACAACCTCACACATGATATTGAATGGATATCTCATGGAGAAACCTGCTTGCCCCTAACAGCTCTCACAGGCATACCTTTTCATAGCAGGGAACAGATTAAAATAGATTCAAATAAAAAAAAAAAAAAAAAAGAAAAAAGACGACAACCACATACCTGGTAAGTATTGTCAAAACTGTCATACATAAACCTGGTGATCAGAGAGGTCTTCCCAACTACAAAAGAAGAGAAAAATTACTTTCAAGCAGCAGTGGAAAAAAAGAATAACCACTGCTTTGGGAGTGACATGCTGGTAGCGCTGATCATCAGAAGGAAGTTGCCAATTTAAGGCTACTGCCCAGCTACGCCCTCCTGCAAAACAACCAGCTAAGGAATTAATTCACAAAGTGACAGAAGTATGTTAAGCCAAGTCAATCTCAGTAGGTCAAAAATTAATCACAATGAAAACTCGGTCCTCAATTTAGGTACGTTGTGATGCATATGACAAAGGATTATTTGTTTGCTTTAAGCAATAAATCTGCTTTGTTTCTCATGCTTTGCTACTTATGTAATCACCAAGTCTAGGACTTAGGCATAAACATCAAAACAAGATGCTATTTAGCTGCCTTGGGCTGGATAGAGAAGCGACATTCAAGGCTCACATTCTTTCTTCATAATTAAATTTTAGATACAGAGTAAACTTTGGTGGCTTGCTTAAAAACTTTGAATTTATACCTCCAAATATTATCAAGAGACAAAGTGCAAAACTGACAAGAAATGGGAACCGAAGAGAAGATCTCCAATCCTCTCTCAGGAAGCCAGGAAAAATTGAAAGGACATGGATGGAAGAGAATAATTTTGCAGAAGAACACAAAAAGGAAAAGGAACATGCTGCTTCGGAAGGCTGTGAAATTGCAGGCATTGCAGAGGGTTAAAAACAGGTTAGAGAAATGCCTGCCAGCAGCAGTGTTGTTATTGCTTTGGTAAGGGAGGAGAATGAGGCAACTTCTGGAAATTCCTCCGAGACCTGCAGCTCTGGGACCTAGGAGGTGAGCAGTAAGAAACCTAAAGAGAGTCATACAGCAAAGAACACCACGGTTTCATGGAAAGGATACGACTCATCCATATATTGCGAGGGAAGGGGTACAAAAGGGAGGCAGCTTCCAGACAAAACGCATAAATGAAGATGTAACACGGGGGAGGCCACGCGTGGGACCAGCGCTGCTTTGCCGTTTATTTTCTCCCTCCGGTGCCCGCCCCAGGCTCGGCGTGGGCCCGGCCGGAGCCACCAGCCACGGGGCGGAGCGGCGGCCTCCGCATCCCCCCGGGCGGCAGCAAGGCCCGGCCCCGCCGAGCCCCGCGCCTCGCCGGCAGCAGGGCTGCGGCCGCACTGCGGGCCGGCCCCGGGAGGAGGCCCAAAGCCCCGGGGCACCGGGCCCAGCGGGCGGGGAGACCAGCGGAGCGGCGGGAACGGCGCCCCGGGGGCTGCCCGCCGGGCCCGTGCCTCCCGTCGGCGGAGGCCTGAGGCCGGGCCGCCCCTCCCTCGGGCGGAGGCGGCGGGCGGCTCCTCCCCGGGCGGCGGGAGGCCCGTGGCGGCCCCTCCGCCGCCTCGAGGTCCTGAAGGACCCCCGACCATTACCGGCGCCTCACCACCACCCCCCCAGCCCAGCGGGGGAAGGCCCGGGGCGGCCCCTCCCCGCTCCCCGCCGCCGCCTCCCCCCCTCACCGCTCTGCTCGCCCAGAAAAACGAGCTTAAACTTCCTCAGCGGGTTCCCGAACTCGCCGCCGCTGCTGCCGGGGGCGGACATGGCGGGGCGGGGAGGCCGAGCCGGAGCCGTGACTGAGGAGAAGGGAGAGACCGCCCTGCCCGCACCGTTACCGCCGCCCCGCGCGTCACTTCCGCCGGTGGCGCCGCCGCCGTCACGTCGCCCCGCCCCTCCGGTTGCCACGGCGACGGGCCGCCCTCGCGGGGCGGCGATAATGGCGGCCTGTACCGGGGACTGGAAGGGGGAGGGACCCGGCCAGGAGCCGCCGCCACCGGCTCCTCCAGCCCCGAGCCCTCCCGCCGAACCCCGCCCGAGGCACCGGTTTGCCCGTTCCGGTCTCCCCCACGGCCCCGGTTACCACCACGCAGAGCCTGCACCGGGTCACCGCGGCGGGTTTATTTATAACGGTGTCACAGAGTATCACGTAACGCAGGAAAACGACAGACTGACGGCGCTCGGCCGGGCTCCGGTGCACCCTCCCCGTCTCCTCCACTGGCGCCCATGGGTGCGAGGCGGGTGGGAGCACCAGCCCGCACGCAGTTGTACCGGGTGGCTCCCGCCACCACAGCCAGGGCTCGGAGTCGGTGCGAGGAGCCCGGGGGAGGAGGGTGTACCTAGGGGAATAACATCGCACCGCGCGTAGAGGGCTGAGGCGGCGGCACCGCATGCGGTGCAGCGGGGAACACGCTATGGGCATCTAGGTCCCAAACCGGGGCGCGGTGGCTCTCCGTGCGAGCAGGCGGCAGGTTAGCTTTCCTCCTTGTCAGCCTCCTCCTTCTCGTCTTCATCATCTTTCTCCCCCTTGAGTTTTTGGCGAGCGAATTCCTCGATGACGATGTCCTCCTCGCTGGAAGGGAGAGCGGAGCGTGGTGAGACCTGGGGAAGGCGGCCGCGGGGAGCACCGCAGTGGAGAGGGCGAGATCCCTGCTGCCACCCAAACCCGGCTGCTCCTAGGGGACAAGGCGGTGCTCGCCCTGGCGCCATCACCCCGCACGCCACAGGGAACAGTCCCTGCGAGCCGTGGCCTGGCCCGAGCATGTGAATCTGGGAGGAATTGCTGGCTCGACTGCAAGCGTGCATGACCGGAGGAGCTGAGCTCCCGCCTGAAACTTTTGGTGGTTTTTTAAGACCATATTTTGCATTGTCAAGGGAAAAAAGGGAAGGAAAAGAAATTAAAGTGGAGACAAAGAGATGAGTTACCTCCTTGTGAAAGGCAAGTGGCCAATGACATCAAGGGAGAGCCACAAAATGAAAAGTGGGAGAAGGAAACGGGGGGGAGAGAAAAAAAAAGAGTCAGCAAACCCATTCGAAAAGCTTGCGAATGTGAAACGACTTGGCAACGTCTACAGGGAGCGATGGTGGGGACAGGCTGAGACATTTCCTCCTCTCGAAGTTTAAATACCCTCGCTGAGCTGGGAAACTGATAGGCTTTGCTGTGAAAGCCTCGCAGTTGCAGCCTGGGTTTCCAGGCTCCAAGTCCCAGTGCTCGTGTCCTGTTGCAGGGTGTAACCAGACACAAAAATCAGCCTTCTGGGGCTTTGCAAGCCAGGGCTGGCCTCGGGGCTGGTTGGCGGCCGTGGCTGCCAGGCACGGCTGCCAGGAATGGGTTTGGCACGCTGAGGCTTCCCGGAGGGAAGCAATCCCAGCTGTGGCTTCAGCTGGAATAAGCTCATGTCGTGGGAGGAGAAGAGGGCTCTGGCACTGGGGAGCGTGCGGGGGCACGGGGCTGTGGCCGGCGCCGCTTCCAGGGATGAAGGGACCTCAGCGTGGGGCAGATGGGGGCCACTTGTGACTGGGAGACGCAGCGCTGCCGGCTGCTTCCAAGGGAAAAGGCGTGGTCTGGGCTTGCAGCAGGAGAGGCTGCTGCGTTTGCAGCAAGGGGAGTTGTAAAATAAGCCCTGGAAATTCGCAGAACGTGCCGAGCCCAGCATTTGAATCCTCCCAGCCTGTGACAACGCTCCTGCTGCCTGTGCCACCATGGAGGGAGGGTGTTGTGCTGGCTGCTGTCACATGGGGGCTCAAGACTTTGAGGCCCTCGTGATTTAATTCAAGGATGTAATCTTAAACTGGAATGGGGCATCACATCTGTCCGTGACGGATCTGTCACATCCGTCTGCGATGGATCTCTATGGTTTAAATGTTAGAGGAAACACTGTCCTGAGGTATAAGGAAACATCTCTTTACCTTGGCTTATCTGTAGTCCATTGATAAGCAAAGCACAGGGAGGCAAGGATTGAGAACAGACACATGCAGGTTAATAAAGGACATTTCAACTAACGTCTGTTCTTTAAGCTCAAGTGTTTTTCTAGAAAGAGAGATGTTGAGATGGGCAGCAGCTGGGGCTCTGCAGAGAGGAATGCTGCTCCCACGGCTGGTCCCATACAGAGCATGGCTGCCATGCAGCCAGAGCAGCTCTGCCTGTCCCACAGCCAGGGAGGCTGGGACAGAGCAGGGGCCTTTGCACAGAGGCGGCTGCATCAGTGGTGCTTTTACCAATTCCCCTCTGAACGGGGTCTGCCTCTTCCTCCCCCGCGTTTCAGCAGCATCCCAGGCGCTACTTACCGTCCGCAGGCTTCGGGTGCATCAGGATGACAGGCAGCTCGACACCCACGTCACTGGAAGGAAAAGCACTTCTTTCAATAAACCCACCCAGCACCACACCATGCTCGGCCCTGCAGGCAGCTCCCTCCTTACCTGGAAGTGAGATCCCCCAGGATGCTGTGGAAGCGGGAGAGAAGGGACAGAAATCAGCCGAGGCAGAGGGGGGGAGGTGTTAGACTTTGCTTTATAATAAGGTCAAAGATGATCTATAATAGGGGTGAAGGGCAGCACCGATGGGGATGGAGGTGTAGGAGTCAGAATGCAGCCCAGCACAGGTTGCCCCATGGCCCAAGGGAGTGGGACAGGGACAAGGGGATCCGCGCCATGAGTCCCTTCGGCATCTGCCCAGTGGCACAAGATCCCATGGCATGGCCCAAGGGGACGGTCGCTGCCCCCCATGCCCACAGAGCCTCACCCTCCTCGAGACACCACCAGGTTGACCTTCACTTTGTAGGACACCAGGATGCCTAATACCTCCTTGTCCATGCCGGGTCTCAGGCTAGGAGAAAGGCAGAGCGGAGAGTGGTGAGGCGGGCAGCTCACAGACCCCATCCGCTCCCCCCACAGCAGCTCCCGGGGCTGACTCTGTGCCCTGTTTCATATGGGGTGCACTGGGCTGTAGCAGGAGAGGACAACACAACATAGCAGTAAAAGAGAGGGGAAGTCACTTGGCAGAAGGCACAGAGCTGTTTCTGGAGGCTACTTGAGCTCCTGAGCTGGGATTTACTCCTAAGACAAGACCTGATGCAGCTCTGCAGAGGGATAGCGGGGCTTTGGATGATGTTTGGGAATGGGAGGCTATGTCTTCTACGAGATGAGAGGTGGGTCTGTGGCCACGCCACAAAATCCCTACATTTTCCAGCTGGATGGGGTGGGCTCAGGCACAGGAGGTGTGGGGGACCCTTGGTGGGAGCCCAGAGCACCCAGAGCAGCAGGAGGCTATCAGAGAGAGGGGAAGGCATGGGTCCAGTGTGGTCGGCAGTGGGGGGAGCCCACCCAGCTCTTACATGGTGGAGGAAGCCAGGTTGGTGTCCTCATGCTTGAGCTTGCCATCAAGAGCGAGGCCTCGCTTCTCACGGTTGGCCAAGAGCGTGGGGGTGATGGAGTACGTTTTGGAGAAGGTAGAGTTGGCCGCCACGTTCTCACTGGAAGGGGTAGGAGAGGAGAGCTCAGAGCCAGCACCAGGCTGGTGGGTGCTCAGCACCCGCTGGGGATGCTCAGCATCGCACCGGGCACCTGGGCAGAGCTAGACCCCCCCACCCTGCCCTCCCCACGCAGCTGCCTGGGCCTGTTTCCTCCTTTCGTTCCCTTAGACAACCACTTCTTTTTTCTACCCCCTCTCTCCACCTTTGCTGCAGCCCTCCTCATTCTCAGAGACGCAGAGGCTGCATCTGGCCTCAGAGATGCAAAGCAAGGAGAGGAAGCAGCCGGAGGGGTGTGGGGGGGCAGCTGCGCACCTTCCCCCAGGGACCTCCCCGGCCAACACCAGCTTGTGCTGGGGAGCATGGTGTCCACAGCCTGCCTTCTCCTCTGCTTCCTCTGCATCTGCTCTTCTAACCCTGATATTTTTGCTGCCTGGTGTAAAACCGCCTTCCCCGCCCCCTCTCCCCATCACTCTCCCCTCCTCCTCCTCCTTCTTTCTCTTCCTCCCTCTGGCTGTGATGCCACACCACCCCCAGCCCCTTTTTACATACTTTATCTCCTCAGTGCACACAGTCTTCGTGTATTTATCCAGCGAATAGAGGACCACATCTGTGATCTGATCAACTGAGGAGAGACGAGAGGACGCAGTGTTGGCAACAGGGCAGGGGCACCGGCACGAGGTCCCCATCTCCAACGGGGAGGCGGGGATGCGGCGGTTGCCGGGACGTGCCCCTCCTGCCTCCTCTCACCTGAGATCTTAATTTTTTTCACAATCTTGTTGGTGGTGTTGTTGATGTTGACGGTCACGTTGATGGGGTCTCCGTGGTAGTAGATCTGCAGTGGGAAAAGGCTCAGTTACGTGACATCCTGGTCCCCATCCGTGGGGATGGTGGTGGTGCCACGAGTCAAGGACTGCCCCTGTACTGACCTCCTTATCCAGGGAGGCTTCGAGGTGCAGGGGCTTGTCGGACATCATGAACTGCCGGGTGGTCTCCGACTTGGGGGCTGGGCCTGTCTCCATGGGTGCAAACTGAATCTTGCGGATGATGAGGCGCACGGAGTTCCTGCGGGGTGAGAAGTGGTTACCCCCAGCCCCCCGGCAGGGAGGTGTTGTCACGGCCTTTGAGGGGGACACGTCGGCTCTCTTCGGGGACACCATAGCCAAAGGAGGCAAGCTGCAGCCTGCTCTTAGGATGTGGTGGGTGCTGGCATGGGGACCACTGCTCCTCCTCTGGGCAAAGTGCCCCATCCAAGCGTGGCACAGGCTGACAGCAGGTCCTCAGCCCGACCCCTACACTTGCCACCCCAAAAACATCCCGTGGTTTGGTCTTAGGGCCACAGGGCAGGAAAGGGATGCCCTGCAAATACCTCTTGTGAATTTTCTCCTCCAGGTTTTCAGCACAAAATCCTTTGACCTCAAAGTCGACGCCGCAGGCCTGGGGGGACACATAGGGTCACTAAGCAGGAGGGGCTCAGAGCTGCCTGAGGTTTAGGTTCGTTCCCCTCCTTCCTCCACTGTATTCCTGGAGATCCTGGTCCCAGGCCCAGCCATCCTTCTTCCCCAACCCTCGCCCTGTGGGCCAAGTCCCCATGAAAGAGAAGCAGCTCTTGTTTTTGGCGCCCCACAACTTAAACCCCTGCCAGAGGGAATGGGTCCAGGGGACATGGGTCGGGGACAGCAGCTCACCTTTCCCACATCGTCTGGTCCCGGCTGGAGGGTGACCGAGCAGGGCAGGTTGGTGGCAATCTGGGCAGGACAGGGAAAGAGAGAAAAAAGTAAATAAAGAGGGTGCCCAGAGATGAGCCCTGGTGCAAACCATGGGGGTGTGCAGTGGGGAAGAGCTGAGCAGCCCCTACCTCGAAGGTGAAGGGGTAGGCATTCTCCCCAAGCTTCTTTGTCAGCTTCTCCTGCAAAGGAGTGAGGGTTTTGGGTGCCTGGTCCGGCACTGGCGGGAAGATCTGGGTAGTCAGGACATAGAGGTCCTTCCTGAAGGTCAACCCGATAACGTCGAGGTCATCTCGGCCGTAGCGAAATGCGCAAGTCAGCGTCACGTACACTGAGGCCGGATGGAAAGGGAGAGGAGTGGGGTTAGGAGAAGGGTGAGATAAAGGGGAGGCATGGGGTTGAGAAAAGAGGAAAGAAAGAAAAGCTACTTTAATAACTCTTTAGGAGAAATACGACCCTGTCATCAGGACCCAGACCTCAAACACCAAGTTAACAGGATTCATGACATCTTTCTGCAAGGCACAGGTAACTTCAAAGCCAGTGCCCCAGGCAGAGGAGGTGAGGAGAAAGAGGCAGCTTTCCTCTCCGGATCCGCTGCCATGGCCCTGATGTATGATGAACTGTAGACAACTCATTGCAGTTTTAACCTGACTACAGTCCCAGGTTGCTTGTGAGCTTTGGAAGGGTTTCCGTCCCTTCACTTTATAATGTGGGGTTTTGTGTCTTAATACCTTTTCTGTCCTTTAGGTACTCTGGGTCGATCAAGCAGACACCATCTGAAAACAAGCAGAGAAGTAGGGCCAGTAAGCTCAGCTGCCCAGGAAGATCCTTGTAAAAATACAGCGCTTTTTAAAGTCAAATAATCTGCTCATCAGCTGGAAAGGTGCCCAAGGGGAGCTGCCAACCAGGGGGACAGCGATGCCTTCTCCAGCATCTCAACCAGCAGCGTGGCTGAGTTGTTTTGCAAAGGGACTTTGTCCCTTTCCCCACCATTTTTCTGTAAGGGTATTTGCAGGAAGAGAAGACGTTTGCTCCCCTGGAGCTGCCCTTGCTCCTCCTGCTCCAGTGGGAAGCAGAAGCGAGCAGCCCCCGGCACAGGGTCCGCTCTCCCTGGCTGCTGACTGCCCGTGCTTCCCCCTCCATGGTGGGCACGGCCCCACTCACCTACAGAGTCCACTGACTCCACGTGATCCACAAAGTCTCTCCTCCCCAGGTAGATGGATAGCTGGAGGCAGCACAAGGTAAAAGGAGAGAAGGAAACAGGTTAGTGTTTGCCATGGAACCAGCTGAAATTTTCAAGCCCTGGGTGGTGTCGGGGGGCTCGTTAACCCTGCTGTTAGCTTGTTGGACTGGGCATTCCATTTAAGGATTCATATAGGGGTTTTTCACAATTTCTATTCTGAAAAGCGAGCCCTGCGGTGGCATCGTGGCTGCTATAGCAGGAATCAAACAGATTTCAAAGGGAAGGGAAACCCATCCCATGGGCAGAGCCACCCCAGAGAAGCCCCGCAGCCCCTTTGCACGGGCACAGCCCATACCTTGGGGTGCACAGTCCCGTCTCTGCATGCATGCACTCACCTTGCCGTTGGGGCTGGTCTTCTTGAACACCCTGTGGAGGAAACACAGACAGATGGTTTGGGAATGCCTTGGACGAGGCTGGCTGCCTCGTGGCACAGCCCACTCCTGGGGCAGGCAGGGAGGGGGTGACTCTTCATCTGCCCGGGACGAGGAGGGAGGGGGCTTCCCCTGCGAGCATGGTGCATCTCCACGAGCTAAGCCAGAGCGTGCATGGGATGTCCTGGCCTTGGGGAACTCAGTGTCCTGCAAATTCAGAACCCAGCCTGCCTGGTCTGCCTGCCCAGGGGGATGCGGTGCTCCTGAGCTCAGCGTGTGACCATTGAGCACGGGGTGCACTAGTTGGCTGTGTCTTACGGGCAAGTGAGAAAGCACCAACATGGAGAAGAAACGAGAACGTGCTTTGCTGGCCCCGCAATGACTTGCACCATCATGCTACAGCAAGCTTGTGTACCCCCCTGTGGGGGAAGCAGGTGGGGGAAGCTGGGGGGCTTACTTTCTCCCTCCGCTCCCACCCTACAGTGCCCTGCTCCATCCCAATAAAAAAAGACAAAAAAAAAAAAGAGACACTTACTTTGCTCCTTCTGCCATTTTAAATCAGCGGCCGCGCAGGCACAGATCTGCGGGGAGAAGTGGAGGGGGAGTGGGGAGTGCTGGGCGAGGCGGTGGGGAAGGGGCAGCCGCCAGCCATTGCCAGCCGGTGGGACAGAATCATTCACGTCCCAATGAACTGCAGGGCTACGGTGCTGCTGGGCCTTTTGCTCTGGCAGAACTCGGACGCTCGGGGCTCAGCTGGGGCTGCCCAGCTTCAGGACAGTGTGTGAGGCACATGCTGGTGGCTGGAGACCCCGGGGGGACAGCTGAGCCGAGCGAGCCCCTCACCCCCAGCCGAAAAGGCAGTGAAGAGGAGATGGAAGAGAAAAGGGGAGAGCGATGCCCCAGGCAGGGCAGGCTTCAGAAAATAGAAAGCACAGGGGTGACTCCCAAGGGAGCGACTTCAATGCTGGGAAAGGCAAGAAAATGAAGAAAAGGTCTTACGGAGTTTCAATTTTATGAATTTTTCTTGTTTGCAGGAAATTGGCTGTCACGGCTTAACGTCAGGAACGGGCTTGTTTTGTCTCATCACTCATGGGAGAGTGAGGAAACTACAGACAGAACGATCGAGGGCAGCTTAATCACCCCACGGGCAGGGGGTCTTGGCGTGCACAGCCCCTTGACCCACAGCCACTCCGTCCCCATCCCTGGCCAGCAGCGCCAGAGCCGGCTTTGGGACGGCAGCGCTGGCAGCCCTGCCTTCATGCCGGCAGCCCGGCCGAGGCTGCCCAGCCCTGCCCAGCTGCTGCCTGTGTTTTGCTTGCTCAAGCCCAGCATCCAGAATTAAACCGTAAATATCACACTGATCACCAGCTGATTCGCTGGGAGATTAGATGGGATGAGCTCAGCTTCTTAAAGTTAGGCAGCTCTGACATTAGCAGAGCTTAAGCCCAGGCAGGATTTTAAGCCCCAGGGGTGCATGGGCAGAGTTGCCTCTTTATGCAACCGCAGCGATGCTGGGGAGAAAGAAGAAATCAATATGGGGAGGAGGAGGTGGTCCTTTTCCCCATTGGGAAAACAAGGGATTAGTCCCAAACACAGGATCTTTGATGCCCTCAGGTGCTGCAGGATGTGAAGCTCAGGCATCCTCGCCCGCAGGGTTTCTTGGGCAGCAGCAAGAGAGGGTGCGAAAGGAGTGGGAACAGAGTGGTGCTGCGGGCTCGTCCCTCTCCAGAGCCCAGGAACTGGCGACAAGGCGATGAAAGGTGGAGGAGAGAAGAGCTGAACTGCTCCTTTGCATCTCCCAAGCCCCTGAGAGGGGACTCGGATTCCTTCTGGCTTGGCTAAGCTCTCCCATGCTGCTACCCAACCCCGCCGCCCATGCCCTCTAGCCTGGCCATGCTGAAATCCTTTTGGCCACGTTGTTCCCCTTTCAGCCCCAAACCAAACTGCTTCCAGCCACAGTCCAGCACCAACGCCCCTGCCCCCAGGGTGTTTTACAAAACAGCGGAATTCAAGCCCCAAAGCACTGGCAGGGCCCAGGCAGCAGAGTGGGAGCACTCACCTGGTGGGTGGATGGACAGACAGACACTCTCCTCTTCCTCTCTCAGCACGTCCCACTGCCACCCAGTCACTGTGGGCTGCTCCCAGTCCTGCAGCTTCTTATACCCCCTCAGCGGTCCCTCCCCTGGCGTCTGATCTCACCTGCTTGGCTTTGGCTGGAGATGCGTAGCGCGCGTGTGTGTGTTTGCGCTGTGGGAGAGGTACTTTCGGGAAGAATCCTATTAGTTTATTAATTGGGGAGATGCTTCATGAGTAAGAGTGGGCTATAAATACAGCTGCTGCTGGAGCCCTGAGAAAGCAGCTTATGGAGACTGGCAAAATGGGCTTAGGAGCGAGGTGATGGTAATTGAGGTGGAAGCTCTGCTCCTGGTGGGTAGGGATGCAGGCAGAGGAACGGGCAGGGGCGCGGATTCCCACGGGGGCTCTCTACAACTGCCCCTAAGGCAAGTGGAGCTGGGCCTGCCCTGGGCACGAGGGTGGATGGTGCTGGCAGAGGGGAGGGAGTGACCTGCCTGGTTTTATCCCTCCCTTACACACTGCTGAATGGCTAACAGATGGACGGAAGGTGCAGGCAGCTTCTTGCCTGGCCAACGTGCCCATCTGGCTGGTCACTTAGAGGTGATCTGTTGTGGTCTAGGACACCCTTGCCACAGGGATGCTGGTGAACAAGGTGATGGCACGAAGGCACACATGAGGCTCAGGGTGGCAGCGGCAGATTCTGTGCCAGGCTTCGGTCCCCCCTGAAGCAGCAGGGAAAGGCTGGCCACCCCTCAGTGGTGAGACACAGACCTGCTGCTGTCCGCCAGTACTGCTGGGCAATCTGCTTAGCCCCCACGTCGTTTCATAACACTGCAGGCTGGTGTCGCCTGACCGATTCGCACATCATTAATTCAAGGTTTGCTGCTGCAAATAAAAAGCTGTTGAAAGTGCAGCGTGGATTTGCCTTACGGCCTGCCAGGAGAGAAGTGCTCCCTGCTACCACCCTTCCTCGGCCTCTGCTGGTGCTCAGGATCCCCCTCCCGCAGGGGTGGCTGCAGGATGCTCACATGGGTGCTGCCCCCGGGCTGGCCCTAGGGACAGGGCACAGACTCCAAGGACAGCCCAGGGTAGCCTGCAAACTGCTCCATTAAGGCCCCACTCACCTTCCTCACATCCAGCATCCTTCAAGCCCTTGCTGGCTCGGCCAGACCCTTTGCTTTGAGCATGCACTTGGTTCTGGCTCAGCCCCCAGAGCAGAGCACCAAGGTCAGGATATCCCTGCTCACCTCTGTGCCTCCATTGCAGAGCTGCTGGCAGCCTCCTCCCAGCCCCCTGGATCAACTCAATGACCTTCAGCACCTGGGTACCAACCCCTCCCAAACTCAGCCCACCTGTGCCCCAGCCCCATGGGCCACCAGGAGCCACTGGAGGCCACCACGAGCCGCTGCGAGCCACCGCAGCACACCAGCCCCGCTGCCCAGGGCTTTAGCTGTCAGCACGCGTTGCCCGAGGCCAGGACTTGTGATCTCTTTAATTGCACACAGGAGAGCTGCTTAGTTTGTAGATTAGTAGGGGCTATTTCTGCCAAGGTCGGGGGGACACGTGAACTGTGACCTTCCCGCTGGGGGGTGGAAGAGGAGGAGGAGGAGGAGGAGGAGGAGGAAGCAGCCCCACCTGGACGCTCACTGTCTGGCTGGGGGGGGGATGGTGGAGCGGCCGCCTCCAGCGCCATGCCCAGGGCACCTAATCCTGAGCTCTCTGTTTGCGGCTCTTCATTAGGCTCTTAATAAGGCCTCTGAGATCAGCGTGGCTGTAGGATCTGCAGAGTGTGGTGAGGACGGAGTGCAGATTTCATTATGGGTGGCTTCAGCTTGATTTAATCCCAACTGGGTAGATTCATCCAGGGAAAACTTGCCCAGGTGGGGTGGGGGGCATATATTTCCCCTGAAAAAGAGTGGTGAGATGGACGGACCACGTATCCCTTCCTGTGCTTGTGCTATGTGCCGAGCCAAGCGGCGGGGAAGGAAGCTGGGGGATGCAGCGCTGTGTTAAAAATAATAGGGAAATGAGAGAGGGCTTCTTCCTTTTTCCTGTTTAATAAATGGCCAAAGGCTCCTCTCCTCTGCCTTATCCCACCCGTCCCCCCAGGTCCATGTGCTGCGTGAAGCACAGCTCGGTCATCCCCATCCAGCAGGGCAGGACGTCGGTGGATGTGGGGCTGGTGGAACGCGTGGGGGCCCAGCTTCATCTCCAGCTCCTGACGGACAGTGTCCTGCCTCCCTAGTGAACAGCCATGGGGCTTCCCGCATCCTCCTGCTTTGGTGCCCTCATCCACAGGGTCTGCCCTCCGAAGGGAGCCCGGGTGGAGCCGGAGCCCCCTGAGCACTGGTGAACCCACATTGCCTTCCAAAATATGACTGTCCCCAGGTGCTGGCAGCACTCCCCGGGTGCCGGTGCTGGTGCATCTGGCAACGTCCCGGCTCAGCCTCCAGCACTGCGCATGGCGGCCACCTTACGTAAACGCCCACAGCCAGCACCACTGATTTCTCAAAGCCCCTCAGAGCTCCAGGTCTTCCTCCCCTGATCTGGATTAAGTGGCGCAGACGGCATTAATCCGAAGCCAGGCGCCTCCGCAGCGGCGGGGAATTACTGCCACGCTGTTAAGTAACGGGAGGGAGCAGCACTGGTGGGTTTCCAGCAGGATGGGGGTCTCCAGCTGCCATCCCTGCACAGACCCGCCATCACTGCGTGTCCCCATGGCAGGTGCTGGTGAAAGATGATATTGCTGCCGTGCAGCCCAGAGCTGCCAGCCCAAAATCTAGCGGGCTGACTTCTCAGTGGCCCTGGCCACAGGTTCCTCTTGAGGGCAGCAGCCCAGGAGGAAGCCTCGGCAGGGGCTTTTGGCACGTCTGCACTTGCGGGCTGGGGCAGGCAGAGGTGTGGTCAGTCCCTTTTTGTTGGGCTCATGGCTGCAGAGGATGGCTTGTGATATCAAGGGTGGCAGACAGCTGGGAGCACAGCTTGATTTGGCCCTCCATCCTCATCCTCCTCTGGCAGGAGTCCGCCAGACACCCTGGCAGCAGATGGTGGCTGCTACTCATCTGTAATTAATCAGTGCTAATCACCCTAGTGCAGCTCGAGCCAGCCCCTTGCCCAGGCGGCCGCTGGCGCGTGCACGGCCTGCTCACTGCTTGCCACGAGGAGCAAAACCTCTGGGTCTGCGCCTGGGAGCTGCAGGAACCCTAGTGCTGTTTGCAGCCAGGAAAAGCCTCCTGTCTTCCCGACCCCCTCCCGGCAGCCCTTGAACCCCATTTCCCTTCTGCCTGGAGTCAGGGCACCCACAGATGGGGTGACATGAATGTGATTACGGGTGCCCGGCTTGCTCGTCCGCCCGATACCTGCAGCACCTCTGTCTCTGTGCAACCAGCAGCAAGTGGCAGAGCTCAGCCTTGGCAGGGGCAGCAAGCTCCCCGGGAGCAGGCAGCCTGGTTTCTGCTCACAAGCTGCCTGCCTGCCCACCACCCCAAATGCATTTTAGGGGCTTGCTGCCACTGCCACACCACTGACAGTTCCCTCTCCCGGGGTCCTGTCTGAGGGACCTCCCCACCATCACCCCTCGCCCCTGGGGAAAACGGGCAGCGGGGAGTGGGGTGGGGGCAGACCCCCTGCTCCAGGACTGCTCCTGCCTGCACCCTGCCATGCTCAGCCCAGCGTGGCTGCAGGCTTCCCCCCGTAGCGGAGCTGGAGCGGGAGGAGGAGCGAGGAGGCTGGTCCTGGCAGTGGGGAGAGCAGAGCGCAGAGAAGGAGGAAGAGCACGGCGGCCGCCGCGGTGCCGCGCGAGCAGCACGGGGCACGGAGTGGGTGGGCCTGGCCGGTGGGGCAGGGAGCGGGGGCACCGGCGTGGGTGCTGCCTGACCCCACACGGCCACCCCAACAGGCAGCGTGTGCCAGGCAGGGCTGCTGGTGTGCCCTTTGGGAGGAAGCCAAGAGCACTGGTGCAGCATCGCGGCTCCTCTCTTGCTTGGCTGCACCCTGAAAGGTTGGCTCATTGCCCGCAGCACCCCACAAGAGCCGCAGGAGTCCCGCACTGTGTCTGCAAGGGACGGTGAGTGTGTCGGGTGAGGTCCAGGCCTCCGCGTGCCGCCGGGATGCCAGCACGGCCTGTCCTCACTGTGCACTGGGGCAGGATGATGGCCCCGGGGCTGGGGTGGCAGCATGGGATGATTCCCCTGCGGGGAAGAGCCGTTTTCTGATCTGTGCCTCCCTGCCCCTGTGCACCCTGCAGGCTGGAGCCCCCTGCGATGAGAAGTGTCTTGACCTCCAGCCTTCCCCAGCTCCCCCCCCGGTCCGGCTCCTGCCACACCGCTTGGCCACGGGGCACCCTGTCCCCTTAAGCATCACCTCGGTGGCTGTACATCACCTGCTGGGACCTCCTGCCACTGTCTCGCTGAGGAACTGGTGGGCTGGTTGCCCTACACCACCCAGCACCTGCCGCTGAGCCCTGATGCGGGGCTGGGACAGGGACACAGCACAGCTGGTGTCCTGCCGCTTCGGACAATGGCAGCAGCAAGCTGGTACCACCGGGACATCAGTCGCGTGGTGGCGGAGGAGCTGCTGGCCAAGGCCGGGCGGGATGGATGCTTCCTGGTGCGGGACAGCGAGTCCGTCTCGGGGGCATATGCCCTCTGCCTTCTGTGAGTCACCTGCCTGGCTTCTGCTTGTGGTTTCTCTCTCTTGTCCCTTGCTGGGGTCCCTCTGTCTCTCTCCCCACTCTGTGCACGCCACTCCTGGCATCGCTGAGACCTCGCGGAAAAGCCTTCTGCAGGAATGCCGATGGGGCGAGTGGGGTGCCAGCTCTCTGGCACTGGGGGTTTCGAGTGATTCACATGTTAGACCAGTGGAGAACCCTATCTCCTTGGGAGCAGGCAGAAGCCTGGGCCAGCAGCCCTGACAGCACCGGAGTTGCTGAAGGGAGAGCCCAAGATCCAGGGCATGCCAAACTATTTTGGGCTGCCCGCCATCCCAGCCCTGTGAGCAGGAATGGGAGAGGCTGACTTGCATCTCCCTCCCTCTGCGAAAACAAACATCCCCTCTCCTTCCAACTCCCAACACGGCCGCATCCGGACCGTGACGCCCACTGTTAACATCTGAGCTGCCGGGACACCAGGGCTGCCTCTCCCGCCGCCCACGGGGCCCCCCTGCCAACTTCTCCATGCCTGGGACCTGGCTTACAGCCCCTGAGAGCATTGCTGCTGGGGCTGCCTGCACCCTTCCTGCTGCCTGCACCCTTCCTGCGGCCGAGCGACACGTCTGCAGCGGGGAGCGCGCGGGGCGGCGCCTCGGCAGGTTTGGCAGGATGCCACCCCCTTTTCTACGGCTGGGCTGGCCTGGTGCACGGGACAAATTGCAAACACATGGTGCCGAGGGGTGTGGGGGGCAGGCGGTGCAGGACATGCCGGGGGTTCAGCTAGCAGCTGCCCCCGCTCTGCCAGCATCCTGGCACCAAGTCAGAGGTCACGCCGATGCCAGACGGGACGGTGACATGGGCAGGGATGTGCAGTAGCCTCGGAGTGACTACGACCATGCTGTCGCAGTCATGGGGAGCATGGTGCTGGGCTCTGGCTGGCTGAAAACCCTCGATGCCACATGGAGCCACGGGACCGGAGGTGCCCCAGTGAATGGTGGCAGAGACGTGACCAAGCCCCCGGTGTGCGCTGGCCATGCCCGCTGCAGGCAAGGTGTTGTTTGGGGGCAGGGGGACACAGCGCATCCTCCCCTTCAAACGGGTGCAGACCCAGAGCTGAGGGTGATGCTTTTCTTTCCAGAAATGAGAGCTCAGTTCCTCTCTCTGCAGAGGGGACAGGGCATTTGCATCAGCGCTGGGTGCTAAACACTCCCCAGCGCTGCCAAGTGCCCACGTTGTTGTGGGGGGCACAATGGGGGACCCTCGTCTGCTCTTTCCTAGGTTCCAGCGGCATGTCCACACTTATCGCATCCTCCCTGATGATGAGGGGCTGCTGTCTGTCCAGGTGGGTGCAGTGGCAGGTGCCCCGAGGCTGGGTGCCACCGGCATGCACTCCCTGCCCTGGCTAACACCTCCAGGCGCCGTGCTGGGTGGGCAACCAGCTGCGAGCTGGGGCGTGGGCAGGATGCAGGTGCAAAGGGGCCGGGGTTCTCGCCTCCCCCGCCCACCCTGTGCAGCGCCCGGAGAGGTGGCGTCTGCCTGCCCTCCCCGGCACGCCAGTGCTGCGAGCGAGCGGTGCGGTTTGCTTTTTGCACGAGCTGCCTGCAACGCCCAGCACGGCAGGATGCGAGCACTTTGCAGCCCCCGCTTCAGCATGGGGCCGCCTGGGAAGGCTGCCTCCCCGCTGGCCCCATGGCTGCTGCCAGCCCACCCGGTGTGGTGCAGCAAACTGCTTGTCCCCTTTCTGCCACTGTCCCCTGCCCCACCCTGGCTACACGGCCCCGATCCCCATGACATCTGTCCCCACAATGTCTGTCCTGGCCGCCAGCTCGGCCTCGCTTCCCCTCTTTGGTGTCACTGTGGTTTCTCACAGTACCTGGCTCTCTGCAGCCACCCCTTCTAACACCCTAAAAAGAGCTTCCCGAGAGTCCCTAGGGAGCACCCCCGTCTGCTGCCCGAGGCAGATGTCTGCACTCCTCTCCTTGCTCTGCTGCCCTGCCAGCGGCCAGGGTGAGCCTCGCATGGGGCTGGCATCCAGCTGGCATTTACAGCTCACATTCTGGGGGGCGGACCCGGTCGACATGGCAGGCTGGTCTGCAGCCCAGCAGGGGGCTGCCCTGGCATGCAGAACTGGTGGAAAGGGGGGGACGTTACTGTACTTGTCCCCTCTCTGCCTCCACAGACCATCCAGGGCATCCAGGCCAAGTGCTTCCGCACCCTCCCCGACCTGATCGGTGCCTACCAACAGCCCAACAACGGGCTGGTGACACCCCTGCTCTACCCTGTGCACCGGGCAAGGCAGGCGGCCGACGAGGACTCGGGTGAGCCGCGGAGGGGGCAGCGGGGACTGTGCCAGGCTGCGAGTGGGGAGGGGGTCCCGCTGAGCTGGCTGTCCTCTGCCCGCAGATGGGGAGGATGGCCGAGGCAGCGGGCAGGCGGCGAGCGTGGCTGGGGGAGCCGGGGCAGGCACGTGGCTCGGCGCTCCCGTTGCCGGCCGGACCCACATCTCGCAGCAGCTGCACCAGAGGCTGCAGGAGCAGGTCCACAGCAGGTAACCTGCCCCTGCCCACCCCAGGCTGATGGTGATGGTGGGGTGGGCACGGCCACCCCCCCCATTGCGATGGTAGCACGCCTGGTGGGTGGGGATATATCCAAAGATGCCCATCCGCCCTTGCAGCCCAGCCAGTGACTTTATGGGCTTCATGGCCGAGTACCTGAACCACCACGTGCAGCTGGACCTGGAGGCGCTGCGCCACGGGCACCCGCAGCTGCGCCATCTCAGCACCGCGCTCGTCACCGCCTGCCGGGCACTGCACAGGCGAGTGGCCTGGGGGGGCAGCCCCGGGGCCCCCTGCCTCATCCCTGTCCCCTTCATGGTGGCTGAGCATCACCACTGAGGCTCAGGAGATGCCTGCGCTGACTCTCACCTGCTTCTCTCCTCCGCAGTGAGATTGACTTCACGTTGGCAGGTCTGGAGACACTGGCCAGGGTGTTTGACCCCCCTGCGTCCCCTCGCAGCCCAGCCAGGGAGCAGGTGAGCCCCCCTTGGGCTGCCACAGCCCCTCTTGGCACCCAAAGGTGCTGCACGCCCCGTGGTGCTGCCAGTGTTCCCCGGGTGCTCTGTGTGCTGGTGTTGCTGTGGCTGGCAGAGGGGACCTGGCTCCCTGTGTCCTGGGGACAAGCAGAGACTCATTCCTGCATGTCCAGAACACGGTGGGGAGGAAGCTTTTTCCTCTGCCAGACCCCAGGGACCCCCACATCATGGGGTGCAGCCCGGACATGTGGGGAGGAACGCACTGGTCCAGTGCCACCATGCTGCTCCAAAAATGTCTGTCCTTCCTCTCAGGGTCTCCTGACCAGTGATCCAGACCTTGAGCTGCTCCTCAACAAGATATCTACTGTCAACCATCTCCTCTCTTCGCTGGAGAAGAAGGTGCCTGCCCACCCCTGTGATGCCAGGCTGGGGAAGCCTGGCTGGGTGCAGGGGGAGCATGGCCGCTGCTAACCACAGCTGTGCCAGTGCCCCAGGCTGGGAACCTCACTCTGCTCCAGCAAACCCCTCACCTAAACTAAATCCTCCATCAAAGCAAGCTGCCAGCAGTGGCACAGCCCCAGGGTGCCCCTCGGGGAAGAACGGGCTGGCAGAGGGTGCCCAGGGCTCCCAGTTAGCCCTGTGTCCCCAGACCGGTGACCATCTCTCTGGCAGGTGCTGAAGTCACTGCAGGAGACGGTGTCGAGGCACAACCTGGTGCTGCCCAGCATGGCAGCAGCCCCCCCGCCAGCTGCCAAGCCCCTGGCGGTGCAGAGCTTCGAGGTGAGGGTGGAGGGGCACGGAGGGGCCCTGGCATCGCTGTTCGGGCAGGGGAGGCATGGGACTGACTGAGGAGCCGCGTCCCCATCTGCAGGTGAAGGTGGGCAAGTCGCAGCGGGCAACCCTGACGGTGGACGTGGAGTCGGGCACAGTGGCCATCACCAAGCGGGGCAGCGGATCCCCAGAGGAGACCATCCCACAGGATAAAAGTAAGCGGGTGCTGGCTGCCCCCATTGACTGCCAATGGGGTGTTGTGGGGCCACGGGATGCCCTGGCACAGGCCTGATGCCAGGGTGATGTGCTGCAGACATGTTCGCACCCTGAGCATCCATCCCACGCTGCCTGCCTCCCCCATGGTGGGAGGCGGGGGGCCACCACTGCCCTCCTCACTCCCAGCGTTCAGTCCTGCAGCTGATCAAATACCAGAGCATGCAGAGCAAGGTGAGGCTGGTGTACGACCGGGAGTCACAGAGGAGCCTGAGCAGAGACTTCATCTTCCCCAGCGCGCGGGTAAGCGGCACCAGCTGTGCTCACGGGGTGCCCTGGGGGAATACAGAGCCGTTATGTACTGATGCAGCACGTGAGTGGCCTCAGGGTTGAGACCACACCTGCAAGCCAGCTCCTATGCCTGGGGGTGATGTCCCCCTGACCCCATCACCGGCACCTCTGGGGGTGCTGCAGCTCCTAGCTCCCTTTTGGGACCCTAAGACACCCATATGTCCCGCAGAAGCGAGAGGCCTTTTGCCAGCTGCTGCAGCTGATGAAGATCCAGCACTCCAAGCTGGATGAGCCTGAGCTCATCTCAGTGTACGTCGGGACATGGAACATGGGTAAGGGACCAGGATAAGGTCATATTGTCCTGGGAGGCTGTTGTGTCTCGTCCTGAGCCCGCGTGGGTTTTGGAGGGTGAAGGCTGCAGGGGGCTGCCTCAGGAAACCTGAGGTCCAAGCTGGTCCTCGGTGGGAGGAGGTGGCTGGAGAAGACTCTGACTTGGCCTCTTTCAGGTTTATCTGTGCTCCACTCGCCCAGGGAAACACAGGAACTGGGGTACTGGGAGGCTTTTGGGTGGTAGCAGTAAATCCCAGCATCAGACTGGGATGTGCGTGGGTGAACCATGGGGTTGGCACGATGCTTCCCGTCCCCGGTGGCTCCTGGAGGTGCATAGGGTGTGGGGTTGGAGAGGAGCTCGAGGAACCTGGCACATTGCCCACCTTGCAATGACCTGCTGTCCCCTGCCTGCAGGCAGCACGCCGCCGCCCCGCTCCCTCGCCTCCTGGCTGACCTCAAGGGGCTTGGGACGCACGCAGGACGAGACCACTGCCTGCATCCCCCATGACATCTACGTTATCGGCACCCAGGAGAACTCCCTGGGCGACCGCGAGTGGGTTGAGTTCCTCCGTGCATCTCTGAAGACCCTGATGGCCATCGACTACCGAGTGGTAACGTCGGAGTGTAGCCTGGACCCCTCTGACTGTGCCTGGGGAGGCACCCGGTGCTGAGCAGGCTAAAGACATCCACCAGCAGTCATGGGGAGCTGGTTGCCAGCAGCCATTGCCCCAGGGCTCTCACCCCAAACCCAGGGTCCTCTCCCACCCCAAACGCAACCCAGGGAACCTCCTGTGCCCTATGGGCTCCATGCAGGCGGTGCCCTCCCCAGAGCCACCTCTCAGGGATGGGTTAACTCATCTTGCTGCTTCTCCACCCCTGCTGCAGGTCGCCCTGCAATGCCTCTGGAGCATCAAGATCGTGGTGCTGGTGAAGCCCGAGCATGAGCGGCGCATCAGCCACGTCCACACCTCCAGCGTGAAAACTGGGATTGCCAACACGCTGGGTAGGGATGGGGGGATGCCCCAGGGCAAGGGGGCAACCTGGGGGCCATCCTGAGGGCCAGCCTGAGCCTCCCAGGCCCCCAGAGAGCTCATTGCCTGGCACATCCCTGCAGGGAACAAGGGAGCTGTGGGCGTCTCCTTCCTTTTCAACGGGACCTCCTTTGGCTTCGTCAACTGCCACCTGGCCTCCGGCAGTGAAAAAACCCACAGGTGATGGAAGGGCCGGGGGGGGGGGGGGGGTGGGGGGTGGGGGGTGGGGGGTGGGGGGTGGAGGGTGGAGGGTGGAGGGTGGAGGGTGGAGGTGGAGGTGGGAGGACACCTGGACATGACAGGACACATGGACATGACAGGGTTGTGCTGGGGCAGGAGAATGTCTCAGAGGGCTGGAGGAGCCCCGTGGGGCTGTCCCTGTCTCTGTCCCCCCCAGCAGGGACAGGATGAGGATGAGGTGTTGCCGGGGTGCCTAACGCGGTGCTAACCTCCCCACCACAGGCGTAACCAGAACTACAGTGACATCCTGCGTTCTCTGGTCCTGGGCGACAAGAGGCTTAGCGCCTTTGACCTCACCCTGCGCTTCACCCACCTCTTCTGGTTCGGGGACCTCAACTATCGCCTGGACATGGACGTGCAGGTGGGACCCTGCAGGCATCGTGGCTGGGGCCGGCAGCATGCTGGCGGCAGCGCCGGTGCAGCCGCAGGGGTGAGAGGAGCGGGGGCTCACCATGCCTTCCTCCCCCGGCGCAGGACATCCTTGCCCATATAACCAAGAAGGAATTTGAAGCCCTCCTGGCTGTCGACCAGCTCAACCTGGAGCGGGAGAAGAACAAGGTGTTCCTGCGATTCAGTGAGTGCGGGAACAAGGGCACTGCTCCCCTCACCAAGACAGCAGCACCTCCAGCACACGGGGCCCTGTCCCAGAACAGACCTGCACGAGGTGCTGAAAGCCTGGGGACATCAACGTGCACCGTGCAAGCCCCCCCCGAGCAGGTCCCTGGGCTCTGCATCCCGAGAGCGTGCAAGCACAGGGACAGTCAGAGGGGCCAGGGGTGTCAGCCATCGGTGTGAGCCTTGAGCAGGGACCATGGCACCCCATGGGGTCCCTCCCTGGCCGGTTGCAGCTGTGGGGACAGGCAGGGATGCTGGCCTCTGTGTCACCTCTGTGTCTTGGTTCCCAGGCGAGGGTGACATCTCCTTCCCACCCACGTACCGGTATGAGCGGGGCTCCCGGGACAGCTACATGTGGCAGAAGTTCAAGACCACGGGGGTGAGTTCCTAGAGCCTTGGGCTGAGCTGCAAGATGTCACCAGGGGACAGGGACACCAGGCTCGGACAGTGCCGGGCAGGCTGCATGGTGATGTGCAGCCCCCACACCTCCACCAGCCTGTTCCCTCCCCAGGCGGGTCCAGGCAAGAGCCTGCTCGCTTTCTGGGCTGCTTTTCTGGGCTGGGGGGAGCCAGAACCGAGGGGCCACTGAAGCCAGCTGCTTTCCCCATTTTTAGATGAGGATCAATGTCCCCTCATGGTGTGACCGCATCCTGTGGAAGTCACACCCGGAGACCCACGTGGTCTGTAACTCCTACGGTGAGTGACACCCCAGGGCCGGGGGGACCCCGGGGCTTGAGGACCATCACTCACCTGCCCACTCCCACCATCCAGGCTGCACCGATGACATCGTGACCAGTGACCACTCACCTGTCTTTGCCACCTTCGAGGTGGGAGTGACATCGCAGTTTGTACCCAAGAAGGGTAAGGAGTTTGGGTCTGTCACCCCCTGCACCTGGTTTGGGGCGAGTCCTGGCCATGGGTGCTCGGCCAGTGCACGCTGACCCACCGGTGCCTGCCTGCAGCTCCTGGATCCGGCCCCGAGCCCCTGGCCTGCATCGAGTGGGAGAGCATTGAGGTCATTGTGAAAACCACCAGCCGCAGCAAGTGCTACATCGAGTTTCACTCCTACTGCCTGGAGGGTGAGGTGGCCCTGTGGGGCTGGGGTGCTGGGGGTGCGCCATGGGGGTGAGCCAACCCCGGCTGGAGCTGTGCCCCCCACTTTCCCCCGGCAGAGGCCCAGCGGAGTGGGGAGAACACCTCCCAGAACTGTGACATCCCTGGCTTCCTCAAGCTGGGCTGGTCTGCAAAGCATCTGCCTGTGGTATGCAGCAGAGGAGAGGGGCAGATGCTGCCTCTCCCCAGCCATTGAGCATCCTTCTCCCTCCCCTTCCCCATTCCTCCTGCTGGCTCTGTACCCTGAGCCCCAAGGGGTGCAGGGGGCTGTCATCATCCCCCTGAGGACAGAGCCACCCCTGTGCTACCCTGCCCTGTGGCAGCACCCCGTCCCGAGCACCCCTCTCTCCTCATGCAGCTGAACCCCATCCTGCCAGACCTGGAGTACTTGGGGGACCAGCACCTGCTCCTCAGCATCAAGGGTGTGGAGAGCTGCGAGTCCTACGGTGCGTGTGGAGTGGTGGCGTGGGGGCCACCACAGTGGCATTGGGGTGCCAAGCATACACCCCCTCACCCCCACCCTGCAGGGCTCAGGCAACAACCTGCTGGGTGTAAGGTTTTGCATCTGGAGCTTGGCAGAAGGAACCCTGGCACCCACCCTGCTGCATATGGTGGGGGGGTCTCACCTGTCCGTTGAGCTGCACCGGGGGGCTAACGGAGACATGTGCTGTGCCTGCAGGCGAGTGCTGCATCGCGATGAGGTCTATGATCGGCAGCATGGCCCAGCAGTTCGAGACCTTCCTCTTCCACCGTGGCGAGGAGACAGGCTCCATGCGTGGCTGGATGAAGGTCCGGGTCCCCAAGGACAGGCGCAGCACCCGCGAGAGGCTCTATGGTAAAGGTGGCGGCACACCAGCCCCCTCCCATCCCCCTGGGCATGGGGGCTCAGGGCATGCTCAAGCATGGTGTGGCTGAGAGCTGCCTATGCCCAGGCTGCCCTCCTGGACCCCGGTCATGGGCAGGGGCTGCGCGGTGCCCAGTGGGGAGAGGCCAGATTTTGGTGCCTTTGCAGAGTGGATCAGCTTCGAGGAGGAGGATGCTGAGCCCGTGGCAGATGCCCCAACGTGCCCCAAGCCACCCCTGCAGCGCCTCAGGTACCCCAGCCGGGCTCAGCCCCGCCACGAGCCCTGGCCATGGGGTGATGCTGAGCCCTCTCCTGCTGTGTCTTGCAGGAGCCGGCCCCGCAGCCTTCCAGAGCCGGCTTCTGGCTACACCAACCCAGCCTACTTCATCTTTGAGGGGGTCCCCAACACGTGGACAACAGCCGCCAGCGCTAGCAAAGCCCATGACAAGCAGGTGGAGAGCCCAGCCGCAGTCCAGCGGCACCGGAGCCCCCTTGGAGCACGGGTGCCTTCACCCTCAAAGGAAGAGCGATGGGGTGGCTGGCCCTGCTGTGTGCCAGGGGGCCTGTCCCATGGGCGCCCACTCAGCCCCGCCGCAGTGGGTCGGCAGAAGAGACCCAAATCGGCCGTCCTGGCGAGGGACACACCAGGGGTGGGCGACTGCTCGCTGACGGCGCTGCACATGGCCACCTGCCTAAGCCAGCTGGACTGGGTGCCCCCCGCATGCGGAGGGGACAGCCAGAAGACCCTGCTGTGCCAAACCCACAGCGCCCTGGAGCCTCCCCCGCGGCCCTACCGGGAGATGCCAAGGTGTGCACCAGATCCTCACCAGCACGGCCGCCCTGGAGAGGTACTGCTGTGGTTCCCGCAGGGCTCTGGAGCTCAGCTGGGGGGGGCTTGGGGAGCTCAGGGAGGGGAGGGAACCTGCTTTTGGCCGTGGGACCACCAACAGAGGTGGGGTCCCATCCCCATGGCAGTGCTCTGCCTGGTGGAGGCACCACAGCGCAGCCAGTGCGATGCAGTGGAAGGTGGAGGAACAGCTACGTGCATGGTTCATGTGGGGTGAGGACGTGGAGGTGGTGAATTTGTGGTCCTGGTGTGACGCTGCCGGTGTGCATCCTTGTTCTTCTTTCCCCAGTGGCCCTGCGACAGGGGTGAGTGGTCCTGTGGCAGCGACGGTGGTTGCCTGGGCCACCTTGCCTTGCAGCAGGACGTGGAAGGGCTGCAGGAACACGGCTGGGACCACCTAGAGATGTTCAGGTACCCCCAGGCTCTGGAGCTTGGAAAGGGGGACACCATGTGCGACAGCTTCCATGGCCCTGAGGTCCCTGGCAGAGACCCGTGCCCCAGGGGGGAGGAGAGCTGAGCCTTGGGGTCAGGATGCAGCAGGGCAGGGGCAGAAGGATATCAAGTCCCCAGATCTCCATGGATGCCCCCAGGCCGTGTGGGCTCTCCGCTCCCTCTCGGTGGCTCCCCAAGCACTTGCTCCCCCTCACCCTGCATGCAGGGACCTCACGGAGCAGGACCTGCTGGAGGCTGAGCTGCTGAGTCTGACCCATCCCTGGCTCGTCCCACGGCAAGCTTGGCGAGGGCACCGCAGTGAGCCTGCTATGGAGCCCTGACCTTGGACCCAGCACCTAGAGCACCTAACCCTGCCCCAGCACCCACATGTGCTCTCCTCTGTGGAGCTCCTGAGGCAGGCAGAGGGCTACTGAGGAGGACTCGGCACGCAGGCACCCTGGGCTGGGCTTACTGGCACTGCTCTGAACTTGTCCAGCCTCACCAGCAAGCGACTGGTGCTTCTCAGTTGGAAAGTCTCAGGAAGCTCCTGTGGCCATTGGGACAGACGCTTTCCAGGTCTTGCCGCCTGTCTCCATCCTCCCTCCCCAAAGCGACGGAAGGACCATACTAAGCCCCACAAGCAAGGATGGATGGGGACAGGGGAGATGTTGAGGCCACTTGGGAAGTGGGGACTGCTGGGTGCTTTGGACAGGGAGGCTCAGCCTCTCTGGGTGACCGATGTGCAGCCTGCAAGGGCACAGTGGCAGCTGTGGCCAGCCCAGCCCTGCACACCCTGGTGCCTTCAGCCTCAGCGGCTGCTCCCTCCTCCGCGGGCTCAGCCCTGGTCGGATGGCATCCCCAAAGGATTTCTCCTACAGCAGCCGCTCCTGAGGCTGCGGCACCGTTCCGTTACAAGATGCCCTTGCTATCCCCATCCAGAATAAAGTCTCAGGGACACTGGGGTGCATGCATGCAGCGCCTGGTTCTGTGCAGGGGCAAGGAGCGAGTGTGCCAAGCCGAGCTGAGCCAGGCAAGCCAGGTGGGGAAAGCACCAGCTCCCAGTGCCCTGGCTGCTCCAGAAGCATTGCCCCCCAACTCCCATGTTTAATCAGGAACGCTGCAGACCCCAACCTTTGAGGCTGCCCTTTCCTGGTGTCCCGTGGGGCTCCTGCCCAGGGCTGGGCTGGCTCTGCCCTCAGCAAGTGCTTGCGGTGGCATGGTTCCCCTCCGAACATGCCAGCTCTGCCTGTTCACTCCTGCATGTCAGGGTCCCCCCACATTCTCCCTCTGCAGCTGAGCATCCCCGGGCTGCCCCTCATGCCTCTGCTTTCCCGAGCCTGCCCATGGTCCCCCACATCTCAGGGTGCGCCTGGTCGCCCCCAGCATGCCGCGTTCATTGCGATGCTGACACGTTTGCATAGCACCATTTGCCCACCTGCACGCTCACAAAGGAGTTAAATCCCCCAGAGCGGGAACAGCAATGCAGTCAGCAGGGGCACACACTCCCCCCAAAACACAGGGACAACCCGACCCAGCAGGGCCCTGGCTGCTGTGACACCCAGGGTGGCCCTGGTTTTTGGGGACACTATGCCCAGGCTGGCCTCAAGGTGGCAGTGGCCACCTTTGTCCCCAGGATTGCCCCACAGGGCTGGGGTGCCAGCAGGGCAGCACCCTGGGGTGCAGGCACGGCCAGGACCTGTGTGGCCCCAGTGGGGCAGAGAGGCTGCCCTGGAGCGGGCAAGGGGCATGGCCCTGTGGGCGGGGGGCTGCAGTCCCCACAGATGAGGGGCTGTGACCCCCGTGGTTGGGGAGCCATGGTCCCCATGAGTGAGGGGCTGTGATCCCCATGGTCAAGAATCCTTGGCTTCCACGGGGAAAAGGTTGTGACCCCGTGGATGTGGCCCACCCGTCCCATCTCTGGGGGGCTGCTGCAGGGGCTGCAGATGGCCCAAAGCCTGAGAGGGTGATGAACAGGATGGGAGCGCAGTGGGGCTGAGACCTGCGGGCAGCCCCTGGGACGGGCAGGGACTCGGGCAGGGACGCTGCGGGCTTCTGCCCCCGCCTCTGCCCGCCTCCAGCCCTGCCTCTCTCGGGCACTTTGCTCCCAGCGGTGGGAAAGCGGGAGCGGGCACAGACGGCACAGCGCAGTGAAGGGCAGCCTGCAGCCCCACCAGCATGGCCCCCAGCCCCACGGGGGACAGGAGCTCCCCGGGGGCGCCCCACTCCTGAGAGCTGCCCCAGCCCAGGACCGCAGGTGAGCCACTACATCCCATGCCTGGTAGAGGGCAGCAGCCAGGACAACCCCACCATGGCTGTGACACGGCCGTGCAAACACAGACAGGCTTTGGGGGGCCCTGGGGGGAGCAGCTTTGGCCCCACAAAGGACAGAGGTGGGATCCCTGCGGCTGGACAGATGTGGGGTGGGGGTCAGCCACTTCTCCTATTCCTCTACCCACCCCAAATCCCTCTGTGCATCCTCTTCCCTTAATATGCCTTCCTTCATCACCAAGGGCCTTCATCCTTCCTGGTGTGGCCACCTCCTCTCCTTCATCTTCCTCTCCATCCCCCAAATTGCTGTCTTGACACAGGGTGCAGCTGCCCCTCGGGCTGCCGCAGCTTCGGGATCCTGCACTTCCCTGGGGAGGTGGAGGGACAGGGACAGCCTACCCAAGGGCGAAAGGAAACCCTCGCCTCCCACCCTGCTGAGAAAGGGGGGTCACTTCGGAGCAGGGGACACGGTGGGCAGTGACGCTGCTGTCCCTGAGGAGGTGGCACTGGTGCCCAAGCCATGTGGGAAGATCGCGCTTTGGCTGCGCTTGCGGCCGAAGGGAAGGATTGAAAAGAAATTAGGTCATGCTCACCTTGTGCTGGGGCTTTGGGCTGCACAGACCACGTGGTGATTGGGGACAAGGGTCCTTCTGCAGGATGTTTTGCATAATTTCCCCTTGTTTTGCAATTTCTAAGAGCTTAGGCGAGAAGAAAAGCCCTGTTTGTTTCCCCGTGCTCCAGCAGTAGCTGGACCCAGGCTCACCCAGCCCCACATCCCTCCGCAGTTGCTTGCTCCCCTCCGAAATCCACTCTCCTGTCCCCTCTCTGAAGCTCCTGCCCATTACACCATGATCCCCGACTCTCCATCCCATCCTGCCAGCAGCCAGGAGTTCAGCTCTGGGGCAGAGCCTGCCTTTGGCACTGCCCCACTCATTCATTTCGCTGGTGCCTTTCCAATGCCTCCGTAAATCCCCAGGGCAGGAAGCCTTGGCCGGCTGCAGGGGCATCCCAGGCTGGGGGACCCTGGGCTGGGGGCAGCTGTCAGCTCCCACCGGGGCCGGTGCTGCCTGCAGGGCCGAAAGATGGGTTCAGGCTGGGCATGGTCGCAGGGCTGGGAGCCAAAGCAGAGCTCCCGTTCCTGTGGCAAAGGGCCAAGGGCAGCATGTGTCCCCCCACGTGTGGCCCTGTCGCTGGCCCCTGCCCCTTTCTGCAGGCAGATAGCTGTGCGGGTGTTTTGCAGGACCCCTCGCTGCTTCCCAGGGCACGTGTGGGGGCCAGCCCGCAGGCACAGTCCCAGGGAGTTGTGCTTGCCATGGGCAAGGGATTCCCCAGCATTGCAGCCCCCGTGCTTCTGCAAAACGGGCAGGGCAGGAGCGGGCATCACCTCCCCAGCTCCCTGTCCTTTGCTTCCCTGCAGTGCCTCCCACCTCCCACTCCGGCAGCGAGCCCGAACACTTGGCTCAGACCCCACCACGGCTGCGGTCAGTCCCTCCTTGAAAATCCCACGCTGGAGAGGCTGTGGCTGGGGAGAGCTTTGCTAGGATGTCAGCGAGGAGTAGGAACGGGCCTGGTGGTGACACATCCTCGGGGTGGACTGACACGAATCAGTAGTTTAAACCACTGATTTTGATCGTGACTAAGATGAGGAAGCAGGAAACCTGTGGAGATAAAGCTTGCCAAATGTCATCATCTGTTGCATTTTTTTTTTTTGGTGGTTATCCCCAAAGGAAGCTTGCTTAGGAACGGTGAAATCACGCTGCTGACTGCGTTCAGGCTCTATCAGCTGGCAGAAGCCACATACCTGCACTGTCCTCCAAGCAGCCCGGCACCATGTAGCTGCTCGGGCTCTTTTTCCTTATGCTTTCCTTACACCAGATTATTATTTTTTTTTTATTTATTGGCTTCTTCATATCTTAGTTGTTTGTTGACCTATGTCATTGGCTTTGGTCACTGGACCCTGCAGCACCTCCGGTCTGGTCAGGTTCAAGGCTTCATGATCACTGGCACTCAGAGGTCAGAAGAGGAAAACAAATCTCCTGGTGCCTTTTGTCCTCGGCAGTGTTGAGGCTTGGGGAGACACAACTGCTGGGCTGGGACCACCACAACCAGCACAACCTTCCCTTTGGCAGAGGCAGCCCCATGGGACCACCACTGGCACCAGCACTTGGTGGCTCAGGGATTCCTACCAGCTGTTTTTCCCTCCTGGTTCTGGGAAAAACAGCAAGTTCTTCCCACTGTTAATGTTTGATCAGGACCTGCCTGTCTTGCTCTCTGAACTCATCCCTGTAATAAAGGCAGGCAGCTGCCTGCGTCAGCCTCAGCGGGAAGGAAGCTGCAGGGTGTTTGATGCGAGCCCAAAGCTGCAGCTCAGCCCACAACTCAAACAGAGCGCGTGGAGGTGCGTGCGACACGGAGGGGCCGGTCCCGCAGCCACCCACCTGCCCATCTGCCAGCTGATTCATTTATGATCATCTCTGTAAACCCGGGGATGTCTCTCCAGGTGAGGCTTTGAAGGGAGAAGACGGATCGCAGCTCAGCTGACCCCATGGATACACCCTGTAGGATATTCCTGCCAATGGTGCTTGCCACGAGAAGCCACAAGGCTGCACATCTCCGCGGCAAAGGGGCAAACAGGAGGGGGATGAAGGAGCCTGAAAGGATGCAACCTTCTGCCTCGCACCACCAACACCAGCATCCTGCTAACACGTGTCGTCCCCCTGAGCCCCGGGTCCTCTTCTGTCCTGGTGCCCATCACCTCCTGGGTGAGCTCTGAACCAACAGAAACTGGAGACACACCAGCCCTCCCTCCATCAGATAACATTTTGGCTACACCCTTGTCTCTGCCCGCAGCACAGCAGATGCTCCTGCTCTCAGGTTACTCATCCGAGCATCCGTCCTGGCCAGCAGAAGTGGCTACGCCAAAATCACTTTGCCAGGGATGGTGGAGGGTCCGGAGAGGCCAAGGCACGGGCAGCCTTTGTCAGTCCTTTGCTGGACACCGTGATGGTGGCAGAAGCTCCCTCTTCCCTCTGGAGGAGTGGGCTCTGAACTTTAGACATCCTGAGAGGTGAATGCAACCCTTTGGCAGCTTGCGCTCACACCTCAGCCCCGGGGACAGATTTGCCAGGAGGATGTGGACCCCAGGCTTTGATCCTAACAATGTGCAAGAGGAAACGTCCTGCCTGCCTTGTGAACTTGCTCTGTCTTGGGCTGGGACTTGGCTCCAGCGCAGCTCATCTCCGCAGGGCTTAGATCATCCCTCTCCTGCGGAGAATACTCGGCAGCTGGAGGCCCCTTGCCATCCAGGGACGCTCTCTCCCAAGGGCTCCTTTAACAGCCCCCTGAGGATTTCTCCGGGCCATAATATTCCCCCAGACAAGCCTTTCTTCTCCTCCCGCCTTTCTTCTGTCAAGGAGCCCTCTGGGACGAGCAGCATTGTCAGGATGGTGCCAATTAGGCTGAGCTGGCTTCCAAGAGGCTGTGCTGGCACCGGCCGGGGGCTGCTGTTGCTCATAAAGGTCTCATTGTTCAGCGCGCCGTGGGGCTGCTGGCCGGCGGGGCCGGCGCGGCCCTCTGTCTCAGGCACGCTTCCCGGCTCCACGCGGCGCTGGTGTCACTGCGCGCTGCTTAAAGGGATGATTAACGGGTGTCATTGTGGGGGCTGCGAAGGGGAGGATTTGTCAAGCCTCCCTCGGCTCCCCGCGAGGCCCGAACGCGCGAGCTGAGAAAAAGCAGAGAACCATCAAAGTGGCCGGAGCTCCTGGAGGGGGGGGAAAATCTGGCATCTTTGGCTCCCTTCCACGCTTTGTGCCTGACAATGGTGGGGATCAACAACTAATGTGCTTTTATTAACTGCTCCCCTAGATCTGGCTCGGAGAACATGGCCACTTCAGTGAGGACATTCCCAGTTGCCCCGTGGACACCGACGCCGGCTCCCTGGCCAGGAGGAAACACCACCACAGTGGCGGAGGCAAAGTGCATCTTCAACGAGGAGTTCAAGTTCATCCTGCTGCCCGTCTCCTATGGCATCGTCTTCGTGGTGGGGCTGCCCCTCAACTCCTGGGCCCTGTGGATATTCACCTCCAGGATGAGGCCCTGGAACGCCACCACCACCTACATGTTCAACCTGGCTGTCTCCGACACGCTCTACGTCCTCTCCCTCCCCACCCTGGTCTACTATTACGCCAACCGCAACAACTGGCCCTTCGGGAAATGGCTCTGCAAGATCGTGCGCTTCCTCTTCTACGCTAACCTCTACAGCAGCATCCTCTTCCTGACGTGTATCAGCGTCCACCGCTACATGGGCATCTGCCACCCCATCCGCTCCCTGAAGTGGGCGAAGACCAAACACGCCCGCATCATTTGTGTGGGTGTATGGCTTGTTGTCACCATCTGCCTCATTCCCAACCTCATCTTTGTCACCACCAGCTCCAAGGGCAACAGCACCCTGTGCCACGATACCACCAAGCCCGAGGAGTTTTACCGTTACGTGCACTACAGCTCCTCCGTCATGGCCCTCCTCTTTGGGGTCCCCTTCTTGGTGACTGTCCTATGCTACTGCCTGATGGCCAAGAGACTCAGCAGGTCCAGCTTCTCCAGCTCCGGCCCCCGAATGCCCTCCTACAAGAAGCGCTCCATCAAGATGATCATCATCGTGCTCACCGTCTTTGCCATCTGCTTTGTACCCTTCCACATCACCCGCACCATCTACTACACCTCCCGCTACTTTCAAGCCGACTGCCAGACCCTCAACATCATCAACCTCACCTACAAGGTCACGCGGCCCCTGGCCAGCATCAACAGCTGCCTCGACCCCATTTTGTACTTCATGGCTGGGGACAAATACCGGGGGCAGATGTGCCGGGGGCCAGCCCAGCGCCTCCGGCCCATGCCCACGTGCAACCTGGCCCTGGTATCTCCCTCCATGGACAATGTCGCAGGTAGCACCCACACTGCCAGCGTCATCCAAGGGACAGGGACAGCACGGAGTGGAGGCGGGTGCTGAGGTGCCAAAGGGGGTTCCAGTAACCTCATTGTCTGGTGTCCACGAGTTGCAGCCCCTCCAGGCTCTGTGTGGGCACCCTGGTACCCCCAGGTCCCCAAACCTGACCTGCCCAGCCCTTGCAGGGGCAGAGACTGCAGGGCTGAGGGCTGGTGGCCATGGGGCTTGTCCCAGCTCAGCGCCGGGGTGCCGTGGGAGGAGGGTGCCAGTGCTGCTCAGGGCAGGCCAGCCACTGGGCACCCAAGGGAATGGGAAGGATGCTGAGAAAGCCATTTTAGGGAGGCAGGCTGGCATCCCATCCCGGGGTGCTCCTGGGGACATGTCAGGGCTCACAAGTCCCTAAAGAGAAGGGACACTGGTCCCTCCCTGGGCACGCAGAGCCCTTCCAGTCTGCTCAACAGCAACGTGTGGGGACCGGACTGAACCTGGGGACAGAGCTGACACCGGGCCCACCACGTGCCTGGCAGAGGTTCTTGGAGATGTCCCCGTCACACTGCTGGCCTTGGGAGAGGTGGGGAGGGACACGGCACAGGGCACTTGCTGCCTGTCACCCCCAATAAAGCCACTTCCCCTTTCTCTACGCTCAGGCCCGTTTCTTCCCATAGCAGAAGGAAGAGGGACGAGACGCCCACCCTCACCCCAGAAAGCACCTGAGAGCAGAGAAAAGCCACCCGCCGCCGTGGCGCCAGCACTGGGGCAGGTTCCGAGCGAGGGGCCAGAGTGGTGACACCTGCGACGATGGGAGAGTCCTCGAGAATCTGCCTTTATGGGTGTTTGCTTTCCAAATGTTTACCCAGCCTTTTTGTTTGACCAAGTGCCTGCGCAGAGAGGAGCAGACCAGAGATGGCTATCAGGGCTGTCAACTCTCCCACGCCAGCCTGGGCAGGGATGGGTCAGGGCTCTCCCCAGCATGGGGACACCGGTGAGGGGCTGCCCCCTATTGCCCCCCCATGAGTCCTACCAGCACATGCCTAGGGAAGAGATGCCCATAGCATCTTCGGGGTGTCACCCCCCCCAAGGCATGGCACCGACCGCACGCAGCCACATCCCACCAGGAGCTGCCCAGGTCAGCCGGAGAGGGAGAGGGCCCCAGGGATGCCACATCCCAGCCCGGCATTCCCATCCCACCAGACAGTGGTACCCAGAGAGCCCCCCTCCCTCACCGCTGAGCCCAAAGCAGACAGAGAGGAGACCTCCCTCCTGAGCCCAATTAACCCAGTAAGAGCAGCTGCTGCCCCTCACCTCCCATTACATCCAACGTGACCCAGGTGGACATGGGAACTGCTTCGTTGCACCTGAGCACTGCAAGGGTGCCCGCAAAGCACAGCCACAGCCCTGGAGATGGGGCTGCCAGGGAGGGGGCACGGGTGGGTGGCGGGCGCACCCACACGGGGAGTGCAGGGGTATGGCTGCGGTGCCGCTGATCCTGCCCCCCCCAGCACGCACAGGCAGCAACAGGGCGGGTTGGAAATCTGTATTGGGTACAGAGGCGACAGAAAAGGCTCATCTGGGGCCAGACCAGCACCTGCCCCTTGCCCAGGGCCACACGGTCCCAGCTGAGGCCACTTCCATGGGTGCCCAAGTCTGGGAGTGTCCCCCCTCCACCCCAGAGGGGGATGTCTCCCCAGCCTGGTCCCACTCACCATGGGGATGCCACCCCAAAAAATCCCATCTCGTTCCCTCCTCCCATGATGCCCCCTCCCTCAGCTCGCGGTGTCCTGGCTATTTTGTGGGGACCCTGGCCATCGCTGGCCCTCCCACAACAGCCCCACGTCCTCAGGGGATGGCTGTGTCACCCACAGCTCCTCCAAACCCCTTTCAAGGGGAACCCTTTCCCAATCTCCCCTTCCCCTCACTTCCTCCTCTCCTCCCACCTCCCGCACAGGTTTTTCTGCTGGAGGAGCAGAGGGCTGGAGTGGGGACCGTCCCCCGTGTGTTCCTCGTGCCGGGCCGGCTGAAATCCCCACCCACAAGAGCCCGCTGCCCTTGTGAGCCAGGATCTGGCCGCCGGCACTGGCGCACTCAGAGGATGTGCAGCTCGTCCGTCTCCGACAGCCCGTATTTGGTCTTGTTCTCGTTGAAGAGCTTGAGCAGGGAGCGGACGTACATCTCGTGGTACATGTCCACCGTCTCGCAGCTTGGGTCCTCGATCTTGGGCACTGCCAGTGGCTCTCCCACTGTCGGGAGGGGAGGAAGGTCAGGCAGGCAGCTCAGGGATGCCCTTGGCTCACTGGGGACATTGCAGGGTGTCCTCCTCTGCCCCTCCACCTTCTGGGGGTCCCCTCCATCCTGATGGGCAACGCTTACCAACAGTGGTGATGGGTCTGGCATAGGGGAGGAAGCCCCGGGACTGGACGGAGGTGAGACCCCGGCCGTAGAAGACACAGGGAGCGAAGCCCATCATCTTCTGAAAGCGCTGCTGGATGCTCCTCATCCAGCTGCCCTCCTCAAAGACCACCTGACGGAAGAGGTCGTTCTCCCCAAAGGAGAAGGAGGGGACAAGGTAGGCCCTGTGGAGGGGACATGGTGAGTGGTGATGGGGTGCTGGGACCCCTGGAGCCCCACAGCAGCGGTGGCAGCGGTGCCCATGACCCACCCGTGCTGCAGGGCCATGCGGACAAATCCCTTGCGGTTCTTCAGGATGAGCGTGGTGACACCTGGACGGCAGGAGAGCGACTCGGCTGCACCGCCGATGACGATGGCTACCGCGTTGCCAGTGCCGTTCTTGGACAGCAGGTACCCGATGGCGCGGCGTGTCACTGGGCACAGGCCTGCGGTGGAACAGACAACCGGTGCTGTGGGACTGCCTGCCCGTGCAGCGCCCAGGTGATGGGGACCCTGCGAGGGACCCCCCACAAGGGACCGTGTCTGGTGGGACCCATGCAAGGGCCATGCAAGGTACAAGGGCCATGCAAAGACTGTGCAAGGACCATGCAAGGGACCGTGCCTGGTGGGACCATCCAATGGACAGTGTGAGGACCGTGCCTGGTGGGACTCTGCAAGGAGCATGTAAGGGACAGTGCAAGGACCCTGCAAGGGACAGTGCAAGGAACATGCAATGGACAGTACAAGGGACCATGCCTGGTGGGACTGTGCAAGGCGCATGTAAGGGACAGTGCAAGGACTGTGCAAGGAGCATGTAAGGGACAGTGCAAGGAGCATGCAAGGAGCATGCAATGGACAGTACAAGGGACCGTGCAAGGCGCATGTAAGGGACAGTGCAAGGACCGTGCAAGGCGCATGTAAGGGACAGTGCAAGGAGCATGCAAGGAGCATGCAACGGACAGTACAAGGGACCGTGCAAGGCGCATGTAAGGGACAGTGCAAGGACCGTGCAAGGCGCATGTAAGGGACAGTGCAAGGAGCATGCAAGGAGCATGCAACGGACAGTGCAAGGACCGTGCAAGGCGCATGTAAGGGACAGTGCAAGGAGCATGCAAGGAGCATGCAACGGACAGTGCAAGGACCGTGCAAGGCGCATGTAAGGGACAGTGCAAGGAGCATGCAAGGAGCATGCAACGGACAGTGCAAGGACCGTGCAAGGCGCATGTAAGGGACAGTGCAAGGAGCATGCAAGGAGCATGCAACGGACAGTGCAAGGACCGTGCAAGGCGCATGTAAGGGACAGTGCAAGGAGCATGCAAGGAGCATGCAACGGACAGTGCAAGGACCGTGCAAGGCGCATGTAAGGGACAGTGCAAGGAGCATGCAAGGAGCATGCAACGGACAGTGCAAGGACCGTGCAAGGCGCATGTAAGGGACAGTGCAAGGAGCATGCAAGGAGCATGCAACGGACAGTGCAAGGACCGTGCAAGGCGCATGTAAGGGACAGTGCAAGGAGCATGCAAGGAGCATGCAACGGACAGTGCAAGGACCGTGCAAGGCGCATGTAAGGGACAGTGCAAGGCCCGTGCAAGGGACGGTGCAAGGGCGCCCCCTGCTGCGAGAGAGCTCCCAGGGAGGGCGGGGACCCCCGGGCTGCCAGCCCTGCGGGCAGGGTGCAGGCAGAGTGCAGGCAAGGTGTGGGTGGAGTTCAGGCAGGGCACCTCCTCTGCCCTGCCTGCTCCCGGGTTTCCCCACAGATGGGACCGGGGAGCCCCCCTGGAGCCCCGCTGGAGTCCCCCGTGCCCGTGGGCATTGCTCTCTCCATGGCAGCAGGCAGAGGTGGGCAGGAGCGGGACAGGCAGGGGGGTGCATCCCTGGGGCACCCACTTAGCTCAAGGCAGCACAGCAGGCCATGCCTGCAGGGCTGCCCGTGAGGGTGCCCTCCATGCCCGTAAGGGCGCCTGCCCCGCCGCCCTCGGACCCTCACCCCCGCTCATCAGGTACTCCCTGAAGACGGGCAGGCGGAAGTTGCCGGCCAGGGTGGTGAGGAAGGGCCGGATGCCCGGGAACATCTCCCCGAAGCCCGTCGAGCCCGTGATGAAGTTGCAGAAGGCGCCGACGCAGAGGATGCCGTGGGGGTGGGAGCCGATGATGTAGTTGTGGCTGGGGGACAGGTCATGCGTCTTCACCAGCTGCAGGGACAAAATAGTGTTGTGGGGACATAACGGCGGCACGTCCTTTTGGGTGGTACCTCCACCCGCACGAACATCCCGTCCCGGCTCCCCACGCCGTACCTTCACGGGGAAATAATCCCGAAAGTGGTTCCACACGGGCCATCGCCGCAGGCACGGCAGCCTCCTGCCACCTGCAAACCAGGGAGGGATGGCAGGAGATGACACCCACCCCAGCAGGCAGCAGGACCCGTGGGAAACACTCCCTGCGGACCTGCCGCATCCCTCTTCCCACCACGATGATGACGGGGGAGAGGAGGGAAAGAGCAGATGGGGTATGGTGCTCCCCATTTGCTGTGCTGGGACGGACCCAGGGAAAGGGGGGACCCCACACCCCATCCTGCTGCAAAGCTGGAGGAAGCGGGGGGGCTCTGCCCATCCCCACCTTTCTCCGGCGTGTCCCAGTCGAAGATGATCCAGGCCAGGTAGAGTGCAGAGATGGGCCAGAAGCTGGTGAACACCAGGTAAATGAGGAGCAGCAGGCTGACAGTTCCTGCAGGAGCCACGGAGAGGGGGTGAGCAGGTGCACGCCCACCCTGCTGGGATCCTCCCCCACAGCCCCCTACTCACCCAGCAGCAGGAAGCTGAGCACCCACTGCAGCACAGAGAGGAGCTGGAGCCAGGAGCGGATGTCTCGCTGTGAGGGCCAGGGTGCTGCGAGCAGGGTGCGCAGGGCAGTGTGGATGCTGGCGCGGCTGCCTGCGAGGAGGGACGGGGCACCCAGCCCAAAACAGCACGGGTTGTGGAAATGCTGTCCCGGCTGGCCTGGGGGGTGTCCTGGTCTGGTGGTACCTGTGGCTGCTGGGGTTGGGGCATGGGGGGCAAGGCGGGAGGTAGGATGGGAAGGATGAAGCAGTTGGGCAAGGAAGGATGGGATGGGGTGGGGGATGCTCATCCTCAGAGAGCTCTGGACCATGCCAGGAGGTGGCCCTGGGCAACTGGAGCCTACTCTGGGGCCAGCCCTGCTCCAAGCAGGGGGCAGCTGGCAGGTTGGGCACCCCTAAGCCCAAAACAAATGCGCCTGTGAGCCTGGGTGCACCAGTGGAGCCAAGCGCAGGGGCATGTCTTGCACTGTGCCAAGGTTCCCGAAGACCAGGGGACGTTCAGGCTCATAGATAATTCAGGGTTTTCTTAGCCAGGCTGGTGCAGCAGGGAGGTGCAGGGCAGTGTCCGCCCCGCAGCAAGCCCCAAGGACAGCGGCCAGGGGCCGAGCCAGGTGGCCGAGGCTGGCCGCCCCCGATGAGCCTTGCATCCCACGAGGGACAGTCCAGCAGCCCATGGCCGCTCCACTCCCCGTGCCGCCCCCTTCCCTCCAGCCAACCTTGGTGAACCATTAACCGGCCTGGGCCAGGCGCCAGGATCCAAACTCCAGGCGCGGCCCCATCCCTCCTCCCTGAAACGGGCCCAAGGCGCTGGTCCCAGCGGCGCACTGCTCCTGGACAAAGGTCCACTGTGGCCGAGACCACCTGGCATGGCCACTGCAGCGAGCCATGCCAACCCTTGTATCACAATAGCCTTATTTTCTTGGGAAAACAACCCAAAATCAGCCTGCTGGCCAGACAGAGAGATGCTCAGGGTGAGACAGGAGCAGACCTGTCCCTATGGCTCCCCTGGCCAGGGACCCTCAGGTCCCTAGTGGGATCCTCGGGTGGGAGGCGAGCCACCAAACCCCAGTTTGGGTAGCTGAGGGAGGTTCAACTCCTCCTGGCTCTCTCCATGAATGGGACAATTGAAATAAATTAAACACTGGAGTCACCACCAGCATCAAAGAATTGTTTTCCCTCTCCCCTGAGCAGCGTGCCGAGCTTTAAGCGATCCCTCCTGCCCGTCCCTGCATGCCCAGCGAGGCTTCCCCAGAAGCCCGGCCACCCGCACACCCCCGCCGGTGTCAACTTCCAAAGCCCCCCCTTTTTTTTTTTCCAGGGGAGAAGCAGAGCTCTGCCTAGCGAATTTGTGCCTACCAAACAGTTGCTTTTTTTAGTTCGTTTTTCTAGCTCCCCCCAAGCACCCCGTGAATGTCCAGACCACAGACAGAAAATGGAGAAACCCTGGGGGTTCCGCTGCCAGCCCTGTCGACGGCGACAGAACGCTCTTCAAACCCAGAAATTAGGATTCTGCGGCCTGGGGCAGCAAGGAAAGACGAAGGGGAATTTGCAGCACTCTGGAGCATCTTGCGGGAGTAACGTTACCGAATGCATTGTCAGAAATTTCATTCCTATTGAGCAACTGTATGTTTTCCTCTGGTGCTGCTAACCCCAAATTGCTCCGAACACCTCCCTTTCCCCTAAGCAGTCTAAAGCCAATAGACAATAGTGACAACAAATGCTAGTTGCATGAGCAGTTCCTCGCATCGCCAGCGCATCAGACACCATTCAAACACGCTTTGGAAATATCTTACCACTAAGATTTTGGGAACAGGCTGCAATAATTGTTTTCATGGCGGCAAGGAGTTCTGCGCCAGACCCTGGTTCAGCAGGTTAAAAGGCGAGTTTGGAAATACCAGAGCGCGATTGATTGTGTATCCAGCTGCTTCAACCGGCTGATCCAAGGCAACCGTCTGCTGTGGAGGGGAGCGGACACGCTCCAGTCGTGGCTTGCAGAGCAAGGAGAAGAACTGATGGTCCTTGGGAGGATGAGGAGTCACAGCGAGCGGCGAGAAGCTGCTCTCGAGAAGGGCAGCCGCCGCTCCTTGGAAAGACACCGCTGCCGGCACTGGCGGTGGCCGCCGTCCCCCAGGAATGGTACCGTCCACACTTTGGGTATTTCACAAACCGCTGTCATGCTCTACCGGTGTGCCTCCCCTCCAGAACCGCCCGAAAACGTCATCCCGAAGCTCCCGCAGTACAGGAACACAGCCTGCCAGGCGGGCCCTGACCCTCAGCCCCAGCGCCCAGCACCATCCCCTCCTCTTCCACCCCTAAGAGGGGCACCGGGGTCAGCTAGCCCTGCCTGCTAGCCCAGGAAGACTGGAGCACTGCCTGGAGAGGACTGGAGGGAAAAAAAATGAGAAGGAAAGAAGAGCAGCACAAAAGCAGCACTGAGATGGGGCCTAACGGCCAAAGGAACAGCAAAAAGCCACAGGAACTAATTCACTCAAGCTACTTCTCAGGATCTACCTCGCCAGAGGTTCTCGCTAGGAAGAGCTGGCTAACGTCATCTGTATGGAAAGGATAAATATATATAGATATACATTATCATATATAGCATCAGTAGGACTGCACATGCTGTTAAAGTGAAAAACGTTTCACAGGAGAGGTTTGGAACCCAGGAACCCACAAACACTCATAAACTGCTGTTGTAGATTGTAGAGACTAGAAAGGGTGCAACAGCACTCACAGATGTAGATCAGTTAAGAGGAGCCGAGATTGCAGATTGCTACACATAACATGTCGAAGCTCCCCTGCAGCCTAGCTGGCCCCTCAGGCATGCCTGAATCATGCTAACAGGGAGGAAAACCCCCAGATTCTTTCGGAATCGCACTGTCCCCAGAGGTAAGGGAGTGCTTTGCTGATGAACCCAACTGCACCAAATCAAAGAGGGTAAATGCCTCCTGGCCGGCTCCAGGTGACACACTGCCACATACGCAAGCTGCGGTGATGCTCTGTGGGGATTTTTTTTACCCCAACATTTGTTAAGAGCTTTAGAACGACTGCAGGCACAGCTGCCAGCCCACGCTGAGCGACTCCAGAGCTTCCCGCTACGATTCCTCACTTTCTCGCCCAGTAACACCCACCGCATGCCGGGTCAGTGCCAGGTAAAGCAGACCAGTCATGCCCCCTCTCTTCTCACTCAGTTCAGGATTAGTGCCAGCAGCTGTTCAAACTAACTTCAGAGGAATCCAGAAAGGGTTTTCACCTCTTCAGGGTTACTCTGTAAGTAGACTTCAAAGCACACCGACAAACAGTGTGCTACCTGGCTCGAATACGGCACCATTTGTGCCAGTGTTGGCCCCGTAGGGCTCTGCAAGACGTCTGGACACACACACGTTGCGCACACAGTATGCGTGCTGTGGCCACGCAGACCCCACGTTATGCTGAGCAAAAAGGACAAACATTTCTATTAAGGCATTTGTACTATGTGTAGTATCAGCACTTCAAGACATTGCCCTCGAAGCGCCCGACCTACTTAACGCCAAAAAAATGCCAAACCACTTCAGCCTGCCCGCTCGGGGAGGAACAGCGGGACAAGCCTGTGGAAAGGCCACAGCCGAACGCCTGGCTGCACACAGACCTCCCTGCTGACGTGAACGCTGCACTGCAAGCTGGTGCGTTCAGAAGCCTCGGCCAAAAAGTCTGCCCGTCTGACATTGCCTATTTCCCATCCCCAACTCCCCTGGTTGCTGGAAACCAGCCTTAACAGACTTGCTCTAAGAGCCTAGGACGAAGAGCAAGGGATTTGCACAACAAAAACTAGGCAGCACAAGAGATTTTATTTTGCTTAAAATATAGAGGAAAAAAATAAATACATCCACCCACAATACAATGAGCAGTTTCCAAATTCATGTACTTTTCTTTCAAGGACTTCCTCTGACTGGGAGAACAGAGGCAGTCTGACCCCTCGGAAAGAGCTCCACCTGACAGGAGCTCTGTGGTACCACTGTACACGACCAGTGCACTCAGTCTGACATTTAACGTAAACCAGAGCAAACTTATGTTCACTCCTCTGCCTCCGGTGCCTCCCAGAGAAGCCAAGGATACCTCCGTGTATGTACAGTGTATTTACTCCTATATCTCCAGGACACAGGCAATTCTTACAGGATTTCCAGGCCCTGCTCCCTCTGCAGCGAGAGCATCAGCCCACATTCTGCCGGTTGCCATAGCCTCTTGGGTGTGTATCTTTCCAGTCATCCCAGTTTCGAGCTTTTTGAAGAGCATCCTCATCGTCCTCCTCCTCTTTTTTCTCTTGCTGCTGCTCCTGCAACTCTTCCTCAGTTATACCTGCTGAAGGTCAAGAACAGGAGTGAGGGACGGTGGAAGATCCCTAGTCAAGTTCTCAAAAGAGAAGCCCTGCCAGGAGCCGGTCTCAACAGAAAGCAGGAATTGTCAAAGAGCAGTCTAGCAATCCAGTTATTCTCACAGCCTGATGAAGTCTGTTCTTCCTCTTCCTCAGTCAGTGGGTGTTTTACACCCTGAACATATCCCTGTTCACCCTCCCCCCTCCACCAGCTTCCCAAATTCTTTATTCCAAGCTTTGCCGCTCTGTACCTGGTGCTCTCTGAGGCGCGCTCTGACCAGACACGACCCCTTGCCTTCTGCGCTGCTCATACCAGTCATCCACGGTCATCGTAGGCAGGCCGGGATATCCAGCACCAAACACTCTACAGGAAGAGAGGGGCACTCAAAGGCGGCACTTTACATCTCTACGAATGAGCCGACGCAGCAACAACCATGCACAGAACTACTCTGTAATTCAATTTGTACTAAAAACATATGGCTTGTTATCAAGGAGGGCTTGAGAACAAACGTATTTCTACAGCTTGGGCCTTCAGCAACAGATTTCCGTAACATCATTTAAAGAGTTCACCCTGCTAGTTTAGGGAGGGGAAGACTGTTCTAGTCCAAAGGCCTTCAGTCGCTTCTCCAGCCCAAAGGAGAACACTGTGTTACTACAGCTTGCCAAGGAGGCCCCTGGGAACTGAATTAGGCACTGCTTGGCTAAATAGATATATGGAAGGCTCAGGGCAAATAATGTCAAAAGCACGAGAAGAAATGTGGTTTCTATCCCATTTTGTGCTTTAGCTGCCATATTCCTTGCAAGAATCTCAGGGTGCCACAAAGCCTTGCAGTTAAAAACTGTATTCTTGTGACTGACGGTTCGCTAGCAGGTATCGCAACTTCCCAGCCCCTAAGATCACTTGTTGGAACTCAGTGAAATCTTCCAGAGTTTATATTAGATTAAGAGAACACATGTGCTTTTCTGCTGGGCTCTATTTTAACAGTGAACAATCCTGTTATATCACACAGAGGTTAGAGGGGCAGATAAGCCTTGCCTCTCCGCAGCTTACTAAACAGCAAGCATGTGGCCTATAAACTAACACAGTAATATTTGCTTATTACAATCTCCTCTTCTGTCCCCCCAACAGGAGGAAGCAGCATTAGCCAAGCTGCTGCAGTGTGCTGGTAACAGAAGAAATCAGAGAAAGTTCAAGAAATGCATTAGATGATCCCCCCACCCCCTGCCCAGACGCACGACCCATGCCATCTTGATGTGACATATGCTGCCCAGAGTGTCCGGAGGTAACGACTGGTTTTCTGCACTTGAAAGAGTATTTTAAGGTTGAGGTGAGAACAGACCACTGCCTTGTCCTGTGTCTAAATAATCATTAAACAACATACTTAGCCTGAGCAGCATCTCGGGTAAGAATGAAAGGTTTCAGTGGAGCCCTGGCTTGCCGAGAAGTACCATGTGGTGGTGCTGAAGACTGAAGGTGCAAACAATAGTCATGAGATAATCGCGTAGACGAGAATCCCCTTCACTGCTTCCCACCCCCAACAACTTATTAAAGGTCTTGTAGAAGAGGAACGCCTCTGCTGTCAGAGGAACATCCCAAGATGGACACTTTGGGCCTTAATCCAGTTTAAATCATGAACTCCACCTGTGAGCTTCTACAAATCACTTCTCCTTGTGTCTTTGTTACACACCCGTTCTGATCAAAGTGGAAAGCTGACAGAGCTAAACCAGATCAGCTCAGATCAAAGCATGAAATAGAGCTTATTTTTCCCAGAGATCAAACGCAGAACACTCTGAAGCGAGTAGACCCCATCGTTCCCAGTGGTATCACCAAGGGCACCAGGCAACCCACACAAGAGCAGAGTTCTGCAACGCCAATAATGAACTACACAAACCAGCTGCGCCAAAAACGCTGGACTATGGTCTATGTCAGCACATTATGGGTTTTTATTTCTAGTCAGACAATTTAGGTGAGTAACAAAAAGCCCAGGAACACTGTTCTAGACAGGAACAGCAGGTCTATGAGAAGCTTTCAGCATTCAGAACAGGCATTTCTTTCTGTAATGTGGACGCTTTGTATCCCAGAAGCATAGGTTTGAAAGAAATCACAAGGGTCTTCTTTTAATTTACAGATATACTTAGTTCTTTAGAGTTAATGGTCTGGCAGAACCCAGCAAGGTGGAGAACAGCCTCTGCACGCAGACTGGTTCAGCTCTGACACTCGACGCTCTAGCATTTCACAAGCCATAACTGTCTAGAACATGTGGTAGCACCAGACAGTGACTAATCCAAAAATCAGACCACTGCTCATTCAGGATTAAACCAAACCCCACCTGCTTGTGCTGTGACTGAGCTAAATTTCAGTTGGGAATTCACAGAATAAAACTTATGAAACTCTGCTGTTGAATTCCTCTGTGGTTCATTTACTTGCAACAGCATCTACCAGCAGGTCTGACTACCCAGAGTTCGTAGGACCCGCAGTGCAAGAGAGATCTCATACCTGCTTTGCTGTACCTCTGCTCCTCAGGATGACCATTTCTTGGTCAATACTCTCAATTTCCTCAAGGCTGGTGTTGATCCATTTCTGGATTTGCAGTATGTAATATTCCCGTATCTGATCCTCATCTGCTTGCTCGCTCTCCACAAAGGTTCTCATAGAGGCCAACCTGTTCTCCAGCTCCTTCTTCTGCTTATATCTGTCTCAAAGAGGACAAAACGAGATCTTTTCAGTAACCGTTCTCTAACACAACCTAGATAGTGTTTTCTAAAATAAACCATTTCCTATTTCTTGAAATTCAATCAAACGTAGTTAGAGAGCCACCTCCTGTCCCAATCCTCTTCTAACTGCTTTTCACAGAGGTGACAGTCGCTGACCAGTGCTCACTGGGGTACACAAATCCCAGACGTTCATAAAGCTCCCATGCCTTTGACAGATCTCCTTGCGCGAGGAGGACCCACCCACGTAACAACTGAGCAAGAGTCCTGTAGAACTAAAGCACTGACTTACAGGCACGTACCCGTTGAGAGGCGGAGGAGCACTGGCAGCACCAGATCACACTGGATCACCATTTACTGATGACCTCTCGATGCGTAAGCAAGAGACAAAACGCCAAGCAGGGGGATCCATCTCCCCACCTCATCTGACTGACAACAGAAGGTTTTTGACACATGAAAACTACAGAAATCAGAAGAGTTCCATTCTGCTTAGAAAAGGTTTTGAAAATGTACAGTTATATACATATACGCAGCACCAAGATCTTTTCCTCCTGTCTTCCCCATCGCTTCCATCTGTCAGTTCAAATTTAGACATTATACAGGATCTTTACTACTCTTCGTAAGAGGTTTCATGTAATGTCATGCATTTAAAAAGAAAACTGTATACAAAAAGGGAAGTTGCGACGGTTTAGTGCTGTAATTTAAGTATCTCCCATCTGTTAAAAGCAGTTTTAATAAGACAGATTAAATTTAGAGGCGCCTCTCTCAATTATTTTTTTCTTCTCCTTAAAGTTGAGCAATCCTTGACAATTAAGCCTCCCAGGTAAAATTAGGCAAGCTGGGCAACATTAATTTCCTGGAGAAAAACAGGACTTTAACTCATCAGCTCCTTCACTGAGAAATCCAATGTAATAGCTATTTTGAATTGCTTCTATATGACACGAAGATATCAAGGAGCTGCTTGTAAGGCAGATTAAAACACTTCCAATTTCTCTCAGGCGTTTTTTGGGGGTGGGGTGGTGGTGTTTTTTAATAGAATTTTGGCCTCCTGGATTTTTTGACCTTTCCAGGAATTAGTTATTAAAGGGGGGAACTACCTATCTAATACACTTCCAGGCTAAATACTTGCGTGCCACTTCCCTCAGTTACAGTGCCACCTGGAGAACGAACAGTGAGAATCAAGGATTAGAAACCTACGGGAGCTGAAAGGACAAGGAGCGTACAAGGGTTGTTCTGAAAAAACAAACCCATCCACAAATGCTCCACAGGGAACCCCCAAAACCACACCTGGACGGGCTGCACTCCCGACTGCCCAGCCCTGTCCTGCAGGGAAGGAAAGCAAACCACTCCGTTCCTGTTTGTTTTTACACTCCCAGCAGGATAAGCTCTCTTCAGTTGGCTGTGGCAATCCCAGCCCGCCCCCTGGGACGCTGCAGCGCCTGCTCTCTCAGAGAGCAAGGCTAAAGGCAGCTAGGACAAGACAGGCCTGGAGTTGGTGCAGTGATACAGGCCTTCTTAGGAAAATCCTTGTTCATACAGTCTATGCATTTTACTGAGAGTAGATATAATTGCAATGTCTCACCCTGATCAAGTACCAACCTGCTTGCAGAGCTCACAACAGAGGCACCTCCTGTTTGCCTTCAAGCAGGAGTCACGGTACAGGCAAACACAAGCCGCAGCGAGAGGGGGGTTCATGTGTAACCAAAGCCCTACCTGCAGCACCCACAGAACTTGCTTGCGCTCGGGAGGTGACGTGCAGCTCCGAGGCTACAAAAAGGAGCCTGTGCTGAAGAGGTGCTGACCCTGAAGGCCCTGATGTATTCTGGTATCCCAAACCCACCTCAGTGAGGTTATTCTCTAGAATATAAGTCATAACTTTGTATTCATGCAATTTAAACAGCTCTCCAGCCCAGCTTGGGCCTCCCAGTGCTACCACAATAACTGACAACTTGATTGTCAAAATCTCCAGCTGAAGCATGACAACGAGGCATAAACCACCTCTTTTTTTAAAGATTTAATAAGCACACTGGCAGGTATCTTCCAACGGGGGTGGCTTTTCACTGTCAGCAGTGACTAAGGAACCCATCATGAGAGCTTTTGCGTGGCTCTTCTTCAATGACCAGAAACTAAAGACATAAATGCACCTCCCCGTCCGTGCACAACCCAACAGCATTAAGTAATAATGTGGTGCATCTCTTAAAAATCAATGTTTCCTGATCAAAGTATTCCAATACCAAGGGAAGCAGTTCCTTCCTGACAGTCCTGTCCGCACAATCTCGCACTGCCTGAGGCTCTCCCCTTCTCTTAAACTGCTTACCAAAAGCCTTTAAAGACCGCAAAGTCAGAGCCTACCTTTCGATTTTGGCTTGCCTACTCGACGCCATGGCCACCAGGCTGGTCTGGGCAGCAGCAGGGCCCCCCAGGGATGGGCTCCCAGCATCCTCCTCCTGGGGGGGACTGGCGGGGGGCAGGTGGAAGCTGCCCAGGCCGTAGCTGCTGCAGAGCTTGAGAAAGCGCCAGAAGTGGGCCCGAGCGCTCTCCAGGTGCTCCAGCCTCCTGCTCAGGTCGACCTGCTTCAGCGTCAGGGCCCCCAGCAGGGCAGGCAGCGGCAGGTACTTCAGGTCGGCCGAAGCTATCTCCTCCAGCTCCTCGTTCTCACTACAAGGGGACAGGCAAGGTGAGGCGAGCCTTCCCCTTCCCACTCTGCTCCATCCAAGCCCAGCCCACTCTGTGGGGGCCGGAGGCCTGTGTGGAGGCGGCAGAAGGCATGGAGGGCCCTCGCACAGCCTCACTGGGCCCCTCCAGGCCCAGACCCACACCCAGACCCTCGCAGTCCCAGACCCAGGTCCAGGCTCAGGCCCAAGCCCAGACCCAGACCCAGATCCGGGCTCGGGCTCAGACCCAGACCCAGACCCAGATCCGGGCCCAGGCCCGTCCCTCCCCTCACCTGAACAGGTCCAGCTGCGCCACCATGGCGGCCGCCCGTTGCAGGGCATCCAGACCCTGCCGCACCTTATCCTGCACGGCGGGGGCCCCCGAGGAGGGCTCGGCGCCGGTCTCCACCTCCTCCCAGAGCCGCCGGCCCGCCGCCAGCAGCTCGGCCAGCCGCGGCCCCGCACCGGCCCCCTCCGCCATGCTGGGCCGGGAAAGCGTAGCCGCCCAACCGCTTCCGGGTCGGCCGGGAATGACCCCCCCGTCGCCGCCATCTTGGTGAGGGCAGCGGCGGCGCCCGAACGAGCGCGGCCGCCATGTTGGTTGTGGCGGGCCGAATGCAGGGCCGGGCCCGGGGACCCCCGCGGCGGGCAGGCAGCATCGCCCACGCGAGGCTCGGCGTGGCCGTGGGGCCTCACGTGCGTGCGGTGCGCCTGAAGCTGCTCCTGACTGCCGCACAGGCCTCCCCAGGCCCTGCGGGGGGCCCCCGGGGAAGGAGCAAGGGCGGTGCGGTCCAGTAAACCCGCAAAATTGAGGCTATTTAGATAAATGGACAGAAAGCGTGCAGCCCCTCGGGCTGGGACGGCGGGTGACACGCGGGGTCCTCTCCTGCTCCTGGGAGAGCCTGAATGATGCTGAGCTTTAGGATACAGCAGGACTTAGTCCAGGCTTGTGCTGTGCAGGGCTTTTACTCCGTAGTCCGGGACCTAAATGTGAGAGACGATCCTGGCAGCACGCAATGCGCAGCTCGAATGCTCAGCAGCGTGGTCCTACGGTTTATTTGTTTAAGCACAGCACCTTCCATTTCTTCCCTCTGTACTCTTTTTACAACAAAAGGAAGCTAAGCAGCCTTTCTAATTTCTTTTTTATTTAGCTCCTAAGTCCCTTCTTACAATATCTCTGACACTTAAATAGGCATAGGGCAGGTAAGGGTTAAACCTGGGCTTTTAGGAACTGATGTTGGTCCCTTAGAAACACAGGTAACTGACCTAGATGTGAGAAATATATATGGTGTAACTATAATTCACGGCCGGCCAGAAGCACTCGGCCTCCAAGAATGAGTCAGTTTACGATTTACTCTGTTTGCTTCATACCTACGTGAGATAGCTCGATAAAAAGCTACTCATAAAAACCAGAAGAGCTGTGGGTTTGCGTCCCCGTTTGCTGCGCCCTGAGCACCCGGCAGCGGTGTCACTCTCCTGCCACCCTCCGTGCGTCCGCTTTGCTCAGGCTGCAAAGGCAGGCGCCGGTATGTCAAGAGCCGACGGCGTCGTTCTGTGGCGTTCCTGTGTGCCAGGCAGGAGGCGAGGAAAGCGCTGTGTCCAGCGGTGGGAGAATTAATTAGTATAATGATTGGAAGTGGAATGAGGCCAGGAATCTACAGCCGTTTGTTCTTCACTAGCAGAAGATGTTTTGGTGTCTCCAACAATCACAACTAGTTCGCTTTCATCAAGGCAACACCACTCTCAGTATAGCGTCTTACTCCTTTGTATGTATCAGTTAAAAGCTACAGTAAACCTGTCACATCATCGCCGCCTGTAACCGCTAAGACTCAACGTTTATTTCAGCTGCACTTCTAAGGATCAGAGCAAAAGAGCGAACTCCTCTGTTGCGTTATCCTTTGTGTTACCCCGAGAGTCCCTGAGCAGTTCACAGATCACCTTTCTGTAGGTTATCTCTGTTTAATCTTTAACAAACACCTCCTTAGGACATTCTCCTTGGAGGCCTTCACCTCTCCGAGCAAGCCAGGCAGGTTCATAGGCTTGCGCTCCACGTAATTGTCAATAGGCTGAGGATGGAGCATGGGATCTCAGCCCACCTCCCCTCCCCTAAAACTGCAGGGCAGGAGAGGCAGTTTTGACCCAGAGCATCAGAGGTAGCACAGGACAGGCCTTGAGCAGCATGTTATCCCGGCTCACCAGGCAAACTAGACCAAGAGGATAGGAAATCTGTGTGAGGCCTGGTTTCCTCTACGGTGGAGAAGGCTTTGCCTCTAAGAGCCAAGTGGGTTAGCTTGTTGGAAGCTCCTGAATCCCCTTGCTAGAAGTTAATCAGTCCTGTTTTTATCTGCTGTCCCAGCTGGCCAAGAAGAGGTTTCAGTTACACCACGGAGGCATGAAATCAGTAAGGGTTAGCGACCAGGATCACCCACAGTCTGCTCTTCAGCTCCAGCGTAGCAAACTGCAAGTGCCCACGCATGTTGTTCTTCTCCTGCCTGAGGTCTGCCTGGCAGGATGTGGTTTTTTGAGCTGCCCCTTCTAATTACAGAGCTAATGTACACAAGAAAAACAAATAAATTAATCTTTGGAAGGCATAATTACGCAGCAAGACCCTATTCACACCACAATGAGCCTCAAGCTGGTGACTAGAGGAATAGTAGCTGTGATTAGTCCCACTGCACGTGAAAAAGGGGGAGCTCCTGGAGCTCTGGCAAGCTGGGGATCGATCTCTCCCTCTCCCCAGTTCTGCCAGGTGTCTTGGTGCGGTAGGTTTTCAGCATAAAGTCAATACCTAGGGATCAGCCTCAGCTTCTGGAGTGTTCTTACATTTCCACTTCCAGACATGAAACATGCCCACGTGCTTTCCATTATACAGGTAGTAAAACCAGCCACCACAGTGTATCGCATTTAATGCACATGTGTAGAACATCTGGCCGTGCACATCCAGAAAGCCTGTCCGGTGCTTCCCAGGAGCTCCAGCATGTTACATGTACATCCAGACTTCCTGGAAGGTGTTAGAGCTTCTGCATGTCATCCTGCAGCCCACGAGCGCTGCTCCAGCCAGACTGAAGCACGCCTGGAAATTCCATATTCCACCACACAGGATGTGCACAGTGGTCATGGCTGACACACACACAAGCTGAGAAAGTCCTCAAAATCTGTACGGCCCTGGTTCTGGGCTGGTGGGAGGATGCTCTTGGAAAAGCCCGGTTGGATGGCAGCCCCAGTGTGGCTCACAGGCCCATGCCAACTTCTGCTCTGGAGAGGAGACTGTTCTGCGGCTCCTTCCCTGCTTTAACTCACTTTCTGATGGACCTTGGAGGCAGCGTCTCCAGCAACGCACAAAGGGAAGATGCTGCTATTTAGGGACTCAACAAGAAGGCCACAGCATCTTCTCTGTACTGGCAGAAAGGCGATGCGGAAAGTCTGCCATGAGCAGCCTCCAGGACGCTGCCTGCACTGAACACAGGTGAGTTTAAGCAAGCAACAGGGAAAAATATGGGCTGGTGAAGGGAGACTAGGGTGCTCAGAAATGCCACCCGACTCCTCCTGGCCCCTGCGGACATGATGGGGATGCCACAAACCTGCGGTATCTGAGGCTTTTCCACTCTGATTGAGCAATTTGCTGACATAGAGGGTTCAGAGCTGGAAGGGATGCTGGCCTGCCCATCCTAGGAGAAGGGATGGAGGTCTCCTTCCCCTCTGAACCTCACACAGCCATTGCCGCAACTGCCCGTCAAGATACGCCCAAGGGCCCTCGGTCTGCAGGTCTTCCGGCTGTTACTCACCTATGTTGATTTGTCCCTGTCCCTCAGCTGAAGATCCCCATAAGGACAATCCCTATTATTATTTCTCATCCTTAGGGCATCATGATATTGCTGAACACCCCAGAAATAAAAGAGAACAGAGATACAAGGGTTTTTCCTTGAATACAAGTCTTTACTCATATTTGTGTCTTGCGGTGTGATAGCGTGGGCACCAACTATGCCAAAGGTCCAAGCAACATCCCCAGGATGTTTACAGCAGTACAGATGTTGATCCACAGCTGAGCCCCCAGACAGTGGCCCCATCCCCTGCTGTATCCTTGTTCTGGCTTAGCTTTCTTTGGGAAGAACACAAGCAAAAAGCTGGCAGAGGTCCTGACCCACGGTCCTATCCGAGCTGCAATCCAGGGCTGTAGGGAAGAAACAGCCCAACATGTTCTTGAACACAGAGTCAATCTTCCTCCAGAATGCTTACTTGATTACCAACAGCTTGTTGCCCTTGCTCAGATTATCCTCCTGGAATAAGTTTATGCAGCATCCCTCAAGAAATAAAGAAATTAAAAGGGGGGGGGGGTGGGGGGGGAGAAGAGTGCTTTAGCAGCAAAGTCAAGAGTCCATAAAAATCACTGTCCTTTCTCCAGTCTTCATTGTCTGCGCAAGTCTAACCAGCCAGGAATGATCACATTCATACCAGCGTTATTCCTTTCAAGCCCAAATTAAAATCAAGCAGTAACCAAGAGGAGGCATTTCAGAGCAAAGCTTTGCCTGGTTCTCACCACATTTCATGTAAGGAGGTGGTTTTCTTCTGTGCGCAAGCCATTTTCAGAGCCATCTCTCCCATGTCAGTTCACAACACCAGAAAGTGAAAGAGTTCTGCCATGGCCATGGAGAATTCAGCTCCCGGGAGTCTCATTTCCAAAGAGACAGATAAACAAAAAGCCACAAGACATTGGGAAAAATGGCTAATGACAGGAAAGTCAAAGAGGTAGATCCATCACATTAGCAGTGAGCCTGGCGAGGGTTCGTGAAGCAGAGGGTAATGACAGCAGCCTACCACAGTCTGGAGAGGACCGACTGTGAAAGCGGGGCAAAAGAAACATGTGAGGAAGTGGTCTGAAGGGCTGCAAAGCCACAATTGTCACAGAGATGCTCTCGGTTTCAGGCACACTGCTACTGTCCTTGCCCAGGTTTATTCAGGTCCTGAAGGGCTATCTGCCAGAGCTGGAGATCTTTGTGGTGGGAGCAAAGGGTTAGAGAAAAGCCCTCTTGCACTGATTTCTCTGGCAGAGAGTTGCACTGACTGGTGCTGGAAGACACCGGAGGGTGATGGCAGGGTCCAAGTTTTCCCATCTTTTACCTCAGAGGGTGCTTGCGCTAGCCCAGGTGGGGTGAAGGGGCTCCATGTTCCCCTGGCACCTTCCCGCTGGCTTTTCTGCCCAAGCAGAGAGAGAAAATGCATCCAGTCAGACGGTTCCCCTCAACCCTTGGGACCAAGCACAGGGTTTATTCCCTCTGGATCCATTGTCTGATGCCAGCTGCCTTGCTCTGGTTCTCTGTCCATGGGAAACTCTTCCAGCCCAGCAGATCTCACAAGCCTGGTGAGTTCAGGTGTGGGCCCAGATTACAACACCTCCCACTCGGACCATTGTCACTGAACTGTCACCTCCCCACCACAGTCCTTCCTGCCAGCCTGACCCTTTGCACTAATTACAGTGCTTTCCAACTTCCCGTAGGACGCAAAGGGAGCCCAAGGTCCTCACTGCTGGTTGACCCCTCTAGTCCTTTCCCAGCTCTTCCCTGTTGGGCTTGCAGTCAAGATGCAAGGAGCAAGAGGAGGAAGAGAGGACTCTGCATATTCAGCACTTGACCGACCCTGCCTTTTCCCAGGCAGAAATTCAAATGGGCCCTCTCTAGGAGGGGTTCACAACATCTCCACGGGGCATTCTGAGCTATTGTGGCTCCTCTCCTCTACCCCAGGCTATGTGTGTTTGTCGTTACCAAATGCAAATCACATTTCCCACCCTCCTGGCTGAACCTCTCACTGCGCAAGATCCTTCCCCTGGTTTTTTCTCACCAGCTCGTTTTGCAATGCTCTGCAGAGTTCACAGCCCCTCCCGGTTTCACCTCCCTCTGATCTGGCGATGCACAGGGAGGTGGCTATAGGGAAGGTATTTAAGCAGTCCTCCTAATTAAGTACCTGCATCACCTCTCGGCTCAGCCTGGCTCTGGCCACAGAAACTGCAGCTATTTTGCAGCCTGGCAGCTGAAGACTCCCTTTTCTGAGGAATGCCGGTGACTAACCCCTAATTGCATTTTAAAAGAAAAACTTGAGAGAGAAAAACTCGAGATAGCTCTTGGGTCTTCAGAAGCCTTGCAGCTGTGGCTTTACTGTCACTCTGGGAAGGCTAGATGTCAGCAGCCAGATCAAGTCAATGGCACATTAACAACTGATAATGATAGTTAATTCACTTGGTTAACTATGTGAGCATATGCTTCACCCCTGAGCATTTCACCTTCCAGCTCCCAGGCTTGCCTCAAGCCACCTTTGCCTCTCAGCTCTTATTCACCGTTAATACAGAAACCTGGAGCACATTAAGTGAAGGGGACGGTTCACAATAAAAGCCCACGAATTGATTCCGTGACCCAGCAGAGGCTATTGAAAATGATTGAATGAATATGGAAATGAGTAATCGTACAGCTGGACTCGGGGCTGAACACGGCCAACTCCATTCAGTGCAAACCACAAATAAAACAAGGCGCACGCAAAGACACCAGAGTCTCAAGGTCATGGTGTGAGCTGGAGAAAATTGCCCTAGGATTTCCATCAGGTTTACCTGTCCTCCTTATGCAGCGGGTTCTCCTCAGCACCTGTGTAAATACACAGACTCACCCTTTTTCTCCAAAGGCTGCATGACCAGGAATCTCTTATCCCGTGCAAGTGCTTGGCCAGCTTCTGTGCTAGGGGAAATGGGGGGCCCGCAGAGCCCCCACGCCGGGCTCCCCACCCCTTGCTGTTCACACACACCCCGCTTTGCTAGTCCAGCCCACATTCACAAGGATCAGAAGATAATCCCAGACTGCCTCGGTTTCCAGCCACCAGTGCTGAATCCCAGCAAGCCGGATCCCTGGCTGGCTGGTCAGAGACCTGAGGAAGCGAGCGACAGAAACCTTCCAACAGGTTTTTCTCCATGTGTGCGTGGTAGCTGAGGCTGACAGATATCTGTCGTTAAAGGCAAACCTGTGCCAATGAGCAGCAGAAAGAGTTAAAACTGAACTGGTCCCCGTCTGCATGTAAGGGTACAGGCACGGCAGGGCTTTATGCTCTCCTTACAGGCTTGCTTTCTCCGTGGCCAGCTGAGAAGGAGGTGGAGGAAGGAGGTTGTCCTAGGAAACACATCACAGAGAGGTAGAGTGTAATACATTTATTTAAAAAACACACACAGAACCCCACTTACATTAAGTTTAGAGGCTAAAGGCTCTCTCTCCAGGCCAGAGTGCCAGCACACCTGGTATTCAGGGGGTGGAAAGAGTGGGCCTTAGACCTTGGTGGTCTGGAAGAAGAGGCAGGAAGGACAAGCCATGAGTATGCCATGCATTGAGTGGGCTTCCACCTCCAACACAAGCCCAGAGGGCAGAACTACAGTTCTGCCATGGATGCCTTGTTAATACAAGGCTGCTAGGTGCAGTTTTGTCAAGCTTCGCCAGCCTCCGGGACCGCTCCTGTCCCTAGGTATGCGTGCCATCATCAGTCAGAGATGAAGGCTCATTACCATGACAGCAGTGGCGATCTCCAAGCAGGTTGTGGGGAGGATTGATAAGCTCTGTCTCCTGGAGCAATAACTAGTTCTGCCTTTGTCCAAGCCTGGTCTTCATTTCAGGTGCTGCAAAGGGCACTGGACCAGTATTTGCCCCAGAGGAAGGATGCTCAGTGGTGTTGGATGAGCCCACAGCAGAAACCTGCCCCGAAAGGAGCCACCCATGACCCCCTCACCCGAAGCAGCTTTCTTCCCCTGCAGCCTTCTCCCAACTGGCAACGCTCTATCCCCCTTCCCATCCATCACTCCTGGCTTTCAGGCCACTGTCAGAAACCTCCTGCAGAGAGACAATGGCAGCTGAAGGTCCCCATTCACCCCTGGAGAAAAGGGCCTGTGCATGCGGAGTGATAAATGGTTTGCCCCCAGCTGGAGACAGAGGGCTGGACGCTCTCGATCAGCTGCAGGGGGGCAGCCCTTTGTCTTGCTCCGGAGAGATGGAGCAGAGGTCGGCCCCTGGTCTTAGGCTTCCAGGCATCTCTCTCAGTGTGAGGTCTTCCGTGGTAATGCGAGAGTCCAGGCTTCCCGCATAGCCCGTAGCTCAGAGCATCCCTTGTCGTTGTCGTTCCGTCTCCAGCTGAGCCCCGGAGGATACGGGCGCAGGAGTCCTCCCACCTGCCGTGACACCTCTGGCGTTATTTACAGACGTATCTCTCCACCTTCCGCCGACACTTCTTGCACGCCACGTAGCAGCACCAGTGATACTTGCAGTGACATCTCTCCACCACCTCCTCCGTGTAGGCGTTGTAGCCGCGGCCGCAGCACATCAGGTTGCAACTGTCGCTGCCCGCAGAGGTCTTGTTGCACTGCCTGTCGAGGGGAGGATGCACAAGCGGGAGCTGAGGGAGCGTTCCTGCCCACCCATGGCGGTGGTGCTGACCACGGCTACCTGCCCTGGCCTCCTGCCAGAGTTTACGTCCTCATAGCAGGAGGCAGCGAGACGCAGGGGTCTGCTCGCAACCTGGGGTTGATGTCGGCTCGTGTTACTACGGTGGTGTTTGAGCAGCTGTGGCTGAGGTTGGGCACACTCACTCTGTATCACGCCGGGGGCAGGAACTTCCCATGGGAAGGAAGGGTGGATGGCTAAGACCAAGAACTTCTGCTACCGCTCAATCTAACAGGGATTGCAAGTCACATCCCTGAGACAGCCCTGGCTCAGCCTTCAGGTGAGGCTTCCCCAGCCCTCTAAAAGCTCCCCCCTCCCCTGCTCCAGAAAGGAGACATTGGGGAAGCGTCGGATACAAAGGACTGCTGAACCGTTCTCATTACTGGCAGGCAGCACCCAAAGGCTTGCAGGGAGAGGTGGTATTTTCCTTTCTGACTCCTCAGCAGATGAATCCTGTCATGGAGCGGGGCGGGGGGGGGGCTGTCAGTGAGGGCTCTCCCTTGCCTTTACACCTGCATAGCTCTGTACCTACCTTCCTGCCCTCCTTGAGGCTTAAAGACACAACGATTTTGCAGCAGTCCCTGTGGTGTCCCCATCCACAGTGTCCCCATCCACGCCAGCTTCCCGGAGCATGCTCTCAAACCCGATGATACAGACACTCATGAAATGGGAGGCTGAGTTAGAGGGTATTTGCAGCTTCTTACCTATCCTGTGTCCCCAGAGACCCCAGGTGGAGATTCAGTATGCAGTAGTCAGGGGAGTTGATGAGATAAACCAGATCCGTCTCTTTCACTGGCCTGACATCCATTTCTTTGGGTATCAGCTGCTTCCTGGGCCCTATGAGCCGATGGGTCACCTTGATGGCTGTCAGGTACTTGGACTTGAGGTCAGAAGCGATTTCACCCAGGTCTGGCAATCCCTTCCAACAGGTCTTCACCGAACAGGAGCCTGAAACACCATGGCATTTACACTTGGTATCCAGGGAATCACTCAGCACCTGCAGAGGACAGGAAAACAGATTAATTTGCTTCTGCTTTCTCCCGGTACCCACCCTACCGACTGATTTGCAAGAGCATCCATGTGAATTTTCAAGAGATGAAAGAGCTCAGCTGCTTGCTGCCACCTTTAAATGAATATAATGGGGCAATCAAGGGCTCAGCCCTGCTTCATTCCCCTTGTGATAAGAACCTAACCCTCGGGGAACTCCCTGCTGGAGCTTGCAGTGGGGCTTCCCTAGGCGAAATGGGTGCAGGATGGCCACGGCCTCACTGGGGGAACACGGGTGCATGAAGGCACAACACCCCACCGTTCTGCGCAGGGCTGGGGAGCCCAGCGGGAGCAGGGCAGGATGGGCCTCAGCTGCCAGCAGAGGGGCGGAAAGAAGTACTGGAAGCACTGGTGTGAAGTGGCAGATATCTTCCCCTAGTTGTGGAAAGGGTGTGGGGATGTTTGGGGAGGGTAGCAGTGGGGGATGTCTCCGCAAGCACATGTAACTCCATTTTAACCATTTAGTTGCCTCCTGACTTTAAGAACAGCATCCCGACAGCCTGGCTGGAGTCTGCTGCCTGACATTAGGCACCTCTGCCCCCCAGGCTGCTGTGATCGGGTGGTGGGCACCATACCCACCTGCCGGCCCACCCCGTTGTTATGCAGATTCATGGCCTTGAGCGCTTGTGTCCCCAGCTTGCTGGATTTTAAGGGACTGTCAGCAAAGGCGGCGCCAAGCTGGAGGCCGTAGCTAAGGTTGTCCCCGCAGCCACCCCATCTGAAGTCCGGCCCGGGAACCTCTGAGGGGACGGAGCCGCAGGAGCAGAGAGGGAGCTCCCCCGAGGTGCAGGCTTGGGCGATGGAGTGCGTGACGGCAGCGGCAGCCAGGGCGTAGACGAAGGCGGATTCCCGGGTTCCTGGGAAGAAGGGGGGAACATGTCCTTCCTCCCTGCCCAGCCAAACATTCCTCTTCAATGAGGATGGTTTTTTTTTCATGCAACAGGATAAAACCAAGACCCAGGGTTTTTCTTGTGCTGTATTTTTAACCTGTGCCACCCATTATATTACCCTGTCAGTATACAGCCTGTGTCCCCACCTCTTCCCCATTTTTTTTTGGAGCCTCTAGCAGCTGTTTTTGTTTGAAATGGAAGTTACTGCCTGTCATCTCCTGCAGACCTAAGCTGCATAGGATTAACACCGGTGTAACAGCAGCAAGTTTCTCCAAAATTGACGCCCATCAGCTGAACAGCAGCGCTGTATATTAAAGTGCTGCAAGCCTGGAAAGCGACGTGGGGCAGAAAGAGGAGCACGACCGCAGCGGATGAAGCAACTTTTACCTTTCAGCAGGTCAGGGCCAAAGCTGGGGGCACGTTGGATGGAGGAGCAGTTCCATCTCATGTCTGCAAAGGTCTTCTGGCAGACACTCTTGCTCTGGCGGGCGGCCCGGACGATGCTGTGCATGACCTCCAGGTTTCTCCGGCACATCTGGAACTGGTCGGGCACCAGCCCGGCGAGCAGCCGGCAGTGGTGGGTTTCATTCCAGGCCACCCCGTTGCCGCTGTCCGTCAGCCCTCTGTGGGGAGAGGATGGGTGTCAGCGGGGTTGGGGGACCACAGGCATCCCTCCGGGGACCCAGCTGGAGAGGGGGAGCCCCGAAGGGGGTCACTGGGGAGGGGGTGCATCCCCCCCAGGGCTGCTACTCACAGCCACTGGATGGCCGCGGAGAAGCCCAGCTGGCAGAGCAGCACGGCGGCGGCGGTGGGGCGGCCCATGGCCAGGGATGGGACCGGGGCTGGGGCCGGGACCGGGGCTGGGGCCGCTCGGCACCGCCGCCCCCTTTTATAGCGGCGGGGGGCGCGGTTCTCCCCCCGGGGAGGGGAACAAAGGCGGTTTCGGTGCCATTCACAGCGGGATAGGGCCGGGGGGGGGGGGGGGGCTACAGTTGTTATTAGCTGCCACCATCCCCGAAACAGCACCTGGGAAGGGATTAAGACGTGCCCCACTGCAGGACGGAGCAGCTCTGTGTGACCAGGAGCTGGGGGGCATCGGGCCTGGTGTGTCACCCCACTGTGCCCCGGCAAGGCGTAGAGGTGCTGCGCACAACGGGGGGCGCGTGGCGTTCTTCCTCTGGCATCTTCGGGAGAGCCAGCGGATCACGGAGCAAGTACATGGCTCTGCTCAGCAGGTAAAACTCATCTCTCTAACTCGCTGCAGGAATCAGAAAGGGATAGATTAGTAAAAGGCAGAAGGGGTTGATATTAATTTCTGGGTTTTTTTTTTTTCTTATTTTCTTTGCAAGAAGCTTTAAAAAATACATTTTAACCAGAAAGAGTGGAATTCTCAGCCATCTGCCTCCGGAGCCCCAGGAGGACAGCAAGGAGCCTGCGCTAACCATGTATATGTGCCATCAAGGGTGTGGGCGCTGGTCTCACCAGCCTGGAGAGGACGCAGCCAAAGGCTGTGCTGGGACCGAAGCTGGCTGAGCGTGGGGAACTCCTGTCCCTAGACACCGACATCGCAGCGTCAGCCCCAGCCCTTTGCTTACAGACAGACCAACTTACTGACCAGGCATCGGCAGCTGCTAATGGGTTTCATAACTGCAGAGAAAGAGAGTGGGTAGAAGGGGATATGTGGAAGGGCTCTCGGCGTGCAGCCCACAAGCACATTTCAAAGTAATGGGGTTAAAGCAACCTCTCCCTGCTGCAGGAAGATGCTGGGCTGCAGTGCAAAGACTCCCTCCTCCATGCTCCGCTCCACAGCCCTGCCCATGCAAACTTGAGAAACAGCCCTAAAACGGAACGTGTCCATTAGAAAAGATGTGGTCAGAGCAGGATCTAACTCAGCGTGGGGCTGTCTTTAGCTTGTCAGTGCCGCAAACCCCAGTCCATAGTTGGCACGGGGCTTTCTGTTGCCTTCCGCACCCTGAAGTGCACAGGGGCAGGAGGGACAGCTAAAGGACTTTGCTTTGACCCTGTCGCTGGGCTTGCTGGATCAGGACTAATGCCTTGATGTGTACTGCTGATTCCAAGCTCCTGAAAACAGCATAACCAGGGCCCACAGCAGTTTGCCTCTCCAGGCCAAGAAAATGAGCTTAAAGTCCACCGGCTGCCTCACAGACAGCCCAGAGGGGAGAGTTTGCCTGGTGCTGTGGGCAAACTGATGTGTGCACATCCGTGAGGCAGCACTGGGCACAGGTATCGGCTGCAGAAGTGCCCATTTCATTGCAGGAACCAGATTAGAGCTGGCAGAAATGATGCAGCCAGGGAGACGGTGCCTGCTTGGGCAGGAGCAGGTTTGGTGTGACATTTCCATGGCTTGTACACGCTTATCACAAGGTGTTATTTTTTCTGAATCTTTCACTTCCGTAAGTCAGAAAAGTGCATCCTTGCTGCTGTGAAGACCTTCAGGAACCAGGTAGACTCATATTTTCTCACATTGGGAGGTGACGTTGAGACAAGTCCAGCTGACACCAGCTTCTTTTGGAAACAGTCACAGGTTGAAGACCTCTACTTTGGGCTTTTACTTTCTCCCTCGCGCTGCAACTTCCCTTCTCTAGTGCAAGGTGCTTTCCCTTTACAGGACAAAACTGGGTGGCTGGCTAGCACCCCCCCATGACCTCCCTTTGACTTGCTATCACGTGCACTAAAATTAGGACACGCAACTTGAATCGTTGACCTTCCCAAACTACCCCCTCGGGATGAAAAGGCCAAGGTGCATTGTGCTGGTGCAGTGGCCCATGAGGAAGGGTCCTGCTAGGAAAGCACTGAGGTCACTCCCAAATCCCAAGCAGAGTTACAAGGGGCTTAATTAAAGGACAGAGAGAAAAGAAAGAGACGCTGTGTTTAGTGTTCCTGGGATCGGCAGGCTCTGATCCCATTAACCTTCCTCTCCCTGATGCCTGTGAACTGACACCAAAGGGCTCCAAAGTTACAGCAAGCTCTTGTTGGCTAAGGAATGATTTTTCAGCAGGAGTAGGAAAGATACAGGACAAAAGCAAATTTGCTGAGCTGCTCATCAGGGCGCACAGCTTGGGTGCCTCTGCAGAGGGCACGTGGAGGCCAGCAAGTGCTAACCACAGATTTCTGCTTCGGCGTGGTCTGAGCGGGAAGTCTGCCCTCCCTGGACATCCAGCTGGCCGTGTTGCCACCGGCTGAGCATCAGCACTGTGGGGCTGGGAGTCCCTGCTTTAGGGCAAGAGGAGCCTTTTCTCACTGCAACCGGTACTTAGAAAATTATCCCGAGTATTTCAGGGTGGGAAATGCTTTCCCAGCTGCAGAAAGCAGAGTCCCTGTTGAAGAGGACAAGGGATAACCCAAGTCTATATTCCCTAAACACCAAACCCCATGTTCTGGTTTCTGTCTCTAAAACTAGGACTAAGCTGATTAAAATAACAACAGTCTGCCTGTTTTTATGGGATAAGGTAGCAATGAGCATTCCCTCTCCCGTAGCACATGCTGCTCCCAGCCCCTTCTGACCAAGCATCAGGTACAACGGAGCCCTCCGGCACCTGTGGGAGAGCAGGGCAGGTCCTGCCCCCCTGCTGCCCCGATTATTGCCCCGCGGGGGAAGAGTTGGGGCAGTTAGTGGTCCCCAGCTGTAGGATGTGTAACTCACGGCCTGCAGGGAGGTCGAGCAGAGGCATCTGGGCAGACTTTATCCAGCCACAGGGACAATGTGATCTGCTGGCAAGGCACCGACCTCCACGGGATGTTCTGCAGGAGCAGGCTCGCCTGGGAAACCTGCCAGGAGGAGATGACGCCTGTCAGGACATGCCACGCTGTTTCAGCCTGGGCAGTCCCTATAGCATCTTTCACTCCCTCGGCTTCCTTGTGGTCCCAGACACAATTCAAGCACCCTGACTCCTTCCACAATGCAATTCACTTTTTTCTTGGTTTTCTGCAAGGCTCCGGATTTTCAACCCGACTCAGCTGCTCCCTCATCAGCCCAATGTCTCCTCCAGCATCCCCGCTACTTAAGGAAGCTGCTGTTTATTTTGCTCCAGTGGTACCTGGGTCCTGGTACTGCTGTCCCATGTAAGATCAAACCCCCTCTGGGCCCTTCGTGCCAGTCCCAGGTGGCAGAGATGAACCTGATCCGCTTCTGCCGAGGGCTCTGCAATCTCATAGTCTCTGTGAAGTCCCTGCCATGACGGACTTTACTTACATACATCACAGGGCCCTGTGAGTTGAGGTAGAAATGCCCCATGAAGCAGCGCCCGCTGTTGGGGCCAGATGCTGGTGCTGCGTGGGGCAGGGTGACAGCACCCCGGGGTGCCTGGGGCCCTGCCGTTCGACCAGCAGCTGGGTGCTGCAAGACTCCTTAGGGCCTGGGGTAAAGCTGGGGTCCTTTGCCACGAAGTTACTCGTTGTGCTTGGGGAGACTGAAGTCAGACTGGTCTCACCACAGTGACATAGATCAGCTTTCACCTTTCTTGACCCAGCTCGCTGCTGCTGGTACTCACTGCGCACTGGAAGTCCGTGATATTTCTTCGACATCCCACCTTCCCAATCACAGCTTTTGCAGATCCCTCTCTTACCTTGACCTGCAATCAGATACGGTGTCTACACTTCTCCCTCATGTTAGCCCAAGAGCTTCTTTCACTCCAACCCAGAGGATTCTGATGTTATGATATCATATTCTCTGTAAGTTCCCTTTTCAGCCTCGGGGAACGGGGAACTGCCTCGGGCCCTGAGGGGGACATTGCGGGGAAATCTGAACTGCTTCTGAAGGGATTAGGAATTTTCTGACCAGGAAAAGCTGCTTTTGTCGGTGTTGGGAGGCGCCTGGGTGCTTTTCTGGCCCATCATGTGCTCAGCGGGCAGAGGGAGGGCAGCAGTTCACCAAGCACGTGCAAGGCAGGAATTGCCAAGCAAAGGCAATCCCTTGTGCTGGGCACATCTAACCAGACACCTCCTTCTCCAGACTCCAGCCAGAGGGATGCAGGGACTCCAGTGGCTTCCAGTCCCTCCCAGTTACAGTCAATCTGCCCTGGACTCCTTTGCGGAGGTGCCCTACATCCAGCCTGCTAGGAAGAGCTGCTTTGCTGATTGTTGCTTCAAAGCATCCCAATGCCACATCTCTGCTGAGGGATGAGGAGGTCTCAGTGGGAACGCAGGCTCTCCCAGAGATGCTAATCCTTCTGGTGTGATTTCTAATGTTATCTCATCAGCTGCCTGGAAATGCCCCACGCCGCCCAAGAAAAAAAGCGACCATCAGCACAACTAGACCCTACGGCAGAGGATTTCAGACAAGAGGGTCAGGAAGGTCAGCAGCTCCCTAATCTCTCCTGAGCAAGACACAAAGGTGGGCAAAGTGCAAGCCTACCTCTGTGCAAGTGGAGGGGGACGAAGGTCTAGGGTTGCTATGTAGGCGAAGCCGATTTCCAGCTGGGTGGCCCCAGAGTATTCTGGTGCCTGGGGCTGTTCTCCCCGGGGCAGGACTTTGCACTCCCCGCTGTTGAACGCCCTCCTCCGTGCTGGCCATAGGTGCTGTGGCGTTCACACCACCAGCTCCTGCTACGGCTGGTGTGGGCTGAGCTTCTGGAGATGGACATCGGGGATGCCCGACCACCTGGGTGGGACACCGAGCGTTGTCCTGCCGTTGCCTGAGCTGTTCAATCCAAAGTGGGGTCTGAGCTGGGTTAGAGCTTCCAAACCAACATGGACCCATCCCCGGCACAAGGGGCTCTGTGCAGTGCCAGACCCAGAAAGGAAAGGGGATATTGCCACCTTCTGGCCAGTGGTTTTGCTTTTAAGGGCCACCATCTCCCCCAGAATCCCTGGAAAACCTGCTTTCACCATGCTCCTGCCTGCTGTGTTGGTGCTGGCAACGCTCACGTTACAGCAAGGCACTTTTTCCCCCCATTAATCATGTTGCTTTCAGGCAAACTCCTCAAGGTGTGGATGGCAATTTTAGTCTGGGAGCTGGAGGATCTCAGATGGGTTGCCATGGCCAGTACATACTGGGGTCGGATGGCAGCTGGGAAGGCGAGAGCACCTGGGATCCCATGGGTTTTAGGAAAAGCCATGAGCAACAGTCAGGAAAAGCTGCTGGAGAGCAGGAATGCAGAGAGGACACACGCGAGGACGGGCTGGCAGGTGGAGGCATCTTGTAGCTTCTCAAGTGCTGGGAGCCACGATCCGCGCTGGGGCAGAGGGGCTTAGTACCTCCCTGTCCCCTTCTTTTGGGGTGCGAGGTCACCGTGGGAGCTGAGCAAGGGCACGAGAAGCCAGTGCCAGCACAGGGAAGAGCGTCCAGCGATTTCTGAGCCCAATCTCCTGCTCGAGCCCGCTGCCTCCTACGAGAGGTGATTTTTACAAATCCCTCTTCACAGGAAAGTTTTGCAATGACCAAGTAGTAGGAAAAAAGAAAAAAACAGCTTCCTTTTAAAGCAAAAGCAATCCTTCATTTGAAGTCAATTCCTCTTCTTAGCTCAATCCTTGAAACAACCGTAGGGTAAGTGCTAAAAATACCCCTTCCCCTTCCGTGTCTTGCTCTCTCTTGGGGAAGGAGGAGAGCAGGAGGGGATTCCCAGCCCAGGAGAAAGGCTTCCCTTCCCCAGCCTGCCCATGCCGGAGAGCCACCACGGGGAGAAAGTGCAGCTGTGCTGCTGGGGATTCGCCTGTTAGCACTGAGAGGAGGGAAAGGCCGGCGGGGAGCTGGTGAGGAGCTGGCGAGGAGCAGGGAAGGACATTGGGAAACATCACCCCCAGACTGCCTGCCTGCCTGGTGTTGGCTGCCCTAGGGACACAACCAGGAGGGGAAAGCTCAAGGAGGAGCCTGCAGGAGGGCAAGGACAAGACCTGCTGCTGGGTCAGGGCTTAGCCTGCACACAGGGCTTGCCCCTGGGATTAAGCTAATTACCGGAGGAACATCAAATAGTTGTCCTGGAGGGTCAAAGGTTTGCGTGTCCCACTGTTGGGACTTGGACAGGGGCCAAAGCAAATGCCCGTGAATGGTTTGTGGCCTTCGTAAGCACATGGGGACCCCTTGCCATGCACCATCCCAGCTTGCAATGGCTTGTGGCTTCCAGGCTCAGGAGAGGCAGCTCTGTGCGAGGACCTTCCAGGGGTTCCCCTGCCATCAGTGTGCCCCGTGAGCCCTCGAGCCCTTGGCAACCTTGGCGCTCCCCCACCCCATGCTCACCTACCGACCGACCGCGTGAGGAGTCACATCCTTTTGCCTGGGAGGCCGTGACAGCGCCGGGTTGTGGTGACGCAGGCGGAGGTGGCACGCTGTCATGTGGCCCCGACGTCTTGGGGAGGAGGCAGGTCATGCTCCCTGGCCAGCTCCTGCCACGTCCCAGAGGTTGTGGATGGGATCCCTGCTGCAGGTGGGCGCCTGGGAGCATCCAGTCCCCTCTGGAGGCTGGGAATGCTGGGGAGGGCCACCCTGGTGCTAGGTGACTGTCCTGCTGCAGAGGGCTGCTTTCCTTTAGTGAAACCATCCTCCTTCCTCTTTCCGATGTAGTGATGGAGTCAGTGACCTCACCACAGGACGGATACTGAGAAACAGGCTGGGGGTGACGAGGACCTCCAAGGACTTGTTCCTGCCAGCTGATCTCCTCCAGAGCCACTTAAGCACAGCGCTGCCCTCCAGCTCCACCTGGCCCCGTGGCTTCTCCCGCTTGCCGCAAGGGTGCTCCCACGCATCTGCCTGGAGAAGCCCAAAGCTGGGACCAGGGACCGCAGGGCTGCGCCTGCTTGTGGGTTCAAGCTGTAAGGAGACAGAGGACCTGGTGACACTTCATGAGCTGCTGTGGCCAGGGCTGCCTGCGGCCGCAGCAGTGTCCCATTGCGGGCAGCACACACCAAGGAAACCCAGAGCAGGCTCTGCAGCACGCCCTGTCCCCAGGGCCCCGGGACCGCTGGGCTGGGGGGATCCAGCTGCTGAACATGTGTTGGCATCTGCACTCCCGCCCCAGCAGCCCAGGACAGCCTGGGCAAGCAACGCTGCGGAAGGCAGTACAGGACATTGCAAGGCAGGGGAGACGCTGGAAGCTACGTTGCCATCTGCTCCCTGCCAGAGCCTCCTCTGGCTGAAGGTCTGCGTGCTGGAGAGCTGGTGGCAGGTCCCAGCCTGGCCAGAGCCCCACCAGAGAGGAAGAAAGTGTCATGAATAACACGTCCGACCTCACTAACTAGGCTAGAAATAGCTGCCAGGGGAGTTTTGTTGAGTCACGCAGAAGAGGCTGTGGCAGTGAGTGATAATGGAAAGCAGTGGCGGCACAGCCCTACGAATGGGAGGGACACGTGGGCTGATGTCCTGGAGGTGACAAAGGGGATGAGCCACTGCCACCATCCTCCTGCCCCATCCCAGAGCCGCAGAGCAAATGCCGCATTAGCTAGGGGCACGTAAAAGGCACCCAGCCGCGGGGAGCCAGGCTATGGTAAGGGGACAGTGGTTTGTGAGATCAACCACATCTGGGAATGCAGATTGCAGCAATATCAGGAGAAAATACGAGAAACAATACCTTCAGCAGCCGTTCTGCTGCTGTCTGTGCTCTGAAGTAGACTTACCTGAGCTCTTCTGTTGCATGGGACCCAGGGCAGGAGCTGCTGGGAGGAAAACAGCAGTCACTGCCACGACGGTTTCACGCCTTGCAACAGCCTAAAGCATGTTATCTTGGAGGAGAGTTGGGGAGATTTAGGCTAACCTGTGCTCCGTCCAAATGCAGAGGATGAGGAGCACTCTCCCTGCTCTGCCAGGCAGGGGCAGCTTGAGGAGCAATATCTGCCAGCCAGCGACCAGGAAATTCTTCAGCTCCTGCAGCAGATGAGGCTCTGGCTCTCATCTCCATGGAGAGAAAAGGAAAAAGGGAAAAAAAAAAAAGTCCTCGAATTCAAGTTAGTTGCAGACAAGGTAATTTCCACATGAGTTAGCAGAACAGCTAATTGGAAATTTTTGATAAAATCTGTTTTTCTTTGAAAATGCAGAGCCAGTGAAATGTGAAGGCTTTCCACTGGAAAGAATGAGTTTTGCTGGATTTCTCAACTAGTTCTCTAGAAAACTTGTAAATGGTCACAATATTTCAGCCACCACTGTCCTTTCAGACCTAAATTTATACTCCTAATGTCTTACAGCTTGACATGAAAAATGCAACATTTTTGGCATCATCACTTTATGTGTTTGAACTTCAATATTCTACAGATCTTCTACCCTCATTTTCGATCAAGGAAAAGCTTGAGGTGCCGAGACAGCCCTGGGATAAGGAAACCATTTTCCCTAAACTGTGGGAAACTCGGGCTGAACATAGGACATACGCCTCCCATTAACACCAGTCAGCACCACAGCTGGGTTTCTCCTGTCCTCATGGGTAACCCGTGCTGGTTTCTGCTGTCACAAAGGCGGTTCGCGGGGACAGGGTCCGGCCAGTCTGGTCATACATTCTTGTCCCCTGTGCCAGCAGGAGCCCCGGGCACTTGCCCCGTGCCCTGCTCCTCGCCAACTGAAAGCACGCCGCTTCTCCTGCTGCTGGGAGAAGAAGGGGCCATTGCCCTCGGCACTGACGTGGATTTAGTTCTTCTTGCAGTACCCGTGAGACCGCAACCTGGAATCCTGTTTTTCTTTGATTCAGGAAAGCACACAGACATCGATAAAGATAATAACCCGACACACCGTTTCCCTGGCTCAGTTTCTGTACCTTCTCGACCCTGCTTTGGTCTCAGGGGTTCTCCAGGCTTTCTCATCTCTTTTAAAGCTTACATCCCCCAGGCTCTGGCAGCCTCCCTGTCCCTTAGCAAGGCCAGCGTCTTCCTTCCACCCCTCTTACTCTAAGCTTTATGTGTCTCTAGGAGCCTTCCCTGCAGGGAGAAACTGGTACCAGGATCCTTTCTCCTATTTTTAGTACACGCTTGAGCAGGTGCAATAATTGCCGGAGAAAACTTGGGGCATCAGCAGCCCGCCGCCCCCAAGCACCGCCATCCCCACACGGGTCAACCACCAGCAGCTGCTGCTGCTGGTCCCTGGGGACACGACACAGCCTGTGTCAACAGCGCTGGATAAACACGGCGCAGGAGCGCTGGGTAATCCCGGGCAGCGCCTGGCACCGACCGAGCGCCCAGCGGTACGCGGCGTCCCCGCCAGTCACCCAGCTCCGCATGGCTCCAGCCCTCCGCAAGCCTTAAGGGGAGGAGGATGCTGGTGGGAGCTGGTGAAGAAGCAGCACAAAGGGCAGGACATCTTACGGCTGCATGCACGGAAAGTACAGCCTTGGGAGGGGGTTTAAATGAGGAACAGAGGCCACACAAAATGTACCAGAAACACCCACCGGAGGCAACAGCAGCATTTTGGGCTGTGGCCAGACGGCCCCGAAGAGCATCCTTGTAATGTCACCAAGTGCCCAGGACGGGGAAGGAAGCTGGCATGGCCTTAGGGACAGGCTGAAGCCAGGCTGAGCTCACCCACCTGCTATCGCAGTGCTTCACGGGCAGGCAGGAAAGCACGTCCCTGCCCCGGGGAGCTTGGGTGCCACCCGAGGACGGGCGACCCTGCTGAGGAGAAGTGCAGATGTGACCAAGGCTGGCACGGGGGCTCCTGGCACGCTGTGCCTCACGCCCAGAGCCCGGCTGGCTCTGTGTCCCCGGTGACACTAGCCGGGGCTCACGCTGGAGCAGGGGACAGAGCAGGGGAGCGCTGGGCCAGCAGAGGCTTGCAGAGGGAGGGTGGCTGGCACGCACAGGGGCTTTGGCGAACAAGAGGGACATGGGAGCAGGAGCGAAAAGGGGAAGGGTGCATGTGGAAGCAGGAGATCCACAAAGAGCTGCCCTCGAGCAGGAGGCTGGGTTTTCACCAGCGTGGGCTGCCTGCCCATCCCAAAGGTCCCTGCAGATTGGTGGCACGCAGCACCAGGCTCCCCCACCGCACCCCAGGCACCAACACGGCCGGTCACTCACCATGGCAAGGCACAGGGTGCCAGATCAAAGGGAAACTGAGGTGGGGATGGAAACGTGGGGCCATCAAAGGCTCTGGGGGTCCCTTGGGAGCTGGATGCCCATCAAAGGCCAGGAAGCTGTGGCCCCGGCAGCAATAGGGGCAGCATGGGGAAGGCATATGTTTTATAGCAAAAATGCCCCTTACTTCACAGTAAAACCACGATAAGCTTGAAAGAAAAAAAAAAAAAAAGAAAGTTAAGAAATTGGGATTTTAAGTGACTTCCAAGCCCTTTTTGTTGCCACAGCCTCTAACCCAACAGGTGTGTTGACAAGTGGGTGGCCTGGCCCAGCCGGGGACTTTCAAGGTGGAACCAAAGGGATGTGAAACATAAAGGGTTTCATTGCAGCCTTATTTTAACCCCTCCCCAGAGCTGGCAGCCAGCCCTTCAGGTGCTCATCGGGCGCCTGGCTGCTATCGTGGGGGATGCAGCACTGCTCCACCCTGGGCAGCTGGACGTGTCGCACCCGGGGCAGACGGCTGGCCACTGTGTGCTTCCCGGGAGCACGGCACCCGTCACACCACGACAGCAGCCACTCCGCATTGCTGCCGCAGCTTGCTGCCCCGCTTTGCACCTTCTCCCTAGCTGGGGGCCCAGCCCCTCACGTTACACGCCGGCTGCGTGCGGAGCAGATGCCCAGAGGGTGCCAGATGCACCGAGGACCACAGCTCTGCCAGGCAGACCTGAGCAGCACCGCGCCTTTCTGCTGCCTGCCTGCTGCTGCGGGAGCCAGCACTTACCCCCCGTGATGGGGACCGAGCTGCCCCTGCCACCGGTGCCTCTGGAGCCCAGGCGCTGAGGGTGGGAACGTCCTGCACCCACCCCAAAGAGCCAGTGACCCAGCATCAGCCAGGGACAGCACAAGACTGGTTTTTCTTTCATTCTCGCTATCTCAGTGGGTGAGGACAGGGCAGATTTCCTTCCTGCACCCGCAGCAGTGCCTGGGATCATGTTAAGCCCTGCCAACTCCACAGCATCCTTCAGATGACAGCGTGGCAGGAAAAGGCAGGGGAGAAACATGTAGGATCCTGCAGAAACCCCTTCCCCGCCGGCGCTGTAACCCACCACTGCTGGAGCCATCCCTCCAGCACAGCATCCACCAGGCACCACTCCCTGCCGCTGCCTGCTCCTCCCAGCGCTGGGGAATGCTTTCAGGAGCAAGAGTTGGTATTTAAATGAGCTATTAAACCTACTTAACAGTCAGAGAGTGACTGCTGAGAAAGCTGTGAAACACTCAGGTGGCACCAATGGAGACGATTCCCTTTCCACAATCAGCATGTGATGAGTTTGGGGGCGCAGATTGATACAAGCAGGCCTTGGTTTCTTGTCCTGGGTGATGAGAACATACGATGGCAGGTCAGAAAACCCACCCACAATTGCTTATAGCGTGTTTAATTTCTTGCAGGGAACAGAGCAGATGGGGACAGCTTCCTTCTCGAGAAGGACGGGTGGCCCAGAAACCACCTCTGCCCAGCCCAGAGCTCAGCACCAACCACACTCCCTTTATTGGGTTTGCAAAACACGCAGGATACCAGTGACGGGAGGACACCTAAAATACAATAATAATATTATTAATGTTATTAATAATAGTTAGAGTTCTGACTGATCGCTACAGTTCCTGCTCCGCAGGGCTGGGCTACACTTTGGTGATGATGTCTGCTGGCCTCACTTTGGGCGGCTCGTCTCTTTTGGGATGGTGGGGGAAGACCCCCACCCTGTTGCTGCCCAGTCCCGTACACCTCAGCGACTTCTGCCCTTTCTTCAGAAGGCAGCAAGCCCCACAGCTGAGAAAGAAAAGGCTCATCAGGACCACGAGCAGAGCCAGAGAGCTGGAGCCCTTGGGTCGTGGACAAAGCCACCGAGGACTGCTGGTTATCTTGGCGGAGAAATTCCTGCTCTCGTCCTGGTAGGCGCAGAGGGCTTCGTCCAGGTCCTGCACGCCCACGCCGGCTGCCTGCAGCGTGTCCAGCCAGGCCAGCGAGCAACAGCTGAAGGGGTTGCCAGCAACAGACACGTCTCTCAAGCTGCGGGACCAGCTTGCGAGCGCCGGCTTTTCCAATGTCAGCAGGTTGTTATTGCGAACGTCCAGGCTTTCCAGCGGGGAGCAGAAAAGACCTGTGGGCAAAAGGCTCAAGTGGTTGCCTGAGAGGTCCAAGACTTTGAGTGTGTCCAGGCAGGGGAGCTCTGCCTTGCTGTCGTCCATCTGGTTGCCCCTCAGAGAGAGTTTCTGCAGGGAGAACTCCAACCCCCCCAGGGCTTCCTTAGGCACAAACAAGTCCTTGTTCCCCGACAGGTCTAGGGAGAGCAGCGAGGTCTGGTTGAAGGCGTAGGGGTGCAGCCTGGTAATGTTGTTCTTGCAAAGACTCAGATGCTTCAAGTGAGGCACGTTGTAGAAGGGGGTGCAGGTACCTCCTGAGGCTGGTACACGAGAGCCCCCTCCCAAATTCCCTCCCTGATCACTTCCCTGGCTCTCGCAAGGCTGGAGGCTGTTGGAGCCCAGGTCAATTGTTTCCAGCTGAGGCAGAGAATCAAAAAACCAGCGTGGCAGCACATGAATGGCATTGCTGTGGAGGTCCAGTGAGCGCACGGAGAGGGTGGCACGCTCCAGCGGCGCAGGCGAGTAGTCGCTGGGCCCCATGCTGGTGGTGAGCGGCTCCTTGGCTACTTCCTGGAGACAGTTCATAGCCAGGCTGAGGTTGTGTAGAGAGTCCAGGCTGTGAAAGAAGGTAAATGGGAACAGCTGCAGCCGGTTATTGCTGAGATCCAAGTCAGCTACATGTGTCAGACCGGCCGTGGTATGCAAGGTCCTGTTAAACCTCGCCATCTCCTTGTAGCGCAGCACAAACTCCCCCGGATGGCGTGAGCCTGGGAGCAGGGAAGCAATAAGGTTGTTGGAGAGGTTTAAGTGTGTGAGATAATGGGCTTTGGGGAGCTCTGGAAAATAGAGGAGTCTGTTATGGCTCAAGTCGAGCACTTGAAGCAGGTAGGGCTCCGCTCCCTCCTCCGAGGCAAAGAGCTCCAGGGCGTTGTGGCTGAGATTTAAAACTCGCAGCTGCATGAGGTTGAAGCCAGAGATACAGTGGAGGGAATTTAAAGCCAAGTTCACCACCTCCAGCTCTTCCAGAGCCTCAAAAACTCCCTCCTCGATTTCCATGATGTAGTTGTTGCTGAGGTCGAGCTTGCGCAGCCGTGGTGTGCTCCAGAAGATCCCTGCTGGAAGCCTGGTCATCTTATTCCCGGAGAGATCGAGCCTCCTCAGCCTGGTGAGGTTGCTGATGTACCAGCCTGCCATGTGGCTCTCCAGGTTATTTGCCGACAGGTCCAGGACCTCTATATTCCTGAGCAGATGAAATGCTCGCCCGTTAGCGAGGTAATTGTGGTCCAGGTGGTTCGATCCCAGGAGGAGAGAGTGTAGCTGGGGCAGCTGAGCCAGGGCCGTGTCTGACACAGCTTCTAGCTGGTTGAAGCACATGTCCAGGTACTCAAGCTGCCCGAACCCTGGCATGTGGCTGCCCGAGAGGTTTTGGATGAAATTGTTGGAGAGCTCGAGGTACTTAATTCCTTGGCCAAGTTCTTTTGGAAACTTGCGCAGGCCAACCCCTTTGCAAGACACCTTCGTGGGGCTCTGCAGAAAGAGAGGAGAAACCGTCAGCAGGACAGGGGCTACAAACCACAGCTCCAACCAAGCCATCTGCTGTCCGAGATGGGCAGAAGCAACACGGACATGAGCACCGCCACCCCTTCCCAAGCCCGGGATGGGAAAGAGCCACACCACCCAAGGCCCCTGCTCAGAGACAAGGAGGGTGTCCCCAGGGTTAAGGTGGGCTTCCCAAGACCCTGGCTGATAGTGCTGATGTTCCTGATGGTGCAGGAAGAAGGCTTAGTCTCTGGCTGTCGTCCCCTGCGTCCCAGCAAGGAAGGTGGGCAAAAAAGTAGCATAAGCACTGGAGATGCATCGGTGGGGCAAACCCAGTCTCTGGAGGGCACTGGGACAGCCCAGGGACTGGTGCAGGGCATCCTTGTCCTGTCTGAGCAGAGAAGGATCACCTTCCTGGTGGGCTCCACCTTCTCTCTCCCTCCAAACTGGTTTCCTCTGCCAGTTTGGAGGCGGGAGCCTAGACGTGGAGCAGCTGGTTTCTGTCCCACCCTGACACATTTGGCGGGGGCGGGGGCCAGAAACCAGCTGCTCCACGTCCAGGCTCCTGACTGCCTTGCCAACCTCTGAATCCCCGTGCGACCCTGCACTCCATCCTGCCTCTTAGCAAGCATCTCGAGCCGACGCCTCTGTGGCAGGGACTGCTGGAAGGTGCCACCGGCACGGCAGGGATATGGGAGCAGCTGGGTGCCGGGACCAGCTAGCTGGAGACTGGCTCGGAGACGGGAGAGCAGAGAGGAGATCAAATCTGAGAAGGTTGAAGAGGTGGAGGCTGGAGGGAGGTGAGAGCCCTGGTGAGGAGGTGCACCCTGCGCCGTGCACAGGGATGCTTGGAGCCCTGCTCAGACCCGGCGGTGCTTCTGGGGCCATCCCAGCCCAGGGGCTCCTCGGAAGGCAGCCTTACCTGCTGGCACAGCATGGACCTGGGCCTCGCCTCCCCATTAGACTGGGCTCTGAGAACAGATGGGAGCAGCCAGAGCAGCAAGCATCCTCTTTCAGCCAGCCGGTGTTCAAACAAGAGCATGTTGGGCTCTGGGTGCTGCCAGCCCCGTCCCGCTCCTCCAGTGCTCTCTGGCAAGCTGGGCAGGAGCCAGGCTCTGTATAAATAGGCTTCAGAATGGGATGGGGGAAGGAGATAACACATGTGGGTGTTCGTAGCTACGGAAGTGGGAAAAGAAAGACATAAGATTGCAGAGGGGGAAAAACAGTGCACAAAGCCACAAGGAAGGGAAAGAGAAACAGCGGGACGGGGAGGAGGCAGGGCTGCACCGCGCTCAGGTGATGGGCCGGCTGGCCGGCCGAAATCGAATGCCAGGAGGCAGAGGTCGGTACTTGGGAAAGCCGAGAAGTTTGGGGGGAGTTCCCCTGCTTGGACCTGCTCTTCCCCAGCCTCCTCTGCCCTGTGCCAGGGCCACGCTATGCCCTGTGCCAGCTCTCGCTGGGCAGCTGGTGCCGAGGGTGCCAGGAGCAGGCGGTGAGGGCTCCCCGGCCATCCCGAGATGGGGACCGAGCTCCTGGCTGCGGCCGCCGGGGATCACCGCGGGACTCCCAGCACCTCCGAGGCCGCAGGTGAGCTCACCGCACGAAGGCAGAGCAAATTCCCCTCCCCATGCCGCTGCAGCCCATCCGAGGGGACTCTCCCGTGGCACCTGCCCCTCCCTAGGGAAACAACGGCTCCCTGGGGCTTTGCCACCTGTTCCCAGAAGATGCGCAGAGCTGGCATCACTCTCCTCCTCCGCCTCTTCCTCCCCAGGAGTCCGCTGCACTGCAAGTGCTGGGCTCCTCGCTGCCATGTCCCCGTGTCCCCAGGACAGCTGCTGGGTCACCTCCTCACCCAGAGCAGGAACCAGACGGGGACTTTCCCTGCATCTGGGCGCCCGCAGCCGCACCCCACCCACAGGGATTATTTTTGCAGTGACATTGCTGTGTCCCTGTGCCACCTAGTGCTGACATGCTCCCTGGGGACGTGCTCCCTGCATGCTTCAGGGGGCTGCTCTGCAAAATGCTTGCATTTTGGCTTGGGTTTTGGCTCACTGTGGCTGATTTCCTTCCCATCCAAAGGAGCACCTCCAGGCTGCCACACAGTTGCCCAAGGATGTGTTTTGCTGTAATTTTAGCTGTAGAGCTGTTGCTCTAGTCCTAGATGGGTCTGGCAGGAAAGAAAATAATTATATATTTTTTTAAAAAAATATAAATATATATATACACATACACATCTGGAAGATGAAGCAGCCTGGCTTCTGCTGCTGTTGCCCGACAGCTGGCGTGGTGGGGAGCACTTTGTCACCTCCGGGATGTGGTTCAGCCTTGAGCCAGACCAGCATCACCAGCCAGCGAGGGCATGCACGGCAGCGGTGACAGCCAGCGGGCTCAGCCTGAAGGCCAGGGTTGGTGTTTTAGGCTGACGTCCTCTCTGCTAACCGCGGTGGACCTGGGCTTCGGCAGCAGCCGGGGCCAGAGGCAGCTGCGAGCGAACAGCCCGCCGTTGTTTTCAGAGGCGCGGTAAGGCTAGCACATCTGTGCAGATGTGAAATCCTGCAGGCTCTGGCCAGGGAACCACCGACCTCTGGATGAACCTTCTCCTCCAGCGTCCCTTGTCTCCCATCAGCGGCCGAGCACGGAGCCCCGAAAGCGGAAGGCAGCGTGGGGGAGGAACCACGGCGTGCAAGTGCTCCAGCCCCTGACACAGCCCCCGGCGCACCCAGCCCCAGCGCCGCCTCGCCCGGGGAACCCCGGCCCTCTCCTCCCTGCATCCCAAATTGCTGGGCACGGGTCTGCACAGCAGACATGGCTGATGAAATCAGCTGAAAAGTCCCTGACTTTGATCAGGGACTGCGGAGAATCCCTGGGCATTTGCATCCCTAGGCTGTGAACTCCCTTTGCAGGAGTGCCTGGCGGAGCGAGCCTAGTGCGGACCGAGAGCCGTCCAAGGCGCTCTGCAAACACTGAGAGGCTTTTCGCTGACCGCCCGGAAGGCAGAGCGAACCGCACAGCATGAACGGGAAGAGATTTGCTCCTGCAAATCGCAGGGCATGCTGTGCTTCTTGCCACTCGTGGCCTCCAGGCTGGCTCCCGGGTCTCCAGGGTGGTCTGTTAAAGAGAGGTGCATGCCGCTGTTCCCCCACGTGAGACGTCTCCAAAGCACGGGAGGAATGAGCGGCAGGGCAGAGCCTTGGTAGAAAAGGGGATGAAGCCACTTGCCCAACATCACAGCCCTACCGCAGGGTGACAGACACTTGCACCCATCCTGGGCGTTAAGGAGGCAGAGAGGCTCTGGTTATCAAATCTGTACATCTTTCCCAATAAGCAGTGACAGAAATGCTGTTTTCTGTGCATTCCCCTGACTGCAGAGAGCAGTGGGGAGCTGGAAGGCACGTTGAGCAGCTCTGAGTCCGGCGAGGGGACCAGTGCCTCTCACATCAGCGGCGGCGGCCACAGCAGCTGCCTACGAAATCCTCCCCGAAGGACAGAGGAGGAGCTTTACCTTTCGGCTGTGGCCCATCGCACAAACACAGTCAAAAGACTTTCCACTCCTGGTTTGGCTGGGGAAGGAAGTCCCATCCAGAGCACTGAGATCAGGAAAAAGCTTTATTTGCAAAGAAAATATTGACAATTTACATAAACTTACATCCTAATTTATATACATTATGTATATTTTATATACAGATAGTGTCTTGAATAAAGATGTCGAAGCACAAAACAGCATCAGCATATCACCACGCAGCTCTAACAGGTAATGGGGGGAGCCATGTCTCTCTTCCCACAACTCCTCTCCCATTATGCTTTTGTTGGGGAGTCTGAGAGGCTTCTTTCCAGCCTGGGAGGGACGAACACGGGGTGGGTGGGTGGGGGTCAGGCTTGTATGGGTGCAGCTGTCCCTTCCCCTTTCCCCCAAAGCCTGCGCCAGGACTGCCCGGGGCCAGGACGGGATCCAGGGCAGGTGCCAGCAGCGAGCGGGAAGGACTCCCTGTGCTCCACCTCTTACTGGGAAGCAACATGAATGAGCTAACACACTTCGCTCATCTTCCTCTCAATGCAGCTTGGGTGGCCTTTTCTAAGCACCTGACGTTGCTCGGCCAGTGGAAGGGTGCTGCCAAGTCCCCAGTTGGGGACCACAACCGCTTACCTGGGTGAGAAAGGTGCTGGAGGGAAGCAAAAGCCAGGCTGCTCTGGGTAGGAAGCCTTTACTGAAGGGAATTGTTCCTTCAAAAGGGGTCCTAAAAACAACAGCCGAGCTGGCTTTCCTAGAATTTGCCTCCATAGAGAGGAGCATGGGATGGACAACGGTTCCAGACGATGTGTTACACACCGATTATCTGCTTGCTACATTTCTGCAGCTGGAGTCCAGCCGAAAGTTGGGCAGCAGAGCCAAGGCACGTAGGTAAGAGCAGAGCCAGCAAGTACCACTGGAGAGGAAGGCTGGCACACGGGAAGCCACCGGTGACTGCTTTCGTGTCCGCCATCTCAGATATGCAGACGTTTGCCTATAAATGAAGCACTTCCTTCTCAACCAGACTAGGAGCAGAGATACACCAAAATTCAAAGACATCTGAAGGAAAGACTGGAGCAAGGCCCTGTTCCCGCTGGACTTTGTTAAAACCTCCCATACGCATCTTCCTCACGCTCCCCTGAGCTGCTTCCAGGCCTTTTCGGCTCCAGGTAAGGGGAAGAGGCACCATAGATGGTGAGACACCATCTAGAGAAGCATCACACAGAAGCAGCTGTGCCTCAGCCTAGGTAACCTGCACTGTAATACTTCATTAAGGAGAACTTGTTGCCAGAGAGGCCAAAGGGTTTCAAGTATAAAGACTCTCCACGGCTGCTACAGGACTGGTGATCCACCTGCTCATCCCAGGGATGAGCACGGCCCGCGGTACCAAGGCCACCTGCAGGAAGGTGTTCTCTGCTCTCCAACTCTGTGTCCAACTCCAACTCCCTGCCTCTGGCTCGGCTGCACTGAGCTCACCCTTCGGTTTAACACGAGCATCAGAAAAAGCAGGTTAACACCTTCCGCAGCCTGAACCGCTCCATCCTGCTCTCCGTCCGCATCCCAGGCAGAGAGGGAACCTGACAGCCACGCACGGGGCTTTTACAGAGGGGAGGGATTCTCCTTCTGCCTCCTCCTGCCCACAGCCGCAGTCAGGAGCAAATCCCAGACCCTGCCAGTGGGGGACAAGAAATGCAAAGTCCATCACGCTCTCCCAAGTCATTGCATTATTTATGCTTGCCCCTAAGTCTCGCTGTTCAGGCTGTATTCTAAAGCAATTGTTAATGATTTGCTTGATGCTCTCACTATACGCAGTTGTCCTGATTCATTCTTGACAGAGAAACATGTCCTCCTTAATCCATTTTAAAGGAAATAAACCACAAAGACTAGTTAAGTGCCCCTAAGGCTCTTACTAGTCCAACATGTTAAGGCTAGAAAGGAGAACATATTGAAAAAGAAATTGCAGGCAATTTTTCATGCAGTTATTTTACAAACTGCACGCCTCCTGTGAATAGCGAGGCTGTAGCCAAAGCTGGGTGCCCCCAAGAAATATTTATCTCCCAATAACTGCAATACTTGGCAAGTGAGATCACTCGCTACGGATGGGGAAAAGCGACAGAGCCAAGAATGCTTCAGCCAGGGTGGACCCTTCTGCGGTCAGATCGGTCGCTCCAGCGCGGAGCTGAGACACGTCCGCTCCCACGTCCCTGCAGGTGACCACGGCTGAGCCGCCTCTGCCTGGCGATGGAGGTCATCTCCAAGACGGCGCTGCGGGACGCGCCCCGTTTGCTACATAGGCTGAAACTTCACTACCCTCTTGAGTTTTTAAAGAAAAAAAAACACATGTTCTGAAAAGAAACCCAGTTTGAAAAAAAAAACCAACCAAACGAACCAAACCAAACCCAGCACAACCAAGCACAAACCAAGGCACGCCACAGAAGAGCAATTAGCGCTTCAGCCTCTTCCTCAGCTCGAGCACATCTTATAGCTTTAGGTCTCCCCAGTTGAGGGGAGGTAACGGCAGAGCGTTGCTCAAGAAGCCAAAAGAAACAATAGTGTCCCAGCTCTTCTATTAGTCACCAGAAATCGAGTTATGACTAGACTCAGCAGGGCTCAGAGAAAAGAAAAAGTGGTGACTTCATGCTGGACCAGACTTTTTAAATACAATTTTTTTTTTTTTTTTTTTTGCTAGAGACTCCATCACCACTTATTAGAACATTTTAGGTAGAAGGGTGCCAAAAGGAAAGGGGTGGGGGGAGGAAGGATAAAAACCACATCCAAAAGTAGGACAGTTGCTATTAAAACAGAAAAAAAAAAATCCTGTTTGAATAATTTTATTCTTAAACATGACAAACTTCTTCAGAGTGTTTTCACAAGTACTTGTGTCTGCTCTACGCGGCTTGGTGAAGCCTGTAGAAATGTGTTCTGGTTTGCAAAATATTAATTAAAAAGACAAAAAAAAAAAAACCCAACAGAACACAAATTGCTGTAACAGCAGCAGTACTTTAAGGCAGCCCCTGTTGGGGCAAGGTATACCTCTGGGGTAATGGCAGGAGCTGAAAGTAGCAGAGGCTCTGGAACCAGTAATCGGCATTTTCTTTGGGACTTTGTGATTTCTGGAATGTGGAGGCAGTTTCCTATCTGCTAAGCCTGCTCTATTAAGTATTCACCTTCCTCTCGCACTTACTGATTTTGCAGCCTGCTTCCCAAGCTCTAGGTAGAGGCACTTCGCCTTCTTCGCTCGCGCTCCTGAGGATGAATGTAAACACCACTGACCCTGCCTTATTCACCTCCCTTTGCATCCCGTGGCCGTTGCAGTTCAAACTGGGAAGGCAGAAAACCAGAACCCCCCTTTCTCGCTTTCCTTAGCGTGCGGAAGCAGCAGCGCCTGGATAGGACAACTTTGACATTAGCCTGTCTTCTCCCGCTACTGCCTGGGATGTTCTTGCTAGTGCAACATAAAAGCAGAGACCCACACCACTCTCAACAAGCCTCGTGTGAAGATCACAGAGCAGAATATCAGTGCAGTAATACTTGAAATACTGAGACAAGGCAGACACAACAGCCTTTCTTCCTCACAACGCTTTTTCAACTAGCTTTTTGATCCAAGTCTCCATGCAAATCACAGAAGACAATTGTGCTTCCTGCATTCACATATAGGAATAAATAGCTCTGGATCAGTTTTCTTTATGGCTGGATTACAGAACCCCCTGAAATACTGATACGCTTATGAACAGCAGCACTGTGCAGTTCTGTGAGTATCCTTGGACACGCCAAGTTCATCTAGGATGCTGGTGCATCTCCTAGGCGTATGGCCCCAAAGAAAGTTGTGTGCTTGCTCATGTTGATGGAGATGTCAGCATGGACCATTTTCACAGCAATCTTCTGCCTGGCTTTGAGGAGGCAGACCCCAGCTGTATAGCAGGTATTGAAGTTGGTCTTGCCGGTCTCAATACTCCGAGTGCATTGCAGAAAGGGCTTTTCATCCACCACCACCTCATAGCTGGCAAAATCTGTGAAGTTTATGTAGTATACCTGATGTGAAGCAGGAAGAAGAAAGGTATTAGGGAGTGTATTTGTGCACATGGAACAAGTCCACATTCCCTTCACTGTGTACACCTATGCTGTAAGGATGCTAACGATCCCTTCCTTGGCCCTGGGACACCTGCACTCATGGGAGGTTGACTTGTTCGAGGGAGAAAGAACCCCAAGGCAACCAAACACGAGGATACTCTGTATTCCACTTCATACTAACACAAGCATGCAAGAATCCGTGGATCTAAGGCTGAGCTACAAATCCTCGCTTTAGACCTTGCTTATTACAGGAAAAATTACAAACCTGCACAGGCTTAGTTACAAAAACACGTAGGCAACCCTATCTGCTACAAACAGCCTTTCATACAACAAACAAAGAGAAATATTTTAACTGAAGTCCTCTTTCACTTACCTGGTCAGTCCTGCTCTCTGGGTCCCATGAGCCTCCTTTAGTGCTGACATCAAAAATGCCCTAAGATGTACTGGGAGTTACCTTCTTTGTAACTGGACTTGAGGTGCTTTCAAAGGCATAAGCTATCACAGGGAAGATGCTCTCCCAACCTCCACAGCTTGGAAGCAAATGACCTTATAGTGTTTGTACTGATTTAACTCTTGGATCTAGCGCCTAAGTCCCCTTGACTCCATTCCTCATTAGTTAACCTCTCCCACGCACCGATTCTGAAGTACTATGAGATGCATGAGCAAGACCTGTCCAAAGAGAAGTCACTCCCAGCGAGCTGCTTCTTCCTGATGGAAGAAAACCAGCCATTCTGGATGCATCTGCTAATTCTTCTTGGTCTACACGCTGCAACCACAGAAGCTACACGAGACTGCATCCCCCTTTTTCCTTGATGGACTACAAACGACAAAGGCTTCAGAGGCACAACGTTGTGGCCAGCAATTAGCATTAAGCACGTGGGAAACAACTATACTTCGGCCCACGTAGAGTTATTTTTCCTGTCCCCATCCAAATCAGACATCCAAATCAGTTCTGTGGAAGAGCTCCTAACCTGACACCCACAGCCCGCTTTATCCGACTTGGTACAGTCCCAGCGGGGCTGTCAACCGAGCAGAGGCAAATCATGAGCAGGACGTAATATTAGAAGCCCGGAGCAAGGTGGAGGTTACTTAATTGTGGTTGTCTTGCTAAAATCTGACCCAGAACCTGGACAGTTTTTCAGTCCACAGGTGGGTGGACGCCCTGCATGCTCTGGAAGGGGAGAGCTTTGTAGCTCATGCTCAACGCAGCTCAGCAATTCTGTTCAGAGATTTGCAAGACACTGGGAGAGTGCGTTAAAGGACTGTCTCCTGCATTTTATTGGAATGGGGAGAGGAAATGATGTCTTAGTTAGCCGTATACTAAACCATAATGCAGTAATTTATGACTTTGTTCAGCCCTTTTTACAGAAGCAGGTCTGTACATCCATTGTCAGTACCAACTAAAGCAGCAGCCGAGCCATCCCGCTGCACAACGCGGTTGCGGGCACATCGTGTCGGTCTGAAGCTGCACAAAGGTGGGGGCAAAATGGAGTTACCTGGGCTGGAGTCTGGCCAAGCCACTGGGGCTGAGAGTCCTACGCTTACAAAGGGTGACATGGCTTCGCAATGATCACAAGTTGTCAGGGTTTTGGTCTTAACGTCTCTTTTAAAGCACAGAGCCTAGCGTCCTGCTGGGACCCTTGTTCTGCCAGGAGGTTTGGATGTGCTGGTGAGTGACTGCACAGACAATATGGAGGATTAAAAAAAGGCACTGGTGGCGTGTGGGATCTGGCTGGGTGCCTGCGCATGTGTTTCGATAACTAATCTCTCGCAGCTGGTGTCACGGCGAAACGTGTGACCTTGCACTCCGAAACTCTAACGTCTTCCTCCGACACACATCTCCTAGAGCACGAAGTGGTTAAAAGTACATACAAGTTCTTGGCATTTGCTAGTTGTCTGGAGCCCTCTCGTGGTTCATGCAAGGCTTCCATTGGAACACAAGAATAGGAGTTAGGCCTAGGACCGTACTCACTTCTACCTGACTATAGATGAAGTATGTGCCGTCCACCAGTACCTCCAGCTCCCCACTGCGGGCATGCAGCTTAAACACCTTGGGGTTCATAGTGATGCGAGACCAGTCATTGAGGACTCCACCTGAAAGATCTCAGTATGAGAAAACGGCAGTCACTCAGTACCCGTCAGAATGAAAAGCGCAGGAGCACAGAAATACAGTGACATTGCAACGTTTCGTACACAACGGCTGGCACAGACCCAAGTTGAAAAGTCAAGTAACTCGGTAAGAAAATCCCAGAATTAAAGGCTACGGTGTATTAGTTTGGACTCCTCTCTACAGCTCCAATTACAGCATCACTCGGTGGCGGATGCTCATTTTGTTCCGTGCACAGCACAACTGATTTACGTCTCTACTTGTCCTCATCAGGAGTAGTTCTCCTCGTCCTTGGAAAGAGCCGTACGGCCTTTTGTACTACGCTACGTTCATCCCCAGCGCTGGGTACAGGCTAGCCTGCCTCCTCCTCACGCTAAGTTAAGCTTATTATTATATTTGAGTGCTTCACAGGCCTGAAAACATGTTCCCAGTATCATCCCTGCTCCAGAGCAAAGACACTCTGGCACATGCAAATCAGTGCTGGTACTGTATGGCATTTGCTAAGTTTTCTTAGTTCACCTGAGAGGCCAGGGGCTGACTTTTCACACTGTTTTTGTGTGTTCAGCCACAGATCACAAATGACTTATCGCAGCCGTGATTATAAAAGCACTTCTACAACTCAGACCCCAGGCGCCTCCTGAAGAGTATCTGCTTGTGGCCCTTGTAAGTGCTTTGTTACTGGCGATCTCCCTGCTGTCGGGGAAGAAACTGCAGCAGAAGTAGAACCAGGATCCGATTCTCCAGGAAAGATCCTCAACTGACATTACCCAGCCTCAGGACTATTAAACCTCTTCCTCTACTTTCCAACTCACTCATTCCCCTCCCCACACCTCTCTGCTTAGTGTCCACACTAAACAAAGTGGAGCTTCAGCAGGCGGTGTGCTGAAGACCACGTCAACAAGTACGTCCTTGAGGACCACCGCAAGGCTAGGATGAGAATGGTGATCCCTGTCCTTGTGGGAATGGGACTACACGTGGCTGGTCTGTCAGTCTGCCCCCCTCCCAGTGCTGCTGGGCAGGAAGATGTTCTCAGCAGTGGTGTCATGATACAGCCTTCACCCTCGCTATAAGCCTTGGGATCATCCCTAGAAGAAAACTAGCTCTTGCAGCAAAAGAGACAACAGTGTTATGGGAAAAATATTTTGTGCAACTACGAGACCAGACCACCTCTCAGCACACGTATGTGCATGGAGGCCAACTCAGGGTTGGAGGCCAACTCAGGGTTACACAATCAATTTTAATTCTGGTATTCCTTGACTTCAGCATTCTTGACTTTGTAACTAGCGTTATTTTAACACATGCTTTGTCATTCCATTTCCTAGGTTTTTAAGAGCCAAAATAACAACAAAGTATGAAATTGCATCACGTCACACCACATTAACCCCTAACTGGGGTCCTCAGCACGGTCAGGGGTTTATAGATCCACCACCCAGTCCTCTGGCGCTGGAGCCAATGGAATAACTGACAGCGCGAGCAGAGCTCTGTTCTCTGGAGGGGCCAACGAGCAGGTCCAGAGGACGCACTTCGCTACGAGCCGAGGACAGAGCCGTTCTCTGTAGGTGCCTTGTTTTATCAAATACAAGTCTCTTCCTCCCAGTCTTCATCTGCTGCTCAGCTCCCTGCCCCCAGTCGCAAACCAGCCAGGCCGTGTTTTCTGCTGGCTGTCAGCTGGACAGCATTAATGGCTCGCAGCATCAGATTGTTCCCGAGCAGCAGGGAAGCACACTTACAGGGCAATTCCCACTCTTAGGGAGTAGCGTGTGCTCTGTAAACATACAGGCTTCCCATTAATAAAGGGATAATTACTTTTTGAACATAAGCAAACCAGCATCTTTTCTCTCGTATTGTTTTAGGAACGGCCGGTTTCCTTTTTGTTTCGGGGAGCTTTTCCCCCACCCCGCTGTAAGCATGCTTCCCTGACCATGAGAAATTTCAGCTCCCACAGCTCACGTCTGCTGAAAGGGAGAAACTGCCTTTCAACAGAAGCGCTGGTCAGCCCTCATCATCCCGTGCGTGGGGGCAGAGGCTGGCGGACAGGGGTCCTGCTGCAGCAATCCTTGGGAGCTGCAGCCCTCGAGGTCCGGGACGGGGGTACGTGCACCAGGGCGGCTGCCCGCGCTCCCTGGGGAGCTGCGCGCGGTGACTCAGGCCGGGGACAAGACAGCCAGCTCCTCTCCGGCACAGCCAGACATCGTGAGCAGGGAGGCAGCAGCTAATGAATGAGACCCAGCTGTTGGCAAGAGGAGCAGGAACTCGAGCAGAAATTGGATAGGGATCCAGGGAGGAAGGAGGAGAGCAAAGAGCTGCCTGTGGACGTGAAGCGGCTTGGCAGGACTCGAGCTTAAAGCCTTAAAGGCTGTTGGTGGGGGTAGAGATGCACGAGGGACCGTGGGGGCTGCGTGTGTGCAGGCTTGCAGCGTAAACGCGGGAGGAGCTAGTGGCTGCGCACCTCTGTGTCCTCACACTACAGCTGTGCCTGCCATAAATTACTGGGAAAACTGGAGGAAAACAGGCTAATGGGGCTGAGACAGGAAAAGGACGCACTGAGGGCTTAGAATAGAACACAGTGGGAAAGAAGGCTGGCCACCGAGGGGCTGAGGAAAACTGACGGTACAACAGCGGGTTGGAGGAGGCGCATCATAGGCCTGGAGGTCAAGGAGAAGGGGGATTCAGCGGGACAAAACTACTGGGATGCACAGGACAGAGACAGCCTGGGAGATAAGTAGGAGCGCAGGGGAAACGGGGATGGAGACTCAACAGAGGACTCCTCCAAGGGGGTCTGGGCAAGGCAAATCAGACTATCACGGGGTGAGCCAACAGCAGGGATAATCAGGGACCCGGGTTATAGAGTGGACTTAGACCCAGGTACGAGGCTACGGGTGCAGGACGGGCTCTTTTCAGTAACTGCCAATATCATGAGATCCTTACCATTCTTCACTTGGATTGCTGAGCCTTGGCCTTGAAGGTGGACCACAGCTGGCTGCAAAGGAGATCAGAGGGATTTAAAATTAATGGGGAAAACTGCGTCACTTTAACTCGACACACCTCCACAGTACTGGTGACCAGTACAGAGGCATGACAGTACCCTCATATCATTAATGCTTTTCATAAATGAAAAAAGAATATCAGAGCAGCAGACAACAAACTGCTTAAGTACTGGAGAAGAAGTGAGAAGCCCAGGCTACATTAACACGGCTTTCTTTTGAGCAATAAAAAGGGTGAGATCAGGCAGCCTCTCTGTGTAGCTATGATTTATCACATGCAAGGAGGGGGGGGTTTTTTTCAGAGCTACGCCATCGAACACAACATTAGCAAACAGAACCAGTAATGTTTACAAAAATCCAGCCAAAGCTGGGTTTTTCCCTTGAAAGAAGATGAACCAACCTGGATGTCTCTGGAGCCGGCCTTGTCTGTGGCACCTGCAAAATACAGTTTCACATTACTGAAGAAGAAGCTTGAAAGAGCTGCAGTAAACACTCCTATAAATAAAACTTCTCTTCCCATAATAACCAATAAACCCCTATTTTTAACAGAAGGAGGACAGTAAGAGCGGTATGGGGTGCAGCTTAATGTTAAAAAGTACATAACCAAGAAAAACATTCATCCTATTTTATTCCTGCATTTCTGTCTAACATCATCAAAATTCCCCAACATTATTCAACCAGTTTCCACTAGAAGGAAAAATTGCACAACCCTTTTCCTGATCGGTAGTGGCAATAAAGTCTCTTGGCTGCAAAGATTACAAGTTTCGCTCTGCAGTAACTCAGGTCATTCATTGCATTCAAGCTACATGTTGAAATCTCTTTTCCCTGAGAGCCAAATCTCTATTAAAGATGAGATGCTTGTGGGCAGCACTCTGGAGTGCTAAGGACCTCATGCTGCTCCTGGCCTCTGCTGTGGCAATTTCTGAGATATAAACTGAAAAGTCAACCGAGTCTTCCTTTGAGAGCCATGCAGACTATAGGGTCACAGTCCCCATTTCTCTGAGGATACGTTTTTTAACAATAGACTGTTGAGAGAGATACATATACACAAAAAAACCAAACACCGCTGATGTGAACTTCCACTAATCTGCGTTTTAAAGAGTTATTAAATTCAGGGATTTTAACAAGATCATTGGCACATGACTCCAGGGGGAAACAATATGGTGCAGATACAAAGAAAAATGAAACCAAGAACTGCAGGAGAAAAACATATTTTCATCTGGCTGGTATGGGAGGCAAGATGCCTCGGCTCGTGCCGTGCCTGGGCTGGCCTGGGGACTGTGCTAAGCGGCAGCCTGCCTGGTGCCAATGCAAAGCCAGGCTTTGCGTCAGCTTAAGAGGAACTAACACAAACACTGAGTCACCACCGGGAAGAGCCACCTTGCAGCCAGTTTGCGCACACAGAAATCGGTCACTGGCAGACTCCAGTGGGATGCTTAAAAGCAACTGAAGCTCCACGGGTCTTTGCTGGTCCTTCTCTGCGTCTTCTCCTGACGGGCACCACCTCGCCTGCGGCATCGCACCCTAAACCACTGCTGCCGGGCTCCCACCGCACAGCCCAGGGGGCTGCAGGACTCCTGTTCCTCTTGTCCTCCCATGGGTGCAAGGGTGAGCCCAGAAGCAGCTGAGTCCTAAGCCATCGCCTTCAGACCCTACGCTGTCCTCAGGTGGAAACCTGGAGCTTTTTTATTGATTTGTACGGCAGCAGTGCCCCGTGGCACCCCCTGCGTCCCCCCGGCGTTTGCGGGGCTCCGAGCAGAGAAGGGAACAGACACGTTACCTGAGGGGCCCTGCAGTCCTGGCGGCCCCTGGGGGCCCGGCGGGCCAGGGGGGCCAGGCGGTCCCATGACGGTTGTGCCGGGAATCCCGGGGATGCCGGGAATGCCGGGGGGACCCTGGGGCCCAGGAGGACCCGGCGGCCCTTGGGGACCGTTGGGCCCTGGAGGACCAGCCTTTTTACCTGAAAAGCAGAAGGGCAGATGTTAGCTTCTCCACACACTGAGTATGGGATGGTCTTTTACCTACAGGAAAGCAGAAAATCGGGGATGGCTTGTTGCCGGCTGGAGGGCAGGGACAAGGAGGAGCACCCAAGCATCCAGGGTGGGGTGGAGGTCCTGCAGCTCCGCACCATGAGGCCAAGGCTGCCGGCAGGGCAGAAGCAGGACGCTGCCTTGCAGGCTCCTTCCAGCACATGTAACTACATTTCAATAAGGCGTGGGGACTCCCCAAGGCCTCCCAAGAGATGGAGGCTCAGACGGTCTCTGCCCCAGCGCTCTGGCCGCAGCCCTCCCCCGGCCACGGGGCTGGGAGGTCCCGCAGCCCTCAAAGGCAGCGCGCCCGAGAGCTGGTCGCACCCCCTCGGCAGGGTTCGGCTGCTCCCTTTGACCAGCTGCACGCTGCAACGCAACACGGTGAAAGCCGGGCTATTAAAAGTCAACGCGAACCACTCCACAGTCTCTCAGTTTTCTGTTTTTTTTTGATGGAATACAGCTGCAATCTTTTCTACCTGCTGTCTATGTAGGCATTAGTATACAATCCCCATGGCTTGCTCTCCTGTCTGAGGGAGAGAGGTGCCTCCAGAGGGCAGTTCAGAGCTGAACTTCAGCTCCTCTCCACCAGCTGCCGAGCGCCCAGGGCGATGCAGGAGGCATCCCCACAAAGCGGGGCACGTTTCTGTGGTGCGATGAGGATGCACTTACCGCGCACGAAGGACCTAGACGCTACAACACCTCAAAATACTTAGATGTGCGCCTTGGCCTTTGGATGGAGGGGTAAGGGAAGGACTAACCCGATCAGGAGGATGGAAGCACTGAAGAACTGCCGCGATCCTCAAACACATCTCATCACGCGGTCGCAGGAAGAGACACAGCACAACCATGTACGTAAAGACTCTTCTCAGGCGTACACACACAGTGGACTGAAACAAGGCCTGCGGGGAAAGCTGACCTGTGCTCTCCTCATTTTCCAGATCCCTGACAGAAATTAGGTTCTTTTGAAGTAGTTTTTAAAATGCAACTTTGTAAAGGCTTTCAAGCCAGAGAGCTTTATTAACTTCGCAAAACTGCTTCAGTTGCTGAAACAAAGTCCGCTGTAGGACGGAATTAAACACTTCTTTTAGATGACAGCAGCAGTTAGGATACAAAATAATGGTTTCTGAGTACATTTACGTGCTTGTTTCTCTACTAAATATCCATCTTTCTCATGGAACAAAACTATGAGGAAAAACTACTTCAGTTACACAGAAGTGGGAACCTCTAGATGGTCCCTAGCCACGAACAAGGGCACAAGAAAATCAGCGTGGGGTGACTGCGCGGTTCAGCGTCAGTGTGCAGAAAATCAAGTTAAAGTTAGCACGGGTGGTTAAAGTAAAGCAGGTGTCCTACAAAAACAGGGCAAAGCTTAAGGGGACAAATTGTTCGCAGCAGTATTTCTGCCCCGATTAGCAGCCGCGTCTTCAAATCGGAGCTGGCAACAAGCCGGCTTTCCTCTAATCCGGCAATTCTCCTCCTCCTCCGGCTAATGGGAATTATCATCTTGCATCAAACCCCTTACCCGTTTCCCCTAAAGCACTTACTAAACTCTTCTCATTCACATCCCCTCCAGTCTAGGCCGTCCGGATGAAGGATCGTAGGCAGTAAGTCAGGAACCCTGCCGCTGTCGCTCCTTGCCTTCCTTCCCAAGAGGGATACACATTACAGCTGGTTTAACTAATCTGCCTCAGAAATCTGGTCTGCTACTAAATGAGCTGCTAGTTTAGCAGTAAAACAATTGCACATAATTCTGATGCCGCACAGGGACACTTATTTTCTGATCATTCCCACTCCTTCAAGTAATTTCAACTACTTTTCTGCATTAATGGAACCTCGCTTAATGAAGTCACAAGGCAAAAAATAGGTATTCATGAAGTATAAAGCTCCCGATTCATCTTCTAACCAAGGGGACCCCAGCACCTCTCCAGGGAGGGTCTCCAGCACCCAAGTCCCAGCGTCCGAGTCTTTACCGACATGCAGTAGGCAGCCCCCAAAACTCAAAGCAGGCAGAGCCAGTAAGTTTTCCTTGATCATCATTCGCCAAACAATATGCTCTAATTCTAAAAAAAAATTAAATGTGACAATACCATAAAATTAAACGCTTTTATACAGCGCTACAGCTGTACATAATACAGCTCTAAGAGATCCCTCTGCTACTCCAGAATTGCTACGAATACCACAGTCATCATTTGTTATTAGTTCGGCTGATTTAACATGGGATTAGGATTTCAGAGTTTTGTTAGAACAAACTTCTCAAACATAAAATTTTATGCTGCTTTTGAGGGTAAATAAAAACTAAATTTCTAACTGTGGCCTGTCTCAGCCTCTTAGCCGTAAATGAGTTTGCATCCAAGGATTAAAAACGACCTGATGCGCTATTAAAGTAGCACAGACATGCAAAGCTCAGCTGCTCCTGCTGCCGCAGGTCCCGACGGCGGGCTGGGGCCCGGGCCGTGTACCGGCACGCGAAGGAAGGTCTCTCGAGGGACTCAGCAAAGTGCTGAACAGCTAACTTTTCGGTTAATTAAATATACATCAGGTGGCACAGGCAGTAAGCCGAGAGCTGGTGTGGCACCTGAAGGTGCTTTGCTGCATAGGCTTGGCCATGAGCACGTGCTGCACGTCGACGCCTGCACGAGCCCCTCGATAAACCGAGCTCCCCGGGCTGCGGGGGCAGCACGACGCCAAGCTGCACGCAGCTTCCGCACGTCTCGTAGCCTGCAACCCGTTGCCAGCGTGCACCGCAGTTTAAAAGGTGCGCGGAAGTGTTTTGCTGGTTACAAGGAGCAAAAACGGGTAATCTGACTGCGGCTCCCTGAAATCAAGACTGCGGCATATTTTTGAGGACAAGTTTAGAAAGCAGCTCAGATCCTTTGACTCGCTTAAGTTCCTGATAGCAAGTAAGTGTATGACCCAGGAGTCCTACCCAAACAAGGACGGCATCAGACACCCCATGGAAACACAGGGCTGCCTCCCGAATAACCCAAGTCACAACTACTCATCGATATGCATTTTAAAAAATACCCACTTACCCACAGCAAACGGCTCGAGGAACATAAGAAAGTCAGACAAAATACCCGCGGGCTGGCCAACACTCGGAAAGGACACATAAAATAATAATTCTGAGGTTAATACGTGACCAGAAGCGAGATGCAGAGCGTGTTTATGTCGACTTCAGTGGGTCTGAAGGAGACCCCAACCCGCAACAAGAAGCACGGCAGAAGGGGATGAACAGCTAAAGCTGTTTTGGTGGAGGGGGCCTGGCAAAGAGCAAGCGGCTCCCGATAGCTGGTCCGTGACTCTGCTCAGCTCAGCCATTGACCTATAGCATCTCTGGAATTACTTCTATACAATGTAATGAACTTCCTTTAGCTTTTAAGGAAGGCTTTAACGAGTGCCTCTGTGCTCCCGCCACCGCTGGGTCATGCAGCCCTGCCATGGCAACGCGGGCGCAGGACAGCAACCCGTGCACGTTAATCCCTGCCCTTCCCCGAGAGGCACCCTGTCGTTGGTTTCTCCTTCGTGTTGGCCAAGGAGAATTCATAGCTGGGTTCACAGGTACAGAAAGAAAAATTAAATTAAAACTCAAACTTACCTTTTTTCTTGTTTTTAACTGAACTTGGACCTACAAAGAAAAGAAAAAAGTGAAATTCAGTGATCATTTCATCTTAGAAAATCCCCACTGTCCCCAACACCCACCGACCCAGAGGGTGCCTCTCCAGAGTTGAAACAAAATTAGCAACACAACTGATGAGCCGGTAGAGTTTTCGGTTTTCTACAAGCAGCTGCTGTGAAGGTATAACAATTTTACCCCCTCTCAGACCCCAGCAACCTGCGGCTGGTGTAACACAGGAGAGGGAGTTTTGGTGGGCTCTCCGGGAGGGCATCTCCCCCTTCACTGCAAAGGTGCATTAAACCACCTGCTTGTGGCCAACGGCAAAGCTCAGGCGACAGATGCTCTTCAACCTTGAGCCAGAGCTTTACTCTCAGATACCAGCTTAGGTCCAGCTCTGCTGAACACCGCTCAAGAGTTTTGCCACACGTATCCCCTGATGGAAGTACGGCACATCAAACCTTCGGCCAGCAGAAATCCTGAGGCTCAACAGAAACCATTTAAAAATAGGATCCCTACACAGCGGATTATTTCTGAAGTGGACAACGGAAGCATTTGTGGTCTGTGCAGACATACATGAATTTTCTCTGTTAGCTTGAAATCGCCAAGCTCAACATTTAAAGCTGACACGTTTTACTTTCCGATGAGAACAGGTTAGAAGAAAGTTAGCATGACTCAGCTCTCAGCTGAGAGCAGCAATCCAAATACTCGTGAGCCAAATTGCTTAAAAATAATAGTAAAATACTAAAAAAAACCACAAAAGCGAAGAATTAGTACGAACTGGCTTATTTAAACAATGGGAATACAAGCCTCCCTATCAAGAAGTGAAAATATTTATGGCAAAGCTGAGAAACTACATGACTTTTTAAGTAGAAGCTGAAGTGTGAAACACATTCCAGTGCTTGCTCAAAAATGAATCAGGGATGGGAACGAACTGCAAAAATCCCCAAATATTCCCTTGCTGTTCACCAGTGAAATCCCTCTGTAATCTGGTTTTAAACATACATTGAAGATTGAAATCACCTTTAACTGATACACGCTTGTAACGCATGGAAGGTAACGAGGTTGCTTTGAGTCAGCACCGGTACAGAAAGACTAATTACCAGTTAGTGCACAAGTGCCACGTTCCCCTGGGGAGATGGGAAGGTGAGAGGAGGACAAGAGAAATACCCCGTAACCTTACTGACGCCTTTTCAACAGGAATATTAATTTGCCTACGTTGTGCTGTCGGGTCATGAAAAATGATGGTATTATCTAATTTATTACTTCTGCTAATTTACTTTTTTTTTTTTACTAATCCATATATTCACTGTATTAAAGCACGTAGGTAGGATAAGACATAGGTTTCTAACAATGCCGGTCCCGGTATCTTGCTAGGGAGTGACAGTGAAGCCACCCAGCAGGTGCTCCACCAGCAGATGAACTGCAAACCTTTAATGTTCGGCAAACACCAACAGGCTCCTCTTTCTGCATTGCAGAAGGAGCCACGATCGCGCCGGCGACCTCCACCAGCCTAGGCATCTTAGGCACCAGCTAGTTAATAACATTTTCAGTGAAGAGGAAAAAAAAAAAAATTTTCTGGGGGACGTCACTTGAAAAACAAAACAAAACCACCCAACGCAGCAAGAAAATGGGAGTGCTGCGTATGTGTCTCTCCAGACCTCAGAGTCACGAGAGTTTATTTCATGTTATATATATCACACCATTAGCGCTATAACCAGAGTGAAAGTACAAATAGCTGCGGCGAGCCAAACACATTTGAAATGGATGGAACCAATTAGCTTCAAAGATGAATGGGAGGAATGAGAACCACATGCGATGTCAATGTTCACAGTCTATATTACAACACACGCATCTGTTCCAGGCACGGCAGAGAGAGATGTTACGGCTGTGCAAGTGAATCTTTCGACAAACACAAAAATACTTCTGACATGAAAAAAAAAAAACACAATATTATTAGCCTTGGGAGCTTCTGAGTCTCTGGGGTTTGCATCTGTTCGTCTCCCAACAGGAGGGGATGGATGATTTGATTGTAGCAAGGAGCCGTAAGGTTCATCCCATGCACCAGGAGACAGAATTTTCCTCATTTTTTGCTCAAAATGGTAAACTCATTGCACCGTCTCAACTTAAGTCTAAAACGGTAACAGAGCCTCTTTTGAGTTCGGGAAGCAGCGTTCCATCGAAGTAACAGATCTGCAGTTCCTTCAGTATGAAAGGTGCTGAGGCACAAGGCTCACGAACTTGACTTGATATACGTCGCCCCATATGTGCAGAGGAGGGGAAAAAATAAAGAAATCCTTTCTGACATGCTTTTTGAGGCCACACCCCAATATTTCAGCAATAAAGGCTGCTAAATGCTGCAGCGGTTGAATGCGTATGACCCACTGGTTAGCTGTTAGTTGATGGAGCAGGTGAAATACCTACAAGTTAGGCAAGTGTAAGTCTTCCCTAGAGTCTTCTCCTACACGGTTAACCCCACCTCGCCATCCCGCTCCTTCTGTGGAGGCGCTCCTGGGTCTCGAAGCCTTTCACGCTACCCACATTTCTTTAGCGTAGGTTCACGGAGGCCACCGGATGACTTGATTCCAAGGAAGGTCTCTGAGAAGGTACTTTTTCTTTTCCACTCCGAGATGCAGGCTGCAGGCATATGCACTGCGTTCCTCTACAGTATCAAAAACATTATAAAAAAACAAGTCACAGGACACCTACTGCTGCTCCGGAGTCCACAAGACCTGCCATCTTCTTGTAGAAGGAAATTGGTTTGACTTGAAGAATTCTCCACTGATCAACCTTGCATGCTACTGCTCTCGTCTCTGCTTTCAGGAGCTTCACAGTGCATTTGAGGATTTATTCCAGTCCCGGAGGACCTGAGAGCAACCCAACCGGTCAGCTGGTCCCCAGCACCTCTTCTCCCTTCTTCATAAAAACAACCCTGAGTTTGCTTTTCTGCACTTTTCTGACATCGTCTCTGGTCCTCCTAAATTCCTTGAAGCATCTGTTACGAACTTGCTAGAGATCAAGCTCGTGGCCTGGACTGCTCGTATTAAACGCGACAGCTACCCAAGCATAGCTATTTTTTTTTCCGTACGTGCTTGCGCTCAATTTTTGTACTTCTTCCTACCAATCCCACCTACCTATCTCCCACCACCTTTCTGCACGCTGTCTGCTCGTGTTTGTGGTCAAACCAGACCCCAGACCTAGGGAAGTCCACCCCCTTCTACGTTTCCTGTCTTTCATCTCAAATTAAATTTATGCTTATGCTCTAATCTGTCCTTGAAGGAGCTGTCAGCTCTATTCAACCCTTCATTTTAGCTTTGCTTTGCAGAGGGAGGAAAGTCGACAAGAACCGTTAATACAGAAGAGGACCAGGATATCAGGGAGGACAGGCTGGATGGCTTTGAAGGATAATAAGCATAGAATGAGATTCAGTCATACATAATGCATAGTCCTATAAATTATATATACAGAGGGAATAATAAACTGTTTGGCTGGATGGTGGAGCTGCTCGGATGGAGCTGCGGCGGACAACGTCTGCACGTGCTGAGTTGCTGTCACACAGCCGGGAAAGGCAGAAACGCAATCCGCAAACAGACCAGTGGAAATACCCCTGCAAGACATGGGGCGATACACCAGTAGGTGGGGGTGAAAAACCTGGGAGTAATGCAACCAATGCTGACCATCTACATACAGAGGGATGAATTTAAATGAGGACAACTTCACAGACGGGCTCCTGGGAAGGTCGAGAAGCGGTCAAGCAGAGCTCGCCCAGTTGGCCATCAACACCGGGGAGAGGATGAGGGCGCCGCTGGGAAAGGCTATGGTGCTGGGCATGGAGGGGGACGACCTGCTAGGGCTTAAAGGACAGCACTGGCACGTCCTCACGTGTGCGAATTGCTCCCCAAGACCGTTAAGCTGGGAATAAGAAGACTCCTCCTAACCTCCGGAAGGAGAAGCACAGTTTTGGAGGGGGTCTTCTGGCTCAGAGCGAGCCCTCCGGTGTCACGGGTCACTGCTTAAAAGTCTCTCAGAAGTTCACCAGTCCCTTTGGAAAGTGGTGAGGTTATTTTTTGTCTGACTACTAAAGCCATAGCCGCTAAGCTATGTGCTAGCCTGACTTCAAACGTTTAAGCTAGCTACCTGATCCACTTCTAAAATTTATAATCTCTTTCATTGGATTTCCTGTAGGAAAAGCCCACCGACTCCTGCTGTAATAACTCAGGCCAGCTCTATCCCCTGCCAGCTGAGTTCTTGAAGACAGGACGGCATGTCCCCAGCCAAGGCGTTAAGAGCAGCAAAGCTGCACGCTGGGCTCTTGAAGACCCTGGCTTTGAGCGGCACTTGAGACCTAGACTTCTCCAAAACCTTACTTTCCACATCTGTTGGGGAAAATAAAAGGGAATGATAACAGAAAAGGAGGGAATATAAAGCCAGTAAGAGCAGTAAACTTCAAGGGAAAGGGACAAGCAGGGAAATACGGCTCTGTGTGATCACAAACAGCCTCCCTGGGAGCCTGCTGCCTGCAGAGCCACCCAGCTGGGCATCTGAAGGGAAAGGCTCCAAGCAATGCCAAGTCACTTCTAGCAGAAGCACTCTGAGTCACTTCAGATGCAAACTTGCCACCTAAGCTAACGAAAATATTGGCAATAGATGAGTTTTTGTCGTGTAAAACTGCAGCTGTGGCCCAGCAAGCAGCAGAAGACATCTAACCATGCTTCAGGGAGCAGGTTCTAACCCCCAGCTCCTGCGGCCCTAGCATCTGCTGGATCATTTCCAGGGGCTTCAGAAAAAAAACCAAACAGATGGTGATGCAACTCGAGGATATTACATACGACATGTTTTCTCTTATAGAGATTATCAGAGTTTCCTTCCCAACCCCCACCCCGATTTTTCTTTCTGCGTGCTACACACTGCTATGATTTACTATAAATACAAAAATATAAAAAACTTCTTTAGGACATATGCTGATATAAATAGTATATTAAAAAACCCCAGTGTTCACTTATTAGTTATGTGTGTGGATTAACAAGAAATAGTTTAAATTCCTGCAAAACAATTCAAACTAGTTTTATTGACAGGAACAGATTTTTGTAACTACACTTATTTTATATAAAAGTTATAAAAGGGTGACCATTACAGAAATCAGTTGAACAAAGGACGAGTACCTCGGAAGGCTGCGGAACTTTCTCAAATTCTCAGTTGCCAAGAGCAGAACAAAGCCAATGAGCGTCACTACCATATTCTAGCAGCACCCACATTCAGTCCAGAACAAAGACATCTGCTGATGCCTTCAAGGTGTTCAATCATTTTCGGAGAGGTACACTGCAGCAACCGCCGTGCCCGCTATAGGCTGTGCAACCCATTTTCAGCATTCGCTGCTTGCTCCTGGGATTATTAAGGCATCCCTTGTCGATTTTCCTAGCACTAAATTACTGGGGTATATCATCAATCTTCTTACCTAAGCACAGCTTGTGTTATCTAAGACCAGATAACACAACTGAGCCATCTCCATATTACAATCACCTCTCTGCCTCTTCTCATCTCTCAGACGGAGGTACTGAGAAGTTATCTTCATCCCAGGTTAGAAGCAGAACCAGAGATAAAATCTCCATGATTAATGGGATGTTAGTGTCCTCCAGAAACTCCACATCACTTCTCACTCATTCACAAAATAAGCATAAGGCGACCTGAAATCGTTAAGTCTACAGCTACTTTCAACACAAACATCTAATTTTGAAGACAAAAACAGAAGCAGGGAGCTCCATGTGACTTATCTAATCAGCACATTTTCAAAACTATATTGTCTTTGTCCACTAAAAAAAAAAAATAATAAAATTGCATCTTTTTCTTTGAAGTATGAGCTTCTGGGTGTAGTTGGAAGGAGAATACTAGATTCAATGATCACTGTTCTCAACAGCTATGGAAATTTGTGTAAAGTATTTTTCCAAACCCTGCTAACCATCTGGTTTAACAAAGAGACCACTTGCTAAATCTCAGACAAAGCTCTGAATACTGCCCAAATCCACCAGTAACTTCTGGAGAATAGATGGCTGACGGAATTTGAAATGAGTTCCTGGACATTAGTCAGGATACAATTTTTGATGGAGTTATTGAAACACGCAAGGGTGCTGGCCAAAACGAAGTTATTCTCCACTTGCAGGCAGGGATATTTTTTTCTTCAAGGATCCGGGACTCTCAATAAACACAATGCACAAAGGGAAGAGGAGAAACAGAAGCCGAGCACGACAACCAGGCTCTGTGGTGCAGCGGATGAGTGTCGCGGGCCTCAAGTCCTGCTAACCCCAAGGTTACCATTCGACCCAACAAGGCAGGTTGTCACCATCTCTCATCGAAAGCTCTGGCCACCAAGTGCCCTCCAGTTGTGAAAGCTCCCACCCCTCCAGGAAGGAAGTTCTCTGCCACTTGGGGCTTCCTAAAAAAGAGGGGCAACGCAGATATTAAAATGTTACTGGTCCTGATCCATGCCTGGGAATTAACCAGTCGTGTCAACTTTTACAGACATGGAGACCAGAAGGAACCATTAGGGTGATCAAGTGTTAAAGAAGTCCCACCCGTTCAGCCGTCCATCGATCCCTCTACCTATATTTGACCCATACTAAAGGCCTGAGGGGAATGGGGTGGGCAGAAAGAAAACCTCAGGTGTTACTTGACATTTCAAGTGATGAAGAATCTCCTACCTTCTCTGATATAAGTTGTCTCAATGAATAATAAAAAACCGCCACTTTAGCCAAACCTCCAAAACACAGTTGTTTCATTTACAGAACTGGTGTAATGATATTGACTTCATTCACGTGGGTATGAGAAATGTAAGGCTTTTCAAATATTTTTAAGTGTGGCGTTATTAATGCCAGACTATGGTGGAGTTGGGGAAAGAAGGATGTTAGCTCCCAAACACATGCTTAATCTAGAACATGTGGTTTAGGGGGAGGTTTGGAACCAATATGTTTTCAACATTTTCAGGAAATTTGGTCTATCCAGATGAAAGCTTCTTGGACCCTACTGAAATATCAGTCAGCAATACAAATACTGAAACAAGAGGAATTTTTTCCCTTCCCTGAAAAAGAAAGTTTTTCACCCATTCCAGAGAGAAAGGCAACAGAACTTGAAGAGCAGCTTTGGTATTATTACTCCAGAATATTTAGAAAATATGCCAAATTATAGATCTAGGAAAATATTTCAGAAGTAAAACACATCGCGCACTACTTGAAGCTTCTGGCATGCCTTGCCAGAGTGGTTTTTTTGGGGGTTAAGCGTGGAGGAAAGAGGCTGCCCGCAATTACAGGCAGAATGGCTGAATCCAAGTCAGGGATGCAATGTCCCTGCTACAAGGCTAGTATTAATTTCAGTAAATCAGAATATAGCGAATATGTCACCTAACAGAACGGGGAGCTCGTTGTACAAAGTGGGGGAAGGATCAAACAGTGCTGCTTGATGTATTCGTATGCAAGGCAGAGCCCAAGGCCATTCAGTTTTTCCTCAACAACTACTGTTGCTCCTCTCTCTGCTTTTGCTTCCATTTTAGTTTAAACTCTTCAAAATTCATGTGTGAACACAGTCACCCTTAATCATCTTTTTCTGGTTATATCTTAAATTGAGATGCTCCGTGACGGCATCCCATAAAACAGCGTTCCCTCCTTGTCAGTCCCAGCCTGCTGCTCTACCTTCACTGCGCTTAAACTCTGTGCACAGTAGAAACACAAGCCCTAAATTTCAGGAGTCTCAGCTTAGTGGTAGCCCTGTCGTATTCTGGAGTTATAGGCAGCTCAGACCCCAAGACTGGCTCAGAGCCAATTTATAGCTGACACTTCTGATACCCCACTCCTGTGCTGAACCAAGCTGCCTAATGCTCAGAGCCAGTCTCCTCCAGCCTGAGAGATCAAGAAGAGTTCGCAGCTCATCTTGTGCTCTTCTGAGGCACTCCCTCGGCTACATCCACTTTTTGAAGCTATTCTTCTTCTTTAAGGACTTTTCACATGTCTCCATCCGTCTCCAGGGGAAGTGTCCCACACTGAGGTCTCCCCCGACACTTCTGGGACGCTGTGCTGTTTGGCCAGAGGGTCTGAGAAGAGCTTGTGCATCAACACCAAAGGCTGAGAATTATTTCTCTTGTGGTGAGTTAGGTATGAGAGTGGCTTTCTGCTGCCTCACTGCTCTTCTCCTCTGAGCAATCCGTCAAAGGACAAGCCTACATCCATGTGTCATCCAGATGATCCGATGCTGCTCCAGGAGCTCCATGGATCAGTAGCCCGCTCCCTCCCTATTCCTCTGATCCCATACACCAGACCCCAGTTCAAGCCCATCGGTCTGAAAACAGAGAGAAGTCACAGCTCATCCCTGCCCCATCTCTCGAGACCCCTGGAGTGACGTGAGATGCCAGAGCACCACACTCTCTTCCTCAGACAGCTTCAGACTATGCAAGATCTTATCATGTAACAGGTTTTTATCTGTTGCTGCTAAAGTTTTTTTCTCCTGCCAAACTCAGAGAGATTTTTGTCTGGTTTGACAATTAAAAACCAGGACCCTTCAGGGAATAACTTGGTCAAGCTCATAAGGAATGAGAGGACACTTAAACGCAAAAATGCAGAGATTGTGGCCAACAGCAGGTTGCCATGTGCTTTATACTGATCTTTAATCACATTAAATGGGAAAAAAACAGTCTTTAGTTACTGCAGTTCAAGATGATCAGAATGAAAGTGCGAGCAAAAGAGGCAGACCTAAGAGACCATCAGTCAACAATGTGTTTCACTGGTCCAGGTAAAGGTACCTTGCTGAGCAACCACGCTCTGCCCCAGCTGGAGAGGGGGAAGGAGCAGGCTGAATCTAATTCCTCTCACGCATTTACCAGTTTTTTCCACCTTAAAAAGGACAGCGTGACTCATAGGTCATCAGATGCTGTTTGAAGGGACCTGTGCTGGAGCACGTAGAGACCACCAGCCCCGCATACCTCCTAAGGGCTTTCTTGCATGAGGAGCAACATAGGTTTGGGGTCAGGGAAGAACAAGGCTGGCACAGCAACTGTCCTTCAGGAGCCTGTCACCTCTGCGGTTGTCACCTCTGCCATGGTGTTGGCCCCGCTTTGGGGGAGAGGGCTGGATCCGGTCACCTCCTGGGGTCCCCTCCACCCTACATGACTGCAAGACCTCAGCTCTGCTTCTTCAACAGCCAGAGCTCTGCTGAAAATCCCGACTCACCGCTTCCTCAAGGACAGCAAAGGTATCCCTACCGCAACGGGAATTTCCACCACTCTATGACAAAGAACGACCAGCTGATTTATTTCCTCAATCCCATCCAGATGCACCTTGGGATCGGTGGCAAGGTACCAGGACAGCCTACTGATCCCGTGAAGGCTTTTAAAACAAAATACCCAGTCTCCACTGAGTAGGTGCAAGCACACCACAGAGCAAATGTGTTCACGAACAAAGACAAAATCCTGCTCCCAATTAACTACAGAGCCACTGTTGCTGGCAAAATAATACTGCACTGCCTTCTCAAAAACACAAAAAACCCAATCTAACATAAATCTCCACCCTTCTTAACTCCGCTCCCACATAATCAGTCCCAGCCAAGTTCCTGGGGTTCACACCAGAACCTGTGGCCATCATATTTCATTTTCCGCACTCTCACTGGCTATGGAAGAAGAATATGATGTGCCTTTTGTTTTCCTTTGGGCATTTAGGTTGGATTCCAAATGCTGGATCTTTACAGCAGAGCTGACAAACAACATTACTATTTCTAATTCAAGTATCTCAAGGCTTTTTTTGGCTTGTTGGCTGGACTCACAAGGCTTATTTTCTATACACCACTGCACCCTATTGCTTACTTTATCAATACCACATATTTGAATTCAACAATTTAAAGCGTAGTATTACAGCTGTGTTTTTATTTTGTTTGTTTTATTCGGTTGTTGCTTAACACAAAACATTCTGACATTTTAAGTCATATCCCACTAAGATAAACAACTAACATATGTCATGAATTCCAGTAGAAATGATTCCCAAGTGGTGCTGCAGCAAGGTTTTAACCAGGCGTACGAAAGGCTCTCTTAAATTGTTTGCTGGATGTTTTAAATGCACTCTTCCCCACCACAGCTATCCATAAGGAATCAAGGGCAGGTGGGAGGAAATCTCTCCGACTGTCTCATCCCTGCAGAACTTCACATGTTTTTCTTCCTCCCCTACATAATTCTGCCTAACTGGATCGAAAACCTCTGTAGCGTTGAACAGCTGTCTGTAAACTGAGGGTTTAATTACACGGAACGGCATGGGATCTATAGCCAAAGATGTATCTGTGTGCACATACACGTTATTTATACTTGTTTGGATCTGAAAGGGGGTCTGCAGGAAACCCAAGAGAGACCCCACCACTCTTTGGGAAGCCCAAGTCAAGCCCCTGCAGCGGTTATGACACAGCGAAGTGCTGCCTGGCTCAGCCAACTCTTGAGTTTATCCATTCACAGCATTTCAGACAGATTAACGGACTTCACCAAATCCTGCTCGTATTAACGAGATCAGTTACGAATCCAACAATGTTGCTATACATCATGGCCAACAAAGCCCTAATGAAAACATGCAACGGCCATGCCTCATTCACAACTTTTTCCCCAAAGAGTTTCCCAGTGGTGGTGTTCTTTAGCTTTGTGCAACAGTACTTTTCTTACGACTAATATATCTGGTCTACTATAACCGAGCGGATTTTTAATGAGTGCCCAGACAGGCCACAACTGAAGACAACTTCACAATTCCCACCACCAGCACAGCAGCTCTGGGTTTGGCTATTCAGTCCCACCCCGGTCCCCACAGACAGAAAAATCAGCTTATTCAGCCCAAGATCTGCAGAAGGCAGATACCCGTAGTCGCTGCAGCAGGACCCTGAGCCTGGACTGCCGTACCTGGCCATTCGGAAAGGTGTACGTGATCCAGCTCAGCACCAGCTCCTCGGCTTTTGTGCTAGAGCTGGTCGGCAACCAGATGGGCCTGGAGCATGTGCCAAGCAAACTTGTGTCTGCCTGCAAAATACTCTGTGGATGTGGCCAGAGAGCCAGTTTATTCACAGAAATCAAAGCTCAGCTGCAAATACTTCAGTACAACAGACAATAGAGCCTCTCATACTGTGGGAAAGAAATCACCAGCTACTAGTTGAGTTCAGCATTTACAATGTTTGGTGCACGGCATCCATAGTTCAGATGCACACATAGTTCAGATGCAATTGCATTCCTGCCCAGCTGGAACATCTGTTCTCCTCTCATTAGCCCTGGCCACGTTTTGTAACAGAAGAAACTATCTGAGATTCCTGAACTTCACTATTTGACCCGAGGCGTTATGAAAAGCCCTGGCTTTCAGAAGTGGAATTCATACAGAATCACCAGTCACTTCTAATAATGTTAGTCCCTGCTTAATATGCAGTTGTAAAAAAAAAAAAAAAAAAAAAAAAAAAAAGCTTAAAAGTTTAGTTCAAGTTTCAGCAAAGCCTGCTGAAGGACACACCGTAGGCTAAGCACTAAGAATCTATCAGGACACCTCTGAAACCCACCCAAAAGTGGAATCAGCTCAAGTATCTGGAAATGCAACCGAGGTGAGATTCTGACGGGAGAACTCCTTCTCAAGCCTTCTGAATATCCCCTGCATCTCCAAACCTTCAGTAGCCGTCCCACCACCTTATCCAGACCAGGCGGGAGGTACCAGGGAAGGACACACACACACAGGAAAGCAGCTCTGCTGATGGAACGAATCAACAGCACCTAATCAGGGCTTTATAAATATCAAGAACAATGAAGCAGGGTTTCTTTCAGAACAACCCGGATCACAGATGGTGAAGAAAACAGGAGGCAAGTGGAGGTTGTCTACGGATCGGGGCATGTCGACCATTGCACAAGTGAACCCCGTGACCTGAAACAATTCCTCATCACGGCCACAACACAGTTAGGCTTGCATCTCTCCCCGCAGGTTAATTGCTTTGAATATTTAACATCCAACTGGGACAGGAACATACCAGCGTTCAGTGAAGAATCCTGGACTCCACCAGTTTTCAGACCCTGGTTCCTTCTTGCTGGCTGGTGCAGCGCACCCTCCTGAAAATACCCCCCTCAACGCATCCTGCAGGAATGAACGTCACCCCTCAGGCTTCCAGCACCGCACACTTTCTAGGTACAGAAAGTGACTCCAAAAGCTTTAACCTGAAATAGCTATTTGGCTCAAGCCTAGACGTTAACACCTCTGCCTTCCCAGCACGCTCGGTGCTACATGGAGCTTCCCGCAGATTATGTCTTGCTTGGGTATCTATCATGCTGCTGGGTGATGAACAACTGCCTGTGGTTTCCCAAGACAGGCTTCAGCGAAGATCGTTAATGGACACTGCAGTGAATTTTACCTCCAAGTAATTTCAGTATTAAAAAAATGAATTCAGAGTCATTTGAACCAAGGATATGCTGAAAACGTTTCATCTGTCTAAAAATGTATTCTCTTAGACGTTATACCTCGAGCACGAAGATCCCCTGTAGTATCATCTCCACTTTTGCTTTCACTTGTTTCCAGGAATGACATGGGATTAATCTACTGCTGCTGTTACAGAGCTGAATCCAGGACCTAAACATCTTTCTGGGCTTTCAGACAGCTGTTAAGCTTCTTTGGATCTGTCTCAGTGGAAATGCTAGTTAGAAATGAGCACAGACACAAGACTCAGGTCTGAAACAGGTAGTTTCCTATGTTTTAACTTAGTTTCCTATATTTTTATCAATATATCTTCAAGGCAGAAAAGTGCCTGGGGTATAAGACCTTATACAAATAGCCTGCCTTATTATAATAACCATAGGTATAGCACATAGGTGAGGAGTTGTAAATGAGCTGTAGTCTTAATTTGACTGTAGCAGTAACAAGTACGGACAGCCACGTCGCCGGAAAGGATGGAGATCTTCCACGAAGATTCAAACACCATCTTAATTCCTCCCTTCTCCCATTTTGAGGGAAATCACAGAGAAACTCTGGGGAAAATCAGTAAGTGCAAGCATTTTGTGGTGAGCCTTTCTTTTGGGACCGTCCCCTGCGCTCCAGTATCCAGGAAATGTTCTGTATTTACTGAGTGCTCATCACCATGGTTTCAGAGCACAATAAGGCTCTATCGCCCTTCATACATCTGCGTTTCTGGGAATGCCTGGGCTTTGGGGAATTGCACGGGGCCGACACAAAGGCACTGATTGTTCTGGAGGCAGAGGGACGAACCTGCCCTTTCCAAAGGAGAGGAAGCCGGCAGGAAGGGTCGCTATTGTGATCAGGATATAAAAAAAATAAAATAAAAGCCCTATTGCATCGCCAATGCCGCCAGGTCGGGAGCGGGGACGGCCGAGACGCGGCACCTGTGGGACCAGGGGCTGCCGGAGGGACGGAGGGGGCCAGGCACCCCCCAGCCAGGCTCTGGCATCAGCTGCTTGCTAAACCATCCTAAAACCACCAACAAATACCAAGAAGTTGAAACAACGAACCCACATAGCTGGCACATCACTTCCAAAGCTCCAGGTAGAAGCAGGGCTCGAGACGAGCTTCTGCTCTCCCAGAATTTAATTTTCATTTCAACAAAAGCCATTTGCAGCGCTGAAACCCACGAGTTCCCATCAAGGACTTTCCTCGGCAGTAAGGACTGCCAAAGTAGTAGGAACCAAATTGTTGTCAGCTTAAGGACAGCCATCTGCTCAGCCTCTTCCCAGCTGCCATGCTCCAAATCAAAGAATGGCTAACAATCGCTTATGTTTCTCACCAAGCTCAATATGAAAAAATCTAGGAAGGGGGGAAAAAAAAAGAAAAACCCAAACCCAAACCAAAAAGCAAAAACCAAACAAACCAGGAAAGAAGCACGGCAGGGATCTAACTGGGAACAGAGATGAAAGTAGGAGAAAAAGAAACTAGTTTTCTTTTTTTTTAAAAAAAAACCCAATGTTTTTTAAAGAGTCCTATTGACATCTGCTTTGTAAATGCTCTGTCATTATTTATAACCTCAAGAGCACGGAATTGTCTCTGTAGTTACAACCATGCTACTCCCATATTTTGGCTTTGCTAGCAAAGAGCCAGCAGCATTTTTACTGGTGCTCTGGGAATAGAGATCTAACATTTCATACACAGTTTATTTAAAAGTGGACTAATTTAACATTCTTGATGGTTGCTTTTAGTACAACTGTTGCTAATTACCAGCTCCGGAATGATTTGTTAATCTGGGAGCAACAGCAGTTCCACAGCAGCATAAATACACCAAGACAAAAAGGAAGGAGGGGAAAAAGAGAAAAATAAAAGAGAGGGTCAAGTTTTCGCGAACTAAAGCAAACTGACAGGTGGAGTCGGTAACACAGAACAGAAAAACACCGTAAAACGGAGCTGTAACAGGGGATAATCCTGGTCCTGGAGCGGCAGAAAAAACCAGCAGCAATTCTGAAAGCTGTGCAAACGTTGGTTTTGGTGGCACGGGCAGGAAGCTGGCTTGGAAGATGATCTGTGCTCCGCAGGACCGGGACAGGCGTCAGCCCCCCGGTACCCTCGCCCGCCCGCGGCGGGGGGACCCGCGCCAGCGCCAGGCCGGCCGGACAGCGAGCACCTTGTCCCAGGACACCTCGGGCACCTCGTCCCAGGACATGACCTCGGCTTGTTTAATTGGTTCCAGGGCACCGCGCGTGGAGGGACACAAACAAAAATTAACCAAACGCGATCATAAAACATGACAAGCGGGTAGGAGGACTGAAGCCGGAGTCCTTAAAGGAGCCCTTAAAATACTGGAGTCTTGTTTGGAAGCGCCGGGATCCAACCGATAGCTTTCCACTATTGCACACCGTTTTTCTTGGGGTTTTTCAGCAGGCAACAAAGAGGCACCGAAGCAGCTTCGCTGCTCGTGGCCTCCCACGTCCCATCCCTGTCGCTCCGTGCTCTGGGCGCAGCCACGGCCGTCACCCTCCTCCCGCCCCGTGGGACCAGCTCTGACCAGAAAAACCTTTTTCACAGCAAAAGACTGGAAAGCAAATTTTCCTAAAAGAAATTTTAGGAAAGGAACCGCGTTATCTTTGCCACTTATCTGCCACTGAAGCCGTCCCGTTGTTGGTGCCAAGATGAGCAGGACTCAAACAGCCATGGAAGGGGACTGAGCAGCCTCCCTCCAACCACGGCTTCCACACTTGGATCACTTAGGTCTTTCACTGCATGTGTGAAAGGACATGAAAGTTCATAAAATTAATTCCAGACAAATATTAGTGAGGCCTCAAGTGGAAAGCACATCTCCTTCCTTCTGGGAATTTATAGTTCATCCACTTTTATCTTTTGGAGGCTCTTTGGAGATCAAAGATTTGATCAACTTTCCCTTCACAAAACCCATGAAAAAAACAGTGTTACCCGTACCGTGACATGATTTTATTTATTTTTTTAAATGATTCATTGCCCTTCTCTAAAAAGTAAGGTTCCTTCTCGTAGGTCTAAAACAAACAGCACAAGCTACACAAAGCTATTCCATTTATTTATTGATTTTACGGTTGTTACAAGGTCAGTCCCTACCCTGAGAGCTTACACTTGTTAACTACCGCTCTACCTGATAAAACTGAGATGGCCAAAAGTGAAGTAACCGCTTGCCAACATAGCCCACCTTGGTAGCGTCACTAGGAAAACGACCTGTCGCTCTGGCAAGTTCCCCATCTCCATCACCCTCCAGGGCGAAACCCCCTCATTTGCAGACAGACATATATATGTGCTACGTTTCTGGGGCGGCTCAGCCCTGGTGCACTCAGGGGACATAAAGGGAATCTGGGAAAGGACTGCAAGTACAACGTGTTTTCACCTGAGCACAAGGATGATGAGAAAAGCCCTCGTTGGTTCAACGACTTTCAGCATCTCTCTGTCTCCATGCAGCGAATCTCTGCACATCTGGCAATAGGAAGGCAGCACTCAGGCAGCTTAACGGACTAGGCTAATTCCACCGAACATCTGCCTGCAGCACTTCATTTACACCGCTCGCATACAGTGGAAACTTGCTACTTATACAACCGACTTACGAAGACACTGGAATAGATTTCAAGGAATTGGTGCAAAAGGACTTGGATCCTGCCTGAGCCATCTGAGCATCAGAGCGACACCGGCTCTAAAGATGATGGACCACATTTAGCTGGAATCACTCAGGGAGTCTGTACCAAATGCATCATACTTGTCAGCGTTTCGGGGAGGAGGAATCCGGGGAGTTTCACGAGGCTCTTCCTTGGAGCGGAGCCACAGGGAAACGCTTTTCCGCTGTGAAATTGCGAAGGCTTCAGGGGAGATGGGAAACTCATGGAGCCAGGGAGCTGGCGAGGAAAACTAACAACAGCCGAGAGGTTTAGAACGCAGTCAGGACTTGGGCTTAGCAGGCATCAAGCCACGCACAGGCCACTGCTCTGCTATTTTTTTCCCCTGCATCCAGGCCCTTTCTCCTCTCCGTACAAAAAAGAACCTGCACTTTTCTGCAGTAGGAAAGCGCGGGAGCTCTTCCAGGAGCTCAACGCGGGAGGCACTCCTCATGTCTCCGTGTAGTTGGATGATCATGAAAAGACAGCATTGGAAATAAAATCCTTCATACTGAAATCAGGCAGTACTCAAGCCGGGGGAAGGGATTGAAGATGAAGTTAATTTTAATTATTTTGATATTTATTACTTAAGTTCTCGGCAAGACTTGAGCGTGGTTTTGGAGCAACAGCAATGTCGCAGTACTTACCCTAAGTTATGTTCTACCTAAGGATTTTGGCACTGTTCTTAGAAGAACAAAAAAGGTGACATTACATGACCTCAAGCATGAAATATAATTTTGGCAGGGTTCATTTTCCACTTTAAAGCACGCTTCAGACATCCAGGGGCTTTGGCGCTTCAGACGTCCACCTGCCGCGTGAAGAGCCAGTCGTTTGGCACGCAGAGGGCAGCTCTCGCAGAGCTCCTGGGAATCACCACCACGTCCGAGGGGTCGCACGCCATCACCCGCTCAAGAGACGTGCACCTTGTCTCCTGCCTCCCCATCCCTTCCGTACCGCGCTCGCGGGTGCCACGACCCCGCTGTGCCAGCAGCTCCACAACCCCAGTAAACCGAGCTTCCCACTGCTGTACCTCGTCCGTCGGGGAGGGCTGCAAGGCTGTCCTTCCCCCATCTTTCAGGCAGAGGGCTTTATGTGACTGGCTGTATCTCCCAGACCTTACCCACAAGCAGCCGCTGCAGTCCCTCACCCTGCAAAGCCATAACCGACCCCTGCAGCCCCACTCCAGCTCCCACCGCCGCATCCTCCGCACCAGCTCAGCGCCTTCGCAACCATCAGGAACAGCCTCCATCTCCCAGAACTTCCCAGATCAAAGATTAAAATGCTTTAAGAAAAACCCCTATCAGACAGTAGCAAGTTGTAATAGTACTCGCACAAGGCGCACGTACAAGGGATCATGGCACGGCCCATCCCATCACGGAGCGGGCGGTGGGACCGTCCACGTCGGGGAGGCGCGTTGCCAGACACCGAGTCCAAAACCAACCAGAAGGTCTGAAACAAAGAGACCAGATACACGAGAAGGGCTTTGGCGCCTGAGCGTTGCAGAGCAGGACTCGCGGAGGGTGATGCTCTCGCAAGCGACGGTGCTGGCGAAGGGAAGCAGCAGCTGCCACGCTGCAGACCACGAGGACAGACATCCCTGCCGCCACCAGGGAGGTCCAGGGCTGTCACCCAGCCCCGCTGAGGAAGCCCGACACCCCTGCAGTTTGTATCACACATACTCATTTTATATCCATCAAATAACAGATATACAATTGTAATTTTCTTTTGTAACTCTCCGCTGCCTTACTACAAGCTCTGGACAGCTCTTACTTCCCTTCACATGGGCTTCGAACCCACCTGAGGCCCTTCACTGCACTGCAAAACCCCGCTGGAACCCAGTTACCATTTTGTGATCCAGATGGTCAAGCTGCTTGTTAGGCTGCCAATAGCTAGTTGACCATTTTAAGTAGACACAGGAACACAGAACAACAAATATAGGTGAATAAGGACAAATCATGGCCTTAAATGAGCGCAGAGCCTCACTATTAGAGAAGAAAAGCCAAGGACGAAATTACCAAACAGCATCAAATTGCACAAAATCACTAGGCCTACAGTGGCAGAAATCAGAACTACTGTTTTCCCTCATCTGGAAGGAAATCAAAATCAGATAGAAACTATTAAAAGCCACAGATGCCAAGTTTTTTTTTCCCCCACATACAGAATTCTGTACCGTGATCATAACCATGCTCTGACAGCACCCGTCAGTGTCCTGCTTGTCTGCGCAAGGACGAGAAGCGCAGCGGCGAGGAACGAAGCGGGACTCACCGTCTGGCCCTTCGCTGCCTTTACTCCTTTTATTTCGGCGGACGCGTCTACCTTCTTCTCCAACGTGCAGCTTTTCTTCAGGGTGAAAGAAGTTCAGCAAGGCCAGCTGGAAGAAGAAGGACATGTTTAAGCATCTTTGGCAAGGCTGGCTTAGCCCCGCAGAGAGGTCGGAGCCTGAACGCCAAACCCTTTCCCTCAGGGACAGCCCTGCTGAGCGAGGGGGAGACGCGGGATGGCTGCTCACGGACGCCCACCTTATCCCAAGGGGAACCGCAAGGAGCTGTGTCCCCTCGGATGCAGTCTAGGACTCGGAAAAACTCAACCTGAAGGGTTTTGGCAGGGAGAAGCATCCCCCCGGGGCACGGGGGGGCTGCAGGGACCAGGACGCAGGCGGAGGCAGGGGAGATCTGTAGCTGGCGATAATCAAACGCCCCAAATGCCGATGCGATCACTTCTCATTAGTCTCCGCAAACCTTGCTCAATCCTGGAGCTCTTTCACCAGTATTACTCACTGCCAGTAAGTTTTTCCTCTCTCAAGCTCTCTTCTGCAAGCCTCATTAGCTACTGAGATTCAAAGGTCTTCAGGGACTTTTAAATCCAATTCAGTATACCACATAAATTAATGCTTCAAACCTAGGGCAAGTACATCTTTATAACATGATTTTTGCCAAGAGGCAAAAAATTTTATGTAGCAACCTCTTATTCATGAAAAAAAAAATAAGTTCTTGCATTAAAAACTCTTTGACAGTTATTAAATCAGCATCCCTACCCAGAAACTGGAATTTCTGTTTAGAAACTTCACTGGTCCTCCCAGCCACCCCAGTGCACGGCGGCTCATTGCCAGCAGCATTTCCCCCAGGGATTTCCACTTCCTAAAATAAGAAATTTCACCAAAGATTAATTAGGAGCCAAACACCTTGATCTGCGTGTTACCACACCTGCCACCAACCAGGGCTGCTCTGACCAGGGTGGGGTTTCCCTTCGGCTGAAGGACCCCGATCACAGTTATTTAAGCCGTAAATACACACAAGCCAAACACAGCCTAAGACGAGAACGAAGAGGCTTCAAAAAAGCAGCACCAAAGGTTATCAAGTGCGTTATTGTTCTGAGAACAAAACCTGTGGCATTGAAAGCATCTCAAAACAGCAGAGAAGAATAAACTCCTTCCCTGAATTGCTAGTTGAAAGAGTGGCTCATTAAGCTACAGGCCATAAAAGTCCCAACCAGAGGTAAGAATCACTAAAGGTCTCTGCTTTTGTGACGCCCCGGGGCTCTCGCCTCCCCTCTCCCACCCCTGGGAGCGCAGGGAGTGCACCCCTCCGCTCCGCTCCCAAGTTATTTCCCATGCACACACTCCTTCCAGCCTCAGAGCATCCCATTCCTGCTCCCTAATGAGCAGCCGCTGGACTTTACATTTGCGTTTTGTTTACAAGTCCCAGTGCAGTCTCATAATGGGATTTGGGAAACCAAAGGGTTTTCCCCCAGAAAAAACCCTCAAAGTGTTCCCTAAATTCCCAAGCTGTTGCTATTTATTTCTGCCTGTGTGCTGGCAGGTCTGCACTTACCGCAGCTCCTGATGTTTTATCATTGCAATGATCACAGAATCAGGGAACGCCCTGAGCTGGGAGGGACCCGCAAGGACCATCGAGCCCAGCTCCCGTCCCTGCCCAGGACACCCCAAATTCACACCGTGTCTCTGAGGGCCGTGTCCAAGTGCTTCTGGAATATCGCCAGGCTGGTGCCATGATGCCTCCCTGGGGAGCCTGTGCCAGGGCTCCACCACCCTCGGGGGGAAGAACCTTCTCCTAATGCCCAGCCTAACCCTCCCCTGGCACATCTTCCCGCTGTCCCCTCGGGTCTTATGATGTCGGGTCTGAAAGGACCCCAAAACACTGCCTGGGAGCAGCTCCTTGCAGCCTCACCACACACACAGTTATGCTTGTAAAAGCACCTAAACAGCAATGACAAGTAAAAGCTGGGACTTATTTACCCAGGCAAGGACCAGCCCCAGCGTCAGATGCAGAACCGAAGGCTCTCATTTAGAGACAGTCTTAGTGAATGGAGGGAACGAGGGGCACAGCTCCCCATCACCCATCACCTCCCCTCCTGCATCCCGCCACGCTGACCCAGACACGGAGCACAGGAGCAGGATGCTCCTGTGGGCACCGCCAGTACCTTCCCTTACACAACAAAGCAGGGCAAGGACGAGCAAAAAGAGAAGTTTTTATAAAAACCACTTGGTTTAAATGAAGTTGAAACATTGTGGAACTAATTGAAGGAACAAATTGCATTATAATTCAGGTTAACACTTCAATGAAATCATCAGCGCTGCTTTTGAATGCTGTTATTACTTGGCTCTCTTATTTGAGCTTTACAAAACACGACTAAATAAAAGCACTGAAAACGAAGCGGTGGGGAACCAGCCCATTAGGATGCGCAGCTCCGCGCCCCAAATAACCCTGCTGACTTTGGCCCAGCGACACGCGAGCTGCTCCCAGCGCTGAGGCTAAAAGCGACATTCTTCATCTTGAGAAGATTTTGCAATAGCGCAACCCTCATTGCGTGTGTCAAACCAAACAGGTTTCCTTTCCCTGCTATTACAAACACAATTTTAACACAACCTCCATGGTTTTGAAAAGCTGCAGGATAACGTTAAGCTCACCCTGTGCCACCTCCCCCTCCACGTCTGGGCACCGACACAGACATCAGCGATAAATACACTGGCGTGGTATTTTTTCCTGCCAGGTATAAGCTGGATCCTCGCATGCCACCCTCCCACCCACGCTGTAAAGAAACATAATTACTAGCAGGCTTGGAATAACTCAGAAAAGGGTTTCACCTGGAAAATCATAAGGATTTGGAAAGGATGGAACACCCTGATTTCTCATTTTGATTGACGGGTTTTGTCATTTTCAGTGAAATAATAAAAATTTCGTAAGAAGCTTAAAAGCTTTTCACAATCTGAACAAAACCATTGAAGTTTAGTCTCAGAAGGGGAAATACGAAGAGACTGACACAGTGTTTCCCCAGACAGTTCATCAAAATAACCTTTCTATTCACAAAACTCAAGTACAGGGCTCTGAGCACGCGCTGGTCAGCGTTAATAGCAATGTGAAACCTTAGATTAAAAAAAAAAATAAAGCCGATAAACACAAACTCAAATTACAGCTACCAAAGCACATCACCCAGCCGGACCTTCATCCTCCTCTTCCTCCCACGACGGATGCTGCGAGAGCCATCGGCACAGTCCCAGCCCTCCGTTGCCATTTCCACAAAACCAATGCTGGAAAGCACTGAAACTGGAACCGACCCCTTCCCTGGGCTCCCCCCGATCCCCCCGAGCAGCACCTCGGCTCCGCCGCATCCCTCTGGAGCCAGGAGACCTTTCCAGAAGCCACCCCTGGGCAGGTCCCGCGGCGCGGCACTGCCTGCGGCCCCTGGAATTGTCACAGGCACCGACGGCTTCTGCCACCCACGTCACCTGCAGCACCTTCCGCAACCCCCCTCGTCCTCGGAAGAGGCTCTCTGGATCACGAACGCGGTATACAAAGCTAATTTTTTTTCAACTGGGAGAACATACATTCAATGTTGCTGAGCATTTTATTGTTTTTTTGTAAATAAAGATGATTGCTCAAACCTTCATAGCCTCACAGGATGGTTTGGGTTGGAAGGGACCTTTAAAGTCCATCTAATCAATCCCCCCACTGTCGGCAGGGACATCTTTCACTAGAGCAGGTTGCTCAGAGCCCCGTCCAACCTGGCCTCGAACACTTCCAATGATGGGGCACCCACGGCCTTCCTGGGCAACCTGTTTCAGCATCTCACCACTCTCATCATAAAAAGTTTCTTCCTTATGTCCAGTCTAAACCCACCCTCTTTCAGTTTAAAACCCTTGCCCCTTGTCCTGTCACCACAGGCCTTGGTAGAAAGTCTCCCTCCATCTTCCTTAGAAGCCCCGTTATATATCGAAAGGCCGCAAGAATGTCTCCCTGGAGCCTCCTCTTCTCCAGGCTGAACAACCTTAACGCTGCTACTCTGCTCTCACCCAGGTTTTATTCTTATATCACGATTACCTCTAATCAGTCAGAAAAACACTAAATACTGACTAAAAGTAATTACCCACTAAACACTGTCTTTCTAATAAGACCAAGTCAGAAAGAGAAACGACAGCGAGGGTAAATGACTGAAACATACATTTTACTTGGATAAAAAACCAGGAAAAACAGCTTGTGACAGTAATCGTGAGCACACCAGCTACGAGCACACGCTGCTCTGAGACCAACCCCCATAAAACAAGCTTTCCTGAAGAAGTAACACACCAGTCCTCCACGCTCAGCTTGGTTGCGGACACAACTGGGGTGAGCAAAAAAGGTAGAGAGAGGAGTTTGTCCCAGGGACTACTTCCATAGCACTTTTCATTAGGCAAGCGACGGCATTTAACCTTGGGTGACCGGCGGTCAGGGGTTCGGCGAGGTGCACCTCTGGGTGGAGGGAGCTGCCCAGGACCACCCTCTGGGGCGCCGCGGCAGGGCGAAGGACGGCCAAGCCGCTTGCTGGGCGCGGCGCAGCGCTGAGCCTCGCTCGGCCGCCGGCTCCCACGCCGACGAAGGCGACGCTTCTCCCCGATGAGTCAAGGGGTCCGTTGTTCGAGGGGCCGCAGCTGCAGGAGGTCGGGGACGCTCGGCCGCCGGGTCAGCCCGTGAAGGGCCGCGCTGTCCGGCTGGGGGCCGGCGGCTGGCACAGCTGTGCCGCTCGGAAGAGCGAGCGATGCTTTTTCCATTCACTACCCCCTGAGATACCATTAATATATTCACTCGCAGCTCTTGGACTCTGCAGCTTTTGCTCTGGACGTAAGGGTGCATGTTGTTAATGCTTGAATTAAACTCATTTACTCCCCGTTATTTGGTGTGTCCGCAACGAGGGAGAGGATTTGCAGAGCGGAACGAGCAGATGTTTGCCACCCATCCAGCAAAATATGAGGCAGCCACACAGACAGATGCAAAAGGAGAAATAACTTTCGGTGAAATGCTTCTGGCTGGACACTAGCGCAGAATTACGAAATAGAGGTCGCTGAAAGCAACACAATGTCTGAAAAACACGCTGAGTGGCAAGGACGGCTCCTGCGGGCTCCCTCCCTGTGTGGGGAGCAAAGCAGCGGGCTGGGCAGGCGTCTTGGTCGACCCGCTGCGGCCATTCCCACGGCCAAACACCTCCCAGCATTTTAAAAACACTCAGAAACATTTTGCACAAGCATCAGTTGCATCATTTTTAGGAAAATGCGGAGCAAACCCATGTGCGGGGCTTTAGCGAGCATTTGCCCGCGGAGCTCGGGCACCCCACGCTCGCCCCCCTAATCACAGCTCGTGACTTGGAGGTGCAAGACCTGGACCTCTGCTGGCTCTGGGAGATGAGAGGCTGGAGCTGGCGGAGCAGGACCGCGAGCGTGGGTGGCCGCAGGCGAGGGCCAGGAGGATGATTAGGTGGGGTGCGGTGCAAACACATCTGCAACGGCCGAGCCCCCTGCGCAAGGCAGCCAGAGCAGGGCAGGGCTTCGCTGGATCACCCCGGCTGCGGCATCCATCCCTTCTCGGGAGGTCTGAAAGAGATTGCTGTCCTGGTGCATCATTTCGCTGAAACTCCTCATCCTCAAAGTCACAGAGAATCAGTTCTCAGCCTCTGCGCTTGTAGAGCGAGAGTATTTCCAAGGAGCCCAGAGAGCACATACCTGCTCCCAAAAAAGAAGCTCTATTTTCTCTGTAGTTAGGCAACGACAACAGAAGAGTTCGGAACAATTGCCATTTCCCTCCTCCTCCAACCTAAAGCCCTCAAATTACCTTAATTTTAGAAACACCATGTAAACCCATTACGACTCCATACTTCTAATCAAGAAAATCACTATAGGATACAAAAAGGTCAAAAAGCCAAGAGAGGAAAAATCCCAGGGGAAACCATACCTCAAAATAACCTGTGAAACAATAGTAAAGGCATGCCGCACCAGAATGAATCCGTTCTACCTTGGTTTCTCTCAGCAAAATAAAGGCAAACAAAGGCATTCATACAAAAGCAGTGATTTTCTCTGCAGCCAAGATGCAGAACCTGCTCTGGAAATACAGCACAAAGCTTCTCTGGGATGTCAAGGGGGCACAGTGGGAACCCCCAAAACCATGTAGCCTGCAGCCAGTCAGAAACTCATCTGGTTTGTAAGGACGGACATTCCACGCTCTACAGAAGCAAGAATAGAGAGTTGTGGGTTTGGTTTTTTTTTTTTAAAGGTACCATAAAACAGGAAGCTTTCTTCAAGCTATGAAACCCAAAAGTGCCACGGAGTTATAGCTGGATATACAAACCACGTGTAACAGGGAAAACAATGCTGGGATGCTGAAATAACTGTTAAAGTTTGTATATTTAATTGCACCCCTCTTCCGGTTCCTTAAATAACGTACATCCCTCGGAAACACTTCATAGGAATGAAGATCCACTGGACACCAAGGGAACGTATTTCCAATGGTCAAACAGCTTGAAAGTGAGAGAAGTGGAAAAATATAACCCAGCCTATGCAATTAGGGACAAAAGGCATATTTTTTTCCTTAGGCAAAGCCAAATTGGTAGGAAAAAGTAGTATCTTCTTCCTGATTAACAGCAGAATTGGGAAAAGCATGCAAGGTTCAGGTGCACAAGCCCTTTTCAGTGAGAAGCGCGTTCCTGCAAAGTCTTTCAGGGCATATTTAGCACTAACAAAACGCCCAAAGGCTTCCTCGCATGCTGCATTGCAAAGTTGGCTTCCAATTAATCATGAGAAAGCTAGACCAGCCGGCTTTAGACCTAATCAATAAAACCCACACTCTCCTACAGAACAATATCTTAAAGCACCAGAGAAAAAAAGCATGAAATCATCCTCTCGCATTATTGTTAAATGGTATTGTTTGAAGTCAAATTCCCTCATCGTCTGCAGTTTTGGAGATCGTTAGTGTGAGAAGGCTAATAACAAGCCTAAGCTCTGCAGAGGCATTCTTTGCAAGCCATACTGTTGTTTTTCTGGCGCCCCGAAGTTCAGCCGTCAGAGGTTGCGGTTCAGAGTAGCAGCTACTTGAATATCAGCCCCATTGTCCTCCATCAGAAATTCGCCTCTGGTAACACGTGGTGCAAAAAAAATGAAGTAGATTATTTATTTTCAAACAGACTAGAAAGAAGTTTGGAGAGTAGCTTTGCTTTATTGAAAAAAAAAAACAACACAAACCCCATTCAACATATTTTAAGCCTTGTTTTTGTCATCGTTACTTTTTCTTCATAAAAATGCAAGAAGCAAGAGAGTAAACAATTCCCATTTCAACATGATGAGAATTTATACACAATGTCTTGTCTGCGAGACAAGCCATAGCCCTGAATGCAAAATTTTTGTAATGTGATACGGTGCCACCAGCCAGAACCTGGTGAGAGAGTGATGGAGAGAGCAGAGGTTACACTTTCTATATGCCGTAATTCTCATAACCCACCTTCCTCCCCCAGATCTGGTGTTTTCAGCCCAGCTTGGCCACGTGCACCCCTTCCAGGGGATGGAGCAGGTTATGCACCGTCCTCTGCAAACCCCCCCACCGCCTTTTTTTCTGCATGAAAGCTCAAATATAGTCCTCTCCCTTCAAGACTGTCCATAACTCTTCTCGTCCCTGTCGCTTCATCACTCCGTCACCCCTCCGCCCCCGAGGCCAGCCACATCCCTGCTCTCACCAGCTATTCACCCTGAAGCCCGCAGTCCCGGGGGCACAAACCAGCAGCTCTGAGTTGATACAAAACCCACTACAATTCCCCCTCATTCGGATCTGCACGCAAGGATCCTCACTGAGCCTTTTACACCTAACGGTGATCTTTAAAAGCTTTTTCCACCCAAAGCTATGAGGCAAAGCAATTCTATGATCTAGAGAATAAAAGCACCAGCGATGCTGAGGAGCTTATCCAAAGCCAGGCAGGAAGTTTGGGTGGAAGGAGGGGAGTCGGTCTCTTCTCCCAAGTAGGAAGCGATAGAATGAGAGGAAACTGCCTCAAGCTGTGCCAGGGGAGGTTTAAATTGGAGATTAGGGAAAGTGTCTTCACCAAAAGGCTTGTCAGGCCCTGGCACAGGCTGCCCAGAGAGGTGGGGGAGTCACCGTCCCTGGGGGGGTTCAGAAAACGTGTAGGCGTGGCACGTGGGGACGTGGTTTAGGAGGCCTGGGGGTGCTGGGTTGGGGGTTGGACTTGATGATCCAAGAGGTCTTTTCCAACCTTAATGAGTCTATGATTCTGTTCCATGTCTGAGCTATGCCTTGGGGTGGGAGCTGTAACAGCAGAGCGACCTCCATCCCAATACTCGTGAGGAGCTTCATAATGAGTGACAACCAAGGAGCCAAGCAAGTATTTGACCATTAAGAAACAGAGATGACCGTGGTCTCACAGAGGGACGTGGACCAGGTAATGCCATGGACCAGTAGCACTGCACCGGCTACTGCCAGCGGGCAGGAGCACCCCTCTCGGTAAACCTACAGCCCTTAACGTGCCAGCACCGCTTTTAAGAAGCGATTTGAGATGCTTTCGATCTGCCGAGCATTTCTGTCCTTGGGTTGAAAAGCCTTTCCAAAGAGGACTGCGCAATCCCGGTTTTCAGAAGGCCAGTGAGTCACGCTCCCGGGTCTTCTAGGCACTGCGGTAAGAGAAAATCATTCGAGAACAATAAAAGAGGAGAGAGCATATTTTCCTAAGTTTTTATTGGTATTTTAATTTCATTACCCAGGAAAGCCACTGTATTTTTCAGCACAGAACATTAAATCTGATTGCCCGTTATCAGTTCAAGCCTCATTACGAAGTGACGAGCACAGTGAATTAATTGCCATCGGAGGGTATAACGCAACTCTCAAACTTTCCTTCAGAACCAAACCCTTCGCAGAGACTTTCCTCTCCCTTCCTCCTTTTCATGCATTACAGAGCTTTAAGTAGCAGTCCTAGATTTACGACAGCAGTCATCTCTTCGCACACCGCAAACTCCCACAGTGACAGCTACCAAGCTTTTACTGCCAAAATTGATAACCTGTCCCAGCGAAGGGAAACCAGACCACAGATTAATTACTTCAGAATTTCACTTGAACTTCAGCAGCAAAACGACTAGATCAAACTACCGCACCAAACGCCACACCATTTTCCAGAAACAAGCCTATCTTTAAAAATAAGCATTTTTTTCACCCTCCCCAAAGACCCTCAGAATCAGGAGCAGGTCACTCTCTTAACATCTACTACAGGTAGCAAATCCAGCAGTGCAGGCAGGACGGCAAGTTAAAGCTCTACACCGATTAAACTACCACTGAAACCGCCCAGCTCATGACACACGACGTTACTTTCCGATACGCAGTGGCTCACCACGTATTTCCAACAATACAATGCTGTCTCATGGTGGTTTCTCCACGTCAAGTCTAGAGGCTTTGGACAGCTGATCAAGCCAGCTTCTGCACACTCCATAAATTCAGCCTAGTTCAATCTGCAATGTACCAAGTATTTATATTTCCCCCAACGGCTCATTTCTACTTTTCCAACCGCTAACTGCTCCTTGCGAAGGATGAGATCAGCATCAGCTCTGCTCCTCCCATATATTCCTGTGGTAATCACAGACCACACGCACGCACAAAAAGCGGCTTTCACAGCAACATGCTGTAAACCCCGCAGGTTGAAGCCCAGCGATGGCAGCCCACTGGACAGCGAGGCACAAGGTATGCTCTTCCAGTCCCTGGTTTCGGTGGTCCTGCCGTGCAACAGGACTTTCTGCTGGCTTGGGAGTCCAAGTCTTCCGCCTTGGCCCAGGGATATACAACATTTATTATCCAGGCTATGGCTGCTCTTCCATACTTCCAGCTGCTGGTATGTGACTTTAGCCTAGAGGGACAGTTTCACCCATGCAAAAACCTCAGCCACAGTAATTAGAGCACGAGCTCAATAGACATTGCTGAGGAGACAAAACTTGAGGCTCAAGTCAGAGCTGCAGGCTAAACGCGAGATGAAAGCAGTTCTGGACCAACACCGATATTGAGCCACATCAGAAAATAACTCCTCATGGTATTATTGTAACGATTTCCCCCAGCAGCCACATCTGGGTGGTGGGTCAAGGGAAGGGAACGAGAGGTGCCAAGTCCACGTACAACATCCCCTGCTTCCACGTGGGAGCAGGGGGCGCTGGCCGTGGGTACAGGTCTTCACTGCACGTGTGGATGAGTACCCAAGGATTTCCCCCGGCACGTCTAAAACAGAAATCAACCATGGGAGAACATACTTCAGTGAACAACTGTATGAACAGGAGTGTTTTCTGCAGTTAAAAAAAAAAAAGAATAGGAAATTAAAGCGTAAGAGAAGGGAAAACCTGAGCCAAAGGAATATACCACTTGCTTTTTACTTTCTTTAAACTCGGGGAAGCTGAGGCAAATGCACTTAAACCCTGACAGGTGAGAACACGGCGGCAGCAGCCGGCAGATAGATCTGCTTTTCATGGGGGAAGGGAAGAGCGTAACTTCGGAGAAGGAAGGGGTCTGGCATTCCTTTAGCACAGGCAAAACAACCCATACAACCCCGAGAAGCACAGCTTCTGTCATAAATGCCCACATAAAATTTGTTTCTAGCGTAAAACAGAGCCGGATACAGAGTCCAAATCCCTGGGTTACACGTACATCGCAACTTCACCTGACTTTGTGGCAGCACCTAAATGGCTAAATTCGATTCTGAACCAGCATCTCAAGCCTAGAAGCCCGTGCTTTGGTTTCCAAGGCTGCTTGCCCAAACGCTTGCCTCAAGACACCCTTCTGCGGAGCTGCCTTGGCCTGGCGGCGAGCTGGGGCCTCCCGTGAGGATGTCGGATGGAGGCGCGAGGCGCTGGGGCTGCAGGCAGACACGACCTCAGCAGCCCGTACGCTACGTACGGCACAGAGCACGGCCTGAGGTTTCCAATTTATTTCACCTGTTGGCACTGAAAGGGAAAGCTAAAAACGCAACCCAGATGTGAGGTGGAACAAGGTCAAAGCCAGAGTTTAACACTATATACGAAGACACCTGTAGTAAATTTTTTAATGGTAGCAAGAGTAAGAGATTCCTGCTGCAGCCTTCCCTGTCTGGGCACATCAGACCTGCAGGAACCGAGCACTTTGCTGGGAACACGCTGGTTAAAACACTGAAAAGTATCAATGTCAGTGCAAGGTAAGGAACTTAAATCAGTTCCTTTCGTCTCCCAAGGAAATCAAATTTAGCTGTGAACCAGTGCCAGACAGAGATCTGCTGTCTATTAGCATGAATTCTCAGTTTTTCACATTTTAATTAGCCTTCATAGTCTTTTTCAGTCCCATTTTCAGCCAGCTGGGCTACGTCCCCTCCATATGGAGGTCATGGTTTCTTCTCCTGCATACCAACGGCAATTCTTTTCTTATTTTAGCATTTATATTACTGAAGCATTTGTGCACTTCTAAAAGGCACGGTGCACGCTTGCTTTGGGGGGAAACCCTGAAAGCTTAAGTGCCTCGATATTAGCCATATTTTCTCCTTTTGCCTGTTTCTCCATCTGTGCCTTTGCTCATGTTTTCTCATGACCTGGATCTTCTCCAGTACATGCAGGACAGCATGAGGTCAATAGCAAAATCCTCCTGGAAGCCATAATACCTCTTAAAAAACCTTCTAAAATCAGGCGTTGCTCCAGCAAAGAGCTTCAGGGCTCTGCGGCTCTACTCAGAGCACCCTCGCTGCCCTGTGAAATAAAGGACTGGGTTCTCTCCAGCCTGCAAAGGCTCGCCTTCAACCACCCCCGGGTCTCCTCCTTAGGAGAAAGTTTCATTTTGCCGTGTTTGAAAACATCTTTAAGAATACCTGGCGTGTTCTGTTAGCCATGACAGAAACACTGATCTCATCTGGCTTCCGCGACCGCTGTAACGCGAACCTTAACGAGACGGAGAGGCCATTCCCAGAAGCTGCCGCTGGGCCACTCGCCGCCGAGCGCGCGTCTCTTCCACCCAACGCCTTCAGCTTGCACCACTCCCAGACGTTTCTTATGTGACGGGAGCACTGGAGTCCCAACATCAGGGACAGCTGAGAACAGCAGCTTCTTGAATGAACAGTCACCTCTTTTCTGAGCCCCTTCTCCGAAGCTCGAGCTGATAAAGCCAGCTCTTCTCGCAAGAAGAGGCGCAACCAGATCCTGCTCTGGAGCTTTCCATTGAGAATATGCCTGAATTTATGACATTTTTCAGTTCTCTGGTATTTGTCCTTTTATCTTTCGAAGGTCTATATAAACCCATTGCTTGAGCTGGGACTAGCTGCAGCAAAGAATGGGTTTGGATTCACTCACTGAGATGATCCCTACAGTAGAAAGTCACAGGAGAACGTCTGTCAGGCATTGGAACAGACAAACTTAATTCTGCCCTTGCTATCAGGCATCCGCTCATACCCTTCTTTTGGAAAACTTCAGAACTCTTCATAATTTTGAAATCTTTTTGCTCTAAACTGTTCAGATAGATGAAGTTTTAAAAACATTTTTCCTTGCTCCGTAGCAAAACAAAGACTTCCTGTTAGAGTGCGTTTTTCCTTTCAGCACAAGGGTTTTAAAACCCCTATTTTCTAAATCTGGATGTTAAAATTGGCCCTTCAGCTATGATTAATTTTTATGACATCTTATTGGAAGGAAAAAAACGGAAGGGAAGGAAACGGGAGGAGGGAATCAAGTAGTCCAAATCGAATAGTATTACCGTTAAAAGAAAAGCAAGTCCACTGTAAATTAACGTTATGAAATAATGCATCCACTGTAAGGATTAAAAGTCCACTACGGCAACTGGGAAATAATCTCAATTATTACATGTGCATTTAAAATAGTTTCCATCCTCAAGCCCTCCATGAAAAAGCCAGAAAACCAAGAAGAAACTAACTGCCCGCTTTTCGGCTGCTGATTCCCGCCGTGCGGCAGAGCAGCCCTAACCGCAGGGGCTCGGCAGCGGCACCGCGGTGTGTCCGGACCTGCCGAGCCCGCGCATCAGGTGGTTCGCAACCTTGGACTTGAATGGCTGATACCAGGACATCTACTTAGACGGCGAAGGTTTTGATGCCAATTCCTGTACCCGCGGGAACGCACGATATGGTGGTGGAAGACGGCGGCTGCCAGTTTAATTCTATAAAATTAATCTGTTCAAATAAATTATGCTTTGTTGCCTAATTAATCAGATCCACTGCAATTAGTGTCAAAAGAGACTATGATCTCATACAAACAGGATTAAAAGCTCTGAAAGCGCTCGTTTTGTTGCAGGGCACGGCGACGCGAACAAGTCACCGCAAGGCCGAGCCGGGGCGCGGTGCCGCGGCGTGCCAGCGGCGCTCCTGCCAAACACCGCATCCCGCGAGGAAAGCGCCCGCTGGCACAGCGCGCACCGGGACTCGTCAGAAGCAAACGGGACACGGCGTGGGAATGGGGGAAGCAGGGAACGTCCCGTCGAGCCCCGGCTCCAGAAAGCAGGGAGCACCGAGGTACGGCTCCGCACACGGCACCCGGGAAGCAAGCTGTCTCCAGATAAATGTAATTCTTGCCAAAAACTGAAGTTATGCTTCTGTTTAGTCCCCTCCTGGCTTGGCTTCCCCCAGCTGCATTAGCTCAGCCAGCAGTAGCTGTCTCCTCTGGAAGCGGAGACACCCGGAGCACGCTCCCACGGCCCCGGCACCCACCGAAACCACCGGCACGAGGAAACAAAACACACCCGCGGCACTTTACGTATGGCTCCTTCTAGAGATAAAGCCTACGGCAGCCTGACCTTGTCTGCGGCTGTGCCATCCCACCGCCCTTCCCCACTCGCTCCGTGTTACGTAGGCAGCTGAGGGAGCACGAGGTGGCGCGCAGGAACGCCAGGAAAATTCGGGGTGCAACAGGAGGGATATATGACCATCCACTGGAAATAGCGTTTCATTCCTTCAGCTCCTGAGCACCTTCCCTTCCGTAACTGTGATGGCTCTGCAAGGGCAGAGGCCACGCTTGCCGGCTCGCAGAGACCGACCGAGTGAATATTGCTGGGTCTACCCGGGGGCTGCCTAAACCATCATTTCACGTGCAGCGGAGCAGGGGAAAATTGAGCTCTGAAGGAGCTAATGGTGTCTGACTGATCTGAAGGAGAAACACCAGGATGTGCTGCAGGAGTGGAAACTATGGGAAAAGAACTGGGAGGAATTCAGGAATCTGAATTTTTCCATAAGACACTGTCTCACACAGTTGGTCCCGAATACCGGCAACGCGCACATCCCCAGCTATTCCAGGCTGAGCTTCGGGGCTGCCAAAAAACCCGGCTCCACTCTATGTGGAAGCAGAAAGACTGCTGGTACCCGAAATCAAACTGCCCCAAACCGCCCCACCAGCTGCCCATCAAGTAGGAGGTGCAGCTGGCACAGCACGAGCAAGTGCATTTTGAAGCTCAAAGGAACTACATCATCTTTTCAGCGCACGAACGCAGCTGCGGGCAAGAGACACAGCACACTAGACAAGAAAGGAGAGGTGTGAGCTTTGTGCAAGCCAAGCCTTTCTGTTTCAGACTTTGATGTGATGAACTAGAGAGCATGTCTTTCAAACAGGCGAGAGCAGCGACAGCAAGATGCTGCACACAGCAGCAGTCAGCACAGCGTCTCATGCCGCGAGGGTCCGTACGTCGTCAGACCATCCAGATGTTTCCATCCAGCAAGCCAGGCCAGCTGCTGCACAGCTGCCTCAAGTCAGGCTTTGTTCGCTCTTGTGCGAGAGCGGCGCCGGGGAAGCGCTCGCTCGCGGCTTGCTTACAGGTTCCTACTTTCCGACGCAGAAACAGAATGCTTTCGTATAGTCCTGCTAGTCTGTCAAGGCGAGTTAAAGCATTTAAGTATTATTTTAAGCTGGTGGATACTGCCTGTGCCACTGCAGTAGCTGCTTGCTCCATCGTATGGACGCCGCAAACCAAGGCACTGAAAGATTAAGTGACTTTCTGAAGGTTAAAAAAAATAGAGTCAGGAAAAAAAATTCATAAACAGTTCTGTCCCTGCCCAATTCCTAAAATGAGGACGAAGCTGGCTTGTACGACTTTAAAATCTCTCCAATCTTTCTGAAAGACCACTTCCCCCAGCTTACTCCCAATCATTAAAGTTCAAAATTCAATTGTAAGTGTACATACAGTGCTCCCAACCTGCTCCCCTGAAGCTGACCCCACCGACCCTTCCCCAGGGGAAGATAACCTTGCCTCTCTTTTTTTTACAATCATTTATTTTATCATTATCCTCTTCTTTTTACCCCCAAAACTGCTGGTACTGGATATGGAAGAGGCAAGTCTTCCTGTACCAACCCATGTCCTGCTGGCAGAGAGGCTTCAGAGGCAGATGTATCTAGATATCTATATGTGTGCATATATATCTCTCAGGCACCCCCAGCTCCGAACCCCGGGCAACCTGCACACCTGCGGACCCGCCGCGGCTGATGCCAACTCGCTGTATCCCATCCGCAGAGGAAAATCAGGAAAACACCCCGCTCCTGCAACCAGGGAGTATTTTCCTACGTTTCTGGGTAAGACGAACAGCTACATGGCTTCGGGCTCAGTATAAGAAAAAAACCCACTGTTTACAGACAGAATTTTGCAACTTCTCCAAATGCCACCCCAGGCCATATGCTGCCCGTGACGGGGACACAAAACCTGAGCAAGCCTCCAGGGGCCGTGCAGCCCCAGGCGTGCACGGAGCGGCCCTACGCACGCACCGTGCAGCCCCGCGGCGCTGCCGGCACGCGAGCGCGGGCAACGACAGGCAGCAACATGTGCTAAAGGAGGACCCATAAACCTTCTGAAGGCTTGAAACTGAAGAAGGATGGAAACTGTTTAATTTTTGCCAGGAAAAAAGTATCAAATATATCCTCACTGGATTTTTCAGTTTGCTTTGGTTTTGTTTGTTGTATTTTTAATTTTTTTTCCTAAAGCTGAAACTGGCTTTCTAAATCATCCTAGACAGACAAACAAATAGGGACATCACACTGATTCAATACCCAAACAAAAATCATTCCACTGGCCAAGTTTTGCTACAAATTAAGTGTACTGAAGCCTTTATTTTTCCCATTTTCCCATAGCACACACTGAATCTGCTAAGAACTGGACACGGATGCCGCCAGCCACACCGCCCGTGAAGCCCGAGGCAGGTCAAGGGCAGGATCTGGCTAAAATCCCGTTCCTGAGGAGCAAGAGCATCAGCGACCAGCTGGAACCACCACTGCCTGGGTCACACTGGAGCTCTCGGGATGATCTTGGTGTCACGATGTTTTATTCCCTTGACCTCCGGGATCAGCCAAACTGGGAAAGGCTCCCACGCGCCCCCGAGGGAAAGCGATATTTTACCATAACCTTAAATAAATAAAAAGCAGAGCAGACAAGATGCTGCTGGGGAACTACAAAGGGCGATTGTAAACACAAAGGCAGATAAAGCAGATGGATGTTTTAAACAATCATTTGCACTGGAGCACAACACACGGGACATGTCCCCACGCCCACGGCGAATGAATTCGCTGCAGCCAGAAACCACGTTACGCAGTCAAATTTCAATTTATAAGCAGTACCTGCTTACCCTGAAAAAGCCCACGACTAAAAGCCAGGACAGCAGAAATGAGTAACATTGCAATGAGAAACCCAAATGATTGAGGATCCCACGTGGAGAGGAGGATGCTAGGCGGCCTGACGCAAGGATCTTAAGATCCCAAGGTGTGAAACACTTTCGGTGTTTTTTTTAATCACCACAGAGATCTGACACCCAGCACCCAAAAGGAGATGGGGACGCTCGGTCTGGATCACATTCAGCCTCAGTCCTGGCCCTCCTCAGCTTTTTCATGCACACAAGAGAACAATTTGATTTTTTTTTTAATTAGCAGGCTGGAGAAGCGCGAGGTTGGGATGGAAAGCAGAGCGAACACAGCCTGCGTGAGGAACCAGCCTCTTCTGCTAGATCTCATTGTCCTTACTTAAAAAAAGAAAACCCCTATAAACAGAAAATAGCAAAGAATAGAGACTACCAATAAAACAGCCTTATAAAATGGATTATTTTGGAATTACACCATCATTTAGATGACGGTATTTTGGTAGCAGCAGCCTGCAGGATTCGTGCCCCTCGAGGGGGTCGCTCCCGCTCCCCTGGCAGCACCTTCACCCCCAGCTCAGCGGCTGAATTTTCTTAATTTAAAAAATTCAAACTGCTGTATTACTGAGGAGGCTCGGGGCCCTCTCTGGTCCCTTGCTCCCAGCTCTCTCCCCAGCATCAGTGAAATCCATCTGCCAAACGTGCAGAAGCATCACTGCAGCACCAGGCAAGGCAAATATTTAACTAGGCTGGGGTTAACCATTTTAAAGCATAACCTTGCTTCTCACCACGAACTTCAGCTGACTGCGCTTTGCTGACACCCTGTATTTCAACAACCGATTTGCCCCACTCAGCCCACATTTGGTTTGAGCCCCACCTCTCAGAAGGGGTGACTCCCAAGTGTCCTATGGAAGAACGAACCCACTGAGGAGTTAAGATGGGGGCTTTAAATATGCAAGGCAACGTCTCGATGCTCAGGTGTCAGAGCAATCCGAAAAGGAGAACGCAGGGTGTAAGAAGCTGGCCTGCCCAGGCGCTGTGCCAAGCCCAGGCTGATCTCACCGCTGGTCTCCAGGCTGGGCTTTCCCGTGGAGGAGCTACGGCAGCCCCGACACGGAGAGGAGAGCCGGCGGCTGGGACGTGGCCGTGCCGAGGAGGTGATGCGGGCTGTGTCAGAGGTGCAGCTGCCTCTGCCCCGAGGTGTAAGGAGGGGTGGTCGGGCACCTCGCGCCGCTCCGGGTGATGTCGTGGGGTGCCCAGACGCGGGCTTCGGGCAGGTTTGCTCAGCCAAGCCCTGCAGGAGAGCAGAGCAAAGCGGGAAAGCCGGCGTCCTCGGGGCAGCTGAGGACAAGGAGGAGGAGGAGGAGGAGGAAAAGAAATGCTCCCTTCTGCATGAAGAGCTGCCAAAGAGGAGGTCAAGTTTTTAGGATGTGAGCCCAGGAAGACCCTACGGGGTCTCCAGCTTTGGGGGGGGCTTTGCAGTGCAGCTCCCCGGTGAGGCCAGAGCTGCCACATACATCTGAAACGGGTACGATGGGGGCTCAAGCCTTCACCTGCCACCTCCCTTCCCACAGCAACCCCTCGAGCTCAGCAAAAAGGGAATGCTAAAAGCATCCTAATGCTCATACTAATGTCACGACCAATACTGATGACATACAGCAGCCTACCGAAATGCCAAGACATGCCCGGGAAGGCAGAAGGAGACCGTATTGCTTCAGATCAGAGGCGAACTCAAATAACAGATGCATACATCAGCCTAATTCAGGCCCAGTTAGCAATACCAGAATATGGCTAGACCCCCAGAAGGGCACGTTTACCACTTTGCTTTGCTTCGCTCAGAGGGGAGGCTCTGCCTGCAGCCCTACACGCCGCGGCTCTGCACGCAGGGCTGGGTCCGGAGCGGAGGCACTTCGCGGGTGCAGCAATACTGGGAAGAGACCCTGAAGTGTCTGCGTGATCTCAGTTATGGAAATTCAGAAGAACTGAAGATGAGCCCCCTCTCGTTACCAGATGCTCACGTATATCACTCGGCAGGGAGAGCAGGCAGCCAGACAACTTTATGCAGCAAGGTCAACATTCAAAAGGAGAAGAAACCCAAGCCCTCTTTCAACTTTCAGAGCCGAGGGAAAAAAAGGAAAGGAGAAAGAGCATCTGAAAGGCATGAAATACATACAGCACCCAAGAAGCATAAATGCAAACCCCAAAATAACGTCACCTAACTCTTCTAAGAAACGAATTATGCTTCGACTGAACGTGCAAAACCACCCTGCACCTCCGGAACTTGCTTTCTTCTGGGATGCCGTCAGTTTTCCATTAACAAAAGAGAGGATGGATTTATAAAAACAGCTGTTTCTGTGCAGGCACGATATCCAGCAGCATGTCCCAACACCTACCCCTTCGGTTCTGCTTTATCATCTCACCCACACCCCTTAAGTGGCTCTTTGTCAGACACCTGAGTGTTGACATATCCTGTCCTGCGGAATTATGCAAAATGGAAAGCAACAAAAGGTTGGGCTGCGCATGTTTCTGTGGATTAGCTGCTATCATCCTTCTAGCCAGGAGCAGTACTTGTACTGCGTGTTTATCACAATAATTCCCTTACACGTGCATTAAGCAAAATACCAAGCAAAAGTTAGCAACAGTTTAAAGCAAACAGTCGTTGCTCTTGCACTACCCAGTCAGCGAGGAGATGCGCAGGTTTTCATTAGGACCTTCTCGTAAGTGCTTAACTTCAAGTGAAAAAGCAAACAATCACCACCTACTGCGTGCAGAGCAGTAAATAAATTAAGGCAGGGGAACGTGTGAGCAGGCAATGGTGGAAGCTGCTCTTTGTTTCTGCTTTAGCATCTCCAAGTCAGCCGTATCTCATACGGCTTCAGCTGCGCGCCAGTTAAAGGTTCATCCACGTTCCAGCATCCCTTCTTGATGAGATTCTTGTCAAATTATCTTTGAAGATCAGTTATTTACTGGCAAGAAGATTTTGAGACGTGTCATTACACGGTACCGGAGTCTTTCCATGGACACGGGCAGGGTAGCCAACAGCTCTCATCATACCCAAAAGCGTACCGGCAAAACCCCGGTCGCGAGCACTAGAAGCCCAAAGCACAAGACTGACGTCCCACGAGTCCGTCAGCGCCACGTCCCATGGCAGTGCTGTGGAGGAGACCTCCCTGGTCACGTCACCTCGCCTGCAGCCCCTGCGGAGCAGCTCCCAGCGCAGGGTCTCTGCTTTCCCACGGGCCCACCCCACACCAGCACCCCCCTGCTTGAAACCCTCCACAATATAAAAGCAACCAAGTCGGAGAACTATCATTCACAGGTAAGGCTGGGTTATGAATAATGTTGGGATAATACCCTTAATAGCCGCTCCGCTCCCCATTTCGGTCCCGCCGTCTGCCCAGGCACGCACCGAGGCACGAGCTGCCGAGCACAGGCTTCAGCTGAGGCTGCGAATACCTTGGGCGACGTTCAGCACGGGGCACATCAGCTGCCAGGCTGCCCCGGGCTCCGCAGCCAAACACTCGGTCTCCACGGCCCGAGTTAAGATAAACCTCACCCCAAGCCCCCCAACCTCTGAGGGCATCGTTCCTACCTTGTCATTCCTAACTACAGTGCCGCTAGAGAAAGCCAGAGCGCCTGACAGTAAGTAGAGAGAATCTGCTCTTAAAAAAAAACTATCAGAAAAAACAAATTTCAAATTAAAGTCCTGTGCCTCTGACGCATAGCGCCAGCGTGTCATGTTACCAAAACCCTCTAATTTTAAATTTAAAACAAAAAATAGAAACAACACCAAAAAAAACCAAACCAAACCCACAATTATCAAACTCTAGGCATTTAATCCTGTGTCTTCACTAATTTCCCAACTTCCCTTAAGAACTCATTACGAGACTTAAACAGCGATCCCCAGAACCGGGCCCTATGTGGCCCGTTACGCTCAAAAGCAAAACCAAACAAAATGAGAGGGGAGAACCTCTGTTCCTGCTTCGCAATCGGTAGTTTGGGCACAACAAATCCCTCTTAAAACAGAAAAGCGCCCTGTTAGCAGACGCTGCCGCAGCTAGCGAGACGCTCCTTCCTTCCAGCTTATCCTAAGTCAAACAACTTGTGCAAAATTAATTCTGATTTTCTGTGGAGCAAACGCTCAGAAGCTTCGTTACCCAACGTCTGAAGGGCTGGCTTTCTACTCGCAAATCAACCACGAAAAAAAATTAAAAAGGAGTTAAACAAGACACAAAACACGCGTTTTTACATAGCTTGAGGTCATCTTTGTCCTCCTTCTGGTGGAGGGACAGTGCTCATCGCGAGTGTATTGGGTGGCTGGGGCACGCAGAGATGAAATGGAGAGGCAAGGAGGTATTTTATGACCGTGAACATAAAAATAAAAATTTAAAAAAATTAGTATTGGGGGGGAAAAAAGAAGCTCATGCAAATGCAAGCACAGGACAGTTCTGTTGAGGAATCCGCGTCCTCGGTTAGGGCCCGGGAGCCTGCTCCGCCTTGCTATCAAAGCCTCCACTCGCAGGACCCGGTACAGCAGTTTTGGGGGGCGAGAAGGGGTTACGGATTGCATTTGACCAACTTCGGCTAACGGGCACCCACCGGCGGATTTCCAGGCTTATCGCTCGTTTTGCGGCCGAGGCGAGGGAGCGATGCAATTTCAAGAATCGTTTCAAGCAGTTGTAACACAAACACGCACATGGGTTCGAAATGCATTTCGCCAGCTTGAGGTCATATGTTGCAAAAGAGACTTTACAACAGAATCTGGAGAAAGAACAGCACAAACACAGTGCCTACATAAGCAGAGCGCCTTTAAAAAAATAAAAGAAGAAAGGTTACTGAGTACTCTGGCAGGGTTTGAAAGAGATTCCGTATCAGCTGACAATCCTTCCAGATTAACACAGATAACGCAGCGACACTTGAACTTTTAAAGATTTATTTTGCAAATAGCGCGAAGCAGCCGTTGGACGGAGCAACGTGAGCTTGATCTAAAAATAAAAATACTTAAAACAGAACAAACCGACATGGAAAACTACCTGCTGCAGAGTGACGGAAACGTTTAAAAAAAAATAAAAAAAAAAAATTAAAAATCTAGTTTGTGCACGACCTGCCCATGAAAATACGATTTCCATCACGGTTCCTCGAGGCGTCGGCGCGCGCTAGCCGGGGCCCGCAGCCGGTGCCTTTGCTGCTCCCAAAGGAGGCAGGCAGCGAGCAAGGCTCCTCCGGCAGCTGCTGGCGACGGCGAAGGGGCAACGCGCGGGCAGCCGCTGGCCCCGTCCCACCGCCGCGCCCGAGGGGGCGAGCGAGGCGAGGCCTCCCCCAGATGGGAACCGCCGGCGGGAGTTTCTTGGCGTTTTAAAGTGGTGATGTTTAAAAGTTAAGCCACTCAAAAATTTTCACTACTGTCTGAAATGTTTTGCTGAGGAAGATCTTCAGGGGTCTATGAGGTTTGATTAACTGAAGGTGTTTAGAGAATTAGTCTCTCTCTTTCACTTTGAACATGTAGCAGATTAAATCCTGTATAAACACTTCAAAATTTTCTACCCTAAAAATCAATTTTTGCTGTTTTGGGGTGCTTTCCTGTTGCAAAATGGGAGAGAACATATTTTTAAAATATGGTTGTAATATCAGAACGACTGGCTACAGGTATCCGAACAGATGAAAATCAGAACAGATTAAAAACTCAACTGTTGTAATACGTTTCTTAGCTATTGGCTACGTTTCAGCTTGGCGATGTCAAATGGGCGTAGCGTGGATTTCAGCCTGGGCTCCAAAGTGTCCTCCCAGGGCCTGGGGCGAATACTCACACAGCTTAGCCCACGGTAAAGCAGGCGGGAGCTACGGGTACCAGAGCAGGGAGGATGAAGCAGCACCGCGCGCAGGTCCGGTAGATCAGCGTCCATACGACTAACGGCAAATCAGTCATACGTATTTAAGAGCGCGTTTGCATCCATCCTGCCTCGGTAACGGCAGTTACCGGCGCTCGGGGACACGCGGTGCCGTACGGCTGTCTTAGCCACGCTCACCACTCGATGAGGGTTCTGCCAATTCTCTGCATTTTGACCACACAAACCCACTTTTTTCCTAACACCGTTAACTACACAGCTAGTGCACGCACAGGGAAAAAAGCCACCTGGGGCTGCTCCTTTTGCCCCGCGGCTGGTTTTTGCCTCCTTGCTGCCATCCCACGCCTTCGTGGCCCGGCCCCGGGCAGGCAAAGGCACCGTCCTCCCCTCGCAGCACCAGGGGCCGGACCCCAGGAGGGGTCGCAGCACGTTTCATCACCAGGTGTTTGTGAGGATTACAAGCAGCACTGAATCAAAGGCAAAAAGAAAACCGTGGCCGGTAAAAAAAAAGACAAGCAGAAATCAATAGCGTTAAATGAATCAAACCTTCACTAGGGCGGCTGAGACCTCACCTGCCCCCGCGCCGCGGAGGCCACCAGCTCATTGGCAAGGATCCAACATACTTCTGTGGTCTTCTACTTGCTTTTAGTTCAGTTCCTCACAGTTTTTCATGTCCTCTATACAGGCAGGTCCTTGCCGGTGGTTTTCACCCTGCTGCAGGAGGGATTTTGGGAGGAAATGCCGCTTTAGGGCTACCAAACTGCCCAGGAGCAGGCAAAGACCTGAAACTTCCAATCCACTTCATCAGTACCCGAATTTTCATCCTGGAAACCTTTGGAACAGACCTGAGTTTTAACTACTTAGACCTTCTCAAGCCCAAACCTGTTGCCAAACATCCTCTAAAGCAATACCCCAACGTACAAACTACCTCAAAACAGGTTTTGAGCAAATACCCTCAGGTTTGCAGAGCATTTCCCTGCAGCTGCAAATTACCCTCCAAACCCCAACCTTCCTGGGCAGCTCAGTGTCAGGGAAGACCCAAGGAAAGACACAGACATGCTACATCCTACTATTTGGGTTTTTTTGACTACCGTATCTTTCTGCCAGACCGACCGGAGCAGTCCCCGAGAGGTCTAAAAGCCGTAAATCACGGCAGCCCTGATGCCAGGGAACACGTACTCACCCATTAATCTCTGCAGCAGCTCAATACCAACACATGGACAACTTAGAGCCTTGGTCCCAGATGGTACAAATTAGTTCTAACTATGCAAATCACAGCCGTAAAACAAAAAATTCAAAACAATAGAAGAGAATCCAAATCTTACCAAGAGACCGTTTTCTCGCAATATGGTTTTTTGTCAAAGCTTGCTCCATAAATCAGAGCAGAAATGGCTTGGGTTTGATGACTTCATTTGAGGATTAACATGTCGAAGCCTCTTCTAGCGCAAAAAAAACAAAGGCTTTTCCAGAATCACCTTACCTGCCCTGAAGCAGGAGGAGATGGACTGATCGCAGGCAGGCGTTCGCAGGGGTCCCCGCACCACTGCCCGCAGCGCCCTGGGAGCAGAGGGGACACGGCGCAATTCCCATCCCCTTTGCTCAGGGATCAGGTGCAATTGAAAAGGCTGATTTTCCAAACCATGCTTCGGGTCTCCATAGAACAGACCGCCCATAACCGACACTCGGGCAGGGCAGGAGGAAGATGCCCGCCGTCCTGCCAGAGGACAGGCCGTGGTGGAGAGGGAGAAACGGCACGCAGCAAAATAAACCACCAAAAACAACCCACAATCCTCTTCCATTTAACCGGATACGACTGATAACCTCAGGCACCGCAGCAAAGTACCGCCACGTTCAGCTAAACGAGACACGACCCCAGACGACGTGCTGCGCTCGGACACGGATGTGCCGCTCGGGTACCGCGGCGACGCGTCCCCCCGAGCAGAAATGCGGCAGCGCAGGGTGCTCCGTGCCAGCTCTGCTCGATCCGCCCACCTCGACGCCACCCCCGCAGGACCCACGGCTCCGAGGAAAGGCACGACGTGGGGCTGGCATCCAGCAACTGCGCTGGGCAAGGTCCCGCTCCGAAACGCGATGTAGCGCCTGCCATCGCGTGCAGATCTTCACAGGGAATACCTCGACCCCGTTCCATACAAACTCCCCCCTCCCAATACCTCCAGAATCATTTTCCATGCTCTAGCATAGAGCATGGAAAAACAGAACCAACAGCTCTGAAAACCCAAGCCGCCGTCCCACCTGCAGCAGCCGATGCATGTTTTTTGGGCATGCACCTCCAAAACAGTTAAGTTTCACTTCAGTGGCCTTCTGCAAGTGAAAGCTGGGCTCCTCCTCAAGCTGCTCTGGCAGTTCGGGATGCCTTTTTTTCATTAAATCACTCACTCCAAGTTGAGAGTTTTCTGTAAATTTAATTTGAGCTAATCACTTTCTTGCCAAAGGAGAAAAACAAATCAAAGGTTTATTTTAATGCTATTGAATTCAATGCCTGTAAATTTAATTTCTATCTGTACTTTTGTTTAAACATTTTACAGTGTTAATTACAACAAGCAATGCAAATTAGTCTTCCAGTGTAATAAAAGGGCTGTTATAACAGATAATAAATAGCTTTGAACCATAAGCTCATTAAGATGCTGCTGAAGTGCGTGCTCTGACTCACAGGTTAAGATCAAAATCTTCATCCTAAAACCAGGATGAGGATCTTTGTGGCAACTACAAGCTGCAAGCGCTGACGCAGAACGTCGCATTCTTTCCAAAGGAAGATTTTGGAGCAAGCGGACGGTCTGAAACCAAAGACATGGAAACCGAAAACCTCAACATCTGGCCTTGAGACTCCGACTAAGCTGCTTTAGACAGGTACCACGAAACGCCACTCGTTACTTTTTCTCATCCACGACCATTTAGATGCCAAGCTTGGTGCAATAAGGTCTCACCTTAACGTGCTCTCAACCTGCAGCCCACGATAGAAATACTGACCGCGGAGAGGCAGGAGGGATGGAGAGAGGTACAAGGCTGTGCGTGACACCTCTGATTTCCAGCTCCTGGCTGGCAACTGCCGGGAGAGAAGGGCTTTGCCAGAACCCCACCAAGCGGCCGGTGCCAGCTGGGGAAGGTGCACCCAGGCACGGGGCAGGAGCAGAGATCGGAACAGTTCTGTCTTTACGAGGCCTGGGAGAGGTTCAGCAGACCTGGACGCTGAGCCAAGCGACGAGGCTTTCCTTGCTGGACTCCAGGCTGACTGCAGGAGAGCTACAGGATACACAGGATTTTGAGGACATCTGGCTGATCCTCCCGTCGTGATCCAAAAGCCTGAGAAAGACGAAGGTTGCCTGCCAACATGCTTACATGCCTGATATACTGTTGACATGAAGCCAGAAAAGACTTACCACTTCCAACAAGGAGCAGGTGATGGCTGCTATGATTTGCTGATATGAAATACAGCGCTGCTGCCAGCCAAGGCTCGCACAGGATGCCGGTCCGTCGAGGGAAAACCGGCCGACAGCCCTGCACTGTGACACACAGACGTCCGCACGTCCCACAGGGATGCATGAATGCCCTCCCGCCCCAGGGCCACCCCATCCCACGAGGCAGATCTGAACCCTCGCCCTGCAGAGGAGCTGCCGCAGCCATGCCCCAGGACAGTGACGCACTTAAATATAGTCAGTGAGCTAGAGGAAAACCTCTTTCTCACAGGTAAGAAACGAGACTGATACGAACGCAAGCACCTTGCTGGTCAGCAGGACACCAGTCCCGCTCTCTGGACCTCACCGCCCTTAACCTGCACCCAACTCCAAACCGGCCAGGGCTGAGCAGGCACCGGCACCCGGATCCTGCTGATGCTCCTTCTCTCATGCCTTTCGGAAGGACACCAGTCCCAACACCAGATGCAACTGGCTGGGTGGTCCTCACGGTGCCTCTCGCGGGTCCAGGGATGACGGAGCCTCAGCCCGAGGAACGTCCCCTTCCTCTGCACAGTGCTCGGGGTGGTTTTCCAGAGGAGGAGGATGCGGATCTTCTCCTTTCTGCTGGCTCCCAGTAGGCTGGACACCAAGACCACCATCTCACTTTCTTCTGGATGGAAGTACAAAGGCTGTGTGCTCGGAGCACCAGCTCGCCACGGTCAAAGAGCTTTGATGCTCATAGCTTGGTCCTAAGGGGAATTATCATCTCCCATTCAGTGAGGAGGGTAAGTAATTAAAATAAATTATTGCGAATCAAGAAAGTCTATCCTTAATACCATCACTGGCCGTTCTATGGATTCGAGCCATGTCCTACCTAAGGAAAAAGATGTTTAAAGAACAAGCCTATAACCGATTTTGAAGTACCTTCTGCTGAAGTACCAATGCGTTGCCAGCCAACGTTGCTGCCTGTCCTCCTCTGTCCTCCTGCCTGCTGCAGCTCAAGCGTCAGCCGAAAGGAAGATTTACCGGAGGGGAGACCAGGGCTTGCAGCCTTTTCAGTCACTGTCTGCCTACCTACTTTCCTCGCCCAAGACAAGAAATCCTGGGCAAACAACCACCAACCGCTCTGCTCTCACGCAGCCACGAAGAAGGCAGATTTTACAACCACACATCTGGCACATCAATGGCTTTCCTTGATTCCTTCTGCATGGTACAAATGACATCAACTCATTGATCTCATAAGTTAATACGGATTTCAAAATAAAACATGCAGGCAGGTGTTTTTTTCCCCCGCAGCTGGCCTTTTGTCTCTGTTTTAAATGCAAGAACAGCTAAGGAGAGCTTTAGAGAAGCGGCGCGGGTCTGGCTGGAGGTGGTGGCATGGTGTCTCAGCACGCCGGGCTGTGTTTCAGGAGATCTGGATTCAAAATGTCAGCTCAGCCACAAGCCTCCGGTGCGACCTTTGGCCAACGAGGCTCCTCTGCACCGACATCTTCCATTTCGGAACCGGGGTGACACTGTGCCCAACCCAACCGCTCTCCTCTTGCTCTGCAGAGCTCTTGCAAGGACAAAGCCAGCCCATGTTGCAAACGCGTCTCGAAACCAAAAGCAAAGCCTACATTTGCAGCCAAAAAGGAAGAGCCTTGACCAGATTCTCTGGGTATACAAAATAACCACAAAGTGCAAGAAAGAGGAAGGACCTGAGGCTTGGAGAGACAAAGAAAATGAGGCCAAAACCAAAGGAAAAGCAATGCTTAAAAGCGAGGTGCGCAGCAAAGGGCAGCGCTGTACCCTTTTTGGGGCTGTACAAAAGGTCTGAGGAAGGTTGGGCCTGTTCAACCCAAGGGGTGTTGAGAGGCGAGATGACTCTAGCTCACAGTTCTGGAAACATAAGGCTCATTTATTCTTCCTGGAAAAGTATGGGCAACTAGAGAGGGATCTGGTAGGTTTACACTATAAAAAAAAAGAATGGCACAACACAGACAAGAAGGAATTTTCCATTCAGAATTAATTTGTTTTCATTAACACCCAATTCCATTGCTCACTATTAGAAGAAAAGCTCTTTTGTTAAAATTTCTAGGGGCTGAAAAGGCCAATGAAGGGCTGAAAATGCTCCTCCCCATAACAATGGATTCGCTCCACGAGACTGCCCGCAGAAATAAGTAATATCAGGCTTCATATTCCTGGTATTTCTGAGGTTAGAAAGTGTAGAGAAGCCACTTAAAAGCAGAGTTTGGTCCCCTCCTGCCATGAACAGCCGAGTTATTTTGTCTTCAGTACAGGGATCCCACAAACCCCAGGAAGGCAGCAGCCATACAGGGATCGAGCACCTTCATTAATAGGCTCCTTCCATACTTCAGGATAATTATTGTCATGTAAAGAGAAAAGTATAACGCAGCTAAGGTGCTGGAACAAGGAAGGAAATCCAGTAGAGTTGAGTTAATATAGAAATAAAGAGCAAGGTGACTTTGCCTTTCTGCCCTGAAGACTAACATGGAAAAAAGTGAAGTGAAACAAATGCTGTGACAGCCCTGTAGGTAAAAAGAGGAACAAAAGTCACTTATCAGGTTGCAAAAGAAGGGTGTTTGTTTTTTTTTTGGACGCTAGTGTATGTTTTACAGATCAGAAATTTAAGGTTGTAATTACTTTCTACAGAGTTGATGAAAAACTCTGGGAAATCTAGAATCAATTGCAAATATTTACTCCTGATAAAAGATATTTAAACAAGCAAAGGGAGATTTCACAGAGGAGTAAAATTCAGCAGAGCCGGAGGATGTGGCTTAATAAAGCTCTAGAAAACTGCACACAAAATACCATGAGCCTGCCTATTTCTAGGTACCATAAACTACTTCCCTTTGGCTTCCCACAGTCATCTGAAGCCCTTTCACGGTGGATACGAGAGTTTTGCAGTAATTTCCAGCCGAATTGGTACAAGCCTCCACGCAGCTGCCATGCAAGCCCTGGTCCGGCGGCGCTGCCGTGCCATCCCGGCTCGGGCTTCGGCAGCACCGAGTCGCGAGAGGCACGCAGGGCTTGCACCCCCTTCCCCAGCCGTGGCGGCGGCTGCAGCAGGGCTGGAGCGGCCCCGGGTTTGATGGGTCTGCGGCTGCAGAGCTCAGCAAGAGGCCAAGAGCAGCAGAGCTCTCGGAAAGCTGCCCCAAGGACCGGGATGGCCCCGCCGCTACCCAGGGCAGAAAGAGGATCCTGACAGCAGCGACCTGCTAGCTGCCGGTGTTTCAACATCTAGGGGTCTTTTTGCTTACAAAGAAGCGAACGGCCCCAAAACTCCAGCCGTGGTAGTTTCAGAGGCAGACGGAAGCAGACAAGGGATGGAGATCTCAGCAGCGGAGACACGCTGAGAAGGGACCAGGAGGGATTGCTGCCACCTAAACACTGCACCTCGCACCACAGTTGTGGAAAAGAAAAACCACATATATGATAAACAAAATGGTCCGTATTACCCACCACCCAGCTACGGGCACCCCACCCCGGGAAGGGCGCTCACCGCCTCTCGGGGTGCAGGGGGTAGGAAGCTCCGTTTCCAACGCAGGCTGCAGCAGCCGAGCCTGGGCAGGCGCCTGCCCGCCTTCCCCGCGGCGCTGCCCGCTCCTCGCCCCTGCCCTGCCTCCGTGCCGGCAGCTCGGCCCTGCCCAAGGCGCCGCGCCCAGCCGCGGGCTCGCAGAGGGGCGAACGATGAACTTCAGCGGCAGCGTGGGTGAGAAAAGATGAAAACCGGCAGAATAAAGGCTCGCTACCATCCTTTCCCAGCTGGAGCGATAGCCTGCGCAAGTTTGCGGCTACCACGAGACTTGTGAACGTGAGATGCAGAAGCACAGAGACTTAAGGCGTTCGGCTGCCTGCAGGGCCCAAAAATAACGCCGCGCTGGAAGATGCAGAGCCTTGACGAGGCAGCCCTCGACCCTGCGGTGCACCCTGCCACCCCTCCGCGGGGATGCCCAGGGGGCTGGAGATGCCCCCGTGAGGCGAGGAGTGTCGGCCGCCCCGGGAAGGCGGCTGAGAAAGGACAGGGACATATATGAAACGTTTCCTGGAGCGGCCGCGGAGACAGACGGCTTTGCTGGAGACCATGTTTCCACATCGCCCCACAGCTACGAGCGCTCGCACAGCCCAGTCACGTCTGGCAGCCCGGCGCGAGCTGGCAGCGGCGGCTCCCCCCGAACCCCGGCTTCGGGGGGCACCCGCCGCCCCCCAACCCACCACGCGCCCCCAGAAAGCCGACAGGCACCGAGCTCCCTCCTCCGCTCCCTCCAGCTTGGCAGGTTCCAAATATACAAGCACTTCGCTGCTGCCCTGCTATACAGCCCAAATTCTGCTCTGTTAGGGTTTTTGGGTTGGTGTGGTTTTTTTTTAATACTATGTTTAAAGTTGTATATTGTTCCAAAGTTTCCTTGTTTCATGTCATTGTTTGTTACTGTGTTTGAAAGTTGGCACATATTTGTTCAATTAAAGATTTATTTGCACTATTTGTTGAATAAAGATTATTCTTGCTAAAAGCTAAATAAAGTTTCATAAAAACTCACACATCCCATAAACAAAATACAATGTCCTTTCCAAAAAATCGTTGCACAAAACATTTTGAAATCACTCAATTCATTATACAATAAATCCACACACAAAATAACAAGACCTTGCCAGAATACATAATAAAATCTCATTACAACACTTTCAGACCCGAGCTTCAAAGCGGGAACACAAAGCCCCCACGAACCCCTTGGCTTTGAAAATCGCCGACGGCGTGGCCGGAGAGACTCCCCGGTACCTCCCGAAAGCCTCCGGCACCTCCATCAGCACCCATGGGTGCCAGCTGCCTGCCTCTCGGCCGCTACCGCCGGCAGCTGCCAGCCAGCGGGTCCCCCCGGCCCCGCTCCCCCCCGCCCCTGCCCCGGGCTGCCGGGCGCAGCCCATCGCCATTGTGCAGCTCCTCATGGCTGGAGCGGAGATGCTCTCTCATGGCCTGAGCATCACATAAAAGCGCTCGCAAACCACGGAAACAGAAGGCGAGCAGGGCTTCCAGCAGCATAAGGAGGAGTCAGCACAATTGCCACACGAGCCCCGAAAGCAGAGCTCCGCTCTTCATTAAAGCAACAGGCAGAGTTTCTAAAAACCACTGATCCTTCCAGAGCCCAGCACATTAATAATCAGGTCGATGACGGTTACGAGTTGGCTTTCCAAAGCTCAGCTAGTTGAGGGGAATAAAAAAAAAAAAAAAAAAAAAAAAAGAAGCCCTTTAAGTTTGCGGTGAGGTTTGGGGCAGAAAGCTGTGTTGCAATACTCTTAGGGAATCCCAGCCATACAAAAGCATCCCCCGCGCTCCCGGGCTTGGCGGCAGCCCTCGGCACCAACTGCAAAGCAAAATGGCAGCCCCGGCTGTTTGCTTGCACCCAGCCTCACGCTAGCAGCGAACGCGGCAAACGCGCAGGCGGCGACGGCCCCGCGCTCCAGCGCCCCGAGGGCGCCTCGACCTGCCGCAGAGGACGGTGCCGGCGTTCGCTCCCCAGCTGCCGTTGCCGCCTGCCCCAAGGGCACCAAAACTAGTTTCAGCTAAACCTTCTCCAACCTGCAAACCGAGAAGCCACGCTGCAAAAGCCGCGCCGCCGCACACAACGGCGCCGTGTGCCCAGGTCGGCTCGCGGCACATCCCAGTGCGTGGCAGCACCCATCCGTGCCGGCTGTGAAAAACGGGATGGCTCCCTCACATCTCCAGAACTCCTCAACTCCCCCCGCCAACCAGAATTTGGAGGTGGGAGAGGGTTTTTTTCCTCCTCATTTTAAGCGCAATAAGAAAAGCTCTGCGATCGCCGTGCACCAGCTGCACCGCGCTCCCTCCGGCACAAAACCAAAGCTCGATGGATGCACTTACCTACTCCCCTCTGAGCAACAGCTGTGCATGTGGATTCAGTTATTTCGGAGCAGCTACTCCGAAACGGCGCTCGCAAGGAACCCCCTGGGCAGAGAAGCCCCCGGCACATATCAAAGGGCGAAGAAAGATAGGAGAGATCACGAAAGCCGATGGCAATGCCCAAGGCTTGCCTAGCCAGGTGCGACGGAGCTGCCGGGCTCAGCTCAGCAAGGAAAACTCTGGAATAATGCTAGGAAGACCCTGCTGAGAGGGACGAGGCTACGGAATAGCTTTCCAAGAAAAACGGGAGCAGAGTTGGCTCTGCTGCCCGAACAGCGAAGGGGAAACTGGGAAAAGCAGCAGGACACACACCACAGCAGGGATCCCCCTCTCCGGACAAGCCAGGTGCTGGCGCACACGCTTTCCATCACCCCGACAAGCTCCTTTCATTTATTAAAATAAGCTCCTAGAGACGGTGCCACAGGCTGGGGGACAAACCCCGCTGAAGGACAGAGCCCCTTGAAACGGCGCTTGGTGAGAAGAGCCGAGACGGAGCGAGCAAAGGTCACCCCCACCCCAACGCAGGGGTTAAAACCCGTGTTTTTTCCTGCCATTTCAAGCGCATAATCACTTGTATTAGTTGCTAGAGACGCCTCCCTCGCAATTCTTCGCTGAATATATTGTCTCACCAGGCAGAGGAGTATGAACTCATCGTGGTTTCCCAATCCTGACCAGGGGCTCTGCGAGCTACTGGCAATACATATAATAAGTTATTATGCAAATAAAAACTGGACTCAGCCAAGTGAAACATGCTGGCTCTTAAAGTCCCATCTGCATCACAGCAAGGATCTCAATGAACTTTAAAATACTTATTGTCACCACAATGGGCAATATTATATTCTAGTTTGGATCTGTTCCTTCAGAGCATTAGCTCTCATTTGTAGATATTTTTAGATTTTCCTATCCCACTCCTCATTATGAAACACTGAGCTGCAGATTGATTTATTTCTTAAAAGCAAGTTGCTGTTTTCCCAATAACAGATTTAACAAATTTGTTCCACCTGTTCAGTTATGCTTCCAATGTCTTTTTTGTGGTTTCATTGAAGTTTTTTTTAATCCAAACCTCAAAGACTCTAAATTCAGCATTAAAAGACAAGCTCAGCATCATCACTACCACTCACAATTCAAATGCTGCTCCAAATTACTGCAAGCTTTCATTTGTAAGTCGATACAGACAGCAAGATTATTAAGCTTAATGGCTGTGGGCGCAAACACACGCTCTTCGGAGGGCATTCTCCTACTGTAAATCCTACCTCTGCAGCATGCAGGGGCTCGCTGCGTTACCCTCAGCATCTTCCTCCCGTCACCCCGGCTAACCTTCGCCACCGATTACAGATAGAGAGCTATTTAAAAAAAAAAGTAAATAACCTTATATGTATTCAGAGTCCCTCGAGCCCAGCGTTTTTCATCGCTTTATCGCACCGGCGTGGGCCAGACACCGCGATGGGGAGCGCTGGGAAAGGCAACGGCGTCCGGGAGACCCCTCGGTCTGGAGGTGATGGAGACGGAGCCATAAACACCCCGTTTTCTTCCAAGGTGCACGGCTGCGATGCTGGGACTTGAAAGAAAAACTTGGTGCTGGGATATTTCACCACCGCAATGACAAGCAGCTTTCTTGCATGCCCAGCTCACGGAAGAACTTTATGGGTTAATATTAATAACAGCAGATGTACGGCCACCTTACCAGCCAGAAGTCACCCTTATGGTAACTCCTCGTAACTAGAACGACAATTAGCATTCTCAAACGTCTGTGGCCAGTCCCGGTAGTTGCCAGGTCTCAAAGAGCTTTAAATAAAAGCAGGGAATGACAGGAAAATCCAATGCACTCAGCCTTCACGTAAGACCAAAAACTCATCCTGATAATCACTAACCACAAGTTTAATTATCTTGGGATTTTATTTATTTTAGAAGTCGAATCTAGGGAATTCTTTGCTATCAGGTATCACTATAGTCAAGAGCCTCAAATAATTACCGGAAATATTCAGCTGTTGGGATAACAAGAACGGACAAAGTAGCAAAAGATGGCACAAAATTAGAACGCGATAGAAGCACTCCTTCTTCAACATCCAACAGACACCCTAGCTGTGAGTGGAAAGAAGTTTACCAAAAGCCAACTTATTTCATTATAGACCAATTCTCTCTGCAGCTCTCCCCAGGTTCACCGGTCCCGCCTCCATCACGCCAACGGCACGGCTGCAGCCCTGGGCCAGCCCCGCACCTCCAGCACATCGCCCCAGCCCCAGCCCGGACCACACGCTTCTTCACCGAGCGCTCCAAACTGCCTCATTATATTTTCCCCTCCAAGCCCGTTGGTTAACGCCTTGCCTGTGGGTCTGCGGGTGGGTCGCGATGCCAGCAATGACGTGCCAGCCGTGATCTAGGAGAGCAGGTCACCTGAAAGCGAGCACCCAGGATGAAACCCTGGCCGGGGTCAGAGCAGCACGGTGCCTTACAGCAGTGCGGTGGAAAGCGTCTTTGGGGGACTCTTCAAGGGAAGATGCTCACCAACATCAGGGCTGTTTTAACCATCACCAACAAAGAAAGAGTCCCCGCTGATGGCCGAAGCTCCAGAAGGAGGGAGTCCACCCCGGCGGCAGCAGAAGGGAGATGGGGTGCTGAGGACACCAGGGCACTGACAAATTTACCCTTGAATTGAAGAAACGGGACTCAGCTGCTGCTCCAAAAAGACCCAAGGAACTACTTTTAAGAACAGTTCGTTTGCTTAAACAATAAACTATTTTCATGCAGCCTTAATTAAAAAATGACCATAGAAGTAGTCCAAGTCTTAGAAGAATAGTTTCTAGATTTCCAAAGTCATTCCTCAGCAAATATTTCAGAAGCGACATTCAACTGCAGCGATTTATTGGCAGAACATGTGAGTGCACAGGTGTGCACAAGAGTCGGCCAAAGAATTCGCCTTAATTTATGTGCAAACAGTTACGTTACGGAGATAGCACAGGGGAAAAAAAAAAGAAAACTAGGATCCTGTAAGAAATAACCCAGCGTTGTGCAATGACAGCAGAAATCTGAGAATTATCTTCTTCATTCTTAGCACAGACTGGGAAAAAGCAAAATATTTTTATTCACCAAAGGGATCCTCAAAGTGGAGAGCATACATGGTGACACATTTCCAACTGGGAAGCATGAAAATTTAAAACTTAATCCGATTTTAAGCTAAAGCAATTTTTTAAGAATATCTGAGGCTTGGTATTGTCAGTGTAATGCTTGAGAGGCGTGAGAGCGAATCCAGGCTGGCCCCTCTGCTCCTCAAACACCCATGACCTAACCTCCCCCTAAATAAGTTTGCAAAGAACAAATTTCATTCCCCTTGCAGCCATTTACAAACACAGATAAGTGCTCCAAAAGCTAAAGCGAGGGCCCTGCAAACCTCGGTTGCCTGCTCTCCTTCAGCAGCACCGGGACATGCTCAGACCCAGCACAGCATCTCTCGAGGCTGCACCTCACCTCAGGCACAGGTCCTGTGGTCCAGGGCAAAATCGGTTTGGATTTTCTGCCAAAGAAGAAGGAAAAATCTCCACAAAGTCCTGCTGCACTAACAGAAGGTCTGATTTTTCGGGGGGTGGATGTAGCCTGAGGGCGAACCAAAAGCTGACTGTGGTAAATACCGACGCCCGCTGAAAGTCATTTCATTGGGGTCTCGGAGAAAGCAGACAACAGGAGAAGGATAGCAAAAGGGAAATCCTGCCACAGACATACAATTTGCACATGCACTCACTTGCTTTTATCCAACAATTAAAGCAGGAGACGTTTCTCCCCAGCCGCCGCTCGGCGTAGCCATTACCGATTGAGTGACAGCTTTACAGGCCTGAAAGCTATTTTGCGTAGGGAATCAACAGCGCGACACAGCCCGCGCAGTCCAGACACGAGCCCCGAATGCCGAATGGTACACAGAGCTGTCAACATACTTCGCTGATATAATAAACTGAAAATGTATAGAGCTGCCTGGAAAAAATATCCACCCCGCCAGATTACACGCTCCGCTGCCTCCAACTGAACAAAAACAGTTTTGAAGCGTGCCAAAGTTCGAGAACTTTCAAAATACTAGTTACTTGCTGCAAAGGAGATCCAGGCTGGCCAGAAGGGCAGCAGGTAGTACCATGCTGTTGATAAAGAGGGAAGTGTACCCACAAAAGTAGGCAAGGCTTGGAAAAGTGGGCAATGTCCAAAAGATTTAACAGCTCCACCAAGAAGCCAACTTGTCTTCCTTTCCTTTTTTGTAAGTGCTTATTTTGCTCAAAGAGATAAGAACCACCAGCCATGGGGGTCTCAAAACCACCAAGGCTCAGCACAGCCCCCTCAGAATTACCCCTCAGGCCACCACAGAGGGTGAACCCCCCACCCAATGACACTGCTGGACCTCTCTCCAGCCTTGGGGGTGGACCTGACAACCCAGCCTGCAACGCCGCCATCGTTCCCACCCAATACTCAACCCATTGCTTCTCAACTTTACTGCACCTTCCAGCATCTTGTTGAAGAAAGTCCAACCCATCTCTGAAGCCTCCTTACCAACATAGCCCAACCCTGCTGATCTTCTGCAGATGTCCTAAACAGACTGACACCTCTCTCCTCCCCGTGGACAACCACCCTGGCAGATCGTGTTGGAGAAAATCCTTTTAAAGGCAGGGAGCCCAAACTCAGTCCAAACCAATCACTGATTCACTATCTCAGAAACGAACGGCACAATTCATTGTACCTGAAGCTAAAATTGAGCACTATGCCAGCCTGTTCATCCTTCCTGCAACTCAAGCTGTCAAACACACCTTCGCCAGCTTTCAGTCAACCTACGGCAACACAGCTTCCTACACCAGCTCTTCCTAAATCGGTCGTCTGTAGGTGTGAAAGCCATTCGTCCACCACGCCCAACCACATCAACCAACCTAAGAGCCATGGCACCAGCAGCTGCCTGGACCATGGGAACAAAGGGCATTGCTTACAACATGGACAATCTCTTCAATCTCTAAACCGCTGGTAAGCACCATAAAACTTCCCCACAAATGTCCAAGACATTCAAACCCGGAGTACTGGCCTTAAAAAAAAAAAACAAACCTAAAAGCCAGAAAAAAAACCCCAAGAAATTGCCCTGGGTTGTGTTACTGTTGTTCCATCGCAGGCACCCATCAGCCTGACACGTACTGACACGAGAGCCCACAGGCGAACCGACAAATGAACCACGGGCCTGTCCAGCTCACCCCATGTATTCTCTTGCTCTTTGTCAGACCTTTTCCCGACGCACAATTAATCTGTGTTTTTCCTTCACAACCAAGCTCTTTGCTAGCGCGAACATTTCATTTGGGTCCATTTTGGGGCAAGACCGGGGAAGGAGAATTTCTGGAACAGCAAGAACTCCGGCTCGGTTTTGGAGACGCAAGGCATATTTCTCGTTCAGATGTCATTTACTAACATTTAATGCTAACAGTGTCATTTGCCCTACAGCTAGAAGAAAGGCATGTAAGCAACCCTAACTAAACCGAAATTTCCCCATTGCAAAGCATTTCTGCCAGGAATCACAATTTGAGTGTCATGTTTCTTATGCCCTTCTTTGTACAATAACCCTCTGGGTCCACGCTTACAGACAATGTTTTATTACTCGGTATTATACGTGCCAACGTTAACAGAGCATCCTAGACGTCTTTTGGACCAACTTCACATCAGTGCCTTTCTGTATCACGCAAATTAATACTGAAAGAAAGAGGAACAGCTGGATCAGAACTAACGCTACCGCTTTATAACCTGAACTATTACTATTGATTTTCACGGCAGAGCGCCTGTGCTTATTACAAATGCAGTTTTGCTTCATTCTCCAAGCAAGAAAAAGGACCAGGATGGATGGGGTGGCAGGCAAACGCATGGCATGGCAGCCCACCTCCTCCCAGCAACATTTAAGACCGATCCTAGGCCCGGCACAAGGCGATGCCGTGAAGCCCAGCCGGGGCTTTTCAGGTGACATTGCCATAGCACCCTCAGCACACGTCCCCGCAGGACGGGCTGCACAAGCTGTTCCCCTCCGCCCTTTCCAAACTCAAGTCTTCCACTGTCCAAAACAAATGTTTGCTTTTAGTTGTTTCTAAACCCCTGCTTTGCCTGCCTTTAACAGCCTCACAAGCTGAAGTGAAAAAGCACAATGCAAAAAACCTTCAATTCCAGTGTTTTAAAAACTTTGTTTTATGAACTAACTATACTAACTGCCAAGTAGTCAAACAAAGAGCAAAAATTGTTATCTTGAAGCTGCATCTGCTCGCAAAACCTAGAGCGGTTTTTTGCTGCTATTGTTCTCGAGGTTTGGGCTTTTTGAGAAAGCGTACTTAACGATAACAAAATCGCTAAGTAAATATGTCAGTGAGACCTTCCCTGTCAGCCGTGGCCTTGGGGTGCGATTTCTGTTCACGACATAATTTTTTGCTATTTGCCAGATTTCAGAGAGCAAAAGTTGGATCCCCTGGAAGATACCTGGCATTGCTTTTGTACACCAGCAGCAGGAATATTTAACTACTTGAGTACCAGATCCAGACAAGCAGCTTGAAGCCACACAGGACCTTCACCGGGACCCAACTGAAAGTGTAACTGCCCCAACCGCCCTCAGAAGTTATCAGAAGTGCCATTTATAAAACTGGCTTTCCAGCATATTCAGACATAGGAACTGAAAACGGTTTTGAGTCAGGAGGGACCAACAGCCGAGAAGCTCATGGTCCATGGGCTGGGGGGACGCCAGCCCCGGGGTCTCTGGAGGTTTTCTCCTGAGCCCAACTGCAGCCACCTGCACGCAACTGGGCTCAGAAGGCCGAAAGTCTTCAGTAAACAGGAATGAGCTAGATAATATTTCAGCCAAAATCCCCCCTTGAATACTTCGGTCCAATATTTTGGTACCAGAGGAGGAGGACGCAAGTTTTTCTCAGCTTGACGTGACCCTCAGCCCTCAGGTCCACAAGGGGTTTGCGGAGGGACCAAGCGGCCCTCGCATGGGCTGTCGCCAGCTGGAGGGGGCTGCGAGGATGGAGGGAAGGGGATGGGGTTTTGCTGACTGAGGGGAAGCATCACTGGGCACCGGGACACCCGAACTCCTGCATCACTTCCAAAGAGCCCAGTTATTCTGAAAAGCAAGAGAAAAACAGACTGGAAGACTAGGGAGGAAAGAGTTGACAGCTATTTGCTGTATCTAGCGTAATTTTCTTTGGCAAATCCAGCCTGTTGTTAGAAATGTGCGCCAGACGCCTGGATCAGCAGAGCTGAGCCTGCAGGAGCAACGCTTTGTATTTAACACTTGAAGACCTCAACTTCCGAGAGCTCATCCTACCATTTCATACCAGCCAGCGCACGAAGACGGCACATATGGAACCGACTAAGCTGCTTGATGCAGCGCCTATAAATTGTCCAAGCCTTGCAGCCGCACATAAGAGTGCTAACAACAACTGTGCACTACACATTTGTTTGAAGTCAGATCCTGCTTTTATGAGGGGCGTGCTGCTTTCCTCTGCAGAGCGGCGCACCGGCTGCTGCTCCCTGCTACGTGACTTCGGCACCGGCCGGGACATTTGCAGTGAGGGGTGATGCCAAGGTAGCAGAGAGCATCCATGGAGCCCAGCCCGCTCCCGGCACGGAGCGCCAGCGGCACAGCGGTACAGGGCTCCCGTGCCCGTGTCCCCCCACCCACCGCCTGCTGCCGGTACCAAGCCCAAAATGAGAAAGCCCCCACGCCAGCATGCACAGGTGATGTGCGGGACAGAGCCCAGAGCTCTGCGGTGCTCGATTGGATACGGGGTGTCTAGGGATCAAGAACACCCGTATGCGTACTGAGCAGAGAGGCTCCCTCCATCTCTTAAGGAAAATCCACCCTACAAGCAAAACGTTTGGTACTCCTCATCAATCTGGTGTCTCGCCAGCCACAGCGGCCAACTGCAGCTCAGCAGGATCAGTGCTGAGCCGCCACGGGCTCAGCTGAAGGACTCTTCCTGCGCACATTCCCTTTTCCTACTTTGAACAAGACCTCAGCAGCGCTCCTCCTGAAGGATGAGTCTGAACCCTATCACCGCATCAGTAAAGGCAAAGACCGGCTGCAAAGCCCAGCCGTGGCTTATTGAATCTTCCGCTAAAGAAAAACGAGAGAAAACTCGTTCCAGAAAAATGTACATAACTTAGAAGAGAAGTATGCAGAAGGAGAGAGGTTTGTGTGTGTCTTCTTTCAACAAGGGAAGGTCTCCATCCTCCCGCGAGCTTTGCTACCTGAACACCTTTGCTTGCTCGCAGCATTCCTGGGATTTCCCCCGCTTACAGTACAGCAGAGATAAGCCAAGCCAATAAAAAAGCCCACCAAACACCCCAAAACCCCAAGCAATCCCGGGGCGGTCCTCAGGCGATCCAGGTTTTCCCCAGAAGCATGCTTCAGCACCAAGAGAAGCAGCACCAGCACAAAGTGGTTTGGGGAGACTCGCTCTCATGCAGCAGACCGACTGGGTTTTTCTTCTTAAAACAAAACAAAAGAAGCAAAACATCAAAAAAAAACCCACAGAAAACCCTAAAGTAGCAGCCAGCAGATACGCAGCTTCTGGCTATACTGTGCTGACGAGCCTTGATGTGAAAAAAAAAAAAAAAACCAAAACCCTTTTCCCCCCATTTCCCTGCTCTTTGCTACCAGCAGAGCTCAGAAAACTGCAGCAATGCTGCAAAAATCCCCGACCCCCAGAGCTGAGCTCAAATCTTTCACGTGCAGTTTACTCGTAGGTTTGGGCTTTCAAAATTAAGTTCCACGACCTGCAAAACAAAAAGGGCTTTGGGAAGGAATGGAGGTGGGCCCCAGCCGACGAGGAGGACCAGCAGCGTGATGATCCCACCGGGCTGCCAGAGGAGCTGGAATTGAAGCACATCATCACCAGTAAAGCCGCTGCACTTTCCAGGTGAGCTTGTCCTGTTGAATAATACCAAGTTCTGCGTGGTGCGGGAATGGGTGCATGAGCCATATTCTGAGTCAAAACAACTCCTTTCAACAACAGAAGAAATAGATGAAAACTCCAAGCCATCAATAAAGATGTTGCTAAAAAGAAAATACAATAATCCTTTAACAATAATAATTAACATCTTTCAACTTTACCTTCCCCCACAGGTAGGAAAGGTCTCCTTTTGACCTTCAGAAAAGAAAACCTCCCTCGATTTACTCCAGGGACACCGAGGGGATTCAGGGCGCGGGGGGAGCCGAGGAGCAGGGCTTCCCCTCGCCCCAGCAGAGCGGGACCCTCCGACCCACGCGCTGCCTTCCCAGCACGAGGCAACGCCGCAAACTCGGCAAGCACCGGCACGCCTGTCCATAGCTCAAAGGCAGCCAACATGCTCATTTAGTTCATTACCACTAAAAAGACAGTAACAGCTGCAGTTAAAACCCAACTATTTTCTTCACACGTTTTCATCCTGCTCCCTAGATACACCTCATCAGCTGCACATCCAGCAATTCCCTATTTCGATCTGATTTTTTCCACCATCGGGTACGTTTTATGGGAAAGCATGAGAATCAAAGCTGCCCAGGCAGAAACGCCGCCCTTCCTAACTCCCGCAGCCCCAGGGTTCTGAAATCCTGATGCGACTCCGCGAGAGAGGAGCTGGCAGGCCGAAGGGCAGCACCTCGCCATTGCAGCAAAAAATAAAGATCTCGTTGGAGTCTGAACTGTTTAGCCCTTTCAGTGTCGCAGCGGGTCAGCAACAGCTCCAGCGATCAGCTTTAAATGATTTATCCTATTTTCCTTTCCCATGGGAAAATTAAAAAAAAAAAAATAATTGCTGGTTAAGGTTAGCAGTAGCTCAGCAACTTATTTGCAAGGTTGGAGGAAATAATTGGTCCAAAATTATTTCCTGGATTCGTTCCACTGACACCAGCACGTGGAGGAGGCTGGAAGGGTCACACAGGGTCTGTTTCGGCCATCAGCGCCTGCCCCACGAGCCATCCGCAGCCCCACGCCTCCCTGGGAGCCCCGGGAAAAGCCGCTGCCGCTTCACGGGTGAGAAAATAAAAGGAAGAAGCTTTTTTTTTAAAAAAAAAATTCTGCTGGACAAGGTACGCTGCGTTTATGCCTTCTCGCCCCTAAGGCTAATCAGTTATTTGCTGTATATCTGGGTGCATGATGTTATTTTATCTTCCCCAAGGAGCCCCTTCCTCGCCGGGAGCAGGGGCAGGGGAGCAGCTGCAGCCAACGCAGCCCAAATACCCATTTTCTTGCCCCAGCATGGGACCTACCAGCAAGAGCGTTGGTCTCACCTTCTCTCCTGTTGCAAATATATTTGCAATGTATTAGTATTTTCCTTTTTTACACAGAAAAAAAAAAAAAACCCACATGTGCCGACCTATAGAGACACGCTGACTGTAACGGAGATGGAGAACACTGAACAAATTAAATCCCAAGGGCCAAGGGAGAGCATTTCTACGTACAAGGCTTACTGCTGGGGGCGGCAGCGATGACGGAGGGTCTCTTGCTAAGGGAGCACCCGGCCGCCTCCTGCTCCCAGCCGTGGCCATGGCAAGGGGCTGCGAGGGCGGAGGAAACACTGCTCTCCTTTAACGTAAGGAATGGAAAACGGAGACGGGACGAGACAACAAAAAGTGGGTTAAGGAGCGTGATGAGGTTTATATCCAGGGGACAGCGTGCAGGAGCAGCGGCACCCGGTTTAACTATCACCGGGAAAGCCATGAGACACCCCGGAGCAGGGCCAGGAGCTGGTCTGAGCACGGAGCCGGAGCCAGCCCAGGCGTGGCTCAGCCTCGGCCATGGTGGAGACCACAACCCCAACACAGCAGCCCCCCAACTCTTCCACCCGTATATAATTTACAATCAGAGAGCTATTACACGCTCTGAGGTGGATTTTTCTTCAAGTGCTGGCTTAAGAAACTTTCTCACCATCTTCCCCCTTCCACCTTGTTATGTGCCTCTAGAGAGATTTAAAACACAGAGGTAGTATGAATTGCAAAGAGGGATTAAAGGCAGCCAGACAAAGGCTGCACCCAGAGGGAGGGGGCTGCACCAGACCTGTATTGCCACCGGGTATTTAACCCTGCTTTGTCACTGATGGGCTGCTACTGGGACGTTGTGTCTACTGTAAAGGAAGGAAAAACAGCAGAGAAAAGAAGGGCCTGGTCTTGCAAAGTCACGTTTGCCATCGCTTCTGCAGTGAGGGCTGGCAGCCCCATCTCGGCCCAAATTGAGCCCACGCTGGACCACAGCACAGGCAGCTTGGTGCTGGACTGGCAGGGTGGGTGAGCCTTCCCCAGGCCTCTTCTCCCTCACCCCACCGGGAACCAGCCGGCAGCTACCAGCTTTGCCAGCCACCGCATCAAAGCCCTGCTGCAACGCCGGCTGCTGCAAAGCCACGCAATGCAACCCCGCGCCGTGCAAAGCCACACTGCTGTAAAGCCATGCAACACAACCCCACGCCATGCAGCACCCACCAGTGTCACTCCATGCAACGCCACACGGCTGCAAAGCCATGCAACTCAATTCCATGCCATGCAACGCCACACTGCTGCAGAGCCATGCACACAACCCCACGCCATGCAACGCCTGCTGCTGCAGAGCCATGCAAAATTATTCCATGCCATGCAACGCCACACGGCTGCAAAGCCATGCAAAATTATTCCATGCCATGCAACGCCACACGGCTGCAAAGCCATGCAACACAACCCCACACCATGCAGCACCCACCAGTGTCACTCCATGCAACGCCACACTGCTGCAAAATCATGCAACTCAATTCCATGCCATGCAACGCCACACGGCTGCAAAGCCATGCAACACAACCCCACACCATGCAGCACCCACCAGTGTCACTCCATGCAACGCCACACTGCTGCAAAATCATGCAACTCAATTCCATGCCATGCAACGCCACACTGCTGCAAAGCCATGCAACTATATTCCATGCCATGCAATGCAACCCCACGCCATGCAACGCCACACTGCTGCAAAGCCATGCACACAACCCCACGCCATGCAATGCCTGCTGCTGCAGAGCCACGCAACTCAATTCCATGCCATGCAGCACCCACCAGGGTCACGCCATGCAACACCTGCTGGGGCAGAGCCATGCAACGTGCCGCCCGCCGCTGGCGTGCCTCCTGAGCAGGTCCCACACTTTTCTCAACACATTCAGGTCTCCTGAATGAATCCAACCGAGAAGCAAGCGCTGGAGGCAGGGGTGCAGCTTTGCACGGGATTATTCCCCCTTACCATGCGCAGACAGGAGGCACGGCGCGCAGAGCTAAATCGCTTGCAGATTTACGTATCATTTCAAGTTGCTGCTCTGTTCCTCCTGCTGCGAGAGCCATTTCTGAGGAAGTGCAGATGGGCTGGAGAACAACAAGCTGCAGCCGAGGTGCAGCTTCAGCAGGAGGATGCTGGCACTTGCCATTTGGAATACATTAGAGCACTGGCATTTCATCAATACAATCTTGCATATTTAGTAGTTTGCACTTACAACAGAATTTTATTTGGGCTTATGGAAAGAGCTCATTTTAATATCCACCCATCTGCGAGTAATTATATCTGTTATAGTAGCATTCAGGCCCAACTGGCATCAGCACCATTAGCATACAAAAACAGTGCGTTTCCCCAAGACTTTAACAAGAGAGCGCTTACAACTGCAACATGTAAAAGTCTAGGCCAGAGTTTTATTTTCCTCTCCTATAAAGACCGTTAACTATTTTAAAATTGCCTCCAAATCTCGCTGTAATTTTGTGCTTGTGCACAATGAGTTCTGACGGATTACGCATCTTCGGACACACTTACCCCTTACTCACGGCACAGAGTTTACTCAGGGCTCTGCCTCTGCAAAAAAACCTCGGCCTCTCACACACGGGTTACCTTTCGCAGCCAGACACCTCTAAAAATAACATCCTCTTAAAGTGTTGAAAGATATTAAAATATAAAGTCATTAACATATAATGAGACTGGAATGAGAGCTTCGCATGCTCTGAAGCTCTCAGGGTTTGGCTTCCAGTCAAGAAAAATATATTGGATTAGTATGAGAGCAAAATTAGGATAGTGTGCAGTTTAATTAGCGTTACAAGACACTACATGTGTATGGAAGAGCAGAGAAGATTTATAGTATTATGTGGTAAGAAAAATAATGTTAAAAGGTTAGAATAATATCGTTTTGATAAAGCACTACGGTACGAGGAGGTTAAGTGAAAGATAACTTTGGAATGCCACCGAGCATTGCTAAAAAACACCAGTTTGAGGGCCTGCCAGTTAACTCATCTGAAACTCGTGGAAAAACGCTGCAGCTTTGCTCACGCGTCGGGCAAACGCTTACTTTGGCAACAACAACCTTCTCCATCAAGGAATTCAATAAATGCTGATAAGAAGGCCGGAGCCCTTGCACAAAGTTGCAGTATTTATCCTCCATAGAGCAAGCAAAAAAAAAAAAATAATAAAAAAAATAAAAATCAAGAAAAAAATCGCCCGGCAAGCTCAGCTGCGGAAGGGCCAGATGGGGCAGAGCCCGCAGCAGCCCGGGCTGCCTGCACCCTCCCCGCTGCTGCCACTGGCCGAACACCCGCCCGATGTTGACCTGAGCTTCCAGAAGGCAGTTGCAAAAATATATTTCATATTTTCCAGCTGCTTCGCCTCTTCTAGACGTGAGATTTTTCTTTCTTCACCCGCTCACTGATCTCACCAGCATCCCCAGCGCTCTGAGGGCTCCCCCAGCGCGACGCACCCGCAGCCGACTTGCCCTTGGAGGCCTCGGAGCCGCAGCTGTATTTTTTGCCCCGCTGACAGCTTCCCCTTTTCCGAAGGGGAATTCCTACGCTCCAGCCCTCTCAGCCGAGCACCTCGGGGACGGTGACATCCCACCGCATGCGTCCGTCCCACCTGCTCGGTGTAACGAGGCGGAACAAAACGCACCCAAGCCGCGTCGTGCATCTCTGGAAACGCGCGGAAGGCGCCTAAAGCAGGGCGGTCTCGGCGTTAAACCCGCGGCACGCGGGCGGGTGCGCCTCAAACCCGCAGGGCGCACCTCATGCCGTGCTTCATTTTCCAATGAGTGCCGCACACCCGGCGGCCGCTGCCACTCTCCTGACCCTCCGCACCATTTTCCGTTTCAAAAAGGCGGCGTTAGGGATCCGTGCCAGATTTTGCACAGAATATTCGCAGGCATAGTAGCAGAAATATGTTTTCTATTTGACATCAGGCAATCCCGCCGCAGCCCCCTCTCCCCGGCACAGACCCCAAACCTCACGCAGCCTCAGGAATGTTATCCTCCCTGTCGGGGGACGGGAATGAAGGTTACCAGAACCCCGATGTGTTATTAGCCAGATAGCGCGCTGCGGTCTCCCTTTATTGCCCTGTAAGAGCTTCCTTCAGCTACAACCAAGACCGCCAAGCGTAATTTGAGGGAAAACCCACCATGAAATGCATCCCAAGACACCACCTTCCTTCTGCTCCACAGCCCGCCTGCACGGACCCCGGGGTTTCCACAACCCGAGATCAGAAGTCACGAAATCGCAAAGCACGAGCCCCGAACAGGTAGTTGAAGGTTTGTGCCCGGCAGGGAGGCTGCTTTCGGAGGAGGATAACGCTGGAGAAGCGTTTCCAACAAGACGCTCCGCTCAGAGCTTTCAACGCGCTGTCGGGTCTCGGCTCTTCCCTGATCCATCACGTGCCGGCGCAGCCCCCCGCCTCGGGATGCAGGAACCGGAGACGGGGATGAACGTGCGCGGGTCAGCTCGAGGTATGCTCGGGGAGGGAGAAGTCTCTGGAGCAGCTTTAATACGTTTTAGACCCTTTGCCAGCACGTTGTGCAAATTGCACCCGAATGCTGCCTTTTACTCCGGAGCTGGAATTGAGAAGAAAGGGCAAAATAATTGTAACTTCATATTAGCGAGGCAAAAGACACCAAGGCGCCCTCGTGGCTGAGCGTTAATACCCTCCTGCTTTCACACTAGCTAAGTCTCGCCTAGATCCTGACCAACCTTCAAAGCTCCATTTCAGTCTAGAGCTACTCAGGCCAGGCTGGCAAGATTATTTTGAGAAACACCCTACGATTACCTGGAGAACAGACGGCAGCAAGTACCTGGCCACAATTCCCCTGTTTTCTGTTACCACCCTTGGGCGGCACAGAGCGGGCAACAGGCTAAGCGTGAAAGTCAAGGCAGTGTCCGTCTGTCCTCTACAACCCTTTCCCACGACCAGTTAGAGGCCAACATGCCACAACCCAAATAAATCACCAAGAACTACTCCGCCACAGCATCCTGAGCAGAAACAGAGAAAAACTGTGTATTTCTCCCTAAATCTTTTCCCGCCTCCCCCTCGAGTAAAGCCAGTTAGTCATTTTTACCACCTGTAACAAAAAGCCGTGCGCGCAGGCTAAGTCGCACGCTCTCGCTGTATGTCTTTATCCACGACTACAAGCAAGATCCCACTTTGCCTCTGCAGCCTTATTCCTAGAATTTCCTTATCAAATGAGCGAGCGGGCTTTTAGAAGACAGATAAAAATGAAAGGGGGTCACATCCCACTGAACAACGGCTGGACCAAGAGGGCCCTGACGCCTGGGGATGGAGGGGTGCAGGTGGGATGGGGTAGAAAAACAAGAAAACTGACAATTAGGCGGTTTATATACGGTGCTGTGGTGGAATTCCAGATACCGGCAGGAAAGCGACGGTATCGTCAGGAACGCCGACGTAAGCACTGCTCAACAGCGGGTAGGTCCCGCGTGAAGAAGGCAAGAGGTGGAGACCGCCAAGGAGGACACCTTTGGGGCTGACGGCGGTAAGCGCCGGCAACCGAATTCCTGCTCAGCACATTTTTTCGGATGACTCGGCAGCCCCCCCCGTCCCCGCCCCGGCCAGCCGCAAGCGCCTCCACCGTTAGTATGATCTGACATATCTGATGGATATTTGATCTTACTCCAAGAGGCAGACTTTGGCAACTTTTAAGCCTGTCTTGGGACACTCACGAGGGCACACGCTTCGCCCGGCCTTTGCAAAAAACAAGTTTTTGCAGAAACGTGGCACGACACAGACTTGCTCGGAGAAAAAAAGCACGGAAGTGACGCTCTGCGAGGCTCAAATACTACAGGCACTGATTTTTTTTTGTTTGTTTTGTTTTTTTTTTTTAACAACAAAACATGACCTAGTTTAGGCATCAACTATTTTAATGAGCATAGTACCCTGCTGCCTGCTCGCTGTGAGCGAAGCGCCCACCGAACGCTAGCGAACACACCGACAGAACCGCTTTTGTATTCCACAGCCCATCCACCTGACGGGGTGGCTTAGATTTGTTGATACCATCGGTCGAGGCTGAACGTCGTCCCCCTCCCACTCCTCGCATCCGCCATCGCATCCAGAGGGACAGCGATCGAAGAGTCGACGGATTAAAGCAACGTCAACAAAGTCTTCATCTCAACGCCAAACTGGTGATGCAACACCCGGCAGCTTCTGGGCCAAAGATGTGAACCACGGCACCTCAACCTTTGCCATGAAAAATTGCCCTCGTATCTGAAATGAGTTACATATTCGAATACCCTGTAAGATGGGGAAGCGGGGTGTTATCGAGCTGCCAAATCTCACTCCTGTCATGAGGTCATTTCTGGCAGGCGGCCAGGTGAGATTTCTGCCAAAAATCTCGGTGCTGACCATCGCTCCCCATCCTTCCCCTCCGATCCTCTCCCTCCTGCCCCAGGTCAGCAAAGGGGAGGGGAAAAAAAAGGGGGGGGGGGAAGAAAAAAAAAAAGAGTCAGGGAGGGGAATATGTATTGTTTTTTAATCAACTTGTACAATCGCGGTACATGCAGTAATTACTCAGCCTCTTTATGGAAAATACTTCGCTAAGCACAGCGAAAGGACCGTCTGAGGGCTCACAGCAGCACCTTTATTGGGCTGCCGGATCGCCCCAAGGCACCCCGACTCTGACCGCTCCCTCGCGGGTCCCTGGGAGAGACACGCCATTGATCAGATCCCTTGAAATAATTATTTAGTAATTTCTGCTTAATTTACGTAAGAATCAGTCTCCTGATACACGTGCGTGGGACTGCACTTTGGATTTACCAGCTGCTGCCAGGGGCTGGAAGGCAGCTAGGAACCCCGTACGTACCCGGAAGGTTTTAACACTGCTGGTATTAGCTTCTTAAATAAGGCTGTTTGCAAATACCTCGTTTCACTGCTTTAATCCCCGAAGGGATATATTCACAGCACCCGAAGACACAGAAGGTGGTTGCCTTTAGCTGCACATAGACTCAAGCAAACGGTAAGGCAGAAGAGGCAGTGGGAAAGAGGAGAGCAGCACTACTGCAAATAATATTAATTGCCCGTCGTCACAGCACCGGTTTGCAAACAGAGCATTTTCGGTGCCAGCAGTTCGGCTGCAAGCTGGATGCTGCCCGTGAAGCTCATCGTTTCGCATGCCCTTACTACAAGGAAACTTTCTCCCACAACCGACTGCTTCAATATGTCCAAAAGAATTTTTCATCTTACACCCGACAGGCCAGATGTAAAATAAAGAAATAAATAATTAGCATTACCTTATCTGGAGTATGTCAGCTGTAGCGAGCGACGCTTGGATCTTCGAACACATCCAGAGACAAATTATCTAACGCTGTAATTTATGAATGCCTCAACTATTTACCCTGGTATTTCATTTTACATTCGCTGGAAAGAAGAGCTCTAAAGACTAAACAGATCCAGCACGATAACACGAAAGGAACTTCAGCCACATGCTATTACAAGACAACCTAAGAATTCCAACACGACATCAAGCCGCTCCGACTCACTTCACGCTTAACTACTGAAGGGGGGGGGGGGCGGGGGGGAAAGAAGGAAAAGGAGCGATGACCAGCTAGCACGGGTTCTCTCCGGTTCAACGCTTACTTAGATTTTATTATCGGAAGCTGCAGAATCCAAATACCCACTGGAAGGCGCGAGCCCGGCTTTCCCGGGAGCAGCCGAGGCCAGTGCCGCGGAACGGCTGCCCGCTGCCAAGTAGGAGGAAGAGTTTCCAAACTTGCAGCTTTATCAAAGCTATTTTTGTCCAGCCCACCCCCCCCTTACACGCATTGATAACCAGCAAAGCAAGGACTGCCGGGACGCCGCAGCAGGGCTTTGCATCTCCGCTCCCCCCGAACCCTGGGACCCCCGCCGGGACCCCCCGGCAAAGCCACCCGGGCACCTTTGGGGAACGGGCCATCCGCTCGCGAGGCTTGAAGGGGAGGAAACTCCTTCCTCCAGCTTATCCTGCTCGCAGCGAGGTTTCGTGCCTGGAAAAAATGAGCTAAGTTTGCAAGCGGAGGCCCCAGCTCCGCTCCTGCTCTCCCAGAGGCTCTCGGGACAGGCGAGCCCCCCCGGGCACCACCGCTCCCAGGGGCTGCAAACACCGGCGAGGAGGACGGGAGGTAGGAGCCAACCTGTTCCGCACAGTTTCGGATTTAGGAGCTGCTGGAGGGGGGGGAGAACGACGGGACCATCAGCGAAGAGGTTGATGCATCTCGGTTGCGGGGCAGGGAAGGGAAAAAGGAAAGTAATCAAAACCACCCCGGGAGGAGGGAGGCGGGCGCGGGGCGTGCGGGGAGCGGGGCTGCCAGCGCGGGGCGAGGCGGGCAGGCTTGAGGCTGTGCCCAGCTCCTCAGCTGCAGCATCGGGGAGGAGACCCCCGCCGGGGCTGCCCCGGGGCAGAGCCGCTGCCTTCAGCCTCCTCGTCCTCCTCCTCCTCCTCCCGCGGGCACAAGCACCGAGCTCGGCCGGGCTGTCGGGAGCGGAGCCGATAGCGCGGGGCTGTCGCGACGGAGCGGCAGGTGGAGCGCAGGGGGCGGCGGGGACCCCCCTCACCCCCCCCGGCCCAGGCGAAGGGGGGGGGGGGGGGCCCAAACCCACTCTGAGTTTAACTCCCGGGAGTTTGGGGCTTTTTTTTCCTCTTTTTTTTTCTAAATAAACACAAGCGAGGGGGTGCTCGGTTTTTCTTTTTTTTCTTTAAGCCGGCCCCAAACCGCATCGGCGGGCGGAAGGATGGGGGCGCCGGGGGGGGGTCCCCGAGCAGCGGGGGCGCGGGGGGGGACACACGGGGACACGGGACGGCGGGGGTCCGCGACAAGTGCGGTCCCACCCGACCCCCCCCCCCCCTCCCCCAACCCCCCCCGTCCCCGGGCGGGCACCCACCTGCTGCTGCCGCCGCTCGGCGCCCTCGGGGGGCCGCTGCGGGCGGCCGGAGGCCGGGGCTCCCGGCGCCGCCGCCGCCGTCCCGTCCCGGCGCGGCGGGGCGGAGGGCTGCGGGCCGCGGTCGCGGCGAAGCTCGGAGCGCAGCTCCAGGTAACAGCCCAGCGTCAGGACGTGCAGCGCCAGCGACAGGGCGAAGAAGCCGAGGAAGAGCCGCCAGCTGCCGCCGCCGCCGCAGGCGCAGGCACCGCGGGGCGCCGCCGCCTCCCCCCTGCGCTCCGCACCCATGGCCGGCGGTACGGAGCGGCCGGGCGCCGAGCCGCTACTGCTCCATGCTCGGCCGGGGAGCGCCGTCCCGCCGCGGGGCTGAGCGGGCGGGGCGCGGCCGGGAGGGCGGGGCAGGGGCGTGGTCAGGGCGGGGCTCCGGAGGGGGGGTTGGCCACGCCCCAGCGCGGGCAGAGCCCGGCCGCCGCCGGCCCCGCCGGAGGGCTGCGTGTCCCCGGGACAAAGGGGCCGTGTCCCTGGATGGCCCCAGGGGGTGCCGGGCCCGCCGCAGCCGCCTCCGCCGCTCCCATGTCGGGGGCAGCCCCTCTTTTCTAGTCGCGTCGCCGCCGAGGACGCGGCTTCTTGGCACAAGAAACACCCCCTCGTCCCAGGGTGATGGGAGGCGGGTGCCGGAGCGGAGCCCACCGAGGGGTACCGAACCCCCCCCACCTCACGCATCGCCCCTGCCGCGCACCCGTCTCCCACCCACAGGCATGCCCAGCCGGCCTGTGGCGAGCACCCGCTCGGGGAGCCCGACCTCCAGCCCGCGGCTTCCAGCATCGCCTTTGTTCTTATCTTTAAGCAAACAGAGCAAAAAGTTACAGAGCGAGGCTGAAAATAACTGGCCGGGCGGTTGCGCGGCGGGGTTCTACATCGCTGGCGTTGGAAGGAGGCTAGACAAGGGTGGAAACCGAGGGGGCGGTTTGCTGCGGCCCCCTTGGGACCGTGAACACCTGAGAGCGCGGTCACGTTAGGCAAATAAGCTCTCAAAAATGAGCTGCACTGCCAGGCGCCCGCGTGCGGGGAGGGCTCTCTGCAATCAGAAATCAGAGGAGGGAGGATTTTTGAGGGCAGGTAACAAAGACATCCAAAGCCTGGGGCTCAGCAGGCAGAGCTTAATTCCATAGGTGCCACTTGGAAGGCGACTGCAGCTGAGCGCTGGGCGCTCGGCAGGTTTGTTGCATGTTTTGGGGCATCAACAGTTGCCTTCTCCAGCTTTTCTGAGCTGCTAGAAACAAGTCGAAGGTGGAAAGCAGCTTGGGCAAAAGTTAAGCAGGAAAAAGCGCGGGATTTGAGAGGAAAGACTGTGAACGTCAAGAAAGCAGGCTTGAATAAACCATGAGTTTGGGTATGTATCCCTCAGAAAACAAGGGATGGGGGAAGCCGTCCGGGGAGTTGCCGGTTCCTCACTGGAGTTAGAGCAATGGCACATCTGCAGACCATCCCAGCGCAAAGCGAGATAGAAAGAATAGCATGAGATCAGCTTGGTCATCTCGAACACAATGAGGAACACGCACAGAAAGTATAAATCAGAGCAGTCCCTAACACCGAGCCTAAGAATAGCGTGAGCTTGTGGGGACAGAGCTGGAAGGAGCGAGGCTCCGGTGGCGGGGCAGCGCGAGGACAGACAGCAAGCGGGGCGGGAGATAAGGAAACATCGAGTATGGCACTAAACAAGGAGAGAAAATCCAGGTGGTTCTCAGCGAGGAGGAACACGGACAGCTGATATGGGAAGCGAACAGAAGCGTTGGGTCTATTTTAGTGACAAATTGTATTTAATTAGGAAGAAAAACCATCCAAGTTTCAGGCAGGCAACTGCTAGCAGCGGTGACAGAACCGGGGAAGGGAAGGCGGAGCGGAGACAGAAACGCTAGGGTTTTTGCAGATAGCTGGACCTGATGAGGATGATGTTTTAGCCAAATTATTAGGGGTTATCACTGGGAGTTTGAGGGCTCAGGGAGAGCTTAAAGGACTGGTTGAGGGTGAATAAAATGGTGGGGAATCAATACAGAGGCCACAGAGCTTGGCTAAATATCCCCAAAACATTCCAAATTACCAAGGAGGTAATTACCCTCCATCACATCTGGAGGGTGAGATGGAAAGGAGGGCAGCTGACGGGGGTTTGTCGAGGGAGACCTCGTCAGGCCGATCTGACCTCCTCGGCGACCACCTACAGCAAAGCCGCTTCGTGGCGATTCCCACGGTGCTCGGACCTTCCTGCTGCCGAGGGGTTCCCTCGCCTGGGTGGCTGTAGGGCCCGCCGGCCCCCAGGGCTTGCCAAGAGCAGAAGCGGGAGGGAAGCAGGAACGCGCGGCGGAGCAGGGGAGGCGCCTGACGTGAGCACCTGCACCGCAGGGAGCAGTTTATCGATAGTTCACTGTCGAGGAAGCAACAGATCCAAAGGAGCTCTGCCAAAGTCTTTGCCGGTCCTACTACCAATCCGTGTTTGATCTCGATAATGAAATAGAGAGCGAGACGAGTACGTCTCTGTGTGATGCCCGCATGCCGCGGGCCGCAAGGGAGTTCCAACACGGCGTTAAAAATGATCCTAACAAATCGGAGAGGTGGCCTGAAGAAAACAGGATACAATTTGAAAGAATAAAAAACTAGTGCAAGGGTCTTAATACGAGCCCGAAGGCTGCGGAGGGTGAGGCAGGGGTGGCTAGGTGGCACTGCTGAGGAGCACTTCCAGCTGGTTTTAGAGGCTCAGATAATGCAGAGCAGATCGTCAGCGCTGGGGAAGCAAGCACTGCGAGGGACTGACATAATTACCATCAGACCTGTGGGGAAGGGTGGCGGCACCGAGGGCCGTCGCCTAGCAAATCCCCGAGGGCCGGGATCCCTGGGTGACCGATGGCAGCCATCAGAGCTGTGGCTCCCGGCCTCACGCTAGATGCGCCGTGGGAAGGCCTTGGGTGCCCCGTGGTGCCCCGGGACGTGCCCTGCGAGCCCACCTCAGAGGGAGGCACCTTCTGCTGCAGGGCCGGGCTGGGGGAGCCGGGTGGGACCTTGCGGGTCCGTGTTCCCGTGCTCCGCCATCCCGTGGGTAGGGGGATTTTTCCACGAGGCTGTCCTTTCCCGGAGAAAGCCTTCCAAGTCCTGGAACAGATTGCCTGGGAATTTGTGGGGTCTTCATCACTCAGTATTTCATAGATTACAGCTATAAAGAATATTATAGTTGCTGTTTATCCTGCCTTTGGGGAGGAGGATGAACTAGATGACCTCTTTGTAGTCCTCGTTAGCCTTATTTTTTCTGCAATAGGGGATTTTTTTCTTTAAGTTCTGTGTAATAGTCATGAAATTTTATGAGAGTCTCTGTTTTCATTTAAGAAAGAAATGTTTCCCTAATATTTGTGAAGAAAAAACTGGAAGCATTAACCACTGCCAACCCTCACAACTCAAGAGCAAAAAGCAAATGAAAGCAAATGGACCCTCTGTACAAAGTCCTGTAATTATTTTAGGATAATTTATAATTATTTGAACGCTGAGGGTTGTTGCTGTTTTCCAAGATCGAGACTCAAATTATTTAGAAACAATGGTACATTGACCTACTCAGACTTGCGATAGCCTAGTTCCCTTTTCAAGAGTAATTTATGTTACTTTTAAGATTAATTTTAGGGGTGAAGTAAGCCCAGAAGTCCCTGAAATACTTTGAGCTGTGTATGTTCACAGGGTCTTAAAGACAAGCCCATGTTGCAAATGTCGCTAGGTCCAAGCTGCCTACCGGGGTCAACCAGTTAGTAATATTAACTGGTTATAAGAAGTGAGTTCACCGCTTCGGCTCTGGTCTCATTAGGGACGTTTGCCAAGTCCTCAAAACAAGGTACTTCTGCCTCCGAGAGCAGATCATCACACAGCGTCCCACCAATTAAAAGAAGTCCATCTAATGCTATAATTAATATGGGTTATAATTAATACATGTCACCCCAGACCTGAGAGGGATCCTCACGCATTGACCCCGTGGCACCGGTCAAGCCCCACAGACAGAGGCGTTGCACGGCGCCTCCAGCATTTTAATTTAATTGCTCTTGCACTAAGCGCTGCCGCCAGGTCCAGGCTCTGGTGGGAGCGCGGGGCGGAGAGCCCTCCCCTGCCACGGCCGTTTCCCTTCTGAACCACGAGTCCCCCTTCTCTGCCAAATGCAACCGGTGCCCTTTATTTTACAAGTTTCATCCCTTTTTGCTATGTCATACCTGATAAACTTTGTTATATGGATGAAGAACCCCAAAGGTTTACGTTGTCTTCTGCAGCCCAGCCTCATTGCTCCAAGGAGCCCCGGTCCAGGAGAGGCAGGAGCCAGAGGACCGCAAAGCCTCGTGCTCGTAACGGCTGCAGCAACGACACAGATTCGTAATGCTTTGGATGGGCTGATCAAAGGCAGGGGCCACAATAGGAAAATAAAGAACAGTTCTCTTTAATCAGAAAAATAATATTACTTCTTGCACAAGGAAGAGGTCCCCCCACCCAAATTTTGCCTCTTTATATCTGCTAGAGTTTATTGGGTCCAGCTGCCCCTGCTTTTCCTCCCCGTGAACAATGGGGAGAAATCTAGGAAAAAAGGAAACATTCCGAAAGTTAAGGCATTGCTCCCTCGGGCCCACGTCCTCTGGAGGGTGGGCAGGGGCCGGCGAGGAGGAGAACCCACAGAAGCGACTGGCCCCTGGTGCCAGGGGGCTTCTCTCCATTCCTAAACTCGCTGGCTTTTCCAGCACCACGGTGCAAGGGGGCCTTCCCGCCCAGGCAGGATGTAACCAAAGATGGGAGGAGAGCTCGCTAGGGCAGCCTTGTCGGTTTAGAAGATCTGCCTTTCTTTTGGAATGGTAAAATTCTCTCAGCATGACACAGGGCACTTTGTGGCAGGTCCAAGTGCCCGTTGCTACGCATGTTTAACAGATCAGTGAATCTCTTAGAAGGCCCTTGTAAAGAAGATTTTAGCCCATTTCCCATTTACATTTTGGCAACAGCTGTAATATTTGCAGCAGCAATAGGATAGATTTTAACATGTGTGACCTAAAAGCTTTGGAATTCATGACTTTCCTTTGAGGAAAGCTCCACTAAATTGCAGGAAAGCCATCTCTTACTCTTTCGGTGATGTTAGCAGCAACGCTAATACAATAAAGTCTCCTGAAACCTGAAGTCATAGCATACCGACAGCGTGTCCTCAGCCGTGTTCATAAGCCCTTAGGGCAAAGGATCCTGACTTTTATAAAGCCTCCATACATCACTGCAGTTACAATTATCTTTCCTCAGTGAGAGCCAGGATGTTCCATACGATCTGGTTTACTTAAGATTGTCTTTTCAATAACCGTGAGCTCTGCCTGTGCAGTAAAGGTAGTTATTAGCATCCACCTGCTTCTGTAGGGGCATGGATTGAACAATATGCTCATGTTATAGGAACAACGTGTGCTAAGCAATTGCATTCATGGGATGCCTCTCTCCTGGCTCTGTCTACGACTCTTCTGAGACTTTCCCTCTACTCAGGCTGTCACTATTGTGTCTGGAAATTTGTCTGTCCCTCCCGTCTTATCCGTGAATTCTTACAACTGTCATTTAAACTGACACCTACCGAGCTGCTCGTCCCTCTCGTCAAACTCTCCTGCACCAGGGCCATCCCATTCCCCCCACCTGACCGGCGGCCACTGTAACAGGCTTCGACGAGATGTGCAAGGCAGAGGATGATTAGAAAACGCCCGATATCCCAGCGTCAGCTAAACAGCCACTGCATTTTAAGCCTGAATTAATTTTTTCCTCACAAGCACCAGGCAGTGTTTACAGAGCACGGTGTGCACAGCATCACTCAAGGGTCCCTTTTCTACATCGTGAAGCATGAAAAAAGGAAAAGCAAAACCTACCAGTGTGCACTGACAGACATTTTTCCTTTGAGGTGCACTAATAGTTAAACAGCAGTAACAACAACAACAGCTATGTATGCTTGTCCCCTTTTTACAGGGAGAGAGAAAAAATGGATCTGTTGACTCTTACTGTGCTTATTTACACATATTCTTCCCCTTGTACTACAGACCTCTAAGAATTAGCAGCTTGTTGACTTCTAGCTTGCCTGTATAGACAAGCCTTTGCCTTGCTTTCTGTTTTAAGGGAAGATGGAGGCCCAATTGCTTAGCCAGCTTTGCTATTTAGTTTCAGTACCGAGTATACAAGGAGGAGGTTTGGCCAAAGAAGGCTAAGTTAAGCCTAAACACAGCTTCTTCTAGAGAGGGTAACTAGGATGTTGCTCTTGGTTCTGTTGTATGTTTATTTATATGTTATTTGGTGATAATGAAAAACAAATGTTAGGAATCTATTCAGTTCTTAAACTTTTATAGACTTATTGTCTTTATTTTCAACTGTGCAACTGTCTCTCAGCCTCCCCCTCCCTCAGACACATGGAAGTGCAGTCGGTGACCAGCGTCAGCTGTGCTCTTACTCATCCTGGCTGGAACAATGATATTCCACACCACATTATACAACCTCCCCGGTACTCGCTGCCTCATCGCCCCCGACCCTTCGGCTCCCCACATCCCAGGTTTCTCAGGCGAGCGGGCAGCGGAGGAGTCTTCCAAGTTATTGTCCTGGAGTGATGGTTTCAGGATTCGCTGTTGCCAATGAAAGAGGATATGGTCTTTGCCTCAAGGAATATAAGTCTTATATGAAAGACACCCTTTCAGAAAGCCCAGAGCCTGGTTTGCCCCTTGCTTGTATCAGTAATATTCAGTCACCAGCAGCCCATGTGAAAACAGGGAGGAGGAGGAGGGAGCTGCACCGTCCAGCTAACGCTTAGCTTGACTGGAGGACCATTGCCAGAGGATGGCAGGAGTTTCCTCAGGCCCCAGCGTTTCTGGCGCAGATGTTTGCCTGACCCGTCTGCCGGGGAACACGGCTCTGGATTTGCTGCTTCCCTCTCCCTCCGCCCTCCTTGGGGGGCGGAAAGGAGCCACCCCACAGAGCCACGCTCCCGTCGTCCGCGTGGGAGACCCCCAAAACATGCCCCTTCCCACTGAAACCAAACAGAGTGACCGCCCTCAAAGCAGAAGCAGATGAGTCTTGCAGCACGCTTTGCCCATACCGGGGCTCAAGCTGTGGCCCCGCTCCATCTGCAAATGATTTCGGTCATTTGATATTTGTCTCTGTTAATGCACGGCACAAATTACCTCTTTGGAGAAACAATCCTGATTAAATTATTATCCACAGAATTTAAATCTCTGAAGCAAGAGAAGCAGAAGCCAGAAGAGGCTGACACGCACTCACGCCACAAACCTAGGGCAGGGACATCTCCCGTCAGCTTCCCCTCTGGCTGGAGGAGACATTTCAGTTGTGAAACTGGGATGACAACTTGCTCTGCGGGGATAAGTCCACGCACAAGACCCAGTACTGCACTGGCGGAGTTAATTCTAAATTATATGAGCTCAATTTCTGTGAAGCACGTGAGCTCCAGTACTACCCATCTCTCCACTGGTATGACCCAGCCTGTGCAAGGCTCTTCCCAGCCCAGATGTGCTGCTTTGTCCTGTCCTACCGCCCAACACACCTGGAGGTTTGGTACTCACCTGACTAAACCGATGCGCTTTCTGCGCCTCGCAGGAAAGCCGCAGACTTTTCTCGCACCGCTGCGGTTCCCCAGGGTATTCCTAGATGTCCATCAGCACAGCAGCTGTGACACGGCTCTTCCCGAGCTTTGCTCCAGGAGGGCAGGGGCTTTGGGGTGCCCCGAGGGCCTGCCCAATGTCCCACCTCCCCCTCGCCAATCCCTTCTCACAGGGCAGGGACTCGCAGGACCCACGGCCGCGGGCTTGCCGCAGCGAGCGCGCCAAGCACCGTCGCTTGTCACGAGGGGAGCGCTGTGGGCTGCGGCGTCTCCCCTTTGTCACCCGGTGGGATGGTCACACGAGCCCATTTGCCCTCCAGAACCACCCCTGGAGCCGCCAGCCCCAGGTCCCTGCGAGGAGCCCTCACCCTGCCCTGCCTCAGGCACACCTGGCCTGCAGCTTCCACGTCTCTGATGCACTGTGTATATAGCCACCGCTGCTTCGCTATTAGCATCAAAAAGCCCAGGGTCGAGGTGGCCTCAGGCACTGGCCTCCTTCCTAAGGCAGCTTTAGTTATGGCACAGTAGCACACCACATCTCCCAGGTCACAGCCGCACGGACGATTTAGGCTGGCGTAAGCAGCTCTTCTGGGATCAGCAGAAAAGAAAAAAAAAATTAAACAGTGTTGAAGAAAAATAAATAAAAAAAAGAATTAAAAATCATCCAGATTGCCGTGGTTTTTGGTAACACTGTGACCCGTGTGTCCTTGTGCCTGATGCCCACAGGCGTCCACGTGAATACACCACCTCCCGGCAGTGTTCCCTCGACGGCCAGGGCAACGCTGCCGTGCCAGACATGGGGGGTCCCAGCTGAGCCCTCAGCCCTCGCGCAGCCCCTGCCTGCCCAGCAAATAAAGCTGCAGGGTGGGAGATGGTGGAGCAAAGCCCCCTCGTGCCCCGGCTCCAGCGTTCCTGAAAGCCACGTGTTTCTCGCTGCCCCCGCAGAGGTGCCAGTGGGGAGGAGAGGTCAGTAGCTATTGGGAGCCGGGGACCAGAGTCTTACCACGTAGTTTTGGACTAAATTCAAACTTTTAAGCATCTCAGGTAAGGTAGGGTGAAGTCCAGGGTAAAGAACTGAAGCCCTGGCTTTGAAAAGGATAAATCCAAGGAATGTATATCAAAGCAGGAGCGGTCATAAGGAGGACATATGGAACTGTCTTTTTCTGCTCACTTCTTAAGTTATTGGAAACTGCACACCCAAGGCCCTGATCCAGCTACGGGACCTCCGCGTAAGGGGCTTGGTTTCCAGGTGACCTGGGATTTCAGTGATTTGCAATCTCGAGACTGTTAATATTACATGACAGCAATAACCAGGGGAAGGAAAACCCGAGCGTTTGTTCTTAGATGCATCCCAGCAGTTGCAGATTTAAGCGAGGAGAAAGATCACAAGGCTCAGATGTAATATCCTATAGTAACACAGCCTTAAACCAGCAATTTCCTCTGCGGAGCCCACGTCGGATCAAGGCTTGATAAAGCACGCCATTTGAGCATTGATTAGAGGATTTGGAAAGGGGCAGTAGCCATTTGTTGTGGTATGGAATAGTAAAAATGAAATTGCTTATTACAAAGGCATATTTCAAACAGCGAACAGATACAGCTCTAATGAGTGCCATTTGCCTTCATCTCTTTTATTACGGGTCCAGCAGTCATGGCTCCACGAGCTCTGGATTGCTAGCTTTGGGAAATGCTGCATTTCTAGGCTAAACCAGCCAATATAAACATGTGTGTTTCATCTCGGAATAAAAAAAAAAAAATGATTGAAAAATAGCAAACCATGTAATTTTTGAAGGGAGTAATCCATTTGTGATTTTAAACAACGTACTTTTGGATATGAAGGCCGGTTTCTCTGTATCCATCGGACGAAGACATCTGCTTCATTTCAGAAACGATCTGACGAGGTAAGACTTGACTTGACAGTTCTTTGTTGAAATCTTTGCTATCTCCTTTGTATATCTAAATTACACTTATTGATATACAATGTTGACGTTTTTGTAATACTTCTAAATCTCATAACCTTCTGTTTCAAATTCACAGTCTTCTACCACTTAAACTATTATTATTTTTACCAGTCCCAAGGGTGTGCTAGAGTCTCTTTGGTACAAATTAGAAAGGCTTTTATGAAAAACTTACAGTTTATAGAAAAGAGGTTCTCTCTTTGGCTTCCTAACTCCACCGTCCCCAATGCCAGCGCAGTGACGGTTTCTAGTGTAGCCTCACCCAGAACGGCTCTCCACGGCATCTGGCGTTTTAGCACTGATGCTAGACTTGTTCACAGCTAGGCTCGGAGGGTCTGAAGTGGTGTTAGAAACAGAAGCGATTTTCCCCAAGAGATTAAAAAAAAGCCAAATGCTGACAAGCTTGTGAATACAAACATGTCAGGGGATCTTCTGACAGCAAGACTTTCTTCTGAGCTGGTCACAGACTTACCTGTGGCTTTACTGTAGGCCGGGTGTTAAGCTGGGCTTAGCATCAAACAATTGGAGAAACATTTTGGGGGAAGACTGAGCACTAACCGGTTTTGCAAGGAATAAATGCCCGGGTAGCAATGACCGGCTAATCCCTGTGTAGAGAAGGTGTGGGTCAACCCCGATTAGTTTTGGATCAAAGGTCAAATCATAGGAAAGAAGGCTGAGTGATAGCGGGGAGGGTGGTGGGGAGAGGCTGAGAAAGACTGGAGGAAGAGGAGTGCGGGAACATCCTAGAGCCAGCCTTGGAAAAGGCAGCAGATCAAACATGAAGGGTAGCTAGGAGGCATTTCACACTGAAAAACATGAGTGAGACTAGTAGGGAAAAGGAAAGCGGGGCATAAATGAGGTGATGTGCCATAGAAAATACAAAGATAACCTCTCCCTAGTGTGGCATCGCATACAGCAATTCCTGTTGCTCGGTTCGGGTCCCTTCCCTTGATGTTTCCACAGTGAGGTGAGGAAGTTCAGTGTCATTTGACATCCCTTGGATTTATCAGGTCTGTGTTCTTTGCTTGCACTTAACACGTCCCTCTTAAAAGGAAAACCAGATCCTACACACTTTTCCTTACAGGAAGCTGCCCAGAGGGCAGTGCGAGGGCTGGACCCATGTTGGGTTGCACTGGAGCAATACACATGGCATTCACGCGGCATGTCCGTGTTGCTCCCCTAACACGACACCAAATTCACCTCCAGAGTCTCCTTCTGTGTACCCTCACCTTCACCAGCTGAAGGCTCTTGACTGCTCTCGCCAGGAGCGAGTTTTCTCAATGTACAGCTGATTTCATAACAGACCTTTGTGGAGGAGGACAGAAACAGGACGCTGATCAGGGTGATGGCTGGAATGGGGCTGCGAGAGGGAAGACTCTTTGGGGCCCAAGAGGAGCGAGCAGGGGGTCTGACAGGGAATAAAAACCAAGAGCTGACTTCTTCTTGGATAATGCAGTTGGACTGGAAATAACTCATAACTAAGCATGTCCCGCTTTCCAGTTCTATTTGCTTATTAGGTCAACAGGAGGAGGGTGAGGATTGTGTCCAGTCCTTCCCAAACTCAGCCTACAACGTCAAGCCTAACCTTACTCGTCTCCTCTGCTACTATTTAAAGAGAAGCCCCCAGGATGGGACCAGCACATTCCTGCTGACCACCACCAAATCTTCTTGGCCGTTGGGGATCTACCCTTCTCTAAGCTCCAGGAACATGATGACCGAGGTCATCCCACTTCCAGTGCTTCACTCTCAGGCTTTTGAATTTAATTTGTTCTTTTTTTCCCCACCCAGATTACTGGGACCTACTTTTTCACCTGATGTGGTTTAATTAACAGGGCTTTTAAGTAAACTTCTGGCTCAGGGCAAGCTCATGAGAGGGGACAATCAACCAAGTCCCATGTGGCACCAGCAACACCTTCTCCTGTGCCTGACCCTCTCCTTGAAATATGCATCTCTATGAATATAGATGAAAGAAAGAAAAGGCATTTCTACTGTGGAGGTGGAAAACACCCCCCTTCCCAGCCCTTTCCCATCAAGGAACCTCACTTCAATACAATTAAAACTGAATTAATAAAGACACCAATGTTTTTAGTGGAGGAAACACATCAGTATGACCTTGCTCTTCCTCAGTTACCGAAGCAGATCTAACAGAATGACAGCATCAAGGCCATGATCCAAAGTGGGCAACGGAGAGACCAGGAAAAACAGTGAGAGAGAGAAAAGTCACACAGTAAAACCCGTCTGGCTCGTAGCATCTTGCGTATAAAATGGTATAAACCCACCTTCTACAGCCCATCCAGGCAACTCCTGCTCTGCCATGGCAAGGGGGTTCCTAGTGAAAAATAAATTATAAGCTCTTACTTAATGCAAATTTTAGACAAAAAGAAGAGAACAAAGGAGTCCTCCAGGCAAAAAATGCGGGAAATTATGATCATTAATAATTTCTTCAACTCTTAACTACAAGATTTTCATCAGTTTTCTGAGGCGGCATCACACTAACTTTCCAGTCACAAAATCCATAAACCCACAAAGAAAAAACCCCCAAAAAACCTGCTTGACCACATAAAAACAAATGAAGAAGAACTTGCCAACATCAAGGCGCTCCGATTTGAATGTATCCAGAACATGCAGTCTTTGAAAGGCCTAGAAACATCCTTGGGCTTCCTGGTAGGTGGAAAACAGCCCAAAACCACATTCTTACAGTGAAGAGTGAGGAGGACAATAAAATACAGTTTGTCTTCAAGATTGCTAGTGTCACGTGTTCAAATGTTGGTGTGAAAGATGAGGCCCTCATGCACATTTTTAGATCTACACTAACAAGTTGCCTAATTTTCACGAGTCCCAAGTACTCCTGTGCCCAGGGAAGACGGTGAAGCTTCAGGAGCTCTGAAGTCATTCAGAAATAGAGTTACACAGTCAGCATGATTTTGGGATGCACGTGCTTGAAAATGATACTTCTTTCTTTTTTGAGAAACCAGAATGCAGATCCCTGTGTGTCATCTATTAGACTATATAAATAAATACCGAAACAAAGGGAACTCCTAGCTCACACCCAGAAGAGATGCTGTTAGAAATCCAGACCCTACCCATGATTTCAGTGTCTGGAGAGTCCCATCTCGCACCTCAAAGCGTTTCCAAGCCTGGAGTTTGATCTGGGTCTGCAGTGCTTTGTATTGTTTTCTCAGGGGTGCAGCATTTTCCATGCTCTTTCCAGCAGAAATATTTTCACACTGCCCATTTCAGTTTTTATAGAGTCACAAGGCAAATTTACAGCTGAGAAATTTCTCTCTCACTCCACATTGCCTTCCAGCTTTAGTGTCTGCAGGCCTATAGGCATGAAAATTTATACCCTCTTAACTCGCATCAACTTTAAATAGCTGCTAATGAAATCTCTGGGAACCAGCACGATCCTGGGTGGATTTTTGGCCGCTGCATCAGTTCAGGCTTGATGTGGCCAACGAGACCCTTCCCTGCGCTTTGCCCAGTGCTCATTGCAGGCTCAGAAACAGCATCGCAGCCTCCCAGGCTGGGCAGGCATGTGTCTTCTTGCCCCTTTCTCTGGCCCCATAAGTCTTGCCTTCTTTTTACACAGTCTCCAAGCCCCAACAGAAGCCACCCTCTTTCAGGGCATCCTGGAGGGAGACGGGGCGCACACATGGTACCTCTCTCCCTGGAAAGGCAGTGACTGAGGGGAGAGATGGTTGGCGTCTGTTAAACCAGGAGAGGCCTGGAGAACATGGGTGAGGGATGCTACTCAGACACGTGGGCATTAAAAGGGGTGGCCAAGAACAAATACCTTCTGGAGCATGCAACATGGCACTCCAGCAGTCACTGCTGCAGGACGGGGGATACCGGGGGAGTAGCTGGGTCCAAGAATGCAGGTACACAAATTCAGCAGTTAAACATCAATCTAGAGCTGTTACATAAAGAGATACCAGGAAACCCCCTGTATTTGGCTCAGAAAAACCCATTAACTGCATGTTGATGTACGGTTATTTCAGGAGCGTGTTTGCCCTGCTCTTACACAGCGTCCCTAAGCATCTGCTGCAGCAGCACACCCCGCGCCCTGAGCCTGGCCCAGCAAAGCCACCCTACAGCGTTATTTCCTACAGGCTCAGCAAGCAGCTCAGGCTACACCTCCCACCCTTTGGCTGTGCTCCCCCTCCCAGGCCAGGCCCTCAAGCTTTTAATCTCCAGCAGCAGGTCCATTTTGAAAGGCTTTGTAGCTCATCACCACCACCTACCCATGGCCGAGCGCGGCGGAGGAGCCCGCCGGTGCTTTCTCATCGCTGCAGCAGGAGGTTGGTAGAAATGGGTGACGACACGTGGCTTGCTGGGACCCATCCTGCCAGCAGTGCTCCCAAAGGGAAAAAAAGTGATCCCAAACTCATTTTCTGGGAGATCTGGTGCTTTGTGTCTCCTGAAGCTATTTACCACCTTAAGCGCTTTGCAGGACTCTCATATGTAGTTTCTAAAGCCCAGCTGAGGCCCAGAGCTGCTCAAATCGGGGCAGTTCAAGACACACCCATGAGGAACCACTATTAAAAGAACATTACAAGCAAGTGGAGGAGCCTGCAGATGTTAGGAAATGGCCGAGTTGGCTTTAAGTGCCTGCAGCAGGATATGTGCTAACCTGAGCCACCTGAGTGCTATGCTGAGATGGCCTCAGGGGGATGCTTTTCTGTTTGCTGGGGGGCTGTGCATGATCCCCTATGTGCCAATAATAAGAGACTCCCCTGGTTCTGTTTGCTGGCTGTCATGACTTCTACATCAGAAATTCACGTTCATGCTTTGTCCTAGAAACCATCTTGACTTTGCCTTATTTTTACTCTTTGGCAGCACCAGAAAATCAAAACAATAGGCTGGAACAGAGCAGGACAAAAGGGTTTTAGAACAACGGACCCCACCGACCCTGGTTTGCAATGGCGATGTTTCCGTACGGCATCTACGCTGCCCCCTCGCTTCCCTACCAAAGGTGTGAAGGTTACCTGAGAAATCTGGTGGGAATTCGCTCACTTATTGCTGCTGGAGACCTCGTGAGAGGTTGTAGATGACTTAATGTGACTGAAGAAACAAGTGAACGGCATGGCTTCAGTTAAAAATGGGCTGGATAATGTTAATGTCTAGTTGCCCAAACAGAGTAGCACCAGGATGCTCTCGGCTGCCCCTCCGGGCACCCCGAACCTCCCGCCTTGGGTTTTGTGGACAAAGAGACAACCAGGTGGTCACGTCAATGAAATGGCTGCCTCTGAAAGGAGGTGCGATGCCATCTTCCACCCAGCTAGTGGATACTCCGAGCACAGCGGTGTGGAAATGAAAATCAGGCACCAATCCGTCCGCTGCCGCTGACGGCCAGGGAAGAAATGCCTGTGTCCGCGTGTAGAAAGGTGTGCCGCTGCCGGCAGGGGCAGGCAGCCCTGGAGTGCTCTGGGTTTTGCAGCTGAAGGGCTGAATGCGTGTATTGGCTCTGCGTGGGGCGAAGGAGAAGAGCCAAAAGCGTCCCTGCAGGCGAAGGGAGAGGGGACGGTGCAGCAGCGGGAGCCCTGCGCGCAGCCCCCCCGGGCGCCGGCAGCCCCCGGCTCCACGCCTGAGCACAGCCCTTCCAGCACAGCCTCCCGCTCCCGGGCCAGCTCCTCTCTTCGAGGAACTCCCGTGAATATATGTTGTTTTTTTTCCTTTCTGAGCCACAAAGGAAACCTGTCTCTTGCAGACGATTTGCTTTGGGCAGAGAGGAACGAGAACCTTGTGAGAGGCCAGAAAATGACGCCCTCCATTCTAGCCATGATGTATCCCGCTAATTATTCACTCGCTCAGCCCCTCCTGCAGTTCCATACCAGCCCCCCACTCCCCAGCCGTGCCCTCCGTGTCTTCCCTCCTGCACCCACCGCTTCTTCTCCTCTGCCCTGGTTTTACAGCAGAGCCGATGCCCCCCAGCGCCCTCCCCCTCGCATTTGCCTTCCGCACCAATCTCCTTTTTTAAAAAATTATTTCCCTCTCCATCCAATTTCATTCCTTTTATTTTTTTTTTCCCTCTCTTTTCCTCGTCTTCTTTCCAAACTGAGAATTTTCAGCTCGGGGTAGGAATGGCCAAAGTGTAAATTCAGACTTTTATTACATGGCCTTTTGCAGCCTGGCATGCAGCATTCAATTTGGAGCGGAGTGTCCTAGCTCTGTTGCATGCCGAGATCTGTTGTCCAGATGAATTAATTCCAGATTATATGTGGGTGTGGACTTCAGCTGGGCAAAATTTGGATACCCTGGTTTAGTCATTATTCTCTGATGAATCTCTTGGTGACAGTCTTTGCCCCTATTGTTCTGAGGTGAGCCCCATGGCAAAAAATGTGAAGGCAAGAAACAAAAGAATATAAAGAAAGGTTACGAAATCAAATTCAGTAAGGCAGGGTTATTGTCCCTCCATTCTGCCTCCTCTGTCCTCCATTTGAGATTGGATTTTGCAGGAAAAAAAAAAAAAAGCCCCATAGGACAGACAGAGGGACCGAGTTTGCAGGGCAGGTTGTGGGGGGAGCAGGGGGCCGGCAGCCCGTCCCGCCACGTCTCCCCGGACGGCGAGCAGCCCGCCGGGACCTACACGGCCCAAATTAAACCGCAGAGAAAGGGAGGAGGAAGTTATCATCAATTCTTAACATTTTATTTCTTTACTGGGTTAAACAAGGAGCGGAGAAAACCTCTGCCCCAAAATACAACAGAACTGAAAGCATTACAGGTACAGAGACTATTGAACACAGAGAGTAGTAGGATAATATCTTTAATACAACTGAATTATAGCATGGTTTTGTGTTTTTGTTGGGTTTTTTTGTTTGTTTTCTGTCAAACCATTTTGGAAAATAAATGTAATAGGAACTAGTGCAAAAAAGTTCTAAACATGAAGCACAGTGTATAAAATGGCATAAGAAAACTGTCCCCTCGAGGACACAGTCACTTTCTTATGACAGAGGGGAGAAAGAGAAACAGAAGGGGGGTGGGAACAGAGAGGGAGGGTCCGGGAGGCAGAGGAAGAAAGCTGGAAAGAAAGAGAAACCGGGCAGGGGGATTAGAAAGAATATTTTGACTTCAGCAGTATGTTTGTTGTTTTTTTGTTGTTTTTTTTTTCTTTTCACCTCGCCACCGTGTACTGTAAAAGGACCCTTTTCTGTAGGTCTGAGCTCTGTAACCACCGACATTTCACAAGCACTTGAGAAGGGTTCGGTCACAAGCAGCCTGGTCACACACACACGCACAGGCAAAGCCATCCCGGCGGGGGTCCCCCCGCGCCCCTCGCGCCTGCTGCCGCGCCGGGACCCCCCAGCCCGGCTCCCGCCGGCAGCAGAGGGGCGCAGAGACCTCGCCCCGGCTGCCAGAAACAGCACCTCCCGCGCTCCGATGGAGACGGGCGAGAGGGCACGGACGCCTTCCTCGGGGCTCTCCTCGATACTCTCCCTTGAAACGGTTCTCGCTGAACCGCGGCGCTTGCTGTTCTCGCTTTGTGGCATCCCCGCCGGACCAGCGCGTTTAATTTCTTCCAAATTTAACCTCCCACACGAACATGTGGGAGTATCTCTGGTTTTGAAGGCATCCCGTAACTGTGATGTCTGAATGCATGGGAGGCTAGAAGAAGCTGGATTTGTTTTGGTTTGGAAAAGAAAACAGAGCTTGGTTAGTGGGATGGCTGAGGACCTAGAGAAGACGATGTGCTTCCCGCCAGGCAGCGGGACCTCAGCAGCGAATTCCCAAGGGGAACGTGCCCAAGCGGCTCCCAAGGTGTTTTATCCTGGACTGAAACCGTCCTGGTAAGAAAGGCAGCTCTCCAATTCGCTTTCACCACGGAGCCGCTCAGCCTGCTGCCCCCAAGAAATTGGCTGGATGCTATTTTAAGTAGAGCTGGTTGGAATTCCTTACAAATTGCTATTCTCTCCGAATCCACTGCCACCGGTTCCAACTGTGCGAGCAGAAAAAGTGTGATTGATTTCCCTCCCCCCCCCCATTTTTTTTTTTGAAAATGAAAGGTTTTGTGGGAAAGGGCCGTTCTTGATCCATTTCTCAATTTGAAAAAAAAATCGGTCACAATTATCAATATGGCTTGTTTTGACAAGTTTCAAAATAAAAAAAAACCAGTCTGCCTTGAAATGTCTTTTTGTTTTGCAACTCAAGCACGTACAGTTCCCAAATACGTTTAAAAATGGCAAAACCACCCCCAAATTTCATAAGCCAAACCTAATTTTTTTTTTGGGGGGGGAGTTTCAGTTTACAACAAGCGAAGCTGTGGACTCCCTGGCCTGAAAAAGGATCGGCGTTAAACGCTAACGAGACTGGAAACCACTCCTGACCTTGTTTCGAACAACAGTACTAGACACGCAGCCTAGGAAGGGAAGCTGGTCTTTAGCAACGCAGCCCATCTCCTGCCCGCGAACACCCAGTCCTGCGCGCAGGGGCTGAGCTTTGCTCAAACCCCAACAACTTTTAAAAGGAATTATATAATTTTCTTTTAAAATCACCCTTAATTGAAAATCACCTATCCTTCGCGTACGGCCACAGCGTTTCCTTTGCTCCCTTCACCCCAGGGGGGGCAGAACTGCAGGTCGATTTGGACACTGCCCTGGAGCCGCTGGTGGCGGTGGCCTCCCTCGCAGGGTCTCGGCGCGGCTCTGCACCACCCAGGGCACAGGTAAGACCCCTCCTTCGCCCGGCCAGCGCTCCCCGCCCCGCGGGACGAGCGGCCGCCAGCCTGCGCCCGGGGCGGACACGGGCCACGTGTGGGACCCCCCCAAGGACCAGCCTGCGGGTGGCGGAGCGAGCCCCGTATTTGGGAGGAGGATGCTCTCCCCCGCTCAGCCATGGGGAGCGCGGTCGGTGCCGGCTTTGTTGTTTGAGACGGAGCCCGGGGCTGCAGGAATGGTGTAAAACACCTGGATTCTCTTGGCTGGCACTCAGAGCACGAGCAGAGCAGGCTTTCCCTATCCCCCTCCCTGCAGAGACGCACAGGGCTGGAAGCAGTCGCCCCAAAAGAACACCCAAAAACCTGATGAAAAGCTTCACTCCTGAAATAAAACTAAACAGTGCTTGGACCTGCGCAGCCCCCCCCCCCCCGGGCTGCCGTGATCCGAGAGCCCTGAACAGGCCCCTCTGGGGGGGACAAGGGGTGACTGCGGGGTCCCTAATGTAGCCTCACCCTGCTGGGACGCCCAAGAGCTGACTTTGATGGGCTAAAGTAGATCGTTATTAACGTCCTGCCTAAACATCAGACGCTGCCCTTCCTAACTTTTCAAATATAATTTAAGAGAGGTTTATACCCCCACGGATGGGAAGCTGCGGCGCAGCTCAGAAGTCCATAAACAAAATCGTCTGCCACGCCGCATGGATTTTAACAGGGATTTTTGCAGAATCAAGTATGTTTCTGTCCTGATTTTGTCTCTCACCATTTCTATAGGCATTCTGTTCTGGGGTGGTAGCGAGGTATCATATTATAATTTATCACAAGGCGCTGCATGACTTTCTGAGGGCAGAGCCTTCCATCCCAAGGCTGAGCAGAGGACAGTGCCCCTCCCTGCAGGACGGGGGTCCCTGTCCCACCGGCAGCGCAAGCGGCCCCGCTGCGTGCTGTAAATCACCCGCCTCCCCTGCAAACGCAGCGTGGGGAGGCCTCGCCGCCCCGAAGGGAGGTACAGAGCTGGGCAACGAGACGCTTCATCGCAGGGCCGAGGAGGATCCTGCCCCGGGAGCAGCAGATATCAGGGAGTTTCTTTTTTCTTTTTTTAAAGGCGGGCAGAGGAACCGTCTCCCAGCATCGCCTGCAGTCCTGAGTGGCAGTGAATGAACTGCCCTGACATCTCCTATTGAAGCACAGCAAAATGTGTTGAACAAAAACCATTTCAAGATGTTTTCTGAGTGTTGCCAAGTTACTCAACATGTTCTGCTTTAGTTGTCAGATGCTTTCAAAGTGATTTCCCTAACTCAGAGCACGAATGGTGAGGGCTCTCCCTGGGAATCTTTTGCCTGGGGCTACCATGGATCTGTATTTTCATAAGAAAAAGGCCCAACTAACGATTAATCTTCACCAGAGGAAGCAGGGCCTTTCTTTGGGATTTTTCTTCAGTTATTTTTAATTAATTTGTACAACTGGCAGTTACATTAAAGTGCAAAACCCAGCACTAACGCTCCAGCTGGGCAGGACCTGGCTACCTTTCCTCCCGCAGCCCCATCTGCTCTGCCCTCCCGCATCCGGACCCTGCCCGCAGCATCACCCCTCGGCTCCCCGGTGCCACGGGGCAGAGAAAGCCTTTGCCAGGGAGGAATCACTGCTTTCCAATGGGCATGTTTCTCTGAGCAGAGAGAAGTTTATCCACTGAAGGAAAGGTCGGGTTTTATAAATTAATCGCAATATGTGGCACCTTCTTTAGGGAGAAGAAATAAGATCATTGAATGAGAAGGAGAAAGCACCTTGGTTTTAATTTCCCGGAGGATAAATCCTGGTGTTTTCCAAGGTCCCAGGTGGCTGCAGGAGCGCGGCTTTGCCAAGGGCTCCTGCTCCCAGGCCTGCGCCGGGCGCGGGAGGGGCTCGGACTGAAGCGTACCTGCACGCAGGGGGCAAAGAAACCCTTTCTCTCCTCATCCCAGGCACATTCACTCCATGTTTTAATAAAAATAATGTCAGTGGCATTATCTGAGACAATGTTAACGTCTCTTTTCTGGACTTTTCTCTTGTACAGCAAAGAGAAAGCTAATATAGATGGAGGATTATTAAGGTTGTAATGTCAGACCAAAGCGAAGATTTTTATCCGACAGCCTTATAATGATGGACTGTGACATACACCGCTTCCAGCTGCTCCGTCCTGTTCTGTGAACGGCCTCGTCTGGATTCATTTAACGAGATTGGCAAAGTGTTGAATACAGCATATGGTGCCCTAAAACCACAGAACTTATTGACAGCAGCCCAGACTCGCTAAATAAAAGAACTCCTTCCAAAAGCCTTGGTCTGTGAAGACTCAGCACTTTCCTTCCAGTCACACTAGGTAAAATCCCAGCCCTGCGCCTGCCAGCGCGGCTCTGCGCCCCGCGCGCTCCCCCTGCCCGCGGACCCGGCAGCCTCCCTGCCGACCCGGCACGTTATCCTCACGTGAGCACTTCCCGGGAAGCCGCCGCTTGGAAAACGTGCGGCTCTCCTCTGGCTACAGCAACAACTGGCCCTGCAGAGCCTCCTTGCTCTTGCGCTGATGAGGCTGACACAACTACACCTCCTCAGCAATCACACTAATGACCCCAGTTTTGAGATGTCTCAGCTTTCAGGCCATTCATTGGGATGCAGCGCGGGCTCTCTGCCTCCTGAGATGATGCTCATCAGCTGACGTTATGGAAGGTGAAGATGTTTGTCACAGCTCCCAGGTTAATTTAGCAAAACCCTGCCCGCCTCCCCGAGTCCCTGAAGGTAACTCAGGCTATTCGACCTCACTCTCGCAGCCCTGCCGAAATCACCCATCACAAAACCTCCGCTCTCGGTGCTACCAGAAACTGCCCGAGGCACCACCGCTCTGCTCGCCGGCGGCGCGGAACAGCCTCAAAGCTGGCGGAAGGGCACGCACCCCTCGGGAACGGTGTTTGCACTGGATTCACCAGAGCAAGCCCGCGACACCATGAGCCCGTGACACCGCGAGCCCACAACACGCCGAGCCCGCGACACCGCGAGCCCGCGACACGCCGAGCCCGCGACACGCCGAGCCCGTGACACCGCGCCGCCTGCGAGCGTGTGGGCTTGGGCGCTGCTCTGTGCTTCACCAGCAGACAATGAATAGGGCCAGTGACTCAGGGCCACTTGCTGACGCACCACACTGGGCTATTCTTCTCTCTCTAGATGAGTCGTTCAAAGATTGGATGCAGCCTATCTCTGAGAGAGGCGCCTGGAATTAGCTTAACTCTTGGCAGTACATGAAAAATCTAATTTCCTTAAGAAGAAACTGGATCCGGCTGTCTCGAGGCAGGCACAGGACTGTGCTCCCTCCCTCGGTCTGGCTGTATGCTTTTGCTACTCATCGAAACAGCTACCCAACTCATTTCTTTGCAGCAGAGCAAATGGAGTTGGATCCCTATTTGCTGAACTGTTGCATGTCCAAGTTCTTGGCCTGGTGTAAACTAGACTGAAAATACACCGATGCTGTGAGGAACAGTCAAATGAGAACGGTCCTACCTTTTTCTGGGTAGCAACAGCAAGGAAATCTGCTGAGGAAACGATCTCTGCCTCCTCCGTGAGCTCCACCTCTCCTAGCCCAACCACCAAGGGCCAGCGGGTTCACAGGCTTTGTATCTGCGGGACTTTGGTAACAGGCAACTGATAAGTGTAAACATCACCCCAAAGCTCCGAGATTCAAGCCAAAGCAGAAATCAAACACTCAGCTGCTTCTCAGAGCCTCTTTGGTCTGGAAATGGGCTGGAAATGTTAGGAAACCTGTCCTTCCCACGAGATGCCTGGTACTTCCTTCTTCCAGCCGGGTAGGAAGTAGCTTTGCTCATAGAGCTCTGCCTGGGTTTGCCTCACGTCAACAGACCAGAAACCACAAAACTCTTACAGGCCTCAACTCTGGGACTTCTCAGGCCCTCGCAGGGGTCTGGGATGGGTTTGAGATGCAGCAGGACGTTCCTCCTGCTCCATCCCTGCCTCCCAGCAGGGCTGCAGCCCTCCACCCCAGGCTCTGCTGTAGGCTCCCTGGCAAGAGGCAGCCTAGAACCAGAGGGACCATCGCCCGTCCTCTGCAGGCAACGAGCAGGTTCACGTCCGTATCGCGACCAGGACATTTTGCAGCTGACTCGTGCTAAAACGCACCCTCCTCCTTCCCCTCGCCCGCACCCAGAATGAACTTTCTCATCTCTGGTGCCTGGCCTGGAGGTGCAGCGCTGTCCCCCATGCACCACCTTGCAGCGTTCACGCTGGGAACAGTTCCTGGTGGGCGGGTGGGGAACTTGGGAGCTCCTAGGCAAGCGGGACCTGATGTCTATTTGGGGCTGAATCCCTGGATGTGCTGAGCTCAGGTTACTAAAAAAACAAAACCAAACCCAAGTGAGCCAAATGAGGCTGCACCAGAGAGCACCTTGTCCGGCCGAGTCCAGCTGTCACAGCTGGGCTCCTAGAAATTTTCTGATCTGGGGGGGCATCCATGGATAGAAAGTATTGACAAAAACTCTCTTCCCCAGCTGGGCTTTATTAGTGCCTCTTCTTTGTGTGGGAGACTCTCCCTACAAGCCAGATTTCTCCAGCCCTTTTGCCCAGTCCTTTTGCCTTCCAATTGATGATTTGTAGCTGGGAAGCATGGAAGGATGCCTTCTGACACCCTGCATCCGATTGTTACCGTGCGTGGCCCCACTCTCCCGCTTAGCCTGCGCACGGCTGGAGGCACACCTCCCTAACTCCTCTCGGAGACCAGCCACTCCGGTCAGGAAAGAAAGCAAAAAAAGGTTAAACCAAATCATCGGGACGCTTCGCAAAGTGGGATGCGGGAATGCCAGGGATGTCCCTCCTGCCCCGTGCCTCCTCCCTCCCTCTCCACCTCCTTGCACAGAGGAGCAGGAGAGGTAAGGCTGGCGGAGCAGGTTGGGGATGTAACGAGGCGAACCCCGAGTAGTACCACAGTGTAGCATAATAGTGTCCCGCTCCCGTCCCCCAAATCCCACCAGCGAGGGGAATGCCACGCTGAGGACGCCGCACCCCGCCGGGATGGTTCTGCCTTGAGTTGGTGGGTTTCTTCCCCTGGGACAGGAGTGGGGGGCAAGGCTGTGCAAAGAGGGGCTGCCTCCCTGCCCGCCTGGCCCTTTGGGATTTACAGACCGAGAAGGAAAAGAAATGGGGGCTGGGATGACTGTCAAACCCTTGGCATGCCGCTGGCGGGTGAGGTGCGGGCGCCCAAGGCACTCACGGCAGACAGCCGGGAGATGCGCGGCAGTCCCAAGGGGACACCTCTTCTGAAGGGACCCCCTCCCCTCCGCTCCCCCCGCCCCCGTGCCGTACCTCCCTGCGCTGGCGCCTCGGCGAGGCCGGGCACGCCACGCCGCCCGGCTGCTACTGACCGAACCCTTCTCAAAGCCGAGTCCCGCAGCCCTGTGCGCATTAGAGACTCTTCATCACGGGGATGCCCCGCGGCGAGCAGCTCTTGGGGGTATGTGCGGGGGTGTGTGTGTGTGCGTCACCCCCAATCCCGTGCCTCCCATTGGAGGAATAGCATGTGCCCCCCCTTAGTGGAAAAAGATCTGGCGTTCTTCTTGGAGGTCGGCTTTCCCCTTCGCATCACTCGTCCCGTGCCACACTCTCCTCCAGGGCGGGCAGGGCCTCCAGGCTGAGCCCTCCGCTGGCCGCCCCGCTGCCGCTGTGCACGCTCGAGAAGGACACCATGGTGTGGAGAAGCATCAGGACCAGCACGCAGAGTCTGATCCTGCTGCTGCCGAGGCGAGACCCTGCGGAGACCGGCAGCAAGGACGGGGAGTGGGGCTGGTGGTACTGGTGGTGGTGGTGGTGGTGGTAGAGGTGGTAGTGGTTCTGCCGCTGGTGATGGAGGTGGGGGTCGTGGCGGTGGAAATGGAGTGACTCTGATGCTGTGGATTTGGGGGATGTGTGGTCGTTGCTGTCTGGGGGGTGGTCGCAGGAGTCCCATTGCACCTCGCAGCACTTGGCCTCCTCGTCAGGCAGCTGGTTCTCCAGCAGCCCTGCGGGAAGGAAGCGGAGGAAGAGGAGGGGGTCAGCGGGACACCATGGACGGGGCTGCTGAGGGACTGAGCCCTGGTGCCTGCCATCCACGTGCCACGGGACGGGCAGAGCCTGAGAACCGGGACACCCTGAGACCCCCCAGCCCGGCCCCAGTGGGGCTGTGAGCCTGCACAGACCGCAGTGCAGGCAGAGACCGCGGCCCTGGGACGTGTTCAGGACACCCCAAACACTGCTATTAGCAGTTAAATGTCCCAGCCCTGCTTTAATCCCGTCACCTTCAGCCCCTGACATGCTTTAGCTTTCAATTAGAGGTAGGGCTTTCATTTCCTGCACTGAGCCATGGGCTGTTGCCATGTCTCCATTAACCCTTTACTCCTCACCCCCAGATGGCCACGTTTCGGCAGTCGGGCAGTGCTTTGCGTGTTTCCACGCTGTACCTCCTTCCCCCTCCGCCCCAAAAAGCCTCCAAAACCTGGTGCACCGCTTGCAAAGCACGACGGGGCTCATCAGCACCCACCCCTGCCCCGTCCCCCCGCGGCACGCGGGACCCCAGCCCCTCTCCCCGGACCTCCTTACCCGTACAGATGAAGCCAGGCAAACCTCCATAGATCAGCTCGTCATTGTCCGGTAACACAAACGGGCACCTGGTCTGCACCTCCAGGCAGTATTGCTTGCATGGGATCCGGTGTTGGCACTGTTGTTGGGTCACGTTGAAATACTCGGAGCACAGCCAAGCCTTGTAGACAGCCTAGGGGAAGCCACCGAGAGGGACATGTCACCTCCCCAAATGCCGGGGCAGCCAAAGCATTGCAGAGACGCAGGGGGGGAAAGGGGAAGGGGGATCTCCTCTTAGCTCACGCGAGAAATGTGTGTCACTACGTCAGGGTTGCTTACTGAGCCCGCCAATCAATTAAAATAAACCGTTGAAGTGTTGGGACTGTGGAACTCATCTAATCAACTAAATCCACCACAAAAACAAAGCTAATCAACCACACAGACTAACACCCCTACAGACAGGGACTGCGACAGACCGTGGTGACTCTGCCAAGACCGGTGACCCGAGAGCTTGGTCCATCAGATGAAGAATTCAAGCACTGCTTATCGCCTGTCTCAGAGCATCTTCCTCCTCCCCGAGACACCCCGCCGCTCCCCGGGGCAGGGTAGGGATTTACGCCTCCTCTGAAGCACTTTGGCCCACATCAGCTCTGAACATGGAACACAGGACAGCAAAACAGACCGTGGGGTGATGTTTACTGGGAATTTCCAAAGGTCTCTGCCTGCTGGAAAAGCTGCTGGCCAGAAGCAGGTGGGCACAGCTGGGATGCAGCACACGCAGCCGCCTCAGCCTCAGGCTCATCCCTCTCTGCCACCGAATAACACCTTCCTCACCTTCCCCACCCAACTCCCTGGTTCTGGGGGAGATTCCCAATTCACAGAAAGCTGGCGCTTTTCGCTGTGCCGTTTCTTTTGGCTCCAAGGGGCAGACCCTGGGGGAAACACGTCCGCTTTGCAGGCATATTTTGACACTCAAATGTACCAAATGGCGGTACAGATGCCCCTGTGCCCTCCGCTCGCCTTTCCACTGGACAGAGCTGTGCTTGGCGACGTTTCCAGAAGGAAAAGCAACCTGGGGGTTCACCTGCGACTGCAGATGCAAGGCTGTGCCACAACCCCCGCCTCTCCAGCCTGGCCGGTCCCTGGTCCCCCTCCCTCGGGACCGCCACCACTGATAGAGGAGCTTTCATCTGCAGCCGGCCGAGACGACCTTCCTCAGCAGAAACCAGCTCTTGAAGAGAAAGCAGAGGCGGTGGTTCCCTTCCACCCTCCGTGCGTTCGTGCCCATCGCAGCCGGCCAGGCACAGCCCAGATGGCTTCGGTTAAGACCGTATCTCCCGCATCTCCCTTTATCTCCCCAGCATCAGGCACGGGTGGAAATTGTTTGTCTTCGCTTGCTGTAAAAGGGAGGGAGATCTCTTGTTTCTCATGGTCAGCAGTCATTCCTCAGCCTGCAAGAAACCCACGACACCGCTGGGAAGAGCAGCACCCTCCGTGGTACTTCCAGCTCATCTCTGAATATATCTAGGCACCAGTGACAGAGTTAAGGTCATGTTAATGACCACATCCAACTTCCTTTGAAACCAACTAGAAAGGACTCCCCGTGATTCAAAGGGAATGAATTTCCCTCCTCGGCGTGCTTGCAGAAAACACTGCACTCCTCCTTCCAGCTGCATTTTTATTTTCTGGAGGCTTTAAAAACATCAATTCTTTGTTTCCCCATGTTTGCATAGATCCTTATCATCATTTGTTTGGACCATGGTAGTGTTTCGGGATTAAAGCTGGTTGGGAAATTCTTGGCAAGTTCTTTTAATTTCTTGATTTTTTTTTTTTTTTCCTGGAAAATGCCAGATCATGAAAACCAGAATTTTCATGGAAGCATGTTAGTTTTGGTGAAACTTTCATCACAAAAAGTTTAATCGGGACCAGGACACAATATATGGAACAAGGCTTTCAGAGCGGTCGTAGCCCTGTGGTCAGGGCTTTCAGCTGGGATGTGGGAAATTCAGTCCTGCGTTTTCTCCCTGGCCCACTGGATGTCAGTTATTTAGACAAAGTGGAACGGCTCCAGAGAAGGGACTGACTCTGCGATCAGAGTGTGAAGACAGCTTCGAGGTCTGGATCTGCATCTGCCTGAGCTGATCCCCCCTGGGGCTGAGGAGGAGGAGGAGGAGGGGAGACGGGCAGGGCGAGCACAGCCCATGCCCCAGGGATGCCACAACCCCAGCTGCAACACGTGTCCTCCCCACCGGCCTCCACTCCCTCGGGGACAGTGTCGGGAGCAAGGGGACGGTGGGACAGCGAGGAGGACGCAGGAGGACTCCTCAGCGGGGTGGCACATGACGCTCCACAAGCGCCATGAGCTCCTCTCCTTCAGGAAAGCATCTAGCATTGCTCTCCACGGGAGGGAACTCAACAGGTTAGACATCTCAGGAGACAGTGACACCTTACGATAGACGGGACGGAGAACCAGAAGGTATAAAAGGGGCTTCAAACCATCAAGCATCACTTAGCCAGATGCGACACATCCCTACTTTGGTCAAGGACTCAGCAAGTCCCTGCCTCGACACGACGCTGTTATTTACACATGACTACAGATGCACGTGTAACCTGGAGCAAAACGGAGAGGTTCCTGCCCAGGAGAGCCTGCAGCTGCGAAGACACACTATGCGATAGCCCGAAACGTGGGGATGCCTCTGGGGGGCACATCCTGAGGATGGCGACCGAGACTCGCAGCCCCAGAAGAGCCCAGAGACGTCCCGCAGGCTCCCCAGGCTGAAGGCGACACCTTCCCCTTCTCCCTGTTAGAGGGCACAGGCATCCCACCGCAGCCGGCTGGGCCGAGCAGGCAGCGGGCAGGCATGCAGAGCTGCCCCCAGCAAGCACGCCAGGGTAAACGGCTATGAAACACATTTTCCAAAGAGTTTTTAGGTCTCTTGGAGATTAAAGGCATTTGAGGTGGGGTGAATTTCCTTAATTTCAATTCTCTAAAATTAGTTATTATTTTAATTATTAGTAATTATCCAAGTTGGACTGCCTTTATAGGCGACAGAGAGAGGGCAACACATCCCTCCGAAGCACCAGAGTACCCCAAGCGCCCAACAGCAAGAGGGCTGGAAGTGCTGCTCTCTTTCCCTGCTGCCTGTGGAGGATTTCGACTAGCTCCTTGAATTTTAAATGGCTGAAGTTGGGTGGGATGAATTCTTCCCCAAGTTATAAAGTTTTCAGGATTACAAACAGGATGCGTTAACTACACCCCAAACAGCCTGCAAATTTAAACAAGAATTAAGATACGTACCAGAAGTAGATAAGTTGCCATTCGCTTTCTGTGATTAATTATTTGGGCTTTTGCTATGCAACAAACCTGCCGGATACACAGTGCCAACAATGTCCTGCTACTTAAGTCTCTCTCTCGCACCCACTCCTCAGTGCTCCGTGGTCATGAATAATAAATAGCAAATAGATGCAGTGCATACATGCAGCTCGCAGTGTTATATTTGCTCACAAAAATTCTGCTGCAAATGCGAGGCGAGAGCGCACACAACAGCAGACCCCAGCATCCATCCGCAGCCGAGTCAGGAACGGGAAAGGGATCAAACCTGCAACGTGGCCCGCAGCCGAGGCGCTGCCCAGGGCCGGGGGTGGGTGCTCCCCTCCCTGGGGCGAGCAGCGGTGCGAGGCTGCCGCTCCACGCTTCCCCAGGACGCAGACCCCATCCCTCCCGCTCACCCCATTTTCCAGGTCCTCGTCTGGCTTAATCTTAAACCTCTCCATCAGTGGGACTTTCCCACGTTTCCTGAGGAGGTTGTTTTACCGCTGAAAGCACTTATCTCGCTGCCTACAAGTTCTCCTTTGTACTTGACCTACATTTTTCCATCCAAAAGTTCATTCCCTTCAATCATTCCATAAACCATCCCTCTCTCTCCTCTGTGTTTACACATTTCTAATATTTACAGATGTATCACGCTCCCTACTTAGTCATAACTTAGGCAAGCTCGACTGATTTACTCTCTCACATTTCCTGCGAGTCTCCCTTTCAGTCCTTTAATCATCCCCGACTCTTCCCCACGCTGTTTCCCAGGCCCCGGTCGCATTCACGGCCCCCACCTGGGGACACAAGCAGCCCGGTGAGGAGGGACGCTACACCCTAGCAGGGGGCCGTGGCTGCCACCTGCACTGTCCCAGCTCCAGCTTTGGGCTGCAGCAACCCACGGTTTGGCCCCACAGGCAGAAGGGATGGCCGAGAGACTCCCGAGAGCTCGGCAGGAAGGAGCTCGGGCTCACCGCGCTCTCCTGCGGAAACACAGCTTGCACAAGCAGACTCTGCATGGATGTGCCTGTTTTCCCCCTAAAATGTTCCCCTTGACTTCTGTCAGGGAGTTTTGCAGAGGGTTGGGGTCTCAGACAATGACATTCCTGGGAATTTAATGAGAATACTGAATGAAAGGCTGCAAAGAGCTGGCGGCACCTCAGCCACCTCAGCACAGGAGGTGCTCTCACCTAGAAATGGTGACCAGGCACCCGGATTTCCCAGGTTTCCCGGGTGCCTTCCCGTTTCGCTTTCCATTCCAGCAGCCCCACTTGCCCAGAGGGAAGCACCGGAGCAGTGCGGCTGCCCTGGTCCCGTCCAGCCTGTGTCCAGCTCTGCCGGAGGTTGCAGCAGGCATTGCTGCACGTGATGGAAACCGCCCGTCTTTGTCCAAAAGCAAAAGGCAGTGAATGCCTGGTGGTACAACGTGGCTGGCGGCTGCCCCACTCCACCGCAGCCCGCGCTCTGGGAGACACCAGCATCCTTCCATCACACGCCTGCATGGCTCTGTGTTACAGGCAAGGAGCAAACCCGCCGGGATGCTCAAGCAGCAGCCTAACGGCTTTGGTTTTTTGACAGCTTTAGATACCTCAGAGCTTACCCCGCACAACCTGCTTTCTCTTGCTGTTATAAAGGATGTGTGAGAATTTAGGACAGGAAAAAATTTATTCCCTGCTTAAATCAATGGGGAAAGCTCGCTGTTTTTCAGGCTCGCTCTTTATGGTTTCTTCAGGAAGTGAGTTTGGTCGCAATCAGCATTTCTTCCATTCTGTTTTTGCTTTTGGCTGATCTCCAGCCTGGCCAAGTAAATGTAAGTGACCTGAACTCCAAAAAGCTCTATTTCAGTGCCCTCTTCCTCCGTTTTTAGCTCGGAGGACTGGCTCGATGGCTCCAAGAAACCACAAGGAGTTTTGCTGCCTAGGAAAGGGGCCAACTTCAGACACCCGATTTATATGTGAGGAGGAGGACAGGCGATCTATCCGCATCTGAATTTTGCAGGTGTGCTGAAACACCCCATCATAAAAGACATTAAAAAGAAATAAAATGAACTGGATTTCCAATAGCTGTCTAATTAAGCTACCTGTCCACTCACACCTCCACCGATATCTGAAGGCAGCAGTCAGAGGGACAGCCTTTTTGCAGGCACTTCTGTGCCAAATTGCGTTCCTCGCTGCCTGCGCTTCTCCCGCTGCCTCCTGTCAGTACCAGGATGGCATCTCCCCTCAAACAGCTTTTCTAGAGCCCTTATGCATGCTCAGTATTTCTGCACAAAATAACATACTCATTTTTTAAAGTATTTTGGCCATTTCAATGCCGATCTAGTTGCTGCCAGTATTTTCTAAAGACTGGCATTGCCTGTTGAACCACGCCGGCTAAATTTCAGGAGAACCGGGGGGCAGGGATGGAGCAGCATCCTTGGGATGCAACACCTTTGCAGAGGATGCAGTGCTTGGGATAGTCTGGATGGCCACGGGGATCACCAGTTATAATTAACCCAACGAGCTGCTGTTTTCCCGTTAGAGCAGGAATCAACGCTTGGGAGGTTTCCCCCAGGAAAATTCTGCTAATGGCACAGGGAGCCTGGCCCAGCCACAATGACCCCTTCTCTGTAATTAGAGGCAGGGGCTGGGGCAGCACCCCTGACCCAGCACTCGCTTCTCTGGATGGGGGATTTGCAAACCGGAGGAGGAGGATGGAAAAAAACCTTCCCCTACAAAATAACCTATTTCTGCATAGAAAAGGCAAGACTCGGTGCTCACCCTCTGCTAACCTCACGCCTGAGCAAGGCGGGGATTTCCCCCGTCACAGCACCTGAGGGCACCCCCCAGCACAGCGCTACCGGCCGATCCCCCCACCCACGCCGCTGCCACCGAGGGGACGCCCAAGGAGAGCAGAGCTGCTGACCCGCAGTAATAAGCGGTTCCACCAGGTGCAGGCAAATTGGATGCTTTGAGAAACCAAGTGCGAGTTTATAGCTTGGCAAAGCTGCCCGGGGCTGTATTTAATTACAATAATATTGGGCTCTGCTGACTAATCTGAGGAAGCGCTGGGGTCAGCTCTGGAAGGGGACCTGGGAGCGTGCTTGGGCCAGCAGCTGGGGGTTCACGCTGGGAGCTGCTGGGCTTTGCTGTCACGACTCTGCTCCTCCTCTTTGCTGCTGCTGAGGCCACGAGTGCTCGACGCGGCCACAGCTGTGCGGCGCTGGGGTGGTGCATGAGCATCCCGCGAGCCCCTGCCAGCCCCACCGGGCTCGCCGCTCCCTCGCACCAGACCCCCATCAGCACCCCAAACCCTCCTCCCCAAACCGCCCCATCCACCTGTGCCCGCAGGGAGCTCGCTCACGTTTCGCTCGTCGGGACACCGTCTGCGCCCAGCCATCAGCTTCCAGGTGGGCCGGGAGGAGAAATCCCTGTCTGCCCCTGCCAGACCCCCTGGCCGAGAGCTGCCCCTTTCCCTCCCAGAGTGGTTCCTGGGACTCTCATTTCCATCATGGCCTGAGATGAGCATCTGGAGTGGCTGTGCCTCATTAATCTTGGACACAGGGAAATGAGTACTGCTAATGAGCCGCTCGGGCATCTCTCCAAGCTCTGGCACATCAGGATGCAGCGCGGGAAGCAGGACACGCAGAGGGGGAGAGAAGAGCTCCCTTGGATGGCAGAGGATTAAGGGAATGCTAACGTCCACGGCCGGCCAGGAGGAGTCACAAACACAAGCGGCAATGTCCAATTACCATTGTATTCAATTACTGTCGCCTGCAATTCTGACATTAACAATGTTGAGCTTTTAAAAAAAAAAACAACAAAAAACCCACGCTGTTTAAATTAGCCTTGCTATAGGCTGTTCTAACATCATATCGGTAACAGCTGGTTTTTTTGGTAACTTCTTTGATAGTTTTGGAGCTGCGTTATCCCTGCCTTGCCACATTCACATGCTGTGGTTTGTGGGGGGACACCAACCCAACCCCAAAACCCAGTAACAGTGTGCGATAGTTGGGCTGGGGTTTGTTTTTTTTTTAATTGTTTTTACTTTTTTTTTAATATAATGTTGACTCGTGCCTGGTGATGACAGCGCCGGAGCCATGGATCCTCCGTTTCACAACCAGGGGAGGCGAGGGCCGGGGCGCCTCTGCCCATTGTACCCCGGCACCGTAGGGCACGGAGGGGAGTCGGCGTCTGCGGCTCCAGGCACTGTGACGGAGGCTGCCAGTGGAATGGCATGGGATGGGGCCGGGCGCTCGGTGGGAATGGGGCCGGCTGCTTGGGGGCTGCGGGGTGCTGGGAACAGCACCGGTGCGAACCCCAGCTGCTTGCCAGAGCCACTGTTCCTCAAACATGGCTGGAAACGCCATGCCGTGGGACCGGCATCCCGCCTGCTGCCCACCGGCGCCGGCTGGCTCCCTGCTACCCTGCAACCCACCCATCTCCGGGGTTTATTTTCCCATTAGTTCTTCCCCCAGCCATCCCGTGCACAATGCCTGTTTGCACCCCGGCTCATCACCCCAGCACTGCGGCCGCGCGGTGTGCCGGGGCAGAATGGGCACGGGGGGCTGTGCTGGGTCTGGCACCGGCCAGGCTCGTCCTCAGGAAGGGTCCGGGGCAGGGGAACCCCCCCCGTGCTCCCCAGCCACATCCTGGGACCAGACCCGCATCCCTTGACCTTATTGATGAAGTTGCTCCCAAATTACCCAGAAGCAACATAAGTCAGAGCTACCTGCTCACAACATTTTACTGACTTTGTGAAAAAGCTTGAGTTTTTAGCATTTTAGTCTCTTTAATCCAAGAACTGGGAATTAAAGCTATCTGAATATCCCTTCTTTTATAGGGGGGGAAAAAAAGCCTCCCAAAATAAACTCCCCTCCAAGCTACTCAAGACAAGTCTGAGACACACAAAATTCCCTAAGCACTCATGCTTTAAAACTAAGAGAAAATAGCTTTAAAGCATGGCTTCCAAGCACCATATACACTCAAAGCCCAGGCAACAATCCTATCGCACTAAAGTTCATGATATTGGGTAGCTCGACACACACCTTAGGAACACCTGGAGAACAAGCATCTCAGCCTGCCTCTGCAAACACACCTTCAACACCCACGGGCGTGCTGGGCCGGGGCGGCCCCGGGCGCTGCTTAGCAGTGCCAGCTCCCAGCCCGGGGATGCTGTCAGGGGACAGGCACCGCGTCTACAGGCTCATTTCTTTGCTAATCTCATGGCAACTGAGGGCTGCTGCGTGCAGAGGCCAGGGAAAAGCCTGGTCTCATCCCAGCAGATGCAACTCTGGAACAAGCTCAGGAGGAATCGCCTGTAATTGTGGTTTGTGCTGAAATGGGAAGCATCCCTTGGAACGGCAGTGCTCGCGGCCTCGCTTCGGACACCGGACAGCCCGCAGCAGCACTGCGGCCGGGACTGCACTTAGGGGATCTCTGCGTTGCTGTGTGGCTGCATCTATTACACAGCAAGCAAAAGGGAAAAAAAAAATCACACTAATTAATGTCACAGCTGGACGAACAGAAAGGCAGCGAGCACTGCCAAGCCCCCTTGCGTCCCACAGCCGGTACCTTGTGCCTGGGTGTCGCAGATCCCCCATTTCCCTGCACCCCTGCCCGCCCGCAGCCACCCAGCCCTGCACCACCACTCCTGCCAACCCCAGCCCGCTGCAGTAGGCTTTTGATACCATATCACTGCTCAAAAACATTACAGTTCCTATGAAACAATATTTTCGTTTCAGTATCAAACTCCACCTTGGGACAGACGCCTCCTTCCTCCAAGGGAGGATGATGATGGGGTGGAAGTGCTCTGCTCACTGCTGCCCACAGAGCCCGGCTCTCACTCCAGCGTACGGGATGCCGGTGGTGTGTCAGTCCCCCCCACACCCTGGGTCTGTCCCCTCTATTCGCCCTGTGATTTCTTCTGGCAGTGACTACCCGTGCTTGGACAGCTTCTAGTACAATGTGGCCCCGGTCTTGGTGGGCTGCCTGCAGGCGCTGCTGTAAAACAAATGTATTGAATCCAAACAAAATGCACATGGAGCCTGCTCCTTCTGGAAGTGCCTTGGAAGGAAGGACTGGGCCCCATTGTGCTACAGGCTGCACAAGACCAGCAGCAGTCTCTGTCCTGAGAGATGTCTGATGCGCACAAGCCCACGAGCACAGCAAAGGCAGAAAGGACCAGCGCTCCCATACTGAGCCCGCCGAGAGAGAGGGGCAACAGTAAATCCAGACCGCTGCTTTATGCTCTCCTTTCAAGAAGGGTTTTGTCTGGTGTTTAGAGAGAAGACCAGCTCACCAGGAAGGTGAGGCCAGGACAGGAGCATGAAGGTACGCCTGGGAAGGGGATGGCCACGGGAGAGCTGGCCAGGAGGCTGGGACAAACTGCTGGTGGCCAGAAAGCGAGCAGCTTCTCCTTGGCATCTGGAGGGCTTTGTCCTTCTCCACCTCCCCTGTGACACTGCGTGGCCAGGGCCCAAGGGGGAAGGTGTCCAGAGGCTGGGGGGAGGCCATGCCACGCAGGCACCGAGCCCCTCCCCAGAGCCTCGACTCCGCCGGCTTGCGAGGGCTCCGGCACAGCAGCACTGGCACCGCGGCGCCAGCCAAGGGGTGGGAAACACCAAAAGAGAGCGGCATCGCCTGCCCCAGACATGCCAAACCAGACTGGACACTCCCCGGCCACCCCAGCACAGGGGCACCCACCCATCCTGCTCCTGCGGGTTAGCCAGAGACGAGCGGGGAGAGGGGACAACTTGGTCACCCAGACACTTGCTGGGGACATGCCAAGTCCTCCCTGCCAAAAAGACTCTGACTGCGGTGCAGCCAGGGATGCATTTTGGCAGGACCCCGGAGCCCCAGCCCTTCCCTCTCTCCTGCCACAGGGGCATGAAGCCACTGGGATGCTCCAGCATCGAGCTCACCTTCCACGTCTGGGCATGGGAGCCTGGTGCTCTGCGCTCATGGCCAGGCTACATCCCTGCACTGGGAGGAACCCTCCGGCCTCCCGGAGAAGCTCCCGACACAACACTTTTCAAGGGAAGGCCAGTGGGGAGCAGATGAGGCAGAGAGCCCCATCACCGGTGCGCAGCCGTGCGGGGAGCGTTTCTGCGCCAGCCCCTGGCAGAGTGGGGCTGGGAGCGTGGGGTGTTGGGGGGGTCAAGGCAGCAACAAAACCTGAATAACCCGTAACAGAGGATGAGTGACTCCGGCTACTCACCTACAGACCCGTCAGGTGTCACAACAAGACAACGATGAGAAATTTCATTTCTCCGGAGCAGCCAGCCTGAGGCCACGGGAGGCTCGAGCAGCTCCAGCAACACAGACGCTGGCTGCAGGAGTAACCGAATAACCGCTCCGTAACGGCCCCCCCAGCACACGGTCCTGCCTGGCTGCCTTGCAGAGGGCACTGAACAAAACACTAATGCCAAAAGATGGTGAGAGCAGAAAGAAGAGCAGTAGAAGGCAAAAAAAAGCCAAGCAGAGGCCGGGAGAGCAGCATTTTGCTTTGGTGCAGCGCTTTTTAAGTAGCTATAACTGAACCACAGCTCAGCTACAAAAGCAAGGATAAAATGTGGATGTTGCCTGGGGGAAGCATCCCGCCCCATCGGGCAGCGGGAAGAGGGAATCCAGAGGACCATTAACCAGCATCCTCAAAATAACTCCTGGGGGTTTCAGAGCACCTTGGACGGTGGGAGGGCTCGGCGAGGCAGGCAGGAGGGCTGCTCGCGAGCAGTGATTCCTTTGCGGCAGTTGCACTAGCCGGCATGGCTCTGGAGAGACACGTGCCCATCACTCACCGGCTAGCCCCCCGGAGAGGCTGCAGGTAACTAGTGGGTTAGTTAGCAGCCTAGTCTGCTGTCAGCCCAATTAGGTAAGAGGTAATTAAAGACCGCTAGGAAGCTGAAGATGAACACTATCGAGTCGGGACAGAGGGAAAGTCAGGTCCCGGCAATCTATTAGCACCGCTTGAGGAATTCACTCCCATTAGATACTGCTGCAGCAGGAGCTTAGCAGGATTCAAAAGCAGATTAAACATTTATACAGATAATGAGAACATCCTGTTACATCAGATAGGATATAAAAAAATAAAGGCTAGACACTTCAGTGCCACGAGTCATAAATTACCCACCAGCTGATGGGGGCGAGGAAGAAGTTTCTCCAGCAGAGCGGGTACATCTACCTTCGAAGGAAGCAATTGGGCTGGAGCATCCTTTTTGGGAGGGTGTGAGCACCCAGCTCAGCAAGGGCTACTCTGGGATGTCACGACAGGGCTGCCTTCGCACCCGATGCATGTGGAAGGGCCCGATCCCGCACGGTGCCAGGAGCCCCTGGTTCTTACTCAAGTGCTCGACTGGTGCACAGCATCCCGCAAGGCCTCATTTTGTACGAACAGGAACACGTGGCAGCGGGAGGAAGCCGGGCTGCCTCACACCTCGCTTCATGCGCCTCACGGAGCAGGGTGAACGGCAGGATCTGGGCCATCCCTGCTCCATCACGCAGCAAACAGCAGGGAGACGGGAGCATCCCGCCTCGGCAGCCCGGCTCCCAGGCACCTTTCGGGGTCAGAGGGAGGTGCACAGCCTCCCACACCGATGCTGGCGTTGTTTGGGCAGCTGCAAGGGCCTGTTACACGTAACTTGTGTGCAGAGGTCCCTTAAACTAAAGGCAAATGGGCAAAAGATAATTTCTTAGATGCTTATCATCACTCCTGGCAGATTCTACTGATGGAGACACGAAGTCGGGACACAGCTCGTGCCAGGTCTGAGAGCCAGAACCTCTTTTTTTTTAATCCCTGGCTGAACACTGCTTGCAGAAATCTCCCCTTCCTGTTCAGGTGGGGCCTTCATGCACCCGGGGAGATGGGGAAAAACCCAGGATGACTCTTGGGCTCCATCAGGAGCAGCAGGTGGGTGCTCCCAGCCCGCATTGAGCCTCAAGGGACATGCTCCTGTGGGGAAGCCCCATCCCTGCTGCTCTCCCCTGGAGCAAGCTCAGGACAGGCTGGGGCTCTCCTCTACTCTCTGTAAAGCTGCGACAAATGCAGCTGCACATCTGCTGGGTCCCCCCTGAGCCAGCCCTGCCTGCAGGCTGCCTCCCCTCCCAGGCCAGGAGTCGGGATGTGGGCAAGCCCCAGGGGCTCCCCTGGCCACTGCTGCCTGCCAGACCCCTGAAAAGAGCCGGCACACGGAGCCTCGGGGCCATGCGCCCAGCATCCCGTCACCCGCAGAGCGAACGGGTGCAGGAGGGAAGGCAGCGAGTCGCAGGCAGGGTGCTGCAAAACAAAGGGGTGAGCAAAGGAGTCGGCGTCTTTGGTAATGCTAACCCACAGAGAATTGAACTTCCAAAGCATGGTATGAAGGTTAATTATCCTCCGCAGAGTGGAGATGTTTCCCCTGCATTTCCATGAGTGAGGAATGTCCAGAGAGCTGCCCCATGCCCTGGGCTCATCGCTGCCCCAGGACTGTGCTGGGAGCCAGCCCTCCCGCCCAACAGCTACTGCCATTCCCTGACAATCTCATTATAACAGGAGAGGGATGAATGATGACAAACAAGGAACGCATCACGGCAAATAAATGCTGCTCTTGCATATGTACGCAGAGACTTCTGCGGACACTGCTTTGCCAGCTGTGCTGCAGAGGTAACAGGAACAGCGGGCAAAGTTCATAAACACCCCTGAGTCACATGCCTCAATTATTGCAACCACCTCCCCAGGTATATTTTCCACGTGCCCAACCAGCTCACTATCAGGCTGCAATTCTCCAACTTACTGGCGTCATTACAAAGACCCAAATACCTTAAGGTTGAATAGATCCAAACCACGCACCTAGAATTCACCTAGAAACTAAGCAGCAGGCAGCAAATATCACAGGACTTTGGAGTTGCACACGCCTTGCCTGCACAAGCACCCCTCCTCAACAGGCAGGCAGATGCATTCCCCGGACACAGAGATTTCCAATCCCTGCCAGTCTGGCGGGAAGCAGGGCTGGGCTGAGCGGGGATGACGGATGCACTGGAGAGGTTACAAAATTTTACAAAACACACAACAAAGAGCATTTCTACAGATTGTGTCTCTGTTAGCAGAACCCGTAGAGAACCCCAGGGATCAAATAAGGATCTGGCGACCGCATCCAGGAGCAAAACCCACCAACAGCACTAGGCAGCCAGTGCAGGCAGCCAGCAAAACACGCTGCTTCTCCACCCCAGCAACACCTCTTCTGTCACCTACCTGTGCCTGCTCCTACAAGCAGCCTGACCCAGAGCAGCAGGGGGGCCCACACTCCTTCGGGATGGAGGTGGGGGCTGCAGGGAACATCTCAAACACACCCTCAAAGAGCTCTGCAAACTAAGCCAGCATCCGCACACCCAGCTATCTCCTCTCCCCGGCTGGGGGCTGCAGACCCGTTAGCAACAGCTCGCACGTGGCAAGGGGGAAAGAGCAGCTGCCGCTTGTGAAATAACCATCGCCAACACCTGCCCCTGCTGCCTGCAAATGGTCTGGCTAAAGGGGTTTTTTCCCCTTTTTGAAAATGCCAGTTCTTGGGAACTGAAGCATTTCATGGGAAGATGGCAGCTTGAGGTGCTTCCCTGGTCTAGAATGGAAATTCTAGTGAAACCAGGAGGAGGCCCCCACGAGTGAGGCCGAAGCGGGGCCAGGGTGGGAAGAGGGAGGCTTCCCTGGGGTTTCCCCCCAGAGAAACCAGGACCTGCCTCCACCTGTTGCCAGCAGCCACCAGAACCAGGGGCTTTAGGGATGATGCTGGAGACCCTGTTGTGAGGAACAAACCATCCAGAGCAGAGCTCCCATCTAACCCCGGGCTCACGGTAGTTGCTCTGTATCCTCAAGCACGAGAACTTCTCTCCTTTTACAGCTTACTCCTTGGTTCTGGAGTCATTCTCACCCTCTGCCGTCCAGCTCCCTGGAAGATGATGCTGAAGACCAGGAGTGGGTCAGGGAGAGACCCAGGTCTGGAGGAGGTTGAACTTTGCACTCTTGTTACATTAAACGCAAAAATATAGCTCTTGCTGCCCTGGCACTGGTCAGCCCCCATCGCCCTTCCCAAACTGCGTCTGTTCAGAAGCTTCTGAGAAAATCTGCACTTGTCTCCTCTCCCCCCGTCACAACCAGCAGCGGAGGGTGCTGGGGACCAGGGCAGCATGCTGCCTGCAGGCACGAGGTGCACCAGGCTCCCTGTTCTGGGGAAACACAGGCGCCGGCACAGTCCTCACCGTGAGAGCCCCCATCCCTGCTACTAGTGCTGGCTCCAGGCCCCCCTCCCTCTCCAGCTCCCCTCGCCGCTGCACCACCCCTTCGCCCTCCCACCCCTCCGCAGCCTCCATCCACCAGAAGTGCTGCAGAAGCTGCCGTGCAGAGATAAGATGTCAGCCGAGATGCCAAATGAGTGTATCTTTTACTCCCGAGGGGATGAGTAGAGCAGGCAGTGTTTCCTTCTCCAGCTGGGACCAGGAGTACCGGGATGCTCACGCAGGCACGTCTCTGGAAAGCCAAAAACTTGGCAAAAGGCAGGTGGGGAAGAGGAGTGAGGCCGAACTGGTGAAGCCTCCGCAGGCAGGCAGCTGCTGGCTCTGCCCGCGGGAGCTGAGGGCTGCAGGCAGCGTGGACAGATGGCTACTTCTCGCCCAAGCAGCCTCCGTGTCTCATTCACAGATTTGCTGTCCCTGAGTCATTGCCCTTCAAACGACAGCGGAGTCAAGCTTCCTCTGCACGGAGCCAGGCATGAGTCGCATCCTAATGGCATCCCAGTGCCAGCGGGAATAGCCCCAGGCAGCCAGGTATATCCTGCACTCCTGCCTCTGCTGCCTGCCTGCCTGCTGCCTCCCACCCTGGCAGGCAGCTCGGGAGCTGGGCAGCGGAAGAAAAGCCCCGTGGGGCATCTGTGGGGCCAGGCCAGGGGCTGTGGGATGGTTTGATGAGACCCTGCTGCCTCCTGGGGTACGGAGGGGCTGGAGCTGCTGCCTGCACTCTTCGGGGCTCCCACCTGCAGTGGTGCCTAGGGTCTTGGCACCTCGGTGCCTGGGGAGAGGCCAGGCTGCGTGTGATCCCTGCTGTGCACAAAAGGTTCCTTTCCTGATGCAAACGATGCCTGTCTCTGGACAGGGTCGACATGAAGCCCTTTGCAGGCATCCATCGATGCTCTGGGTTCAGGCAGACACCGTGGGCATCCTCTTCCACCTCTGGGCGGCTGGCTGTGGGGAGGGTGCTGCCTCCTCTCCCCCAGCAGCACAAGGATGCTCACATGGCTGGCGGTTGGCGTGACACAAGCAGATCCCTCTGTCCGTGGGGACAGCACGCATCGCTGCCTGTTACGAAAAGTGGCATCGCAAGCTGTCCCTGATCTGGGCCACCCCAGGCAGCCCATGGCAATGGGTGTGTACAGCACAGGGGGCTGGGGGGGGCGGGCTGTGTACCAGGTCATGCATTTTGCCAATACCATCGCACACGCTGCTGAGCTCACGGATTCCCAGGGGCTGCCCACACCCAACAGGACCATGGCACATGGGATGAATGCCTTTCTAAAAAGCATTGTTAGCTGCTGAAGTATCGCACCGCGCCTCTGCTGCCAGAGCTGAGCCTGCTTCTCCAAGGAGCTTGTTCCACCCCACCGGTGAAGCCCCCACGCACATCATGCTCCCAGGGACAGGCGCAGGCGGAGAGGAACCGGGGCTCACGTGCATCCAGCACCGACAGCAGCAGGCACAGCCGGGAGCACACGGGCGCAGGAACAGGCACCGGCACCTGCGTCACTTGTAGCTACTTGGTGACAGTTTGATGGAGACAGATCTCTCGCTCGCCCTCCCTCATGCTCTTCCCTGCACCATTTGCTGGCCTGCCTGTTGCTGCATGGAGAATCGCAGCCTTTATAAACTTCTGTATTTTTTTTCCTCTTAAGCACCACCAACAGACACTAACAGGCGAGGACTAATAGACAACCAACCAGCCCAAAGCAGGCAGCCAAACATCACTGAAATCAGTGGTAAATCCCCCCTGCCATTCACATCACCACCCAACAGCCCAGCCAAGTGCTGGGGGGGAGCACCCCATGGCCGCTGCCCCCACCCCAGGCTGCTTCACCCCAGAGCAACCACCTGGGTCTGGCCACCAGCCCACAGCACACCCCCAGGCATCCTGAGATGTCTCAACCCCAAGGAAAGCTCAGGACTATCCAAGCACCGGCTCAGCATCCCCCTTCCCTCCTGGGCTGCAGCACTGCCAGGTGTCCCGGGCACCACCAGAGCATTCCTGACACCTTGAGAATTTTTATTGCAGAGCAAACTCCTTTTTCAGTCAGTTTTTGGTTCTGTTTTTCCATCTTTGATCTTTGTTTTCAAGCACCTAGGTGGCACCCGACATGAGGCCCAGGAATTGGGCTGTGCCAGCAGCTGTGGCTGCAGTAACTGCATGCCTAAACCCACGCATTCCTTTTGTTCAAATTCTTTACACAATTTGTGCAGGGCTGAAAGAAATTACCTTTGCTTATACGGAATTGGTGCGTAACGTGGAGCTGCACACTCGGCTAAGCTCGTGCATGTGGTCTTGCTAAAATTGCCAAGTTACGTCCTGCGCTGATCCACTGGCATTACTCTGGAATTTATTCTGGAATTTTTTTTCACCCCGTGAAATGCCAGTAAAGCTCCACGTCACCACAGGGGCTTGTTCCTCAGGAAAAGCTCCAGGTGCAGACACCAGAGCTGCCCGGGTGCTTGGGAGCAGCTTCTCCCCTCCTGGGCACTGCTGCTCCTGGCACAGCACCCACAGGGCCACTAATGCTGCACGAGGGGTCCAGGCGCCCAGCCCAGGGTGCGGCTTTTTGGTGGATTCACTGCGAGCTGCGATGTTAATGCAACTCCATCCTGGACTTCACATTAAAAAAATTTTTTAAAAAGCAAGAATTTGGTGAAAGCACTTTTGCCGTGGGTCTCAAGGGACCTCCCCTCTGCGTGCGGGTCTCTGTGCAAGGAGCCATTCAGGCTTGGAGCCAGAGTGCGCCAGGTTGAGCAGCATTTTTGTTAAGCCCAGACCAGAAAAATTCAACCTGAGATGCTTTTGTGAAGGTAAAGCGCTGCTTTGGTTCCCCCAGGAGGTGTCCCTGGCACTGGGACGCCCCCAAGACATGGCCCTCCCAAAGCTCCCGGCCCGAGCGCGCTTGGGTTTGCAGGAGATGCTCCGCAGGGAGGGATGCTCAGCGGAGACACCGGCCGCTGATGCTGGCTCTGGCTAAACGAGAGCAAGAAAACAGGACCCCCGGAGGGTGTTGAAGCCGGGCACCGCAGATTTGATCCCCAGCTGCTTGGTGTGGGCTGTGCCAGGCATGATGCTGTGGCACCTTACAGCAGGGACCAGCCTCCGTCTCTCACCGCATCGCCCGTGCATCCACAGCAGGGAAACACCAGCACGTCGCGAAAGCCTCGGGAGTGAAATCCTGCCCTGCCAGGCCCCCCCAGACGGACTCTCTGGTACATAACAGCAAAACCAGAGGTGCAGAAACAGATCTGGCCAGGGCCGCAGCAGGATTCAACAGCCACTAGCACAGAGAAACCCTGGTAATCTAATATAATTTGAGATGCTACAGGTCCTGTCCAGCCTCACCATCCCACCAGCGCTCTGTTACCAGCCCCGGCCCTGCAGCTCCTGGCTGTCAGTCCTTCTCTCTCCACAGCTTTGTTTCTTGCAACCTAATGAGTCCTTAATTCAGCAGGCTCTGTCCCATAGATCTTGATTTGCCCTAGTATTGGTGGGAGCGTGCACTTTAGGAGAGCTCTCCGTAACGGCTGTTGGTGAGGGAGAGAGCACAAACACAGCGCTCTGCCTTTACAGAAGCAAAGCTCTCCTCTGGCGGGCGCTGAGCTGTGCCGCTGCTTTGTGCTTGTTCAGAAAGGCAGAAAAAAGGCACAAACCAGCCATAAGCATCCCACAGGGCATCGCTTTGGAGGGATGGGGATTTCTTCCTGCGCTAAGTCCTGCGAAGCCCAAGCTGATGGCTCTCGCGCTGCAAGGGCTGCCGCTGCCCTGCAACATCCACGTCCCCGGCCGTGACCCACCGGAGCCCTTCTGAAGGATGCTACCAACGTGTCGCCTCCACTGCTCAGCGCACGAAGTTCACTGTGTCTTGCAGCGACAGAGGGTACGAGCCGCCCAGGAAGAGGGGAGGTGGAGGTTGCAGGCAGCTGCTCCCCACTCGTTTAATGAATTTTCCCTCTTGTAGGCATTTTTATGTACATCACCACTAAATAGCACCACAACCCCAGTGCCTGGCACTCAGGTCTTCTTCACCGCAAGAGGTGAAACGTATTTCAGAAGACAGATGCACCTTGCAGACCCGTTTCGCCCTCTCCCTCCCCTGTCCGCACAGTGCCAGGGGAGCTGCCTGCGAGGGACTGGGGGAGTCAGCCTCCACCAAACCCCTGCCAACGTAAAACACAACCAAACAATAAACCCGAGACATGTATTTTCACGCTTCCCTGTCTCTCAGCCATAGGGGATTTTGCTGTCAGTTGTAGGAGTAATAAGGAAAACATTTTCAGAGTATGATTTGGAAGCTGCCGGTGCTGCACGGGAATAACAACGTACGCAGAAAGTGGGATCTGCCCAGGAGCTACTTCCAAGCAGAAAATAAAAAAGCCTAGGAGAATATTACAGCAATGAGTAATCGAAGCAGATGAATTACACAGAGACCCCACCATTTCACGGCATTTCTATCTCCTGCAGCTCCCGGGGAGGTTTTGGCCCACCCTTCCCTGAGCGCTCCTCCGGGCACGGATGGATCCGGGGTTTGGATACCCGGGAGGCTGCTCACCCCCTCTCCCCCTCAGCCACAGCACCTGCCTTTCCCCCACCGAGCAAAGCGCCCTGACACCAGGGTCTGCCCCTGGGGCGATTTATTACTGGGGAAAGGGGACTTGTGCGTCCCTGTTCCTCCTGAAACCAACCCACAACACTCGGCTGTTTCCAAGTTTTTAACTCGGGGTCAAACTTGCTGCCGTAAGGAGGAACTGGCTGCTCCAGCGGGGCTTTTGTTGTTGTTTTAAAGCAGACGCAATAAAGAGCCAAAATCACCGGGGTGATTCGGCTGCCAGAGCGCTCCATGTGTGCTGCTTATTGAGCCGAACCGCTCCTTGGGGATGGAATTACAGGGGGATACGTGGCTCTGCAGAGGGAGGCTGAGCGCAGGTGAGCTGGAGCGGCTTTCTTCCCCCCTCCCCCTTCATTTTTCCAGCCACTATAATGGAACAGGGAGGATGCGAATGGGAGGCAGCCATGCGGCGCAGGAGCCCTGCTCCCACGGCGAGCACGGTCCCCTGCCCCGCGCACTCACCCGGCACCAGAAATATTATTTAAATCCTGTTTACCCAGCTACAGGGCTCTCCGCAGCCAGAGTCCTGCTACGAGGATTTTGCAGGAGCCTCTCACGCTGGCTGAGCTGTCTGTTACGTTTTCTTCCACTCCTCTCCTATTTTGCTGTCATTTGCTCTCATATGTTGTTACCATCGAGCGGAAGCTCTCCGCTGTCGCTTACAAGCGGGTATTCACGTGAGCAATGTGCAGCCGCCAGTCACATCAGAAAAATGCAGTGTTATTCAGCATCTGGGTAGGAATTACAAATTCAGGCTGCTTTAAAAATCCCGCCGGCCAGCTTTTCCCAATGCAACGAGTAACTGAGTCCCTGCTGAAGTCCAGGGGACTCGGAATCAGGCCAGAACTTGCTTATTGCCACCACACTGGAGAAGTTTGGCCTTAGCCTCATTTCACAAATGGGGAACGGCCACCGAGAGGGTGAGGTTGAGACTTGCAGCTGTGAAAGTCTAAAGTAAGGCACCTAAATACGTATTGAAGCACCTTAAATAAGCGGCCTGATTTTCACGAGAGACCGAAACGAGCGGGAGCTGTGAGGGCTCGGCGCGTGCAGGCTCGGGCACCCACGCTGGAAATTTCCTCGCGTACAGGTTGGCCCTGCTGCTCGCGCTCTCCTGTTGCTTCCCAAATGCTGCCTGTGAAATCACAAAGCTGGTGCTCACAACACTCTAAGGATGCAACCGCCAACGTGACAAGGAACCAGCGAGGAGGTACGCGCCTCGCTGCCTTCAGCTTTGCATCTTCTAAGCCTGTTTCCTGCTTTCTCATCAAGGATGTTAAGACCAGGGACACTTAATTAAGACTCGTCTAGGCACAGCTCTGTTTCTAGATGCTTTAGAGTCCATGGGAACATCTCCTTGCCCAAGACCCAAAGGTAATGATTATTTTCTTGCCTCTGCTTTTCTCTCCAGGTCTCTGTACCAGCAATCACAAGTGAGTCAGACTCAGAAGAGATGGACACTAAGCCTGAAGCGAGGGTGTCTGTACGCTCTACCGGACACAACACGGGGAAGATCCTGCTTCCAGGATCCATCTGGGCCCCTGGGAGTGGGAGCAGCGCAACGGCGGGCAGCGCTGAATCCCTTCATTCACCGCGGAAGCGGAGCAGCAGGACCAAACCACTTGGTGCAGGCTGAATACTATGTACCTTTGAAACCGCAGGGGGAATTTAGGCAAGCAGATTGTAATTACCTGGCCTGGCACCGGCCCAGAATGCCAGCACTAGCTCCATTCCAAAAACTGGCTCCTTACAGAAGCGATGCAGAAACGTGGGCCTGAGAGCGGCAGCCAGGATCTCGCCGTTGTGCCCTTGATGAAAGACACCACCTCGGCGTCCCCAAGCACCGCGCCCCAGTGCTGCTCCCACGCTTTCCCAGGGGACGAGCGCTGCGCCAAGAGCCACCCGCGCCGCCACCGCAGCTCCAAGCGTCCCTCAAAACTCTCCCAGAAGAGCAGTGGCCAAGCCCCGTCCTGTCACCGGGGGATGCTCTGCCACTGTCCCTCGGGGGATGATGCTGTAACGCACCCCACTGCCTCTCCTCCAAGACACGGCTCCGAGAAAGGGAAAGCGGGTTTAATTATCAAGACCTTTACGTTTCCCAGAGACGATGTCCGGAGGGAGCGTGTACAGGTGAGCCAGGAAGCTTGGAGCAGGTGGAGGCTGGAAGAGTTGCGGTGCCGGGGCTCGGGAGAAAGCAGGGGAGCGCCCAGCAGGACCATGCCAGGCTCCAGACGGAGACGCGACTGTGGCTCTCATTTTGGAGGGGAGACGGCACCATGCTGAGGCTCGATCTGACTGATGCTGGGGAAGGCAACCCCTTCGCTTTCAGAACACAGACCATGCCCCGGCGCTGGGGATGCTCAGTGATGCTGGGGGAACTCCAAGAGGGGACGCACATCCTGGCACCCTTGGCACACCTCCCTGGGGAGAAGGGGTGCAAGGCTAACAAACAGCTGCTGCATATGGGGAAGGGGCTCCGGCACCACGGTTCATCTCAGGTCACCGCTTGTCTACACGCCTCAGCTTACTGACGGCCGGGCAGAGCCCTGGGCCGCCCCAGCCCTGCGCAGCACCCCTGGGCGGCAGCGGCAGGCCAGAGGCAGCGGTGAGGAGCCCCGCGCCCATGCCAGCTCGGCCTGCGTGCGCCCAGGCGTGCGTGTGCACGTGTAAAGGGGTGTGGGTGACGCTCGCGGGGAGCAGCGTGTCGGGAGGGTGGGTGTGAAGGGATGTGTGAATGCACGCGCGCTCAGGCTGAGCCCCGCTCCAACCTCTTGCTCCCGCCACCCCGTCCCACCTGCCCGGAGGCCTCCGGACCCGTCCCGCCAGCACCGCCACGCCAGCGCTCGGGGTGAACAGGGAGACCCCCAGCCTGGCGGGCAGGGGGGAGCACAGCTCCGGCAGGCCTGCGGGCAGGAGGCCCGCAGCACCCTCCCGCAGCCGAGACCCCCGGGGCACACAGCTCGTCCCAGGCGGCACAGGGGGACACCCCGGAGCACCCCCTCCTACCTTGCAGTCCGTCAGGCAGGATCTGACCGAGTACTCTTCCGATTGCAAGTACTTCTCCAGCAAGAGGTCGAACTCCTCGTATTTTTCCTGAGCGTGTTGGTCCAGCCGCTGGTACGCCTGGACGCAGCTGCTACAGGCCTCGCCGCCCAGCGCCCCGGCCGCCGCCACCACCAAGTCCACCATCAGGTTGTCCACGCTGCAGTCCAGGCCGTCCGGGCCGGCCATCTCCCGCAGCAGGTCCCAGATCGTGTAAGTATCACAAAAGGAGAGGTTGAAGTTCCTAAAGTAAGCCTGCAGGAAGGTCCTTTTGGAGGAGGGAGAGGCGAAGAAGGGGGCAGCGGCGGCGGCGGCGGCGGCGGCGGGGGGCGAGCGGAGGGGCGCGCCGGCCGGGGAGCCCCGCGGCCGCTGCAGGGCGTGCAGCCGGGCGCAGGCCGAGTCCAGGTCGCCGCGGGCGGCGGGGCAGGGGCCGGTGGGACCGGGGGCCCGGCTGAGGTTACCGAGCAGGGCCTCGCAGCTGCCGCCCGCCGGCTCGGCCGCCAGCAGGGCCCGCGGCCCGCGGCTCCGCGCCCGCCCGGCGCCGCTCCGCTCCCGCGCCCGCAGCTTGGCCCCGGCGCAGAGCCACAGATGGTCGGAGAGGAGAACGGTGAAGAAGAGGAGGGAGGCCAACGACAGGCGCCATTTCTGCGCCCGTTCGGGGTCGGCCACCGGTTTGTCGCTGCGGCGCGGCGCGCAGCACACCGCCCCGCCGGCGGCTCCCCCGCGGGGGTACATCCAGGCGCCGCGGATCATGCTGCGGGGGCGGCGCGGCGGCGGGGAACCGGCGGGGGCGGCGGGGAGCGCCGCGCTGCCGCCGCTGTCACCTGCGGCCGCCGCGCCGCGCCTCCGCCGCCGCCGCCGCCGCCGCCGCCATGCCCGCTCCCCCGCCTACAGGCCGCCGCCGCTCGCCCTACCCCGGCCCCGCGGCCGCTCCCCGCCCCGCAGCACCGCCCGCCGCTCCGGGGCATGCCCCGCTCCCGCTCACTCGCTTTTCCGTTTCCCCGTCGGCTGCGCCGGCTCGCTGGCCCCGCCGCCGGGCCCCATGCCCCCCTCAGTCTGTCGCCATCTTCGGCCGCGCCGCCAACACCTTGAGGAGCCGCGCCGCCCTGCGCCTGCGCGCCCGCCCGGTGTGTGTGTGTGGGTGGGTGGGTGGGTGTGGGTGGGGGTGTGTATGTGTGTGTGGGGGTGGGTGGTGTGCGCGTGTCCGTCCGGCTGTCCGTCCGTCCGTCCCCCCCGCCGCCGCCCGGGCACCGGCAGGTGCCGTGGTGCTGAAGGACAGCTCCGCGCCGCCGCCGCCACCGGGGCCCGGGAGCGGGACGCCGGGACCCCCCCGCCCTCGGCCCGGCGCCCCGTCCCACGCCGGCACCCCCCGGAGCACGGCGGGGCCCGGCCACGCTCGGCTGGGGCTCGTGCCCTCCTCACCCGCCGCCACCAGCCACGGCAGGGGACACCGGGGGGGGGACTCACTCGGGTCCCGGTGGGCAGAGCCGAGGGGCAAGGTGCTGCCCTCGGAGCCCCAAAGGGGCTGATCCCACCCACAGAGGGGTCAGAACCATAGAATCATGTCCCGAGTTGGAAGGGACCCGCAAGGACCATCGAGCCCAGCTCCCGTCCCTGCCCAGGACACCCCAAATTCACACCATGTCTCTGAGGGCCTTGTCCAAGTGCTTCTGGAATATCGCCAGGCTGGTGCCGTGATGCCTCCCTGGGGAGCCTGTGCCAGGGCTCCACCACCCTCGGGGGGAAGAACCTTCTCCTAATGCCCAGCCTCACCCTCCCCTGGCACATCTCCCTGCCATTCCCTCGGGTCCTGGCGTTGGTCACCAGAGAGCAGAGACCAGCCCTGCCCCCCCTCCTCCCCTCGGGAGGGAGCTGCAGAGCGCCATGAGGGCTGCCCTCGGCCTCCTCTGCTCCAGCTGAACAAACGACTTCAGCCGGTCCTCACATGGCTTCCCCTCTAAACTCTTCAACAACTTTGTGGCCCTCCTCTGGACACTCTCTAGTAGCTTTATATCCTTATAATTTCTGGTTGGGGTATAATCTGGGTTGTGGGGTGCTCTGCTGACAGAGATGGGCACGCTGCCCTCAGGGTCATGCAGCTCTCCTGGTGCAGACAGATGTTGGACGTCCCCATGGCGCTCACTACCTTCTCACCCCCAGCCCCTAAAAGAGCACCCAAGAATTCCATTTCTGGGTCACCGGGAGTGAATTATGAACAGGCACCAAAGCTAAAAGGAAGCCAGCTCCCAGGGACCATCATCTCTTTGTGTCCCAAGCCCTGCTGGCACCTCATTAGGGGTTTCATGGGCTCCTTAAACAAGAGGCTATTAGCTTACTGGGAGTGAAAAATAAACAGAGCTCTGCAACACAAAATCCTGCCGTAAGCAGAACAGCAGGCAGAGCCTGCTCTGAGGCTCCTTCTCCATACCTGAAGCCATCCTCAGCCTCAGGCACTAACCTGGCTATGGGAACTGGTTCAAGTGTTCCTATTTCTGGGGTTTTCATCAAGCTCTGTCCCAAAGTGAACCAACTCCCTCACGCCGCTCAGCTGTGCCGACAGCCCTTCAGCAACAGAGGTGCCGGAGGTGGTTGTCCAGGCTCCATCAGGCTGGCCCAGGTGGGATCCTGCTGGTGCAGGGAAAGTCACGGGAGGCTCTGTCCTCCTCCTGTTTGTCTGCCTGACCTGTGAGGAGAGCGAGCCCGGCGGGAAAGGGGAGCTCACGGCCTTTGTGCGTGCACAGGAGGGCTGTCATCTCAGCTGGTGCTCAGAGCGCTGCTCCAACCTGAGCGCCACGTGTGGAAATCCGCCCGCCCGCCACACTCCCTGTCCCAAATGCCCAGGCCAGCAGATCGGGATTTGGCTTTGCTATGGCCACTGGTCCTGTTTAAAGCCATGCTCCTCTGAACATGGGCCCTGCACACCAGGGCACGGGCCACTGGCCTCTCTCTGCGACAGCAAGGGCAGGGCTGCTTTGCACCTCGGGGGCTGTGCAGCCAGAGCCGAACTCCCACCCCTCCCACCACACGGCACGCCTGGAACAAAGAGCATGTTAATCATGAAGGCCGATGTGTTTGAGCCGCAGATACTCCAACAGTTAGCTCTGCTCTAGCTGAGGCACTGAGGTGAGAAAATATCTGGTGTAGAGCCAGGAGAGGTTTTACAGCCGGAACGAACAAATGTCGAACATTACTGAAAGTGATATAAGGAAAACCGCAACCCAGGCTGGAGACTGAACTTCTCTGAGCCATGGCACAGACACCTGCTGCTCCCAGAGCACAGCGCAGGGCTCAGGAGGCAGCTTCCCTCTGGCTTTTCCACCCCATCCCTTCCTGCCCCTCCAGCATGCTCATGGCGCAGCTGGGGAGATGCTAGAGTAGCAAAGAGGGTTATTCCTGCAGATCTGGGGTTTCTCTGGTGTGTTCCTTTGCTGGGAAACATTGCCAGTGCCTACCTTGGACACACAGGATCATACCACGGGTTGGGGTGCAGCAGCCGTTATTCTGGAAATAAGCACTGTGCTCCCTCTGTGTTTACAGTGAAATGGCACTGATACCTCAGGCACAAATGCCTCACTGTCTTGTGTGTGGTGTGGGAGCAGCTCCAGAGACAGTGCTGTGCAGGCAGAGCTCACCAGGGTGCAAACAACGGGTGGGAAGCACAGAATCCAAGACTGGTGGGGGTTGGAAGGGCCCTCTGGATCTCATCCCGTCCCACCCCCTGCTGGAGCAGGCACACCCAGAGCAGGGGCACAGGGCCGCGTCCAGGCGGGGGGTGAATGTCTCCAGGGAAGGGACCCCACAGCCTCTCTGGGCAGCCTGTGCCCCTGCTCTGGCACCCGCACAGGGAAGGAGTTTTTCCTCATATTCAGGTGGAACCTCCTGTGTTCCAGCTTGTGCCCGTTGCCCCTTGGCCTGTCCTTGGGCACCACTGAAATGAGTCCAGCCCCATCCTCTTGACACCCACCCTTCAGATATTTATAAGCATTGATGAGATCCCCCCTCAGCCTTCTCTTCTCCAGGCTGAACAAGGCCAGGACTCTCAGCCTATCCTCAGAAGCACAAGGCTGCTACCACAGCAATTCCTTGCTGCTGGGAACAGAGCCCCAGCCTGCCTGGCAGAGCCGAGCATCCTGCTTTCTGATGGGAAACTGAGGCACCAGCATACTCAGTACAGGCTCTGGGCATGCTGGCAAGGACCCCAGCTCCCTAAACCGTGCTGCCTTGCCAAAAGGCACCAGCCTTGGGACTCCAGTTCAGTTGTTAACATACTTGACAGGCTGTGCTGCTGAGGGGCTTTCATCTCCCCGTGGTGAGGTACTGCTGTTTCAGCCCAGAAGGCTTTAAATTTTATGCTGTGCAAATCCAAAATAGCTGAGGGAGAGTGCTGCAGGCAGGAGGCTGGCAGCATAGCGTGTTGTCAGGCCTAAAAAGAGCAAACGGAGACAACAACAGGATACGCAAGGGTTTGAGGGGCTCTGTTATATCTCCAACACCAATCCCCGCTGTCCTTCGGCCTTGGCTGCCGGAGGCAGCTCCTTCCCTTCTAGCGCTCTGCATGCCAGCCCTGGCAGGCTCAGCACAGGAAGGGACCCGGTGTCCCGCATTCCCATCAGTGGGCTTAGTGACCCCTGCAAAAGGCCAGCTGGCTCCCAGATAAGCCCAGCACTTTAGGCCCTATTTGTGTTGCCATCTTCTCCTCCTCCCGTCTTCAGCAGGAAGCTGCTCTTTAAGTCTCTTTCAGGACTTTTCTTTCGTATTTCCTCCATATCTCCCCAAAGCCCCACTGTTCCCATCCCATTTCAGCTTCTTCCCCAGCCAGAGGACTGCTTTCCTCGCACCCCTGCACTTCCAGTCCTTCCATGGGTGCTTGTGGGATGCAACTAGAAGGGCAGGCAGCTCAGAGGGCACTGGGAGGGCTGCCTGGGGAGCCCACCCACAGCAGCACAGGCTGCGAGGCGGAGGTCAGCCCCGGCCTCAGCCTCCTCATGCAGGGCTTTGACAGGAGCTCATCACTCCCATGCCCGCTGGGAGCCGTTCTCGCTGCAGAGCCCCTACCCAGCTCAGCATCATCCAGCTGAGACAGGGCTGCGCAAACACTGCCCTGTTTGGTGAAGGGCTCCGTTTCCAGGGCGCAGAGCTATTTCAACCCAGGAGTTTCTCCTTGCTGAGAAAACATTAACTGCTCCTCCCACTCCCTGCTCTTGCATTGCAAAAACAGCGGTTTATGCATGGCCCTTGGTGAGAGAACGGGTTCAGTTGCTCAGCCTTCCTTGGGTTTCTCTCTATTTCAGCTGCTGCTGGTATTCAAAGGGCAACATGGTTTGCTGATGTTTTTCTTACACCAAGCAGAGATGCATGGGCTGACTCTCAGGACCAGGGCTCCTCGGGTAGGAGAGGCAGCTCTGGGCCAGGCTCTGACCCAGTGCTCAGGAGGCTTCCCTGGGGATCACCGGCACCTCTGGGGATTTGGAGACCATTTCCATCATTACCGGATGCTAATGAGTTAGCTGACTAGTCAGGCAGACCCTCGGGTGGGGATAAGACAGTGAGGAAGTCACCACCAACCTGAGGCCAGCATTTTCTTACCGTGTGCTGCAGCTGACTGAGCCTGGTCTTTGTGAAGGGCTCTCCATGCTGCGCTTTTATGGGATCTTGATGCTCTGCTGGGAAAGGCAAATTATTAACTAAAACATGAGGGGTTCCAGGCACCAGAGGAAGGGATGATGAGGAGGACTCCAAGCAGCTATCAGAGGCACCAGGGCACATGCATCCCCAGGCATAGTCAAACCACCTCAAAGAGCCCCTAGGGCCTGACACGATGGGGTGGCAGGAAGGCTGGTCACACCAAGCCTGTGTCACCCTGCTGACACGTGGCTTTTGGCAGGCACACACAGCACTGCGATGCAACCACCGCTGCACCCAGCCGGCCTTTGAGAAGGGCCTCTCCAGACTGCCTTGGGTACCCAGGGTGCAGGGAAACCTTCGCTTCCTGTGATTCAAGTCGGCTGGAGAAGAGACACAACCTGGCTGGCTGCTCTGGGGCCTGAGCTAGCAAGAGAAGAGCATAGAGCAGGGCATGCAGCCTCGTACGCCCAGCTCCTACAAGAGCCCTTTTCTGGTGTGGTCCCAGAGGAAAGCCTGGACTTGGGAGGCTACTGCCAGCCCCTGCCTCGTGGAGCAGAGGGAAGACCTGCAGTCAGAGGAATCACAGGGTGGCAGTCCTGCATGATAGCTCGGTCCAGGAGCAGTTCTGGCCACACTCGTCCCCCTGCATCCTGCAGCCAAGCCTGCAAACTGCAGGGCTCTGTCCTCACCTCCTGCCAGGGCTCAGCATAGGGTAGCTGGGCTCACGCTTGTGTTTGTGTGTGTGTTTACATGTACACACACACTCTCCTGCCCGGACCCCTTCCCACCCTGCCCAGTGCTGCTCTGCAGCCCCTCCCTTTACTCTTTACCTGGCTGCAGGGGCCAGTGTCTGCCTCTGAGTCATTGAAATCCCACCCTGAAGCGCAGACCCTGTGCTCCCACTGGAGACTGGCAGCAGGAGATACTTTACCCACCATAGAAACCTTACATGTGCTGAGCTGCAATAAGCCTCGTGTTGTGATTGCACATCTTGTTTGCAATGCAGTGACAGACCCAGCAAGCCCTGCTGCTCCCCAGCTCCCAGCTGGGAGGGAGGTCAGGGACTCTGCAGCAGAGGCAAGCACTGCTGGGGCTTCGGGGACTCTCCCAAGGGATGCCCCCAGTGCAGGATGCTTTGCTGCAGCCAGAACACACCTGAAATTGCTTCATGCAGAGAGAGGCCCCAAGAGCTCCACAGCCACAACAGCTCTTGCTCTGGTAAAAAGTAAATCAAGTGCAATCAGATATAACAGCCGGAAGGTAGGGAAGAAATGGATGTACATCCTGGCCCTTCCTTCAGTGAGACTGGGAAAGGCAGGGAAGCCATGCCTTGATGCCCAGGGTTTGCTCTTTTGGTGTCGGTCCTCAGCAGTCCCCTGCCCGACATTGCCCATGGGACCCCCTTGCTCTTGCCTTGTGCCAGGCTGTGAGGGGATAGCTGGCTGCCTGCAGGGAGAAGGGCTCAGGGACCCCCTCTCCGGGGGGCACCCCACAATCTTGCCCCACCGGCACTGCCCATACCACTCTCATTCACAAATCCTCATGCCCAGGCTGGCTCTGTGCCCTCCCGACCTCAGTGGCCCTTGTGCAGCACCGCTTGGCTGCATTTCTAGACATACCCAGGATGATGTCAACAGCGTCCAGCCCTGCTTCTATACGGCCCTCCTGGGAAAGCCTTCAGACCACAGAGCCGAGCTGCTAGCCAGACCTGCCAGGCTCCCTGCTCCTTGGGCAAGGGCTCCTATTGCTTCAGCTCCCAAACAATGGGTGGTGGCAGGGGCTCTCAGCTAGCCTCCGAGGCATGGGCTGGTTTTCCCATCAGGTCCTGCAGCTGGTGCCGCCACATCACCTCTCGACACAACCCCGTGCCCAGGGACCCACAGTGGCAGCCCGGGAGGGAGCCACCTCGCACCCCTTCCTGGGAACAGCCCCATTTGCATCCTGCTCCTCCTGGGGAAGAGGGGAGCTGCGGGGTGCAGGGTACAGCTGGCCACGAGGGAGCCCATGGGACAGGGCTCCCAGCACCACCAGTGCTCCCAGAATGGAGGCTGTAAAGATGGCACCTTAACAAGACCCTCTGCTGGCGGTGAGAGGTGCTCACCAGCTGCCTGAGACCTCACACACTTGTGTCATGCGGAGCAGTGCTGCACCAGGCTGAAAAGGAAGGTACGGCTGAGCTCCCCCTCTCCCTGTTACCTGCCTCATTCCCTGCCCTCTCACTGGGTCTTTTTCTTGCATTATTGGTGAGGGAGGATTTAATCTTGGTTTCTGTCCTACATTTGCAGGAAAAAGGCCATTTTGACCCTTGCCAGAGCCTCTCCCTTCTGCCTGCCCCACGGCTTTGCTGGGAGCTTTTTGGCCTTGGACCCAGCTCTGCCAGCCGTACAGGAGGGTCCTTCTCTGCCCGGCCTGTCCCACCACTCACGCTGCAGCCCGGGCATCATGGGGTGAAGCGGCCAGCCTGACCCCAGACCAGTATCTCCAGGAGGAAGAAGTGGGGATGGACAGAGAACATGGACCTTGTTGCCCTCCTGGTGCTTCTGCCTTCAGAGAAGGTGCCTCCTGTGGGTCCTCCCTGTGCAAACCCCAATCTGTGCCCATCCCACACAGGGTCCTGCCACCCTGTGCCCCAGTATGGGCCAGGGATCCCCACCTCAGAGGTGAGCGGGGCTGGGGTGGGAGGCAGCACCCTCTGCTCTCCCCACTGACCTCCACCCCATGCCTTTCCCATCCCTTCCCTGGTGTTTCTTGCTGCCTCCTGGAAGAGGCCTGGCTGCACACACCTCCCCAGGGTTCCTACACTTACCTGGCATAAGAGGTCTCCAATTCCTGTCCTGTTTCAGGCTCTACCACCCCATGCTCCCCCATGGCCCTCTGCCCCTTGCTCCCCGCATCCTCAGCTGAAGTCAGGCCCTGGACCCAGGTCAGGAGAGTGGTGTCGGAGGTGGCGTGGCATGCCACACCGGCAGGGCAGCTGCCCAGCCAGGGGCAGCCTCTGTGGCTACGCGGCAGAGCTCCCCTGGCCAGGGCTGGCTGCAGCCCCATGCTGCTCCCAGCTGTGAGTGCTCAGAGCAAGGGAGGGGAGCAGGGAGAGGGTTTTACAGCCCACAAAAGCAGATGTTGCTAATTGAGCCTTTGAGCTGCATGCCAAGCCATGGCATGGAGGCTCTGCCCGGGTTTCAGAACCACTGCCAGGTCGCTGGCTTTGAAGACGGTGGGAGTGGGAGAGGGGGCTGGTGAGGGGGAGGCCATGCATGCCTATCAGATTCAGCACACAGCCCAAAGCCAGGCTGATAAACCCATGTCCACACCAGTAGCCGCTGGGGCGAGGGAAGTACATGCCCCTGGGGCAAAGGAGACCTGGAGTGAGGATCCTCACATCTGCTCCTCACCCACGGCTGGGCCAGGACGGGTTACTGCCTCAGCACAGGAGGTGGTACCTACAGACACCGGTGGCTACTCATTTCCTTTCTATTTTCTTTGATGGTTAAAGATGAAGAAGCCCTCATTAGCAAAAGTAGGTCCTGGAGCTGCCTAGGAAGGAGGGAGGATCTGAACGCCTGACTTGATCAGAGCATCCTTCCCGTCAGCCTGGGGGCTTGCCAGCAGCCACAGCCTCTGACCAGCCGATCTTCTGATCACAGAGCCACCCCTTGCTCCCCAAACCCTCCGAGGTCCCTTTCCTCACCTTTCTGACCACACTTAAGTCAGAGCCCAAGTTTATTCCACCAGTGCCCAGCTCTGGCCAGGCAGCTGGCCATGTTGCTGCTTTTGGTCCGTGCCAGTGGCTGTCTGTCCCAGCAGCAGGGCGAGCTGAGCCCTGGGGTGACCTGGGTGGAGTCTCGCTGTGACAGCCATGTCACCAGGCCCTCACCGATAAACCGAGCCAGCCCTGCATTTGTCTGCAAGAAACTCTCACCGTGGCATCCCTCCACTCGCTCTGGGCACATCATTTTTGCCTCAAGCAAGTCAGATGCCAGCAGGGTCCACCGAGCCGGGCAGCTCAGCAAGGAGGTGTTTGTGGTTGTTTTTAAGGCAATCTCTGCAAAAGCACTTTTGGGCATGTCGGGGTTACCCGAGGGGATTCTCAGCCGCACCGTTGGGTCAGCGTGGTGCGGGAGACCGGCCTGCGGGCACAGGGATGGGGCTCTGCTGCCCTCCCGCGGGCCGCCGCCGCTCCCATCCTGCGCGGAGCTGCGCGGGTGCGCAGCGGGGCCGGGGCTCCGCCAGCACCGCTCCCCGCGACGGCACAGCTCCCGGCCCTGCAAGGCTTCCCACACGCGTGGGCATCCCCTGGGCAGGCGTTTGCCAGCAGCCGCGCAGGGGGTCCCGGTACACGCTGCGTGCGTGGGGCTGTGCACGCTCCTCACACGCGTGTGTGCAGGCAGAGGTGCTGCGCTCCCCTCCCTCTCTGCCCGGACACAATAACACAGCCACACCGTTTTCTGGTCTTTGCCTTAAACATTGCCATCTGCCTCCCACTTGTCGTGTGTCCAGGGGTCCCCCTGCACCCCACCACAACCCTGGGCTGCTCATCCTCTACCCTGGCTGCTCTGCAAAGGGCCAGAGCGTTCACCCCGTGCTAAAGTGTCTTTTTTTAGCTCCAAATTAATAAAAGCCAAGGGATGTTTCCCAGGAGGAAAACTAGAAACAAGGCTTTCCTGCAGCGCAGGAGGGCTTCATCAGGAGTTGGGCTGAGGGATGGAGAAGGCTGCAGTGAAAACAAACTCTGTGCAGGAAGGGAAAGGGGGAATGAGTGGAGAGGGGAGCCCAGGATGCTGCAAGGGGGAAGGGGTAGCAGGAAGAAAGCACCCTCACCTCTCGGGAGAGCCTCCAGGCTGGTCCAGCCCCGCACCCAGGCAGAGGAGGATTAATCTCTGCAGCGTGCATCGAACACAGCAACGACTCACCCTTCCCACCCAAGCAGGCACTCCCACTAAAACAACCAGCTGCTGCTGAAACCCACAGCCATCACCCTGGGACAGCAGGGAGGGATGCAGAGTGGTGGGAGAGCAGGGGGAGTGGGGGGCCAAGGAGGCCCCAAAAACAGCCCAGAGCACCTGGTCCAGGTGGTGGACAGTGCAGTGAAGGGCCTGGGGCTCACAGCCATCCCCATGGCTCAGGGCTGGGTCTCTGTGCAGTGATGGCAGAGGTGACAGAGCCTCCCTAGTGCCCACGGCCTCAGTGGGGACAGGGCAGCATCACCTCGATGGGGCTGGAGCACTGCTAAGGGCGGCAGGAGCTGAGCCCACTGCCCCATAGCTGTGCTGGGGAGCACAGTGGTGGCTGCTTCCCAGGGACAGGCGAGCTGGGGGTGACCCCAGCACAGGCATTGCCCTCCCCCACAGGGTGCAGCCCCCCAGGTCAGGCAGAGCCGGGTGCAGGCAGCACAGGTCACCCCATCAGCAACCCCAGGCAAGGTGAGCACCAAGCCAGGCCCAGGGTCCATCCAGGCAGGAGCAAAGGGATGGAGGGCTGGAGGCAGGGCTGCCCGATGGCCCCAAAACCCCCAGGAGCTGGGGGCAAAGTAGGGCTGGGGACAAGCCACGATGGGCATCCATGGTCCCAGAAACAAGTCACCTACACAGCCAA